>NC_091634.1:22035321-24535321 GCF_027580195.1 Bos mutus
AGAACTAGCTAAAATCCTTTGTACTAGCAATAAGAGAAGAGACTGAAAGCAAAATTAACAGCGCAAGTTCTAAAGGCTTTAAAATAGTGAGGAAAATCTAAAAGCTCTTAACTTCAGAAGAACCATTTTCACATAAAGATAAATGATACATTATTCACTACACAGGATCAAATACTTAGTTAACAGTTTATGGCATTATATGTATGTGAAAACAGTAAAACTATAAATGTGATAAAAATTATTTGCAAAGCCTAATAAAAGTTACAAACATTCACAAAAGCAATCTTCCTACCTAGCCATATACTCATATGTACTGAACAGAATCAGGTCTGTAAAGACAAGTCTCTTCTGAATCCTTTGTGACTACTCCATTCCAATCTCTTTGCTTTTGTGTGCTGGAATTTTTCAATATTCTTTATTCAGTCTCAATAGGACATGCCCCCTGGTGGAAATGTTCACAAACCTCTGTATAGGATCTCTCCTCAAACCAGCTCAAAGCTCCCAACTTCTGCTTTAACACAGATTGAATTCATGTACTTAGTATTTACTTTTTCCCCATTAAAGTAACAACTAAGAAAAAAACTTTTAAAGGCCTAAGGACAAAGATAATGGGAAAGGAGACAAGGAATATAACAGACAAAGGATATCAACCAGGTTTTGGAAACTGGACACCTGGTAACTGACTTCTGCGCAACAGAAAAAGCTGCAACTGCCACAGTCGTAAAGCTGCAGTTGCAGGACTTGGAGAAGACCCTCTTATGATAGTACTTCTGAAGGAAAAGGTGAACTAAAAGCAAAGACCTGGATTAAAGTGTGCATCCCCCCAAAGTATAACCAAGTAATCATCCTTCTCGAGTTAGCAAAAGATTTACAGCCTAGAGTGGCTTACAGGAATTATGGGGAGGGGTGAAGAACTAAGAAGAGAACAGGAAATGTCTTGGTGAAACCAGCATACATACTGAACTCTGATACATCCAGCCCAGTTCTCAAACACTAGGGGAAGATGAGAAAATTCTTTCGTAGGAGGATAATTAACTCCAAGACTGCTGATATTCTGTCAATCTCTTAATGAGAAAAGCCAGTCTGGGACTTTTAACTCCTGACAGAAAAGCTGCTACTCAACAAACTGCCCCACACAGTCTCCTAACAGTGCTTAACTCTTTAAGAGTATGAATGGTCAGCCTCTTAGCCTGGTCGTCCAGTGGCTAAGACTCCTAGCTCCCAATGCTGGGGGCTCAAGCTTGATTCCAGGTCAGGGAACTAGTTCCACACGCTACAACTAAAGATCCTGCATGCCACAACAAAGACTGAAGATGCTCTGTGATGCAACTAAGAACTGGCACAGCCAATAAAATTTTTAAAAAAGGTTTTTTTTAAAAAGGAGTATGAATGGTTAGCCAATGATCACCAAATATTTGAAGTCTTCACTACTAATGTGAGAGAAAGAAAAAAATTAACTACAAAAGGAATAAAACCAAAAGCAATGTATGAAGAAAACTTTAAACAAAAAACTCTAAAATCCTAAAACAACACTTTGTATTTATGAAACCAGAATAGTACCTACACCAAAGAAACATACAAAGGACAACAAACAAATAAATGAACAAACAAAAAGCAGAGCTCCTGGGAATTAAACTGTATAGGAATTTAAGGAAAAAAAAAAACAAAAAACCTCAATCCACAATTCCAAACATAAAATAGAAATAAGATCAAGTAAAAATTGTAACAAAGACAAAGAGATGGACAACAGGAGAGAAATTATCAAAGAAATAATAATAAATATTTCCCAAAACTGTAGGACATGAATTTCCACAATGAAAGTTCCTACCAAACACCTAGCAAATGAATTTTAAAAGCTCTACGCAAGGTATATCACAGTACCACTTCAGATCATTAGGAGTAAGACAGGAACCTAAAATTTCTAAAGGGAAAAACACAGTCACATACAAAGGAAAGTGATGGCATCAGATTTTTAAATAGCAACACGTAAGACAGAAAGCCTTCAAAACTGTTTCAACTTAGAATTCTAAATAGACGAGTTACAAAAAGCAGGAGTATAAAAAATATTTGCAGACATGCAAAATTTCAAAAAATGTATCTCCCACACACCTTTCTAGAAAATTACTGAAGTGGCTCAGACGGTAAAGAATCTACCTGTAATGCAGGAGACCCAGGTTTGGTCCCTGGGTTGGAAAGATCCCCTGGAGGAGGAAATGGCAACCCATTCTTTCCTGGAGAATTCCAGGGCCAGAGGAGCCTGGCCAACTGTAGTCCATGGGGTTGCAAAGAGTTGGACATGACTGAGTGACTAACACACACACACCCCCTCCAACAAAATGAGTAAAACTTGAAAGGAGATGCCATGGGAATCAAGAAATAGGAAATAAATAAGAGGCAAAGATATGGTACAGTGATAAAGGAAAAGACTAGGAAGATAGACATTCTTTGAAATTCAAGATGGGAGCAAGTACAAATCAAAGCAAGACTATGAAGGACTCTAGTACAGAGGTCTCCAAGAATAAAGGTGTTTGGCTGAATTAACAATAGATACATAACTTTATGCAACAAACAAAAATAAACAGTAAACTTCAAATGAAAGATTGTTCAAAAATGGAAATGGAATTACAGTTAAGCATGAATGCTGATTAAACAAAAGTTGTAATAAAAAATATTAAAAAGATTGAGGGACAGGGAGAAGAACATGTAAACGAATTAAATGTTATCCTTCAATTATAGGTAGGCAACTAATAGATACTATATAAAACTGGAAAAAAGAATCAAGAAAATAGAATATGCAAAGTACTTGGGAAGTGTACATAAAAAGGACAAGCAAAAGATTAGCTTAAACACTAGATGAAATATCTCTATGGAATGAGGACTAGAAGCAGGGAGGTACACAGAAGGATGCTACTTTTTCATTATTTTAAGGTGCATGATGTTTTAAAGCTATCTACATTTATTATGTAGATAAAACCAAAAGTCAAAAATTTATACTTCGTAACAAAATACCAATGCATTTAAGATATACCTCACTGAAGATACTAAAGGATACACAAACTGCCTCATAAGATAAATCACAAAAGTTTCTTACCAGCGTGTTATCTGCAATACATATTCCACATACACTTGTTTTTTCAAATGCCCAATTTTCATCATTCATCAGAAAATCTAAAAGCATACAGTAAAAAGGAAAACACAGTCCATTCAAAAGAACAAAATAAATCTCCAGAAACTCCCTGAAGAAACACAGGCATCAGATATACTAGAACAAGACTTTAAAACAACTGCCTGTGTATATGCTCAAACAGCTAAAGAGAAATACAAATAACTAAAGTAAATTTTAAAAACAATACATGAAGAAAGTGAGAACAACCACAAAGTGATAGAAATTATAAAAAGGAACCAAACTCTGGAGTTGAAAAATATAATAATTAAATTCAAAAATTCACTATAGCATCAACAACATATTTGAACAAGCCGAAGAAAATCAGGATCAGTGAACTCAAAGATTAGACATTTGAAATCATCAAGTCTAATGAATAGAAAGAAAAAGAATGAAGAAAGTGAACTGAGCCTAAGGGATTCATGGGACATATCAAATAGATTAATATGTACATTAAGAAAGTCTCAAGAACAAGAAGAGACAGTGGCAAAGGGATTATATTTCTGAATATAATCATTCAGAAATATAATTATTTCTGAAGAAATAATGGGTGCCAAACAAATTCTAAATTTGCCCAAAGATCAACAAATCAACAAATCTAAAAAGCTCAACTAATTCCAGGTAGAATAAACCCAGAGACCCACATCAAGATACATAATCAAACTTCTGAAAGACAGAGAATCTTCAAAACAGCAAAGAAAAAGAAAATCATCACAAGAGATCTTCATAACAATATAAGCAGAATTCTCAATAGAAACTTTGGAAGTCAGAATTCCAGTAGGCTTAAAATGCTGAGAGAAAAAACTCTCAATTGAGATTACCACATTCATCAAAACTGTCCTTCACATATGAAGGGTAAATTAAGACATTTCCAAATGAATAAAAGCTGAAGGAGTTCCTTATTGTTATGCCTGCCCTACAGGAAAAACTTCAGGGAACTCTTCAGTTGAAATGAAAGGCCACTAGGCAGTAACTAGAAGCTATATGCCTCTGGGAAAGGCGAACATTGGCAAAAATTACAAACAGTGTAACTGCCATTATGGTTTGTAACTCCACTTTTTATTTGCTGCAGGATGTAAAAGAGAAGTGCATTAAAAAATCATCATAAATCTGTTAATAGGTACACAATATAAAGGTATGATTTGTGACACTGATAATAGAGGAGGAACAGAGCTATACAGAAAAGTTTTTCCAAGTTATTTAAGTTAGAAAGTGAAAGTGAAAGTCGCTCAGTCATGTCTGACTCTTTGCAACCCCATACTATACAGTCCATGGAATTCTCCAGGCCAGAATACTGGAGTGCATAAGCCCTTCCCTTCTCCAGGGGATCTTCCCCACCCAGGGATCAAACCCAGGTCTCCCACATTGTAGGTGGATTCTTTACCAGCTGAGCCACCAAGGAAGCCCAAAGTGAAAGTGCAAGTTGCTCAGCCATGTCTGACTTTGCAACCCCATGGACTATGCAGCCCATGGAATTCTCTAGGCCAGAATATTGGAGGATTGAAGTTAAGTTGGAACCAATTCAAAATACATTGTTACAACTTTACAATGTTGTAAGTAATCTCCATAGTAACTACAAACAAAATACTTATAAATCATTAACAAAGGAAATGAGAAAGGGGATCAAAACACATTACCACAAAGAAAAAAACCCAACTAAACACAGAGGAAGGCAATAATGAAGGAAATGAGATATGTAAAAGCTGTACAAAAGACATATCAAAAAATAATAAAATGGCAATACTCTATAAAGTTACTGTAAATGTAAATGTATTAAACTACAATATAGAGTAGGAAGGCACAGATTAGGAGAATGGACAGGCACATGAAAAGATGCTCATCATTACTAATTATTAGCGAAATGCAAATCAAAGCCACAATGAAGTACCACCCTTATACCAGTCAGAATGGCCATCATCAAAAGGCTACAAACAACAAATGCTGGAGGGGATGTGGAGAAAAAGAAAGCCTTCTACACTGTTGGTGGGAACTCAAAACTGATGCAGCCACTATGGAAAACAGTACAGAGGTTTCTCAAAAAATCTAAAACCAGAGTTGCCATATGATCCAGCAACCCCACTCCTGGACATACATCTAAGACAAAACTGTAACTGGGGAAAAATACCCCTAAATTCATAGCAGCACTATTTATAATAGCTAGACATGGAAACAATCTAAATGTCAACGGGCAGATAAATGGATAAAAGTGCGTGAATATACAATGGAATATTACTCAGCTATAAAAAGAATGAAATAATGCCATTTGCAGCAACATGGATGGACTAAGAGATCATTATACTTAAGTAAGCAAAGAAAAAAAGAGAATGACAAATACCACACACTATCACTTACTGTGGAATCTAAACTAAGACACACATGAATATAGCTATGAAATACAAACAGACTCAGATATAGAGAACAGACTTGTGGTTGCCAAGGGAGAGGTAAAGTGGGGGAAGGAATGACTGGGAGCTTGGGATTAGCAAATGCAAACTACTATATACTCGATGGATAAACAACAAGGTCCTATTGTAGAGCACATGGACCTATATTCAATATCCTGTGATAAACCATAATGGAAAAGAACATATGTATGTATAACTGAATCATTTTGCTGTATAATAAAAATTAAAACTTATAAATCAACTATACATCATTAAAACTTAAAAAATATACGATTATAAAAAATACACACAACCTAACAACAGAGCCTCAAATATATGAAGCAAAAAATGACACAGTTCAAGTGGTTCTACAATAAGAATTAGAGATGTCAACAGAGGACGATAAAGGACAAATGAACCAAAAAGGAGACTGATAAGGAAAGAGGACCTTAATAATACTATAGAACAAATAGACCTAACAGATACATTCAGAATATTCACCCAACAGGAACAGAGTACCCATTCTTCTAAGGGAAACACAACATTCTCTAAGAAAGACCACATGATAGGTCACAAAACAAGTCTTAAACCTTTTCACAAGATTGGAAAAAATACTTTGTATGGTTTCAATCCAATGAAATGAAACTAGAAACCAACAACAGAAGGCAAAATGGAAAATTAACAAACACAAGGAAATTTAACAAAACAATGAACACGTCAAAGTAGAAATTATAAAGGAAACTAAAAAATACCTTGAGATAAACAAAAATGAAGACACAACAGATCAAAATTTACAGGATGCAGAGAAACCAATGCTAAGAGATTTATACCTATAAACACCTACATTAAAAAAAATCTCAAATCATAACCTTATATGTTTAAGAAACTTGAAAAAGTATAATAAACCATATCCAAACCTACCAGAAGGAAGGAATAACAAAGATTAAAGTAAAAATAAAACAGAGACAAGAAAAACAACAGAAAACAATCAACAAAATTAAAAGTTGGTTCTTTGAGAAGACCAACAAAATGGATAAGCCTTTACCTAGACTGGCAAAGAAAAAAGAGAAAGAAGACTCAAATGACTAAAACCATAAATAAAAACAGAGATGCCTTTATACACTCACATATACAATCTGAAATGAAATATGCAGTAAACCTGCAGAGGAAGAAAACAAACCTGAATCTTAAATAAGAAGTGTATTAATTGAAAAATTAAAATGGAGATAAATACTACTTATTTTACAGAAATAGGAATATAAAAGAATAATAGTTAAATGCCAACAAACGTGATAAGCTAGATGGACAAATTCCTGGAAACATATAGACTACTTAAACTGAAACAAGAAGAAACACAAAATCTGTATAGACCTAGAACAAGTAAGACTTAATAAATAATCCAAAACTTTCTAATAATAAAAAGCCCAGAACAGATAGCTTCACAGATGCATTCTATCAAACATTTAAAGAAGAATTAACACCAATTCTTAAGCTCTTTTGAAGCAGTGCAGAGGAAGGAATACCATCTATGAGGCCAGCCAGCCAGATACCAAAAGAGAACAAGTATGTCTCAACAGCAAACAAAATTTACGGTCACATAAAAACCTGTACAAAAAGGTATATAGCAACTCCATTTGTAACTGCCAAAAATGGAAGCAAACCCAAGCGTCTTTCAATGGATAAACAGAAAACCTGTGGTACGTGAATGTAATGGAACACTACTCAGCAATCAAGTAGTGTTTATACCACTACTTCTTCATACACAGAACAAACTGGATGAGGCGTTATGGTGAGTTAAAGTCAGTTTCAGAAGGTCATCTAGTGTGTGATTCCACTGATACGGCATTCTGGAAAAGGTGATAGAGACAGATCAGGGGTAGAGATAGTATATGACCACAAAAAGGAAAACACAAGAGAGTTTTCGGTGTGGTCCTGTGTCCTGACTGACTATGGTATACCCTGTATCCTATTCTGCTTCCTGATTGCACTGCTAGTTAAACAAATCTTTAATTACAATTAGTTGTAACTAATAGAACAGTATACCAAATAAAAGCTGCTCATATTCATGTTAAATGACAAAATGCCAGACGTGAGCAAAAGGGTAGGGCACTGAGCTTGCCATCTTTCTCTTAGAAATCATCTTCCTCTGAGTTACTGCCTCTGAATCCTCTTACTATTGTTGTGTTAAACCCATTTTGTCCTTTATTTTTTACTACTTTTTAAACATTCAATGACCTCCCTTCACCTTCCCCCATTACCCTGTTGACCCTGAGGTAAGTATGTTTAACCTGTTATATTTCTTCTGCCTTAAGAAAAATAAAGTATCTTTTCTTAATAAATGTTAAGTACAATAATATGCCTAAATAATTTCTTCAGTTATTATAAATTACTATAAAACTGTGAAGAAAACAACTATTTAGAATTCATTTACCAAAATAGATTCTCAAACATAATTTTATATATATATTTCAAAAAATATTTTAGATAAATATTGATCCCAAAAGTCATTGCTTTGGTCACTTTCTAAAACTGTATTTAACACTAGAAAGTGATTTACCAAAAAATATTTTGCTATTCTAGAGCTCTCATCTATTAAAAGCGTTCTTTCATTAATATGTCAAAATGATCCTGAAGATTTCTTTGCTGAAACATCCAAATGAAAATCAAAGTGAACAAATTTCAAAAAATGAACTGATTTCATATCAGCAGTTTTCCCAGTAAATACAGCAAGCCTTCACCATTATGAAAGACCTTTAAAGAATTATACCCATTCTCTTGGCTCTAATATACATGACTTACTTTAATGTGGTAATGCCAAAACAATTATCATTGCCAGGAATTATACACAGGCCAAACAATACAATTGTGATTAGTGTCACAAAAGATCAAAATATATATCAATTATAAACTTATAGGCTTTGACTTGCAATTAGAGTCTCCAAATATAGATTCCAGAATTTCACTGAGTAAATGAGTTCTCCAACTAGTACCCACTCATAATATAAATGAAATAATTTCAGCTTTAGAAAACTCAGCTATTTTCTATCTACATGACCTCATTTAAACAGAAGGAGCCTCAAAAATTTGTTTTCAAAGACACATTTAAGTAGAAGAGTAAAAAGCAGGTATGGGTGATATTATGCTATCAATTTAAGTATGCTATTACAGAAATAAAAACATGTATTAGATATTAAACAGACCTAATATTAAAATGCAACCAAGTTAGAACCCAAGTGAATCAATCCAACTAAAAAATGTATGTATGGATATATATAAACCAACAAACACTATCTAAAGAAAACTAGAATGACCTCAATGAAATGAGGCAGAAACCTCAAACCATTTAAGTTTAAGAGTGATGTTGTAGATAGCATTTCTCCACACCTGGCCTTTTCTTCTGTAAAATGGAAACATGAGTTCTTCCAAACCAAAACACATGTTTAAGAATTGTTTCTACTTTGCAAATAGGTATTTATCCTAGTCCAATAAGTAGGAAGCAAATTCCTGTGTGTTCTCGTATTCTGGGGAAAAATAAAGTCTTGAAAAACAACTAAAGCAAACCAATTATAAAATGTAAAATGACCCCAATTCTTATATCTATCCTACTGCTATCTACAAAACCATGTGTGATGACTTTTACACCTGGTAATTTCTAAAAACATGCTAATGTGGGTGACATTTCCAACCCAGATGTTCCATTCTCCAGTCCACATTTTCAAATGCTGGATCTGCTCAAACTATCTCCAATTCAACAGAATCACAAATAGCCTGGATATTTGTGACACTTATCTAATACTGTTAATAACAAACAGTCCACCAGCCTGGCACTTTGTGAACCAATAAATATCCAGCAAAGAAACATCATTTATAATTAGTACATACGTTCTTTCCGGTGCTCAACTAAGCCAACAGCCTGCTTTGCTGAACATTTTGCAAACCAATTGTCCCCAAGTAAAACAGTGACTTCATTAGTATGCACGAGTTTTCCTGGCATGAAGGCAAAGGGGCCAAATGGTACCTATTGTTCAAAAAAAAAAGAGAAGGTTAAAAAATTAAAAACACTAAAAACTACGTTTTATGAAACAGCATTAAAAGCTCTGTGTGGAGGTCTTTTTTTAAAAATCTCCTCACTAAGAAAAATAAAGTGTCAACTTCATGGACATTTAACATTATAATTTCACTAGGAAAACCTTAGAAAAAATTTAGGTTAATTTATCAACATTAAAACAACAAAAGAAATGAGCATATTTACAAAAATAGCTTTCAGAGAAATCAGCGTTGCTTCCAAACATATTTATTTTTTGCTCAGTCATAAATCTAAATGAAAGCAAACTAGAAATAAAGTATTAATAAAGACTAACTTTGATTTTTTTAAACTGAAAATTATTTCTGAGAAAATACTGTCTTTGGGGGGCAAAACAGGAATTAACAAAGAGCTTTCAAAGGTTTACAAAATTTATGAAATATTTGAGCTGGTATAATAAAGAACAATATATTTTCAAAATATCTGGTCTAACTTAATTAAGAACACAGTCTTCATGAAAAAGAATATTCATGCAAAGAAAGAATCTAATTCAGGGCTCACAAATAGACTAATATGTTGATATGAAGATCTGAATATTAAAAAAAAAATTATCAGCACCTTTATATATATAAAATCCATGTTCTGTGATTTAATTCTCCAAGATATATAACATTATGGTCTACTGCTGCTCTGGTTAACAGGAAATGACTACATGCCATATTTCTGTTGTAATTAGTTTGCTAACAAAGTAAACTTGCATACCAAATACGTCAAATTTTATGTTAACATTTATGCCATTTATGGCATCATAACATAATTTTAAATCTAAAAAAGGAAAAGAATACCAACTATTACCACAATTAGTACATTATTATAAAGTAAAACAGAAACCTTTACTATGAGTTATCTCTGATCTAGTCCAGGGAGTCAACTTGTAAATCAATACATATAAAGCAAAGAAACACCTTTTTACTTTACATAGTTAACACCTTTACAAGAAACAATATTCTACTTTAAAAGAAACACATCAAACATACCATGATATTATAAGACAACTTATCAGGCAAAGTACTGAGTCTTTCTTGAAGAGCATTATAGTCATTATCTACCTTCTTCCTGTTGACAAAAAAAATACCAAATACTATATTAATACCCAAATTAATGGTTCCTCAAGTAGGCTACATATCATAAGCTAATCAAACACCTAATTTCAGCAATTTAAAGTGTTTTTTTTTTAATTTTAAAATCGTGTTTCTACAAAATTTAGCAACAGCATTATTCCACCATACACTTATCAAAGAATTAAGACTCTCAGCTTTTAGATGTAGAACACACATATCTTGAGAATTATTGTTCCCTAAAGTAGAGGATCATCTGAACTAAAGAAAATTTGGAAATTAAGGGAGACAGTGAGATTGGAGGGAAATGGGCTCAAGATGAAGGAAGAAGAGAGCTGAGAAAAGCTTTTGAGAGAATAAACAACTGGTTGTGAAACAGAAATCATCAACACAAAATATGAGCAGATGCTTCAGTCTGTCCTCCTCAGAAAACGTTGGGTTGAAAAATCTGGAGTCATCAACTCTTCAGTTATTCATACTAATGTTATTGAGGTGAGAGAGAATCAATCAGGAGCTAGAAGAAATTAGGTAGAGGTACTATAAAAAGTATTTCCTTTGGGCATTTCAATTCCATGTTATATCTAAACAGAGCTACCTGATAACTAATTTCAGACCACCAAAAGATATAAATCTGTAGGAGCAGAAATGGTGATGTTTCCCACACTGTGAACCATACTCAGTTCTCACAGCTGCTGGAACTGAATAGCCCTACACTGAACTTGTGTCAAACCTTCTGTGGATATGTGGTTTCCAAAGGGTTCCCTGCTAGGCTGCAGGCTGCAAGCAAAACCAGAGCACTGAAATTTTTTACAGCAGAGGGATGGTTTTCTCAATTTAAAAAAAAATAACAAAAACAAAAACTCACCAATTCAGCAAGTAATTTAAAAGCACATGTAGAAATTATCAAATTAAAATTAGGATAAATTGCAGTATAGATAATCACTCTCCAGGTAATAAAAATGACTGTTCATGGAATTGGTTTCAGTTTACTCCTTAGCTCCCCTACAGCAACAAACATAATTAATAAAAATCATCTTATTTAGTCTTAAAAATATCAAGGAATTTCACATATTTTAATTCATCGTAAAAATATTCCTGCAGTACATGTCAAATCAATATTTTCCTCTTTACAAAAGAGAAAGCAGAAGAAAAATGGAAAAAAAACACACATTTAAGAGAAATTTGATCCACTCTATTAAGGAGAGGTAGCAATGACCTTAACCTAGGTCTTCTGACCAGTATTCTATCAAGCCAGCCTTTTCATTTTCTAATGTTCAAGTGTTTTTTTAAAAACTTTCCTCTCAAATCCCTTTATATAAATAAACATAAAATGTCTTTGTTTAAGGCAAAAGTCATCTTTCTGGATATTTTATATGAATAAAATGGTAGGAAATTTCAGGAACAGGCCTATATACCAGAAAGAACATGGCTTCGAAGTCAGACCAGAGGATCAATCCCAGCTCCACCATTTAACAAATTAATCATAGATTTAGTATCTTCAATGGTAAAAAATTTAAAGAATACCTATCTCACAGATTCAAAGAGGACTAAAATAAATGGTTTAACACCTTGTCCAGCACTGAACACCTAAATACATTGAGCCTTCAATGACCCTTTTCCCATGAAGTATCAAAAACACCAATTCTAAAATTTGAAAGAAAGACTGTACTACCCACTAAGATAATTCCACTGTGTACAATTCATTCAATTTGATACAAATAACACAACTTACTTAAAGACAGTTTAACTAAACCTAACAATTCAGGAAGCTTCTAGAAACAGGATTCCTGTGAGCAATAAATGGGACAGTTTGGAAGAACTGAAGTGACACAATGCCTGAACACCGTGAACTCATTAAATCTATAAATACTAGCAGTTTTACATAAGTAATTTGGCAAATGCTTAGATGACTAATGTCAGTTGCTAAGTTGTGTCCAACTCTTTGCAACCGCACCACGCTGCTCTGTCCAATGGGATTTCCCAGGCAAGAATATTGAAGTGGGTGGCCATTGCCTTCTCCAGGGGATCTTCCCCATCCAGGGATCAAATCCAGGTCTCTTGCACTGCAGGCAGATTCTTTACCATCTGAGCCATCAGGGAAGCCCTAAATGTTCCTATTAATTGTTAAAAAACTAATATTAAAGTTAGCATTCAATATGTACTATTTTGGTAAATACACCTGAAAAGGGGGGCAGATTTCTAACAAAACATCTCATATATTAAAAGAACAGAAGATTCAATCAAAGACACTATGAGAGGTCAATGTCAGTATTCCAAAGCATATTCAGTTTTAAACTAAATCAATAATTCTCTCTAGAAGAAAAAAACTGTGGCCATACTGGAGAACAGTTTAAGATCAGAGTGTTATTTCTAAATTTTGAATTGTTTTCTAAAAATACACGAAGACAACCAAAAAAAAAAAAAAAGACTAAATTTATGCCAACCAAAAAAAAAAAAAAATACACAAAGAAAGGAGAAGAGAATTTAAAAAACAGCTCATGCAGAAATCCTTTTTGAAGGGAGGCAAGTAGAGTCAAGCAGTGCCACTGGAAGAAATTATGGCTTGAAGAACTCTCTCCCTGAAATTCCCACTAGAGGAAATATTCAAGATCAAGTGCTTGGTCAAACAGTTATCTCCAAATAGTCCCTCCTCTAATACTCTGGGCTTAAAAAAAATCCCATAAAAGATCACAAAGCCTATACAGCAGAAAACACAAAATGACTCTAAGAACTAATGTGTTATGGAAGGTATCTTTGTTTGTACCAAAATCTGAATAGACTTTTTTCTTTTTCTATTTTACCACTCAGAAATATATAACTAAATTTTTGGAGACTGTAAAATATGTAGTCAAAGAAGCCAACTGCTTAAAATAACTTTTTTTCAGATGAAAATAAAACCCAGATGTAGTTAGGATAAATCTCTCAAGCCTACTTATTTATTCCGTTACTAGATAAGACTTCCTTGTTTGGTTTCACCATATCTGATCCTTACAGATTAGGTTCAACCTTCAATTCTTAATTTAAAAGAATTACCCAATAGTAAGATTTAATTTGCACCAAACATTCTCATGCAATGTTACTTACAGAAAATAAGAACTAAAGCACTGTGATATGGCACAGAAGAAACTTTCATAATCTTCTTTTTAAATCTTGCTAATCATATGCTATAAGCCTTCTGAGACACACCTAAGGTTTTTATTAAAGAGCAGCAGCAAAAAAGGACATAACTGCAAACTAGCCTTAACCTTAAGGATGAAGATCAGGACAGATCTCATGAGAAATATCTTACTTTCATAAGGCTGTAAAAAGTATGAGAGAGCAAGTTAAATGACATATACGCTCAATTATTTACAGGTAAAGTATGCAGATGTCCACAATTTTCTTTGAAACACATCATAAAAAAATGGACTAAGGGTTAAGGTATGGATAGCTATGTGATCAAGTTTCATCTATATAATTCTTTCAATTTTTCTGTATGTTTGAAGATTTTCATAATAGAATATTAAAAAGGAGATGGGAGAAATATCAAAGAAACTCTTTAACCCTCTTCTTAAATGCATGGTAAAAAAAGAAAAGCTTTGTAAAGCAAAAGAAAAAAGTTCTACATCCCATGTTTGAGGCAAGTGAGTAAAGACTCCAATTTCCAGCTTTCAATAGTAAAAACAGAAAATAAAACGATTCACTGAAACAAAATTTGTTCATTTTTCTCCTTAAAGTATGAAGTTGTAATAGGCAGAAAGTATTGACATTAAGCCCATTTAAAAATTAAAAAAAAAAAAAAAAAACTCCTATCATTCTCTTTACCTACTATCCTAAACAAAAAAGGAGAAAACATCAAGAGATGGATGCTTAAAGGGAAAAGAAGGAAAGGGCTTTACATTAATGCTAATATCTAGGTTGATCTGGGGTAGAGTTAATTCTTTTTTTGTTTGTTAATTTGAGAAATTATAAAACCCAAAGATTTTGGAATATATATACAATTTTCTTTAGAAATGACTCTTAGTCCATCATACCCACTCTGGAATGTCCTATTAAGGATCCAAGAAACCTTTGTTTCAATTCAATTCACCATTTATTGAGCGCCTGCTCTGCAACCAAGCATTATGCCATACACTGCAGGGATCATCACTCAAATATAACACGTCTTTTTTCCTTTTTTTTTTGCAATGCTTCTCCGTTAAACATCTGCTGGCTTGATGGATGCCTGGGTTTTTAACCTCAAAAATTAAGAAAACAGAGGAATGCTGAATTCAGGCATGGTAAAGAGAGAAATTTTCTCATTTCTAAAGAATGGAATGACTTGAGTTTTTTAAAAGTATTCTCTTAAACAGCATAAACAAATTATCAAGGTTATATTAAGCCATAAAAACATTCTTGAAAGAAGGATCTACATTGTTGTGCCTTCTATAATTGATGGAAAATACACTTTTAACCATTTAAAAGTATCTGTACTAAATCAACAGCATTTTTTTTAATGGTAATGGTAAAACAAATTACTAGTAAGATAAATGACATCTACTACAAAATTCAGGCAATATGGTCACATATTCCTTTATCTCAACTCATACCTAGGAGACATATCAGACAATGTTGATGAAATAATCCATGTTCTTTATATTTTATGAGTCCATGATAAAACTTTATTTTTAGAAATAGAAAGATGAACCTAAATATAAAAACTTAGTAATTTTTCAGAAGTTTAATGAAACAAAATTATCTAAAAAAAGACAGATGCATCTAACATTGCATGGCTGCAACTGCTTAGTCGCTCAGTCGTGTCTGACTCTTTGCAAGGCCATGGACTGCAGCCTGCCAGGCTCCTCTGTCCATGAGGATTCTCCAGGCAAGAATCCTGGAGTGGGTTGCCATGCCCTCCTTTAGGGGATCGTCCCAACTCAGAGTTTGAACCCAGGTCTCCTGCATTACAGGCAGATTCTTTACCATCTGAGCCACCAGGGAAGTCTTAACATTCTACTGCTGCTGCTAAGTCACTTCAGTTGTGTCCAACTCTGTGCGACCCCATAGACAACAGCCCACCAGGCTCCCCCAGTCCCTGGGATTCTCCAGGCAAGAACACTGGAGTGGGTTGCCATTTTCTTCTCCAATGCGTGAAAGTGAAAAGTGAAAGTGAAGTCACTCAGTCGTATCCGACTGCTAGCGACCCCATGGACTGCAGCCCACCAGGCTCCTCCGTCCATGGGATTTTCCAGGCAAAAGTACTGGAGTGGGGTGCCATCGCCTTCTCCCAAGATTTCTTCAATTTAAGTTTTCGGCAATGAGACAAGAGAGTACAATGAATATACACAGCAAAGGTGGGACAGGGGAATTTGTTTGTGCCCCATACCAATAACCATGCATGTGTAACTTTAGATTTGTCAGTTAACCATAGGTGCCTGTTTCTTTATCAGCCTTCTTTTGCTCTATGAATAAAATGAGACATGAATTCAACATAAGAAAGTTTAAACGTTACAAAAATACATTACTCTAAGTAAGAAAGAAATACCCTCAAAGTGCCCAACTGCTTTAGGTGATGAGTTAAGAGGTAATTTTTATTTTATTTTCTAAATTTTCTACAACTGATATATATTTCTATAACAAATCAAAAGGAACTTTTAAGAAAAGATGACTTTAGATATGTTAAATTTATAACTGACTTAAGCTTTGAATATCTGCATCAGTTTCTACTTAGTCTAACATAATTTTAAGTTTTGTCATTTCAACTTGTTTTCTTTTTTTTTTTTCAACTTGTTTTCTATATTTTATTTCTAAATTGCATTTTAGAAAAAAGTAAACTGTTGTATGTTGTTTTCTTAGAACAGTGACTCATAACTCTTTATGGCTACTGACACCTATGAAAGACTGATAAAACCTCTATATCCTTTCCTCATAAAAAGGCCCTGCATTTTGCATCAATTTCAATAGAAGCCCACTCATAAATCCCTTGAGGTTACTATTTGTTTCAAGAGGTCTTATATGAGTTAAAAAAAAAACAAAAAAAAACAGCAATCCTGGCCTTGAACCCAGCAAATACTTAAAATTCTCAAAATTATTTTTAACTAGTTCAATTTAAATTTTTTTTAAAAAATGGGAAAACTGTCAGCAATTTGGTCAAGAGTTCAAAATAAATAAGTAAAAACATTAAATTGTACACAAGCTGAATTTTTTTTTACAGCTTACATTTTCCTTAATCACACACTGATACCAACACCTCCTTCTGTCTTCAGTACATTAGAATTTAGACTTTTGTATCTCAAAAACAAAGGCTTCCCAGGTGGCCCTAGTGGTAAAGAATCTGCCTGCCAATGCAGGAGAAGCAAGCGACAGGGGTTTGATCCCTGGGTCAGGAAGATCCCCTGGAGTAGGAAATGGAAACCCACTCCAGTATCCTTGCCTGGAAAATCCCATGGGCAGAGGAGCCTAGTGGGCTACAGTCTATGGGGCTGCAGACAGTCGGACACGACTGAGCGACTAACCAAGTACACATACCTCAAGACAGAGCGTGAACTCATGAGTGAGCCACCTCTCAGTCAAGTAGTACTGCTGCAATATTTAACCTTCATCCTCACACAGTACTCTGTGCTTACAAGTTTTATTGCAGACTGCTCTCATTGTATAAAAAATAAGCAAAACTGAATGGAAAATGAAAAAACTCAGAATGCAAAGAAATGTTTTCAAACCTAATACAGTTAACATAAAGATGAAAAATCATGAGGTAGCCAAATCAAATTGAAATGTAGCCTCAATCAGATATACCAAAATACTCACTGGACTTAAGATGATTCTGAGAAATTGTGAACCAAATAAAGTATATGGACACTGGAAACACATCATCAAAGACTATGTTCTAAACGATGAGATGTCATTAGGGATTCTTTTCATAATACTTTATAATACTCTCTGGGAGGAAAAAAATTCCCCTATAACATATAATTTTGCCTTTTATTTTCAGAAATGCTTCAAGTATCAAACTAGTGTGGTTTTTCCAAAAAAAGGCATAAAGGCTAGGCAGGGGACTCCTAGAAGTAACAAATTGCAATTACAGTTTACAAATCATTAACTCTTTTAAAAGAAAAAAGCCTTACCCATTTACAATTTGACATTTGTGACATAAACACACATATAGAATTAAGAAGCTGAAAGAAACCAAGTAAAATGTTTTCAAGAGAGGGAGAGAATTTAGCTTCTCCTCAGAATTATGAGAAAATGTACCTTTATTCTTTCCTCATTTCAACCTTTTTATAAATGTTTTCATTTTATATACAGAATAAAAAATTTAATACAGATTTTGTTTCTTAAAAAATCATTCTTAAAACATTCAACTTGAATATTTTTGGGGGGCAATCTTAATTTGCTTTGAAACATCACACAAGAATTTCAAAACTTACTTATTAACATCCCAAACCATGTATTAACACATGACATCAGAAAAAATATAATAATAATTTTAAAAACTAGTATTTTTTTGGTCCAGTTCCCCTTGAAAAATTACAAATGTCATGTCTGCTTTACAATCCCCCTCTCAAAGTTCAAAAGCTTCAGAATTTTTATCTCCAAATTTATTTTTTCTAAAATCAAACATCTGAGCAATATAAAATAGCTTATTTACTGTTTTCATTTAAGTCTGTTTCAGGTAATTTCATAGATAACTTAATACTTAAAACTCTCTTAAGATAATTTGCAGTAAACAAGACTTTTTTTAACAATTCACATGCATATAACTTATGACTACAAACAATGCCTAAGATACAGATGATTTCTATGTGCCAGGCATCACATACCATATTTCATTTAATTCTCACAAATCAACACAAGTAATGAGACTTCTTTTTTCTGTGGAATATGTTCAACAGAAGTCATCTATAGTGCACTAAAAATGACCATAAATTTGTTGTCAATCCACTCACCAATAAATGGAGTCTATTTCCCCTCCCTCTGAATCTGGTCTAGTTTTATGAGTTCCTTTGACCAACAGAATGTGACTTGGCAGCTTCCATTCTTGCTGCCCTTGTAGCATCATATAAAGTAAGCCAGATAAAAAGAGCCCATGGACAGTGAGGCCCAGCATCACACACGAGCCATCAGACTTACGGGTGAGGCCATTTTGGGGCTGCAACCACACAAGTGAGCCCAAACAAAATCAGCAGAAAACCACAGAGCTGAGTTCAGTCCAATACGCACAACCAAAGAACATTATACAGGCAAATGGTTGTTGTCAGTACACTTGGAGTACTTTTATTAAAGAATAATAAAAAATGGATACAATAGCTTAGTAAGGATGTATTTTGAGTTGTAGAAGTCATACTCTGTCCTGTGGTCATTATTTTAAAAAAAATAATACCAAAAAGTATTTGGTAACTAAAAATTAGACATCTGACACACAATGTAGTTCATAGGAACAAAATTAAGTAGTTCACTATTGATTAAAAACAATCTCAAAAGTATAGTACTATATAGTGTGATGAACAGTGTACAGTTTGACTGCACTTTAATCAGAGTGGGAGTATAATATATATAAACATGTGGAAGAATATACACATACATGTACACACATGCATGCATACATACATACAGACATACAAATATACACTCCTTGTGCAAGTAATTTCTGCAAAAATTTGCAAGGAACTGGTAAAAATAAGCAGTTATTTACCAAGAAGAGAAGTGAGATTTTCAAGACAAGTAAGAGGGAAACTACATACCATGTATACCCATTTGTACCTCTTAAAGTTTGAACTATATAAATATCAGTTCAGTTCAGTCACTCAGTCATGTTTGACTCTTTGCAACCCCACGGGCTACAGCACACCAGGCTTCCCTGTCCATCACCTACTCCTGGAGCTTGCTCAAACTCATGTTCATTGAGTCAGTGATGCCATCCAACCATCTCATCCTCTGTCATCCCCTTCTCCTCCTGCCTTCCATCATTCCCAGCATTAGGGTATTTTCCAATGAGTCAGGTCTTTGCATCAGGTGGCCAAAGTACTGGAGATTGAGCTTCAGCATCAGTCCTTCCAATGAATATTCAGTACTGGTTTCCTTTAAGTTGACTGGTTTGATTTCCTTGCAGTCCAAGGGACTCTCAAGAGTTTTCTCCAACACCACAGTTCAAAAGCATCAGTTGTTTGGTGCTCAGCTTTCTTTATAGTCCAACTCTCACATCCATACATGACTACTGGAAAAACCATAGCCTTGACTAGACGAACCTTAGTTGGCAAAGTAATGTCTCTGCTTTTTAATATGCTGTCTAGGTTGGTCATAGCTCTTCTTCAAAGGCACAAGCATGTTATAATTTCATGGCCACAAACAACATCTGCAGTGATTTTGGAGCCCAAGAAGATAAAGTTTCTCACTGTTTCCATTGTTTCCCCATCTATTTGCCATGAAGTGATGGGACCAGATGCCATGATCTTCATTTTTTGAATGTTGACTTTTAAGCCAACTTTTTCACTCTCCTCTTTCATCAAGAGGCTCTTTAGTTCCTCTTTGCTTTCTGCCACAATGGTAGTGTTATTTGCATATCTGAAGTTATTGCTATTTCTCCCAGCAACCTTGATTCCAGTTTGTGCTTCACCCAGCCTGGCATTTCATGTGATGTACTATACATATAAGTTAAATAAGCAGGGTGACAGTATACAGTCTTGACATACTCCTTTCTAAATTTGGAACCAGTCAGTTGTTCTGTATCTATTTCTAACTGTTGCTTCTTGACCTGCATACAGATTTCTCAGGAGGCAGGCCAGGAGGCCTGCTATTCCCATTTCTTTAAGAATTTCCACAGTTTGTTGTGATCCACACAGTCAAAAGCTTTAGCTCAGTCAATGAAGCAGAAGTAGATGTTTTCTTGGAACTCTCTTGCTTTTTCCATGATCCAACAGAGGTTGGCAATTTGATCTCTGGTTCCTCTGCCTTTTCTAAATCCAGCTTGAACATCTGGAAGTTGTTCACATACTGTCGAAGCCTGGCTTGGAGAATTTTGAGCATTACTTTACTAGTGTGTGAGATGAGTGCAAGTGTGCGGTAGTTTGAGCATTCCTTGGCAGTGCCTTTCTTAGAGATTAGAATGAAAACTGAACTTTTCCAGTCCTGTGGCCACTGCTGAGTTTTCCAAATTTTCTGGCATATTGAGTGCAGCACTTTCACAGCACCATCTTTTAGGATTTGAAATAGATCAGCTGGAATTCCATCAATTCCACTAACTTTGTTCACAGCGATGCTTCCTAAGGCCCACCTGACTTCGCATTCCAGGATATCTGGCTCTAGGTGAGTGATCACACCATTGTGGTTATCTGGGTCATGAAAATCTCTATGTATAGTTCTTCTCTGTGTATTCTTTTTTTTTTTTTTTTTACTCTCAAAATAGCTTTATTAATATTTTGATTCTTCCCAAGATAATCATCTCTCCAAACTCCCTTTTGCTAAATTCTCCCATCTCCAGAGTGGGAAACACATTCCACTTTCATTTGTTCATTCTCATGCTTAGTCGTGTCTGACTCTTTGCGACCCTATGGACTGGAGCCCTCCTCCAGGCTCCTCTGTCCATGGGATTTCCCAGGCAAGAATTCTGGAGTGGGTTGCCATTTCCTCCTCCATTCTCTATGTATTCTTGCCACCTCTTCTTAGTATCTTCTGCTTCTGTTAGGTCCATACCATTTCTGTCCTTTATCGAGCCCATCTTTGCATGAAATGTTCCCTCCAGTTCAGTTCAGTCGCTCAGTCGTGTCCGACTCTTTGCGACCCCATGAATCGCAGCACTCCAGGCCTCCCTGTCCCTCACCAACTCCCAGAGTTCACTCAAACTCATGTCCATCGAGTCAGTGATGCCATCCAGCCATCTCATCCTCTGTCGTCCCCTTTTCCTCCTGCCCCCAATCCCTCCCAGCATCAGAGTCTTTTCCAATGAGTCAACTCTTCACATGAGGTGGCCAAAGTACTGGAGTTTCAGCTTTAGCATCATTCCTTCCAAAGAACACCCAGGACTGATCTCCTTTAGAATGGACTGGTTGGATCTCCTTGCAGTCCATGGGACCCTCAAGAGTCTTCTCCAACACCACAGTTCAAAAGCATCAATTCTTCGGCACTCAGCTTTCTTCACAGTCCAACTCTCAGATCCATACATGACTACTGGAAAAATGTTCCCTTGGTATCTCTAATTTTCTTGAAGAGATCTCTAATCTTTCCCATTCTAATGTTTTCCTCTATTTATTTGCATTGATCACTGAGGAAGGCTTTCTTATCTCTCCTTGCTATTCTTTGGAACTCTTGCATTCAGATGGTATCTTTCCTTTTCTCCTTTGCCTTTCACTTCTCTTCTTTTCGCAGCTATTTGTAAGGCCTCCTCAGGCAACCATTTTGTCTTTTTGCATTTCTTTTTCTTGGGGATTTTCTTGATCGTTGCCTCCTGTGCAATGTTACGAACCTCAGTCCACAGTTCTTCAGGCACTGTTGTCTATCAAATCTAATCTCTTAAATCTATTTGTCACTTCCACTGTATAACTGTAAGGGATTTGATTTAGGTCATATCTGAATGGTCTAGTGGTTTTCCCTACTTTCTTCAATTTAAGTCTGAATTTGGCAATGATCTGAGCCACAGTCAGCTCCCAGTCTTGTTTTTGCTAACTGTATAGAGTTTCTCCATCTTCAGCTGCAAAGAATATAATCAATGTGTTTCAGTATTGACCACCTGGTGATGTCCAGGTGTAGAGTCGTGATTTCAAATGTTTTAACTTACAATTTAAAAAGTTAATATGGAATCCTTTATGTCTCTAAGATGTATACTAAAATATGTCCACATCGAATGATATGCTTCAGATTCATGCCAAAATAGTTGAGAGATGGGGGAAGAGGGTAAGATACACTGTTTTAAAAGGAAACAAACAGTTCAGATGAAACCATGAGTTGACAATCATTGAAGCAGAGTGGTGGATACATGTGGGTTCAGTACACAACTCCATCACCCTTTGAAACTCTTTATAATCAAAGTTTTTTGAATACAATAAAAGCTTAACAATACCACTCAGTAAACCATCTCTCCATCAGGATAAAAGATAATGGTGTGAACACAAAATATTCAGGAATATTTACAAAGTTTTGGAGGGTTTTTGATTTTTCCTTCTTTCTTCATCTAACAATGAGTTTAAAACTTTTCCAAAAAGATTTCAGAGTTACTGTATTTATTAAGGGCCAGTCTGGATAGTCTATAGACATTATCTCACACTTAAACTTCAAGTTAATCACTTTACAAGAAGAAAACTTAAGAATCTTCATAATTCACCCAAGGTAACAAAGTTAGAAAATGACAGAATTCCAGCGTAGGTCTGTGCCTCCAAATCCCTCCATGCTCTTTGAAAGAATTAAAAGGATAAAAAATTACAAATAAACTACACAGAGTTATCAGCCCCACGTGGGTCAAACACTAGGAAGTACACTGACATTTAATGAGAAAATAGTGTATGGATTTTATAATGAGTTAAGTAAAAAGAATTACATGGAAAATAAGATGTACCTAAAAATTTTCTTAAATCTTCACTAAATTGAAAACCACTACTAGTTCTAAAAATGTTACACAAATTCTCAACTATTAGGCTCAAACATTTCCTGTTTATCTGTTACTAATTAAACAAATACTATAAATGTCTTTAAGTAAAACAAAGTTCTGGGATCTGAATTAATTTTCTCAAAGAGATTTCTGGGGGCAGATCTCATTGTTCTGGACCATTTTCACTGGTCCAGAGTAATTTTACCACTTTATATTTCTATAAATATTTTTATTTTGTGTCCTACATTTTAAAAAAATAGGATTATCTTTGAAGGGTAATATTCTAATTCATTACTCTTCCCTTTAAGAATTTTTTAAAACTTCACAAAGATATACATCACTAGCCTAAGACAACACTTCAAAAAAAACCACATGTTTTGCTCCTCCTTATTATATTGGTATGTACTCATAAACAAGGGGAACTTAGTTACATGAATTGTATTTTAGACTATAATAACACCAAAGGTTAGTGAAAAGCAACATATTTTTTAAAGCAATGCATGAGACACCCTTAAAAATAATTTGTCTCTGTTTTGCTTCCTATCTCTAACCAACTAGCACAGAATTATTGTAATTTCGCTGTTTAGTGTCCAACTATCAATTTCTCCAGGGGTCCCTAACCTCCAAGATCTCCTGCTTGATGAATTGTGGTGGAACTAATGTAATAATAATATAAAGAAAGTACACAATAAATGTAATGCACTTGAATCATCCCGAAACTATTCCTCCTACCCCTAGTACATGGAAAAACTGTCTTCCACGAAACTGATCCCCAGTGCTAAAAAGGTTGAGGACTGCTGAATTTCTCCATAGCAGGGTCTTTCAATTCCAAACAGCAGTATAATACTGGCATATGGTAGAAACTCAATCATTGTTTCTGGAATTAAGATAATAAAAACATCACAAGAATTCCACAGCACTCCCAAATAGCAATTTCCTGGCTTTCAGAGGAATGGAGACACTTGGTTTCAGTTTTTTAATGTAATAAATTGGTAAATTCACTGGCCATTTGGATTCCAGCAATATCAGATCCTCATTAAAAACAAACATAAAAGTCTGTTTCCTGAGCCACATTAAAAATAATTCAGAGGAAAATGCAAATTAACTGGAAAAATTATTTTAATTGTTTAACATGTAGATAAGGTACTATATTACTTTAAGATATGTGGAGGCAAATATGCTAAGCTCTGTAGTTTGGAGCTACAGAAAATCTGGAAACTGAGACAGATTCATATGAATCTGCTCTGATGTAAATGACACATTTCTATCAATGTTCATCAGGCTTAGGTAATGCTATACAGTACTTCTAAAAATGCTGTACATAACTATATGGTACTTGTAAAAACGTTATACATAAAATAATCAAATATTTGGTCTTTATTTATTCAAACACTTATTAAGTGCCTATACTGTGCCAAACACAGTTATAGATAAAAGGAAGAAAACATGCCCCTTAGCCTTAAAGAACTCTCAGTCTAGAAGGGAAAGAATCTTAAAACACAACCAGAAGCAAGGTGTCATTCACACACTGTGTAAATTAGTATCTGTTCTGAGTGAATCAACCTTTTACTAGTGTCCTGAATTCTTTACCAAAACCAATAAAGTCCACACTGTAAAACTTCACCTGGGAATTATCTGTAAAATGGATCACTTTTGCCAAATTAGCAGGTGAAAAATATTAATTCTGTGACCAAGTACTTGCATTTCAAGTTTCAACCTGGACTGAATGTAAAATGAAAAGTCAATGGTCCATTATGGAAATACTGACAGACTTAAACCACCGGTGGATGCAGCTACGACTCTGCATTTATTGAAAATTAATGAAGTCTCTGAATTTTTATTTATAAAATGTGTATTATTTAGTTTTAGATTATTTCTGCAAGCCAAAAGTCAGAATTTAATATGATGATGTGTACCGATGGCACCAATTTTTACCCTTATCCACTGCTTGCAGCCTATGTGCATTTAAACCAAAAAACATTTGATATACACTAACTATAAATTATTTCCTTGAAGATCTCTCAGGCATGAAGAAAAAGCCTCTTAAAATAAATTTAAAATATTATATGCTTGATGGTGTATAACCAAAGGTTTAATCTCACCACTAAAGGGGCAGTTATCATGATTCTGCAATAACCCTGCAGACAATAATCAAGACAGCTCCTGTTGTTCTCTCAGTACAATCTTCGTAAACACAGCATGGATATATTGTAATTTGATATCCGTAAGATCAACAGCTATACCTCATGACAAGTCATAAGATTTTATTCACCATTAAATTGAGCATTTTCCTCAGAAGACACAAGAAATGTGTTATTTACCAAGCACTGTCCTATTAACTATACATTAGCACATTAAAATAGATATGCTTTCTTTCTCTCTATATTCTAAAAAGTGTGGTCTCTAAAGCAAGCTCTGAGATGCAGCCAATTAATTAGATTTTTCAAACTTTGGGAAAATGTATCTGTACATATTTCCACCATTATTTTAAAACAATTGATTCTAATTATTATTCTACTACATATACAAAAAACAGTCCCAAAATAAAGCTGATTAGTCAGGTTAAAAAATGCATCAGTCTCAACTTCATAACAATAGTAATATTCTAACTTTAAAAAAAGAGACAAAGGAAGGGAAAAAGAAAGCAATTAAAATATTAAAATAAACACAAATGGTGATGCAACTTCAGGAAATCAGGGAACACAGAATTCAATAAACAATTACAGACAATATAAATTAGTACCAAAAGGATTCAAAATGGAGATTACCAGAAGAACTCAATTATAGGATGCGAAAACTGTACTTTTTTAAAATACAAATAAGTGATTCCATTAGTATTTCAGAAAGGTAATAAAACGATCTTTCACTCACCAATGCTGGATTTTCTCTTGGCAGTTAGTGACCACCTGTCATGAAAACAGATAACTACTCATGAAAAAACAGGGCAATGCACAAAGCTACAAAATCACTGTATCAGAAAGCTACAGTAGTGGCTTTACAGATTTAAAAGCATCTCGATACACATTTTTATTTGTCAAATGCACAGAGATGCGAATGTTAGTTTTTAAGCAGCACACTTTATCATACCTCTCTAATGCAGGCTGATAACTGCAGAACAAATTACAGCTTTCCAATTCATACTTAGGTACAAAACCCACTTCATAACTATTAGGTGACATATGATATAAGATAACTAGTATTTTGTACAATCTGCAGGCCTGTTTTCAATGTTACATATTTTGCAGAATACACAAATGTTATAAATAACAAAAAAACAATGTAACATCCACATTTCATCAGTTTAAAAAAATGACAGCAGTGAAAGTATTTTATTTTGTCAGTATATCTTCAAATGTTTTCACCTGTAATTTTTATTCTGATGCATTAAAAATGAGTTCAGTGATATTTTTCTACTACACTTCAAGAAGAAATACTTGGGATAAAGAGATGCTCTGAACGGCCCATTTTGTTCCCCTGGTGAATTATGATAAAATTTTAAGCACTTCATAGTCAGTTTAAGCTATGCTTATAATACTGAAACAACGAAATTAAACATAAAACTTACTTGTTTTCCTTAGAGATATTTCAACAGATTCTTAAAATGCTCAAAAAATTAAGAACACTAACTAGTAAGGGGGAAAAAAAAGAACATGTGAATAGCAACTTAAAAAAAAAAAAAAAAACCCTTTTCAAAGATTACTAATTATGTTTTTAAACTGCCCATTGATAACAAAACTTTAAACAATAATTTCAAATACTGTAGCACCATTTTAGAGAAAGAGAAACTAAGAGATGAAATTACTATGCTTAATATAATGCCACCTGAAAAAGACAGCAGTGTTACAGTTTGAAACACTGTTCTTTCTCACTGTTCTAAATACCAATACTGCATCTTATATAAGCACCATGTTTCATCTAAAAATCACGTCTTTTTTTTTTGGCCTGTCACTAAATTCCTCTATTATAACATTTAATTCCTGAAGTAAATATCTTCCTTTAGGACATTTTAAATACTAAGGCAGCAATCCTGTACCAAAATACATGTTGTAATCAGATATCCAACCATACTACACATTAACTCAGCATAAAAAGTCAGTTTTAGAATAAAGCTCTCTCAATAAGTATCAATCACATAGCAACACTTAATAACAGTGATAACATATAATAAGAGTACTGACTTTACATCTGGAAGAACCAGGCTAAAGCTACATCAATCCATTTCACTGTTTCTGACTCGACAGTAATTATAAAATAGACAAACAGAATTAAATGTAAATTGAAAAAGAAAAAATCTTCATGAAATCCTTTTTATAAAGTTCTTATTTAACAACCCCATTAAGAGAAGAGACCCAAAAACAGTCAGGATGCTTTCCAATCCCAATGCATGTGTTTCCAAGCATGAAGTGAGCCAAAAGCACAAAAAGAAAAGCCCTGCAAACCATAAGAGCAGAATGTTCATTAACCTCTACATGATAATCCTTTCATGGCTGCATATTAACTAGTTACATATTCATAATCATTTACATTATTTAAAGGACCTTCGATGAAATTTTCTATGCAATATCCATTAGTGACAGTGTTAAAGGTTATAGAAGATAAGTCTACTTAATGTTTCCAGGAAGCCTTTTTAATTAGTAAATATGTAAATTTGCCACATATGCTTTTTATGTTTAAAAAACAAGTTCCTGGTAGAATGGCATGTATTCTTGCCATCACCCTTTATGATCTTAACTCTCCATTTTGCTGTAGCTATTTTTCCCCCACCCCTTTTCTTTCCTGAAATAAGTTTCCCCCAAGAACAGATATTAAAGGATAAGATAACAAAAATCCATTTCACAATTAAAAAGAGAAATTTTCACTACCAAAATATTTTCTTCGTTAAAAGTATTTATTGGTTACATATAGGGGTTAGAACAAGAGTCTTCAGTTAGACATTATCCAAATGTAAGCTAGATATTTTGTAAACTCAAGAAATTAAGGAAAACATGAAAAAGGCAGGTATGAATACATACCATAGCCTTCTGATGATATGTCTACAGTTAAATCTTTGTTTACATGATTTATAGCACACCTAATTCCAACAAACATTTGAACCCAAGCAGCTGTACTTACACTGATATCTTTCTAGTTTTCTCCTTTTATTCAAAAAGAAAATATTAGTAAATTTTTATGACTTAGTTGCCAAGGAAATCTGTGGAAAGAAGAAAATCTTATGATTCATCTGGGGTTTTACAGTCTCTTTTTTCTGTTAAAAGTAATGCCAACTAACCTTATTTCTTCTGAAATGGACTAGATTAATTATTAAATAAACTGACTATAAGATAGTGAGACTGGTTCTAAAATCAACTTTTGAAAACCACAGTGAAACAGCAAAACACATTTCATTACTATACCACTTTTTAAGACACATTCAATCTACCATTAGGAGTGTTTACCAATAGCCCAATTGTAAACAAGAAAAAAAAAAATCCTTCGGTACGCTTTCTTTAGGACTCAAAATTGCCCTTTTCCTAAGAAGTCCCTTGGACTGCAAGGAGATCCAACCAGTCAATCCTAAAGGAAATCAGTCCTGAATATTCACTGGAAGGACTGATGCTGAAGCTGAAGCTACCACACTTAGGCCACCTGATGTGGAGAACTAACTTCTTGGAAAAGACCCTGATGCTGGTAAAGACTGAAGGCAGGAGGAAACAGGGACGACAGAGGATGAGAAGATTGGATGGCATCACCAACTCAATGGACATGAGTTTGCGCAAGCTTCAGGAACTGGTGATAGACAGGGAAGCCTGGCGTGCTGCAGTCGCAAAGAGTTGGATACGACTGAGCAACTGAACTGAACTAAGAAGTAATAATAACACTGGTAAATGCCAGGACTTTATATGATGAAACAGTTCAATAAGATGAGTCTTCACTTCTTAAAGAGAGGAAACAAGTTCAGAGATGGAGTAACTTTCTCGATATTACAAACTGCCTAGAACTGCTAAAAGATAAAATCCGTTTTAATGCCAGGTCTATCTAATCGCAAAGCCGATACTCACTGTATTGGACTGTTCTCAACCATCATAAATCTTACTGGGTATAAGGAAAAGCAGCTGCCTTGTATCTGCAGTTTTCCTTAAAAACACTGATTGATGCTGCTACTTCTTCACTTCCTCCACATACCCTCCCACACACACTGACAAGACCTTGCCAATAATGTTAGGAAAAGCAAATAAGCTTAACTGGACCAACTCACTAATAAAAATTTTTATTTCTTCCAATGCCTCATACAACTCCCGGCCCTCTCAAGTCAAGCAACTCAGTATGAATATAAACAACAAATCTCCCAAGCCCCACATACACACATGCATGCGTGTGTCTGTGTGTATGTTTTAGGGGGAGAGGGTGGTGGGCCAACCCTATTATATATTTTTAAAGCACTTACAACTAATCAAGTTAGATGCCAAAGATGACAATGATAGTCTACCCAATAACCTATTTTTCTTTAGGTCAGTGTCCAGCTAACATATATACACATTCAATTATAAAATAATTGGCAGGTTTTAAAATCAGTAAACTATTAATACAAGAATATTTTCCTCTTTTTTCCCTCAGGAGGCACTTTTTAGAAATCATTATAAAGAAAGGAATGAATTAAGATCTCCATTACTTACTTCCATTTGTGCTATTTGCTTTGGTTAACAGACCACAAGGGGGCCTCAACCTGTGAGGTTTCCACGTTAAGAACAGCACCACATTAAAACTAGACCAGAACAGAGAGGCTAAAGGGTAAGTGTGCATAAGTCTTAAATGATATTTCTCTCAAAAATGCTTCACTTTACTTCTAAAACTTCTCTCACTGCACTGCAATTCCATATTCTCCCTGTACAGGTTAATGCATAAAATAACAATCTGAGGATTCACTAATCAGTGCTTTCCACATTTACATGATTTGCTTCTCTTGCTAGACTATGTCTTCAAAAAAGATCATATAATTTTGGGTTTTAAAGCTACTGAGAAGTCAAAAAGGAAAAAAATTATCAATGGTGACTAAATCCAATAGATAGTGGACATGCATGATTATCTGGCAGCTACTTAAATGGCTGAGAATAATTTCTTAAAGGACATACTGTCAATTACTAGATGTATAAATGCCATTACCAAAGTATATAAGAAGTACACGTAAAGAAAACTGGTAAAATATTGTAAGTCTTCTAAATAAGCCTCTCTGCAAAAAAGGTTAGAAACGACTACAAAGAAATAGCAATAAGCACTGATAAACTAACAAAAGAAATAGCAATAAGCACTAATAAACTATAATAAGCTGTTTCTGTATAAAAATTTTAAACAAATTTATTTTTAAATATGCTAAAAAATGAAAATAATAGAACTACTATCCAAAGTTGACAATAATTATAAGCTGCTGTTAAAACACTTAAACGTTTTTTCCAAAATCCAGGAAACTCGTAATTGTACTAGATGAAAGGTCAATGATATGGGCCAGGCCTCCTTTACTCATGTGCCATATAGTAAGTGTGCAACAAGTCCGTGTAAGGAGTACAGATCTACAATTACTTAGCCAAAAATCTCAGGGAAAGATGTTTCTCAATTTAGAACTTTTCATAATTTAGTCAAGTTATATCTTGCAGTAGTAGAACACTACCCTGTATCAAATATAGTGACATTTTCAGGGAAACATGAATATTCAAAGTAGAATAAAATACCTCACTCAAATCAGTTTCATCAACAAATGAATATGGCAGAAACTAAGGAATAACTTTGTTTTCAGTTTTTAAGACTTCTGAATTGCAGCTTGCCTGTCTATTGTTTTATTAGAGATATCAATCATTTCTTCTCCATTCCCACACCTTACTTTCTAAAACCTCACCCTCCTCTCATCTGCAACAGGCAGAGGACCCCATTTCTCCATTTGGAGAAATGTAAATGGAGCCAGTGTAAATGAAGAGGATCCACACAAATTGAGCCAATCAAATTTACTCTGGACTCAAAGACAGACTGAGGTGATTACAGATTCTGGACCGGAAAAGGTGACCACAAAGGGATTTGCACAAGCTAAATCTAACAAAGTTCCCCACAAAGTAACGACATAAATGTACAAGAAAGTGAAACACACACACACACACACACATATATACAAAATAATCCTATCCCTGAGTTCTTCCTAACTTTTTATAGTACTTTCCAAACTTTCTTCCAAGCATTTCTGTGGTTTATAATTGATTAAGAAAACTTCGTAAGTAAGCCAGCTACATAGATTAAAATGAGAGCATACCTGTGAAGATCTCCAAGAAAACAAGTAATTCATTAAAGAACAGAAGTAGTAGCTGTGCTTAGTCACTCAGACGTGTACAACTCTTTGCAACCCCATGGACTGGAGCCCATGAGGCTCCTCCATCCAAGGGAATTCTCCAGGCAAGAATACTGGAGTGGATTGTCATCCTCCTCCAGAGGATCTTCCCAACCCAGGATTGAACCCAGGTGTCCCACATTGCAGGTGGATTCTTGACCATCTGAGCCACCAGGGAAGCAGAAATAATAGAATGATGGGGGGAAAATATCTTGACAAGTAAAAAAGAAGTCAAATTGAAAGGCCCTTGCACCAATTAAAGAAGTACATTTTTATTTTAAAGAAACACTAACAGTGACTAGAGCAAAATTAATACTAAATCACTTGCAAGTAGCTACGTAACTAACCTCCAAGTTGGGACAAAAAGCGTATAACAAACCAGTAATTCCTGTGAAAACTGGCAAAGCCAGATGAACACAAAGTCATCTCTTAGAAGGCACCTAAGAGTTGCCAAAGAAGTTGGAACAAGAGGGACTAAAATTCAGGAGATAACTATGGAGAATTAAATTAATGCTCTTTTCTTGGACAACTCAAAGCACAGTGAAAAGCCTGAGAATTATACTTTGTCCTGAGCAGAAGTTTAAAGCAGTCTGAGAAGGCTGTAGTAACAAAATCAGAGACACGAGAGGTCTTAAGCATGTGGCTGTCTTTTCCTCTCATGGCATGTATGAACTTCTGAAGTTCAAACGGCCAAAAAACTGAAAGGCTGAAAATCAGAGCTCTGGGAACTGATGAAACAAAACTTAAGAGTTCAGAAGCCTTCAAGGGAAGAAGTCTGGTGAACAAACTAGATTTTCAGAAGAAAAGCCAAGAAAGAATCAGATGAAAGCCAAGAAAGAATCAAAGATAGCTGATATTTTACAATAAACAAAACCCAACCTGCACTCCATTCAGTACCTGCCTGAATTGAGGTGTCCCAACTTCTACTTTATCAACCTACTGAAGAAAGGGTGAAACTTTTCCAGAGGAAGATATACCCTTCGGGAGTAACCAAAATTGTAAAGACTCTAAAATATTAATTAAATTAACATTTAATTGTAAATACTTCAGGAGTATTTACATTTCTAGCATTTAATTAAAAATAACTATATTACCAAGAAATAGGACCATATGAGCAAACCTCAAAAAGAAGAAAAACAACACAAAATAGAACCAAATAAGCAATCTACATATTCGAGTTAACCAACTAAGACATTAAAATATAATTATTAATATGTTCAAGAAAACAGTGGAAAAGATTGAAGAAATACATGAAAAGATGGCATATTTCCCTAGACAATTAGTATCTACACAAGAAAAGAATCAAAAGGATAATCTTTAACTGAAACATCTAAAATGAGTTTAATAAATGGTGTTAACAGGAGATTAACACAAAAGTCAGAATTTTGAACTGGATGACATGTCGATAAAAAAAATACCATAATAAAAGCCCAGAGATTAAAAAACAAAGTGGAAAATATAGAAAAGACCAATAAGAGACATATGAAAACTATAACTGAAGATCTACAGAGAGAACAGATCTGAACAACAAACCTCTACAAGATTTTCTAAATATAAGAGGAAGGTATTAACCAACAGATTTAAGAAGCTCTAAGAATTTCAAGCAAGAGAAATTAAAAAAGAAAAATTATATGAAGGCACAATATAGTACCACTGATGAAAATCACAGAAAAATAGAAAATTTTACAATCAGCATAGGGGAGAAAGAGCAGGGAGGAGATACAGTACCTTCAAAACAGCAGTAAGAAGAGTTAAAACTAGAGATAACTTCAATAAAAACAATGCTAGAAACTGGAAAAATGGGATAAAAATCTTAAAGTTTTGGTAAAAAATAACTGAAAATTTATAAATTATGTACAGAGCAAAGAGATCCTCCAACATGAATGAAGAGTAAAAACATTTTCCCACAAAAAATTCTGCACCAGCAGATTTTTACTGGAAGAAATACTACAAGTAATTACGTGACGTGACAGAGGGAGTTAGCTAAGGCTAAAGCTGTAATCACCATGCAACATATAAATGTATCAAAACAATACATTGTACACCTGAAACTTACACAATGGTATATGTCAATTCTATCTCAATAAAGACACATTATACAGGCAAAAAGAACTACTACAAGAAGCTATTTGGAGCAATAGAAATTCAGAAAGAACTAAAAAGCAACTGTACAGGTAATTTTGTCAAGGTAAGGATAATCAGTATTGATCACAGAACAATTAAGTACTGTATTGTGGTATTTAAAACACACAGAATTAAAATGAATGGAAGCAACAATGCAAGAAGTGAGATGAATAAATGAATGTATGTTGCAATCTCTAGGAATAATTTCTCCAGTAAAAAAGCACAGTATAAATATATATATACATTTAGTGCCAACATCTACATAAAATAAGAGTACTAGGTAGGGTACTACAGCAAAAAAGAATATATTTTGAATGAGTTACCAAAGGGGAGAAAATAGGGTATGTCTGATTAAATCAAAGGAAGGTGCACCAAAAAATAAAAAAACACAGAGGGGAAAAAAACAGAAAAGTGGATCAAATAGACAAACTTCACACCTACTGCGTGTGCTAAGTCACTTCAGTCTTTGTGACCCTATGGACTGCAGCCCGTCAGGCTCCTCTGTCCATGGGATTCTCCAGGCAATACTGGAGTGGGCTGCCATGCCCTCATTTAGGGGATCTTCTCAAACCAGGGATCAAATGCGTGTCTCTCATATCTCCTGCACTAGCAGGTGGGCTCTTTACCACTAATGCCACCTGGGAAGACCCTTACACTCACTAGAATTTTTTTAAAAAATAAGAAAATAAGATGTGTTAGCAAGGATGTAGAAAAACTGGAACACTTCAAATCGTGTGTACTGTTGATGGGAATGCAAAAGAGAACAGCCACTGGAAAACAGTATGGTGGTTTCTCAAAAATGAAACACAGAATTACCATATAATCTAGCAATTCCACTTCTGGGTGTATACCCAAAGGAATTGAAAGCAAAGACACAAAACAGATATTTGTACACTTGTTCACAGCAGCCAAAAGGTGAAACCAACCCATGTCCACAGACAGATGAATAAACAATAAAATGTACAATATACATGCAATGGAATACTACTCAGCCTTTAAAAGGAAACTGACAGATGCTGTAATATGGATCAACCTTGAAGGCATGAGTGTTAAGTGAAATAAGCCAGTACAAATGGACACAAACTGTATGATTCCACTTATATGAGATACCCAAAGTAATTAAATTCAGAGAGACAGATAATGGTAGTTACCAGGGGATGGGGAAAGGGATAACAGAGTGTTATTGTTTAATGGGCAGTATCAGTTTTGCAAGGCAGAAGAAGTCCTGGAGCTGGATGGTAGTGTTGACAGAACCACAATGTGAATGTATTTAATGCCACTGAAATGTATACTTAAAACTATTTAAATGACAAATTTTGTTATATTCTACAACAACTTTTAAAGTAAAAAAATAAAAAAGTCAAGTACAAAAATGAAAAAATGAAACTAAATGCATCAGTTGCTGATGTATTTAGTTTAGGATGACTAAACATCCTACACAAAAGAGAAAGATGTCCAGACTGAATTCTTAAAACCACAACTAAATGCTGTTATAAGAACAGACTTATACACTTTGTACACAGACTAAAATTAAAAGATGAAAAAATTTATCATGAAAAGAAACAAAAGTAAAATATACTAATGTAGCCATATCAGTATAGTAGTCAATAAAGAATACCTGAAGGCAAGAAATATCACTAGAGATAAAATACTTCAGAATGATAAAAATGTCCCCTGATCAGGAAGCTATTAGAGTCTTAAATTTGTATGCACCAAATAACATAACTTTAAAATGTATAACACAAAGGCTGAGAAAAGGATAAATGTATAACCACAGTGGAGATTCTCCTTATCGCTTCATAACTGATAGAACTAGAAAACAAACCAACCAAAAAAATTAACAAGTATATCAAATAATTGTATACCACATTCAATCAACCTGAACTATGGAACTCAAAACTGCAAAATTCATATTCTTTCCAAATAATTAATGGACAGTAGCCAAAAACAGATCATATACCAGGCCATACAGCAAGTCTTAAGTTTCTAATAGAACAGAATTAAATATGACGTAAACAATAGAAAAGTAAAAAATACTCAGTGTTTCGAAATTAAGGAACATTTTCTAAGTAATTTCCAGGTCAATACACCTCAATAAGAATTAGAAAATATTTTAACTAATTAAATAACATTCAAAACATGTGGGGTGCCTAAGGTAATTATTAGAGAAAATTTTAAAACTCAAAAAATATATACTGTAAAGAAAAAATAGTAAAATCTCTGATTTTTGTGTCTCTAACAGCTTTTGTCTCAAGAAGCTAGGAAAAAATCACAGCCAATGAGAAATTTTTAAAAGAAAAATATAAAAGCAGAAACCAATGAAAATTAAACTTACAAAAGAAAAATCAATAAAATAAAAAACTGGTTCTTTAAAAAGACAGATTAGGACTAATAAATCCCTAGGAAGATATAACAAGAAGAAAAAAGACAAACAAGAACTGCAAATAACAGAAATTAAAAAGAGGACATCACTACCAAACCTACAGACATTTCTGAATTTTAAAATATCCATACAAGGAAAATACAAGGCCTAGACAGTCTTACTGGAAAATTAGTCCAAATATTTAAGGTAGAATCATACCAATAATACCCAAAGTCTTTTTACAGAACATACAAAAATGCTAGTTGTTTTATGAGGTCAGCATGATTCTGAAACCAAAACCTAATATGGACATCAAGGAAAGAAAATTACAAACCAATATGATACAGAGCCACAGAAACAAAACACCATACTCTACAGAATTAGAGCCATGACTTAGAAGCTCACAATGACTTCATGCTAGAAATAGGAGCAAAAATCAAACAGGCCAGCCCTAATAAAACCCAAAACCAACTCTCAACCAAGCTGTGTTGGTCCACTAGTACTCTGGCTGCTTAAAGAAAATTTATCCCTCTTTGAAGGACGGTAACAGCATCAGTAGCCTACGGTATTTGCACTACACTGTCTGACATCCAATCAAAAATTACAAGGCAGTCTATGAAAATAGGAACAGCAGATGAGAAATCAAGAGAAGAAATAAACAGAAACATAGCTTCATTTAATTTACATACTGCAGTTACAAGACACACTTTTATGATTAATATATTCATGAAAACAGAGGGAAGGTTGAAGATGTCAATACAGGCCTCAAATTTATTAAAGAAATGTCAAAACAAATTCTTGAAAGAAATACTATAACTGAGATTAAGCATTTAGTAAAAGAATGTACCAGTAGATTAGATCTGTAAGAACAAGATTAGTGAACAGGAATAGATATCAGAAGAAGGTATCCATAAAGTCATATAGATCAAGAGGAAGCAAGGAAATACAGAAAGGAGAGTTAAGACATATGAGACAGAGAAAATGTCTAATATGTATACTCAGAGTACAAAAAGTGAGAAGACAGTGACATAAAACCAGGAGCCAGAAGAGCAGACAAGAATTTTCTAAAATGACAAGTCATCAAATTATAGACTTAATAAACTCCATATTCAAAGCAGGCAAACCAAATCTACACATAGAAAAGCAAAACTACACATCATAATCAACTGCCTAAAAACCAAGATGGAAAGTCTAAAACCAGACAGAGGGAAGAAATACCCAAAATTTTCAGTGAAGGAAACAGTAACACTAATAGAAGACTGAAAGAAACCAAAGACATCAAAAAGATAATGGAATGGCATCTTCCAAGTGTTGGGGGAAAAAATCCTCTACCAGCTCAGAACTAAATAAAAATTATAACAGAATATCAACAAGAATAATCCTAATTTGGGGAGATGAGGTGAATTTTTTAAAACATGCAAAAGTAAAATATATGACAATAGCACAAATGAGGGAGGGTTCATGAAATTAAGCCATCAAAAGATTTCTGAATAATTTCCTAAGAGGCAAAATTTCAGAAGACTTTGTGAAAATTTTCCTACTAATTTATGGTAGACTGCAATAAGAGATACTATAATTTCTAGGATAATAACTAAAATGAAAATAGAAAAAAAGAGAAAATAGAAACCATATGACTATATAAAGCTAAAAGAATTTTAAATATAATTAAATATTTTAATAACAAAAAAAGAAAGACATAAAGAACAATAACAAATCTAACAAGTGGAAAATCTGTGGCAAAATGAGTAAACAAACTCCAAGTGACAGATGAGAAAATTTAAAGACTAAAGATATACATGTTCACCAACTGGAAGTGCAAAAATAAAAACACAATCAGGTAACATCAGAATGCTAAAAATTAAAGACTGACAATATTAAAAAAATGCCAACATTTAACAGAAAAATCTCACATATTATTTTTCAAATAAGGGTTTAATTAAGACAAGTTAGTGGCTGTCTTAAAACAGAAGGTATAGATCATATAGAAAGAACTGACAGGGAACTCCTTGGCGGTCCAGTGGTTAGGACTTAGCATTTCCACCACAGTGGCCTGGCTTCAATCTCTGGACGGGGAACTAAGATTCTGCAAGCTATGAGATGCATCCAAAAAGTAAAATAAATTTTTAAAAAAGAAAGAACTGGCCAGATTTAGTAAATCAGAAGATGGATCAGGGCAAGCTGAAAAGATTCTGGTTTGAATAATGTTGCCCAGAATCAGGATGAGTATGGTGCCTATGTACCAACATTAGGGTCAATGATAAATTAATATCAGTAAATGAGACTGAGCTGCTTGTGGACCATCCAAGTTAAGCTGCCCAACAGTTAACAGATCCAGAAGAGGCCTGGCATACAGGAGTATTCGAGGACACGCAGAGTGAGAAAAGACAACTGTCAATAACGAGTATAGGGATTACCAACATTCAAGCATTAGATGAAGACACTAAAGAGACTTAAGTAGGCACAGAGAAAGGCAGAGCCAGAAAAAAAGAAAAGTCACAAAAGTTCCCACCGTACAGAGAATTTCTTGTTTCCCAGGGAACAATTAAAGTTTCAAATAAAGCACAGAGGTCAAGTAAGGCTAGATCTGAGAAAGGGTCCACCGAGTTTGGCAAGTGAAAAACTTTAGATAGAATAATTTCAAAGAAAAGACAGAGGCAGAAGATAGTTTATAGCAGGTTGAAAAGCAAAGAATTAGAAGGAGAACAATTATCACACTACATTAAGCTTTCTGTTAAAATGTTTGCAAACAAATTCGTAAGTCCCTTGAGGGAAAAAAAGAAACCCTGTGTATCACTGTATCTAGGACAGTGCCTGGCACATAACTCAGTTTTGTCTTTTTGTTCTTTGGGGAAAAGCACTCATTTTCTATAACTCTTAATAGTACTCAATTCACAAACATCAGGAAACCAAACAAGGAACAATTTTTGCTGTACTGTATTAGGGTTTTTTCCTAAAGGTTTAAAAAACACACATACACACATTTAGGGTATTTAGCTTTCAAATACACAGTTGACAATTCAGAAATTTTTGTTTTCTGTCCATAATAGGAAAGAGAAGGTAAGTGACAGAGAAAGACACTTCACCATTAATAAACAGATTACAATATGAATAAAAAAGAGAGCAACTTTCTTCACCAGCGCCGTCCAATAGAATTTTCTATTATGATGGAAATCTCCCAACTCCACACTGTCCAACGCAATAGCCAATAGCCACATGTGGCTACTGAACACTTGAAATGTAGCTTCATAACTAAAAATTTTTTTAATTTTACTTAATTTGAATTTTAAACTTAACAGTCACATGTAGTTAATGGCCATCATATTGGATAGCACAAACAGACACAGATGATGGTGAAAATATAAATGTAAAATAAGTCTTAGATTATGAGTCTTCAGGTAACACTACCCTAGATAACTTTTTCAAGTTTCAACAATTGGGGAAGGAGGCAAGATAGCAAAAATGGAAGACACGGAATTCGCCTCTCCTCACAAGCACGTCAAGGATACATTTACATGTGGCACAATTCTCACAAAGCACCTGCTAAACACTAGCTGCTGCTAAGTCGCTTCAGTCGTGTCTGACTCTGTGTGACCCCATAGACGGCAGCCCGAAAGGCTCCTCCGTCCCTGGGATTCTCCAGGCAAGAACACTGGAGTGGGTTGCCATTTCCTTCTCCAATGCATGAAAGTGAAAAGTGAAAGTGAAGTTGCTCAGTCGTGTCCGACTCTTAGCGACCCCGTGGACTGCAGCCTACCAGGCTCCTCCATCCACGGGATTTTCCAGGCAAGAGTACTGGAGTGGGGTGCCACTGCCTTCTCCGCTAAACACTAGCAGATGACCTCAAACACATGAAAGGAAAGAAAAATCCCACGCAGCCTCATAGGATGATAAAAAGACTAAAAATACATAAAAGAAAAACTAAAATGAATAAAAATTGAAAAAATAAATAAATAGGAACTAAAGAAGAGAGGAAAGGCAGACGAACTGCAGCCCTGGCAGAGACGAGCTGAAGGCGAGGAGAAGCTCATGCTCAGAAAAGCCCATTCATGGTGGGGATGAGCTGGGGCAAAAAGGAGACTAAGTGACCAGAGAAGAAGGCAGCAAGCGGTCTACAAAGTAAGAACTGCAGGCATGGCCCATGCTACAGCCCTATACACCCTAGCCTCAGTCACGTATCTTCTGCTGCAGCCAGGGCTAGGGTGCAGGGAAGTGGGGTTTGGAGAGTGGACCCAAAGAGGGGACAGCTGTTGGTTGTGAAGAGAGAGCCTGAAGGGACAGGAGTAAGGAGCTCCACAACCAGGAAAGTTTTCAGGAGAAATACAGGCCGCTACAGAAGCAAGGTGCCATCGACTGTGGCACGCAAAGGGCACTGAGTCCAAGACGTTGGACCACCAGAAAATTCCTGGCCCAAGGAAATATTAATCAGTGTGAGCTCCACCAGAGATCTCCATCACCCAGCTCCATCCAACTGCCTGTAGGCTCCAGTGCCGGACGCTTTATGCCAAACAACCAGCAAGACAGGAACACAGTCCCATCGATCCGCAGACAGGCTGCCTAAAGTCATACTAAGCTCCTGTGCCTGTGTGCTAAGTCACCTCAGTCGTGTTCAATTCTTGGCAACCCCATGGACCACAGCCCTCCAGGCTCCTCTGTCCGTAAGACTCCCCAGGCAAGAACACTGGAATGGGTTGCCATTTCCTTCTCCAGGGTACTGAGCTCACAGACACTCCAAAACACACCACCTGATGCAGTCCTGCCTGTCCGAGAGACAAGACTCAATTCCACCCACCAAAGCACAGGCACACTACCTCCCACCAGGAAGTCGACACAGGCCCCTGGACCAACCTCACCCACCAAGGGGCAGACACCAGAAACAAGAGGAACTGCAACCCTGGAGCCTGCGAAAGAGAGACCACAAACACAGTAAGTTTAGCTTAGCCACTCAGTTGTGTCTGACTCTTTGCAACCCCATTGACTATAGCCTACCAGGCTCCTCCATCCATGGGATTTTCCAGGCAAGAGTACTGGAGTGGGTTGCCACTGCCTTCTCCAGAGGATCTTCCCAACCCAGGGATGGAACCTGGGTATCCCACATTGCAGGCAGACGCTTTACCATCTGAGCCACCAGGGAAGTCCTAACACAGTAAGTTAAGACAAAATCAGACAACACAGAAACATGCTGCAGACAAAGGAGCAAGGCAAAAATCCACAAGACCAAATAAATGAAGAGGAAATAGGCAAGGTACTTGAAAAAGAATTCAGAGTAATGTTAGTAAAGATGATCCAAGATCTTAGAAACAGAGTGGACTCATGGATCGAGAAGATACAAGAAATATTCAACAGGGACCTAGAAGAACTAAAGAACAAACAGTGATGAGCAACACAGTAACTAAAATGAAAAAATACACTAGAAGGAATCAACGGAATAACTGAGGCAGAAGGACGGATAAGTGAGTTGGAAAACAGAATGCTGCAAACAGCTGCCAAGGAGCAGAATAAAGAGAAAGACTGAAAAGAAATGAGAACGGTCTCAAAGACCTCTGGGACAACATGAAAGGCACCAACATTTGTGTTACGGGGGTCCCAGAAGAAGAGAAACAAAAACAATCTGAACAAATATTTGAAGAGATTATAGTTGGAAACTTCCCTAACATGAGAAAGGAAATAGTCACCCAAGTCCAGGAAGGTCAGAGAATCCCATACAGGATTAGCCCAAGAAGAAACACATCAAGACACATTTAATCAAACTAACAAAAACTAAATTCAAAGAAAAAATATTAAAACCAGCAAGGGAAAAGCAATAAATAACATACAAGGGAATCCCCATAAGGTTAGCAGCTGATTTTTCAACACGAACTCTGCAGGCCAGAAGTGAGTGGCAAAATATATTTAAAGTGATGAAAGGGGAAAACCTGCAGATTACCCTACCCAGCAAGGATCTCATTCACATTCAAGAGAGAAATCAAAAGCTTTGAGGAGGAGCAAAAGCTAAGAGAATTCATCACCACCAAAACAGCTTTACGATAAACGCTGAAGGACTTTCTCTAGGTGGGAAACACACGAGAAGAAAAAGACCTACAGAAACAAACCCAAAACAATTAAGAAAATGTCAAAAGGAACATACAAATCAATAATTACCTTTTAAATATAAGTGGATTAAATGCTCCAACCAAAAGACACAGATTGGCTAAATGGATACAAAAACAAGATCCATATACACACTGTCTACAAGAGACCTACTTTAAACCCAGGGACCCATACAGACTGAAAGTGAGGGGATGGAAAAAGATATTCCATGCAAAAGGAAATCAAAAGAAAGTTGAAGTAGCAATACTCATACCAGACAAAATGACTTTAAAACAAGGACAATTACAAGAAATTGTAATTTGGACACTACATAATGATCAAGGGATTAATCCAACAAGACAATATGACAGTTGTAAATAAATATGCACTCAATGCAGGAGCACCTCAATACACAAGGCAAATGCTAACTATACCATAGAACAGGAAATCAACAGTAACACAATAATAGTGGGGGACTTTAACAGTCCACCTTACAACAAAGGATAGCTCATCCAGACAAAAAAATTAATAAGGAAACACAAGCCTTAAATAACACATTAGACCAGACAGACTTAATTGATATTTACAGGACATTCCATCCAAAAGCAGCAGCATACACGTTCTTCTTAAGTGCATAGAGAACATTCTCCACCATCTTGGGTCACAAATCAAGCCTCAGTAAATCTCAGAAAATTAAAATCATCAAAGTGAAAGTCACTCAGTTGTGTCCAACTCTTTGTAACCCCATGGACTATACAGTCCATTGAATTCTCCAGGCCAGAATACTGGAGTGGGTAGCCTTTCCTTTCTCCAGGGGACCTTCCCAACTTACGGATCGAACCCAGGTCTCCCTCCTTGCAGGTGGATTCTTTACCAGCTGAGCCACCAGGGAAGCCCAAGAATACTGGAGAGGGTAGCCTATCCTTTCTCCAGCGGATCTTCCCAACCCAGGAATCAAACCAAGGTCTCCTGCATCACAGCCAGATTTTTTACCAACTGAGCTATTACAACTCAAGCCTCAGTAAATCTCAGAAAATTAAAATTATATCAAGAATCTTTTCTGACCACAACACTATGAGATTAGAAATCAATTACATGAAGAAAAACACAGATGCATAGAGGCTGAACAACATGCTACTAAATAACTAATGGATGACTGAAAAAAATCAGAAAGAAATTTAAAAATACCTAGAAACAAGTAGATTAGTCCAGAGAGGCTCCTAAGTAGATTTCATTTTTTCCACCAAATACTTCACTGATGTTGGTAAAAACTGATTTAGCTAAACAAAAAAAAGCGGGTGGGGGGTGGGGATGATCCAAGTTCCCTCTTGTCCCTGTATCTTCTGAGAACTAACAGTAAATAAAATCTCCAAGGAAAAAGAAAAGGCAACCATCTAGGATAGACATATGAATAAACTACATCAATCCACTCCGGAAAAAGAAATACACCTGCTTAACTGGTGTTCAAACCAACAAAGAACCATTTGTTAGGCCCAGAAAGTATTTAGCAATTAAAAGATACAACATCCCAGCTTGCATTAATTAGGTAAAAAAAAAATCCTATTCAATGCACTCACTTTTAGGTAAATAAGAAATGAAATTGTGTGCTTTTAAAACATTTAGTGGTACATTGCTCAGACAGTAAAGCGTCTGCCTGCAGTGCGGGAGACCCGGGTTCGATCCCTGGGTTGGGAAGATCCCCTGGAGAAGGAAATGGCAACCCACTCCAGTATTCTTGCCTGGAAAATTCCATAGACTGAGGAGCCGGGTAGGCTACAATCCATGGGGTCGCAAAGAGTCGGACACGACTGAGCAACTTCACTCACCTATATAAAGTGTTAATATGTATATACTGGATTGGCCAAAAAGTTCATACCTGAACGAACTTTTGGCCATTCTAACACACATAAACATAATTAACCACACCACATACTGTTCTATAATTTTTAATAACTGCATAAAAGTCTCCTCATACCAATCCCCTAATGTTGAATTTTTAGCTTTTTTCATTATTATAAACAAATCTGCAGGAAACCTTTCTGTGCATGTCTTTTTGCTAGATTCTTAAAAATAAAACAAACAGAAGTTTTCACCAAAAAAATTTTTTTGAAAATGTCAGCAGTGATGCCATTAATGAGAACAATATTTAAATACTTGATCCTATCCATTTACTACTGATGTCATTCATTGAAGTTGTGGATCATCCTTGCCTCTCCTCTGTCTTTCCCCTTACGTTACTATTTTACAGTACTATTACATTACTCAATGCTCCAAAGGACAATCAAGGAAAAAAACAGAGGGAACCAAGGTAAAATGTGCTATATTCCTTACTTGAATTAAAAAGCAAAAAATCTATGAGCAACATTTAAACCATCTCTACCTAGCCAGGTAAAAGCTTGATCTTCCCAACCCAGGGATCGAACCCAGATCTCCCACATTGCAGGCAGATTCTTTACCAGCTGAGTCAAAAGGGAAGACCAGGAATACTGGAGTGGGTAGCCTATCCCTTCTCCAGCAGATCTTCCTGATTCAGGAATTGAACTGAGACCTCCTGCACTGCAAGCAGATTCTTTACCAACTAAGCTATCAGGAAAGCCTCTTTATCTAGGAGCCATTGTTAATCAAGATTTCCAGAGAAAATAATGGCCTGAACCAAAGGTATCCACTGAATAAAAAGAGCTCATTTGTCTCAGCAGCAGCAGCAGCTAGCTACATGAGAAGACAATGGCAACCCACTCCAGTACTCTTGCCTGGAAAATCCCATGGACAGAGGAGCCTGGTAGGCTGCAGTCCACGGGGTCGCCAAGAGTCGAACACAACTGAGCGACTTCACTTTCACTTTTCACTTTCATGCATTGGAGAAGGAAATGGCAACCCACTCCAGTGTTCTTGCCTGGAGAACCCCAGGGACGGGGGAGCCTGGTGGGCTGCCGTCTATGGGGTCGCACAGAGTCAGACACGACTGAAGCAACTTAGCAGCAGCAGCTAGCTACCAAAACTGGCCGGGGGAGTCATTCAAATCATTTTCTTCGTATTTTATTCTCTCTCAGAGTCCCAGTAGGGAAAAGCAAGTCCTAAAGCACATTTAATTAGATTTAACATAAAGTAATACTAACTGCTACACTGCTGTCTTTTTCTCCCTTTTTCCTTCAAACAGTGTCCCAACATTTCCTACTAGAGTTCACTGTACTCCTACAGCTGCTAGGTCCCTCACAAAAATATGACTTATTTATTAACTATTTACTAGATAAAGTTTTCCCACACTGAACCGTAATTAAAGGACAGCTAACCAACCCGTGTATTTTGTGGCCTTATGGGTCTCTCCTGTCCACTGAAGCAGACTGGTTAAAATATTTGTTGCTATTTACTCAGAGGCTTTATCATGAAGTGAGAATGATCTTACACATCCATGACAGACAAGCACATGCTTGTTTTATATGCCAAAGTAACACTGATTTACATCACTCAGTCGCGTCGGACTCTTTGCAGCCCCATGGACTGTAGCCCACCAGGCTCCTCCGTCCATAGGATTTTCCAGGCAAGAATACTGCAGTGGGTTGTCATTTCCTTCTCCTGGGGATCTTTCCCACCCAGGGAGAGAACCCTGACCTCCCACATTACAGGCACTCTTTACAATCTGAGTCACCAGGGACGTGAAAATAACATTAACACTGCACAGAAAAGTAATTTGGTAACATACTCAACTTTCTACTGAAACTGCTATTTGGGTTCCTACAGGACTGGAACTGAGAAGGGAGGTTTCAATGCAACTGGAAACCAGACCCGAAAGCTGTTCAGAGCACTCCAAACCGTATCCTTTGTATTTCAGGCTCACTAACATCAGAATAAAACTAAGGATTTCTCTTTTCAACACGCCAAGAGGAAGAAAAACCTATCAAGTCAGCAGTATGCAAACATATACTGTGAAGGAGGAGAGAGTTAATTCCTCAGCAGAAAGAAGGGCAATAGGAAAACTCTTTTTCCAGGGTCTGTTTCACATTTTCTAAAATAAAAAATGTAAATAGTTTTTGCCAGAAATTGGTTTCATGAAGGACTGTCTTTTCTTTTTCTTCTCTCTTTGGGGGTAAAAAAATTGTCTTACAATTTAAATGCAGTCAGTGAACCTGAATTTTCAAACCCCCAATTTGAAAAAAGCCAAGGAAAAACGGCTCTCAGAAAGTGAAATCCAACGCACGAAATAATTTAGAACAAACAGAATACAGAAGGAAAGGTTCCCACAATTTATCCTAGCAGGTTGTTTCCAAGTAAACCAGGATTTTTTAGGTTCTATGAAAAGTCCCTCATCCAGCTAAAGATTTGTTTACCCATGTAAGTAGTCATTTTTATACAGAAATGCTCAATAGAAAAGTTAGGGATTCCCAGTGTCTACAACTTTTGAACAACTTCCTAACCTTTATAACCACGATAATCTCAATAAGATCACAAGACATATATTAAGTAAATTAAAAGTTGCCTTTCAAAGTAAGAATCTCAAACTTTCGGAGATGGTGAGAAACAAATGATAAGGAACCCAGAGGGGTAAAAATCTCAAATTAAACTCAGATTAAAAATCTCAGATTAAAATAATACTGTATCTCTTAAATTGGTATACTTCGTATGCAATCCCATTAGGAAATACAAAACTCTCTCCTGTTTATTAGAAGATTAAAACATTTATATAATTGAAGTTAAAATTTAACAAAACACCATTCAATTTTTACATACACGAAACTAAACCTAGAAATGCACAAGAAGCGTTACCACTGCAAGAGAGTATACATTTTAGCAACGATTAGAGAAATGGCTTAAAAAATAAGGTGAACTCTTCCATTTACGAACGTGTCCTTCACCAAGAATATTCCCACGCATCGCTGTACGCATTAAGGTTTAAAATCCACTTTCATACAGAAGTTAAACAGATTATTACATCTCTTTTCCCGCAACCCTCCCCTCCCTTCGAAGGTCGAGGGGTCCCAGACAAAAGACAACAAAAGCACGTGACAAAAGTTTCTCCTAACACGCTTTCAGGCCTAGAGGCTACGCTTCTCCCTCGTTCCGGGTCCGGGGGGCCTGGGCCCAGACCAAAAGGCTGCGGCCCACTGAGGGCTGCAGGGGGTCGGCCGGGGGTCAGGCCCCAGCCACGGGGAGGGGAAACCGGGCGCCAAGGACGCGCCGGGGAGCGGGCGCCTCCCGAGACCACTGGCTTAAGCGCGGACGGAGAACGGCCTGTTACCTTTTCCTGCTCCTCACGGAGCCGCGCCACCTCCGGGGCGCGCAGCGGAGCCGCGGCCGAGGCGTGGGGCCTGGGGTCTGGCGGGGCCTCCATGAAGGGGATGCCGGGGCCTCAGCGGGGCGAACGAGTCCTAAACAAGTGTTTATGGAAGCGGCGTGGCCGGCGGCTGCCCAGCGCCCGCGTGCTCGCCCTCATGCACTGCGCGCCCCGCGCTGAGGAGGCCGCGCCCGCCTTCTCCGCTACCGCGGCGACCGCTGCTCTCGTCCGGGCTGCCCGCGGCCGCATCTCACACGCTCATGCCGCCCGCCGCTGCAGCCGCCGCCGCCGCCGCGGGCTCGGAGCAGCAGGCCGGCCGTTGAAGGCGAGAAGCGCCGATCCGGTAGCTGGGCCGAGGGACGCGTCCTGTGGCGGCCGCGCCTCCTCCGCGCCTCCTCCGTAGGCCCCGCCCCTCGCCCCGCCCTGCGCGGCACGCTGGGAAGCGCACGCAGCCTCCGCCCTTCGTCCCGCCCCCGATGAGTCACGTGGTGCAGGAGCGGCGCAGCGGCGGCTGGCTTATTCCGAGGCTGCGCTGCCTGGAAACTTTCATTCTAGGGAGGATAGACCGTCAGTTCACGGACGGATACCTACCTTGGCCTTGTGTCCCACATATGCACTCAGTCGTTGAGCGCTGCATTTTGCCGTAGGAGCTTAATTCGTGTACTAATACTGCTTTATAAGCATATTTAATTTAAACAAATTCAACCTTTCACTGTACCTGTTTAATGAACTAAAATATGCAATTAAATTTTGCCTGTGTACTAATTACCGCACACATAACATTTACATATATAAAGGTATTGTGATTTAATTAATATATTGCTATGTATGGGCTGTTTAAGAGACTTCAAGGATAACGTTGCCCAAACTTTTCCTCTTATTTCAAACTCCTGTGACCTCTTTCTAGTACAGCCTTTGTACACAGTAGGCACTCAGTTAATACTTAATGAATGGAATGGGCCTTGGCGTAATAATCATCTCTGCTCCAGTACTTAACAGAGAACTTCAGTTCTCACCCTGGTGTGCCTGCTTGCTAGACTTCTCTTCCCTTCTGGCCAGTTCCCCAATTCAGATAACTCTTTTTCCATTTGCTTCTAAGAAAAAAGGAAGGAAAATTGGGGCAGATGGTGAATGTTAATTGCTGTCTTTTCTTACTACATATCAAACATCCAATTCCTCTGAAACTGGCCGTCTCCGACTGCTCTAACACCACCATCATCTGTGTATCCTCAGCTACTTTACTAGCTTCTGCTCTGGTCGCCCAGTTCTCACTTTCACCGTTTCTAATGGATGTTGGCAGCTGCCCACCCTGAAAGTGAAAGTCGCTCAGTTGTGTCCGACTCTTTGAGACCCCGTGGACTATACAGCACGTGGAATTCTCCAGGATACTGGAGTGGGTAGCATTTCCCTTCTCCAGGAGATCATTCCAACCCAAGGATCGAACTCGGGTCTCCCTCTCCCGCATTGCGGGCGGATTCTTTACCAGCTGAGCCACCAGGGAAGCCCAAGAATACTAGAGTGAGTAGCCTATCCCTTCTCCAGCAGATCCTCCCAACCCAGGAATGGAACCAGGGTGTCCTACATTGCAGGCGGATTCTTTACAAACTGAGCTATCAGGGAAGCCCCATCCTATCTCCCTTCATTCAGGTATTCAAACCTAGCCTGTTTAGCTCCTGTGCCTGTGGGAAGCTGAACCACCCCCAGCTCCAGTAGAAGGGTAAATACATTTATCTTCTAAGTATTTGGTTCTATATGCTGTCTACAAGTGACTCACTTTAGAATGAAAATCACAGAAGAGTTGAAAGTAAAATGGAAATTTGGAGACACTAAGAAAAGCCAGAGGCATGCATGCCACAAGCATAAACACATGCAGAATCAGCAAGAAGGCATCCAACTGCAAGCCAAGGAGAGAGGCCTCAGAGTTAGCCAACCCCCTTCACACCTTGATGTTGGAATACCATCCTCTATAACTGTGAGAAAATACATTTCTGCTGTGTAGATCATCAGTCTATGGTATTTTGTTATGGTAGCCCTAGCAAACTAATATATCAATAACCTAACTGTACTTTAAGGAACTAGAAAGAGAAAAACAAGATCCAAAGCTAGCAGAAGAAAGAAATAACAAAGAGACAAACAGAAAATAGAAAAACAACAGAGAATACCAGTGAAACCAAAATTGGCTCTTGGAAAGATTAATAAAACTGACAACCTAAATTAAGAAAAAGAGAGAAGACTCCTACTAAAATCAGAAATTAAAATGGGACAAAATTACAACTTTACAAAAAGAAACAAAGAACATTAGAACACTATGAACAACTGTAGAAACCAGATGAAAGGGACAAATTCCTAGAAAAAAACAAAAACTAATAAAACGGACTCAAGAAGAAACAGAAAACAATGAAAGCCTATTAACAGCTAAGGAGAATAAATCAATAATCAAAATCTTCCCAACAGAGAAAAATCCAGATGGCTTCAAAGGTGAATTTTAAACATTTAAAGAAGAAATAGCACCAATTCTTCTCAAACACTCATAAAAAAGTAAGAAAGAGGGAACACTTTTGAGGTCAGCAAGACCAAGACACTGAAAGAAAGAAAACTAAAGACCAATGGCCCTTATTACTATAAATGCAGAATCTCTCAATAAATACTAACACACTGAATCCTGAATTTATGACCATAATAAAAGGATTGTACACCAGCATCATGTGGAATTTATCCCAGGAACCCAAAGGTAGTTCATCATATGAAAATCAATCAAAATGATATACCACATTAATAGAATGAAAGGGGAAAAATTGCATGGTAATCTCAGTTGATGCAGAAAAAACCATTTGACAAAAATCCAACATCCTTATAAAAACACTCAATGAACTAGGAAGAGAAAGAAACTTCCTCAACCTTATAAAGGCCATATATGAAAAGCCTATGTCTAACATACCCAAGGGGGAAAGACTGAATGTTTTTCCTCTGAGATCCGGAACAAGATAAGTATGTCTGCTTTTATTCAACATAGTACTGGAATTTCTAGTCAAAGAAATTGGACAAGATAAGGAAATAAAACAATGCCAAAGGGAGAGAGGTGTAAAATTATATCTATTGGTAGATGATATGATCTTATATGTAGAAAATTGTAAAGAATCCAGAAGAAAAAAAGCATGTTAAAGTAATAAAAAAGTTGCAGGACACAAAATCAACAGACAAAAATCAGTTAAACTTATATACACTAGCAGAGAACAATCTGAAAAGGAAATTAAGGAAACAATTCCATTTACACTAGCATAAAAAAGAATAAAATACTTAGTGATGAGTATAAGGAAGCACAAGAATTCTGAACCAAAAACTATAAAACATTATTGAAAGAAATTAAATGAAACACAAATAAATGGAAAAACTCTGTGTTCATGGATTGTAAGACTGAAGTTAAATTGAGATACTATAGTTAAGATGAAAACTGTTGTGAACTGAATGTCTCCCAAAATCTATATGTTGAAGCCCTGACCTTCAATGTACTGTATTTGGAGATAGGTCCTTTATGGAAGTATTTAGGGTTAAATGAGGTCAGAAGGGTGAGGTCCTGATCCAATAGGATCAGTGTCTTTCAAAAAAGAGAGAGCTCACTCTTTTCATACACATACATTGAGGACAGGCCATGTGGGACATAGTGAGAAGGCAGCCATCTTCAAGACAAAAGGAGAGTTCTCCCTGAAAACTGACTTTGCTGTCACCTTGATAAAGGACGTCTACTCTCCTGAACTGAGACAATAAATTTCTCTTGTAGCAACCCAATCAGATAAATACAAATTTTCTCCTTGAAATAACTGACAGATTCAAAGCAATCCTTATGAAATCCCAATGACATTTTTTGCAGAAGTACGAAAGTTCAGCCTAGTTCATATGGAATTGCAAGGACTCTCAATAGTCAAAACAAACTTGCAAAAAATAAAGTCAGGGAAAATCTCATACTTCCTGAGTTGAAAACTTACGAAAAAGTTGTTGTTGTTCAGTCACTCAGTCGTGTCCTATTCCTTGTGACCCCATGGACTGCAACACGCCTGGCTTCCCTGTCGTTCATTATCTCCCATGGTTTACTCAAATTCATGTCCATTGAATAGGTGATGCTATTCAACCATCTCATCCTCTGTCGCCCCCTTCTCCTCCTGCCTTCAATCTTTCCCAGCATCACAATCTTTTCCAATGAGTCAGATCTTGGCATCAGATGGCCAGAGTATTGGAGCTTCGGCTTCAGTCCTTCTAATAATATTCAGGATTGATATCCTTTAGGATTGACTGGTTTGATCTCCTTGCAGTTCAAGGGACTCTCAAGAGTCTTCTCCAATACCACAGTTCGAAAGCATCAATTCTCCAGTGCTCAGTCTACTCTATAGTCCAGCTCTCACATCCATACACGACTATGGGAAAAACAAGAGCTTTGACTATATGGACCTTTGTTGGCAAAGTAATTTCTCTGCTTTTCAATATGCTGTCTAGGTTTGTCATAGCTTTTCTTCCAAGGTGCAAGCATCTTTTAATTTCATGGCCGCAACCACCATCTGCAGTGATTTTAGAGCCCAAGAAAATAAAGTCTGTCACTGTTTCCATTGTTTCCCCATCTGTTTGCCATGAAGTGATGGGACTAGATGCCACGATCTTAGTTTTTTAAATGTTGAGTTTTAAGCCAGCTTTTTCACTCTCCTCTTTCACCCTCATCAAGAGGCTCTTTAGTTCATCTTTGCTTTCTGCCATAATGGTGGTGTCATTTGCATATCTGAGGTTATTGATATTTCTCCTGCTGCTGCTGCTGCTGCTAAGTTGCTTCAGTCGTGTCCGACTCTGTGCGACCCCATAGACGGCAGCTCACTAGGCTCCTCTGTACCTGCGATTCTCCAGGCAAGAATACTGGAGTGGGTTGCCATTTCCTTCTCCAATGCATGAAAGTGAAAAGGGAAAGTGAAGTTGCTCAGTTGTACCCGACTCTTAGCGACCCCATGGACTGCAGCCTGCCAGGCTCCCCCGTCCATGGGATTTTCCAGGCAAGAGTACTGGAGTGGGTTGCCATTGCCTTAATTCCAGCTCCTGCTTCATCCAGTCCAGCATTTTTCATGAGGTACTCCAAATATAAGTTAAGTAAGCAGGGTGACAATATACAGCCTTGACATACTCCTTTCCCAATTTGGAGCCAGTCCATTGTTTCATTTCTAGTTCTAACTGTTGCTTCTTGACCTGCATAGTTTTCTCAGGAGACAGGTAAGGTGGTCTGCTATTCCAATCTCTCGAAGAATTTTCCACAGTTTGCTATGATCTATACAGCCAAAGGCTTTAGCATAGTCAGTGAAGCAGAAGTAGATGTTTTTTTGGAACTCCCTTGCTTTTTCTATAGTCCTATAGATTTGGCAATTTGATCTCTATTTCCTCTGCCTTTTCTAAATCTAACTTGTACAACCAGAAATTGTTGGTTCACGTACTATTGAAGCCTAGCTTGAAGGATTTTGAGCATTCCCTTGCTAGCATGTGAGATGAATGCAATTGTGTAGTAGTCTGAACATTCTTTGACATTGCCCTGCTTTAGGATTGGAATGAAACCTGACCTTTTCCAGTCCTGTAGCTAAAAAGCTACTGTAATCAGAACACCATGTGATTAGCAATGTAAACACGTAGACCAATGTAATTAAATAAAAAATCTCAAAAATAAACTCACCCATATATGGTAAATTGATTTTTGACAAAGCTTCCAAAATCATTCAGTGAGGAAACGACAGTGTCTTCAACAAGTTATCCCAGGACAACTGGATCCTATATGGAAAAGAATGAAGCTGGACCCTTAACTTATACCATATACAAAAATTATTTCAAAATGAGTTTAAGACTTAAACATAAGACCTAAAACTATAAAATTCTTAGAAGAGATCATGGGGGCAAATCTTAATGATCTTGGAATTGGTAGTTTCTTAAATATTACATCAAAAGCATAGGCAATAAAAGAAAATATAGGTAAATTTGACTTCATCAAAATTTAAAAATTTATGCATCAAAAGATACTATCAAGAGAGTGAAAAGACAACAAAGGGAAGAAATATTTATAGATCATGACTTAAAGGATAACAACAAAACCAGTTTGAAAATGAGCAAAGGACTTGAATAAACATTTCTCCAAAGAAGTTGTACAAATGGCCAATAAGCATTGAAAAAGTTGCTCAGTGACCCTAATCATTAAGAGAAATGCAAATCAAAACCACTATGAAATACAACTTCATCGCCACTATTATAAAAAAAAATTTATATTACTATAAAAAACAGAAGGGAAGGAAGGTAAGAAAGAAGAAAAGAAGGGAAAATAAGTGTTGGCAAGGATGTAGAGTAATTGGAGCCCTCTTTTGTTGATGGTAGGAATTTAAAATGTTACAGCTTCTGTGGAAAAGTATAGCAGTACCACAAAAAGTTAAACATAAAATTACCATATAACTCAGCAAGTCTACTGCCAGACATATGTCCCCCAAAGAATTGAAAACAGAAACCCCAACAAATCCTTGTGCAATTCTGTTCATAGTAGCATTACCCACAGTAGCCAAAAGATAAAAATATTCATAATTCCATTAGTGATGAATGAATAAATAAAATGTGGTATATATATATATATATATATAGTGTATGTGTATATATGTATATGAATGCTACTCAGCCTTAAGGAGGAACTTCTGATACATGCTACAACATTAATGAACCTTAAAAGTATTGTAAGATGAATATAAAATTATGAAAACTGAAATATGAAATTATAGACAAGTGAAATATGCCAGACCCGATAGTTCAGATAGTATATTATTTCCCTTATATGAAATGTCTAAAATAAAATAGGTAAATCAATAGAGATAGAAAGTAGATTGGCGGTTACTAAGGGCTGGAGGGGAAGGAGAGATAGGAGTTATTGCTTAATGGCTATAGAGTTTCTGTTTCAGTTGAGTTCAGTTCAGTCGCTCAGTCGTGTCCGACTCTTTGCGACCCCATGAACCGCAGCACGCCAGGCCTCGCTGTCCATCACCAACTCCCGGAGTCCACCCAAACCCATGTCCATCGAGTCAATGATGCCATCCAACCATCTCGTCCTCTGTCATCCCCTTCTCCTACTGCCTTCCATCTTTCCCAGCATCAGAGTCTTTTCCAAGGAGTCAATTCTTCACATCAGGTGGCCAAAGTATTGGAGTTTCAGCTTCAGCATCACTCCTTCCAATGAATATACAGGACTGATTTCCTTTCGGTTGACTGGTTTGATCTCCTTGCAGTCCAAGGGACTCTCAGAGTCTTCTCCAACACCATAGTTCAAAAGCATCAATTCTTCAGTGCTCAGCTTTCTTTATAGTCCAACTCTCACATCCATACATAACTACTGGAAAAACTATAGCTTTGACTAGACAGACATTTGTCAGCAAAGTAATGTCTCTGCTTTTTAATACACCGTCTAGGTTGGTCATAGCTTTTCTTCCAAAGAACAAGCGTCTTTTAATTTCATGGCTGCAGTCACCATCTGCAGTGATTTTGGAGCCCAAAAAAATAAAGTCTCTCAGTGTTTCCATCATTTCCCCATCTATTTGCCATGAAGGGATGGAATGTGATGCCATGATCTTAGTTTTTTGAATGCTGAGTTTTAAGTCAACTTTTGCACTCGCCTCTTTCACCTTCATCAAGAGGTTCTTTACTTCCTCTTCACTTTCTGCCATAAGAGTAGTGTCATCTGTGTAGCTGAGGTTTTTTTATATTTCTCCTAGCAATCTTAATTCCAGCATCTAGAATCAAAATTCTGTGCTTCATACAGCCCAGCATTTCACACGATGTACTCTGCATAGAAGTTAAATAAGCAGGGTGACAATATATATCCTTGACGTACTCCTTTCCCAATTTAGAACCAGCCCATTGTCCCATGTTCAATTCTAACTGTTGCTTCTTGACCTGCATACAGATTTCTCAGGAGGCAGGTAAGATGGTCTGGTATTCTCATCTCTTGAAGAATTTTCCAGTTTTGTGATCCACACAGTCAAAGGCTTTGGCATAATCAATAGAGCAGAAGTAGATGTTTTTCTGGAACTCTCTTGCTTTTTCTATGATCCAACAGATGTTGGCAATTTGAAATGTAAAATACAAAACTATAAAACTTCTAGAAGGAAATATAAGAGAAAATCTTCATGACCTTGCATTTGGCAAAATAGATAAATTGAAAACATTTGCTCTGCAAAATATATTGCTAAAAGAATGTGAAAATAACCCACAGATTGGGAGAAAATATTTTCAAATAACATACCTGATAAAGGACTCGTATGCAGAAAAAGAAAGAACTCAAAGTTTAACAGAGAATACAGACAACCCAATTTTTTTAAAAAAGTCAAAAGATATGAATAGACACTTCATCAAAGAAGATACGTAGATATCAAATAAGCATGTAAAAAATGTTCAGCATCATTTATCATAGGTAAATGCAAATTAAAATAACAATGAGATACTGTTACACATCTACTAGAACTGCTACAATCCAGCAAACAGATGATGCCAATTTCTGACTAGGATATGGAGTAACAGGAACTCTCTTCCATTACATAGGAATATAAAATGGTAACAGCCAGTTTGGAAGACAGTTTTTTGATTTTGCACAAGGTAACTTAGACTTACCGTGTGTGTGTGTGTGTGTGTGTGTTAGTTAATCTCTCAGTGGTGTCTGACTCTTTGAGACCCCATGAACTGTAGCCTGCTAGGCTCCTCTGTCCATGGAATTCTCCAGGAAGGAATACTGGAGTGGGTAGCCATTCCCTTTTCTAGGGAATCTTCCCAGCCCAGAGATTGAACCGGTGCTCCTATATTGCAGTCAGATTCTTTACCATCTGAGCCACTAGGGAAGCCCCTCTACCCAGCAATTGCTTTCCCAGGCATTACCCAACTGATCTGAAAATTTATGTCATCGCAAAAACCTGCATGCAAATATTTATTGCAACAAAACAATAAATATTTGCATGGGTTTAGTTAACATAATATTGTGCAAATTCAGAGCTGCCTGTTTTGGATTTATTACTTCCTGTCTTGGAGCTTCACTTTTCCCCAACAAGGGGAGTGATCTGGAGATTTCTGAGTGCTTTTTACCCTGGCATTGGAGGACTCAGGAGTCTATAGATGTCCCTCCTCTATTGAGGCCTGCTGCTGCTGCTGCTAAGTCGCTTCAGTTGTGTCCGACTCTGTGTGACCCCGTAGACGGCAGCCTACCAGGCTCCCCCATCCTTGGGATTCCCCAGGGAAGAATGCTAGAGTGGGTTGCCATTTCCTTCTCCAATGCATGAAAGTGAAAAGTGAAAGTGAAAAGTGAAAGTGAAGTCGCTCAGTCATGTCTGACTCTCCGCGATCCCATGGACTGCAGCCTACCAGGCTCCTCCGTTCATGGGAGTTTCCAGGCAAGAGTACTGAAGTGGGTTGCCATTGCCTTCTCCAATTGAGGCCTAAATATACCTTAACCTGGCTTCACACCTAGGGTTGCCAGATTTAGCAAATAAAAACATGGAAACATGGTTAAATTTGAATTTCAGATAAACAATATATAATTTTTAGTATGTCTATATAATAATTGGAGCATCTCATGCATGCATGTAATATTTGGATCATACTTAAAAATCTTCATTGTTTATCTGAAATTCAAATTACCTTGTCCTCCTGTATTTTATCTAGCAACCTTATTCACACTCCTACCCCTGGGACCTTCCCTGCTTCCCTTGCATATCCATTTTCCTTCTCTGCTTTAAAAATAAACATCTCATGCATCAAGGACTAAAGCACTGATTTTAAAGTTCCTGTTGCTTAAATGGATCACTTTTATCTACCAGGAACTGAAGATGGAAACCAGTGACAAGGACAAAAGGAGTTGGGTAAGGGAAAGAGGGGGAATGAGGGGCAATGTGTGGAATTAACCCAGCTCAAGCCTTAGGGTTGGTTTACAGTAGTGCTTCTCAACCCTGCTACATGTTGGGGCTCAGAAGAATATTAAAGCTTGGATCTAGCCTGGATGTTAGGAATTTTTTAAGCTCTTCTGAAAAGTCTTCTTAATAGTGAAGGGTGCTATTTTCTTGGTGCCGACAAACCACCCAAACTTAATGGCACAAATCACGGTTCTGGAGGTTGACAGGGAGTCCTCAGAATCTCATGCAATTGCAGTCATCTTGAAAACCTCTTCATGGACAACTCTAGACTTGAGGTTAGCTGTCGCCTGAGACCTCAGAAGAGTGGTCAGCCAGAACACATATATGTGAGCTCTTCTGTCGCCTAGATTTCCTTACAGCATGGTGGCTGGGTACCAAGGGAGAGCCAACTGGAAGCAGTACCACCTTTTCTAATCTAGCCTTAGTAGTCACATAGCATCACTTCACCCACGTTTTATTCATCACAAGCAAGTCACTAAAGCCAGCCCATATTCAAGAGATGGGGGAATTAGAGTCTATTTTTTGATGGGATAAATGTCAAAGAATTTGTGGTCATAAGGTAAAATCACCCAATGTAACATTTGAAAAAGCTGTCTCGAATTCATTTCCTTTTCTACATTCCACCAGCCCAAACTCCTTTCACTACTCACCTAGGAAAGTCCCATGACCTTGAGAAGGCCAGTGTCTCCCCACTTCCCATTTCCGCCCTAGTCTGCCCTCCACACTGCAACTGGAGTCTTGAAGTCTTGAACTCAGCATCTTTCATGGCTTTTTACTGCCCAGAGCAGAATCCAAGGCCTCAGCAGGCCTGCAAAGATGTGTACAGAACACCCTTTGTGTCTCTTGCCTACTTCATGTCCAGCTCCCAGGCAGAGCCCATGCTCTCCTGAGCTGTGCCTCTGATCATCCCCAGGCTGACAGGCCTGCCTTTCTGCTGCAGGAACAGCCCCCCTCACCCCACCCCAGCCTCTGCCTCTTGCTTCTTCAGGACTTTCTTCAGATCCTACCTCTAGGAAGCCTTTTCTGAGCATCCTAAGTACCTTGTACTTCCTTTTACTACCTGCATGTCCTTCCACACATTTTCTCTTAACTTTGTACTGAAGTGTAACACACATACAGAAATGTGCACAGATCCTGTGCCGAGCTAGATGAATTTTCACCAAGTGAGCACACCTGCATAACCAGCTTCCAAAGCAAGAAACAGAACATTCTTGGACCCACTGAAGCCTTCCAAGGCCTTTTGTGTTCACTGTCTCCCACCCCGCTCCCTCCTCACTCAGCCCCCATAACTGCCACCCCTGCTTCTACCCTTTAGATTAGCGTCACCTGTTTTCACACTTCATACAAATGGACTCATGCTGTATGTACTCTCAGTTCACACAGTATTTTAATCAGAGTATGTGATTAAAATCACAGTATTTTAATAACTAAATAATTCTCAGGCCCAGTGGAAAATGAAAGTGCAGGACCCCTTGTTCAAAATTGTTGAGAATTTCAAGATGGTGAGAACAGAGCATAAACCAAGTGTGAGGCCCTTCTGAACTCCTGTGTGCCTGCCTCTGTTGCATGCCTGTACAGCCAACCTGTACAATCACCTGTCTGCCTGTGTGTCTCCTCCTTTGGAGCAGGGTGGTATTGGCTTCTGTTTGCTGAATATGAAGGAGATAAGGTCCCTTCAGACTGGTTCCCAGGTAACTCATGGGACCCTCACATAGGCCCTGAAGCCTGGAATGAGGGTAACCATTCTAAGCATCACACCCATTTTACAAATGCAGAGTCCAGACTAAAGATGCCACATGATGAAACCAAGCCCCACAGTGGGTGAGCGCTGGGCTGAGCCTCATGCTCAAGCCCTCTGGCTCCAAAGCCCCTTTCTTGCCATTAAGCCACACCAAGCTCTGGGCTCAGGAGGAAGCAGGTACTGCCCACAGGTACGTACAATTCAAGTGGAAACAAAAACAGGACTTATACACAGGAATAATTATTTACCAAAAATTTATTCTTTAAGTATGCCTTGTAGCTACAAGAACTGGAGGTAGCCTCTCTCTCTGTCTCTCTGAGCAAGAGGACTCCATTGGAGAGGGCTTGGGTGAGGCCAGGAACCTGAGGACAGACTGTGTGGGAACTCTGAAGACTGAGGAAGGGGAACACAGCCTGGCTTCAAGCACCCTGCATTCTCAGGGCCTGCATTGTTCTGCACAGTCTCAGAATAGAGTCTGATTAGGGACAGGTGCCCAACCCCTGGCTGTCCTAAGGTTGGTGGAGGAAGGGCCTGGCCCTTTTAGTCCCCACAGTGGGAAGTAAGAAATTCACCAGAAGGAAATAAAGGTCCACAGAATGGAAGGCTGGTGACTGTAAAATGGCAAAAATCCCCAGCAGCATACATAGCTAGTACGGGAAACAATGTTAAGGAGCTCCTGACCTTGAAAATCGCTATGCCTTTGATTGCGGAGCAGCTAATAAGCCATTACAGAAGATGAGTCTTCAAGACCCCAAACTCTGGTGGAAGCAGGACTATGGTAAAGCCCATATGCTAACAGAGAAAAAGCTACAGCAGGGGAAAGACTCAACTCACCATTGTGCCAGCTGCCACTCTCTCCTGAGCGCGACGTGCTTGGAAGGAAGGCCATGCTAACAACAGGGGTGATCTCCAGAGAGCCTGGAAAAGAGCCGGAGGGTCAGTTGGAAGGAATTTGGAAAGAGCATCTACCTATGACACAGACAGAGGCCTAGAGTCTGGCAGGCACGAAGATTCCAACTCTCTGTGTGGCAGGGGCACAACACCAGGCCTCAAAGGACACAGCTGGGATAGAATACATGCCTAACTTCTCCCTGCTTTGGCTCCAGTCCCAGCTCACAGGACTGTCTGCTGAGAAGTAGATGATGAGGGTCCTCTGAGTTTGTGAAGGAGAGCCACCTCATGCCCCCTGAACAGAGCAAAAATTGCCCTATCTTCTCCTTCTCCCCAGTGCCGGCAGGCTACTATTACTGGCCCAACCAGGGTACAATTCCAAGGTGGTGCAATGGTAAAGAATCCACCCACCAATGCAGTTTCAATCCCTGTGTCGGGAAGAACCCTGGGGTAGAAAATGGCAACCTGCTTCAGCATTTTTGCCTGGAAAATTCCATGGAGAGAGGAGCCTTGTGGGCTACAGTCCATGGGATCACAGAGAGTCTGGCATGATTGACTAAATGAGTACACACACACACACACACAACCAGGGAACACATTTGTGAAAGTTTGGAAATGCTTAATTCCACTCATATAAGCACTTCCTGGTCTAGGTCTGGGTAGAACAGAGCCACAGAACAGGGATGGGAGCCAGGTGCTTCTTATCCATGTGTCAGTTAGCTATTGCTGGGTAACACACCACCCCAAAGCTTGATGGCTCCAAAGCCTAAGAAGGTCTCTTCTTCCTGAGTTTGTGTGTGAGCTGGGGATCTGCTTTAGGCTGTGCTTGGCTGGAGCACCTCGGCTGAGTCAGCTCTGTTCCACTTGTGTCTGTCTCACATCTTCCTCCTTGGACCAGCCAACTTTGCCCTTCTCTTAAGAGAAAGCAGAGACATGCCACACACAGGGTCTCTTGAGGCTTAGGCTGGCACACCAGCACATTAGCCTCATTCTGTTGGCCCACAGAGATATCATGACCCGCCCGGGTCAGAATGAGAAGACACTGCAGTTACTTGGCAAAGAGTGTGGATATGAAGAGAGGCAGCAAACAAGGCTATGAGTGCAACTCCCACCTGAGCGTGAGTGGAGCAGGAGGGCAGAGACTCAGAAGTCACCTGGATTAAAAGGGGCTGCAAAGGCAAGCAGGGGCCCTTGCAAGGCAAGGGCAGGGGCTGCAGGGCAAGAGGCCGCCAAGTCGGCTGGCTGAAAGTGGCCTGAAGCAAGCAGGGGCATGCACTGAAGACCTGGGAGGAGAGCTGTGCTGGGCAAGGCCCAGGCAGGGGACAGAGACGAGAGAGGCAAGAGGCCACCAAGTCGGCTGGCTGAAAGTGGCCTGAAGCAAGCTGGGGCTGAGGCTGGACCCAATCACCTTCTCCTTGTGCCCAGAAAGGGCTTGAGACAGGTGCCCAGACCCATAAAGGACCCCTCCAGGGCAGAACTATCCCATAAGTCCAGAGCAATTGTAGATGTTATCTGTTTTTATTTAAAATGGTGTTTTCTGAGCCTTATTCATTTATATTCCAATTTGATCATTTTTTGCCATATGTGCTTGCCACTTGTACTAATATTTACTTGATATGTCTATTTAAATCATCTCATTTTTAATGTAAAGGTTTAATTTAGCAACAATATCCATGAAATCATGAACCTATGTGCTAGTTATATTTTTATCTAATAACCACAGTAAAATAAACATGTAACCTCTAGGATTAAAAAAAAAGTATTCATGCTGTACAATAAAGAAAATAAGTCATAGACTTATTTTTATAGATATCAAAAACAGTCAAAACTAATGAGATCCTTTTATATCCAGGGTAAAGTTCAAAAGAGTCATCTTCATGAGAGACACACAATTCAGGAGTGGACACCTGGGGTGGGGGTAGGGATGGAAAGGCGTGAGGACACAGGAGCTTCTAGAACAGCCGTGTGTTTTCTCAGAAGCATATATTAGAAGTGGGGTTTTTAGATATTCTATGTTTAAAAAGAAAGAGCAAAAGAAAAAAAAAAGGAAGGAAACATTATTGTTGAAATACTAGTTATTAAGCAAAACAAAACCAAAAACTGCCTACCAGTGACACGCCCAAAACGGTCTCTCTTGCTGTGCTTTGAAAAGCTTTAGGTGGAGGTCAGGCCAGCCTGTGCAGACACTTTTCCAGGTGCAGAGTGACTTTGGCGGAACCGCTGTATTTTCTACACTGAGACTCCCTGTGCTGAGCAGGGTGAAGAGCAGGAATGAGGCACACACAGAGCTGGCCTGAGACAGCAAGAGGCAGGCAGTAACATGGAAGACGCAGCATCAAGGCACCAGGTCAGAGCTGTGGGCAGCCCCTGGGAGCCATATCACCTGCTGGGTCACCAAAGGAGACCGTTTATTGACCAGATCTGTCTCCTGTGTCTGGAAGGATTGACGATCCCTGGGCCTCAAGCAGGTGTTGACATCCTGCAGGAAAACACCTGTAGTTAGCAATACCCTAATTCGTAGGCCAGGCATAGTTCTTTCTGGGGCTCTGCTTCCTCTGGCTGGGTCTCTCATGGTCAGTACTGTACTTAATAGAGCTGCAATTGGGCGGTTGTCACAAGAACCCTAGGCTCTCATTAGCATTCTGTCAGCTCTGGTCAGCTCCTCCTAGAAACCCACTCCATAATAGACAGAGGATCTAAGAATGAACCACAGCAGTAGATGTTAGTGTCTGATGGCCTTTAGTTCTGGTGGGACTGGGAGGTTGCTGAGAAGGAAGCTTGGCCCAAAGGGTGCTTTATTTTCCAGAGAAATAAGGCTCTCCAAATATGCCAGGATTTGGAAGGCATGTGTGTGCTTGTGTACATGTTTCATCTGAAATGTTTTATCCAAAGCAACTTAGGCTTATTTAAGGCTCTGACAGTAAAAGGCACATACTGATGCCAGCGTTTACTAAAGAATGACTATATGAGTGGAAGCTTGTATTACCTTCAACCCCAAAGGGTACCCATATTCCACTCTAAGATCAGATCACTCTAAGTGATGCCTTGGGATCTATTCCTTACTAGCTTGGGACCTTGGGAAAGTTTCTAAACCTCTTCTGAGCCTCAGTTTTCCAATATGGAAAATGGGGTGATAGTCATTGTACTCACCTTATACAGCTATTGTGAGGATTAAATGAGATGATGCATGTGAAGAACTTAGGACAGTCCTTGGCACAGCAGAATTTTTCATGATTCAGTATGTGGATGGCGCTGCTCAAACTGCTGCTGCTGCTATTGACGGTAATGAAGTTAACGTTGATGAATATGTAAGTTGTTTCTAATTCTTTGCTTCATTCATCTCTTTTTTCATTGAGCAGCATTCTCAAATATTTTAGCCTCAGATCCTTTGCATGCTTAAAAATTATTGACAAGAGTTTCCTGTTCAAGACGGCAGAGTCGAAGGACATGTGCCCATCTCCTCCTGTGAAAAGCACCAAAATTGCAACTAGCTGTTGAACAACCATTAACAGGAAGATGCTGGAACCCACCAAAAAGATACCCCATGTCCAAAGACAAAGAAGAAGCTGCAGCAAGGTGATAAGAGGGGCATAATCGATAAAATCAAATCCCATACCCACCAGGTGGGTGACCCACAGACTGGAGAACAATAATACCAAAGAAGTTTTCCCACTGTTGTGAAGGTTCTAAACCCCATGTCTGGCTTCTCAGCCTGGAATCCAACAAAAGGACTGGGAATCCCCGGGGAATCTGGCCCTAAAGGCCAGCAGGACTTGATTATGGGACTTCCAGAGGATTGGGGGAAACAGAGACTCCAGTCTCAGAGGGCACAAACAAAATTTTGCATGCACCAAGATCCAGAGAGGAGCAGTGTCCCCATAGGAGACTGAACCAAAACTCCCTGCTGGTGTTGGAGGGCCTGCTGTGACAGTGTGGGTCAACAGGGGCTCACCACAGGGACGAGGGCACTGGAAGATCCCCCTTGGCATATATCCTCTTGGAGTTTGCCATTAACCACAGAGCCTGTAGACCCCAGGGCTGGGTTGCCTCAGGCTAAACAACTACCAGGGAGAGAGTGCAACCACACCAATCAGCAGATAATTAGATTAAAGTTTTACTGAGCAAGGCCTTGCCCATCAGAGCAAGACCCAGTTTTTCTAGTCCCTCCCATCAAGAAGCTTACATAATCCTCTTAGCCTCACCCATTAGAGGGCAGACAGAAGAAGCAAGAAGCACAGTCTCACAGCAGCTAAAACAAAAACCATATTACAGAAAGTTAATCATGATGATAAAGCAGAAAGTTATGTCCCAGATGAAGGGACAAGATAAAATCCCAGAAAAACAACTAAATAAAGTGGAGATAGGCAACCCTCCAAAAAAAGAACTCAGAAAAATGATAGTGAAGACAATCCAGGATCTCAGGAAAAAATGGAGGTAAAGATTGAGAAGATGCAAGAAATGTTTACCAAAGACCTAGAAAAACTAAAGAATAAATGAACAGAGATGAATAATACACTAGAGGAAATCAATAGCAGAATAACTGAGGCAGAAGAATGGATAAATTCTGACCTGGAGAACAGAATGGTGGAAATCACTGCCACAGAACAGAATATAGAAAAAAGAATGAAAAGAAATGAAGACAGCCTAAAAGACCTCTGGGACAACATTAAAAGCACCAACATTCACATTATATGGGTCCCAGAGGAGAAGAGAGAGAGAAAGGACCTGAGAAAATATTTGAAGAGATAATAGCAAAAAGTTTCAGGAACATGGGAAAGGAAATAGTCAACCAAGTTCAGGAAGCACAGAGAATCACAGGCAGGATAAATCCAAGGAGGAACACACCAAGACACATAGTAATCAAACTAACAACAATTAAAGACAGAGATAAATTATTAAAAGCAACAAGGGAAAAATGACAAATAACATACAAGGGAACTCCCATAAGGCTATCAGCTGATTTCTCAACAGAAACTCTACAAGCAGAAGGGAATGGCATGATATATCTAAAGTGATGAAAGGAAGAACCTACAACCAAGAATACTCTACCCAGCAAGACTCTCCTTCAGATTTGAAGGAAAAATAAAAAGTTTTCCAGACAAGCAAAAGTTAAGACAATTCAACACCACCAAACCAGCGTTACAACAAATGCTAAAAGAACTTCTCTAGGCAGGAAACACAGAAGAAGAAAAAGACCTACGGAAAGTAAACCCGAAGCAATTAAGAAAACAGTAATAAGATCAATGGGAAATAGTAATAGGATCAGTGGTCCCAAATTGGGAAAGTAGTATGTCAAAGCTGTATATTGTCACCTTGCTTATTTAACTTATACGCAGAGTACATCATGCAAAATGCTGGACTGGATGAAGCACAAGCTGGAATTAAGACCGTAGGGGGAAATATCAATAACCTCAGATATGGAGATGACAGAACTCTTATGGCAGAAAGCCAAGAGGAACTAAAGAGCCTCTTGATAAAAGTGAAAGACGAGAGTGAAAAAGCCGGCTTAAAACTCAACATTAAGAAAATGAGATCGTGGCATCTGGCCTCATCACTTTATGGCGAATAGATGGGGACACAGTAGAAATAGATTTTATTTTCCTGGTCTCCAAAATCACTGCAGATGGTCAATGCAGCCATGAAATTAAAAGATGCTTGCTCTTTGAAAGAAAAGCTATGAACAACATAGAGAGCATATTAAAAAGCAGAGACATCGTTTTACCAACAAAAGTCTATCTAGTCAAAGCTATAGTTTTTCCAGTAGTCATGCATGGACATGAAAGTTGGACCATAAAAAAGCTGAATGCCAAAGAACTGATGCTTTTGAACTGCGGTGTTGAAGAAAACTCTTGAGAGTCCCTTGGACTGCAAGGAGATCCAACCAGTTAATCCTAAAGGAAATCAGTCCTGAATATTCATTGGAAGGACTGATACTGATGCTGAAACTCCAATATTTCAGCCACCTGATGCCAAGAGACGACTCTTTGGAAAAGACCCTAATGCTAGGAAAGATTAAAGGCAGGAAGAGAAGGGAGTGATAGAGGATAAGATGGTTGAATGGCATCACCGACTCAACACACATGAATTTGAACAAGCTCCAGGAGTTGGTGACAGACAGGGAATCCTGGCATACTGCAGTCCATGGGTTCGCACTGAGCAACTGAACTGAACAGGATCATACATATCAATAATTACCTTAAATGTAAGTGGATTTAATACACCAACCAAAAGACATAAACTGGCTGGGTGGATGAAAGCATATTCATGTATGCACTGCCGCTTAACACGTCACTCTGCTTGACCCCCCCTAAAATTGCATGTGATTATTTTATATTGTTAAGTTAATCATGTTCCCATTATGGCTTGTGATTGTAATTACCTTTTTTTTTTGGTCTGGCTATTGATTGTGAAAACTGACAAACATCTTTAACTCTTGTGATTAGGTAACTGCTGCTGCTGCTGCTGCTAAGTCGCTTCAGTCGTGTCCGACTCTGTATGACCCCATAGATGGCAGCCCACCAGGCTCCCCCATCCCTGGGATTCTCCAGGCAAGAACACTGGTCGTATTACTCACTTAATACCATTGTATCATGATTGGTCAACAGAAAAATAATAGAACTCTATATCACCAAAACTAGGATCCAACAGAAAAATCTGTAATCACTTTTTAAAATTCAGATGCATATCAGAACTATCTTGAAATTTTCTTGAAAAATACAAGTGTTCAAGTATTGCTTTTTTCTCCAGAGCTCCAGAGATGTGTCTCTAATGAGCAGTCATATTTAAAAACAATTGGACTATATGATGATCTTTTGCCTAGTTTCACTTTTTATATTTCATATTCATTGCTACCATTTCATTTAGTTTATGTTCTCCGATTTCTTCATCTCTTCCTTTTTTTTTTGATGTTCTTTCTCAAGGCTTTATCAAGTGTAGTAGAAAACATTTTGTATACATATATACATGCATAATATATATATATTTTAGAAAACATGAATTTTTGCCTAACTAACAAAATTAGGGCATTTTGATTCCACTTGTTTGACTTAGTATGAATAGAATGCTGATTTCTAATTTAAAAATAGGTATACAATAAGCAACAAAGGTTTGCTGTATAGCATTGGGAACTATAGTCAGTATCTTGAAAGAACTTAAGATGAAAAAGTTTCAAAAATAATATATGTGTATTTGTATAACTGAATCATCTTGCTGTGCTGAAACATTGTAAGTGAGCTATGCTTCAATAAAATAGATTAAAAAAAAATTATTGACAGGAATTCCCTAGTGGTCCAGTGGTTAGGACTCTGTGCTCCCACAGCAGGGGGCATGGGTTCCACCCCTGGTTAGGGAACTAAGGTCCTGCATGTCACGTGGCGTGGTCAAAAAAAACAAACCACATTGACGCAAGGTCCCATTTCAGATTTACTGAATCAGACTCAAGAGGGGCCTTTTAAAAAATAATAATATGGGCTAAAAAAAAAGAATTCCACTTTTTGAAATTTAGTAATGTTTATCTTTTTGCTAGTTTTTCTAAATGTCCTATGAAAATGTAATAATGTACGAGATACAAAATTTTAAATATATTTGAGTAGGATATAAGATTAACATAAATATAATCGATTATATTTAAATTATTAATGATATCATTCAAGAGTCTCCTATTCTTATTTTTTCTGCACTTGATAAGATATTCTCAGAGAAAAATTAACATGTCTCACTATGATTATATGTATTTTTATTTTCCCTATATTTATTCTGGTTTTTGCTTTATTTATCTTTGTTTCTTTGTTGTTAGGTGTCTAATGACATCTTATGACATCTCTCTTCCTTGTGAATTGTACCTTTTATCATAAAAAAATTCATCTTTGTTTCAAATATGTATACATATAACTTAATCTATAACTTAAGTTCAAATTTTAAATGTTCTTAGTAAAATGGATCTTAAAAGATTAAAAAAAAAACAAAAAGAATCTGCCTTCCAATGTGAGGGACATGGGTTCTATCCCTGGTCAAGGAACTAAGATCCCACGTGTTTAGGCAACTAAGCCTGCATGCCACAACCATTGAACCAGCACTCTGGAGCCTATGAGCCACAACTAGAGAGCCCACGCACTACAACAAAAATCCCATGTGCCACTGCTACTGCTCCTGCTAAGTCGAGTCAGTCGTGTCCGACTCTGTGCGACCCCATAGACGGCAGCCCACCAGGCTCCCCCATCCCTGGGATTCTCCAGGCAAGAACACTGGAGTGGGTTGCCATTTCCTTCTCCAATGCATGAAAGTGAAAAAATAAAGTGAAGTCGTTCAGTCATGTCCAACTCCTAGCGACCCCATGGACTGCAGCCCACCAGGCCCCTCTGTCCATGGGATTTTCCAGGCAAGAGTACTGGAGTGGGGTGCCATTGCCTTCTCCCACATGCCACACTAAGACCCAATATGGCCAAATCAATAAATACACTGATGTTATTTAATAAAAATAAATAAATAAAAATAATTGATGACACCAAAGATATATTGTTTATGTCAGTTTTATCAATGATAGTTAGAGTAAATCAAAACTGAGAACCTAAATATATGTTTATTAATTCATTTAAATATAATGATAATAAACCCATGATATGTTAGCATAAATAAATAAATAAAATAAGTTGTTGCTTGTTACTCAGTATCTCCTATGTCCTTGGGCCTCAGAGGTAGGCCTTTCTCAGTGGTCCTTCCCTTCTTCCCTGTGGCAGCTAAGGGGCTTTGTTCCATTAGAGAGTAGGTAAGAAGGATCTAGATGGTGTTTTATGCCTTTCTTGCAAGAGTGACTAATCTTATCCTCCAAGCCTGCACCACCAAGGGTGGCTTTCTCTTACACAGAGTTTCCAAATGCTATTATACAATATCAAAAGTCAAATTCTTTAGTATCATCCCTGATATCATCAGAAAAGTCTTTAAATATTGAGAGAAACTGACAAGCTCATGGTGCTAGATACAAGTTTTCCCCAGATTTCAATGTTTAATGTGAAACTCTGAATTTTATCTTTGACAACTCATACTGTCAGTTGTTTTTCTTGAAATGATAGGTTCATTTGGCTCATTTTTCAGAAAATGTCTGTTAAATACCTAAGTCTAAAATAACCACAGTTTTATGTGTAAGGCCTTTCTTCCAAGTGAAAATGATGTTCTATGAGAAATAGCAGCTAGTTCAGCTCACAACTCAAACACTGCCCTGCGCTTTACCTGGAGATAGCTGGCATACCTGGTCAGCGCGGAATTGTTCTGTGTGATCCACATTCATCACATAGAGTCTGAAGAAGATGAGTACTCATGGGCTGAAATTTATGAACAGTAATTTTTACTGCTTCAGTAGAGATTTTCTTAAGTGAAAGTGGATTTTTTTTTAGCTCTGAGTTAGTGGCATGAAGAATCCATTGGCTCCTAGTACAGCTGGATGCCACTGACTTGATGAGCACCAAGGCACCAGCAGTTTCATTCATCAGCACAAATATCAAAAGAGTTTAAAAGGTAACTAGTGCTTGCTTCAGCAGCACATGTACTAAAATTGGAATGACTTGGGACTGACATATACACACTGTGAGTGTGTGTAGGTGTGTGTGCTCAGTCATGTCTGACTCTTTGTAATCCCATGGGCTATATAACCTGCTAGGCTCCTTTGTCCATGGAATTTCCCAGGTAAGAATACTGGAATGGGTAAGCCATTGCTTACTCCTGGGGGTCTTCCTGACCCAGAGATTGAACCTGCATCTTCTGCTTGGCAGGCAGATTCTTTACTACGAGCACTACCAGGGGAGCCCGTCTACACACTGGGGGTGTGCTATGTCACTGCTGTCTTGTCTGACTCTCTCTTACCCTGGGACTGTAGCCTGCCAGGCTCCTCTGTCCATGGGATTCTCCAGGCAAGAATACTGGAGTGGGTTGCTGTGCCCTCCTCCAGGGCATCTTCCCAACCCAGGGATGGAACCCTCCCTTCCTAGGTCTCCTCCATCTGCAGGCGGGTTCTTTACCGCTAGCGCCCCCTGGGAAACCCTCATACACACAGGACGATATATAAAATAGGTAACTAATAAGAATCTGCTGTAGAGCACAGGGACAGGGAGGCCTGGAGTGCTGCAATTCATGGGGTCGCAAAGAGTCGGACACGACTGAGCGACTGAACTGAACTGAACCATAGAGCACAGGGAACTCTGCTCAGTACTCTGTAATGAACTATATTAGGAAAAGAATCTAAAAAAAGTGGATATATGTATAACTGATTCACTTTGCTGTACACTTGAAACTAACACAACACTGTAAAACAACTATACGTCAATAAAAAATTTTAATTATAATAAAAAAGGTGATAGCATCTTAGTATTACTATAAATAATGTAAATTACGAAATATTTTTTATTCTGTTACCCACTAAATGGTCTTAAGGACCCCAAAAGGCCTACAGTCCATACTTTAGGAACCACTTTAGTAGAGCTTGGCATAGTGCCTAGCACCCAGTAGGAATTCAACAAATAATTGTTGAAAAAATAAACTAATACATTTCTAAATTTATTTTCTTTTCCAAAATAAAGACAGGTTTCTTCCTATCTTTTTATAGGAAAATAGGTCACTTCTGTAAAGAAAAATAAAACTTTGATTTGAAATGCTATTCCCAGATGGATGCAGCCCAGGTGATTGTTGTTGCTGTTCAGTCGCTCAGTAGTGTCCGACTCTTTGCAACCCCATGGACTGAAGCACACCAGGCTTCCCTGTCCTTCACTGTCTCCCTGAGTTTGCTCAAACTCATGTCCATAGAGTCAATGATGCCATCCTCTATCACCCTCTACTCCTGCCCTCAATCTTTCCCAGCATCTGGGTCTTTTCCAATGAGTTGGCTCTTCACATCAGGTGGCCAAAGTATTGGAGCTTCAGCTTCAGCATCAGTCCTTTCAATGAATATGTGGAGTTGATTTCCTCTAGAATTCACTGTCTTACTGTTTGATCTCCTTACTGTCCAAGAGACTCTCAAGAATCTTCTCCAGCATCACAGTTCAAAAGCATCAATTCTTCGGTGCTCAGCCTTCTTCATGGTCCAACTCTCACATCCGTACATGACTACCAGGAAAACCACAGCTTTGACTATATGGATGGATCTTTGTTGCCAAAGTGATGTCTCTACTTTTTAATAGTGGTCTAGGTTTGTCATAGATCAGTGGCTCAGACAGTAAAGCATCTGCCTACAATGTGGGAGACCCGGGTTCAATCCCTGGGTTGGGAAGATCCGCTGGAGAAGGAAACGGCAATCCACTCCAGTATTCATGCCTGGAAAATCCCATGGACCGAGGAGCCTGGTAGGCTACAGTCCATGGGGTCGCAAAGAGTCGGACACGACTGAGCAACTTCACTTTCACTTTTCAAGTTTGTCATAGCTTTTCTTCCAAGAAGCAAGTGTCTTTTAATTTCATGGCTGCGGTCTATGTCTGCAGTGATTTTGGAGCCCAAGAAAATAAAGCCTGTCACTGTTTGCGTTGTTTCCCCATCTATTTGCCATGAAGTGATGGGAATGGATGCCAAGATCTTTGTTTTTTCAAAGCTGAGTTTTAAGCCAGCTCTTTCACTCTCCTCTTTCACCTATATCAAGAGGCTCTTTAGTTCCTCTTCAATTTCTGCCATTAGGGTGGTGTCATCTGCATATTGATATTTCTCCCAGCAATCTTGATTACAGCTTGTGCTTCATCCAGCCCGGCATTTTGCATGACGAACTCTGCATATTGGGTTTCCCTGCCAGCTCAGCTGGTAAAGAATCCACCTGCAATGCAGGAGACCCCGGTTCGATTCCTGGGTTGGAAAGATACGCTGGAGAAGGGATAGGCTACCCACTTCAGTATTCTTGGGCTTCCCTTGTGGCTCAGACAGTAAAGAATCTGCCAGCAATGAGGGAGACCTGGGTTCCATTCCTGGGTTGGGAAGATCCCCTGGAGAAAGGAAGGGCTACCCACTCCAGTATTCTAGCCTGGAGAAACTCCATGGACTCTATAGTCCATGGGGTCGCAAAGAGTCAGACACGACTGAGCAACGTTCATTTTTACTCACTCTGTATATAAGTTAAATAAGCGAGTTGACAATATACAGCCTTGACATACTCCTTTCCCAATTTTGAACCAGTCCATTGTTTCATGTCCAATTTAACTATTCCTTCTTGACCCACATATAAGTTTCTCAGGAGACAGGTAAGGAGGCCTGCTAGTCCCATTTCTTGCAGAATTTTCCATGGTTTGTTGTGATCCACACAGTCAAAGGCTTTAGCATAGTCAATGAAGGACAAGTAGATGTTTTATGGGAATAAAAGGGAATTTATGAAATTCCCTTGCTTTTTTCTATGATCCAGCAGATATTGAAAGTTTGATCTCTGGTTCTTCTGCCTTTTCTAAACTCAGCTTGTATATTTGGAAGTTCTTGATTCACGTACAAGATTTTGAGCATTGCCTTGCTAGCATGTGAAATGAGCATAATTGTGTGGTAGTCTGAACATTCTTTGGCACTGCCCTTCTTTGGGATTGGATGAAAACTGACCTTTTCCAGTACTGTGGCTACTGCTGAGTTTTCCAAATTTGCTGCCATATAGAATGCAGCACTTTAACTGCATCATCTTTTAGGATTTGAAATAGCTCAGCTGGAATTCCATCTCCTCCACTAGTTTTGCTTGTAGTAATGCTTCCTAAGGGCCCACTTGACTTCACACTCCAGGATACCTGATTCTAGGTGAGTGATCACACCATTATCGTTATCCAGGTCATTAAGACCTTTTTTGTATATAGTAAGTGAAAGTTGCTCAGGCGTGTCCAACTGTCTGCGACCCTATGGACTGTCCATGGAATTCTCCAGGCCAGAATACTGGAGTGGGTAGCCTTTCCTTTCTCCAGGGGATCTTCCCAACCCAGGGATCGAACCCAGTTCTCCCACATTGCAGGCGGATTCTTTACCAGCTGAGCCACAAGGGAAGCCCAAGAACCTCTTCTTAAGATCTTCTGTTTCTTTTAGGTCCATAACATTTCTGTCCTTTATTGTGTCCATCTTTGCATGTAATATTCCCTTGGTATCTCTGATTTTCTTGAAGAAATCTCTAGTCTTTCCTGTTCTACTGTTTTCCTCTATTTCTTTGCATTGTTCACTTAGAAGACTTTCTTATGTCTTCTTGCTATTTTTTTTGGAACTCTGCATTCAGATGAGTATATCTTTCCTTTTCTCTTTTGCCTTTCACTTCTTTTCTCAGCTATTTGTAAGACCTCCTGAGACAATCATTTTACATTTCTTTTTCTTGGGGATGTACTACCTCCTGTACAGTGTTACAAAGCTTTGTCCGTTGTTCTTCAGACACTCTATCAGATCTGATTCTTTGAATCTATTCTTCACTCCCACTGTTTTATCATAAGGGATTTGATTTAGGTCCTATCTGAATGACCTAATGGTTTTCCCTACTTTCTTCACTTTAAGTCTGAATTTTGCAATAAGGAGCTCATGACTGAGCCACAGTCAGTTTCAGGTCTTGTTTTTGCTGAGTATATAGAGCTTCTCCATCTTCAGCTGCAAAGAATATAATCAATCTGATTTCAGTATTGACCATCTGGTGATGTCCACGTATATAGATTTGTCTCTTGTGTTGTTGGAAGAGGGTGTTTGCTATGACCAGTGCGTTCTCTTGGCAAAACTCTATTAGCGTTTGCCCTGCTTCATTTTTCACTCCAAGGCCAAACTTGCCTGTTACTCTAGGTATTTCTCAACTTCCTACTTTTTCATTTCAGTCCCCTACGATGAAAAGGACATCTTTTTTTGGTGTTAGTTCTAGAAGATCTTGTAGGTCTTCATAGAATCGTTCAACTTCAGCTTCTTCAGCATTAGTGGTTAGGGCATAGACTTGAATTACTGTGATGTTGAATGGTTTCCCTTAGAAACAAAACAAGATCGTTCTTTCGTTTTTGAGATTGCACCGAAGTACTGCATGTTGGACTCTCTTGTTGACTATGAGGGCTACTCCATTTCTTCTAAGGGATTCTTGGCCTCAATAGTAGATATAATGGTCATCTGAATTAAATTCACCCATTCCCAACCATTTTAGTTCACTGATTCCTAAAATGTTGATGTTCATTCTTGCCATCCCATTTGACCACTCCAATTTACCTTGATTCATGGACCTAATTAATATTCCAGGTTCTTATGCAATACTGTTCTTTACAGCATCAAACTTTACTTTCACCACCAGACACATCCACAACTGGACATCATGTCCACTTTTTGGCTCAGCCTCTTCCTCCCTTCTAGAGCTATTTCTCTGCTCTTCTCCAGCAGCATACTGGACACCTACCGACCTGGGGGGTGGGGGCGGTGTTCACCTTTCAGTGTTGTATCTTTTGGCTTCTTCATACTGTTCAAGGGATTCTCAAGGCAAGAACGCTGAAATGGTTTGCCATTCCCTTCTCCAGTGGACCACATTTTGTTAGAACTCTCCACCGTGACTCCTCCATCTTGGGTGGCCCTACATGACAAGGCTCATAGTTTCATTGAGTTACACAAGGTTGTGATCCATGTGATCATTTTAGTTAGTTTTCTGTGATTCTGGCTTTCATTCTGTCTGCCCTCTGATGGATAAGGATAAGAGGCTTGTGAAAGCTTCCTAATGGGAAGGACTGGCTGAGGGGAAAACTGGGTCTTGCTTTGGTGGGCAGGGCCATCTTCAGTAAATCTTTTATCCAACTTTCTGCTGATAGGTGGGGTTGTACTTCCTCCTTGTAATTTGGCCTGAGGCAGTCCAGTCCTAGAATCTGCAGTCTCTACAGTAGGCTCTTGGCTCTAGTTCAGTTCAGTTCATTGCTCAGTCGTGTCCGACTCTTTACAACCCCATGGACTGCTGCATGCCAGGTTTCCCTGTCCATCACCAACTCCCTGAGTTTGCTCAAATTCATGTGCATCAAGTCAGTGATTCCATCCAACCATCTCATCCTCTGTTGTCCCCTTATCCTCCTGCCTTCAATCTTTCCCAGCATCAGGGTCTTTTCCAAGGAGTCAGTTCTTCGCATCAGGCGGCCAAAGTATTGGAATTTCAGCTTCAGCATCAATCCTTCCAATGAATATTCAAGACTGATTTCCTTTAGGATGGACTGGTTGGATCTCCTTGCAGTCCAAGGGACTGTCAGAGTCTTCTCCAGCACCACAGTTCAAAAGCATCAATTCTTCGACACTCAGCTTTCTTTATAGTCCAACTCTCACATCCATACATGACTACTGAAAGAAACCATAGCTTTGACTAGACAGACCTTTGCTGGCAAAGTAATGTCTCTGCTTTTTAATACGCTGTCTAGGTTTTTCATAGCTTTTCTTCCAAGGAGCAAGTGTCTTTTAATTTCATGGCTGCAGTCAACATCTGCAGTGATTTTGGAGCCCAAGAAAATAAAGTCTGACACTGTTTCCATTGTTTCCCCATCTATTTGCCATGAACTGATAGGACCAGATGCCATGATCTTAATTTCCTGAATGTTGAGTTTTAAGCCAACTTTTTCACTCTTCTCTTTTACTTTCATCAAGAGGCTTTTTAGTTCTTCACTTTCTGCCATAAGGGTGATGTCATCTGCATATCTGAGGTTATTGATATTTCTCCCAGCAGTCTTGATTCTAACTTGTGATTCATCCAGCCCAGCATTTCTCATGATGTACTCTGCATATAAGTTAAATAAGCAGGGTGACAATATACAGCCTTGACATACTCCTTTCCCGATTTGGAACCAGTCTGTTGTTCTATATCCAGTTCTAACTGTTTCTTCTTGTGGCCACTACGAGGTTTCCAAATTTGCTGGCATATTGAGTACAGCACTTTAACAGCATGGTCTTTTAGGATTTGAAATAGATCAGCTGGAATTCCATCACCTCCACTAGCTTTGTTCGTAGTGATGCTTCTTAAGGCCCACTGTACCTGCATACAGATATCTTGGGAGGCAGGTCAGGTAGTCTGCTATTCCCATCTCTTTAAGAATTTTCCACTGTTTGCTGTGATCCACACAGTCAAAGGCTTTGGAATAGTCAATAAAGCAGAAGTAGATGTTTTTCTGGAACTCTCTTGCTTTTTTGATGATCCAACAGATGTTGACAATTTGATCTCTGGTTCCTCTACCTTTTCTAAAACCAGCTTGAATATCTAGAAGTTCATGGTTCACATACTGTTGAAGCCTGGCTTGGAGAATTTTGAGCTTACTTTACTAGCGTGTGAAATGAGTAGTTGTGTGGTGATTTGAACATTCTTTGGCATTGCCCTTCTTTGGGATTGGAATGGAAACTGACCTTTTCCAGTCCTGTGGCCACTGCAAGGTTTCCAAATTTGCTGGCTTGTTGAGTTCAGCTCTTTAACAGCATGGTCTTTTAGGATTTGAAATAGATCAGCTGGAATTCCATCACCTCCACTAGCTTTGTTCATAGTGATGCTTCTTAAGGCCCACTTGACTTCGCATTCCAGGATGTCCAGCTCTAGATGAGTGATCACACCATCGTGATTATCTGGGTCGTGAAGATCTTTTTTGTACAGTTCTGTGTATGCTTGCCACCTCTTCTTAATATCTTCTGTTTCTGTTAGGTCCATACCATTTCTGTCCTTTATTGTGCCCATCTTTGCATGAGTTGTTCCCTTGGTATCTCTAATTTTCTTGAAGAGATCTCTAGCCTTTCCCATTCTATTGTTTTCCTCTATTTCTTTGCATTGATCACTGAGGAAGGCTTTCTTATCTCTCCTTGCTATTGTTTGGAACTTTGCATTCAAATGGGTATGTCTTTCATTTTCTTCTTTGTCTTTTGCGTCTTTTCTTTTCTCAGCTATTTGTAAGGCCTCCTCAGACAACCATTTTGCCTTTTTGCATTTCTTTTTCTTGGGGATGGTCTTGATCACTGTCTCCTGTACAATGTCACTAACCTCTGTCCATAGCTCTTCAGGCACTCTGTCTATCAGATCTAATCCTTGAATCTATTTGTCACTTCCACTGTATAATTGTAAGGGATTTGATTTAGGTCATACCTGAATGGTCTAGTGGCTTTCCTCACTTTCTTCAATTTATGTCTGAATTTGGCAATAAGGAGTTCATGATCTGAGCCACAGTCAGCTTCTGGTCTTGTTTTTGCTGACTGTATAGAGCTTCTCCATCTTTGGCTGCAAAAAATATAATCAATCTGATTTCAGTATTGATCATCTGGTGATGTCCATGTGTAGAGTCTTCTCTTGTGTTGCTAGAAGAGGGTGTTTGCTATGACTAGTGCGTTCTCTTGGCAAAACTCTGTTACCCTTTGTCCTGCTTCATTCTGTACTCCAAGGCCAAATTTGCCTGTTACTCCAGGTATCTCTTGACTTCCTACTTTTGCATTCCAGTCCCCTATAATGAAAAGGACATCTTTTTTGGGTGTTAGTTCTAGAAGGTCTTGTCTGGCGGAGTAGAAGGACGTGTGCTCATTTTCTCCTGCAAGGACTCCAAAATTACAACTCGCTGCTTGGCTCTATGGTGGGGGTAAAGATCACTTCCTCCCAGAGGACTTTTGTCAGCATGCCAGCGTCCCAAAACTGCTGCTACCAGTGCCCCGATCCCACGGCAGGTCAGTGTCAACCCACACCTCTGCTGGAGACTCCAGAGCACTTACAGGCAAATCTGGCTCAGTGTCTTGTGGGATCACTGCTCCTTTCTCCTGGGTCCCAGTGGGCACAAGGTTTTCCAAAAGTCTCTGTTTCCTCAGTCCTGTGGAAGTTCTGTAATCAAGCCCAGGTGATGGCATGAATCAAATTCATATTTCTGGAAATCTATCCCCAGAACCTTTTCTTGTTAATGTATCTCACAGCTCCTGCTTCCAACTGGGGTAGGAACATGGCCCAAGCCTGGGTATTGTTATAGTTCTTGTCCCATGGAGGATCAGACAATAACTGGGAAAAACGGGACTTCTCTGATGGTCCAGTGGTTAAGACTCCACCCTTCCACCACAGGGGCCATGGGTTCCATCCCTGGCCAGGGAAGTCCTGCACACTGTGCAGGTACGGCCAAAAAGAAAAAAATTGTCATAAGAACATTTAACTTGAGCTCAAGCCCCTTAACTGACTTTTAAGTGCACAATACGGTAGCGTTAACTGTAAGTACAATGTGCAGAACCCTGAAACTTAATCATTTGCTTAATTGAAATTTTATATCTGCTAAATAGCAACTCCACATTTCCTCTTCCTCCCAGCTCCTGGTAACCACCATTCTACTCTATATGTGTTCAACTAGTTCCTCAGATTCCTCACGCAGGTGGACTCATATAGGACTTGTACTTCTGTGACTGGCTTGCTTTACTTAGTATAATGTCCTCAGTGTTCATCCAGCTGTTACCTGTGGCAGGATTTCCTTTCCAAAGCTAAATATTTCATTGTGTGTTTGTACTATATCTTCGTTTTTCCCTTCAGCCATCACTGGACATTTAGGTTGCTTACACATGTTGGCTATTGTGGAAAATGCTGCATGAACGTGGGAGGGCAGGTATTTCTTTGAATTTCCAATTTTCAATTCTTTTGTGTAAATATCCAGACGTGAGATTGCTGGATCATATGGTAGTTCTATGTTTAATTTTTTGAGGAAGCTTCTATAATGGCTGCCCCCATGTACATTTCTACCAACAGTCTACAAGGCTTCCAATTTCGCCACATCCTTGCCAACACTTGTTATCTCTTGTTTTTTGGTGATGGCCATTCGAACAAGTGTAAGATGATATCTCATGGCGTTGATTTGCATTTCCTTGATGATTAGTGATGCTGAACATCTTTTCATACATATGTTGGACATTAATAATTCCTGAATATACAATATCTAGTGAAGGTTCAAATTTCGTAGAACTTAAAAAAATCTCCTGGACCTTGCTTCAGACCTGCTGAGTCACGATCTTTATATGTCAGCAAGCTCCTTGCTGGTTCTTCCATGGCCTGGCTTGAGGAATCTTGCCATGTCCAGAAATCTCAGTTGGAAATATCTCTACTGATGGGAAACTTCCATTTGAAGGCAGCCGTCCCTGTGAGAAATGCTCCCCTTTAAAACTTTTTGCTCTTAGTGGAGGCAAAACGTGAATGTAATTCCCTTTGAAATAAATAATTAAAACATCGCAGATAAGACTGAAATGTCACTGGACCACAGCCCCCAGTGCTGGTCCCAGCCTTCACCCCCTCAGAGCTATCACAGTTTAGTGAGTATCCTTCCACATTATTGTCTAATGCTGTCAACATCCTTTGTCAAGGTGACCCCAAATTCGTTTTCCTAGAGTTCCCAAGCTTTTGAAACCTGTTTTCTTTGTTCCTTAATTGCCTCAACAAAATTTGAAGATGGCCCTTGTAACCTTACAACCTTTTCCTTCTGCAGTCTGGTGTCCCCTCTTTCCCTGGCCTTGACAATGTCATGGACTTGTTGAGTCCATGGACTCAAGGACATGAGCCAGGACACTGGCTCTCTGTGTCCTGAAATCTTGCACAGGGATGTATTTCTCCCCAGGCCTCCTGGCTCCCCAGTCCACAGGCATGTAAAGAGAAGCAAATATAACCATGAGTTGATAATAGTTGAAACTGGGGCATGGGCATGCAGAGGGGGTATTATACCATTTCATATTTTCCATAATTAAAAAGTAGGAGGTAAAAGAACAATGAAATACCACTACACACCTATTAAAATGGCCAAAATCCAGAACACGGACAACTCCAAATGCTGGTGAGAATGTGGAGCAACAGGAATTCTCATGCAGTGCTGATGGGAAAGCAAAATGGTACAGCCACTCTGGAAGACAGTCTGGCAGTTTCTTACCAACCTAAACATACGCTAACCATATAATCCAGCAGTCATGTTTCCTGATATTTACCCAAAGGAGTTGACAACTTATGTCTACACAGAAACCTGCACATAGATGTTCATAGCAGCTTTACTCATAATAGCCAAAACGTGGAAGCAGCCAAGATGTCCTTCAGCAGGTGAATGGATAAATAAATAGTGTTAGTAAATAAATAAATAGTGTTATTCCAGACAATGGAATATTATTCAACACTAAAAAGAATTAAGCTATCAAGCCATGAAGAAACATGGAGAAAACTTAAATGCATGTTACTACATGAAAAAAAAAATGTGAAAAGGCTACATGATGTATTTTCCTGCTACATGACAATCTGGAAAAGCCAAAATTATGGAAACAGTAAAAAAGATCAGTGGTTGTCAGGAGTTTTGAGGAACAGGGTGAGGGATAGACAGGCTGAGCTCACCACTTTTAGGGGCAGTGAAAATACTCTGTGTGATACCATAATAATGGATACATGTCATTGCACCCATATAACGTATTACAACACCAAGAGTGAGCTGTAGTGTGTACTATGGGGATTATGATGTGTCACTGTAGGTTATCAGTTGTAACTAATGTACTACTCTGGGGGGGATGTTGATAATGGAGGAGGCTATGCATATGTAGAGGCAAGGGATTATGGGAAATCTCTGCACCTTCTCTTCAATTTAGCTGTAAACTTAAAATTGCTCTAAAAAATTGCTTTAAAATTTTTCTGAGGGTGAGAGGTGGAGAGGGACTCAGTGGAGTGCATCGTACTGGTCTAGCCCTGTGCCAAGTCCTGGCGTAGGAGATACAGTGCACGTAGAACAAGAGCTGTCTGCCCTCGAGAACATGACCTTTGCTTTAAAATAGCAAGTCAGGAGCTTTAAGATTAAGCAGGCCTTAGGCTACTGCCTGTAACCAGGCTTAGAAAGAGAGCCTGACTTCCCCCAAATCACACACCCTCAGCCTCCTTCCCAGGTTGTTACCAGTACAGTCAAATCATTGGCAGGGCAACTGCTCAGCACTGCCTTGGGTTTAATGGGCTCCAAAACCAAATACTATAACTGATACATCAGTCTTCCTCTTGAGAAACTGATTATTTCTTTTTTGCCACTTCATAACAATCATACCAAGAAAGAAATTTCTAACTTCAACTATACAGAAACGTATCATCCCTGTCTTTTCTAGAGAAAGCAAATTTCACCTGATGAATTATACTTCCTTGCTCCAATCTATAAATGGTGCCCTCATATTTTTCTAATTTGTCTTTCTCATTCTTGTTTCACTTTTTCCTCAGTGATACAAGTGGCTAAGCAGTACCATTGCTCATTATTTACATGCAAACCAGGACTCCAGGGTTATAGTCATCTATTCTCCAGAGGAAGTGAGGTCGATGTTCTCTTTTGCCAGCTGCATATATTATTGACCCGGTGGACCTCCCAGCCCTAAGGACTGCCCTATCTGTAAACGTAACCTGGGCATTGTAGCAACATGTACTATATTTCACCATAATGTAAAAACAGCCTCAGGGACTGAAGAATTACTTTCCCTGGCTTCCCTCTAATTCCTCCTGATGATGCGGGCCTGGAGCTCAGCACAAGCACAGCCTTGGCTGATCAATAAGAGGTAGAAGCAAGGCAGAGGAATCCCATTTTACAGATGGTAAAAACAAGCCTCTAAAATTGGGATAACTTCATCCAGAGAGGTGAACAACCTGTCTCCCTAGACATTTTTAGAATCCACGTATTTTTTTTCTCTTTCTAAAATTTACAAGTAGTAAACAATGTGCAGCTTACGATGCTCTTTCATTGTGGTTTCCAAGTGAAAATCATCTTCTTTCTTTTTTCAAGTGCAAGATAATACATGATCACAAGAGAAAAATCAGGAAATACAGCAAAGCAGAAAGAACCTAAGGAAACCTGTAATTCTGTACACTTCAGGTAAGAGATACTTGTCTATATAGTCCTTCAATATCCCTTTATTTCATTCATTCATTTTACAAAGGTTTTTTGAGATAGTAAAATGTGCCAGGTGCTACGCATTAAAATGTGGATCCTGCCATAAATGAGAAGTGAAGACAGAAAACTAAACAAGCAATAACACTCAAAGCTTTTCTGTATATGTAGTATCCATGTACACAGAAATATTCTTTAAAAAATATAAAAGCACATGATAAATGATATTAGCCTAATACATCAGGGTAAAAATTCATATCAATAGTCATTTCACAACAACAAAGTAAGCCTAACAAGAACTGTGCAAAACCTCCGTGGAGGAAACCAAATGCTTTTTTCTGAAGATTATTAAGATAAAGATTTCTAAAAATCAAGATATAAATCATATGCAATAACTCAATGCTGTCAGGCTATGATTCTCTACAAATTAATCTATGTATTTGATGCAACCCCAAATAAAATCCACATAGATTTTGTTATGAACTTGTTAATATTCTCAAGTTTATCTAGAAGTGTAAATGCCAAGAATAAAAAATTTGTGTAAAGAGAAATTGGGAGTACTTTTCCTGCAAATACAAAAATATAGTTTAAGACATCACAGTCAAGTAATATGGTATTGACATAAGATGAGAGATCAGTGGAATAGGACAGAAATTCTAGAAACAACTCTTAAATAAAATTTAATTTTAATTTGGCATTCAAACTGAAGAGGAAATAATAATGGAATATTTGATAAACACTGTGGAATAATTACCTACTGATTTGAAAAAGAATCTTATACTAAACACAAAATAATAACCCAAAACTAATGTAAGATGATTTGAAGATTCAAAACAACAAAAAGTATTATAAACATAATAGAAGAAAATATGATTTAGAAATTTAATACTTTTTAAATAAGAAAAGCTTTCTTAGGCAAATCTACTAGACATAACGAAAGAAACTGATTTGACTTTGCATTAAACTTCTCTCATGAAAGACACTACTAAGTTTAAAAAGAAGCTTCACAATTAAAATATTGGCAGTATTTTGAACAGATTAAAGATTAACATGCAGGATATATAAAAATCTCCTATAAATAATCAGGAAAAAAAAATGAACAAAACCAAGCAAAGAACATAAGGGGCAATTCAAAGGAGAATAAAGAATATGAAGGGGCAAATCAAAGGAGAAGAAATACAAATGGCCAATACATATATGAAAAATTATTAAAACTCCCCAGTGCTCAGGGAAATAGAAAATTAGATAGATATCAGATTTTACTTACTAAATAGATGAAAATGAAATCTTTTAACCTCTAGTTTTGGAAAGTGTGAGGAAGGGTACGTGCTCATAAACTACTGGTTGGGAGCGTGAATCAGCACAGCTTTAGTGAGCAAAGTTTAGGAATGTGTGTGTGTGTGTTAGTCACTCAGTTGTGTCCAACCCCTTGTGACCCTGTAGACTGTAGCCCGCCAGGCTCCTCTGTCCATGGAATTCTCCAGGCAAGAACACTGGAGTGGACTGCCATTTCCTTCTCCAGGGATCAAACCTAGGTCTCCTGCATTGCAGGCAGATTCTTTACCATCTGAGCCACCAGGGAAGCCCAAGGTTTAGGAATATTATTTTAAAAATTTAAATGTCAAACCCTTTGACACTGAGGTTCTTTTAGAAATAAATCTTAAAGAAATGCTTTTTATTAAATGAGCCAAGCTTTGCTTAGCATGGTTCACTTTGCTCATTGTCCTTCACTAGGAAACTGGTAAACCATAAACTGTATCAGTCAGCTATAGGTGCTTAACAAATCACCTCCAAAACTCAGTTACTTGAGACAAACACCTACTGTGTCTGTGAGATGGTGGATTAGGCTCTGTTAGATGGCTCTGCTTTAAGTGTCACGGCCAGCTAGACTGGGCTGTGGGTTGGACTCATCTCTGCTCCACAAGTGTTTATTTTGGTGTTTTTTTTTTTTAAAGATCAACAAAATTGATAAACTTCTGCCTAGACTGATCAAGATAAAAAGAGAGAAATGGATAAGTTTCTTGAGAAATACAACCTGCCAAAATTCATAAGATGTGAGAAAATCTTAATAGTCTTACATATCTATTAATGAAATTGAATTGGTAATTAAAACCTCTCAACAGGGGAAACTCTAAGCCCAAAAGTCTTCACTGGTAGATTCTATCACACTCTCAAGGAAGAAATAGCAACAATCATACACAGACCCTTTCGAAAAATACAGGGAAAAAAAATCAGCAGAATCTAAAGCCAAAATCTGACAAAGATATTTAGCATACAAATGTCAATCAGTGTAATTCATGATATTAACAGAATAAAGCAGAAAAACCTAATAATCATTTCAATAAATATAGAAAAAGTATTTGGCAAAATTTAACATGTTTGTGATTTTTTAAAAATTTTCAGCAAACTAGGAATAGAGGAGGACTTTCTCAATTTGATCAAAGACACCTGCAAAAAGTCTACAGTTAAAATCATCCTAAATAGTAAAATAGCAAATGCTTTCTTCCAAGATTGGGGACAAGGTAAGAATGCTGGCTCCTGCTACTTTTATTCAGTAATTTACTGGTATTAATAGTTCTTGCCATTGCAATAAGATGATAAATAGATTTTAAAAGAGTAAAATGAGATACAATTAAAATAAAATATGATATAAAATAAAGTATACAAATACTGGAAAGGAGTGATAAAACCATCTCTTTTAAATTATTTGATTGTTTACATAAAATATTCTGAAGAATCTGTAAAACAACTGCTGAACTAATGAAGAAATTTAGTAAAGGTGAAAAGATATAGTTCAGTTCAGTTCAGTCGCTCAGTCGTGTCTGACTCTTTGCGACCCCATGAATAGCAGCCGCCAGGCCTCCCTGTCCATCACCAACTCCTAGAGTTCATTCAAACTCATGTCCATCGAGTCGGTGATGCTATCCAGCCATCTCATCCTCTGTTGTCCCCTTCTCCTCCTGCCCCCAATCCCTCCCAGCATCAGGGTCTTTTCCAATGATCTCTTTTCAGGAGGTGGCCAAAGTACTGGAGTTTCAGCTTTAGCATCAGTCCTTTCAATGAACACCCAGGACTGATCTCCTTCAGAATGGACTGGTTGGATCTCCTCGCAGTCCAAGGGGCTCTCAAGAGTCTTCTCCAACACCACAGTTCAAAAGCATAAGTTCTTCAGCACTCAGCTTTCTTCACAGTCCATACATGACCACTGAAAAAATCACAGCCTTGACTAGACGGACCTTTGTTGGCAAAGTAATGTCTCTGCTTTTGAATATGCTATCTAGATTGGTCATAACTTTCCTTCCAAAGAGTAAGCGTCTTTTAATTTCATGGCTGCAATCACCATCTGCAGTGACTTTGGAGCCCCCCCAAAAAAGTTTGACACTGTTTCCACTGTTTCCCCATCTATTTCCCACAAAGTGATGGGACCAGATGCCATGATCTTAGTTTTCTGAATGTTGGGCTCAATAAAGGACAGAAATGGTATGCACCTAACAGAAGCAGAAGATATTAAGAAGAGGTGGCAAGAATACACAGAAGAACTGTACAAAAAAGATCTTTATGACCCAGATAATCATGATGGTGTGATCACTCACCTAGAGCCAGAAATCCTGGAAAATGAAGTCAAGTGGACCTTAGAAAGCATCACTATGAACAAAGCTAGTGGAGGTGATGGAATTCCAGTTGAGCTATTTCAAATCCTGGAAGATGATGCTGTGAAAGTGCTACACTCAATATGCCAGCAAATTTGGAAAACTCAGCAGTGGCCACAGGACTGGAAAAGGTCAGTTTTAATTCAAATCCCAAAGAAAGGCAATGCCAAAGAATGCTCAAACTACCGCACAATTGCACTCATCTCACAGGCTAGTAAAGTAATGCTTAAAATTCTCCAAGCCAGGCTTCAGCAATATGTGAACCGTGAACTTCCTCTAAAAGCTGGTTTTAGAAAAGGCAGAGGAACCAGAGACCAAATTGCCAATATCCGCTGGATCATGGAAAAAGGAAGAGAGTTCCAGAAAAACATCTATTTCTGCCTTATTGACTATGCCAAAGCCTTTGACTGTGTGGATCACAATAAACTGTGGAAAATTCTGAAAGAGATGGGAATACCAGACCACCTGACCTGCCTCTTGAGAAACCTATATGCAGGTCAGGAAGCAACAGTTAGAACTGGACATGGAACAACAGACTGGTTCCTAATAGGAAAAGGAGTACGCCAAGGCTGTATATTGTCACCCTGCTTATTTAACTTACGTACAGAGTACATCATGAGAAACGCTGGACTGGAGGAAGCACTAGCTGGAATCAAGATTGCTGGGAGAAATATCAATAACCTCAGATATGCAAATGACACTATCCTTATGGCAGAAAGTGAAGAGGAACTAAAACGCCTTTTGATGAAAGTGAAAGAGGAGAGTGAAAAAGTTGGCTTAAAGCTCAACATTCAGAAAAGATACAAGGATAACATAAAAATCAATTATATTTTGAGATTTTAGAAGCAAACAATTAAAAATGAAATTTTAAAAATAACATTTAAAATGGCATCTATAAACAAAACATGCCTTTGGAGTAAAAATAACAAAAGACAGTGAAGTCTTCTATAATGAAAACTACAGAACTTTAATATACTACAAATATATCACATCTGCATTGGATGTTTCAATACTGTTAAAATGTCAATTCTCCCAAACATATCCATAGATTCAAAGCAATTCCAGTGAAAATTCCAACAGGACTTTGTATAGAAATTGACAAGCTAATTCTAAAACATATACAGAAATATAAGTAACTTGAAACAAAGTTGAAGAATTTACCTGATTTCAAGAATCTACCTGATTTCAAGTCCTCCATCTGCAGCAATCAGAACAGGGAGGTATTGGCAAAAGGATGAAAAATGGATCAGAATCGAGAGTGTTGGGAAAGACATACATGTATATCTCCCACTGCTTTTGACAACAATGACTAGAGAATTCAATAAGGAAAAAAAGTTTTCAACAAATTGAACTACTGGGCATCCATAAGAAAAAAAGCACACTGTTCATTAACTCACATCATACACAAAATTAACTTAAAATGGATCAGCAGACTAACTGTAAATTGTAAACAATAAAAATTCTAGAAGAAAACATAAGAGAAAATCTTAGAGTAGGCAAAGATTTCTTAGAATACAAAAAGCATGACCCACAAAGGAAAAATATACTCTTTACCTTATCCTAATAAAAAATTTTGGCTCTTAAAAAAGTAAGTCACACACTGGGAGAAAATATTCATAATACATATATCTCACAAAGTACTTAAACCTGGAATATATAAAAATCCTTGCAATCAGACATAGGAGGATTAGAAAAAAAAACAACAAAAGGGCTAAATATTTGAAGTTTATAAAAGAAAATATACAAATGACCAATGAAAACATGAGAAGATGCTTAACATCATTTATCATTAGGGAAATGCAAATGAAGCTACAGTAAGATACCACTACATATTCATCAAGAATGGCTAAAATAAAAAGATTGATAATACCAAGTGTTGACAAGGATATGGAACTAACGGAACTTTCATATACTGCTGATTGGAATATAAAATGGTAAAACCGCTTAAAAACTGTTTGACTTTTTTTGGGGGGGGGGTTGGGTAGGGCTAAACATCCACCTACCATGCAACCCAGCCGTTCCACTTCTGGCATCTGCCCAAGAGAAATTAAAACATACGTCCTGTGGTAGGCAAAATGGTTTCCAAAGATCTCTGGAACTTGTGAACAGGGTAAAAGGGCTTTACAGATATAATTAAGGGAAGACTATCCTGAAGTATACAGATGGGCCAAATCTAATCTCATGAGCACTTAAAAGCAGAGAAATTTTCCCAGCTGGTTACAGAAAAGGTGATGCAGGAAAGAAGGCAAAGGTATTCTGAGCAGAAGAAAGATTTTACAATGCTTCCGATGCTCTGAGATACAGGCAGCCATCTGTGAGGTCAAGAGGGCAATCTCTAAGAGCAAGACTGTCCCAGACTGGGAGCTAGAAAGGAAATGAGGACCTAAGTCCTACAGCTACCGGAAATCAATTAGGCCAACAAGGAAATGAATGAACTTGGAAAGGGACTCTTGATTTCAGGTTTATTAAACTCCAAGTAGAAGATCCAGTTGAACCATGCTGTATCCAGACTTCTCAACTACAGAACTGTGGGTATGGTTTTAAGCATTAAATTTGTGGTAATTTGTTACAGCAGTGATAGAAAAACTAATGGATGTCCCCACAAAGACTCATACACAAATAGTCATTGTTTATACAAAATTATAAAAAATTACAAACAACATAAATGACAAAACAGGTGGATTAATGAACCAAATGTGGTATATCCATACAACGGAAAACTACTTGGTAATAAATATGAACAAACCATGTGGATAAGTATCAAAAGAATTTTGCTCAGTGAAAGACACCAGATGCAAAGGAATGCATACTGCCTAATTCCACTGTATAAAATCTAGAAAATGCAAACTAATCTTTGGTAACAGAAAGTATTAATAGATTAGGGGTGGCTGGGGGCCAGGGACAGAGGGATGGAGTGACTGCACAGGGCCATAAGGAAACTTTTGTGGATAATGGAAATATTCTGTATCTCAATGGTGGTAATGCTTTCAAGGATCCACATGTTTCCCAAACCCATCAAAGTGCACACTCCCAATGGGTGCAGTGGTTTGCATGGAAATTGTACTTCACCCAATTAAGTTGATGAAAACAAATAGAATTCAGAGGTGTTGAGGGGTGCCTTTAGAAGTTTTTAAAAGAAAAGCATAAAAACTTGACAGAATGAGTTTTCTTTTGCTTTGATTGGAGTTACACTAAATTTGTAAATGAATCTAACAGTGGTGGACATAATTTAGGTAGCAAGTTATTCCACTTAGGGACATAGTAGGTCTTTCTCTCTGCTCTGGGACAGTTGAAATAGCATTACCCAGTCCTTGCGTGTGTATTAAGTTGCTTCAGTCATATCTGACTCTTTGCAACCCCATGGTCTGTAGCCCGCGAGGCTCCTCTGTCCATGGGATTCTCCAAGAAAGAATACTGGAATGAGTTGCCATGCCTTCCTCTAGGGGAATCTTCTGGACCCAGGGATTGAACTCACATCTCCTGCAGCTCCTGCATTGCAGGCAGAATCTTTGCCACTGAGCCACCAGGGAAGCCCATCTCGTCCTTGTTCACCCATAAAATAATCTGGGCTGAGTGCCAGGGGAAGGGGTGGTCAGTGGCCAGTAGGGGCAGATGTGCTTTCATTGCTAACAAGGGTTGAGTTTGGTTATAATTCAGTTATTCTCAGTCACCGTTTAGCTTTTTACCACTTTATGAATAATTCAAGGTTAGTGGTCTCCACTCAATTTTAGGTTATACACTCATTTCCATGAAAAATTTGCAAGCACAGACCTTTATGCAAGTGCTGTTGAGGGCCACCCCTATCTTCTCAGCCCATCTCTGACTCACCTACAGCTGTGGTGGGCGCTCCCACACAGCACTGGATCCTCTCTGTTTTTTAGGCTAAGGGCTTTTCCTGCATCAGGGAAGCTTCCTTGGCCAACTCACAGGGCAGCTTGAAAATGACAGGGAGTTAACATCCCAAGTACTCTTGCCTGGAAAATCCCATGGACGGAGGAGCCTGGTAGGCTGCAGTCCACGGGGTTGCTAAGAGTTGGACACGACTGAGCAACTTCACTTTCACTTTTCACTTTCATGCATTGGAGAAGGAAATGGCAACCCACTCCAGTATTCTTGCCTAGAGAATTCCAGGGACGGGGGAGCCTGGTGGGCTGCCCTCTATGAGGTCGCACAGAGTCGACACGACTGAAGCGACTTAGCAGCAGCAGTAACATCCCAAGGACGACTCTCACCCAATGAAGGAAAAAAGGTAAGTCTCCCAGCTTCTCCATCCCTTGATGGGACTGTCTGACCCCTCAGATGGCCTCTGAGGGGGTGAGGGAAGCCCTCACCTATGCTCCCCTCTGTCTCCCTAACCCTTCCCCTCCCTTCTGCTTCCCCAAATCACCTCCCAAATAAACAACCTGCACCCAAAGCCTTGTATCAGTTTCTGCTGTATACTACGGTATTATTTCAATGTTTGTAATGAAACATACACAGAATACACATTTTTAAAGGATGAGATAGAGATAAAATAAACAGTATTTTAAATAACTTATTTATTAACAACACAATCTTTTTGCTCTCACCCAAATATTAATTATGATATTCTTAGTAAGTGGCAACGTGATTAAACGTTCTTCATTATTTTTTTAAATCTTGATTAACACTTTGTGATGCAGCAATTTGGAAGCCTGATTCTGAGTTTATTTTATCTTGATGCTTGGTTTAATGGTTTTGATAACTAAAAAGGCACTTCAGAAAGTTATGTGGATCCCAATGGAGAATAGGCATCACTAAATTACATGCTCACTTTCCAGTCCCATCACCAACCTTGCAAAGGTTTCTGTTAAAGTCTGACCAGCAAACGCTGGTCTTCCTGATGTGGGTCAGTACTCTTGCTCACCGATTGGAAAACGTCGCACTTTTATATTTTCAACTAACGGGTTTTAAAACCCATGGAAATTATGCATTTTGGGAGACTGTAGGTCTGGTTAGACAGGTATACATATTTGCCAAAACCTATTGACTTTAAGCTTTAAAATAGGTGCCTTTTAAGGTGATTTGATACTGCTTTTCAGGTAACTTGATGATGCCTTGAAGGCTACGCCCAGGGAAATCCTCAGAGGCCAAAGCCTCTAGGAAAGTTTAGGCAGTCACCTAGATGGTTCTCTTCTGTCTTGAGTGAAGCAGAGTTGTTCTGCTTTGGGGTCTTGGAGGCCTTGCAAAGCAGAGTTGTTCTGCTTTGGGGCCTTGGAAGCCTTGCAAAGCTGAGATAAGGCTGGGAAGCCAGGGAGCCTAGGGCAGAAATAAATCATCTGTCAGTGTGCCCCCCCACACCGATGCTTCCTTTCTTTGCTGTCAGCCTGACCCGACCCTGGGCCTCACCCCTCCTTCCTAGGTCTGCCAAGGACCTCAGGTGGGAGAGGCCAGATGCCTGGGCTGCACTGTGAGTGGGTGGGGCCTGCCAAGAGGAAGGTGGGAGGTGACGCCCTAGCGTCACCACTAGCTTTGCCACAACGTAGGCTCTCCGGCCCCACCAAATACGGCTCTAAAGATGGCACTTACTCTCCCCCACCTCCACCAACTTCTCCCCCTCAGTCTCTTGACAAGGAGAAGTGAGCCTTCTTTGGGAAAATGGAGTGCCATCTCAGCTTCAGGAGAAATTCTGCTTGACTTGAAATTGCATCTGGGTCTCATCAATGCAGGCTCTGTTCTTCTTGACAAAAATGAAAGCGTCATTCTAGACCTGATTGCTTGCAGGAGGAAGACAGAGAGGGGTCTCCCCACCGGCTTCTGACCTTACAAGCCTGGAAGAACTGGTTGGAGAGCTGGTTGGTCTGCATTGTTTAAACCTCATGGGTTAGCCATTGTTATGTCCATTTCACAGAAAAGGGTATGAAAGCTAAGGTGCTTACCTGAAACCCACAGCAGCTGTGGGCTCTTACAGGAGCCCAATCATGAGAAAAAGGAGTAATGTGATAATGATGAAACAATGTTGATTGTAGGTTGAATTTTAAATGACAAAAAAAAAAGGCACATGTGACATCCAGCAACTAAGGAGATACAAATTAATCACAAACACATATAAGAAGAAAATTTAAGTCCCAGTATTGGATACGGTGGCAACCCACTCCAGTATTCTTGCCTGGAGAATCCCCATGGACAGAGGAGCCTAACAGGCTCCTCATGGGGTTGCAAAGAACTGGACACAACTGAGCGACTAAGCCCAGCACAGCACATTAGATAGGGTGTTGGAAAAGTCTCACCTTGTGGTAGGAATGTACAGGGAGTAACAAAGAGCAAAGTTGAAGATGCACTGCATATCCAGACACATAGGACCTTCCCTAACTGGAAATCAACTACATGCCTATCAGTAGGCAATTGATATATTACTTTATATTGTCTGCTACTTTTTGGTCTTTAAAAAACAAGTCTGAGGCAGAAAGGACAAAAGTGCTAACTGGTATTTATCATTTTGCATTATTATCTAATTTTTTAAATTATTCGAAAGCACTGTGATGCCTTACAAAAGTCCAGCTTAGCTTGATTGAATTGTACCAACAGCCCAAGAATGTCAACCACATGCTCATCCAAAGCTAAATCTCAACCAGAGTCTTCTCTGAGAACCAGAGGTTGGTGTCCCAGAGCCCAGGGATGTTTTCAGAGTCTGGAGTTGTCCCCTCAATCAACTTATCCTGATGGTGCCATGGGGCTGAAAGGAATGCCAGCTCCTTGCCTGCCCTTGGGGGTTCATGATATAATAGGGGACCTGGATCACAGACCCAAGCCAGGTCAAGGACATCACCTTCTCCCTGGTGACTAGAAGAGCATGGCCTGAATACCACTCCTACATCCTTTGAAATGTCCCAGGGCCTTGCGGCAGATTCCCCAATTCGTGTCTGGCTGAGGTGTTCAGCTTTAACCTTTTTGTTAACTCTCCACCCGCGGTCTAGGCCTCTGTCTCTGTTGCTGCCTCCACTCAAACATGGATGCAGCCTCTGCGCCTTGATTTCCTCTTTCCACTTCAGGGCACAGAAAGCAAAGGACCTCACGAGAGGTCTACAGGTCCAGCCTCTGGGGCTTCAAAACAGGGAGAGGACTTCCCTGCCTCCAAAACAGGCAATGGAGCTGAAAGTGAAAAGTGAAAGTCACTCAGTCGTGTCCGACTCTGGGACCCCATGGACTATACAGTCCATGGAATTCTCCAGGCCAGAATACTGGAGTGGGTAGCCTCCCCCTTCTCCAGGGGAATCTTCCCAACACAGGGATCGAACCTAGGTCTCCTGCACTGCAAGCAGATTCTTTACCAGCTGAGCCACAAGGGAAGCCCAAGAATACTGGAGTGGGTAGCCTATCCCTTCTCCAGTGGATCTTCCTAACCCAGGAATCAAACTGGGGTCTCCTGCACTGCAGGTGGATTCTCTATCAACTGAGCTATGTGGGAAGCCTCAGTGGCAATGGAGCTGGGCCATGCAAAAAGAAATGATGAGATGTGGCATTCCAGAGGACATAAAAGTTTATGGGGGACTAGCCAGCCACCTGAGGAATGTGGCTGGAGCAGAGGAACTAAAGATGCCTGGGAATACTAGGGATAGAACTTGGAAAGCCAGGAATGCTGGACAAGAAGGGAATTCTTGCCAGAAAAAGCTTGCATCTTTGGTACTAGTCTTGCATGTAAATTTGCAAGAGTATACCAGCCTTGTTCATCTGTGACCACACATCAAGCCACATTCTGGGCCATGGACCTCAGGATGGTGCTCAGCATAACCACAGCACACTCCCTGCAGGATCCACATTTGCTCCACCTGCCATCCCTCACTGATGTCTGAGGCACCCAGGGTGAGGACACAGCCCTGCCAGTCCTTCAAGAATTACATCGTTTCCTCTCCAGCTCCTTATCTCGTGTTTTCCAAGCTGCAGAAGCTGAAAGGCTGTATCCTCCAGTTGACACTGCCCCAACCTCATATTGTCTCAGAGTTCAGGTTGTACGGCTTCCATTTCTCTCCTCTATTAGCATGAATCTTTTGGTTGCAAGTGATAGAAAACACAACTCAAACTGGCTAAAGGGAGGGAAAAAAACAGGGAGCTCTATTGTCTCAGATATAGTCCCAAACATTGCTGGATTCTTGAGCTCATTCAATGTCCTAAGGACTTGTTCTCTCCTCTGTGCTGGCTTCAGTGTCAGATAGGCTCTCTCCAAGCTCTGGCCCCTGCCACTCCTCCCAGGTCACGTCAGCAGAAAAAGGCTTCTCTTCCCTTATGTTTCTGGCAAAAGCCCAGGATTACACCTTGACCATGCTCTGCCTGTGAGTCAGTCACAGGGACTAGAGGATGGAGATCACGCTTGGCAGGCCTGGGTCACATGCCCGCAGTCTCGAACCTTAGAGACTGTAAGTGGGGGTAGAGAGGCTCTTCAAAGGAAACTGGAGGTGCTGCTATCTGAAGCAGGAGCACGCGTGACATACAAGAAAAAGTAACAATTTCTGCTTCATTTCTGTGCTCCCCAAGCTTAGGAAGGGTCCAGCATGAGGCCTGGGACATATCCATATGTCATAAATGTTTATAGGATGAATGGAAGGATGGGAGGGACAATGTCTCCCATTTCCTATGGTGCACCAGTTGGAATGTTTGGCCAGAGCTGGGCCTGACGTTACAGGCTCACTCTCTCCCCAGAGCTGAGGTTCTGGCATGCATGGCAGAAGTGCAGTGTCTGGAGGACTAGAGAGAGAAAGAAGGAGGTCTGTACAGAATACCAGAACAGGAGAAGGGCCAGCAAAATGAGTTGTGAGAACTGACAACCTCCCCCGATTAAGGGGATGCTTGGGAGCTACCCTGTGATGAAGCTGCCATCCAGACATATGTGGATGCTGGAGTCTCTGATTGCACAGCCAAGGGTGCCTGGTTTGAAACAAAGCAAGGGGTGGGCTCTGCAGGGGAAACTCCCCTGTCTGTTGCTGCCTACTTGCTTTGGCCCAGCGTCCAGGCCTGGAATTTCCCTCCAGGACTCCTCACAGCCCAGGGCCTGGGACTCCCAGGGACCTCTCAGCCTTATTTCCTGAAGTGTCATCTAAGGGAGGAGAATGAAGTAACTAGGCAGTGACCCCTCTACCTTATTTGGCCTGGCTTTGTCCCTGGGGTAGGGAGGGAGACACATGGACAGCAAATCACCAGACCCAGAAAACTCCATCCAACCTCCACCAGATTTTCAGGGGCCAGAGACCCCCAACTTACCTTTCCACCAGGCCTTGAAGAAGTCAGAAAACAAAAGATCAAAAAAAGTCTCTGGGTGTAAAAGTGAAATCCTGGGTCATGAATATGGTAAATCTTATTAGAATTTGCTGATTGATTGATTATAGACTCACTAATCTCCTGGATTCAAATGTACCTAAAGAATATGTGAGAAGTTGTGAAACTAGTCAAATATTGTAGGACACTTCTGAACTTGTTTTCTTTAAAGTGACTTATCCAGCAATTTTGGCTTTAACTTTCATATGAATATTTCATAAATATCCCTATATTTAATATTTAAAAAATTTTACACCATATCTACCGTACTTTGGTACCTGACTTGTATATTTATGTGACTATTGTTAGAAGTGACTAATTGGGTTTGATTAGCTCCATCATTAATATTCTGTCCATAATTTAACATGCTTCAATAAAATACCCTAAAGCAGTGTAATGATTAGATTTCAGGAATATGTGTTTTGCAATTAAGTTCCTCTTGATTTTGATATGCAGATGAAGAAATGGTGGTCTCATTTAAAAAAAAAACTGCCCTTATTAACTCAGCAGTATACTCTGAAGATTAGGTAAGAAATCCAAGATTTTCTCTTTGTATATGCTAGTTAAAATGTATTTCAATCAAGCTTATGTGGGCAAATCAGATTTGATTAGTTTAAGTTCACAGTCATTCTATCTAAATGAATAATGTGTCACCTAACATTGCAAAAATTTGATTAATAGTTTATCAGTTAATTAAAAACGGGGTTTAATTTTTCTTTTTTAGGAAAATGCAAGGTAGATATTCCTTGTGTTCATCATAAATGCAAATTATTTCAGCTTGAATCTATTGTTCCTTTTTTGCTTCTTAGCCAACTGGCAAGAAAAATAAAGCTCTTAGAAATATCTCGGGGACGGAAGAGCAGTGAAACTTGCTTTGCTCCCACCAGGGGCTGTCACTTGTGCCCTGGCCACGGAGAGCTCGCCCCTGGGTGGAGTCGGCCCCCAGCCTTAGCTTCTCCCTGGCCACAGAGCTCGCCCGTGGGTGGAGTCGGTCCCCAGCCTTAGCTTCTCCGGGCATCTCACCTCCTTGACTCACCCTTCTCTCTTCATTCCCCCTGTGGCCACAAAACTTTTCCAGATAACAACTTTGTCACACTGTTCAGTTTAGCTATCTGTAGGGCAGGAGCCAGGGAACCAGAGGAGCCTCTTTGCCCAGGAACCTGAGATTCCCCAGAACTGAAGGGGACCACCAGCTTCACTCCCAGCCCCCTCAGGGCTGGTTGCGCACGTCAGATAATTAGAACACCAGGGAGCCTCCTTTGCGGACAGTGGATTCATCACTGAGAGGCTGCTGGGCAGATTGAGAGAGTTCTTCCTGGTGCTGTGGGGTGGCATGGCAAGACAGGGAAGGGAAGGAAGCCTGCCCAGAGCAGGTGAATGAACAGGTTTGCTGCAGGCAGCCCAACCGCTGGGACCCGGGACTCAGCGCAGACCTGGCGTCAGCCCATCTAAGGGAAAGGGAGCTGGGCAATTTATCCACAACTTCTCTTGTCACTGACTGACCTTAATTCCTGGCTTTCCCACCTGTCCTGCACACAGGCAGAGCAGTCTCCTCCTGCCAGAGCTGGTCCCCAGGAGAGTGCTCATCACTTGCTCAGTTGCATGGAATAAAACAGTGAATGCTGAGGGAGCAGGGGCAGGGCATCCCTGGAGCCTCCCACAGCGGGTCCTGTGCTAATGTGTCAGCCCCAGCCTCTCTTCTAAATTCATTCTTCGCTTTGGGAGGACCTGCCATCCTCAGTGTTTATCAAGAACGATAATGCTTGTAGGGAACCCACCCTGCCCTGGGCACAATTGTAGGCACTGTGGCCCAGCTTGTGAACAAGTCTGCCCAGTTGCCACTTTCATCTTGCATTTCAGTGGGCAGGAGACTGACACAGATATGTCAGTTGTGGGAAGGGTGGTCAGGGAGGGCTTCTCAGGGGAGGTGACCTCGAGTTGAGACTTAAAGGGTGAGAAGCAACGTGGAAGATCTGGGAGAATTTTCCAGGCCTAAAGGAAAGCAAGGGTCAAAGCTCCAGGGCAGGAATAAGTCCGGAGTGTGAGAATCAAGAGGAAGTCTGTGGCAAGAGAGTAGGGAGTGAAGGGCACAGAGCGGAAGGGACATTGAGAAGGCAGGCAGGGCAAGGTCGCTGAGCTGTCCAGCCCTGCACCCCTCAGGGCCACTGCGGAGCTCTCCACAGAGTGTAGCCGGTTACTCCTAAAGGCCCTGAGTCACCAGGGAACAGCAGGCGCAGTTTGTCTCACGGCTCACACAGTAAACGCTCGAGTTTGACAACCTCCAAGCCAGACTCAAGGAGTTCGGAGTGTTCAGACCTGTGCTGACAACTCCGTTCCCTGGGCGTGAACGAGCCCGAGAGACCATGGCACCCCAGGGCGTTCTGCCGGCCCAGTGCTCCCTTTTTCACACAGAGCCCCTCTGGCCCCAAACTCGTGAAGAGAGGGTGCTGTTGTGGCAAGGACGGAAGCCAATCAGCCCACGGTTGTCACCGATTCAAGCAGGCTGGATTTGGAGCTCAATCTTAACTTGATCTGACCCACAGCTTCTCTGCTGTCTGGAAAGTTCTGGTGATGATCTTGGTCACCTGCTGCCTGTCTCCTCGAACTGGTATTTCTGCTGTGGCTGCACTGGAGAGTCAGTCCCTCTCCGGACCTCAATCCTCTGCTCAGGACCCCTCCAGAAGCAGCCTCCGGCCTGGGGTTAGATTCTGCCCTTGGCCATGCAGGGCACCGTGGACATCTAAGACGTGCCTGGTCCAAGAAACTGAGTGATGCTGTATGTGCCATTGTTCTGGAGTGGGGGCGGGACAGCGGCCAGCTTTATGGACTCCTCCTAGGTGACAGTCATGCACAGCCAGGGTCGAGAAACCCAGGAGCTGGCAGGGTAGCAGAGGTTTCTGCGAGGAAAGTTTAAGTTGTGCCCTACAGACACCTGGAAGGCAGGCCATGCAGGCCACAAAGAGTCAAAGAGAGAGACAACTGGGAGTGGGTTTAGCAGCTAGAGCTTCCTGCCACCATAGGAGCCAAGCACTGATGACATTTGTAAAACTGAACACCTGCCACTGAATACCAGGGAGAATGGGGACATGCCGAGAGCCGAAACTTTGACTCGTTTAAGCTTCAAGTCACCTCAAACTGTTCTCCACTGGCTTTTGGACAACCCTAGGGCAACCGGGAGAAGGCAATGGCGCCCCACTCCAGTACTCTTGCCTGGAAAATTCCATGGATGGAGGAGCCTGGTAGGCTGCAGTCCATGGGGTCATGAAGAATCAGACACGACTGAGCGACTTCACTTTCACTTTTCACTTTCATGCATTGGAGAAGGAAATGGCAACCCACTCCAGTGTTCTTGCCTGGAGAATCCCAGGGACGGGGGAGCCTGGTGGACTGCTCCCTATGGGGTCACACAGGGTTGGACACGACTGAAGTGACTTAGCAGCAGCAGGGCCATCGTGGAGGAGGGGATGCATCCCAAGGAGGCCAGTCCAGCCACAGGGCCTGGCCACCTCTCCAGCACCCCTCCACACACACCTGTGCAGGGCGCCTGCCTGTCTTCTCACTGCAGCTGCCCGGGCCAGCCTCTTCGAGCTGCTGTTGTTCAGTCACCAAGTTTTGTCCTGCACGACCCCACGGACTGCGGCACACCAGGCTTCCCTGTCCTTCACTGTCTCCCAGAGTTTGCCCAATTTCCTGTCATCTGAATTGGTGATGCCATCCAACCATCTCATCCTCTGTCACCCTTTTCTCCTCCTGCCTTCAATCTTTCCCAGCATCAGGGTTTTTTTCAATGAGTCGGTTCTTCACATCAGGTGGCCAAAGTATTGGAGCTTCAGCTTCAGCATCAGTCCTTCCAAAGAGTATTCAGGGTTGATTTCCTTTAAGATTGACTGGTTTGATCTTGCTTTCCAAGGGACTTTCAAGAGTCTTCTCCAGCACCACAGTTTGAAAGCATCAGTTCTACCACAGAAGGGATGAGAAATGCATTAAAAAAAAAAAAAAAACTACAATGAAAAGGAAAAGTCCCCAAAGGGAAGTGCTAGGGTTCAAGGTTGCAGGGTAGGTAGGTGAGAGTTAGGAAAGATATTCTAGGAAGGAAGAACACTCATACTCAGATGGTTTTACATACAGACCAGGGAGTTCTATGAAGAATAACCACTAGGCTGTTTTCAACTCTGTCCTTTCTCTTCTGCGGGTGTCTTTTTCTTAATTACACCCAGAGAGCACAGGAAAGTGGATGACAGAGATATTTATTTTCTGCTCTGAGCCCAGAACAGGTAACTCACCAGGGGCATCTTTCTTAATGAAGGAAGAAAAATGTCAGAGCAGCGATCAGCCACGATGCACCCATCGGACTTAAAAATAAGCAAAAATAACATGAACATTCATTTTGCACTAGCTGACTGTATAGATCATCACCAGATTAGACAAGGAGGATTTCTTTACGCTGTGGAGGGATTCCCTCATAAGTGGACATGCCTTGTAGAGGCAATATTCATTCTAGGAGTTATTTTACCCTGTTTAAAACCAGAGCTGAAGTTGGAGGCGAGGTCCACATTTGTTCCCTTGGTCCTCCTGCTGTCTGAGGTCTGCATCCCCAGTCCCTCTCTCTGCTACCTCCTCACCCCCCAACCTAGGAGGGCCCACCTTCCGTTTGAGGTTATACTTTTTATGTGTGTGGGGGGGAGGGGGGACACAGAAGTCCCTGCCTGCCACTTAATAATAACAACCCCCTGTGATCTCACATCACCCCTAAGCTAATCTGTGAGGTAAGGATTGTTACCCCTCTTTCATAGAAGAAGAAACTGAGGTTTGCATGGGCTTATCCACTGTGCTAACACAACCTCCCCATCTGTTCTGTCAAGAGCAGACACTAAATCCCTCACTGCTATTTATATATCCAGGGTCTGGCCTGGAGCCCACGCACAGCGGTGCATCCTGTCAAATGACTGCGTGAATGGGTGGCGGGGTCCTGCCCCGTTCTGGACCGTGTGCTCTGAGCACTGGCATCCAATGGCATTCACGCAGGCTGGGCACACTGTAGGAGCTCTCAGAAAGGGCTGCATGGTGGCTAGAGGTGGCATAAGGAGCAGGGAGCTCCTCCTCGATAATTCCAAGCAAAAGCAGCAAGAAGGATGAGAAGAAGTGGATGAGGAAGTCCTTGAAGTAATAAACAGAAAGTAATGCTGATTGGCCTCATTTAGTGGAGTTCAAAGAAGGCAGAGCCGGGGATCGCATGAAGCCCGTCTCCGGGGCCTGACTGCTCCCCTCCTCTGGCTGGGGCAGGCCACAGTGGAAGGAGCTGTTGGCCCCTCCTGTAAGTGGATCACGTGGGAAAGGCGCCTGGTACCCAACCTACCCTCCCCCTTCACAGAACTGAAAGTGTGGAGGATATATCTAGAAGAAAACAAAGAGATGAGTCAGTGAGAGATACAGATGGTGAGACAGCAAGAGAGAAATGAGGGCCAGCACAAGGAGAGGCAGGAGGGGGCTAGCAGGGTGGAGAAGCCCCAAGAAAGGGACCTCCCGTTCTTCAAGCTTAAGGTCTCCCTTCTGCCCTGTAGATGCTTCGTTACCCTCCTCTCTCTGCCCTGCACACCTCCCCACATAGGCTCCCCCAGATGAACACATGAGACACATCACCGCCTGCTGGATGGGTTTGAGCCTGGGTGAGGGTTGTGCCCAGTAGGAGCCTGGGGACAGAGGAGAGTACTTGGGGTGGCCATTCCCTAGGCTCCCCCTCCTGTGGTCATCACACCTGTCACATGGCACTCTCTGCACAGCCACCTCGGCATCCAGGGTCAGTAACTCCTCCTCCCCCGGACCCGAGTGCTGACCCTTCTGCCCAGGTTCACAATCCCTGTCCCAGTTTTGTGGGATCTTTGTCAGGTTTTGGTATTAGGGTGACGGTGGCCTCATAGAATGAGTTTGGAAGTTTACCAGGTGAGCATGCCACACGCTCCTTGTGGATCCTGGCTGATTCACAGGTCTCCTGAGCTTCTAACTTCGAGAGGAAAACAGACCCATCTGTGCAGGAGAAAGGGGTTCCCTGGTGGGTCAGTCGGTAAAGAATCCGCCTGCAATGGGGGAGACCTGGTTCAATCCTTGGGTTGGGAAGAGCCCCTGGAGGAAGGCATGGCAACCCACTCCAGTATTCTTGCCTGGAGAATCTCCAAGGACAGAGGAACCTGGTGGGCTGCAGTCATGGGGTCACAAAGAGTCGGACACCACTGAACAACTAAGAGCAGCACAGAGGAGGAGAAAGGCCTCCTCCAGGTGCCCATAACTGGCTGTTTCACCAATGTGTCCCTGCGCTGTGATGCCACTGTCCCAAGCAGATAAACCCCGAGATACATAAAAAAGCCTCCCCTGACTGTTCATGCCAGTGTCCAGACTCCGTGATCTATTTTTAGAATGTAGGACAAGTTTCTCCCAGAATAGACAAGATGTGCTAATCCAGGAGGGAGGCCTGGGAGACAAGAAGACGACGAGTCTAGATATGAATTAGTCGTGAGTATATTATTTAAAGAAATGTTGAACAGCTAGGCAAATATTTGATACCTTTGAATTGGAGCCGGTGTTTTCCCAGGCAGAATGGCAGCGGCTGCTGGAGATGCCCCCTCCCTGCTGGGGTGCCTGGCTGTCACGCTGGTCTTTAGGCACCCCCTTGCTGCTCTCTGGGAAGTAATTAAAGCTGCTGTGCCTACTCGAACCATGTGTCAGACATGACAGGTGCACACACACACAGGACCCAAGTCTCAGGGGTTGCGCCTGGTGCAGGAATGAATGCAAAATGCTTTTTTCTTTTTTAAGGAGAATGTGTTTTCCTTAAGTAGTCAAGTATTCCATCATATTATCTCAAGGATGAGGTGTCTGCTTTAGTGTGGCCTCTTTTGGAAGGGGTCAGAGAGCATGACCCCTAATTTAGACCCACTGGTCTGTGGTTCCCAGAAAAGGCACGGAGATTCCCTTGGTTCAGAAAACAGGTCCCGTCTACAAGGTGCAAGGCCCCCAGGCAGAGCCTCCAGGTTTGGGCAGCAGCTGGGAGAATCTTTTCTTTCTGGCGGAGAATGGAGATATTAGCCTCTGGGAGCTCACAGGTGGAAGGCTCAGAAAGCCAGAGACGCCAGGTGCACCTGCCCACGGAGAGGTGGGGTCATCTTTGTGCCAGTCACCAGGAGTGGAAGCCAGCGCTGGCATCTCCACTTTACAGATGGAGAGACAGAAAATTCATGGTATGGCTGAGGTTTCACACTGGCGAGTGGCAGAATGACATAAAGAGACTGAGTGTGAGAAGCGGTCTAGGGTTTTATGAGCCACAGCTATGGATGTGGGGCTTGACATGGGTCTGCCAAGGAGGCAATCCGAAGCCTCCCCGAGATCCGTAATTCTTTCAGCCCCACTTTATAGATGAGAAAACGCTGTTCGGAGAGCAAAGGGCCCCTGTGAGCGGCCTCACAAAGCTCCACAGTCAGGTGCGGGCATCAGAGCCCAGGCGCCGACCACTGCACCACACTGCCTCTCTTGGGATTCCAGCCTTTCCCGTTCTGCCTGGGGAATCGGAGCCGCGCCAGGGGGCAGAAGCGTGGGGCTTCCTGGATGTGTTTTGCGGCTTGGGCTTCGAGGGGCTCCGGATGGGGGTGTTCCTGACCCTGCCTTCCCGCTTCGCGCCGCAGCTGCCCGGACGCCGCCACCAGATGGCAGCAGACGCTTTGCGATCGCGCCGCCGGGAGGGAGCACAAGGCCGGGCCAGGGCGCAGGCCCGCGGAGGCCACCTGCGGCGTGCCCCGGGGGAGCAGGGCGGTCTCTTCCCGCCGTCCGCCCGGCCCGCGCCGTCCGCCACCCGTCCTGGCCCTGCCCCCTGCCCGGTCCTCGGGCAGCTGTCTCCCGCCTTTCAGGCTCTGGCGTGCTGGTTGGCTTGGTCCGGGCCGGGGAAGCCGGACGAGCAAGCAACTCCTACGGGGAGGGCGCCGGGACGGGCGGTGGACAGCACCGGCTGGAGGACAGCACCGGCTCGCAGCCCTCCCTCGGCCGGCCGGTTCACATCGCTTGCTCTGCTGCAGCCCGGACCCTGTGGGAGAGGAGCTGTCACCCCGCTTGACCCCCGAGGAAACTGGCTGGGACAAGACTGGGGCCTGGCTGAGGGCGCACTGGTGGTTGTTGGCAGAGCGGAACCCTGCACCAAATCTCCGCTCCAAGGCCCAGGCTGGTCTCCACATCGACGGCGCCCAGAGCCTGGAGATGAACTAGAAATGATGCATGGAGCCGTTTGGTCAAGGATGGGTGCAGGCCCCCTGGGGCAAGCCACAGGCACGTTCTGAACCCGCCCGCGTGCAGCGGGGTGGAGTGGCGGCAAACGGAGGGAGGGCCTGGAGAGCAGTAGGAATTTGCCATGTGAGCCCTTTGCGTGGCGCAGAAGGACCATGAACTGGGAGCCAGCATCCTCTGCGCCAGAGAGAGGTTCCGATTAGGGGCGCTTGGCCCTCTAAGCGGACCCTGGACCCCTCAGATGAGAAATCAGCCGGAGGAGCCGCCGCACTCCGAGCTGAAAGCCAGGAGGCTGGCACTTGCTGAAGCCTTTTAAAGAAGCTGAAAATAGTGTCTCACAGGGAAAGCTGCGAAAGCCACTCATAAGAAAGACCTCGGACCGAGCCATAAAAAGCCCACCTGGCCGGGCACACTTGTGTCCCAGCCCTAGGCCTGCAAGCGGAGGGGCTGGGGGTGCTAAAAAGTAAATAAAATCTAAGAGATTTTCTTTGATTCCACCAAATAAATATACTAAAATCAATGGTTTTCTCTATGCCTACTATAAATGATCAGAAATAGAAAAGGGACAAGGACAATGCTCACAAGATCAAGAAAACAAGAATAAATTTAACAAGGAAAGTTCAGCATTTATAACAAGACAACTCTTAGATATTAAAAGAAAAGTAAAGGAATTATTTGTAAGACATACCATGTTTCTACGTAGGAAGATTTAATATAATAAAACATTAATTCTTCCCAGAATTGTATTTCACAGTAATTGGAATTACACTGGTCTCTTCTGTTTTTTCTGCTATTAAAGTGGTATCATCTTCATATCTGAGGTTGCTGATATTTCTCCAGGCGATCTTGATTCCAGCTTGTAAGTCATCCAACCCAGCATTTCCTATGATGTACTCTGGATATATGTTAAATAAGCAAGATGACAATATGCAGCCTTGATGTATTCCTTTCCCAGTTCCGTGTCCAATTCTAATTGTTGCTTCTTGCCCTGATACAGGTTTCTCAGGAAACGGGTAAGGTGGTCTAGTATTCCCATCTCTTCAAAAATATTTCACAGTTTGTTGTGATCCACACAGTCAAAGGCTTTAATGTAGTCAGTGAAGCAGAAGTAGATTTTCTTTAAATATCTTTGCTTTAAAGGCAGAAACTGAAGAGGAACTAAAGAGCCTCTTGATGAAGGTGAAAGAGGAAAGTGAAAAGGCTGGCTTAAAACTCAACATTCAAAAAACTAAGATCATGGCATCCCGTCCCATCACTTCATGCCATATAGATGAGAAAACATGGAAACAGTGACAGACTTTCTTTTCTCGGGCTCCAAAATCACTGCAGATGGTGACTGCAGCCATGAAATTAAAAGATGCTTGCTCCTCGGAAGAAAAGCTTTGACAAACCTAGACAGTGTATTAAAAAGCAGAGACATTGCTTTGCTGACAAAGGTCCGTATAGTCAAAGCTATGGTTTTTTCAGTAGTCATGTATGGATGTGAGAGTTGGACTATAAAGAAGGCTGAGCAGTGAAGAATGAGGCTTTTGAACTGTGGTGTTGGAGAAGACTCTTGAGAGTCCCTTGGTCAGCAAGGAGATCAAACCAGTCAATCCTAAAGGAAGTCAACCCTGAATACTCTTTGGAAGGACTGGTGTTGAAGCTGAAGCTCCAATACTTTGGCCACCCGATGCAAAGAACCGACTCATTGGAAAAGACCCTGATACTGGGAAAGACTGTGGGCAAGAGGAAAAGGAGGCTACAGAGGATGAGATGGTTGGATGGCATCAGTAACTCAATGGACATGAGTGTGAGCGAACTCCAGGAGACAGTGAAGGACAGGGAAGCTGCAGTTTCATGTGGTTGCGGCGCCTGATACAATTTAGCAGCTGAACAACAGTAACAACTTCTGTCTTTCTGTATGCCATTTGTTTCATTTTCTTCTCAGAAACAGTGTGGAAAATAAACCACCTCCTAAGGGCAGTACTTTTGTTGCTACAGCTCTTCCCTGATTCTTAGTTGGTTTAGGTGTTTTTCTATTGTTGGTAGTCTATCTTTTTCTAGAAGTTACCAATTTTCCTCTAGATCATAAAGTTTACTGCCATAAATGTATATAGCATGGGGTCTGTGCTTGTAACTACTTTTTCATTTCTAATATTTTTGGCTTTTGGCTTTTTTTTTTTTTTTTTTTTTCCAAAATCAGATTTGAAGGGAGTTTATTTACTTGGGTGTTTTTAAGACTCACTTTTGGGTTTACCTTTATATTATTTTCAGTTTTCTATCTCATTATTTGCAACTTTTACTTTATTAATTCCTTCCTGCAATGCACATGTGTGTGGCGTAGCCTTTTTCTAATTCATAAACTGAATACTTAAATGAGTTTTTTCACTTTATTTTTAATATTAAAATATTTTATTTACTGTAAAATTTCCTCTGATTTTTTCCTGTTCTTAAGTTTCAATGTGAAATGTTCTCCTCAATTCCTTTTTTTGATCCAGGTAATTCGAGATTGTTTAATTTCCAAATAGTACAGGCTTGTTTTCCTCAGTGATTTTTTTTTGAAGAGTTTAAAAAATATTATTGCTTTCTGTATTCACTGGGATATGATCAGAGAATGTAATGTGTAAAATCCAGGTTTCATTGAGATTGCCTAAGGTTTTGCTTGTGGGCAAGAACATGCTTTATGTTTGGGACTATCCAGGAGACATAAGACGACAGTGTACAGTCTCCACTTATAGAGTAAAATCTACAACAATTAACTATATTATTAAAATATTCTATGTCTTTATCTACTCAGATCTACCACTTTCTGGAAGAGATATAGGATATCATTATTCAAGAACAAGTGAAAAAGGGAAAAAAGAAAAACACATTTTGAAGTGAATCCACTTAAGGAAAGGCAAAATTCCATGCCAAAAGTTAAAAAAGGTGTTATTGGAACTATATGGTGAGAAATGAAGCAAAATATTCTGAAAAAAAATTATCCAATATTTACTAAAATTTAGGTTATAATTTTGCTCAGGCCCTCAGTCATGTCTGATGCTTTGTGACCCCATGGAAGCCTGACAGGCTTCTCTGTCCCTGGAATTCTCCAGGCAAGGATACTGGAGTGGGTTGCTATTTCCTTCTCCAGGGGATCTTCCTGACCCAGGGATTAAATCCCAGGCCCCTGCCAGATCTGAATTTCAGGCAGATTCTTTACTGCTGAGCCACCAAGGAAGCCTAGTAAGGTTTTAGTTGCAAGGATGTAATTATGTTCGAGAACAAACAAATATAAATCTAGTGTACTTTTCCATATGTGTATTATACTTAAATGAAAAGTTTGCTTAAAAACAGTAAATCTATCTTTGACTTTTTGGAAGTATTGTTGTTCAGTTGCTAAGTCGTATCTGACTCTTTGCAACTCTATGGACTGCGGCATGCCATGCTTCCCTGTCCTTCACTATCTCCTGGAGTTTGCTCAAACTCATGTCCATTGAGTCAGTGATGCCATCCAACCATCTCATGCTCTGCTGCTTCCTTCTCCTCCTGCCCTCAATCTCTGTCAGCATCGGGTCTCTTCCAATGAGCTGGCTCTTCTCATCAGGTGGCCAAAGTACTGGAACTTCAGCTTCAGCATCAGTCTTTCCAATGAATATTAAGGGTTGATTTCCATTAGCATTAACTGGTTTGATCTCCTTGCTGTCCAAGGGACTCTCAAGAGTCTTCTCCAGCACCACAATTTGAAAGCATCAGTTCTTTGGTGCTCAGCCTTCTTTGTGGTCCAACTCTCACATCCATACATGACTACTGGAAAAACCACAGCTTTGACTGTGGACCTTTGTGGGCAAAGTGATGTCTCTGCTTTTTAATACACTGTCCAGGTTTGTCATAGCTTTGGAAGTATAAAGTTTCCAATAAAACTGTGTGATAGCATGACAGGACACGCTTCATGTTTGACTTCTGCACTACTGCTATGTTTTAGAAAAGGTGGCTTGAGCTATCATCCAAAGGACTTTCCTTAAAGTCTTGCTATTTATATCAGTAAGAATTGCGCTTGACAGAAACCCAATTTTGCAATTTAAACAAGCTAAGAGTTTATTTTTCTCAATGACAGAAGCACTAAGGCAAATAGTGAGGCTGGGGCCCCACTGCCCACAGGGAACATCACAGACGTGACTCCTCTGGCTTCTTGCTCCGGCTCAAGTGGCTAGAGCACCTCCATGCATCATATCCATGTCCCAACTCAAAAAATGGGGTGGGACTCAGCAAAAATATTCACACCAGGTTAGTCTATTCCTTACTTATCAGGAAAACAATAACTTTCCAGACAACCCACAAGCAGACTTTTATATCTTATTGTGAAAAATGTCATCACATGGCTACTCCTAGCTGCAAAGGAGTCTGAGATGCAAAACTTTTTTAACTGAGCACATCATCACCTTGAACAGAAATGGGTGCTGTCAGTCAGAAGGGAATAAATATTGGCTGGCAATTAACAGTTCTCTCACAATAAGTAAACCATCTTCTTCTGAAATACTTTTTTTAATTTTTGGCAAAATGTCTGTTGCTTATTGCTCATACTCAGTCAGTGGTTCTGTATGTGATTCTAGCAATTCTCCAATATCACTTTTAAAAACAAAATCCAAATATATTATTTTTAAAAGCCAATTAAAATTATACATATTTATCCTATTTCATAAAGTCCACTTTAAAAAAAAAGGTTTATAGTTTCACTTTGCAATTGACTTGCATTATATTCTATTATATATTATATATATTAATATAATATATATAATATATTATATATTATTTTAAAACTAACACCAAAAAAAAGATGTCCTTTTCATTATAGGGGACTGGAATGCAAAAGTAGGAAGTCAAGAAACACCTGGAGTAACAGGCAAATTTGGCCTTGGAAAATGGAATGAAGCAGGGCAAAGACTAATAGAGTTTTGCCAAGAAAATGCATTGGTCATAACAAACACCCTCTTCCAGCAACACAAGAGAAGACTCTACACATGGACATCACCAGATGGTCAACACCAAAATCAGATTGATTATATTCTTTGCAGCCAGAGATGGAGAAGCTCTATACAGTCAGCAAAAACAAGACCAGGAGCTGACTGTGGCTCAGACCATGAACTCCTTATTGCCAAATTCAGACTTAAATTGAAGAAAGTAGGGAAAACCACTAGACCATTCAGGTATGACCTAAATCAAATCCCTTATGATTATACAGTGGAAGTGAGAAATAGATTTAAGGGCCTAGATCTGATAGATAGAGTGCCTGATGAACTATGGAATGAGGTTCATGACGTTATACAGGAGACAGGGATCAAGACCATTCCCATAGAAAAGAAATGCAAAAAAGCAAAATGGCTGTCTGGGGAGGCCTTACAAATAGCTGTGAAAAGAAGAGAAGCAAAAAGCAAAGGAGAAAAGGAAAGATATAAACATCTGAATGCAGAGTTCCAAAGAATAGCAAGAAGAGATAAGAAAGCCATCTTCAGTGATCAATGCAAAGAAATAGAGGAAAACAACAGAATGGGAAAGACTAGGGATCTCTTCAAGAAAATCAGAGATACCAAAGGAACATTTCATGCAAAGATGAGCTCGATAAAGGGCAGAAATGGTATGGACCTAACAGAAGCAGAAGATATTAAGAAGAGGTGGCAAGAATACACAGAAGAACTATACAAAAAAGATCTTCACTACCCAGATAATCACAATGGTGTGATCACTTACCTAGAGCCAGACATCCTGGAATGTGAAGTCAAGTGGGCCTTAGAAAGCATCACTACAAACAAAGCTCGTGGAGGTGATGGAATTTCAGTTGAGCTATTCCAAATCCTGAAAGATGATGCTGTGAAAGTGCTGCACTCAATATGCCAGCAAATTTGGAAAACTCAGCAGTGGCCACAGGCCTGGAAAAGGTCAATTTTCATTCCAATCCCAAAGAAAGGCAATGCCAAAGAATGCTCAAACTACCACACAATTGCACTCATCTCACACGCTAGTAAAGTAATGCTCAAAATTCTCCAAGCCAGGCTTCAGCAATATGTGAACCGTGAACTTCCTGATGTTCAAGCTGGTTTTAGAAAAGGCAGAGGAACCAGAGATCAAATTGCCAACATCCGCTGGATCATGGAAAAAGCAAGAGAGTTCCAGAAAAACATCTATTTCTGCTTTATTGACTATGCCAAAGCCTTTGACGGTGTGGATCACAATAAACTGTGGAAAATTCTGAAAGAGATGGGAATACCAGACCACCTGATCTGCTTCTTGAGAAATTTGTATGCAGGTCAGGAAGCAACAGTTAGAACTGGACATGGAACAACAGACTGGTTCCAAATAGGAAAAGGAGTTCGTCAAGGCTGTATATAGTCACCCTGTTTATTTAAATTATATACAGAGTACACCATGAGAAACGCTGGACTAGAAGAAACACAAGCTGGAATCAAGATTGCCGGGAGAAATATCAATAACCTCAGATATGCAGATGACACCACCCTTATGGCAGAAAGTGAAGAGGAACTCAAAAGCCTCTTGATGAAAGTGAAAGTGGAGAATGAAAAAGTTGGCTTAAAGCTCAACATTCAGAAAACGAAGATCATGGCATCCAGTCCCACCACTTCATGGGAAATAGATGGGAAAACAGTGGAAACAGCGTCAGACTTAATTTTTCTGGGCTCCAAAATCACTGCAGATGGTGACTGCAGCCATGAGATTAAAAGACGCTTACTCCTTGGAAGGAAAGTTATGATCAACCTAGATAGCATATTCAAAAGCAGAGACATTACTTTGTCCACAAAGGTCCATCTAGTCAAGGCTATGGTTTTTCCTGTGGTCATGTATGGATGTGAGAGTTGGACTGTGAAGAAGGCTGAGCACTGAAGAATTGATGCTTTTGAACTGTGGTGTTGGAGAAGACTCTTGAGAGCCCCTTGGACTGCGAGGAGATCCAACCAGTCCATTCTGAAGATCAGCCCTGGGATTTCTTTGGATGGAATGATGCTAAAGCTGAAACTCCAGTACTTTGGCCACCTCATGCAAAGAGTTGACTCATTGGAAAAGACTCTGATGCTGAGAGGGATTGGGGGCAGGAGGAGAAGGGGACGACAGAAGATGAGATGGCTGGATGGCATCACTGACTCGATGGACGTGAGTCTGAGTGAACTCCGGGAGTTGGTTATGGACAGGGAGGCCTGGCGTGCTGCAATTCATGGGGTCGCAGAGTCAGACACGACTGAGTGACTGATCTGATCTGATCTGATATTCTATTAAAGGACATTTTTATGGCCACAAAGATGTTGATGCATTTGTCTAGGATAGATGCTAACTGCAAACCGAAAGGAGTGTTTGAATGGAGATTAATTTTATAAAAGCTTGGTTCAATGGTACATAGATTCAAATCATGGCTTAATCTCGTATTATGTGTGAAAATTTGGGCAAATTATTCAATCATTCTGTGCCTCTGTGTTTTTATTTGCAACATGGAGATTATTTATCAGGTATCTATTTCTTTAAAAGAAACCACTCCAAAAAATTTGTAAACAACAACCATTTCCTTTTCTCATGATTCTTTTGGTCAGCAATTTGGGCTGGGCTTAGCTGGGTGTTTCTTCTGCTGTACTTCCATGGGGTTACTCATGCAGCTACAGTCATCTGGTAATTCAAGTGGGTCTGTTTGTAATAAGATGGACTCACTCACATGTCTGGTGATTAGCGCTTGGCCACAAGTCCTTGACAGACTAGTCTACTTCTACATGATAGTGGAAGTTTTCCAAAAGAGAAAGAGTAGAAACTGCAAAGTCTTTTGACACACAGCTCAGAAACCAAAAAAAAAAAAAAAAAAAGCTTCTGCAACATTCTATAGGCAAAGCAGATTTGCCAGACCAGATTCAATAAATAGAAATAGACTCAACCTCTTAAAAGGCAGAATAGTAGACCCATATTTCAAGGGTTATGTGTACAGAGTGGGAAGGATTACTATAGCCATCGTGACAAACAGATAGCAATAATCAGGACATTCCCAGGTGGCTCAGTGGTAAAGAACATGCCTGTTAATGCAGGAGACACAGGTTGACATGCATTTGATTCCTGGGTCCAGGAGATTCCCTAGAGGAGGAAAATAGCAACCGACTCCAGTATTCTTGCCTGGGAAATCTCACGGACAGAGGAGCCTGGAGGGCTATAGTCCATGGGGTAGCAAATAGTCAGAGGACACAACTGAGTGACTGAGCATGTAGTTTGTGGGAAGGGTTAATACATGCAAAGTACTTAGACCGTTAGCTGGCCTATAGTAAGTGCTCAACATCTGTTGCTTTTTAGTAGTAGTAGTAGTGATTTTGGTATTGTGTTTTATATGTCTTATATAAATAATATCTACTTGGATTTTATTCTTCCAAACTTGACAGGAAAATTCATAATTTATTGTGATAGGCATAAATTTGGTTAAATTCTTCAAATATATGTATGTACATATATATTAACTTCTTCAAATATTATATATGTAATGTATGTATGTATGTATGTGTATATATATATATATATATATATATATATATATATATATATATATACACGACCTGGAGAAGAAAATCACAACCCACTACAGTAATCTTGCCTGGAGAATTCCATGGACAGAGCAGCCTGGCACGCTACAGTCCATGGGGTTGCAAAGAGTCAGGCATGACTGAGCAACTATCACTCACACACACACACATGTTTGCAGGAGGGGAGTGATGGTAGAGGAACTCAGGGAGGACTTCCTGGAGGAGATAATGAACTGAATTCTAAAGTGTAAGTGTATTAGTTTTCCAGGGCTGGCATAACAAATTATCACAAACATAGCAGCTTAAAACAATGGAAATTTACATTTCAAGTTTTAGAGGCTAGAAGTCCAAAAATCAAGCAAGACCAGGTGTGCTCTAAAAGCTCTTAGGGATATTTTTTCCTAGTCTCTTCTGCCTTTTGGTGGCCCCAGGCATTCCTTGGTTTGTGGAAGCACAGCTCCAACCTTCACCTCCATCTTCACAGGGCTGTCTTTGTTCTCTGCTCCTCTTCGAAAAAGACACTTGTTATCAACTCTAGGGCCTACCTGGAGAATCCAGGTGGATCTCATCTCAAGATCCTAAATTAATTGTATGTGCAAAGACCCTTTTCCCAATAAGACCACATTCTCAGGCTCCAGAAGGATCTATGTTTTAGGGGCAAGACCATTCAACCCACTACAGTGAGTAAGAGATAGCCAAGCAAAGACAGATAGGAAGAATGCTCTCAGTAAAGAGATTGGCACAAAGGCATGGCATGGCTTTCTGATCTGGGGAAGCCACAGTGGACTCTTACTAGATCATGAATTGTGAGGAGGAATGTGGTAGAAAATGAGTGGAGAGGCAGTCTTGAAGGACAGACTTGGCACCAAGAAGTTTAAATTGCATCACAGTGGTTCAGGTAAAGATGCTGAAGTCCTGAATGAGGGTTGTAGATGGGATAAGCGTGTCTGAGAGATGAAATCAGCGAGGCTTGGGGAAAATTTTTATATGGTGGAAAAAAGCAGGGATGGTTGCTGGATTGCTTTCTGGTTTGGGAATTGACTAGATGGTTATCTCATTAACTGAATTAGCAATAAGAAGGAAGATAAAGTCATTTGGGGGCATGTATATGAGGCCAAAGATACAGGAGATTTATTTAATGTTGGACATATCAGTTTTTAAATTCATATGGACACCCCATAAGTGAATGCCCAAGTAAGAGTTGAAATATGAAACTGACAGTCAGAGATCAAAAGGCCGGTATAAGTCTTCAGGGACTCATAGACAATGACCATGGATGAAATCACTTAAGAAGAGCTTAAAGGAGAAGGGCAGGGGACCAAGGACAGAATCCTGGGGGATGCTGATGGGTAAAGACTGGGTGAAGGACATCAACCAGAAAAAGTTCATCAGACAGTTAGGAAGGAAGCTCAGGACTTTAAGGAGGAAATGCTCAGCTGAATCTGCTGTAGGAGAGATCCAGAAAATGCCTAGGGGACTCAGAGGGTACCCTGGGACTGGACACGAAGGTCATCATCAAAATCTGCAAGTTCCTGAAGAGTGGTAGAAACAGAAAGGCGGGCTTGGATTTTTTCCCCAACCTGAACTATGAAGATGTGAGTGCTTCTCAGATGACAAATTCAAACTGCATGCTAGAAAAGTCAGTCCTCCCGGTAAACTACCAGCTGGAGTGGATAAGGTATATCTTGTAATATAGACCTGCAAGGCTTCAGCCACCGGTACTTGCAGGGGGGCACTGGTGGCCTGGCCTGCTCTTCTTTATCATATGCTAATAACGGGCAACACATAGACAACATCCTTTATCTCAAGAAACTGTCCTCTTATAGGCGCTAAGTGCTTTGCAGATCTTTGATCGTTTAACCCCTACAACAATGAGATGAGTATTATGGTTATTTTACAGAAAAGAGAACAGAGGCTTGAGGAGTTTAAGGACACTCAACTCAAGGGCATATAACCATTAGGTAGTAGAAATGAATAAAAGCTGAGGCTGATCTAACTCCAAAATCTGCTCTTTCCAGCAGGATACTGGTCAGTTCTATGCTTTCATCCCATTGAGATTAGAAGTCCTGAGAGAGAGTTCTAGCCAAGAAACTCATTTCACCTTCCAACAATCAAATGTAGCTGCTCCACTGTAAAGCAGGGAGATGAGTTCCCAGTATGTTCAATAGCCTTGTAGCTTCTCCCTCTTATAGCCCCCAAAGGTGCAAGTTACACAAGTCATCATATATTTGAATTCAATTCTCTCATTGTTATGGTTTTGAGAATGTAATATACATTCTGAGTAGAAAGATATACCATGTTTTTGAATGAATATATCTAACATGAAACATAAAATGTCCCAAATTAATAAATGAATTTCATGAAATTCAAAATCATTTCAGAGTTTTCTGTTTATATGATTTTTAATTTGAGTAAAACAAAATACTCTAGACATTAATGGAAAACAGAAATCTGAGGAAAAACCTATAAAATGTGAAATAAAACACCGTTGAGGGGCTGGAACAGTGAAGTTGTCTTAGTAGCTAAAAAAACTTGTGTCACACTAATATAGTTTACATAGGAATAGACAAATTCATACAACAAAGAAGATAAACCAGAAAATGGCTTAAAGGCTTAAACATAAGACATGACACCATAAAACTCCTAGAAGAGAACATGCACAAAACATTCTCTGACATAAATCTCACAAACGTTTTCTTAGGTCAGTCTCCCAAAGTAATAGAAATAAAAACAAAAATAAACAATTGGGACCTCATCAAACTTACAAACTTTTGAAAAGCAAAGGAAACCACCAAAATGATGAAAAGACAATATAGAGAATGGAAGAAAATATTTACAAATGATGCAACTGACAAGGGCTTAATCTTCAAACAGTTCATGCAGCTCAACAACAAAAAGCATACCATCCAATTGAAAATTGAGCAGACCTTAATAGAGATTTATCCAACAAAGACAAATGGCCAGTAGGCACGTGAAAAGATGCTCAACATCACTAATTATTAGGGAAATGTAAATCAAAACTACAATGAGGTATCACATCACACTGGTCAGAATGGCCATCATTAATAAGTCTATAGATAACAAATGCTGGACAGAGTGTGGAGAAAAAGGAACTCTCCTACACTGTTGGTGGGAATGTAAATTGGTACAGCTGCTATGGAAAACAGTATGGAGTTTCCTCAAAAAACTAAAAATAGAGTTGCCATATGATCCAACAATCCCATTCCTGGACATATGTACAGACAAAATTATAATTCAAAAAGGTCCATAGCAGCTTTATTCACAATAGCCAAGTCATAGAAGCAACCTAAATGTCCATTGACAGATAAATGCACAAAGAAGATGTGGAATGGAATACCACTCAGTCATCAAAAGAATAAAAGAATCTCATTTGAAGCAACATGAATGCAACTAGGGATTATCATACTAAGTGAAGTAAGTCAGAAAGAGAAAAACAAATACCATATGACATTCACTTATGTGTGCAACCTAAAATATGGCACAAAGGAACCTATCCACAAAACAAAAATAGACTCACAGACACAGAGAACAGACCTGTGTTTGCCAAGGGGCGGAGGGGGAGAGAGGGAAGGACTGGGAGTGTGAGATTAGCTGATGTAAACTGTTATATATAGGACAGATAGACAACAAGGTCCTTCTGTATAGCTATATTAAACATGCTGTGATAAACTGTAGTGAAAAAGAATATAAAAAAAGAATGTGAAAAAAGGAAGATAAACCAGAAATAGATCCTAATATATACGATAATCTCATATATAATAAAATTGGTGTTCGAGTCATTGTAATAGAATGAAATATTAAATGGTGCTTCTGTTTCTGTACCTGTGTCAGAAAGAAATCAAATGTGACCTTTCAAACTATATTACAAAGTGACAGTAATCAAAACAGTATGGTATCAGCATAAAGAATAGAAAACCCAGAAATAAACTGACACATATATGCTCAATTAGCCTACAACCAAGGAGCCAAGGATATACAATGGGAAAAGACATTCTCTTCAGTAAGTGGTACTGGGAAAACTGGACAATGTTTTTAAATACTCACAATTCCATTTCTGAGTATTTATCCAAAGAAAATGAAAATATTAACTCAAAAAGCTATCTGTGCCTCATGTTCACTGCAGCTCTTTACAGTAGCCAAGATATGGAAACATGTCCATCGATGGATGAATAGATAAAGGACAAGGATATTCTGCTATTTGTGCATTTGTAACATGGATGGACATTGAAGGCATTATGCTAGATGAAATGAGTTAGACAGGGACCTGTGTAGTAAGGGTACAATCCTCTACTGAAACAAAGATCTCTTTATATATAACCTTGGATTATTATTTTTCTATAAATCTACCTAATATTCTTTCCTAGACAAAATAACTTTTCAAGTACTGGAGTGGGTTGCCATTTCCTTCTCCAAGGGATCTTCCCAACCCAGGAATCAAACCTGGGTCTTCCGCATTGCAGGCAGACACTTTACCATCTGAGCCACCAGGGGATCCTTTATGTAATGAAATATGATTATCTTTTTTGTATGGTTTTGGTTGACAAAGTGTGGTAAAGTGTGCCTAATTTTACAGTACATTGCACATGAATTCTTTGCACTATCAAGAACTGAATTTTAATACGTTAGATAGCTAGTGGGAAGTTTCTGTATAACACAGGGAGCTCAATCTAGTGCTCTGTGACAACCTATCTGTAAGATGGGATGGGGGATGGGAAGGAGGTTCAAGAGGGAGGGGACATGTATATACTTACGGCTGTTTCATGTTGTATGGCAGAAACCAACACAACATTGTAAAGCAATTATCCTCCAATTAAAAATTTAAAAAAGAATTTACCTTTAGGTATCATGTAATTTCGAGGTCTAATTGTATTGTCTTCATTTTTGTAATCTATTTATTGGTTTTACTCATTTTTCTTGTGTTCACTACATTATTGTCACTTTGCTTCTTGCTCAGATTCCTCATCATTCTTTTCTCCTATTAATTTGGAAATTCCATGATACTCTTCACTCCGACTGATTGTTTCCTTCCCATCCCTAATAATCATAGAAAGTGGTATTTCTTTACAGTTTGTAATAGTTATCTACTGCTGTGTAACAAATTACCACAAAACCTAGTGGTTTAAAACAATAAGCATTGATTATCTCACAGTTCTGAAGGTCAAGAGTCCAGGGGCAACTTAGCTGGGTGGTCCTGACCCATCATCTCTCAAAGCCAATGAAACCCCTTGGTCATCCCTCCTTCTTTCTTCCTCTCATTGTTCTCCATTTCTCTTCCACTTACAACATCTGGATTTTGCAGATCTTATTCTGAATTAAATTCCAAGTCTTCACTTGGTTTTCCTTGCTGTGCCCTGGTCCATCTCTCCATCAGCTTCCTCAGATGCGACACAAGATATAGTGTACTCTGGAGCCTTGTGCCATCGTCCTGATACAGTCATACTTGGTGTGGACATAGGCTTCTTGGGTTATTGTCCTTGCCCTCAAGAGTCTGAAACCAACTGTGTGGTTGGGTGGCGGAGCATCAATGAGAAAGCCAATACTACCTTAATTTTTCTTTCCTTTGTGAGTAACCCTCCTTTTTGTCTGCTGCTGCTGCTAAGTTGCTTCAGTCATGTCCAACCCTGTATGACCCCCATAGACAGCAGCCCACCAGGTTCATCTGTCGCTGGGATTCTCCAGGCAATGGAGTGGGTTGCCATTTCCTTCTCCAATGCATGCATGCATGCTAAGTCACTTCAGTCGTGTCCAACTCTGTGCGACCCTATGGACAGCAGCCCTCCAAGCTCCTCTGTCCACAGGGTTCTCCAGGCAAGAATTCTGGAGTGGGTTGCCATTTCCTTCTCATCCTTTTTGTCTGGAAGTTTATTATTCAGGAATTACATCAGGGTCTAAGTATATGTCTTTTAAATTAATCTTTCCTGGAACTTTACAAGCCCTTTTAATCAAGGCTTTTCTTCAGCTCAGAAAGAGTTCTTTAATTAATTGTTCAGCTATTGTTTTCCTTTTATATGTTCTTTTCTCTTTTTTTCTTTTTCTGAAACCCCTCTCCTTCAAACGTTAGATTGCCTGGATTTGTCCTCCAAATCTCTTTCTTGTTTTGCACTGAGATGAACTTTACTTCCACTTGAACTCCAAGGATACTGACTTATTTTTTGGCAGTGATCACCCTTTTTCTGAGCTCATCAGTTGAATATTTAAACTGAGAAGCCATTTTATCTTTTTAGTTATGGACAGTCCTTTCCTACCCCCATGCCACCCCCAGTTCATTTTTTTTTAATTTATTTATTTTAATTGGAGGCTAATCACTTACAACATTGCTGTAGTTTTTGCCATACATTGATGTGAATCAGCCTCAGGTGCACATGTGTCCCCCCGATCCTGAACTCTGCTCCCACATTTCTCATCCCTTCCTCTGGATTGTCACAGAACACCAGCTTTGAGTGCCCTGCTTCATGCCTTGAACTTGCACTGGTGATATATTTTACATATGGTGATATACATGATTCAATGCTATTCTCTCAAATCATCCCACCCTTGCCTTCTCCCACATAATCCAAAAGTCTCTTCTTTACATCTGTGTCTCTTTTGCTGTCTTGCACGTAGGGTTGTTGTTGCCATCTTTCTAAATTCCATATATATGTGTTAATATACTGTATTGGTGTTTCTCTTTCTGACTTACTTCACTCTGTATAATAGACTCCAGTTTCATCCACCCCATTAGAACTGACTCAAATGCATTCTTTTTTTATAGCTGAGTAATATTCCAGATTGTGACTGTAGCCATGAAATTAAAAGATGCTTACTCCTTGGAAGGAAAGTCATGACCAACCTAGATAGCATATTCAAAAGCAGAGACATTACTTTGCCAACAAAGGTCTGTCTAGTCAAGGCTTTGGTTTTTCCAGTAGTCATGTATGGATATGAGAGCTGGACTATAAAGAAAGCTGAGTGCAGAAGAATTGATGCTTTTGAACTGTGGTGTTGGAGAAGATTCTTGAGAGTCCCTTGGACTGCAAGGAGATCAAACCAGTCCATCCAAAAGGAGATCAGTCTTGAATATTCATTGGAAGGACTGATATTGAAGCTGAAACTCCAATACTTTGTTCACCTGATGCGACGAGCTGACTCATTTGAAAAGACCTTAATGCTGGGAAAGATTGAAGGCAGGAGGAGAAGGGGACGACAGAGGATGAGATGATTGGATGGCACCACTGACTCAATGGACATGAGTTTGAGTAAACTCTGGGAGTTGGTGATGGACAGGGAGGCCTGGTGTGCTGCAATCCATGGAGTTGCAAAGAGTTGGATATAACTGAGCAACTAAACTGAACTGAATATTCCATTGTGTATATGTAGCACAACTTCCTTATTCATTTGTCTGCTCATGGGCATCTAGATTGCTTCCATATCCTAGCTATCCCAGTTCATCTTCTTCAGGATTATCACTTTTTTGTTGACATTCTCTTTCCCCCTCAATAGGACTGCTACCCTGTTTCTCAGTGTGGACACCCTCCCTGAGGTCCCTGCCTTCTCACAGATGTGAAAGTCACTCAGTCATGTCTGACCCTTCGATGACCCCATGGACTGTATAGTCCATGGAATTTTCCAGGCCAGAATACTGGAGTGGGTAGCCTTTCCCTTCTCCAGGGATCTTCCCAACCCAGGGATCGAACCAGGGTCTCCTGCATTGCCAGGGGATTCTCTACCAACTGAGCTATCAGGGAAGCCTCTCACAGATGGGGTGCTCATTTTCCTGTCTCTTCAGGGCTGGGGGTTCCCTGGACACTGACAAAGATTCCCTCCTCCACCAAACTCAACTCAGGCTCCCCTGAACTCTTTTTCAACTAGACTTCGGCTTTTGGACTTTGGTGTTTGTCTCTGCATTGTCCTGTTTTAGCAAGAATCCTGCTGAGTCAGTTTAGCCAGAACCCCCACCTTTGATATCTGATCACCCTCGAAATCTGGTTCCTCATCCTCCGTCACCCCCCAGGTGATGTCTAGTCATCCTGGCCTGCCTTCAGCAAGAATCCTGTTGGGTCAGTTTAACCCAAATCCCCCTCACCCTTGATGTTTGCTTAGTAATTTTCCATCCACTGACCTCCTCAGCCTGCTCCGTGGCTATCAATCCCCACGTTTTCTCATTGCATTCAGAGTAGAGGTCCGTCTGTCTCCTCCAGTTCAAGAGCCAAGTGCAGTCGTCCCTGCATCTATGTCAATGCTCACCCGCGCCTTGAGTAAAATCTGCCTTATCATCTTCAATAAGCATATGCATTAATTTTCTCTTTAACAACATCTCGGCAGGGCAGGCTGCTGACATCTTTTGGGCAGTGACGAGCCTGCCCTGCAGTTTCAGCCCCAGTGGGCAGCTTTGTGTGAACTGGTACATTGTTTTCCTCTGTCAGTGCTGGCATGTCCTCCCAGGCCTCGCAGGTAACCAGACCACTAGGTTTCTGGAGGACAGCAAAGATACCCCGACTGCCAGTGTCCCATTTAGGGGAGTTGGGAGAGACTCAGGGCAGGGAGCGCCAGTGGTATCAGCCTGCTCCTTCATGCTCCACTGCAGGCTGGCCACTCTCAGAGGTTTGGGGGTGGGGGTTACTTGGGAGGGGGAGGTTAAGTAGAAAGGGCAGGGCCCTGCGTCTGAGTGTGTCCTGGGATGTAGCCAAGAGGTAACCAGGAATCCAGGCTGAAAATATGACCTGAGGACCTGGGTATCTTAGAATTGCCTGGGGATCTTCTAATTTAGGTTAAACTGTATGTCAGACCAGTAAATCAAATCTCTAGGAATTGGGGGCGTCAGCATCAGCATTTAAAAACTGTTCAGATGGATGCTGCTGGTTAGCTAGGAACAGAAGCACTGGCCTAAGAATATCATCTGAACCAATCTTACCTAGACCTCACTGGTCACATTTACCTGTCTGTTTACACATCTAAGAAGTCACCAACTGTATCGTATCTTTTCTGTGTGCACAGTGCCTGACACATCAATCAATCAATAAATGAATGAATCTGTTTTTTAACTTGACCAGAAAACTACAGCACTAAAAATTCCCCTCAAGCCCATTTAGTCAACAGGCCCCATGCACACACTTTACGGATGGAGAAATCAAGGGCTGGCCTGAGTGGAACACAGACTCCCAGACTCTCTCCCAGCCTAGAAACTGGGCTAGAAGGCTGCCATGGCCATGAAGCCAGCCTACCCATCATTCCGCTTGCCTTATTTTTCATCTCTTTTATATCCTTTATAAACTGTATGTATGTGCGGAGAGGTGCACACAGATTGTCATGCTATAAGCAGTGAGGTAAGGTCACTGCACCCCAATCCTCTCCTGTGATCTAGGAACAGGTGTGGATATAAGCTGAATATGGGCGACTTGAGTCCAGTTCAATCATCAAACATTTATTGAACATGTGCTTTGTTCCAGGACTGTTCCAGTGTCCATGTTTGGGATGTGGTACGTGCTCTCCAAAGATGGCACCCAACAGTTCCACTGTGCGTGCATACACACGCCCCTCCTTCCATCAGGAGGAGTCTAATTCTCCTCTCGAATCAGGGCTGGCCTTGCTTTGACAATAGAATACAGCAGAAGTGAGGCTGTGCCAGCTCTGGGCCTAGCCATTAAGAGAACTGGCAGCTTCAGATTTGGGTCTCTTGAAGCCCAGAATATAACATACAAAGCCCAACTAACCTGCCCAGAAAGGAGCTGAGCCAGCTCTTTGCCATCCTAGCCACACCAGCTGAGGCACCAGGTGTGATCAATGCCATCTTGACATTCCCCCCTCCAGCCAAGCTCCAAGCTGAATGCAGACATCTGAACAACCCCAGCCAATATCACCTGGGACAGAAGAACTGCCCACTGATCCCAGTCACCCATGTGGTCACTAAAATTATAATTGCTGTTGCTTTAAGCCACTAATCCGTGGGGCAGTTGTACCAAAAGATAACTAAAGCATGAGGGAAAACAATAAACAGTAAGCATAATAAGTATCATTTATTCACAATTATATTACTTATTTTCAGTTATCAGTGACTCCAGCTTCTTCTGCTTTAGGTGCCTAAATACCTACCTTCTCATCTCTGGGGGATGAACATCCCCATACTCAGAGCTTTCCCCACCCAGATCTTCTTCTTCCGGGCTTGCTCAGGTGGCTGAACAGTCCCCCAGCAGCAGGGCCCCCGGACCTGGCCCAGTCTCTCCAGGTGTCTGTTTCACCGTAGGTGCTTTCTCAGTGCATTAGGCTGGCTGTGTCAGAAAGCCCTCATCATCAACTCCAGCCCAGACTATACCTACCCCGTCTCTCCACCAGGGGGAGGAGTAAGAGATGACAACCCCAGCATTTCTGCAAACTGTGGGCACGATTTGCTCATGCTTCCTGCCTCCTGTGCCAGGTCTGCCTCCATGCCCCGCACTGGCGGGTGCACGGCAGGGTAGGGGCTCAAGGCAGGAAGGCCACCAAGCAGCACGTCACCCTCTCTCCTCTAACTCTAGTCTAACAGCCTCCTGTTCCTCTTTTCTGCCCATATTTACTTGCTCTCTTTGTAGTAGCAGCCCTGCGGCATTTCTTGGGGACCCACCCTGCCAGAGACTGGGTCCATCGGACTCTATTCCCTGCTCTGTGGCCGGCACATTACTAGCCAAGCCAGTCGGTGTATTCTAACCGTGGTCTCAGTGACTGGGTCAGGATTTCTCTTTGTAAGGATAGCGTAAGCCTGGACCTGCTGGGCTACCACAGGAAGAAAGGCTGCTGGAGGATGAAACCAGCATGGCAGGATGCACAGGGGGATCGACAGAGGCAGAGAGATGGGCAGAGAGACAGGGAAGGAGGTGTTGACAGTGTTTGAGCCCTGCATCCAGCTGTTCTGGAAAAGTTCTGATCACACCAGCAGTAGCAACAGTAGCAACATGAGGGATTCATCCTTTCATACTTAGATGCCTCCATTTTTAAGAGCACAGGACATATTCAAGGAAACCCAGCATACTTTCCTGGCAGGTATATGCACTATTAACAACCATCATTTACAAGAACTAATAAAGTCATTTTACCTGTACACAAGTGATATGATGATGAGGGAGGGGATTGGTTTTGGTCAAGCTTCTTTCGATTACAACAAAAGAGAGAAAATTGATTTCAATTGACTTAAACAAGCGAGACGCTTACTGATCACCTAGCCTGCCACAGAAAGAACAGGGGTGATTCTATCTTCAGGAGAGCTGGAGCCAGAGAATAGAACACTGTTGTGACTGTTTTAGGTATTCTCTTTGCATGTCAGATTATTCTTTCTCTGGAAGTCAGAAACATGGCCTTAGGCAGTCCCCAGTTCACGTTCTCAGAGCCCTATAGCTAGAGAGAACAAAAATCTTTCTCCTCTAATTCCTGTTAGAAAAGTCCTGGGGAAGGATTCTGATTAGGCCAGCCTGGGTTACTCATCCATCGTTTGGCAAAGGTCAGAATCTGTTATCACAGAGGTGAGCCCAAGAGCCAGTATTAATCACGTGTCACTGGGGAGGAGGGGAGAGGAGAGGAGGAGGGAGGTAGGGAGACCGTTTACAGCACAACCAGCCCAAAGTCTAATCAAACAATAATGCTCAGGGCATGGGTGCCCGTGGGAGGGGGAGGTGAGCACTGTTAGAAGGGGGTGGAGAACCTGGAGAAGAAGCTAGCTGCCTTTGAGTTATGCAGAGTGCAGTGTCAGGGTGGCTTTCATAGCATCTAATTAAATATTTGCCACATTTAATTAATTAAATATTTAAACATTAAATAGGGAATCAGATGTGACTTAGTGGACATTATATCTCAATAGCCATTAACCATTCAACAGAATGGAACCTCTGCAGCCGCAGCTTCCCCTCCCCTGCAAGAGAGAAGCCTCCAGGAGACACTTGGGGAGCATCAGTAATTAATTAATGATTAAGGCTGTAGTGGGCTTTGCTGTCTTAGAATGTCATGCTCACTTAGGTGGAGGTCTCTTCTGTTGGGTCGTAGGGCCAACTTATAGGGAAGTGAAATAGCCAGGAGCCCAGTTTCTGGGCTCACACACACCTACACACACCTGACACCTCCTCCATCCAAAAATAGTTCCAATGCCCCAAATTCCATCATTAGAGATTACTTCCTTGGTTTCAGGCCGTGTCCTGTCCCCTTGACTTGCCATTATCCCAGGGGTTAAGAGCTCCTTGACAACCTTAAAAAGGAAAAGTGCTTCCCCCAAATGGCCCCGCATGAGATGTGGTGACCTTCAGCTCCCCTTTGGGTAGTGTTCAAGGACCCTCTGATGCACTCATTCCCATCAGCTAGGAGGGCACCCTGAAGACAGCCTCTTCTAGCCCATCTTACAGTGTCTGCAAGGCAGGTCAGCTCCTAGTTATCCTTGGGGCTGAAGTTGTGCCCAGGCAGGGCGGGAGGCTCGGGTTTGTCAGTGCCCTGCATGGGGAGAGGGGAGGTATAATGAGGTGTCAGGCAGCTGCAACCACAGTGATCTTTCCAAAGGACAGATCTGATGGTTTGAGTGGGCTGAGGAATTTCCCACTGCCCTCAAGATGAAGTCTAGACTCCACTCTGGCTGCCCTGATCCTGCTTCCCCGCCAGTGTCAACCATCATCTCTAACCCCCTAGCCCCTATCCCAATTTCAGCGTCCCAGCCACACCAGCTCTCTGTCAGTTCCTGGAAGCACCAGGGTTTGTGTTCTCTGGGTCTTGGCAAACTCTCTTCCCTCTGCCTGAAATCCTTTACTGCCTTTCAGGTTTTACCTAAGATGTCAACTCCTCCAGAAAGTCCACTTGCCTTGAGCAGGACCCAGGAATGGAGGCCAGGGAGGGTAGTCCCAGCCAGGGGCAGCTAGACGGCCATTCAGCTGGCCCTCTGGATTCCCTGCTCATCCCTGATCCCCTGCTATGTGGACTGAAAAGCTTAGGGACCCCAGACTGGAGGAAGGCTGGGGTCCAGGAGGGAGGCTCAGAACTGCCACCTACTGGCCTAAGAGGGCTGCCAGGGAAGTGCAAAGGGCCCTTGAGTCCCTTCTTGCCCCTTCTAACCCCTATCTGGGCTTCCCTGAAATGCATGGAAAGGGGAAGCCTGACTACTCAGACTGCCAAAATGTTCCCTGGAGTCAGAAAGAAATGCTATGGGAAAAGAATGTGAAAAATAATGGATATATGCATAAATATAACTGAACCACTTTGCTACACCTGAAACTAACACGATTGTAAATCAGCTATGTGCTGTGCTCAGTCGCTCAATCGTATCCGACTATTTGCGACCCCGTGGACTTGTAGCCTGCCAGGTTCCTCTCTCCATGGGGATTCTCCGGGCAAGAATACTGGAGTGGGTTGCCACTGCCCTCCTCCAGGGAAATCAACTATACCCCCAAATAAAATACAAATTAAATTACAAAAATAAATGTTTAAAAAGAAATAAATGCCACAATGAGGTTTCGGGAGCCATAGTCTGTTTAAAATATTTACAGTGGACAATATAAAACTTTTTAACATCAAAATATATGCAATGCAATGATAACTGAAGAATACGTCTAACACAACATTATAAGTCAGCTATATCCCAATATAAAATAAAAATTGTTTAAACATTTAAAAAGAATGCTACAGTGAGGTTGCAAGAGTCATTGCCCATTTATTTACAATGAACAGTCTAACAGTTTTTAACACCGAGACATATACAATGCAATGATAATTAAATTTATCCAAAAAATATTTGCTCACAAAGCACAACAGGTGTTGGATGGATGTCAGCTTCTCTCCCTCCTCTGACTCTACGCACAACCTCATTTGGAAATGACAGTCCCTGACACCTGGGTTAAGTGACTCACATGCTCCTTGTTTGGTTGGAAAACTGAGGCTCAGAGCAGGGAAGAAGACATCCCACACTGGGCCTGGCAAACCAAGCTACCCTCCCCATCCCCCCCATGCAGCTCCTCTCCTCCCGGTTCCACAGAACTCTGCACCATCGTCCAGGTGCCAGGCCTGGCCTGAACCTGCCTTCCAGATTTCTTGGGTGCAGCCACCTCTCCTGTCTCCCCGGGGTGCCAGGCCACCCAGCCTCCTTTCCCTTGTATCCCTGCCCTTTATAAATATGCAGTGAGCCAGAGAGATGGGGGGTGGAACTCTTTTTGAGGGAAAATTAACCACAATGACAAACTTAGTTATTCATGCAAACCATCAGCCTGTTATCCCTGATTATGCAGGACGCAAACTGTGAGGATCTGAGTGACTGAGCTTGCTCATCAAAGGCACCATCAGGGCTGCAGCCCAGCCCACCTTGCCGGCGCCTTTGTACGCTCTTCTCAGCCCAGTGCAGGCCAATCGGCCGCCTCCCTCTGACAGCGCCCGTTCCTGACGCACGGACCCCTCCATGCTGTATTTTAAAGGATTAATTAACCTTGTGAGATTGGCGGGGAAAGCTCCACCTGGCTATCTGCTGCATGAAAGCTTCCGCTCACCAGAGTATTTTAAGCTCACAGTGCAGACCATATGGTATTTCAAAGAACAGAAGTTGAAAGTACAGTACATATTTATTCCTTCCACAGAGAGCATTAAAGGGGTTTAAGTATTTTATTAAAGTCTATACGTGCGGACATGTGTGTGCACGTCTGTACGTGTGTGTGCGTGTCTGTGTGTGTGTACGTGTGCTAAGCAAGCGGAAATATACTTGACGCATAGAAAAAATAAATTACACAGATTTATTTTCATCTCTCTGCCAACCCACCCCATAGCAACAGTGAAAACTTGGTCTATGTAAACTTGAGAAAACAAGAAATATTTTATCACATCTTCTCAACTCACGGCCATTGCCAATTTTTCCTGTCTTTTCTGAAACAAGATCAGACTCCTTGGTGTCAGGACTGCAGGCAGAGAAAGGGGAGTCAGGTCTAAGACAATAAAGGGGGCCAACTCTCACCCCAGGTCCTGCCTTCAAACTGCAGGAAGTTCAAACACAGGGCCGCCCCACTTCTGCCCCAGGTACTTAAGCTCCCTAAACCTGTTTCCTTATCTCAAACCACACTGCTCTCACAGGGCTGGTGTGTGAATAAAATGAGAAATATGTATACAGGGCAAATAGCAGTCCTGCCTTGAAGGGTCTTAGATCTGGAATTTTGAGAACAATTTATTGTAGAAGTCTGTTGATTATTTTACATCTCCCTACTCTTGGGGGCAGCCCCACCATTTTTTTTGAGGTGGTCCCCTTTCTGTCTCCCAGTCCAGGTGGCTAGGTTGGAATTAACCTCACCCCTGACCATAAGGGTTGCTACTGGCCAAGGATGGCCAATCAGAGTCCTGCATTTCCCTGACCTCACTGACAGGGGTGGTCATGTTGCCCAAGACAGACAGATGAGGCTCAGTCCTGAGACTTTTGCTGGAATTACCAGGAAACAGGCTCTCTTTTCCCAACAGACTTGCTAGACTGGGAGCTTGCATTTCAGTGCCAACCTAGTCTTGGGCAAAACCAAAGCAAAAGGAGAGTCTAGGGCAGATGAAGACTCTGTCCAAAGGACCACTTGTCACTCCTAAACAAGGCAGAAATTAAAATTCTCAAAATAAATTAATAACATTGTTAAGGAAAGAAATGAGATAGAGTTGGCAAGCTGGTCAGGTTCAGCTGCACAAGCTGTCTTCTCTTGACAAAGCCATAAGCCCTTGAAGCCTTGTGTGAGCCCTGCTGCTGCTCAGCCATGTCCGACTCTGCGACCCCATGGGCTGAAGTCTGCCAGGCTCCTCTGTCCATGGGATTTCGCAGGCAAGAATATGGCAGTGGGTTGCCATTTCCTTCTATAGGGGATCTTCCTGTCTCAGGGATCAAACCCAGGTCTCCTGCCTGCATCTACCTGAAATGGTAGGTGGATTCTTTACCACTAGTGCCTACTGAGAATCAGTCTGGAAAGAGCTCTAGAAAATGCCAGGCTGCTCCTCCCTTCAAACCACTCAGGCTTTTCCTGCATTTCCAAATCTCCCCTGCTGGAAGCAGTACTGAGTCAATGGGAATCTGTCACCTGAGAGAAATGACGTCTCAAATAGTCCTGTTTCTTCAGTCGCTAAGTTGTTTCTGACTCGCTGTGACACCATGGACTGCAGCACTCCAGGCTTCCCTGTCCTTCACTATCTCCCAAAGTTTGCTCAAACTCATGTGCATTGAGTTGGTGATGCCATCCTATGTCACCCTCTACTGCTCCTGCCCTCACTCTTTCCCAGCATCAGGGTCTTTTTCAATGAGTCCACTCTTCACATCAGATGGCCAAAGTATTGGAGTTTCAGCATCAGTCTTTCCAAGGAATATTCATGGTTGAATTCCTTTAGGAGTGACTGGTTTGATCTCCTTGTTGTCCAAGGGACTCTCAAGAGTCTTCTCCAAAACCAAGTTTGAAAGCATCAATTCTTCACTGCTCAGCCTTATTTATGGTCCAACTCTCAAATCTGTACGTGACTACTGGAAAAACCATAGCTTTGACTATACGGACCTTTGTCAGCAAAGTGATGTCTCTGCTTTTGAATGCAGTGTTTAGGTTTGTCATAGCTTTTCTTCCAAGGAGCAAGCATCTTTTAATTTCATGGCTAGTCACAGTCATCAGTGATTTTGGAGCTCAAGAAAATTAAATCTGTCACTGTTTCCACTTTTTCCCCTTCTATTTGCCATGAAGTGTAGGGACCAGATACCATATTCTTTGTTTTTTAAGTGTTGAGTTTTAAGCTACCTTTTTCACTCTCTTCTTTCACCGTCATCAAGAAGCTCTTTAGTCCGTCTTCACTTTATGCCATTAGAGAGGTATCATCTACATATCTGAGGTTGCTGATATTTCTCCCAGCAATCTTGATTCCAGCTTGTGATTCATCCAGTCCAGCATCTCACATAATGTACTCTGCATATAAGTTAGATAAGCAGTATGACAATATGCAGCCTTGACATACTTTTTTTCCAATTTGGAACCAGTCCATTGTTCCATGTCCAGTTCTATCTGTTGCTTCTTGACCCACATACATGTTTCTCAGGAGGCAGGTAAGGTGGCCTGGTATGCCCATCTCTTGAAGAATTTTCCACAGTTTATTGTGATCCACCCAGTCAAAGGCTTTAGAATAGTCAGTGAAGCAGAAGTAGATGCTTTTTCTGGAATCCCCTTGCTTTTCCTATGATCCAATCGATGTTGGCAATTTGATCTCTAGTTCCTCTGCATTTTCTCAATCCAGTTTGTACATCTGGAAATTCTCAATTCATGTACTGTTGAAGCCTAGCTTGAAAGATTTTGAGCTTTACCTTGTTAGCATGTGAAATGAGTGCAATACTATGGCAGTCTGAATATTCTTGGGCATTGTCCTTCTTTGGGATTGGAAGGAAAACTAACCTTTGCCAATCCTGTGGCCACTGCTGAGTTTTCCAATTTGCTGACATATTGAGTGCAGCACTTTAGAAGCAGCATCTTTTAGGATTGATTCAGCTCAGCTGGACTCCCATCCCCTCACTAGCTCTGTTTGCAGTGCTGCTTCCTAAGGAACCATTTAACTCACCCTCCAGGATCAGGAGAGGCTGAGGCAGTGGCACCTTCCGCTCTCTGATGCACAGCACTCTTCCACAAGATGACACTCTGCCAAGGACAGTTTATGGCCTAAAAATTTCATAAATAGCACATGTGTTAAAACATGAATAGCCTTTGAAATCTTCCAGATCTAGTCCCCACACCATTCTACTAATGAAAAGACTGAATAACACGAAGATAATAATTACTTTCCACCCAGGCTCCCCCCGACTCCATGTTTACCGTCTTTATATACATAAGGGAAAAGATATTTTCAGACCGTGAGATATAAATGGAAAAATGCAATTTTCTCTAATATTCTGTAAGTGAGAATTGAACCTCCACTTTACATGATAACAGAAAAGCTAATCTAGTTAGTTTCAGATTTTCTCAGATATTTGGTGCTTTGTTTAGCCATTTCAGACTAAAGTTAAGTTTAGATTTTCCTCCCTACTCTTTTCTCCATGTGAGTTTCATGGGTGAAAGAATCATAGCAATGGGGACATGGGCAGAAAGAGCGTTCTTCTTGGCCATCCAGTATCATTCCTTGGAAGTTCTGCTCTGCTCAGGGGCAAATAGCTCCTGTCTGACCAAACCTTCTGTAGATAACAGAAAGTCTGACACTAACAGGAGAGTGACTGAAAGGCAGATGTTGCGGGAGAGTCAATACTTAGAGGAAGAAAAGAGCCCTGGAAAAGTTCCCCATCTTTATGGGCTTAATCCTGATGGCAGGCTCCAGTCTGCCCCACATAGAACAACTAAAACTTTGAAAACTTTGGACAGAAAAGTCCTACTGTCTTGAAGAACCAAGGGTCGAGACAATTATGGGAAATAAAAAGTGACTGGACAAATCCAAAAGAAGAGAGAGTCATTAAAGAAGAGTCCCAGCTCAACATATAAAATGCCCAAATCTCATCAATCCCAGAACTACACAGGAGTGAGGCCGTCACCATCATCCGGAGTAAGACTAAAAGAACTTAATTGAGATTTCAGCTGCTATTCTCTGCAGGCAAGAGAGAGTTTACAGTTTGAATTCATCCAAGTTAATTGCCTGCTTAAATAAAAAATCAACATTCTTCAGAGGATTATAGACCACCCAGAGTCTCTGTAATGTATCTCCACGATGTCCGAGATAAAATCAAAGTTATCTGGTATATGAAGACACAGGAAAATTTCACCCAAACTCTAAAGATAACCAATGGATACCAAACATAAGTGACCTTGAAAATGAATAGTGAAAGTGTTAGTCACTCAGTCATGTCTGACTGTGACCCCATGGACTGTAGCTCACCAGGCTCCTCTGTCCATGGATTTCTCCAGGCAAGAATACTGGAGTGGGTAGCCATTCCCTTCTCCAGGGGATCTTTTTGACCCAGGGACTGAACCCAGGTTGCCTGCAATACAGGCAGATTCTTTACAGTCTGGGCCACTAGAGAAGTCCAAAAGGTGTTGGAATTAGATAATTACTTCAAAGCAGCTATTTTAAGTACGCATATGAGCATAAGGGAAAATCTGATCATGATAAATAAAAAAATAAATTTTCTCAGGAGAGTAATAAAAACTATCAGAAATAAACAAACAAAAAATTGATATCACCTTCCTATGTGTGGAGGGAAACCCACTGGCTATAACTGAGGTATTTATACTCCTGGCATCAGCTGAGAAGGCCATTTCTCCATTTGATCCACAGTTATCAAGCCATATTAGCCCCTCTTTGCCCCCATTTTGCAGGATAAGAGCCCCAATCAACCTACGAGTCCTCTTTTGAGAAATATCTTCCTCCTCTTTTGGGAATGGGAAATGTGACTGAAGCCCACAAAACATGGGGTCAAAGTAGCTCTCCAAGCTTTTTCCCTCAATGGCACCCCCAGTCCAGTACTCTTGCCTGGAAAATCCCATGGACGGAGGAGCCTGGAAGGCTGTGATACATGGGGTTGCTGAGGGTCAGACACAACTGAGCGACTTCACTTTCCCTTTTCACTTTCATGCATTGGAGAAGGAAATGGCAACTCACTCCAGTGTTCTTGCCTGGAGAATCCCAGGGATGGGGGAGCCTGGTGGGCTGCTGTCTATGGGGTCGCACAGAGTCGGACACGACTGAAGTGACTTAGCAGCAGCAGCAGAAGCAGAGTAGTATACTCTACTGCAACCATGCCCTGGGACAGGAGAAACTTTCTCTGGATTAGATCTTTGAGCATTACACAGCACAAGTTTCTAGAAAAAGGAATGTCTTACCCTGGAGCTTTGTTAGAATTCTGATTGGCTTAATTTCTATAAATTTTTAATTTAAAACTTTATTTAAAGACTTTTTATTTCTACCCATAATGGAGTCATGGAGAATGAATGTGCTCTTCTACAATTAACAATTAGAAAATTGGACTAAACATGTGAAACAACTCTTTTCATGCATTAGACAACAGACATCAAAGAACCCATCCCTGAGAGAAGGGAAACCATATAAGCCTGTCATATGAACCCCTGGCTTTTGCATTTTGCAGACAATAAGTGTAGGGATCCAAAGAAGAGCATGGCAGTCCTACTGAGGAGAAAAGCATTAGAGTTCAAGAAAAGTGAAGCAGCTGGAATTTGCAAGACAGAGAACCACAGAATAAGAACTTCATAGAGAAAGAACTTTAAAAATCTGCTTAGCATTCCATTCTCAGTCCATGGTTGAATACTAAGCTATGGTTGAATAGGGTGAACCCTATTCCAGGTAAAGAATGACTAGGTTACTGGAAGCTGGACGCTGAACATTTCCAGAGCTCATATAGGATGAGGAGAAAATTTAATTATGACCAGCCAGAGTAAATAAACAGAAAATCTTTAAAGCGACCGGGGCGGGGAGGGGGAAAGGCACCATGCATACAGAGAAACAAAAATAGGAGTAAATATTGACTTCTTACCATAAACAAATATTTTAGAAGACAATGAAATGACATGTCTAAAATGGGCAGGGGAACACTGCAACACAGTATTCTGTACCTAGCAAAATGATCCTTCAAAGATGAAGATGAAATAAAGATTTCTTTTGAGACAAACGAAAGCTGAGGGGATTTACTACTATCAGATCTGCACGACAAGAAGTATTCAAAGAAGTTATTCAGAAGAAGGAAAAAAATACCACATGGAAAGTGAATAAAGCAGAAATGTTTAACATGTGGATAAATTTAAGAGGCTTTGTTTTCACTTAAAAATTTTTAAAAAGATAATTGACTGACTAAGCCTAAAATGTTAGCAATATATTATAGGGTTTATAACATATGTAGAAATAAGACAGAAAAATGTCAAAAGGATTTGGGGGAAGGAAGAGTATACAATTGTAAAGTTTTTACATTATTTGTGAAGTAATAAAATATTCTTTAAATGTAGATTATTGTGATAATGTAAAATCATAAACTCTGAAACAATGACTGAAATGATCAGGAAGAAAGCAGAGAATTTCTCTCTTACTACTCAGATTCAACACAGTACCACAAATCTGGCCAATGAAATGAGACAAAGAAAAAAAAATAAAGGACATACAAATTGTAAAGGAAGATCTAAAACGAGCTTTATTCACAGAGGACATAATTGTCTATCTTGTTGTTGTTTAGTACTAATTTGTGTCTGACTCTTTTGTGACTTCATGGACTGTATGTAGCCCACTGGGCTCCTCTTCCATGGCATTTCCCAGGAAAGAATACTGGAGTGGTTTCCCATTTACTTCTGCAAGGGATCTTCCTGACCCAGTGATCAAATCTGAGTCTCTTACATTGGCAGGCAGATTCTTTACCACTGAGCCACCAGGGAAGTCCACTGTCTATGTAGAAAACACCTAAGAATAAAAAAAGAAAGAAAAGAAACTGAAGAAACTGTTATAATCAATGCATTTAAAGTAGGATTTAGGTGAAGAACTACTTCGAAATGAATCTAACAAAATACTTACAAGGTTTGGAAAACTCAGCAATGGCCACAGGACTGGAAAAGGTCAATTTTTGTTCCAATCTCAAAGAAAGGCAATGCCAAAGAATATTCAAACTACCATACAGTTGAGCTCCTTTCATATGCTAGCAAGGTAATGCTCAAAATTCTTCAAGCTAGGCTTCAACAGTACTATGTTTCATTGACTATGCTAAAGCTTTTGACTGTGTGGATCACAATAAACTGTGGAAAATTCAAGAGATGGGCACACCAGACCACCTTACCTGCCTCTTGAGGAACCTGTATACAGCTCAAGAAGCAACAGTTAGAACTAGACAGGGAAGCACAGACTGGTTCCAAATTGGTAAAGAAGTATGGCAAAGCTGTACACAGTCATCCTGCTTATTTACCTTATATGCAGAGTACATCATGAGAAATACTAGGCTGGCTGATTCACAAGCTGGAATCAAGATTGCTGGGAGAAGTATCAGCAACCTCAGATATGCAGATGATACCACTCTAATGGTAGAAAGTGAAGAGGAACTAAAGAGCCTCTTGATGAAGGTGAAAAAGCTGGCTTAAAACTCAACGTTCAGAAAACTAAGATCATGGCAAGTGGATGAGGAAAAAATGGAAACAGTGACAGTCTTTATTTTCCTGGGCTTCAAAATCACTGCAGATGGTGACTGCAGCCAAAAAATTAAAAGATGCTTGCTCCTTGGAAGAAAAGCTATGACAAACCTAGACACTGTATTCAAAAGCAGAGAGATCACTTTGCCAACAAAGGTCTGTATAGTCAAAGCTATGGTTTATCCAGCAGTCGTGTATGGGTGTAAGAGTTGGACCATAAAGAAGACTAAGTACCGAAAAACTGACACTTTTGAACTGTTGTTCTGGAGAAGACTCTTGAGAGTCCCTTGGACAGCAAGGAAGTCAAACCAGTCAATCCCAAAGGAAATCAACCCTGAATATTCTTTGGAAGGACTGATGCTGAAGCTGAAGCTCCAATACTTAGGCCACCTGATCAAAGAGCCAACTCACTGGAAAAGACCCTGATGCCAGGAAAAATTGAGGGCAGGAGGAGAAAGGGGTGACAGAGGATAGATGGTTGAATGGCATCACCGACTCAATGCACATGAGTTTGAGCAAACTCTGGGAGATGGTGAAGGACAGGGAAGCCCGGCCTGGTGTAGTTCACGGGGTTGCAAAGAGTCAAACACAACTTAGGGACTGAACAACAACAACAATATGCTTAAATACTAAAAAAAAAAAAAAAAAAAATTTAGAAAAATTTGAAGAAACCTAAGTAAATGGAGAGATACATCATGTTCATAGATTGAAGGACTCGATACTGTCAAGATATCAATTCTTTCAAAACCAGTCTGTAGATTCAATACAATCCCAACCTATATCTCAGCAGGCTATGTTTTTTTTTGTTGTTAATGGAAATCTGATTTTTAAGTTTATAAAGGAACGTGAAAGACTTAAAATGGATAAAGCAATTAAAAATAAAAGATAAATTTGGAGAAATTTTACCATGTGATTTCAAGATTTATTACAAAGTTGCAGTGGTCAAGATAGTATTGGTATATGAATAGACATATAAGATTAACAGAATAGAATAGAGTCCAGAAAATAAACTCACACATTCACAGCCATTTGACTTTTCACAGATATTCCAAGGTGATTCATTAGATAAAGGATAGTCTCTTCAACTTCAACAAATGACATTAGAACAACAGGAGATCCACATAGAAAACAAACAACCCTTGATTCTTACTTTGTGTCACACGAAATTAAATCAAAGTGTTAATAGTTCACAGATCTAAAGATGAAACCATAAAACCTCTAGAAGAAAATACAGAATAAAATATTTGTGACTTGGCAGCAGGCAAAAACATTTATAATGTCACAAAAAAAGCCTGAACCGTTAAAGAAAAAAATAGTAAGTTTACACTTCACCAAAATCAAAACCTACTCTTCAAAATTTATTGTTAAGAAAATAAAAAGGCAGGCCACAGACTGACAGAATATATTGTCAATGTAGGACTTGATCCCAAATACATGAAAACTTTCACAATTCAGTAATAAGAGGACAAATCACCCAATTTAAAACTAGGCGTGGGGATGTAATGTGTAGCACAGGAAATATAGTCAATAATATTGTAATAACTTTGTATGATGATAGATGGCAACTAAATTTATCATGGTGTAATGTACTAAAATATTGATTCACTATGTTGTACCCCTGAAATTAATATAAGTCATTTATATTTCAATTAATTAACTAGGGAAAGTTTAAATAGCCAGTTCACAAAAGAAGATATACAAATAGCCATGGCCACAAATTACATGAAAAAGATGTTCTGCTTATGAAGGAAATACAAATGAAATCCATAATAGCAAACTACTACACACTCAACATTCAGAAAACTAAGATCATGGCATCTGGTCCCATCACTTCATGGGAAATAGATGGGGAAACAGTGGAAACAGTGGCTGACTTTATTTTTCTGGGCTCCAAAATCACTGAAGATGGTGACTGCAGCCATGAAATTAAAAGACGCTTGCTCCTTGGAAGGAAAGTTATGACCAACCTAGACAGCATATTAAAAAACAGAGACGTTACTTTGTTGACAAAGATCCATCTAGTCAAGGCTGTGTTTTTTCCAGTAGTCACATATGGATGTGAGAGTTGGACTGTGAAGAAAGCTGAGCACCGAAGAATTGATGCTTTTGAACTGTGGTGTTGGAGAAGACTCTTGAGAGTCCCTTGGACTGCAAGGAGATCCAACCAGTCCATCCTAAAGGAGATCAGTCCTGGATGTTCACTAGAAGGACTGACTTTGAAGCTGAAACTCCAATACTTTGGCCCACCTGATGCAAAGAGCTAACTCATTGGAAAAGACCCTGATTCTGGGAAAGATTGAGGGCAGGAAGAGAAGGGGAAGACAGAGGATGAGAAGGTTGGATGGCATCACCGACTCAATGGACATGAGTTTGGGTGAACTCCGGGAGTTAGTGATGGACAGGGAGGCCTGGCGTGCTGCGGTTCATGGGGTCGCAAAGAGTCGGACACGACTGAGCGACTGAACTGAACTGAACTGACACACTCACCAGAATGGCTAAAACTAAAAAGACTGCCAATACCAAATGATGGTGAGGATATGGAGGAGCCAGAACTCGTACTGCTGGTGGGCGTTCAAAATGGTAGAGCTACTTTGGAAAATATGATAACAGTTAAACATAAGATCAAATATATGTTTACCATAAAACCCACCAATCCCATTCCAGAAATTTCCAAGAGAAATGAAAACACAGACTTCTACGTAAATGCCCATAACAGTTTTATTCACAACAGCCCCAAGCTGAAAGTAACCAAATGTCCATCAAGGGATGAGCAGATAAACAAGTTGTTACACAAGGGTGTAACACTCAAGAAGACAGAGGAAAGGACTCGTGCGCAACAGCACACATGAGTCTCACAGATACTTTTGCTGAGTGAAAGAAACCAGACACAAGCAGGTAGTGTAAGTGATTTGTATAAAACTAAAAAAGACAAAGCTGACCTACAGGGATGCAAGATTCATCAGTGGTTACCAGGAATGAGGGTATGGTTGGAGACTGACTGCAAAGGAGTAAGAAGATAACTTTGTGGTAATGCAAGCATTCTGCATCTTGATTGTGGTAATGGTTTCACTGATTCAACCCTTTCAAAAAAACTTAAAATGGGTAAGTTTTGTTATAAAATATACATCAATAAATTTTATTTTAAAACATATATATGTTGGGACTGCCCTGGCCGTTCAGTGGTTAAGAATCTGTGCTTCCACTGCAAGGGCACAGCTTCAATCTCTGGTCGGGGAACTAAGATCCCACACGCAGCATGGTGCAGTCAGAAAAGCAAAAACATGGTGTATGTTACTTCTTATTTTTCAAATAAATAGACTTGAAAAAAAATAGAAAAACAACAACCTAAAGGCCCTTTCTTGGGTAAATCAAATCAATATTCTGCACATGTATAGCATGGAGCGCCGTGTAACGGTTAAAGCAAGCTAAAAGCACACCTCTGCATAAGGAAGGGAGGTCCTTGTACTTACAGCTTTTCTTTAGGACTGGCTACAAAGCGGGCAGAACGATGGGCTTGAGGGGGACGTAGAGTTGAGTTATTAACACCAGCTGAGCTTAAAGAACATTTGAAGGCTCTCAGTCTACGTAGTGTCGAGTCCCAGGGGCTTCCCAGGTGGTGGTAAAGAACCCGCCTGCCAATGCAGGATGCATAAGAGCCACAGGTTCAATCCCTGGGTTGGGAAGATCCCCTGGAAAAGGGCATGGCAACCCACTCCAGCATACTTGCCTGGAGAATCCCATGGACAGAGGAGCCTGGTGGGCTACAGCCCATGGGGTTGTAAAAAGTCAGACACAACTGAAGTGTCTTAGCACACAGAGAATAACTGGGAGTTTGCAATCCCATCAAGAATCAGGATTGTCATTTATTTGGTGTCAAGAAGGCTCACAAGTGCTTGCCCTAAGTGAGCATCCAAATGTTGAAGACAGGGTTCCAAGCCCCGTTCTGCACTACCTTGATGATTTCCCTTGTCTGGCCTTCAGTTTCTCAATTTATGACATGGGGAGGTTGGACTAGATGAAAGCTTCCTGCAGCTATGACACTATGGCATTGAACTTTTCCAGGGAATGTCTGCCCCTTCACTCAAAGCTCAAGGGCTGTGCTTACTTCATACACACCACTCTCCCAGATCAACCCCATAGGGAGTTTATGTCCAGGACTGTAAATAGCCGGCTATTTCTATCCTACACCATCCTTCCCACCTGGGTTGTTGCAGAAATTCCAAATCCTAGTGAAACTTCATATTTAGGTAGGGTCCACATGAAAGGCATATCATGTCACATCAAAAATGTTCTCCCCAAACTATATTCATTGACATCTTTATCACGAGAGTATTTTTAAAAGTACCAACCTATAAACAATCAAATGGCCATCAACTGGGAATGGAATATACAGCCTATGAAAACTGTAATAACACCAAAATGTTCATGGTATAATGTAACTTTTTCCTTTTTTTTTGGCCATGCCATGCGGCATGCAGGATCTTAGTTTCCCAACCAGGATCAAACCTGTGCCCCCTGCGTTGGGGACTGTGGAGTCTTAATCACTGGACCAGCGGGGGAAGCATTTTTTTTAATGTAACTTTTACAAAGCATATAACACTGTATGTGCCTTATGACTACAACTTAGTGAATATGCATAGAAAGAATGAAATGTTCCAGGAATTTTGATTCTCAGCTGTATCTCAAACTAGCTGAAGCCCAAGACAGAATGAAATGACTTGTGCTTCTGAGAGCTGAAGCTGAAGGACCTCACATTATGTGACCAGAAGTCCATTTCTTTCTGGACTATGTTTTCCCAGCAAGGGCTCTCCTCCTGGGAGACAAGGATGGCAGTCAATAGCTCCAGGTTTATCTTTTATTGATCTAGTAATATAAGCATAAAGTGAGAGCCTCTTTCTGGCAAAAGTTTTGAATTTCATTGGCAAAACATGAGTCATGCACCTATTCCAGGACTGGTTTCAGGGGTGCAGCCTCATAGAACCCTTAGTTTGGTTTAATGCTCTGCTGTGGCATCTTAAAATTCTTAAGAATTTTTGAATGAGAGAACTTGCACTTTTGTTTTGTACTGGGCCTTGTAGAGCTGGTCTGGGCTGAACCCAACTCAAATCCCACAGTCTGAGAACAAGAGGATTGGTTCCCCGGTAGAAAATAGGAAACTGTTACCAGGAGGAAGGGAGGCTAAATAGAGAAACAGCAGACATTCGCCACAGATGCTAACAACAGTTGGGCTAGGGTAGTGCTGATTATTACAATTTTTATTGATATTATTACTTTGCAATGTGTCTCTATTTCTCATTTAAATACAAAAAAGAGAATCCAGTTCCTCTCTTAGAAGTGAGAGTTGTCAGAGAGGTGAACTGGGATAAGGAGCCCAGCTTCTACATGGGGGCTGTTCAAAAGCTTCCAGAGCTGAGCAACATCCAAAATAGTGCTGGTCCCAACCTCATGCTTAAAGTCTGGAGGGGTTGAAATGGAAATATCGGTATGTGATGGATTATTCCATTTGTCACCCACTGAAGTACATTCCCTGGCCCTGGCTTCTGAAAGGCCTCCAGACTGCTATCCAGAGAATAGAAAAGTGTGCTAAAGACCCCTAGAGAATCCTCACTTGCCCATGCTGTTTGAGAAGCAGATAGGTTTCAGATATTTTCTCTCCTTTGGCTCCTATCTTAAGCCTTATTTTTACTCCCCTCTCACTGGGAACAAATCTGAAGTTCACTATGCTGTGCTTTCTGCCCAAGTTCACATGCATAGAAAGTCAAAAAGGGATTAGAACCTACGTATGTAAACTCCGAAGTCCAAGCTTTACCCTCTAGATCTTTTCTGCCTCAACACAGGAACCAGATCTTGAAATTTCTGGCCTCTCTTTCTTTATATGACAGTGAAAATATGCCTAATCCTTCTCAGGTAACCCCAGGGCAACTTCCAACTTTCTCTCTCCCCTGCCAAGACTAAATGCACCGCTTGGTGGAAGGGGCAGGAGGATCAGTGACAAAGGCCCAGAGACCTACAAACCCTCCCAGACAGAAACAAATGTCATCCTGATCTTGCCTCACTTGTGAGAAGGTGGATGGAAGCCCTTTTCCTTGTTCTCAGTTTTACTCACCAGGTCCTCCTCCCCACGGAAGACCCTGTTATTATCTTCACTTAACAAATACCGTTTGTTCAGTTTCCTCCTGGGGGATCCTACATAACTACTGCCTAAGTGAACTGGAATACATTTCCTAAGGAAGTTTCTCTAGGTACATATCAAGATTGGAACTGTTGAGTCCACAGGTACAAGGCTGGGACCAGACGGAGGCAATGCAGCACCCAGAGCGCACGTGTAAGAAGGCCCGGCAGGTGGAGGGTCAGCCAGCACAGTGAAGGCCTTACTTTCCTCACCCTGGTCTGAGCCCTGCAAAGGTACCTGCGTATTTAATTACACTACATCTGCCACATGCTTCTCCCATCCCTCCATGACAGCACTTAATGCCATATGACCCGCTGAGACATGTCAGTTGGCTGGGGTAATGTGGTACCTCTTTCCTTTACTTTGCCTTTCTCTGATCTCCAGTGAGGGTAAGCCTCGAACACCTTAGCCAATCTGATTTATTCTGGGAATGACTTATTCATATCCTTCGCCCATTTTTAAAAAATTCGGTTTCCTTTTTATAGACTGATTTTTAGGAGTTATTTGATTATTCTAGTTATAGCTTGAACTATAAATATGTTGGTTTAAGACATGAAAAATATCTTCTCCTATATCATCACATATATGTTGATTTTGTCTACAGTATAGTAACATTTCCCATTTTGGTGTCATCAAATCCATCATTTTCCTCCTCATGGATTAAGCTTCTGATGTAATGATAAAACCTTTGCTATCACAGAGATTTTATCCTAAGTTCTAGTTTATTAGCATTATATTCTTACCTTTACAATAAGATATTTAATTGATTTAGAGTTTATGTATAAGGTCTGAGGTAGGGATCCAATTTTATTTTTTCTGCATTATGGGAAAAAATCAATATTCCCAGAACCATTTACTGAATAATTTAGATCTTCTCTAATCATTTGGAATTTTTTTCTCTATCACATACCAAGTTATATAAATGAATTCATTTTGGGTGTTTCAAACTATTCCAGTCATCTATTTGTCTATACCAATATCACAATATTTTAATTACTTGGTCTTGTAATCTGTTGTAATGCCTATAGAGTAAGACCTTCCCCTTGTTCTTCTTTTTCAAATTTGCTCTTAGCCTATTATGGACCTTTATTCTTCCATATACATTGTAAAATCAGTTTCCCAAGTTCCAACACAATCGGGCTAGAATTTTATTTTACTGGAATTGTGTTGAATATGTAGATCATCCTTCCAACGTTGAGACATCCCATTATTTATCTATGTATTCAAGTTTCTTTTAGATATATATATATATATTTGAATTTTAGAGTTAGTGTCCTAAAGATCTTGTGCATTTTTTGTTAGGTGAATTCCTAAATAGTTCAGTATCATGCAAGTTGTTTTTATTACAGTTTCAAGAAATGTATTATTATTGCCAAGGGACCCATTGTTGGCTTTATATTCTGATTTTATAAAATTACCTTTGTTCAGTTTTTTTATTAGGTTAATTAGCCTGTTGGTTCTCTTGTTTTCTATGTTGATGATGGTTTGACAGTAATATTTAACAGAATGGATGAACTTTGAGGACATTAGACAAAGTGAGACAAGTCAGACAGAGAATGACAAATACTGTAGGAGAGCCCTTATATGTGAAATCTAAATTTAAAAAAAAAAAGGAAAAACTGAACGCAAGCCCGGTTCAGTGACTAGGGGAATGGCGATGTTATTCACTGAGCAGGAGATCTGGGGAGAAACCTGATGCCAAGAGCTGACTCATTTGAAAAGACCCTGATGCTGGGAAAGATTGAGGGCAGGAGGAGAAGGGAACGATAGAGGATGAGATGGTTGAATGGCATCACTGACTCGATGGACATGGGTTTGGGTGAACTCCGGGAGTTGGTGATGGACAGGGAGGCCTGGCGTGCTGCGGTTCATGGGGTCGCAAAGAGTCGGACACGACTGAGCGACTGAACTGAACTGAGGTTCCACTTCAGATGTATTTATTCAGAGAGGCTTGTGGAACATCCAGTGAGGGGTCGAGTGGGCATCTGGATGGAAGGATATGGAGCTGAAGGCAGTGGTCTCGGATGTGAGACAGCTTTAGGTGTAACGCGTCCAAGCGGTTATTGGTGAATAAGTCACAAAGCACTTATAAAAGTGCCTAGCACGTGTGTGCTAACTACTGGTAGAACTATCGGACTACCCGCACAGAAGTGGAAGTTAAACCAGAGAGTGGACCAAGTCTCCCAGAGTCAGCCTAGATGCCAGCGGTTCTGAGGCCGGAGACCTGTGCAACATCAACTGTGGGGCGGCAGAGGACGTCAAGGAGACAGGAGGAAGGCCGGCTGAGGAAGTCAAGGGGACAAAATCAAGGAGCCGGGAGTGGCTCTACTGAGATTGTACAGGAATCTGGGACTGAATGTACACTTCCGCTAATGACCGAGCTTCAACGAGTTCCACCTCTCCTGGAAGGATCTAGCCAACTGCTACCTGCATTAGAGCCCAGAGCTGTTGCGCCGCGGCACTGACAAGGCCCGCCACGCCCCCGGAACGGCCACGCCCCCGGGCCCAACCTGAAGGAGCGCGTGCGCAGGAAGGGCCCCGCCCGCGGGCCCGCCCCCATCCGCCCCGGACCCGCCCCTTCCCCTGGGCGCCCTCTGAGGAGCCCTCGCCCCTGGGCCCGCCCCCAGTAGCTCTGGTCCCGCCCCTCCCTTGGGGCGCACTCCGTATAGCGTCTCTGAGTTGGACTGGACCCATGGCTCATCCCGTTTCGGTGCGGATCCAGCGCAGCGCCCGCGCCCGGCGTGCCTAAAGAGTGAGCAGCCTGTTTAGTCTCCTGGGCAGGCATCGGGGCGGCGTGAGGTCGCGCTCGGTGTCTCCAGCGCGGAGCAGCCGTACCGACAGCTTTCAGCCGCGAGCCAGTAGCCTCAGAGGGGCGGGAGCGGGGGCGGAGCCCGGGCACGGTGGGTGGGTCGGCATCACGTGGGTAAACATGCCGCACGTGGAGCGCAGCCTGAGCCCTGAAGGTGGTGTCAGCTAGCTGCTTGCAGAGAGTCGGGCAGGCTGCTGCGGCGCGCGGCCGGTAGGCTGGGAGGCAGAGGCCAGGCCCAAGCCCGCGTGCGCCCCACTGAGGCTCAGTTCCTTCCATTCAGCTAAACCCCTGCTAGCAATGGCAGGCACTGAGGTCGGCGCAGCAGTGTCAGGCCCTGGTCTAAAGGACGGTAATAAACCTTTAGATAGTGCCTGACCTCACTATCCCATTCCCAGGGATAGGTAGGCACTATCCCATTTCCCAGATGAGGAAAGCGGAGCCCTCAGCGGCTAAGAATCTTTTCCAAAGCCATGTGGCCAGAAAGTGGTGCATCCAAGATCCCAATGCAGTCAGCCTGGCTCTTTTGTGCAGGGGCCGAGATCCTGCTCCTGGCGTCCTGCTGCCGCCCTTTGGGGCTGGGGCTGGTCTAGGGCACTCCGTGAAGCCTAAGATTCCCAGTTTGTACAATGAGGTAGCAGTGGTGCCCGCCTCCAGAGGAGTCTCAGAGGCGGCGCTCAGCTAATCGTCACGATAGCTTCAGCCAGGGTGTCGTAGTTGAGGGGATGGAGCTGGCGGGGACCTCTGGCCCTCCTTCTGGCCCACCCTGCTCTTGCCTGAGCCGGGGGTCGTCAGCGCCCCCTGCAGCGGCGCGCTGGGCACTCGGGAGCAGTCAGCGCTCCTTCCCAGAGCCGACTTCCACTCAGGCCCTCCTCCCTCCTTTCTCCTCCTCTTCCTCCTCCGCTTCCTCCATCTCTCTTCCTCCTCCTCCGTCCGCGCCGCGTGACCTGGAGCGCAGCTCGCAGAGTCGGTGGCCGCCAGGGGGCCGGGGTGGCCTGGGAGGGGCGGGCAGAGTGCGCAGGTTTCTTTAAAGAGAGTGTCCTGGGCACAGGAGCTGAGCTGCCCGGCTCCAGGGCGGGTAACAAGCGCCCTTCCCAGGGCCGTGCAGCCGGGCACCCTAGGAGCCACCATAGGGCCCAAAGTACCAGAAAGCAGATATTTGGGCCCCAACCTTCGGTTTGGTTTTGGGGTTCATGTAAACTGGTTAATGGAATAACCAGGCCCCGGCTTTTCATGAAGTGCAGCCACGGACCCTGAAACCAGTGTCTGTCGTGCCCGCTCCCCAACCCCATGACCTTGGACAAGTTGCTGAATCTCCCTCTATCTGTACCTTTTGTTTGAAACGGGGTTGTGGGAGAATTAAATGACTAAACTAGAACCTTAACAACAGTGCCGTGCACACTGTTGGGAGCATTCAGGCCAGGACTAAGAACTTGGTTTCTTGCTGTCTGAATCGAAACCCAAACCTTGAGGTCAGTTCTTCTCTAAAGATCTTTTTTATGGAAGGTACTGTGAATGCACCATTGAACAGCCACTTGCCCTGATCCAGTCCCTGAGACGTGTCAGGGCAGTCACACAAGCCTGTGTGGTGGCCCAGAAACTGAAGCCTTCTATTTGCCTCCTCCCAGCTCACTTACCTACTAACCAGTATCAGCATGTCTGTCTCTGATAATGCTACTTGCTTTGTCCCCACCCCCATCCCAGGACCAAGGGCCACGCATGTTTGGCTGCCCCTGTTTAGATAGTACCTCCCTGAACTGTGGTGGAATGTTGGATTCATACCTTTATTCTACTAAAGAGGGCAAGTCTATGCGCAGTGGTCTTCTGGGTGGCAAACAAACGCTTTGTGCGTGAGAGGCACAGGCTAGGTGCTTTGGCTAGTGAGGACCTTCCTGATCTCTGTCTTTTTTCCTCCAGGCCAGACTGGGGATCTTGGGTACTGGTCTAAGGAAGAGGAAGATGGAAGTAAAACATAGGGAAACCTAGCAGACACCAGAGAGGAAAATTGCAGGGTTTGAGTGTGAAGCAGACTTCAGTGTTAGGCTGCTCCTACCCTGAGACCAGGTGTGGGGCAGGCTTTCCCACAGGAGTGTCTAGAACCTTCTCTGCATCTTGGACCTGGCATAGAGACCAGCACTGTGGAGTCAAGGGCGCTTAAGGGTTGAATAACAGTGGCCACACACCTATAGTGAGATGAACATTGTTGGAAGCAGGATTTTTGCAGCTATCTCAGAGCATGCTCACATCTTGGCTGTCAACCATTGTTTGGGAGAGTTTTGTTATTTGTTTCTGTGTTTGCTCCCGTTTTCTCCACTCTAGCATCCCTTCACCCTGTCTGTGAGACCAGGTAGTTCACATGGCACTAACTCCATCCCGGCTGGCTCCTGCCTGGCTAATCAGAGCACTACATCCTCCTGGCCACAGTGATTAGAGAAGAGATAGGCATGTAACTCACTGGACCCATGAGAATCATCCCCAGGACTTTGGCTAGAGATTGAGGAAGGGCTTGCTGGTAGAAATATCAGCTTGGAGATACTGGCAGATATCACATGGAAGACGAGATCGGCATAGAACAAAGCTGAGCTGAGCAAGGGCATTAGATTCCAGAGGACAGCATGCAAACACCCAGATCCAGCCATGCCTGAGGCTAAATACGTCCCTGGGCTATCCAGAGGTCTGTATCCAAGAATTTCTTTTTTTCTCTTGGCTGTTTGAATTGTGTTTCACTTGCCACTGACTGTCTCTCTGTCATATGACCCTCCACTGGAGCCAAGACCACAGCCACCATTTCTGGATGAGAAAGAAATGTGAGCCTTGGGTACTCAGGGTCACATGGCTCCTCAGAGGTGGACCCAGCCTAGAAGTGTCTCTCCTGGTGTCTCTAGCAGGGGCTTCTGCCTCCTCTGGCCTCTCTCTAGACCCCCTGCCCTGGCCTCCTTCTATGGCCTTCCTGATCAGTGGGTGTGTGGCCACCCAGCCCACAGGTGACCTCGACTCTGTGTTTGCTGGGCTTGTACCCTCTAGGTCTGTCTTGTCTATAACTGTATCTTCTGGGCCCAGCATAGACGCTCTTGGAAAATACTGGTGGAGAGAATTAATGGGAATTGTAATTCCTGTGGCCTGCTGGGATTTGAAGGTAGAGATTTCAGAAAATCAGGAACCCCCAGAGCTCCCTCTCTCCCACCCTGACACCTGCCCTTGACATGCATGGCAGCCTCATGCCCCAACTTTTACTGACTACCTCAAAACCCTAGCTGGTGGCTCAACTGGTAAAGAATCTGCCTGCAATGTGGGAGACCTGAGTTCTATCCCTGGGTTGTGAAGATCCCCTGGAGAAGGGAATGGCTACCTACTCCAGTATTCTGGCCTGGAAAATTCCATGGCCATATACGGTCCATGGGATTGCAAAGAGTCCATGGGTTTGCAAAGAGTCGGACACAACTGAGCGACTTTCACTCAAAACCCTCAACAATTTCCCTGCACCATCTCATGTATGGCCATGTGGCCAGTCTTGGGTAGTTGAGTGAGGAATGAGTTTTCACTCTTCTTCCCCACCTTGGATCTCCCTGCCCGACTCCAAAGGCGCAGGCACCACAGAAACACCCTGATAGGCCATGACTGCTCCCCACCAGCACACCAGAAGGGGTGAGTAGAATTGTTCAAGAGGTGAGGGCTTGCTGCCCATAAGCAGGCTGTGCATCTCCTGAAATGTGCAGCAGCACATCTGCCCAGAGAAAAAGGGAGGCCCAGAATTGCAAGCTTTTGTTATTTTTACTTTTTGGTGTGAGGGGCCATCTGTGCAGGTTTGAGCTTGTCTGGAGGAAACCAGGATTTGTAGATGAAATTCAAATGTAGGATTACTTTGCAGGCTGTCATGCTGAGACTTTCTCCAGGAGCTGGGGCAGAGTGCTGATATTTTTATAGCAGCAGAGTGTGCCAGAGGCCAGCAGCTGCTCAGGGTAAGTGAGCACATGCGGCCCTCCAGCAACCTCTCAGTGCTGGTCTTCTCTCAGTGTGGGCTTCACCAAGGGTGCCAGCCTGGGTCACCAGCTATGCAGATGGGCCCCCACTGCCTGTGAAGACGGGGCTTAGAGGGTAGAAAGGCAGGTACAGCAGGAAGGAGGTTGGCAGTGCTAGAGAGTGGGAGCCAAAGCAGCTCTGACCCCCTCCATCGTCACCATCAGTTCCTCCCAAAACAACCTCAATAAACACTAAGATGCAGATGCAGCCTCAGGATATACCACAGCCCCTACCTTCAGCTGCAAGGCACTCTTAAGCCTCCTGCTTAGAAATTCCACAACTGCCCTGCCTGAGCTACAGGTGGATATGACCACATTGGGATCCCTTCTAGGGTCTTCCCACAAACCAGGGCTGCCTGGCATGGGGATGAGGGCACATGCCAATGTGAAATGTACAGGAGAGCCATCCAAACCCCATCCTGAAAGCCCTCTGAGGGGTGTTCCAGGTGAGGGTCTGGTACAGGGCTCTGCAGCTTGTACACCACCCCATGCATCCTGGGCTAATGAAGTTGGTGTTCAGACAATGGCAGAGGTGTCAGGCATGCACACTTGCCTCATTCATTTGTAACAGGAAACATTGTTTATCACCTACATGCTTTCCTTGGGCTTCTCTCCTGGGCCAGAGGTGCAGCAGCACATTATGGGGTAGCATAAGAAGAAGAAGGAGAAAAAGACATTGAGGTTTATCACACTGGAGTGTGGAAACTCTTCAAGGCCATTGCTGACAGCTCCTCCTGGGTTCCGAGGTGGAAGGATGACAGCAGACATGGGCAAATAAATGATTCATGACAATTTCATTCACTGCTATGCCCCCGGCACATATACCCTTTCTAACTTATGCTAAAACAACAAAATTTAGTAATAAGAGATAGGGACTGTGGGAGGAAAGCAACTCAACCTCCTTTTTTCTTTCTTCAAAAAGAACCCTTAGGTGAGGTATACCAAATAAAGCAAGAGAATTCCAGAAAAACATCTACTTCTGCTTTACTGACTATGCTAAAGCCTTTGAATGTGTGGATCATAACAAACTGTGGAACATTCTTAAAGAGATGGGAATATCAGACCACCTTACCTACCTCCTGAGAAATCTGTACAGAGGTCAAGAAGCAACAGTTAGAACTGGACATGGAACAACAGACTGGTTCCAAATTGGAAAAGGAGTATGTCAAGGCTGTATATTGTCACCCTGCTTATTTAACTTATATGCAGAAGACATCATGCAAAATGCCAGGCTGAATGAAACAGGAGCTGGAATCGAGATTGCTGGGAGAAATACCAATAACCTCAGATATGCAGATGACACCACCCTTATGGCAGAAAGTGAAGAGGAGCTAAAGAGCATCTTGATGAAGGTGAAAGAGGAGAGTGAAAAAGCTGGTTTAAAACTCAACATTCAAAGAACAAAGATCATGGCATCTGGTCCCATCACTTCATGGAAAATAGATGGAGAAACAATGACAGACTTTATTTTCTTGGGCTGCAAAATCACTGCAGATCATGACTGCAGCCACAAAATTAAAAGACACTTGCTCCTTGGAAGAAAAGCTATGACCAACCTAGGCAACATATTAAAAAGCAGAGACATTACTTTGTTGACAAAAGTCCGTCTAGTCAAAACTATGGTTTTTCCAGTGGTCATGTATGGATGTGAGAGTTGGACCATAAAGAAGGCTGAGCACTGAACAATTGATGCTTTTGAACTGTAGTGTTGGAGAAGACTCTTGAGGGTCCCTTGGACTGCAAGGAGATCCAACCAGTCCATCCTAAAGGAAATCAGTCCTGAATATTCATTGGGAGGACTGATGCTGATGCTGAAGCTCCAATACTTTGGCCACCTGATGCCAAGAGCTGACTCATTGGAAAAGACCCTGATGCTGGGAAAGGTTGAAGGCAGAAGGAGAAGGGGACAATAGAGGACAAAATGGTTAGATGGCATCAATGACTCAAGGGACATGAGTTTGAGCAAGCTCCAAGAGATGGTGAAGAACAGGGAAGCCTGACATGTCACAGTCTTTGGGGTTGCAAAGAGTGAGACACAACTGAGCGACTGAATAACAAAATACTGCTGTGCACGCACACACACACATACACACACACACACCTTCCCTGCCTGTCACTCCACCCAGAGGACTCATTACCCACATAAGAGTACCTGTACAGGGAGTTATGGAGAAGCAGGGTGGAGGAGGATGGGGGCAGGGCCTGGTTGGGGACACAGCAAATGACCATCGCCAGGCAGGACTGCTGTTGGCATTGCCAGGGAGCGCCAGGGTGCGCAGATGATGGGGGAGGGCCCCAGAGGAGTGCTTCCAGGGCCTTGCTGGGCTCCAGGCTCATGCTGGGCCTGACTAACTGGGCAGACAGACCTTTTCTCTTTTTTTTTGAACAGAAACAAAAGGATGAAATCATTAGCATCAATTGAGCACAGTCAGTGTAGATTACTGAGGTGCCATTGTTGTGAGGATAAAAGAAATGTAATTAATAAAACCCATCCAGACAGCCTTTTGTGCTTCCCATAAATTCTTTATTGGCTTCTGCATCTATCTCGTCCACAGACAAGCCCTCTCTTTCCGCTGCCCTGGACACTGCTAAAATGAATAGTGCAGAAAATCACTCCTGAGATCTGGAAACTCATCTTTTTCCATGGTAATTTGTCTTCTCAAACCTCAGTTTTCTCCATCACAGAGGCAGATTTAGAGCATTTTCCAGTAGCACAGGGCAGAATTCCATTCAGGGAAGAACAAAGCCCACCCTAAGGTCGAGGCTTCTGAGGGAAGCCCAAGGTCCCTCACACTCAAGACCATGTTCAGGCCAGGAACTTTTCAGGCACCAGCCTTTGGGTAGAGGTCAATTTTCTGGCAGCAGCCCTGGAATCACACCTGCCCAAACTCTGGCCTTGATGTGCCCTAGCTGGGCTGAAGGTCAAAGGTCACCCTGAGGGTCACCAGGAAACCTGGACGCCCAGGAGGAGGTGAGGCAGCTCTCAGCCCCTAGGAGGCTTTCCGCCACCTGCTTGCCAGTCTGACGTCTGCAGCATGCTGTTGCCTTCCTGACATCTAGAGAAACGAAACTCCTTTGCATGGCAGGAAGTAGGGGGTGGCTCCCTAAAGTGTGATTGCGAACCTGAAAATACCCTAAACCCATCTCTTATCACCACCTGGAAGACTAGAGTCTGAAGAGAAACAGAAAGCAATGCAACCCCTCAGAGGCACGTGCTGTGGCCACACTGCCCACTGGGTGGGTGAGGAACCAGAGGCCCAGGGCAGGCAAATGATGAGCTAAAAGCCCTATATACCTTTGAGTGATGGCCAGCTGAAATTCTCCTGTAAAATCCAGAAGTCTGAAACTTTTCTGTGGGAGCCAGGCAGATAAAGAACATACCTTTGGACACCAAGACATTTTGTCCTGAAAATTAAACCTGTTCAAATATTCTGTGCTTCAGAGAGAAATTTGCCCTCTGTGCCACTTCTCTTGAGACATTCCACTTTCTTGATCTATACTGTTTTCTCACTTTTGATAGAGTCATGGGTTGCCTAAGTAAAGATCAAAGCAGCGGGTCCTGCGAGGCAGCAGGGAGTGTGGTGGGAACGCTGGTTCTCTGCAGACTGATGGTGCTGCCCAGATCTGGGAGCCATGTCTGTATGTGAACTCTCCCAAGTTTTAAATGTTGGCTCAAATGTTTTCAAACCCCTTTTGCAGCCCAGACACAACAAACCCGGCGCACCAGCATAGGACATACAGCCCTGAGGTGGCACCTCTAGATCCGTTCTGTCTGCTGCAGGGACCCCCACAGCCTCTGGGATGGAGTACACAGAATTCCAAGGGACTCACTTCAGACCAAGTCATTACCTCACACAGATCGAATGTTCACTGCTCATCTCTTAACAAGAGAGAGCGCGGTTAGGTGTTTAGCAAGGGAGACACAGAGAACCTTCTGGATGACCTAGGCTGTAACCGTTAGGATATGTTAACTTTGCACTTTTTTTTTTTCTATTAAGGAAGGTACTGCTACGCTGCTTCACCACAGTCTTGGAGAATGGATGATGTCTGTCTGATGATGCACTGGAACCTGGGCACTTGCTTGTCATCCCACTCTTGCAATCCTCCCAGGAACTATGTGGCTCCTTTGCTCAGAGAAGGACTGCTCAGAGAAGGCAGAGACAGAGGCCTGACTCTTTCCTGTTGATGTTTAGCTTTTCAATCTTAATGTTAGTAGCATACATTCTCCTGAGCATGGAAGAGAAGAAACTTAATGAAAGTGATTATACATGTAAGGATCAATCCATGTACACATGGAGAAAATATTTAATGTGCTAGACCCTGAAATTATGTGCTAAGCAATGAAATAAATTGGCAAGCCACCACTGAAAAGTAAAAACAAAACAGCAAGTTTTTATGTGCATTTTAAACTACTTAGAGATGATACAGTTGAAGGAAACAGCAAATATTTTCATTTATTCATATGTTAGTTGTATGAACAGAAAAAATTCTGGAGCAATGTACACTCTTTTAACACCAAAACAGAATGGCATTTCTGGGGAGTTTTCACTTTTGATGTTGTATGTGTTTGTAGTATTCTAACATTATAACAAATATGCTGCACTATTGCAATTATAGGAAAACCAGTAAAGTTAAATAACAGCAATTTTACTGGGAAAAAAAGATGACATTACCAAAAAGCTGGAGCAGATGTGGGAAGGCAGGAACTCTCACACTCCTCACCTGGGAGAATAAATTGGCACAACTTGGGGAAGTAACCGATCACATCTAGCAAGTTGCAACAGCACATCCCCTTTGACATGGCAATTCCCCATCTAGGAATGTGTCCTAGGGAGTTAATATACATGGCACACGTGTGCACAAGATGTGGACTGCAGCACTGTCTGCGATGGTGAAAAAAACTGGAAACCTACACATATACATGTAGAAGGTATACGCTGTGGCATGCTCACTGAAGAGGAAACTTATCACAGTTGAAAATGAGTAAACCCTATCCTACAGGTATCAACGTGGATAAATGTTGAAAATAAAGTTGAAAAAGATAGCAAGTGGTATTATGATGTGTAAGGGTTTTTTTGTTTGTTTGTTTTTTGTTTTGGCTGCATGAGCTATTCACTGTGGTATGCGGGTCTCTCTCTAGTTGTGGCTCATAGACTCTAGAGCATGGGCTCAGGAGTTGCGGCCCAAAAGGTTAGTTGCTCCAAGGCAGATGGACTCTTCCCAGACCATGGATCGAACCCACATCCCTTGTGTTGGAAGGCAGATTCTTAACCAGTGACCACCAGGAAAGTCCTGATGTGTGAAGTTCTATTACACTTATGTGAATTTTAAAAACACCCAAAGCAGTGTTTCTGTAAATCTATTGCTTATGAATCCAGATATAAATGATAGAATTCTAAATATAGGTGTGGAAATCATCCACCTGGACCTCAGGGTGGTGGTTTCCTTTGAGGAGGAAAGAGACACTGTGGGATTAGGGAGGGTTACCACGGGGCCAGCCAGTGTGTCTGTGTGAGAAGTCAAGGGAGGGCAAAAGGTTTTTGGAAGGAAGGTGGGGTCAGCCGTGCTAAGTGTGGCAAAGATGCCCCGTGAGATGAAGGCTAAAGAGTACCACATGACCATTAGCTTTGCCACATGGCCATCTCAAGTGGCCTTGGCAGGGTAGTGTGTGGTGAGCGGGGCAGAAGCCCCACTGGAGGAGCTTGAAGGAGGAGGGACAGCAGGTGTATATGATACTTTCCAGGAGGCTGCCCAGGAAGGGCAGGAGTGAGATGGAGCTGAAGCCTGGGGAGGGCCAGGGAGCAGGCTTGCAGGGAGGAGCCTATGGAGGCTCAGAGCACCTCAGAGCAAGTGCCACGTGTTCCTGGAGTCCCCACTGCAGGGCTACTCCCGGCTCAGGCCTCAGTCTGACTGCCTACCTTTGTATTACCACCACCAGCAGCAGCAATAATAGCAAGGGCAACCATCTATTACTGTTTCTTTTTAATGTTCTACGTGCTAGGCTAAGACTTTTTATGCATTCTCCTGTTTAACCTCTCTTTTAACTTATGGAACAAAGACTGTTATTATCATCCCCATTTCACATCTGAGGATTACTAGGCTTGGAAAACTTAAGCATGGTGCCCAAAATCACCTTGTGAAATGGCAGGGAAAGGTCCCAGCTCCAGGTAACTGCCTCCAGAGCCCAATGAAGAAATGACATCAGTGTGGGTCCAGAAAGGGTCCTCTTACTGCAGGAGATGAGGTTTCAGCTGGCTGAGGTTGCAGAGGTGCAGAGCCCAAAATCACTGTTGCCTGGGAGTGCTGCAGGGCAGTCCCCACACAGGGCAGTCCCCTCGATGCCCCATCGCCTTCCTGCACGGTCACTTTCCCGTGGCACAAAAGCATGGCTCTGGGCTTGTTTCCTCAACCTGTGTCCACACATTGCTCTGAGCCTCACTCTCCTCTCGCACCAGCTCTTCCGCCAGGGGTATCAGCCCCGTCTTGAGCTTAATGTGCAGAAGCCCTTTGTGATGTAGCCTCTGTCACCTCATCTGCCTTTGTCTCCTTCCACTCCACTTTTCTAGGACTACTTGGAAGGACTCAACAGCCTCCCTCCCGAGCACAAGCACAGCTTCCACTCCATGCTTGCGTTTCATACCGCTGCCCTCCGGATTCCAGCTGTCCTTCGGTCTCCCAGCCTCTCCTGAGCTCTTGGACTCTTCCTGGGGCTTTCATCTCCAGGGCTAGTATAGCCTAGCACACAGCAGGGGCTCCCACGGGAGGCCAGCTCACTGTGTCGTGCCAGGGAAGCCAGCATTAGACACTCAGATGCTACACCAATTTTTGGAATTGGCATTGATCAGGAAAATTATTTGAGAGGGCAGAGAGTGTTCATTGAATAAAGGACAGCATTGCCCTCTTGTCTGAGGCTCTTGGGAAATGGTACCTGTTAGCTTGTGAAACTGAGCACATTAGAGTCTTCTGAAGTTAAATTTGAAATTGGGATGAGGTAGGAAAAAATCTATGCTCACTGAATACAAAATGCAATTGTCTGTCATTGCAGGAACTAAAGTATCTGCCACAAATTATATTTAAGACTCTATTGTCACAGGCAGATTAGCTAATGCTTGATTTTAAGTATAGGCTTCTAATGCTATTACTCCTGGTTAGCTCTGCCTGGCAGGTAACCTTGTGGAACAAATGACTGCATTGCTTGAATAACATATTTGATCAAACAGGACAATTCTTTCAAAAATTGAGTTCTCTGTGGCAATTTGAGACCTGTAATCAGCAAATTAGATGATTACAGCAGGGATAAAAATAGTCTTCTAACAATGTCCAAGGTATAAATGTGATTTGAATTTCAAAATGCTAAACATGTGGTAGGAAAATGCACGGTTGGATAAATATGACTAGACATTATCAGATTTGATTTCTCTTTCCACCCTGCTCTGAGGTAGAGCCTAGTTTTGCCCAAATAAACTTCAATCTCTTTTGTGCCTGAGTTGGAGCACAGAAGTGCATCCACACACTAAGCTCCATGTCTTAATGGACCCACAACTCTGCTTACTGGTTATTGGTCTCAAGAACAAGTCAAGGTGAAGCTCAGCATCTCTTATTCTCCCACTGGTATAAAATGACCTCTGTGAAACAGGCTGTCCAGGTTCCACACTTGGGAGACGGCCTTGGAAAACCTTCAACACCCACCACGTGAAGAACCGTGTGTTCTTTCTTAGGCGCCGGGGCCATAGACCTGACAGCAGCTGTGTGAGGGCTGCTGTGTAAATTCTGTGAGCTGGGGTGCGACATGAGGATGTGGTGTGCTCTACCACAGCCGGATCAGTCTTCATGATTGGCTGATAAGTTACCCCTCCCTTCTCTGGGTCCTTCCTGCTGACATCTTTGCCTCATAGCATTTGTTCACCAGGGGTGACTGGAGCTGCCACTTCCACCCCTGCTATCTGTTTGATATCACGTTGCCTCAGTTAGTTTCAGATGAATTGCAGAACAAATCTCATCTGGCAAATGGGTACAGAGCCAACCAGTGAGAGGTCAAAGTGTGTACTGAAACAAGCTCCTTCAAGAGGGGAAACTTGGTTTCACTTACTGGTGGCTTAGAGAGTTTCTGGCAGAGTCACAGAAAATATTGGATACTATGGATTTCACTTACCCATCTGGGATTCATCCTTGATTAGCAGATTATCAAGAGCTGCCTGTGGCAACACTGCCATTTAAAAGAATACCGATCTCCAGAAATACAGCACCCTGACAATTTACAAGTAAGGCAGCCTCATCTCAGCATACTCAGTAACTAACGCTCTTTGCAGTACGACGGCTCGCCAGTCCATGAGGTATTTACCTCAAACATGCTTTTGAGCCAGTGTTTCCTCACATCTGCCAAGCTCTCAAACTTATAAAACAGAAATGTATTTAGTGCCATATTTTTGCACAGAAAATGTCATATGTAAATTAACCCCTTTTAGGAATTTTCGAGTCACAAATGATCACCATTAAAAAGTCACTAAAGGCAAGAGTATGTCTGAGATGAATAATTAACTAAGAGTATCATTTGCTAAATGCCATTACACGTATATTTATAATGCATTTATTAAGAAAACTGCATTAAAATGACAGAACTATGACATCACAATGTGAAAAAGTAGGACCTCTCTCAAATTTCATATAAATGTGGTAGATTAAAAGTGGCTGTTTTTCTTTCTACTTCAGATAGATTTTTGCAAAATAACAAATACCAAGTTGAAATAAATGATATTTATTTGCTCATTCACCCTCCCTTAATGAACTCATACATAGACCAAAACACTGTGAGAAAATGAAACATAAGACTTGACAAGGCCACCACTTTGAGAACGTCCCACAAAATGTGATGTGAACTGTGCACATCGGGCCTTCAAGTGGACAGTGACCTCTTCTGTTAGCAAGGCACTTGGTGAATCCATCAGTGATCAGGGAACAGACTTTTCGAGTTACATGTAATTTTACTTTGCATTTTCTTCTTCAAAGTAGTTTAGGCTGCTACATTAACAAGTCCTCCAAGTAGATTCTTTAGGTTAAGCTTTGGATAAGGACACAGAGTACTAAATAACACTAATCACAGATACTTTATGACCGTAGTCCTGTGCTCGGGAAGAAATCACACATAAGGATCCTCTTGGATGCAGACGTGACTTCACTACTGTCACCATAGCCAGCCAGTGAGCCCACCTAGAGTCACCACTGCACAGGGCACTGTTGGAAGATGCCAATCAGAGCCTCATTCTAGCTCAGGGGCCCTTGGGAGGCCTGTGAGGCTGGCACCTGAAGCTCACTTCAAAAGTTTTCTTTTAATATATTTGTTTGAAAGGCTTGAGTTTTGAGAAGCATGAAGTTAATTAACAAAGAGAACTTGATACAGCCACATTCAAAGTTGACTCCTAACTTAAATTATCAGACATAGTTCATAAAACCAGCTGTCTCAAAGACAGTGTTTTATCTTTATTAAAAAATGGATAAACATAGCAGCACTTGCAAAAAACAATAGTTCATAAAAGGCATTGTACACTGTCAACTGATAGTATGGAAAGGGGAGGCCCCCAGCACAGCTGGTGGTGGGCTGTATATCACAACACTCACAACCACCTGTCCACTTAATACGACTCAGCCCAGAACAGCCATGGGGAGACCAACAGCAACATGGCACTCCTCAACTTCAAGCCTTTGTTATTTGTGTGAATAGTCAATCAAGTCAAGTATCACCCTCCTTAGCAGCATCTGGAGCACTCACTGGTGTTCTGGAGGTGGCTGGTGTACTTGACCCACTTATTAAAAAAATCTAAGCATTCAATAAAAAACCACTTCTCCCTGTCCAATGCCATCCACAGAAACCTTCTGTCATGGAAGAGAGATGCTCTTCCATTTAAATATCTGTAAAAGCTAATGCACGTCTCTGCTGCAGTCGACAGGAGAGAACCTGGAGCAGGCACTTCTGCACAGCTGTCTTTGGTGAGGATGCTGGAGTGGTCATGCTGATCCCTGCCCGCTGCTCTGCTTCTTACTGCTCTGTGGAGGGGTGAGGACTCCAGTGGGGAGAGGAGAAATCCTGTTTTCTTCAGATAATATGGCTTTCTTTGCTTGGGCTTTGTCCTGTTGATAAGAATAAAAGCAAGAAATAGAAATGTTACAATGGAAGACTATACCCTCTGGGCTTCACTTACTTTGTGCTTTTTCCTATGTAGGTGAGTGAAGGAAAAAAAATAGCAAAGAACAATCTAAAAGCCTGGGGTCTATATGATACTTAAGAGATAGGATCTGTTGATCCCATTTTTTCTTTTCCAAGGAATTAAAAAGAACTGGAGTCTTTTTAGGATTATCTGGAGCCTGTATGAAGCAAAGTGAAGAGGCTGCCCAGGCAGTTTTAAGACTTTGGGAAACAAGAAACAGTACTGACCAGCAAATCCAAGCTGTTTATATGGGTCTGGATGTTGTGTGCATCTTCAGCAGGAACTCCCCTGAAGTGCTTAAGTTTTGAACTTCCTGTCTCCCTTATAACTATGGCAAATGGAACCATCCACTTGACACACTTCTCTATATCACACCACTGATACCCTGCAATGAAAATACATGTTACGCTTGATTTGAGACGAACAACTGGTTTGTAAGTTTCATATATCTTGTTAATGGACTGGAAAGCCAACATACCTGAAACCTTTTGCATCAGTTCAGATGAAGAGAAATGATACAAGGCGGAAGCAGCAAGTACACCATAAGAAAATTCTAAGCACCCGACATCCAGGACACAGAGATCTAAAAGCTATGGGGAAGAACAGAGCACTAAGGGACATGCCAACACACACCCCTTCTAGAGTTACTCAGTCTAGTGGTGGGTTAGGGTGCCCCACAGAGGTAGTAGAGCCACTTACCTCTGCAATCTGTATGAAGATTTGCTGAGGATACTGAGGCAGGAGCACTTCATAAACATCATTTAGATATGCAACCTGCATGTATACATTCAACCAGGACACAATGGTCAGGGGACTTAAATGCCACTTAAGGGCCTATGGGAAAACAGAAAACAGACCACTGGTTGAAAAAAGAAAAAGACATTTCTCTTCCATTTGGTCCTCTATAGTGTTAGCTGCTCAGTCGTGTCTGACTCTTTGTGTCCCCACAGACTGTACACCACCAGGATCCTCTGTCCATGGATTCTTCAGCCAAGAATACTGGAGTAGGTTGTGATTCCCTTCTCCAGGGGAACTTCCAGACCCAGGGATTGAACCCTGGTCTCCTGCATTACAGACAGATTCTTTACTATCTGAGCTACCAGGGAAGCCCCTCTAAAGGAGTTTCAAAATGCAGCCATTTCTCCTGCCACAATGTGTCCAGCTAGAGAACACCTAGCCAGATGCACTCATGCCAAATGTAGAAAAGATATTATGTATGTATTTTTGAAAAGGACTGAAAAATTAACTTGTAACATACCTTCATAATGATTAATTCCATGGTGAGAATTTCATCTCCTGAACAAGCCCCATCTGTAACATAAGCAAACTGGTGCAACTTTGGAGGATAGATTTCCTAAAAGGAAATAAAAGAAGATACTACTAGCAAAATGCCTATCTCTTATAGTTTAAACTTATATATTGTACCTCTCAAATTATTTTTTAGTATGCTAACATAAAAAGAAAGAGAGGGTACATTGATGGGATAAATATAAGACCTACTCTAGTGGTTCAAAATGCATTAATTGTGAAAGAAATGAAACATTCCCCCTCAACAATCAATCAACCTTTTACTTACTGAAGAGTTTTGAAAATTTCACCTTTTCAATACCTTTAGTAATGTGTTTGAAAGTTAGGCCCATCTACCCTTCTAATCACACCAAAATTTCTATCCTCTTAGGGAGAAGTTCAATTTTTTTGATTAAAGGAATTAAATTAACCTAAGCATTTTAAATACTCATACTTTTCTTGGTTAATTTCTAGCCTTTTTTTATGTGTGGCTAAATTTTAGAAGGCTTCAAATTAGAAAAATACAAATACAGACAAATAGTTGATCCCTTCCCCTAATTCCAGTGGATCTCAAGAAGAGCATGTACTACACAAAAAAATTTGAAAATTATTTACCTCAAGTTTGGCAGCAATAAATAAAGATGAAATCCCAATAAGTTGTAAAAGTGTTTTTACAACATTTTGTTGTGTTGCCATATACCGATCAAAGAAATCCTGTGCCAAGTAAAATGTCTCTCTGTGAAGTTTATAGACTTCACATACCTGAAAAAATAGTAAGTTTTAGAATAGTTACTTGAGGAAAACAAGAAAGACAAACAAACTTGCCATGATTTTGGTGAAGATAAAACCAAAGAGACAGAAGCTGGCTTTTCGTAGAGGATGGTTACCTTGCTTATCCCTAAGCACACGCACAATGAAAAACTGGAACTCAGGATAAGGATGAAGCATTCTGTGATCGAATGTAAGAGCGAAAGCTCACAGGCTGCAGCAAGAAGTACATTCACAGTACAGTAAAAGCAGTGTTTCAAGGAAAAACACAATTTTCTCAAAGAAATATGTGCCCTTTTGTAAGTTTCATTATGATGTGAGGAAAGAACTACAATATTTCTTCACAATGAACATCATCAGTATGAAAGTTTGAAAGCTGGAACATAGGTTTATTTAAAGACCACAACACTAAAACACTGTTAATCTAATCACAAGAGGCAAAAGCTTTATTAAAAAGCATTAAATGAAAGACTCAGAGACCTAGGTTCTATCCTAGGCTCCCCTTTAGAAAAACCAATTATAAAATTGAGACATTATAAATTAGTCCTGCTTTGTTAACCTCACAGGACTGCTGTGAGATATGGAAAAATAGTACACATGATGGAGTTGAAAAGGACCAAAGAAATATTAGACCTCAATTCATTACTATCATCAAATGTTTGATTATGCATTTAAAACTGCTATTCCTAAACAGTATATCCCAAATAAGTACACTTCACAGGGTTATAAGTAGGAAAGGCACCAGTGGAAACAACAAACAGAACATTACTAGAAAACTCCATCAATCACCAAAGAGTTTCTAAGTCCATGTGGAACCATGTTTAGAGTCAGTCTTTATTAAGTAACATAACTACAATCGGATTAGAAGTGAAACCAGAGCTTCTGTTCTCTACAGAACAAACTTTCAGACCTATTTTACCCAGCTCACCATCAGGCACACTGTGAAGCACTTCTTTTTTTGCTACATACTTCTTGGCTGGGCTGGGGGCTGGGAAATTTAACATCACTGCAGATAAGACTGCCTGTGAACTGCGGACTCATGTTTTGTCCCACTTTAGACATAAAAGTTATCATTCTTTTCTATCCTTTCAATAGTATTACATGACTTTTTTGATTGACTTCCAGGGGAAATCATTTCTTTAGAAAGTATCAATGGCATCAATTGCACCATATATAACAGATCCACTAAGTCACAACATCTTTTGAGTTGAAGCCTAAGAGATTAAAGCATACTATATCTAATGCTTCAAGGAATTATAAAAAGTTCCAAAAGGCCCAGGAGGGCTATGTGCCATGGTGGGTCTACGGACAACTGTAAGGCCTATAGTTTTAAGCAGGCCTGCCAAAGAATTTGTACATTTGTACATTTTCTATGTTGACATTTTCAGGGACCAATAAAGAAAAGGAAATTAAGAATGATAAAAAGATGTTTTTATGTAAATCTTACATGGCCTACTACATAAGCTATTGTTTGGTCACTAAGTCTGACTCCTTTGCGACCCCAAAAAGGAGATCTGTAGGCCGCCAGGCTCCTCTATACATGGGATTTCCCACTCAAGTATACTGGAGTGGGCTGCCATTTTCTTCTCCAGGGGATCTTCCCTACCAAGAGGCCTCCCAGGTGGCTCAGTGGTAAAGAATCTGCCTGCCAGTGCAGGAGACTTGGGTTCAATCCCTGGATCAGGAAGATCCCCTGGAGGAAGAAATGGCAACTCATTCCAGTATTCTTGCCTGGAATCTCATGGACAGTGGAGCTTGGCAGACTACAGTCAAGGGGGTCGCAAAGAGTTGGATATGACTTAGCATGCATGCACACACATGTAAGCTGTACTTCATATGCACTATTTCTAATCCACACAAACTATGTAAGGAAAATACTAATAGAAAACATTACAATGAGAAAATCAAGTTAAATGACTTGCCTGACTGAGGCACAAAGATGTTAAGTGGCAGATTTGACTCTAGGACAAGCACAACTAGGGTACACATACCCTGTCAACACACACTTTCTGAAGGTACATGGCACTGTTTTCAGGGAATACGTAGCCACACAGCTTCCATGTATACTTTCATAAAATGGATCTGCTTAAGATACCCTTCCACTCACAGAAGAAAGCTCATTTTGCACCCACCCAAGGTTTACAGAGGTGTCTAGGTATGTTTGTTAGTCACTCAGTCGTATCTGACTCTGCAACCCCAGGGACTGTAGTCCGCTAGGCTCCTTTGTCCATGGGATTCTCTAGGCAAGAACACTTGAGTGGATTCCCATTCCCTTTCCCAGGGGATCTTCCTGACCCAAGGATCAAACCTGGATCTCCTGCATTGCAGAAGGATTCTCTACCATCTGAGCCACAAGGGAAGTGGTATCCAAGAAATGTCCTTTAATCAAACCACTATTGAGACACCCACACTTCCTCCCAGAAAGAGGTGCACTGCCTATACAACATAACTTCTTATATTTAACAATTATTTACTATAACTTATAATCTTGTTATTTGATCAGTTTTTGTATGATAATGTGAAGTATGAAAGTGTGATCAATAGAAGATTTGAACAATATATTTTGTTAGGATAAACTTCTGTGGGGAAAGAGAAATGGGTCCCAAGGAGTTAAAATGAAACAATACAAAATTTCTGACTGTTAAAGATAAATTTGTTCATATATTTTTAAACATTTGGTAGTACGCTATCAAATAGCTGTTACACATTCTATTGTGTACACTTAAAAAGCAATTTAATTAACAAAGATCAAATACCAATATTTATAATTAATTGGAAAATACAACCTTTGCAACTATTTAAATTTTGAGAAAAAAATTCAGACGCCAACTTAAAAACATCTAAGGGATAAACAGACTTCAGAAATTCTTTTAAGGAAGTACATAAGCAAAAAAGTTAAACCACTGTAGTATATATACCACAGTTCAGAGACACAGAATGTGTCAATGGAATCAAACACATGAAGAGATTACAACATCACAAAAGAATCTAGAAACGGTCAGTGCTTCTAGTTAACCAGAAGGCTCAACCTACCTCCATTAACCAATCCAGAAGAATTGCTCGCATTTTAGGCTGCAGAAGAGGGTGCCGTTGCATAAGGTGCTTGTCCCTCAAGTATGTCTTTTCCTTGTTTAACATGATTTTCCATACTTCCTCTCTATTTGCCCAGCTACAAAACAACAAAACCAAGCAAAACACAAAAGTCAGGCATCAGTATGCATCCAACTAGCGAAGTGGAAGTGCACACAGGGAGTAAGAGACCCAGGAGGCACTCGGTGGTCAGCTTACTTCAGTACAGGCAGTGGCGACGCTCTGGATGACGACGGCGTGCTCCTCTGAGGCTTGTATGCAGCGTGTGGGTACAGAAGTTCATCTTCTTCTTTGTCAGGTGTGGGAATCAGGGAGCAGGGGTTTTCACAGGCTCTATTACTGTCCCAAGGCTGTAAAATAAAGACATGTTAAAAAAGTTTGATGTAAACCAGCTGTTTTTACATTCATTGATTTGTAAAACAGCCAGTAAAACAAAAAAATGTCTTTACACACCTAGAGCAATCTCTAGGCCTAAATCAATATTCCGGCCTAAATTAAGATGGAGATAGCATGGAAGACACAGTAATGACTCCAAGCTCTCACGTTCTCAGGAGTCTATGCAGTAAGTACCTAAGAAAACTAGTCAGTAGCATTTATTCTCCATATCATCATCCTCATATGAGGTACGTGAGGGCACAGGAAGGGTAAGACAAAATGCAAACAGTTCTTACATTACCGAAAAAGAAAATCTACTTGCAGTTCAGTTAGATACTAAGCATGGCTCCAAAAGGGTATTGTGAGATTTGGTCACAATTCAAAGACCTGGGTTTTTTAACAAGTACAACTAACCTAATAAAATGTCTTAAAAGTGAAAGACAGAATTTCCAATAAAAGTATTTACATAAGCACTCCACAACCACAAGTATAAAACTGACTGCCATCTACATTTAGTCTCCTCATTTAATAAAAACCCACCAAATGTGACATCTTCCTTTGGTTCCAGGTCAAGCCAAATATATTACATAATGAGGACCTTTCATTTTCCTTAATTCAAATGGAAAAAAAAAGGAGTATCTGCCTACTTAAAACCACATCAAGCAAGAGTCACAGGATTTACTAAAAGTCTATAGAGATAAAGCCTAGATATTCCTGAAGACCTTTGAAACCCACCCCCAAAGGCTTATATAGTAATAAATGCTAAACCATCATTAAAAACCCAAACAATACTTCTTTTAAAAAGTCCAGATATTTAATTCAATTTTTAATATTTGGAAAATGTCATTTTGCCATTTAAAGTTTTTTCTTTTTAAAGCTACTTTTTATCATCTTACTCTAAACAACTATGATTGTTTTTTAAAATTATAATGAATTTATTGAAGATATGGCATGTTAACAATCCTGCCAGCATGGACGCTCTGTTAAAGCTCTGAGACTCTTGGCAATTTTTTTTTAAAGCAGAGAGATCGTTAATGTTGACTGGAATAGAGACAACCGAGAAGACTGTAAATGAACATGGAAACATGGGCTCTCCAAGTGCTGCTTGGAAGATATGGGACAGGGTGGCTATCACAGCACACTGGCCACTTTCAGAGGAAGCCAGAGCACTTTCAAGGTACTGAGAAGAGCAAAGTAGGATAAAGCTCTCCTCCATCCAATGTGCACAGAATTGAGCATGCAAATTAACCATGACAGATCTTGCCAACAGCTGCTGGAGAAGGGCAACATCCTCTTCCAGTTCTAGAATCATGTGCTGGTATCATTTCCTTGACTCAAAAGGATCATGTTACAACAGCTTTACGTTGTATTCACTCAACAATGAATTCTAGTTTTGAAAGCAGAAGCTGGGTGTCACCCTCTACAGCCAGATGGCTGAAATAGTTGAGAGAAGACTTTTGGAGATAAAATGGTAACAGTTCCCAACCTGCAGCACACAGACAAATCAGGTGAACCACGAGCCCACAAATGGGCCCCAGAGTTGGCCTCTGACCAGTGTCGGAAGCAGAATAATGAAGTCTATATTCTTTAACTTGAATGTATACCATGTCTCAAAGAGAGCGAGATCAATCTGACTTTAGGAAGGAAGGGGATAATAGCAAGAGACCAATTTTGATTATTTCTAACCACCTCTGACTCTTTGTGCCTCTTTTAATGAAGAATGAAACTACCTTATGGAAAATTATGTTCTGAGAAGTAACTAATAGAAATTCCAGGACTCCATTTCAATAAACAAGTTGGTTCTCATGCAAAAAATTGAACAAAATGGATACGTTAAATAGACTTTAGACAAAAGAGCATTATTTTCATTGGGAAAAACCTAAGGTAAGAATCAAAGGTTCCATGTGGTCTTGATGTAGCAGTATCACAGAGTTCAGCATGATGGCTACAAGTAGCTCAGGGCTATTGAACAGGGCTGAACCATGATAACTCCACAGAAAAATTCTGTGTAATTAACTGGCAAAAAGGTTGTTACCCCACAATTCCAGCTTCATGAATCTACAGAGAAATAACATATGACACTGACTGCTTCATAAATGATGGGTAATTTTCAAGCTATCTACTTTAGACAATGTGTAGAAACCTGTTGTCATTAATCTCTGAACCATGAAAATGCCTTCTAGTGGGAAATAATATGGCTATTCACATATCACATCTATCAGCTCTCTGCAGTCCAGGGACAGGGCCAAAGCCCTGTCTTAGGCACCCTAGGCTCCACTCCAGTTATCTCTGGAACTGAAACTACTCTAAAACCCCAAGAAGTCAACAGGGACAGCTTTGCCTCAGCCTCAGTTAAAAATTCCAATTCAAAACATAGCTAGGAAGACAACCAATCTTGAATTTCACAAAGTTGAGATTCATTTTAGTACAGACCCACAAAAATTAACTTGCTTGGTTTGAAGTCTTTACAGGGAGAAAAAAAGAAAACAAAAAAAAAAGGAAAGAACTTGAAATGCACTGTCTTATTTCTTTTCCTAAAACAAAGTATCTCTTCTTCTAATACAGCAAGTAGATCATCAAGCTGTTGTTCAATATTAAGTGGAGTCTCCCCAGAAATGCTAATTACTAGGGTCTTGTGTGCAGTAACAACAGCTTTACCGTGTGTCCCACGGCTTTGAAGACCTTCACTCTTCCAGGCGCAGCTGCTATGGCTGTTGCTCACTGTCCTACAAGGTGATGTGCTGCCACTGCTAACCTCACCAGAACCACTTTCCTTGGCTCAAATACTATTCCTGCTCAGTTTTTATCTGTTATAGCGTCAGAAAGCCTAATCAGTTAGTTTGGAGATCGACTGCTTCCCCTACTGGGGTCATAACTACAGTCTCCAGCCATTTCTGGAGGCAGAGAGATAATGCAAGCTTTTTTGGCTAGGGACTTCTGATATTATGATGCTACCATGAACATGCAAGAAATATGGCGGGAACTCCATGAAGGAGGGGCAAGAGAAATGGACTGACTAGTCAATTTTAAAAATGTGTTGAGATGCACATATCATTACACAGAATGTCTTACTAATACTCTGGTGGAGGTCAGATCAAGCTCCAGGCAGCAGTTATCACTGTAAGTAATTGCTGAAGAGGCTAGAAGAACCATCAAAAAGGGGGAAAAAGTTTGAAACATGACCTAAAGGGAGTGGGAGCAGGGAAGGGAAGTCCTTAAGCACCATGAGGAAATAAACACAAGTGTGGATGGGGGAGAAGTTGCTTATGAGCACACACAAACCTCCATCATCACAGTTACCCAAAGAGCTCTGTGTCAGGAGCCCTCCCTCAGTTCACTAGCCTACAGCCTAGGCTATAGAACAGACTCCGCCCCTGGCTTGCACAGGACTCTGGGTTACTTTCCTCCTCTAACTGAATCTCAGTTTCCTCAAGGGCAAAAGGAGAGGACTGAGTTATGTGAGGTTCATTCTGGTTCTTCCAGACATCAGCGCATATTTGTAATCTCAGGGATGTCAGTCAGGAACACAGTCCTTCCTGGAATCCCAAGACTGGCAGAGGTCAGTGCCCACTGACAGGCACAGTGCTCGGTTATATGAACTGTGGCCACAGTGAGAGAAAAAGCCTTCAGCAGGAGGCAAGCAAGTATGAGACTCAATTTGACCCCAAACAAGCGGAGCCTCAACTTCGACCCAATCAGAAAATGTACCTACCTGACTGCCACACTGGCTTCTCACAGTCCTGTCAATTTTGGCAATTTCTTCATCTGGATCCTGCAAAAACTAACATAAAACAACCCCCATACCCCAAGGAAACACACCAAACAGCCCAAAGACAAAAACACAGACACAGAGAAGAAAAAGAAAGCTAGTAAGGTTATGATCACCATTTCTGCCAAACGCTCCCCCCACTACCCTTGATCCCTTATCAACAAATACATGGGCAGAACCCATTCTGGTACCCAGGTAAGATTGGGGGGGGGGGGTGGTATCCTCCCCCACCTGTCTCCTTTGTACTCACAACGGCTACATTTGCCTTTCTTTTCCTGGAGCGAACAGAGACATCGGTGCCACTTTCCTCTTTCATGGTATCCGGTTCCTTCGCATCCCTGTAAAACCAGGATGGCACAGAGGTAAGAGTCTACCCAAATCTCGGCCCACCCCTCCCCCACCACCGCACACCTTCCCCTTTCCCGCAGCGGCCAGGCCACTCACCTCTCCTTCTCCCTCGGCATGGCGCTGGGCGCAGGATCAGACCTCAGGCCTGGGGGCACGAAACGGCAGTGGGGTGAGAACGGCAGCAGAGGGGTCCAGGGCCCGCCGGCCTGTCCCGAGCACCCCTCCCCCTCCCGCGCGGGCGGCGGCGGCGGGAGCCTCCCGGGCCGGTCGGGAAAATGGCCGATGGGCCCGGGGTGGCCTGTCACCCGCGGCGCCACCAGCGGCCCGCGACGCCGGGTCGGAACCCAGGGTGCGGGGGGGCGCTCAACGCCCCCTGAAACTCTCTCCGGCCCACTGCCTCCCTCGGGACCCCCAGCTGCCTCAGTCTTCCCCTCAACACCTCCCCGGAGCCCGCTTCTGAGTCGCCCTACCGGGGCACCCCGCGCTGACGACTCCGGGGACCCGGCGACCCGGCCTCGCCCCACCCCCACCCGGGCCCGGCCCGACCCGACCCGGGCGCTCCAGGAGTTCTCGCCCGCCGCGCAGTCCGGCAGCCCGAGGCAGGGTCCTCACCCGAAGCCGTCTCCGCGGCAGGCAGGCAGGCAGGCGGCACGAGCCGAGGCCGGAGGCAGGAGGCAGACGCGAGCGGGAAGCCGGGAGGCGGGAGACGGCGGCGGGCCGAGCGCGCGGCGGTGGCGGGATCCGCGCCTGCCCCCTACACCGCGCTGGCGGCCGAGCCGGCTGCTCCTGCGCCCGGCTAAGAGCGGGACATTTAAAAATCCCAGCGCGCGGAACCGGCCCCCGGACCGCCCTCGCGCCCTCCCGCCACCCTCCGCTCCGCCCCGGCCGGCTCGGAGCCCCTCAGCTACAGCCAGAGGGCTCCGCCCCGCCCAGCCACCGCCCTCAGGACCGCCCTGCGCGCCGCAGGCCCGCCCAGGCGCTCAGGCTCGCCCGGGGCGGGGCCAGCGCGGGGCGGAGCTAAATGACAGGGCCTGCGCGCCGGAGGGGAGGGGCCCTGGGGCCGTGCGCCCCAGCTGCGGAGCCCGCGCGGGGCGGGACGCGGGGGCCGGCTGGCGCGCGCGGTGGGGCGGGGCTGCGCAGGCCGGGTCGCGGGGGAGGTCTGGCGCGAGAGCGGCGGAGGGGCGGGTCGCGGGGCTCTGGGGGCGGAGCCGAGCGGCGCTGGAGCGGCAAAAAGCCGCGTGGCCGGCGCTGGTGGAATGTAAACACGGCGGGCGGCGAGGCTTCGGTCCCCGACTGAGGGGTCGGGCCACTAGACCTGAAGTCCGTAGGCCTGCAGCGCCCGCGCACTGTCTCTCCTTGCACGTCCCCCCCGCCCCTGAGACGCAGGTTTCCGGGCCCTGAGTCAGGGTGGGATGTGCCCAAGGTCACAGCGCATGGTCACAGAGCCTAGAACCAGGGCCTCAGGCCGCCAGACCGGGGGCCGCCTGTGGAACAGCTGTTACTCCTGGACGTGCGTCCATCCATCTGTCCATGCGTGCGTGTGTTCATTCAGCTAATAGTCTAGCACCTTACCTTCCATGTGTGCCTTTCGCCACAGACTTTCTCCTGAGGATCGGAAGACCTTTTTGATGCTGGGATTCCATGCGGCCCTCTTTACCTTAAGCATTTACTTAAGCAGGCAGTAAAATCAAATCCACACTCCATGCCACTCCACGTGGACCTACCCTCAACCCCTCTCAGACCTTTCCTTCAACTGCCTCCCATCAGAGCTCCTCTGGCCATCCTCTGTCCTTTCTCATCTCGGGACCTTGGAATTTGTTGTCCCTAGCTCCGGCTCCTTGCAGCTACATCTTTTCTGAGAATTTCCAGGTCTTCCCCAGGAGTTCCTCTCCACCGCATTGCCCTGCTGTGGCTCCTTCACAGCACTTGCTGCCATATGTCTCTTGTCCGTGTTTGGTACTCTTCTCCCTGCCTTGTCTGTCTTGTTCACTGCTGTATCCCCCAGATCTTGGCATAGTGCCTGGAGGAAGGGAGGCACGTCAATCTTATTTGTGAAGGAATGCTTGAAAAACATGGTGACCAAGCCCTTGTGGATTTTACAGGCTAAGGAGACAAGTATTGACTATCATCACTTGAAAGTACCTACTGTACTAAACTTCTAGAAAATACATATAGCACAGGGCTCCTAAACACTCTCAAGACCCTTCCTGATTTACAGTCTCAGTCTTGGGCCTCCTCCCTCCATGACCGTCTTTTTGCAGTTAGAGCCTGGATCTTACTGGAGGACACAGTTTGTGTCATCCTCAGAGGCCCCTCCTAGCAGATTCTTGCCCTTCCAGGGCTCTGAGGTCAAGGCTGCTGAAATGTCTTGCTCAGATTGGCTTAGGTAGGCATGGAACCCAGGCTCCTAAATTCCCAGCCTTGTGCCCTTAGGTAGTAACAATAATGGGTATCACAAACATTTCAAAAATAACAGCTTTGTCCTAAATACTTCAAAGTGTTATCTCAACTAAACTTCTCAATAGTCCTATGACATTGATACCATGATTGTCTTATTTCACATATGGCACTATCTACTTCTTAGGGTCACTGTAAGGATTAAGTGAAATAATGCAGATGAATTGCTGAGTACAGTGCCTGGCACATAATAAATACCCAATTATTGACAGTTGTTAACAATGATAGACAAGACAGTTTTCCTTAGTGGTTGTAGTAATTTATACTCCTATCAGCGAAGAATACCACCAGGACTTCCCTGGTGGCCCAGTAGTTAATAATCTGCCTGCCAATGCAGGGGACATGGGTTTCCCCTAGTCAGGGAACTAAGATCCCACAAGCTGTGGAGCAACTAAGCCAGTGCACCGTAACTAGAGAAAGTCTACAAGCACCAATGAAGACCTACCACAGCCATGAATGAATAAATTTTTAAAATTTATTTAAAAAAAGAAGAAAAGACAAAAACTGTGGTGGCAGCAATCAGACCCCTCTGGGGTGGGGGTCCTAGGTACTACTGTACGCATGTTTTATATCTTGATCTAAGCAGTGGTTACATGGCTATGTTCCTAAATAAAACTTCAATGAGCTATATATATGTTGTTTGTGCACTTTACTGAGTGTATGCAATACCTGACTAAAAAATAAAATGGTTAATTTTTTTAAAATAATTGAAAAAACAATAAAGTAAGACTTTAATAATCTTTGCACACTGGGAGCTTCCAGTCTGAAAAGGAGGCAGTCATGTAGATTGGCAGTTGCAGTTCAGAGTGAAAAGAACTTGAATGGGAAAATTCTGGGGGCTACGATTTCATGTGGAGTTGGGAGCAAGGGCATTCAATCTACTCTTGGACACAGCTGCTTGGAGGAAGCAGCATCAAGGCCGGAAAGATGAATGAATTCAGCAGGAGCAATATAAAAATATGTTTAAGGCAGGAGAAACTGCCTCACAGAGACTTGGAGTCTTCAGAAGTCACCGATGGTCACTTGCTGGAGCAGTTCACCTCTGAGTCCATTTCGTTTTGTGTCCAAACACTGACAGCCTTGAGGGAGATAAGGATCACACTAAAGGTGACGAAACAGCTGCTGTGTAGGGAGGACAGCACCTTTCTTCTGCCATGAGACTTTGGGAAATTTCCTTAACCTCTTGGTGCCTCAATTTCTTCATCTGTAAAATGGGTGTGATTTTAATTCTCCCAACCTGTGAGGAATAAATGTATTAATATGTATAATGCATTTGCCATAATATCTAACATATAGTAAATGTTCAGTATGTAACAACTATCATCATTATTCATAAAGAAATTTGGGGCATTGGCTTAGCTTCATATGTGGTTTAGGCCCTGATGATGGTATTGGTTAAGGAACCAGGATGCAAGCCTTAAAAAGTAAGCCCGTGGAGGTTGCAAGGGCCAAGTACTTCCTAGATAGGATTCCTTAATCCAGGGCCCGCAGACAGCCTTCAGGATCCCAGGAAACTGCCTACTGACAGTGCCAGCCCATCAAGTCCACTTTCCTGGGCAGCTGGTGCATAACTTTACCAGCTCCTTAAAGGTACACACAAAAGTTAAGGAGCGCTGTAGAGGGTAGATGGAGGAAGGCATGGGTTGTGACTAGGGGTGGAGCTGGTCCAGGCTTTGCTTTCAGGCAGGGCTGGACAACTGTGGCTGCCTGGCTGAGCCAAAGGTGTGTGTGTGGGGTGGGGCGGGGGGTGGAAGGGGCAGGGGAGGGTCCTACACACAGGAAAACCAGAGGAAAGAGGGTCAGACTGGCTGCACCGGTGTGGGCTGTGGGGTGGGGGCCAGGCAGGATGAGCAGGATTCAGCGCCAGGGAACTGAGTGTGGGAAGGCCTCAGAGGCTTGGCTCCTGTCCTCCTGTAGCCCTGGGGACCTATCTGCACAGGCCTGCCAGATCAGTCGGAGCCCCGGGCCCAGCTATGCTCCCCAAGACTTGCTTATTGTTCAGACTAGGCTCACACTGTGGTGGATTCCAAAGGAGGGAGACTAGCAAACCAATGGGTGGCCAGCCCTGGCCTAGCCTTCTCTTATACTGGAAAGCAAGTCCAGTCAACCCTTTAGACAGAAGTTCTGGTTAATTAAAAAACTCCAGTGAAAACCAGAATTTACCTTTAAACTCAGTGTATGATAGAACAATGATGGCAGCTGACATTTATGGATTCTGTCCTAAGCTCAGAGTTGCAAGGAACAGAGACTAATTTGAAGACATTTCATGGAGTGGGAGTGTGTGACCACGTTTTGTGGGGAGGAGGGGCAGTTATGCAGCAACAAGCAACCCCCTTCGTATGGGCTAAGACACAAGAGAGCTTTGTTCTGTGTCTGACCACCATACTCCCAGCTTTCAGTTAAATCGTCTCATCTTGGGTTTTCTGAAAGCAGTCACAGCTGCAAGATACAGAGCAGGGGCTTGGAGAGAGAAAGCCCTGGAATCTCTCTTCTGGTCCAGGACTCACATTTTCCTTACAGCACCAGGCTCTTGAACTTAATGGGGGAGGGGGACTTGGCCAATCAGAGCCCCGCATTCTTGACTATGTGATTGGGTCAAGAGTAGGCACGTGACCCAATCTGGGCCAATGAAAATCCTCTGGAGTTGCTAAGTGGATGGGAAGAGGTCTGGAACTAGGAGGCCATCTTGCCACTCAAGGCGACCTTCCTTTGAGGGAGGTCCTTTGGGGGGAGGGGGGAGGTTTGCAGGGAAGCAGAGCCAGAGGTGAGGGGAGGCAGCCTTGTGATTTGTTGAGCTGCTGGATCTAATCAAGCCCAAGACCAGATTACTAGGAATTTTCCGGATGCTGGAGCCAATTATTTTCATGTTTATTTAGACAATAGGGTTTGGATTTCTCATAACTTGCTGCCGAGAGAGTTACGGGTGTCATATGTGCCCATCGAAGAGCCTCTGGTGGTCTCCTGGACTCATTCAGGCCCTTCTCTTTAAGGTCTGTAAATCTACAATGGCATGGCTGGCTGGCTGGCATGTGGTTCTGGTGGTGCCAGGGCTGGCTGTGGTCTCAATTCCCCCAGAATCCTAACTTCCATGGCAACCTCCTTCATTACTTGCTGCCACCAGTCGCATAGAATTCCGCTTATTAATCAGCCTGGCAACCTCAGAACCCCCAAGTGCAGGTTGGTTTGGGGTGGACTGGCTTGACTCTGGCCTCTAGGAGCTCCCAAGAGCACCTTACACCTTCTGGAGGCAAGTGAACTCTACCTGAGCAAGATTCACTCCTAACATGATCAGATAGAGGGTACAAGCTGATGCTCCTGGTCCACAGAGTATTAGCAAAAGCTTGAATCCTTGTACACATGAGGATTTCCGACTTGTTGAGCAACAGGATGATTTGGCAAAGTTGGGCCCATGTCTGTGCAGGGCAACAGCAGTCTGCTAACCTCTTTGGGTGGGGCAGCTTCACCCTGTATCTTTACTCCTTTCAGTATCAACCTTGGCCTCCTATTTGTCTGACCTTGAGACCCTGCTGGGAATTCAGAGCTGAACCAGAGCTTGCATAGCAGGGTCTTGGATGAGAGAGGTCAGGATTAAATAAACAAGAAGGAGAGAAGGAAGAAGGCATTGAGGAGGGGGTAGACTGGGAGGAACCCAGACCTAAGCATTCCCCAGAGACCAGCACAGAGTCTGGACAGCCAGGTTTGCTGACTAAATAAGTGCATGGATGAATGTATAGGGGGCAAAGGTGAGAGGTACAGAGAGCCTTTTCCAGATGGTGACGGGAAGCTGAAGAGCCCCGGTGCGTGGAATGGGGGGCACATTCCTTTGCTGAAGCCTACATGGGGCTGGTACCAGGGTCACAGAGGGCTAGGCACAAGTAGACTCCACAGTCAAGGCTGGGGCTTCCCCACCTCCCACGCTCCCACCCTCTCTTCTCTGTCTGAGAGCCTCTCTACCTTCAACGTTTCACTGAATTATTTTTCCCACTTAAATCTGTTTGTTTAAAAAGGGAAATCTACTGTCCCTATCCTAAATGAAAAACCTACATCACCAACCACAAAGAGAAGGGAAGCTTCAAAGAGTTGATAACCACAGACAGGACAATGTGAGACAGGCCATGAGCCTGAGGCCTGGTCTCTTTCTGTTTAAAACAGGAGATGACGGTATGATTCCATTTATACCAGGTAGTAGGGTAGTCAGATTCATAGAGACAGAAACAAAGAGGGCATTTGCCAGGGCTGGGGAGCGGGAATGGGAGTTGTTATTTAATGGGTACAGAGTTTCAGTTCTGCAAGATTCAAAAGTTCTGAGGATGATTTGTGGTGATGGTTACACAATATTGTGAATGTAATTAATGCCACCAAATTAGACATTTAAAAATGGTTATGGTGGTTAATTGTTAGGTGTATTTTACCACGTCTTTTAGAGGAGTTGAGTAGACATTAGAGAGGTGTCAAAGCCATCTCTTTCAAACTGAGACTTTCTCCTTGATTGATCAGAACATGTGAAGAATTGAAAAGAGAGCGACGCACTCACCGTGTGACGTGGTATTGTTTCAAATCAATATGCAAAACTGTGGTCAGAGGAAGAAAAGGGATAAGCCAGAAGTTTAAGAAGGTGTGCAGAAGGGCAGCCCCTCTGTAGTGTGGGTGTCCATGTGTCCTGCCACGAGGCCCTGAGCTGCTGCAAGCTGTTGTGAACCTGTGCTGAGGAGACACGGGTCCCAGCTGCACGGTTCCTAGCCCAGCATGATCTTGGGAAAGCACTTCACCTCCTGCTCCCTCAACTTCCTCCTCTGGCCAAGGGGAGAGGAAAGGGTGGACATGAGGTTGTAGTGGGGTGCTGTGTGGGAGAGCGCTCCGCAGGCTCTGTCCCCTGGCTTCCACAAGGAGCCCCTTTGGGTTCTCTCTGGTCAGTTTTGCTGGGGAGATCTATGAATTTGGTTCCAGTGTCTGGGACAGTTAGTTGATCAAACTCCCTGCTTTCACGTCCTTCGTGATGCTGGCCAATGGAGGAATCCGAGATCTTGCCGTTCTCTCTTTAAGTGTGATTTCAGGGATTTCAGGGATTTTAAGTGATTTCAGGGATCAATTCTTCCTAGGAGCGTGAAGGTTGAACAAGCATCCTGTTCTCGAGATGCTCAGGCCCAGTGGAGGAGAAAAGCAGCCCACCTGTCCCCACAGAGCAGTAAGAGAAATGCAGGGAGGGACACATCTGGCAGCAGGGGTCCTGCTCCAGCTCAGGGAGGGGAGGGGGCAGAAAGTGGGGTCACCAAAACCGTCTTTGTCAAGGTCTCTAACACCCTCCCTCTTGCCAACTCCAAAGGGCACTTTCCAGGCTCCGTTGCTCAGCACTCTTGTGAGTGTCGGGGTGATAGCTCACTGCCCTCCCCCGAGGACACCACTGTCCCCTCCTGGTGTCCCTCCTCCTTCCCTGGTGCTCCTCCTCACCACCTTTGCTCCTCCTTTTCTCAGGCGATGTGGTTGTTCTTTCTCCCTGGGCTGTCTTAACACATCCAGCTCACACCGCTGCCCAGCCCCCTGGACCACTGCACGCGGCAGTCTCCCAGGCTCTCAGTGTAAGGTGCCCAGAAGTGAACTCTGGTTATCCCCTCCCTGCCTGCAAGTTCCTCCACTGATGCCACCATTCATTCAGTTGGTTAAGCCACAGACCTGATATTCATCCTTCATTTTTTCCTTTTCTCTCATCCTTTGTACTGCATGCATCAGCCAAGCCCAATAGCTCTCTGCCCCCCAAATATCTCCAATTCATCTACTTTTCTGCTTCTCTACCCCATGCTGGAGGGAGGCCGCTGTCTGCTTCCTGGACAGGTGCGATGTCTCCTGAACTACTTTCCCATCATCACTGCCTCTTGGCAGTGGAATGGCTGCTGCTGCTGCTGCTGCTGCTGCTAAGTCACTTCAGTCGTGTCCGACTCTGTGCAATCCCATAGACGGCAGCCCACCAGGCCCCGCCATCCCTGGGATTCTCCAGGCAAGAACACTGGAGTGAGTTGCCATTTCTTTCTCCAATGCATGAAAGTGAAAAGTGAAAGTGAAGTTGCTCAGTCGTGTCCGACTCTTAGCGACCCCATGGAGTGCAGCCCACCAGGCTCCTCCGTCCATGGGATTTTCCAGGCAAGAGTACTGGAGTAGGGTGCCATTGCCTTCTCCGCATGGAATGGCTAGTCTTCTCAAATTCACTTCCATAAACTCGATCAAACAGGCCTCTCTTGAAAACCATTTGTCAGCTTCCCACTGATCGCAGCAGCACGGGGACCTGCCTGACTCAGCTCATGCCTCTGCCCTCTTGTCCAGGGACCCTGGGCCTTCTTCCCAGTTCTGCCTCTGCCCAGGCTGGCAGGCTCACAGCCTCTTTCTCTGCTATGCCAAGAGCCCAATTCCTTTGGTCTGTTTGCACATGTTCTCCACCCACTCCCCACTGTCTGTCAGTGGCAGTCTCCTTCTGCTTCAATATCCCCTCCTCAAGGAGGCCTTGCTTAGTTAACACCACTGAAATTCGGTTGTCTTCATTGAAGGACAGATATTTTCAAATTTTTTAATTAAAAAAATTTTTGGCCATGTTGTGTGGCTTGTGGGATCTTAGTTCCACAACCAGGGATTGATCCCTGGCCTCTGCAGTGAAAGTGCCCGGTCCTAACCACTAGCCTGTCAGGAAATTCCTAGTACGTGTATTTTCTTTCTCAGTGTCACCAGTTTTCTCTCAGCATCTTTTTTTGTTTTTTTAATTACAAAAATTTCACACGTACACACAAGTAGAGAGATAATAGTACAATGAGCTCTCATAAGCTTGGTCTATAGATTTAACAATTACGATTTTGTTGGGACTTCCCTGGTGGTCCAGTGGTTAAGAATCCACCTTCCAATGCAGGGGATTCAGGTTGGATCCCTGGTCAGGGAACTAGTATCCCACAAGCCACAGACCAGCTAAGCCTGTGCACCACAACTAGAGAGCCTGAGTGCCACAACCATGGAACCTGCGCACTGCAACTGCTGAGCCCATGGGCTCGAGAGCCGGTGCACTGCAAAACAAGAGAAGCCTGAGTGCTGCAGTGAAGAGCCAACACAGCCCCCACCAAAAAAAAAGATTTGTCATATTTGCTTCTTTAAGCCTGCAGCTTTTATTCTTTTTTTTTTTTTTTTTTGCTCAAGTCTTTTAAGGCATATTTGAAACATTATGTCATTTCGCTTTTACATGCTTGAGTATGCATCTTTGAAAAATATGGATATTTTCTTACATAACCAAAATGCCAGTGACAGACATAGCAAAATGAATGATTCTTGGTGTCCTTCAGTACTCACTCTAAAATCAAGTTTCCCAGTTATCTCAAATATGTCTTTGAACCATTGGTATAGATCGCAACCTAAACAGGATCTACACACCGCATCTGGTTCCGGTGCCCTTTGCTCTCTTTACTCCAGAGCAGCTAGCTCCTCCTTTTCCACGTTGGCCTCAGAAGCCAGGTCAGCCTCCTGCAGGATCATTCCATGCTCTGGTTTTGTCTGTTTGCTTCTCCACGGAGCCATCTTTCATGTTCCTCTCTTCCCTGTACTTCCTGAGGGTGGAAGCAACCTGCTGAAATTCACATCTGTAGGTGATGCCACGGGCTTTCTGTGTCATCACCCTGGAGGCCCATAGTGCCCTGCCATCGCTTCTCAGGATGCTGAGATTGACCAGTGGGGTCTGGTGGTGACAGCCTCTTTCTCCCATCTTACAGCTTCCTATCAGCCCGTCTCCTGTTGTTTTCATCCATTGATAAGTGTTTCCTGAATCAGTTATTTGATGAGGGTTTGCCAAATGGTGATTTCCCTATTTCCTTCATTTCTTCCAAACTAGAGGTGCACTCAGAGGGGATGGTATGTGGGAGCAGCTCCCCCGAGGCAGGCAATTGGGGGTGCATTTTCTGTAAAGAACTTAAAAAATAGTTTTAATTGTTATTTTATCATCGCCATGGCCTTGCCATTCTAAGCAACATCAGTGATGGAGCACTGCTCCTGGCAGGGGCAGAGTGCACCTGCCCAGCACCCCATGACATACACTGCTGTTCAGAATTTATTCACTGGAGTCTTCTGTAAAGAAATTTTCCCTATCAATTAGGGCTACTTGGTTGCCCTGAAATACAGCTCATATGGTAGAATAAATGCTGAATTCTGAATTCTCTCCTTTTAATTAGGCTCCATATTTTCATTCTTCATAGCACTTGAGATATTTCATACTTGTGCCTTTGTTTACTTGTTTGGGGCCCTTTATCCTTCAGGAGGAATCTGCATGAAGGCTTGTGGGAGGCACTCGGTCTTCACACATTTGAGTGAAAGATTCACAGATGAAGGCTGGGAGGGGTGAGCCAGCAGTGTTAGAGGTGGGGTGGCAGAGGCGAGTGTTTGGGGAGAAGACCCAGAGGATAAAGAGAGCACAACACATTCTGGGAGGACAGGTGTTGAGTGTGTCTGGGGCCAAGGGCGAGGTGGGAAAGGGGGATTGCTGAGGCTGAGGGGGGCCCAGGGACAGCAGCCAGAGGAGCACCCAAGTTGGACTCTATCCTGGGGACATGGGGCCCTAGAATCTCTGTGGCCACCCCCCAACACCTGCCTCACGGCCTCCTGGATGGAGCCTGCTTCTTGGGGGGTGCACCCAGTATGGAGATTTGGCTGTGCTCTACATAAGCGCTCGCCTTGCTCTTCTCTCTAATTGCTGTTTTCCTTCCACTTCACAAGTGGGTTGGCTAGTAACACTGAAGTCTGTTTTATGTACATATAGATAGCAAACACAAAATGTGTGGTAAGCTGTGTTCCATCTTTATGTTATTAACACACAAAAGCAAGAAAGCTCCAAGTTAGAGCATCTGCAATTCAGCCAAGTATGCAGCAAGCCATATGGTTTAAAACTTGAAAAGGAAGACAACAGAAGCACGTCACCCGGCCTTCATCTGAAGAGCTCCCTCAGCAAGTGCCCTGCCTGTCCTCTCTGAGGCCGGTCAGCCTTCATCCATCCATCCACCCATCCACCCACCTGTGCATCAAAGCTTCACTGCAATCCTGTCGTATGCCAAGTACTGCTCCTTCACTAGCAATGGAAGAACCATGACAGCAGAGATCAGAGGGGAGAGACGATTAGGAGGTAAGTAAGGAAACCAACATGTGAAACAGATAAGATGTTTCCCAGCTGTTATAAGAGCTCCTGAAGAAGTGACTGAGTGAGCTGAGCAGAGGCAAATTGCTCCAGCCATGTGGCTTCAGGAAGGTCTTTCTCAAGAGGAGACATATGAGCTAAGACCTGGGGCATAAGTAAAATGCAGCAAGTAGAGCTGTGGGAACAATGTCCTGGGCAGAGGGAACAGTGTGTACAAAGGCCTAGAAGTGGGCACAAATTCACTGTTGTAGTGGAGCAGCAAGAAGGCTGGAGTATAGTGAGTGAGGGGTCTGGGGAGAGAAGGAGTGGAGGGAGAGGAGCCAGGGTGTCATCAGCTGCATGTAGGTAGGAATTTGGGTTCTACTCTAATGCTGTTAGAAACCCTTGAAGGGTTTTAAGTAGGAGAGTGGTTCATCTGCTTTACATGTTGAAAGGTCGCCCTGCTGCTGAGGGGAGTGTGGACATGGAAAACAGGCATATCCTGGAGCCTAGGAACCAGTGGTGCAAGCCAGGCAAGATGGCAGCTTGGCCAGAGTTGGGGCAAGGTGGAGTGGACACGGAGATCAGATATATTTGCAGATAGAGTGAGGGCTGGCTGAAAATGGGGACCTATGGCCTTGGGGCCCAAGAGGCTGATAAGAACCAGACAGGTTCGCTGCGAAAACATAAATCTCTGCATCAAGGTACCCCATCTGTGTCATTCTTTGTGGAAAACCTAGCTTTCTTTCCTGTCTCCTCTCCTCTGTGGTCATAAGCATAGTAACAGGCCACTGTCATTCTTCCGGCAGGAGGAGAGGTGACTGCATGAGACCACACAGTGGCGGGGCCACCTCTGCATGACCCTTCTCCAGAGACCGCAGCTAGCCCCGGGTGTCAGACTGCCCTTCCCAGGGCCACCTGGCTGAACTGCACACCAGCTGGTGAAGAAAGCCTGGCCCTTTCACACCAGCAAGGCCTCATGTTCCTGTACAGCCACAGCCGCAGGCCTTTGTGTCTTAGTCATGTGAGTGCCCCTTTGCCTTATCCTAGAAGAGAGGCAAAGGCTTCCCTGGTGACTCAGCAGTAAAAGAATCTGCCTATAATGCAGGACACCCAGGTTCGATCCCTGGGTTGGAAAGATCCCCTGAAGAAGGGAATGGCAAGTATTCTTGCCTGGAGAATCTCCTGGACAGAGGAGCCTCGCAGGTGACACTCCACAGGATCACGAAGAATCGGACACAACTGAAGCGACTGAGCATGCACCACGTAACAGAGGCAGTCGGGGTTCTGTGGAAGCACACGTCCAGAGGTGTGTCAGGGAGTGCCCTAGGGACCCACACCTGGTGAAGGAAGGAGGACAAGCAGAAGTAGGCAGGGGTCTCTGAGCTTTGGAGCTGCGTGGTACTGGGCCAAAGCCGCTGGACCTTGCTATCTCTGCTCCATCCGGGACCGGACTGGCGGCTGGAGGCTGAGGGCCCGCAGCACTGCTAATAGCCAGGACAACAGGACCTTCTTCAGAGGGGTCTTGGGTGGCATGCTGTGTGTTCATCGCACTTCACTAACTCAGACGTGACTGGTTTGTAAACCAGCAGTTGGGATTGTGCTCAAGGGTCATCTTCCTTTTCCTCAAGCAGGACTAGCCAAAGGTCCAAGGCCATGAGCAGTGGACTCAGTGGGAGCCCCATTTATAATACGTGCCAGCAGCTAGAGGAGCAAAGACAGATGCCCCTTCAATGGAGGTGTTGAGCCAGGCCCTATTAGACAGCCCTGGTCAATCTATTAATAATTCAGTTCTTTAGAACCATGCACTGTGTGTGTTACCAGTGTGCTCAGGGCTGTCCTGCCCTCATGGGGTCCACAGGCTCGTGAGGCAGGGAGACATCAATCAGATGACCACACCAAGGACCACATCATGAATACTCATAACAGCAAACATTGCTGCTTTTGTGCATCAGCTGCATCGTCTCAGTAAGTACAAGATATGACACCAACACCGTCAACAACCTGATGCTGCTGTTAGTGTTAGCCTCTCTTCAGATCAGGTCATGGCAGCCCTCAAGGTCACCGGCTAGGAGACAGTAGAGCACAGGTGGATGTTGTTCAGTCGCTAAGTCGTGTCTGACTCTTTGTGATCCTATGGACTGCAGCACACCAGGCCTCCCTGTCCCTCACCATATCCTGGAGTTCTCCCAAATCCATGTCCATTGAATTGGTGATGCCATTCAACCATCTCATCCTCTGCCGCCCTCTTCTCTTTTTGCCTTCAGTCTTTCCCAGCACAGGTACCTGTACTGAAAGCAGGAATGGACTTATCTGGAACCCGATCTTATAGTTCAGATGGTAAAGAATCTGCCTGCACTGCAGTAGAGCCGGGTTCGATTCCTGGGTCAGGAAGATCCCCTGGAGAAGGAAATGGCAACCCCCTCCAGTATTCCTGCCTGGAGAATCCCATGGACGGAGGAGCCTGGTGGGCTACCAGTCCACTGGGTCACAAAGAGTTGGACACAACTGAGCAACTAAACCACCATCATCACCTGGACTGTGGAGGCAGGAGGAGGGTGGAGGTCCAGGATGGCTCCTCTAAGGAGTTGAGGTTAGTTGATGCTTCAACTGAGAGGTACAGGATTGGAAGGAATTGACAGAGAAAGGAGGCACTCCTAGTGAAGGGAAGGACATGGAAAAGGCCCTAGCACAGGCGAGACCAGGAGCTGGAAGGTGGCAGGGGCCCTGGGTGCTCAAGCTGGGGTTCAGGCCATGGTGAGTTCTCCCTTCTTCATACTGAGAACCATAGGAGGAAATCAGAGGTGTGTCCTAGAAAGACTCCTTGGGCTGCCCTGTGGAGAACGAGCTTCTGGGGGAGATAGATGCTGGAGACTACAGTGATCATCAGAGAGATGGTGGCTGCCGGAGCCTGGGTATGGCAGGGCCGGGCAGGAAGAGGGTGGATTCAGTGCTGTTTGGAGTAAGATCAACTCAGCTTGGGTTGATCTGTGGTGGGGAGCAAGAGTCCAGAGATCCAGAGTTTCTGGCCTGCAGAGCTGGCCTCGAATGACACCCTTCAGTGGGGTGGAGAACCCAGGATTCAAAGTCCTGGGAAGCAACACAAAGGCAAAAATGACCTTTTTCCCTCTGACTTTTTCAGATCAAATATATTAAAACATTGAAGGAATAGTGTAATGCATACCTAACTCCCACTTAGAATTCCCAGTTGTTAATATTTTGCTGTATTTGCTTGTTCTCATTCTTTCTACACACACACACCTTTTATGCTATACAATTGCAGACATCCTGACACTTCACCCTAAATATGTGTACCTTCTAAGAATAAGGGCATTCTCCTCAATAAAACCCATGCACTTTCAACTATAAGAACACTAAAAATTACCTCAGAATACCAGTTGATACCTAATCCATGTCGAAAAGCCCCAGTTGTCCCCAGGTTTTGCTTTCAGCCAAGATCCAGTCAAAGTCCCTACATTGCTTTTGGTTGTTGGGTCTGCTCGTTGTTTTCGTTCAATGCAGAGTAGCCCCTACCCCACGCCCAGCCCCTTTCTTCCCACGACTTTGGCTCTTTGACAAGTCTGGGCCAGCTGTCTCACAGGACATTGTCCACTCTGATTTTTCTGATACTTGCAATTCTTTCGCTTTTTCTTTTTTAAAAGAGCTTTACTGTGATATAATTCACATAGCACATAGTTGACCCATTTAAAGTGGACAATTAAATGGTTTTAGTTTATTCACAGATATGTGCAACCATCACCACAATTTTATAAAATTTTTATCATCTCAAAAAGAAACTCATTACCAATTACCCTCCTGTCTGTAGATTTTTCCTGTACCTGGCTTTTAATAGACTGAAACCATTATATTAATAGTATATGGTATTTGTGTCTGCCTTCTTTCACTTAGCATAATGTTTTCAAAGTTCATCCATGTTCCTTTTTATGACTGAATAATATTCCATTGAAATAGAAAAAGAAATGCAAAACAGCAAAATGGCTGTCTGGGGAGGCCTTACAAACAGCTGTGAAAAGAAGGGAAGTGAAAAGCAAAGGAGAAAAGGAAAGATATAAGCATCTGAATGCAGAGTTCCAAAGAATAGCAAGAAGAGATAAGAAAGCCTTTCTCAGCGATCAATGCAAAGAAATAGAGGAAAACAATGAATGGGAAAGACTAGAGATCTCTTCAAGAAATTAGAGATACCAAGGGAACATTTCATGCAAAGATGGGCTCAATAAAGGACAGAAATGGTAGGGACCTAACAGAAGCAGAAGATATTAAGAAGAGGTGGCAAGAATACACAGAAGAACTGTATGAAAAAGATCTTCACGACCCAGATAATCACGATGGTGTGATCACTCACCTAGAGCCAGACATCCTGGAATGTGAAGTCAAGTCGGCCTTAGGAAGCATCACTACGAACAAAGCTAGTGGAGGTGATGGAATTTCAGTTGAGCTATTTCAAATCCTAAAAGATGATGCTGTGAAAGTGCTACACTTAATATGCCAGCAAATTTGGAAAACTCAGCAGTGGCCACAGGCCTGGAAAAGGTCAGTGTTCATTCCAATCCCAAAGAAAGGCAATGCCAAAGAATGCTCAAACTACCACACAACTGCACTCATCTCACACGCTAGTAAAGTGATGCTTAAAATTCTCCAAGCCAGGCTTCAGCAATATGTGAACCATGAACTTCCTGATGTTCAAGCTGGTTTTAGAAAAGGCAGAGGAACCAGAGATCAAATTGTCAACATCCGCTGGATCATTGAAAAAGCAAGAGAGTTCCAGAAAAACATCTATTTCTGCTTTATTGACTATGCCAAAGCCTTTGACTGTGTGGATCACAATAAACTATGGAAAATTCTGAAAGAGATGGGAATACCAGACCATCTGACCTGCCTCTTGAGAAACCTGTATGCAGGTCAGGAAGCAACAGTTAGAACTGGACATGGAACAACAGACTGGTTCCAAATAGGAAAAGGAGTTCGTCAAGCCTGTGTATTGTCACCCTGCTTATTTATATGCAGAGTACATCATGAGAAACGCTGGGCTGGGCAAAGCACAAGCTGGAATCAAGATTGCCGGGAGAAATATCAATAACCTCAGATATGCAGATGACACCACTCTTATGGCAGAAAGTGAAGAAGAACTAAAGAGCCTCTTGATGAAAGTGAAAGAGGAGAGTGAAAAAATTGGCTTAAAGCTCAACATTCAGAAAATGAAGATCATGGCATCTGGTCCCATCACTTCATGGGAAATAGATGGGGAAACAGTGGAAACAGTGTCAGACTTTGTTTTGGGGGCTCCAAAATCACTGCAGATGGTGATTGCAGCCATGAAATTAAAAGACGCTTACTCCTTGGAAGGAACGTTATGACCAACCTAGACAGCATATTAAAAAGCAGAGACATTACTTTGTCCATAAAGGTCCATCTAGTCAAGGCTATGGTTTTTCCAGTGGTCATGTATGGATGTGAGAGTTGGACTATTAAGAAAGCTGAGTGCTGAAGAATTGATGCTTTTGAACTGTGGTGTTGGAGAAGACTCTTGAGAGTCCCTTGGACTGCAAGGAGATCCAACCAGTCCATCCTAAAGGAGATCAATCCTGGGTGTTCATTGGAAGGACTGATGTTGAAGCTTCAACTCCAATACAACTCCAATATTTTGGCCACCTGATGCAAAGAGCTGACTCATTGGAAAAGACCCTGATGCTGGGAAAGATTGAGGGCAGGAGGAGAAGGGGATGACAGAGGATAAGATAGTTGGGTTGCATCACCAACTCATTGGACATGGGTTTGTGTGGACTCTGGGAGTTGGTGATGGTCAGGGAAGCCTGGCGTGCTGCAGTTCATGGGGTTGCAAAGAGTCGGACACGACTGAGCGACTGAACTGACTGACTGACTGAATATTCCATTGTGTGGAAATAACCACATTTTGTTTTGGATTGTTTCTACCACTTGGCTAATAAGAATAATCCTCCTATAAACACCTGGGAACATGATTTTGTAGGACCATATATACCCATTTCTCTTTGGTACATACCCAGGAGTAGAATTGCGGGGCCCTATGGTAGCTCTGTACGGGCTTCTGAGGTGGTGCAGTGGTAAAGAGTCCACCTGCTAGGCAGGAAACACAAGAGACGTAGGTTCGATTTCTAGGTCAGGAAGATCCCCTACTCCCCTGGAGTAGGAAATGGAAACCCACTCCAACATTCTTGCCTAGAAAATCCTATGGACAGAGGAGCCTGGCAGGCTACAGCTCATGGGGTCTCAAGGAGACATGACTGAGGACATGCCCACATGGTAGTTCTATGCTTAATCACATAAGGACCTATCAGACTTTTCCCAAAGCAGTTGCTCTGTTTTATACTCCCATTGGCAGTATGTGAGGGTTATGATTTCTCTGTATCCTGACCAACACTTGTTATTATCTGACTTTTGGATGTAGTTATGTTCAGTGTTCCACAACGGAGGATTTTCTCTAGGCCCATCTGACCATTCCCTCCCGCAGCCTCACCTCACCCCAGACCATGGAGGATGCAAGTGGCGCGCTGGACTGGATGGCACTGCTGTCTTACTTTTGTACTTTGCCAGATCCTGCACTTTCCTGCCGCAATTTCATTCCATGCCCCAAAAGATCCCCAGGAAGCAGCCAGGGCAGAAGTTCTTAAGTTGGGGGAACTGAGGCCTCAGAGACGTGAAGGTTGCCCAAGGGATCCAGTGCAGGAGAGCAGGCCAGGGCTCTGGGTCTGCTCACTGGGTGCTGAGGCTGTCCCTCTGCAAGCCATAGTGGGTGGCACTGGGAAGGTGGCAGGAAAGAGGAGTGTGCTGAGAGCAGATGACCCACAGAAATGAGCCCACCTTCCACAGAATGCCTACTGATGTTCCCACTGCTGCTCACCAAGGAGGTTGCTCGTGCTGCGGGGGCCTGGCCTCTCTGGAAGTGGCCAGGATGAAACAGCCCATGAGCCTGGTCTTGAAGGTCGAGGGCTCAGCTGGCAAGGAAGCTGGGTCCACATGTGGATCGCAGCCTCTGATATCTTGTCCAGATTGCAGTCTGGCCCCTCTCCTCAAGGTGGCGCTGCGTCAGACTAGGCTGCCTACTAGAGGTGGCTCTTCCTCGTGGTATGCAGTGTTCGGGGGTTTGCTCCCCTAACAGATGAGGCTACAACAGGCATATGTCTGCCCTGGCAGGGTCAGCCCCTCCTAGGGCGCAGTCTCCCAGTGCACCCCTGCACCAACTCTGCCACTTGGGAGCCAGATGCATCTGAGAGTCTAACCCCTTCTTTTGCTTCACTGCTTTCTTTCCTGATCTGTCCATCTTCAGCTGTCAACATGATTCAAGGTCCCGGTCAAATGCCACCTCCTCCAGGGAGCCATCCTGTCTTTGCTCTCCCTGAATGTCCTGTGGAGCAGTATGTTTGCACCTCATTTTGATGCCTAGCCCTCTGCTCTAGGTGGCCTGTAACTTCCGGTCCCATCAGATACCATGGCTCTCCTTAAGGACAGGAACCTGGTCCCACTTACCTCTGCCTTCTGTATTGATTTGGTCAGAATTGTTTTAGTTGCCACGACTGAAGTGACTTAGTAGTAGTAGTAGTAGCAGAATCTTAGTGCAAATTTGCCTTGGAAAAAGGATTTTTCGATTCATGTTACTTAAAGTATAGTACTTCAGGTATAGCTGGGTTCAGGGCCCCATTCATCAGGGCTGTGTCCACTTCTCGGTCCTGATGTCTGGCAGGCTCTCCGTGGGTGGTGGCAGAAATGGCCAGCTTAGCTATCCAAGCAGACGCCCTCCGACTTGATGTCCAGTGGTCTGGCTCGCATTGTGTGCTCATCTTGGGCCTGGGGGTGTTGCCATAGACCAAGAGTGAGAGGAGGGGTGCTTCCCAAGGGAAATCCTAGCTACTGGCAGGCAAAACAACAGGAGCACCCTGGAGGTAAACGTTCCTGACTCCTCCTTCCCTCTCAGTGACCCACTCAGGGGTGTGCAGGTCTTATTTACTTCCCTCCAGGCTATTTCTCACACTTGTGTCTTATTCTCACTAAGAACATGTCCATTTCCCATCCCTTCCCTGGTCTACCATTGTCCCTTCTCCCTAAAAGGACAGACGAGTGGTTTTTCTAAAACATAAGTTTTAGAAAATTTAGGTTTTTCTAAGACATAAGAAGATCACATCCTGCTTAAAACTCTTGATGGCTCCTCATTGTCCCCTGGATGAAGCCCACTCTTCTTTAAAAAGCATGTCCAGCTTTTGGTAATCTGATCCTGTGCCCCTCCAGCCCCATCTCTCTTTACTCTTTCCTCCCTCTGAGACTTGTGCAGTAGGCTCTTCAAACCTCAAGTTGCCCCAACCCACTGCTTGGGATGCCCTTTCCCAGCTTGCCTGACTGGCAAATTCTTCAGTACCTAGCTTAGCCATCATCTCCTCCAGGAAGGCCTCCAGGACTTTACTGAGCAGTTAAGAGCGCCCTCTGTTTGATGCCCAAAGCCATTCACCCCTGTGAACTAGGCTGACTCTGGCAGCACACTCTCTGGCCCCTGCACACCCTGAAGGTGCTTCTTCTCGGCCACCTCCCCAGGGCCTAGCCTGGTGCCAGGCCCAGTGATGGCACCTGGGCAGTGTCTGTTGACAGATCTGAGAACTAGAGAGAGTAAGGACCTGGGTGTGCCTTGCCTGCCTTGGGAAAACAGACTTACAAGCTTCCTTCCTCAGCCCTCTCAGCTTAGGTGCCAACTCCTCCACATGGCCTTCCCTGCCCACCCTCTGACCTGTTGCCCTTCAGTCACCTTACCATAGCACTGGTTTTCTTTTCTGCCTAGCATTCAACCCAGCTGTTGTTTTCCCTGTCTGTTTTCTTATTATCTCTCTCCCAACCCCTCATGCCCATGATTTTGCCAGCTTCCATGAGAGCAGATTTCAGTACCTGTCCTATCCAATACTTGCACAGCCTCCCACACCAAAGGGCCCCAATAAATATTCATTAAATGAACGAACTCTGGGTGGTCACTCCAAGTGGGGCATTAGACACACCTTTGGGGGAAATTGTCATGATTTTCAGGTTCAGGGAGCTGATATCAAACTGGGGTAAGTTCCAATAAGGTTGGTGATCCCTACCCCCCACCCTTAATCTGGGGGCCCCTGTCTACTCCAGAGCCCAAGCTTTTAGGTGGCAGAGGCTATTCTAGAGAGACAAGAACTGGCTCGTTCCAGGTTGGGCATCTCAGGACATAATTCTCAGCAAAACCACCTATCATACCAGAGCAGAAGCATCTGCAGGTGGCAGGGGGAAGGGCTGAGCTTTCCAGGGCTCTGCCCTCCCTCTAGCTGACCTAGGCTGCACACAGGCTCCCCCAACCTCACCATCCTGTCTATACAGCCTTGAGCCCAGTTTCTCTTTCTCCCCACCCCATCCCCGCTTCCCTGCCTAGCTCTCTCTGTCTCCTCCCTTTTCTCTTGCTTCTCCTCACCCGCCAGGCAGCAGGTGGTACAGGGTAGTGCAGCAGCTATCTGCATTTCATCGACAACATTTTCCTCTTATTGGAAAAGAGAAGGAGATGCCCCTCCGCCCTTCCCCAACATCCTCCTTCGTCTCCAAGATTCCTTATGCAGAGTAGCTTGACACCTAGGTGCCAGTCTACCCCTTCTGCTTCATTTTTCTGTTTATCCACTTGTCCACCCATCCAGCCATCTGTCTAACCATCCAGCGATCCACTGGGCATGGACTGGCCTGGCCTGGGATTAATGTGATGCATCAGGTCGGGTGGTAGGTGGAGGAACAAGACAAACACACACCCAGATGTACTGTGAAGGGAGGGCTAGAAACTCAGGTGCCACAGGACATGAAGTAGGCTAGGTGTAGGACAGCCGAGCCTGCTGCCTGCACAGGTATGGAGCCTCAACCCACCGGGCTGACATCACAAAATATCCCTCAGCTTTCTAATTGTCAGCTGGCTGCCAGTCTGTGACTCTGACCGGGAGCTACTGGCGAGATGCTCTGCTGCAAGGCAGAGCCCACGTGGTTTGGGCAGGAGTGGGGACACTCAGCAGGACTTTCAATAAAAGGGGGCACTTGATTTGGGCCTGAAGGTTGAGCAGAGTCCACAAGCCCACGACAGGGGCTTTGCGAGAATAGACAGTGGCCTCCTGTCAGCTCCTTTCCTGTCCAATGTGTTATTTTCATATGCTCAAGGGAAGCCATTTTACTGTCCCCCTCCACCTCCATCAACTCAGAGGACGAAGGAAAACAACTGTCTGTTGTTCCTCTCCCCCTCCAGGCGCCCAGTGGGGCTGTGGAGACACATGCATGAGTGTGCATTTATACACACACACACACACACATAAATGTATAGTTTCGGGGCAGGGACCTTGTGTGTTTGTTCAATGATGCAGCTTAGAACCTGGAGTAACAGTTAATGCTTCTTAAATAAGCAAATGACAGGAGAAGGGTACCTACTGAATGAGTGAACTAATGTATGCATGAATGAAACAAAGGAATAAATAAGGAGGGCTTCATAATGGTTTAGGTTGGGGGGACTGTCCCGTCTCAGACGATTTCTTTTAAAATAATCATTAACTTTTAATTACAGAAACAGGCATGAATACATTCCCATAGTAAGTATGATTTAGACACTAAAGAAAGGCCCAAGCACACCTTTCTCACCAACTCCAGAAGCTCCTTCACCCCAGAGGGAGATATGGTCGATAGCTGGTGACTTCCTTCTCTGCTCTCTGCACATTTGACATATTTGTGTATGTGGGTGTGTATATGCATGCACACACCTGATCACAGTGTATGGCATCATTTTGTAAGACTTTTTTAAAAAGAATTAAAAAGTAAAAAGGACAAAAATAAGTGAAATCACATAGCGTGTTGTTTGCATCTTGCTTTGTCTTACATGTACTTTCTTTGTCAGGAACAGCCTCTCCAGCAGTTTCCTCTGCAGGAGGGTACATCTCAGCCTTCTCACCCACTGCTGCTGTAGCCCATGTCCACGGCTGTCTGCTGCTCCCCTCCTGCTGTCAGTTCAGGAGGTTCCTAAATACTAGCTCTTGCAGAGAGAGCTTCAGTGAACTCTTCATAACCGGGTCATAGGTTGGCGTGACTATCACTCTCCTGATGATCCCAATGGAAACAAGGCCCCTCCCTGCTGTCCCTGCCCACAACCCACCTGTTCTCTGAGCTTTGGTGTCAATGAGCCCCCGAAAGAACAGGACTTGGAGATCCAGGAGCTGCAGGGTCTGAACATCAGTGTGAAGGGTCCATTCTCCAGAGGAGTGGTCCTCTGACCAGATCTTGACTGAGGTTTGGAGATGCTTTTCTATTACCTGTTATGTGCCAAGCCCAGGCAGGGCACCGAGGCATGTTGCAGCCTCATTGTGCCCATGGGGCTCCCAGTCCACTATGCCTTGGGTCAGTGCTGGGCTGGAGGCTGAGGCAAGGACCAGTGGGCCTGGAGTGAGTGATTTCTCTGGGACCACAAGGGCTGGGTGTTCGAGGGCTTGATGGTCACCCGGCCACCTCCTTCCCGGCATCTCCACAGCCTGAGGCCCCACTCTCACACCCCTGACCCTGGATGGCCCAGGGGCAGCCCAATCCAAGCCCTCCAGCCCTCCCCTGTCCTCCTCTCTCCTTTCAGCCCGTGCTGGAAAGCGGCTTTAATTCCGGTGGGCACCACAGTTTGCAGCTCCTCGGGCAAGCTCGGCACAGGTGCCAACTGTTATTTCACTCTCCCAGCTTCCATTTCCACAGCTCGGCACCTGCAAAGCCCCCCATTAGAGTCATGCCAACGAGAGGGGGCTGCGGCTGCATGTACGCGTGCCCGCCTGCGAGCCCACGTGCCCGTCTGCCGGTGCTTGCAGGAAGCCACGAGGGAAATTTCCAGCACAAAGACCGTATGCCTGAGAGAGGGGGGAATTGCTCAGCAAACTTCAGAAGCGATCAAAATGTCCTTTCCATAAAGTCCCGGCTTAAAAAATGTTAGCAGGTGCGTATACAATAGAGAGTCAGTTGGGATGGATTACTATAGAATACCATTTCCGCTCACTCCAGATTATGAATTCAGAGCATAATTTTCTGTAAATTGTCATTCTTGTCTGGTAAGGAAAGCTAATTTTTTCCTCATATGGAAAAAAAAAAAAAAAAAAAAACCACCACTATCCCAGGCCACTGCTCCCTGGAACAGGGCCTGCTGGAGCCCCCGCCTCCAGCCCATCTGGGCAGTCCCAGAGGGCTGACGGGGGGTCCCCTGGAGCAGCCGTGGCCAGCAGCATCTCAGGAGGCATTTATTCCGAGGTTCGTCAGAGGGGCAGCCATGGATTGGTGAGAGGACTTTGGGGATGGAAGAAAGACCCCTCATCACGGATGCTGAACCTTCTCTGGAAGAAAGGTGGAGAATGAGGGTGGGTTGCTCTGATGTGCAAGTGAAGATGAAAGATGAGAGTGGGTGAGCAGGAGCGGTGACTGTTGTTGGCAAGGCTTCGAGGCTGGGTTCACTCTATGGTCTTTCTTTCTCTCTTCCTTTCCTCCCTCTTTCCCTCCCTCCCTCCTTCTCTTCCTCCCTTCCTTCCATTCCTCCTTCCTCCCACAAGTGTTTATTGCGCGCCGAATGTGTAAGGGCTCTTGTCCAGGCCCTGTGGTCACCATAACGCTAATTATCTTCTGTTCCGGGGGGCAGCAGATTCACAAGGGGTGGTGGGAGAGGAAGGCAATCACAGGGCGACTGGAAGGGGCTGGTCAGGGAAGGCGCCTGGGGAGGTGACAGCCATGTGGGGTGAGCTGCTTTCCCACTGTGGGAGTGAGGCCTGGAGGCGGAACAAGCCAGAGGGACTGGAGCCCAGGGAGGGGAGGAGTGGAGAGACCAGGCTGAGGCACAGCACCGGGCTGGTTGCAATCTAAGTGCAGGGAGAGCTGGATGGTTTCGAGCAGGGCAGAGACGGCCGGTTTCTGTTACAAGCTCCATCAGGCTGCTGGGCGGGAAGTTGACAGTAGAGGGTATTGTGGTGGGTGAGGGTCCCTCTGGCCGGGAGAGCCACAGGCCCCTCACCAGACCTCTGGTTCTTAGCCTCCAAGGCACCCTCGGTGGGAGAGTGAGGGGGTGAGTGGCTTCATACCAGCTGCTCCTCTCTCTTGGCGGAACTCAAGGAAAGACAGTCCCTCCAGGGTGTTAGAGCTTCTCTGTTTGTTGTGATGGCAGGAAGAGTCTTCACAGCCGAAGAAAACTCCATGCTTATTCTAGTGCAGATAGACTCATACTCGTCAGGATTCACTCAGGTAAGTGACAGAACCCTGAGTCAACAGGCTCAAGTGAAAACTGAAGTAACATCAACAAGTTATTGGCTCTTGCTGTCAAAACATCTAGACTTCAGGTGTGGCGGGCTCCAGGGGCTTGAATTCTGCTGGCAGGACTCTTTCTTCTTTGTCTCTGCCTTTCTCTGCGTTGGCATTATTCTCGGGCAACTGGTCCCCAAGTGGTGGTAGAAGAGCTGTCGACAGCTCCGAACTTAACCTCCTGTCAGCTGAGGAGAGGCCTTTCTTCAAATGAGATTCCTTCTGGGAGTCCAGGAAGTGAAGGAGAACAAGAAGCACTGCTTTGGCTGGAGTCGGAGGTGCCTCTTCTGCTCCTTGTCCTCGTCGCCTTGGACTCCAGGCTCCAGAGACCACACCTGCAGTCCTCGTCTCCCCGGACATTCCAGCTCTCTGTTCTGGCTCCCTCTGCTGATGACCTGAAGATCCTCCTGAGGCCCCTCACCTGAGGTGGGGACCTGGGCCAGAGCAGCCTCTGGACATTCCACACACAGCCCACCCGGACGGGGGATGACCTGGAAACTTGGCATGCTCCTGCCCCACCAGGGCCCTCACATTCACATAGTAGAGGAGATTTACTATGGGGAAGTTCACTTCATCCACCTCCCCATTGAAGCCTACGTCCAGAGCCCGTAGCCTATTTCTGCCACGAAGATGCCAAGAAACCACTGTGGTTTGTCAAGTCAGACCTGTGTGCTCGTCCAGAATGCAGAATCTGGGCACAGATGGCCTGAGTTGTTAGCTGTGTGACTTTGAATAGGTTACTCAACCTCTCTGAGCCTCAGGGTCCTCATTAGTGAAGTGGGGATAGTATTACTAGGGCCCTGTGAAGACAAGCTAAACTGACGACGAGGGCATCTGCCACACAGCAGGTGCTCCACACGCATTAGCTGTGATCGCCACCATGTACGACTGATCACTGGGCCATGGTGGGCTGGGCTTTGATTGCAGGAACTGATTCCAGCCATCTCAAACCTAAAAGGGTGTCCCTGGAGAAATTTGACTTCCCAGGTGGACATTTCCTTCCTCGTTGTGTCTTTCGCTCAAGACTCACAGCCCTGGGAACAGGCATGTGGTCTGTGAGTCAAGCTCAAGGCCCCTGCCCTCTGGGTCTCAGAGAACCAGCCCCACACAGGTGCAGTCTGAGCTGTTTGATTTAAAAGTCACTTTTTCACTCACCACTCAGCTCATGCTGGCACTGATGTGGTGAAATACAGGGAGCATGGGTAGAGAAGCCTGGGGCTTGGATCCTGGCTGGGTGTCCTGGCGTCAGCCCTGAGAGTTCCCCCTATAAAATGTGTGGATTGGGCCAGACCTTCAGAGCAGTAAGATTGCCTGAAGTCGTGATGTTTAATCAGCATCACACTCGGTGTCCTGGCTCCATCCTCCCCCACTGCTGAGCTCCAGGCTCCCGGCACTTGGTAAGCTACGCTGCACAAAGAATGTGGGAAAAGGCCAGCAACAGGCCTTCCAAGGAAGAGGACAACTCCCACCTTCGTCCTGGAGCACTGAGACTCTAGGGGGGATGGCGCTGAGGCTGGCCCCGTCGGTGTACTTCCTTCTTTCCATCCCCAAAGCGGCGGTGAGACACCTTGCTCACGGGCCACTGTGATGCCAGGGGGGGTCCCACACCACGTGCTCCGAGTGTGACTGGAAGAGACACCAGCACAGCCGAGGTGCTATTACTGTTGTTATTGACCATAAAATACTCGACAAATGATATTAGATTTGCAGGCGAGGACTCCTCCTCCTTCCTGGGAGAGATTGGAGGGCTGGTTTAAGAGTCTTTTGGAGCCACAAACCCCAGCAGCAGGAGCAGGCTCCGTGGAAACTTTCAGGAGCAGAGCTGTTCGGGGGCTGGGAAGTCTTTGATTACTTACATCTGTTTTTATGGAAACTTCTGGGAGCTGCGGAAGGGAAACGGAAGTATAAACAGCGCAGACGGCAGTGGCCTCCTCACCAGATTGTTGATGGGGAATTGCCCTCTCGGCTTCCCCGCACCCCGCACAGATTTGGCCCTCGGTCTGTGGCAGGAGTTATTAAATGCTATGAGCACACGGAGAGCAGGATGGAGCCGCAGAAGAGGAATCAGGGTTTTATGCCCCTCGGTTTTGTGCAGTAAAAGAAAATATCCCCGTTAAGTGCGAATTAATTGGCTCCTGTAATTGGCGTGTGTTGCTTCCCCCAGCCTCTTGGTGGGCTGGGAGGGAATCAGAGGCCTGTCCGCTGGGCAGCAGAAGACCTAAAGCCCTGGAACAGGGTGGGCATCCACGCAGGCCCATGTGGCTGATGAATTGCTTCCTGTGTTGCGCCCCAGGCAGCTTCAAGGAGTGTGCAGCAGATGCATAGAGCTGCCTACCAGGCTCTCAGCTTCTCACCCGTCAGCTGGGGGGCTGCCATCCTTGTTCCTATATTGATGTTGTTGCTGCAGGAGGCTGCATCCTGGTCAGACACTGTGGGACAGAGAGCTCCAGAGAGAAGGGCCCCCAAGCAAACTGACAGGGTCAGCCCAGTCCAGACCCGACATCCTGGGCAGGGCTGTGGCACACAGTTGTGCGTGTTGTATACAGCACCACCTGGCCAGAACCTATTCTGCATTCACTCACCACGTCATCTGCCCCTGGACTGTACCAGCCCAGGAGGGCACCTTTTCCCAGCAGCACTGAGCTACCTGAGACCTGGTTCTGGTGTCTGGTCCCCTGACTTCCCTGATAGCTCAGTTGGTAAAGAATCCGCCTGCAATGCAGGAGACACCAGTTCGATTCCTGGGTTGGGAAGATTCCCTGGAGAAGGGATAGGCTACCCACTCCAGTATTCTGGCCTGAAGAATTCCATGGAATGTATAGTCCATGGGGTCACAAAGAGACACGACTGAATGACTTTCCCTTTCCCCTGACTATAGACTCCACGTGGCATTCTCACCCAAGATCCCATGCCCCAGACATACCCCTGGGCCAGTCTGTACCGTCTTTCCAGCTGTGGCTCTCCTGTCCTCTCCCTGTGCATCCAAGCTGTCCCCATCCTTCAAAGCCCATGCAGATGCCACCTCTTCCTCTAAGCTCTTCCTGTCGGCCTCTCCTTCCTTCTGGAAACAGTATCCCCGCACCCCAACACACACACATACACGCATGCTGTTTTTGGGGGAATTGCTCCTTCCTCTCTCCAGCCCCGCAGTCTTCACCCCTGCTCCCACCCCACCCTTGCAGCAGTTGACTGGCCCCAGGTGGCCCAAGCTAGGTCACTCAGAGCTATTCCCTGAGCTGTCTTGAAACTGCAGCTAGAACAAGGGATTTGGTCCTTTTGTGAGAGAGAAGGATATGAGAGACGGCAGGGGCCTTGCTTCCTTCCCTTGCTGAGAAGGCTGGCCTTGGAAACTCACAGAAATGGGAAGACGAGGCAGTCCTGGTCCCTCGGGCTGGGCCCTGACATGGAAGGGGCTGAGCAGTGCCCTCTCATGGTTCAGGGAGTTGTGCTTACCTGAGGACGGTGAGCAGCCCAGGATCCTGAGAGGGTCTAGAGGAAAAGTGGGTCAGAAGACATAGAAGAGGGTGCCTCAAAACACAGCCCCTCGTCTGCCCACTGCAGCCCTCAGCTTCCCCTCCTGCCCCTTCACATGGGCACGGGCCAAAACCGACCACTGGAAAGAACCCACGGAATCTTTTTGAAAATTCTCAGGCCACCCATTCAGGTGTCAGGCTGGAGTAAGGCATGTGGGCAGGGCCATTGGACTGTGAGGTTTGCCCATGGTGGGTGTGGGGGCTGTGACACAGGGACCCTTTGGGGCCATGGGGCCTCAGCTTCCCTGTTCTCTGATCCATTTCTGGGGAGGGAATGGCAGGAGCAAGGTCCTGCGAACATTGGTGACGTCCTTGCGGTAGGTGCCCAGGGAATAATCTCAAAGCGTGGGGTGCTGAGGGGTCAGACCCTCTACGCCCAGCCAACGTAGTCTCAAGTGATGACTCTGCCACTTACAGCTCAGTGTGAGCTCATGCAAGCACTTCCCTCTCCCAGCCTCAAGGTCCCCAGCACAGCGGCAGGGGCAGGGTTTCATCAGGATGTGGGGAAACGCCAGCCTCTCACACGCACCTGTCCCTTCCTTCAGGAAGCAGGTTCTTGGCTTAAAACTTTCACCATTTCACATCCAGATGAGCCCTCCACGTTACCCTTGAAATGCCCCAAGCCAAAGAGGCCTAAGTTACCGGCCAGACAGCCCCTTGGGGAAAAGCCTCCCCCTGACAACTCTCCCCGACCTGGGAGCCCCAGGAGGTCTGGCACCACCTCCTGCGTGCCTGCTTCTGCCACAGAAGCTGCCCTGGTGCCGCCTGCCTCACCCGGTGCGGGCTGAGTTGGATGGAGCTGTTGGAAATTACAGGCTGAGCAATATGTTGAAAAGTGTCCAATTGTGTCTACAATGCAGCAGATGTCTCCATTGCCTCACACAGAAGTAGTGTCAGAACTCTGCTCTATGGCGGCAGGAGCCTGGGGGGAGCAGTGTGTGTTCATAAAGGCTGCAGACTCTGGGGGGCTTCCTGGAAGACACCCCCCCTCCCAACGCCAAGTCCTGGAATCTCAGAGCCTTAAAGGCTTTCTCTCACACTGAATGTCCTCCTATAGTTTCTCACAGCTCTTGGGGTAATAGCCAGCTCCTTTTCAGGGCTCCTGTTGCCCCCTCCCTCTGCTCGCTCAGACTCCCATGCCTCATACACAAGAAACTTCTGTCTTCTAGAACATGCCACATTCATTTCTACCAAAGGCCCTCTGCATTGGCTGTTTCCTGTTGGAAGAGCTCATCCTCCAGATATTGACATGCCCGACTCTGTCCTCATAAGAGCCCTTCCTACCCCATCCCCAAGACACTCTGTTACTCACTCTGCTTTACTCTCATAAGATCACTTTTTCCTACTTGCTCTCCAAGCTTTATTTGGGTCTTGGCCATTGCACCTTACAGCCAGACATGGCCTCTGTGACAGCAGAAGTGGGTGCACCCTCATAACCCCAGGTCAGCGATTGTCCACTGCGTGGAGAGAACTGCACGCCTGCTGCCCCCACTCTTAGGCCGGGATGTGGCTCTGGCACTTTTTTGGGGACAGCCTGGAGCTTCCGTTGTTTCCTTCCTTCTTTCCACTTGCTCACTGTCTCCTGATGGAGCCCATGATCATCTAGCATCTCCAACCTAAGCAACAACTGGGCTCTCCCCGCTCTCCTGCCAACTGGACATGCCTACAGAGAGGTGGGTACACAGACAGGCTGCCTTCACTAGGGGTGGAAGTTGTTCTTCCCCTGCTGGTAGCAGTGGCCTTTTCCTGGGGTAATTCCCATCTGAGAAACATACTTCTTCCAACCCAAGTGGTTCAGCTGGGGCTGTCCCCATCGCCCTCCCCAGTTTCAAGATGAACCTGTAGTGCGATGGTCATGTGATGCAGACTAAGACCAACAAGAGCTTTTATTAGCACTGTGGGTAATCATAGTTGTGATAAATGTTGCTATGGAGAAAGGTGGGGTGTGATGACAGCCCTTAAGGGGAAATCTGAGCTGCTCTGGGGAAAAGGGGACATGTCAGGGAAGCCTTCCTGTAGAAGTGAGCTTTGAGCCGAGGCTTGAAGAATGTTCAGGAATTACCCAGAAGAGGGAGTGAAGAGGATTCCAGACAACAAAGAGAGCGTCATGTGCAAAGGCCCTGTGGCCAGTATGAACACGTAAAAACTGGTGTGCCTGGGGTGTGGAACATGGAGACGGAAACAAGGAAAGACTGAGAGGTGGGTGATCTAGATCCCACAGAGCCTTGTACACTCATGAAAGTTCTCTGGGAAGCCCCTAGAGGTTTAAAGTGTGTGCGTACTTTATTGGATGGAGGATACGATTTGTCTTTCTGGCTGCTCTCTGTCCATAGCTGCTAAGTGAAGACTCTTCTGAACTTCAGCCTTCAAGGAGATGAACCAAGACTGCTATGGCCCTGAGTGTTGTTCTGGGAGCCCAGTTGTTCAGGAAATGGACCAAAAGTTTACTTCTCATATCTTCTTTGACCTTCACCATCTTTTCTGCTCTCAGCCACCTCTCCTCTTAAGGTCACCAGAATCATGGACAGCTGGACTCCCCACGAGGGGTCCAAGAGGAGGGGCCCTTGGCAGAGCTGAGACAGCATTTCCTCCTTCCACAGAAGGCATGACACACTCCATCACTTCACCCCACCACCCTCTCCCAGGGCTGTAGTTTCCTAAACTTACCGCAGCATCCTTACTCGGGCCTCAGAATCCCAGGGGAAATCACAGGGCTGAAATGTATGTGTAGGTGAATTTAAAATTTTTCTAAACCAGAAGAGGAGGATGGGGAGGGAAGATGGAAGAGAAGAGTAGAGCTGAGATTGTATTGGCCTGGGGGGAAGCCTGATCTGCCCCAAGGAGAAGAGCCAGTAGGTGGGCAGACGGCACAGGGGAACACAAAACCAGAGGGTCAGCACAGAGTTTATCTCTGGGGGGCTCCTCTGGAAGCCTGAGCAGAGAGGCTCCCCCTTGTGTGGGACACAGAACAAGTTACTTAAGAGGGTCATCTGGCCCCCGTACCCTGACCATAACTGGCTGGAATCCTGGTGCTAAGGACTGTAAGGCCCTCTGGCTGCAAGAGTGTTTCATCTGGGGAAAGAGAAAAGAGGCTTCAGCCTTGCCCCAGCAGTGGAGTGAGAGGTGTGGTCAACTCCGGACACATCCCCTGTATGAGTCTCCTAGAGCTGCCTTAACAGACCGCTATAGAATAGCAGACACATTCCATCACACTTCTGGAGGCTATCAGTCCAAAGTCAAGGTATCAATAGGGCCATGCACCCCCTGAAGGCTCTTGAAGAGGATCCTTTCTTGCCTCCCACTGGCTTCTGGAGGTTCCCCCAAGTCCCACCACATTCCCCATCCAGAAATCTTCCGTGTGGTCTGAGAAGGAGGTGGGGTCAGTCTCAATGTTCATTGAGTGAAGCTTTTTCTTTCTTAATTTTTTCTCTTTGTTTACTGTTGAAGCCTAGTTGAGCAGAATCCACTAAAAGTGAAAAAGAGTGTACCAGTGAGGCAGCATTTTCAACTGTCAGTGCCCGAGGGAGGGGAACCCTCCCACGCATGCCAGGAGGTGCCAGGGGTGCTCATGTGGTAGGCTCATGCACATGGGCAGCAGAAGCAGGGCAGGTGGATACACAGCCCTTGCTGTGGGATAAGGAGCAGGCTCTTACCTCCTGGCCTGGAATTGAGTGCAAGTGGGATTCTGCCTCCCTAGACACGCGTACATATATACATGGGAGCAGTGCTGGGACGTTCATCCCCAGAGACACCAGCATTAGAATGAGGGGAAGGGACAGCAGGGCCCTTAGCCTCATCTATGATATCTTTATTGATCTACCTGGAGAATGTCTTTAAAAATAATTTTGAAAACCATAATCTCCACTAGCCACAGCGACGTCAGTTCAGGCTCTCCCTTCTCTTATCCAAGGGCTCCAAAAACAGCTGTGAGGTCCAGATCACCCCTCCATGGGGTCTTGGGCCCCAGATGCATGAAGGAGGGTTTTGAAAGGGGGTGGGGGGCAGGCCCAGGTAGCCATGGCACATGCAATGTGCCCTAGAGGTCAGTCTCCATTTTTCTCAACCAGGCTGAACTTCATCTTGCAGGTCTTGTGTTGCTGGCCCTGAGCAGAGGCCACTGGAGGGGCAGGAAGTGCAAGATCTACTGTGAGAAGGGGGGTCCACACCCCTCTTGGCTTCTGAGTGCTCACAGTCTGGTTAGTAGCCTTATAGTCTGCTGCTCCAGAATATTCTGGTTGTCATCTGTGGGGACGGCCAGACTGGAAGGTACGAGGCCTTCTCGGGTGGCTGCCCTGAGGAAGTGCCCTGCCAGATGCTAAAGGAATATTTCACAACTATCAACCATGTCGGTGCGAGTTTTTGTGACTTTGACATTTTCCCTCCCAGCTACAGAAAAGATATGATATTGATATTTAAAGTTTTTTAAAAAACATATTTACTTATTTTTTGTTGTGCTGGGTGTTTGTTGTGGTGCACAGACTTTCTGTAGTTGCAGGGAGTGGGGGCTACTCTCTGGCTGTGGTCCATGGGCTTCTCATTGCAGTGCCTTCTCTTGCAGAGGAGCACGGGCTTCTAGGGTGCACGGGCTCAGTAGTTGTGGCGCATGGGCTTAGTTACCCCATGGCATGTGGAATCTTCCCGGACCAGGGATCGAACTCTAGCAGATGGATTGGCAGATGGATTCTTAACCACTGGACCACCAGGGAAGTCCTCCTGGTATTGATATTGGAATCAAGAATACCTCACCTCCAGAGGTATTCATCCCCTGGCTAGTAGCTAGTTCAATCTAGTTTATAAAGTGCAGGAAAAGGCAGCTTCTCCGATGCTCCACGCCTCCCAATTCACCAGCATGTGTGCATGTTCACAGTACCTCAACAATAGCCTTGTGACCCCAGGAGTCTGCAGGCTTGTGATGCATCTTCTGTTACTGATAAAACATCTAAAGAGTTCCATATACATCCAGGAATCTATTACTTACAGGATTAGTGTTTTTGAAAGCGGGCATGTACCTGTGTACCAGTGGCTGTACCACAGTACCAGTGGCTGTGCTGTACCTCAGAGCCCCCCACTGTTCAGGCAGACACGGGCAGCAAGCTGGGGAGAGAAGGGCACTCCTGGTGTTGCCTGTTCTCCAAGAGTGTGAATCATGGCTCGTTCCTTGAAGGGGCCTTAGGTTCCTCTTTGACAAATGGAAACATACATTGATTAGGGCTGTGGGCTTCCCAGGTGGCACTAGTGGTAAAGTGAAAGTCGCTCAGTCGTATCTGACTCTTTGCGACCCCATGGACTATACAGTCCATGGAATTCTCCAGGCCAGAATACTGGAGTAGGTAGCCTTTCCTTTCTTCAGGGCATCTTCCCAACCCAGGGATCGAACCCAGGTCTCCTGCACTGCAGGTGGATTTTTTACCAGCTGAGCCACAAGCAAAGCCTAAGAATACTGGAGTGGGTAGCCTATCCCTTTTCCAGGGAATCTTCCCCACCCAAGAAGCAAATTGGGGTCTCCTGCATTGCAGGCAGATTTTTTACCAACTGAGCTATGAGGGAAGCCTTAGTGGTAAAGAACCCTGCCTGCCAGTGCAAGAGATGCAAGAGAGTAGGGTTCGATCCCTGAGTTAGGAAGATCCCCTGGAAGAGGGCATGGCAACCCACTCCAGTATTAGGTCATGAGGAGTCAATTAGATCGAACTACAATAAGAATGAAGAGTATTGTATGGAATTAATATATACACACAACTGCATATAAAATAGCCAACAGCGGAGATCACGTGTGCTCCAGTACATCTGTTGGTGTGAAAGGGCTGCTGAGAGCCTGGGGATGTATGTGCGGGTATGTACATGGGGCCAGTTTTCGGGGGGTGGGTGCGTGTACATATATGGTAGTTGTAATAGCCTGCTAGGCTGCCATGACAAAATGCTGCAGACTCCAGGGCTTAAACAACACACGTTGATTCCTCACAGCTCTAGTGGCTGGAGGTGGAAGGTCAAGGCTTTGACAGGGCTTCTCCTGAAGCCTCAGTCTTATAGATGCCACCTTCTCCGTGCACGTGCAGCCCTGGTGTCTCTTGGTGTCCTAACCTCTTTTTATGAGGACACCCGTCAGTTTGGATCAGCAACCCCTGCCCCCATACACACCTTAATTTAACTGAATCACATCTTTTTTTAAGGCCCTATCTCCAGATACAGTCGCATTCTGAAGTACCGGGGTTAGGGCTCTGACATGAATTCTAAGGGTACCGTTCAGCTAACAGAGTGTTAGCTGGATGTGTGGGGTCAGTGTGTGGGCTTCACCCCTTCAGCCCCACACTCTACTCCTGCCACCTCGAGTTACAGTAGCTGCTCTAAAGGCAAAGGCCTTGATTATCACAGAGAGGACCCTTTTGTCCCATCTGGGATATCCCAGCTTTATTTTCTTTGAATTTAATTTAGTTTTGTGTGTATGATTCTGGGTAGCCAGCCCACCTGCCTGTGAGAAATTTTCTGTCCTTTGGGGGCTCCCCATGCTCCAGTATCATGCAAAGCGTCTGGTGTCTTACACAAACATTCGAGGGTCCCCTCTAGTTGTGCTGAGATGCCTCCTCCTGGCCACTCTCTTGGGCATGGGCCTTTTGGGGGGCTCAGAGCATCAGGGCAGAGGCCCAGCACACGCCCCCCTCACTGAGGCCCATGGATGTGGAAACTGAGCACCCCAAGTTCACTCATCCGCCTTTGTGCATGTGGACTAGGGGACTAAGTGGTCTCGCAGGGTGGCTCCCTACGTGGGGGGCAGCAGGGAGTGGTGGGGACTGCGGCAGACTGCAGAGGGTACATGTGTACATGTCCAGATGTGTACATGTCCAGAGGTGGCTGTGGAGTTGGCACAGCCCAGCATTACCACATCTTCATTTCCGATAAGCAGGGAATCTTTATTTTTTAATGCAATTTGTCCCAATTTTTAAACATTGCCAACTATTTCAAATTCTTGTAAACCATTGCTTTAAAACAAACAAACATGCACCAAGCAGATGAAAACTTGACGCAGTTTTTCCCATTGCGGGAAGAATTCCAGTCCAGGGCCTGGGAACTCAAGGGGACTTTTGGTTGGGGTGGAAGGCTCCACCCTACTTCAGAAAGGTTTTACAAATATGGGGTTGAGACCCAGGCCTCACCTTAAGGAACTTTCCCCTCCCCATACCCAGGAGGAAGTTAAGGCTGGAGAGGGAGGTGTCTGGCTCAAGGACACACCAGGAGTGGATGGCAGGGCTGGGACTCAACATCACCTGGCACCTGCACAGTCCCCTGATTCATTAGGAATCGATGTGTAAATGGTGAAGACAAGGAAGCCTTTGGGGCCCTGATCACAGACCTCCTGCTGTCCACTGGGAGCAGGCATGAAGGCCCGGTGGCTGAGGTGTGGTTGTGGGGAGAGGTCCCAGTGGATGGAAAAGAGGGTTGATGGGGTGAAGGGTAGGCTCTGCCTTTTCTGGGCCAAGTGGAGCCCCCAGGGCCTGGGACACATTATACTCGCCCAGCTGCTGCACCACTTGGGGGTGGGGGTAAAGCACGATCATGGATCTAGGACTCCAGAGTGGGGGAGGCTGCAGGATGGCCCTGAAGCGGTGATGTCTGAGGTCACTGTCACGCAGTTTAGCTCCAGGCATGGCTCCTCCTGGGCCAGCAAACCCACTGGCCTCTCTATGTCCTCTCTCCACACCACACCTCAGCCACCGGGCCTTCATGCCATTCCCAGCCTATGCTGAGCATCTTCCAAGCCCAGTTCCCCTGCCTGGAACACCCTCCCTCCAGACTGTTACACAACTGGCCCTTTCTCTACATTCAGGAGGTGTCACTCCCAGCAAGTCCTTTCCTAACCTCCCTCCCCTCCCGATCAGTTATATGACTTGTGTTGTTTTCATAGGACTTATTACTTTACAGAAGCGTCTTGTTTACTGTGGCCTCCCTACCCCTAGAAGGTTGACTCCCTGAATTCAGGGGTCTGTTCCCTGCTCTATCTCCAGTGCCTCAAATAAGGCCTTGTACATTGTAGGTACTCGGTAATTGTTTGTTCAGTGAATTATTCAAAATGGATAAATGGATGAATGACAGGTGGATGGATGGATGGATGGATGGGTAGATGGACAAATGGTTTCATAGAATGTGAATGAGTACATGGACAGAGAGAAAGGGAGAGACAGATAGATAGATAAGGCTGTGGGATAATCTAGGTTGAGAGAATGGCCACAGCAGGCACGAGTCCCCAGGCTTGGGACTGTGATGAATAACTGGGACCGTAGCTCAGAAGCTGTGCTCCAGCCTGGGGCTGCTTTTCTAAAGCAGGGGAGCCAGCCCTGAGCTTAGTGCCTCAGGCTTGGCCCCAGTCCTGTTGCTCACTCACCAGCTGACTTCAGGAAAGTCCCAGGGTTCTCTTTGTTGCCCATGAGTTACAATCCCCCAAGCTGCCTTCCTCACAGGATGGTGGAGACTCAAAAAAGCTCCCACTCTGTGGCAGCTCTGGCAAGCTCAGAGTGTCTGCCTGGAGACATATATGCCCAGGGAGGCAAAAACAAGGATGCACATGGTAGATTCATGCACGACCAACAGATGGAAACTCCTTAAATATTCAGCTGCTCAAGGTGCGATCTCTGCATGTTGTAGGGCATTGAACAGCATTCAGAGGCCAGCCAACCCCTGTGGTACCTGTGTGAGCCTAGAAAGGCGAATCCCTGCCTCTGGACTGAGACAGCAGGTCTGGCCAGTAAGCAAGACTGATTCCAGCTCCCACTCACCCCTTGCTTCAAGACACAATGTGATAATAATACATGATAGCCAAAGAAGGACCTTCAAGGCACAAAAGAGGGTAAGAGGCAAATTGAGGAACAATATGGTGCCATGGTGCTGGAAAAAAGCCCCAGAAAACAATTTCTGTGACTGCAAATCTATCTACTTGTCCATCCATCCATTCATCCATCTACCTACCCATCTATCTACCTATCATCTATGTAGATGCATGGGATAAAGGTCTGGTAGTGACACCCCAAACTGGGTAATAACAGAAAGGTCTGAGGTACAATGAGGCTGAAGGGATCTTAGCTTTACTGCCAATTTCAAGTATCAACCAGGGGCTTAACAATAATATAATAAAATACCACGGGCTTCCCCAGTCCCAGGTCTTAGTAGCTGCTGGAACCAGAAGTCTGTGCTGAGCATTCAAATGGCATCACAAATGTCACTCCTTCTCAGCTAATTGTCAGGAGAATTCTGTAGCTGCCTGTGAAGATGGAGGAGCTTTGTCACCAGGAGCTGTAGGTGGTTTTATGAAGTTTGTTTGGAAGCTGTTAGAAATTTTGCTGGTAATGATGCTTTGGTGAAAGAGGCTGTTTTTAAAAATATCAACAAAGTTGCTGAAAGTCACATTCATTATGGGAAAGTGAGAACCTAATATGTGGCTGATGTTACTGCAGTGCTGATGCTCCCTGGGAGGACTGCACGGGGCAGATGGGTGCTTCCAGCCTGCCCCAGGCCAAGGCCCCGTGGACAGGAGTGTGATGTGCTGGGGGCAAAAATAAGCCCCTGGCACTCTTCCCACCCACAACCGCACTGCTGCCCTGAAAACATGGAGGGGCGGGGGGAGACAGGACAGGCCCTGGTCCACTGACCTTCCTTCTTCCTCTCTCTCTGTCTTTTCACTTACATGACAGTATACGAATGTATTCTTCTAGGAAGAAACAGTTCGAACTGGACATGGAACAACAGACTGGTTCTGAACAGGGAAAGGAGTATGTCAAGGCTGTATATTGTCACCCTGCTTATTTAACTTATATGCAGAGTTCATCATGCGAAACACTGGGCTGGATGAAGCACAAGCTGGAATCAAGATTGCTGGGAGAAATATCAGCAACCTCAGATATGCAGATGATACCACCCTTATGGCAGAAAGCAAAGAAGAACTGAAGAAGCCTCTTGATGAAAGTGAAAGAGAAGAGTGAAAAAATTGGCTTAAAACTCAACATTCAGAAAACTAAGATCATGGCATCCGGTCCCATCACTTCATGGCAAATAGAAGGGAAACAATGGAAACAGTGACAGACTTTATTTTGGGGGGCTCCAAAATCACTGCAAATGGTGATTGAAGCCATGAAATTAAAAGACTCCTTGGAAGAAAAGCTATGACAAACCTAGAGAGCATATTAAAAAAGAGAGACATTACTTTGCAAACAAAGGTCCATCTAGTCAAAGCTATGGTTTTTCCAGTAGTCATGTATAAATGTAAGAGTTGGACTATAAAGAAAGTTGAGTGCCGAAGAATTGATGCTTTTGAAGTGTGGTGTTGGAGAAGACTCTTGAGAGTCCCTTGGACTGCAAGGAGATCCAACCAGTCCATCCTAAAGGAAATTAGTACTCAATATTCATGGAAGGACTGATGCTGAAGCTGAAACTCCAATACTTTGGCCACCTGATGCGAAGAACTGACTCATTTGAAAAGACCCTGATGCTGGGAAAGGTTGAAGGCAGGAGGAGAAGGGAACGATAGAGGATGAGATGGCTGGATGGCATCACCGAGTCGATAGACATGAGTCTGAGTAAGCTCTGGGAGCTGGTGATAGACAGGGAAGCCTAGTGTGCTGCAGCCCATGGAGTTACAAAGAGTCGGACATGACTGAGCGACTGAACTGAACTGAGGAAATAAAGTGACAATATTACCCAGAGGAATTACAGTTCTCTTTGATCAGCACCCAAACTCCCCAGGCTACCTCTGTTATCAATTTGCTTTGTGCCTTTGCAGACATTTCCCTGCATTTAGAGCCGGGTTTCTCAACCTGGCACTACTGGTCTTTGGGGCCAATGATTCTGTGTTCGGAAGGGCATCTTGTGCCTTGTAGGATGTTTAGCAGCAACCCTGGCCTCCACTAGTTTGGTGCCAGTAACAGTAACAGCTCCTGCCTAGTGTGACAACCAGAACGACCTTCAGACACTGGTGCAAGTGCCCTCGGGGCAAAGTCACTCCCCATTGTAAGCCTAAAAGGTTCTTTGCTCAGTTTCCAACATCTGTAAAAGTTGGGGGCAGGGGACACGAGCAACACCCTGACACCAGCTGGTGCCCTACAATTTAACTCAGTTCTGACACTATTACTCTGAGACAGTGTCAGGTCCCATAGGTTAAGGGTTCACTCCCACAACCCTCCTTTCCCTCCTCCCCCCGCCTCCTGCCCCCACCACTTAGGATGCCAAGTCCAGGCTGTAACCTGTGCTCTGACTGACTGGCCATAGAACGAGGTTCCCACGACCTCCTCCTTGGGTTTGATTAATTTGCTCGAGCGGCTCACAGAACTCAGAGAAACATTTTACTTTCTAGATGACCAGTTTATTATAAAACGATATAACTCAGAAACAGCCAGATGGAAAAGATGGCAGAGCAAGGTCTGGGGAAAGGGCATGGAATTCCCATGCTCTCTGAGGGTGCCACTCACTCTGCGTCTCCACGTGTTCACCAACCTGGAAGCTCTCTGAACCAGAACCCATCCTTTTAGGGTTTTTTTTGAGGTTTTATTTATAAAGGTAAGATTGATTAAATCATTGATTGATTCAACCTCTAGCCCCTCTCCCCTTCCCGGAGGTCAAGAGAGTGGGACCTAAAGTTCTCACCCTCTAATCACTTGGCTGGTTCCCTTGGCCATCAGCTCCCACCCTCAGGTGACCTAGGGGCCTTCCAAAAGTCATTCATTAACACAGCAAAAGACAGCTTTATAGCTCTCCACACTTAGGAAATTTTAGGAGCTCTGTGTCAGACAAGTGTGCTTAGCCACTCAGTCGTGTCTGATTCTTTGTGACCCCAGGGACTGTAGCCTGCCAGGCTCCTCTCTCCATGGAGATTGTTCAGGCAAGAATACTGGAGTGGGTTGCCATGACCTCCTCCAGGGGATCTTCCCAATCCAGGGATCGAACCCAGGTCTCCCACATTGTAGGTGGATTCTTTACCATCTGAGCCACCAGGAAAGCCCCAAGTGTCAAACAAGGGGAGAAATCAAATATTTATTTCTTATTACAAATCATAGTGTCATAGAATCAGTGCCCAGAAGATTGGTAAAATTACTTTGTGGGGTTGGTTTTATTTTTAAAAAGTTAATAAAAACAAACATACAGTCTTATGCATATGATTATTCAACTGTTTCCAACCCAATGGTGTAACAGCACAGACATATACCTCATGCTTCTTCTTTTTTCTTGGTCAGGGTGGGAGGCAGTGAAGGGTCTGCCCTGGGACTTCACCAGTGTACCAGCTTTCTCTAGTTGTGGCGAGCAGGGGCTACTCTCATCACCATGGCTTTCCTTGTTGCAGAGCACCAGCTCTAGGGCGAACAGGCTTCAGTAGCCATGGTGCACGGGCTTAGTTGCCCTGTCGGATGTGGGATCTTCCCGGACCAGGGATCGAACCTGTGTCCCCTGCACTGGCAGACGGATTCTTAACCACTGGACCACCAGGGAAGATTGTACGTTGTGCTTCTTCACTGCTGCATCCTGTTCGCTCACAGGGACCTCACCCTGGCTGTTTAGCGGGGCCCTCTATCAACATCTAGGCACCTTCTAATCCTTCACTTTCACGATAGGCTGCAGTGAGGTCATTGCCCCGCTCTCTGTTTAGAATTTCTCCAGAGCAGCTATGAAGACTGAAACTGCTGGGTCCTTGAGCATGTGTCTTTAAAGATGCCACAAGCTGCCTTAGAGATACCAATTTATACTCCCACCATTGATACGTGAGCAGGCTTCAGTAGCCGTGGTGCATGGGCTATGCACCATATCCTTTGCAAGACTTGATACTATCATACTTTACATTTCCTTCAATTTAATGGGTAAAACATTGTATCACCTCGTTCCCCCTCCCTTTCTGCTCAGCTAGGACTCCCACAGTAGTTTCTTCCTCATACATTTTAGGCTCTCTGCTGGGTACTGGGGCTCTGACACCTGAAAAGCAGAAGCAGTTCTTGCCCGAGAGGGGCCAGCAAAGAGGTCAGGGTCCACTTCCCTGAGGTGGGGGTGGGGAGAGGAGTGTGTCCCAGGCCAGGGCTGGGAGGTGGTGGAGCCTGGTGCCCTGGAAGTGATGCAACCCACGAGTAAGGCAGGAAGCACAAGCTAATGTGAGCAGCGAGATTTGCAGACTGTGCTGGGGGCCATGGGAGCTTCTTAAGAGTCTGAGCCAAGGGGGTCAGGCCCTTGTGAAGCCAGAGGGACACATGTGGGGGCCACCCACCACCCAGCATCTGAGCTGCTGGCCACGCCCATGGGAGTTTCCTGAGGCTGTTTAACAGATTATCACACATTTGGTGGCTCAAAATAATAGAAACGTCGTCTCTCAGTTCTGGAAGTTGGAAGTCGGAAAGCCAGGTGTCAGCAGGGCTGCGTTCCCTCCGATGGTGCCAGGGGGGCAGAATCCTTCCAGTCCCTGCCTCTGTCTTCACGTCGTCTCCTCCCCACGTTATCCCCTCTCCTGTCTCATATGAGGACACCGTTCATTGGATATAGAGCCCGTCGGCTTAATCTCTGGGGAGTAAAGCTATCTCCTTATCTGGGGAGCCTTCACTTAATTACACCTGCAAAGACCCTTTAACAAACAAGGTTGTGGTCACAGGTTCGCTGTCTCCTGGGGGAGCGGTGCCTCCTGGGTCTGCGAAGCCTGCTGTGGCGCACATCCCGCCCTGCCTGTGCCCGGCAGTGGGGCTGAGAGTGCTGGCCCAGCCCTTACCCTCAGCGCTTCCTGTCGAGGTCAGCCACCTCCCCCACAGTCCAGGCTGCTAGTCGCCAGGCAGGGATTTGTCAAGATCTTTAAGTGAAAACCCTAGATTTTTTTTTTTTTACATGTTTCAAAACTTTAAAAAACACCAAACAAATCATCTATGGGCCAGCTCTTTGCTCTTTCTGTTCTAGGTGGAGCCGGGCCCTGCTCACACCCGTCCGGCCCCTGCTGAACTGACACCACCCCTAACTGGGACAATTGTGTTATTTTCGTTCCTCAGGGGAAGTAATCGATGCTCAAAGGTGAGGTCACCTGGCCAAGGTCAGGTCAGGTGGAGCTGGGCTTTGAACTCAGGCTGCCGGATTCTCAGACCCTTCGGTGTGAGAGCAAAACACCACAAGACAGCTGAGAATTCCTTGGCAGCATCCTTGCTGGATGACGTTCTCTGCCTGCATCCCTAATCTACTTCCTTCAGGTTCTGTGATCCCTTGTCCGTCGATTCACCATCTCTGAGCCTTAGTTTGCCCAGTTACAGTGAGGGGCTGATGTCCCCAACCCTGCCCACTTCACAGAATCCTTTGGGCGCTCCCAGAGCTCCAGAGCCTGAGAAAACACCTTGAAAATAGCCTGTGCTGTGCACCGAGAGAAAGGCAGAGTCAGCGCACATTTAGGGTAGTTCTGTCCCCGCTGTTCCTATTACTAATCCAGGAGGGCGTCGAGGGTGGCAGCACTGATATTTTCTCATCCTCCTTGTCTAATTTTCTCAAACATCAGGCCGATATGCAGAAAGCTGCATTTTCAGATGCAAATTTTTCTCTGAACCATGGAAGCTTTAAAACCACCAGATGAAGTATAGAAAATGCTTCACAATTTCTTTAAGAATCTTTCATTCTGTGGGTTAGAATATCACGCGTGAGTATATGTGTGTGTTGTGTGTTTTTTTAATCCTGCTATCATGAGCAGCAGGTAGCAAAATGTTGATCTTTAATGTGTTAGTAAAACAGCATACATTTGAATATTGGCTTTTTCTGCCATCTGCACCAGTTGACACTGTTTTTCATACCAGCTTATTACATTTCTTGTACAAACATACTTTTGAGTGTCTCTGTTGATTTATGCTAGAATTGCTCTGGTATTTGCGTTAAAATAGCATTTAAAAACTTATAAAATATTGCTATTTATTCCTTCTTTGATTCTTTGCCACTTGACAAGCTCTGGAGCAACTTACATTTCTCAAGGACTAAGTTCCGATTGTGGTTCTCTCTCTGGAGGGGACAGTGAACTGGGAGGGGCCAGTCCAGATGGCTCAGGTTCAGGCCACTGGGCACCCCTAGGGTGTGGACTCACCAACCCCCATTGGGTTCACTGGTGCAGATTCTCCAGGGTTATTTATAATCCCAAAGGAGAAAAATAAAGGCAATATGGTGGGCCTTCATAAAGCTCAATCTGTTCAAAAACGTTTTAGTCTTAATTCTGTCCTCTCCTTTTGATGTCAAATTTTCCTTTCTTGATGAATTGAAGGAGACTTTGGATTATAGTTTTCTTTTCTCTCTCTCTCAAATAGCTTTCCTTGGCAAAATCCTGCATTTTTCAGTTGGTTTAGGGGGTAATTTTACTGGTCTGTGAAAGTCACTCAGTCATGTCCAACTCTTTGCGACACATGGACTATACAGTTCATGGAATTCTCCAGGCCAGAATACTGGAATGCGTAGCCATTCCTTTCTCCAAGGGATCTTCCCAACCCAGGAATTGAACTGGGTCTCTTGCATTGCAGGTGGATTCTTTACCAGCTGAGCTACCAGGGAAGGCCTTACTGGTCTCTGGAATCCACAAATCTGACCACGTGTGCAAAGCTGAGACGGGCACTGAGCCCCTCTGCAGAGGTGGTGGATAGGACTGGGGCTGGGGTAAGAGGTCTGGTCCTCACTCTCAGGGTAGGGGTTACTCTGTGGCAGTGGAGAGCGCCTGCAACCGGCTGGCACATAGATGAGGCATTCTGCTGCTCTAAAAAAAAAATCTGTGCAAACTGCCACAGATGGAAGGAAGAGCCAATATTCAGATTGGAGGCTGTTTTGCTAACACGTTAAAGATTAACGTGCTTTTACTGGCTGCCGCATACTATAGCAAGATGAGCTTTTTTTCTGAAAAAGGAGAAGCAGCAGCAGCCTGCTTAGGGGAATGCCGGGGTGGGAGTCCTGGGCAGCCCCTCGCTGCCTCCTTGTTCACCCACAGCCGAAAGAGCCCAGGACTCTGGAGAGCTGCCTCATCTCCAGCTCTGATGCCCTTACCCTTTCACTCAGATACTCAGCCCACCTTCACGGGCTTCACCCAGACTGTGTCTTCTTCCTTCTGGCTGGCAGATTCTAGTACTTTTTTATTTTATTTTATTTTGGCCTTACTGTGCAGCTTTCAGGATCTTAGTCCTCTGACCAGGAATTGAACTCATTTCCCCTGTAGTAGAAGTGTGGAATCCTAACCACTGGACCACCAGTAAAGTCCCTCTAGTACCCCTTTATTAAGGCTCACCCAAATATAATGATGGTACATATGCCCATATATAATGATGAGTAGAACTAAGATTTATTATGTGCTGATATCCATGCTAAGAACTTCCCTGCTTGGCCCTGCTGAATCCCTGAAGAGGCATTCCAATTGCCCTCACTTTTACAAAAGGGAAAATGAAGCACAGGGAAGTTCATTAACCTGTCCAAGCCATACAGCTCGGAAGCGGCATTTGAGTCCACACAGAGGGGTCCTGAGTTAGACTCTAACTCCCACAGCAAAGCTCAGCTGCTTGCTCCCCACCCTGCTCCTAGCCTCTCATCCCCAGCCAACAAGACCCTTTCTCTCTGGGGTCCCACACCCACAGTCAGCTCACATTCTTATTCTAGGGGCAGAATTGGAACTCTTCCGTCTTCTTAGGCTAAGCCTAGCGACAGAACAGGGTTGATACGGGACTCTCTGTGAGGAGCCTAATTTTAACTTTTGCAAAATTGGGCACAAGGTGTGGACCTGGTCAGAGAGGTTTAACACCTAACAGAAAGACTGACAAGCAGACCTGACAGCTCCCATCAGGCCAATGTGTGTGTGTGTTGGGGGGTGGAGGTGGGGAGGGAGGTGTCGGGGGGTATCCATTCAGAGGCCTAGGGTCCAGTCCTAGTTGGCTGGTTTTTTAAATTTATTTATTTATTAATTGAAGGATAACTGCTTTACAGAATTTCGTTGTTTTCTGTCAAACATCAGCATGAATCAGCCACAGGGGTACATATGCCCCCTCCCTCTTGAACCTCTTCCCTGCCATCTCCCTCTCCATCCCACCCCTCTAGGTTGATAAAGAGCCCCCGTTTGACTTCCCTGAGACATACAGCAAATCCCCATTGGCTATCTATTTACATAGGATAATGTAAGTTTCCATGTTACTCTCCTAGTTGTTTTCTTCTTGAAGATGCTATGGGCTGGCTCCTTGGGAAAAGGACCCACTCTGAGCATGCCATCTTTCTTAGGAGGCCCTGGGCTAGGCGCTGTCTGATGGTCAGCGGTGGTAACACAGCTGACCTCTGCTCTCCCAACTGAAAGCTCCAGCAGAGCTGGGACCTGGGATGTGTGGGCATCGGGCAAAGAAGGGCCTTCCAAAAGAAAAGAAAGGCCTTCCAGTGGGGAGAGAAGGGCCCACTGTGGGATAAAGCCCCTGACAAGCCCATCCTCTGTGCCCTCTATGGGTAGGGCCATCCCTCCTGGGGCCAGGGGTAGGAACAGGCCCGGCAAAGACAAGGGGACCCTAACAGTGGCTGTCTAGGGAAGCAGAGCCAGACCAGCCCTGGGAGATTCAAGAATGCTGCTGTTTGGGAAAGCCCTCCCCACCCATATCCTGGGGGCAGCTGGATGGGAAGGGATGTTTCAGGAAGTACAACACAATGGGAACCAGCTAATCTGGCTAAACCAGGCCCCTACCACTCCTTCTGTACCTTGGAGCCTCATTTCTTTATCTGTGAAATGGGCACACTGGCGATCTCAGAGGTCACTGCTTTGTGTGTCTGGACTCAGATTTCAGAGGACACCTCTCCCCAGGGTGATTCTGGCAGTGCCCAAATCTGGTCTGAAAAGGGGAGATTCTCTCTGTGGGTAGAGGAGGACAGAATGGCCACGTGAAGGCCCACGTGGCCTGAGGTAAGGACTCAGCAGGAAGCAGCCTGGAAGTCCCCAGAGTCATGGGCCCCAGCCCTGGGCTCTGACAGGGGCCCACCGTCTCTTTCACATACTTGGTGACAACCATCATCAATCAGCTATTGTCCTAGGCTAACTGTAAGCTGCCCCTGCACCTAGCAACTTGCCTACACACAGTCAGGGTTCAACAAGTGATGAATCCTGGGGACAGAAGAATCTCAAAGTCATCCCCACCAAAGCCCTGCCTAAAGGGACCGTGGAGCCCCCTGAAGACCCATTCCTCACTCTCCCCAGGTCTGTGACCCAGCAGATTTTGAGAATGAGTATTTCACAAGTCCTTATCCAGAGCAAGAGTATAAGGCAGAGGTGATATACCACATGTCTAAATATTTAAGTTACAAGCCAATATTTTTAAAAATGCTTAAATATTAATGTGTTCTACACCCCTAACTCTTAATGAATATAATTTCACAAAGACTTGGAGGGCCAGGTTCCACTTTAGAAATCTCAGATTTGGAGGCTTCACCCTGGAGCATGGCCGCCTGGACAGCGACCCTGACCTGCCTCTCACCTACCCTCCCTTCCCACCCTCCACTCTTCCCCGTGTTCTCCCACTTATGTGCATGAGGGCTGGGGTGCCTGGGTGCTCACTTTCTCTCCCACAAACACCCCTGGGGCCAAGGGCAGAGCTTCTCAGCCGGGACACTACTGCCCTCTTGGGCCCCACTGTGTTGTGGGGCCATCCTGTGCACTGTAGGATGTATGCACCCTACATGCCAACCCTCCTCCAGTTGTGAAAATCAAAAAATGTCTGCATGGTGCCCAGTTGCTTCAGTCATGTCCGACTATTTGCCACCCCATGGACTGTAGTTTGCCAGGCTCCTCTGTCCATGGGATTTCCTAGGCAAGAAAACTCAAGTGGCTTGCCATTTCCTTCTCCAGGGGATCTTCCTGATTCAGGGATCGAATCAGCATCTTTAAGTCTCCTTCCCTGGCTGTGTGCTTAGTCGCTCAGTTGTGTCCGACTCTGCAACCCCATGGACTGTAGCCTGCCAGACTCCTCTGTCCATGGGATTCTCCAAACAAGAATACTGAAGTGGGTTGCCACATACTCCTCCAAGGGATCTTCCCGACCCAGGGGTAGAATCCAGATCTCCCACATTGCAGGCAGATTCTTTACTGTCTGAGTCACCAGGGAAGCCCTGGCAGGCGGGTTCTTTACCACTAGGGCCACCTGGATGGGGGGACAGCAAAATCACTCCTCCCACCCCCTTGTGAATCACTGACCTAGAAGTGTGCTGTCCTGAGGCCCACTCAGGCCACGAGCTGTCTGGGTAGGGAGTCCCAGGGTGTGGTCAGGAAGGGGCTGGGCTTTGGGTGGACACATCCCCCTGGCCAGGTAGAATCTTCATTCTGTAGGGAGGGGCTGGCCAGAGGAAGGCTGTCTGCATGGCTACAGTGATGGGGAGACCATGGAGATAGCTGGTCCCCTCATGGCCCAGTGCTGACTAGCTCAGTGCCCTTTCAGAATAGAGCTGAAACCCTTCCCCTGATACCCACCCTCCAGCAGCCTGCCCAGGTCCTAGGGAATGGATGACTCCTTCCCCCCTGACTGCCTGTGGGGTCTTTAAGGCTGTGTAGCCCGTGGACGGAGGAGCCTGGTAGACTGCAGTCCATGGGGTCGCTAAGAGTCAGACATGACTGAGCGACTTCACTTTCACTTTTCACTTTCATGCATTGGAGGAGGAAATGGCAACCCACTCCAGTGTTCTTGCCTGGAGAATCCCAGGGACGGGGGAGCCTGGTGGGCTGCCATCTATGGAGTCTCACAGAGTCGGACACGACTGAAGCGACTTAGCAGCAGCAGCAGCAGCAGCAGCCCCCAAGTCACCCCTCAAGTCAGCTCCTAACTTCATGGAGATCCCCGATTCCTTCGGTGATCCACCAGGGCAACGCATGGCTAAGTTTTGGCAGTGCAGGGGGAGAAGGATGCTTATTTTAATAGTTCCAAGTGCTTTGCATATGTACTTAGAAAAAAAAAATATAGCACATCGGGCCTATGTTTTCACTCGTGTTTTAGGGAGAGGATGGGTGTTTAGAGGTGTTGATTTGCTATTGGCCAAAGATGGTGCAATCAGTGAGAATAATGGCTATGGTGAATTGAAACCAATGAACTGTGCTTATGTCTATGACTTTATAATGACATTTACAACAAAACAAAGCCTCACAGTTACTGTTGGATAGGATGAACATGTGTTTAGGTTTGCTGAGTGTTCTGATTTACACCCATTGCCCTTTTATTTGCACACATATCCTAGTTTACACGATAAAGTTACAATAAATCATATGGTCACCCTGCCTTTGCAGGATGCAGTCTAACTGAATCATTGTTTTGAAAACCACCCAAGGGGATGGATGCAGCATTACTCTATCTTTCCTCTCCAAACTGGATCTCAAGGGAACCAAGTAACTGTTGACTTAACAGGAGCAAATTCAGCTTCACAAAGTAAATAAGCTCATGAGGCCTAGTTCTTCCTACTGATGAAGATTCCTTGAGGGGCCAGCCCCCGTGGGGGCCACTGAGATTGTACGGGAAACACGGACTGACCCTGCGGATGCAGACTTGCAGGAGATATGCACACAGGGCCTTCCTTGTGCCTGCCCTCCCCTCCCTCAACGCTGATGCTCACAGCTGTGTTCACTCTTGGACGCAGAGTCACACGAACGAACTTAAAAAGGACAAAGCGTAAAGCCAAACATCTGGGCCCCAAACCCAAGTGCGTGACACAGAGGGGAGGACATGCTCCATCACAGAGGCGTGTGTAAAGTGGAGTGCGGAGTGCTCAGCCGTAGCGGCCAATGTGGGGCTACAGAGCAAGGACTGTCGAGAGAACCAGTGCTCAGGTTGGTTGTGTTAATAGAAGCGCAGTGTCTGAGACAAGGGACGTGAAAGCCTTTTCTCCCTGCTGGGCTTTGCAAAGCATGGCTGAAGCTCTGGCACGAAGGTTGTCCAAGCTCTGACGAGGTTGCCTTTATGGACAAGAGCTATGGAAGTCTGGGAGCTTGCTTGCCCCCTGACCTACCACCCCCACTCCCCCGCCACCCTGCCCCTGTGGGAAGCAGAGTAAATGGGAGAGGCCCTCCTTTGGTGTTAGCTGAGACAGCCTGGGGCCTTCACAGAGCTCTGGCCAGGTGAGGGAGAGGTGAGAGGAGGGAAGGGTGTGTCTGAAGGGACCACATGCCTCCAGGCCCCCTTTGTGGAGCCTCTGAATTTCCTATATTTTTCTTGCTAAGGGTGCCATAACGAAGCGTCACAGGCTGGGTGGCTTAAACAAGAGCAATTTACTTTCTTCCAATTCTGGAGTTTAGAAGTCCAAGACCAAGATATCAGCAATGTTGGTTTCTTCTGAAGCCTCTCATCTTCACATGGAGATGGCCCGAGTCTTTATTTAGTTGTCCCGGGCACCCCACTCCAGTACTCTTGCCTGGAAACTCCCATGGACGGAGGAGCCTGGTAGGCCGCAGTCCATGAGGTTGCGAAGAGTCGGACACGACTGAGCGACTTCACTTTCACTTTTCACTTTCATGCATTGGAGAAGGAAATGGCAACCCACTTCAGTGTTCTTGCCTGGAGAATCCCAGGGACGGGGGAGGCTGGTGGGCTGCCATCTATGGGGTCGCACAGAGTCGGACACGACTGAAGCGACTTAGCCATAGCAGCTCTATGTGTAAGTGGCCATACATCCTCTTTTTATGAAGACAGCAGTCTTATTGGGTGCTGGCCCCCTAAGGACCTCAAAAGCAACTCTGTCTCCAAATACAGTCGCATTCTGAGGTACATCCCAACATATGAACCTTCAAGTTGCAAACATTCAGAGATGCTGATGTGTGTTTGCAGGTCCAATTATGTAAGTTAGTTCACTTGTCTGGTGTACTGTAAGATTAAAAATGTTTTCTTTATTTTTTGTTTGTTTTTTATGTATTATTTATGTTAGGTTTATAAACCTGTTACAGTACAATGCTGTATCGTTGATTGTGTTAGTTGGGTACCTAGGCTAATTTTGTTCGACTTAGAAACAAAGTTCTTGGAACAGAACTTGTTCGTATGTTGGGGACTTTACTGAGGGTAAGGACTTCAACATCTTGCACTATAGGCTAAAGAAAAGAATGGGTCTAACATGTAGCTTAAATCTTTACAATCCCTTTATCTTAAACTTCAAGATTAAAACAGACAAATTCTCATTTTATCTCAAACATCTCTACAATCTAAATTCCAAAATTCTCCATTTTCTCTATTCTCCCAGATTCATACGAACAAAACTTTCCCCAGCATTGGAGGGGACACAGTTCAGCCCTTAGCCAACCCAGGGACAGACCCATGTAAAGAAATTCCACTTGTTCAGAGAGGCAGACCCCCTGCTGGGAACCCCGTTCTTATATAGCCTCAGCCCACTCCCAACCACGTAACCCTAAATGTGGGGCTAGTGCCCCAATATGTCCTCGTCGCCAGCCAGGTCTGGATCTGTCTCGGGAACTTGCTCCTGTTGCGTTCTGTGCGCAGAGCCCCAGCAGCACGCTCCTTTTCCACGCTATCCCTCTCCTCCAGTTGGTCCCTGCGTCGGCACACGTTACCTTCTGGGTCACGTTACGACCCGTCCTGGAACCCTGACAAGCCCTGGCCCCCAGCCTAGCCCTCACTGCCTCTCAGTTGGAGTAGCGAGAAGTCTGGTGCTGGGCAGCACTGATTCTGGCTTCCCTGGGCACTGTGGGGCTCTGCCCGGCAGGTGCCCGCATCCCGGTCAATATACCCTCTCCTCACTTCCCTGCCTGTCTGCTCCTCTGCCTGCCAGAACCCAGCAAGGAGAGCTCTTCCAGGCCCCCTTGTCAGGCCGCAGACCCACACCCCCCTGGGAAGGGCAGGGCCCCGGTGTCAGACCCCCCCTAGAGCCAGGCCTGCTGGGGCGCCACCACACAGCCAGGGCCTCGAAGGACCAGGGCCCCCAAGGCCCCACCAACGAGACACGGAGTCCTCACCCTGAGTGCTGTGGGGAGAGCACTTTGCTTTGTTGAACATTTGTTGGCTTTTTTTTTTTTTTCCCTTTTTAATGTTCAAGCTGTCAAAAAAGTATGTTTGCTGAGTTTGGCTGTTTGTTTTGGATTGTTGTTCTCTGGAACAGCCCTGAAGGGGAGGAAGCGCCTGCTCTGCACAGCCGGGATGGCAGGCAGTGAGCCGCGGGGCAGCTAGCGCGCCAGGGACGGCTGTCCTCACTGTGTTCACGGAGCAAACCCCTGGGGCTTAAGGGACCCAGGTGCCTGTGATGCCCGCCCTGGCCTGAGCCTGCCCTGCACGGCCTCAAAGTGGCCCTGGCCTCCTGTGGGCCAAGCCCCATCTTGCAGTCACCTCTTCCCTGCTCTTTCCAGCTCAGACTTGCATGCATCTCCCTTCTCTGTGTGGCATCTGGACTTGAAGTGACATTTTGTGTCATGAGCTATAAAACAGTCCATTGACAGCACCGGATTTGGGAGAATAAAAGACATAAAGCCAGACACACATCGATCTTAAGATGCACTCTGATTTCAACACGTTAAGTGGGTGGGAAAGAGTTTATAACCAAATAAATCTGACGGTAATCCCTTTGCTGAAGGCCTCGTGGCCAGGTGGCTACAGAACTGAGAGAACACCTCCTACCTGCCCCTACAGCCCCACAGACTCCTTCTGTGCATGGCTATGGAGCAGGCTGGCTGCCAGAGGCATCTTGGTCTCAAGAGTGCCTGCCTCACCTTCCCCAGGAGCCCAGGCAGTGAATGAGAGGCTGGTCTGGCCCCCTCTGGGAAAGGCGCCTCTGAACTGGGGAAGCGGGCAGACACCCGGTCACAGCACCCCAGCCCTGTCCCTATGCTGGAGGTGACTGCACTGCTGGGACAATGGCAGGCCTCCTGTGATGGTGACTCTACTCTGGGCCTGACGAGTGGACGTCTACTGGTGTGGGCAGCCCCAGGGTCCATGCCATCCTCCCACAACAAGGTTCTCACTTCCCTTTCCTGCTCCATTTGAATGGGAGGGGATTTTAAAGTCTGAGGCCCCTACAGCAAGATAGGCAGCCAGTGTGAGAATGGCCAGGTGAGCAGAGGGAACCTGGGTGGTGGTTGTTGTCATTCAGTCGCTAAGTCGTGTCCGACTCTTTAAGACCCCATGGACTGCAGCACCCCAGGCTTCCCTGCCCTTCCCTATCTCATGCAGTTTGTTCAGATTCATGTCCATTGAGTCAGCGATGCTATCTGACCATCTCAGTCCTCTGCTGCCCTCTTCTCCTTTTGCCTTCAATCTTGCCCAACATTGGGATCTTTTCCAATGAGTCAATTCTTTGCATCAGGTGACTAAAATATTGGAGCTTCAACTTTAGCATCAGTCCTTTCAATGAATATTCAGGGTTGATTTCCTTTAGGATTGACTGGTTTGATCTCGTTGCAGTCCAAGGGACTCTCAAGAGTCTTCTCCAGTACCACAATTTGAAAGTATCAATTCTTTGACACTCAGCCTTCTTTATGGTCCAATTCTCACATCTGTACAGGCTACTAGAAAAACCATAGCTTTGACTAGACGGACCTTTGTTGGCAAAATGACGTTTCTGCTTTTAATACGCTGTCTAGGTTTGTCATAGCTTTTCTTCCAAGGAGCAAGCATCTTTTAATTTCATGGCTGCAGGAACCATCTGCAGTGATTTTGGAGCCCCAAAAAATAAAGTCTCTCACTGCGTCCACTTTTTCCCCATCTATTTGCCATGAAGTGATGGGACGGGATGCCATGATCTTAGTTTTTTGAATGTTGAGTTTTAAGCCAGCTTTCTCACTCACCTCGTTCACCCTCATCAAGAGGCTCTTTAGTTCTTTGCTTTCTGACATTAGGGTGATATCATCTGCATATCTGAGGTATTGACGTTTCTCCCAGCAATCTTGATTCCAGCTTGTTTGATTCATCCAGCCCAGCATTTTGCATGAAATATTCTGCATATAAGTAAGCAGGATGACAATATACAGCCTTGTCGTACTCCTTTCCCGATTTTGAACTGGTCTGTTTTTCCATGTTTGGTTCTAACTGTTCTTTCTTGACCTGCATACAGGGAGCCGAGAGGCATTAGGAAACTTAATGACATTAGTGGAGCTCCTGCCCCAAACTGCCTGAAGGCAAACTTCCTTAGGCACTTATTTACAAGAGCTAATATGTTTCCTTCTTTTTGCTTAAATGTCAGTTTTGTTTGGGTTTTCTAGCTTATAACAGAAAGCATACCCACCAATACACTGAACTTGCATTCCTGTCTGCCCTTTGCTCTCCCTGAATCTTACTGTAACCTACTGCCTCGGTTTCCTCATCTGTGAAATGGAGATGATACCAGCACCCACAACGTAGTTTGTTGTGACAATTAAATGAGTTAAGACTTGAAGAAGGACTTAGAAGAATGCTTGGGACTTAATAATTGCTACAGGAGAGCTGTGATTATTACCACTGGAGTTACCATCTAGGTGCCTCGAGGCTGCTCATCCCCTCCAGTGGTTCAGCCCCAGACAAGCCTAAGTTGGTCTTAGGCCTCACCTGTGGAGCCAAAAACATTAGAGAAACTCCTGGGCTGGGGCTGGCTTGAATTTCCAATAATTTATCAGGAATTGAGAGCTGGATTTCCTCTGGGAAATATTAGTTCTTGGGTTTACAAAGTGCCTCGGTTGTAAATATCCATAAAAACGACAATATGTTGGGCCATATTTATTCTTAAGCCGGTCAAAAAGATCTTAGTGCATCTGACTGTGTAAATCTGCCAGCTCCTGAACCCTCTCGTGCTCTCAGCATGCCCTTCCATAGGGGTGCGGGCAGGCAGGATCCTCCCCGGTCAGACCACCGACCCTGAGCAGGAGTGGGGCACCTTCCTGGGGGCTGAATCTCGCAGGCAGAACCAGGGCAGGCTCTGGCCCACTGAGGGGAAAACCTTCACACAGGGTGGTCCCGGGGCAGGGAGAGAACGGGGAGGCAGCTGATCTGACTGCTGATGGAAGTGGCCAAGTTGGAAGAGGCCAAGCTTCCTCCGGTGGCTGAGAGGGCTCACGTTACCTCTTTCGAGAGCATCTTCTGAGCCAAAGCCCTGAGGCTCCCTGACAGTCAGGTGCTTCACCTCCAGACACCCTCCATCCTTTGCTCCTTCCCTTGCTCCTTCCCAGCTGCCTTTGCCCGGCTGTTCCCACTGCCTGGAATGCCCTCCTCTCTCTGCCCTGACTCTTTCTGACTCAACTCCACCCTTCTCTCTGAGCCGCCCAGGTGCTAACAATACCACCGTGTGTCTCCTCTTTCTTTCTCGTGCATGAGAGTTAGTATACCCCCACTGAGACAGAGCCTGGAGGCTCGATCTCTTTGGCCCTCTGAGCAGCTAAGACAGAGGTAGGCCTGTCACCTGGGCATACCTTTCGTGTCTCTGATGATGAAAATCAACAAACAGATATTGTCAGCATTTACTGCCTGCCCAACTCTGTAAATTCATTTAATCCTGATTCCATTTAAACACTGGAGGCTGTGCAGGGGTTATACTAATTTTGGAGATGTGAAAACTGAGGCTCAGAGAGACTTTGATCAGCCAGAGACTGGCCAAGCTGAGGCTGAAACGAGGGCTCCATCCTGCCCAGCCTGAAGGTCTTCCTCTGAGGCTGTGAGCCAAAGGGTAAAACAAACAGAGGAAATAATTCCTGAAGTGACTTGGGTAATTCAGGAAGAGAGGGCTGCTATTTAGGAAATATTTAGGATTCGGACTCTAGCCTCAACCCTCTGTTTGAGTGTAGACATGGCTCCTGAGGTCCTGGGCTAGTTTCTAGAAAACTGATTTCTGCCTTGGGAAATACTGAGTTGTATGAAATACAGAAATCGTGTAGGAGTTCATAAGCAGCAACTGACACAGGTAAATGTTCGCAGTTGGCATTCAATAAAAGTTTGTGCATGGCATTGATCAGTGAGGCCCATGGCTCCACGTGGCCTCCCTGAAAACAATGCCCAGTTACGGCACAGGGTGTCCATCCCTTCTTCAGATGGGGTGCAGGTGCAGGCAGCATTTTTAAGTGCAAGAAAGAGATCAGAGCAGGCACAGCATTGGGGGCTGTGTTCAGGTGGCCAGGAGGGAAGGTGGGATGAGTCAGACACAAGATTTCATAGCTGAAGACATCGGGGATTGGAAAAGGCCTGGGGCCCCTCCCATACGAGAAATCCTCACCTTCCCAGGTAAGCACTGCCCAATTCCATTTGCCAGATTGCTGATGAATCATGGCTTCTTCCTCACACATAGACACTCTCTGCATTTTTATTCCAAACGTTTAACTTGCCGAGTTGACAGAAAGGCTATAGATTTCCCCCCAAATATCCATTTGCCTTGCCATTTATCTACTTCGATCTGAAATACAGAACATGATGGGTACCCTAGGTAAATCAAGCATTTCCTGTCTTCCGAAATGGGTTTGCAAACGCTTATTTCATGCCATTACCATTTTTCTGTTTCTAACAGTAAATCAAAAAAGTATGGCCCATTCATCCACTTTAAAAGTAATGCCTTTCTTATGCGTAATTACACATGCCCAGTGGAGATCTGTGTGTGTGCACTGTAAATCTATTCCTTTAAAAGGTTTCCCCTTAAGTACATTGGTGACATAAATTGGTGTAGAGCAAATTTATTTATTTAATAGGTTTATTCTTTTAACTGGTCTGATAACCATTACTGTTCACTGTTTGGTTTGGGGGGAGGAGGGAGTCCTTATTAATTTATCTGATTTATTTCTATGGCAGATATTTATGTAAAAGGGTTTCTCTGGAAATGAGGGTGAGTGTAATTTATTGGTTTAGCAGGTTTATTCTTAACTGGCCTTCAGGCAATCAGCACAGTATTCATAGAAACCAGAAGAGTCTCTTAAAATAATTGAAATAAGAAAAGGAGGTGCAGCTGACCAGAGGGAGGGAATTTTGGAAGGCTGAATTTATGTAAAACTTACCCCACATATTAAAATAAAAGAGCACAAGTCACAAAACTGAAGTGGTTAGGGGAAAGGGGGAAAGAAGGAAGAAAGAAAAGACGGAAGGGAGAGAAAGAGTGAGTCTCAGTAATAACATCTCTAAAATGTTTTGGCAAATTGAAGATAAAAGAGAATCTGCTAATCAGGCCCATGTAAACTTGTTCACTTTTGTAAATCTTGTTTGTAGCTCCTGATGGTGTTGGAGTGAAAGCAGACAGGCCCAGCTGGTGGAGGCGAGGGAGAGAAATGCTGAATTTTTAGCAGTTCAGGTTTATTTTTAGGCATAAGAGTATCTTTAGCTTCCCAGTAAATGAGTCCATCAGAAGGCCGTATATGAAATAATCAGGACGTAAAAACACAGAACAGAAACCGGAGGGGCCCCTGACCAGAGTGTGCAATGCAGGTCCCACCCCCGACACAGACAAGCTGGGTGAGCTCACTGCCCCCCTGACCCCCAACCTCCCAGCCCAGGCTGCCCAAAGCCACCATGAGAAGGCTACAGGGGCAAAAGGCTCACTGCCTTCTAAGTCCCGCTCTTTCTCTGTCTTTGCTTGGGGGTAGTGAGCTGGGACAGAGGCCAGAGATCCAGTGACCTCCTAGGAAATAGGAACTCTGTCCGCAGGGACGGGGCTGAGAGCTACGTGGATGACTGTGGCCTGGCGATTGCCTGGGGGAAAGTGGACAAGGCTGGGCTGTCACCATCAGGAACCAAGCCTTTCTGGATATGGACAGGCGAGGGAGTCTTGGCGTATCTTTGGACTCCAGAAAGACCTGTGAGGTCTCCTGTTTTTTTTTTTTTTTTTTTTTTTGAGGCCCTTCCCAGCAGAGGCTGGTGAGCAGAGGAGACCCATTTGCTGGGCCAAACACAATGACCCAGCCCATCTCATCATGAAGAGCCTGGCGGCGCATCAGAGCCTCAGTTTCCTCCTGAACTCCTGGGTCTCCCCTAGGAGCACAGACCCTGTGCCTGCTCCTCACACCTTCACATTCCCGAAACACTGACATCCTTTATAAAAGAAATACATGCTTAAGCTTGTGACAGGCCCTGTGCTGGCTTGGGGTGATACAGTTTTTTCAAACTGTGCTCAGCCGCTACCCATAAAGTGAGGTCCAGGACCTGGGGGAAGTGAACAGACCAACGGTAAGAAAGGGGAAACACTGTCACAAGCCAGTTTCTTTTTTTTTTTTTAATTTTTATTTTATTTTTTAACTTTACAATATTGTATTGGTTTTGCCATATATCAAAATGAATCCGCCACAGGTAAACATGAGTTCCCCATCCTGAACCCTCCTCCCTCCTCCCTCCTCCCTCCCCATACCCTCCCTCTGGGTCATCCCAGTGCACCAGCCCCAAGCATCCAGTATCGTGCGTAGAACCTGGACTAGCGACTCGTTTCATATATGATATTATACATATTTCAATGCCATTCTCCCAAATCATCCCACCCTCTCCCTCTCCCACAGAGTCCAAAAGACTCTTCTATACATCAGTGTCTCTTTTGCTGCCTCGTATACAGGGTTATTGTTACCATCTTTCTAAATTCCATATATATGCGTTAGTATACTGTATTGGTGTTTTTCTTTCTGGCTCACAAGCCAGTTTCTGTCGACTGCTGAGGAGGCCACAGCGCCTCTTCAAAGCATGCATCCACCCATTTCTCCCACGGCCTTCAGGCTGGGCACATGGTAGATGTTCCTTGTTGAATGTTGAGCGACGGATAGAGCCAGTGAGACAGGCAGGGCACAGAGCGCATGCCCGCTTCACAGATATGCAAGCAGGGGCATGCTAAGAGCTGTGTAGGACACCTGCAAAGTGGCCCTGGCCCAGCTGCCTGGCTCTGCCCTGAGGACCGCAGATGCTGCTGACCAGGGCTGGGCTCCCATCTCTTCCAGGTGGCCCGGGACAAGGCTCGGCAGCCCTCTGTGTCCCTGTACACTTTTTACCTTCATTGCCGCAATCTCTGCCCATGTTCCAGAGCCTTGGGGTCTGTGCCTGGTGGCTCCTTAGGTAATGGGACAGCTGGCTTCCTGAGCAGGTGAGCATGCTGGGAGGGCCCTGAGAACAAGTCCAAGCCTTCTCTGAGCAGAAGGCAGGCTTGTACGTGGGCACGATCTTCAGTGTTGAGGAGGTGAGCAGAGGCCAGGAAGCGGATGTCAGTGGCCTGGACAAGGCTCTGTGACCCCCAGGCCCTTCCCTGCCTGCCTACCAACCAATGTCTTAAAATCCACCCTCCAGCCTGTTCCATCACGGTACCTCTTCATTTTCAGGCCTTCATGGAGGCCTCTTCATCTTCAGAAGACTGCTTCTAACTTTTTTTTCTTTCCCCCTCTCTCTCGCTTAGGAATCATGGTTGCGCTGTGCTTTAAAGCTTTCAGCAGTTTTGTTGCACGTGTGCATCAAAACACCAGACAGGTTATAATTACCAATAACACATGGAGAACATCACTATGGTCACTTCCCACCCCCACCCCACCGCTGGCCTGACCAGAGGTCACTTTCAAGCCTGTTGGGGAGCCTGGGGTGGTCCGATTCTTTCCTAAAATCGGAGAATCGACGAGCCTCCCAGGCTCCTCCTGCCCTTCCTGCCGAGGATTTAAAGGGGATGGACTAGGGAAGAAACCACAAACTTCACCAACTTGACAGCGCTGCAGTGGTGTATTGCTTGTCTGCCTTACACATCTACTTTCTTGTTTGAGGAACAGCAACGGAAACGATTGTGTATGTGTTCTCAGGACAGCACCTGGGGAGCCGGCCCAGCCTCTGTCTCTGACCGCCTCCCCCTCCACGGGTGGGTCTGTGTGCCCCGTGTGCTCAGGCAGCCCCTATCGGGAGGGAGAGTCCAAGGCCAGAGAAGTCCTTGAGAGAGACCCAGCAGGGGCCACCCCAGAACGCCCCACCTTCCAGCCTAGGGCCTCTGTCTGAGGTGCTTTTACTCTGGCTGTTCCCTTTTCTCAGATCCTTTCTTGGCTCCTTGTTGCCATCTGGTGCTTAGTACAGATGTTGCCTCCACAGGGAGGCCCTCCCAGACCTCCTGCCCCTAAGTGCCCGGCTCTCTCACCTTATTTTCTTTTCTTCCCTGCTGGTATCATCATCTGGATTACCATTTTTCTTCCTGTCGTCTCTTCTCCCGAGCAGAAGCTGGGTTCTGTGACGGCAGGGACCTTTCCCTGCAGTTTCGGCTCAGAACAATGGTAAGCACAGAGCTCGGCACCCACAGCAGGAAGCCGGTCCCTGTCTGTGGAATGGGCAGGATGAAGGAGAGATTTGCTGTAGAGACGGGCCATGCTGAGCCCGCAGCTGAGCCAAGACACCAAGGTTCCAGGCTGTGGACTGGATGGTTACACAGTTACATGCCCTCCCCTGACCTCACCCCCAGAGATGCTTTCCCTAGATTACTGTCAATTCCTCCAAAAAAAAAAAAAATCTAGTTGATTGAAGGGTAAGGGTGGAGTAGAGGGTAGTTTTTAAGATGCATGTTCATTGTGGTTGCTTTACTTCTCTCGCTCTCTGGGCTCTGAGCGCTCGGGTCTCTCTCGCTCTGTGTGCCTGTCCTTTGACGGGTCAGCCAGCCCTGGACTCCTAGCCAGGTGGTTGACCTGGGCGAGGCAGCCAGCCTTCTCTTCCTTCTCCTCCCCTCATGGAGCAGGTTTGCTACCCGGCCTCTGCTGTTCTTTCTGACAAGAGTGCACCAGCTTTCCTGGGGAAGGAAGCCTTCTTCCCACTCCCAGACCTTGCCCGGGGGCCAGTTGTCACATTCCGTGCCTGACCCCAGCCACAGTGAAGGTTTAGCGGTGCCACAGAATGGGCCCAAGAGAGGGGAGCTGCCAGCATCTGAACTGGAGCCACAGGAAGGGGTTCTGGCCTCCGCCTGTTCTGGGCGTTGGGGCCGGAACCCGGGCTGTGACATGAGGAGTCGGTGCCCAGAGGAAGGGACGAGGCCCTGAGGCAGCCCAGCTTGGGCCTCAGCCCTTTAGGACAGTGAGCGTCCTACCACGCTCAAGCAAGTTCTGCCACATGCTGCCAAAGGCCCTTGTCCCATGTCCTGTGCAGACATGTCCTGTGGATACAGAGCTGCATGGAAGAGACCCCCAACTCCACAGATATGTGGAGTGATTGTACCCAAGGACCCCGGTGACCTTGGTCACCCATGGTAGCCAGCAACCGTAATCGCGCACCCACAGAGCCTTGCTAGACCCTGGGTGTGTCTGTAAAGATGTCTTGACCCCTAGGTTCCCAAGGTCCAGGGACCTGACAATGAAAAGGATGTGTGTGGGCTGGCATGAGGAAGAGCTGGGGGCCTAAATAGCACGCCACACCCAGGCCACCAGGCCCTCTGGCCTGTGAATCTTCCTGTACCTACATCCCACTGTCTTTGTCAGCTGGGTTCTCAGAGTGGCCCCGGGGGAGGCAGTGGGACCGAGACACCACCAGTCAGCACCCTCACCGCCACCCCGTGTCAATCTGCGCTGATGGCAACGAGCGTGGGTAGAGGCTCATCTTCATACTCTGGAGTGTGGAGGGTAAGCACCTTAAGCTGCAAAAATTGTTATCCATAATAGGTTGGCAAATATTTTCAGATTAAGTGCCAAACTTTGGAATTATGTCAGTGACTCCTTCAGCTTTCCACCATCATTGTTCTGGCTTTGTTCTTATGCAAGGAGGCCCCAGAGTGGGAAGGCCTGTGTGCAGTCTGACTGCCCTCCATTGAAAGAATCTCCTCACTCATTTCCCAACCCTGAGAGTCTGCTCACCACCTTCAAAGGCAGAGAGCATTGCCTGGTGGGGCTGTTCTGACTGGCAGGAGATGTTTCAGGTGACTTAGCCCCATCTGCCCATCTCGTGTGCTGACGGCATGCGTTCACATAGCCATTCAATAAATTTCCTCACTCATTTATTGGGTGCCCCCCTTTGTTCAGAGGCAAAACCCTCTGTTCAGAGCATGGCCCCTGGGTTGTGAGAATCTCACCTCCTGGGGAAAAAGACAAGAACACACTCAGCTCTTGTGTCAGCCAGAAGACGGGAATGAGGGGCTGGGGAATGCAGAGTAAAGAACTGGAAACACTGAAGAAAGCCTCGAGAATGCAGCCTGCATCTATGGAGTTGGGGGCAATGGCTCAACGTTGAAGCCCCTCCTCACAGGTGGGGCAGCTAAGAAGGTCCCTTGACCCAGAGGGACCACTTGGGCAGCCACACGGGTCGGGAGAAAGGCAGGTGGGGGAAATGCATTGAACAAGCAGGCTGACAGGCAAGGCCTTACGTGGTGATTGACTGCTGCCTTCTCCTGGAGAGCCTCTGTGCAGCCTCAGTGACTCCCCACCCTCCTGATAGCCCCCTACCTCTCAGGCCCCTCCTTGCTCCCGAGCCAAACCCTGCACAACAGATCCCACGGCCCCTGCTGCCCTCCCCAGAACATGGCATGTCCACTCCCCTATAGTCCCAGCCCAAACCCAGGGGTCACTCCTGACACCCCTTTCCTCCCGTCCCCTCATCCAAACCATCACCAGGTGGGTACACCCTACAGCATGTGTCTTGTACCCCATCTGCTCTCCTCCCTACCCTGCAGCCACTGGGCCCCAAGCCTCCCTCATCTCTCACTCGACCAGACCCCCAGCCTCCCATCTCAGTCAGCTCCCATAGCACCACACTGCAGGCTGGGGTCTCAAAGGGCAGAATTGTACTTCTCGCAGTTCTGGAGGCTGGAAGTCGAGATCAGGATGACATGGTCAGGTTCTGCTGAGCACTGTCTTTCTGGCTTGCAGACACCACCTTCTTGCTCATGTAGCTGAGAGAGAAAGGGAGAAAGGGAGGAAGGAAGGAAGGAAGGCAGGCAGAGAAAGAGAGAGAGAGAGGGAGCATGTCTCTCCCTCTTCTTATAAGGGCACAAACCCCATCACCAGGGCCCCACCCTCATGACCTCTTCTAACCCCATCACTTCCCAAAGGCCCAGCCTCCTAATACCGCCATGCCAAGAAGTAAACCAGTGAATCTAGGGGAAATACAATCATCCGCTCAATCCGTAACACTCACCTCAGTCCTTTACTCCTCACAGTTCCTGCTCCTTACACAGCTGGGCCATGTTTTAAAGGTCTTATCTGATCAGTTTTTTGTAGGTCCAAATCCAACCCTGGGTTTCCCTGGTGGCTCAGATGGTAAAGAATCTGCCCACAATGCGGGAGACCCGGGTTCGATCCCTGGGTTGGGAAGATCCACTGGAGGAGGGTATGGCAATGCACTCCAGTATTCTTGCCTGGAGAATTCTATGGACAGAGGAAGCTGGTGGACTACAGTCCATGAGGTCGCAAAGAGTCGGACATGACTGAGCAACTAATCACAGCACAGCCCCAACCCTGTGGCCCAGAAGGCCCTACTAGCCTGGTCCACCACCTGGCCCCAGCTACCCTGACTCTCCCTGGACCTCGGGAGCCTGAGGTACAGTGTTTGAGAGACTTGCTACAGTCACACAGCTGGTAACAAGGAATGTTGCTGAGAAATGAATGAACGAGGCCTTATCCTTTCTGGCCTTCACCAATCCCAGTCCCCGCCTCTCAAGCCACAGTGGGCAACCCTGCACATGGGTTCTGGGAGAGCTCCCTCCTTGGGCTTGGAGGCTCTGTCCTCCCTGGGCAGCTGCCACTTACAGATCCCACCTCTTTCCACACCATGGAAAGCACCTTTCTTGTGTGCAGCATTTTCAGGATCCTATGAGACAGGCATCTAGTCAAGTAAACAATCCAGGCTAGCGGGCTGTTAGGGGCCCTTTGGGTGACGGTGCCGCCTCCTTCAGGTCACATCTATAGCACTGTAGGGAGCTATCAGATCTTCACAAGAAAGGACTTGCACAACGGTGGGGTTTTGGACAACACATCAGACTCAACTGGGTCGAGGGGTGCTATCTTGATCAAAAGGTATTTCTCTAGTAACTGCTTATAGCTGAAGTTGATCTCAGTTACTTTAAAGCAAAATAATGAAAGGAGACCTTTGCCTCTAAGCATGTATTAGGAAAGCTGGCCTAACGACAGGGCTGGCCCTTGTCACGACTCACCCAGGTCCCCAGCGGTGCCGTCTCTAGCCTCCACCTTGGGGTCTGCACCTGAAGGGCACTGGCCGTGTGTGGACACACACCTGCATGGGGAGCGGGAGGCAGGCAGGGGTTCAGGAAACTGGCCTCAGTGACACCTCACTACAGCGGCTTTTCTAACCGGTGACCAGGGGAGTCCTGCCCACCCAAGCTTCATCTTTACCTCTGTACAAGGAGCAAGGGGAGGCAGCAAAAACATGCTTCCTGCCTGTTCTCCTGGGCTTTGAACAGCAATCTCCATGTTCTCAAAACAAGCAACAAAAGCCTGCCCCTTGAGAAGGCATCTGTAGCTGGGGTGCAGCAGGCTTCTGGGTGAGAAGACTTCCCTCTCAGCCACCTGTTCAGCTGCTTAGGGTGAAAAGGGAAGAGGGGCCAGTCAGCCCTGGGCCACGGAAGAGGGTGGCCCCAGAGCCAGAGCAGACAGTATAGGCTGTAGTCGCTTTAGTCATTGCACGTAGGACAATTTCTAGTGTCACCGGGGGCCTAGAGGACATGGTAGAAGCCATTAAGCATCCTGTTACCTGGAGGCCTCATTGTTCAAAAGGTAAAGAAGATTTGGCCTCCAGGCAAGTCTCTGTCCGGGAGAAAGGGCACTGACCACTCAAGGACTCTGATCTGTGAGATGGCTCTTTCCCTGCTGCCCAGTTGGGACCTTGGCCCTGTGCTGTAAGCCCCAGGCTCGTATGTCAGGTACTGAGCTTAGGAGTCATCAGGGAGACTTCAGTGAGTCATCAGTGAGACCCTGGTGAGAGGGTAAAGCTCCCCACTTCTGGTGGGAGGAGACAGAGGGAGATGCTTCACCCAGCTCTCCCAAACTATAGCAGAGCGCGTTCCACGTAGGGATCAGGATGCTGGCAGGAAAAGGGGGCCCCCACTTCGTTTCCACTGAGTGCTGGCTGAGTTCAAGACTGTGTGTCCAGCAGAGGAAGTGAGCTGACATCCCCTCTGAGGGCTTGATGTGTGTTCCTGGGAGCCAGGGGTGTCTCTGGACATAGACACAGAGATGGAGTGCGATCTTTGTTTAAAGGTGAAGGTTGCAGTGGAGGAAGTCTGCAAAGAAAGACGGGGTCACATGCCCACCGCAGTCCCCTGTTGCCCTCTGAGGATGGGGACTTCAGCAAGTCCCAAGGCACCAGGGAAAGGGACATGGACGATGGTGAAGGCAAGGGGCCTGGGATGGATGTGTAGACAGAAGACAGATCTTGATGGGGCAGAAAGTATCCTAGGTTACCCCTCAGAGGGAGTCTTTAAGTACAGAAGGGGCCAGGGTGATGTTGACAAATTGTCCACTGTAGCAATACCCCCAAGGGATTGGAAGGAGAAACTCGACATCAAATGGCCAAAGGCAGTACTTGGTAAAATAAAGTAGTTTTACTTTTTCCATTCATGAGATGAGATGGCATAGAGAAGTAATCATAGACAATGCTCACAGCCCAGAGCTGGCAAACTCACAGTAAGAGGTGGCTCTGTTGATTGTCTCCAATTTTGAACACTGAAATAACTTTAAAATATGCTTCCATTTTCTAAGATGATTCTTTCAGAGCAGTTTTAGGTTCACAACAAAACTGGGCAAAGCACGACCCCCTTGCCCCCATATGTGCATAGCCATTCCCTTCATCAGCATCAGCAGTAGTGTGGTCCTTTCAACATCACAATTACCCAGAGTTCACAGTTTATATTAGGGTTTACTCTTGGTGGTGTGCATTCCGAGGATTTTGACAAATGTTTGGTGACACGTGTCTACCGTTAGAGTATCATACAGAGTATTTTCACTGTCCTCAAAATCCTCTGTGCTCTGGCTATTTATCCCTCTGTGGCCTCCCTTTTAAAAACCACCTTTTAAAAAGCCCCAACCTTCACTTAGTACAACTTGTTTTGAGTGTTAAAAAAATTGAGGCACTCCCAGGAACCAATTAGGAGGATTTTAAACTACACAATTAGAGCTGTCAGATCAGAGAAACCTCGCCTTTTACGATAGTCTCTGCTTCTCTCCCCTATCACCTCCAGCAGACAACAGAAGCCATCAGACCTAAGGGTCCCTGATTCCAGTTAGAATTACAAGGAAACTGGGTGAGTGCTACTCACCCAGGAAACTTCCTACTGTGTCCTCAGAAGAAAAGTCCCCCCCACTATTCCACAGCCCTGAGGCTCAATCTGCTTAGACAGAGGAGCCCTCCTGACTCCAGAGTTCTGCAGATACGTGCTACGAGGAAACAGAACACACACACACACAAACGTATAAACACACACACACACACACATACACACACACACACTCAAACTTTTTTTCTTAACACCAGAGTCCCTGCCACATGTCAGCATCTTGGTCTGACTGTAGCATGTTCTAAATGTACACCAATAAAATTAACATGGGATGCAAATAATTTAGGAAGTGAGACTGGAAATTCTGACAAAGATGAAGGATTTCATGAAGCTGATGAAAATGATGGTAGGGAGAGTCTGGAATCATGTGAAAAGCCTTCGAGCATTTGGCTAAGTTAGACCAGATAAGGATCAAAAGAAGGATGTTGATGTGATAGGAGTTCAAAAGAGAATTATTTGTATGTCAAATAGTTGAAACCTCATATATTTACTCCTAAAATGAAACAGAAATAAAAATATAAAAGTTGTAAATAGCATATGAGATAAATATATAGCAAGATAAATAAAGTTATAAATAAAAAATCATAGTTGATTCATTCTTTGTCTTAAAATTTAGAGCAGAGTGGAGGTATAATTTAGATTTTAATTTAAGGAAAATATTGAAAATAAACTTATTTTCAATAGTTGATAGGTTTAATTTTGAAGATAATAACCAAATCATGTTTTGTATTCACATTAAGTGGATTGTTTTGGGGCTTTTTGTCCACTTCTAGCTTCTAGCTCTCAGCAAATGAAGATGTTCTATATCCACCTTCAAGGGTATGTCCTTTGTTTTTGTTGGATTTGTTTTTTGTTTTTGATTTTAATAAAACTATAAATGGTTACATTGCTAATTAAAATTATTAATGTATTAATTTCTAGCTTATATTTTTAAATTATCTCAAACTTACATAAAATTGCAAAAATAAAACAAAGAATTCCTATATATCCTTCACTCAGATTCTCCAAATGTTTTCATACTTCCAAATTGTTTTGGAACAAAACATTCTCTCCTGATAGATAGATAGATAGAAAATTTCCTTCCTGAAACACTTGAGAATAAGTTGCAGATGTAATTCCCTTTCTTCTTTAATATTTCTGTGTATATTTCCTAAAAACAAGAACATTATTTTCCATGGAATTCTCCAGGCAAGAATATTGGAACGGGTAGCTATTCCCTTCTCCAGGGGATCTTCCCAATCCAGGGGTCGAATCCAGGTCTCCTGCATTGCAGTCAGATTCCTTAGCATCTGAGCCACCAGGGAAGCCCTTATTTTACACAACCATAGTTCCAATTATCAAAATCAGGAAATAACCATTGATTTGATACTAAATCTAATCTATGGGTCTTATTCAGATTTCACCATGAGTCGCTGTTTTTACCCTGTGGGAATCTACTTTACGTGGCAACTTGACTGATGTCTTGGGAAGAGTTCGAAGGAGATGGAATTCATTCATATGTTCATCTATCCATCCAACATTTACTCACCCCTTGCCATGTGCCTGGAACTCTGTGTCAGTGGCGGGGTAGGGGGTGGCCGCGTAGCAAGGGGGCTCAGAAAGGATTCCTACATAGACCTTCTCCTTAAAATGACTATTTAAACCAAAAATCAAAATGTCATGTATAAAATAATACTTGTGTGCTCTTCATTGCAGTATAATCTGAACAGCACAGTGGTGCCCTATTATGACATTATGCCAAGAGGACCTGCTGAGTGCCAAGCAGAGCAGCAAGCATTGGAGGTCCTAGTGAGAAGCCACTTACATGCCGAGGGTAGAAAGTAAGCCTAGAAGCATTCAGGGTGCATCCACATTGGCAAGGTTTTTAGAGGTCCCACTGGTCTGGAACAAGCCAGTCGTCTCTTCTAAGGTAAAGCACATGTCGCAGAAATGTTGTGTCATCTACTACCAAGAAAGAAACACAGTGCTTGGTGCACCCAGCCCCTGTGCCTTTAGGAGTAGCATACACTCCAGTATTCTTGCCTGGAGAATCCCATGGACGGAGGAGCCTGGTGGGCTACAGTCCATGGGGTTGCAAAGAGTTGGACACTGAGCGACTAAATAAAATTTTTTTTTTCTTCCGGGGAAGTCCTCTGGGAACATACATACAAGTTACATGAACAGGTGGCCTAGACCCTCATGATCATCTGTCTTTGCAGTGATGTTTCTCCCTCAGCTCACACTCAGGGCCTGCTATGTTCTGAATATCTGTGTCCTCCCAAATCCACACATTGAAATCCTAATGCCTAAAAGTGATGGTATTAGTAGGTGGGGCCTTCTGGAGGTGGTTATATCATGAGGGTAGAGCCCAACAAACCTCTCGAATGAGATTTGTTGCTTGTTGTTTAGCTGCTAACTTGTAGCCAACTCTTTGTAACCCCATGGACTGCAGCACACCAGGCCTCCTTGTCCTTCACTATCTTCCGCAGTTTGCTCAAACTCATGTCCATCCAATCACCTCAGCCTCTGTCGCACCCTTTTCCTCCTGCCCTCAAGCTTTCCCAGCACCAGGGTTTTTTCCAATGAGTCGGCTCTTTGCATCAAGTGGCCAAAGTATTGGAGCTTCAACTTCAGCATCAGTCCTTCCAATGAATACTCAGTGTGGTAAAGTGATGTCTCTGCTTTTGAATACACTGTCTAGGTTGGTCACAGATTTCCTTCCAAGGAGCAAATGTCTTTTAATTTCATGGCTACAGTCACAGTCTGCAGTGATTTTAGAGACCAAAAAATAAAATATGCTACTTTTTCCACTTTTACCCCTTCTATTTGCCATGAAGTGATGAGACCAGATGCCATGGCTTTTTTTTTTTTTTTTAACTGTTGAGTTTTAAGCCAGTTTTTTCACCTTCATCAAGAGATTCTTTAGTTTTTCTTCACTTTCTGCCATTAGAATGGTATCATCTGCATATCTGAGGTGGTTGATATTTCTCTTAGCAATCTTGATTCCAGCTTGTGATTCATCCAGCCTGGCATTTTGCATGATAAACTCAGCATATAAGTTAAATAACCAGGGTGACAATATACAGCCTTGACATACTCCTTTCCTAATTTTAAACCAGTCAGTTGTTCCATGTCCATTTCTAACTGTAGCTTCTTAATCTACATTCAGGTTTCTCAAGAGACAGGTAAAGTGATCTGGTATTCCCATCTCTTTAAGAGTTTTCCACAGTTTGTTGTGATCCACACAGTCAAAGTCTTTATCATAGTCAATAAAGCAGATGTTTTTCGGATTTCCCTTGCTTTTTCTATGATCCAGCGGATGTTGACAATTTGACCTCTGGATCCTCTGCCTTTTCTAAACTCAGCTTGTACATCTGGAAGTTGTTGGTTCATGTACTGTTGAAGCCTGCTTGAAGGGTTTTGAGCATTACCTTGCCAGCGTGTGAAAAGAGCACAACTGTATGATAGTTTGAACATTCTTTGGCATTGCCCTTCTTTGGGTTTAGAGTGAAAACTGACCTTTTCCAGGCCTGTGGCCTTGCTGAGTTTTTCCAAATTTGCTGGCATATTGAATGAAGCACTTTAACAGCATCATCTTTTAGGATTTGAAATAGCTCAGCTGGAATTCCATCACCTCCACTACCTTTGTTCGTAGTAATGCTTCCTAAGGCCCACTTGACTCACATTCCAGGATGTCTGGCTCTAGGTGAATGACCACACTATAGTGGTTATCCAGGTCACTAAGACCTTTTTTGTACAGTTATTCTGTGTATTCTTGCCACCTCTTCTTAATCTCTTCTGCTTCTGTTAGGTCTATACCATTTCTGTCCTTTATTGTGCCCATCTTTGCAAGAAATATTCCCTTGCTATCTCCGGTTTTCTTGAAAAAAAATCTCTAATCTTTCCTGTTCTATTGTTTTCCTCTTTTTTTTTGCATTGTTCACTTAGGAAGGTTTTCTTATCTCTCCTTGCTATTGTTTGGAACTCTGCATTCAGCTGGGTATATCCTCCCCTTTCTCCTTTGCCTTTTGCTTCTCTTCTTTTCTCAGTTATTTTTAAGGCCTCCTCAGACAACTACTTTGCCTTCTTGCATTTCTTTTTCTTTGGGATAGTTTTGGTTACCACCTCCTGTACAATGTTATGAACCTCCCCCATAGTTTTTCAAGGTCTCCTGAGGAGGCGTGGATTGGTGGTGACCTGTTACAAGGACTGGCAGCAGCAACCCTGGGAGATGAGTGTTGGCATAAGTCTTTTCTGGAGATTGCCAGTAGCCCTACCATAGAGCCTGTAGACTCCAGAACTGAGTCACCTCAAGCCAAACAACAAACAGGGAGGGCGCATAGCCCACCAATCAGCAGACAATTGGATTAAAGATTTACTGAGCATCGTCCTGCCCACTGGAATGAGATCAGTGCTCTTTTTCTAAAAGACCCCTAAGAGCTCCCTAGCCCTTTCCCCCACGTGACAACACAGGGAGAGGCTGGCGGTCTGCAACCCTGAGAAGCGCTGTCACCAGGCACCGAATGTGCCAGTGTCATGATACTTCCCAGCCTCCGGCACTGTGAGAAATAAACATCTGTTGTTTATAAAAGCCACCTAGTTATAGCAGCCTGAAAGGACTAAGATGTGGCCTTATGGGCAGGGGAGGGGGAGAGGTGTCCCCATGCCCAGCTGAGCTAAGAATAACTGCTGCCCTTGGGGCTGGAACAAGGGCAGCACTCATCTTGGGTGAAAAATTTATCAGTAGTCAAGATAAAAAATATGTTAATATAATATTTAAAAAGTCAAAATTAATGCAAAAAATCCATGATGAGCAAAATATCAAAGTTTTAAATAAAGACAGCATCAGTAACAGTGTAAGGCTGAGCCACACTGCAGCCTGAGGCAAAAGGAAAATCAATAATACTCATCTGTGGAAAATGGGCACCTGTGGGCCGAACTTTTGGATTTATGCAAAGGCCCCCTAAAAAGCATCTCCTGCGGAGGAGGCATTTAGCAGCTAGGTAGACAAGATGATTCATCCTACAGAGCCAGCATCAGTCACCTCATGCTTGGGCAATAAGTAGTCTCATGGATGGTATAGCCATGGTGTCAAAGATCAGGCTGTGCATGGGCCCAGCATCAGAGTTCTCTCTTATTAAGGATGATCTGGCTACTGCCACTGCTGAATACCTTACTTGCCATTAATATAGACCAATACTGTGTCCTTAATATGACACCATTTCTTAAGGAGACTAGGCAGCCACTGGTGAGAAGTTAATGACATGAGATCCCTTCCACCATAGAGGACACAGTGAGTGGTTCTCACCAGAACTGACACTTACTCTAGACAAGAATTCCCTTCCCTACCATAGTGCTGTCACCAGCATAACTATCCAAGGACTTACACATGCCTTGTTGATTGGCATGAGATCAAGCAACTTTACCTCAAGCCAAGACATCTGTTTTGATTCACAGCAAAGGCAGTAGACAATGGGTTCATGACAACAAGATTCATCCAGAAGCAGCTGGCCTTAGAGAACGTCAGAGTGGCATATTTCAGGGCTGTGTGAAGGCGAAGCTCAGGGTCAGTACCTCGTACAGTTGGGGTGAACCCTCTAGACTACAGCATGTGTGCTTTGCCACATATTGAGCCTATGTTCCCAACAACTGAACATACGGGTCTGGGAACCAAGGAGTGGGAGCTAGACTGGCTCCTTTCCCCATTGCTCTCAGTAACCCACTTGGGAAATATGTGCTTTGTGTCCCTACTTGGGTTGGGTTCTGGCAAATTAGCAGTCTTGGGAGTGGAGGCAGTGGAAGGAAGGTGGACTGTTCTACTAAGGGACATCACAAATTCCACTGAACTTCATAACTACTGCGTGGTCACCTTGAACTTTTCATGTAAGTGAGGCAGAAGGGAAGGGTTTAGGACCACTGGGTTTCCACAAGCAGAAGAATTAAGAATTAATTATCTACCTCATACAATATACAAATTTTAACTCGAAATGGATCAATGGTCTGAACATAAAAGCTAAAACCATAAATGTCTTAGAAGAAAACATAGGGGTAAATCTTTATGACCTTGGATTTAGCAATGAATTCTTAGATACAACGCCAAAAGCATGAGCAACAAAGGAAAAGATAAACTGAACTTCACCAAAATTTAAAACTATTCTGCATTAAAGGACATTATCAAGAAATTAAAAATATAACCTAAGGAAAGGCGAAAATATTTGCAAATCATAGCTCCTGCTGCTGCTGCTGCTGCTGCTAAGTCGCTTCAGTCGTGTCTGACTCTGTGCGGCCCCATAGACGGCAGCCCACTAGGCTCCTCCATCCCTGGTATTCTCCAGGCAAGAACACTGGAGTGGGTTGCCATTGCCTTTTCCAATGCATGAAAGTGAAAAGTGAAAGTGAAGTCATTCAGTTGTGTCTGACTCGTAGCAATCCCATGGACTGCAGCACGCCAGGCCTCCCTGTCCCTTACCAGAGTTGTCCATGGAATTCTCCAGGCAAGCATACTGGAGTGGGTAGTCATTCTCTTCTCCAGGGGATCTTCCTGTCCCAGGAATTAAACCCATGTCTCCTGCATTGCAGGCACATTATTTACTCTCCAAGCCACCAGGGAAGCCCAATAGTTTAGTATCCAGAATATATAAAGAACTCTTACAAAACAACAACAAAGAGAAACAACTCAAACAATTGTCAGAAGCACATGAAAAGATGCTCAACATCACTAATCATGCTGCTGCAGCTGCTGCTAAGTCACTTCAGTTGTGTCTGACTTTGTGCAACCCCAGAGACCGCAGCCTACGAGGCTCCTCTGTCCCTGGGATTCTCCAGGCAAGAACACTGGAGTGGGTTGCCATTGCCTTCTCCGTCACTAATCATGAGGGAAGGACAAATCAAACCATTATGAGATACCACTTCTCACCTATTAGAATGACTACCACTGAACAGAAAAGAAAGAACAAGTGTTAGCAGGGATGTGGAGATATTGGAGCCCTTGTACAATGTTGATGGTGGTGTAAAATGGTACAGTTGCCATTGAAAATAAAGTATGGTGTCTCCTCAAAAACTTAAAAACAGAATTACTGTACAAACCAGCAGTTTCATTCCCAGGCAAGAATACTGGATTTCCTTCTCCAGGGAATCTTCCTGATCCAGGGATCGAACATGCATCTCTTATATCTCCTGCGTTGGCAGGCAGGTTCTTTACCACTAGCGCCACCTGGGAACCCCCTCTGTTTCTGGGATCACCTCTTAAATAAGCTATCCTTGCTCCAAGTCTTTTTTTTCAAGCTTTGCTTTTGGGAAGGACCCAGGTTAAGACAGTGTCTGCAAACCCCAATATGCCCTGGGGAAGAACTAAAATCTGTGAGTGGGATTTTTGTCCAAGAACATAAAGTACTTAAAATACTTGGTGTTGATCATATGACCTCTGTTCTTTAATTTGGAGCCAGTATTGAAATTCCATGTAATCACAAGGGTACATAAATTTATCAAATTTAGAACATATATAAAAATTTCATTGTAGCATAAATAGTGAAGACACAGGCCATTTCAGTGTACAGTTCTCACAAAGTGAAATGCTTAGTTTGTTAAGATTAAATTGGGTGCGTTTTGAGTTCTCCCCAGCCAACAGTTCCTGGATTTCCTGATCTCGAGCATCCCCTAGTGGTATCTTCAATTCATGTCCTGAGCTCTGCAATGAAGCCTGGAACTTGGCTTCTGCAAAAGCTGAATTAGTGGAAATTTGTTACAGGAGAAGCTACTTTCACTGCTTTTTCTCTACGGAGAGGTCATGAGGTGTTTGAATATTTGGAGGATAAATCTGTTCCACCTCTATGTTTAAAATAAAGTGTCATGTTTTATGCTTTGCTTCCCCAGCAAATAATTGTTGCACATCTGTGTAGTTTGTGGAAGACACCATGACTGAATATGAGATTTCAACTGAAAATGCACCCCCTTCCTGGGATGAACAGTGAGGAAGGATGCCAGACCAGTGTCCAGACAGGTGCTGCAGGGAGACAGATGCTGCTGTCTGCCTCAGTTTCTCATCAGAATTCAGCATCCTACCTGGCTCAGGAACAGAAACAGGGAGCATATGCTCTCTCTAAAGTTCCTCCCACAGTCGATTTCAGTACATCTGTGCAAGGTGATGTGAACTATCTTAAGTGTCTTATAAAACAAAAAGACACCTTTGCCTTAATCAGGGCTTAGCAGCTTTAAATGTAGTTGAGTTAAGGCTTTAGCACACTCCAATGGGGTTGATTCTTATACACTTTGGGTAATTCATATGCATGAGAAGACATCATCATTTTTTGGTGCAGTTCTGAAAGGAAGTATTAAGGGCAAGAATTTGATTTTAAGTGATGGGAAGAAAAAAAAAAGGTGTGAATTTCGCTCCAGACTCTGCAGAGGATGAAAGAAGATGTTATATTTCTGTTTGAGACATTGCAAATCACTCAGGAATGCCCTCTGAACTTCTCCCTCAGCCCACCTGTCCACAGAATGTCTGGGATTCACTCAGTTCTGCCACTTCTCTGATAAATAGTCTTTGAGAACACACAATCTTTGAAAGCCCCTAAAGTCACTACATGGACAACAAACTGTTTTGCAAAATGACAGTATATAATAGCTCAGAAGATCTTAAAGAAACATAAGCAGCAGTCTTGAGGGTATGTATGTGTATCTACATATAACCAGAAAGAAAAATTTCTATTTAAAAAAAAAAAAAAAACAGAAATATTGATTAGAGTGATTGTGTCTTCCAAAGAGAAGCTGGCAGGGCAGGGATGGGGATTTAATTCATTATGGGAACAGAGTAAACTTTTATACCCACCGCTTCCCTCCATTTAGAAGAAGGTTAGATATGAGGCCTAAAATTTTGGCCATGCTAAAGGTAAGGTCTCAGTTCAGAGCTTTGGACTCCCAGGACCGAGGCCCACATGAGCATGTTACTGACACTGGTTATGGAAACAGGAACCCAGGCAGAGGGCGGGAGTGAGTTGATGCTAGCCCATCAGGAAGAGAGTAGTAAGAGGCCCCCCAAAAAACTAAGGAGAGGCTGGCTGGGCTCCACTAACTTTAAAGAATCTGAGTAACTCAATATTCCCTCTCACGCTCCTTGATGGGTCACGTTATTCCATGGAAGTCTCTCTAGACACTGTGCGTCCTCAGCCAAAGTCTGCAGCACAAGGCATCTGTGTTAGAGATGCTTTGGGGAAGTGCCTGGGATGCTCTAGAGTTCCCCCATTCATTCAGTCCAGGCAAGCTGAGCAGGGAGAGGGTTGCTGATACAGGAGCTGGGAAGGGGGGCTAGGAGAGGAGCCAGGAAGTCAGGCTCCATGGACTTCCGCTCAGGAGAAATGGAGTTTGTTTTCACCGCACCTATCAGCAGTCTCTGGGATTCAGTGCGGATGTTCTACTGTAAGTGGATTGAAAGCCTGAGTCACTTTCATTTATTAATGTTTAGGGTGACTTCCATTAAGCCTGAAAGACCTGGGGAACCAACTGGCTAATACCTATTAAATAATTATTACTAATGGTAGTCATTAGTGAATGCCAGTTACATACTAGTCATTCTTTAGGCACTAGAGACCCAGGGGTAAATAAGACAGAGTTCCTCTCCTGTGGTTATCACATTCTGGGAGGGAGAGTGTTGTATATAATAGGGGTCCGTAAGGGCTGTGATTGTATCAAAAGTCCATTTTATCCAGGTTGTTATTCTCCTAAAAGGTTTAGCTGGCAGCCACCTTAATGTGATGCCTGGGTTATTGGAGATTTCCAATTCGGGGAGGATCAAAGTATACAGGGTCTTCCCTGGTAGCTCAGCAGTAAAGTATATGCCTGCCAATCCTTAGGAGAGGTGGGTTCGATCCCTAGGTCAGGAAGATTCCTTGGAGAAAGAAATAGCAGCTCACTGCAGTATTTTTGCCTGGGAAATCCCATGGAGAGAGGAGCCTGGCAGGCTACCGTCTACCAGGTCACAATGAGCTGGACCTGACTGAGCAAGCACATACGCACATACTTCCATGCTGACAAATGCTGGACTATGTGATCGGTAGGATGTTGAGAAAGTGATGCTGTGTCCCTTTCAAAGCTAGATCGTAAAGAGACTGTGCTTCTGCTTTGTTTCTGGATCATGGGCTCTGAAGGAAGCCCACTGCTTAGTGATAAGGGTGGACAGCATAGGTGTGGATATGGATAGGCAGATAGGCGCAGGTGTCAAGGAACCAAGGCCTTGGAAATGAACCCTCCTGTCCCAGTCAAGCTTTCAAATGACTGCAGCCTCATGAGATAATCCAAGCTAGAACTATCCAGATAAGCACTCAAGAGTTTTGTGAGAGATGTTAGATGTTTACAGTTGTCTGAAGCCACCAAGTTTTGAAGCAATTTGTTATGCAGCAATAATAACAAATACAGTGATGTTACCCTGTTCTTAAATCCAACTATTGACACTTCCTCAGTCTTGCATAAATTTTAGAAAATGAGTTTTAGAAAATATTGTCTTTTTTTTTTAAAAGTTGCAACATAAAACCCTAGTAAACTTAGGGTGTACTTAGTTTGCAAATTCAACTTTAAAAGAAGCCCTTTAACCGCCCAGCTCCTTCCTACTGCATTGTTCCCCGGAACCCCTCCTACACGGAGATTTTTGGAGTTTCCACCGCAAGAAAAGGCTAAGACAGGAGAGGGCTGACGTTCTAGTTTATTCCCAGAGCCACTGGGGACAGCGGGAACAAACGACGGGTGTCCCAGGAGTCAGCAATCCCGCTCAGCACAGGGGAAGTTGAGATCTGGCTGGTGCGGAGACCTTCCCTCCAGCCCACGGTGCACCCAGCTCGGGACAAATTATCTCAATAATAAAGGCAAGGAAGCCCTCATTTAATGCAAATAAAACAAAAACTCGGCCATAATTCATTTATTTTATTGAAATAGTATGCAAATTACTTGATGAAACTGAACAAAAATCAGCCCAGAGGAAACAACAGGCATTGTTTGGAGCTCTTCCCATCGGTCTCAAACCCACACCTGACACTCCATCCGGTCTGCCCTGCTTCCCCACCGCACACCCTCCGGCTGCGCCGCCGTTTGTCTGGCTGCTCTGCTTGTTGCATGTGGAGCCAGCAAAGCTCTCCACCCCCTCACCCTGAACCGCCCCCTCCTGCACGCCTCCCTTCCTTGACAGGCCCCCAGCCTTTGTTTTCCGGGAGAAGCCAAGCCATGGGTGAGCCCGCACTCTGCCGACCTGGGCCCGCACATCGACCTGGAGTGCCCCGCGGCCCACTGTCTGCCGCATTATCGGAAGCCGCTTTGCTTGCATTGTGTGGGCGCTGTAATCTCTGAGGTTTCAGGAGATACTTTAAGGAGCTTATTTAAGTGAAATCTCTTGGCTAGCTGGGATCACTCTCCACGAGTCGCTGGCACCGGTAAGGCCGTCACTAAGGCATGGGTCTGTGATCCCAGCCCACCTGGCTGCCTCCTGCCTTGGGCTACAACAGCAAAGCATGAGTGCTGCTGAGAAAGGTGGCAGGATTTCAGCCAAGAAGGGCGAGGGCCTAGGGCCTAATACCTGTTGGGGCCTTGGGCAAGTGGAGGGGGTCTCAGGTAGAAAGAGCTACTACTGGTGCTCTCTGCACCCCAGAAATCCTGACCTATGGAAACTGCCAGAGACAATACATGCTTATCTCCCCAGACCATCACCCCAAAGTCTGCCTTATCAGGGCCTGAACATTGAGGTCAATGGAGCATCATTGATTTGAGGTCCTGAGGTCCACAGGTGGATAAGCATTGACAGAACAGGGGACAAGTCTCTGCTTTCCTGACAGGGATGTGGCCTGCAAAGGGGCTAAATGTGTGCAAAGGAGACCCCTTTCCCCACCAGTGTCCATCCTGAAGTCAGAACTGTGTTCCCACAAGGCAGTTGGCATTTTGCAGTGGACACAACACTGTGGGATAGGAGTAGGGGGAGGGGAGGAGGTAAGACCCCAAAGATCCCATCTCCCAGTGCCTCTGAGCCTCGGAAGACTGCCTTGAATTCCAAAGTCCCCTCTCTTCTGGGAGCTTCAAACTACCAGATTGCTTTCTATGTTGGAAGATTCCCTGAACAGTCTCCTTTCCAATTTTTCCATATTTACTGTGTGTGTATGTTTATCCACCACCCTGCCAGCCTCCAAGGGGATGTTCAATGTTCAGCACCCCACCCTCAGTACCCTCCAGGGTCTCCTCTCTTCCCTGCTGGAGAGTGTGCCATGGGAGCAAGAGAGGCTGGGAAGCCAAGAGGTTTGGACCATGATTCTGTTACTCAGTGTAACCATGGGAAGTCCCCTCCTCTCTGTTTCTTGAGAAGCCTAAGAAATCATTTGGAAACCTGAGCGCCTAGATAATTTGAGGTCTGTCTAGTTAAAGACTGTGACTGAGGATCCTCTGTTTTTCCCAGGAACCTCCATCCATAGTTCTGGACTCCAAGCTAGGGAGTGTGTTCTACCAGGGACACGTGGAAATGACGGCTAACCTCAGAGGCAGGTCCTGAGGGTGCTGGACTGGTGGGCAGATTTTGGGGGACGTTTCACGTGGACAGGTCCACTGGGCTTAGAGGTCAACCTAACATCTTTCAAAATCACCTTTTCTCCTGAGGTGGGATCTTCCTATGGACTAAACATCATCTTAGAGTCAATAAACATGCTTCCAGACCCCAGTTGGGATGCACCAGCTGGGTGGGGGGGGTGGGGGGTGTGTGGTCTGAGGTCAGTGAATTAAATTTTCTTAATTAATTAAGAAAAACTCCAGCCCCTCACTTCTCCCCCAGTGGGGCTACCTTCAGAAATAGGATATTACCTAACCTAACTATGCTTGAAGTCTCAAGTTCCTTCTCAAAATAGTTTATCAACTTTATTTAATACACGGGCTCTGGGAATTTCTTCCACAATAATAATAAAATTTATGTAGTGTTATGGACTAAACTGTGTGCCCTTTAATTCATAACAGTTCAGTTCAGTCGCTCAGTCGTGTCCAACTCTTTGCAACCGCATGAATCGCAGCACGCCAGGCCTCCCTGTCCATCACCAACTCCTGGAGTTCACTCAAACTCATGTCCATCGAGTTGGTGATGTCATCCAGCCATCTCATTCTCTGTCGTCCCCTTCTCCTCCTGCCCCCAATCCCTCCCAGCATCAGAGTCTTTTCCAGTGAGTCAACTCTTCACATGAGGTGGCCAAAGTACTGGAGTTTCAGCTTTAGCATCATTCCTTCCAAAGAAATCCCAGGGCTGATCTCCTTCAAAATGGGCTGGTTGAATCTCCTTGCAGTCCAAGGGACTCTCAAGAGTCTTCTCCAACACCACACTTCAAAAGCATCAATTCTTCAGTGCTCAGCTTTCTTCACAGTCCAACTCTCACATCCATACATGACTACTGGAAAAACCATAGCCTTGACTAGATGGACCTTTGTTGGCAAAGTAATGTCTCTGCTTTTTAATATGCTATCTAGGTTGGTCATAACTTTCCTTCTAAGGAGTAAGTGTCTTTTAATTTCATGGCTGCAGTCACCATTTGCAGTGATTTTGGAGCCCCAAAAAACAAAGTCTGACGCTGTTTCCACTGTTTCCCCATCTATTTCCCATGAAGTGATGGGACCAGATGCCATGATCTTAGTTTTCTGAATGTTGAGCTTTAAGCCAGCTTTTTCACTCTCCACTTTCACTTTCATCAAGAGGCTTTTGAGTTCCTCTTCACTTTCTGCCATAAGGGTGGTGTCATCTGCATATCTGAGGTTATTGATATTTCTCTCGGCAATCTTGATTCCAGCTTGTGCTTCTTCCAGCCCCGCATTTCTCATGATGTACTCTGCATATAAGTTAAATAAGCAGGGTGACAATATACAGCCTTGACGTACTCCTTTTCCTATCTGGAACCAGTCTGTTGTTCCATGTCCAGTTCTAACTGTTGCTTCCTGACCTGCATACAGGTTTCTCAAGAGGCAGGTCAGGTGGTCTGGTATTCCCATCTCTTTCAGAATTGTATGCTGAAGCCCTAATTCCCAAAGTGATTGTGTTTGGAGATGGGGCCATAAGGAGGTTATGTTGTTGTTCAGTCACTCAGTCATGTTCGACACTTTGCAACCCATGGATTGCAGCATGCCAGGCTTTCCTGTCTTTAGCCATCTCCCAGAGCTCGCTCAAACTCATATCCATTGAGTCAGTGATGTTATGCAACCATCTTTTCCTCTGTCCTTTCCTTCTCCTCCTGCTTTCAATCTTTCCCAGCATCAAGGTCTTTTCCAATGAGTTAGCCCTTCGCATCATGTGGCCAGAGTATTGGAGCTTCAGCTTCAGCATCAGTCCCTCCAGTGAATATTCAGGATTGATTTCCTTTAGGATTGACTAGACCTAGTTTTACCCACAGCCATTCTCTCCCACCAGGAAGCTTCCACAAGCCCCTTATCCTCATCCATCAGAGGGCAGACAGAATGAAAACCACAATCATAGAAAACTAACCAAACTGATCACATGGATCACAACCTTGTCTAACTCAATGAAACTATGAGCCATGCCATGTAGGGCCACCCAAGACGGACGGGTCATGGTGGAGAGTTCTGACAAAAAGCGGTCCACTGGAGAAGGGAATGGCAAAATGCTTCAGTATTCTACCCTTGAGTACCCCATGAACAGTATGAAAAGGCAAAAAGATATGACACTGAAAGATGAACTACCCAGGTCAGTAGGTGCCCAATATGCTACTGGAGAAGAGCAGAAAAATAGCTCCAGAAGAAATGAAGAGACTGAGCCAAAACAGAAGCAAGACCCAGCTGTGGATGCGTCTGGTGGTGAAAGTAAAGTCAGATGTTGTAAAGAACAATATTGCATAGGAACCTGGAATATTAGGGTTAGGGTTACCCCATGAATCAAGGTAAATTGCAAGTGGTCAACCAGGAGATGGCAAGAGTGAACACTGACATTTGGGAATCAATGAACTAAAATGGACTTGAATGAGTGCGTTAATTCAGGTAACCATTATATCTACTATAATGGTCAAGAATCCCTTGGAAGAAATGGAATAGCCCTCATAGTCAACAAAAGAGTCTGAAATTCAGTACTTGGGTGCAATCTCAAAAGCGACTGAACAATCTGTTTGTTTACAAGACAAACCATTCAATATCACAGTAAACCAAGTTTATGCCCCAAGCAGTAATGCTGAAGAAGCTGAAGTTGAACAGTTCTATGAAGACCTATAAGACTTTCTAGAACTAACACCAAAAAAAGATGTCCTTTTCATCACAGGGGACTGGAATGCAAAAGTAGGAAGTCAAGAGATACCTGGAGTAACAGGCAAGTTTGGCCTTGGAGCACAAAATGAAGCAGGGCAAAGGCTAACAGAGTTTTGCCAAGAGAATGCACTGGTCATAGCAAACACCATCTTCCAATGATACAAGAGAAGACTCTATACATGGACATCATTAGATGATCAATGCGAAATCAGACTGATTATATTCTTTGCAGACAAAGATGAAGAAGCTCTATACAGTCAGCAAAAAAAAGACCAGGATCTGACCGTGGCTCAGATAATGAACTCCTTATTGCCCAATTCAGACTTAAATTGAAGAAAGTAGGGAAAACCACTAGGTCATTCAGGTATCAGATCAGATCAGATCAGATCAGTCGCTCAGTCGTGTCCGACTCCTTGTGACCCCATGAATCGCAGCACGCCAGGCCTCCCTGTCCATCACCAACTCCCGGAGTTCACTCAGACTCACGTCCATTGAGTCAGCGATGCCATCCAGCCATCTCATCCTCTGTTGTCCCCTTCTCCTCCTGTCCCCAATCCCTCCCAGCATCAGTCTTTTCCAATGAGTCAACTCTTCACATGAGGTGGCCAAAGTACTGGAGTTTCAGCTTTAGCATCATTCCTTCCAAAGAAATCCCAGGGCTGATCTCCTTCAGAATGGACTGGTTGGATCTCCTTGCAGTCCAAGGGACTCTCAAGAGTCTTCTCCAACAACACAGTTCAAAAGCATCAATCCCTCAGCACTCTTGTGGACTTCTTGATGGTCCACATCTCATATTCATACATGACTACTGGAAAATCCACAGCTCTGACTATACAGATCATTGTCGGCAAAGTAGTATCTCTGCTTTTTAATATGTTGTTAAATAAACAGGGTGACAATATACAGGCTCGATGAACTCCTTTTCCTATTTGGAACCAGTCTGTTGTTCCATGTCCAGTTCTAACTGTTGCTTCCTGACCTGCATACAGATTTCTCAAGAGGCAGATCAGGTGGTCTGGTATTCCCATCTCTTTCAGAATTTTCCACAGTTTATTGTGATCCACACAGTCAAAGGCTTTGGCATAGTCAATAAAGCAGAAATAGATGTTTTTCTGGAACTCTCTTGCTTTTTCAATGATCCAGCGGATGTTGGCAATTTGATCTCCTTACGATTAAACAGTGGAAGTGACAAATAGATTCAAGGGATTAGATTTGATAGACAGAGTGCCTGAAGAACTATGGACAGAGGTTCATGATATTGTAGAGGAGGCAGTGATCAAAAGCATCCCCGAGAAAAAGAAATGCAAAAAGGCAAAATGGCTGTCTGAGGAGGCCTTACAAATAGCTGAGAAAAGAAAAGAAGCTAAAGGCAAAGGAGAAAAGGAAAGATACCCATCTGAATGCAGAATCCCAAAGAACAGCAAGAAGAGATAAGAAAGCCTTCCTCAGTGATCAATGCAAAGAAACAGAGGAAAACAATAGAATGGAAAAGACTAGAGATCTCTTCAAGAAAATTAGAGATACCAAGGGAACATCATGCAAAGATGGGCGCAATAAAGGACAGAAATGGTATGGACCTAACAGAAGCAGAAGAGATTAAGAAGAGGTGGCAAGAATACACAGAAGAACTATACAAAAGATATCTTAATGACCCAGGTAACCATGATGGTGTGATCACTCACCTAGAGCCAGATATCTTGGAGTGCGAAGTCAAGTGGGCCTTAGGAAGCAACACTACAAACAAAGGTAGTGGAGGTGATGGAATTCCAGCTGAGTTATTTCAAATCCTAAAAGATAATGCTGTTAAAGTGCTATACTCAATATGCCAGCAAGTTGGGAAAACTCAACAGTGTCCACAGGACTGGAAAAGATCAGTTTTCATTCCAATTCCAAAGAAAGGCAATGCCAAAGAATGTTCAAACTACCATACAATTGCACTCACTTCACATGCTAGCAAAGTAATGCTCAAAATTCTTCAAGCCAGTACCTAAACTGAGAACTTCCAGATGTTCAAGCTGGATTTAGAAAAGGCAGAGGAGCCAGAGATCAAAATACCAACATCTGTTGGGTCATAGGAAAAGCAAGAGAATTCCAGAAAGATATCTATTTCTGCTTCACTGACTACACTAGAGCCTTTGACTGTGTGGATCACAATAAACTGTGGAAAATTCTTAAAAAGATGGAAATACCAGTCCACCTTACCTGCCACCTGAGAAATCTGTATGCAGGTCAAGAAGCAACAGTTAGAACCAGACATGGAACAACAGACTGGTTCCAAATCAGGAAAGGAGTATGTCAAGGTTGTATATTGTCACTCTGCTTATTTAACTTTATGCAGAGTATATTATGAGAAATGCTGGGCTAGATGAAGCACAAGCTGGAATCAAGATGGCTGGAAAAATATCAATAACCTCAGATACGCAGATGACACCACCCTTATGGCAGAAAGAGAAGAAGAACTAAAGAGCCTCTTGATGAAAGTGAAAGAGAAGAGTGAAAATGCTGGCTTAAAACTTAACATTCAGAGGGGGCGGGCTCCCGATCCAGTTCCATCCAGTTCTCCCACCGCCCACCCCACTACCCCCCACCCACCGTGGGTCCCAGCAGCTCAGAAGGGAAGAGGAGAGGCAGTGGTCAGGCTACTCAGCTTCTGGAAGGTTCTTGGCCTACCGTGGCTCTCAGGCACCCGGCTCTTGCCTGCCCTGCCACCAGGATACCCAAGAGGAAGGTCAGCTCTGCCGAGGGGGTGGTGAAGGAGGAGCCCAAGAGGAGATCTGCAAGATTGTCAGCTAAACTGGCTCCTGCAAAAGTAGAAACCAAAAATGGCAATGGGAAAGGATAAAAATCTTCAGGCAAAACAGTGCAAACAAAAGGGAAGAGAGGAGCAAAGGGAAAACAGGAGGAAACGGCCAACCAAGAGACTAAAGAAGACTTACCTGCAGAAAATGGAGAGACTAAAAATGGTCTCTGGTGTCGCAGAAGAGAAAGAAGCCAAGTTAGATTAATACCACACACCCAGTCCTGTCAGTGGTCCCTGTTTCCCTTCTTGTACAGTTCAGAGGAATATTTTTATCAACTATTTTGTAAATGGAAGTTTTTTTTAGTAGCTCTAGAAACATTTTGAAAAAGGAAGGAATCCCATCTCATCCCATTTTTTAAGTGTAAATGCTTTTTTTTAAGAGGTGAAGTAATGTGCTAGTTGTTTATTTTTTGGTACAACAAGAAAATAGTGGGATATTGAATATAGGAGGCTTTGATTGTCTTGGGTGCCAGCTGAACATTCCACAATGGGGGGTAGCTTTTATATCCTGTAATACAAAAGCATACTAAATGGTAATCTGGAGTCAGTTGTGCATTTAATGTCTTAAGCACTTTAAATTATTCCTCTTCCCATATTGTTTTGGTAGAATTATTTCCTACAGCAAACCATTCCTTGATCTTGGCTTTCCTGGTCAGAATTTTGTGCACTCCATTAACATCTTTGGTCATGGTTTTCCTATAACTTGGTTAATGTGCTGTGAATGATTGACAGTTTAAGTATGTAGTGTATATGATATTAAATTGTGAATCAGTGTGACTTATGATGTAACAGCATATCAATATTTGAGGATATTGATGCTTTCTATCCTGTTAAGGAAAATGTGCTCCAAATTTTAAGCTGGAAAGTCACTGGAATAACTGTTAAGAATCAAAACTTATGTGATTTTTTGGATTTTTGGTATGTATGTGAAGAATTGTATACAAATTGAAATATCTTTGTAGTGATCCTCAAAGCAACCAATAAAATCTCAATTATGAAAGAAAAAGCAGCAACATTCAAAAAATGAAGATCATGGTATCTGGTCTCATCACCCCATGGCAAAGAGATGGGAAAACAATGGAAACAAAGACAGACTTTATTTCCTTCAGCTCCAAAATTACTGCAGATGGTGACTGCAGCCACAAAATTAAAAGATTTTTGTATTGCTTGCTCCTTGGAAGAAAAGCTATGACAAAACTAGACAACTTATTTTTTTTTTAGACAACTTATTAAAAAGAAGAGAAATTATTTTGATGACAAACATCCATATAGTCAAAACTATGGTTTTTCTAGTAGTCATGTATGGAACTGAGAGTTGGACCATAAAAAAGGTTGAGCACTGAAGAATTGATACTTTTGAACTGTGGTGCTGGAGAAGACTCTTGAGAGTCCCTTGCACTGCAAGGAGATCCAACCAGTCCATCCTAAAGGAGATCAGTCCTGAATATTCATTAGAAGGACTGATGCTGAAGCTCCATACTTTGGCCACCTGATATAAAGATCTGACTCATTAGAAAAGACCCTGAAATGAGATGCCAGTCCAGGTTCGATGCACGATACTGGATGCTTGGGGCTGGTGCACTGGGACAACCCAGAGGGATGGTATGGGGAGGGAGGAGGGAGGAGGGTTCAGGATGGGGAACACATGTATACCTGTGATGGATTCATTTTGATATTTGGCAAAACTAATACAATTATGTAAAGTTTTAAAATAAAATTAAATTTAAAAAAAAGAAAAGAAAAGACCCTGATGTTGGGAAAGATTGAAGGCAGGAGGAGAAGGGGATGACAGAGGATGAGATAGTTGGATGGCATCACTGACTCAATGGACATGAGTTTGAGCAGGCTCTGGGAGTTGGTGAAGGACAGGGAAGCCTGGCCTGCTGACAGGACTGAGCAACTGAACAGCAACAACAACAATGGGATTGACTGGTTTGATCTCCTCACAATCCAAGGGACTCTCAAGAGTCTTCTCCAACACCACAGTTCAAAAGCATCAATTCCTCAGCACTCAACCTTCTTGATGGTCCACATCTCATATCCATACATGACTACTGGAAAATCCACATCTCTGACTATACAGATCATTGTCAGCAAAGTAGTATCTCTGTTTTTTAATATGTTGTCTAGCTTTGTCGTAGCTTTTCTTCCAAGGAGCAAGCATCTTTTAATTTCATGGCTGCAGTCACCATCTGTAGTGATTTTGAAGCCCAAGAAAATAAAATCTGTCACAGTTTCCGTTGTTTCCCCATCTATTTGCCATGAAGTAATGGGACCAGATGCCATGATCTTAGTTATTTGAATGTTGAGTTTTAAGCCAGCTTTTTCACTCTCCTTTTTCAACTGCATCAAGGGGCTGTTTACTTCCTCTTCACCTTCTGCCATAAGGGGGGTGTCATAAGGAGGTAATTAAGGTTAAATGAGGTCATAAGGGTGGGGCCCTGATCTGATAGGATTCAGTTCAGGTCAGTTCAGTTGCTCAGTCGTGTCCGACTCTTTGCAACCCCATGAATCGCAGCACACCAGGCCTCCCTGTCCACCAACTCCCAGAGTTCACTCAAACTCATGTCCATCGAGTTGATGATACCATCCGGTCATCTCATCCTCTGTCGTCCCCTTCTCCTCCTGCCCCGAGTCCCTCCCAGAATCAGAGTCTTTTGCAATGAGTCAACTCTTCTCATGAGGTGGCCAAAGTACTGGAGTTTCAGCTTTAGCATCAGTCCTTCCAAAGAAATCCCAGGGCTGATCTCCTTTAGAATGGACTGGTTGGATCTCCTTGCAGTCCAAGGGACTCTCAAGAGTCTTCTCCAACACCACAGTTCAAAAGCATCAATTCTTCGGCATTCAGCTTTCTTCACAGTCCAACTCTCACATCCATACATGACTACTGGAAAAACTATAGCCTTACTAGACGGACCTTTGTTGGCAAAGTAATATCTCTGCTTTTCAACATGCTATCTAGGTTGGTCATAACTTTCCTTGCAAGGAGTAAGCGTCTTTTAATTTCATGGCTGCAGTCACCATCTGCAGTGATTTTGGAGCCCCCCCAAAATTAAGTCTGACACTGTTTCCCCTGTTTCCCCATCTATTTGCCATGAAGTGATGGGACCAGATGCCATGATCTTAGTTTTCTGAATGTTGAGCTTTAAGCCAACTTTTTCACTCTCCTCTTCCACTTTCATCAAGATGTTTTTTAGTTCTTCTTCACTTTCTGCCTTAAGGGTGGTGTTATCAACATATCTGAGGTTATTGATATTTCTCCTGGCAATCTTGATTCCAGTTTGTGCTTCTCCCAGCCCCGTGTTTCTCATGATGTACTCTGCATATAAGTTAAATAAGCAGGGTGACAATATACAGCCTTGACGTACTCCTTTTCCTATTTGGAACCAGTCTGTTGTTCCATGTCCAGTTCTAACTGTTGCTTCCTGACCTGCATATAGGTTTCTCAAGAGGTAGGTCAGGTGGTCTGGTATTCCCATCTCTTGAAGAATTTTCCACAGTTTATTGTGATCCACACAGTCAGAGGCTTTGGCATAGTCAATAAAGCAGAAATAGATGTTTTTCTGGAACTCTCTTGCTTTCTTGATGATCCAGCGGATGTTGGCAATTTGATCTCTGGTTCCTCTGCCTTTTCTAAAACCAGCTTGAACATCTGGAAGTTCACGGTTCACTTATTGCTGAAACCTAGCTTGGAGAATTTTGAGCATTACTTTATTAGCGTGTGAGATGAGTGCAATTGTGCAGTAATTTGAGCATTCTTTGGCATTGCCTTTCTTTGGGATTGGAATGAAAACTGACATTTTCCAGTCCTGTGGCCACTGCTGAGTTTTCCAAATTGCTGGCATATTGAGTGCAGCACTTTCACAGTATCATCTTTCAGGATTTGAAATAGCTCCACTGAAATTCCATCACCTCCACTAGCTTTGTTCGTAGTGATGCTTTCTAAGGCCCACTAGACTTCACATTCCAGGATGTCTGGCTCTAGGTGAGTGATCACACCATCGTGATTATCTGGGTCGTGAAGATCTTTTTTGTACAGTTCTTCTGTGTATTTTTGCCACCTCTTCTTAATATCCTCTACTTCTGTTAGGTCCATACCATCTCTGTCCTTTATCGAGCCCATCTTTGCATGAAATGTTCCCTCGGTATCTCTAATTTTCTTGAAGAGATCTCTAGTCTCTCCCATTCTGTTGTTTTCCTCTATTTCTTTGCATTGATCACTGAGGAAGGCTTCTTATCTGTCCTTGCTATTCTTTGGAACTCTGCATTCAGATTCTGATAGGATTAGTGTCCTGAGAAGAAGAAACACCAGAGAGCTTACTCTCTCTCCCTGCATGTACACAGAAGAGGTCATATGAGCACACAACCATATGGCAGCTGCAAGCCAAGGAAAGAGGCCTCAGTATGAAACCTATCCTTGCCATCACCATGCTCTTGGACCTTCAGTCTGCAGACCGTGAGAAATAAATTTCTGTTCTTTGAGCCACTCAGTCTATGGTATTTGCTATGGCAGCCTGAATAGGCTAATGTGTTCAGATATATTTAGAACAATCTAGATGGCATTAAAAAATATCCTGTGCACTACATGCTAAGAACAAACAAACAAATAAACACCAGGGGTAACTTTTCAGCCACAGGATGTACTGGAGCAAAAGAAAACATTCTGCCATTGAACAAAGTCCCAAACAGACCACAGTTTAAAAAACAAAAAACCAACAAAACCCAAAGCACCATTAAAGTAAAAACTACTTGGGAGAAAAAATTTCCATCCTATGAGCAATTTGAAATAAAAACTTCAGAATCATAATAGTGACTCTACTATAATTTTCTGTAATAAAACATCTATTATAACAGATATGGCAATACAATAAAAGTCCTATTGTTCCAGAAACTGTATTATAACTGAAACAGGATAATTATAGAAATACTTGCGTGAGAATTGCATGTTCAACAGAACCATTGAAAATCATTGTTCTCAGGCTGAAAATAAGTCTTCCGGGTACAGAAGAACTCTTCAGTGAGATCTGAAATGGAAGACAAGGTGGATTTTTAAAAAAAAATCTTTTATAGCAGCATAACCTTCCAAAGCCTCCTCAGGGCCATCTGTAACATGTCTCCAAGGGCCCATCCAGCTCTGAGTTCCACACTTTATTTGGAATACTAAAATCTAATAGTAGATTTGGAAGTAGGGCATCTCTATATTCTTTCAACAAACAGATTTTAGGGTGAATCTCAGTTCTATCAAGTTCATTTTGTAAATCCTAACTTAGAATTTGTAGCTGTTTAGAACAGCTGACCCCTGGAACTTTCTGCAGAAATCTAAACGTATGTTGAAGGCATTGCTGGTACTGCCACTCCCCCTGCTTGTGGTTTACGGAGCACTTTTCCACTCTGTTCCTCGTGTAGTCTTCACAGTAATCCCAGGTTGTCGAGAGTGGGGGATCTCAGCCTGATTTTATAGTTGAGGAAATTGAGAGTACCTGGATGGAAGCAGGGGCAGGGAGATCCAACTGGAAACTTAAAATATTTGCACTGTAAACAAATTCTTTTTACTTCGCTTGTCTAGGTATTTGACGTGGCTTTGGGGAAACTGGCAAAAGTGACAAAGGATTTGGGGACTTTTTGTTTTATTTTTTAAACAGAGGGCCTGCCAGTCATCTCTTGTCTCCGCTACTGATTTCTAAAATTCCACGCCAGGGAACTTGGTACTTGAGAGGCTGGAGACCTGGAGGAAATTCACACAGCAATGATGGTGGCTATGGGACTAAGGGAGTGTGCCCCGAGGAAATAATCATCATCATCATGACGATGAGGAGAACACACACTCCACACCATGGCAAATATGCAGAGTGGTGCTAAGTGATGACTAAAGGGACATGATAACCATCTACAAATATTTGAAGGATGTAAACACTAAGGAAGAAGATGAATTAATTATTTAGAGGAACAATGAGGAAGCCCCGGAGGAGCTCATTACCAATCCCAAAGCCACCTCATCCCTCAACAACCTTTTTGGAATTAAGCTGTACTGAACTGAAGACTAAAAGCAGGCAGCTGGATGGCCCCCTGCACACAACAACCTCAACACAAGGCATGGCTGAGAATGGTCTTTTTTTCTCTCTCTTTTAATTATCTGGTTGCACCGGGTCTTAGTTGCAGCATGTGGGATCTAGTTCCCTGACCAGGGATAGAAGCCATGCCCCCTGCATTGGAAGTGAGGAGCCTCAGCCATTGGACCACCAGGGAAGTCCCTGAGAAAGGTATTTTTATCATGCTTGCAGGTACCCATGTGCCTATTTGGATAATAATCATCATAGCTGGCATTTGCTGACTACCTGGTATTATGGATTCAATTCTGTCATCCCAAAATATATGTGAAAGTTTTGACCTCTCATACTTATGAACATGACCTTATTCGGAAATAGGGTCTTTGCAGTTGTAATCAAGTTAAGATGATGTCATTAGGGTGAGCCCTTACTCCAGTGAGATGGCAACTCGCTCCAATATTCTTGCCTGGAAAATCCCATGGTCAGAGGAGCCTAGTGGGCTGCAGAGCACTGGGTCACAAAGAGGCGGACACGCCTGAGTGACTGAGCACACACATTACTTCAGTATGACTGGCGCCATATAATAAGAGGGAAATTTGGACACACACAGACACGAGGAGAACGTCGTGTGACGAGAAAGGTAGAGATGCAGCTTCAAGCCATGGAATGCCAAGGATTGGTGACCACCACTAGAGGCTAGCTACATCAGTCGAGGAAGGGTCCTCCCCTACAGGTTTTAGAGGGAACACTGCCTCCCATTTCCTTGGACTTTTTAAAAAACCATTCATTTTTATGAATAAACATGTTAAGTACACATATAGTCTAAGTAAAGCTTTTCACAATCCATCATATGATCCTCAATCAAAATTCAGATTATAAGAATTCAGAAACTTTCTTCTGTTATAATGATCTGAGAATTGTGATTTCTATGGTTTACATATTTAGTAAACAAAGATGTACATTATTCTTAGACAATAAATTTCTCTTTGGAGCCACCCAGTTTGAGGGACTTTGTTATGGGACCCTAGCAAACTAATAGACCTGGTATATGCCAGAAAGTGTGCTGAACACTTCACAGGTGAAGGTGAATGCAACCTTGGGGGAAGGACTGGGAGATGAGGAGACTTCCTTTGCCTCCAGAGCTAAAGACTCGGAGGTTCTTAGGAAAGGTGGTGGATGCAGCATGTACCTCTCCTGACCCAAAACCTTGGCCCAGTGAGAACCTTGGGATAAATGACTGTCTTCAAGGCTAGATCAAGATCCCCAGGAATCCCTAATCACCAGACAGACTATGGTGTCCTTAGTGAAAGTGTTGGTCACTCAATCATGTCTGACGCTTTGCGATCCCATGGACTGCAACCCACCAGGCTCCTCTGTCCCTGGAATTCTCCAGGCAAGAAAACTGGATTGGGCTGCCATTCCCTTCTCCAAGGAATCTTTCCAACCCAGGGATTGAACCCAAGTTCCCTGCATTGCAAGCGGACTCTTTACTGTCTGAGCCACCAGGGACACCCAAGGAGGTAACTTAAAGAACACGATTTAGTTTTCAAAGTGACATCTGGTTTATATGTATGCTGTTATTAAGAGATTGCAGGGATTTATGTGTGGATCATCCAGCCCTGGGTCTGGGTGGGTTTATCCTGAAAGAGTTGTGTAAGTTCAGAGCCCCTCACTCATCTTCTCAAAAAAGGGGAGGATGGGGTTGCTGGCCTCAGGGGATCCCACCTGAATTTTGACTCTGGCAGGCTCTTTGAACACAACCTAGCATCGTGGGACCATCAGGAAGAGGGTGCACTGTGAAGGCTGGGGTAGAATTGCATTTCTCACCACTCTGGGCATATGAGGCTCATACTGGGGAATCTGGACATTCATTTTCATAATTTATGATGTAATCAAGAATATTCTAGATTCCTACACATTACCTCCTTTGATCTTCAGAACAATTTTATGAGACAGGCACTATTATTAGTTATTGGCCAAATGAGGAAACTGAGGCACAGAGAAGTTGAATAACTTTCCCAAGATCATCCAGCCAGACCTTAAGATCATAAGCATTCAGTTCAGTTCAGTCGCTCAGTTGTGTCCGATTCTTCGAGACCCCATGAATCGCAGCACGCCAGGCCTCCCTGTCCATCACCAACTCCTGGAGTTCACCCAGACTCACGTCCATCGAGTCGGTGATGCCATCCAGCCATCTCATCCTCTGTCGTCCCCTTCTCCTCCTGCCCCCAATCCCTAACAGCATCAGAGTCTTCTCCAATGAGTCAACTCTTCGCATGAGGTGGCCAAAGTACTGGAGTTTCAGCTTTAGCATCAGTCCTTCCAAAGAACACCCAGGGCTGATCTCCTTTAGAATGGATTGGTTGGATCTCCTTGCAGTCCAAGGGACTCTCAAGAGTCTTCTCCAACACCACAGTTCAAAAGCATTATGAAAGCACTAAATGGATGCTGGGCCAGTGGAAAGTCACCACACCATGATGGAGACCCCACTATGCTCCTCATTCACGGAACCCACTTTGCAGGAGGCTCGGCTGCCGTTATAATGTGGGACGGTGTGTTACATTTATGGGCTTTGGTGTGTGCATTTTATGCCTTTATTCATATCAGAATGAAGGTTCCAAGTTGCTGATGGGTTGAATGTTTGCAGGACTTCTTATAGCTAACCTTCTCTAGCGGGCCCCACCCTTGAAGTTTCTTTCCCTTCTAGCATTTTCCTCCAACCCTGTCCTTTCCTCCCCATCTCTCCGGGAGTGAGAGGGCCCAGTTCTTTAATGTGCCACCAGAGGGAGCTGGCCTGTGAAGAAACAGGAGAATCTTATCCAGGCCCAAGCCTGGCGACACCCCAGGGAGTTGGGCTATTCTTTTCCTTGGTTAATTTTCATTTTCAGTTTTGGAAAGTCACCCAAACCCATAAAGCTCCTGTTCAGGAACAAATGGAGTTATTTCAGGGGAATTTATCTGTGGCAGGGGAACTCTGGTTAATGCTATAGGCCTTTTCTCACATTAGGGACAGAGTGGAAACAGAAGTAACAAAATAATAAAGAATACAAAGTTTCAGTTAACTAACTTAACATATATAAATTCTGCTGCTGCTGCTAAGTCGCTTCAGTCTGTCCGACTCTGTGTGACCCCAGAGACAGCCCACCAGGCTCCCCCATCCCTGGGATTCTCCAGGCAAGAACACTGGAGTGGGTTGCCATTTCCTTCTCCAATGCATGAAAGTGAAAAGTGAAAGTGAAGTCGCTCAGTCATGTCCGACTCTTCGAGACCCCATGGACTGCAGCCCAGATCTACTATACAGAATAGTATCTGTAGCTAACAATACTGTATTGCACACTGAAGTGTGCTAAGAGGGTAGATCTTACGGTAAGTATTCTTACCACATCCCCACACACAAAAGATAGCAATAATAAAGGAGGTGGAAGGAAACACCCGTATATACTTATGGCCTTGATGGTGGTGCTGATTTCATGGGTATAGATTCATCCCTAAACTCAACTTTTGTATACATCAAATATGTATAGCTTCTTGTATGTAAATCATACTTCAGTAAAGTGAAATATCTATCTATATAAGTGAAGTCACTCAGTCGGTCCGACTCTGCAACCCCGTGGACTGTAGCCCGCCCAGCTTCATCCATGGGATTCTCCAGGCAAGAATACTGGAGTGGGTTGCCACACCCAAAGGACATTCCCATTCAGAAAAAAAATTTTTAATTGTCTGGTAGTATGAAAGAGGTCGACTCTCTGCGTGCCCACAGCACTCTGGAAGGCAAGCCAGAGGGCCGGTTACAAGCAGGGCTTTGAGCCAGGTGGACCCAAGATGGAGTCTGGACCCTGACACTCCCTACCTTGGTGGCTTTGGGTAGATCACCCTCTCTGAGCCTTGGTGCCTCCCTTCTCCTATCTGTAATATGGCAATGGGAACCAGGCCTACGCTGCAGGATTGAAGGAAATAGCCCATGGAAATCCCCCAGAAGCCTTTTTCAGCTTTGAGATGGGTCCAGGCCAGCCCTTGTATGTGGGGGTTGGAGGAGATTGGTAGAAGGCTCCTCCACGTGCCGCTCTAAAGTATCCCCTGGCCCTTCTCTTACCTGCCTCCCTCACGCCTTTGCAACCTCCCAGGAGGCTCCCCAACCTCAGCTTTTCCCTGGAAGCTAGACCTCCTCTTTCCTTGGAACCCCAGGAACAAAGGGGCGCAAGATCTTTTCAAACCCCAGACAGAGAGGCCGCCGGTGTCTGCACTGCGGCCGGCTGACGTTTGACTTTGCCGGGTACATGGACCGAATATTAACTTAGCCCCTCGCCGAGGCCGCGGTGTTCCTTCCGGAGCCGGGACCCGAGGGGTGGGGGAGTGGCTCGGTCCTGAGTGAAAGGCCAAAGCGAGAGTGGGCCTCCCAGGAGGCCCCCGGGCTTGAGCAAGAACTAAAGGAACTCCGACCTAGTATGGGTGTGAGCGGGTGGACGGTAGGGCTGCGCGCGGCCTCGGGGCCCCAGCGATCCCGCTCCAGACGCCCCATCCTGGCAGGCGCTCGCAGAGCTGAGCCGGGGTCGCAGGCGCAGCAGCGGGGGCGGTGGCGGCGCTACCGGTGGGCGGCGCCCCGGAAGGCCCCGCGCGGACGAGCCGGAAGGCGGGGGGGCGGGGCCTGCGCGCGCGGCGGGGAGGCCTGGTGTCCCCGCGCCTGCCGGCCTGTGACCTCGCGGCGCCGCCTCCGCAGGTAAAGGGCCCCGAGCAGCCGCCGGAGCTAAGGGGGCGCCCGGAGCAGCACCAGGGCAGACGGTCTTAGTCCATTTATTTTCCTTATGGAGAAACGGGGGAACGAAGGGATGTGTGTGCTATCTCCGCCTGCAGGAACTCCTGTGTGTGCGTGCGCGCGTGTCGCTTCCCGCAGGAACCGGGATGCGCGTGTGGCGGGTGTTATATCCGCAGGGTGGGGCACTCCTGGCCTTGCCCTCTGGGGAGAGAATTTGGACGCCAGATTAGAGATGATGAGGAAGGGATGTTAGTGATTTAGGGGCGGGGAGATTAGCCTTGTGGGGACTGATAGCTTCTTTGACTTTTCTTTGCCCGCACTGTGGGGCATGTGGGATCTTCGTTCCCCGACCCAGGATCAAGCCTGTGCCCCCCGCTTTGGGAGCGGGGAGTCTTAACCGCTGGACCGCCAGGAAAGTCCCTCTTTATCCTTTTTGTTTGTTTGTTTAAAGAAATAGGAATAATTTGAGAGGGTGTTGCTCAAGGGCCAAGTAGGTAGATAAGGTGTGCTCCAGTAGGACCCTCGGAGAAGGCAATGGCACCCCACTCCAGTACTCTTGCCTGGAAAATCCCATGGGTGGAGGGGCCTGGTGGGCTGCAGTCCATGGGGTCGCGAAGAGTCAGACACGACTGAGCGACTTCCCTTTCACTTTTCTCTTTCATACATTGGAGAAGGAAATGGCAACCCACTCCAGTGTTCTTGCCAGGAGAATCCCAAGGATGGGGGAGCCTGGTAGGCTGCCGTCTATGGGGTCGCACAGAGTCGGACACAACTGAAGGGACTTAGCAGCAGTAGCAGCAGTAGGACCCTGCTCAGCTCTGGCCTGGATTGCTGCAGAAGGCGGATCCCGTGTGGCTTGTATTTTTGATTTTTCAGGAGAATTAGAAATCTGAGGTGTTTGTGAAATCTCATGATTTTAAAATTCTAGCAACTATTTTATTTGTTTATTTGGCCTCAATTCATGTGGGATCCTAGATCCCCCACTAGGGATCCAACCCTCATCTCCTGTACCGGAAAGTGAGGTTTTAACCACTGGACTGCCAGAAAGTGAAAAGTGTCTCAGTGGTGTTAACTCTTCCCACCCCATGGACTACACAGTCCATGGAATTCTCCAGGCCAGAATACTGGCGTGGGTAGCTGTTCCCTTCTCCAGGGGATCTTCCCAACCCAGGGATCGAACCCAGGGCTCCCACATTACAGGCAGATTGTTTACCAGCTGAGCCACTAGGGAAGCCCGGGACTGCTAGGGAAGCCCCTAATTCATTTTTTAAAAGTCTAATCTGACTGTATTTGCTGATGGGATCCAATGTCTGTACTGGGGCATAGAGAGGTATAAAGACATGGTTTATAGGAGCCAGAGGGCACACTGGAGCTTTATAATAAAGTCCACCAGAGAAGTAAAAAGTACTGAGGATTGCAGGTGAACAACATCACTGAATCTTAAGAGGCCCTGCTTTTTTAATTTTTAAAAAGAGCTTTGTGCATGGAGGTCTGTGTTAGCTCTGCAGCCTTTCTCTCCTCATCTCTCACAATCTGCTCCATCTCAGAAAGCCAGGCTGCAGTCCCAGGGCCAGGCTCATCTCCCTCTCCCCCAGATCCGTGCTATAATCAGCAGACCAGCCTGGGTGCTTGCAAGAAACCAGGGCTTCACGTTGGCATTTGCCTTCCCTGTGGCTGGCAGATGGACTTCCTGTGACCCAAGTCTGTTTCGTGGACAAATCTGATTCTGAAATAGGTGTGATATGGGTGTGGAGGGGGGCACCCTCCCACCCCATTGAGGTCTGTCCCAACAGTGCTGCTGCCTCGTCCTTCTTCACCCACTTCTCTGCCACTTACTAAGGTAGCTGGAGTGGGAGAAGGAAAAACGAGACTGGCTTCCTTCCTCAATCAGGCAACCCTGGAGAAGTTGGGAGGCTGAGATTTTTAGCAGGGGCTCAGGAGATGGTCGGAAAAGGCAATGGCACCCCACTCCAGTACTCTTGCCTGGAAAATCCCATGGATGGAGGAGCCTGGTAGGCTACAGTCCATGGGGTCGCTAAGAGTCAAGACACGACTGAGCAACTTCACTTTCACTTTTCACTTTCATGCATTGGAGAAGGAAATGGCAACCCACTCCAGTATTCTTGCCTGGAGACTCCCAGAGACAGAGGAGCCTGTTGGGCTGCCATCTGTGGGGTCGCACAGAGTCGGACACGCGACTTAGCAGTAGCAGCAGCAGGAGATGGTGCTGCAAACTTTTCTTCCACAACAAGAATCTATTGATGCTCCAGCTTCTAAAATGATTCTTACAAGGAAATTAAACCAGCGGTCTCTTGGATAGAGGCAGCCACAATGCCACTGGTTATTCATGGTGTGGATCCATTGAACCCAGATGGAGTTGGAGAAGTGGCCACTTCTCCTCCCCTCCCACACACCATGACACCTGCTGGCCCACTAGTCATACTCTGGACTTGAACCTTGTGCCGGCTCAACTGGGCTAAGTGGAGGTTAAAAGTGGTGTTTGCACAATGATGCCTCATTAGTCCCGGTGGGTTTTGACTTAAAGTCATTCAGAGCAGATTGGAAGCTGGTTTTGGTTGTTTTTGTTTTGTTTTTAAGAGACCATAGAGGGTGAAGTGGGTATATATCTCCAGCCTCTTTTATATGCCTTTTCTTGCTGTGCAGAAACTGTTTGGAGAATACAGATCTGTAATTCTGCAGAAAACCTGGCATATGGGCAGAATGTGCTGGCCTGGAAACCAGCCTTGCAGATCAGGCATGGCAAGGCTCAGAATCTTCATGCCTCTGGGAATGCAAGGGGCCTTCCCAGGACCTGAGTTTCATCTCCCTTTTTTCTGCAAAACTGACAGATAAAAAGCTAGATGTAAATCAGAGCTAAGCTAGGTATTTTACAGGGTGATTTTTAGGTCTTTAAAAGGTTTTATCATGAGATTAATTCCTTTGGTTATCTTAATAGGTATCTGAAATTAAGCATTTTGTTTGCATAGCTTTACAAGCCCATGGCTATTGGGTAAATCAGGTTACTTCCTCCCTTCTCCCATTTCTAAGTGCAATTCCTTCGCTGTTATAATGCTACAATGTTATCTTGACATTTGTGCCTGGAAAATTTTTGACTTCTGGAAGGGTGGAAGGGGGCTCTCTTGCAGGTAGGAGGGGGTTGGGGCATGTGCTATGCCTACATGTGGTCACCGCTGGTGAGCAGAAGGGCCTGGAAGCCAGGAGGCATTTTAGCAGATCCAGGACACCTGGGAGCCAGAGCAAGGACAAGCACACCTGAATTTTCCTCTAGTCCCTTGGGCAGCCCTGCAGGGGCCTCTTGCCTTCTGAATTCAAGGACTGAGTAGCAGATATCAGACATCTTAAGTCATTCTGTCATAGAGTCTTGCTGTCCAAAAGCGAGGGCAGAATTTCAGCTGGGGGCTTGTAAATACAGAATCTCACCCTACCTGTATGGGTAGTATTTAACAGGGTCTTCAGTGACTCCTGAGTGCTGGTGGAAAATCACTGATATCAAGAATATCAAAAGGAGGAACTTTCCTGATGGTCCAGTAGTTAAGAGTCTGAGCTCCCAATGCAGGGTCTACAGGTTCAATCCCTGGTTGGGGATCTAAGATCCCCATGCCACATAGCATGGGGAAAAAATAAAAAGAATATTAAAAAGAAAAAGAGGGGACATTTTCAGGGCCTGGAGAAGAGGATCCCACAGACCTCCCCTGGGTCTACAAAGAAGTTCTGACTGGTGTAGATTCACAAATTTGTTCTAAAGGCTCAGAGTTCTCTCTCAGAATTGGGAGGATAATTTTACATTAGGGCAATTGTGGTTTTTCCTTGGGTTTAAAAACAACTCATATATCCAAAAGATGTTGAACAATAGGTTCTGCTCCAAACTTCCATAATTAAATTCCTTGTAAATGTCTGTGTTTCACAGCCTTGATTGAAAAGGGAAGTGGTGGTGAGAGAGGAAGGTGCCCACCAAAGCCTTGGGCCCAGCCAAAGCTGGAAAAAGAAGCACTGCTCGTTGCTGCTTTGATTTACTTCCTGTCCTGCCACATGGCCCATCAGTGCCAAGGTTCTCCATTCCCACCAACCCTGGGGTAGTTAGTGCCTGCCCTACCTCCACCCTTGCCCCTGCCTGTTTTTTTCCTGCTAGTGTGGCAAACAGTTTCCTGACCCCAGAGAATTTTTCTAAAGGTCATTGTTCCAAAGTCTGTCCATCCATCTGTCATCTGTTCATCCATATGGAATTCTTCGATTTCTTTTACTCTCTGGTCGTTTCATCTTACCATATCATCCTGCCCCTGCCTTTAATATCCCATGAGTAGAACTGGATTGACTCTGAGTGGTTGCTTGTTGAAGCCATTGGTATATGTTAGGAAGAGAATGTTCATTTAGAACCATCATGTCTGAGAGTCTGCCGTGTTAACAGTCTTGCTCCAGGTGAGACTTTGCATCCATTCTGCTTACACCTTGTAGGAATCCACTCTGTAGGTGGTTTATCTTCATCTTACAGGTGAGAAACCTGCCACTCTGCTGGGTCATCCCGTGGCTACAAGGCTGTGTGGTTACAGAGTCCGTGCTTCCCCCTTCTCTGGCTTGGCGGAAGCTGAGGTGCCCTGTCACACAGAAGTGGACCCAGCACTGGGACTTGTGCACTCTGCCCAGCTTTGTGGGTGGGGATTGCCTGGGCTAGCTGAAGGGCCCTGACACAAGAGAGCTCAGAATTGCATCACTCATGATGAACTGGTAGAGCATGTGGGCAGGGTTGTTCCTTAATCTATCATAAATCAGAAGTTAGAGTGCAGAGAAGACCTTTCACCCTCTCTGCTGATCCTGTCTACTTAATAACTGAATGCTGCCCTGCTTTCTGTTTGGCAAAGGATTTGCCACACGACTGGTGGTGCTGTCCATCCTGCACATGGCAGAGATCCTGTTCTCTACCGAAAATGGGGAACCTTCCTTAAAACTTTCGGAAGAGTAACATTTGGGTGGAAAGGCCCTTCACTCATTGCAACTGTCCTTAGGAACGCTTACCCCGAGGTCTGCCGCGATGCCCGTTGCGGTGGAGGACATCATGAGGTTGCTGTGCTCCATCTCCGAGGAGAGGAAGATGAAGGCGGCCGTCAAGCACTCCGGGAGGGGCGCCCTAGTCACTGGGGCCGTGGCCTTCGTTGGTGGCTTGGTGGGCGGTCCACCAGGACTAGCCGTTGGTAAGTGCAGATGCCTCACAGGGACAGTGCAGTTGTTGGGAAAAGGCCTTTGAAACCACAGAGACATCGTAAAAGCCTCTGTCCTGTGTGAGAAGTTTGTCGAGTTGAGGTCACTTCTGTGAAGCGATCTTTGGGCACATAATCAGTCCTGTTACCAACTCCAGCTTCTGCGTGAATGCCTCAGAAGTGCAGGGCTCTCTCAAAAGGCATCTGTGTTATAAAGGCTGGAGGACACCTTTCTCCCGGAATGTGTCCTAGAGCCAGAGGATTTCAGGGTGTCCCGGGTTTTGGACAGTCTCCCTCCCCCCATCACCATTAGACATCCAGAGAGGAAGCTGAGATTTGCTGCGCACCTACTGAGGGGTGATGCTGTAAAGCCACAGAACATGAACTCATTCAGAGTGCTTCCCTAGTCTGAAAGCAAGCAGTCCAGCTCAGGGAAAGCAACAAGCTAGCTCCTAGCTGGTCATCATCCCTGCCCCTTCTTTTATCACCTGCTTCTATTTGGGAACTTGTTTCTGGCAGTAAATGAAAGTTTGGCTGATCTTCCCATCATTCTTTGTAGCTAGAATGAAGCTGCTTCCTTTGGATTAGGACCAGAAAGAATTCCTATGTGGTCTGAACTGTGGGTTGAGGGTGTTGTCAAAGAGCTGGCTGCTGTCCAGGCCTGATCTATGGAGGGGCCAGATAAGGTTTCCCTTGGGGTATGTCAGATGGACCCTGCAAAACAGGGCTAGGTCTGCTACCCTGGGCTCAGCAAATACGTACTGAATGCCTCCTTTGTGCTGGGGATACAGGGCCTGAGAAAGTTCACAGGCTGGTGGAAGCCCTTTCTATGTGGCTTGTAGTCTTCACATGAATACAGGCTAGAGAGATGACTGCTTTTCTTCTGAGATTGGCTTCTGTGTCCCAGCTCACCGGAAAGGCTTCCTGCTCTCCTCTTCTCTCCTGGAGTAGGATTGACATTCGAGGACATTGTATCAAGCTGAGGCCACACTGAGGAGAAAAAAATCAGCTTGTGGGTGACCCTAGATCTTCCATCTATGTATTTCCATTTCCAAACTCTGTGAGTTAGTGAGTCCTGACTTCAGCTTCTTGCCATCCAGGAAGTATTCCCATGGGGGAGGAGACAAGGCCATTGCCATCTTCCTCAGTGACATCCTTTATTTCTTTGTCCCACCCCATCTGATGTGCTCAGAAAGGGCTAGCTGGGATCATTTATCACATAGCTGTGCCCAGATGCCATTTTGGGAGCACATATTTTGTTCAGATTGAGCAAAAGCTGGTAGAGGACAAGCTGTCGGCAAAGGGAACCCTGGGGATTGGCTTCTTGCAGCCCCTAGGTCATTGGCCGGAGCATCATTTTACCCAGAAAACAAAGGAATTTTCTCTTCTCCAAAGAGTTGGTGATTTCTTGGTCGATATTTCCTGGCGACTTTTTGCATTAAGTGCTGCTCTAAATCAAATATTGATGTTCTCATAAAGGTTTAGTGCAGATGAGTGCAACTCTTGTCAGCACTAAGCGTTTCACTGGTGTCATGGGGGAAAGTTCACTAAAACTTGTAAGTGACTGACCCTCCCTCCCTCCCTGGAATGCTCCTTCCCTTCAGGGTAGGGGGAAGTCTGTCCAGGGCAGTGTTCAGCCTCCAAGACATGAAGCTGGCCAGTCTCCTGCATCTTAGGAGGTGTGTGCGACCAGGTGCTTCCACGCTTGCTTTCCTAAAATGTTGCAAGATTTACTTACTGATGGCTGCGTCCAGCCTGCAACGGGTTCTCTCTGGCTCAGACTGCATTCTTTTGGGTAAACTTTTTATTTTGGAATAATACTAGATTTACAGAGAAGTTACAAAGATAATGCCAAGAATTTCCATGTATATCTCATCCAGTTTCAGTTCTCCTAATGTTCACATCTTATATTAACCATAGCACACTTGTCAAAACTAAGAAACCCACCCTAACATTACTGTTAACTATTCTTCAGGCTATACTTGGATTTTATCAGTTTCTGCGTCCAAGGTCTTTTTCTGCCCCAGGTCTAGCTCAAGACAACACATTGCACTTAATCCTCATGTCTCCTTAGTCTCTCCAGTTTTATTATTATTTTTTCCACTCTTTATTTTTCCCCCATGTAGGCCATGGCAGAGTATTGAGTAGAGTTCCCTGTGCTGTAGAGTAGTAGGTTCTTACTAGTTACCTATTTTGTAGAGAGTAGGGTGTCTATGTCAATCCCAGTCTTCCAGTTTATCCCTCTCTCTCCTCATCCTCTGGTAACCATGTTTCTTTTCTATTTCTGTAGTAGAAAACCTCTATAACTCTATTTCTGTTTTATAGATAAGTTCTTTTGTACTTTTTTTTTTTTAGATTCCACATATAAACGGTATCATATGATACATGTCTTTCCCTTTCTGACTGACTGCACTCAGTACGACAATCCATGTTGCTGCAGATGGCATCGTTTTGTTCGTTCCTATGGCTGAGTAATATTCCATTGTGGTATATATGTACCACATCTTCTTTATCCATTCTTCTGTTGATGGGCATTTAGATTGCTTCCATGTCCTGGCTGTTGTAAATAGTGGTGCAGTGAATGTGGGGTGTGGGGAGGGGGCACATGTATCTTTTCAAATTATGGTTTTCTCCAGATATATACCCAGGAGTGGGATTGCTGGATCATATGGTAACTCTATTTTTAGTTTTTTAAGGAACATCCATGCTGTTCTCCATAGTGACTATTTGGCACAGTGGTAACTCATATCTCAGTGACATAAGAGATGCGAGTTCAATCCCTGGGTTGGGAAGATGCCCTGGAGAAGGAAATGACAACCTACTCCAGTATGCTTGCCTGGAAAATCCCACGAACAGAGGAGCCTGGCAGGCTACAGTCCACGGGGTCTCAAAGAATCAGACGTGACTGAGCACAGCACGCAGCACACCATGGCTGTACCAGTTTGCATTCCCACCAACAGTGCAGGAGGGTCCCCTTTTCTCCACATCCTCTCCAGCATTTATTGTTTGTAGATGTTTTGATGATGGGCTTTCTGACCAGTGTGCGGTGATCACTCTTTGTCGTTTTGACTTTTCATTTCTCTAATAATTTGTGATATTGAGCATTTTTTCATGTGCTTTTTAGCCATCTGTGTATCTTCTTTGGATAAATGCCTAGTTGGATCTTCCATCCACTTTTTGTTTGAGTTGTTTGGTGTTTTTTTTTTTTTTTTTATAATGAGCTGCATGAGCTGTTGGTATATGTTGGAGACTAATCCCTTGTCAGTTGCTTTCTCCCACTCTGAGGGTGTCCCCAGTCTTGCTTTCTGCTGCTTTGATACTTTTGAGGAATACTGGTCAGGTATTTTGGAGAATTCCTCTCAGTTTGGGTTTGCCTGATGGCCTTCTCATGAGTAGACTGTGGATCTTTGGGCAGAATACCGTGGCACTTCTTGTCACACATTCAGGGACACGTGGCATCCATAGGACCTCCTCAAGATGCTCAACTTGATCATCTGATCAGCTGATCAACTTGATCACCGGACTAGTGGCATATCTGTCAGTTTTCTCCACTACAGAGTCACTGTTTCCCCTTTCCTACTCTTCTCTTTTGAAGAAGGTCACCAAGTCCAGCCAGCCTGCATTTTTTCAGTATCTGATCACCAATATTTAAAACTTGTAAGACTTCTAAAAGATACAGACCTGGTATTCCATGTGGCAGCAGTTGGCTGCGGTGGCCACTCCTCCTTTAGACACGTACCTAACTCTCCAGGTCACCACAGTCCCACTCAGCCCACTTCACTCCTTTCAGTTACCTGCCTGGGCCCTGTAGACACTGAAGTTTGAGACCCTTTCCCTAGGACATCTTCCTGGAGCAGGCTTCACCTGACCTGCTTAAATAGAATTTTCCATTGAACTTGGGACTCTTCTGGTCCCAAGATAGCATGCTTTAACTTTGATAATAATAAATTTACATATAAAAGTAATGTTTGTGCCCTTTTGGGGTAGCAGAAAAAGAAATAGTTGAATACATTAAATTTGTTATTTATCATCATGCAACTTTGGAAGGGTTATATGAAAAACATTGCTTCAAGAGAAAATACCTTGTCATTTGTCGCTGTCCCCAGGGCCCCGAACCATGTGGTTCCACTAGAAATTTCAAAGCTCAGGGCTCAGGCACATGTTAGCCACCCAGTGGAGGAAACTCAGCCTTACCACTGAGATGGTTCTCCCTGAAAATGCATTTTCTTCTCAGCCCTCTCCTTTGAGGTGAGAGAGATTTTTATGGAAGCATGGAAACCTTCAGCCCATGAAGAGGATTTTAGTTAGCATAGCTCTCGGGGCGAGATGCTTCGTGTTGCACCGTGAGCGCAGAGCTTTGGAGAGGGCATGTGTGAGTGTCAATTATCTGAGCCAAATGGATCAAAGACCACGTAAACCTTTGCCCTCCGCCCTGCTGGTGGGGCAGACTTGAAGCTGAGCCCGTCCTGACCCGCTCATGAATGTGCTCGCTCATCATGACAGTGGACATGCGCTCAGCGAGAACCCGTGGCCATCATTTATGAATAAGGCCGACTAATTGAGTCCTTCCTGTTTTCTAGGGGGAGCCGTCGGGGGTCTGTTAGGTGCCTGGATGACGAGTGGACAGTTTAAGCCGGTTCCTCAGATCATAATGGAGCTACCGCCTGCCGAGCAGCAGAAGCTCTTTAACGAAGCCACTGCCATCATCAGGCACCTGGAGTGGACGGACGCCGTGCAGCTGACCATGCTGGTCATGGGCAGTGAGGCCCTGCAGAAGCAGCTGCTGGCGATGCTGGCCAACTACGTCACCAGGGAACTGCGGGCGGAAGTGCAGTACGACGACTAGGCCTCTGCCCTGGGAAGGGGGTCCGTTCGGATGATTCCCCTGACTCGTGGGAGGTGACCAGGGAGCTGCGGGAAGCCCACATCATCAGAATGTTACCTGAGCTGTAGCAGCACCTCCTGCTGAAGAGGCTGCTGCTGTGCTAGGTCATGTTGTGGAAATTACTGGAGAAGATGCTGTGCTTTATGGCTGTGTGCACCTGTGTGTCCTGACAGCCTTTGAGGCGGAAGCTGGTGAATAGCAAAGCCGTGCCTGCTGCCATGTGGTGGCAGTTTTTTGAATCCACGCTGGCTCACACAGGAGCCAGAAGGTCCTCACGTTCAGTCTCTCATCTCATCACAAGAAGATGACGCCTGTCCAGGCACCCATTTCAGGCCCGCCCCCCCTCCCCCCGTCCCGCCTCTTGGGCCCTGGGGGGCTGGCCCCTGTTGGAATCATGTTTGCCTCTTGATTATCCATTCACCACCCAGTGACTTCAGTGGCCTCAGGGAGGGGGCAGTCGGCCTGCTGAGTGAAGCCAGGAACGCCAGTGGCTCTCAGTCCCTCCCCCAGTAGCTGCCAGACTGGCTTCTCACCCTCCCCGGGGGCTTACTTTCCTCATCTGAACAGTCACGGTAGTTCTTGTGTTCTGCTTTTTAAATTAATTCTTTTCAGTAAAAGCATTTCTCTTTCTGAAGTGGTAGGATCATAACTTACCTAGACACAGGAAATGTCTCCATCCTAAATTTCCCTAATGCTGTTTTTGCTTTGCTTTCAGAACCACAACTTGACTGTCATCAAATTACAGTAAATGTTTTCTGAATCGTCCTTTTCTCCACCTATTTTGTGTAAAGCGTCTCTAAGATTCAAAGTCCTATACTTGGAACACAAAGGAAGAGAACGGATTTGTGGCTTTAAAGAGTGAATGAAAGCTGTGGATTCCTGGGCCCGACACCTGAGCCTCCAGGCTGCTGTGGTTCCCGGGTTGCCAGTGTGTGCACACTCCCCGGGCCTCCCCTGGCACCCACAGCGTCCCTTGGGTCTCTCCAGGGAGCTGGAAGGAAGCTTCACTGGCCTCCCTGGGATACAGCGGAAGGCACTCATGTGGAGCAGAGATAGGGTCCCGCACCTTCTTGTGGGTCAAGAAAACTTCAGGGCAAATTTGAACCTGTGGTGAGTAAGGAAGGATCAGGCTTTTATCTCAGAAAAGTTGCTCTTTATCTGGCCTCGTCTAGCACTCATCAGGTGCCCTTTACAGGTCAAATGCCTGCGGTTGATGAGGCCACTTGGTCATTTGCCCTGCTTGGGTTGATGAGGGAGCAGGGCAGGGCCCTTTTAGATAATTCTCCTGACTCATAGAAGGTGACTGCGGAGTTTGGGGGGATCCCACCCACTCATTACTTGTGTTGGGTCCTACTCTGCCAGGCTCAGGGGACACAGGTGGTCCCAGCTTAAAGGTCCTACACCAGTGTCCACTGGATCCCTCCCCTGGCCTGCCTGCCTTTACCCCTGGGGAAGCCACTCTGGGGAGATGGCCTGATTCCCACCCAGACAGGTGTCAGATGAAGCAGGCCTTACCGAATGAAGTCACTGGCCTAGCCAGGTCTTGGGTGACTTGTGGTGGACTCTGGGCCCAAGAGGAGTCCAGACCTTGAGTCTTGTCTCTCCCAGGAGCTGAAAGCACTTTCCTTGCTTTCCTTTCATGCTCTTCTTACAGTGACTGTGACTTAGTATTTCTTCATCTTCTTTGACAATTTTTGACTTATTTATTTTTGAAACTTGGAAGACACCAGAAAGTATAAATGGAAAATGAAGGCATCGCCCTATGCTGACTGCTGCTCCAGCCCCTTTCCAGATGCAGCCACTGTACCAATTTCTTCTGTGTTCCTGTTTTTAGATAGTCTTGTTTGTCAGTGTTTATTGCTGAAAACAGAAAAATCCAGAAACGTACAATGAAATAAAAACCATTAAATTATCACCACCCCAATAAAACCTACTGTTAACACATTTGGCATACTTGGTGCAAACTTTTTAATGGTATGTATGTTTCTAACCTATTTGCATCTTTACTGTTTAGACCCTTTGAACACTTTTACCAATTAACATTAAATAACACTTGTGATGTAATTTGAACTCCCTTGTGAACATATGTAATGGTTTTATAATATTCCTTTGCACTAAACCATATACCAGCTATAGTGTCTTTTATAGGTCATTAATATTATAGTGCTAACATTTTTATGAACACTTTTGTGTTAATGTTCTGTTCATATTTTAGATTATGATAGTCTGTAGGATAGATTCCTCAATGTGAAATTGTTGCATTTAAAACTATGTAGTATTTTTTACAATGGGTGGATAGCATCACTGACTGAATGGACATGAATTTGAGCAAACTTCAGAAGATAGTGAAGGACAGGAAAGCCTGGTGTTCTGCAGTCCATGGGGGTCTCAGAGAGCCGGACACAACTTAGCAACTGAACAACAACAATGATATTTTTAAGGCTGTTGTTATATTCAGTCAAAATTCTTCCAGAGAGGCAGTGTCAATAATTTGTTCTTCCAACAGCAAGTTTTGGAGATGCGCATCTTATCACATCCTCACCAGGAAATTGAATGACAGTATCTTAAAGCTTTATTAATTTGATGGGTGATTACTGACATCTTGGTTTGATTCATTTATCTTTGGATTATGAGTGAGGTGGACAAGGGTGGGGTGAGCTCCTGGGGGCTACCTGCCCAGGTGCTGAGAGCTCCAGGACCCTGGGGCCCAGGCCTAGCAGAGGGTGAGGGGGCTCTGGTGTGAGCAGACAGCCCGCTGGGGCAGCGGCTGGCTAGGCGGTGGTCAGGAAACAGCAGGAGAGTGCCAGTGGGGTAAGGAGGCTGCTGAGGAGGAAGCCTTGGTGGGGGACCCAGTAATTATAAAAAGAAACCATCTGCTCTGGGCTGGTTATTAACCTGCTTCGAGTGTTGCTGTGACAGTGCCGGGCAAGATTTTTCTCGGGCAGATGGTATATTTTTAGCTAGAATGAACTCTTTTATTTATTTATTTTTATTTTTGAGATGTCTGGCTTGGCAGTAAACACTAGGGTGTGTTGCAATGCTGGAGGCCGGGGGATCTGGCAGGGTGTGGAGAAGTGTCCTCTCCCCATTACTTATTGCGAGGCGCCATCTAGCGGCCAAGCGGGCACATCCTTTCTCCTCTTCCCTCAGCCGGGCCTACAGAGCCTTCTCTGAGTCTCCAGCCAGGCCAGAATGTGGCTCCACAAGGACGCTGTTTTATGAGTTCCCCTTGGGACAGGGCTGCAACCTTCCTGAGGTTTTAATAAGCTGTGAGCAGAACATCAACCATGTCTCCTGCAACCTTTTTGCATATAAACCAGAATGTCTCTCAATCCCAAACAATCAACATATGGCAATTAAGCAATGCCAGGATTCATCTAAACTACACAGGGAACAGGCACTGTCTGATGTGCTTTCAGCTTGTTGGGAGGAGATAAATGACTTTATTAGCCGGAGGTGGCTTCTCGGACCATTACGGTAACAGTGGGTCAGGAGTCAAAGCTTGGGCCTGGCTGCCTGCATCGCAGGCTCAGGCAGCTATGGTACCGCAAATGCTGGCGAGTGGAGGAAGTTGGGAAGTGTTTTTCTAAACTGCTAAGGTGGTGGCTATTTCTTTAATTTTTGTGGGTTTTCAGGGGAGGACTTTACTCTCATTCGAATTAAACAAATACAAGGATAATATCTAGGAGATATCTATTACATGCCAATTAGTATAAGTGAATACAAATGATCAAACCCAGAATGGGCAGGACTGTGGGTAAAGAATGTATATGCCTACACACATATACTCCACCAGAGGAAATACACAGTCATACAGTCTTTGGGGAGAGTGATTTGAAGGAAAAAAGTCACAGGTATCATAAAACTGTATATACTTTACAGCCCACAAATTTCACTCCAGGGAAAACATTACAATAAAGTAATTCAAATGGCAAAAAGATAAATTCATAGCAGTGCTGTTTATGATAGCAAGAAAAAAGGGAAATAATCCCAATGTTGAACAACAGGGAAATATTTAAACTGTACATGGGCAATATGATGGAATTGTTCAGTCACTAAATCACGTCCGACTCTTTTCAACCACATGGACTACAGTGTGCCGGGCTCCTCTGTTCTTTTTTATCTCCCAGAATTTGCTTAAATTCATGTCCATTGAGTTGATGATACCATCCAGGCTTCTCATCCTCTGTCATTCCCTTCTCCTGCCCTCAATCTTTCCCAGCATCAGGGTCTTTTCCAGTGAGTTAGCTCTTTGCATCAGGTGGCCAAAGTATTGGAGCTTCAGCTTCCACCTCAGTCCTTCCAGTGAATATTCAGGATTGATTTATTTTAGGGTTGACTGATTTGACCTCCTTGAAGTCCAAGGGACTCTCAAGAGTCTTCTCCAGCACCACAATTCAAAAGCACCAATTCTTAAGCACTCAGCCTTCTTTATGGTCCAACTGTCATATCCCTACATGACTACTGGAAAAACCATAGCTTTGAATATAAGGACCTTTGTCACCAAAGTGATGTCTTTGCTTTTTAATATGCTATCTAGGTTTGTCATAGCTTTCCTACCAAGGAGCAAGTGTCTTTTAATTTCATGGCTGAAGTCACTATCCACGGTGATTTTGGAGCCCAAGAAAATAAAATCTGTCACTGTTTCCACATTTCCCCCTTCTATTTGCCATGAAGTAAAGGGACTGAATGCCATGATCTTAGTTTTTTCAATGTTGAGTTTTAAGCCAGTTTTTTTTACTCTCCTCTTTCACCCTCATCAAGAGGCACTTTAGTTCCTCTTCACTTTTTGCCATTAGAGTGGTATCATCTGCATATTTGAGGTTGTTGATATTTCTCCAGGGCTTCCCTTGTGGCTCAGCTGGCAAAGAATCCACCTGCAATGCAGGAGACCTGGATTCGATCCCTGGGTTGGGAAGATCCCCTGGAGAAGGGAGAAGGCTACCCACTTCAGTATTCTGGCCTGGAGAATTCCATGGACTGTATAGTCCATGGGGTCTCAAAGCATCAGACACGACTGAGTGACTTTCACTGTCACCGTCATATTTCTCCTGGCAATCTTGAGTCCAGCTTATGATTCATCCAGCCCAGTATTTTGCATGATGTATTCTTTATAGAAGTTAAATAAGCAGGATGTCAATATACAGCCTTGATGTACTCCTTTCCTAATTTTGAACCAATCCATTGTTCCATGTTCTAACTGTTGCTTCTTGAACTGCATACAGGTTTCTCAGGAGACGGGTAAGGTGGTATTCCCATCTCTTTAAGAATTTCCCACAGTTTATTGTAATCTACAATCAAAGGCTTTTGCGTAGTCAATGAAGAAGTAGATGTTTTTTCTGGAATTTCTTGCTTTATGATCCAACGGATGTTGGCAATTTGATCTCTGGTTCCTCTAACTTTTCTAAACCCAGCTTGTACGTCTGGAAGTTCTTGGCTCATGTACTACTGAAGCCTAGCTTGAAGGAGTTTGTGCATTACCGTGCTAGCATGTGAAATGAGTGCAATTTTAATAAGTAGTAATTGGGGGTGGGTATATAAAAGTCAGTGGAATTTCTCCATATGCGCTATTTGCCTGTAGCAACATCATACGTCTATGCTTGGGGGGGAGTAAAGAAAAAGCCAAGCTGTACTAGTGCAGGGGATGACCCCAGGCCTTCCAGCACCCCAAGGCTGTGGCTCACAGGAAGCAGCAGAGGTGCAGGAGAATCTCAGAGTGTGGGCATCTTGTGCCTGAGGGGAGTCTAGTGTTTAAACGTGTGAATTAGATACCAGTCCAGAAACCAGACAAGAACCAGCCTGGTGCCCAGCTCCCTGGGGCTATTCCTCCCAGCAACAGTTCAAGGCCACCTCACGAACCCACTGTTCACCTGCCCCTCCAGAGGGGAGGTGCCACCACAGCACAGGGTTCCAGAGCACAACCCTGCAGGGTGGTGCATGTGCCACTGACCAGGGCAGGTGGGCCAGCTGTGCTGGGAGCTGTTTAGACATAGGGTCTTTTCTCTAGGGTCTGTCCAATAGAAATATAAGACAAGGCACAAATATATTTTATCTTCTAGTAGCCACATTTTTTAAAAGTAAGAAATAAATTTAGTAGTATGCTTTAACTCAATATAACCACATATTATCATTTCAAATGTAATCAATATAAAAGATTATTGAGATATTTTCCAATTTTTTTATGTTATCTCTTTGAAACTCAGTGTAGATGTTACACAACACATCTCAAATCTGTGTTTTGAGATTTGTCGAAAAGACACATGTCAAGTCACGTGTGGCCAGTGGGGACCTCATCAGGCATCACCACTCCATAAGATACACAATAGAAAACAAAAAGATGGGTTGCCAGGGATACAGACACATCACTGTAAGGGCCAGCAACCTCTTTCAGTCCTTTCTCTGTTCTGAAGTTCAGCATCTGAACTTGTTTGGGGCCCTCATTAGAGGTCAGGGTCAGGCTGGATGGTGCTATGGATGGAATTGCGTCTCCCCCAAATTCATATGTGGAAATCCTAACCTCCAATGTGACAGCATTTGGAAATGGAGTCTTTGTAAGATAACTAGAGTTAGATGGGGCTTCCCTGGTGGCTCATATGGTAAAGCGTCTGTCTGCAATCCTGGAGACCAGAGTTTGATCCCTGGGTCAGGAAAATCCCCTGGAGAAGAAAATGGCAACCCACTCCAGTACTCTTGCCTGGAAAATCCCATGGACAGAGGAGCCTGGTAGGCTACTGTCCATGGGGTCGCAAAGAGTCGGACATGACTGAGCGACTTTACTTACTTACTTACTTACTTACTTACTGGTGGAGCAACCCCCATGATGGGATTAGTGTCCTTACAAGAAGAAACATCAGAGAGCTTCCTCTCTGTCTGTCTCTCTCTTTGCCATGTAAAGACTGAGAGGAGAGGGCCATCCAAAAGCCAAGAACCCTCACCAGATCCCAGCCATGCCAGCACCCTGATCTTGGACTTCCAGCCTCCACAACTGTGAGGGGTACACGGGCATGATTAAGCTGCCAGCCTGCAGTGCTTTGTTATGGCACACGGAGCAGACTGGGACAGGTGGGGAGCACGGTGGGTGAGGGCTTACGGGGGACTTCCTGGATCCCTGAATTCTAACCTGATTTAGGGGCAACAACATTTTCCTCCTGCCTGGAAATGACAAGTTGAACAGTGTGTGGGTGTAGACCCCCCTGGATGAAACTGAACGTCCTCGGCCACTAAGAACCAGCCTTGACCTTCCGTCCCAGGCATAGGTGGCCCTCAGAGGCCTTGGAGGATGGCACCCCTGAATCTCTACCCCCTGCCTGCCTGCACCTGCCGAGCTGGATGTGGCTAAAGAAAACACCTGCCCACACGGCTGGTCTCACTCAGCATCGCTGTGTTTTCCCATCCACGCCCTCTCCTTCTGCTTCTTTTCAGCTGCCAACGCCTCCTCCTCTGTCATCCCTCAGGTCATCACCTTAGTTCCTGTTTCCTTGAGAAAAGGAATTAACTGGAAGAGAATGTTCTCTCCCTACATCTGTGCCCACCTTTCCTCCTGGTATTACAAACTGCCCTTGCTCTTGACTCAGGCCAGCCCCTCTACTAGACACTGGATCCTACCCCCTCCCTCCCTCCTGAGGGCACTGGTCCAGTCATTCTCCTTCTTCCTCTTCATCACCACATCCCACTCTACAAAGAACTTTCCCGTCAGTGTGCACATGTGAATGATTTCTTCCATATTAAAAACAACACAGATTTCAACAAGGATACCAGGAAAATTTGGTGGGAAAGAATTGTCCTAAATGGCGCAAGGACAACATGTAAAAAAATGAACTTGGATGACCCCCTATCTTTTACCATATAAAACATTAACTTAAAATGGATCATACGCCTAAACAGAGGAGCTAAAACTCTGAAACTCTCAGATGAAAACAGGAATAACTCTATGACCTTGGATTAGGCAGTGGGTTCTTAGATAAGACACAAAATTATAAGTGACAAAAGAAAAAACAGATAAATGGGCATTCATTAAGAGTAAAAACTTCTGTGCTTCAAAGTGTCAGGTGAGTGTATACGCCTCAGTTCTGTCTCGTTACAACAAAGATTTGGAGTGACGGACATTAAAGCCCTCGGTGTGTCACAGCTCTCGGGTCTTGGCCAGACTGTGATATAGCGCTCAGGTCTCGATTGGACTGTGTTATAGCTCTTAGAGAAATCAGTGTTACAGCTCAGTGCTACAGCTCTATTTTATTTAGATAATAACAGCAAAATCCACCCTCGAGGGGTGAGGGCATGTCGACCCAAAGACACAAAGAGAAGAGTGCCCCAGCGTGCAGGAGAGAGAGAGACCCCAGCCCTTTGGCTCCTCTTTTTACATTTTTTTTTTTTTTTCCTTTCCCCCTGGGCCTGCCCTGTGTAAACTGGGCTAGCCAGGAGTGTTGTTTGTTCTACCTGAGGTCCTCATTCCAATCCTCAGACCTTTCTTTCTATTTTCGAGGGCTTTTTTCTTCCTTATCTTTTAGCTGCCACCATTCTGGACTCCTTTTCCCTATTTTAACTACCTAACAAAAGGACACCATCAAAAAAGTAAAAACACAAGCCACAGAGTGGGAGAATGTAATTGCAAATCATGTATCTGATAAGGGACTGGTATCTGGACTACATAGCTTCCAGTTCAAGACGGCAGAGTAGAAGGATATGCACCCATCTCCTCCTGTGAGAGCACAAAAATTGCAGCTAGCTGTTGAACCACTATCGACAAGAGGATGTTAGAACCTACCCGAAAAAACATACCCCACGCCCAGAGACGAAGAAGCTGCAGTGAGATGGTAGGAGGGGCAAAATCAAGGCAAAATCAAATCCCTTACCTGCCAGGTGGGTGATTCACAGACCGGAGAACAATAATACCAAAGAAGTTCTCCCACTGTTGTGAAGGTTCTAAACCCCATGTCAGGCTTCCCAGTCTGGTGACAAAGGGACTGGGAATTCCCTGGGAATCTGACCTTGAAGACCAGTGAGATTTGATTATAGGACTTCCAGAGGACTGGGAGAAACAGAGACTACAGTCTTGGAGGGTGCGAACAAAATTTTGTACACACCAAGATCCAGAAGAGAGGAGCAGTGACCCCATAGGATACTGAACTAAAACTACCTGCTCGTGTTGGAGGGCCTCCAGCAGTGGCTCACCACAGGGACAGGGGCGCTGGAAGGTCTCCCTTGGTGATACTCTCTTGGAGTTTGCCATTAACCCTACCATACAGCCCTAGGCCCCAAGGCTGGGTCGCCTCAGGGCAAACAACTACCAGGAAGGGAATCAACCCCACCCATCAGTAGATAATTGGATTAAAGTCTTACTGAGCAAGACCTGGCCCACCAGAGCAAGGCCCAGTTTTTCCCATTGCCAGTCCCTCCTATCAAGAAGCTTCCACAAGCCTCTTAGCCTCACTCATCAGAGGGCAGACAGAAGAAGCACAGTGGCACAAAAACCGTATTACAGAAAGTTAATCACAATGAAAAAGCAGAAAGTTATGTCCCAGATGAAGGGACAAGATAAAATCCCAGAAAAACAATTAAATAAAGTGGAGATAGGCAACTCTCCAGAAAAAGAACTCAGAATAATGATAGTGAAGATAACCCAGGATCTCAGGAAAAAATGGAGGCAAAGATTGAGAAGATGCAAGAAATGTTTACCGAAGACCTACAAGACTAAAGAACAAATGAACAGAGATGAATAATACACTAGAAGGAATCAATAGTATAAAGAGCTCTCACAACTCAACAATAAAAAGGCAAATAACCCAATTTAAAAATGAGTAAAGGATTTGAACATACATTTCTCCAAAGAAGATATTCAAATGGCCAATAAGCATGTGAGAAGATGGTCAACATCAGTAGTCTTCAGAATCACAATGAGATACCACTTCTCCCCTACTCAGATGACAAAAATAAGACAATAACAAATGTTGATGAGATTGGGAAGAAATTGGAGCCTTATATGTTGTTGCTGAGAATGTAAAATGGTGCAGTCATTTTGGGAAAGTTTGAGAATTCCTCAAAATATAAACATAAAGTTATCATATGATCCAGCTTTTCCACTCCTAGGTATATACCCAAGAGAACTCAAAACATATGGCCACACAAAAACTTGTATATAAATGTTTATTAGCAGCATTTTTTATATTAGCTAAAAAGTGTTAACACCCCAAATGTTCATCACTTGGTGAATGGATAAATAAAATGTGGCATATGTATTGTATATAACATACAATGAAAGAAGAATATTTTGTGTATAATGATATATTTTGTATATAATGATATATGGATGAACTTTAAACAAAATATGCTATGTGAAAGAGCCAGTCACAAAATACCACATATTTGATGACTGAAGTGGCTTCCCTGATGGCCCGAATGGTAAAGAGTCTGCTTGCAGTGCACAAGACCTGGGTTCGATCCCTGGGTCCGGAAGATCCCCTGGAGAAGGAAATGGCAACCCACTCCAGCATTCTTGCCTGGAAAATCCCATGGATGGAGGAGACTGGCAGGCTATGTCCATTGGGTGGCAAAGAGTTGGACATGACTGAGCAACTTCACTAGCCAGCTAGCTGTTTATTTGAAAGGTCTGGAATAGGCAGTTCCACAGGGAAGGGAAATAGAACAGTGATTCGGGGGCTGGGGGAAGGGAGGAATGGCTGCTCATGAACATGCGGTTTCTTTCTGGGGTGACAAGAATGTTCGGACACTAGGTAATGGAGATGGTTGCACAATCTGGTGACTATACTAGAACTACTGAATTGCATACTTTAAAGAGGGGGAGTGTCTTTTATGGGATGTGAATTCTATTTCAATAAAGCTGTTGAAAGAATTCTCTAGCCACTGCCCCATTTCTCTCTTTCTCTTTGCAGTGGGATTCCTCACAGGAGTTTTCCACACTCAGTGTCAGCGGTCTGTTGCCTCTCATTGTAGCAGGCATCTGCTCCTACCCCCCTACTAAACGATCTCCTACCAAGCCTCTGTCCTCTATGTTACTAAGCCCAGCGGTCCTCTTCTTAGCTGACCCGTGAGCAGCCCCTGGCCCCGTTGGCCTTCCCCTTCCCCTCCTTGACCCTGTACTCTCCTGGCCTCCTCCGGCCTCCCTGGTGGCTCTTTCTTGATCTTTGCTGCTTCCACTTCCAGTCCTAGTTTGTAAACACCGAAATGTCTGAGGTTCATTTCCTCTCCCCCTCTCTGTTGAGGTAACACTGGTATATAGCATTATATAAGTTACAGGTATACAATATTATAACTCAACATCTGTGTTCATTATAAAGTGGTCATCACCAATAGTCTAGTTACCATCCATCACCTTACACTTGACTCCCTTCACCCAGATTTTGCTCACCTCCTCAACCCCCTTCCCCTCTGGTAACCACCAATATGTTCCCTGTGTCTATGAGTTGGTTTTTATTCTTTTATTTGTTCATTTTCAGAGTCTTGTGTGGGTTTTTTTTTTTCATTTTTGTTTTTAGATTCTATATACGAGCGATATCATACCATACGATTTTTTTCTTTCACCTTCCAATCTTTTCACTCAACATTTTATCCTCACAGTCCATCCATGTTGGATGTTGCAAATGGCAAGATTTCACTCTTTCTTGTGGCTGAGTAGTATCTCACTGTATATGTACACTGCATCTTTATCCATTCATCCATCGATGGTCACTTAGATTGCTGTCATGTCTGCACTCACCCCTTTTCTTTTCTATCTACATCACTCCCTCATGGCTCTCAACCTGTGCACAACTTGCTCACTCACTGAAGATTCCCAAGTGTTCGTGAGTTCCGAGTTTCTTCCTGCAATCTAGTCCCTTAAGTACAACTGCCTGCTCAGTCTTCCCAACTTTACATCCTGAAACTGAGTTCCTGATACCAGATTCCCCACTTCTCAAAAAACCCACAACAAATAACAACAACAACGAACAGCTCCTCCATCATCCTTCTGGATCTCAGAAACCAGGGGCTTTTTGCCTCTAGTTGCTTTGATGTCTTTCTTTCACATTCCATATCCAGTCCATTAGCGAATTCTGTTGGTTCTTCCTTCAAATATATCTGTCATTTAATCTCTTTTCAGCACCTCCACTTGGGCCCTGGACCAGACCACCATCATCTCCCCCTCCTCGATGGTCTCCCAGCTGCCCTCCCCACCCCTTTAGTCAGGCTTATTGTAGCCAATGAGTCAGCATGTGCCACTTCTCAGCTGAAAGCCTTCCCATGACTCCCATTGTCCAGCTCTAGAGAGAAGCCAGTCTTTACAGTGCCCCCAGGCCCCTATTTCACCTCCCTTCCCCTCACCCCTTCTTCTCCTTCATCTCTTCATCTCTGGCCATGGGCTCTGGCCCAGCCACTCTGGTTTCCTCCATGCTCTGGGACCAGGCCAGGGACCTTCCCCACCCAAGGCATTTGCACTTGTCGCTTCCTTCTCCTGAACATCTGCCTCATTTCCTTCAAGTCTTGACTCAGATCCATCTTTTCAGTGAGGCCCTACCTGCCCACTGGATCTAAAACTGTAGCTGCCCAGCCCTACCCTGCATTGTCCCTTCCTCTGTGCTGTCATTGTCTATAGCACTCAGTACTTATGAGTTTACTCCATTACAGAGGTTTTTTTCCCCCCGAGATGATCTATATCAAGAAGAGTGTTGAGATAGTCTTTTTAAAAAAGAAAAGAAAAAGTACATTAGCAGAGCTGAACGAACAAGGGACAGGCATGAGCATTTCCAAATAGTGTGGCCCCTCTTGGCTGGAAATCACCATAGCGCTAGAAAAGATACCAGAGATAGAATATAATATACTTTTTAAAAGTTGTATTTGTCTCTTTCCACTGGAGGATAAACTCTGGGAAGGGAGGGCTTTTTGTCCAATTTGTTCACAGTTGTATTCCCAGTGCTTATAGATACTCAATCAATACTTGCTGAATGAACAAATAAAAATTTAAAAGCTAGCAGGCAGATTTTCTCCTATTTCATTTTGCATCTCATACACAGACATCTTGCAGACCAGACCTAACTCCCACACCATGTCCATCTCACACACCCACTCCACCTGAGGGTGAGAGAAAAGGCTGCCTCCCGTGTGCCTGGGGATGCCGGCTCTAATGTCAGGACAGCGTCTGAGGCCTACCTGCAAGTAATCTTCCAGAATGATTGCAGTGGGAAAGACAGACAACACCAACTGCTGGTGAAAACATGGAGCAACTGGAACCCTGATCTACTGCTGGTGGTTTGCTTCCTGCCCAAAATGCTGGGTAGCATCTGCTAAAGATGCATACATCTATCCCACGGCCCAGCAACACCACTCCTAGTTACGTGTCTAAGAGAAACGAGGGCTTATGTGCACCAACAGACATCGGTTTAGATTGGTCATGAATCTTCATTCATGATAACCCCAACTGCAAATGCCCAGCAACAGAATGAATAAACAACTTTGGAGAGTTCCCAGTGTTGCTGTTCAGTCACTAAGCCATGTCCAACTCTTTGCAACCCCATGTATTGTAGCATGCTAGGCTTTCCTGTCCTTCACTATCTCCCAGAGTTTGTCCAAATTCATGTCCACTGAGGTGCTGATGCCATCTAACCATCTCATCCTCTGCTGCCCACTTCTCCTTTGCCTTCAATCTTTTCCAGCATCAGGGTCTTTTCTAATGAATAGACTCTTTCCATAGGTGGCCAAAGCATTGGAGCTTCAGCATCAGCATCAGTCCTTCCAGTGAATATTCAGGGTTGATTTCCTTTAGGATTGACTGGTTTGATCTCCTTGCTGTCCAAAGGACTCTCAAGAGTCTTGAGCACCACAGTTCTACAGCAGTGTAGAATACTGCAATGAAAAACAACAACCACAAACACCCACAATGACAGCGAGGAATTTCACAGACACGATGTTGAGCAGAGAAACCTGAACAAAAAGATACATACAGTGTGATTCTATTTATATTGTTGATGAAAAATTAGTCAGTCTAAGAAAGAAAGTTTTACTTGAACCAAACAGGATTATAAACTGAGAACAGCCGAAGAATTGATGCTTTTGAACTGTGATGTTGGAGAAGACTCTTGAGAGTCCCTTGGACTGCAATACAAGGAGATCCAGCCAGTCCATTCTAAAGGAGATCAGTCCTGGGTGTTCATTGGAAGGACTGATGCTAAAGCTGAAACTCCAGTACTTTGGCCACTTCATGTGAAGAGTTGACTCATTGGAAAAGACTGATGCTGGGAGGGATTGGGGGCAGGAGGAAAAGAGGATGACGGAGGATGAGATGGCTGGATGGCATCACTGACTCGATGGATGTGAGTCTGAGTGAACTCCGGGAGATGGTGATGGACAGGGAGGCCTGGCGTGCTGCGATTCATGGGGTCGCAAACAGTTGGACACGACTGAGCGACTGAACTGAACTGAACTGAAGAACTTTTCCACTTGTTAGAGATCAAAGCATAGTTACATAAATTTTTTAGACAAAGGGCATTAAGTGAGGTATTATTGACAGTTTATACAATCCAGACCTGAGGACCAAGTGAGTAGAGGGTAATGGGTCATCATGGCCTCTTGCAAGATTAAGAAGAAAGGTTATCTTCTAAAAAGTTGTGACCATTGATGAGATTAAGGAGGAATGTTATCTCCTAAGGTGGTCTGGTTAATCCAGATGCACAACTCACATTAAAGGGAGGAGGCTCAAATGGGCAGAGAACATTTTCATGTTTAAATTTGTCTTGTCTTGCCATAAAATATGAATTTTATTTCATCAAATGAAGTTTAAAGAGATAGGAAAAAAATCTATGGTGACATAGATTAGAACATCAATTACAGAACATTAGTTACCCTTGGAGGCAGGTACTGTTGGGAGGGCCTGAGGGAGGCTTCTGGGTGCTGGAGATGCTCTGTATCTCCATGTGGGTGGTGCTAATAGGTGTGTGACAGTGTGACAGTGTGCAAAGCTGGAATTTGTACACTTTTCTGAAGGGATGTTAGACCTCAACAAGAAAGAAAGGAAGGAAGAAAGAAAGGAAGAAAGAAAAAAAAAAGAAACTGAAGTCCCAGGGTGGTAACCCAGACATCTGCTCTATCTATGTACTGACCCTATGCTAATTTCCTCCTTGTCTCCTTCCAACAAGCTCTGGAGACTTGTTGATTTCCCTACCTGTGCACTCCTTGACCTTTGGAGAGGAGGTCGATGTGCAGAAATACCTTGGACCTAATCCTGGAAGACATGGTGCTTTCACAAAATACATCCTTGAAGAGCTTGGTCTCTGTATCATCACTCTCCTAACTTGAGGAGGGCTGGACAGGCTTTGTTTCCTAAAATCAGATTTTCATCTGAATTATGTTTGTTCCTCCACTCATGTGATAATCAGCTTGAGAGACAGCAAGACTGCCTGAGATGTTGCATTGTTTTTGACTTGAATAAAGGAAACAATCACTGTGAATGTTCTGTTTTCATATCTTGGAGCTGTTCATCATTGAGTGCATTTCTCCCTAATTGGATTGAAATCTGAACAATGTCTTGGCAACAGCGTCATACTGGGTGTAAATCGGGTCCCCAAGACCCTCGCCTAGCCCCTTTCCGTAGACTTTTTGGTTCTCTTCTCTTGGGCTGAGACCCGCTGTCACATGACTCTGGACCACTCCGCTCTCTGCAAAGGTAGAAGTGGCCGTGGACCCTCGAAACTCTCGAAACTAAGTCCCCTTACTTAGTTCCACGGTTGCACTGGTTGTCCAGACCCATGTACTATGCCTGTTTCTAGAGCCAGGATGTGAGTGAGTCAGCTGCACCAAATTGAGTGGCTGAAGGTAAGGAATAGGGCTTCCCCGGGGGCATGGGGAAACCGCTCCGTGATTTCTTTACTCTCACACTAATACAACACCCACACTTTCGACACCAGATGTGCGGGGGTTCCCACACATTGCACCAAGCAATTCTCTGCCACACCAACGGGAGGTCTGATGACTCAGTTCTGTTCTAGCACTCACTGGTGTTTGTGCAGAGCTTACAGGTGAAGGGCTCAGCCCCGAAAGGCTGTCCCCAGCTCAGATGCCAATCCCAAGTTGTCGCCTGTACTTCTGACAGACTGGCTGTCAATGGAAGTTTCTCTGACTGCCCCCTTGGGTTTGATAATTTGCTAGACCAGCTCACAAAATTCAGGAAAATACTCGTCTGTTGGTTTATTACAAAGGATTTAATAAAGAACAGCCCGAGGAAGTGATGAGTGGGAAAGGAGGCGGAGCTCGGACGCCCTCTCCCGGTCCACCACTCTCCTGGCACCTCCACACGCTCACCAACCTGGAAGTTCTCCCTACCCTATCCTCGTGGGCTTTATGGTGCTTTCATCATGATTGATCATTAACTCAATCTTCCCCCTTCCGGGAGGATGGCAGGGAATGGAGGCGGGCTACAAGTTCCAAGCTTCTCATCATGGCTTAGTCCCACTCTCTCACCGCTTCATTAGGAAAAAAGACACTCCTGTCACCCAGGAAATTCCAAGGAACTCAGAAGCTCTGTGTCAGAAATCCTTCTCTTAGTGCTCTTATCGCTTGGGAAATTACAAAGGTTTTAGGAGCTCTGTGCCAGGAACCGGGACAGAGACCAGTATGTAATTTTTGTATTATTTCACACCGGGGGATACCAGAGTGTGACCACCCACGGAAGGAACATGCACTCAGGTGAGCCACAGGTGCCCACCACCCCATGAACTCACTCCAGCAGTCAGGGGTAGGGAGCGGTGATCAAACTGATGATCCAAGTGAGGACACAGCATGAGTGCAGAAAAGAAAGAGTATTGAGGAGACTGGGCCTCTCCTGGGGTGATGATCTGCACCCCAGCCCCACCCAGGGCTGGGCCCCCTGTGAGCCCTGCCTCTGTTGTGATCCCCAGACCCCACCCCCACCCCTCCACTGACTGCCTTTGTTTCAACTCTGACTTCTATTCCAGCTCAGGTCTTGGGAAAAAATGTGTCAGCTAATGGCTGGTCCTGGCCCAAGGCTGACTTGTTCCTCCCCTTCCTGGGTGAGGGCTGGGAACCCCAAGAGGCTTGGTTGGGATACCAAGGAAGGCATGTTGGCATTTTAGAATGTTGGTAATTTGCAAACTGCATAAAATCTGTGTGTGTGTTAAAGAATCCTGGAACTGCTGATTTCCACAGCCCTGGGCATTGCTGTGGGCATCCAGAAGACCCCCGGTACTGAGAAAGAATGGGCAGCAAGGATGGGTGGCCTCTGACTCCCACTGCCCCCAAGCCCCCGTCACCCCGCTTGGGAGCCACAGTGGGCAGGAACTAGTCTCTGGGAAGCCTCTTCTTCAGGGTCAGAACATCTGGCAGGATCCCTAAGTTGACGTTCCAAGGACTGAAATTTCCTCTTGTTTTTGCCCAGAAACGTCTGGCTTGGTCTGCTCTCGCTCTGTCCTCCCCACCCCCGCCCCCTGCCCTCGCCTACCAGCCTGCCTTTCTGTCTTTAGCATTAGAACATTCTAGTCAGAGCTGGGCTCTGTGGTGTGAGGCAGCCAGCAGGAGATAGGATCTGGAGGACTCAGGACATTGCCTGGCCATGGCTTCTCTCGAGGCGTTGACCCTGACTCCCGAGGGCTGGGGATACACCTGCCCCCAGGGCCCGAGAAGGGAGAGAGAAGAGCTCTGAGAGCCTCCTGTGGGCTTCACTCTCCTCTCCTTCCTGGGTCCTCACTGCCTGTTCCTCCCTTCTAGATTGATCCAAAGCCAGCCTGAGGTTTTGAGATAGGGAGCCCAGGAGAGGGGAAGTGGGAGGCAGGACAAGGGGTGGGTGGGTGTGGGAGAGAGGGGCACAGCGTGGCCCACACTCACCTCCATGGCCCTAAGGAAGCACCTTCAGTGCCTCAGATAATCAAAGGCTGCCTCCCACCCCCCAGTTTGGACCTGGGTTGCCTGGATGGGCATAGGAGGGTGGGAGACAGGCAAGGGAAGGACCAGGAGACACCTCGGTGTCTGGCTAGAAGGCCTGAGTGCAGGTGCCAATGGAGGCCAGACAAGCAGGTTACCCAAAGCCAACAGGGTCAGCTGTGGCCACAGGGGCTGCCCCTGCAAACCCAGCATCCTGCCAACGGCCCCCAGGAGCTAGAAGTCAAGGCCATCTCCTCCTAGAAGAGAAGCATCTATGGAATGGGCAGTGGCACAGGGCCTGGGCTGGGAACTGTAGGGGGATGATGGCCACAGATGAATGATGACTGAGCTGCCCCTGCCCTGAGTGGCTCAGGCTTGAGGGCTGGCTCTGATGGGCACAGGCCCACACAGGCATCTCCTGGAGGGTAGGGAAGCTGGAGCAGGGCTGCAGGTGCTCTGGGAGCACAAATGCGACAGCCGTGCTGACCCAGGGCATCCCAGGAAGGCAGCAGAGTGGAGGTGCAGCTGCTCTGGGGTTCACAGGGGAGCTAAGTCCATGGGCAGAGGGAATGGTGGGCACAGAGCTAGCAAGCAGCTCGAGAAGCCCAGAGCCTGGCTCTGTTGGGCTTGGTGAGAGAGACCCCTCTCCCTCACCTCTGGCCCTATGTTCTGCCCTCCGAGCACAGGTCTCACTGAATCTGCTCAAGGCTGAGGCAGGGCGGGCATGGGGAGAGTGGAGGTCCTTCACAGATGAGGGCCTGGGTACCAGGAAAGGCATGGGCCAGCCTACAGGTTCTGAGGAGGGAGGCTTCGGGGAATCCAGAGAGCCTGCTGATCAGGTGGGAAAAGCCCCAGATACAGCCAGGTCCCTGCCCTGCGTGCAGCCCTCAGAAAGGCCACTTCCTGCAGGCCTGGGATAGAGGCGGGCCAGCGGAAGTGACTGCTTTGCTCTGTGAGCGTGGCCTGAGAGACCCTGGGTTCTGGCTGAGAACTGGGTCAACCTCCCACTCACTCCCACCCTGCCCAGCGGCTGAAGCCAAGAGAGGCCCTGGCCTCCCCTGCAGCCTCTTTCTGTCCGTGTCCCAGGGAACAGGTTAGGGCAGGAGAAAGACCAGGCTGCCAGAAATCCTCTGATGCCAACCTGGATGACACCCCCAGTGGCACCACTGGGCCTCTACAAACAGGTGTGATGACAGCTTTCCAGAAAGTTCTGCCTGGGTAGGGGTGGGTGAGCACTTCCTGCCCTGCCTGAGAGGTCAACAGTCAGTGTCTTGGAGGAGGGGCTAGTCCTCAACCCTCCAGAAAGAGGCCAAGGTTCTCACCCAGAGCTTGACTGGAGGCTCCAGGAGTGAGACCCAATTCCCATTTCCTTGTCATCCCCTCTGCCCCAACGCCCTAGCCCATTTCTTACTTGATTCATTTATTCAATCAACAAATGTTTAATGCCAGGGACGAGGGTATGGTTAACAAAAAGACCCAGACTCCTAGACCTCATGGGGACTACCACCCTCTCTAATAAAGTCCTGCCCTTCTCTGAGGTTCAACTAAACACCACCTCCTCCAGGAAGCCCTCCATGACCACACAGCTGTCCTGGGACCTTAGGATAGCCTTGTGTGATTGGGTCTGCTTCCCTGGAACCAGTGCACAGGTGGGTCTCAATAAGTGGCAGCCACAGCTCCCATCAGCACCAGTACCCACCATCACCATCATCAACGAGAGATAATATTCCTTGGGTCCTGTCAATCCCTTGCCTGCCTGTGGCAGAGAGCACCCAAATGTTATCAGCACACATGCAGTGGGTCCTATTCAAGAAAACTCAGCTCTAAAAATCCCAACAGCCAAAACTTACAGGTAGAGGCCACGGGCTCACTCCCTGAGGAGGCCTCCCCTAATAGCTGAGTACTGAAGGAACATGGCACCCCTGCCTAGGGGTGTCAGTCCCAAAATGGCCTGAGGTCACCACTGCAAGTTCACTTTCCACCTGGAGCGACTTCCATCTGGGCTGCTTCCAGCAAGGGCGCTCCAGGAAACACTAAGGTGGTGGGGGCTCCATGCCCTCTCAAATGCATGGGCCTGGCCCTCAGACCCTCGTCCAGCTTGCGTCTCTGAGGAGGAGGGGCAAGGCAGGCCCTCCCAGGGCTCAAAGCAATGTTAGCATCCTTAGCTGCTGGCAAGGACATGGAGTCCATGCCCAGCTGAGGGGAAAGATTCCTGGGTGATGAACTGGAGCACTTGGCTGGCAGGACAGTTGGCTCTTGTGCCCTTGCCAGGCCTGCAAGTGAAGCCCCAGGAGAGAGTGTGAAGGCCTGGATGAGGCCCAGCAGACCCAGCCCTGCAGCCAGACCTAAGGCATCATCCTGGGGAGAGAACATCCACGAGCAGCAGACACTGATTCGGCCTGAGAGCTCCTGACCTCTTCCTCCACTGGTGGCCAAGGGCAAGGGTCAGCTGTGTGACCCCGACTGAAGGCAGCTCGAGTCTTGGATGACACCTGCTGCTGGGGAGGTGGGTGAGGAAGGCTCAGACCCCTGTGGCCTGGCTCGCAGCTGCTGCTGCTGCTGCTAAGTCACTTCAGTCGTGTCCGACTCTGTGCGACCCCATAGACGGCAGCCCGCCAGGCTCCCCCGTCCCTGGGATTCTCCAGGCAAGAACACTGGAGTGGGTTGCCATTTCCTTCTCCAATGCATGAAAGTGAAAAGCGAAAGTGAAGTCGCTCAGTCATGTCCGACTCTTAGTGACCCCATGGACTGCAGCCCACCAGGCTCCTCCGTCCATGGGATTTTCCAGGCAAGAGTACTGCAGCCCCTTCTAAGAACAGTGGTGGGGGATGGGAGGTGACAGATGGGGTGTGAAGCAGGGTGGAGCCAGGACCTGGCCTGGCCCTTGACCCAAGTCAGGCTGATGAGGTTTCTCTGAAGGGAAACAAAACCAAAAGGAGTCAGAGATGGGGTCTCCCAAGGCGGTGCCTTCCCTACCTGGAGCCACGTCTTCCCTTTCCGGAGGTCCTGACTCCTCAGGCACATTCCACTCCACGCTTCAGTGGCTGCAGCCGATCGCTGCTCCACCTCATGTGTTGACCCAGGGCAAGCGTTCTGCCCAGGGCTTTTACTTTGCTTCCAAGGGTACCATCTGTTATCATCAGAGCATCTTGCAGAACAGGGCATGGGCCAGCCCTTTGGGATAAGTTGAGGGCAGCCAAGGCATGCCTTCTGCCATCTACTGTGGTAGGCAGATGTGGCCTTAGAGAAGCCAAGGCCACCCCTTGGGGACCTCAGGGAGCAGGAGGCTTCCTGGCCACTCTCCCAACTCAGTCATCTGTACGTAGGCACCAGGGCAAGCTCCTGAAAGCAAAGAGCAGAACTGCCACCCTGCTGAAGGCTCCCGCAGCTTCCAGTGCATCACCACCCCCCACCCCCACCCCCGGCTTCAGTCTGGCCAAGGTGCTCCAGAACACACAGGTTCCTCCCCTCCTCACGGCCTCTGCACTTGCTGTTCCCCCCAGTGGAGTCTGGAATGCCACCCTGGCCCCCTGGCCTCACCCACTCATCTCACCATTCGGGTGAGGGGTGAGCTCACCCCTGTGATTACTGCCCTCCTCCCGCATGCTGCTTGCCCCAGTCCATGCCCCACTCACAGCTCACACCAGAACCAATACCACCTGCTTCTGGACCTCTCGGTCTCCCCTGCCAGGCTGCACGTTCCTTGAGAGCTGAGAACTTGAGCCTTTCACTCAGGCTGTCTCTAGTCCCTGGTACAGCATACGGCCATGAGTGAGTCTGCGTGAATGAAGGGCCTCTAAAGGCTATTACTGGCCACCCGAGCCCTTGACTCCTTCCAGGACCTAACACCTCAGGACTCAGGGAAGCCACAGTCTGGTGGCTGGGGTCACAAGGGAAGCAGACTTGAGGGTGGAAGGCTGAGGGCCGAGCCAGCCCCTGCCCAGCTTGGTGAATAGGGCACGGCCTCACCTGCCCCAGTGCCCTGTGCCCCTCTGGCAGGCAGCTATGAGAAGGCTGCTGGCACCTGGAATCAGCTGTGGAAATCCTCTCCTGTCCAAAGGAACGCTGTCCTGGTGCTTCTATTCCCTGTTTACCAGGCAAGAGAGGTTCTCAGGGAGTGGGGCAGTGCCCAAGAGACTGGTGGCCGGATCTGGGCACTCCCTGCCTGGGCACCGACTCTGGGTGAAGGGACAGAACTGCCTGGCCAGGCCTTCCAAGCTGATCCAGCTTTAGTAAGTTGCCCTGCACCCTGAACCTGCCCTGAACCCTCTGTCCAGGCAGAACTGCCTGAACCAGTTTGTGAGGCTCAGGGAGGCCAAGGGCTTGTAAATTCTTGGAAGCATGTCTGACCCTTCCTACCCGGTCCCTCTGCCCTGCGGGTCAGACCATAGGCAGGCCCTGGGCGCCTCACACTTTGCCTTTCTCGCTCTCCCTCATGGCAGTGGCTCCACTCAAGAGCCGGCTGGAGTGTTGCCACCCCTGGCAGCGGGCCTGGCCTGCTGAATCAGAGCTAGCACTCGAAGGAGATCTTCAGGGTTCTGTCTGCAAGTGAATGACTGAGAACTGGGCTGGGAGGACAACTGCTCACCCAAGGACTGGAGCCGACGGTGGGGTTTCAGGCACTGCACCGTGTGGGCTGGGGGAGCTTTCCTGGCCCCAAAGTCACCACTTCTAGCTGACAGTGACCCCCTCTCTGCCACAGTGGCTAAGGCCAGCCAGGCTATGGGGGGAGGGGCTGGTACAGGAGACTGTCTTGAAGGACCACAATTCCATGGCTGGGTTCGGGCCAGGCATCAGGAGGCTGCTATTCAAGCTCTAGCCCCAACACACATTTGCTGAGCAAGGCAGCTTGCTGCACTTGGGATTTCCCCACTCGATGGCACCATACCCAGGGGCGGGCCTGGGCAGGAGACCACATGTGAGAGCTTTAAACCTGGAAGGCTCATACATAGCTGGCTCCTTTTCCTTACTTGCTGCCTGTTTAGATAACTCACACCAGGTGAACAGGGCTGCAGGTGCTAGGCCATAGTCACAATGCCTGGATGGCCAGGGCTCCATTCCTGGGAACCAGCCATGGTGAGGTGCGAACATATGAGCCCACTGGAACTGCCAGCGTTCTCAGGAATGCCCAGCGTGGTGGACAGTTGTTGAATTGGCCACCTAGCATGGTTTCATTCCTTGATCACAGAGTTGCGTCTGAAGTTAAGAATACTCCTGGACTTTTCAACCACATGAGTGAATAAACTTTCTTTTTATTATTAAGTCATATGGATAGGGTTTCTGTCACTTGCAATAAGAGTCCTAACAGAAAACACTGCTTTCCCCAGCAGAGGGAGGGAGAAAGACAGGACTGAGAGGCATCACATACCTAGAGAGAGCTCAGACTGGACCAGAGGCCTGGGCAGGCCGCCCTGGACCATGGAGAGCTCAGACTACAGTCCCTGGGGCTGGCAGGCACCCACAGCATGGCAGTCTCCTGCCTTGCTCTGGGTGAGCTCACATGCCTCGCCTAACAAGGCCCAGCCAGACAGGTGGGCATCAGCAGGGTGGGTGGGTAGGTGCTGGTTTCCTGGAAGCCTCTCTGGACCCACGGTCTTCCCTGCAAGGGGGCAGGGCCAGGTGTGGTGGTTGAAGGCCTCAGAAAACAGGGACCTCACTCCAGTCCTACCTTCTCTCTTGTCCCTAAAGGTGCCTGGGATCGTCTAATTCTGGAGCTACAGCTCAAAGGGCTGAGAAAGGACATTTGTTCCCAAGAGGCCTAGGTATTTGGGGCTTGCTAAATGAAAAGGTAATTACCTTAAGTGGAACTAGAAGGATGCCAATATCCAAAAAGAGGCACTGGGGGTTCGGAGAAAAGGAGCCACTTCCGCCGTGCCCACTACCCATGGGGTAGGGTCCCCTGGGGTAGGGAGGGCCCTTCGGGGGTCTGGGCAGCTTGGGGAACTCTGCCCTCTCAGGGGTCTGGGTAGAGGCATCTGCTTGGACCGAAGTGACCAGGGAAGCCCTCCCTCATGGCTGCAGACCTGGGGTCAGCTGTGGAAGGATGACCAGGACACGCCCGAGGCATAGAACTCCACGTGGCTGGGCCAGTCCCCATCCCCACTGCCCTCCCTGTCCTCGTCTGAGTCATCATCGTCTCCACTGGATGCCCCGCAGACGGCCCCCGCCAGGTGGGCCGATGGCCCGGGGGACCCGAGGCCCTGCTCCTCCACGTCCTCCTTCCGCTTCTGGGCGGCCAGCTCGCGGAAGCAGAGGCTGCAGACGCGCAGGGGCTTGGACGAGAGGCGCGGCAGGAGGAAGCGCTCGCGGGAGCATTCGGCGCAGACCACGAAGCCGCATTTGCGGCAGTGGTGCCGCCGAGTGAGCGCCGAGAAGCGCGTCTGCGTGCAGCGCATGCAGATGTCCGTGGCCTTGTCGGGGATCCAGGGCGCCGCGTGCTCCGTGCTGGGCTGCAGGCCCGTGGCCAGCAGCTGCCGCCGCACGCACTCCTCGATGTGGCTGATCCACTCCTGGCGTTCCGTGGCGGAGGCAGCAGACACCACGAAGGACTTCTTGGCCGTCTTGATCATCCAGCGGTTCTTGGCCTGCAGAGTCTCCGGCAGCGTCTCCAGTGTCACCTCCTCCAGCGGAATGATGTGCTGGCTGCGGTACTTGCGCTTGTTCAGCACGATGCTGCCGTACACCAGGATGTCGTTGAAAAGGAAGAAGATGCGCGGTTTGGCCTTCTTGCGGCACTCCTTGGTCAGTACGCCCTCACCCAGCAGCACTCGGCCCGGCAGGGCCAGTGGCTGCCCCGATGCTCCGAAGCAGCTCTCGACAGCTGCGATGCGCTGGCTGTTGATCTCCGTGTTTGCCAGGTGGTCCACCATCTTGGGCCACTCGGCTGTGGGAGGAGCAGCAGAGGAGGTGTCAGCTTGCTCTGACATAGCTTGGGGTCAAGACCACCCCCAACCCCCAGTTCCCCAACCCATAGGTCAGACAACCCACTAATTACCCCCTATGCAACCCAGGAGGCCCAGATGTGCCACTCAACCAAGGAAACTGGCTGCTCCAGAGCCACCCCTTAGACATGGAGTTCCTGGGAGGTGAGGGGTGTGTGGAAGCCGGTCCACGATGGGAAAGCAGTAGTAAAGATGTGTGACTGAGTGAGGGCGGAGGGGCGGAGGCTCAACCCTTGGGGAGCCTTGGAAGACAGGGTAGAACAAGCCTCAACACCATCCACCGCCCAAGGGACAAGTTGACTGAGCACCAACTCCCATCAGGGGCTCGAGGGAGCACTAACTACCCAGTGCTTTGGGCCTGTCTCAGGCAGAAGGAGGAGCCTGTACCAGCTGGGGAATGCCAGACAATGGAATGCTGCAAACCCAAAGGTCAGTGGCTCCCCTATCTACCAAGCCAAAGCATCACAGACCCTGCAACCCACTCACTCAGCCTGTGGACCCATTCACGAGCCACTCAGGAAGCAACTACTATGTGCTTAGCACCATTCCAGCACTGGGGATGCAGTGAATAAGAGAAGGCTCCTGTTCTGATGGAACACCACCAACACCAGCATCCCAGGCACCACTGCAGAGTGCTTCCATGTCAATTATGACTGTCTCAACTTGTCCTCACACCAACCCTAGCTCGTAGAATTACCATTGACAGAAGGAAACCGAGGCTCTGTTAGGAATTAGGCAGCCCAGAGCCTGCACCGCTGGAGACCACACTGCCCAGAGCCCTCCCACAAGGAGCAAGAGGCCTCTATCCTCCTCTGCCAAGCACTCCACGTGGTAGCCCCAGATCTCACCTGGGCCTCCTCTGCTCTGTCCCTTTGACTCACCAGACTCACAGCGTTGAAGACACCCAAACACTGCTGACCCAGGTCAAGCCTGTAGTCCCAGCTCTCCCCTGAGCTGCCCCAGTGCCCTCCCACCAGCTCCTCTTCTTTTCAGAAACAAACCACCATTCACCTAGTTGTGGAAGCCCGAAATCTAGGACTCATCCTTGAATCTCCTCTTTCCTGTACTCCCATCATTCAACCACTGAGCAAGCTCCATCATTTTTCTCGCTCACACTTGGTCCTAGTTGCCCCACTTCTCACCACACACCTCCAGCAAGGCTATCTCCCTTTCTGAAAGAGTCTCTCTGACAATCCCAACTCAGGCAACATCTCCCGCAACCCAGGAAAGGGTTGGCAGATCATGGCCTGAGGGTCAAATCTGGCCCACAGCCTGGTTTTGTGAATAAAGCTTTATTGGAACAGAGCCATGTCATTCATTTACAGTGGTCTGTGCTGCTTTCCTGCTGCAACAACAGAACTGAGAGCTGTGATAGAGACCACATGGTCATAGAACCTAAAATTTACTGTCTTTACAGAGAAAGTTTGCCAACCCCTTCTGTAGGATGTTACCCTATTTTGCTTTCTCTTCACAGAATTTATCAGGACCTGATATTTTCTTGTCTATCCATCATTTGCTTGCATGCTTCCTATTTCCCTCACCCACTTACAAATTCCATCAGAACAGGATTCTTTTCTTATTCACTGTATCCCCAATACCTGGAACAGTGCTAAGCACACAGTAGGTGCTTCCTGAGCGGCTAGTGAATGAATGAACCAAAGTTCTCTCAGGCCCACTGTGGGACGAATGAGCCACCACCTCCTGTCTCTGAAGAGGAAGCAGAAGAGAGCAGACCCCACAGCCGCCGCCACCGCCGCCACCACCACGTGCATACAAGCAGAGAGCACGCCCCTGACCAAACCGATCACACTCACAGAGTTTCTAGGTCACCACACTGCAGTTCCGTAAGTCTGGCCACCTGTGGGAGGCTGAAGTGGGGCCAGTGCGGGGGCTGGCTGCATTACACAACAGGGGTGCTCAGCCCCGCGGTGCGTATCGCTTGCTGCTGTCAGACCACAAGCTGTCCTGAGAAGTGCTGTCCACACCACCTGATGTAAGAACCACTATTTTTAGGCTGCTGAACTGGGCTGCATGTTGCAAACCCAGCTGATTATCAGTGACAGCCCTGGGCCATTCTATAAGGACCAGTCACCACGTCCCTGTTGTGGACAGTCTGGCAACATTCCAGAGGCCACCCCCAGGACCCCTGGGACAGTCTAGATGAGGGTTCCGTTGGAGAAGCTCAGAGCAGAGCAGAGGGAGAGGCACCAACAGCAGTGACTTTGGGACCCGTGGCAGCGACAACAGAGATTCTTGGCAGAGGGGAAAGGGCAGAACAAAGGGTGAGCTGGGTGCATTCACACAATGGGCTACTGTCAGCACCCAGTCCACGTGGGTCAACATGGAGCGACAATAGACACCAAATGCTGAGTGGAAAAAGCACCCTGCAGAACGAACTGACCCTGTGTATGCAGAAATTATGCATTTAAGAAGTGTTCACAAACTATATCTGTAAATAAAAGTGGACAGGATGGAGCCTTGCACCCATGAGGATGGCTGCTACCAAAAAAAAAAAAACAAAAACAGGAAATAAGTGTTGGCAGGGGAATGTGGAAAAGTTAGAACCTTTCATGCACTGTGGGTGGGAATGTAAATTGGTGCAGTCACTGGGGAAAAAAGTATGGAGGCCCCTCTAAAAATTAAAAATAGAACTACCATATGATTCAGCAATCCACTTCTGATTATTTATCCAAAGAATTGAAAGCAGGATCTCCAAATGGCATTTGCACACCCATGATCATAGCAGCATTATTCACAACAGTCAAGCAGTGGAAGCAACCCAAGGGTCCCTTGATGGATGAATGGATAAACAAAATGTGGTATGGACACGCAATGGAATATTATTCAGCCTTAAAAAGAAATCCCGTCACTTGCTACAATATGGATGGATCTTGAAGACATTATGCCAACTAAAATAAGCTAGTCACAAAAAGACAAATACCGCATGATTCCACTAATATGATATATCTATAGTAGTCAAACTCATAGAAACAGAAAGTAGCAAGGTGGTTACCGGGGCCAGGGGTGGAGAAGGAGGAAGAGCAGGGGAGGAGGGGTGAGAGGGAGAGGAGAGTTGTTATTTAATGCGTTTAGAGTTTCAGTTTTGCAAGATGGAAAGAATTCTGGAGATATTTCACACCAATAGGAATATACGTAATACTCCTGAACTGTAAGCTTAAAAATGGTTAAGATGGTTTACAAAAAGAGATGGACACAAAGCAAGATCAGGAGAAAAATGGCCTGGGGGAGGACATCTGAATATCATTAGGCATGTTGGATCAAAGATTTCAGCTTTATCTACAATATTTTATTTCTTTCATTAAAAAAAAAAAAAAAAGGCAGCAGCATATGTGATAAAGTCCCAGTAGCAATCAATTCTGGGAAGTGGGAACATGAGCTTTTTCTTTCTCTCTTTCTAAATATAAGGTCTTCAAAAAGAAAAGAATTACAGTATAATGTCTGGGTCAACAGCTGTAAGCTCTACTGGCCTCGCAGTAGGTGACCTGCCTGGGCCTCCCCTGAGCACACAGCAGCAGGGCCCAGGCTGCAGGACATGCTAGGATGAACATCTCAGGATGGAACACCACTTGTTCCCTCCAAAACTCCTGGGCGTCGCCAGCTAGCAGAAGTGGGTGAAACCCCAATCTTGTAGCCACACACCGAGGCCTAACACACAGCACCGAGGCAGATGGACTTTTTATGGAGAGAAGAGCAGGCGTTTCCCCCCCCCGCTCCCCCCCACCTCCCTGCAACCCTGGCCTGGTGGGGTTGGGTGAGCTCTGGAGGCACACTTGCCCAGAATCCACCTCTGACTAGATGTTACCCAGGTGGGCAGCATGGAGGAAGTGAGGGGCAGCGCCCATGAAGGGGAGAGCTTTGGGCAGGGGAGGGCCTGTAACACTGTCTCCCTGTCCCTTGTAGGAGGCCCCAGGATGCCCCACGCTGCTGGGTCCCTCGTCAGTGGTTTACAGACCCCCTCCAGGCCCTGGTAGACCCCGTTCAGCTGTTGGCAGCAAAACATGGCCCAGGAAGAATGGGGAGTACCTGGTGACCATGAAAGGGGTCTGGTCTCTGAGCTGAGTCCACATACTGACGGGTAGTGGGAAGGCTTTCGTGTCTCCTCCTCCGGGGGCCTTCAGCAAGTAGCAGCTGGGGTGAGGCCAGCAGGGGCCAGCAGACGGCATCCTCCTGGGGAGCTCCCCGACATCCGCCCACCACAGCTGCCACCACAACCAGAACTTCACTTCACACCTGGTTTAACATGGCCTGGAGATTCTTTTTCTTGGCCATGTCAACAGCTTATTTCCAACCTGCACCCCCCTGCCGGGGAAGTGTGGAGTCTTAGCCACTGGACCCCCAGGGAATGTGGCAGCAACCCCACCTCCCCATCCCCCACCCCTCCCAGCAGATGAGAAATCCTCTTTTTATTTTTCTCAATAAAGAAGTGAACTGCCCTCCCTTAGGACAGGGCGGAGGGAGAGCTGAGCCTGTGCCCATTCCTTTTGTGGCTGCCTGCCTCAGGACAACCTGTGCTGACCCCTGTGTGGTACCCCAAGTGCTGACAGAAGGTGGACACTCATGAAGGGCCAGTGTCTGGGAGCAAAGAAGTAAACAGGCCAGCTCTTTCTTGCATGTTTTTGAAGTGGGGCAGGCTCCAGGGCTGGCCTTCCTGAACACCAGTGATCCCACCATCTGAATTAGGCCAACGGCTCTCTCAGTGAGTAAGCCATGCTCCAAGTGTCACTGGGTGGCCAGGGTTCTATGCCTGACAGTTGAGGTGTCACACATGATCTACACCAGAGGTAGCAAATCTACACGAGGTCCAAACCACTGCCAGCTTTTCTAAAAACAATTTATTGGAACATACCCACATGCAACAGAGATTGGCCTGCAAAACCTAGAATATTTACCATTTGGCCCTTCACAGAAAAAGTCTGCAGACCCCTGATCTATACCACCACATACTGTCAAATGCATAATGTGCCTGCTCCAGGGACGCACCTGACATGGGGCCATGTTCTGATGGAGCTAGTCTCCTCCACTTGGACACAGATTTTGAGATTCGAAGAGCTGTCTGGGGCCCCAACCTGGGAACCCTGTATAGTAGGACCTGGGAGGGGCACTCAGGTCCATCCTTCCATTAAGAGTTACAGTTGGGGACATTGCTTATCAGAGAGGGAGTTACCTGGCCAAGGTCACAGAGGGAGTCAGGGTGTTGGCCCTTTGGACTATCCCTTGGCTTCCCCAGATTAGGGCAGGGCTGATGTATCACCTGACCCTCATTCCCTCCAGTCCCAACCCGGACCACATTGTCTTCATGCCTACCTGACTTTACCTTCTAAATATTGACTAAAGTCCTACTATGTGCCTGGCACAGCTCTACTAGGCAGGACTAGGCACCAGGTTACAGCCGGGACCTAGGGACCAGACCTTTCAGTATCAGACAGCCTGGGGCGACAGCCAGACTAGAAAGTATCAATAAATCAACAAGGTGATTTCTGATTGTGAGTGCCACAAAGAAAAGGGCTGATGTGCTGAGCAAGGCTAGGGTGAGGGTGGTGGTCAGGAAAGGCCTGGTGAGGAGGTGACCCTGCACCAGCCTGAATGTGAAGGATTTTAGCCATGCAAAGGCCTGAGGGAACAGCTCAATGACATGACTATGGAGGCAGGAGGTGTAACAAGTAAGGTTAAAGGTGCTGTAGGAGCCAGTCTTGCAGGTCCACAGGCCAAGATGAGGATCTGAGTTTTTCTCCAAGTACAATCCAAGTGTCCTTTCCTTCCAGAGGGGCCACCCCTTAGGCTTGTCCAGTTCTATGCTTCCTGGAAAGCCCTCCTCCATAAAAAGAATAGTAATAAGGAAAATAAACCAGGGGTGCCATTAACTGAGAGCTTACAGCTCACCAGACACAACGGTAAGCACACTGCAAGTATTATCATGCTGATTCTTCACAAAAGCCCCACTGGGGAAGGTGCCACCTCCATCATCAAAGTCACTGCCCAAAGTCCCAGCTCCAAGACAACCATGAGCTGCTGAAGACAGAATCCGAAATCCTCAAGTTCAGAGGGCAGGGCCCCTCTCCAAATGCCTGATCTCCAACCCCCAACCCTCTCCACCCAGGTCAAGGGGTGGCCTGGGCAGGTCCATTAGCTTGGCTGAGCTGCCCAGCCCCTTCCTTCCTTGTAGTGGGCTTGGTTGCACAAGTCCCTTAGCTCAGCTGGGCTGCCTCAATTGCCCATCCTGGCAGCCCTGGGGGGCTGATGTGTGCAGGGACACAGACTGAAGTCAGAGACAACCCCAGTGGAAATTGCATGCCCAGGAACATGCCAACATTAAGTGGAAATTCGCCAGCAATCATCCTCCCCTCTTCCCTGGCTTCTGACCTCCCTGGTGGTGAGATAACAATGCTGTTCAAATTCCAAACGAATATATCCCTGATCAAGTTACAAAGTGACTCAGGGCATCCACTTTCCCATCTGAAAAAGTGGCTGGATGACAACTCTCCCCTGCACAGCTCTTAAAAGTGTTCAGGGAGAGAGAAAGGGAAGGAGATTCCGGGTGATTCCAGGCTGGGAAGGAACTGCCACCTCTCTCTGGGTCAGCCTCAGTACTTTCTCTGTGAAATTGGAGATTAAGCCTGGCCTTGTTTCCTTTGACAACTCCCACCGAAAGTCACAAACTCAGATGCTTCAAGGGCCAGCGAGCACCCAGGCCACCCGGAAAGCGCTACCACCCTGCCTCTCCTCCCCGCTTCCCTGGGCCAAACTATCCCTGCCCACTGCTCCATACCCTGCAGACTGGGACCAAGAGTGGCCGCCCCCACGATGGCGTGAGTCAGGAATCCCCGAACCCTCCCCAGACAGCAGGAGCGCTGAGGTCCTTGCTGCCCCGGGCCTCAACGCCCACAGGCGTCTCCAGACCGTTTCTGCTCTCACTTCTTGCATCCCCCGGGCACCCTGCCTCGACGTCGGAGACCCCCTTACCCGTTTTCACCCCTCTGTCCTTGGAGCTCCTGGCAGCCCCCGCCCAGCCTCCAGCCCCACCAGCCAGCAATAAGCGCCTTGGTCCGTGCCTTTGCTCGGGGCCAGAATCCGAGATGGCACCGGGCGCGCGACCGCCCCGCCCGAGTCCAGGGGCCACCTAGACGAGGAGCCCGGGGGAGCTGGGAGGCAGTCGGCCGAAAGCCCGCTTGCTCCGGGCGCCCCGGCCTGGCTGGTGACCCTTACCTCCGCAGCCGGGGCCCCTGGCGTCTCGCGCCCCACCAGGCAGCCGGCCAGACAGATCGCACTCGGCTGCCGCGTTCCGCTTGCCGGAGGGGGCCAACCCCCTCCGCCCAAGCCCCAGCCTTCCAACTCTCCTCGACACGCCCCCCGCCCCGGCGGCTCCGCCTATCGGAGCCTGGGCGCGAGGCGGGGGCGGAGCCTGGACGCCAACTCTCGGAGTCGGAGTTCCAGAGAAATGTGCGCGTGCTGAGCGGCCAGACTTCGGGTGCGTTTGAGTAGGTTGGCGCTTTAGGCGGTGCGGGCGTGGGGCTTCCTTGTCGCTCTCTCCCGGGACTGGCAACCCAGACTTAAGCCCCTCAGTCTCCCTTTCCGCCACCGCGCTCCACACTCCGGCCCCCAGGAGACTTCGAACTCACCGAACTGGGGCCTTTGGGCCAGGGAAGGTGTTGGGGAGGGAGGCGGTGGCATTACTGTGCCTTCCGCCGTCGCTGGTGGGACTCCCTGCTGCTGGCTGGTATAGTCCTGTCTCAGCAATTGAGAGATTGATAATCATAATATTAAAATTCTTCAGCATTTTATATTTTATACTTTAAACTTGTATAGTGGAAACTTTCAAACATACACTGAAGGAAAGAGACTAATGGACTCCATGTATCCATCACCTAGCTCCAACATTATCAACCGGTTTTGTCCTCTTTCTCCACCCTCCCCACCCACCCCGCAACACTGACCTGAAATGAAAGCCCAAGCCTCAGAGTCATCACTCCTGGAGGGTTGTCTTAACCTCCTTCTGGCCTCCTCTCAACACTTTATTTCACACTAGCTTCTTCTTCCTGTTCCTCAAAACCCCAAGGTTGTTCTCACCTCTGGACCTTTGCACTTCCCTTTTGCCGCCAGATCTTCTCATGGCTGCATTTTTGGGATTCAGATCCAACTCAAACTGTCACCTCCTCAGAGGCTTCCCTGATCTCTGAGGTCACCCTCATCTGCCTCACTCCCATTTTGTTATTTTGTAAACCACATCTCTCAACCTGAAGTCATCCAATTAGATGGCTTGTTTACATGTTCATGGCTTGTGTGCCCCACCTAGATTGTGAGCCCTGTGGGCTCGACTGTACCCATCTTGTTCATTCCTCCCTTTCTCCAGTGCTGAGAGTGGAGTTCAGCCTTTAGTAAATGTCTGTGGCACGGATGAGTTTGCCTTGCCAAATAGGGCAGAGCCCAGTAACTGAGAAGAGGGGCTGGCTCAGGCCAGGGCAGTGCACGCTGGGCCAGGACCAACGCAGGAGGAAGCACCTGGGTCCAGACCTCAGACTCTGCCCAGGGCTGGGGCCTGGAGGGCTGGTGCTGGGAGGCGTGAGCTGAGTAGGAGGGTGACCTGCTCTCCTGGGTGGTGTGGGCAGAGGCTGTGAGGTGGGGCCCAGTGCTGGGGATCTGCCTTTCCCAGCCAGAGTGGAGTGGGGCCAGGACATGGGCACATTCCCAGAGGGGAAGGGGTTGGAGTAAGGGAGGAGAGAACAGGGAGAGGCTAAGAGAAAGAGGAGGAGTGGAGGCGATGGATGGGCAAGTGAGAGGGCCACCACCTGTGACCTTGGAGAGTCCACGTACCCCACCGCAGCATCCCCAACTCCACCACCTTCCCAGCTATTACCCTCACCCAACTGAAGCCACAGCCTCACAAAAGTATGTAAACACTTATAAAATATATTGCCAGCACTTCATCTTGAGAGATTACACAGAAATATCAGGATTTTCAGCTCCTCTTAAATCAGGATTTGAAAGAGCTGGTCCCCTCTCTCCACTCAGGGCTGCCCCCTTTAAATGGGGCACGTGTTCTCCCACTCACCTCTGTCCCCACCATTCTCCATGGCTTCCCTCTCACCCCACTTTACCCGCTTATGTACCTGCAATTGAATAACATTTGAGTTTATGACTTCTGGTGGTAAAGTTAAGCCTCTGCACCGGACAGAGGAGGGAGAGACAAGGCCCCAAGATCCCAGAAACTGAGTGAGAACCAGGAAGGTCATTTGGGACATTGAGACACTAGGAAAGGCCATGCCAAGTGTACACATGCTTGTCACCCAGGGGGCAGGGATGGGGGGACCTGGAGGTTAGTTTTCAAGGCCATGTTGGTGACTTCCTCAGTGCTAGATCTACCACCTCCCTAACTGGGGGGAGCTTCTCCAGGAAGGTGGGCCCTGCCTAGGGTGGGGTGGCTGTAGGAATGGAGCTGGAAAGCCCTGTGAACAGGTCTCTGGCATCTGACTGTGTGCTTGGCACAGAGCAAGTGTCCAGGAAAGAGAGGCCCTTACATGATTCTGGAAAACCAGAGATACTATGCACAGCTGTTGGTTCTGGAGTCAGGAGAGCCCAATTAGCCTTTCTCACTGCTGGTCCAGGGCCCCTTCTTTCCAGTGCTGACATTCTACAGAACTGGGGGGAAACCCCAGGAGGCAGCATGGACTCCGATCCTCTGGCTGTCTACTGCTTCTCACCAGGGACGGGCTGTGGGTGGAGAAGACCGGGTGGAGGGCCGACTCCTCCAAATAAGAGGAAAAACTCGTGACTCAGGGAAAGGCAGAGGCTGAGTCAGCCAAGCCACAAGATGTGGAAAAAATGAAGTCCGCCTGAAGCTTTTTCCTGCACCTCGGGTAAGAAGCCCTTTCTCAGGGAAGGCTGGCTTCCAGACTTCAGGAACTAGGCTTTCAGGAGAGCACCAGGCTCAGTTTAGGGGTTCTAGTAATCACTTATGTGGAAAATGCCAGGAATTTTTTTTATTGGAGCAGTTCTTAAGTTCTGTGTAAGTGTCAAGCAGGGTGGGCTAAACACTTCACATCCTAACTTTCCCCAGGCTGGACCTGTCATTCCCAGCTTTGGGCTAGAGAAAGTGAGACAGAGGCCAAAGCTTCGAAGGGTGAATTACTGAGATGAAGGTGCAAATGTCTCCTCAGCAAGAGGGAGAGAAAACAGAAGGGGGAAATAGTAACAATTGATGACCTTAGGTCAGAAGTCGGTGAAGAGTCAAATGGTAAATGTTCTGAGCTTTGGGAGCCAGGATCCCTGTGGCAACTACTCTCCTCTGCCTTTGTCCAGAGGACAGGACATTGTGCACAAGCCCTTCACTTGTAGACTTCCCTTGTCTGATTGTCATGTCGTTTTCACGAGTCTTGAAAGTTTCTTCTGAGTTTTTTCCAACCATCTAAAGATATAAAACAAGCGACAGGCTGGAGTTTGCCGACCCCTGACTTGCAGTGTTCATCGTACTTAACCTGCAGCTCTTCCGCTGGTTTGAAAATATTCAAAACAGAAAGTGGGCGAAAACAAAGAAAAAAGGGAAACAGGGGCCATCCTGCTTATAACCGGCAGATTTGGAATTAGTCAAGTTTTCGTGATTCTCCATGCTGCCTTCTTTGTCAGTTACACAGCTGAGACTGAGTCTCAAGGCTATGGAAATGTGGACATTGGGGGGAAATTTCTGTTCAAATGGTTATGAAGATTGGTTTTAAGGAAGGACACCTGAGATATTAGGAAACTATGATTTCAAAGGAAAATATTTCAAAACGTTTGGATTTTGGATTGCTGAATTATTGGATTTGAAACCACAACGACATCTATACTCTGCTAAACCAGGGAACTGGAACTGCAGCGGTTTCCTCTCCCCTCCCCCTCTGCAGTGTCAATATTTATTCTGTTCCGTGTGTAAATTTGCCTCGTGTTTGTCATTCCCAACCTGCGCATCCTTTTCATGTTTGTGGGCATTTTTGTTCCTGTTTCTCATCATGGGTGTCTCCATGAGGCTCTGACTGAGCCAAACGGGAAAACAAGAGAGACGAAAAGAAACAATGCCCTTTGAAAAATGCTTCGGGTGACGGAAATATACGCGTTCACCTCAATATATTCTTCACAGTGATTTAGACACACCTAGCTTCTCAAATGGAGGAAAGCTAAGAGGCTTCTGCCAGGACTGGTTTAACAAGGTTCTATCTGCATCATCCATTCATTCAACAAATAGTTATTGGACACTCTTTCTGTCACCCCAAGCAGCAGATTCCATGATGAATGAGGCACTGTTTCTGCCCTTGAGGCACTCACAGCGGAGCAAGGCAGACCTGGGAACACAGGCTTATCCTTGAGTCAGAACTGCTCGCCTCGAGCAGAGGGCAGAGGTCATCTCTGGTGAGAATGGTCTTGGTTGGATAACACATCTTGGATCATTATTTTGGCATTAAAAAATTAGCTTTGGCGGACTGGCTGGCAAAGAATACTTCATCAGAAGCATTTGAGGCAAGAAGAGGAATTTTGAGGGTCAGGAGCAAGAAAGCTAGAGAGAGAAAAAGGCCCAGCTCCAGGTGCAAGAGAGGGCCAGGGGAAGCCGTCTGAGAGGTGCGACCGACAAAGTTTCAAACGGCAAGGATGGGTGATATTCCATTTTTTTCCCTTCACTTGTTGTTTTTTTTTTTTAACTTTTTACTGTATATTGGAGTACAGCCAATTAACAATGTTGTGACAGTTTCAGGTGAACAGGGAAGGGACTCAGCCACATATACATGTATCCATTCTCCCCCAAAGTCCCCTCCCATCCAGGCTGCCACAGAACATTGAGGAGAGTTCCCTGTGCTATACAGTAGGTCCTTGTTGATTATCCATTTTAAATAAAGCAGCGTGTACATGACCACCCCAAGTTCCCTAACCTTCCCTTCCCTGCCTTCTTCACCTCCCCCCTGCCCAGCAACCAGAAGTTTGTTCTCTAAGTCTGTGAGTCTCTTTCTATTTTGCAAGTAAGTTCATTTGTATCATTTCTTTTTAGATTCCGCGTGATATTCCATTTTAATTACTTACTCAGCTGCCCAAGAGATTCCACATTTTTGGCCATTACCCCTCAGTGCTTCATAAAACCGACACTTTTGCTGGTGGGAAGGTTAGTTGTTCTATCCAGCCTCCATGGACAGCAATGCAGCAGCAGCTACCACACGAAAGAGGTCAGGACCCTTCTGTCCGGCTAATCCAGTATAGATATGTATGTCTAATAAATTCTAGATACTTATTCTAGTGCAGAAGGACTTGTGCTCATTTATCCATTGCAGCTTTGATTTCAGTGGAGAAGCAGTGAGGATAACCCAGATGATAATCAATAGGAGAATGGTTAAATAAATTATGCATGCCATAGAATGGCTTGTCACACTTAAAGGGAAAGAGGCAGGTCATTATGTCCTGATGTGGAAGGATTTCCAAGATATAGCGAGTGAAAAAAGTAAGGTGCAAGAATAAGTGTGATTTCCTGTGTGAGTATGTATGAAAAATATTGCTGGCAGAATTCACAAAAAAAACTGGTCCCCATGGTTGACTGTGGAAGAGAGAATTAGTGACTCAAACCCATGAGAGGGAGACTCGCATTTTATACCCTTGTGATGTTCACAGTCCACATTGGATGGTGTGAACCTATGAGCCTGTGTAACCAGTAGGGAATGACAGTGTGTGACTTTTCCAAAATATGTCACAGAAGACATAGTGTCTTCTGCCATGCTGTCTTGGATCACTGGCTCTGGGGAAAGGCAGCTGCTTAGTCATGAGGATGGTGAGCAGCCCTGCGCAAGGAACCCTGGGGTGAGAAACAGAGCCCTCCTGCCGACAGCCAGCACCAGCTTGCAAGTGTGTGAGCAAGCCAGCCTGGAAGGAGAGCATCCAGCCCCAAAGAAGCCCTGAGGTGGCTGCAGCCCAGGCTCTTATCTTAACTGCAACCTCCTGAGAGACCTTGAGGCAGGACCTTTCAGCTGAGCCACTTCCTAATTCCTGACCCACAGAAGTCATGTGGTATAATAAACGTTTATTGTTTCAAGCCAATGAATTTTGAGATAATTTGTGGTGTAGTACTAGATAACTAATAGGTCTTTTGAAATCTGTACCTTTTACATTTGTCCATGTCCAAATAATGGTGGTGGTGATGATGACAATAATCATAATCATATTAACAACCTATACACCATGGACTTTGTGGGCAATAATTCAAGGATATTACTGTTGGGTAGATTTGGGGTGGAGAGATGGGAACCACTGCTTGGGTGATGATCCCTGGACTACAAAGGGACTCCACCTGGATGCTCGGAGAACCTGGCTTCCAGGTGTGTGTAAGGGGTGGGGCAATGGAGAGCCCTTTGGGGCAGAGGTTGCATACTAGCTGCCTGCAGGCTCACAGACCCTTTTTGCTTGGCTAGAACATTGGATTTTGTCTTTTTAAATTAAAGAAAAAAATATTTATTTTTGGCTGCACTGGGTCTTCGTTGCTGTGTACAGGCTTTCTCTAGTTGTGGTGGGTAGGCCTACTCTCTGCCATTAGAGAAATGGCAGAAAGTGAAGAGGAACGAACGAACCTTTTGATGAGAGTGAAAGAAGAGAGTGAAAAGGCTGGCTTGAAACTCAACATTAAAAAAACTAAGATCATGGTATTTGGTCCCATCACTTTATGGCAAATAAGAAGGGAAAAAGTGGAAGCAATAACAGATTTTATTTTCTTGGGCTCCAAAGTCACTGCAGAGAGTGACTGCAACCATGAAATTAAAAGACGCTTGCTCTTTGGAAGGAAAGCTATGACAAAACCTAGACAGCGTATTCAAAAGCAGAGACATTACTTTGCCAACAAAGGGACAAAGGTCCATATAGTCAAAGCTATGATTTTTCCAGTAGTCATGTGTGGATATTAGAGTTCGACCATAAAGAAGTCTGAGTGCTGAAGAACTGATGCTTTTTAATTGTGGTGCAGGAGACTTTTGAGAGTCCCTTGGATTGCAAGGAGATCAAACCTATCAATCCTAAAGGAAACTAACCCTGAATATTCCTTGAAAGAACTGTTGATGAAGCTGAAGTTCCAGTACCTTGGCCACCTGATGCAAAAAGCCGATGCACTGGAAAAGACTCTGATGCTGAGAAAGATTGAAGGCAAAAAGAGAAGGGGGCAGCAGAGGATGAGATGGTTAGATAGCATCACTGACTCAATGCACCTGAATTTGAGTAAACCTTGGGAGATAGTGGAGGATAGAGGAGCCTGGTGTGCTATAGTGCATGGGGCCGCAAAGAGTCAGACACAGCTTTTCGACTGAACAACAACAGCAAGGGGTTATTCTCTAGGTTGCGGTGCTCTGGATTCTCATTGCAGTGGCTTGTGGCAGAGCACAGGCTCGGTAGTTGTGGCTTGCAGGATCAGGGAAGTCTGCATGCCATGAAGCAAGTAATCCCTTGTGCCAAACTTCTGAAGTCCGTGTGCCCCAGAGCCCACACTCCACAGCAAGAGAAGCCACCACAGTAAGTCCTCACATGGGAATGAAGAGTAGCCCTCACTCACTGCAGCTAGAGAAAACATGCGTGCAGCAGTGAAGACCCAGCACAGCCAAAAATGAAGCAATAAATAATCGACTGATTAAAGGAAAGAATTGTCAACTTTAAAAAAAAGTGCACAATGTGAGAGCTGTGAGTGAGGTTTTTATTTGGCGCAAAATGAGGACTGCAGCCCAGGAGACAGCACCTCAGATAGCTCTGAGAAACTCCTCCAAAGAGGCAAGGGGGAAAATTCAGTATATATGTGATTTTGGTGAAGGAGGAATGCATGCAACCAAGCACATATTTTTCCAAAAGCTTTCTACTAGTGAAGCTTTGCTAGTCAAGAGGAATAATCGTCACCATAAAGGAATTTAGTGCTTTTCTAGATATGGGAGATACAAGAATTGGGCTCATAAAATCTGCTCCTGAAAATATCTAAATCTGAACACTTGTCTTGCCTTTTTTTTTTCCCCAAGCCTCATTTCTGCTCTTCACCTTGAAGGTGTTAAAGGTTAGGAGTTGCAACAGCACATAATTTAATCCTTGGAGAGGTAGATGGCAAGTGCCCATGGCAAGTGCCAACTTGTGGTTGACAGAATATTATAAGAACATTATTCGTAATAGCTCCATAATGAATACGACTCGTGTCCACCAACAGTAAATGGGTAATAGACAGTAGTGTATTCATATAATTGGATACTCCTCAACAGTAAGAAGAATGTGTGTGTGTGTGTGTGTGTGTGTTAGTTGCTCAGTCATGTCTGAATCTTTGAGACCCCATGGACTGTAGCCTGCCAGACTCCTCTATCCATGGAATTCTCCAGGTAAGAATACTGGAGTGGGTTGCCATGTCCTCCTCCAAGGAATAAAATTACTGCTATACAAAAGAAAATATGTATCTCATAGGGATGAGTGTCCCGGACACTATCTGGATTTTGGTGATGATTCCGCATGTGTACACACACAGAGGGGCTTCCCTGGTGGTTCAGATGGTAAAGAATCTGCCTGCAAGGGAGAGACCTGGGTTCAATCCCTGGGTCAGGAAGATACCCTGAAGAAGGGAATGGCAACCCACTCCAATACTCTTGCCTGGAGAATTCCGTGGAGAGAGGAACCTGGAGAGCTGTAGTCCATGAGGTCGCAAAGAGTCAGACACGACTGAGTGACGGACACATGCAAACACACATGTGTATATAAACATTTATAGAACAATCCACTGAAGTTTGAACATAAATCTTAAGAGTTATCCTCTGTATTATGTATATGCTATACCTCAATAAAGTAGAATCGATGTAGCTTTAAAAAATCTGCTCTGAGCACTATTTGAGGGCATGCATCCCACAGTCCAGCTCCCTGCCAGTGTTTGGACTCTGAGGACTGAGTGTGGTTCTCACAGGACGTGCTGTCTACTGGTGTTTCCTGGTGCCTCTCCCAGAGCGGCCCTGGAGTCTGTGTGGGGCAGCCAACTAGGGACAGGAGAGAGCAAGCAATCTAACTGCGGTTTTCTTCCCTACGCTGTGCCCAGACAGTGAAAGCTGAATGAAAATGCATGTGACATGTGATATGGTGATTTATAAAAAATATACATTTGGTCAGTCCCCTGTTTCTGGTACAGAGCTCCTAAAACTTTTGGTGTTTCCTAAGTGTCCAGAGCTATAAAAATGTCTCTTGTTATGTTAATGAGGTGACCTTTGGGATGCACCTAGGTGTGGGGGCAGGTTGCTAAGAGAACCAATTGCTTTCACTTACGCCTCTGGCAACCACTGTACTCTGTATCTAGGAGATTTTTTTTTTTTTTTAATGCCACATAAAAGTGAGATCATACAGTATTTGTCTTTCTTTGACTTAATTCACTTGGTTTAATGCCCTCTCGGTCCATTAATATTGTCACAAATAGCAAGATTTTTTTCCTTTTCTATGGGAGTATAATATATTCAACTTCAATTCAGTTCAGTTCAGTCGCTCAGTCGTGTCTGACTCTTTGCGACCCCATGAATCACAGCACATCAGGCCTCCCTGTCCATCACCAACTCCCGGAGTTCACTCAGACTCACGTCCATCGAGTCAGTGATGCCATCCAGCCATCTCATCCTCTGTCATCCCCTTCTCCTCCTGCCCCCAATCCCTCCCAGCATCAGAGTCTTTTCCAATGAGTCAACTCTTCGCATGAGGTGGCCAAAGTACTGGAGTTTCAGCTTTAGCATCATTCCTTCCAAAGAACTCCCAGGGTTGATCTCCTTCAGAATGGACTGGTTGGATCTCCTTGCAGTCCAAGGGACTCTCAAGAATCTTCTCTAACACCACAGTTCAAAAGCATCAATTTTTGGCACTCAGCCTTCTTCACAGTCTAACTTTCACATCCATACATGACCACAGGAAAAACCATAGCCTTGACTAGATGGACCTTTGTTGGCAAAGTAATGTCTCTGTTTTTGAATATGCTATCTAGGTTGGTCATAACTTTCCTTCCAAGGAGTAAGCGTCTTTTAATTTCATGGCTGCAGTCACCATCTGCAGTGATTTTGGAGCCCAGAAAAATAAAGTCTGACACTGTTTCCACTGTTTCCCCATTTATTTCCCATGAAGTGATGGGACCGGATGCCATGATCTTCGTTTTCTGAATGTTGAGCTTTAAGCCAACTTTTTCACTCTCCACTTTCACTTTCATCAAGAGGCTTTTGAGTTCCTCTTCACTTTCTGCCATAAGGGTGGTGTCATCTGCATATCTGAGGTTATTGATATTTCTCCCGGCAATCTTGATTCCAGCTTGTGCTTCTTCCAGTCCAGCATTTCTCATGATGTACTCTGCATAGAAGTTAAATAAGCAGGGTGACAATATACAGCCTTAATGTACTCCTTTTCCTATTTGGAACCAGTCTGTTGTTCCATGTCCAGTTCTAACTGTTGCTTCCTGACCTGCATACAGATTTCTCAAGAGGCAGGTCAGGTGGTCTGGTATTCCCATCTCTTTCAGAATTTTCCACAGTTTATTGTGATCCATACCGTCAAAGGCTTTGTCGTAGTCAATAAAGCAGAAATAGATGTTTTTCTGGAACTCTCTTGCTTTTTTGATGATCCAGCAGATATTGGCAATTTGATCTCTGGTTCCTCTGCCTTTTCTAAAATCAGCTTGAACATCTGGAAGTTCATGGTTCACGTATTGCTGAAGCCTGGCTTGGAGAATTTTGAGCATTCCTTTACTAGCGTGTGAGATGAGTTCAACTGAGCAGTAGTTTTAGCATTCTTTGGCATTGCCTTTCTTTGGGATCGGAATGAAAAGTGACCTTTTCCAGTCCTGTGGCCACTGCTGAGTTTTCCAAATTTGCTGGCATATTGAGTGCAGCACTTTCACAGCATCATCTTTCAGGATTTGAAATAACTCAACTGGAATTCCACCACCTCCACTAGCTTTGTTCGTAGTGATGCTTTCTAAGGCCCACTTGACTTCACATTCCAGGATGTCTGGCTCTAGGTCCTAACCTCGGACGCAGTTTTGTCCTAACCTCGGACGCGGTATTGTCTAACTCAATGATATTCAACTTACATTTATACTATGTATTTGGGCTTACCAGGTGGTGCTAGTGGTAAAGAACCTGCCTTCCAACGCAGGAGACATAAGAGACATGGGTTCGATCCTTGGGTAGGGAAGATCCCCTGGAGGAGGGGATGGCAACCCACTCCAGTATTCTTGCCTGGAGAATTCCATGGACAGAGGAGCCTGGCTGGCTGTATTTCATAGGGTTACATAGAGTCGGACATGACTAAGGTGACTTAGCACATACTACATATTTATTATTCATCTCTCCATAGACACTTAAGTTGCTTCCACATCTTATCTATTATAAATACTATTTCAGTGAACATAAGGTGCATATATCTTTTCAAGGTAGTGTTTTCATTTGTTTTCAATAAACATCCAGAAGTAGAATGGCTAAACCGTATGGTAATTCTACTTTTAATATTTTGAGGAATCTTCATACTGTTTTCCAAAGTGGCTGCACCAATTTACATTCCCACCAACAATGCAAAAGGGTTTCCTTTTCTTCACATCCTCACCAACAGTTGTTATTTCTTATATTTTTGATAATAGCCATTTTGACAGTTATGAGGTGATAAATCATTGTGCCTTTGACATGGACTTCCCTGATAATTAGTGATGTTGACCATCTTTTCATGTATCCATGGCCATCTGTATGTCTTCTTTGGAAACATGTCTATTCAGATCCTCTGTCTATTTTAAAATCAGACTGATTGTTTGCTATTGAGTTGCATGAGTTCTGTATATGTTTTGGATATTAACTCCTTGGCAGAAACATGGTCTGCAAATACTTTCTCCCATTCAACCTTTTCATTTTGTGGATAGTTTCCTTTGCTGTGCAGAAGCTTTTTAGTTAGATGTAGTCACATTTATTTATTGTTGCCTTTGTCTCCTTTGCTTTCGATCTTAAATTAAAAAGATCATCACCAAGGCCTATGTCAAGGAGCTTACTACCTATGTTTTCTTCTAGGAGTTTTATGGTTTCAGGCCTTGCATTCAAGTCTTTAAACTATTTTGAGTACATTTTTGTGTATGGTGTGAGAAATTTTGTGTATGGTATGTCCAGTTTTCCCAACACCTTTTATTGCAGAGATTATCCTTTCCCCATTGTATATTTTTGACTCCTTTGTCCTAAATTGATTATATATTCATCAGTTTATTTTTGCACTCTCAGTCCTGATTCACTAATCTTTGTGTCTGTTTTTACGCAAATGCTACAGTGGGGTTTTTTTTTGTTTGTTTTTTCTTTTTTTTCTCTTTTTTAATCCATGACTTGTGGGATCTTGGTTCCCTGAGCAGGGATTGAACCCAGGCCTTGGCAGAGAAAACACAGAATCCTAATCAGTGGACCTCCAGGGAATTCCCTATAGTGCTTTTAGTCTTTGTTCGAGTATTTTTCATGTGTGTATTTGCAATCCATATATATCCGTTGGTAAAGCATCTACTGGAATATTTTGACCATATTTTAATTGGGCTATTTCCTTTTTTGTTGAGCTTTGAGAGTTCTTTATGTATTTTGGATCTATATCCCTTTGTCAAGTATGTGATTTGCATGTATTTACCCAATTATTCAAGCCAGGCTTCAGCAATACGTGAACCGTGAACTTCCTGATGTTCAAGCTGATTTTAGAAAAGGCAGAGGAACCAGAGATCAAATTGCCAACATCCGCTGGATCATAGAAAAAGCAAGAGAGTTCCAGAAAAACATCTATTTCTGCTTTATTGACTACGACAAAGTCTTTGACTGTGTGGATCACAATAAACTGTGGAAAATTCTTCAAGAGATGGGAATACCAGACCACCTGATCTGCCTCTTGAGAAATCTGTATGCAGGTCAGGAAGCAACAGTTAGAACTGGACATGGAACAACAGACTGGTTCCAAATCGGGAAAGGAGTATGTCAAGGCTGTATATTGTCACCCTGCTTATTTAACTTCTATGCAGAGTACATCATGAAAAACGCTGGACTGGAAGAAGCACAAGCTGGAATCAAGATTGCTGGGAGAAATATCAATAACCTCAGATATGCAGAGGCAGAAAGTGAAGAGGAACTCAAAAGCCTTTTGATGAAAGTTGAAAGTGGAGAGTGAAAAAGTTGGCTTAAAGCTCAACATTCAGAAAACGAAGATCATGGCATCTGGTCCCATCACTTCATGGGAAATAGATGGGGAAACAGTGTCAGACTTATTTTTTTGGGCTCCAAAATCACTGCAGATGGTGACTGCAGCCATGAAATTAAAAGACGCTTACTCCTTGGAAGAAAAGTTATGACCAACCTAGATAGTATATTCAAAAGCAGAGACATTACTTTGCCAACAAAGGTTCGTCTAGTCAAGGCTATGGTTTTTCCTGTGGCCATGTATGGATGTGAGAGTTGGACTGTGAAGAAGGCTGAGCGCCGAAGAATTGATGCTTTTGAACTGTGGTACTGGAGAAGACTCTTGAGAGTCCCTTGGACTGCAAGGAGATCCAACCAGTCCATTCTGAAGGAGATCAGCCCTGGGATTTCTTTGGAAGGAATGATGCTAAAGCTGAAACTCCAGTACTTTGGCCACCTCATGTGAAGAGTTGACTCATTGGAAAAGACTCTGATGCTGGGAGGGATTGGGGTCAGGAGGAGAAGGGGACGACAGAGGATGAGATGGCTGGATGGCATCACTGACTCAATGGACGTGAGTCTGAGTGGACTCCGGGAGTTGGTGATGGACAGTGAGGCCTGATGTGCTGCGATTTATGGGGTCGCAAGGAGTCGGGCACGACTGAGTGACTGAACTGAACTGAACTGAACCCCCTGTCTGTGGCTTTTCTTTTTATTTTAAAAGTGTCTTTCACAGAGAAAAAGTTTAATTTTGAAGAAGTGTAATTTATCATTTTTTCTTATGTGGATCATGATTTCGATGTTTATCCTTTGCTTAACCCAAACTCACAAAGATTTTCTGTTTTCTTCTCCAAGTTTTATAATTTGACATTTTACATTAATGTCAACAATCTATTATGAGTTAATATTTGTATAAGACATAGGTCAAGGTTCATTTCTTTGCTAGCTATTCCAGCATCATTTGTTGAAAACATAGTCCTTCTTCCTTCTTTTCTTTAAGGAGTCTAAGCAGGGAGCTTTCATGGGGCATTTATGAAGATGCTACTGTAGTTCTTCTTAAGAAACAGCAACAGAATGCTCAACATCATTATATGTTAGGGAAACGCAAATTAAAACCACAACTGGATATCACTGCATACCTATCTGAATGTCTCTAAAAATCAAACCAGAACCAAAAAAAAAAAGAAATGGTAATACTGGGTGATGGTGAGAGTGAAGATCAATTGGACTGTCATACACTGCTACTAAGAATGCAAAATAGTGCAAAAGCTTGAGAAATAGTTTGACAATGTCTTAAGAAGTTAAACATACTCTCACCTGTGACCCAGCAACCTAATTCATAAATATTTACTCAAGAGAAGCAAAGAGCCTTTGAGTCTGGGATTTTTTTTTTAATTTTATTTTATTTTTAAACTTTACAATATTGTATTAGTTTTGCCAAATATCGAAATGAATCCACCACAGGTATACCTGTGTTCCCCATCCTGAACCCTCCTCCCTCCTCCCTCCCCATACCCTCCTTCTGGGTCGTCCCAGTGCACCAGCCCCAATTATCCAGTATCGTGCATGGAACCTGGACTGGCGACTCATTTCATACATGATATTATACATGTTTCACTGCTATTCTCCAAAGTCTCCCCACCCTCTCCCTCTCCCACAGAGTCCATAAGACTGATCTATACATCAGTGTCTCTTTTGCTGTCTCGTACACAGGGTTATTGTTATCATCTTTCTAAATTCCATATATTGGGATTTTTTTTTTTTTTTAGCATGATGCATTTGAGATTTATCCTTGTTGCTGGGTCTACAATAGTTTATTCTCTATTTTGACTGAGTTCCTTTTCATTTAATTGTATTGATATACCATCCACCACATAAAGGACTTTTAGACCATTTCCAGTTTCTTGTTTCTATTAATAAACCTGTTACAAGTATTTGTTAACAGATTTTTCTGTAAACAAAAGACTTCTCCTAAGAATTCTTCAGCTGTTTCCTGACTAGAAGCCCAGGAGTTAGAACTTCCGTTCTCTTTTCCAAAGTCACAGAAGAGAATTTCCCAGGTAAGAAGTCAGAATTTCCCTCCCTTGAATCTTAGCAAGCAGAACACTGAATAAATAAAGATAAATCAGCAAAATCAAAGTCAAAGACATACAGCAATAACAAAATGCAAAAACCTCACATATCAAATGAAATAAAGCACCACTAGACAAAACAAACAGCAACCTAAGAATAGAAATGGCCTTGCAAAGGCCATTTGCAATATCCTGCCAAAAATGTTTCTACAGGAGCAACCAGGGACTTCCCTGGTGATCCTATGATTAGGAATCCACCTGCCAATGCAGGGAACATGGGCTCGATCCTGGCTTGGGAACTAAGATCTCATATGCCATGGGGTAGTTAAGCCCGTGTGCCACAACTGCTGAGCCTGCCCAGGCGCTCTGGAGCCCCTACTGGGTGACTAGGGAGGCCACTGCAATGAGTAGCCAGTGCACTGCAACTGGAGAGTAGCCCCTGCCCACCGTAACTAGAGAAAACCTGCGCACAACCACCGAGCACCAATGTAGCTAAAAATCAATCAATCAATCTTAAAAAAAAAAAAAAAAGGAGGGGAGCAACCAGATTTAAGAGAAACAAAATTTCAGAAATGAACCTAGTTCGTAACTCTTCCCTAACTCCTGGTCTCCAAACCTCAGAGCTATAAGGGAGAAGAGAGAGCGAGAGGACAAAATCCTAGAGGGACTACTGAGTAATACCTTCCAGTGGAGAAAACAAGACTGAGGTTAGCAGCAGGCATGACTTTGGGAGGAGACACAGAAGTTATGACTGTCTTCCACACCCCTGCCATCCCCTGGGTCTCACTGTAGGAAGCCACCTGCTTTCCCTCCTCGTTTTGACTTTTCCTGGGGGGCAGTGCAGTTAGAGATGGACCACAGAACAATCATGTAGCCATTGCTCTAATTTTCTCCAGCTACAGATTCTATAGGGATTCAGAAAATAGATGACTGCTGTCTGAAGAAAAATGTAGAACTATCTCCCCACCTAGAACTGCACTGTACTTTGATTTCTTTTAATTGCAATAAAAAAAAAAATCTAGATCCCAGGGCAAAACTGCCCCTATTTCCTATTTAAGTCAGTACTAAGCTTTGCACGAGACCCATGAGCTGTTCCAGCCTGGGAGGGGGAATGAAGGGAGGGTTGGGTTAGTGTCTCTCCATGAGGTAAAGAATTAAATTGAAGAAAGTAGGGAAAACCACTAACCACTAGACCATTCAGGTATGACCTAAATCAAATCCCTTATGATTATACAGTGGAAGTGAGAAATAGATTTAAGGGACTAGATCTGATAGATAGAGTGCCTGATGAACTATGGACTGAGGTTCATGACATTGTACAGGAGACAGGGATCAAGACCATCCCCATGGAAAAGAAATGTAAAAATGCAAAATGGCTGTCTGGGGAGGCCTTACAAATAGCTGTGAAAAGAAGAGAAGCGAAAAGCAAAGGAGAAAAGGGAAGATATAAGCATCTGAATGCAGAGTTCCAAAGAATAGCAAGAAGAGATAAGAAAGCCTTCCTCAGTGATCAATGCAAAGAAATAGAGGAAAACAACAGAATGGGAAAGACTAGAGATCTCTTCAAGAAAATTAGAGATACCGAGGGAATATTTCATGCAGAGATGGGCTTGATAAAGGACAGAAATGGTATGGACCTAACAGAAGCAGAAGATATTAAGAAGAGGTGGCAAGAATACACAGAAGAACTGTACAAAAAAAGATCTTCACTACCCAGATAATCACAATGGTGTGATCACTGACCTAGAGCCAGACATCCTGGAATGTGAAGTCAAGTGGGCCTTAGAAAGCATCACTGCGGACAAAGCTAGTGGAGGTGATGGAATTCCAGTTGAGCTCTTTCAAATCTTGAAAGATGATGCTGTGAAAGTGCTGCACTCAATATGCCAGCAAATTTGGAAAACTCAGCAGTGGCCACAGGACTGGAAAAGGTCACTTTTCATTCCGATCCCAAAGAAAGGCAATGCCAAAGAATGCTCAAACTACCACACAATTGCACTCATCTCACACGCTAGTAAAGGAATGCTCAAAATTCTCCAAGCCAGGCTTCAGCAATACATGAACCGTGAACTTCCAGATGTTCAAGCTGGTTTTCGAAAAGGCAGAGGAACCAGAGATCAAATGGCCAATATCTGCTGGATCATCGAGAAAGCAAGAGAGTTCCAGAAAAACATCTATTTCTGCTTTATTGACTATGCCAATGCCTTTGACGGTATGGATCACAATAAACTGTGGAAAATTCTTCAAGAGATGGGCATACCAGACCACCTGATCTGCCTCTTGAGAAACCTATATGCAGGTCAGGAAGCAACAGTTAGAACTGGACACGGAACAACAGACTGGTTCCAAATGGGAAAAGGAGTATGTCAAGGCTGTATATTGTCACCCTGCTTATTTAACTTCTATGCAGAGTACATCATGAGAAAAGCTGGACTGGAAGAAACACAAGCTGGAATCAAGATTGCTGGGAGAAATATCAATAACCTCAGATATGCAGATGATACCACCCTTATGACAGAAAGTGAAGAGGAACTCAAAAGCCTCTTGATGAAAGTGAGAGTGGAGAGTGAAAAAGTTGGCTTAAAGCTCAACATTCAGAAAACGAAGATCATGGCATCTGGTCCCATCACTTCATGGGAAATAGATGGGGAAACAGTGGAAACAGTGTCAGACTTTATTTTTCTGGGCTCCAAAACCACTGCAGATGGTGATTGCAGCCATGAAATTAAAAGACGCTTACTCCTTGGAAGGAAAGTTATGACCAACCTAGATAGCATATTCAAAAGCAGAGACATTACTTTGCCAACAAAGGTTCATCTAGTCAAGGCTATGGTTTTTCCTGTGGTCATGTATGGATGTGAGAGTTGGACTGTGAAGAAGACTGAGCGCCGAAGAATTGATGCTTTTGAAGTGTGGTGTTGGAGAAGACTCTTGAGAGTCCCTTGGACTGCAAGGAGATCCAACCAGTCCATTCTGAAGGAGATCAGCCTTGGGATTTCTTTGGATGGAATGATGCTAAAGCTGAAACTCCAGTACTTTGGCCACCTCATGTGAAGAGTAAACTCATTGGAAAAGACCCTGATGCTGGGAGAGATTGGGGGCAGGAGGAGAAGGGGACGACAGAGGATGAGATGGCTGGATGGCATCACTGCCTCGATGGACGTGAGTCTGAGTGGACTCCGGGAGTTGGTGATGGACAGGGAGGCCTGGTGTGCTGATTCATGGGGTTGCAAAGACTGAGCGACTGAACTGAACTGAACTGATGAGGTAAAGACACTGCCCACCTGTGCTCGCAGGTCTCTCGTCTCAACTGCTTTGCCATCCAGACTGAGTATTTTTTATTTGGTGACTAGGAAGCAGACCTCAAAGCTTTGCCTGTAGGAACCATGGGCAACAGGTTGATTTAACCACCCAATGGAGAGACACTGACCCAACTCTCCCTTCATTCCCCCTCCCAGGAACAGCTCATAGGGCAGTCCTGAAAGCCTGGCATGAATATAAGAAATTACACAGAGAGTTTGACATGGCTAGTGTCTGGATTAGCCTTTGCATTGCCTAGTGAAAGTAGAGTTAGTCCCTCAGTTGTGTTGGACTCTTTGCAACCCCAAGAACTGTAGCCTCCCAGGCTCCTCTGTCCGTGGAATTCTCTAGACAAGAATACTGGAGTGGGTAGCGATTCCCTTCTCCAGGGGATCTTCCCGACCCATGGATCAAACCCAGTCTCCTGCCTTGCAGGCTGATTCTTTACCACCTGAGTGACCAGGGAAGCCCTTGTGTTGCATAAAGATCCTTGAAAGTGTGTGTCTTTCTGAAATGAAAATACTGTAAAACAAACAACAATAACAACAATAGAGTAATCCACAATCTAAATGTTTTAACAAATTGAATTGCAAAGTTTAAAAATGTAAACAGCAATGCACCCAAAGTTTATCTTGGTGTACCTCTCTCATGTGTCCTACTCTCCCCGACTCAGCCACTTTGATCTCATTTAGGTATTTTCTCTCAGCCATCTAGGCTTCTTAAAAAGCTTTTGTAATCAGTCTCATGCTTCCTAGGTGGGACAGTGGTAAAGAATCTGCCTGCCAATGCAGGAGACACAAGAGACACAGGTTTGATCTCTGGGTTGGGAAGACACCCCCACCCCCACTCCCCCCCCCCCCCGCACCCAAGAAGGAAATGGCAACTCACTCAGTGTTCTTGCCTGGAGAATCCCATGGACAGAGGAGCCTGACTGGCTCCAGCTATGGGGTCACAAAGAGACAGACACCACTGAGCGCACACACTGACTGATAGTCAATCTCAGACTGGACTGAGGGCTTCCAAGTACCTGTTTCAAAAGTGGGAAAGGAGTATGTCAAAGCTGTATATTGTCACCCTGCTTAATTAAATTCTATGCAGAGTACATCATGTGAAATGCTGGGCTGGATGAAGCTCAAACTGGAATCAAGGTTGCCAGGAGAAATATCAACAACCTCAGATGTGCAGATGACCCCACCCTAATGGCAGAAAGTGAAGAGGAACTAAGGAGTCTCTTGATGAAGGTGAAAGAGGACAGTGGACAAAGCTGGCTTAAAACTCAACATTTAAAAAACTAAGATCATGGCATCCTGTCCCATCACTTCATGCCAAATAGATGAGGAAACAATGGAAATAGTGACAGACTTTATTTTGGGGGGCTCCAAAATCATTGCAGATGGTGATTGCAGCCATGAAATTAAAAGACGCTTACTCCTTGAAAGAAAAGCTATGACCAACCTAGACAGCATATTAAAAAGCAAAGACATTACTTTGCCAACAAAGATCCATCTAGTCAAAGCTATGGTTTTTCCAGTAGTCATGTATGGATGTGAGAGTTGGGCTATAAAGAAAGCTGAACACTGAAGAATTGATGCTTTTGAACTGTGATGTTGGAGAAGACTCTTTAGAGTCCCTTGGACTGAAGGAGATCCAACCAGTCCATCCTAAAGAAAATCAGTCCTGAACATTCACTGGAAAGACTGATGCTGAAGCTGAAACTCCAATCCTTTGGCCACCTGATGGGAAGAGACAATTCATTAGAAAAGACCCCAATGCTGGGAAAGATTGAGGGACAGAGGAGAAGGGAGCAACAGAGGATGAGATGGTTGGATGGCATCACCGGTTCAATGGACATGAGTTTGAGCAAACTCTGGGAGATTGTTATGGACAGAGAAGCCTGGCGTCTTGCACTCCATGGGGTTGCAAATAGTTGGACACAACTGAGCGACTGAACAATAAGCACTTTGAGGCAGGGAAGTTAAGGCAGCGTGAAGTTAAGGACTGAATTTTCTGCTTCTTCAAGGTGGAGGTCATTCAAGTTCAGAGTGGGTGATTTGATACATAGGAAGTGTCTACAGCAGGGCAGGCATATAACAGGCTGTGTGTAAGGATGAGCTATTTTTATGACTGCTTTCTGCATTGTGATCTGGGAGTGATTTGGGAATATCTATTTCCTGTTTGAGAAAGTAGGTCCCTTCTGCTTTTCATTCTCTGGTATTATGACTGCCCGGAACCTTCTGTTCCCTTCCTCCCTGCCAACATGAGCATCAGAGTCACATGGGCCTCTGGCTACAGTCAGTGTCAAGAGAGGGTTTCACCTGTCCAAAGCCTGTTTGAATTTCTGGAGTCCAAACCTCCTTATTCAATTTACAGTTTCCTGAATTCATCGTGTAAAGCAAAAAACAGAATTTCCCAATCGGCAGTATGGCATCTAACAAAAATCCAGAATGTATTTATTCTCCACTTTCCTTTGGTTTTGAGCATCCCCCAGTTCTGAACCCAGATGGGGCTTAATGGTCATAGCATACAGTTGGGAGGTTGTTCACCGCACAAAGATGCCCAGCAGAGATGAGAAGGCTGAAATCCAACCTTTACTTGCCACGCTGTGTCCTATAGGCTACGTGAGTCCAGAGAGGGCACTTTTCTTCAGTTGTCAGTCTAGAAGGGGAGTTTGGAGGTTATTTTTTAAAATCTACTGCCACAACACAATCCTCTTTGAATTTTCTAGGACTTCTGATTGAGCAAAACAGCCCTTCAGGCTTATATGAGCAGATCAGGCACCTTGGTCTCTTGAATGGCCTAAAGATGTTCCTTACAAGATTTATGTTTAAAACCAATGGTGTTCAAGTGTGGATGGTTTTCCTCCCCGGAGGACATTGGGTAAGGTCTGTGAGCATTTCCGGTTGCCACAACGGGAGGGTAGTAGTTCCGGCTTCTAGACAGAGGCCAGGGATGCTGCTAAACACCCTACTATGCACGGGGCAGCCCCACAACAAAGAATTATCCAGCCCCAATGTCTGCAGTGCCTCTGGAGAGAAACCTTATCCAAAGTGAATGGAACAAAGCTACCAAATAAAGTGGGTTAGATTTTCCTGTTGTAGTTCTGAGTACCCAGCTTATCGCCAGCTCCATTGACTGTAGCCACGGCCATGATGACTGCTTCTTTGCTTATTTCTATCTTGTTCCTGCCCAGCTTTGAGGAAGGTCTCACTGCAGTGTGGGAGCCTTGGGCTGTGTCCATTCTCAGATCAGAGTGCAGTGGGTGACCAGGGCCCTCCTTGACTCTGCTCCTTTTTACAGAGGGCCGCCAGGAGGTGGTGAGGACCCTTGGGGAGGGGGACATGTGGACAGGAGCTGCAAGGCCCAGCCGCCTCTCCTGGGCTTCTCCCCGGGGATCACCTTGGATATCCAGGTCTGGCCACAGAAAGCTGTGGCTCCCACACATACCGGCAGCCCTCTGAGGCTGCTTCTTCCTCAGCACTCAGAGGCTTGGATGACGAAAGATCTGACACTGGATATGGGGCAGTTCTTCTTCATGAGAGTTAATACCCAAGGCTTGGTTCTTCCTCAGTGTACAGGCTGTCAGCGGCCCAGCTAGACGTGCTCAGTCGCCCTCTCACATCTCTGAATCTCCGCTGTTCCTCTCCTGAAACACCCTTCACTCTGAGGTTCGCCTGGGAGATCCAGCCTTCAGGCCTCAGGTGAACTGTCCCTCCCACTGCAGAGGCTTCCCTGGGACTCCTGCTCCAATTCCTCCTTCCACCGCGTCCTCACTAATCCCCTCACTGCTCTGCTGCCCAGCAGTGTGATCTTCTGTGATTCTGCTTCCTTGGAGACTAAGACCAGAGGACAAGTGACTTGGGTTCACTCCCCATGTGCACACACATAACACGCAACGCTGTTCCTGTTGTGGTTGACTTAAGTATCCCTTAGGAGCATGGCAGCCCACTCCAGTATTCTTGCCTGAAAAATCCCATGGGCAGAGGAGCCTGGTGGGCTACAGTCTGAGGGTCATAAAAGAGTTAGATCCAACTGAAGTGACTTAGCATGCACACAGGCATGTCGGAGCACAGGCTAGAGTTAGGGAATGTACTAGAAATGTTCTGGTGCCAACGTGTTGAGCTCTGCTTGAAGTTTCAGCCAGACTCATTACATTTATAACTTGTTTTCTTTAAGAGGGATCCCTCTTGACTTTGGCATCACAATTGCTTTTGAAAGTGCTTGCATATGTCTACTATTTATGAGTGCTCTTTCCCTTAGAAATTTTCTGATGGAGCATGAAATTTAACCTTAGAATACATCTGTACCTCTCTTCATTACACATGTCCTCATTATCTGAGGAGAACCACTATCAGAGAAAAGCCCCTTAAAGTGAGTCAGCTCAAATGGGGACACAATAAGAAAGAAAATTTAAAAAGAAAAAAGTGCCTTTGTGTTAAAAAAAAAAAAAAGGAAATAAAATTATGAAAACATTTAGCTTCCATTTAACAAAATGTGGGTTATGCTTGCAACTACCCAAACATGCTTAGGATGAACAAAGGTTGAGTCATGTTGGTTTGGAGGAGATATCTTCAGACAAAATGTGATCACTTGATATGACATGCCCCTCTTCTGACTCTTCCTTGTGGGTTGTAAGGCACAGTTTTGAAAATATATTTATATATGTATACATATATATGAAGTAATACTCAAAATTCTCCAAGCCAGGCTTCAGCAATACGTGAACCGTGAACTTCCTGATATTCAAGCTGGTTTTAGAAAAGGCAGAGGAACCAGAGATCAAATTGCCAACATCTGCTGGATCATAGAAAAAGCAAGAGAGTTCCAGAAAAACATCTATTTCTGCTTTATTGACTATGCCAAAGCCTTTGACGGTGTGGATCACAATAAACTGTGGAAAATTCTGAAAGAGATGGGAATACCAGACCACCTGATCTGCCTCTTGAGAAACCTATATGCAGGTCAGGAAGCAACAGTTAGAACTGGACACGGAACAACAGACTGGTTCCAAATGGGAAAAGGAGTATGTCAAGGCTGTATATTGTCACCCTGCTTATTTAACTTCTATGCAGAGTACATCATGAGAAAAGCTGGACTGGAAGAAACACAAGCTGGAATCAAGATTGCTGGGAGAAATATCAATAACCTCAGATATGCAGATGATACCACCCTTATGACAGAAAGTGAAGAGGAACTCAAAAGCCTCTTGATGAAAGTGAAAGTGGAGAGTGAAAAAGTTGGCTTAAAGCTCAACATTCAGAAAATGAAGATCATGGCATCCAGTCCCATCACTTCATGGGAAATAGATGGGGAAACAGTGTCAGACTTTATTTTTTTGGGCTCCAAAATCACTGCAGATGGTGATTGCAGCCATGAAATTAAAAGACGCTTACTCCTTGGAAGGAAAGTTATGACCAACCTAGATAGCATATTCAAAAGCAGAGACATTACTTTGCCAACAAAGGTCCTTCTGGTCAAGGCTATGGCTTTTCCTGTGGTCATGTATGGATGTGAGAGTTGGACTGTGAAGAAGGCTGAGCACCGAAGAATTGATGCTTTTGAACTGTGGTGTTGGAGAAGACTCTTGAGAGTTCCTTGGACTGCAAGGAGATCCAACCAGTCCATTCTGAAGGAGATCAGTCCTGGGATTTCTTTGGAGGGAATGATGCTGAAGCTGAAACTCCAGTACTTTGGCCACCTCATGTGAAGAGCTAACTCATTGGAAAAGACTCTGATGCTGAGAGGGATTGGGGTCAGGAAGAGAAAGGGATGCCAGAGGATGAGATGGCTGGATGGCATCACTGACTTGATGGACTTGAGTCTGAGTGAACTCTGGGAGTTTGTGATGGACAGGGAGGCTTGGCGTGCTGCAATTCATGGGGTCGCAAAGAGTCGGACATGACTGAGCGACTGAACTGAACTGAACTGATATGAAGTGAAATGAACTCGCTCAGTCGTGTCCAACTCTTTGCGACCCTGTGGACTATAGCTGGCCAGGCTCCTCTGTCCATGGGATTCTCCAGGCAAGAATACTGGAGTGGGTTGCCATTTCCTTCTCCAGGGGATCTTCCCAACCCAGGGATTGAACCCTGGTCTCCCGCATGGCAGGCAGATGCTTTATCCTCTGAGCCACCAGGAATTCATATATATATATATATATATATATATATATACACACACACATATGTATATCTTCTTTAATTATTATTTTTTAAAAAATATATATATATCTTAAATTATTTTATCAATTTTCTTAACCCATTGACATTCAAATCATTTTCTTTTGAAGTAACTGTCCTGTTACTAATCTAGTGATTTTCTCCAACTGTTAAGTGGTTTATTTTATATATATATATAAAATATATATTTTTGATGAATTTTATATCTTGTCAAAATGAAATATATTTTAAAAAACACTTAGAGATGAGAAATGAGAGACAGAGAGAGATGAGGATAGATGTTTGAAAATTCACAGACATTAACACTTGTAATCTCTGTAGCACTGGTGAGATGCAATGAGCTGCCCTAGGAGAGAGGACAGCTTGCTGCTCTTGGCAGGAGAGGAGAAAGTATCTTAAAGTGAAATTTCCTTGTATCTCCCCTCGATCCCCCTGGCCCACTTCCCTGAGATACATCCTATTTCCCATGTATTGGGACCCATTTGTTTTGAAAGATGTTCGCATTCATCCAGCTTGGTGGGTTCCGCCATTTGAGCAGGTGTGGTGAAGGAGGGGAGGCAGGGGCAGGCAGCTCAGGCCCTGAAGTCACCCTGACAGCTAGAATCGGCGTTTTCATCTTTTCCAAGAAGCAAAGGCACTCCTCTCCCCTCCTGCCTGCAGACTTTTTATAATAGCAATAAGACAACTCTGGGGAAGATCATCTCCTATTAACTCCGGGGAGTAATCATCTAATCACATTCCAGGCTGATTTGAGGCACTCATCTGGACCGAATGCCTCCCCACACCCCGGGAGCAGCTTTATGAGGCAGCAGCCAGGCCCCATCGAGCCTTATTGCTTAATTAAAAACAAATTCCCGAGTAATTTATTTTTGGGGGTTTTTATTATTTTTTTATTTTTTGTCTTCCCATAAAACCTCCAGCCGCACAAAGGGTGAGGGAGAGCCCAGGAGCTGGAAGAGGAAGCAGAGATTTATAGCTCTGGCTGCCGTGCTGGCCGCTGGCATTCAGGGTCGAGGCTAAACAGGAACATCCTGTGAGGCCGGTCTGCGGGCTGTGGAGGGTGACGGGCTGGGAGGCACGTGGGCGGGACACGTGGGTTATAAAACAAGAGCAACCCTCAGGCTTGACTTGGTGTTGGGATGACAGCCCTGTGCTGTGACAGACCCTCCAAAATGCCACAACCCCAGCTGGGGCCTTAACTTGCCTGCCCAGGGCTGCTGGAGGAGCCCTAAGAGCTGCCAGCCCTGCTCAGGCCCTGCCCAGGGAACCCCAGTGGTTGGGGCTTGGCACCTAGAGCTCCTAGGATGCCTCTGGGCCACTTGATTTTTTCCTCTGGGCTTCAGTTTCCCCAAGTGAACAGTTTCCCACCTGCCTTACAATGTGATGAGGGGATCAGAGTGGATGGCGGTGCTGGAGAGGCTGGGGCCACCCTCTCACATGTGGGGTGTGAAGAAGACAGTGTGAGTGGGGGCTGGGCTTTAAACGAGGAGATGAGGGTCCCAGCACCCAGATGAGGCTGTGAGTGCAGAGCCTTCCCTCAGTCGTCTGTGCCAGGACTCACCACAGTGTGGGAGAGAGGCTGCAGAAGGGATCATGTGTGTGCTCTGGTGCACCGAAGCACTGGAGGCGTGTATGCACGTGTGTGGTGGGCGAGAGTGTGTCTGCAGAGGCCCAAGTGCCTCCCTATGATCTATCTGTGAATGCAGAATACCATTAAAGGGCCCATACTCTGAGGCCAAGCTGCCACAATTCAAATCCCAGCCCTACTTTGGGCTAGTGACTTAACCTCTCTAAACCTCAGTTTTCCTATTTGCAAAATGGGAATAATGATGGCGTTGACCTCTTTGGGTTGTTGTGAAGCTTAAATTTGTTAATCCAAGCAACACTGCCTGGCAAGTACTTCACAAGCGTTCCAACATCTATGAGTGTATGGATGTGATTTGTAAAAATTACATGTAATACAAATTTCTCCAACTTAAGTCACATTTCCCAGTAGTCTTTAATTTTAAAAATTAGGGATGAGACTTCTAGAAATAATTTTGTTCATATGATAAAATCACCAAAAATGTGGCAAATCTTTACAAGTCATGATTTTTACAGGAATAGGATGGCTTACACTGGAGTGCAAACCAGGGAGAAACTGAGCCCCAAACTGAAAATAAAGTTCTTTTCTCTATCTCACAATTCTGATTGACTGAAAAACTGCGTCCTGAAATTGCAGTTCTGTAGGAGAGCTGAGCCCCCAATGCTTGTCTTCTCCTCACTCTCCTCTCCTCCCACCCCCATCATCACTTCAGAAATGAGCCAAGTGGCCAAAATCAGCTCTGGGAAGATTGCAATCAAGAGCGGAGATCTTCAACCACTTCAAAAAGAGGCAGCCTTTCCTGGGAAATTTAAGGGTCATTCATTAGCATCTGCAGAAAAACATTCCTGAAAAGAGACTCTGGGAAGAGCGGCTATCACAGAAGGGGAGGCCTTGACTGTGATCACAGTGGGTGCAAAGAGAGCCCAGAATCAACCTTGAAAGTGACTATTGGTAAAAGCAGGCCTTTGAGGGTCTCTGAAGTGGCTGCTCAGTTTTCCTTCTCTGAGAAGTTGGCAGAGCCTGGTGGTGGCTTAAAATAACCCTGATGAATCTGTGGAGTCTATGGGGACAGCTTCCCTAGTGACTCAGATGGTAAAGAATCTGCTTGCAATGTGGGAGACCTGGGTTCGATCCCTAGGTCAGGAAGATCTCCTGGAGAAGGACAAGGAAACCCACGCCAGTATTCTTGCCTGGAGAATCCCATGGACAGAGGAGCCTGGTGGGCTCCAATCCACGGGAGCACAGAGAGTCGGACATGACTGACTACACTTTCTTCTTTCTTCTTCTTGGGGACAGCATTGATCTCAGAGCCACACGTCCAGGATTCGAATATGTATCCTTTCATCTCACCAGCTGAGGGCCACTTCCTGAGGCTTTTCAGAGCACTTGGATGTTGAAAGTTGCCCCTCCAAGTTGTTGGTAGGATTTGAAGTGGTTACTTGTATAGCAGACAGTGCTAGCCTAATCGACATTAATTCTGTAACAGATACTTGGTGCCCACATATACCCTGTAAATTGAAGGCCAACAACCAGTCTCTGGATCTGTTTACCAGAGCTCCCTGGTAAATTCCAGGACAGAAAATCCACAGGCATTCCAGGAATCAACCTGCTGTGACAGCCCTCACCGCTAGCTTTGGTGGATTAATACCCCAGCTTCCTCACACTTCGGGTAGGATGCCTCAGGTGGGGTCTCCTGCAGTTGCTCACAACTCCAGCATGCCTGGAAACCCTTTGCTGGCAGCCCTCTCTTACCGTCTCACTTCCTCTCTCCCCTGCCAGTGTTTGTCTTTACCCCCCAAATAAACTACTTGCATTAAAAGCCCTGTCTCTGGCTTTTTCCTGGTGAACACCAACAACATCCCTGGCCCAGCCCAGCCTCCGCATTAAAACCAAGTACACCAGGCCTACACAGACATCTTTATTCACTGTTTTCTCCAGCATGGCGTCCTCTCTCCCTTCTGGCAGAAATACCCGTTTTCTTTGGGGAAACTGAGCCTTTCTCTCCCATCATGCCTTTCATTCCGAGAGGATTGACCCCAGTCTTGGCCCTGGAGGTAGTTATGAGATGTGAATCTGCTGGACTAGAGAGCCGTGTCCTCCACCTGCAGTTGGTTCAGCGATGTGCACACAATCTGAGCCAGGCTACGCTCATAGTCGTTGCTATGCTCCTGGGAAAGAGCTGTCCCGACACTGGGAAGCTTTGGCCAATCAGATATGACCAACGTTCCCCAAGATCAGTTGACCCGAGTGAGAGTGAAGCTGACATGGAGGAAAACATGGTTGAGAGATGGAGAAAAGCATATTCCTAACAGAATCTTTGAGCCCTGAGTCCAGCCGTGTCTGAAGTTACAATGCCCTCATCCTTTTCAGTCACATAAGCCAATTTTTTCTGCCCTCCACACTTTTTTTTCACAGGGGCCAATTCTGAGTTTGGTTTTGACACTTCCAACTGACTAATACATACTTTCATCCTTCTTAGCTTTCAGATCGGGAGGAGAGGGCATGTGGCTTTGAGAGTTTTCTCCTTTCTGGGTGTAGACTCTTCATAGGTAAAGTTGGTTTGAAACTAATCCCTTCAAAATTTGCCTGAGGAAGAAGTGTGTCCACACCATTTATCAGCTGGGGTGTTTTTGTTTATTTATTTTTTAACTTTCTATTTTTGTATTGGGGTACAGCCGATTAACGATGTGGTAGTTTCAGGTGAACAGTGAAGGGACTCAGTGATACATAGATATGGATCCATTCTCCCCCAAACTCCCTTCCCATCCAGTCTGCCACACACCATTGAGAGAGTTCCAAGTGCTATGCAATTGTTCAGTCGCTCAGTCATGTCCGACTCCTTGCAACCCCATGGGCTGCAGCACGCCAGGCTTCCATGTCCTTCACCACCTCCTAGAGCTTGCTCAAACTCAGGCCCATTGAGTTGGTGATGCCATCCAACCATCTCATCCTCTGTCATCTTCTCCTCCTGCCTTCAATCTTTCCCAGCATCAGGGTCTTTTCTAATGAGTCGGCTCGTCACATCATGTGGCCAAAGTATTGGAACTTCAGCTTCAACATCAGTCCTTCCAGTGAATATTCAGGACTTATTTCCTTTAGGATTGACTGGTTGGATCTCCTTGCAGTCCAAGGGACTCTCAAGAGTCTTCTCCAACACCACAGCTCAAAAGCATCCATTCTTCGGCACTCAGCTTTCTTTATGGTTCAACTCTCACATTCATACATGACTACTGGAAAAACCATAGCTTTGACTAGATGGACCTTTGTTGGCAAAGTAATGTCTCTGCTTTTTTTAATACACTCTCTAGGTTGGTCATAGCTTTTCTTTCAAGGAGTAAGCGTCTTTTAATTTCATGGCTGCAGTCACCATCTGCTGTAATTTTGGAGCCCAAGAAAATAAAGTCTGTCACTGTTTTCATTGTTTCCTCATCTATTTGCCATGAAGTGATGGGATGGGATGCCATGATCTTAGTTTTTTGAATGTTGAGTTTTAAGCCAGCCTTTTCACTCTCCTCTGTCATCTTCATCAAGAGGCTCTTTAGTTCCTCTTCACTTTCTGCCATAAGGGTGGTGTCATCTGCCTACCTGAGGTTATTGAAATTTCTCCCGGCAATCTTGATTCCAGCTTGTGCTTCCTCCAGCCTGACATTTTTCATGATGTACTCTGCATATACAGTAGAGGCCTATATAGTAAATCCTTGTTAGTTATCCATTTTAAATATAACAGTGTGTACATGTCCATCCCAAACACCCTAACTGTGCCTTCCACCTGGGGTGTTGTTGGGTGCAAGTAGCAGAAACTCCAACTCCAACTGGTTTAAACAAGAAGGTATTTTATTACCTCTCATAACAGGAAGTTGAATGGTAATAGAGCTTGCAGGGCTGTTTGACTCAGTGATTTGGCCACATCCTTCAGGATCTGGTTTCTCTCAGTTTCTCGGCCCTGCAGTCTTCAGGGTGGGGTTCCCTGTCAGGATGGAGGCTGAATTCCAGACTTCTCAATCCCAGGGACAGAGGAGCCTGGTAGGCTGCAGTCCATGGGGTCTCTAGGAGTCGGACATGACTGAGCGACTTTCCTTTCACTTTTCACTTGCATGCATTAGAGAAGGAAATGGCAACCCACTCCAGTGTTCTTGCCTGGAGAATCCCAGGGACGGGGGAGCCTGGTGGGCTGCCGTCTATGGGGTCACACAGAGTCGGACACAACTGAAGCGACTTAGCAGCAGCAGCATCCCTACATAGCACCATCTAGAGGAACAAAAAGGGAGTATTGGCTTTCTTTCTATATGTACCTCATACTTAGAAAGAGACACTGTCCCTGAGCTCCTAGAATTTTGTAACAGCCAAGATAAATTAAATTACACAGCAGTAACAAAAAATCTCAAAGTGCTAGTGAGTTAAAACTACAAAGCTTTATTTTCACTTATGTTGCGCAACAGAGCAGATCTGCAGAGGGCTGTCTCGCTGAAGTCTTTCAGATTCCTGGCTGAGGGAGTAGCCGCCATCTTGGATGTTGTTGTTTGCTGTGCAAAGGGCTCTCACCAGCAGTTAAATGCTGGGCCTCAGAAGTGACACACAGAGCTTTGTCTCATGACTCATTGGCCAGGGTTAGTTTTATCGACCCACTTGACCACAAGGAGACCAGGAAACAAATATTCCCCAGCCAGAAGTGGGAAGAACTAGAAACAGCACTAACAATTGTCACAATTGCTCTCGTTGGCCAGAATAGGGCTGTTTATAAACCAGTCCCTGCCAAGGAGAGTTGGATGACTATGATTGACTTAGAGCCTTGTTTGGATAGGGACTGGGTTCTGGCTGCTGCTGCTAAATCACTTCAGTCGTGTCTGACTCTGTGTGACCCCATAGACGGCAGCCCACCAGGCTCCCCTGTCCCTGGGATTCTCCAGGCAAGAACACTGGAGTGGGTTGCCATTTCCTTCTCCAATGCATGAAAAAGAAAAGTGAAAGTGAAGTCGCTCAGTCGTGTCTGACTCTTCGCGACCCCATGGACTGCAGCCAACCAGGCTCCTTGGTCCATGGGATTTTCCAGGCAAGAGTACTGGAGTGGGGTGTCATTGCCTTCTCCGAGGTTCTGGCTAGTTAACTGCAAAGACCTATACCTCTGTAAATGTATCTGTGACCACATTTATAGATAGTGAGATACACACGGCATAAGCCAGGGGAGGGAGGTGGCAGTGGCTGTGGGGAAGATATTCTTCACCCAGATGATCCTGTGTCCTGATGGGGTGACTCTAGTCCAGGTTTTCTACCAGGGCCAAAGCTTCTTCCAAGGACTTGCATGTCTAACTGAAGTGGGGTGACCCAGGAATCCTTGTAGGCAGGGGGGAGAAGGCTGCTCCTGGTTTTGGTCCTATGTATCATTCATGAGCTCATCAGGATAATTTCAGAGCCAGAAGCTCAGAAACTGTTGTGTCAGGGGTCCATCAGAGGAACAGAACCTCTGTGAGACTATATATCATAAAGGAAGATTTATTATAGAGCCTTGACCTCATCCTCCTGTGGGAGTTGGTTAAACAGATGGCATGAGGCCATTACTTCTGTGTCTGATCCTGGAACTGAGAACCTGCAGGGCAGGTGACTGGGAGGGGACGATGCATATAACGTGTGTGTGTGTTGGGATGGGTGATGTAAGGGTGAAATGGCCCTGGGAGGTTGGCGCTGCATCAGGCCCTCACTGTGTCCCCACCTCCAGTTTCACCCATGAGGGTATTCTGCAAGAGGCGCTGGCATCCTTCTTAAAGGCCCAGGACCAGAGAAGCTGGAGGAGGACCCAGCAGGAGCTGGAAGCTCCATAGGCCTGGTTGTAAGCTGCACCAGCCCTGTGAGCCAACAACATCAGCGACAGTGGCACCTCATGACCAGTGCCAACCTCAGAGCTCCAAAAAGATGCTGCTGCTGCGCTTCCACCTCCAACTCTCAGGCAGAAGGCCTCTTGTGGCCTCTTACACTGAGACCATGCCCGAAAGGGAATGCTGGGAAATGTAGTTCCAGCTCAGCTGCATTGTTGCTACCAATCCATCCCAGAGCCCCTCATTGTGCTGCAACTGGTTCCTCCTGTAAGAGCTCAGAGGAGTGGGCATCTATTACTATTATCCAGCATCCATCCTCCTTTCTTTTTAAAAATAACTCCTTGATGCCTTTCAAGGACCATCCCTTGCCCCATAATCCATTCAGGTGTTTCCAGGGCAGAAGCATGTGACCCAGGCCTGGCCAATCAGTGCCTTGGATGCCCCAGCCACAGATTAGGGAGACAGAGACCTGATCTAAATGGTCAAATCAGGGTGAAGGAGTCCTAGGAACTGGAGGAAGGACTACCAGAAAGAAACATTCCTTTTGTTTCTAGCTAGACCTCAGCTAGACTGAGAGAATGTGCGGATTGCTGCTGGTATGAAGGGAGAATCTGTCTGAGCAAGGAGACAGCACAGAGCAAAGATATGACAAGAGAGAAAGGGATCTGAAGACATTTGGATCAAACCACTCTTGAAGGCAGTTCTACTCTGACCTTTCAATTATGGGGTACAATAAATTCCCTTTTGGTTTCACCAGTTTGAGTTGGGTTTCTGTTACTTTCAACCAAAACAGCCCCAGCTGATGCATTCAGTGGTCAAAGGCCAAAGTCAGTGATTCCTGGAACTGCAGCTCAGAGACCTTGTATGCATGGGACCGAAGTGGAGAAGACTCACCCACCTCAGTGCTCCTGAGCCAGAGCAGACCACGGGGTTCCACAGAGGTGTGGATGAATTAGGAGAATGGTAATGGAGTAAGAAACTGGAGCTGAAGTCCAGCTCCAATCTTGATCATTTGCAGTGCCCTTTGCTTGCTCCCTCACTCTTCTGAACGCTATTTTCCTGTTTACATGCCTTCACTGTCTCTTGTGCCAGATGTTGGCGCAGAGCTCCCTAACACGGACCCAATTCAGTGTTCCTTGTGCCTGGAGACCTCCATTTTCACATAGGACTAAACAAAATGTGAGGAAATAAAGTTTCCTGACTTTATTACAATAAAATGTGCAATTTGCTTTGGTATTTTATTCCATAGTTTATTCTATCTTTTCAAAAAGGGAAAAAAAAAAAAAAAGAATGATCATCACCACCTGCTAACATTGATTCACTGAAGTTTTTGGAATAGACTTTTTTAAAAAACATTTTCCCAAAGTGTCCTCTGCAAGGCATGCTTGGACATGTGCTGGCCTGCTGGTGGGTCACTAGGTGAAGTGTTCAAGGGAAGCTTTTCAGAAGCACGGTCCTGCCACAGAGGTGGCTTTGAGATGACCCATGAGCACCTGGCTAAACCAGCTGTCTGTGCCCTAGCTGACACCCGCCCCCATTCACTCCCCGGGCACCTGCTTGGAGCCTGTTTTGTGCTGAGCCCTGGGACTCAGAGTGGGTTTCTCAGAGCTCACAGTCAAGGAGGCAGGTGTGTGTTTATAACACCTGTAGAAGGGTCGTGACAAATCCAGGCCCCTGGTATCTGGACTAAGGGGCACCTAGCCCAGTCTATAGGACCTGGGTGGAGCTGTGGTCACCTTGGAGACCTCGGCCACATGTCTGCAGTGGCGAGGTGCAGCTAATTCCAAAGCCCCAGCTCTTAGACTGGTTCTTTTTTTTTCCCAGATTTGTTCCTGATACTCACAAACTATCCATTCAGCAGTAGAAAGAGCCAGGACAGAGCAAATCTTAATGAGACTTACTGTGCCTGGCCCTCTTCACTTCTTACAGCACAGGGGAGACATTGCTACTGGGCAGAGAGGAAGTCCCGACTCTCAGAGGCCAAGTGACTTGCCCAAGGCCACGCCGCTGGGGAGTGTCTCAGGTGGCATCTGAACCCAGATTTTTCTACCACTGATTAAAAACATGCAGATGCCAGGGCCCTGCCCCTGAGGAATTCTGGCTTAATTTTGGGAAGGTGAGGTCTTGCCTTCGGAACTGTTCTGGAAGCTCCCTAGATGGTTGAAATGTGCAGCTAGGATCAAGCAGCCACTGACCTGGATACAGGTTCTTCTGAAGAGAGGCCAGCCCCGACCTGTCCTGTGTGCCAACCATGACTGGGGCAGGGAAGTGTGGGCAGCCACTGCAAGGCCCAGCCATCACTACAGGGTGGGGACAGACCTATGGGCTTTGTTCCCTAGCACTGGGCGGAGGGGATCAACTGAGGCAAGGTGGTCTGAGAAGGCCTTCCTGAGACGGCGGCATCTATACTGCTCCCTACCCCCAGGAGCTAAAAGGAGCTGGTGAACAGGAAAGTCCATCCTTGTAGATTTGCTTGGGACTTCTGATGTTCAAGCTGGGTTTAGAAAAGGCAGAGGAACCAGAGATCAAATGGCCAACATCCGCTGGATCATGGAAAAAGCAAGAAAGTTCCAGAAAAACATCTATTTCTGCTTTATTGACTATGCCAAAGCCTTTGACGGTGTGGATCACAATAAACTGTGGAAAATTCTGAAAGAGATGGGAATACCAGACCACCTGACCTGCCTCTTGAGAAATCTGTATGCAGGTCAGGAAGCAACAGTTAGAACTGGACATGGAACAACAGACTGGTTCCAAATAGGAAAAGGAGTACGTCAAGGCTGTATATTGTCACCCTGCTTATTTAACTTCTATGCAGAGTACATCATGAGAAACACTGGGCTGGAGGAAGCACAAGCTGGAATCAAGATTGCTGGGAGAAATATCAATAATCTCAGATATGCAGATGACACCACCCTTATGACAGAAAGTGAAGAGGAACTAAAAAGCCTCTTGATGAAAGTGAAAGTGGAGAGTGAAAAAGTTGGCTTAAAGCTCAACATTCAGAAAACGAAGATCATGGCATCCCATCACTTCATGGGAAATAGATGGGGAAACAGTGTCAGACTTTATTTTTTTGGGCTCCAAAATCACTGCAGATGGTGACTGCAGCCATGAAATTAAAAGATGCTTACTCCTTGGAAGGAAAGTTATGACCAACCTAGATAGCATATTCAAAAGCAGAGACATTACTTTGCCAACAAAGGTCCGTCTAGTCAAGACTATGGTTTTTCCTGTGGTCATGTATGGATGTGAGAGTTGGACTGTGAAGAAGGCTGAGCGCCGAAGAATTGATGCTTTTGAACTGTGGTGTTGGAGAAGACTCTTGAGAGTTCCTTGAACTGCAAGGAGATCCAACCAGACCATTCTGAAGGAGATCAGTCCTGGGATTTCTTTGGAAGGAATGATGCTAAAGCTGAAACTCCAGTACTTTGGCCACCTCATGCGAAGAGTTGACTCATTGGAAAAGACTCTGATGCTGGGAGGGATTGGGGGCAGGAGGAGAAGGGGACGACAGAGGATGAGATGGCTGGATGGCATCACTGACTCGATGGACATGAGTCCGGGTGAACTCCGGGAGTTGGTGATGGACAGGGAGGCCTGGCGTGCTGCGATTCATGGGGTCACAAAGAGTCGGACATGACTGAGCGACTGAACTCACTGTCTGGGCAAAACCTGGACAAGCTGGTCCCCTAGTCCGGAGGTGAGGGAGAGGTGAAGCTGGAGGGATGCAGGAATTTTAGGATTTCATTCTCTGTTCAGTGTTTCTGGGAGAAACATTCCTTGGTCTCCCTGCAGGAAGGCCTAGGAAATGTTGCCACTGGGTTTCAGGGAACAGTTGAGCCTCTGGGTCTGAGAAAAAAGAACCTTGGTGGGAGTGTCTCTCTCATCTGATCTGGGGCCTCAAGACTAAGCTTCCTCAGTTCTTGGGGCCCATTAGCTCTCTGTCTTCATTTTTTAAGCCCATAACTTACCTGTTACTCCACAAAGTCAGAATTGGGGCTGCCACTATAAACGTCCCTGGAATGGGGCCCGGGCGGCTGGCAGAGCCTCCTCCGAGAAACATCAGCCTCGGTGAGCGGACGGTAACTATCATTTACATTAATTAGGCAGCCGGATAATAGGATGTTCAATAGTTATTACAGCCTGTAAATTCTGCAGCAAACGCCGCCAGGAGCCAGGAGCTGGCAGGGGCTCCTACTTTGCAAAAATCAGTCCTGTTCTTACCCTGGCAAGCAACACCAGGGCTTTAAATTCAGGGGGAAAGGGAGTCTTTATCAAATTCCAGAAGAATAGCTGATGTCGGGAGAAAGGCCTACCCACGTGACCCAGCTACCATTGTGCGATCCTGGGTGGATTAATCTCGAGTGTCCTTGGCCAGCAAACAGATGACCAGTGCCAAGGCTCCACCAAGAGTGTAGTCACAGAGGGGCAGCTTGGACAAGTGACAGCTCCTGTGTGTGTGAAAGAAGAGACCATATATTGTGGGAACTCTCCAAATTTGGGGGTAATATGCACAGCAAATGGAGTAGGAAATGGCAACCCACTGCAGTATTCTTGCCTGGAAAAGGCCATGGACAGAGGAGTCTGTCAGGCTACAGTCCACGGGGTTGCAAAGTTAGTCAGACACAACTGAGCGACTCAGCACACTGAGCGCACACACACACACACACACACACACACACACACACAGAGTAAATCTTCTTTATTTATTTGACTGTGTTGGGTCTTTGTTGCAGTACATGGTCTCTTTGATGCAAAGCATGGGCTTCTCTCCAGTTGTGGCGTTGAGGCTTAATTGCCCTGCAGCACATGAATCTGTTCTCCAACCAGAGATCAAACCCGCATCCCCCTGCATCGGAAGGCTGATTCTTAACCACTGGACCTCCAGGGAAGTCCCACAGAGTAAACCTTACTCATTGTGCTTTATTTGTGATGCTTATTTTACAGATGGGGACACAGGCACTGCAGAGGTGGTGGCTTGCCTAAGCGACAGGGCCAAAGCAGCTGAGGACATCTCAGAAGTGTGCCCACACCACTCCCTGTTCTTGGCCCAGCTTTCCCATCTTCCTCTTCATTTCCTGCTGCCCAGGGGTTCCTCCTTCATTCCCCACCAGCCCACTGGCCCTTTCTTGTCTGAGACAGCTCAACTGCAGCCTCCTCCTGCCTCCTTGGCCCTGCTGGCCATGCTCCAGCCCCTCCACTTACAGCCTGGCTGGCTGAGGCCACCCTCTGCTTATTGACCTGTAAGGTTCCACCTTACAGGGCACAAGGCTGTGAATGGAGACTCAGGTGGTGGCTCATGTGGGAGGCTTGTGAACACAAGGCTTTGTCTGTGGGGAGTGGTGTGCACCCTTCGAACCTGCTTACGTGTATCCCTGAGGCTGGCACTCTGCTCCCTCACAGGGACAGCCTCCTTCTGGTCCTCCAGGCCTGGCCACGGCCAGCTCCAGCTCACTCTTGTCTCCTCTCCTCCCCCTGACCCTGGCTTCCCGCCGCCCTGCCCGGTGTCCAAAGCCTTCAGCTGCAGTCAGTACTCTTCCCCTACCCACGCCCCTCTGCCTGCTCCAGTTCCTCTGTAGGAGGTCCCTTTGCCTGCCTGGCTCCAGCTCAGCCCTCTGGCCTTATCTTAAGGTCAGGTCCCCAGGGAAACCTGCTCCACCTCCAGACCCACCAGCTTCCCCTGGTAGGTGCTGTTTCCCACCCCTGCCACCCCATTCTGCAGCCCCCAAAATAACCGTTCCCACCACTTGCTGTCTGTCACACCCGCTAGAGCTTCTCATGGGTGGGGACGAGGACGTCTGTGGTGATCACACCCTAGTAACAGCACTGCTGACTTCTTGGTCGTGGAGGTCCAGGGCAGAGGGAAAGAGCACATATTTTGAGAGGGAGGTGTTAAAACTGTAAAGTTGGTGACACACCACATTTCTCAGGACTTTGAGTTTCCTCACTTTCAATCCATGATCCTTGAGCAAGAGCTGTTAGGGTAACCCAGCTACCATCAAAAAACAAGACTTCTGGGAGATGCTTAACTTGTAGAAACATATGCAGCACCCACATAATAGACTCACACACAGAAAGGACACAGATCCTAAATTCACAGCCCTGCGAGTTATCAGACAGCAAATGCAAATCATGTTTCCAGTCCCCAGGCCACGGTGTCCCATCTTCTGTGGACTAGGCATCAAACAACACTTTAGGCTCAAATCATGTTGTCACATCTCCTGCAGGGACAGGCCCTCCTCCCTCAGAAGGTCATGCTCACAGGGCCGGAACTTACCGTGGCCTCTCCTGCACACAGAGGAGCTGACTGGTGTTTCAGGTGGCAAGCTGGAAAATGGTGAACAAGCCCTGATTGGTAGTGTGGTCTAAATATTCACACCATGGCTGGTCTCGAGTTGCTGACCTGAATGGTATAGTGAAGCTGGAAGAGAGGCACACGTCAACTCTCCCGGGCTGGGGAGCCCCTCCAGCACACCTCAGGCTTAGGGCCTGTGTTGTTGTGAACAGCACCACAGTCACACACTTTCTGGGGAGGCAGAGGGCAACTGAGGATGCTTTCCATCTCACAGCACTGCAGGGCAAGCTTCCACTGAATGGGAGGGCAGGGCCATAGGCAGCTCCATCTGCAACATCATTTCTCTCCCCTTTCTTCCGGCAGAGGATGCATGTTAATCTTTATAGATTAAATAAAACTACCATGAACACACTGTTTTTTCCACATCCTTTGTGGCTGAACCTGCAAGTCAAGAGTAAGTTGGACCTTGAGTTCGAGTTTCCTGATTGATTACTGAGCTTCTTGAGCTCAGCACCCTCTCGGGCCGGGTCACCTGCCCAAGCCACACCTGCTCCCCCTCACACCGGGGCTCCAGCGTGTGAAGCTGGAAAGGGCAGAGGAGCACTGGCCACACACAGTGCATGTCACAGCTGAGTGCATCTGGCTGAGTAGACGAAGGGCAGGCCCGATGACACGGGGCATCGCTGCTGCCTGGGATGCCTGCCAGCGTGGAAGGTGTGGAGCCTCTGGGTTGCAGGACACAGTTCTGCTCTGCTGTGGACAAGCTGTGGCAGTGGTTGGTGGGGTATTGTCTGGGCCGGAGGGGGTCATGGCCAGTGTCACAGCTGCTGTGTGTCAACCCTTATCCATCATCAAGCCACACTCTTGGCTTTTTTTTTTTTTTTTGGTCAGACAGGAACTACTTAACTGAACACTTACGTGCAACTTAATGTTCTAGATTGCACTGAGGAAACAATGGTTATAATGGCAAACGAGACAGGCAAAGTCCAGGTGTTCACGGGACTCATATTCTAGTGGAAGAAGATGACAGTAAATAATGGCAAGATTGTTAGATACTAAGAAATGCTACAGAAAATGTAAGATGGAATCATACGAGAGGGGCTGGCGTGGGGCTGCTCAGAGGAGGCCGCTCTGAGGGAGGCCAGTTGTGGAGAGCTGAGGACAGAGGGGCTGCCTGTGGTTGCCAGTCCAGGGGAAGAGCGTCCCAGGCTGAGTGACAGGTGCCAACACAGAGTAGGGCTATGCAGAGAAGGCGTGGGGGTGGGACACTGGGGAGGTGGGCTAGGCCAGGGCTGGAGAGGGCCCCGATGACCCTGCTCAGAAGCTGGCTTTAATTCAAAGAGCACTGGGAAGTCTACCTGCAGGTTTTGAGCAGAAGGGCGATAAGATCTGAGTCATGCTTCACAAAGGTCATGTAGGCTGTGGCGGGGCCCCATGTGGAGGCGGCGGCGGGGGGTGGCGGTAGGGAGGGGCTGTGGCTGTTGGTTGAGATGAGAGCAGGTGGGAGCAGGGAGATAGCAAGGAGGGCTGGAAGGAGGGCCCTTTATGGAAGCACTTTATGGAAGACTGGTTTCGGGGGCATGATTGCGAGAGAGGATGATGCTGGGTTTCTGGCTTAAGTAATGGGAGAACCATGAGGCCATTCACTGCCATATCAGGCGGGGGTGGGCTGGGGGGCCATGAGATCTGCAGGTGGAGCTTTCAACGTGCACTTGCGTTCATTCCCTCATGGAGCACCTGTTAGGGTTCCGACAGTGCTTCTACATCACTGGGGGGACAGCAGAGATCAGTACAAAGCTGTCCTTCAGAAGTTCACACTGGAGCGGGGCTGGGAGGCAGACTATACAGGTACAGACTTGGGTCTGGGGTTAGGAGGCAGCTAGGCTGCCAATATGATTTTGAGAGTCAAGTGTATTTGAAATTGTGGATGAGACCAGCTACAGAGCAAATGCAGAAGAGTCCAAAGCTGGAGTTCAGGGCTTAACATTTGTACGTTTGGAACAGGACAAGAAACCATGGAAGAACACTTGAGAAGGTGTGGCCAGAGAGGCAGGAGGAAAGTCAGGGAGTGTGGGGCTTCGGAGGTGTTTCGAGAGGCAGGGAATGGTTAGTCATGACAAAAGTGGATGAGAGATGAACTAAGGGAGAACTGACTACTGATGTCGGAAGGCTATAGTTCATTTGAGCGGGAGCTGTTTAGTGGGGTGGTGGGGCCAAAAGTGATAAAACGCTTTCCTTTCATCCCATTTCACCCTATCCCGCCCACCCCTTGCAGCCAGTCCCGCTCGCTAGAGTGTGCCACCTCTCCCGATCCACGCAGCTATGGTATCTAGTGAGAATCTCTGGCTGAGTCCTTCCTTCCTCCATTTCCTTCCCGCAGCCAGGAGCTGTCTGAAGGACCGGGTCAGCAAATGTTTTCTGTGAAAGGTAGACAAAGCGGGCAGAGCAGGACTGTGCTCCTGAGAACTGCCTCCGATGGCTGGACCCTCTTTGGGCAGAGCTGACCAGGACACAGCATGGCTGAGCCGTGCTTGGGGCCTTGTCCACTGCGGACCCCGCTGGGGATAACAGAACCAACACTCCCATCTCTGTGTCTGTCTACTTAGCAGTGCTTGTCCTTCACAGCTCAGGAAAAATTACCAAGAATGTTACTGACTCTAATTTTAATTTGTCTAGCACTCTTGTTAATGATGTCTATTTAAGACATCCATTAAAGGCCCATGAGGTTAATTAAATGGACAATTCCAATACAGTTCTATTAGAACCCCCTCTATTAAATTAATATTATAGACATTTAACAGATGTCTTAATTAGACATTATAGTTAAGAAATGCAAACTAAATTAGAACTAAAGCCATTGTCCAGAAAGCAAGCTTTTTACCATAATTTATGGCTTTTGGGGGGAATGCTCATGTTTACTCTTCAGAACCTGAGAGATCAGTCATTTGACAATCTTTTCCAGCATTCAGAAAGCACCATCCCGAGAGGCCCAAATCTTAAATCACAGTCCAGATGTCAGAGCTGGAAAAGACTTCAGATACCATCTGGAGTCCAGCCTCCTCAAACATCAACGATCGGAGGAACCAGCTGGGGTCTTAGAGAAACAGAAAGCTGTCTGGGCTCCACCCATGGAGTCTGATCGCAGCCCAGGATCTGGCTGCTTTTAACACATATCCTGCAGATTCTCGCACAGGTAGTGCCAGAATCCCACTTCAGGAAGCCCTGATCTAGTCTCAAGGCCACACTTGACAGATGGTGACACTGAGGCCTTGGAAGACCAGAACTGGGTGACCAGATCAGTACAATTCCACAGCCTGCCCCAATGCGGTAGAACTTTCTAGCATCTCCCGCCATCTCTCCCCTCCCGCTGGGCATCTCCTGAGTTTGGTAGCCATAGCCCCACAGCCTTTCCTGTCTCTCCCCTGCTGGCCCCAGGCCCTCTGGGCAGGTGATTTCCTGGGTCCTCCACGTTGGCCCTGCAGGCCCCTACCGAGCCTGTGTGACCGCGCTCTTAAACATCCCACAACTGCCTGGATCCAGAGCCACCTCCAGGGAGCCTCCCTTGCCCACCCTGCCCACCTGTGTGTTCATTTCCTTTCCCAACCAGACTCTGCCTGGCCCCAACAAGAGGGCTTGGGAAGAGGAGCTGTTTGCAGAAATATAAGAGAAGCTGGAACCTTCTGAGCTCCTGGTATTGGAGAGAGCAGCTGAATTGAAGTTCCATGAGCAAATTCTGGAATCCTGTGGTGATGGGAGCTCAGGGTCCAGCAGGTGGGTTGGATGAACTGGCGAATGGTCTGAGCACCCCATAGACAGGTGTGGGAAGGCTTGGCCAGGCCGGTATCTGAGGATGTGGGTCAGGGTGCAGGGCACAACTAGTCTGTCCCACCTGGGACACCTCCATGGCTGTTTTGGACTGAATCATGTTCCCTCCAGATTCCTCTGTTGAAGCCCTGGGCCTTTAAGGAGGTAATTAAAGTTAAATAAGCTTAGGAAGGTGGGGCTTTAATTCCATAAGACTGGTGTCTTTATAAGAGGAAGAGACATCAGCGATCTCCTCTCACCTCTCCCCGAGTGCATACAGGTGGTCATCTGAGGACACAGTGATGTGGCCAAGAAGCAAGCTCTTACCAAACAACAACCCTGATGGCCCCTTAATCTTGGACGTCCAGCCTCCAGAACAATGAGAAAAAGAAATGTCTGTTGATTAAGCTGACTCCCTGCAGTACTGTTACGGCAGGCTGGGCTAATAAGGCATGGCCCACGCTGCCCCTCTCACCCTCCAGGTGCTTCATCCTTTTCCTGCCCTAGGGGCGCTGGCCTGTCCTCTGCAGGCCCTGCACTGTGGCTGTGTCCTTCTCAGAACTGGCCCTAGGGGATATAAAGGGCCTGGGGCCTGCTCGCTCTTGGGGGGGACAGTGGGTCACTGTACCCACATCTCCTGTCTCGTCCCATGGTGTTAACTCTTCTGTTGCTTCACAGGCCTCTCTTGGGGCACAGGGTTCTCCCCTGCATGAAGGCTTATACACAAGGCAAATTTCACTGTGTCTCACAGTAGCCTACGTGTCCAAGGCCCCAGCTCTGCTGGCGCTCTGCTCCCTGGGCAGTGGAGACGGGAGAGACTGGTCTGCAAGTACTACACCGCTCTCCAAGACAAGCCCTGTGCTGCAGCCATGGGGACATGGCCAGCCCCATGCACCTGCCTGCTCAGTGTTTAGAACAGTTTCATCGGGATCGCTCACTCACAGTCAGCGCCCAGCCCGGCCTGGGCCCTCCTCACCGCCTCCTCTGCCTTTGAGGACGGCGTGGTCCTTGGGGCACAGGGCCTCATGGCCCCTAGGGACAAAAGGGTCTCCCAGAAACAGGCAGCCCAGCAGCGGCTTTGTGGCAGGTGAGCATTCTCACCAAGTCTCCTTGGGGAGGGGGAGAGAAGTCTACAAACTAAACAGCACTCACATGGAAACTTGAGTCTGAGCCAAATGAAAAACAGATTTCACATGGCAATTGGTTCCAACAACTTTTCTGGAAAGCAACTGTATATTTATACAACATTGGCCGCCTTTTACATTGCAGAGGGGTGGGGAAGAGCAGTGGGCTTTAGAAGTGATAGCACCTATGCTGTCACCAGTGTGGCACTTTCAGACAGCCGGAAGAACAGAAGCCGTATTATGGGAAAGACAAGAGATTCCCTCAGGAAGCGGGAACCCAGGTAATGAAGGATGCATTCTCGAAGTCTCTTCCCATCCTAAAACGTGTGACTCTGGAGCTAGACTATAGGGTTCAATTCCCAGCTTGACCCCTCTCAGGTGGTGAGGCCCCAGGCAAGAAAGTGCTCTGACTCTGATGTCCTTGTGGCCACACCCAATGGCTGTCACTGGGTCAGGATGCCCTGTCTGAGGTGGTGCTGGGAACTGTGCTCCAAACCACAGGCAACGGTGGCTAGACTGCGGAGAACACCCCAGGAGACCCAGACCCTCCTGCTAAGTGAGGGACAGCAGAGAGGGAAGCGGGGTCGAGCTGCCAGGCGTGTATGACCGTGGGAGACTCTCGGTGGGCTCAGCCTTCAGGAGGCACAGCTAGGCCTTCTCGCTGTTCTCCAGCTGATGTGAAATCAGTGTTTACACCCCCCTTGCCGTGTTTCTTGTCCCGTGTAGAGTCTGAGCGGGAAATGCTGAGAAAGCAAAGCTCTGGCATTGCTGCCTCTCTTGGTGTGGAAGCAAAAAGCACGTGAATTTGCCACCAGTTTGTCATCAGGAGTGCTCTGCCTTCACCTTGCTGACTGGCAAACACCTGCTGCTCAAAGGGGTGATAGGGCCTGCTAAGCCACATGGCTTTTTTAATAGCAGACCTGGAAGGCTGGTCCCCACCCTGTTCTCATTCGGTGGGTTTGTACTCAGGCCTGCATAGAAGGGCCCCATCTACTGGCCCACGGGCACACTGCCCACAGGCCTAGGGTCAGCCTGGAGAGCCATGCTTTTTGGCAGCAGAAATGGAACCAAGTCACCTAAGGCGGCACTGTTGGGGACTCAGGCTTTCCTAGCAGGTTAGACCTTGGGAAAGGCTGTAGTCTTATTTTCCCTTCAGTCCACCTTCCTCTGGAGCCTAATAGACTCAGGAATTGAGAACATTCCATAGGCTTAAGCTCCCTGTACTGGAACTTTCTTCTGCTTTCTAGAAACAGCAAAGTAAACCTTGGTTAGGTCACAGAGCTTGACAGAAGGCATGATTTAAAGTGACGCATCGAAGATGCAGGCACCTCTGAACTAGTGAGACTCGGGGCCTCATGGCACCCAGAGCAAAAGTAAAGGCACAAGCCAGGGAGAGCCTCAGGCCTCTCTTCCCTTCTGTCCCGGCTGTGCTGCAGGAATCACTCCTGTGGCCTGTTCCCGCCCACACGCGTATTTTATTATCACACAAACTACTGATTTATCAAACAACATTCTGAAAACACAGAAAAGTATGAAAAAGAAAAACCAAATAAACTATTTAGGTCAACTTGTGTCAATCCTGGTGCTTTCTGCCGATCTCTTCTCTCCATGCGAGTAATATAAAAACAAGAGCATCTACAAGGACACATCCCTCTGGTCCCTGCATTCTGTGCTCAGTACAGTGTGCTTCTTCCCAGATGACTAAGTGTCCTTAACGCTGATTTAAACTGGCTGGAAGTGGTCTATAACCAGAACTGGCCTGACCATCTCTTTCCTGAAAGGTGGATGTTTCCAGTCTTTGGCTGGCATAAATAATCCCCTTAGGCAGCAACAGCTCACAGGTCAATTGTTCCCTTGGCTTTGAACTTTTTTGCAGACCGCTCACTTGACCGCAGCTGGAATTTGCTACCGTAAATGTAGGAAATGAAGCCATCGATCTCCACGGTGAACACACAGTTTAGCTTGGGGATAACTAAAAAAAAGTAGGAGAAAAAGGCTAAGGAAAAAATCCTGGCAGTTAGTTCACTTTTACAGAAACTATCATTCCCAAGATGCTTGTATTAGAAAATAAACAAAGCTACTAGGGAAGACATTAGGAAATGGAGGAACCCACAAAGTTAACAATACCAGGATGAAGGTGATGATTCTACCAGAAGGCCCATTTACTCACATTTTAAATATAACTCAACACCTAGTTTTCAGGGTGAAAGGCTATGAACCAAACTCCCAGAATCAAAAACTCCCAGAAAAACTGCCACAAACAGGTCTTACCACATAACCTGCAGACAGACTCATGGCTTTATGCTTCCTGGGGAAACCTGTACACCACTTTCTGAGGTTTAAAATGAGAGCAGAGGAACATTTAGGGAAATGGAAGCAAGCCGCAAGAAATCCAAGGGTCAAAAATGAAAGGAACAACCCCCACTGTGGTTTTGAAATCTCTGGATTCGTGGGCAAGGCAGGGGTGTGGGAATCCTGACAGACCAGGTGCTCCTCTGCCAGAGCGGTGAGCACAACAGGCAGATGAGCAGGGACTCACTTCCCTGGATCCCAGGGCGCGGGCTCTGGGAACTCCAGGGGCAGGCGCTGCCTTGGCTTCCTCCCTTCTAGCTCTCTGGCTACAATCCTCTGGGAGGCAGCAGCCTTTGGGCAGGTGGAGGGTCCCAGTCCTGGAAACAGACCCAGGTGTCTGGAGGCAAAGCCAAGCAACCCTTCCTTCCCTTGATCATATCTGGCCATGGTGGCTGGGCTGACAAGTGTCTCATGGAGAGCCTTGGGTGCCAGGATGGTCTCTCCAGGCTCGAGATGTAAGACAGGCAGGGATCTGCCGACTCGAAAGGCCAAACTACCTTTAGAGTCCTTAGGAAAGGGCCGATGAGTTGGCTGTGGTGGCCCTAGCCACAGCCATCCAGTCACATACCTTTCAGGCGGTCTTCTTTAGTGATGATTTTGAAAACATGCTTTGTTTCTTGTAGAAGGATCCCTGTAACACCCACATAGGAGGGGCACTTGGATTTTGTAACTGCAAAGGAAAAGGGCAGTTCAGGGCTCAGGCCTCTGTGCTATTAGCGGAGCCACAGGCAGCCAGGCCTGTTGGGGATGAGGGCTCTGTTCTCAACCTTGAGCCAGCAGAGGAAGAAAGGGCACCAGGCGGGGCATGGTGAGGGGCAGCACTCCTGTCCTAAGTGCTGGCTACTCTGCTGGGCATGGACAAACCCAGGTTTCCCAGTCCCTTACTGGGGGCGTTACAGCCTCTGTGCTGCTCTGATAAGGTGTTCTTCAGAGGGCCTGCTGCCACAGGGGTCCTAGGCAGGATTCTGGAGCCAAGAGGTCACACATGTATCCAATACCACCAAGACCCACAGTTGGGTTGCTCTGGCAAGGCCAAGTCTCACTTACAGGACCTGAATGAACACCTGTTCACCATGGTCTTCCTGTAACCTCCTACACTCTGGCCAGAATCGGCAGCCTCTACAGGTCACCCAGCAGTGAGCTGCCACCACGGCAGCAGGCCCCTCACCTCCTGCAACCCATCTCCCGTGTAGCCAGTACATGGTCACGGAACACCTGCTGTGTCTGGCACTGTCCTAGGCAGGTGCTGGGCACAGTAGTGAAAAGGGCAGGCCTGGGTCCCGCTCTCAGGGAGCTGTTGTTCTAATGCGGGAGGGGTAACGAATACAGACAACTGTGTTTTCTGAAGTGGTAAGTGCTACGAAAAAAAACAAGGGCTGGGTAATGGGGGAGAGGGGTCACCTTTAGTAATGGTAGACCCCTGGGAAGTGAGATCTGAACAGAGACCCAAATAACGAGAAAGAATCAGTCTGTGAGCACAAAGAACTCCTGGGCAGAGGGAAGAAGCAAATGCTAAGACCCTGAGGCAGGGCCAGGCCTGGTGAGAAGCAGAAAGCTGGCCAGTGTGGTTAGACCTGCTGCCCAAGGAGACTGGACAGGCTGTTTGGACCACAGTAAAGAGGCAGAAGGGACAGAACTTTTTCAGTTAAAAAAAATCCTCCCTCTGGCTGCCTGGTCAGGGGAGGAGCAGTGTGCTGGTAGGAAGAGGGTTAGGCGGCTTTGCAATAATCCAGGGGAGGAGCAGTGGCTTAGATTTGGATGTTAGGGTGTGCTCATGCCTTGGAGGTGGGGATGAGGAAGGAGATGTGGATGCCTCCTAGGCTTTCGGCCTGAACCACCAGAGTGAACAGTGCACTATTAACTGTGGCCCTCAGCAGTACTCAGTGGTATCACTGACACTGATCTCAGTGGCAACTGAGACGACAAAGACCAGGGGAAGGGCTGATCTGAGGAGAGACCCAGGGTTATGTTTCAGATGTGTAAAGTTTACAGTGACTACTGCCCAGCTGGGTGGCTATATCCAGCAGACAGTTGAATTCAAAGAGTTCAATGGTAAGGTCTGTGTTGGAGATGACAACTTGGGGACTGCTGGCCCAGAGCTGACATTTAAAACCATGGGACCGTTCAAGGTAGCAGGCTGTGTGCGGATACCAGCAGGGGTCTGTGTGTGGAGAAGGCACACAGAGACCATTTAAGAGCATCCAACAAGTGGCCAGAATGGACTAAGACGGCTATAGTCATCTCCTGTCCTAAGTGCTGGTGATGTGGGGGTCTCAGCAGTGAAAGAAATGGCACTGAAGGATCTTGGGCACCCGGATGATGTGCTTGTTGGGCAAATTACCTGAAACAATAGCGCCGTGAAGGTCTGCCTTTAGAAGCTTGGCCTGGATCATCTGTGGCTGCCTAAGAGGTAAACAGAAGCCTTCAATGTATACCATAATGATAAATTCTGAGAGAAGTAAACAGGTCTACTGCAGGGAGCTGCCCGTGAGAACGGGGTCCTTTGTCTGAAGGACACAGCTCTGGGAGCTGCCTCAGTCCTTGAGGGTTTGCTTGCAAACATAGCTCTCTGTCCCGCCACCCCAGAGATTAGGCGATTATTTACTGCAGACACCTGGAGTTCTGGGCAAACTTCTCACGCACAGGGAAATGTTATCTGGTGTAAGAAATAATAACAGGGTGCCATTCCCATGTTCTCAAGATTTCTTGTGACTTTTTGTAAGATGTATAGGTCAACCAAGAAAAAATGTTAACTGTCTTGTCTTTCTCACGCTCTCCTGTATCAACATAAGATGCTGAATAAAGTCGTGGTCAGACCGCTTCCCTTTGTGGAGACGTGTCTGAACCTCTCAACCCCATCTTTGTTGTAGAATTCTTTTGCTGTAGTTTTCCTTCTCAGCCGCGCCATGCACGTTCTCGGGACCTGATCCACTTTGCCGGCTGGCACCGGCAGTCTACAGACTTCTGCAGCCAGGCGATGCTAATAGCAGGGTCCCTTAGGTTCTGCTTCAAAGGGCAAGGCTTCAGAATTGTGACTCACGTGTCTGGTTTGAGGCCGTTGCATAGATCCCGGATGTACTGTTTCCAGAGTTCATGTAGAGGGAGAAAAAGACTGTATCTGTGGCAAATTCAGATAGAGGTAAAAAGTTAGGCCATGTGACATTTATAATATATGACAATATAACATCCAAAGAGCACAGAGCTTGGCTTGATGCCAAGGACAATGACCTGCATCACTGGGGCCTGGGTGCAAATCCTAGTTCTACTTCCTATAACCGCACTGAAATCCAGTACTTTCACCTCTCAAATCTTAGTTTCCTCTCCAGTAGAACACTCTCAAGGCTAAGTTTTTGCTAATGAGAAGAGAAAGACGTTGCCTTCCTTTGCCCCTTCATCTTTCCTGCTGATTAGATGCAGCCGTGACGGCTGGCACTCAAGCAGACACCTTAGATAAAGCTGGTGCAGCAGCAAGGATGCACCTGAGGCTGCACTCTGGGGTGTCTGATGGCTGTGGAACTGCCTGCTGCACCAGCCCAGGATGGTATTCAACTGGACTTTTCACAAGAGAAAAGGAGCCACTGCTACTGGCTTATTATTTAAGTAACTGCTGTTTTGAGGTTTTCTGTTATAGGAAGCTGACCCCAATAAGTCCTCAGTAAACAGGAGTGGCTGGTTGTCATAAGTCCATGTGCAAGGTGATAGGGTCTGCCTGGAGGGTGAGAAGTGGTGGGGTGCCGGGGAGGAAGCAGGTGAGGGGACCCCAAATGGGCCTTCCTGATGCTTCACGAGGAATCCGCTTAACGAAGCCACTGGTTAGAGCAAATGAGAACCTCAGGCTGAAACCCAAAGTGGACTCTGTCGGTAGGGACACGGGCGAGGCACACCAGGGGCAGGCAGCAGTCCCTTCCTCCTCCCCAAACCCAGCTGATTTTGTGAGGGGGCCATGAACAAAGCGACAGATTCTGTCTTGTGGGATGTGGGAGGCTATTTGGCTACAGATCTTGGAACCAAAGCATATGAACAGTCTTAAGACATGCAAATGCAGAACTGTAGCCAAGGAGTGTCAGCTGGAGGGAGGAACATGTCCTCCCACAGAGAGTGATGTCTCTCTCAGAAACTTCTGAAACACATGGGCAGCACGTTCTTTGGCAATAAAACCCCAATGGGTGACTGTCTAGTGCTATTAAAAGCTACAGAGAGATACATGTTAAGAAGTATCAGTTCCTTTTGTTCTAAGAAAACTGTCGCCCTGTTGTCATGGGCGACAGACTCACTTTTGGCACTGGCCTTATTAGTTAAGGATAGGACAGAAGCCAAATTCAAAAAGGTCTGAATTGGTAAAGGAAGGCTGCCCCCTTGTGGCAGAAATGGGAGAGGCTCTCTTAGCTTAGGCGGAGCAGGGGCTGCCTAGCTTCCCAAAGTGAAGTTGCTCAGCTGTGCCAGACTCTGCAACCCTACGGACTGTAGCCCACCAGGCTCCTCCGTCCGTAGGATTTTCCAGCGAGAATACTGGAGTGGGTTGCCATTTCCTTCTCCAGGGGATCTTCCCGACCCATGTATTGAATCCGGGCCTCCCGCGTTGCAGGCAGACTCTTTACGGTCTGAGCCACCAGGGAATCCCCTAGCTTTCCAAATCCGTACTCAGTACTAGGAAGATTATGCTGCTGGCATGGAAAGGTAGGAAAAGCTCGCCATACCTCTGCTGCTCTGGTTTAATGTCAAAGAGCCGCAGCTCCCTCCTCTGCTTGGCAGAAAGGCCTTTAGATTTCTTTCTCTTCTCCTTTTGCTTCCGGTGAGTGAAGTACTCCAGGACAACGGCCTTGCGTTGCAGGTGGTCCTCTAGGGCTTGCTGGCTCATGCGGGGCATGCTCCGCTTCAGGAAGGCCCTCACAAAGGCCTCGGCCCGCTGGGCTCCCGAGTGCTGCTTGGGAACAAGACGGGGCGGTGCTGCTCTGGCTGGGGCCACCCAGGGCCCTGGGCCCTCCCACACAGCACCGCAACAGCAGGTGGCCACCTTCGCCGACCCACCTATCTACCCACTGAGGCCCACACAGCCTCTTGTTGGCCGAGTGTCCACCAAACCAGCTGGCCAGAAGTGAAAGCCACATTTAAATGTCAATTTGTAACTGCCACACAGATCAATCACCTCAGACTCCAACTTCCTACTCTACTTCTTTGAGGTTAGTTAAGAACAAAAACAAAAAGCCACAGCAAAAACCCAAATGGACAAAAACATTGTTATTTGGAAGAAAAGACTTCTCTCATCCTTGGAAGGGAGGAAAGCTTGAGAGACAATAAGGCAACAGTATTTAATCAATCATGATCAAATGAAGGCAAGTGATGGCCTCAAAGGAAATGATCCTAACACTAGGAAAAAACAGCATCATCAAGAACTCCAGGTTGGGCCCAGCTGCAGCAATTTTGACACTAGCCATATCATTAATACTCTATATTGAGTCTTCAGCCTTGCAGACGTGGCTTGGTACTCTCCTAGTTGGTTCTGGCATTGCATGAAGGAAGAAACTGTCAGCCCTGCACGTTCACGCTTCTCCACACAGAGCAGAGCATCATGTGGCTGCGACTGAGCGCCTGCGCTTAGAGAGAGCTTCTGGGCAAGTAACTGTCATGACTGCGTGTAATTCTTGAAAGAACATGCACTGCTGTCTCTCAGGTTGAAGTTCCACCAGTCTCTTCCTCATTCCAGTGCCTTTGCCCAGATGTGTGCCACAGCCCCAGGGAGCACTGAGGTTCTACTGAGGCTCGCCCTCTTGGCAGGGCCTTTCCTGGACTTCTGTTACACTAACTGGGCTGCAAACACCTTGGAGCTCATGTGTTGATAGTAATCAAGCTCTCATTTCATGGAGCAGACATGGGCTTGGGGATGGGTGGGAGATGGGGATAAATGTGATACACACAATCTTCAAGGTTCCCCATAGTAAGGAGGGCAGTCAGCTTCAGCTCTGTGCTTTTAAATGCTAAGTAAAAATTCACTATCATCGCTATTATTATTGTGAGAGGACATCTGATTCTTTAAACACCTAAGTGGCCCACCTTTCATGCAGAAGCCAAATAAAGGTGTATCAGTTTTTCAAAATCTTGATTCCCTAAGTAACTCCCTCATTATGAGTCACCAGTGAAGCTTCTGCCCAACTGACAAAGTATGTCTGTAGCACCCAGATATGACCCATAAATTATACTTCTGAAATATGATCTGTCTTCCCTCTTCAGGAGTGAAGCGGGCAGAGTAACAAGGTCAAATGACAGTGCTCACCATGACAGGCTTCAGGGGAGCACAGGCTGGTGCCCCCCACATGGTGAGGTGACACACCTCAAGAAGTCCCAGTTTACCAAACCTGACTCTGGGAAAGCAGGCCAGCAGAACAACAGACCTTGATTAAACCTAACATGTCTGCTGGAGACGTGAGGAGTAAACTGTGGGAAAGGTAAGAAGCCGCTGAGCCATCTTTGCCATCACCTCTGTTGCTCCCAGACCCCCTGCCCAAGCACCGTACCTGAACGTCGAGCTCTTTTGCCTCTTTCTGAGAAAAGGCATGGTAGACCACACCTAGGGGGCAAAAAAAACACACACAAACATGGAAAGATCAATCCTGCTGGCTATGGCTGTAAAATCCAAGGCTTTTCTAACCAGGAAAAGCACTTTGCTTATCAAGAGACAGAAGATGGGTGGTCCAAAGAGCACAGCACCAGAGCTTTCTCAGATGCCTAAGGTCCTACCCTCCAGCCACATCCATCCACCCTAGCAGTCCCAGCGGTGTGCTTCAGTGCTTCTCAAACTTGAATGTGTGTCAGAGTCTCTGGAATCTGTTGCTCTAGAACTCTAAGAATGTATCTCATTTAACAGTTATGTGACAGGGCTTTTCAGGATGAGGACAGTTGAAACTATTACATTTTGTTTACTGTTTGATGTTTAAAAAAAGACTTTTCACATTTTATTATCAATGAAGCTGAGATGTATCATACAACTGATGGTGTCCTAAATTGATAAAATACCATAGAGCTTTCTTCAAGCTCAAAATACATATTGCTCAACATGGTTTCAACCTTCAAAAATTTTCACACTCTTGTTTCTTAATTTCTTCTTCTGAAGAAGACAGGGATTGAAATCTGTTTGTAGAAAGTAACTTGCAGGGTATGGAACCCCATGAATGACTGCAACTGTCACAGGTGACTAGCATTAAACCAAGAAGCCTTTTTTTTTCCTCCTATATCAGACATCTAACAGTTATTGAGCCCTCAATACTTACCATGACCGATTAAAAGCTATGTATATTTTATCTCATACTTTCTGAGTGACCATTTTAAAGGCGTTATTATTCCTATTATATAGTCCCAGGACGCGCCAGTGGTAAAGAATTCGCCTGCCAATGCAGAAGACACAAGAGAAATGGGTTCAATCCCTGGGTTGGGAAGATACCCTGGAGGAGGCAACCCACCCCAGTATTCTCGCCTGGAAAATCCCATGGACAGAGGAACCTGGTGGGCTACAGTCCATGGGGTTGCAAAGAGTCGGAGATGACTAAGCACACACACACATTCCTATTATGCTCTGAGAAAATTGGAAGTTCAAATATGCTGAGACACTTAACTCGATCACGTAGATCGAGAGGCAGAAGTGGAACTTAACATCCAGTTTAACGGTGTCACTCCCCTGCCTATATAAATTGCCTAGGGTGCTTGCTCACCTCTGCTATGCTCAAACTCTCAAAGCCTTGGGTTAGTGGTATTGTTCCCCAGCGCGCTCTCTGCGCTTTACACCAGAAAAGGGTCGTTCACAGAACCGCTGGCTGGTCAGACACCATTATCAGTACCTTCAGTTCAGATCAGTCACTCAGTCCTGTCCGACTCTTTGCGACCCCATGGACTGCAGCACACCAGGGTTCCCTGTCCATCACCAACTCCCGGAGCTTGCTCAAACTCATGTCCATTGAGTCGGTGATGCCACCAACCGTTACAAAAGGGGAAACCGGGTTGTAGAGAGGAAAAGGGACCACGCCACCATGGGAGACAGCAGCCAAGTCAGACCAAGGCCTTGGGCCCTCCTCTAGCACCACTCACCAGGGAGCAGGGAGCCCCCCTCCCCCTCCTCCGGCCCAGAGAACCCGACATCAGTTTCTAGTTCAGAGGCTGCGCCAGGCCAATCGGGACTCCGGGCCACAGTTACACTTCTAGAAGGCGGGACAATGCCCACGGCAGTTCCGTCCAGACTCCCCTGCAACCCTGTCACCCACCAATACCGAGGCCTAGTCTCCGGCTCTCTAACACCCCACACCTCTCCAGTTTCGTGGCCCTCAACCCGGCTTACTCGTCATTCTCGGACCGCTTCCGGGGCGCTCTGCTGACGTCTCCTTCAGGCGTCGCTCACTCTTCACCCGTCTCTACTTTCTTCAGCAGCCCTCGACCACTAGAGCCTCTCTCGTCCAAGTTTGTGGCGCAGACGTTCCTTGTGCCCGAAGTCGCGCGGGAAGCAGGTTGTCAGGCGAACGACCTGCTACTCGGAGCTGGAGTCCCGGGTTCCTAGCTCAGGGGTGGCGCCGCCCGTGACGTCACCGACGCGCGCCGATTTAGGATGACGCCTGCTGATTTAGGATGACGCCTGCGCGTCGGGGCGGACCCCCGCGCGCGGAGCACTGCGGATCGACCGAGTCGCTGTCTAATGGCTCTCTCTCAGTTTGTGTGTTTTGTAGGCGAGGGACTGCCAGAAGCAATAGGGTTGGAGTTGGGGAGTGTGGAGTTTGTGAAGTCCTGGAATAGAGCGAGACGAGTCGACTTGGAGAGGACGGAGGGAGGTTGGGGACGCGAGGAGGGTGGAAATGGGTTTGGGGATGGTGGTGGTGGTGGAGGAAATGAGTTCTGTACGATCCCTAATCAGTGCTCTCTACAGGGTCAGCGGAGGCACGGAAGTTGGGGTAGGAAGTTCTTGTTTGTCTCTGCTGCAGGCTAGCTGTGTGATCTCGCTTAAGGCACTTTCCACCTCGGGGCCTCACTTTTCCCGTGTACTGTGAGTGGGGTTGGGCTTGATGGTCTCTGAAATACTAGGTTCTGTCAATAAGGTAAAAGGCAAGGAATGGATTATTATTGCCCTGGAGATGGGTTCAAGAAATGTGGCTGGAAGGCCTGGTGGACATCTCTTACAAGTGATCCGATGGTGCACAGAATCATGCAGCCTGAACTTTTGCCCAGTGCTGAGCCTGGGCTGGGTGCTGCTCTGGAAGGAAAAGCAGTATGACACTTTTCTTCTAAGCAGGTGCTTCTCAGTTTTCAGTACGGTATGCTGCTGCTGCTGCTAAGTTGCTTCAGTCGTGTCCAACTCTGCGACCCCAAAGACGGGAGCCCACCAGGCTCCCCCGTCCCTGGGATTCTCCAGGCAAGAACACTGGAGTGGGTTGCCACTTCCTTCTCCAATGCATGAAAGTGAAAAGTGCAAGTGAAGTCGCTCAGTCGTGTCCGACGCTTAGCGACCCCATGGAATGCAGCCTACCAGGCTCCTCCGTCCATGGGATTTTCCAGGCAAGAGTACTGGAGTGGGGTGCCATTGCTCCCTTTAAAGGAAAAGTTTTCTCAAGGAACCCTGGGAGTATGTCCATACATTCTAGTTTTAGAAACATTGGCTTAAGTTTCTTTGAGTGGTGACCTTGCGTCATTTGATATTAAACATTAGACTGCAGGCCCTGATATTGGGTGACTTGTCTAGCATTTACCTTATATGTATATTGCCACCAAAATGGAAACAGCATTGAAACCAAAATGTGTTGCACTTGCAGACCCCTGAAAATACCTAGGAATCTCTGGGACTAAGTTTAAGAAACTGCTCTTGGGGTTAGTTATGTGAACTATCATTCCTTGTTGTTCAGTTGCTAAGTCGGGTCTGATTCTTTGCGACCTTTAGCACATCAGGCTCCTCTGTCCTTCACTATCTCTTGGAGTTTGGTCAAATTCATGTCCTTTGTGTTGGTGATGCTCTCTAACCATTTCATCCTCTGCCACCCCCTTCTCCTCTTGCCTTCAGTCTTTCCCAGCATCAGGGTCTTTTCCAGTGAGTTGGCTCTTCCCATCAGGTGGCCAAAGTATTGGAGCTTCAGCTTTAGCATCAGTTCTTCCAATGCATATTCAGGGTTGATTTCCTTTAGGATGGACTGGTTGGATCTCCTTGCAGTCCAAGGGACTCTCAAGAGTCTTCTCCAGCACCACAGTTTGAAAGAATTAATTCTTCTTTGCTCAGCCTCCTTTATGGTCCAACTATCACTTCCATACATGACTACTGGAGAAACTATAGCTTTGACTATACAGACCTTTGTTGACAAAGTTATGTCTCTGCTTTTGAATACACTGTCTAGGTTTGTCATGACTTTCCTTCTAAGGAGCAGGCATCTTTTAATTTCATAGTTGCAGTCACTGTCTGCAGTGATTTTGAAGCCCAAGAAAATAAAATCTGTCACTGCTTCCACTTTTTCCCCATCTATTTGCCATGAAGTGATGGGACCAGATGCCATGATCTTGATTTTTTGAATGTTGAGTTTTAAGCCAGCTTTTTACTTTCCTCTTTCACCCTCATCAAGAGGCTCTTTAGTTCCTTTTCACTTTCTGCCATTAGATTGGTATCATCTGCTTATCTGAGGTTGTTGACATTTTTCTCATCAATCTTGATTCCAGCTTGTGATTCATCCAGCCCAGCATTTCACATGACATACTCTGCCTATAAGTTAAATAAGCAGGGTGACAATATGCAGCCTTGACAAACCCCTTTCCCAATTTGGAACCAGTCCCTTGTTCATGTCCAGTTCTAACTGTTGCTTCTTGATCTGCATACAAGTTTCTCAGGAGACAAATAAGGTGGTCTGGTACTCCCATCACTTTAAGAATTTTCTACAGTTTGTTGTGATCCACACAAAGTGAACTAACATATCTGTATTTTAAAACAGCATACAACAGCAGAAGATAGCAAGAGCCAATTTCAGAGCTATACGCAAGCAGGCCCTTTTGAGCAGGACCTTTGTGATTATGGAGATAAGGGAGAAGGCAAACCTCAGTTTTTTAGGACTTTTTCAAGGGTTGTTAGGAGTTTTAACTTCCAGTTGACCCTAGATGAGTCTCCTGTAGAATTCTATGATTGTGGTGGCGTGAGCACTCCCTGAACTGCAGTTATTCCATAGTCCCTGATTACTAAATTCTTTTTAAAAAGCAAACAAACTACTTAATTGTCCTTAGGAAATAATTGTATATGTATGCAGAGAGATACCTGTCCTTACAGGTATGTTATTGTGATTGTTGTTTAGCAGAAATTTGAAAACTTTTGAAAATAAGGGATTAAACAAATGAAGTATGTGCTAATTAATTAGGTTAATTAAATGCATTATAATCACAGGATAAGCTTCAAAAATTCATATTCTTTGCCATCACTGGAGATTCTTATTTAGTTGGTGGGGAGAAGGCAATGGCACCCCACTCCAGTACTCTTGCCTGTAAAATCCCATGGACGGAGGAGCCTGGTAGGCTGCAGTCCATGGGGTCGCTAGGAGTCGGACACGACTGAGCGACTTCCCTTTCACTTTTCACTTTCATGCATTGGAGAAGGAAATGGCAACCCACTCCAGTGTTCTTGCCTGGAGAATCCCAGGGACGGGGGAGCCTGGTGGGCTGCCGTCTATGGGGTCGCACAGTGTCGGACACGACTGAAGTGACTTAGCAGCAGCAAAGAATTTTCCCAGGTGATTTTGTTGAATAAGTTTGGAAACTATAGTATGGTATCTTTATATAACTTATATCATGGAATACCGTGCAGCCATTAATCAAATGACGTTCTATTTTTTAAAAAGTGTTCAAAATATTAAAGTATATAACCAAATAGTACAAATAGTATATACACAAAAAGGATTGAAAAGAACTATAATAATATACTGAAAGTTTCTATACCTGTGTAAGTGAACTTGTGAGAGATTCTTTTTTTGTCCATTTTCTAAATTTTATTCAGTGAAAATAAGACTTCCTTAAATTTTTTTTTTATAGCTTTGAAACACGGATACCCGTTTTTCCCACTAGCAGCCTTGCAAGCGATCCATGGGAAGTCAAGCTTTGTTAGTATCATGCAGGTGACTTTCCCCTATCCCTGAACAACTTATTGTAAAGAACTTCAAATATGCAGAAAAATGGAAAGAAGTCTATAGTGACTATTCTTATGCTCTTAGATTATACAGTTAACATTTTGTTATATTTGTACAAGTTTCTTTTGATTGCTGCTTTAAGACACTCAGGCTATTAGATTGAGCACTCAAAGAAAATTTCATATGCAAAGTCAAAAAGATTAAGCCTCAGCTATTAAATAAGTGCATATCCATGAAAATTAGGACACTTCTTGTAAATAAACACAACTAAATCAATAGAAATAATTTATCTAACAGCCTCTGACAATACAGTGGAAAAAAATTTTTTTTCTGCGTTCCTTTTCCTCCACTTTTGGATTAAAGAAAGACATCGTTACTAGTAGAGTTTCTGCCATTCCTTTAAATGTAAGAAAAGGTAATGATCCTGAAGAAACACCAGCACACCTGCAGTGAGAGCATGGAAAGCTTTCATTTCAATGAAAGTTGCAATCCTCAAAGTTCAAAAAAGTCAGCATGTTATTTTATGTATTGTACATACTTCTATATGTGTATATACGTAGATACACATATGTATATACACATTCATACACATATTTGTAAATTTTTATTCTGTGTTTCCTTTAAATGATTAAAGAGGGATAAGGCCTGTCCATGCTGCTTTTCTACAACAGGAAGGCCTTGTCTGCAATGGGTTGGCAGCAGTACCTGCTTCCTAGGGTGCCTGTGAGCACCCAGAGAGATGATGCCCATGTTCAGTGGCGTGGCATAGATAGCACAGTTTGAGAAATGAGGGTTATTATCTTCCTCCCTACAAAGCTGAAAGTCCCTCAGGCTCAAGGTTATGAACATCCCTGGCCCTGTTTTGCCGCTGATCTGTAAACTGGTCCAGATGTGGCATATGGACAAGAGGAGCTGGGAATGATGGTGGTGTCAGGGTGACCTGGACACAGCAGCCCCAGCGATCATTCTTTAGGCTTACTCGTGTCACTGCCCACTCTGGGAGATTGAAGAGACTAGGCAGTAAGGTCCTAGTGCGGACACTGGACGTTTCTTTCAGGCAAACCCTCTCCTGCTGGGTAACTGGGTATTTTAGCTACAAGAAGCAAAGAACTGGCATGTAAAGGAGGATGCCATGTCAATCTCTCTGGTCAAGAGGCAGTGCCATGCTCTAAATCAATTTCAGATCAGCCATTTAGGTTTTTGAATAGCAAGGACTATAATACATGTCATGTGTGGTCAAATTGCAGTGTCTGAAAGCCAGATCATTCAGTCAACATCCAGATGTCACACTTCAAGGCTACCTTGATCCCACGGGTCTAAAATGCAACTTTTATAGATCTGCCCAGTTCCCTGAAGAAATTTCATGCTGAGCTGAACCCCCTGGGAAATGCTTGGTTTTGGTTTTCATGATGCAGTATCTACATGGGATTCCCTGGTGGCTCAGTGGTAAAGATTTCTACCTGCAATGCTGGAGACCCAGGTTTGGTCTCTGGGTCAGGAAGATCCCCTGGAGAAGGAAATGGCAACCCACTCCAGTACTCTTGCCTGGGAAACCCACAGAAAGAGGAGCCTGGAGGGCTACAGTCCATGGGATCACAAAAGAGACACGATTGAGCAACTAAACAACAACATCTGAACACACAGGAGGCTCTTTGGGGTCTTAAGAGGTCTCCTTCGGTGGATGTGTGGGGTAGATCTTGAGGCACTTGAAGGATTTATAGGGAAACCTCTGTGGGCTTCATGGGCGTGTGTGCATGCAGCTCCTATTTCTCCTTACTTGTGCTTAACTTTGGGGGAGTTGTCATTGGCTCCTGGCTGAAGAGCTGTGTGTTTACATATGTGTGTGTCCAGGCTAGTTCAAAATGTGGGGAACTGGGAAGGAGAAGGAGCTGATATAAAATCACCCCAAATGAATTGGGATGGACTGGAAAGTGAAGAGACCCCTGTTTTTTGTATTGAGTCTCAAAGCCCTCTGGGAAGTAGGGGTAGTCTTCTCCCTTCTCTTCTGTTCTTTAATATACACCATACAGCTTCAGTTCAGTCACTCAGTCGTGTCCAACTCTTTACGACCCCGTAAATTGCAGCACGCCAGGCCTCCCTGTCCATCACCAACTCCTAGAGTTCACTCAAACTCACATCCATCGAGTCAGTGATGCCATCCATCCATCCCGTCTTCTGTCGTCCCCTTCTCCTCCTGCCCCTAATCCTTCCCAGCATCAGAGTCTTTTCCAATGAGTCAACTCTTCGCATGAGGTGGCCAAAGTACTGGCGTTTCAGCTTTAGCATCATTCCTTCCAAAGAACACCCAGGGCTGATCTCCTTTAGAATGGACTGGTTGGATCTCCTTGCAGTCCAAGGGACTCTCAAGAGTCTTCTCCAACACCACACTTCAAAAGCATCAATTCTTTGGCGCTCAGCTTTCTTCACAGTCCAACTCTCACATCCATACATGACTACTGGAAACACCAAAGCCTTGACTAGACCGACCTTTGTTGGCAAAGTAATGTCTCTGCTTTTGAATATGCTATCTAGGTTGGTCATAACTTTTCTTCCAAGGAGTAAGCGTCTTTTAATTTCATGGCTGCAGTCACCATCTGCAGTGATTTTGGAGCCTCCAAAAATAAAGTCTGACACTGTTTCCACTGTTTCCCCATCTATTTCCCATGAAGTGATGGGACATACAGCTTAAGATGTAAAAAAAAAAAACAAAAAAACCAAACAAACAAAAAACATGGTATATAGGACATGGGAACTGTGACCATAATCAAGAGAAAAGAATGGCCACTACTAGAACTGTAGATGACCCAGATGTTTGAATTGAAAGACACAGCCTTTAAAAACTATTATAGGACTTGCCTGGTGGGACAGTGGATAAGAATCCACTTGCCAGAGCAGGGGACACAGGTTTTATCCCTGATCTGGGGAAGTTTCCACATGCTGCGGAGCAACTAAGCTTGTGAGCTTCAGCTACTGAAGCCTGTGCACTCGGCCCACGAGCCACACCTGCCGAGCCCGTGTGCTGCAACTATCGAAGCCCGTGCACCTAGAGCCGAGCCTGTGCTCAGCAGCAAGAGAAGCCACCACAGTGAAAAGCCACGCGCTGCATGAAGAGTAGCCCCTGTCTCTGGAACTAGGGAAAGCCCATGCACAGCAACAACAACCCAGCACAACCAAAGAAATAATAAAGAAATAAAATGGAATACTATTACAAATACATCAAATAGCTTAGAGGAAAAGAAGGGGAAAAATGGGTGTAAAGATGAGGAATTTCAGCAGAGATGTGGGAATTCGGAGCTGAAGAAAACACTTTCCATGTTCCCTGTGATGGAACAATATTGCAGTTGCTTGCGTGTTCAAACTTAACATTTTCATAACTACTGAGAATATGTTCCACATTCACCCTTCTTTTTAAATCATCTGATAAACATTTGTCTCGTGTAAGCCCCGAGGTTTCTCTAGACCCTTGTGTTTTGCTTGAAGGAGCCCTGGGGACTCTTATTTCAGCTCTCGTGTAACCTGGCGTTAGAGGACTCAGGTCCTGGGAAAGGTCCTCCATGTGCCCTCTGTCCCGGGGGCTGCTCCACCTGGATGGGAGCCCTCTGAGCAGTCTCAGGCATCTGAAGCCCTGGGATGTGGAGCTGGCCAGCAGGAGAATGATTCAGGCTGGACTCTGAATTGTTTTCTATCTTCCCCGTATTACCCACATTCACAAGGCTGTCAGTGAAGTATTGGTGACCAGGCCCTCTTTATTCAGAGCGCTAGTCTTCCGTCAGGGCTTGGGGGCTGGGTGCTGCAGCCCTCTTTGTGAGCTTGGAGTGGCTTCTCTGTCTCAGGCCTTTGGATTCGGTGGGGACCCCCAGGAGCTAAATGTATTGATGGAGGATACATCTTTAACACACACCTGGACACCTGTTGATCTTTGCTTTTGGAGCATCAGTGAAGGAGGCCTCCACACTTTGCCCATAGGAGCCAAGAGGAGGGCTTCAGTCAGCCTGACACTGGGTTGGGCAGTACGAGAACCTGAGGTGGGGGAGGCTCCAGGTGCCAAAGACAGGACATATGTATATATATTTGTACATTGAATTTTTAATCTGTTCTATATTTCTTCTGCCCTGTGCTCATTGACTTAGGTATCAAAGAAAGCTATGAAATCCTCCTCAAGGGAAAAAACCCTCCCCTAGTGGGAGAAAATGCCTTTTTGAAAAAGTTCACGATAAGTTCTACCAAGAAATGATAGTCGGTGGTCTCAGCATACTTAATGCTGTGTATAATCCTAGTAACGATATTGAAAGGGCTGGAACGTGTTCCTGGTGGGAGAGAAGGCTGCTGGCAAAGTGATGATTGTAAAGTAATGCTGTTACAGTGGACACACGGGGACATCTGGGAAAGCGTCCTCTTGTACACAGTTCATCTCCCTTCTCACAACATAGATCTGATGGCTGCATGCAGCTTGGTTGAGCTGATTGCCAAGGACTGACCCAGTGGCCAGGCTCCCGTTGGATTCTGATCTTTGCTTCTTTTGCTTTCCCATTCTGTCCAATCCCAGAAAGCTCCTCTTCGTCCTCAAGGACATGGACAACGTGGAGACTGATCTGACCGTCGATCATGAATCCGCCGTGTGTGGCGAGAGCAGAAAGCAGGTGTCGCTGCCGCTGCTCCTGTCCTGTTTGGTGAAAAGAAAGATGGTGCCAGGCTCCTCATTCCTTGTCCCCTCCCGGCCTGAACATTAGGCTGCCAGGAGAGCATTCACAAAGGAGAACAACTACTCCGTGACCCTGAAGTTCCCCAATGAAAAGAGGAGGAAGTACTTCACCTTATTCTTCAAGGACAGATGGAAGGCCCTGACCGCCCTCAGCTGGTGCAAGAGAAGGATGCATTTGTGGACCTGTGCCAAGTGCCCAGCTTATGCTGGGTCACTTGCATGGCCCTAAGTTGGCTGATGGAGACGGGATGATGGGAAATTCTCATGCCAAATGCTTACTGACTTATATGCCTGCTTTCTTTCCAACACACTGGCATGGAAGGCTGCAGTTAGCGCCCGTCGGTGCTGCCGAGTCCTCCTGGAATGCCAGTGTTTGCTGGCCTTGGAAGGGTTGTGTCATCCTGTGTTTTAGTAATGGGGACCTCGGGAGTGCTGGGTTTACTGCTGCTCATGTTCCTGAGTTGAAGGCCCTGAAGATTCTTTTGCCAAGCAGCAACCATAAAGACCATCACATGTTCGTACACTTGAAAACCCAGGAGTTGTACATCCATAGCGTATATGCTGATATTAACTGAGTGTCCGATTCCTTCCATCTGTGAATTGTATAAAGAGAGAAGAGAAAGACACAATGACTTTAGCCCGGTAATTACTTCTGTTTTCGGTCTTCTTAATGAGAAAAATTTTTGAGACAGCCTTTGACTATCACCTGTTGACAGGAGAATTTAATCAGTACTTCCTAGAGAAAATGAAATAATTTGGGTGATAATCCAAAAGCAGTGGAGCACCACATGCCTCTGTTCTGTTGTCTCGTTGAGAATCAGGATGAAGAATTTGTAAAACGGATAACGGGCTCTATTTTAGAAGTTACCACTTATATTCAAAAACACAAAGATCTCTTCGTTTCATTATATTGTCTGGAGCATTGCCATTTTCTACAGAAAACTGAGTTGAGTATCCAATACATCTTTAAAGACAAACAGCCAAAAAGGCTAACTTCCAAGGTGAGTTTTCTTTTCTTTCTTTTTTAAAAAAAATTTTAAGGATTTAAATTATTACTTTGGCCACCTGATGCCAAGAACTGACTCATTGGAAAAGCCCCTGATGCTGGGAAAAATTGAGGGCAGGAGGAGAAGGGGACGACAGAGGATGAGATGGCTAGATGGCATCACCGGCTCAATGGACATGGGTTTGGGTAGACTCCTGGAGTTGGTGATGGACAGGGAGGCCTGGCGTGCTGCGGTTCATGGGGTCGCAAAGAGTTGGACACAACTGAGTGACTGAACTGAAATGAATTATTACTTAAATATTTTAAATTTATTTTAATTGGGGGATAATTGCTTTACAATGTTCTGTTGGTTTCTGCCATATAGCAACACGCATCAGCCGTAGATACGTATATGTCTCCTCTCTCTTGAACCTCCCCCCCACCTCCTACCCCATCCCGCCCCTCTTGGTCATCACAGAGCATCGGATTTGAGCTCCCTGTGTCATACAGCAGATTCCCACTGGCTATCCGATTTTCCACATGGTAACGTATGTTTCCGCGCTATTCTCTCGTTCGTCCCACCCTCTTCTTCCCCTGCTGTGCTCACAAGTCCGTTCTCTGTGTCTGCATCTCTCTCCTGCTCTGCAAATCGGTTCATCAGTAACATCTTTCTAGATCCATATATATGTGTTAATATATGATATTTTTTTTTCTTTCTGACTTACTTCACTCTGTATAATAGCTCTAGGTTCATCCACCTCATTAGAACCGACTCAAATGCTTTCCTTTTTATGGCTGAGTAATATTCCATTGTATATATGTACCGCAACTTCTTTATCCAGTCACCTGTCAATGGACATATAGGTTGCTTCCATGTCCTAGAATAATGCTGCGATGAACACTGGGATACATGTGTCAGTGTGTCTGGGCACAGGTGGAGTCCTCTAAAAAAAGTTGCTCATTCCTGTATTCCTAAGGCCTGCCCATAATTCTGCTGCTTGTTGACTATAACAAGAGACTGAAAGCCATGAAGAAATTGATCTAGTCTCTTACTGAACAAATGATTTTTAAAATCTCTCTATTTCTGTTTAACTCAGGGTTTCTGGGTTAAATGTCAATATTAATGACATTTTGAGCCAGATAATTCTTTGTGGTCAGGGACTGCCCTGTTCAGTAGTAACACTGATCTCTACCCACAAGAAAAGACTAGAACTTATTCCCTCTCTCCAGTGGTGATGATAAAACATATCTTCAGACATTGCCAAGTGTCCAAAACGTCCCTTCTTTAAGAATCACTGGTTTGACCTCTGCTTTTCAGTTGTGCAGAGGAACTGAAGTCATGCTCATGAATTTCTTAGAGATGTTCATAGTTGTACGAGTCATGCTTGCGAATTTCTTAGAGATGTTCATAGTTGTAGGTAACGTGCAACGTGTGTCATTCATACTGATGTTTCTTAATAATGAGCATCCTCACACTCAGAGACGCTGCCCTCCATAAGTTGTATCTCGCCTGCCTACAGACGCAGTGACTACTGATGCTTTTGTGGGTCTATCGTCTTTCACACTTCACCATACTTTATTTCTTCCAAGTATTAAGTCTGAGTCAGGTAACAGGCGCTCTCCAAAGATATTTTATTTACTTACTTATGTACTTATTTATTTATTTATTTTTTAAGATTTATTTATTTTGTTTTTGGCTGTGCTGGGTGTTCATTGCTGTGCGGGCTTTTCTCACTGTGGCGAGTGGGAGCTCCCCTCTAGCTGCAGTGCACGGGCTCCTCATTGTGGTGGCTTCTCTTGTTTTGGAGCGCAGGCTCTCGGGCGCTCAGGCTTCAGTGGTTGCAGCACTTGGGCTCAGTGGCTGTGGCTCCTGGGCTCTAGAGCACAGGCTCAATAGTTGTGGGGCACGGGCTTAGTTGCTCTGCAGTACGTGGGATCTTCCCGGACCAGAGATTGAACCGATGTCACTCTTGCATTGCAAGGAGGATTATTAACCACTGGACCACCAGGGAAGGCCCCTTATTCATTTACTTACTTATTTGCCTGTCTGCAAGCCACACAACTTGTGGGATCTTAGTTCCCCAACAAAGACTTTAACTCACAGCCTCGGCAGTGAAAGTGCAGAGTCCTGACCACTGGCCCTCCAGAGAATTCCCTGAGAAGATACTTTAGAGTATGTGTTATCTTTGAAATGGCTGGAGTTGAATTTGTTCCTCTAGAGAATGATGTTTTTCCTCCAAGTAGTACAATGAGGACCCTTGCCTGTTGGAGAGACCTCTGCAACCTACTGCACACTAAGGAGAGCCTCTGGGAGCTGGAAATCCATAACAGTGACCTTGATGACATGTCAGAACGGATCCTGTGAAAGCTCTGAAACATCCCTGCTGTCGCCTTCAGATACTCTGGTAGGTGCTGGTTTACCCCACCTCAGATGTTCCCCCGGGAATAATAGTTACCCCCTTCCATCTCTGGGTTTCCCAGGTGGCTCAGTGGTAAAGAATCCACCTGCCAATGCAGGAAGATGTGGGTTCCATCCCTGGGTCGGGATGATCCCCTGGAGAAGGAAATGGCAGTCCACTCCAGAATTCTTACCAGGGAAATCCCATGGTCAGAGGAGCCTTGTGGGCTGTAGTCCGTGGGGTCACAAAGAGTCGGACAGGACTGACCGAGCATGCACGCATCTATTTATCTGCAGCAAGCCTTAGTTGCGGCATGCGAGCTCTTACTGATGGCATGTGGTTCCTAGTTCCCTGCCTGGGGATGGAATGTGGGCCCCCTGTATTGGGAGTGCAGAGTCTTAGCCACTGGACCACCAGGGAAGTCCCCATCTCCCCATATTTGAAAGGCTTCCTATCAGAGCCTGGTATAGATCGAATAGAATATTCTTCATACATAGCTTGTGTTACAAATGGTTATCTGACATTGAGATGATCAGCGGAGAAGTTCTTTTCTCCTGTTGTCATTGTTCAGTCATTCAGTCATGTCCGGCTCTTTGCAACCCCATGGACTACAGCACACCAGGCTTCCCTGTCTCTCACCATCTCCTGGAGTTTGCCCGAGTTCATGTCCATTGAATCAGTGATGGTATCCAACCATCTCATCCTCTCTCATCCCCTTCTCCTCCTGCCTTTACTCTTTCCCAGCATCAGGGTCTTTTCCAATGAGTCAACTCTTTGCATCAGATAATCAAAGTATTGGAGCTTCAGGCTTCAGCATCAGTCCGTCCAATGAATATTCAGGATTGATTTCCTTTAGGATTAACTGATTTGATCTCCTTGCAGTCCAAGAAATACATATCTATTCCTTTTCAAATTCTTTTTTCCCATTTAAAGTGATGCATAATATTGAACAGAGTTCCCTGTGCTCTACAGTAGGTCCTTGGACAACCTGACTTTGAAATTAACAGACATCCCCTGACCTGGCTGGGAGTCTGAGGTGGAGAGCAACATGGGATAAACGCTGAGAATCTGTTTTGGCCTGAAGAGGGAGGGCAGGAAGAATGACACAGAGAAGAGGCGCATACTCTGTGTGGGACCGAGGCTGCAACTCTCCCGCGGTTTTGTCTTTCTGCAGGTTGACCTATGTCTCGGTGGGTACCCGGTTTGAAGATGTGTTCAAGTCTATTGTTCATAACCAGAATCTGATGTCCCTGAGCCTGGACCGTGTACCGCATTCCCTAGAGATGGTCTCACCTTTGGGTGAGGCCTTGGAGAATCCAGTTCATAGCATACACAGCACCTGAGGTGAGTTATTCCCTGTTGGGTGCTCACTGTCTGCAGGAGGGGGCGGGCACAGGTACCCTTTCGATCATTCTTATTTGTCGTTCAGTCGCTCAGTTGCATCCAGCTCTTTGCGACCCTGTGGACTGTACCTGCCGGGCTCCTCTGTCCATGGGGCTCTCCAGGCAAGAATACTGGAGTGGGTTGCCATGTCCTTCTCCAGGGGATCTTCCCAACCCAGAGATCAAATCCATGTCTCCTGCATTGGCAGGCGGATTCTTTACCATCTGAGCCACCAGGGAAGCCCCCGCTTTAGATCATACCACCTGATATTTCTCCTGGATGCCTCTCATTCCTTAAATTTTTTAAGCACATGGCTTGTGTCTCTCCCAACATTTATCCCTGTCATTTTGGATGGTTTCGATTTCTACATGGATGATTTTTCTTTTTTCTTTTTAATTGGAGGATAACTGCCTTACAGTGTTGCCTTGGTGTCTACCGTACATCATCGTGAATTAGCCGTAAGTACGCATTTGCCCCTTCCCTCTGAGCCTCCCTCTCTGGGTCATCACAGAGCACCAGGCTGGGCTTCTTGTATTGTACAGCAGCTTCCCGCTAGTTGTACATGGATGATCTCTTCTATAACTTGGCTTCTCACTTCTTTGACCTGTATGTCTCTAATCATTCTTGTCCCTCTGCCCATTCTCAGGCATAGAACACCCTGGTCAAACCTTAGGGCCTGGGGCTTCCCCAGAGGTTCAGTGGCTGGGACTCCACGCTTCCACTGTCGCAGGCATGAGTTTGATCCCTGGTTGGGGAACTGAGGTCCTGCTTTTCTATTTTGTGGCCAAACATATAAAAATAAGTAAAGAAATAATAAAGAAATAAAAAAAACTACCTTAGAACCTGCCTATATATAAAGTAGATAATCAATAAGAAGCTACTCTATAGCACAGGGAACTCTACTCAATATTCTGTAATAACCTATATGGGAAAAGAACAGTTATATTTATATGTATAACTGAATCATTTTGCTATATACCTGAAACAGAGCATTATAAATCAACTATACTCCAATATAAAATAAAAATTTAAAAACTTAAAAAACATCCTTAGAGTCTGCTTGGTGGAAATTTTTTAATATTTATTTATTTCAATGGGAGGCTAGTTACTTTACAATATTGTAGTGGTTTTTGTCATACATTAACATGAATCAGCCACGGGTGTACATGTGTTCCCCATCCTGAACCTCTCTCCCACCTCCCTCTCCATCCCATCCCTCAGGGTCATCCCAGTGCACCAGCCCTAAGCACCCTGTCTGATGGAAATATTAAGCAAGTCAGAAAGATAATTTAACATCTTTGAGTAGCCACATTTGGGGAAAAAAAAAGAAACAGGTAAAATTAGTTTTAATATCTTAACATCAAATTCAGTTCAGTTCAGTCACTCAGTCATGTCCGACTCTTTGAGACCTCATGGACTGCAGCACACCAGGCTTCCCTGTCCATCACCAACTCCTGGAGCCTGCTCAAACCCATATCCATTTAGTCAGTGATGCCTTCCAACCCTCTCATCCTCTGTCGTCCCCTTCTCCTCCTGCCTTCAATCTTTCCCAGCATCAGGGTCTTTTCCGATGAATCAGCTCTTAGCATAAGGTGGCCAAAGTATTGGAGCTTCAGAGCCATGGATACCTGGAAAAGAATATACTACTTCTGAGTTTCCCACAAATAGATAGCTTAGTAAGTTAATGTGAATATTTTTCAAGAATGACAGCAGTAGAAAAAAAATCTTTTCACAACCCCCAGAAGTCCTACTTTGTGCCCTAGGGGAAGATTTCCAAACCATAGATCTGAGATTAGCCTGCCATCTCTGCCAATGAAAATCTTTCTAGGGAGCGTTTATACTGCATGTGGACTGATGGCAGGTTTGAACTGGGTGTCAGTGCCGGTGAAAGTTCCGAGTCTGCATCCAGGGTGAGGGCGAGGTTCCACCCTGACTCGTACTGAGAAAGCCAAGCCCTGACCCTGTTGTTTGGTTGCTCAGTCATGTCTGAATCTTTGAGGTCCCATGGACTGCAGCACGCCGGGCCTCCCTGACTGTCACTATCTTCCTGAGTTTGCTCAAATCCATGTTGAGTTGGTGATGCCATCCACCCATTTCATCCTCTGTTCAGTCTTTCCCAGCATCAGGGTCTTTTCCAGTGAATCAGCTCTTAGCATCAGGTGGCCAAAGTATTGGTGCTTCAGCTTCATCATCAGTCCTTCCAATGAATATTCAGGGTTGATTTTGTTTAGGATTGACTGCTTTGCTCTCTCTTTCCTGTTGGGAAATCTACACCAGGCACTGTTCTTAGGGCTTTAAAGTCCTAGCCAACAGAGGCAGTCTTTCTGCAAAGCCCCTTGCTTAACTTCTAGATATTCTGGTTCATTTAGACCATAGCATTCTCACTGGCAAAAAAAAAAAAAAAAAAAAAAACCAACAAAAAAAAAACCTTTGCTATTGTGTATTCCGGATCTGGGAAGAGGGTTGGAGGACAGGTCCAGAAACTTGTTATGAACAGGTGTCAGTTGTTAACTGTGGGGCCTAGGTCAGTGTTTCCCGGTGGCACTGCTGACATTTGAGACTAGATAGATGTCTGTGGTCAGGTATGTACTATAAGTCGTTGATGATCACTCCTGCCTTCCACCCCTTAAATTACAGTAGCAATGCCCTCTTTGTCTGGTTATTGAATTAATTGCTGTTTTAGTTGCCAAGTCATGTCTGACTTTTTGCGACCCCATGGACTGTGGCCCACCAGGCTCTCCTATCCATGGGATTTCCCAGGCAAGAATACTGAAGTGGGTTGCCATGCTCTCTTCCAGGGGATCTTCCTGACCCAGGGATCTAATCCGAGTCTCCTGCATCGGCAGGCAGATTCTTTACCAGTGGGCCACCAGGGAATCCCAATATTGAATTAATAATCAACTCAATAAAAGTAGGTATGGCACCCATGGAAGGTGTATGGAGAAAGAATGAAATAATTATTTCTCCTGCTATGAAAATCAGACCTTCAAAGACAGGACCTGTGCCATATTAATTTTTTTCTAATATTCAGAATAGAAATGAAGGGATAGATTAAACAGGAAAAGATGATTGACTTGAGACATGTGTAGGAGCGCGGCTGCACTTTGCTGGAACAGCCGTGAAGAGATACCCCATGTCCAAGGTAAGAGAAACCCAAGTAAGATGGTAGGTGTTGCAAGAGGGCATCAGCGGGCAACACACTGAAACCATACTCACAGAAAACTAGTCAATCTAATCACACTAGGACCACAGCCTTGTCTAACTCAATGAAACTAAACCATGCCCGTGGGGCAACCCAAGACGGGCAGGTCATGGTGGAGAGGTCTGACAGAATGTGGTCCACTGGAGAAGGGAATGGCAAACCACTTCAGTATTCTTGCCTTGAGAACCCCATGAACAGTGTGAAAAGGCAAAATGATAGGATACTGAAAGAGGAACTCCCCGGGTCAGTAGGTGCCCAATATGCTACTGGAGATCAGTGGAGAAATAACTCCAGAAAGAATGAAGGGATGGAGCCAAAGCAAAAACAATACCCAGTTGTGGATGTGACTGGTGATAGAAGCAAGGTCTAATGCTGTAAAGAGCAATATTGCATAGGAACCAGGAATGTTAGGTCCATGAATCAAGGCAAATTGGAAGTGGTCAAACAGATGGCAAGAGTGAACGTCGACATTCTAGGAATCAGCGAACTCAAATGGACTGGAATGGGTGAATTTAACTCAGATGACCATTATATCTACTACTGCGGGCAGGAATCCCTTAGAAGAAATGGAGTAGCCATCATGGTCAACAAAAGAGTTCGAAATGCTGTACTTGGATGCAATCTCAAAAACGACAGAATGATCTCTGTTCGTTTCCAAGGCAAACCATTCAATATCACAGTAATCCAAGTCTATGCCCCAACCAGTAATGCTGAAGAAGCTGAAGTTGAATGGTTCTATGAAGACCTACAAGACCTTTTAGAACTAACACCCAAAAAAGATGTCTGTTTCATTATAGGGGACTAGAATGCAAAAGTAGGAAGTCAAGAAATACCTGGAGTAACAGGCAAATTTGGCCTTGGAATACAGAATGAAGCAGGGCAAAGACTAATAGAGTTTTGCCAAGAGAACGCACTGGTCATAGCAAATACCCTCTTCCAACAACACAAGAGAAGACTCTACACATGGACATCACCAGATGGTCAACACCAAAATCAGATTGATTATGTTCTTTGCAGCCAAAGATGGAGAAGCTTTATACAGTCAACAAAAACAAGACCAGGAGCTGACTGTGGCTCAGATCATGAACTCCTTATTGCCAAATTCAGACTGAAATTGAAGAAAGTAGGGAAAACCACTAGACCATTCAGGTATGACCTAAATCAAATCCCTTATGATTATACAGTGGAAGTGAGAAATAGATTTAAGGGACTAGATCTGATAGATAGAGTGCCTGATGAACTATGGACTGAGGTTTGTGACATTGTACAGGAGACAGGGATCAAGACCATCCCCATGGAAAAGAAATGCAAAACAGCAAAATGGCTGTCTGGGGAGGCCTTACAAATAGCTGTGAAAAGAAGAGAAGCGAAAAGCAAAGGAGAAAAGGGAAGATATAAGCATCTGAATGCAGAGTTCCAAAGAATAGCAAGAAGAGATAAGAAAGCCTTTCTCAGCAATCAATGCAAAGAAATAGAGGAAAACAACAGAATGGGAAAGACTAGAGATCTCTTCAAGAAAATTAGAGATACCAAGGGAACATTTCATGCAAAGATGGGCTTGATAAAGGACAGAAATGGTATGGACCTAACAGATGCAGAAGATATTAAGAAGAGGTGGCAAGAATACACAGAAGAACTGTACAAAAAAGAGCTTCATGACCCAGATAATCATGATGGTGTGATCACTCACCTAGAGCCAGACATCCTGGAATGTGAAGTCAAGTGGGCCTTAGGAAGCATCACTATGAACAAAGCTATTGGAGGTGATGGAATTCCAGTTGAGCTCTTTCAAATCCTGAAAGATGATGCTGTGAAAGTGCTGCACTCAATATGCCAGCAAATTTGGAAAACTCAGAAGTGGCCACACTGCTGAGGACTGGAAAAGGTCAGTTTTCATTCCAGTCCCAAAGAAAGGCAATGCCAAAGACTGCTCAAACTACCACACAATTGCACTCATCTCACACGCTAGTAAAGTAATGCTCTAAATTCTCCAAGCCAGGCTTCAGCAATACATGAACTGTGAACTTCCAGATGTTCAAGCTGGTTTTAGAAAAGGCAGAGGAACCAGAGATCAAATTGCCAACATCCGCTGGATCATGGAAAAAGCAAGAGAGTTCCAGAAAAACATCTATTTCTGCTTTATTGACTATGCCAAAGCCTTTGACTGTGTGGATCACAATAAACTGTGGAAAATTCTGAAAGAGATGGGCATACCAGACCACCTGACCTGCCTCTTGAGAAATTTGTATGCAGGTCAGGAAGCAACAGTTAGAACTGGACATGGAACAACAGACTGGTTCCAAATAGGAAAAGGAGTACTTCAAGGCTGTGTATTGTCACCCTGCTTATTTAACTTATAGGCAGAGTACATCATAAGAAACACTGGGCTTGAAGAAGCACAAGCTGGAATCAAGATTGCTGGGAGAAATATCAATAACCTCAGATATGCAGATGACACCACCCTTATAGCAGAACGTGAAGAGGAACTAAAAAGCCTCTTGATGAAGGTGAAAGAGGAGAGTGAAAAAGTTGGCTTAAAACTCAACATTCAGAAAATGAAGATCATGGCATCTGGTCCCATCACTTCATGGGAAATAGATGGGGAAACAGTGGAAACAGTGTCAGACTTTATTTTTTGGGGCTCCAAAATCACTGCAGATGGTGACTGCAGCCATGAAATTAAAAGACGCTTACTCCTTGGAAGGAAAGTTATGACCAACCTAGATAGCATATTCAAAAGCAGAGACATTACTTTGCCAACAAAAGTCCATCTAGTCAAGGCTATGGTTTTTCCAGTGGTCATGTATGGATGTGAGAGTTGGACTGTGAAGAAGGCTGAGCACCGAAGAATTGATGCTTTTGAACTGTGGTGTTGGAGAAGACTCTTGAGAGTCCCTCGGACGGCAAGGAGATCCAACCAGTCCATTCTGAAGGAGATCAGCCCTGGGATTTCTCTGGAAGGAATGATGCTAAGGTTCAAACTCCAGTACTTTGGCCACCTCATGCGAAGAGTTGACTCATTGGAAAAGACTCTGATGCTGGGAGAGATTGGGGGCAGGAGGAGAAGGGGACGACAGAGGATGAGATGGCTAGATGGCATCACTGACTCCACGGACGTGAGTCTGAGTGAATTCTGGGAGTTGGTGATGGACAGGGAGGCCTGGCGTGCTGCAATTCATGGCGTCGCAAAGAGTCAGACACTGAAAGGGTTGTAATCTATAAGCCTTGGGAAGTAATTGGTTGTGGTTGGCGGTAGGGGCTAAGGGAAGTTACAAATAATTTCCACATTAACCTGATAAAAACAATGTTTACCTATTGAAATGAAGATGACAGAAGAATCAAAGCTGGTTGAGTTTTAGGTGGAGTGAATTAGGCTTGGGGGACTCCTTAGTGAAAAAATTCTGAGAGTCTAAGAAAGTGAAAGGGTTAGTCACTCAGTCATGTCCGAATATTTGTGACCTCGTGGACTGTATGTAGCCTGCCAGGCTCCTCTATCCTTGGAATTCTCCAGGCAAGAATACTAGAGTGGGCTGTTATTTCTTTCCAGGGGATCTTCCCAACTAAGGGATCAAACCCTGGTCTCCTGTATTGCAGGCAGATTCTTTACCATCTGAGCCAGTAGGGAAGCCTAAGGAACCAGTTAAATTTGGAAAAACCACACCATGTGGAGTCGTGGTCTGGAGATAGAGATTTTTGATTCTTCAACTTTTAGGTGTCATTTTCGGCTAAAATGGGCTGATGCTCTGATTGGATGTAGTCAGCAGTGCTGCCCTGAAAACAGGGGTGCAAGTGTCATTTAAATGATCATTTTCTTGGGATCTAAGGCAAGAGTGGGCTGGCTGAATCAGGTGGTAACTCTATGTTATGGAGTTTGAAGGAATCTCCGTAGTGTCTCCCTTTGTGGGTGTACCCACCCATTTGCATCCGCGCCCACCGTGTAGGAGGATTCCTTGTTCCCCTTGCCCTAGGCAGCAGTTTAATCTTTGTAGGTCTTTTGGAGGATGGTCATTCTGAGTGAGTAAGCTGAGGCCGTGTTGCAGTTTCCACCGGCATTTCTCTAACAGTGATGCTGAGCATCTTTTCATGTGCTTTGTGGCCATGTGGATGCCTTCTTTGAACAAGTAATGTCCATTTAGATCTCTAGCCTGTTTCCTGTTGGGTTGGTTGGCTTTTGCTATTGAGTTGCATGAACTGTTTGCGTGTTTTGGAGATGAATTCCTTGTTTTTAAATTCGGCGGCAAATATTTTTTTCTTCATTTTGAGGGTTCTCTTTTTCCTTTGCTTAGTGTTCTCCTTGCTGTGCAAAAGCTTTTGAGGTGAACAAGGTCCCTTTTGAGTTTTTTTTTTTCCTTATTGTAACAGTTGATCCAAAAAGAATTTCCTGTGACTTATGTCAAAGCTTGTTCCGCCTGTATTTTCCTCAAGAGGTTTAGAGGAATCACCCCTCCCCTTAGCTCTTTAATCCATTTGGAGTTTCTTTTTCTGTGTGAGGTGAGGGAGTGACGTAATTGCATTTTCTTTTCACCATTTAAAGACCTCCACCCTGTCTGCCATCCTGGCAGTTAACAATTCACATTCCCAGCATCATCATAGGAGGAAGATTTCCTATTCTTCATAACCTCTTCAGGATTTACTGTTTGTAGACTTTTTGACAAAGGCTATTCTGACCTGTGTGAGCTGATACAGCATAGTAATTTTGATTTGCATTTCTTTAAGATTTCATGATGTTGAAACCTTTTCATGTGATTAAAAAAAAAAAATCAATGTGAGTAAAACTGACCTCAGGAGATTGGCCTCTTGATTGTCTGCTCTGTTTTGAATTCTTTTTCCAGGACCTATCCGAGGATATTTGTTGAGGACAGGTGCATTTCCTTATATCCCCTTCAGTTCAGTTCAGTCACTCAGTCCTGTCTGACTCTTTGCGACCCCGTGGACTGCAGCTTGCCAGGCTTCCCTGTCCATCACCAACTCCTGGAGTTTGCTCAAACTCATGTCCATCGAGTCAGTAATGTCATCCAGCCATCTCATCCTCTGTCGTCCCCTTCTCCTCCTGCCCTCAATCTTTTAGAGCATCACGATCTTTTCCAATGAGTTGGTTCTTCCCAGTGCGTGGCCAAAGTACTGGAACTTCAATTTCAGCATTAGTCCTCTGAATGAATATTCAGGGTTGACTTCCTTTAGGTTTGAGTGGTTTGATCTCCTTGCTGTCCAAGAGATTCTCAAGAGTCTTCTCCAACACCATAGTTTGAAAGCATCAATCCTTCAGCACTCAGCTTTCTTTTCAGTCCAGCTCTCACATCCATACATGAGTCTGGAAAAACCATCGCTTTGACTAAGATGGACCTTTGCTGGCAAAGTAATGTCTATGCTTTTTAATATGCTGTCTAGGTTTGTCATAGCTTTTCTTCCAAGGAGCAAGTGTCTCTTAATTTCATGGCTGCAGTCACCATCTGCAGTGATTTTGGAGCCCAAGAAAGTAAAGTGTGTCACTGTTTCCATTGTTTCCCCATCTATTGGCCATGAAGTGATGAAACTGGATGCCATGATCTTAGTTTTTTGATTGTTGAGTTTTAAGCCAGCTTTTTCACTCTCCCCTTGCACTTTCATCAGGAGGCTCTTCAATTCCTCTTCACTTTGTGCCATAAGGGGTGGTGGCATCTGCATATCTGAGGTTATTGATATTTCTTCCAGCAATCTTGATTCCAGCTTGTGCTTCATCCAGCACTGCATTTCTCATGATGTACTCTGCATATAAGTCAAATAAGCAGGGTGACAATATACAGCCTTGACGTACTCCTTTCCCAGTTTAGAACCAGTCCATTGTTCCATGTCCAGTTCTAACTATTGCTTCTTGACCTGCATACAGGTTTCTCAGGAGGCAGGTCAGGTGGTCTGGTAGTCCCATCTCTTGAAGAATTTTCCACAGTTTGTTTTGATCCACATAGTCAAAGGCTTTGGTGTAGTCAGTGAATAAGAAGTAGATGTTTTGGGAATTCTCTTGCTTTTTCTATGATCCAGCGGATGTTGGCGATTTGAACTCTGGTTCCTCTGTGTTTTCTAAATCCAACTTGAACACCTGGAAGTTCTCAGTTCACGGACTGTTGAAGCCTAGGTTGGAGGATTTTGAGCATTAATTTGCTAGCGTGTGAGATGAGTGCAATTGTTTGGTAATTTGAACATTCTTTGGCACTGCCTTTCTTTTCCGCTTCCCGGGGGGATATTATTAATAAATGCCCCCCAGCACAGGTTTTTCAGTTGTAGTTAGCAAAAGTGGCCACAAGGTGGCAGCATTTCTTCACGCGCCATGTTTTTTGTTTTTTTGGACAAATTTAATTTTTGTTTTCTATTGGCATACAGTTGATTTCCGTTCTTGTGTTTGTTTTAGGTTTACTTTAGCAACTTGTTTCAGTTTCATACATAGACTTATGTCTATTCTATAGAAATAACTGTAGATGTATTTCTGGGTCTTTTCCCATATAGCTTATTTCAGTGTGTTTAGGACACTTCCTAAACACTGTGGTATCCCGTAGGTCCTTTGGGACTTCTCGTGTGTATATGTTAATCCCAAACTCTTAATGTCTCCCTTCCCCTACTTTTTTTTTAATAGTCATAAGCTGGTTTTCTTCATGAGTCTGTTTCTGTTTATAAATTCGTTCATTCATATGACTCTATAGATTCCCCCTGTAGGTGATATGACTGACTCACTGTGTATGATGAATCTCTTGGCCCACTGATGCTGCTGACCATGGCAGTTTTCCTCTTTTTGAAGCCTGAGTATATTCCAGTGTCTCGATGGATCAGTGAGTTCACTTCTCTATTGATGAGCATTTTGGTTGACGCTCTGTCTGGGCTATTGTCAATAGTGCTGCTCTGAAAAAAAGAGGTGCGTGTATCATTTAAAATGATGATTTTCTCCAGATTAAGACAAAGAGTGGGCCTGCTGGATCATGTGGTTAATCTGTATTTAATGTTTTAAGAAACTTGAATATCATGTTCCTTTGTGGCTGCACCCACCCATCCACAGCGTAGGAGGATTCCCTGTTCCCCTCGGCCACGGCAGCATTTAATCTTTGTAGATCTTTTGGAAGATGGACATTCTGAGGGGTGGGAGCTGAGACCTTGCTGTCGGGTTAATTTGCATTTCTTTAATAATTAGTGATGCTGAGCATCTTTTAATGTGCTTAATGGCCTTTTTTATGCCTTCTTTGGAGCAGTGTATATTTAGATATTTGGCCCATTTTTCTGTAGGGTTGTTTGGTGTTTTGATATGGAACTACCTGAGCAGTTTGCATGTTTTGGAGATGAAGTCCCTGTGGATCTTAGTTTGCTAACATTTTTTTCCCCAGTCTGAGGGTTGGCTTTTTCTTTCCTTTAAGGTTTCCCTTGCTCTGCGGATGCTTTTTTGGTCCATGAGGTGCCTTTTGTTGACTTTTGTTTTATTTTTCATTACTCTAAGTGATGGATCCAAATAGAACTTGCTGTGATTTGTATCAAAGCATGTTCTACGTATATTTTCCCTCAAGAGGTTTATAGTAATCATCCTACCATTTAGATTTTTAATTGATTTCGAGTTGCTTTTTCTGTGTGGGGTTAGGGAGTCGTCATGATTTCATTCTCTTTTCCCTGGTTTAAGGAGCTTCCGCCTCGTACTCCACGGTGGCTGTCCACATTTTACATTGCTAGCATCAGTGTATGAGGGTTCCCTTTTCTCCACAGCCTTTCCAGGATTTACTGTTTGTAGACTTTTAAAGAAAGGCCAATCCGGTTGGTGAGAGGCAGTACCTCATTATAATTTTGATCTGCGTTTCTCTATGATTTCAGGAGGTGAAGCTTTTCCACTAATTTTTTTTAAGCAGTGTCAGTAAAACTGACCCCTCCAGAGTGGCCTCTTGACCGTCTGCCCTGTTTTGAATCTCCTCCCAGGACCTACCCAAGGATGTTTGTTGAGAACAGCTGTTTTTTGCCTTCTATCCCTCTGCCTGGGGAATATGAAGCGCCCAGACAAGATGGCAGCATTTCTTCATGCTCCACGCTTTTTTTTTTTTTTTTGTAATTTAGTGTTTTTTTTCCACTTTGGAGTAGAGTGGCTTTCTGTTGTTCTGTTTGTTTTAGGTTTACAGGAATTTGATTCGGTTATACGTAGACCTGTATCTATTCTTTTTCAAGGTCTTCCCACAGAGGTTTTCTCAGGGTGTTCAGCGGACTTCCCTGTGCTATTCAATAGGTCCTTTTGGATTATCTTTGATAATAGTGTGTATCTGTTAATCTCCCAACCTCTTAATGTCTCCATTCCTCTACCTTTTATTTTAATAATCATAAATGGGTTTTCTAAGTCCGTGAGTCTGTTTCTGTTTATAAATTAGTTCAACTGTATGAATTTATAGATTCCACCTGTGATTTCATATTTTTCTTTCTCTCTCTGACTGACTTCACTCAGTATGATAAATCTAGGTCTCTCAATCCTGATGACAAGGCATTTTTTGCTCTTTTTGGTGACTGAGTGTATTCCAGTATGTGGATGGACCAGTTGCTCTTCATTTTTCTATTGGTGGACATTTTGGTTGATGCGCTCTACTAAATATTGTCAATAGTACTGCCTTGAAAATAGGGTTGCAAGTGTCATTTTAAATTATTATTTTATACAGATCTAAGGCAAGGTGTGGGCTTGCCGGATCTTGTGGTAACTCTGTATTTAGTATTTTAAGGAATCGCCGTACTCTTTTCCTTCCTGGCTGCACACACTCATTCACCCCCCTACCCACAGTGTAGGGGGCTTCCTTGGTGACTCAGCTGGTAAAGAATCCACCTGCAATGTGGGAGACCTGGGTTCAATCCCTGGGTCGGGAAGATCCCCTGGAGAAGGGAATGAATACCTACTCCAGTATTCTGGCCTGGAGAATTCTGTGGACTGTAGAATTCTGTTCCCCATGTCCTGGGCAACACTTAATCTTTGTAGATCTTTGGAGGATGGCCATTCTGAGGGGTGTGAGTTGATATCTCGTAGTTTTGATTTGTCTCATTTCTCTAACAGTGGTGCTGAGCATCTTTTCATGAGCTTTATTGCCATCTGGATGCCTTCTTAAGACAAATGTCTATTTAATCTTTGGCCTGTTTTTCTATTGAGTTTGTTGAGCTGAATGTTGAGCTGAATGAACTATTTCCATGTTTGGAGATGAATAAATTGTTTTTAAATTTGATCATAACCATTTCCCCCTCTTTGAGGGTTGTCTTTTTCTTTCATTTAGAATTTCCCTTGCTGTGCAAAAGCTTTTGAGGTTAATGAGATTACTTTTGTTGAGTTTTTTTTATTTTTCATTTTTCTAAGAGTGAAACCAAGAAGTTTTCTGTGATTTCAAAACCTGTTTTGCCCATATTTTCCTCAAGAAGTTTAGAGTATCCGTCCCTCCATTTAGCTCTTTAATATATTTGGAGTTTCTTTTCCGTGTGAGGTTAGGGAGAGACATAGTTTCATTCACTTTTCCCTTGTTTAAGGAACTTCCACCCTGTTCTCTGTTCTGGCTGTTAACAATTTACATTGACAGCATCAGTGTAGGAGAATTTATTTTTCTCTAAAACCTCTCCACCATTTACTTTTTGTAGAGTTTTTAACAAAAGCCATTCTGACCGGTGTGAGCTCGTACTTAGTTCTAGTTTTGATTCTCATTTCTTTAAAATTACTCCATGTTGAAAGGTTTCCATGTGATTAAAAAAAAAAAAGTATGAGTTAAAAAACTGACCTCTGGAGATTGGCCTCTCGACTGTCTGCCCTGTTTTCCCCCAGACCTACCCGAGGACTTTTGTTGAGGACAGATGTTTTTTTCCTTCCATCCATCCCCTCAGGCCTGGGGAGTATTAAATACCCATCAGCACAGGTTTCTCAGTTGTTGTTATGAAATGTGGCCACAAGGCGGCAGCATTTCCCTACAGTTTTTTTTTTTTTTTTTCTGTTGCAGTAGATTTGATTTCTGCTGTTTGTTTTCAGTGAACAGGAACTTGATTCCGTTATACACAGATTATCTGTTCTTTTTCAGGGTCTTTTCCCACATAGGTTATTACAGTGTGTCCAGTAGACGTCCCTGTGCTAACAGTAGGTCCTTTGGGATATTCTATCTGATAATAAGTAGCGTGTGTGTATGTTAATCCCAACCTTTTCATGTCTTCTTTCTCCTACCTTCTGATTTTAATAATCGTAAATTCGTTTTCTAAGTCTATGAGTCTGTTTCTGTTTACAAATCAGTTTATTTGAATGAATGTATAGATTCCACTTGTAAGTGGTATTTCTCTTTCCCTCTCTCACCGACTTGACTCGGTACCTTAAATCTCTCAGGCCATCCACGCTACTCCACTTTTTCCTTGTTGACAGCTGAATGTATTCCAGTGTCTAGATGGACCAGTTACGCTTCACTTCTCTATTGATGCACGTTTTGATTTATATTCTGTCTTGGATATTTGTGACTAGTGCCGCCCTGAAAATAAGGGTGCATGTTGCAGCCTGGCGGAGCAGAGACCAGAACCTGCCCCATGACTCGAGGGTGTGGCAGACTGTGCCCTCGGGATTGCCCTGGTAAACATGCCGAACGAACATTCTTGGGGCAGGACGTGTGTGCTCTTTGCTCCGCTTCACTGCCTTCCCCTGCGTCCGTCCCCATGGAAACAAGATGTTGCTGATCAACAGCAGAGCCTTAACTTTATGGCGCGCTGATCAAACTCCCCAGCATAGCTATTCCCTAGTGATCTCGTGTGACTTCTGCCAATAAAAGTGTGGGCTGAAAGGAGCCATTTTGTCCTCCTGCCATGCAGAGCAGGAGGGCCTCCTGACTCCCCGCTTGCCGAATTACACGTGTGTCTTCTCATTAGGCGCTCGCCCCGTTTCAGGTCTTTCTCACCCGCTGTACTGGACCCGGCAGGTGCACACACATGTCATTTAAAACTTCTATTTTCTTTGGATCTCAGTGGGCTTGCCAGAGGGGGGCGGGAAGTCTATGTTCACTGTTTTAAGGAGTCTCCTTCCTGTTTTCTTTCTGCACCTACCCACTTACATCCCTGCCCTAGTGTAGGAGGATTCCCTGTCCCCAACGCCTGCGGGCAGAGTGTAATCTTCGTAGATCTTTTGGAAGATGGTCATTTTCAATGATGTGAGCAAATACCTCGTTGTTTTGATTGGCATTTCTCCAATCATTAGTGACACTGAGCATCTTTTCATGTGCTTTAAGGTCTCTGAATGCATTCTTTGAAAAAATGTCCATTTATACCTTTGGCCCATTTTTCTGTTGTATTTTATTTTTTATTGAGCTGCATGTGCTGTGTGCTTGTTTTGCAGATGAATTACTTGTTGATATATTTGCTTGCAAACTTATTTTTTCCATTCTGAGGCTCTGAGGGTTGTCCTTTTGTTTATGTTTTCCCTTGCTGTGCAAGTGCTTTTAAGGTTAACGAGGCCCTTTTATTGAGGTTTTGTTTTGTTTTTCTATTTTTCATTATCCAAAAAGAACTTGTTGCGATTTATGTCAAGGCTTGTTCTTCCTACGTTTTCCTCTAGAGGTGGGGCCTGACCCTCCCTCCGTTTAGTTCTTTAACCAATGTGGAATTCTTTTTCTTTCAACAGTTATGGAGTGACGTAATTTCATTCCTTTAGTTTGTTCATGGAGCCTCCACCCCGTCCTCCATCCTGGCTGTTAACAGTTTACCTTGCCAGCATCAGAGCAGGAGGGCTCCCTTTTCTCCACATCGTCTCCAGCGTTTATTGTTTGTAGGCTTTTCAACGAAGGCCGTTCTGACCAGTGTGGGTGGTACCTCGCTGTGCTTTAAATTTGCATTTCTCTTAAGATTTCACGATGTTAAAATCTTTTCATGTGATTGTTTCTTAAAACAGTGAGAGTAAAACTGACCTCTTGGTATTGGCCTCCTGCCCGTCTGCCCAGTTTTGAATCTTCTCCCAGGACCCACCCCAGGACATTTGTTGAGAACAGGTGTTTTTTCCTTATTTTCCACAGGCCTGGGAAGTAAGTGCCCATCAGCGCAGGTTTTAAGTTGTTACCAAAAGCGGCCACAAGGCGGCAGCATTTCTTTTCCCTCTTTTTTTTTTTTTTTGTATTTTAATTTTTATTTTCTAATAGAGTTGATTTCCGAGGTTGTATTTGCATTAATTTATGCAAGGGAAAGCATAATCAAAAGGACAACCCTCAGAGCCTCAGGATGGAAAAAATAAGTTTGCAAGCAAATATATCAAGTAATTCATCTGCAAATCAAACAGCACATGCAGCTCAATAAAAAATAAAACACAACAAAAATGGGCCAAAGATCTAAATGGACATTTTTTTCAAACAGATATAGACGTATAATGACGTTTTTTCAAGCAGATATAGACATTTACCTGTTCTTTTCCGGCATCTTTTCTCAAGAAGGTTATCCCAGTTTGTCCCATCGACTTCCTGCGCTATTCAATTGGTCCTTTGGGATTGCCTATTTGATACTTAGTAACATGTTCCTTTTAATCCTTCTTAGTGTATCCCTCCCCACAACTTAAAAAAAATCATGAGTTGGTTTTTTAACTGAGTCTGTTTTTATTTGCAAATTATTTCATTTGCATGAATTTCTGGCTTCCACCTGTAAGTAATATTTTAGGATATTTGTCTATCTCTAACCTCACTTAGTAAGATAATTTCTTGGTTCATCTATGCTGCTGCCCATGGTGTTTTTCCTTCTCTCTATTTTTTTTTTTTTTTTGACTTATGAGTGTATTCCATTGTACAGATGGGCCAGTTAGTCATTTATCTATCGATGGATATTTTGGTTAATGTTATGTCTTGGCTATTGTGCATAGTGCTGCCCTGAAAATAGCGGTGCATGTATTCTCTTTGAATTAGGATTTTTTCCAGGTCAAAGCAAGGAGTGGGGTTGCCTCAAAATGTGGTAACTCTCTATTTTGTGTTTTAAGGAGACTCCAAATATTCAGTTCGTGGCTACACCTGCCCACTTGCAGCCCTGCCCACAGTGTGAGATGGTTCCCGTTCCCCTTGCCCTCAGCAGCATTTAACCTTTGAAGATCTCTTGAGGATGGCCATTCTGAGCCGTGTGAGGTGATACCGCATCCTGGTTTTAATTTGAATTTCTTTAATAATTATTGATGTTGAGTATCTTTCCGTGGGCTTTTTACCTTCTACCTTGTGAGTACAATTAACCTCTTGAAACTGACTTCAAGTTAGCCCCGTTTTGAATTCTTTTCTGGTGATCTGTCCCAGGGCATTTCTTGAGGGCAGGTGTCATTTCCAGCCCTGCAGGCTTTGTGAGTATTAAGAGCCCATCAGCCCAGGTTTTCGGGTGGTTGTTACAAGGAATGGCCACAAGGTGGCAGCATTTCTTCATGCCCAACTCTAGTTACCTGGGCAACCAGAGCCTTAGGGAAAGTCCAGTTCCTTGGTTGTCAACTAGAATGGAAACACCCAGGGCTTGTGTTATCTTACTTCTTCCCCCTTAGTCTTCATCCCCCGGACACATCCCAACGATTGCCGCACCACTCTGCTGAGGGTGCTGTCCTCAAGTGGGCGACCCTAAGGAAGGAGGCTGGAGGTGGGAACCCTGCCAGCAGGAGACATGGAGCCCAGGGCACTTTGCAAAAGCTCTTCCAGGCCAGAGACTCCACCATCCTTTGGGAGCACTAGGCTTGGTTTTGCTGCAGGAGGGCCGCCCTGGGTCTGGAGATTGTGGGCTCGTGCAGAGGGGAACAGGAAGTCCAGGTCCATGGAGGGTGGCAGGGGCACATTTCCTGGACACCCTCCCCAGCTCCCTCAGCCCCACCACAGCCAGCTTGGGGACCCAAGCCTGCTCAGGCTCCAGGGATGTGACACCAGCCCAGGTACCCAAGGCCTGAGGGGAATAGAGTCAACAGTTCTTTTGTCTTTTTTTGTTTGTTTATTTTGAATTCCAGTGTATAGGTGATTTGCATTGTTATGGGTTTTTTTTTTTTTAATTTTGTGCTAATTAGCTTCAGTGTCTGTGTCCGACTCTGGGACCTGATGGACTATAGCTGACCAGGCTCCTCTGTCCATGGGCTTCTCCAGGCAAGAATACTGGAGTGGGTTGCCAGGCCCTTCTCCAGGGGATCTCCTGACCACTGGGATTGAACCCACGACTCTTACGTCTGCCTGCTTTCACTGGTGGGTTCTTAACCACTAGCACCATCTGGGAAGCCCCCTTTTCTCTTATGTGTATGTAGATGTTTGTACGTTCTTTTCAGGTTCGTTTCTCATCAGTTCAGTCAGTTCAGTCGCTCAGTCGTGTCCGACTCTTTGTGACCCCATGGACTGCAGCACTCCAGGCCTCCCTGTCCATCACCAACTCCTAGAGCTTGCTCAAACCCATGTCCATTGAGTCAGTGACGCCATCCAACCATCTCATCCTCTGTCGTCCCCTTCTCCTGCCTTCAGTAGGTTATTAAAGATTGTTGAGTGGGGTTCCCTGTGCTCTACAGAGGGTCCTTGTGGGTTATTTTGTCAGTAGTAGTGTGTGTATGTTATTCTCAACCTGCTAATTTCTCCCTGCCCCCACACCTTTCATTTTTGGTAACCGTGAGTTTCTTTACTAAGTCTGTAAAGCTGTTTAATCTGTTTTGTAAAGAAGTTCATTGTGTCCATGTTTGGATTCCACCTAGAAGGGATAACATGTGACGCTTGTCTTTGTCTCAGTGAGTGATCACCTCTCGTTCCCTCTGTGGCTGGAGGTGGTGTTCTTCCATCCTTTTTATGGCTGGGTAGCCCTGCCTTTGGAGACGGCGATGGCACCCACTGCAGTGCTCTTGCCCAGAAAATCCCATGGACGGAGGAGCCTGGTGGGCTGCAGTCCATGGGGTCGCTGGGAGTCAGGCACGACTGAGCGACTTCACTTTCACTTTTCACTTTCACGCACTGGAGAAGGAAATGGCAACCCACTCCAGTGTTCTTGCCTGGAGAATCCCAGGGACGGGGGAGCCTGGTGGGCTGCCGTCTCTGGGGTCACACAGAGTCGGACACGACTGAAGCGACTTAGCAGCAGCAGCAGCACTGCCTTGGGTATGCGTGCCCCATCTTCTTTACCCCTTCACCTGACCTTCTACACTGAGGTTTCTTTCGTATCTTGGATATTGTACCTAGTGTTGCCATGACTGTTGGCATGCAGTATCTTTTGAACACTTGGTTTCTGAGGGTCTACACCCAGGCGTGAGATGGCTGGGTCACTTGGCACTTCGTTGTTGAGTGTTTCACAGACCCTCCATACTGTTCTCCAGAGTGGATGTGCTGATTTACTTTCCCACTCACAGTGTAGGAGGGGTCCCTTCTCTCCACACCCCCTCCAGCATTTATTGTTGTCGAATTTTTGAAATGGCCACACTGACTGGCGTGAAGTGATGCGTCACTGAACTTTTGATTTGCATTTCTCTAATGATTAGGGATGCTGGGCATCTTTTCAGGTGCCTTACGGTCACCTGGATGCCTTCTCTGGAGAAATGTCCATTCGATCTTTGGCCCATTTTTCTGTTGGGTTGTTTGTTTTTTGATATTGAGCTGCATGAGGTGTTTGCCTGTTGTGGATATCTCCATTTGCAAGTACTCCCCCCCCGCCCATTCTCAGGGTTGTCTTTTTCTTTCATTTATGGTTTACCCTGCTGCCCTGGAGAAGGACATGGCAACCCACTCCAGTACTATTGCCTGGAAAATCCCATGGACAGAGGAGCCTGGTAGGCTATAGTCCATGGGGTCACAAAGAGTCGGACACGACTGAGCGACTTCACTGCTGCTCAAATACTTTTAAGGTTAATGAGGTCCCATTTGTTTGGTTTTGGTTTTCATTCTTCCAAGAATGAATCCAAAGCAAACTGGCTGTGATTTATAGCAAAGCGTGTTCTGCCTGTATTTCTCTCAAGAGGTTTATAGTGTCTGTCCTTCATTTAGATCTTTGATTTGGAGTATATTTTTCTGCGTGGGTTTAGGGAGTGTCCTCATGTCATCCTCTTTCCACTTGTTTAAGGAACCTCCACGCTGTCCTCCATCCTGGCTGTTAACAATTTATCATGCCAGCATCGGTGTAGGAGGGCTCCCTTTTCTTCACACCCTCTCCAGCATTTATTGTTTGTAGACTTTTTGCCAAAAGCCAATCTGAGGTAGTTTGCAGTTTTGATTTGCATTTCGGTAGGACTTAGAGATATAAAATCTTTTCATGTGATTATTTTTAAACAGTGTGAGTAACACCTCTCAAGTCCCGGTGGGGTTCTTGACCATCTGCCCCGTTTTGAATACTTTTTCCAGGACCTACCTGAGGACATTACTGAATGAAAGTGAAAAGTGAAAGTCACTCAGTCGTGTCCAACTCTTTCCCACCCATAGTCCATGGAATTCTCCAGGCCAGAATTCTGGGGTGGGTAGCCTTTCCCTTCTTCGGGGGATCTTCCTAACCCAGGGATCAAACCCAGGTGTCCCGCATTGTAGGCGGACTCTTTACCAGCTGAGCCACCAGGGAAGCCCTCATAGACATGGTGCCCATCAGCGGCCGCAGCAGCAGCAGCAGCAGCAGCAGCAGCACAGGCTTTTCAGGTGTTGTTACCGAAAGTGCCCACAAGGCGGCAGCATTTCTTCACGCTTTTTTTTGTTGTTTTTTTGGTAATTTTTTATTTTCTATGGGAGCAGACCTGGTTTCCGATATTGTGTTTGTTTTTGGTGTTCAGGAACTTGATTCAGTTATATACAGACATATGTCTATTCTTTTTTCCCATATAGATTATCACAGTGTGTTCAATTGACTTCCGGTGCTATCCAGAAGGTCCTTTATGTTTGTCTATTTGATATATAGCAGTGAGAGAAGAAAGTGAGAAAAGAACCAAGCGTCCCCTGTTCCTGCATGTTCCCTTATTCCTTCGGACCCTTCTGATCAAACTAAGACCCCAGCTGCCAGAGGGCAAGTCACTGCTGGGACAGCGCTTTATCAGCCAGTCTGCTCCTGTTACTAGGGCCAATCTGAGCGTGTTCGGTCTGTATGTTAGCTATGAAACCAGGACTGCAGAAAGGAGAGATGACAGTTTCTGACACTAGATGGCCATGATATTCTTCAGATTCCAGAGAAAATGGGTTAAAATGAAACTTTTTTTAAATTGCAAAACTGGTTCCTTCTGCATGTACAGTTAGGAAAAGCTGGCTTGTTGAAATGCCTTTTTTTTTTTTTTTTTCAGAACTCTGACCCTGAGAAAATAAAAATATACCAAGAAAAAAGCCTGAAGCTCTTATCTTGACTGGGAGATACACAGCCTATTTTCCCTGAGACTTCAGCCTTCGGTAGATTAGTAGAAAATCAAGCCAAGAAAAAGAAAAGGGGCAAGAGACATTTTATACTAAATCTTAAGCGGAAAACTATAAGATCACTGTCTGTCTCGATTTATGTATGCCTCAGTGTGTCTTTGTCTTTGGATAATATTGCTGAGGTTAATTTGTAAGTGAGCTCTATTTAACTGACTTAAAGAAAAGTAAGTACTTACAAATCACATAATTCTAATTATAAGAAAAAAACTAAAGATATTTGGGTTTATTAGACACATCCCTTGTATTATATTGAGAAAAGAAATTGAACTTTGGAAAAATACATGTTTTTAGAGATTCTAAAATATGTTCCTGAGTTTGCTAATTAGAGAATGCCAAAATGATAAAAAGTTAACAATTGCTGTCTTCTTGGTTTTCACTAGGAGTTAAGGTTTTTATTTATTTATTTATTTTTTTTAAAATTTTATTTTATTTTTAAACTTTACATAATTGTATTAGTTTTGCAAATATCAAAATGAATCCATCACAGGTATACATGTGCTCCCCATCCCGAACCCCCCGAGTTAAGGTTTTTTAAAGGTTAAAAATTATAATATGGAATCAAAGCTACTAAAGTGACAAGGAAATGATTTTGGTGCATAAAGCAAGTAAGATATATGTTGTCAGTGAGAGAAGATATAAAGGCTGGAGATGTTTTTGTTGTAAAAAAGTAATGATAATAATTCTGTTCTACAGTTGGTTGTTTATAAATGGGGGAAAAAATAGAAGAAATATAGATCTAGAAGGTGACAAAAGATTTGCATTAAAGGACCAAGGGGAAGATGCTTTGGTTTAAGTGTTAATAATACATCAAAACCAACTTAGATAAAACTAGGCAACTGGCTACAAGCCTGCAAGTCTCCTTGAAGTGCCAGGTGTAGACAGGGATTCAAGCTTATTCTCCTGGAAATAAATGAGATCAATTTTGTATATTAATATTCAGGTTGTCACTTCTCCAACTGCTTCTGAAGTTGAGTGGCCTGTCACACCTACATCAGTCACTCTGGGCTAATAAAAATGATACCAAAAATATGTCAGACCACAACAAAAGGTTCTGTGGATCCTTTGGACAGGGTGGCTCAAGCACTGACTCTGTATCTGGACCAGGATTGAAATTTGTAAAAAACGTAACCTGCTTCTCACTCCTGCCTGGGCCCCTGGTCAAAATAATTCTTTTACTGACCTTTGGCTCCTGCCTTTTTAAATCTTGTTAAATTTGTCTCTTTCAGGTTACTACAGGTTCACATCAAGATGACGATGATGCAGAGATTCCAGCAAATCCTCAGAACAGATCCTTCAGGAGTAACAACAGAAGTCCCTCTGAGGGCCCTAAATGAGACAGGGTGAGAGCGCCATGGCCCAGCTAGGTAGGGTCTACGAGCCCCACGCCAGCTTGAAGAAACTGCAGAAGACAGAGCTTCACCCTCCCAATAAAGGTTTCTGGGGTTCATGTCTCTCGGAGGGATTTGAGGTGGGAGAATGAGGCGCCTCTGGTGGACTGCTGGTGTTTGTCAAGTGGAGTGAAACTGAAGCTTTGTTTTCACCCAGACACTCAGGCTAATGGCAGAGGCTGAGCACTGCTGGAATGAAGAGATAAGGTGCCTACGCCTGAGGTCAAGGAAGACTTCCCTGTGTGCACAGGCGCAGGAAGGCTCCTTGGAGGCCAAAGAGGGAGGGGGGCCCACCCCATGATAAGTGTGGACATGCACCCACTGTGGGGTCCACAAGGCTTCCACTGTGGGGTCAATCTTAGCAAAAAGTTGTGCCCTCACCTTGGGCAGGGTCCTAGTTGAGTCAGATGTGTGTGAAGCAAGAAACAAGACAGTTGGTAAAAGGTAACCACAGATGCGGAAGGGCTGCCCCACGTGAGGGACTCGCACCGCCTCTTCCTGTGCCCCTCAGATGCCCAGGCTTCTCTCGGTTGTATCTCTATCCTGCTTCTGTCTTAAACTGGGCTTCTGCGTGCTCTCCCACAGGTTATGCTGTGTCTATAATAATGGACTTCATTTATGTATTTACACCTCTCGCCTCCTTAAAATAGTCTTGGTTTCAAACGGGGAAAAGACGCAGGGTCACTTTGCTTCTAGCCTCTGGCCACTGGTGGTCTCGTGGTTGGGAATCCTGGTGTTCATACAGGCTACCCGGGTTCAATTCCTGAGCAGGGAGCTAAGGTTTCTCTTCAGGACCGCTCACTGCTGTCTCTCCAAGATCATGATCATGTGTTTTTCAGTTGCTGTGGCTGGCAAAGGCAATATTTGATTGTATTTTACGGCAGAATGACACTGCCTTGTATATCTGAACCGCCTCTCCTCTACCGTCATCTCTCCTCGCACCGTAGCTGCTTAGCTGTCTTGGTTATTGTTCCTCGTGCTGCCAATGTCATTGAGGTGCAGCTGTCTTCAGAAAAACAGTAGCTTTCTCCAGATCTCTCACTAGGCGTGGAAGCTAAATAGATGATGCTGTATATAGTCCTATGTTGATAATAGCTTTGAAATCTTGTGACGGTTTCTCACTTACCTGCAGCCCACCAGTAATTTTAACTTATTTTTGCGTAGAGTTGATTTAAGATGTATAGGCCATAGAGAAGACTGACTCAGAGACTGAGGGAGGGACAGACTAAGGCCTTCCTTTGTGAGGACCAGAGTTAGGCCTGTGTTACGACGAGACAGGCCTTTGCTACGACCAGAGTCAGGTCTTGATGTGGACCAGAGTAAGACCTAAGACTAGAATCAGGCCTTAGTGTGGCCACAGTCAGGCCTAAGTGAGTCCCAGAGTCAAGAGTAAGTCAGGGTCAGGCCTTAGTGGGGACCGTAGTAAGGCGTTAGTATGGATCAGAGTCAGGCCTGAGTACAACGGTCAGGACTATGTGAGGACCAGAGTCAGGCCTCAGTGTGGACAAAAGGCAGGTCCTAGTGTGGGCCAGAGTTGCCGTAGTGTGGATGAGAGGCAGGCCTTAGGTGGACCAGAGTCACATCTAAGTGTGGACCAGAGTCAGTCCTAGGGGAGTGCCACAGTCAGGCCTTAGTGCGCCCCAGAGTGAGACCTTAGTGTGGCCCAGAGTCAGGCCTGAGTGTGGTCCAGAGTCAGGAGTTAGTGTGGTCCAGAGTCAGGCGTTAGTGTGGCCGAGAGTCAGGCCTGAGTGTGGTCCAGAGTAGGCCTGAGTACCGCAGTCACATCTTAGTTGCATGAGGGTCAGGCCTTAGTGTGCACCAGGGCCAGGCATTAGTGTAGACGAGAGTGAGGCCTTAGTGTTCACCAGGAGTCGGGCATTAGAGTGGACCAGAGTGAGGCCTAAGTGAGGACTGGACTCAGGCCTCAGTGATGAACCAGAATCAGGCCTGAGTGTGGACCAGATCAGAGTCCAGCCTTTGTTTGGACCAAGGTGAGGTCTTAGTGTAGACCAGAGTGAGCCCTCCATGTGGACCAGAGCCAGGCCTCAGTGTGGACGAGAGACAGCCCTCTGTGTGGACCAAAGGCAGGCCTGATTGTGGACCAGAGCCAGACCTGAGCATGGACCAGAGGGAGGCCTCAGCATGGACCAGAGTCAGGCCTCAGCGTGGCCCACACTCAGGCCTCAGGGTCAACCAGACTCAGGCCTCAGGGTGGACCAGACTTAGGCCTCTGCATGGACTAGAGTCAGGACTAAGTGGGTACCACAGTCAGCCTTCAGTGTGGACCAGGGTCAGGCCCAGTTTAGACACAGTCAGGCCTCTGTGGATGAGAGGCAGGCCTCGTTGTAGACCACATCAGGCCTCGTGTATGGATTCAGGCCGAAGTGTTGAAAAGAATCAGTCCTCAGTGGACCAGAGGCAGGCTTGTGTGGACCATAGGTAGGCCTGAGTGTGGACCAGAGTCAGGCCAAAGTGAGTACCACACTCAGGGCGGACTCTGGTTTAAATTCAGGACCGACTCGAACAGAAAATAAAAATTAGAAGAAAAACCCCCAAACCAGCGTCCCTGCGTTCTCCTCAGGTCTCAGACCCCTGCGCTGCTCTCTCGTCCCTGGGCCTTAATGGGCTTGATTTCCAGGTCAAACTGAGGTCTTCATGGGGGAGCTGGAAGGGTTGTGCCAGCCAAGGAGCACAGTGATATCTTGACTGCCTGAGACCACCACCTTAAAATTCAAGTGGTCCCGCTACACATAAAGCAAGCCTCCTGCACCTAGAAAATTGTGGACTCTGTGTTGGAAGAGGTTTGAAAAGTCACCCTATTTTCCCCTCTTTTGCTCAAGGGGTTCCTACTTCCAGCCTCTCTCCCTAGAGAGGCTGCACCTGCCTAGGACAGCTGCCTCAGCATAAGACTTTGGCAGGGGATGGGATGGGTCTGGAGGGAGAAGGGTAAGGGGCAGGGGATGACACTCTGGCCCTTTGTGTCTGTTCTGCCCTTTCCACAATAATTTCCAGCCCAGGGACACGCAGTTTCCCCAGTAGGCAGAGCGGGGCATGAATACGTGCTGCCCCCTTGTGGCCGTCCTAGGAAACGACAACCCCAAATCCAGGACCTAAGGGCATTTCATATTCACCAGAGCTGCTCTGCTCTAAATGATCCCTTTGCTGGACAGATGACACGCAGGAGGCAGCAGAAACAGAATTCAAAAGAAGGCCGACCTTCAGAAGCCAATTTCAAATGGCAAATTTTGCTTACGCTTAAACAAATCCCCCTCCTGTGGAAATCCTGGGCCGCCCAATTGAATAGAGGAAGGCACACCAGCACTACAAGGAGCTCTGGTTAGTAGCAGTTGGTGGAAAATGTACCAACAATAAATACTGCAGAAGGCCAGGAGACCAGGGAACACTCCTAGAGCTGCAGTGGGGGATGCACTTGACAAGAGCTACCATGGACAAGGGCATGCAGGCTCCTTTAAAAGCAAAAAGCAGCCCAGGATGCTGCAATCTGCCTCTGGGGCCTAGACCCTAGGCAAAGCACCCCTCCGGGACACACATGCGTCCCAACGTTCTTTACGGTGCTGTTTACAACAGCCAAGGCGCACAAGCAACAAAAACCTCAAGCCACGGAAGAAGGGAGGCTAAAGATGTGCCGCACACATTCATGGACTATGACCGAAGCCCTCGCAAGAGAATGAAGTGGTGCCCGTTGCAGCGACAAGGATACGGACCTGGAGACGGTCACACTAAGTCAAGTCATCAGAGAAAGACAAAAAGCACGCGATACCACATACAGGTGAAATCTCATGTTGGATACAAATGAACTCTTGGATCAAACAGAAACAGATGCTTAGAAAAGAAACTTCCCTTACCAAATGGGAAGACCAGGTGGTTGTGGAGAGATAACTGAGAAGTTTGGGATTAACCCATATACTCTTCTATACAGATAAATACACAGACAAGAGAAAAAGAATAATGAACAAGGATGTGCTCTATAAACAAGAAACTGTACCCAATACCCTCTCAAACTCTATGAAAGAGAACCCTAAAAAGACAGGCACATGTATATGTTAGCTGAATCAACTTGCTGTACACCTGTGATTAACACTCCAAATCAATGTGTTCCAACAGAGAATAAAAATTCCACGATAGGAAACCAAAAATAAATGTCTCCTCCACTCCCCTTAGGCGTCAGTCCCTGGGGCTGCTGTCTCCTCCCTGCGGCCTGAGCAGTCTAGTCCCCAAGGCTGCCATGTATGTGTGGAGGGAGCTGGGGAGGATGTTCAAGCAAATGAGCCCCCTGAGGATCCTGCGTGCCTGGTTCCCACTAGGTGGACCACAGTCTGCACTTCCAGGCAGGCCCCCTACACCAAGCCTCTTTCACTCAGAAATGGAGGGCACTCTGTGCTGGAACAGCTCTCTAAAGTATATAGTTCAATAAAATGAATTTTTAAAAAAAGAGCAAGAAACCCCCAAGTTACAAAACAAAGGGAATAGCAAAACCAAGCTTACCTCAAAGAATGAAAATAATGCCAACACTTTCACAAAAGTGGAAGAAAAAGAACAAACGAAATATTTTAAAAAATTATCATGATCAAAGGCAAATCAGTGAGGTCTGCCAGGACACAGCCCTGGGTTGCCCATCTGTGACCCACAGATGAAGCAATTCGTTGAGATCCTACAGCTGGTAAAGAACAGTGGTGGGTAGAATTCTGACTCATACTTGAAAAACTGTCTATGGCCATTTGGCAATAAATAGTTCTCCCTACTGAGGTGGTAGGTTCCAGTGATCTAGGTCAAACTCAACTATTCAACCCTGATATGATTGCAGAGCCCAGCGTTCCCGGCCCCCCAGCCCACCTTTCCAGCAGGCAGCAATGCACCTCTCAGGAGCTCTAATCCTGGGCCCCTCCCTTAGGCTTTGATGTCCTCAGGGTGTGTGGCCTGGGCACCCTCCAAAGCTTGCTAGGTTTTGGAACTCGAAGTTCAGGAACACCAGAGACTTGGCAGTGAGCCCACCCCTGGTCACCATGAGTGGCATCGTCTCCCTCAGCCTGCAGTTGGCAGCCTGTCACCGCAGTTTTGGGCAGAATTCCCCGCTGAGGGAGCACCCACTGCGCTGGTCAGAGTGCCTGCTGGCATTTCTCCCCAGCTCTAGACTCTCCTGGAGAGCAGGGCCCAGGGTCTCACCAACCTTGTCCTTGGGATTGATCAGTGACTGCTGCTGCTGCTAAGTTGCTTCAGTCGTGTCCGACTCTTAGCGACCTCATGGACTGCAATCTACCAGGCTCCTCTGTCCATGGGATTTTCCAGGCAAGAGTACTGGAGTGGGGTGCCATTGCCTTCTCCATGATCAGTGACTAGACCCCTTGAAACCGACAGCCTGAAGAATCTGCCACAGTCATTCTAAAACCTAAGCCTCAGGACCTTATCTCTGAGAAAGCTCGTGGGCATGCCGGAGCCAGGACCATGGGCTCTCAGCCCTGTGTGCAACTGGCTCTTGAGATTCTAGAGTCCGGGGTCCTTCCAGCGAGCCAAACATCTGACTCTGTGTCTTCAGTGTCTGAGAGGCCTGCCATGAAGATAAAACTCCCTCGCCTTATTAGGAATTTTAATCCCTCACTCCAGCAGCCTACGCAGCACCAGTTCTGTCACCTGCACAGATGTTTGGACTCCAGGTTCTAGCTGTGAAACCTTAGGAAGATGAATCAACCTCGAGGAGCCTCTGTTTCCTCATCTGTGAAATGAGGTGGCGCTACCTAGCTCATCGGGCAGCTGCACAAGATAAATGAGATAAAGGGTGTGAGATGGCCAAGTCCTCCTCCCCTCAACTAAGGCAGGCAGCGTTTCGCAATGATCACTTTTTAAAATGATCGATATTATGGACTAAATTTTGCCCCCCCTGCCCCCCAGTTCATATAGCCCTGGTGGCAGTGTTTGGAGACAGGACCTAAAGGAAAGTAGTTAAGTCAGTCATAATGATGCGGCCCTGATCCAACAGGATTAGTGTCCTTATAAGCAGAGACACCAGAAAGCTCTCAGGTAAAGCTTGTGTTAAGTCCCTCTGTCCCTGAAGAAGGCTACAATCTGAGCGCAGAGTCTTCTAGACCGGTGCTCTCCAACTCTACTGCATGCCCAGGTCACCAGGGATGGCAATCCACAGGCTTTGGGGTGAGGCTGGGGAATCTGTCCCTAGTGAGCCTCCAGGGGATCTGGATGCTGCTGGTCTGCCAATTATACTTTGGAGTAGCAAAGTCCTTAGACTACCATCTTACTTCCCCACCAAAAATATATGGTCATTTATTTATCTAGATGCCAACTGTCCAATGCTGTCAAGCACTGTGCCAAGTGCTGAGGGTTAATAAAACAGGGTCTCTGCTCTTGAGTTCATAGTCCAGTTAAGGCCCTAAGGGGTTTCCCTGACTCCACGAGCCAAGGGCAATGTCAAATACAAAACGCATCCCAGTGAAGACAACATCCTTCCAGAAGACCCTACATAGGATGTGCAGGAGACAGCAATCATGTGGAGATGAACACCTCTGTTTAGGAACTCAACTCAGGCTATGATGAAACCAGGGGTTTTTGAGAAGCGGAGCTAGTGATGGACAAAACCAGGTGCCACTGTACCTTCAGCCAGAAAAACCATGGCACAGAGACAGGTCTATACGTCAGCTCTGGGTCTCCCACTCGTTAGAGCAATGCTCTTCAGTGCAACTTGCTGGCACTGGCGAGAGGCAGGGTAATGACAAGCAGCAGTGGAGGAAGGCGGTGCTCAAGAAAGCGGCACTTGATGGGAGAAGCAGCTAGGTGTTCTGGACATGCTGAATGTTAGACTTATGGGAGGGTCCTCTTCTTATAGCAAAACCCCCTTTAGTCGATGATGAAACTAAACCCCAAAGCAGTTAAGGCAGTGGTTCCCAACTGGGGTGACTATGCATCCCCAGGAGACAAATAGCAATGTTTGGAGATAGTTTTGGTTGCACAACTGATGTAAAGCTATGATGCTTAGTGGACAGAGCACAGAGATGCCGCTAAAAGCAGCACAAGATGGCCCACCACAACCAAAAGTTACCTGTCCCCAAACATCAATAGTGCTGAGGTTAAGAAACCCTGAGTTAAGGAATTTGCCCACGTCAGAGAATGTCACACCACAGACTAGCTTAGAGCATTCTGCAGTGACGGGTACGTTCTACACTCTACTCTGTCCATCGTGGCAGCGGACAGCTACATGTGAGATATGGGTGGTGTGAGTGAAGAACTTGGCTTACATTTTTTATTTGTCCGTGATAATGTAAGTGTAAACAGCCACGCGTGGCCTGGACAGGACAGAATTACCATTTGTATTTCCTGATACATAGACTGGCACTCCTTCAGTTTCACAGTCTGTCTCTTTCCATGTTTCTGAGAGTGCCCACCCACCTGACTTTATCACAAAGGTTCGGCTGGAAAAAAATACAAATGTAAAATAACAGCAGAAGAATCTTAAAAAAAAAGTTTGAAGTTAAACACCTTATCTTGTAGATCCTGAAAAAAGCAGAATGTCAGATCATGGTGATACATACAGTGGTCCCCCCATCAACTGAGGTTTCAGTTACCAGCGGTCAACTACAGGTCCATAATATTAAATGGCAAACTTCAGAAATAAACGATTTGTAAGTTTTAAGCTATACGCCATTCTGAGTGTTGAGATGAAATCGCGTGCTGTCCCACCAGGGCATGAATCAGCCCTTCCTCCAGGATACTCATGCTGTATGTGATACCTACCCACGTGATAGCTGTCATACTGGACAGTCTGGGTTATCAGATTGACTGTCCAGTATCGCAGTGCTTATTATGTTCAAGGAACCCTTGTGTTAGTCGCTCAGTCATGTCTGACTCTTTGCAACCCCATGGACTCTAGCCCACCATGCTCTTCTGTTCATGGATTTCTCCAGGCAAGTAGATTGGAGTGGGTTGCCATTTCTTTCCCCAGGGAATCTTCCTGACCCAGGGATTGAACCCAGGTCTCCCGCATTGCAGGCAGATTCTTTGCCATCTGAGCCACCAGGGAAGGCTCTTATTTTACTCAATAACCATTCTAAAATGCAAGAATAGTGATGCTGGCCATGCGGACATTCTCTTACTGTGTCTAGTTTATAAATTAAACTTCGGCCAAGATGGCGGAGTAGAGGGGCGTGGAGTCTGCAGGTGCAGGGTTGCTGGGGGGCAGGGTCTGGAGTGGTTCTTGCGGAGTGCCTGCTGGGCACCAGACAAAGATATCACACAGAGAGAAAACCACAGGCCAACACCACTGATGGACATAGACACAGAGCCTCAACAAAATGCTAGCAAACAGAATCCAGCAACACATGTAAAGGCTCACACACCACGATCAAGTGAGATTTACCCCAAGGATGCAAACTGAGGAATAAAAACCAGATGATCAACTCAATAGATGCAGAAAAGCCTTTTGACAAAATTCAACAACCATTTGTAATAAAAACTCTTCAGAAAGTGGACACAAAGGGAAACTCCCTCATGTAATAAAGGCCTTGTGACAACGCCACAGCAGCGTCGTTCTCACGGGCGACAGGCTGCAAGCGCTTCCTCTAAGATCAGAAACAAAACAAGGGTGGCCATTCTCACCACTGTTGTTCAACATAGTTCTGGAAGTGCTGCTGCTGCTGCTGCTGCTGCTAAGTCACTTCAGTCATGTCTGACTCTGTGTGACCCCATAGACAGCAGCCCACCAGGCTTCCCCGTCCCTGGGATTCTCCAGGCTAGCCATGGCAATCAAAGATGAAAGAGAAATAAAATAAATCCAAATTGAAAAAGAAGTTAAACTGTCAGTGTTTGCAGATAACATGATACTATACATAGAAAATCCTAAAGATGCTACCAGAAAACCACTGGTGCTAATCAATGAATCTGGCAAAGTTGCAGGGTACAAAATTAAAGCACAGAAATCTCTTGCATCCCTATACACTAGCAAGGAAAGATCAGAAAAAGAAACGAAGGAAACAACACCATTTACCACTGTAACAAAAAAGAATAAAATACCTAGGAATAAACCTACCTAGGGAGGAAAAAAGACCAGTACTCAGAAAACGATAAGATACTGATGAGAGAAATAAAACACACACACACACACACACACAGACGGAGAGATATACCATGTTCTCAGATTGGAAGAATCAATATTGTGAAAATGACTATACTTCCCAAAGCAACCTACAGATTCAGTGCAACCCCTATCAGATTACCAATGGCATTTTCACAGAATTAGACTCAAAAATGTTTACAATTTATTTGGAAACACAAAAGACACTGAATAGCCAAAGCAATCTTGAGAAAGAAAAATGAAGTTGGGGGAATCGGGCTCCCTGAGTTCAGATTATGCTAAAAATCTACAGTAATCCAGAAAGTATGATCCGGGTACAAAAACAGAAACACAGACAAGTCCGTGCACCTGTGGTCAACTAATCTGTGACCAAGGAGGCAGAAACACACAACGGGGAAAAGACAGTCTCTTCAATAAGTGGTGCTGGGAAAACTGGACAGCTACCTGTAAAAGAGTGAAATTAGGACACTCCCTAATACCATACACTAAAATAAATTCAAAATGGATTAAAGACCTAAATGTAAGGCTGGACACTATAAAACTCTTGGAGGAAAACACAGGCAGAACACTCTGACATAAACTACAGCAAAACCTTTTTTGACCCACCTCCTAGAGTAATGAAAATAAAAATAAACAAATAGGACTCAGCAAATGTAAAAGCTTTTGCACAGCAAAAGAAACCATAAACTAGAAGAAAAGACATCCCTCAGAATGGGAGAAAATATTTGCAAATGAAGCAACTGACAAGGGATTAATATGCAAAATATACAAACAGCTCATACCAAAGAAACTAACAGCCCAATCAAATACCAAAGAAATAATCCAATCAGAAAATGAGTGGAAGACCTAAATAGACATCTCTCCAAAGAAGACATACCCATGGCCAAGAGACACATGAGAAGATACTCAACATCACTAATTATTAGAGAAATGAAAATCAAAACTACAATGAGGTACCTCCTCACACCAGTCAGAATGGCCATCACTAAAAAATCTACAAACAGAAAATGCTGGATAGGGTGTAGAAAAAAGGGATCCCTCTTACACTGTTGGTGGGAATGGAAACTGATACAGCCATTGTGGAGAACAGTCTGCAGGCTCCTTAAAAATCTAAAAATAATACTACCTTATGACCCAGCAATCTCACTACTGAGGATATACCCTGAGAAAACCATAATTCAAAATTACACACATACCCCAGTGTTCATTGCAGCACTGTTTACAATAGCTAGGACACAGGAACAACTTAAATATCCAATGACAGATGAATGGATGAAGAAGTTGTGGTAAACATATATGCAATAGAATATTGCTCCCATCACTTCATGGCAAATAGAAGGCGAAAAAGTGGAAGCAGTGACAGATTTTATTTTTTGGGCTCCAAAATCAGTGCAGATAGTGACTGCAGCCATGAAAGTAAAAGACACATGCTTGCTCCTTGGAAGGAAAGCTATGATAAACCTAGACAGCATACCAAAAAGCAGAGCTATCACTTTGCCGACAAAGGTGCACATTAGTCAAAGCTATGGATTTTTTCCAGTAGTCATGTATGGATGTGAATGCTGGATCAAAAGAAGGCTGAGTGCTGAAGAATTGATGTCTTTGAACTGTGGTGCTGGAGAAGACTCTTGAGAGTCCCTTGGACTGCAAGGAGATCAAACCAGTCAATTCTAAAGGAAATCAACCCTGAATATTCATTGGCAGGACTGATGCTGATGCTAAAGCTCCAATACTTTGGCCACCTGATATGAAGAATTGACTCCTTAGAAAAGACCCTGATTCTTAGGAAGACTGAAGGCAAAATGAGAAGGGGGCGGCAGAGGATGAGAAGGTTAGATATCATCACTGACTCAATGGACATGAGTTTGAGCAAACTCTGGTAGGTAGCGGAGGACAGAGGAGCCTGGTGTGCTACAGTCCATGAGGTCAAAAAGAGTTGGACACGACTTAGCAACTGAACAACAACAAATTACTCAACCATAAAAAGGAATGAAATTGGATCAGTTATAGAGATGTGGATGGACCTAGAGTCTGTCATACAGAGTAAATTAGAAAACAGCTATTGTATATTGATGTATATATCTGGAATCTAGAAAAATGGCACAGAGGAACCTATTTCCAGGGCAGGAAGAGACACAGATGTAGAAAATGGACATATGGACACGGCGGTGGGGGGAGAGCCAGGGGAGAGGGGAGGGTGAGACAAATTGGGAGGTTAGGATTGACATATATACACAACCATGTGAAAACAATAGCCAGTGGGAACCTGCTGTATAGCACAGGGAGCTCAGCTCAGTGTTCTGTGATGACCTAGTTGGGTGAGTGGGGCAGGGGAGGGAGGTACAAGAGGGAAGATATATGTATACATATAGCTGACTCCCTTCATTGTACAGCAAAAACTAACACAGCATTGTAAAGCAATTATACTTCAATAAAAAAAATAGAATAAAATGAGTAACTAATGAGAACCTACTGTGTAGCACAGGAGAAAAAAGAAGGTACATATTAGCCACTTGTACTATTATTTAACCAGTACTTTCTTTAATCAGTTCACTTTTAAAAATCTTAAATTCCTATTTCAACCTCCAGTTCAGTTCAATCGCTCAGTCGCGTCCAACTCTTTGTGAGCCCATGGGTTGCAGCACGCCAGGCCTCCCTGTCCATCACCAATTCCTGGAGTTTATCCAAACTCATGTCCATTGAGTCGGTGATGCCATCCAACCATCTCATCCTCTGTCATCCCCTTCTCCTCTTGCCCTCAATCTTTCCCAGCATTAGGGTCTTTTCAAATAAGTCAGGTCTTCACATCAGGTGGACAAAGTATTGAGTTTCAGCTTCAATATCAGTCCTTCCAATGAACACTCGGGACTGATCTCCTTTAGGATGGACTGGTTGGATCTCCTTGCAGTCCAAGGGACTCTCAAGAGTCTTCTCCAACACCACAGTTCAAAAGCATCAATTCTTTGGTGCTCACCTTTGTTGACAGTCCAACTCTCACATCCATACATGACTACTGGAAAAACCATAGCCTTGACTAGATGGACCTTTGTTGGCAAAGTAATGTCTCTGCTTTTTAACATGCTGTCTAGGTTGGTCATAACTTTCCTTCCAAGGAGTAAGCGTCTTTTAACTTCATGGCTGCAGTCACCATCTGCAGTGATTTCGGAGCCCCAAAAAATAAAGTCTGACACTGTTTCCCCATCTATTTCCCATGAAGTGATGGGACCAGATGCCATGATCTTCATTTTCTGAATGTTGGGCTTTAAGCCAACTTTTTCACTCTCCTCTTTCACTTTCATCAAGAGGCTCTTTAGTTCTTCTTCACTTTCTGCCATAAGGGTGATGTCATCTGCATATCTGAGGTTATTGATATTTCTCCCGGCAATCTTGATTCCAGCTTGTGCTTTATCTGGCCAGTATTTCTCATGATGTTCTCTGCATATAAGTTAAATAAGCAGGGTGACAATATACAACCTTGACGTACTCTTTTCCCTACTTTGAACCAGTCCATTGTTCCATGTCCAGTTCTAACTGTTGCTTCCAGATTTCTCAAGAGGCAGGTCAAGTAGTCTGGTAGTCCCATCTCTTGAAGAATTTTCCACAGTTTGTTGTGATCCACACAGTCAAAGGCTTTGGCATAGTCAATAAAGCAGAAATAGATGTTTTTCTGGAACTCTCTTGCTTTTTCCATGATCCAACGGATGTTGGCAATCTCTGGTTCCTCTGCCTTTTCTAAAACCAGCTTGAACATCTGGAAGTTCATGGTTCACATATTGCTGAAGCCTGGCTTGGAGAATTTTGAGCATTACTTTACTAGCATGTGAGATGAATGCAATTGTGTGGTAGTTTGAGCATTCTTTGGCATTGCCTTTCTTTGGGATTGGAATGAAAACTGACCTTTTCCAGTCCTGTGGCCACTGCTGAGTTTTCCAAATTTGCTGACATATTGAGTGCAGCACTTTCACAGCTTCATCTTTTAGGATGAAATCACTCAACTGGAATTCCATCCCCTTCCCTGGATTTGTTTGTAGTGATGCTCTCTAAGGCTCACTTGACTTCGGATTCTAGGATGTCTGGCTCTAGGTGAGTGATCACACCAAGGTGATTATCTGGGTCATGAAGATCTTTTTGTACAGTACTTCTGTGTATTCTTGCCACCTCTTAATATCTTCTGCTTCTGTTAAGTCCATAGCATTTCTGTCCTTTATTGAGCCCATCTTTGCATGAAATGTTCCCTTGGTATCTCTAATTTTCTTGAAGAGATCTTTAGTTTTTCCCATTCTATTGTTTCCCTCTATTTTCAAGCCTTTTTTATCTCTCCTTGCTATTCTTTGGAACTCTGCATTCAAATGGGTATAACTTTCCTTTTCTCCTTTGCTTTTCGCTACTCTTCTTTTCCCAGATATTTGTAAGGCCTCCTCAGACCACCATTTTGCTTTTTTGAATTTCTTTTTCTTGAGGATGGTCTTGATCACTGCCTCCTGTACAATGTCATGAACCTCTGTCCATAGTTCATCAGGCACTCTGTCTATCAGATCTAGTCCCTTAATCTATTTCTCACTTCCACTGTAAGGGATTTGATTTAGGTCATTCCTGAGTGGCTCAGACCATGAACTCCTTATTGCCAAATTCAGACTTAAATTGAAGAAAGTAGGGAAAACCACTAGACCATTCAGGTATGACCTAAATCAAATCCCTTATGATTATACAGTGGAAGTGAGAAATAGATTTAAGGGACTAGATCTGATAGATAGAGTGCCTGATGAACTATGGAATGAGGTTTGTGACATTGCACAGGAGACAGGGATCAAGACCATCCCCATGGAAAAGAAATGCAAAAAAGCAAAATGGCTGTCTGGGGAGGCCTTACAAATAGCTGTGAAAAGAAGAGAAGTGAAAAGCAAAGGAGAAAAGGAAAGATATAAATATCTGAATGCAGAGTTCCAAAGAATAGCAAGGAGAGATAAGAAAGCCTTCTTCAGCAATCAATGCAAAGAAATAGAGGAAAACAATGAATGGGAAAGACTAGAGATCTCAAGAAAATCAGAGATACCAAAGGAACATTTCATGCAAAGATGGGCTTGATAAAGGACAGAAATGGTATGGACCTAACAGAAGCAGAAGATATTAAGAAGAGGTGGCAAGAATACACAGAAGAACTGTACAAAAAAGATCTTCACCACCCAGATAATCACGATGGTGTGATCACTGACCTAGAGCCAGACATCCTGGAATGTGAAGTCAAGTGGGCCTTAGAAAGCACCACTACGAACAAAGCTAGTGGAGGTGATGGAAGTCCAGTTGAGCTATTCCAAATCCTGAAGATGATGCTGTGAAAGTGCTGCACTCAATATGCCAGCAAATTTGGAAAACTCAGCAGTGGCCACAGGACTGGAAAAGGTCAGTTTTCATTCCGATCCCAAAGAAAAGCAATGCCACAGAATGCTCAAACTACTGCACAATTGTACTCATCTCACACGCTAGTAAAGTAATGCTCAAAATTCTCCAAGCCAGGCTTCAGCAATATGTGAACCGTGAACTTCCAGATGTTCAAGCTGGTTTTAGAAAAGGCCGAGGAACCAGAGATCAAATTGCCAACATCCGCTGGATCATGGAAAAAGCAAGAGAGTTCCAGAAAAACATCTATTTCTGCTTTATTGACTATGCCAAAGCCTTTGACTGTATGGATCACAATAAACTGTGTCTGAAAGAGATGGGAATACCAGACCACCTGACCTGCCTCTTGAGAAATTTGTATGCAGGTCAGGAAGCAACAGTTAGAACTGGACATGGAACAACAGACTGGTTCCAAATAGGAAAAGGAGTACGTCAAGGCTGTATATTGTTACCCTGCTTATTTAACTTCTATGCAGAGTACATCATGAGAAACGCTGGACTGGAAGAAACACAAGCTGGAATCAAGATTGCCGGGAGAAATATCAATAACCTCAGATATGCAGATGACACCACCCTTATGGCAGAAAGTGAAGAGGAACTCAAAAGCCTCTTGATGAAAGTGAAAGTGGAGAGTGAAAAAGTTGGCTTAAAGCTCAACATTCAGAAAACGAAGATCATGGCATCCGGTCCCATCACTTCATGGGAAATAGATGGGGAAACAGTGGAAACAGTGTCAGACTATTTTTCTGGGCTCCAAAATCACTGCAGATGGTGACTGCAGCCATGAAATTAAAAGACGCTTACTCCTTGGAAGGAAAGTTATGACCAACCTAGATAGCATATTCAAAAGCAGAGACATTACTTTGCCAACAAAGGTCCATCTAGTCAAGGCTATGGTTTTTCCTGTGGTCATGTATGGATGTGAGAGTTGGACTGTGAAGAAGGCTGAACGCCGAAGAATTGATGCTTTTGAAGTGTGTTGTTGGAGAAGACTCTTGAGAGTCCCTTGGACTGCAAGGAGATCCAACCAGTCCATTCTGAAGGAGATCAGCCCTGGAATTTCTTTGGACGGAATGATGCTAAAGCTGAAACTCCAGTACTTTGGCCACCTCATGTGAAGAGTTGTCTCATTGGAAAAGACTCTGATGCTGGGAGGGATTGGGGGCAGGAGGAGAAGGGGACGACAGAGGATGAGATGGCTGGATGGCATCACTGACTTGATGGATGTGAGTCTCAGTGAACTCCGGGAGTTGGTGTTGGACAGGGAGGCCTGGCATGCTGCGATTCATGGGGTCGCAAAGAGTCGGACACGACTGAGCAACTCATCTGATCTGATCTGATCTGAGTGGTCTAGTGGTTTTCCCTACTTTCTTCAACTTAAGTCTGAATTTGGTAATAAGGAGTTCATGATCTGAGCCACAGTCAGCTCCTGGTCTTGTTTTTGCTACCTGTATAGACCTTCTCCATCTTTGGCTGCAAAGAAAATAAGCAATCTGATTTCGGTGTTTGCTATCTGGTGATGTCCACGTGTAGAGTCTTGTTGTGTTGTTCGAAGAGGGTGTTTGTTATGACCAGTGCATTCTCTTGGCAAAACTCTATTAGCCTTTGCCCTGCTTCATTCTGTACTCCAAGGCCAAATTTGCCTGTTACTCCAGGTGTTTCTTGACTTCCTACTTTTGCATTCCAGTCCCTTATAATGAAAAGGACATCAGTTTTGGGTTTTGGTTCTAAAAGGTCTTGTAGGTCTTCATAGAACTGTTTCAACCTTGCTTATGCCTTAAAATCATGGGCTTGAATAGTGATATATTTTTATAAAACATAAATTCTTTCCTTTACTGGTGGGGTCTTCACAGCTTTTAAAACCCCTGCCAATATAACCTTACAAATAAAGGTGGGTGCAGCAACAATCTGAAAACTGCTCCAAATACAGATTCATCTCCAGAAGACAATGCATGGCTTAACAGCTTCTTCCCTGTACCTTGACACCAAGTAGCACTGATCAGGGCATTTCTAAATGTCTTGTGAGGTTTATGTCTTTAGAATTTTGATGATGGTTGATGTAAAACAATGAAAAAAATCAACGGGAACAATTTGGATCTATTTCTTTAGTGTGTGCTCATTTCTACTAGTCCCATATCTAAGATAATTTTTCATGTTTCTTTTGCTGTTTGGTTTGGCTTTTTCTTAAAGGCGAACTGAATTTCTCATGGGTCATAATGTGATAGAGTTTTTAAATAATTGAAACAATAAGAAGATGTTTGTTTTTTTACCAGAAGGAACTCTTTTCTTCTGAAATAACATTCTGGCCTAGGTTGCTAAGAAACCAGTTTTTTGCTCAAGGCCCAAATCAATGTTTTGTCCTACCTTTAGTGCAGAAGTTCCTGGAAATAACTGCTATTGTTGTTTTTCTGATATCTTGGAAAGTGTCAACTAGTTAAGTTCTCCACCCGTAATTTGGCAGGGATACCGAGAACAAAGCCCAAGGGCCTCCACTGCCTTCTCTATGTGCTCACTTCTCTGTCCGTGGGGACCAGTCCTGGCCAGGCTTGCTGTGCTCAGACTGTTCCAGACTAGTGGATAATTAGTATGTCTGCTTACACATTGGCCATCATTTCACAGTTGCAACTCATCTGCACATGTGTGATGACACCTGGTTAGCGACACATAACTTACAGGTATTATATAGCAAGAAGGGGCTTGTAAGACTGTCCCTGAATCTTGAACTGCACAAAGCAGCTTCTCCAACAGCAGTGTGATTTTGCTGGAGTGTCAGGGCAATATGTTGAGGGTCTAAGAGGCTTGGGAAATCCCACATTTGGCATTTCTTAGTATCTGGCAGGCCCTCGTGGTGTCACAATATAATCACCTCCGACCTGAGGCCCGTCTAGCCCAGAGAAGTGTCTAGACTCACCAGGATGCCATACTCCCCAGGGCCTCCGTGTAGAACGAATGGTGTCAGGGGGCCGCATTCACAATCGTTTTCCAAGCACCATGGTCTCTGGGACTGTGCCACCTGGGGCCTGATATTTTCTCAGCACTCCTCAGTGAGACGTCTCTTGGTCTGCTTTGCTGAGAAAGTGTTCTTTCAAATGCAACTTCTATGAGCTTTTGTCAGGATGCTTGTTTTCACCACGCCTCCCCTCCAGCCCTCTGTTGAGCTATTCTGCCATTCCAAACTTACCAATATGAAATGATTTTCGTCATTGCCTTTTTTGAGGCCAAGGAAATGTAAGAACCACGTACAGGAAAGCGATGTACCCCATCTCAAGTCACCCCGGAAGCGGGTTCATGCTGGGGCAGGGTCTGGGCTGGGTGCTTGGTCCCAGGGAGGTATGTCTCCAGGTGGATGAGGCTTGGGCCCTAGACTCAGTGGCTGGCGGGAGCAGGGTGGGGCTGAAGCAGGGGAGTTGCCCCTGGCTACCTAAAGGCACTGTTTCGCTGGTGGTGATACTGGGAAGTGACCGGTTTCTGTAGCAATTAGTGTCTAGGGTGGTGGCTGGGAGCCCCACAGCCTCAAGGGAACATAGCTGAGTCTTGACCCTCACATTTAGAGAAATCTTGAATCTCACTGCAACTCGGACCATGGATGTTTTAGCCAGCTTCTGCACAGCTTCCTCCCTCTTTCCTGCAGTCTTAAGAACTGTTTATCATATGGGGTTTAAAAGTGTTGAAAAGGTTTACCCTTTTAGAAGCAGCTGGTGGTGGGCCAATGGCTCCCCTCCCCCCAGATCTGCTTCTGGGGAATGGGTGGGAGGGGGCACTTTTGGGGGGAGGTGCCCATCTCACTCACTAGGCTGTAGGCAGAGTTGGTGAGATTCTCTCCAGGGCTCTAATGAAGAGCGTTAGGGGCTGTGGGCTCAGCAAAGGCTCCAGTTCTCCTGGGGCCTTTATAGCCACGATCTCCTCTGCACTGTGCACACAACCCCCACCCCCACCCAGGAGGGCATTAACATGCAGATTCTGACTCAGTAGGTCCAAGAGGGCCTGAAAGTCTGCATTCCTAGGTGCCACTGATGTGAGGAGGCCCAGGTTTCAGAGCTGTGCTGACCACGTGGGATCCTCACTTGGGCAGCAATGGCATCCCTCAGAACCTGGCAGAAATGCAAATTCTTGGGCCACCCAAACCTACTAAATCAGGCCCTCTGAGGGTGGGGCCTGGCAGTCTGTGGTCAGCAAGTCCTCAGGGTCATTCTGACCGATAGTGAGCTTGAGAACCATTGGTTTCTTTGGACTCTCTACTGGGTGGTTAGAGGGTGTGCTCCTTACTCTGTGCCCCTCGGCGTGCTGCTCGTTTAATCACTGGGAATATCTGCTGTCTTGTTCTTCAGCTTTATTCCTATCAGGACGGTCTTCAGGGGTCACAAAAATGAGCTCTCAAGCGTGTGTCTGCAGCCTCTTTAGGAGAGGCTTCATCTGGTATAGCTGTGTGTCAAGTGTAATGGGCTGAGGGTCAGAGGGAGGTACAAAGAGGTGGAAGAATCTCTGTCCATTAGAAAACACCTCCAGGAGCCATAAGGTCTTGTTAAAAACACAGGTTTCTGGGCCACACCCCTGGGGCTTCTGACTCAATAGGTCTGGGGCCGGCCCTGAGAACTTGCATTTTTAATAAATTCCCAGGCGATCCTCAGGCTGTCGGTCCAGGGATCATTTCTGAGTGCCACCTCTTGGGCACATCCATTCCCAAAAGGCCATGGAGGTTCTTTTATGCCTCCTCCTTCTCTTGCAGGTGGAGTGGATGAGGAGAGGGGAGGAGGTGGAGGCTGGGAACCCTCAGGCATAGGTGTGTGTGTGCATTTGTGCAGAAGCCTGTTGGCCCTCCACTCCTATGCCTGAGGGCCAGTCTTCAACCACACTTTTATGTCAACAGCTGGTGCCAAGAGGTGAGTGGCTCTATTCAGACCACTGCAGGGCCCTGGGGAGAGTCCAGGGAGGCACTCTCCCCAGAGCTGGGGCCTCCATGGTGCCTTCCCTCTGAAGGGCACCAACCAGAGTGTCACCCTTTGTGAGCACACAAAACAGCCGCAGTTAAAACATGCCAACCTAAGTCACGGTCCCCCTGGAAGCAGATTCCTGACTGGCTCAGCATGCCTGGCCAGGTGGCTTTTGATCTGTAGCGCTGCTTCTCAACTCTGCTATACAAGCTAAAAAAGATGCCAGGTCCCTCCCTGGACTGATTAAATCAGTATTTGGGGAGGTGGGGTCTGGACCAGAATTAGGCAGAGACTCACTGCTCCACAAGCTGAGTGGGGTTGGGGACCTAGGGTCTCTATTAGCATCTCTTCAGGAACTGGCCTTCTGTGAGAACTTTCTATAGGAAATAGATCAGGGACCCAGAGATTGGGGAGCGCCCCAACTTCTGTCCCTGCAAAAACTGGCTTGATGTATCTGCTCTTTGCTTTGAAAGTAGTGACCTGTTTGGCTTTCATGTGAAAGCAGAATAAAATACAGTGTCAAAACAGAGTCATGGCTAAGGGCTCTTGAAGTCATCGTGGGTTTTAAAAAGAAACTGCGGGGCCCCAGAGTCATGTGCTAAGTGCTGTGTGAGGGAAGGTCACCTTATTAAATGTGGGGACTATTACACAGTGTCTGGGCTTTGCAGGTATATTAAGAAACCAAATTTAGAGACTTGATCTTGCAAAGTAAAATACAGCTCTGTTTTATATAGTTACTGTGTTAAACATGGAGTATCTGTATTTCATATAGATGTTTGGAATTCATATAATGTGAAAATAAGTGCCCTTATAATTGAGTTGGAGACAGTACCTTTAGAATTCTCATTATTTCCTCTATTGTGGGGCTTAGAGCAACACAAAGGTCTTAACGGCCGATGAGATGGCTTTTTGATGACGCTGCCAACCCTGGTTCACACTATGGGGTGATCCCCTTCAGGTAATAAACCCACTTAATTGCAGTGTCGTTGCCTTCTCCGGGCGGGCAGGTCACAATCAGCTTGCTGGTGATGGGGGTTTTGCTGCCCGATGGGTTTCCTTCGAAGTAGACTGTGATGTTGTTGATCTTCTTGGGCTTCACAGAGTCCGTGGCGCGGATGGAGAACGCGTTGTTCTCCACAATGAAGGAGAAGGTGACCGGGCGGTAGAAGACGTTCTTGAAGGGGATGACGATGCTGTAGCCGGCTCGGATCAGGAAGGGGCCTTGCGGCTTGGGGGCCAGAGCCACCCCGAAGAGGGGAATGGTGTACTCGCCGCCCGCGAGTGACGACAGGGTCAGGATGCCCTTGCTCTCGCCCAGGTGGCTGGGCTCGAAGTACACCTCCACGCTGACCTCCGTGCCGCCCTGCGCCCCAGGCGCCGCGTAGATGACCTTTTCCGTGTGGAAGTCTGGACAGTCGGTCTGAAAGGGGAACACATGTGCTCGGCTCACCCTGGACCCTGAAGAGCAAGCCTGCAGCTCTGGGCCTCCCCAGCACCCCCACCCTCCGACATGAGCAACCTAGGCTTGTGTGAGGCAGGGCAGGCTGTACAAAAGTCGAGTCCTTGTGACTCTCTCGAAAAGTAGGTATTACTAGTTTATCCCTAGTTTACTAAGAAGAACCAAGGCCAAGAGAAACAGGCAGGGCAATGTGGGCAGCGGCCCTTGGTGCTGCTCCCCTGTGCCTGCACTCCTTTCCTTCCACAGGCAGGAGGACTGGACATCCTGGCTCCTCGGGGATGGGGGGGCGGGTTCTGGATAATAAGCTGAGAACAGAAGTGCAAGGCGCCCCTTCCACACCCGCGTGTTTAGGTGCCAGTTCAGGCCCCTCTGGGGTCTCTTCACCCCTTTGCTCCTATGACTGGAACATTTGAGTATTGGTAAGATATTCATACAAAGAATAAACAATGAAGTGAGGATTCAAATCCAGGTCTGTTGGATTTCACAACGTGTACTCATGACCACTGAGCTCTCAGTAGAGCTTACCAATAACTTACCAATACTCTCACAGGATAGCTGTCAGGATTTTTTAAATATGCATGTAAAACTAAGCCTGGCCCATATCAAGTGTTCCATATATGCTACCTATTACATCAGTGTGAATACAGGATTAACTACCGAAACAGAACCTCCCCAAAACCAACTGTCTCTGCACCGACCGCTGAGCAACGCTGCCCGCACCCCCCACGCCCCCACCCCCGCCCACCACACTCCAGCTTGTTAAGCTAGAAAGTCTGTGAGGAAGAACCCAGACCTGATATTTTTTCTGATACTCTATTTCTAGCTGGGAGTTTTCAACTAGATGAAGGCCCTAAGTAGGAATTTCATTTTTCTGCACCCCAGTGTCCTGCTCCCGCTGTTTCTGAGCCCAGACTTCTGGAAAGCAGAGGGCAGAGGGTGGGGCCGGGCTGCTCACCCTGCAGTAGTACTCTGTCTTCTGCCGAGTGTAATTGGTGAACTTGGCAAAGATGCTCTGGCCACTGCCAAGAACAGCCTGGAAGTGGACGGGCTTTTCAGGCAGTGCTGGCAAGGCTTTCAAATTGAGCTCATATGGGTAGTAACCCAGCTCACTGTTGTGCAGTGTCAGTTTCCCGAAGGTTTCTCCAGCTTTCAGGGGCTGGAATTCAAATGTGAAGGTCCCCTGCGAGAGAAGACAGAGGCTCCTGTGATCCTCAGAGCAGGTCGGCAGTAGATGCTCACACTGATCTTGAGCCTGGAGAACCTCTGTCCAAACCAGCCCACTTTTCCTCCCTGGAATTTTTCCCTAGTTGGGGTATTTCTGTATCTGGAATCTCTCTGAATATAAAAATAGGTACTGGATCCTCTCTTGAGAAGCATAATTACAGAGACAGGAGTGGGTAGGCTGGGGGAGCAGGAGGGCTAAAGGTCAGGCAGCTCCTTCTCTGCTCATGGACAATCTCCAACCAGCTTCTGGGGTTCTACCATCATTTAGAGCAGGCATTCTGCTTCCTCTGTTGTCATCCAAAGCAAAACAAAACAAGAACCAAAGAGTGTTGCTTATAAAAGCAAAATAAGGGCAATAATTCCAATGTATTAGCAGTAAAAGACTGGATAAATAAATTATACGTTACTCACTTCAGTAGAATATTATGTGGCCATTAAAAAGGAAGCACCAAAGCTCTAATCATTGAAATAAAAGGTGGTAATCATATTTTAAGTGGGAAAAAAGAAGATTCCAGAAATGTATATGAGTTCATTGTTGTGGAGAGGAATATTTCTACATATGTATACAAAAGACACAGCAAGGCTATATTGAACTGTTAGCAGTAATTGTCTTAGGTGGGGGAAATGAGATTTGGGGGACTTTTCTATTCTTTTTTGGGGGGGCCATGCCAAGTGGCATGTAGCGTCTTGGTTCCCTGACCAGGGACTGTATCTCTGGTCCCTGCAGTGGAAGCATGGAGTCTTGAGCCCTGGACCGCCAGGGAGGCCTGGGACTTTCATTTTCTGTTTCATGTACATAGAGATAAAATAGTCTTTTTTTGTCATGAACAGATATTGTTTCTTAAAAAACTGGGTCTTACTGAAAAATGAAGAGAATATCATTAAAGTTGTAGTAGATGTTTAACAGAAAAAAATGCAGTGTTAAAATTTACATGATTTTACCACAATTAAAAGATTTAGATGAAAATGGACAAATGTGTAAACAAATATAACTTGCCACAACAGACTCAAAAAGATAAAGAAAACCCATATAGTCGTATAACCATTCAAGATATTTAATCAATAGTAAAAAAAAAATTTCCCTTAACAAAATTCCAGGATCATAAAGCTTTCTTTTTACCAATCTAATATTCCACAAATTCTCCCATAGAAAAGAATAGGAGGAAACCTACCTCAACGAACATAATCTGTACATCAGACTCCAACAAGGCTAACAGAAGAAAGGAAAACTGGATGCCAGTTTCCTTACTGAACATACATACAAAACATCTAATAAAAATATTATCAACTGATCCAGTAACACTAGTAAGTGTCCCTTGCTGTCCTTTTCACTACATATATTCCATGTGACTTATATAATTAGGAAAAGTAAGAAAAATAATTTAAATTGAGCAGGGCAAACAAACATGTAACAGAGACAGCTAGTATTACTTGCTCAGTTGTGTCCGACTCTCTGCGACCCCATGGGCTGTAGCCCACCAGGCTCCTCTGTCCATGGGATTCTCCAGGCAAGAATACTGGAGTGGGTTGCCATTTCCTTCTCCAGGGGATCTTCCCGACCCAGGGATGGAACCTGGGTCTCCTGAAATGAGGGCAGATTTTTACTGTCTGAGCTACCAGGGAAGCCCCAGAGGCTAATAAATAATTTCCTTTAACATGCCTGAGCCAAAGCTCTATGTGGCCCTGGTTTATATGAGGACTTGGGTGGCAGGGGAAGGGAGAGAATAGGACCGTGATGGAGCAGTTGTCTTCCACCCTCCTGATCACTGCCAGGCTGCCCCGACTCAAGGATGCAGAAGTGGGTCCAGAGGCCCCCTGGGCAGAGTCTCCATCACAGATGTCCAGTGGGGAGCCCCCACAGGCAGGGCCATACCTCAGAGTTGGCGGGCACCACGAACTGGGAGGGCAGGCTGATGTCGGGCATCCTGCATTCCGTGGAGAAGGTCACCATGTAGGGCAGGGGGTTTTCCACCTTGATGAAGGCTGAGGTGCTCTGCCGGACGGGGCTCACCATCTCAATGGTTTTGATGACGCCTGAAGGGATGACCCTGAAACTCAACGTGTAGTATAAGAACTCGTTGGTCACCTCATTTCGGAAGATCACCTGGATTCACAGAGATAGTGGGAGGAGGTGGGGCGGAGAAGAGGGGTTAGTTCGGGGTCTTCCACCATCGACAGGATCCTTCTCTCCGTTAGCAATGCCAGGGCATGTGAAGCATGGGCCCTCCCAGCCTACGTGAACCCCGCCACCCAGCCCTTCTCTTCAGGTGTTCTGCTCTGGCTCCTTCCAGGTGCGCAGGCATGGAGGAACCTGGGTTGCTTTAGAAGAGGAGAGAGCAGCACGGTCCTGGGCTGAGGAGGAAGGTGTTCTCAGTGGGGACAGTGAGTGGTCCTGGAGAACAAGCAGGACCTCAAGAGGTTCATGCTGTGGTGGGTTTCACCCCCTATTCCTGCTACTGCTGGAACAGTTAATACATCAACACTACTACTAATAATGGCATCTAACACTTAATGATCACTGTGTCCCAGGCACTGGGAATTGGACCATAAAGAAGGCTGAGTGCCGAAGAATTGGTGCTTTTGAATTGTGGTGCTGGAGAAGACTCTTGAGAGTCCCTTGGAAAGCAAGGAGATCAAACCAGTCAATCCTAAAGGAAATCAACTCTGAATATTCACTGGAAGGACTGATGCTGAAGCTGAAGCTCCAATACTTTGGCCACCTGGTGTGAAGAGCTGACTCACTGGAAAAGACCCTGATGCTGGGAAAGATTGAAGGCAGGAGGAGAAGAGGGTAGCAGAGAATGAGATGGTTAGAGAGCATCACCAACTCAATGGACATGAATGTGAGCAAACTCAGGGAGACAGTAAAGGACAGAGAAGCTTGGTGTGCTGCCGTCCATGGGGTTGCAAAGGAGCGGACACAACTTGGCAACTGAATGACAACAACAAGCCCTGGAGGTACTTGTTTAATTCACACAGCTTGTGGGCAACATTACTATTTCCCTCACTGATTTTTCTAAAGATGAGGAAACTGAGACTAAGGAAGTTATCTTGCCCAGGGTCTTGTGCAAAAAAGTATCAGAACCAGGATTTGAACCCAGGTTGGCTTGACTCCAGAGCCCACACTTGCAGCCCACATCTGACCTGTGGACAAGCTGCCCCCCTTTCGCAGTCCTTTTCCTGGATGTCTAATGACATTCAGCATCTTCCCCTGTGCTTCCTGGCCACTCAGACATTTACTTCTGTGAGGTAGAGGATTCCAGGTTTTTGTCCTTTTTAATCCCTTGAGTTGTTTATCTTGTTAGGTGCTAATAGTTCCTTACATACCTGCCTTTTTATTTTTGACCTCTTCTTGTCTCTAGAGTGCTCTGACCTCCTCTGTATTTTGATAGGAGTGTTGTTTTACATTTAAAGCTCATTTATATGTTTAGGTTGAAGTCAGCCCTCTTGCTATTCCTTTCCATTTGTCTATTTTTTAAATTCCTCTGTTGCTACTTTTCTGCCTTCTTACGGATCAATGTGAAATCTCTTGGAATATATTTTATTTCCTCTATGGCTTCTTAGCTATATTTTTATATAACATAGTTTTAGTAGTTGCTCTAGAACTAACTTATCAACATTTAATGCAGAGTTGGTATTTTATCACTTCCCACTTCGTAACTGACGCTTTATGTTTCCGATCTCACACATCCTACTTCACAAATGCAGTAATCTTACTGAGGTATAATCTCATTTACCTTCGTCCCCCTTACAGTGTTATGGTATTTACTATAAACTGCCAGTTGTCTTTTTAAGAAAGTTCTAAGAATAAAGATATATATGTTTCATATTTACGCACTTATTTGCTATTTTTAGAGCTCTTCTTCCCTTCCAGTGGATATCCACGTCCCCACTTGGCATCATTTTCTTTTGACTGAAGAATACCCATTAGTATGTTTTACAGAAAGGCAAGTGGGCTGGCAATGAATTCTCTCATACTTTTTTTTTCTTTTAAATATGAAAATGTCTATTTTACTGTCTGTTTTAAAGGATATTTTCAGTGAATAAAGATTTCTAGGTTGACAATCTCTTCTTTCAACACTTTTCAGAGTGCTGCCATTATTTCTGAAGAGGAGTCAGTGGTCATTTTTTATTGGTGTCTCCCTGTACATAATAGAACTTTTTAATCTGGTTGTTTTCTATTTATCTTTGGTTTTCAGCAATTTTACTATGATGTGCACAGGCATGATTTTGTTTCTCCTGTTAAAACTCCATCAAATTTCTTGGATTTGTAAATTGTTTTATAAAAAAATAAAATCAGGGAAATTTCAACAATTACTTTTTCAAATAATCTTCTCCCTTGTCCAACTGCCCCGACTATTAACTTCCTCCTCCTCAGTTCACCAAACCTGATATGCTTTGCTGAGACTAGCTCACTGTACTGCAATCAGGAAACTGTCCCAAGGCAGAGGGGATAATCACAGGACTCATTTCATAAACTGGGCTTCTTCAACTAGAAGACTCAGACTTTGTCAAATAGCTCTGGATTTTCCCCCCAATCATTTTGAAGAGTATTTCTTCCCTTTATTGTCGTGTTTTTCTGTTCCAGGTGCTTCTATAAGATGGGTATTAGAACTTCTTGATTTGTACTTTATGTCTCATAATTCCTTTCAGCTTTATTAAGATACAACTCACATGTTATCGGAGAAGGCAATGGCACCCACTCCAGTACTCCTGCCTGGAAAATCCCATGGACGGAGGAGCCTGGTGGGCTGCAGTCCATGGGGTTGCTGAGGGTCGGACATGACTGAGTGACTTCACTTTCACTTTTCACTTTTGTGCATTGGAGAAGGAAATGGCAACCCACTGCAGTGTTCTTGCCTGGAGAATCCCAGGGACGGGGGAGCCTGGTGGGCTGCCGTCTATGGGGTCGCACAGAGTCAGACACGACTGAAGCGACTTAGCAGCAGCAGCAGTACATGTTATAGAATCTACCCATTGAAAGTGTACCATTTAGTGCTTTTTTAGTATATTCACAAAGTGGTCCAACCATCACCACTCATCTTCATCACCCTCAAAAGAACCCCTTTATCCAGTAACGATCATTCCCATGTCCCCCTAACCCATCGCCTCTAGTCCTAGGCACTGCTAGTCTACTTTCTATTCCTAAAGACTTTCCAATCTGAACATTTCATATTAAAAAAAAACCACACAACATGTAGCCGTTTGTGGCTGGCTTTGTTCACACAGTGTGATGTTTGCAGGGCTCACTGCAGTGCTGCCTGCAGTAGTACTCGCTTCCTATCACTTTTTATTGCCAAAGAATATTCCATTGTATTTCTCGTTCACCAGTGGATGGAAATTAGGTTGTCCCCGTTGTTTGGCTCTTATGAATACTGCTGCTATGAACGTTTACATATGGGCTTTTGTGTGGACGTATGTTTTCTCTTATTTGGGGAATACATTGCTGACTTCTATGGTAACTCTACATCTATCCATTTGAGGAGCTGCCAGACTGTCTTCCGGAGTAGCTTCACTGTTTCTCTCCCACCGGCAACACACGAAAGATCCCTCTTCTGCACACCCTTGCCAGTACTTGTCATTATTTCCCTTCATTCTTGCCACTTCTGTGTGCTCACGTGCTGTTCTTTTCACTTTAAAATCCTCCCCTAGGTGATTCCATCCTCCATCTTGGTGTCAAGCACTGTCTGTAGGGGAATAGTTCCTGTAAGTTCTCTTCAGCCCTGACCTCTCAGTGAGCCACTGAACCACGCAGTCCTTTTTCCCAAAGCACTTACGCCATTTGGAAATTACCCATTCAGAGTGCAATTACACAATGAATGCTCATCTCCTTCACTGGACTGTGTGTTCCAGGAGAACAGAGACTCTGCCTGTTTTCGATCACTGCTGTGTTATCAGCACGTGGTATAGCATATGGCACGTGTGCTCAAGAGATGCTTGTTGAACTGATGAATGAGTCAGGAGGAACGGTTCATGCGTGAAGGACCCTGTGGAGTCCTGGAGTCACCAGCTCTGAGATGAATCCTGGCTCTGATGTCACTAGCTGTGTCGAGGGCTCAGCCTGATGCCGGGCGCTCTCTAAACCCTCAGAAAAGGGATCTTTCGCTCTTATTATTGTGGTCTGGTGTCTGATGCCCAATGTTACCTACTGCTTCAGGGTTTTCATGATTCCGCCACCTTGAGGGTTTGTTATGGGCCTACATGTTGGCTGGCTATCTCGTCTCATCTTAAAGGGTCTGGTCCCCCTCAATGGTCAGTCTCGCAGGATAAGGGAGGGTATATCCTCCCTCCCAACACAGGATCATCAACCTCAGGGCCAACCCTCCAGGGTCCCAGGGCAGTGCCTTTAGTGTATGGATACCTTTGCTGTGTACAGTCCCTCCTTGTAGGAGAAGAAGTTCAGCTTGTAATCTTTCTTTGAGGAGGACAGCACATCAATGTAATCAAGGCCCTTTAAGGTGACACTCAGGTCAGGCTTCTCTGGTTTCAGTATTTCCACAATGACCCGGAATCTGGGGGAACACAGGGGTGCAAGAAGAGAGGATGAAATGAGACAGTTTGCCCAAAGGAAAGAAGGCAAGGTACCTTGTCCACTCTTGATTTCACAGAAAGCATGTGGGTCCAGGGTTCTAGCCTCCACACTGCCACTAGTAATAACAGGAACTACCACTTAACAACTCCCTACTATGTGCCAGGTACTGAGTCCTGCTCCACATGGGTTACATTACAAGCTTTTAGTCGCCAGTGTCTATAGGAGGTACATCTCGTTATCCTCTCTATTTTACTAGGGAAGAAGTTGAGGCGGAGAGAAGGAAGATGCCATGCACAGGTAACAATGCCGAGTTATAGGCAGAACTAGCATTCAAACGTGGGTCTGGGCCTTTATCCACTATGCCGAGCAGGTAGTTCTCTTCTCCCAGCCTTTGGCTCCTTTTCCATAAAAGAAGGGGACCTGGCTGGCCTCCAGCTCCTCCAGCTTCTTTTCTCTCTGCAAGTACAAGATCTGAGGATCTGGCCAGTGGCTGATGTGATACGACAGGGCTCTCAGTAATAACCACGACGATTATCATTTTGACAATAATAACAGCTAACATTTAATGAGCACTTATTTTGTGCCTGGCGCTCTTCCAGGAGATTTACAAGGTGTCAGCTGCTCACAGGCAGCCCTGAACAGGACACGCTCTGTGGGGCGCAGGTCAGGCAATGCCTGGCAGCAGCACAAAGGGCCAGACTCGACACTGTGGGTCCTCCCTCCGTCCCCTCTTCATCCCCAACCTATTCTCTCACCTCTGGGGCTTGTTCAGCCAGTTGGTGACTGGCAGGAGCTCAGTGTAGGGTGTCTTACATGGCACTTCACGGTAGATATTGGCCACAGCCTTGGGGAGCTCGGAAGTCCCGTGCAGCATGTACAGCCAGCCAGTCCCATCTGGGAGGGGGAAGAAGAGGGTGCCCTAAGAGAAGAACAACAGTGGAGAGCATGACACAGAGCAGCCTTTATCAGCTACCTCTCAGGCATGGCAGCGACACGGGATTAACGAAGTTATGCAAATAGGTTTAACACTTTTGGAAAGTAGCTTCATAATACGTTTCCAAGAGTCATAAACATGTTCACATGTATTCGAACCAGGAATCTCATCCCAGGGAACTTACTGAAGAAAAATCCCTGCAGAGGAAAAAGTTATACATAAACGTGTGCGCTCAGTCACTCAGTCGTGACTGACTCTTCGTGACCCTTTGGACTGTAGCCCGCCAGGCTCCTCTCTCCAAGGGATTTTTCAAGCAGGGATATTGGAGTGGGTTGCCATTTCTCCTCCAGGGGACCTTCCCAAACCCAGGGATTGAGCCAGTCTTTTGCAGCTCCTGCATTGCAGGCAGATTCCTTGCCACTGAGCCATCGGGGAAGCACACGTATATTGGAATCGCTTCTACTGATGAAAATTTAGAGATAACTTAAACATCCAATAACTGGGGGTGTTAAATAAATTATGGAACTGTCATTCAATGAAATATTAGTCAATCAGTAAAGATGATTATCATGAAGATTATACAGCTCAACAGAAACATGCTCATGATGTGATGTAATGTGAAAGTAAGCAGGATGCAGAACTGAGGATGCTGTGAGGGCAGCCACGGCTGTCTCTGAGTAAGGATTGGTAAAGAAGACAGAAGAAAACAGTTCTTTTTTTGTGAGGGCAGTAGAAGATTGTGGCTTCCTTTTTTAATCTTTATCACAGTCACCTTGATGTTACTTGTGCACTTAAATTAAGTATTAATTGCTTGGTGCTTCATCCAGGACTTCATTTCAGAGATGAGCCTCTGGTTCCAAGAGAAGCCCCTCAACATGAAAATACATGGACGAAAAGGGAAGCTTTGGTCTTGATGAGCTTTGGACACAGTTCCCTGTGGTTTCCACATTATTTGTAGGGTTCCCCCCTTGTCCTAACGTTCTCTCTCCCACAGCTCCTTCCTCCAGCCATGCCAGGAAACCCATGTGGGAGGTGGGGCTCAACCCACCTGATGTTTGCGGCTCTCCACGTTCATGCTGCGGGGCCGGTAGGTGATCTCGTAGGGCTTGTTTTGCTGGTGAGGCTCCAGGGTGATGAACTCGGGCCCCTCCCAGTGCTCACCCTCAATAATGGGGTGCAGATTCCAGGTCTGGTTGCTGCGGTTCGAAAGCATGATGGTCTGTGTGTGCTTGGAGCGCACCTGGCAGGTGAAATTCACCACCTGGAAGAAGATGGACACCTCACGCAGGCAGCGGAATTTACAAGTCTGGGGTTCAAAGGAAAGTTGATACACACACACACACACACACACACGCACACACACACGCATTTGGGAGCTGTCAGTATAGCAATTTTTTTTTTTTAAAGCCAAGAAACTGGATGAGATCATCAAGAAGTAAGTGTATTTAGAAAAAAAGAAGGAATTTTAGAACCAATTCTTAAAATCCTACACGCTCCAATGTTAAGAAAAACCAGAAGGGGAGATGAGAGGCAGCAACTATTAAAGTGGGAGGAAAACCAGGAGAGGGCAGTATCCTGGAGGCCACATGATGAAGGAAGTGCTTGAAGGACGAGGGCCTTGTTCAACGTGTTCAAATGCTATTGACAAGTCAAGTAAGATGAGCAGTGAGAACTAGCCATTGAATCTAGCAACATGGACAATGCACTGCTATAAAGGGAATCAAAGAGTTCACCAAGGGGATGAGAATAGTTTATCAATAGACCCACACATATATGATCAATTGGTTTTTTACCAAAGTGCAAAGGCAATTTAGTGGAGAAAAGACAATCTATTAAGTAAATGGTTCTGGAACAACTGGATATCTGTGTACAAAAAATGGATTTTTTGAATTTTGATCCATAATCTTATACTACATACAAAAATGAACTCTAAACAGATTGAAGATATAAATTCAAAACTTATGTCCTGAATATACACAGAGCTCTCAAAACACAGTAAAACAAGAAAACAAACAACCCAAATGAAAATGACTTGAACAGATACTTCAATAAAGAAGATAGATGGATGGCAATGAAGTACCTGAAAAGATGCTTGACACCATTAGCCAGGGAAATCCAAATTTAAAACCACAAGATATCATCAGGTACCTATTAGAATGACTAAAATTTTTAAAAAACCTGACCATATCAAGCATTGGCAAGGATGTGGTGCAAGTAGAAACGTCTGAGGTGGCTGATGGGGACACAAGATGACACAACCACTTTGGAAAACAATTTGGTAAGTTCTTAAACAGGCAAACGTGTACCTACCCTATGATCCAGCCATTTCACTCTCACATATTCACCCAAGAAAATGAAAGTATATATTCTTGCCAAGACTTGTACATACACATTTATAACATACTGCGTGACTCCAGGTACACAACATTGTTGAAATAGCAAGAGATGGAGCTCAGGTGTCATTATGACCGTAAGCAACGTTGCCAGGAGCTATCAGGTCTCCACTGCTAGGGCTTCTAGCGACAGGGTCAGCAGAGGTTAACCCAGGTGTCACCCTTTACTTACAGAGCTTATGGCAGAATGTGATCTAGCCAGAGATGTCAGTATAACCTTCCTTGAGAATGAGATGCTTGGGTTGAGAGTTGAAGAATAAATAGGAATTAACTAAATGGAGAGGGGAAAAGGAGTATGTCAGCAGTGGGAAGAGCACGTGCAGAGGCCCTGTGGAGGAGGGAGCAGGTCTGCATGTTTGATGTGGGCACTGAGGACTGTTTGAACAGAGTCTGACTGAGTTCTCTTGTGGGGCTTGCTGGGCCATTCCACCATTGATCCATCTGTTGGTAGCACCTACTGACCTCTTTTACTGAAGGTGGTCCCACGCACACTCCAGACAGGGTTAGGCTCAGAGGACTGCCTCCCTGGATGAAGCAGAGCAAGTTTTTGTGGAGAATCTCCTTGCCCACCTCGGTAGGATGGTAAGTCACTTCAAAAGAAACCTCCATGCCTGCGGTGATATAGCCCTCTTCCGGGCTGATGGAGAACAGAGGCTCAAGTTTTTTGGTATCCCATTTGAACCTTTTCCAAGACAGGAGACAAGAGAGACAGTTTATTAATATCCCGGTGGTATTCTCAGTGCTGCTGAGGAGAGAGACTGTGTCTGGTTTTCAGGTGGGAGGTTCATCCCCTTGTGCCCTTCCTGGGACCTAGGAGAAGGAAGACTGCCAGGAAAAGCTGCGGTGTGGGACCAAGGCCAAGTCATCCCTGGGTGCGACCTCTTCACTCTCCCTAGGGGCCGAGAAGGGTGGAAAGTGGTGCATCTTATCTTTCTGTCCACAGTGACACCCACGGGGGGAGCATGTGCGTGAACACATTTAAATGGGTGCCTGAGGTCACACAGCTAGGACGTGGTCAGGCCAGGACTGGAACCCTCCCGAGCTGGTAGCCATGACCAATCCCTGCACTGCCTCTCGGGTCTGATCCAGGAGGGTGGAGACAATCCCTTCACATGAGAGCTGCCCCTGATCCTGGTGGCCCTGGGACCTGCTGGCCTTGTGGTCACCCCTCTGTGGTCTGGCCCTTGGTCCAGGCAGGATGGTGCAGACCAGTGCTTCCAGTGCCAAGGCTGCCACATCACAGCTTCAGGGCACTGTTCCCCGGCAGCTGGTGTGAAGGGTGCCCCCTGCAGGTGGGCAGTGTGCAGCAGGCACGGCTGTGGCAACGTGCTGAATGGTGACTGGGCAAGCACCTGCTGGTGGGCACCACTGTGGAGCCTTAACTCCATCTGTGGCATGGGGACCACCAAATGCCCACTTTAGAGGGTCCTGGGATAGTTGACGGGAACCCAGGCCCAGGGGACTCTCCTACCTTGCACCCACGTCACCCGTGTTCAACATGAGGATGCGACGCGTGGCTTGTGTCTGACACACGACTGGTCCAAAGGGAAGATGCTCCTGGTCCAGGGAGATCTCCAGGGCCTGGCAGCAGCCACTGATGAGGAAAAGGGGCCGCAGGAGCCCCATGCACTCCATGAACACCTCCTCGGAGAAGGGAGGGACACGCTTTAGTGGGGCGAAGGTGACTTCCAGCTTCTGAACCTCTTTGGGCTTCAGAGTGATGTTGCGGAATGGTGACAAGGTGATGACCTGGACAAAACGACAACAAGTCTCAGCAGCTGAGGGCGGGGGACTCCTGGAGCTCCATTTCCAAGGTCCTGCTGTGAGGATGGATTACTGAGTAAACGTAAGAATGAACTGAATGAAGGAATGGATACAGTCCATTCTCAAGATGAAATACATCTGGTCCCATTTCAAAGGGCCATCCAAACACTGTGAGAGGAAGCAGGCAGCCGGGGCTGTGGATTCCTTATGCAGGGAGCCTGAGGACATGGATTTAGCAACAGGCATGCTTCTCTCACACAGCGGACTCCAGTGGAAAGAGGGACAGCCTTTCGGGGGCAGATGAATGATGTATATTGAAACACACTCTTCCTTTTGGTCCAAGAAGCCCACTTCTAGGAGTATATGCTCAGCAGAGAGTCATGGGTGCACACAAAAGTTTGTTTAAATGAATATTACAATGTTGCTTATAAAATAAAATAAAATTAAAAAACAGGAACACCTGAAATGAGCAGAAATAGAGGCCTGGTTCATCTACGTAATGAAGGTACAGATGAACAAATGAAACAATGTTTAGGAGTTACTGGTAGATGGTAAAAGCAGGCTTCAAAACAATCTGAAAGTTGGTAATTTATTTTTAAAATGTGTAGGAAAAACAGGGGAAAGAAAGGTACAAAAATGTTAAGTGATTATTTCGCGGTATGACACTATAGGCCAAATGTTTTTCTTTGTGATTTTCCATATTTTTCAAATTTCCTGTCATGAAGATGTATGTGTATTCACTTGCGCCCGGATCTTCTGGATCCTATCAAGGGCACTTCCGTGTGTCACTGTCACCCTCTAGAGGAAGAGGCTCTCCAAGCTGTGGTTTCCCTACATGCAAAAGGGGAGTGACAGGGGCTCCCCTATACTGTTTTTTATGAAGGTGATCAGACAGGGAGAGCACTTGGAATGGCCTGGCCCATGGAAGCTGCCTGAGAATCGTGAGGTGCGGAGGCATGAAGACGCTGCTGGGACCCTGATCACCAACCTTGGTTTCCTGGAGTTCTGCCGAGAACATGACTGACAGGTTAAATGTGAGCTGGGCTTGGCTGTTGTTCATGATGGAAACCATTTTTTTTCACCACCTGTCCAGGCAGGATGGCTCCTAACTTCAAAATCTTATTGGCTGGATCTAGGACTAAAATCTGTGGACCAGAAAGAGAGCAGGGAGGGAGGGAGGGGTCAGAAGTTAATGAGAAAGAGAAATATAAAAAAAAATCTATTTCTGCTTTATTGACTATGCCAAAGCCTTTGACTGTGTGGATCACAATAAACTGTGGAAAATTCTTCAAGAGATGGGAATACCAGACCACCTGACCTGCCTCTTGAGAAATTTGTATGCAGGTCAGGAAGCAACAGTTAGAACTGCACATGGAACAACAGACTGGTTCCAAATAGGAAAAGGAGTTCGTCAAGGCTGTATATTGTCACCCTGCTTATTTAACTTCTATGCAGAGTACATCATGAGAAACGCTGGACTGGAAGAAACACAAGCTGGAATCAAGATTGCCGGGAGAAATATCAATAATCTCAGATATGCAGATGACACCACCCTTATGGCAGAAAGTGAAGAGGAAATAAAAAGCCTCTTGATGAAAGTGAAAGTGGAGAGTGAAAAAGTTGGCTTCAAGCTCAACATTCAGAAAACGAAGATCATGGCATCTGGTCCCATCACTTCATGGGAAATAGCTGGGGAAACAGTGGAAACAGTGTCAGACTTTATTTTCTGGGCTCCAAAATCACTGCAGATGGTGACTGCAGCCATGAAATTAAAAGACGCTTACTCCTTGGAAGGAAAGTTATGACCAACCTAGATAGCATATTCAAAAGCAGAGACATTACTTTGCCAACAAAGGTCCATCTAGTCAAGGCTATGGTTTTTCCTGTGGTCATGTATGGATGCGAAAGTTGGACTGTGAAGAAGGCTGAACGCCAAAGAATTGATGCTTTTGAAGTGTGGTGTTGGAGAAGACTCTTGAGAGTCCCCTTGGACTGCAAGGAGATCCAACCAGTTCATTCTGAAGGAGATCAGCCCTGGGATTTCTTTGGAAGGAATGATGCTAAAGCTGAAACTCCAGTACTTTGGCCACCTCATGTGAAGAGTTGACTCATTGGAAAAGACTCTGATGCTGGGAGGGATTGGGGGCAGGAGGAGAAGGGGATGACCGAGGATGAGATGGCTGGATGGCATCACTGACTGGATGGACGTGAGTCTGAGTGAACTCCGGGAGTTGGTGATGGTCAGGGAGGCCTGGTGTGCTGTGATTCATGGTGTCACAAAGAGTCGGACACGACTGAGCGACTGAACTGAACTGAACTGACCCTAGTGAGGCAAGGGTGGTTCCCTCTCTTCCTGTGTCCCTCATTCTTCACACTGGATGGGCCTTCGCCTTCACTCACTCAACAAACATTTATATGCATAAAATGTGCACTAAACAACTTGTTGCACAATTACATACTTACAGCTGGGTTCAAAGATGTTAAGAAGGAAAGGCTCAGGGTACAAAGGGTTGAGCCAGTCTGAGGGTGAGGGAGGCCTCCCTGAGGAAGGCATGCTCACACGAGGAGCTGCTGGAAGGGTAGCATCTGGATTTAAGTCAGGGTGGCGTGGGGCTGCACCCCGAAGGAGGAGACAAGCTGTGGCAAGGCCCTGAGTTGGAGGGAGTGGCCTGGTCAGGCCTGTGGCTGGGAGAGAGGTGGGGAACACAGGAAGATAGTTTGGAGGGGGATCGGGTGTTTTTCTGGGAGAAGTGGGAAGCCAGTGTAGCCTGGAGTGCTCCCATCAGATAGTATCATGTGAGTGTGCCCTGGCTCACTCCTCTGTAGAGAGGGACTGGAAGAGGGCAGGAGACAGAGCCGTGAAGAGAGAGAGATGACCATGGCAGCAGAGGTGGGAAAAACAGGTACACCTTAAAGTCCCCATCTAGAGCCCTGATCAAAGTGCTGGCCTGCATGAGGCTGAGATCAGGCTGGGCCTTGCCCTCTGGGATGGTGTGACCCACAGAAACAGCACCCACGAGTCACTGTTACTTGACCAGTCAGTAAGCAGCACCCCTCCCCCTAATGGAAAGATGGGCTCTGTCCATCCCGCCCGCAGGCTTCCATGTTGTCTACAAAGGTAAGAGTCTCTGGCCCCAGTGGGTAAGCTCCTGGAGGTCAGAGAACTCGTTTAAGTCTCCTGAAAGCACCTGACATAAATGAGTGCTGAGCGAGTGAATGAATGAACACATGAAAGGAACCACGACATCAGAAGAGACCCCGCCACTGGCTTGAGTGAGACACACCAGGTGGCCCGATCCTGTGGCTCCCCGGGATTGATGGAAAGGATGCCAGGAACACACCCCTCCCATTTCCTCTTGGTTGCTGAAATGTCCCATGCATTGCTGAGGATTGCAGAAGGTCTTCAGTCTTCTAAAACTACCTAATAAATGCAAAAACTCCCACCAGACAGACACGTGAAATGTATACTGGACATGGGGAAGAAAGGATAAGTGGTAGAACCAGACCATCCCCTTCCTGCCAGGAGCACCTGGTTAGAAGGAAGGCCCTCAGTCAGACGGGATCCTGGGAGTTGGGGCTGGCTGCAGAATGTCAGTCTATGTGGTCTTAGGGAACGATGGCCCATAACTGAAACTTACGTCTGCATACAGTGCTTCACACAAACCTTGACTGTAACCTGAAAACACTACGTGCTCTCATGTGGGAGGAAGAGGACTTGCTTGGGATACTGCATCTGATAGTCTCAAACTTCTCCAAGAAAAAGAATGGTTCTGCAGTGCCTGTGGTTACTTATGTCCTTTGATACGGGAACATTTGGTACTGGCGAGATCTATGTGGTTCTCTTGGGTCTGATCTGTCTTGATGGGACTGGCTGACCTCTGACAGAGCAGCCAGGGGGCAGGAGACATGGAGGTTGGAGGAGTGTGGGCTCGGGTGGGCAAGGTGGCTGAGAAGGGCAAGGGGGGTGGTGCCAAGCCCGATGATCCCCCCAGCTGTCGCTCACCTTCATTTCCGTTCCTTTCCCTTTGATTTCAACTACTTGCTGCGAGAGCCCATTGATTTCAAAGGGGATGAGTTCTCGATAACTGATAGTTTCTCGAGGATAAAAGATGATGGGGATCTCCAGTGTCTTTCCTGGCTTTATCACATCGACTCGGAAGTTCACCTCGAGGTGGCTGGTGTTGGTGTACAAACAATCCAAGCTGGAGGAAATCAGAAGGAAGCTGTGTGAGCTCTCGAATGGCTGACATAGAGGGAATGAGCCCCTTGCTTCTCTGAGCTGGACCCACTGTGGGATGTCCTGCCGTGTTGTCCTGGAGTTGGAATTTCAGGGCTGGAAGGGACTGCAGCAGTGGTCCAGCCTACAGTCTCCTGGGCACGACTGAGTCACTTCCCCCAGATCACATCCTGAGACCTTGGCAGAACCAGGCCTCAAAGGCAGTCTCATGACCTTTTACCCAGGGCTCCTTTCACTCTCTCACCCTCTCTTCCTTGATAACGCAGCTCATGTGTGGTAGCTTCCTGGACGAAGGGTGTGCTTCCAGGAGTAACTGGGTGGCAAAGCATGGTGGGGAGGAGGATGTGTCCAGAGTCAGACAAGAGTGTGGACCCAGACTCCAGCCCCAACTTCCATGTGGCCTGAGGACAGTTACTCAGCCTGTCTGGGTCCCTGTTGCCTCATCTGTAAAATGAGAGTAGTGACCTCTTTCTCATGAAGCTGTTGTGAGGATTAAACGAGATAAAGTGACTAAATCAGCCACTACAGGCACAGAGGAAACATTCTAGAGGTGAGCTTTTGTTATTATTATTACTAATAGCTCAACTAGAAGGGACCTTCAAAGATCACGTCCACCCTCCTGCATCTGTGGGTGGGAGGCACCTAGACCTCCATTACAATCCCTCCTCGTCTGTCTTCCAAGTTATTTAGAGAAGGACTCTAGCTAAGGCAGTAAATAGAGTATAATGCCTAAGACAAAGTAAGAGTCAGATTCAATTAAATTAGGCAAGAAGGAATATAGGCAGGTAAGATTTTAAATTCGTATTTAAAATTACACGATACTCCTGTAATGTAACATTCGGGAGAATCGTCATCACCACTGGTATCACTGCCACAAAAGTAGCCGCAGACAAAAATAGCCGAGCATTTCCTATGTTCCAGGCACTAAGTACTCTCTCTAAATGAGCTAATGAATCCTCCTAATAACCCATGGGGAGGTACTATTATCATCCCCCACTGCAGGCATGGAGACGGCGGCACCGAGAGTTCATAAAGACCTAAATGCAAGGCTGGATGCTATAAAACTCTAGAGGAAAACACAGGAAGAACACTCTTTGACATGAACCATAGCAAGATCTTTTTTGACCCACCTCCCAGAGTAACGAAAATAAAAACAAAAATAAACAAATGGGACCTAATTAAACTTAAAAACTCTTGCACAGTAAATGAAACCCTAAGTAAGATGAAAAGACAACCGTCAGAATGGGAGCATATATTTGCAAATTAAGCAACAGACAAGGGATTATTAGTCTGCAAAGTATACAAACAGCTCATGCAGTTCAATTAAAAAAAAAAAACCCAATCAAAAAATGGGTGGAAGACCTAAATAGATATTTCTCCAAAGAAGACATACAGATAGCCAACAACACATGAAGAGATGCTCAACATTACTAATTATTAGAGAAGTGCAAATCAAAACTACAATGAGGTATCACCTCACACTGGTCAGAATATCCATCATCAAAAAATAATACGAACAATAAATGCTGAATAGGGTGTGGAGAAAAAAAGGGAACTCTTACACTGTTGGTGGGAATGTAAATTTATACAGCCACTATGGAGAACAGAATAGAGGTTCCTTAAAAATCCAAAAGTAGAACTACCCATATGACCCAGAAATGGGTCTACCATAGGACGCCTATGCATAGATACGGAGAAAACCATAATTCAGAAAGATAGGGACTTCCCTGGCAGTCCAGCGGTTAAAAGACTTCGCCTTCCAGCGCAGGGGGTGCAGACTCCATTAATGGCCAGGGAGCTAAGACCCCACATTTCTCATGGCCAAAAAACCGAAACATAAAACAGAAGCAATACTGTGAAAAATTCAATAAGGACTTAAAAAAACACAAAAAGACACAAGCACCCCAACGTTCACAGCAGCACTACGTACAATAGCTAGGACCTGGAAGCAACCTAAATGCCCATCAACAGAGGGACGGATAGAGAAGATGTGGTACATAGGTACAATGGAATATTACTCAGTCATAAAAAGGAACAAAACTGTGCCCTTTGCAGAAATGTGGATGGACCTAGAGACTGTCATACAGAAAGAGAAAAAAAAAATCATATATTATATGTGGAATCTAGAAAAATGATGCTGATGAACATTTTTTGCAAAGTGGAAATAGAGACACAAATGTGGAGAACAAATGTATGGATACCAAAGGAGGAAAGGGTGGGTGGGATGAATTGGGAGATTGAGATGGACATATACACACTACTATATATAAAATGTAACCAATGAGAACCTTCCGTATAGCACAAGGAGCTACATTAAATGCTCTGCAGGGATCTGAATGGGGAGGAAATCCAAAACAGAGGGGATGTATGTACACATACAGTTGATTTACTTTGCTATACAGCAGAAACCAATACAACATTGTAAAACAACTATGCTCCAATAAAAATTAATTTTAAAATAAAAGGCAAAAAAAATTTCTTGAGGTCACACAGCTAGGGAAGAACTGGGATTTGAACCTGTGCTATTTGATATTTGATATGGTAGCCACTAGACATGTGGCTATTAAATTAAAATTAATTAAAATAAAAAATCCTGTTCCTTGGTGGCGTTAGGCACATTTCAAGGGCTCCATAGCCACATGTAGCTACAGGCCGCCATATTGGACACTGCAGATAGACAATTTTTCTGAAACTGAAGTTTCAGTTCAATTGCAGCACACTGATCTAGAGAACTTTTAATAAACACAGGTCTCTGGGCCTGTCTCTGGAGATTCTGTTTTGTTAGGTCTGGAATAGGGCCCAGAAATCTGGATTGGAACATTCGACACAGGGATGGTACAGAGAGGCTGGATTTGAATCAGAGGGCTAAGGCTCAGTATGCTGCTGCTGCTGCTAAGTCACTTCAGTCGTGTCCGACTCTGTTCGACCCCATAGACGGCAGCCCACCAGGCTCCCCCGTCCCTGGGATTCTCCAGGCAAGAACACTGGAGTGGGTTGCCATTGCCTTCTCCAAAGCTCAGTATAGATCTGCCTTTTACTGCCAGGTCACTTGCCCAAGAAATTAACTTTTTAACTCTCCAAATCTGAGTTCCCACATTTATTATGTGGGGAAAATAAAAGCAAGTCATCAAGCCTCTTGTCAGGTCACCTGGCATTGTCCTCCTCACTTCCAGAAGAGGATTTTTTTTTTTTTAAGCAGAGTAGTTCATGGCTATCCAAATATCAGTATTAGAAGTGAGGAAAGGATACTCAGGATTCATGCCCATCTGTGCTAGAGGCTCTCATAATCTTTTCTCTGTCTTGGCAGGACCTCAGCTGTGTGGAGGCTGTAGGACCCGCAGGAGTGGCAGAATCATCTGGAAGCTCTGGGAAGTCTGCTTACCTCATAGCTGTCTCCTCCTTGTTTGTGACAAGCAGGGTTTGCTTGTATGGGGGCATGCCAGCTTGGTAGATGAAGCAGGTGCCAAAGTTGTAGCTGGTGAAGGAGAAATGGACAGCTGGGCTCACAGCAAAGCCTGAGATGGTGCATGTAAATGTTGGACCGTGGCTGATCTGTCGGGGAGAGAATGTCCAGTAGAGATGACAGGGAGAAGTGAGAGAAAAGGGCCCTTACACCCTCAGGTGAAGGAGGGAAGCAGTCAGGTGCTTTAAAAGAATTCAGGTCCCAGGACTCCATGTGCAGAATCTCTACAGAGATTCTGATTCAGAGATTCTGATTCAGGCTCTAAGTTTCTTTAAGGAAACCAAGGTGGATGATTCTGCAACCAGGCCCCCATTGGCTCTTGAATCATTGCAGCAATAATTCAGCTCAAAGGCAGAGGGGTATGCAGAGACCTGTCAGTTCCCACCCAACATCTGCTTCCTGGGGCTTCCTCATTAGCAGGACTCCGATTGGCTGCCAACTTGCCTGGGAAACATGCTTGACTTCCCATCCTGCCTTGCAGCTAAGGGTGGACATCGGACACAGTTCTCAAGACAGAATGCCGTGAGCGCGTTCAGTGTCGGACAATGTTAAATGCCTTACCTTGATTTTGAGTTCCAGACCCTTCAAGACACATTTCTTTAATGGCCGGAAAGACAGGGAGGCGTGTGCACTCTGCCCCACGTCCACACTGCCGTCGGTGGGTGAAAATTCCAAGTACTGCAGCAGGGATCTGGGGCCAGACAGCTCCGCCTGGAAGCTGAAGTTGAACTTTCCAGTGTTGATAAAGCTGAATTCACACTGGACACACTCATTCAATTCCACCTGAGGGAGAACAGAGCTGTATGTTGAGTGAGTGCAAACCACGGTTCCCTTCTCTGGAGTCAGGGTATGTAACGTGTTGGGGGAAATACCCTTTGGGAAGCAGCGACAACCCATGGTGTTAGTGAGCTGAGTGAGTATCATTAGCATAATGCAGCCAGAGTCCAGCAGGAGCTACAAAGTGCTGGAGTCCTTCCTATCTGAAGAGGAAAATGACAGCTGAATTCTTAGAGATCACTTAGGAGGTAGCAAAACCTCCTTCCTGTATGTTTAAGATAAGCATTCTTCCCCTTCCCTACCATCTCTCTGCCCCCTGAAAAGTAAAATAAGAAAAGCTTTCTTATCATATCACGTGAAAAGCTTTCTTTTCACATCAGAGCCATACACAGTCTGGTTTGGAGCTGCTGCTGGTTTGTTTCTGTTCTCCTGATCTCCCTGGCGTTTGAAACAGAGCTTCATCGAATGCTCACATGCACTGCTTTTCCCAGCCAGTGTGGAAGCAGAGAGAGCAGGGCCCTCTCACACCTTTACCTCATAGAAGTTGACAATGGTAGTCTGGTTGGGAGTCAGGAGAGTGACGGAGCCATTCCTGTCCTTGCATTTGACCTCCACGTTCACAGAGTAGCCCTCAGCCTTGACATTTAAGGTCAGAGGGTGGGCTTTCTTTTTCACATTGCAGATCAAATTAAAGTTCACATCTCCTTCTTTCTTCGGTGTGAAGAAAATATCAATTGGGAACCTGGTTGGGGAAGACGACAGCAGATTGGGTAACTAGACCAATCTGTTAAAGAAGCTGAAGAAGATAAGCCCCATGGATCAACATGCACTAGGAGGGGAAGGCAGCCTAACTCCAAATCAGGGTGAATTTTCCAGGCACGGCAGGCCACTGCTTTAGGGATTCACAAACACAGTGGACAGTGTGGAGAAGAATATAAACATAAGAAAATACTGAGAAAAAGTGCTTAAAGTTCTCAGTGTTCTACGACTCATCATGAAAATTATCAACAGGGGATAAGCAGGACAGAGATGGAACTGTAATGTCTCAATTTTAGAGTTGGCAGAGACTTCAGAGATGGGACACTCTGCTAAGTTGCTTCAGTAGTATCTGACTCTTTGTGATGCTATGGACTATAGCCCGCCAGGCTCCTCTGTCTATGGGATTCTCCAGGCAAGAATACTGGAAAGGGTTGCCATGCCCTCCTCCAGGAGATCTTCTTGACCCAGGGATCAAACCCACATCTCTTCTGTCTCCTAAACTGGCAAGTGGGTTCTTTACCACTAGCTTCAACTGGGAAGCTCCAAATTTTAGAGTTGGGAGAGACTTCAGAGACGGGGCACTCTAAAGGAACCTGATTCTCCTGGCTCGTAGGCCTGAGACCCCTGCCATTGGGCAAGGGCAGTCCTAGGGGCTTCCTTTCTTTTACCTGGACAGTGGGGGGACCCAGCCTTCCATGGGACATACAACCAGGCTGTTGCTGAAAGCTTCAGAATACCGGGAGGTGTCCTGGAAGGCAAAATGGAACTCCTGCTCCTCCTTGTTGATGATCTTCACAGTCTCCCTGGCTTCCCGGCCTGAGGAGGAAACACTACCCTCAGAGGAGCCCTCGTGCCTGCTCCTGGCGCACCTCAGCAGGCGAGAGGAAGCCTGTTTAGAAGGGATTCTCCAGCTTCTTTTCTTCCCTCTGCCAAGCTCCTCAGCCTTTGGCTACCTCTCTTCCTTCTTTTTACTCTACAAGTGTTCTTCCTCTCAAGGCGCTCCAGCTCTTCCTTCTAAAACTGTACCCCATCAACTGTCTGCTCCTCGTAGGTGGCCACTCAGCCTTGGGTTGTAGCTCTCCTGGGATCCTGCTTGCTCCTTTAGACTCAATGCCTTCCTGCTTTTGTTAATGGGGGCTTGTAGGCCCCTCTGCTCTGCCATATCTCTATGAATCATCTGTGCGTTGGACTCACTTGAATTAAATTTCAGGTGTGTCATGGGTGTCCTGACAGGGCCCTGACCAACGTGTCTCTTATCGCTAGCTTCCTTTTTCTTACTTTCCTTGACTACTGTGGAGCATTTATTTTTCTACATAAACTTTAGAATCACTTTACCAAATTCTGCCCTTAACTCAATCCTTTAGGATTAAGGTTGCCAGGTTTAGTAAACAATTTTTTTAGTATAAGTATGTCCCAAATATTGCATGGGACATATTTATACTAAACAATCATTCCTTGTTATCTGAAATTCAAATTAAACTGTGCATCCTGTGTTTTCTTAGACAACACTAGCTGGGATTTTATTGAGAACTTGATTAAATTTGTATTTAATTTTTGGGAGAAGGGACAAATGTTCAGATTTTGCTTGAGGGCATTTTAATAACATTTTATAGTTTTATTCATATAGGTCCTATGCTTTTCTTGTTACATTTATCCTTAGCTATTATATAGGTCATATCAGTATTGAACGGAATTTTCTGTTTGTTTCTAGGTGCTTATTGCTAAAAGAAAGAGAAACCATTGATTTTTGCATACGACTTGCAAACAGCCACTTCCTAAATTATCCTGCTGATTCTAGAAGTTTGTTTTGCTTTTCTCTAGAGTCTCTTGAGCTTATCTGTGTATGCTGTCATTAGCAATAGCATAATGAGACAATTTTGTCTCTTTTTCCCCAATGTTTATGCCAATTATTTAATTTTCTTATTTTATTGTACTTGCTAAAATCACTAACCAAGTGTCCAATAATGACAGTGACAGTGACCATTCTTGCCTAATTCCTGACTTTAACTGAAGTGACTTCAGCGGTTTATTACCAGGTAATATTTGCCTCTTGATTTTGGTTAATCTTTATTCAAGTTTTTTCCCCTCTATTCCTATTTTACTACTAGAGTTTTTGTTGAGAATGTCTGCTGAATTTTGGGCAATAACTCTTTGGTATATGCCAATACCTGGTTCTTCTTTAATCTGGTGATGTAATAATTATATTGAAATGCACCACCATTGCATTCCTAAATTGTCTTCTTATTATTCTTATGCTACATTGCCCACTTACTTGTTCAAAACCTGATTAATGCCACAATCTCCTCCTATCTATTATATGTATCAGTGTAAGAAATGTACGGAAATAATACACACCACACTGTTCACAATGGTTTCCTCTGATGGAAAGGGAAAAATGAGGGAGGCGGGCAGTGATTATTATATTTTTCCTTATACAACACCACATTGATTGACTTATAAAGAATTCTACTTTTATAACTAGCCTAATGAATTACTAAAACAAATCCTCTGACTTGGGTTGTACTTCTCACACACACACACACACACACACACCATCACATCCATGTGACAGCGTCACAGTATTATAGGGGGACTTGTCCATCATTTCCTTTATTTCAAGTCTCTGCCCAAATGTCACCTTCCCACTGCCCGCTGGCACTCCTTTTCCCCCGACTCTATTTTATTCTTTGGAACACTTATCCACACCTGACCTGCTACATATTTCACCTTCTCATTTCTTGGTCGCCTGCTTCCTGCTACTAGAATGTAACCATCATGAAGATCAGGACATGGGCTTTGTCCTCTGCATTCCCAGCTCACAGAAGAGTGCCTGGCTCCCATGTGGGGCTCAACAATATTTGCTGAACTGGGCAAGAGTGTGAAAGGATGGCAGAGGGGTGTGACCACTGTGGGCCACAGTCTGGGGGCACATGCAAGTAGGATGGGGCTAGTATGGGGCTCTGGGGATAAACTAGTCAATCCAGACCCCAAGGGAATCTTCCAAGTAGGTTCTGCAGCAAGCTCCCTCAATGTTCTTAGGTTATTAGTGTGTGGGTTTAGAAGACACTTGATGGAAATTAGATTGAGAGGTTAAATATTCTGTGGCCCTGTGAATAGCAAAAAGAGGCCCTCTGACATGCTTCTAGAAGATACCAGGAAGAGTTCCCCTGCTAGGGGGAACACCCCTCCCCCACAGGTCATGCCAACTCTAAAATATACAAACCAGCGGGGCAGCCTTACCAATGAGGAGACAACTGAAGTTGATATGTGACTTGTCCAAATTGATGAGAGGGTCAGTGGCTTTGCCTACCAGCAGGAAAGGGACTGTAATGTTGTGCTCGGGGATTAAGAAAGTCCAGAATGCCTCCGAGATGTCCAGATGGGAAGGTGTGAACTGGAAGACGACCTAAGAAGACAGTTTGGAGCATGGTGGTTAGAGGCGCTTCCGTGTGTGCGCCCCACGTACCTTAAAGGCATGCCAGCCCTGGGGCTGTGCCAGGTGACATTACCAGGTCATCGCTTCCTCTCCCCTGTCTTTGTAAGGGCACGTAAGTTTGGCTGTACCAGTAACATCCATGTCTGTGTGCCCAGTCCACCAAGTATTTCTAAGGGCTTCTGCCCCGCTCATTTCTATTTCTAAGGCTCTGCTGGCTAGGCTGCCATGTCTTGGGATAGCATGTAAAAATGGAAAGATTCAGGTAGAATTCGGAATTTTCCTGAAAAGTTCGGGAGAACTGGCAACCTTGGGCTCACTGCTGTGTGTGGTGATTTGTCGCCAGAGAAGCACTGTGGCCAGCCAACCCTGGTGCCCACCATTCCCTGTCATTGACCCTTGGCCTGTGCTCTCCATTTTTATGATCTTTCTGAAGGCATCTCAATTCGTAATCTTTGTCTCATGGATTTATTTCTGCCCCCAATATTCTCTGTAGAATTTATAGGACACGGGGCCCACAGAGCTGCTTTGGCCAGCAAGATTGTATTTCTTTAAATCTGACCCTCTGCTCTAAATCACTGTGTAGACATTAGGATTAAATCGTGGGACATGACTCTGCTGTTCTCTTTTGCCCTTTGGCCTGACCAAGTAAAGATACATCTCTGTTCTCTCACGGCTGTCAGTCCCTGGACAAAAATAACTCGGCTCCTTGCTATTGTATGAGTCCTAGAGTCCCCAGGCACTGGTGTCCAGCTCTCTTGTCCTTGCTTTTGAAATATCAATTTTTAAAACTTCAAATACTAAAGCTCTCTGTCTCTCCACGGCCAACCAAGATGGCTCAGCTTTGTCCTGTTCATGAGGACTGGCTAACACACAGTAACCACCCGAGAAACACTTGTCGACGGACACAGCCTCAGGCTGCTCTCCCTAACTCTACCCACGCTCTGCAGCACACCTGCTCTGCAGAGGCGGATGGGATGAATAAAGCCCTGGGTCGAGCGGTCCCCATTCACACATACCTCAGCTTTCTTTTCAGGGAGGATGAGGCCCTTCTCTGTAAGGCACGTGAAGGCTGGAGGGTTCTGGAGGCTTTCAATTTCTTCAGAGACCCAGGAGAAGGCGTAGGCGCTACTGGTCGGGTTTAGTATTGTAAAGGCCCTGCCCAAGGGGAAGAAGCGACAGCAGAGAGTGAGAGAGGGGCTTGCGGATTAAGAGAAATCTTTCTAGACTATTCCCTAGCACAGTCCCCTTATGTGGGGATCAGAACTGTTTTGGCCACTTTGTTATGTAGAAACAAAAACCGCATCTCACTTGGGGGTCCCACGTGTGGCTCTAGTTCTGGACTTTGGAGTGATAACACCACCAAGGGCCCTTCTGTCCCAGTGATCCTCTGTGGTCTAGGTGGTGGTCAGGGATCATGCTTTATGTCTTTCAAATTTCCTGAGTGTCAAAACTAAGGAGACAGAAATCCACTTCCTCACCGGAAAAATTCTCTAAAGTCAACCCCTAGGATAGCAAGCATGCTTCTAGCTGTCAGTCTAGCTTGCCTCTCTGAATTTTTTCCTCCGGGTTTTTAGAAAGATGAACTGATATGAACTCAACTAGTGCAAACCCGGAGAAGGCAATGGCACCCACTCCAGTACTCTTGCCTGGAAAATCCCATGGACGGAGGAGCCTGGTAGGCTGCAGTCCATGGGGTCACTAAGAGTTGGACACGACTGAGCGACTTCACTTTTGTTTTTCACTTTTATGCATTGGAGAAGGAAATGGCAGCCCACTCCAGTATTCTTGCCTGGAGAATCACAGGGATGGCAGAACCTGGTGGGCTGCTGTCTATGGGGTCATACAGAGTCGGAAACGACTGAAGCGACTTAGCAGTGCAAACCCACACCACTCACCGGAGATTCTTCCCTCCTATGCCCACGCTGGTGAACTCAATCACCCGGGTGTTTGGATCCAGAGCCCCACCACTAGGTCCTCGGAGGTCTGGGTTGCGCCGATGACCAATGATGTAGTCTGAATCTTTCAGGTCAAAATGGCAGATGGGCAGGGAGCTCCGCCCTTTGGCTGACAGGACTGGGCCATGCTCTCCGGGTGGCAGGTTAGGAATCCTGAGAGAATAAGGTTATTTTGATCTATTTTTAACTCTTTAATCAGTTCTTGCTTTCATGGCTGGAAATGGATATGACACCCACGAGAATGTGAGCTCCATGAGCACAGAGAATGGGTCTGTCTGGTTGACAACAAAACCGCAGTGCCTTGAGGCGTACATGATACATAGTAGGTATTCACTAATTAATCGTGACAGGGATAAATACATGCATGGGCTGAGTACAGGGAGCCTGAATTCTGGTTCCTTCTGGGTGCCTCAGAAAAGACCCTGATGCTGGGAAAGATTGAAGGCAGGAGAAGGGGTCAACAGAGGACGAGATGGTTGGATGGCATCACCAACTCAATGGACATGAGTTTGAGCAAGCTCCAGGAGATGGTAAAGGACAGGGAAGCCTAGCGTGCTGCAATCCATGGGGCCGCAAAGAGTCGGACACAACCGAGTGACTGAACAACAGCTTGCCTTATTTTGGCCTCAAGTTAACTTCCTTTACCAACGGTGAGAAAACCTCCCTGCTATAAAGTCAGCACAGAGTCTTTCCCTCTGGGCTCTTTCATTGGCATCTAATGGGATAGGAAAAAGGACCCAGGCATCCTTAAGAAAACAAAACAAAACAAAAAACTACCCTGAGCTCCTTGGAGAAGGTGAACGAGATGTGAGCAGACCTCTATCCCCAGCACTGAGCTCAGGGGGCCCAGGTGTGGGAAGGGTCTCTGCAGGTGTGACTGCATGCTTTCCACCGGTCTTATGGTTCACGTAGGTCTCTGCCACCCCACGCCACGGGTCACAGACTTCCTCTAAGAAAGGTGTCCTCTGTGGAGCCCCCAGGGACGTTCATTGCCAGATATAATTGGATCAGCTCTCCTTTAACTGACCTGGACTCCATCTGCTCCTCTCTTCCTATGTTCCAGGCCCGCCTCCTCCGTGACCACTACCGCCTGATGCTTAACTGTACTTATTGTGCGCCGGGCACCGTTCTAAGCTCTTCACTTGAATTAGCTCATTTCGTTTTCACAACAACTCTACAGAGTGGGTACTGTTATTTGCATTTTACATAGGAGGAAACTGAGCCTCAGAAAAGGTAAAAGAAAGCTTTTCCAAGGCCATGCTTGCCCAGGACTGGGGCCCAGCTGGCTGCCCACCATTCTGTGGCCCCAGTGGAATCCTGTGTGTAGCTGGGAAGGGGCAGGTGGGCAGGAGGCAGGGTCCACAGAGGGTGGATGAACAATACAAAAGACCAGACTCCTCCCGTTCTCCAGAGGGAAATGTGGTAGTGTGGGGCTCTAGATGGGGCTGGGGTGAAAGAATGGTGGTCGTGGTGGGACGGAAGAGGGGTTAGGAGAGAGTCTCCTTACTGGCAGAAAAGATTGCTCTCGAAGTCTCCAACTTCCAGTGGGGAGAATTTTACTTTGAGCTTCTGAGTCTTCCCCACTGGCACGATACCCGAGATGGGCTCCACAGAGAAGGGTGGCAGGGAAGTTTCGTTCCAGTGGTCCAGGGCACTGTCCACCGTGCTGAGCGTGTGCAGCGTGGCCTGGCTAAGCTGGTCTTTTTGGGAGAAACCTGGGGGCAGATAAGAGGGCCAGTGATGTTCTGCATTTGCAGTGAGGGGGCGGTGATGGCAGCCCACTCATATAGGGCCTTAGGCAACCTCTACGGGGTCTGTGGGCTCACCTCTCCTAGCCAGTATACTTGACTTTGGGCCCCACGGGTAAGGAATTAGCTGTGTCTCACAGGAGATTCATGAAACATACTTCTATTAATTACATCAGGTTTTCAAGTGTTTTTCCTTTTTACTCAAGGGTATGGGTCAAGTAGATGTCTGTGGGTCATCTGCCTTAAGAATAATGGGCTGTGAAATAATTTTTTGGAGAATCATTGCTTTAAAGCAGGGGTTCACAATCTGGAGTGTCCATGAAAAAGAGTCCACTGGAAAGAGTCCATGGGAATTTCCAAACTGAAAGAGTAGTATTGGACATTTGCCCACCAAGGGTTGGGTTCTCTTCACATGTACCAACTGCAAATTGGGCATGTGTGTGTTTTCCTGGGGAGTCAGTTCACAGATTTCATCAGCTTCTCCAAGAGTCTGTGATTTCTAGAAGGTTAAGATCTAAAAGAAAAGACTCCGAGGGATCTGTGAGAGGGGGTACCAGCTTTGTGGGGCCCAAGGAGGCAGAGTTCAGTTCTGGAGTTTCTTGGGCCCCTTTGGCTCTGCAGACGCTAGGGGGCCTCTGCTCTGCTTCTTTGCTGCCAAGGGGGCGGTTGGAGCAGTGCTTGCTTCTCCGTGAACCAGACTCTTCTACTAATTGGGGACCCAGCTCAAGCCCTGGGTTTTACCTGTCAGCTCACTTACCTTGGTTGTCTGGCATGGCAAAGCTGACAGCCTTTGCTGTCTCTTCTGAGATCCAGTTGAATTCCAGCTGCACTTTTCCTGAATTAATCAGTTCAAACCTGCAAACAGATCAGGGAACGGATGTGAGAAACATGTTGAAGACAGTTTTTGTCCTGTCTGCACATCATCTGTACCATTAACTTTTTTTTTTAAAGTCAAGTCACTTTGTTTCCTAAATGTTTCTTCAAAGGCAATTTTATTTGAAATCAAGCATGTGATTTAAAATTATAGTTCCTTCTAAAACACAAAAATATATACATAGCTATTACAAGCCAAAGAATCCTGATGTTTAGCTCTTCATTCGTCTTGCGTACCCCTGGCTCACTGTGCCTTGAGCTCTCAGCCTGCATCGTGGTCATCCTGAAAAATTCCCATGGGAGAGGAAACAAAATCCATTCATTAGACAGTATCTCCCTCGGATGCAAACTCCAAGGCCTCTACCTTCCGGAATTACTTTCCCCCAGAAACAATGTCCTCACGGTCAGAAATCATTTGACCTCCGCCTGAGGTGTCTTCACTGGCTGAGCTACTGACTTGTCTCAGATTCTGAATTAGCGAATCCTCGTCTTGCCTCAAGTTTTCCTGCTCTGTGGTAAGAACTGGGAGACAGAAGCTTTTTCTGGAGTCACTGTTAAACGTGATCACAGACAGTCACAAGAGGATGATTCAAGGAAATGGTTGTGCAAGTGAGAGAAAAACACACACATTCTTCCAAGTTTTAGGGGAGAAGTAGGAGCTGGGACTCGGGGGCAGGGGGAATAGGTCCAAGGGAGGGGCTGAAGGGTTAGATTCCCTATATCCAGTCCAGGTAGACTATGCAGTTGTGCATGAAGTCAAGTGTTTTGGCCTCAGGGGCTTGTGTGAATTTATGAGCACTGGTCTTTAGGCTAAAGCAAATTTTTATGAAGGGGAGAAATCTCAGCGGCACAGGATACTTCCAGTAGAAACACTCTTGGTTTAGGCCCAGGGTTTACAGAACAAACATTTCTGTAAAGGTTTTGGGCATCATGAGCCAGAGGTCTCCGCAGTAGCTCCTCCCTTTGCTGGGGAAGCAGCCTTGGATAACAATAGACAAACGAGCATGACTGTGTGCCCACACAACATACAGCATAACTGTATCTACAAAAATAAGCAGCTGCTGAGTTTGGGCCATGGGCCAGAGTTTGGTGACCGCCATGGTAGGTGAAATGGCCACCAGCAGAAGATCCCACTTCCTGTCTCCTAGCTTTTGGTTCTATAATAATTTGAGAGGATACATTAAGGGCCAAAGTGCATAATGAGTTGAACAATTAATTACCAATTTTTACAAAATAGAAATGTCAGTGGTTTACACTTTTGTGTTTGTAATTCTCAAAGAAGAGTCACAGGCCTTCTCTCTGCCTGAAGGCCCTTTTTCTCACTTCACCTGGCCACCTCTTATTTGTCCTCTGAAGTTCAGCTGGTCCACCACTTTAGGAAGCCTTCCCAGACACTTGTCTCTCCCCATATCTTGGTCTGCTTTTGGGATGCTTATTGCAAACCAAGAACACTGGACTGTAACCATCAATTCAACCATTTTCACCCTTTCCCCCAACACCCACTGTGAGCTCTTTGAGAGCAGGACCCATGCATCCTTGTACCAACTGAGTGTGAATAAAGGGTTAACATAACCCCTTCTCCTTCTAAGTACAGTTTTGACTTTGAATTAGTTTTTGAGTTCTGTGTCCCTGGAAGCCTGATAAGAGAGAAATATCATCTATATTATGAGACAACTTTGTTTACAGTAAAAATGACCCTTGATTGCTAACTTGTGTCGGGGCTGGGAGAAATCATGATACCTGGAGAGAAGCCATAGCACTGGGGTTCTCTGAGTGTAGTGACTTGCAGGAATCCTGGAAGCTATAGCCGTGGAGTGCTTGTGAGAAATGTTGGCTTCTGTTGCTAAGATGAACCTTTTGCCCACCAACATGGATACTGTCTGAGCTGTCACTTGGGGCAGGGGGTTGGGCAATAAGAATAGTTTTTGGGTGGTGATATGGACCATTGCAAGGACTGTTCCCACTGAAGCTGAATCAAGTCTACATCTTGATTTCAAGTGTGAACTTGAATAGTTTTGTGGGTCTGAGTGTTTCATTGGACCTACGAAGACCCTCTGGTGTGTGCTACACAGACGTTATGTCTGGTCTGTGCTGTCGTGGACATGGAATAAATGTTTGAGTGAGTGAATGATGGAATGAAAGGACTGCTCTAAGAGGGTCAGGAGGCTTCTGATGACTCACTCAAACACTCGAGTCTGGTAAACCAGGGTTTCCTTAAAGTGCACATCGGTAGTCTGGCACTTATATGAGGCGAAATTCACGTGGGCACTGATTTGCAGCTGCAGTTCTCGATAGTTCTCTTCTAGGACTGAGTAAGCCGGCTCGGGATCAGTCTCTATCACCTGCAACAAAGATAGCCATGTCCTCAGTGATGCAGAGCCAGCTGCCTCATGGGAATGATGGGGAGATGAGACAGTGCTTCATCCTACCCATGCAAGTGAGCACCAGCCCACAAACCCAAGTTCCAGGATACCTGATGAGGTCAAACCTAAAACGACTCATAAACGGGAAAAGAAGAAACTGAATAACACAAAATTACTGAGAGCATCACGACTGCACAGGCATGAGTTTTGGGGCCAGATACACTCAAAAAAAGGTTAAAAAAAAAGGAATCATAAAGATAGGAACAGATATTAATAAAACAGAAAATAAATCTAAAACAGAGAGGATCAGTGAAACTAAAAGCTGTTTATTTGAAAAGATTAAGAAAAACTCTGGTGAGAATGATCAAGAAGAATAAAAGAAAGACAGAATAAAAATAACCAATATCAAATGAAAAAGGAGACATCACTGTCTACCCTACAGATACTTAAACATGATAAAAAATATGATGAATAATTTTATGAAGATACATATGAAAACTTAGTTGAAGGGAAAATTCCTAGAAAAATAATTTAATAAAACAGACTCAAGGGACTTCCCTGGTGGCCCAGTGGTTAAGAATCCACTTGCAATGCAAGGGATGCAGGTTCGATCCCTCATCAGAGAACTAAAGTTCCACATGCCACAGGCAACTAAAGCCTACACACCACAACTAGAGAGAAGCCCTCACAGTGCAACGATAGATCCCATAACAAAGAGCCTGCGTGATACAGCTAAGACCCAATGCAGCCAAATAAATAAATATTAAGAAAAGGACTCAAAAACAAATTTAAAAAATCCTAAAGCATCTTATTAATATTAAAGAAACTGAGCAGTAGCCCAAAAAAAATCTTTAAAAAGACCTAAAGAGCGACTTTCACTTTCACTGTTTTGTACGGGCAGTGGGCTCCAAAAGCACTGCAGATGGTGACTGCAGCCATGAAATTAAAAGACACTTACTCCTTGGGAGGAAAGTTATGACCAACCTAGACAGCATATTAAAAAGCAGAGACATTACTTTGTCAACAAAGGTCCGTCTAGTCAAGGCTATGGTTTTTCCAGCAGTCATGTATGGATGTGAGAGCTGGACTGTGAAGAAAGCTGAGCGCCAAAGAATTGATGCTTTTGAACTGTGGTGTTGGGAGAAGACTCTTGAGAGTCCCTTGGACTGCAAGGAGATCCAACCAGTCCATCCTAAAGGAGATCAGTCCTGGGTGTTCATTGGAAGGACTGATGTTGAAGCTGAAACTCCAATACTTTGTCCACCTGATGCGAAGAGCTGACTCATTTGAAAAGACCCTGATGCTGGGAAAGGTTGAGGGCAGGAGAACAAGGGGATGACAGGATGAGATGGTTGGATGGCATCACCGACTCAACAGACATGGGTTTGGGTAGACTCCGGCAGTTGGTGATGGACAGGGAGGCCTGGCGTGCTGCGGTTCATGGGGTCGCAAAGAATTGGACACGACTGAGTGACTGAACTGATACTGATATTGAAAGAGAGATATACCTTGATGAATTAATGTTATAAAATGATCAATTTTTCTTAAACTGATTTATAGATACAATCCAATTCCAATCAGGTTTCCATCAGGGTTTTCATAGTACTTGTTTAAATGGATTCAAAAATTATTTAGAAAAATAAAGGGCCAAGAATAATCAAAATACTGTAGAACAAAACAGTATGGAGATAATCATGAAAAGATACACTAAAGAAAGTGAAAAGATAAGTGATAAATACGGTGAGGATATTTCCCTCATAGCTCAGTTGGTAAAGAATCTGCCTGCAATGCAGGAGACCTGGGTTCGATTTCTGGGTTGGGAAGATCCCCTGGAGAAGGAAATGGCAATCCACTCCAGTATTCTTGCCTGGAAAATCCCATGGACAGAGGAGGCTGGTGGGCTACAGTCCATGGGGTCACAAAGAGTTGGACACGACTTAGCGACTAAACCATAAACCACCACCACAGGAACAAAAGAGCTTATCAAAACTAAAATAACTAATATCATGTTTTTCCAAGATAATGCCTGTGTTGTCCAAAGTGGGCTGTACCAATTTTTACTCCTGCTAGCAGAGAGCTTCTGTGGAAACACTTGGACATTATCTTGGAAAGCTGAACTTTCACATACCCTATGGCTTAGCATTTCCACTTCCCGTGACTCAGTTTAGGAATATAAACTCTTGCAAATGAAGACCATGTGACCTGAACTATAATGCTCACAGAAATACCGTCCACAGTAGCAAACCTTAAGTAATCTTCAAAAGAAGAATGGGTAAATAATAATGTAATTCTACATAGCAGTGACATGGGTGTGCTACAGCCAAAAGCAGCAACTCAGATGACCACATCCAATAACCTATAAAAAATAAAGTTCTAAACCACACTGAAACAATATGCAGAACACATAGGTTAATTTAAAAAAGAACTAAAAACAAAAATCAAGGGAATGAGCAAACAAGATCCTGGGATAGTGACCACCTCTCAGATGGTGGGAAGGAATGGCTGAGAAGCACACAGGTAATCCTGGTTATATTCCTGTGTTGGGTGTGGGTTCATCTCTGTTTATTATTTTATTAAAAAGAAACCAACTAAGGAATAATTAAAGGAGTGGCATGCACAGACCAAACAAGAGATTAACCTAATTCTGGACACTGAGGGAAAAAGGAAGCAGCTAAAAGACTAGTCGTGAGGTTCTGATATAGAAAAAGGTGGGGGGCTTGCTCAACTAGAAACTAGATACCGAGACTTACACGAAAGCTCTGCTAATGAAGCTGAGTGGTTTGTGTGGTATGTGTGGTGAGGATGGCAGGAGGCATGCTCGGAAGTTCAGTTTGCCGCTTTGGAACCCCAGGTCAGGTGACTGGGGACGGTTTCTTTCTTCCATGAAAGAACGAAATGATGAGACACTGAACAGGACGGCAGTAGGCATCTAAGCGTGGCAGGCCTGGCCAGACTAGGGGCTTGGTGCTCCTACTCACTTTTCGTTTTGTAGTGAAAGTCCCGGGAGTGTTTCTGGGCACGTCCACCCACTTGACCGTCCGCATGCGGTCATCCCAGTCAGGTACTTGGTCTGCAGGGAGCGGAAACATGATCTTGGAGACCTTGCACTTGACCCCCATCTTCTTCAGGTTGATGGGCACGTCTGACTTCATGGTCACCACTACGTCCTTGGCACAGCCAGGGTGGAGGTGGCCCATCTGTGGAAGAGCCTTGTATTAGTATTTGGGGGAATTCAATCTTGAGGACTCTTCATGCCTGATGGTGCCATTCTAGGGTTAGAGCCAAAGTCCTGGCAAAAATGCATCATTCAAGAACATACATGTAGATCATCTTAAATATGTACATGAGGTTCTTAGAAATAGAACATAAAAGCATAAAAGCAAGAGCAGCTAGCTATATAGCACAGAGAGCTCAGCCCAGTGCTCTGTGATGACTTAAGAGGGGTGGGATAGTAAGGCGGGAGGGAAACTCAAGAGGGAAGGGATATAAGTAGACACATAGCTGAGTCACTTCATTGTACAGCAGTAACTAATACAACACTGCAAAGCAATTATACTCCAATAAAAAAATAAATATTCATACAATGCAATACTATGAGAAATAAAAACAAAACATGAGGAACTAATATTATCAAACTGTTACATGCTTCAGGTACTATTCTAAACCTTTACAAAATTCTACGAACCCCCATGACAACTCTATATATGTGCAGCTATAACCCCTATTTTATAGGCAAGGAAACTGGTAAGTTCCTCAAGGTCATACCATTAATATTAGAATATCTGGATTCAGACCCAGGTAGGATGGTGCCAGATACCATACTCTTAACCATCTGTACTTCTTAATCATATGATCCATACAAATTTTGGACAGATGTACATAGTACCTTAGCAGTTGTCAAGTGTGATCTAGTGACCCTTGGGAGACCCTGGGACCTTTTCAGGAGTCCACAAGGTCAACACTATTTTCATCATAGTAACACTATTTCATCATGGAATTTCTCAACATCGGCCTAGCCATCGACTTGGCAGACCTCACTCTCTTTTCTTAGGCCAGAGGGGATACTTCTGATACCAAGTGTGAGTGAGGGACACATCCACCCCATCCCATGTATCTGTGGGATACATGGGTCAACAATCAAGTCAGGGTTGGTGTAGGCCTAACAGAGTGTGGAAAACAAGGACTGTCCTTCACTTACCTGTGGGGAGAAAGAAACAGTAGCCAAAAGCGGCCATTCAAACCGTATCACATTCGCTTGGCTGTGATTAGTGATGGTGAAGCTCACATTATAGCTGGTTCCAATGTGGCAGTCCCCGAACTGGATGTGATTCATCAGAGCAGCTAGGGGACAGAAGCAGGGGGCAGTGAGTCCCCCCTTGTTTCTGCAGGCTCGCTTCCCCTGAGGAGCCAGTACTTGAAAGACACTGCACCTCACTCTCATGCAACCCTACCCTCCTCGGACAGTCATCCGGGAAACCCTGGAGTCCCTTGGCAGCACGCTTTCTCTCCTACGGGAGCAACTATTTACCATCCTTCCATCCACCCACCCATCCTGGCCCTCACCTCCATCTGTACAAAGGAAAACACAACCACCCCCTCAACTCTGTTTGCTGAAAGAGTACTATTAAGGCTTGGAACTGCCATGCAGAATGCAGGAGTCCCTGCTGAATTTGAATTACAAATAAATGACGAGTACTTTTTAGTATAAGTAATGTCTGGGGCAAAATTTGGGGACATAAATATACTCAAAGTTATATATGGTTTACCTAAAATTCAAGTTTAATATCTAAAATTCAAATTTAATGGGGACTGCTGTATTCTGATTTTCCAAACCTGATAACCCTATTAGAAGTAAATGGAATCTGATTTCTGAACTAGGGTTCATGGCTGGCTCCCACTTGACCCCTGATAAGAGAGATGCCACCCTGTAGCTGCAAACAGAGGTGAAAACACCAGATACATGAGGAGCACTGATTTTAACCCCTGCTGTAGGGACTGCCTGATGCTACATTCTGGGACTGGAATTAAGCTCCTAGAAAAACTGTGAGACTGTGTTTATAACTCACTTCACAGCGGTCGGCCACACAGTCAAGGTTTTGACGGATGCTTTTAGATAATAATGATGAAGTACATTTTCTCCTGCCCAATGAATACAGTTAACCAAATGCAGCAGTGGTGCCTGACAGAATACAGAGCAGCACGTCTTCAGCTCTAACACACACACAGATCACCGAGGGATCTTGTTAAACAGCAAATTCTCATTCAACAGGTCTGAGGTGCTGCGGTGAGTCTGAAACTCCCATTTCTAGTGAGTCCCAGGTGATGCCGACGCTGTAGGTCCTGACAGCATGTTTAGTAGTGAGGCTGCAAGGGACAGTCTAGGGGAAGCACAGACTTACACGTTCTCTAATTCAACCAGCAGACCATTTCCTTTAGAATGTCTAGGACACATGATACAGATGAAACAGACAATACCAACACAAGCCAGCTCGAAAATACAGACAGGGAAAACTCCAGAGATACACGCTTTCACTTCTTAGCTAATCTGGAATTTAAATTTCACTTATTAACTAACTAAATTGGAATCTGAGCTCACAGAAAAAGCTCCCTGTGGGGTAGACTCTCTTATTAATTATTCTCTGGAACTCCAGGCGCATGCACACTGATACTCAACAAATGTCCCTTGAGGGAACACATGGAGGATGTGGTGACTGAGCCAGGCGTGAGGGAGCAAACAGTAATAAGGAGGAGATGCCACCCTGAACTCCCAGGAAGCTGGCCAATCTGTTATTTAAATTTTGTTCTTATTTAAAATGACCCAAGAGGGACTTCCTTGGTGGTCCAGCGGTTGAGACTTCGCCTTTCAATATAGGGGTTGAGGGTTCGATCCCTGGTCAGGGAACTAAGATCCCACACACCTCGTGGTCAAAAAATAAAACAGAGGCAATGTTGTAATGAATTCAATATAGACTTTAAAAATAGTCCACATCAAAAAAAAATCTTAAAAAATAAAATGATAAAAATGACCCAAGGGCCAACAGTCGTCAACACGTCATTGCTGCTTCTCTCACCTGCCAAGTCTTCCATGGTGCTTTCCTCATTGGCCTCAGAGATATCTGAGGACTCCTGGCTGGAGGAAGCCACTAGCCCGCGGATGTTGTCCAAGGTGATGTCATCCTCATAGCCCTCTCCCGCAATGTGGATGACTGTATCCTCGTACTGGTTGTTGATCACTGACAGGTGAAGGGTGCCTGCCATTCTCCCGACTTTCTTGGAGTGGAAAACAACATCAAATTCAGCTACTTCTCCAGGAGGAACAACCAGGGAAGCTGTGTGAGCTTTCTTTGCTGCAATGAGAAGTGAGAAACATGATGGAGAGTCAATTTAAAGGAATATGTATCTGTAAAGACCTGGACTCAAGGGAAAGCGGCCCTTGTGGGGAAGGAGTCTTGCCTAGAGAGGCCGTTGGTGACAAGGCTGAGCATCTGACTCAGGCTGAGTACACATTAATTCCTAACAAAACAGCTACCGGCACCCGTCGCTCTCCAGAAGCTATACTCACCCCACTTACCTTTTGCTTGTGGTTTGTTTTCCTCTGTGATGTAGATGTAGGAGGTAGAAGGCTTCCCTTTCAGGGAGAAGACTCCTAGTTGGTCCTGTAGGTCAACATGCAGCTGGCAGAAGGAAGACAAGACGGAGCATGAAGCTTACAGGTTGCTCATGCATTCGGAACTGAGTTGGGGAAGTACCCCTCTTAACCCCAAATCATTGTGCCTAGGCCTCACTGTTTTGAGTTTCTTATTGAGAGAGATAATAAATATTAGACCTGGAAAGGAGAAATAAAAATTTTAGCTCGGCTCTTGCTATTCAAATAAGGAAGCAGAGGTCCAGAGGGTATGGGGACTTTCTGGAACACCCAGCTATGTAGTGTTAAAATGGGGCTGCCAAGCCCTCTGTTATTGACAAATCAGTTGTAAAATATAAATTAGACTAATAAAGCGGGAACGACAGCTTTCCTGGTGGCTCAGATGATGAAGAATCTGCCTGTGATACAGGAGACCCAGGTTCAATCCCTGGGTTGAGAAGATCCCCTGGAGAAGGGAAAGGCTACCCACTCCAGTATTCTTGCCTGGAGAATTCCATGGACAGTGGAGCCTGGTGGGCTGCAGTCCATGGGGGTCTCAAAGAGTTGGACACAACTAAGCAACTAATGCAACAACAAAAATAAAATGGAAATAAATATTCATCACTTTATGAGGACTTGCATGAATGTGAGTTCCTAAAAACCAGTATCTTCTAGATAGGAGTAGGTCATTTTCAAAAGTCCTACAGTTCTTTGAATAATACTTACATGATTTATCACCTTTTTTGTAAAATAAAAACTTAAGTGCTGAACCCAAAGTCCCTTCAGATGATATACCTCTCACCCCTGATGAAGTTTCTTTCATTTTTTTTCTTTATTGCAAATGCAGTGTTCATTACAGAAAAAAAAAAAGTGAAAAAATAAAGACACTCAGAACACCCATAATTCTATTCATTCAGCCTGGTGTATATCGCTGCTCACCGCCTTGCACCATCATTTCCAGTGTGCCATGCATCAGTGTCCCAGTAATCAGACCAACCCCGGTTCCCTCTGCACGCCCCATGTCTTACCCATGTTCCCGTATGAGGAACACGAAAGAAGTCCTCACAAGTTAGGGATGGCAGAGACCCCAACATCAAAAGTCTCGCTTCTAGAAGACTCTCCCTTTTCACCCCATGCTCACCCTCCAGCAATACCTTGGCGGGGATGGCACCGCTGTTCTTGAGGATAAGAGGCAGTGTCTCTGAACGACCAAGCAGAAGCCTCTTAAAGAGAAGTAAGAGGTTTCCATACTGGTTGTAGAGAACTGGCCGCACAACGGTCACCCGAGGGAGGTTCCCCTCTCCAACGATATCAAACACAAGGCTTCGGTTCTTGGCCAGGGTGCTGCAGGGAACGGGAAGATAGAGGCCTGTCAGCCTAGCAAGGCAGGAAGGACATTCCACAGACAGCATGGCCTGCAGCCCTGCTGGAGGAGGGGAGCTGGGTAGCTGGTACCTGGGCAAGCCATCCAAGGTGGCCTCAAAGATGCACTGGTAGGTCTGCATGGTCTGTGGGGTGAAGGACACTGTGGCAAAGGCGTGTGAGCGGCTAGCAACACACATCTTGTTGGGTTCCACTTCAAAGATGTCCGTGATGCGGGCAAAGACCTAGAAAGGGGAAGGGGAGCAGGGACTGGTGTGTATACTACTCGATGTTTGCACAGGGCTTGCTGCTCATCTCTACTAGCCCTGCTGTGACTTCCCTCCTCTAAGCTCTGTGCAGGCATGTCCCACTACTTGGACAATCCTGCTCCTGGAAGGTGTGGCCTGGGTTCTTGGGGACCCAACCCTAAGCATTAATTGGCTGGACTTGGCCAGACTTGTGGTCTTTGCAATTAGATGAACTAAACTGTATCTTGGATAGCAGATCCACTCCACCCCACCCCCACTTTTCTCTCTCTCTCTTTCACACACACACACACACACACACACACACACACACACACACATATACACACACAAATAAATTTAAATTGCCAGAGACTTCTGGTGGTTACTGATGTGAGGCTTGGGCTAGAAGCCAGACGAGAGAAAGGAGCAATGGAGACACCATGTGTGAGAGACGCGTGGCCTTTGGCAGATGATCTTCTGAAAGTTTGATTTCAGGTGACAACTCCAGTCAGTCTCTCAGGCCTCTGGCTACAGGCTGTGTTCCATCCTGCGTGTGAGGTCTCGGATTCACTGAAGCAAACCTTGTTATGGTGGGGCCATTCTGAGTGGGCTTCTGCTCTTTGCAATTTTAAGAGTGCTAGTTAGAACCACCTCCTGCAGCACTTTATCTGCTCCTGTCTTGGAGCAATGTTTGGGGAAGACTGTGGGTATGACCTCAAAAGGATTTTTTATTCTCATGGGAGGCAGGTGGGATTCAAGACTGACTATTCCTTCTTGGTCTTAAGCTGAGAGTATAATTTCTTTGCCCTTTCCAAAGGATAATCTGCAAATTAAGGAAGGATGACAGCATGCATTTGTCTGGAAAAGTATGGGCCTTGGTCACTGGGCCCCTGAGGCCACGTGAGGGCAGATTCAGCTAGGCATGCACCCATCACCAAAGGTTAATATGGTGCAAGCTCTGAAGCCTGGGCTAGAAGGTGAAGCACATCAGTGCCTATTGATTCATGGAATGAATGGAACTGCTCAAGAGGTGCTAGGCTTCTCTGTAGTCCCTTTTCCCAAAGGGGTGGAAGAAATACAGAGGAACTGGTGCCTGGGTAACTAATGAGTTACATTGGGTAGATTGGAATGATAAGACTTGTTCCATCCCTTTATTATTGAGTTACTGTAAAAGGTCTTGTAAGAGCCAGAAATTAAAATTTTGCTTCATGTAAAAAAAGAAAAAAACAGAGGAGGACAACAACATAATGTCTACAAATCCCTGTTAAAAACCTATCTTTGTTTAGAAGTCAGGCTTGCTCATTTCTTATGTTTTTAGCAATGGAACAGGGAGAAAGCTGCCCTTTCCTGTCCCAAGAAGGCCAGAAAGTGATGACAGTCTCTCAACCCCTGGCCCTAGGCAGTGACCGTTCCCCAAGAATGCACCCTACTGTCAGCTCTAGGCTAGGCCAATCCTCTAGGTCACCTCCCCACCACTGTTAGCTGTAAGAACTTACTCTCATGTGACTCTGGGGCACAAGGACCACCCGGGTCAAGACTCTACCTTTGGCTAGAGAACTGATGTGGCTGAGAGACACTCGGCAGTGTTTGCAGCACACTGATTGGAAATTAACAGGGAGTGAAACCCACTGACTCAGTCCTTTCTCTTGGTCTCCTGAATTTTCTGTTCCACGGCAAGGAAACAGTGTCTCAGTGTGATCCAATCCAGAGAGGGAAGGCAGTTTTGGTCTGGCAGAGCCCAAGATAGGCACTTATTTTCTACGTGGTATTGACTCAGATGGTAAAGAATTTGCCTGCAATGCAGCAGACCTGGGTTCGATGCCTGGGTCAGGAAAATCCCCTGGACAAGGGCATGGCAACCCACTCCAGTATTCTTGCCTGGAGAATCCCATGGACAGAGGAGCTTGGTAGGCTACAGTCCAGGGGGCCACAAAGGGTCAGACATGACTGAGCGATTTTCACTTCTGCTACTAAGCGGATGAAGCTTGGTTTTAAACCAAGATATATATCCCTAAGCTCTGGGACGTAGGGGAAGAATGCAGCATTTTTGAGTCTCAATTTTCCTAACTATAAAACGGGGAGAAAATCTGATAATACAAACTTCTGAGGGTGAAATGCGATAAACGAACATCAGCGCAGTGCTCAGAATACAGCAGGAGCTCAATAAATGCTCACCTCATCTTACACTTTATAGAGTGACATCTCCCAAACCTCCTTCGTGCCAGAGCTGGCACGACATGCTCTGTCCTGTAGACACAGCGAGTGTCTGATGCAGGAGTGCTCCGCTCTGTCATGTGAACCCATTTATCACAAGGTACCCAGAGAGACATCCACTGGGACAAATGTATATCCCCTCACACAACTTCCAGGGAGGCTGAGAGCCAGAAAATTCCCACGAGAGATGCAGGCTCCACCGCAGGGGTTTCCAAGAGCTCCCGCCCTGGCTTTACGCCAACCACGGTGGGCCAGGGCCACAGTGGACCAGTCCAATCAAGTGGACTGGGCTACCTACCTTGCTGGAGATGGGCTTAACCACGAGGTTCACGTCACAGGCGATCTTTCCCACATTGCAGATCTTGAACCGAGCCTTGGCCTGGTGGCCCACCAGGACGTTGCAGAAGATGAACTTGTTCTCATCCTCCACATACAAGCCCCCGCTCTCTATGGTCTGCAGGATGCTGTTCAGGTTGGCGCTGCTACAGAGCTGGTGCTCCTCAAATATCAAGCCGTTGTTGTCAGTCACAAAGGCTGGGGAGCGGAGGGAAGACTGTGAGATGGAGCCTAAGTGCCCGGTTTCTACTTTCTGTAATCCCTAACTTGGAGATTCAGACTCTGACAAAGGACGATCACAGAGGAGAGACAGGGGGATTCACACAAAGGAGTGTGAGGGGTGGGACAAATTCTATCTTCTCTTCCTTTTTGGACTGCTTTTGCTGGTCTCCAGACTCCAACCACCTTCTTCTTCCAATAGAAAGGAGGATGAGATCTGGGGTGAGCTGAGGAAAGAAGGAGGCTTTCAGCTCACTTTGGTGCAAGTTTGCTGGGGACCTAGAACCAAAGCAAGAGGAGCTGTCTCTTGCTCCAAACTTGCTCTGTCACTGATCATTGTTCTCTGTGCACATTTGCACAGGGAGTGGCCTGGCCACTCGAACCCAGCAAGATCTCAGATGAGCAGAATTCGGTATTCCTGGGTCACCCTGTGCCACACCCCATCACACCACGATTCCCAGATAACACCGTCCATCTGAGAATCCCAGACCAAACTCAGGAAGACCTGGAGTTTAAAGCTGCACATCCTCTTCTAGGTGTGCACATGCCCTGTAAGTCTTAAGGAAAAATATGGCTGAAGACACCACAGGAAGTTCTAAGGTCCCAAAGGAAGAAGCCTAGCAATGTCTATTAGGTGCCTGCAGGGGGAGGGGTCTGTTACAGAGGAAGGTCTTTTAAGGGATGCTGACCCATCTGAGAGCTCAGTACCTGGCTGACAGGCTTCAGCCAACAGGCTGTATGGGATGCCAGCGGGCTGGTCTCTTGGATCTCGGTCAGAGATATCAATTGCTATGAACTCTTCACATCTTCCCACGGGGTCAGCCACACAGTCAACAGTGATGACCTGCATCCCTCCGGAAGGGATGGTACCAAACCCAGGGTACACGGTGAACATCCCGTGGGTGAAGCGAGCCTGCAGGAGGGGCAGAGGCAGAGTAAGTGGCAAGGTCTGAGCCCTTCTACCAGCCATGAGACGGTGTCAAGAAGGACTGGGTGGTGGGGTTGGGAGGCCTTCCCTATAAGCTCTCTCTGGGCTCCAGCTGTGCTCCTGGAGGCAGGGAGGGCCTGGGGCGGGGACAGTCCTTCAGGAACAGGCTCTCTCAGCACTTCTTTCTATACATATTCCTTCTGAACAATCATGGGTAAGTGGGGGTTTTAAGGAAATAGACTTATTCCACATCAGAGATCAGATCAGTCGCTCAGTCGTGTCCGACTGTTTGCGATCCCATGAATCGCAGCACGCCAGGCCTCCCTGTCCATCACCAACTCCCACATAGTATAACACTTATCCAGATGGGAAGCTCTGAGCAGAGGGGCAGGGCTTAAGAGTATCGACCTTTGAGTCAGATAGTCCTGGGTTTGAATCGCAGCCTTCAAACCCTCCTGGGTATTAACTGTTGGACCTTGGTCAAGTGACTTCTCTGAATCTTAGTTTTATCCAGAAAATGGAGCTAAAGCCTTTACCCTGAGACCACCGGAGGCTTCAATGAAAGAATGTGCAAGAAGCAGTTAACAAAGCAACGGGCACAGAATCTGCTCAAAGCATGGGATGTTATCATGCACTCCTCTGGGTCTTAGGAGTTTTCTTCCTTTTTTGCCCTATTGTAATTGTGTTTTGAAGCATTTTTATGTTGGTTGCTTTACCATCTTTGTCATATAACTCTAACATTGTGGTCATCTCAGTGTTGGCATCTATTGCTTATCTATTTTCACTTAGTTTGAGATCTTCCAGGTTCTTGATATGCTGAGTGATTTTCAGTGGAAACCTGGACATTTTGGATATTATATTATGAGACTCTGGATCCTACTAACCTTCTCTTTGGGCTGGCTTTCTCTGACACCTCTTGGGTGGGGACAGTAGTCCAGATTCCACACTGGACTTCTTACTGCTGCCAGGCAAGGGTGGGAGTTCCTGTTCCCCACTAGTCTTAGACCAGTATCACCCTCGGGGCGGGGGTGGGGGAAGGGTAATATTGTCTCATTACTGTTCTGCTGATGCCACAGAGTAGGAGGTCCACTGTGGGGAGGGGAAGGGCAGCTCATTTCCACACGGTTGGAGTGGAAGTCAAGGCTTCCCAATTGGTGTCTCTGTTGACAATGGCAGAGGTGGTGGTGGGTAATGAATGTCTGGCTCTCTGCTGAGTGTTCTTGGACACCACTTTGACCTCATTACAGCCTGAATTGAGTGGGAAGTCTAGGTTCCTTGTGGGTCTTTTCTTGAAATATGTGGTGTAGGACCACAGATTTCTCTGTCATGTTTGATTGTAACATTACAGCTCTTATTTGAACATTCCTGTCTGGCTAGACTACCCTTTTCCTGGTTCTTTGGCTAGTGAGAGCAGCCTTTTGGTCTGTGCTTGTTGATGTTTCTGGATTGCTGGCTCCCTCAGTACCAAATCTGAGAAGTATGAAGTAAAAAGAAATCTCAGGGAACTCATCACTGTCATGTCTATTGGGTCCCAAGAACCTTAGCTGGTGTGATGTTTTTTTCTCTGTTTCTCAGTCTTCTATGTTTGTTTTATACATAATATTCATGGCTTTAGTTGTACTCATTTGTAAGAATAGAGAAAAATCATCTACTTCATAGTACCGGAAGTAAAAGTCTTCAAATATCCTTTTATTTAAGTCGATCTGAATGGGCTTCTGTTTTGCATCAACAAATGATTATTTCTGGCTGTGCTGTGTCTTCGTTGCTTTGTGTGAGCTTTCTCAAGTTGCAGGGAGCAGGGGCTACTCTTTGTTGCAGTGTGCGGCTTTCTTGTTGCAGCGGCTGCTCCAGTTGCAGAGTACAGGCTCTGGGTGCACAGGCTTGGTAGTTGCAGCACACAAGCCCAGCAGTTGTGGCGCACAGGCCTAATTGCTCTGCGGCATGTGGAATCTTCCTGTGGAATCTTCGGACCCTCGTCCCCTGCATCGGCAGGGGGATTCTTATCCACTGCACCACCAGCGAAGTCCAGCAAAAGATTCGTGATTAAAATACTTATGAAGAGTAGACACTAATTGTAAAGGAATGAGGAGCCAATGAAGGTTTTAAAGCAAAAGAGGATATCCAAATTAAGTCATAATTCCTTATTTTAATATGAAAGTGATAGTTTCATTATAACTAGTTAATGTTCCTGCCACAGTAGGAGTGTTCAAAATTCAAATCCTGGTATCCTAGGGAGTTATCTGTTGGAAGAACTAGTTTGCAGGAGGCCTTACAGGGTTTCTGTTGAACAAAGAAAAGGGTGCTCACCTGGCTTGTGACATTCATGTCTTTCTGAACAGAGTCAGAGAACTTGGTTGTTTTGGAAGGTCCAGTCTTGTAGAAGCTCTCGCTTTCCCGGGATCTTGCATGTCTGACATGGGTGGCTCTGATTAAAGAAGTGGGAATACACTCTCAGGGTGGGGCGATCATGAAATACCACCTACCTGCTTGCTTGCAAGGTCCCTTCTTCTTGGAATGGAGGAAAGGGCCTTTCTTTGCCCAGAGGGCATCAGGGAGCATGGTCAGCTTATTTATTAACAGCCAAACTCATTTAACAAGTGTGAGAAAAGTATGCAGAAATTATGCATATTACATATGACTCATAAGGACATTAAAATTACTGCAAGTAAATAATAATTGTAAATGTTTGCCAAAATGGAAGAGGAGATCCACCAAAATATGAAATTATTACAAACAATGTAAAGCTGTGTGATTTAAAAAATTAATTAGAAAGTCAGTCTTAAATGACTATTGACAAAGTCAGTTCATTAGAAAGTCAAGACAAAGTGCCTGGGAATTGGCAAAAATAGTCCCTAATTTGTCAAAAAAAAAAAAAGAATATGACAATCAGATCAAAGCCAAAAGCACTCAAAAACATGAACTGTTTCAGTTAGTTGACTGACAACCACTTTGTGATAATTACAGTTCTTTGTTGGAACAATTATTAAGTTGGTTATAGCAATTGTCTTCATGGGGATAAGGTAAAGATAGTCCCAGGAAGGTGGAGGCCTCACCAGGCCTTCTCTAGTCCAAATTTCTAGGGTACTCTTTGCCACCCCCTCATCATGAAACATCATGATTTCTTTTGATTTAGCTTGCTGTTATAATCATCCCTTGATTTCTACAGAATGACAGACAGGAAGTGACTTACTGGTAAGCAACGTAGCACACTCGGAGCACCGAGGCAACAGACACAATCCCATGCAGAGGACTTTACATTCATTCAATTAAAATGTATCGCATATTGGACAGCAGTTGAAAAGCATGTGAAATTTGGAGTCAGAGATGTGGGTTCAGAACTGAGATTCACTGGTGATTTTTTTTGATAATCTTGGATGTGCCATTTCTAAACCTTAGTAACCTCACCCACGAAGGGGGACTGGGTGGATGAGTTTCGATAAAATATATGAAAGCTCATGGGAGAATAATAGGTTTGGCAAAACTAATACAATATTGTAAAGTTTAAAAATAAAATAAAATTAAAACACACACACACACACACAAAGCACCAATTAACCAGGGGATGTTTTGAGCTAAGTAAATACTTGTCTTACACTTTCTTCTGATGAAGGGGGCTGTCCCCTGTCAGCCTATACAGGGCATACTTGAAGTCGATCATGCCTTGATTTTCTATGGTGAAGAAGGCACTTTTACGAGTGCCATAGATCAAAGCCCCAAAGTTGATGATGGAGGAGGGGCTGATGTTGTACTTGGAGAACACCGCAGTCACAGAAAACTTAATCGGGATGCTGGCAATAATTTCACCTCCTTCTGAGATATTAGGCTCAATAATCTAGAAAGGGAAGACAGATTGGGAAGATGTCAGCTACCAGAATAACAGTTGCCAGCGTAGTTTCTATGGCTGTCTACTCCATTCCTTATTTTCTTCATTGACACGAAGCCACATTCTTTATTCTCTTTATATAACTGCATCGATAATACAAGCAAATGCTAACGTGAAACTTACTGTGTACCAGCTATGGGTCAACACGCACCAACCCTGCCTCCCATTTTCACTTCCCCCTTTTCTTTTGCACTGATGACTGAACTCAGCCTCCCTGTCTCTGGTCTGGTCTCTTCCAAAGACCAGGGGCCACATTTCTTCTCTGGAGCTTCAATTTCTGATGACTCTGAACACCTCCCACCTGACCTATCTGTGCCTGTGATTCCCCAAGCCCTGGTGAATCCCTTCTGGTGGCCACAAAGTCAGCCCTGCCTTTCCCGCTTAGGGCATGGGTTAGACTACATAAGCTTCATTTTGGTACCTGCCACTGTGTGAGTCATCCCTTCAAGCTCTCTTACCTGACAGCGCAAAACTGGCTGGTTCTCAATTTTTATTTCCTTTTTCGCATGGAAGAGCACCTGGACATTTGTGGGCTTTTCTGTCGTGGTCAGTGAGCCCTTCCTGGGTTGGACTGTGATCATGGAACTTATATTGGTTGCAGAAAGCCCTAAGGAGTCCACAGAAAAGCTGAGTGACAAGAAGAAAAAGTCAGTTTTAGTCATTATCTAAGGAGCTCAAGACACCAGAGATGAGACTCTAGACTGGTAAGTGCCTGCCACATCCCCAGCCCTGTTTAACCACTATGCCAGCAGTGTTCACTGTGCTCTGTATTCCGTGACCACTCCTTAGCCAGGATTGACCAGGCCAGGCACTGAGGCTTGAGGCAAAGATAGCCATCTCCAGCCCGTGGTTAAGAGATGTCCTTGAAGGAGAGCTCTAACAGGAACATGTGATATTGGATAAGGACCAAATCAATTCATTCTCCCTCTCCCTGCCTCTCTGTCTCCCTCTCTCTCTCTGTCTCCCTCCTTGCTCTAAGACTGAATGCAGTAGATATAGATGGAACAGTGATGCAGAAGCTGGGGGATCTAAGAAAGGACAGAAAGGCAGGGGCAGAAATCATGCAACCGAGGTATTCAGAAGCGCAGCCCTGGCCCAGTGCAGGTGAGAGGAGAGGCCACAGAGAAAAGCTTGGGGACTGGAGCTGGAGCAAGAAACCTAAGCCGAGGCAAGATGCGTGAAGTTGCCATAGGGACCCATGTCGTCCCCATGCTCACTCCAGGAGATCTGGCCCCTCACTGCAGCGTGCATGCTGCCTCAGCTGCCTCACCTCCCTGCACATCCTTTCAGTGAACCCTGATCACCTGCTCCAACTTGAGGGAGACTGTTCCATGCAGCCTAAAAGAGCAGGGGTAACACCTCTCATAATCTATAAAATAAAACTCACAATGCGCAAAATTCCATTTAGTGCTAATTCCAAAGTGACTGTGGCTTTCTTCTAGGTTTGTTTAGCATTTATTTTTATTAACTTATTTCATTTTCTAGTTCTAAGAAACAGCACTATTGAGGTGGGACCTCTCTAGTTTCAGCATTCTTTGAACTGAAAGAAACACTCATGAATATACGGAGTTCCTATTAAGTCTGTGTGGCGGGGGAAGTCCCTTTATCAACTTCAAATTCTTCTGGGCAAAGGACAACCTTCCATAACATCGACCAGTTGTGGGTGCTGGTGCTGCCTGAGGACCTCCTCCCTCCCTGCCCCAGAGCCACTTCTTCCTCCTTGAGGAGTCTTCTTTATTTAGGGGTTTTATTTTTAATCTAAAGAGCACAAGCTGGAGTTGTCTTCCACCAGGCTGTCATTTGGAATCTATAATATAATAGTTCTTAACATTAAGAAAGAAAAACAGACAATCCCTTCTTAACGTGAAGTCTTACATAGACCATCAGCTTATGAAACAGACAGGAGCTGGAAGGTGGGCAGGATGGCTTGAGGCCAGGGCCCCCATCTCCAGTCTCTCTCTCAACCCCTAAGACCTCCCCCCACCCCAGTATCTCCTCCTCCAACCTCCCTGCTAGGCTCTTCCCCACGCCCAGGCCCCTGTGGCTCAACCTGCAGAGCAGCTGGGATTCCATTTATTTGAAGCTAAGAGAGGCTAACAGCAGAGATGGTTCTTAGAATTTCCTTCATTGACTTTTTAAAAAAACTCTCTCAGGCAACACTCTTCTCACCATGAGAGGATGTGGACGACCGTATGCTGGATAAGTTTTAGGTTACCTGAACATGATCTCATATTTCCCACGGTTCTTCAGCTGCAGGGGTTGCTTCACCTCGTCCATGACCTTCACAATCCCCAAATCAAGGCCTCCTTCAGCTCCTGAAGAAGGCAGGGGCCAGGGTGGGAAGGGGTGAGTGAGCATGGGAGCGAGGAGCAAGGGAACTTCCTATTGAAGTTCACATGGAAAATCCATGGTGACAATTTCAGAGAATCTGTTTTTTAAAAACATTGTGGCTAGAAAAACCTCTTGGAATTGAGTCTTAGCAAACAAACAACAGACACTTCTCCTGTACTCAGTTCAACCGGTGGCTCCCTCTAGCTTCCACCTTAGGACTGCTCTTCTTCCTTTCATGTCTCTCATTAGCTCAAACTCCCAGTGTTTAAAAAAAATCTTTTGAATCACGTGTATAACATAAAGAGTTGGGATATAATGCATAAGTTCATATTGTTATACTTTGTATTACATCATAATCATTTCCCCATGTAACGAAAATCTCCCCATGTGGTATTAACGGCTGCACAATATACTATGATATGGCTATCTCATAATTTACAATATTATTCCTACAATAATAATATTCCATTACAGATAGACACTTAGGGTATTCCTAATCTCCCATTATTATAAATAATGCTGTATGTAAGACCAATGACATCAAGGCAAACATGTAGCTCTAACATTCTATGAGTCGTGCTGAGTAGGAGACCTATCAGAGAAAGGAGGGCCCTAACCTGGGTGTTGGGGCAGTGTGGTAGGCAGAATAAGGCCTGGCACCTCCCCCATCAAAGATGCTCATGTCCTAATACCCAGTACCTAATACCTAATACCTAATACCCTAATAATACTGTAAATATGCCAGTTTATGTGGCAAGGGGGGAATTAAGGTATTAGATGGAATCAAGATTGGCAATCATCTGTCTTTAAAATAAGGGAGAATTTCCTGGAGTCTCTGGGGGGACCCCAAGTAATCACAATGGTTCATAAAGGCAGAAGAGAGAGACGGAAGTAGGAGAACCAGAGAGATGGCAGAGTGAGAAGGACTGGACCCAACATTGCTGGCTTTGAAGAGGGAGGAAGGGGACCATGAGCTGAGGGATGTGTGTGCCTCCCAGAAGGTGGAAAAAGCAAGGAAATGGGTTGTCTCCCAAAGGCTCCAGAAGGGACAGTAGCCCTGCAATACTCTGATTTTAGCCAAGGGAGAGCCATTTTGGACTGCTGACCTACAGAACTGTAAGATAATAGATCTGTATTGTTTTAAGCCACAAAGTTCGTGGTAATTTGTTAGGGTGGTGACAGAAAAGCAACATAAACAGGCAGATAAGAACTCACTCTCAGATGACTGCTCAGAAAAGAACTCTTCAAATTTTAAATTTTGACCACCCATTGTTGTCTCCAGTTGGAGAGATTAATATTTGTAGTAACACTGCTAACATCACTTGAGTTTGCCTGCTATTTACCTCAATTCCACCTTTCTCTCCAATAATCACTGGTCTTTCTCTACACAGGAAACACACTGCCCTAAAAGATGTGACCTCTAAACACTCTTTCTTTGGCGGGGTCAACAGACCTTTGGGGAAGGTGATGTCTAAGGCAACGTCATAGGACTCGGCGAAGATCAGGATGTTTTCAATCTGAACGACACCAACGAGGTTGTCTGCGTCCAAAACCTGTCAGGGTAAGAGACATTCTTTAGTGAGGGCAAGACCCGCAGGGTTCTTGGGAGTCGGAGACTAAAGAACCTGCAGGAGGGGATCATTTAGAAGGGGCTATGGTAAGAAACGTTTTTGCAATGTATTTAGTTTTTGTTTACTGAGCATTTGTGTAGGCTGAGTGTTCTTCGTAACATCCTTTGAGGGAGGGCTGGTACAGGCAATCAATAAAAGGTTGAGGAAGAGGGACTGCATTTTCCATCTTGTCTACTCCCTGGGTTTCAATAATCTGTATCACTGGCACTACCTTACTGAAGTTTGGGTTGTGAGTACACAGTAGGAAAGTCTTCTTTGAACTTTTAAGTCAGATAAACCTGAAGAGCATTTTTTCTGACAGTTGAAATGAAAATCTTTTATATTCTAAATTGCTTTAACTCATTTTATAAATCTGAACTGCTTTGTTCTTTATTTCTGATTCAACCTATGATAAAAGGGTCAGATTTTTCATATTAAATGAGAGCTTAATGTCTCTCTTTTGGAAATTTCAGATTAAAAAAAAAAAAGAACATCATTACTATTAAAGCTGGAAAAGTTGAAAAAATAAATAAAAGCAAGACTCCTAGCCTCCAGCTGACTTCTGTACCCTCTATTGTCCCTGATGGCGGTACCTCTCCTGATTGCTGTCCCCTCTGTGGTCATCCGTGATGGTGGCACCTCCCTCACTGTCCTGAGGAACATCTGAACTGGTATCAGTCTTTAGCTGGATCTGATTGTTGACTCTTGAGACTGACGACGGGGCAGTAAAGGGTCTGTGTTTCAAGGGGAAGAGCCACTGGGCAGTGGGTGTGGCTCCTTGTATCTGCCTGGAGACCACCTGCCTCTCTGCTGAAGCCCCAAGCTGGAAAGCTAAGTGGCCAGCTCCCCACGGCTGGTGTCTTATTAAGGGGCCAGGGGGGAAATCTGTAGCTGTCACCAAACTCAAGTTTTAATTCAGAGTTTCCATCTTTCCTTTCATCAAGCATTCTGCCAACGTTTCATGAAACAAATTGGATTGCTTGAGTTTACCTTCTTTCTTGTGATGCTCAGCCTCTGACAGAGAGGACAAGAAGGGCTGGCGGCAGGAGGGGAAGGTAAGACAAAGAACTTGGGTTGTCAGATCCAGAATTTATATAGTTCTTCTCTATTGACAGAGACCAAGTACCCAGAGCATCCTATTTCCTTTGCTACTCTACTGGATGGCAGGGGAAGGAGAGGGGGATTAAGTTTTGTAATTGGGGAAAATAAGGACAATTTAAGAGATACAGAAATCAAATAACGTTCACCAGAGTGCTTTTCAGAGTGACCAAAAAGCAAGGCATTTCCTCGTGTGGATGTTGAAGGAATATAACCTGGGAAGAGAAGCAGAGCAGGGCGTTGTGGGTTGTCAAACATAGATTAGACGGGAGCATGTAACATGGAGAATTGCCTTGGTGTGTCAGTGAGTTGCTAGTGTGGGTGTCAGTGAACCCAATGTGTACACATCTTGGTGACCAGGTCTGAAGACATATGAAGCCTCACCTCCAACCGGATTGCCTTCTTGACATTGACAGGTTTGGAGGGCTGGAACTGCACCTGAAGGCTATACTCAGACTTGGCGGCTATGATCCCCTGCATGGTGGACACGGTGAAGTCTTCGCCCAGGTGCTCCAGGCTGGTGATCCTCCAGGCCAGGGGCAGGAGTGTGATGTTGCGGAGAAGAACTGCCTTAGAGTCTTTTCTGCAGAGACCAAAGGAAATTCTGTCAATTTCAAACAATTCTGACTTATTATGGCAAGTCAGAAAAAACACTTCTGGTTATTTCAATTCATACCAGTTTATTACTATTTATTGCAGGGAACGGGGTTTACCTGTGATGATCAGGGAATGCAGGATACATGAATCAATATACTCACCCAGCTGCCTCAGAAATAAACATTCCCTATTTAGAATAATATAATTTCCATGAATGATTGTGTAAGTTCTAGGTCTGGTCTAGTGTTTTCTGCTTGTCCTCTAAATTTCTAGAGCCAAGATTCTTAACCTTTTAGAGTAATGGACTGAAAATCTGAAAAAAGCTAGCCCTTCTGAAAAAAACACAAATATGCACACACTTTGGCAGTTGATCTTAGAGAAGTCCTTAAACAGCCTGCAGTCCATTCACTGAACCCAAGCTGACAACCTGTGAACTCAGAGGGTTATCACCCATCCCGATTTGCACAGGACCAGAAGTCTCCTGGAATGGAGGATTTTCAACACTAAAACCAGGCAGGTCCCAAGCAGATCAGGATGAGTCAGTCGCTTTAGAACTAAATGTTCTTTAAATTTCATTCCAGTCCTGGAATTATCTAGAACTCTGACCTGTGCAGCAAGAGCCGGTCAAAATGCAATTGTCTGGGATCCAGCTCCAATTCTGGGCGGACACCCTGGCAGCTTAACTTGAAGACAGCTGGCTCAGGGTTCTCCTTGATGCAGCAGACAATGCTGTCTTCAAAGACACCGACTGCAGTAGGGTAGGCCCATACATTTAGCATCTAATGCGAGAGTCAAAACAAAGAACATTTATATCCAGGATGCCAAGGCCTCAAACTTCAAAGGAAAGCCTTGCCCTGGTAGACTTGTTTCCACGTGACTGTACCTGCTTCTCATTGGGTTTCAGAATCATGTTGATGGGCTCCAGAAAGTAGGTGTTTGCTTTGATGTCATTCTGAAAACAGAAGTACACCTCCACGACCATTGGGGAGCTGTTCAGGATTGTCAGTGTCTCCATGTTGCCTGGGAACAAGGAGGACTTGTACCTGAAAGTGAACAGAAATTAGGGATGTGGCTGTGAGGACTGGCTGAGAATTCAGGTGGAAAAGCAGACTGTGAGGTGCAAGGCGATTTCAAAGGATCAAGTGGCTAAACAGAGGCAGTGGAGGCTACGAACACAAACCTTATGGTGAAGACTTGCAGCTGTGACCTGACTGCTCCCCCACAAACTCACCCCAAACATTGGTCAAATCTTTAAGATGGGATGATAAAAACTCTTAGGATTTCAAGTATCAAATGAAATATCAAGAGTATATTTGATACTCTTGATATCAAGATGGAGCACCTAATGCTCTGAGGACAGCTGCAGATAACAAATGCCCAATAAATGGCAGTTGTTACTATGGCAAAGATTTCTAACTAAGAATTCTGCAGCTCTATCCTTCCCAGTGCTTATGCTTCCAAGAGAGATGACCATTTGAGTGGCCTGTTATTTCATATCTTAGAGAAGACCTCATTTACCACCTTTTCCTATACTCGCACAGGATGCTACTGTTTTGACACAGACGCATTTGACACTGCTCACTGCTCAGGGCTGTTTCTGTTCCCTAGTACTTTAGGGAGAGACCCACTGAGCGGAGCACTGTAAGCACTGCAAACTGCCCAGTTAAAGGTGCCAAACAGAAAGGCAGCCAGAGAAGGCACAGGGAACATCAACGGACACACGCATCGCTGGAGGTGACAGCACAGGTCAGGAAAGCATGGCACCACTGTGCCCACAGACAGTCTGAAGAGCTCTGGACAGTCTGGACAGTCTGCAATGAAGGAAGGAAGGAGAAGGCATGGCAGAGATTAAATCTGAGAGACAGAGCTTTCTCTGTGTAACTGCCAGAGAGGTGGTGGCCTTCACATCTCAGTTAATTATCACCACCAAGCACTTTGCTAAAAGTTACATGTGTACTCTCTAGTTCGGTCTTTCCAAAACTGTGCAGTAGGGGCTATTATTTTCCCGTTCTGCACATGAGGATGTTGAGGCTCAGCAAGACTTAAAAGATAAATGATACTAGTTTAGGGACCACTGTAATTGCCCTCCTGGATCACGGCTGTCTGGCCTCATACCCTACTTAATTCCAATGCTGCTCTGAACACAGGCCTCTCTGAATCGGCCATCATTTCCCTGAATCCCACCTCCGGCTGCTGATGGGTGTACATCACATCCATCAACCTGACTCCCACCCCTTCTCTTGTCTAAGCCTTTCTACTGGGTCTTAAGGATCCTCTCCATCAGCAGGTAACTCTCTTCAACTTCATTTTGTAGTCCAATATCTTAGGAAACAAATAGGAGATTATGAAGGGAATGGAGAACTAACTTGGCTCATTAATTTCACCAAGTAAGCATAGAAATAATCACTTGCCACTTATCACAATAAATGCTAGATGGAATTAAGACATGGTTGAGATCCTGGTTCTGTTTTTGGTCTCACCTTCCTGCCTATATAATAAGCAACTTATATATGACTAAAAAAAAAAAAAAACTTGTATCACTAAATATTTATGACCATTAACCTTAGCTGGACCCCCAGTTCTGCCAGTTAATTTTAATCTATTTCTATAATATTCTTCCTCTCCTACTTTGCACAAAACCTGTTTCATACCTAGTCCATTTTCCCAACATTTTAAACTTCCTTCCTCTTGCCTCACTGTTAGGGATGACCTCACATCATTCACTATGGAGAAAATGGTTGCGTGGGAACCTCCTCACCATTCCAGCCAAACCTGTGACCCTATCTGCACCTGCAGCCATATCACCTTCCTCCGATGTGATGACGGTCCCTCTTCCTGGCAAAGCCAGCATCTCCACCTCTCGTGTTATTTCAGGGAGCTGCACCACTCACCGCCCTGACTTTCTCTGGAAACTCTAGCTTCTTCCTCCCTACTTCCCCCCTTGACATCTAAACATCATAAGGACAACAGTGAATGAACAGCCTTCCCCGCACTCCAGGTCTCCCTCCTGTCCTCAGCGGCCTCCATCTCCCTTTACAGTCAAGCTTTTCCAAAGAACCACCTCCACACTCTGTCTCTATTCTCTCACCTCCCACTCACTCCTCAACTCACTGTACTTGGGTTTCATCCTCAGAAAGCCCTGAGAGGGTCCTATGCCTTCCATTTGTTAAGCCCCATGGACGCTGATGTCATTACCTTTCCACCCTCCCTGCCACAATCAACATGGATGGCCACGCCCTCTTCTCGTGGCTCCAGGACACCATGCTCCCCCGGTTTCCACCAGTAGCCCCTGCCCTCTTATCTCTTGTGAGTGGTAGAATTCTTTAGGGCTTCATCCATGGTCCTTCTCGCCTTACTGTGTACTCTCATTTAGGTGATCTCATCAGACCCATGGCATTTTTTTGTCTTGAAACAGACTCTCCTCTGAGAACCAAAACCACATAGACTATGCCTTGCTTTCTGTGGCTTCTAGCTGTATCTCTCGAGCATCTCAAACTGAACACACACCCAAGTAAACTCTACATTCTACCCTTCCCCTACCCAAACTGGGTCTTCCTCTAGGCCACCCCATCTGGGAAAACAGTGTCCTCAATCACTTGAGAGCTTAGCAGAAACTTGGGGCACAAGAACACACTTCTCCTGATCTGTGGAGCAGGGCTGCCTGAGGCAATGTCATTAAGAGCTGGATCTACTATTAATACACAGGCACCCTGGCTTGTATTCCTCATGCATCCAACCCAGGGGTCTGAAATCTGCTTTGAAATAATGGAACACTTACTTATCTCTTGATTTCCCACAAAGCAGTGGTCCGAAATGAAACCTCTCCGTGCTCACAATATACTTCTTAAAGATGACCTCATTTGCCTTCATTTCCATCTTCCGCTGAGGGAATACCACCCTGAACACAGAGGAGGAAGAGGAGAGGAGAAGTGTCTGAATGCCTCCACATGATGTATACAGGAACCCAACATTCCCTGTTCAGCAAAGGGTCCAGGAGTCTGGAGATGGAACAACTCTTAATTTGAGGACATTTCTGGAACGACTCTTAATTTGAGGACATTTATGGAACCAACCCTGAGGGAAGACAGTACAGTTTGAATCTGAGAAAAAAATATTCCCAGTAGTGTCTTTCATAATGGGGCTGATGATGAAACTGAGCTGGACTTCCTGTTCTAGTGTGCCTAGCTAGAGAAAGTCCTGAGAAACCCTAAGGAAATCTAGTTCGGGTGGATCTTAACCAGCTTCTGAGTTCCCTGTCTGACGTGGCCCCTTGGTGAGAATTGCAAAAAAAAACAAAAAACAAAAAACTCCTCTAGGTGTACAAGCTATAAAAAGTCCCCTGGCTTGCTCAAGCCAGGGGCCTTTATGTGGTGCATAAGGGGCCCAGTGTTTGGTACTCAGGAAAAAAATCTGCCTGTGGAGATACCCACATATACTGAGGTTACAGGATAAAAGTCCTACAGCAAATATAAAATCTATTTATATATGCTTAATAGTTAAATAAACAAACTAACTTCACACAGGAAGATATCCCCTTGCCCTTCACATCTGCTAGCATTCTATTTTAGCCACATGGTACCGTGTCATTTCTGTGACTCAGTGTCCGTGGCTCTGGAGCCCAGTATAAGAGGGCCTGGGATGCTGCCCTGGTTCCACATTTCTATTAAGACACATTTTGTTCAAAGTCCCATGGGGGAAAACAAAAATGTATCCGCCAATCTTTTCTTTAAGAACAAAATACACTTACTTTGGGTCTTGGCAAATGTATGGGTAAGTGCAGACACCTCGGCAGTAAAGCTGGTACTGGCGGTGAGTTCCAAGGATCTCAAAGTTAAATGTTTGGTCAAAAATCCCAAGATCGTTGGAACAGAAGTGTAGGCGCAATGTCACCTCACCGTTGGCAGGCACGATCCACCGGAAATGATTCAGCCTGAAAATGACCACACATGCTTTTACTGTGAGGATGCTTCCTTTGGGCCAAGAGAAGACAGGACTGTTGCCTGGGAGAAGTCCGGTCCTGCTGCAGTTAGGCATGGCGATCCTTGACCGCCATGGAGGTCCTTAACAGTCAGGACAACCCGGTTCCCATCTGAGGCTGTGACAGCCACACCCTCATTTGGAGCTTCGGCCTTCCCCTCCCTGGGTGGCTCTGAGGCCCACCTGGTGAATTTCTCCTGGGAATGCTGCCCAGATAAGTTGTTCTGCTCTACGTCTGACAGCGGAGCAATGGTTCCGGAAGTTCCTGCAGAAAGGCCCTTCCTGTTGAAGGCCATTCGACGTTTCTCCTTCTGAGTCTCACGCGGCTGATCCGTTTTTTCTTTCTCTTTTTCTTTTGTTTTCTGTTTGCTCCCTTTAGACGAGGTGATTTGCTCCTCCTGGGTCTTAAATTGAAAATGAGCACAGGGTCTTAAACATTCATCCTACGACCACAGAAGCAGGAGACAGGAATGCCCATGACACTGCCTGTGGTTTGGGGTGACCTCTCTGCCTGCAGTCTGGGATGACCTCACCAGGTTCAAGATGCTGGCAACTGCTGAGAATGGCAGAGCCCAGACTATGACACTACTGTAGGAGAGAAGTGTGGAGAGGAGTCTAGGGCTTTCCCTGGTACCCAATTCCCTGAAGGGAGGCCAAAGCTCCAGAGAAAGCTGGAAGCTGGTCTGGAGTGTGTTCCCATACTGCATTTTGTTGTTGTGCTTCTGTAGTATTTTTTTTTAATCTATATTTCTCATTCCCTCCCAATCACACTGATTTTTTTTCATAGACCAAATCTGTATCATGACAGAATATTCCATAGTCTGCAAATCTTTTGACTGTTCTCAGAGTGTCCCTTAAAACTTACTTATTTCCTGTATTTCATGTAAGCTGAAAAGAAGATTTAAAAACTTGATTAGATTCAGAGAGGATGCTGTGCACATCATACTCTGTCACACTGGGGGACAAATGATGTCAGGTTGACTCACGATTACAGATGCAAAGGGTGTCCGTGTGGCTACAGTGATGCTCACAGATCTTGGCCATGGCAAAGCGGACTTCCCTCTCTGCAGCCAGCCAGCCACCCATGGGACGATGCTCTGGCTCAGAGTGAGTATCTTGTTCTCCAGCAAACCAGCACTCCAGGAATCCCCTGGCACTCCTTAATCAAGGACTCCTACGTCATTGGGGATATCAGAACGGTGCCTTTCTAATTCTACCATTCTTTCTATAATTTCAGCTGTCATTCTCCTAGAAAGAAGAGCTTTCCTTCATGTACTGGAGATGAGCCTGAGTTCCTTCTAAAACTGTAAGTTAAAGAAAGCTAAACTCTTTCCCCTTAAGGTTCAATTTTCAGAAAAGAGGTTGGTGTAATAGTCACCTCTGATGGTGGCAATATTTTCTTTTTTACCTTTTTATTGGACTCTGCCCAAGTAAGGCCTGCTCACCAGTGCTGAGACCTGATGTTGATTGTCTATTTACTTACAAAACTGAAGTTTGGGGCTCTCTGTTACCTAATTGAGGTGTAAGCAGGGCCTATAGATAACTTCATTTGCTGCTGATTTTGTTTTTTGCTAACATGCATGGTTTATAGGAAGAAAGCTAGGAGGCAGTTCAAATTTTGGCCCCCATACTCCTCTTTGGCCACCTTATGTGAAGAACCAACTCATTGGAAAAGATCCTGGTGCTGGGAAAGATTGAAGGCGGGAAGAGAAGGGGACGACAGAGGGTGAGATGGTCGGATGGCATCACCAATGCTACGGACATGAGTTTGAGTAGGCTCTGGGAGTAGGTGATGGACAGGGAAGCCTGGCGTGCTGCAGTCCATGTGGTCCCAAAGAGATGGACATGACTAAGCGACTGAACTGAACTATTCCTCTGGGAACAGAAAGCCCCTCTATAATTTTTAATATCCATGCATTCTTCATATTACTAGTCAAATCTATTTTTCTTTTTTTATTTATTCCATTGTATATGTAAAAATCAATTTTATACTTTTACATGATTTCATTTTGATCACTTATCCTTTTAATCTAGGTGGAATTACTTTTACTGCACTGTGTCAGGCAAGAAGATAAAAAGCAACTTTATCCAAAATATCCAATCTTCCCCATATAATTTCTTAATAGTCTTTTCTTTCTCTAATGATGTGTGTTTCCTTGTGTCTGTTGACTCTTGTATTCTTCTGCACTGTGTGAATTACCTTAGCTTCACAAGACATTCTGCTACCTTTTTAAAAGAGCTTGTTTCACACTTTTTTTTTTTTTTTGTAAATGGGCTTCAGAGCAAATCAACAAGTATCATTTTTAGTCTCTTCTTGGGGGCATAGGAAGAGTCAGACCCAGGGAAGGTGCAGCTTAGGGAGGCTCAGGTGGAATCCCAAGTGAGTGGAGGCAAACACCCCAGTGAGCTTGACATCAACCCCGGGCTCAATTTTTGGCCACATGGAGGGCCCATGTGAAGTCTTGCCAAGGTCAGGAGGATAAGTTTCTCCATTTACCTTTGAGGAGCCTGGGGTGGTTGAAAGCTCTGTTTCTGCTTCCACTTCTCTTTTCTCCTCTATCAGGGAGAAGTCTTCAGAGGGTGGAGTTATAAACACGAAATGCTTCAGGATTTCTGTCATGGCCAAAGGCTGTCGCTTCACAGGGTAGGAGATGATTGAGTATAAAGCAGGTGGTGGGATAGGTGGTCCAGAGGAACCCAGGCCCAAGATGTCTAGGATCTAAAGAAAAATATCAAGATGAATTTCTGGTGTAGAGGGCAGGCTACCCCTAACAGCCTCCCTGAAAGAGCACAGGATGGTGAGACCCTCCCTCCTTTCTCTCAACTTTCTCAGGAGATGCCCTGATATAGGCATGTGTCAGGGATGGTGTATAATGGACCTCTGACACAGCTCTGTAGGTCTTTCCAGACCCCACACCTCCAGACTCAGCTGGGGCTCTTGCTATGGGCTTCAGGCTCCCTCTCTTATCATAACCTTTGTCACTTTATTATGATTGCTTGGTGGTCTATCTCTGCAACTGGACTGTAAAGTTCATTAGGACTGGAACTAGGGTGATATAGCACATGGCCTAGCACACAGCTGAGACGCAAACCTCTGTTTAAAGAGACCATCTCTTAATATTCTGATGTCTGTAGTATAGAGCTGTTTCATTTATTTTCAGATCCCCTGTTAACATTTCTTCTACCTTTAAGTGTTCTTTCTTTTCAAAGGTAAAAGAGAGTTAGGGCTAGAGCAGGTCATATACAGCAAAGAAAAAAAAAAGTGCATCAAAGTTCTGGGAATGGGGTGAAAGATGGGAATGGAGAGAGAAGTCAAAAAAGAAACTTGAGAGAGTCAACTTATTCCTGTAGCATTCCCCATTCTACTCTGATATATAATGAATGAGAGCCACCCAGAGCAGATGGCTTCAAAATCTGGTAGCAGTTTTCTCCTCAGCTTGTAAAACCCTCAGAAAAAGGATGCTATCCCTTGATTAATTGTTGTCATCACAACCATGAGGCCACCTGAGTGGACCAAACAGGCTATTAGTTCGAGGAAGTAACTATCTTCATGTAATCCTGTGTTGCTAATTCTCTTGGTCAGAAAGTTGAAGACACTTCCTGACTAACATGTAGCTAACATGTAGCTAGAGTTAACTCCCAGGATTCAGAATATCTGTGAGGAAAGGGATGAATAATTTGCATCCCCTATTAAATTAATAGAGGCAGGAAGTTCTTTAAACAAGTCTAACTCGTGGTTCCTCTCAGGCTCTGCTCTCTACTTCTAAGGTTGCATCTCAGTTCAGTTCAGTTCAGTTCAGTCGCTCAGTTGTGGCCGACCCCATGAACTGCAGCATGCCAGGCCTCCCTGTCCATCACCAACTCCCGGAGTTCACTCAAACTCACATCCATCGAGTCAGTGATGCCATCCAGCCATCTCCTCCTCTGTCGTCCCCTTCTCCTCCTGCCCCCAATCCCTCCCAGCATCAGAGTCTTTTCCAATGAGTCAGCTCTTCGCATGAGGTGGCCAAAGTACTGGAAGGTTGCGTCTAGTTTCTGATAAATACTAAACTAAACCAGTGGGTAGACTGAGGCCCCCCTGTTCAAATCTGGCTTGCCGCCTGCTTTTGTGAATCAAGCTGTATCTGAACAGAGTCATCTCCAGTCATATCCATTATTGGGGGTGGGTGTTCGGGACAGAGACTATATGACCTGTAGCCGCAAATATTTGTTTTTTGGTGTTTCACCGATAAAGTTTGTCATGGGATGAAAGGTTATAATAACCATTCCCTCCAAATCACTGCCAAAGGGGTTTCTGAATATGATGCTTTTGTTTCTAGGAACAAGAAGCCATCTGGTCGTATAATTTCTGTCATGGTGGGAAGCTTATGGGAAAGAAATTTTAGAATAGTTGAGCCATTTGCATAACCCCCGAAGTGTACCTGCCTTGCCAACCCATAACACAGTATTGTCAATACTAAAATTAACTTTATGAGTGGCTTTTTATAAGGTTAGATGGAATAGTTTAGATCTGTGGAACTTCCTATGGATACTTCATCACATAGAAAAAGGTCCTTTTAGCCATTTTTGTTTTATATACAAAGGGATATCAGAGATGAATGGAATTAAGGGGATCTGGATTTTGTGTTAAAAGCACATTTACAAGGACTAGCTCTGTATGTCTGCCTGGCTACCTGACCGTTACATCTCTGTCTTGGAGGAAAGTCTGTACCTGTTCCCCTTTAGGAAGCCTCTCATTTTCCAGAGCCTGCTTCCAGCTCGAGCCTTCGGAGTCAGGCGTCTGGATGTTTATGAACGGCACACCCAGATCCTTCTTCCCTTCGTGGTCCTCCTCCTCGCCCTCGCCTCCGTCGCTGCGCTCCTCCTGGGCGCGGAGCTTCTCCAGCCGCTCCCTCTCGGCCCTCTCCCGCTCCAGGCGCTCCCTCTCGGCTCGCTCCTTCTCCGCGCGCTCCCGCTCCCGGTCCTTGCGGCCTCGGCGTCCACCGGAGGGAACCTGGCGCTGGTCGGCCCCATCCTCATGGCTCATGTCCTCAGCACCGATGTGATGCAGCAGAACTCCTTGCTTCCGGTCCCAGTACGTGAGGATGTTCTGGATGTCCTTCAGGGTCAGCTCGAAGGTCTTAAACTTCTGGGCCACGTTCTTGTCAGTGTCCTTCGGAAGGTCCCCCTCACTGTCTTCTTGCTCCTGGACAAGAGGAAACCAAAGCGTGTTGATATCTGACAAGAGGTTCCTCCTCCTCTTATCCATTCTTCCTTCTCCACAGCTACCTGCTCTCTGACGGACACTTTTCTTTCTACTGCATCAATCTTCACCTCTAGTTTGGAAAAAGTAAGAATCTAGAAGGCAAAAACACATAAAACATTCTTAAAACAGTTCTTTCGGGGAGAGCAAATTGCAAAAGAAGGAGAAAGAGGGCACTGTGCTTTGTAAGATGGCCTCATAGGATTCCAGCCCCTCATATACACGCCAGGGCTGTGCCTATGGATTGTGTGGGGGCCTTTCTCAGAAGATTCACTCTGTGGTCCTTCCTTGTCTTGGAGCTGGCTGGGGCCGGGCATTATGCATAGCAGCTGTAATGTTCACTCCTGGCTGACAGCTGCTGCTCTGAAGGATCAACAGGAAAAGATGCTCAAGACGAGCCTTTCCTCTGGAGAGGCCACTGAGTCTAGTGGTCCAAACCTGGTCTCACAATTGTTAGCTGTGTGACCATGGGTGAGCAAGCCACATCTTTGGCCCACCTGTGTTGTGTTGACAGTAATATTAATAACTACCCCAGAGGACCACTGAAAGTTAAATGTGTGAGTGCATGTAAAAAGTTTATAACAGTGTCTGTCACAGAGTAAAAGGTCTCATAGTGCCAAGTTATTAAAATTATACAGATTATGTATACAGATTAATCAGTGCTGCTGGGGACAGACAGGGTTTCAGAATCTGGCTACACTCCAGCCTCTTAAACAAACCTGTATTTTAGCTAATGAACCTTGCAGAGAGAAACCGACCTTATTCTTTTTCTTACTGCTTTGTGGGTTCTGATTGTCTCCCCTCCTGATGAAACCCTCCAGGAGGCTTCACAGGTCTGGGGGTTCTTCTTTGATGACATACAGTCCAGTTCAGCCCAGTGACATTCTTCTCTTGCCTAAGCTCAGGTGTGGAGGCATGAGAGGCCCAGGCTGGTTATCCCCTCTCTGCACTGCATCAGCTCCCCGCTAAATGTCCGTCTCTACAGCCTGGAGAGAGCTGACACAACAGTACTGGCAACGCTGTCTCCTGGAGTGGGTGGATCGCCTTATTTGTGTGGGTGAGGGGAGGGCGGGGTGCCTGCTGTATGTTCCCATCTACAGAGTTCTGCCTAGATATCCTGTTCCAAGTGGAAGTGGACTGAGTGTGGAAGAAGCGCCTACTGAGGGGAGGACTTGCATTTGGAAACTTGCAGGAGCCTGTTTCTTACCCTTGTTTTGGTGCCTAAGTTTTAAGTGCTCAGACATGCTCCTTCCTGAGCTCTACCTGATGCGGACTCCTGGACACTGATTCCTCTGCTCTTCCATCTGCCTCCTGGGACCAGTCTGCACCTCGTCTGGGAGTCTAGCTTTAGTTTTACCCTCAGAACTCTCGGGGCTGGAGTGGCCACTGTGCACCCCAGCTAGCACAACCCTCAGCCACTAGCGCCACCCTGGACGTTGCTCTGGCCAGTCTGCACCAAGCCTGGGTACCGTGTATCACAGTGGGCAGAGACGTGACAGGCAGACTGATACTCACAAGGGTAGCTTATGCTGGAGCATCTCCCTTGACTGCGGTCAAGGATCAGCTCCTGGTTGAACACACTGACTTGGTGGCTCACTGCAAACAGCTCTTCACCACCAGTCTATTTAAAACCATCCAGGGGGCTGCAGGAGACAGCAGAAGGAGCCAGATCTGTGCACACACACACAACTGTTACAGCTCGTCCTGTTAAATTCTGGATGGGGTTCACATCTCTGAACCTCTGAGGAAGGACAGGATGTAACAGGACAGGATTATGGGAAGCACAAGAAAGCACGGGACACACAGTCAGTGCTCAGAAAATGCTGATCCCTCTCCTCCTGCCTTTTGCTCCACCACAGAGTCTACACAGTCCTAGGCCAGCTTTCTGGAGGGGAGATGTGCTGGGCTGATATGCTAGCTGTGGTGGTGGGCCACTCTGCACCTGCCTGCCGCTGAGGGGCCAGGGAGGGTTGCTACCTGCCGGCTTGGTATCTGAGATTTCTTCGTGGACGGCTCCTCCTTTACGGGTCCCTGCTTTGGCTTTTTATTCTTCCGTTTTAGCTCATCTTCTTCCTTCTGTCGCTCAAGTTCCTGCTGTAGCTTCTTTTCCTGCATCTCCTTTGCCAGTCTCTCTAGCTCCCTTCATTAAGTCAGGCAGAGAAGAAAAGAGTTCAGAGGGGCCTGCCCGAGCCCCTCCCCCGCTGCAATCACCTGGTGGGGGAACGTGGCGCGGAGCTTTCTTCAGCACAAAAACCAGGAAAGAACAAAAGAAAGCTGGATATTATAGGAAGGAAGGAAGATGGAAGGGAAGAGAAGAAAAGAAGGGAAGAAAGGAGGAAAGGATGGCTCACATCTACCTTTGAATAGTCATTTAGTAAAACTGATAACTGAAGCTCAACTAAGAAGAATTCTCAACTGATCTCTAATTCTATTTCAATCTCGTTTCACAGGAGAGTGAGGCAAGGGCTGTAAACAAGCTGGATGTTATCACCCTTAAAAACCAACTTTCAAAGATTGTTCTGATATCAGTACAGATGAGGCCCAGCTTTCTACACTCATGTCTGAGGTGTAGACAAGAAGAAATGATGTTTTTCACAGCGGTCCCCACTGTGGCCCACTTGGAGCCATGGTGCTAGAGCTGGAGGCCACGTTCCTCTCCTTCTCGCCCTTTCTTTCCTTTCCAGCTATGGATTCAGCCGTGTCTGCCCTGCTGCTAATGGCAGAGAGGGCACCAAGCCTGGGTACCATGTATAAACAAAGAGTGGAGGGGATGGCATTTCTGAAGATACGGAATCCATTTATTTTTATCTCTGGGAATCCCTGGTTGTTCCTGGCTGCTGTGGCTCTCTGCTCATTGAAGTTGACTCATCATTACTTCATCACTTCGTGTGTGTGCGCGTTACAAACAAGTCACTGCTGAGCTCTAAGAATCAGATTTGGATTTTCTAAGTCCACTGTGAGATGAATGCCTGAAAGTAAATGACCTGAATGAGAAAAAAAAAAGCAATTTTTTTGGAATCCCAAAGCTGGGATTCCTGAGGCCCAGGCATGTTTACAGTAGACCATGCATGAGATGTGGGTATATATATATATACTGATACTGTAGAGTACATAAAAGCTCTTTGGGGGCCAGTGGGAGGAGTCTGGAGGTAGGGGGAGAGGAGAAAAGGGGATTAAATTATAGGTAGCATCTTGCCCCCCACCACCAGTGTTTGGAATCTTAGGGAGGGGTAGGCAGTAGACCCTCCTCCCTCCCTTGGCGTGTCTGAAGATCTGAGGACAGGACACTGCCCACCTGTATTGGAGACAGCGTGAAATCATGGACCATGTCTCGTGGGTGGTATGGAGGGGATTCAGTCAGTCCCGTGTGGTCCCCAGGGATGGGCACAGAAGGTGGCTGAGAGCACTGGCCTGGGAGCCTGCCCAGGGTCTCTGCTGAACTGCCCAGGCTAAGGAGCAAGTGGGAGTGGCAGTCAGACCTCGGGATGGACGGCACCACCAAAGGCCAAGATGCTGGCCAGGAAAGGAGGAGAAATGGCTAAGTTATGGAGGGCAACCACCATGCCCACGTCACAAGAGTGGCCCCCTGGGTCACCATCTCTGGACACCTGAGCACAGAGGCTGATGAGCCGCAGCTCTCAGGGAAGCCAGCAGGAGATTAGGGGCCAGAAGCCCCTCCTCTTTTTACACTACAGCCTCTAGCCCTGGGTCCCACAGGTCCCCCAGAAAGAAGGAAGGACAGGAGAATGGAGACGTGGGAAGGCTGCAGCAACCAGCACCCTGGTTGTGCAAGATACCTGTTTCTGCTCTCAGCAAGTCATCCTCCCAGGTCTCCTGCGGCTATTGCTGCCTCCTCCCCGGCCCCGGTGACCCTAGTCTCCAGGATGGGCCGTGTGCCTGATGGAAACTGCTCCCAGTGGCAGTGCTTCCCTTCTGACCAGCCCCGGACACTGACCTCCTCTTCCTCTCCCGCAGGGCTTGTTGAACCTCTCGGTTGAAGGTTATTTTCTCCTCCTCTGTCAAGGCATCATATTCTTCCTCATCCATGCTTTGGAGACGCTCCTTCTCTCTCTTCTGCGCTTCTCTGCGTTTGTGCTCTGTGGGGAACAAACAGGAGGGTGGGAAAAACTCACTCACCACGTTTGGCTGCGGGGACCCCAGTGGTTTAGCTCTTGCCTAAGCAGGCTGTGGTGCGTGTGTGACAGCGAGAGGCAGCGGGTACCACAGGCGGCCTCCTAATCTCTGCTGGGCTTTCCTGCACTCATACAGTTCCCACAATGGTTTCCACCTGTGGTGGGCTGAACAGAGGCCCCAAAGAGATCCACGTGCTAATGCCCAGAACCTGTGAATATGTCACATTACATGGCAGAAAGAACTTTGCAAATGTAATTAAATTAAGGATCTTGAGTTGGCGTGATTACCCTGGATTATCTGAGTGGGCCCAATATAATCACAGAGGTCCAGCAGAGGCAGGCAGGAGGGTCAGGGTCAGAGAAGAAGAGCGGACAATGAGACAGAGGTCAGAGAGTTGCGAGGTAGGAACCACGAGCCGAGGAATGCAGGGGGCCTCTAGGAGCCAGAAAAGGAGACGAGGATTCTCCCCTAGAGCCTCCAGAGGAACATGGCCCTGCTGACACCTCAATTTTAGGACTTCTGACTCCCAGAACTGTCAGAGAACAAATCTGTGGTGAGTCATCAAGTTTGAAGCAGTGTATTACAGGAGTAATAGGAAAGTAACATACCACCCACTGACTTCACCCATTACTAACACAAGCCACCAAAGTGCTCAGGTGACAGAACTGTCAACTTCCACACCCTGCAGGTTCCAGGTCCTGAAGTGTGGTTCACACTTGGCACGAAGACTCTGGGCTGCTTCTGCACATGTTGCAGGCACCCCAGTCTTTCCTCATGCCTCCCTAAGTTTGAGCTTTGGGCTCAGAGATCTACATCTTGAGTTCTTAGTCTCTAACACTTACAGAGGATAGTAACAGATCAGAATAATAATTCTTCCTTCACAGGGCTGTTGTGGGGATCAAATAAGCAATCATGTAAGGTGCCTAGCCCAGTGCCTGGCACATTCATAAATGTTCAATAACAACTAGATTCTAATATAATAATATTGTATGCTGCCTCAGGACTTTTTAAAATGATTAAGGGAATAGGAACCTATATTGAAACTGTGAAAACTACAGGCAATTGAGAAAATGAAAAGAGATACTTTCTTTCAAAAGTTGATTGTTGATGGGAAATGAGTTTTCTGGAAACTAGGAATCTGGAGGTTGAAATATTGCTGAAAGATGCCTGGTCAATCTCTGGATGAGAATAAAAGGAAGCAGTCTTTGAGTTCTGCTTTGACCCCTGGGTTGGGAAGATCCCCTGGAAAAGGGAAAGGCTACCCACTCCAGTATTCTGGCCTAGAGAATTCCACGGACTGCATAGTCCATGGGGTCGCATAGAGTCAGATTCAACTGAGCGACTTTCACTTCACTATGAACTAAGATAGCTCAGTGTTTGTAAATATTTCCTTAAAAGGAAAAGGTGCAGACTGTTCTGGAAGACAGAGGCAAGGCTGAGTGAGGAAGGGCAGTGATATGACCGGAGCTGAGGCTGAAGCAGGATTCTGCCTCTGAGGGGTAGCGCCGTCCTCTCCCTTGGGGGCCAAGATCTCCTGGGTCTGCTTTTGTCTAAATTTGGAACTTAAGCTAACATTACTTTCTATGTGTATGTGTGTATGGGCTTTTCAATCATTGAAAATTTTTTACAGGCCACTGGAATGACAAAAAAGCAAAGAACTCAGAGTTATACAGATCTTACTAATATGCTCTGTGATCTTACACAAAACTTTTGATATCTGTGAGCCTCGTTTTCCACATCTGTAGAGTGGGGGCAATAATCTTTGTCAGGACTAAATGACCCAAAGTGTCCTTTAAAGACATTTTAAGTGTACACAATCTGCTGCAGTGCCTGGTACACAATAGGCTAGAATGTAGAAACTGTTTCCTAAAGTTACAAGCTCTACTCTGGTCTTACAGGAAATTCACAGTGGGCTTAAAACCGACAAGCTAATGAACGGGTCACCTGAGTAAGGATGGGACCTGTGATGTGGCCCTCTCAGTCAGTGCTCAGTTGCTCAGTCACGTCTGACTTTTTGCAGCCACATGGACTGTAGCCAGCTAGGCTCCTCTGTCCATAGGACTTTTCCGGCAAGAATACTGGAGTGGGTTGCCATCCAGGAGACTGTCCCAACCCAGTGACTGAACCTCCTGTATCTTCTGCATTGGCAGGTGGATTCTTTACCACTGAGCCACCTGGAAGCCCTGTGATACCCTCAGGTAGGCTGTAATTATAGAGAAGATGAAGGGATGTAATGTGATGTCGGGGGAAAGAGGAAGATGCCTATGGTGAGAAGAGCTGGGTTCCATCCTTCCTTCTATAATTTCTCAACAGGTCACTTGTGTCTCAATTGCCTCACATGCAAAGTAGAAATAAGAACTCCCAGCCACCCTCCAGGGCAGAGGTGGGGCGCCAATGAGATGGCAGATGTAGCAACATAAGCCTAATGGGTACTCACAGCAGGGAAGGAATGTAAAAAGCCTAGAGCTCTGTTTAAAGGAAAGACCTATGGGGCTTGGAAGGACAGCCCAGGAGGGGATGGCCTTACCTTCTTGCTCATTTTTGGCTTTCTCCTGGGCCTTCATGGCTGCGTAATCCTGGGCCATGTTGATGACATAGATGTGCTCCCGATTGCCGATGGCCTTCAGCAGGCAGAGGAGAGCGGTAGCTGCGTTCCGAGCAAAGAGTGTCTCCAGGCTGTCAAACACCACTCCTCGGTAGCAGTCACTCAGCTGAAACCAGAGCACAAACAGTTACTGTGGCCACAAGATCATCTGTTCCCCAAGAAGGAAGCTATTTTTTCTTTTGCTGCTGCTTTTACAGGTGCTGCCACTAGTTCTGCAGACCCAGAACCATTGGTTCTGGGCCCAGATGAAAGTTCCACTGCCTTCCCACCTGCCAGATTCATTGGGGCTGTAATTAAACAAGAGAGAAAAATAAAAATGTTTCAGCAGTCATGAAAGATCTTTGCCATACATATCTGCAGAGTAAAGGATTTATTCTGTCTCTGTAGAGATCAAGAAAGCAAATAATGTTGAGATGAGAATCTGGGAAGATCTGTGAAATACAGAGAAGGAATATGTGTATAAAAGGTGTCCCTCTGCAGCAAAGACAGCGGTAGCAGATGGGCCATTTTTATCTTAGTGGTTTTCCTGCCTTGGAGCGTAATGATTTTGGTAATAGTAACTACTGTAGAACAGGCCTTGGCTGTGCTGCAGTGTTACTTGCAGAGACTGGCCACCACACGCTAGAGACTGATTACTACCACTTTCTGAGGAGACAAGAATCATGTGTCAGAAAATCAACTATTGCAATCAGTACATATACTATTTAGTTTAGCTGCCATTTTTTTTTTCCTCATAGGGAAGACTTTGTCAATAAATGAAGTAGCACAAACTCTGTATCTCATCAGAGGCCAGTACTATGAGTAGCACAGCTCTCCTGGCTTACTTTGGGTTTTACCAGTGGTCTCAGCCTTTACTCGGGGTGCATGAAACACCTGCACACTTACTAGACGCCTGTGTTCAAATGAGCTGAGAGCAATGGCACCTTTAACGCAGTAGTGAGTTCAAAGCTTAACATGAATCATTTCTGGTGATTACATTCCTCCTCTTCTGCGAAACTCAAGTTGAATTTTTGTTTACTTAAACATGCAATTAATACTGTGGCCCATTCTGGCAAACCAAAGCAAACACAGAACTCTAGGACCTGGTAAGCAGTTTAGTTTTCTGTAATCCATAAGCAGCAAACCCTCCCAAATTCTGGTGATCTAGTTTTCTTTTCTTTACAAGTACAACATCTATTTGGAAAACTGAGCAGTGGCCACAGGACTGGAAAAGGTCAGTTTTCATCCCAATCCCAAAGAAAGGCAATGCCAAAGAATGCTCAAACTACTGCACAATTGCACTCATCTCACACGCTAGTAAAGTAATGCTTCAAATTCTCCAAGCCAGGCTTCAGCAATACCTGAACTGTGAACTTCTGGATGTTCAAGCTGGTTTTAGAAAAGGCAGAGGAACTAGAGATCAAATTGCCAACATCCGCTGGATCATGGTAAAAGCAAGAGAATTCCAGAAAAACATCTATTTCTGCTTTATTGACTATGCCAAAGCCTTTGATTGTGTGGATCACAATAAACTGTGGAAAATTCTGAAAGAGATGGGAATCCCAGACCACCTGACCCGCCTCTTGAGAAACCTGTATGCAGGTCAGGAAGCAACAGTTAGAACTGGACATGGAACAACAGACTGGTTCCAAATAGGAAAAGGAGTACGTCAAGGCTGTATATTGTCACCCTGCTTATTTAACTTATATGCAGAGTACATCACGAGAAACGCTGGGTTGGAGGAAGCACAAGCTGGAATCAAGATTGCTGGGAGAAATATCAATAATCTCAGATATGCAGATGACACCACCCTTGTGGCAGAAAGTGAAGAGGAACTAAAAAGCCTCTTGATGAAAGTGAAAGAGGAAAGTGAAAAAGTTGGCTTAAAGCTCAACATTCAGAAAATGAAGATCATGGCCTCTGGTCCCATCACTTCAAGGCAAATTGATGGGGAAACAGTGGCCGACTTTATTTTCTGAGCTCCAAAATCACTGCAGATGGTGACTGCAGCCATGAAATTAAAAGACGCTTACTCCTTGGAAGGAAAGTTATGACCAACCTAGACAGCATTTTGAAAAGCAGAGACATTACTTTGCCAACAAAGGTCCATCTAGTCAAGGCTATGGTTTTTCCAGTGGTCATGTATGGATGTGAGAGTTGGACTATAAAGAAAGCTAAGCGCCAAAGAATTGATGCTTTTGAACTGTGGTGTTGGAGAAGACTCTTGAGAGTCCCTTGGACTGCAAGGAGATCCAACCAGTCCATCCTAAAGGAGATCAGTCCTGGATGTTCATTGGAAGGACTGATGTTGAAGCTGAAACTCCAATACTCTGGCCACCTGATGTGAAGATCTAACTCATTGGAAAAAGACCCTGATGCTGGGAAAGATTGAGGGCAGGAGGAGAAGGCGATGAAAGAGGATGAGAAGGTTGGATGGCATCACCGACTCAATGGACATGGGTCTGGGTGGACTCCAGGAGTTGGTGATGGACAGGGAGGCCTGGTGTGCTGCGGTTCATGGGGTTGCAAAGAGTCAGACATGACTGAACGACTGAACTGAACAACACTAATGAAAAATCAAAACAAAAAGAAACAGTTACTGTGTTTCTGACTTTAAGAGCCATATAGTATTATAAAATAATTCAGAAATGTATGAAAATTAAAAACCTATAATTTTGCTAGCCAAAGATAACCACAGTTAACATGTATTTTAAGGATTTTTATTATGTGTATGATACACATTTATAAATATTTTTAGAGAAATATAATTATGGTTTACATACTATTTAATAATCTGATTTTCTCAGTTAATAACATGGTGGTGGTAGTTTAGTCACATCCAACCGTTTGCAACCCCTGGACTGTAGCCTGCCAGGCTCCTCTGTTCATGGGATTCTCCAGGCAAGAATACTGGAGTGGATTGCCATTTCCTCCTCCAGGGGATCTTCCTGACCCAGGAACTGAACCTGGGTCTCCTGCACTGCAGGTAGATTCTTTACCAATTGAGCTGTGTAAACACTTATTTTTACCACAATTAACATCACTCCAAATTCTAACTTATCATGGCTCCACGTTATGATTTTTAACATACTTCTGAGGGCTGTACCATGACTCTGTAGACGTGTGTGTTTTGAATGTGCTACCTTCTGCTCACTGGTCCTTAAGGTGAGTGTGGTTTCAGCCAGCAGACAGCCAGGGTCAGAGATTGACGAGGGCTATCCAAAGGACAAAAGAGGGTGAGGAAACCCATCCTTCCTCTCCGAGGCCCCTGGGTTTTGAGCTGCTGTGTGTGGGCAATGGCTCAGAACCTCAGCTTACAGCAGGGGGACAGGCGTGTAAGCTCTGCATCTCCACGCAGGTAGGTGTGGACACACCTGAATTCGGTCCACCAGGATCTGAGTGAATAGCTCCTCAGGGAGCACGCAGCTCACGAGCCCGGTATCACCTCCCACACTGGCGCTGACACTGAGTCGACGCTGCGTGGGCCCCGAGGGGAGAGGGCTGGAGGAAACCTGTTTCGAGAGAGAAGGATCAGGAGTCAGAATCCAGAAGCCTGGTGTTTCAACAACTCCTCCACTTAACAGGCCATGTGACCTTGGGAGAATCATCTAATCTCTGGGTCTCATTTCCTCATCTATAAAATGGGGGTTGTACTGTAAACTGGAAGATTCCTATCTCACTTGAATAACTGCTGTAAGTTTCGAGTAGGAACACTGTGGAAGATGCCTTGTATGTGTATTGAACAGCAAACATTTGTTCATTCGTTCAAACATTTGTTCACTTCCACTCTCCACCCTGCTTCCCCCACAAGTAGCTGTATCTATTTCCACACCTTTACTGACTCTAGAGGAAGACGGCACCCGTTTCCTTCAACTATGCTTAATCCTGGTCTCCCCCGCCACATTTCCTTGGAATCTCTTTCCCTCTTGGGAAGATCATCATCTGATACTTCTCCAGGAGTTCCTATCTTTACAGAACCTGCTTGTGCCTCTACCTCCTTCCACAGAAAGAACTCTCTTGACCCTGGGTTTGCTCCTCTAATGATTATTTGATCTTTTCTCCCTTTCTTTCAAATATCTCAGAAGCTTGCACTCATCTGACTCTGGTTCCCACCAACAATCCACTGTGCCACCCACTCTCTCTGGCTTCAGCCCCTGCTATTCAGCCGAGATTGTTCTTGAAGTCCCTTGGCACATGACTCAAACTCTCTGGCTTCTTTATGACTTTTCAAGACTCCCCTGCAGCCCTCCCACAATTTATATTAGTGGGTCCATCCTTAACATTCCTTTAGAAGTAGGTTGAACCACGTGAAGTTGTTGCAACAGAGGTCTCAAGTGGTTGAATACTGTCAATCTCATATCAATTTCGTATGGCTTAACCTAATTCTTTTTACATACCTATTTTGTCCTAATCTCATTTTATTGCAAATAAAATGTGTGGTGATCACCCTCATCAGGCTCTTGGTTCAGCCTGAGTGCAGGGTTTTGCTTTATTTATCTTCACTTTGCCAGGGCCTGACCTGTTTCACACCTGGTAGAATACTCCTTTCAGGAGCGGTACAGGGCAGTACCCAGGCCTGCCTGGCCAGGGCACCTGTAGGAATGAGGTTGTGCTGACCCAGATGCAAGATGCCAGGAGGAGGAGGGGTAGGAGAGGAGGAGGATTAGGGGAAAGGAGGAGGGGGAATCCCAACCCTCCTTTTGGGGAGCCCTGATTTGTACCTGGGGCGTTTCGGACGAGTGCTGGTGATGCTGCTTCTGAGACCCAGAGCCGTGGCTCTCTGCCTTGCCCTTGGTGAGCAGCACACTCCCACGCACAGGCTTGGTAGGTTTAACTTCGGGAGTTACCAGAGTGCATTCCGAAGTTAACTTGCCCAGGGTCTCATTGCTCAGTCGCAATTGTCCCATGGCATTTTGACTCGCAGCAGCAGCCTCCTGGGCTACACGGAGAGAGTGGGTTTATATTAAAAATCATCTCAGGATAATAAGGAAATAATAGGGAGGATGGCAAGTTGAAACCTACTGTGATTCTTCTGGGGATGGCGCAGCCACCTCCACCTGCGGCTCACCCAGCAGGGCTGGGAGAAGGGGCTCCACCACTGGGGGTGGATGGTGATGATGGTGGGTGTGTGCCCAGCCTGGGCTGGAGCCCCGGCCTACACTGCTCATCTTCTCAGGGGATCCCACGAGACTCTGCCACCTTCTCTTCCAGCCCAGAAGGTAATCATTTCTGAAACTGCTGGTACGACTACAGCCTTGCCTGCCCAGGAAACCTCTCATGATTATTACTGTGCTGTTTTACAGTCTTTTATTCTCACTAAATCTTCAAAGTCCAGCACATATCATACACCTACAGCACATCTCAGTTTGGACTTGGCACAGTTCAAGCGGCCAGCGGGTCCTGAGTGGGACCCATGGGTTTAGACTAGTCACTTCCACCTCAGTACAGCCAGCTGACTTCACAGCAAACAGCACATGTAGGTCTGGGTTTAACCCCCACCATTGAAAGGGCTTTCTATGAAGTCACCAGTGACTTCTGAACTATGAACTATAGCTGTCCTCTTCTCAGGGATCATTCAATTTGAACTTTCAGCCACCTCTGATTATATTCACTTACTGATTTAATACATGTTTGTAAATATTTAGTGTGTCTGCTATGCGCCAGGCACTGCTCTAGATGCCAGGAATACATTAGTGACAAAAATTAACACAAATCTCTGCCTCGGAAGCTCACATTCCCGTTGGAGTGGGGGGAAGACTGACAGCAGAGTAAGTAGAATAAATAGTATGTTAACTAGGGATAAGGGCTATGAGAAAAACAAAGCGGGAAGGGTCCCCCAGACTCTTAACTAGGGCTCTGGAGAGACATGAAAGTCCTTCTGGCCCCCGCTCCAGCAGCCCTTCTGATTGCTCCTGCCTCTGACCCTCACTCTGCCTTCTCCACCTCCCCTGGCTTCTCTGCCTCTGCCTCCTCCTGAAAGATAAGTGTTCTCCAAGGTCCCATCCTGCCCTGTGTCCATCTCTCTCTTCTCTTTCTGGAACTTTCTGGACTGACTGATTTCCTATACTTCAGCAGCCACATCTCTCACTTTGTTGAGGAAGTCTCTCCCAATCATTAAGCCTTTAGCTTGACATTACTTTCTCAGGGAGTTCAAATTTACGATTTGTCAAGGGACATCAACACAGCTCCAAAGACCTCTGAGTAACGTAGTTTGACAGAAAAGGAAATCAAAAAAATCTAACAGAACTGAAATTATGATGCAGCTTGGGGTTCCCACTAAAGGGTGCCAGAATATGCCACCCCAAAAAAAGACTATAGGAGCTCAGGATACGCCACCTTGAAACATGCTGCTTTGATATACTGGCTATTCTAAGCTGTAGGCACTTGAAAAAAGCAGTAAATGCAAGGAGTGGCTTTCTCTGACCTCCCCCTAGCCACTCAAAGACAGAGTCTCCCTAAGAAGCTCCACTGTCACAAATCCCATCCAGGGAAGTTTCATCAACCAGGGAGATGGACTCTTATCACAGAAGAAAGACTCAAGTCCACACTACACCCAAACCATCAGAAGTCATCATACCTCCCATCCATCCTCCTAAGGCCCCTTCATCTTTCCTAAAAACCACTGACCCTCCCCAACAGGACCACAACCCCCTTTCCTTTCCCTATTAGGTGGTATTTACTTCTGAATTCTAAAGCCACTCATTTCCCTCCTGAGTATTGCCCATGGACACATGAAGCATACATGTTAATAAACTTGTTCTTCTCCTGTTAATTTGCTTTTTATTACAGGGGCACTCAGTCAAGAAATCAGAAAAGTGGAGAGAAAATTATTTTTTCTTCCTTACACCACTAAAAAGCTGTTTCTCTCATCTTCCCAGCAAAGAATCTCCCATTTCTCCTGAAAGCCCCAGCCAGGTCTACGAACTAGTAAGCGTGGGACACCATCAGGAATGACATCATGCTGTTTTAAGCATTCCTATTAAAAGAATGAGTCTACTCTCAGCAGGCACTCGGCTTTATAGTCCATAGATTTTTTTCCCACTGAGCAGCTGCTCTCCTGCCCCGCAGGTCTTTAGAGGATCTGAGGGAGTCAGGATTCTTAACCTCTGGTGGGTAGGGCCATACTACTTAGTACTTAGTAGTAAGTACTACTACTATGGGGTTTAAAAATCTAATTTTTCTCTCCAGTAAGCTTTCTCCTCCCCCATGTTCCCTGTCTTGGTAAATGGCGTAACTCTCTTTCTGGTTTCTGTGATTGGTCATTGAGTGTGGTCACCTTGAATGCCTCCCCCTCTTTCAATTCCCTGCCATGCAGGTCACTCTTAGCCCCACTCACATTCAGCTTTACTACTGCTTTCTTTACAAGATACCACGAGAGTGCCTTTCCTCCTGTGACTTTCTGGCTATTTCTCCCACAGGGTGAAAAGTGCCCAATTACTCTTTTCCTTCAAAATACAATCCAGATGCCTCATCTCAGCACTAAGATCAACTGTGATTGCCCTCAATCTGTCTTCCCACCTCTAACTTACCGTCCCTGCTCTCTTGGTCTGGAATGTCCTTATCTTCATCTTTGCCTGTCAACATTCTCCTCCTTCAAAGCCCATTTTCCTGAAAACTTCCCCCAATGCTTGTTGGAACTCAATTATCTCAAAGTTGGTTTGCTGCAGAAGCTGGTACTTCTGTTACATACTGTCCTCTGCTCTGCATGTCAGTCCCCACTCCAGGGGTCACCCACAAAGATGTGGGCCATCCTTGCCCTGCTCCCTGTAGTGCCAAGAGCACTGGGCAGCCAGGAGAGTGGATGTCTGTGGGAGAGAGAATTCTCTGAGCTGCTGATGGGCAACAGGTTATAAGTCAGCCTTCAGTGGAGCTGTGGGAGAAAAGCTTGGCGTGGAGGGTGGGGGTAAACTGAGCATCACCAGTGGGATTAGGGCCAGTTGGCCACAAAGAGTCAGAGGAAATGGCTCTCACCAGACTCCTCCTCCTTCATGGACTGCTCTATGGCAGCTCGAATGCAGAGCTCCCGGGCGCGGATGCCTGCGACGTTGTTGCTGTCAGAGATGGCTTCCAGCATGACAGAGTCAAGGTTCAGGCAGGCAGCACTGTAGTACCTGGCCATGTTGACTGCGGTGGCTGACTTTCCTACAAAAAAGGTCAGGGGATTGAATTTCACAGCTCTCATTTGCTCACTGTTCTCAACAGAAGTTTCTAGGTCAGAGGCTCCTATAAAGTGACCTCTCCAAGGTCCCGGCCTCTAAGTCTCTCATGTGGCAGCCAAGAAAAGAGGGAAGACTTGAGCCAGGAGTCATAACTAGGGGTTCTGGTCCTAATTCTACCCCTGAATAGCCATTTGCTATGGCAATCCACATTCCCTCTGGATTTTCTCCTCAGCTTAAAAAGTGATTCAAAAGATGAACTTTAAAAATCTTGTAGCTCTTATTTCCCTCATTCTACTGGGAAGAGACTTTTTTGGTTTAAAGAATAATTTGTGTTGATGTCTGTTTTTCTCATTCAAAATACCTGCTCATTAAAAAAAGAAAGCAGAAAATTCAGAAATAACAGAAGAAAAAAGATCCATAATTTACTCATCCAGAGAGATTATAGTTAACATATGGCTGCTATTTATGCATCTGTTATTTGTTATTTATGCATATTTTATTTACATTTCTTATTAAAAAAAAGTAGTGGGCTAGGTGGTAGACTGAATAATCCCCCATGCATCTGTTATTTATGTTATTTATGCATATTTTATTTACATTTCTTATAAAAAAATGTAGTGGGCTAGGTGGTAGACTGAATAATCCCCCATCCTAGGATGTCCACATCCTGATCCCTGAAGCCTGTGATGTGCTGTGCTCAGTCGCTCCGTCGTGCCTGACTCTTGGTGACCCCATGGACTGTAGCCCACCAGGCTCCTCTGTCCATGGAGATTTTCCAGGCAGGAATACTGGACTGGGTAGCCTTTCCCTCCTCTAGGGGATCTTCCCAACACAGGGATCGAACCCAGGTCTTCCACATTGCAGGCAGATTCTTTACTGACTGAGCCACCAGGGAAGCCCAGAGCCTGTAATATGGTACCTTATATGGTAAAGGGACTTTGCAGGTGTGATTAAATTAAGGATCTTGATGTGGGGGAGTGCTCTGGGTTATCTGGGTGGGCCCAATGTAATAACAAGGGTCCTTACAAGAGAAGCAGGGTGGTCAGAGTGAGAACAGGTGATGTGATGATGAAAACAGAGAGACAGAGAGACAGACAGACTAGAAGATGCTATGAGGCTGGTTTTGAAGATGGAGGAAGAGCCCATGAGCCAAGGAATGCAGATAACTTTTCTAGAAACAAGAAAAGGCAAGGAAATGGATTCTCCCCCTATGGCTTCGAGAAAGGATGCACCCCTGTTGACCCATTTTAGACTTCTGATCTCCAGAACTCTTAAGAAAGTTTTAAGTCACTAAATTTGTGGTTATTTGTTATAGTAGCAATAGGAAATGACCAGAGATTACAAATTGTAAGCATGATTTTTTTCCACTTAAAAGGATATATCATGAGCCTTTTTCTATTCATTTAATACACTTCAGTGGTACTTTTAAAAATTGTCATAGTATACATTCAAAATTTACCATTTTAACTGTTTTAAGTGCACAACTTAAAAAGCTAAGTATATTCCCAGTGTTGTGTGACCATCACCACCATCGATCGCCAGCATTTTTCATCTTTCCAAACTGGAATTCTGTCCCATTAAACAATAAGCTCTCATTCCTCCCTTTGCTCAGCCTCTGGAAATCACCATCCTACTTCATGTCTCTATACATACAATGACTCTAGGGTCCTTATACAAATGGAATCAAACAGTAATTGCTATTTCACGTCTTGCTTATTTCACTTAGCATAATGTCTTCAAGGTTCATCTATGTTTTAGCGTGTGTGAGAATTTCCCTCCTTTTATGGGTGAATCATATCCCACTGTACCACATTTAGTTTATCCACTCATCCATCAATGGACAGTTGGGCTGTGTCTACCTTGTGGCTATTGTGAGTAATGCTGCCATGAAAATGGGTGCACAGGGCACTGTTTTTAAAGGTGGTATACAGATATATGGAATTTAGAAAGATGGCAACCATAACCCTGTATACGAGACAGCAAAAGAGACACTGATGTATAGAACAGTCTTTTGGACTCTGTGGGAGAGGGAAAGGGTGGGATGATTTGGGAGAAAGGCATTGAAACATGTATAATATCATATATGAAACGAGTTACCAGTCCAGGTTCGATGCACGATACTGGATGCTTGGGGCTGGTGCACCGGGATGACCCAGAGGGATGGTACGGGGAGGGAGGAGGGAGGAGGGTTCAGGATGGAGAACACTTGTATACCTGTGGCAGATTCATGTTGATATATGGCAAAACCAATACAATATTGTAAAGTTAAAAAAAAAATTAAAGGTGATATAATTCACTACATGAATGCATGCATGCATGCATGTGAAGTCACTTCAGTCATGTCCTAGAGAATGTACTATGGTTTAATTAACTAGTCCCCCATCCCAGTATACTGTATACTTCATACTGTACGAAGTATACTTCATACTGTATACTTCAACTGCTCCCAAATTTTTAGTATGGCCGATAATGTTGCAGACAACACCGAATGTAGTTAGTCTTTATCCATATGATTACTTTCCTAAGAGAAATTTTTAGAAATAATACTCCAAGGTCAAAGAGTTTGTGGAGAAGGACATGGCAACCCACTCCAGTACTCTTGCCTGGAAAATCCCCTGGATGGAGGAGCCTGGTGGGCTGCAGTCCATGGGGTCATTAAGAGTTGGACACGACTGAGTGACTTCACTTTCACTTTTCACTTTCATGCATTGAAGAAGGAAATGGCAACCCACTCCAGTGTTCTTGCCTGAAGAATCCCAGGGACGGGGGAGCCTGGTGGGCTGCCGTCTATGGGGTCATACAGAGTTGGACACGACTGAAGCGAGTTAGAAGCAGCAGCAGCAGCAGCAAAGAGTTTGTACATATTTCCCCCACCACTCTTCTTAAATGACTTAATGTCTTGGATTTTTCTTTAATATTTTAATGCTACTAAATTATTGAAAGAATACAAGCTCCAACAATTCAGAGATGTATTAATTAAAAATGAGATGTCCCTGCTCTTTCTCTAACTTTGTATCTTTGAAGTTGGCAATGTAACAATTTAGAGATAATCCTTTGTTACGTAAATCTCAAACAGAAGAGTATTTTATTTCCTCAGAAACTGCACTTGCAAATTTCACTGTAAATTTATCCCAAAGGGGCAACTCTTCAGGCCTGTGCATACCTGACAAGGGCGTCCCATGGATGATGATGGCGATGCCTTTCCGGTTCTTGGCCATGCGGCCTTCTGCAGAGATGTCAATGCCCAGGTAGCGAGCAATGGCCTTGCTCACTGGGTTGTTCTCTACTTCTCCAACCTCCTCCGCAGAGTGGCTGTCAGTACTCTGAATCTTGTCAGCTACAAATTAAAAATACACGTGTGCATATGCGTGCATGTGGACACACCCACAGTTCACACGGGTTCTGATGAAAATGGGATGACTTTGCTTACTCTACATGTTATTTTAAAATGACCAGCACAATCTGCTGCAGATGTTGCTGCCAGAGTCACTCACCTCATAGCAGACGAAAGCACCCTTTTTGGCTAATAATTTGTCCGTAGCTACTAGAATTGAAAACACAGATTACTCTCTGATTCTTAATCCCGTTTGGGGGAATCTCTCCTGCTTAAAAATAACACTGGAAACTAATGCTTGCAATCGTAAGGGACACAGCTAAATAAATGATGGCCTGCTCAAACTGTAGAATCAACGTATGACTGTGCCAGTTAAATGCATTTTATGGAGAAAGGTGAAAGGTGCTGAACAGACTTTCCACTTTTGCTTAGAAGGAACTGGTACCCGAACATTAAAATGCATGATTACTTTGCAACATGAGTTTTTCCAGGCTCTCCTCATCCTCCTCTTCCTCCGGGTAGGTCTTGGACTCGACCATTGGGATGTGCCGCTCTTCCAGGTTGGACGTGACAGAGATCCCTCGGCTGAGCGAGGTCCTCTTTGTGCTCGCCGAAGTGCCCTGCTCTGACAAGGGACCGTCATCCTCTTCTGCTGGGGGAAAAGGACGGAAGCACACAGGAAGAGTCAGGAAGAGGACCAGGGAGATGGGGCAAAGAAGGGAAGAGAGACAAAGAGGAGAATCACTGAACTGGTTACCGTCAGCCTGGGCCATCTGACCCAAATTGAAAAGAACTGCAGTCAGTCTGCCTCCAAGTTTCTCTGCCCAGAGTGTTTCCACATTTTAACATTAAAAAAAAGATACAAAAATTATACATTCGCTCCAGAAAATTTGGGAAATTCCAAAGAGCAAAAATGATAAAATTTAGCTGCAGAAAGCGATACCAAAAAATGGTAGTACAGGAATGGCAGCTTCACCGGATACCAGAGTGGAAGAACTGCAGCCTCTCAGAGTTTTAATTTTAATGGGATCATACTTTACGCACATCAATTTGTAGCCTGCTTTCCTCCTTTTCATGAGCATTGCTGAGCACATATACTACTTTATTTCCCCGAACCCTCCTCACTGTCCTGATTCCACAGAGTTTCAGTGGGTGTATCGGGTTGTCATTGTACAAGGTCTGCTCTGCCCTGCAGCTAAGACATCCTCTTTGTTTAATTTTGGATTTGAGTCAGAGAGGTTGTAGCTCTCCTGGAAATGGCAGCAGTGCAACTTGGAGCTGCTAGCCTTCCCTGGACGTGGTCTGGAAGCAGAGGAGGATGGACCCTCTCTGTGACAGCAGAGTGAGCAGGAGCTCAGAGAAGTGCTGGGGAGGAGCAGAGCGAGCGCTTCCCTGGACTCTTGCTGGCCCTCAGGTCGCAGCTCCAGACCAACTTTTCATGGGCCAAATGGAAAAAGGTGCGGAGGACAGGGATGAGAGCAACAGGGCCCTTCCTGACCCTCACTAAATCCTCTCTGCCCTAAAGCTTCTCAGGGATCTCTGCCTCGGGCCACCAGGCAATTCTGGGGCCATCCCCCAACCCTTCCTGACTGTGAGCTCTCAAAGGCAGGGACTGGTTTCACTGATCTCCCTTCCAGCATGTCAGCTCAGTGCTCAGAACACAATGGGTGTTTGTTATGGACTTAACTAGTTTCCATAAAAGTTATCTGCTGAAGTCCTAAGCCCCCCACCCCCACCCCGGTATGCCAGAATGTGACTACTTGAAGACACAGCCTTTAAACAGGTAATTAAGTTAAAATGAGGTCATGTGAGTGTCCCAATCCATCCACAGCCCAACCACAGACACACAGGGGGAAGTCTCTGTGAACACAGAGTGGGAAGACAGCCATCTACAAGCGAAGAAGGGAGGGTCATAGAAAACAACTCCACCAGCACCTTAATCTTGGATCTCTAGCCTCCAGAATCATGAGAAAATAAGTTTCATTTGGTTAAGCCCCCCAGTCTGTGGTATCTGCAATGGCAGTTCTGGAGAACAATATGCTCAGTGAATACAACCAGAAGACTAGGTGGACAGGCAGCCTTCTTCTTTCCTCTCCTTTTAGAGCAAACTAATGTTCTCCAACTAGCTTCTGTCTCCCTGAGAGACAATAAGACAGCTCTAAGGGCGGAAAAACGGACTTCATTCATTCACTTTAACAGCACACATTTATCGGGCACTATGATGTATCAGGTGCTGGTCCATGCACTGGGTTTACACTGGGGAATACATGGTCACTGCCTTTATGGGGGCTTCTTGTCTAGAGGGGGAGATGGGTGTGAAGAAAATATACATGATGACTATTATGCAGAAGAAAGAAAAAGAATGGGGAAGGTGAATTTCCAGGATGAGGGCACAGGGAAGAAGGGAAGACAAGCAAGCACCCCAACAAGCTACACGATCCTACAGGTCACCCTGCAGGTCACTCTGGAACCTTGATGTTCAAGTGTACACAAGGGGGCCCCTGGGCAGATGACAGATAGCCTGGGGATGCTGGGCAAGAAAGGGCAAGATTATAAGAGCACAATCTAGCTTTGTGATTGAGGTTATGATCATGGAGGGTCCTTCCTCACGTGAACTCCCACCCCTACCTCTCGTAGGGCACTAATGTCCACCATGCGTGACAGATTACCTTGCATCACCCAGGCACACACTTGGAGGCTGTGGAGTAGAGTGGTTACTGTCGTGGACTCCAGAGTCAGAGAGATCTGGGCTTGAGCGCTGGTTTTGCCACTTGAAACTGTGGGCCTGGCTTTTCAGTGCTTCCTCTCTCATTTGTATGTGTGAAGCCCTCAACACAGAGCTTGCTCTAGCAAGCATCCTTCTATATCTGCATTAGATGTTTTTAAGCCTCGACTCCCCAGCAGACTCCAGTGAGAGCAGAATGTGTCCTAGCATGCGCATCCATACAATGGGGACAACAGGGTCATTCTGTAAGGGTTAGAAAGGAAATCCCCAGGACACCTGAAGCCTGCCTGGCACCTAGCGGGTGTTCAGTAACTGGTTCATCTCCCAGTAGAGATATCTTAAAGAAGCGAGGGGCTCCAGAGCCGTTGAGTTCTCACCGTTCTCCTGCGCCAGAGTCTCCAGATATTTCACCTTCATCTGCTCCTCTTTGGACCGCTTTATCTCCCTGAAGTACTCATACACCTCTGGGGGCAGCTTCTCCCCGGGAAGGCGAGGAGGCAGCAGCAGAGAGTTGTAAGAATCATAGCCCTTCAGTGTTCGCAAGATCTGCGCAAGAAGAACGGGAGTTGCTGTTGGTCTGACTGGAAGCTTCCTCCCCACAGCCCCAGGTGGGCCTGCCATCCACGTCATGAAAGCCCTACTTCTACCCAAGGCTGGGGTGTGCACAGATACTTTCTGGACCTCAGAGGGTAGGGTCCTCTGCAGGGGTCTAAAGTGTAAGGTTGAGTCCTGGGTATGGGGGATATATACAGGGGGTATAGGATTTTGTGTCTGGGCATTTCCCATGTGGGAAAGAATTTTCTCCTTGTTTTTAAAAACAACATTTACTGTTTTTCTTTTTTTTTCCTCATTGACAAAAGTACAGAACTCAATTATCCACTTTGAGTGACATGTTAAAAAAAAAAAAAAAAGGTTGTCTCATAAATAGAGGATATAGAGAAAAACAGGTAAATGGCATTAGGTATGTATGTGCATACGTGTGTGTATGTGTGTATGTGTGTGCGTGTGTGTTTGAGAGAGAAACACAGATACAGATGTATATTAGGGTTGTCAGATGAAGCATAAGATGCCTAGTTAAATTTGAATTACAGATAAAAAAACTGATAATTTTTAAAGTATGAATTTGTCCCATATTGTTTATCTGGAAGTCAAGTTTAATTGAGGCAACCTGTTTTTCTACTAAATCCAGCTACTCTAGGATGTATGTATATTTAGTATAGAAGACAGTAAAGTCAACTCCTAGAAAGCAACTACTTCCTAAGTTACTGGTGTGAAAAATCAGTTAGGTAACCATTCTCCAAGATCACCAATTTTAGTTGTTTGAAAACCAGTATTAATGAGCTTATTCTAAAATTTACATGGAAGAACAGAGGGCTAAGGATAGTTAAAATGCTAATGAAGAAAAACAGAGAGGACTGTCCTACCAGATATCAGGACTTATGAAGCTGGAGCAACAGACTGGGAGGTACAGATGTTGGGACAGACAAACTGAAATAGAGCAGAAAGTTCAGAATAGACCCATGTGTATGCAGAGCTTGATACAGGACAGAGGTGGCACAGCAGATCAGTGGGGAAAGGAAGGACTGGTCCAAAGATTGGCTGACAGAGAGACACAAAGGCCTGGCCAACTTGCTTCAACTAGGCCAGCGTTAAAGAGCCAGCCCAGGTGTACAGCGTCCTGTGGCATCAGCTGAACTCCCTGTGCCACATCGTCACAGTTTATCTTCTCGTCTACCCAGGCCTACGGTCCTTATTCTTCACAGGATCATCCCTGAGACTGCTCCCTGATAAACCTTCTGCATGCAAATCTCAGAGCCTCAGATTCTGCTTTCCCCAGACCCTGGCCCACAGTGAAGACTGTTGTGCCAACACAAGCCATTGAACACTTAATATTACCTAATGGAGAAGCTTGCTTCCAGAGGGACAGAGTCCCACTTGGAGGAAAATTTCTGGATACAGAATCCAAATTGGGCAGAGCATAAACACTGGATGTAAAGACAATATTCAAAGGCCAAGTTGGTGGAGAGTCCAGAGGAAGCAGATCTTAAATGCATACTACTAAGTGAAAGAAGCCAGTGTGAATGTCTACATACGATATGACTCCACCTATATGGCATCCTGGAAAAGGCAAAACTACAGAGACAGTAAAAAGATCAATGGTTACCAGGGGTTGGGAGGAGGGGGGATGAACAGGTGGAGCACAGAGGATATTTAGGGCAATAAAAATACTTTATATGACACTATAATGATGGATACTTGTACATTTGTCTGCATCCCTAGAATGTACCGAGAGTGGGCTGTGAACTATGGACTTCGGGTGGTTAGGATGTCACGCAAGTTCATCAATGGTAACAAATGTACCGTTCTAGCGAGAGAGGTTGATAATAGGGGAGGTTATGCCTGTGTCGGGGAGGAGAGATATGAGACATCTCTACACCTTCCCCTCAATTTTGCTGAGAATCTAAAACTGCTCTAAAAAATTAAGTTAAAAAAAATGGATAAAGCAGAGCAATTGTAAAATATGCAGCCCAGAACTAACTGGGAGGGGAAAAAGGCAGACTAAAATCCTAACGTGATTACATTAAATATAATGTAATATATAAATACCCCAATTTAGACACTGCCAGAGTATATTAAAAAGATGACCCAAATATATGCTGTCCACAAGAACCTCACTTCAAATACAATGACTGTGGCATATGTTCTTTACTGTTTTAACTATAAGCAGGAATTAGTTTTTCAATTAGTTGTTTAAAATGTATAATGAGATCACAAAGAAGCAATGAATTCTCTCAAGGCAAGGGAAGTAGGTCAGGAAAGACTGTGAAATGGTCTTTAAATTGACAGGGAAGGGTTCATAGGAAGAAGAAGCAAAGGTCAGGAGTTGTCCAAGCAGATAGGAGAGTACCTGGCAGGGCCCAGCATGTGTAGGAAAATGGAGTTTGGTTTTGGTCTGTGCTCACCTTCTCTTCTACAAGATATTGCTGGTCAAATTCTAAGGAGTAAAACTCAATGGGAAAGCTGCAGGGATTCTTCACCACCACCTCGGCCTCATCTCCAGCTGCGTAGGGCAGCAGGGGCCCCAGCTCTAGAACCGAGGGACTAAACTCCAAGCGTGGTTCTAGACCTTGCCCCTCCACCAGCAGAGTAATCTTTTGAGCACTCTGTGCAATCTGGAACACCAAGGTTTGGTTGTAGACTTTCTGGGAAACAAAAACAAAACAAGCATCTGAATCTGTTTCTGTTATGTGTCAGGTAAAACTGATAACCACTGGAGAACAAAATGGATTCTGTTTAGATTAAGAAAGAAAACTTTTCTTATAGAACAGCACGAGAGCAATTTAGATTAGAGTGTTAATGCTGGGAATCTAGCATGCCAGGCACTGTACCAGTGCTTTACCACAGTCCTCAGAATGTTGTTCTCATACCCTTCAGGACCTCCAATGTGCTCAGATGTCCCACTGCCATTATCTGCACCTCTGGACTCTCCTTTCATGGGCCCTGTGTCCCATAAGTATAGGGCAGGGCAGGGCAGGGCAGAAATGCAGGAGAAATAACACCTTCTGGGAACAATCCTCAGTCAACGATTCTTGGGAGTTACTGTATGAAGACCTGAGCTCCCTCACTCCTGGGGAAGGAAAATTCTGAAATGTGCGTTTTGTATATTTTCTCTGAGTTTGCAGTGGGATTATGATCCAGTGTCCAAGGTAGCTGGCTCAATTTCACACCCTATTAGCTGCCTTCCTTTTCCTCATCACTTTCTACTTCTCTATTAGTATCCCCTACACTTCCTACAGCTTACACTCAAATTCTTGACTCCAAGTCTGTTTCTTAGAGAATCTGAATGATCATACTTCTATTATTTGAAGATACAGTTAAGCAACTGGTCAGAGATGATCAGAGAGGGCAATCAATTCATCTCATACAATTACAATCCAATACCAGGTGACAGTGCCACCAGTTACCCTAATCTGGTTTCACTGAGAAATCTATTAAAATGCATATTCACAGGCCCATGCCTAGAGACCTTGACTTGGCAGAGAAAGGCTGGGAATTCTGCACTTTTAACCAGATGCCCAGGTTATTGTGAAACTTGGGCCCATGGCTTGGGTTTGGACGGCATGATTGACTGAGCAATTTGGGGAGCTTTTGAATACCTTAGTTTAAAGGGGAAAATCAGATGGATGGAATGTGTAAGGATGTGGATACAAGTTCAAAAAATACCTATTGTTGGAGAGAGTAAGAAAATGAATTATTGGCTGTGAAGCTTTTCTATATAATTATGAGTTTAGCATCTTATGTGATCCAAACTTCTATATATTTAACTGCTTTTTAGGGAAATATTTCTAAAACATTTCATTCATCTCCTTGTATTCAGAACACGTTATAATGCCTAGGAGTTGTTAGTGGGGACATCAATAGTTTCTCTGTGCTCCCGGTGCTGGTGCAGATAAAGGTGTGGATCGCGTGGATTGCAAGGCTAACCAGTTCCTAGTATGTGTGCATGCTCAGTCACTTCAGTCGTGTCTGATTCTTTGTGATCATATGGACTGTAGCCTGCCAGGCTCTTCTGTCCATGGGACTTTCCAGGCAAGAATACTGGAGTGGGTTACCATTTCCTTCTCCAGGGGATCTTCTGACCCAGGGATTGAATCTGCGTCTCTTATGTCTCCTGTATTGGCAGGTGGGTTCTTTACCACTATCTCCACCTGGGAAGCCCTTGTACACAGCCAATAAATTTCTCTCCCAACTCTAATTTGAAAAGATGCATCCCAATGTTCATATCAGCACTGTTTATAATAGTCAAGACGTGGAAGCAACCTAAATGTCCATCAAAAGATGAATGCATAAAGATGATGGGGTATATATGTACAACTGAATAAAAAAGAATGAAATAATACCATTAGCAACATGGATGGGCCTAGAGATACTAAGTGAAGTAAGCCAAAGGCAAATATCGTATGTTATCACATATGTGGAATCTAAAAAAGTGGTACAAATCAACTCATTTACAAAGCAGAAACAAACTCAGCCACAGAAAACAAATGCATGGTTACCAAAAGGGATAGTGGGGTGGGGGCAAAAATAAAGCCTTTGGGATTAACATATATATACTATTAACAAAACAGGTAAACCACAAGGACCTATTGTATAGAACAGTAAACTCTACTCAATATCTTTTAATAACCTATAATAGACAAGAGTCTGAAAAAGAATATATATATATATTTATATATAACTGAATCACTTTGCTGTGCACTTAAAACTAACAACATTGCATACTGTAAGTTAGCTATACTTCAATAAAAATGATGCTTAAAAAATGCCTCTCCCATTTGGTGGAAATATTTTATTAATTTTGATCAATTCTAATCCAGCATTTATGGAATTGTGCAAACAAATCTATGTTTCTTACTATATTTACTGATAATTCTCTCATTCAATAAGACGTCCAAAATCTTGAGTAACCCAGCTCATAGTCTTAGGACTTCCTAAGAATGACAAATACATTAGTTTTCTTTTCTTTTAAAGGATCAGAGAGAGTTTGACGATGATAGAAACAGGGACTCTATTTTAGAATCAGATATGAAACCATTCACTTTTCTTTCTTCTCACTAGAATCTTAAGCATCTCATCAAAGCTGTTACCCGGAAAACAGGAGTTAACTATAGGTGTTTTATAAAACTCACATCCATTTCTTCTTTTAAAAGAATAGAGGAAAAACATCTCCCAAATGCCTTAGGCTTTGAGCAAAAGTCTTTACAGTGTAACCTCTTGAGATCCTCTCTGGTTCTAGGATTTTATCATTTTTCACTGTGTTCTTTGTCAGGAGTAGCTTTGTGTTGATGGTGTTTGCAAAAGAGACATTTGTGAGGCCCAGGGAGTATGTTTATCAGGAAGTACTTATTATTATCACAACTCCTGATGATAATAGTAAGTAGACATTGAGCCAGGACATATAGAGCAGAATGCTGTGCATTTCATTCACAGTAATTCATTTCCTCTTCAAAATGACCCTAGGAGGTAGCTATTTCAGGTCAATAATGTCTTACCTGAAACCCTAGGGGCCAGATGCTTTAAAAATTCAGATTTTTAAAAAGGTAAACATACCACGTGCCCTATGTTATAAAGTATCCTCTGCAGGCTCCCCTGGAATCAAGCACATTATTATTTCTGTGGCTGTAGTGTTTGAGTCTGCAAACCAAGGTGGGTAAATAAAAGTTAGGTAGTTTCATGTCAGTTCAGATTAGGTTTTTCTGCCAAATGAATTTGGGTCTGAAACTTATGAAATTCTTCCCCCACCCCTGCCCCCGTTTTTAGATCTTATTGGATTTTGAAATTGCAATAAGGGATTTGGGGACATATGATATTATTATTTTTCATTTTATCTGTGAGCAAACTGAGGTCTAGTGAGGCTGAGTAATTTGCCCAAAATCATGCTCCCTCCAAGCACAAAGGAAGAAGGCCACTAAGCCAGGTCTACTTATAAAAGTCAGGGTGTTAGATAGGAATCGGCAGCAGCGGTGCTCCTAACCACCAGGACGACAGCTCCTGTATGAACCAGAGTATTGGATGTCATAATCAGAACAATGAGGGATGGGTCACTCAAAACTTCCCTGGAGATCAATTAAGCATGGACTTCGAGTAAATCTCAAAGAGATCCAGGCAGTCTGACTGCATTTCTTTAAAGCTTACCTCCTCTTTGGGCATGAATTTCACTTGCACGTTGGACCTCTCACCAGGATCCAAGACCCCAGAAGTGGGCTGAATCTCAAAGATCCGTGTCTTTGGCTTTAATTCAGCACACAGTTTGCGTCTCAAGTATTTTGGCATGTGTTTCTCCAGCTGGTGAAGTAATATTAGACAATTAGATAGTTTTCTTTGGAAAACGATTCCATTCCATTCACTCAACCCATGTTTACTGCTTACTTCCCAGGTGTCAGGGGATGTGTGGAACCAGGGACACCAAGATAAATAAGATATTTGCCAGAGAGCATGACCTGATAGGCCCTTGAGTGTTGGGCTGAGGGCAGACATTTTATTCAGGAGGCAGTGGTTGTCACTGAAAGTCTTTGAGCAGGAGGGTGAAATGAAGAGAGTAAAAGCCTAGAATTATAAAAGTGGCATAAATGAAGACGGGAAAAAGGCGACAACAGGCCTAAACTCACTTACCTTGCTAACAACTTGCTTATGGCTCTGGACAAACCATTCACAAGGGACTTGGAGATGATTGGAAAGCTGAATAGTTTCCACAAGGCACTGTCCACACTGAATTGTGGCAAACTCCACTTTTCCACAAGACAGGGTCATACTGGGAACGGTCACCTTGGCTTGGAGACAGATGTGAACTGGTGGCCCTCCAACCACCTAAGGTGGGCATAAAATTGCTGTTACCACATAGCACAGGCTTGGAGGAAGAATCGTGGCTTTGAAATAGCTGGGATCATCACAGGGTGGTCAGTAAGCAGTGCTGGAAGCCGGGGAGGATGAGCTGGACCCAGTGGCGCGTCTTACCTTGATGGGCAGAATGACCTCTTTGTTGCCAACAGAAACATTGCCCCCTTGTGTGTCGAATCGCACTTCAAATGTTTCCGTTTCACAGTAAGGCAGATTCTTCACACGATCTAGCTCAATACTGAAGCCTGGACCAAGACAAACAAAACTTCTTTGTGGGAAGGAAAAGTAGCAATCAAGAGCTGCTCTAGAGAGAGCCCATCTGAGGCAGGACAATCCCTCAAAGAACTGACTAATAGCCCAACACTTCTTTCAGTTGATCCCAGAAGAAACATAACCACCTCTCCAGGACAGTACAGCTGGGCACCTTGTCAGAAATGACAGCATACAATAGGAAGGGTCTCCAGCCTGGTCACCTGTGTCATGAAGGACACGCTTCTCTGCATGGAAGGACACTGGAAAGTGACTGGTGTTGGTGATCTTGATGATGTGGGTTTGGACGTCACCGAGGATGATGTAGCCAAAGTCCAGGATGTATTCTGGTAGCTGGACTCTGAAACAGTGAACAAGCTCTCCTTACCACTCACGTTTCCATATGTGAGACAGGGTGAGGCTCTTGTCTGTTCCCTCTGCAGAAGTCCCTTCTGTAGGGACTTCGGGGAGAACCACCACTCTCTAGAATGGAGGCTAGGGACGAGACACCTCCCCCAGGAGACCACACTTCTGCTTTAGCCCTCATCTCTAAATGCAGTCAGTGCTGGTCCTTAAGTACCTGAAGCCCAGTCTGTCTATTACGCAAAGTGGGAGGTTTCTAAGAGGCAGAGACCTGCCTAGCTGGCTGGCTGCTGGAGAACAGCAGATATGTGAAGCAAGTGGATTTCATCCCAACATGATCAACCATTAATTCAGGGAGCACTCTGGTGGAGGGCACCACCAGCTCTGCTACATTCTGAAACAAACATGACAGGGAAGGTCGCTTACTTGATTGGTTTACGGCGACTCCGATGGTAGAAGTCATCCATGGAAGCGGGGACAATTGATTTCTGATGTTCTATGGCATAGTCTTGGACTATAAGTCGCTCTACTTCCATCTGGAGGTGAGCATTTAACTGGAGCAAGAGAGAAGAGCAAGTGAATAAACTCTTTTAGAATATGCATTCTCAGTGGGGGCAATATCACCCCAAGGGGGCAAAAACTACTTTGTGGAGGGAAAGTCAGAAAATCTTAGATATTACAATGGCTTGTGGCCCTCCCTCCAAGGGGTCAGAGTACATAAATAGATATACAGTATAACTATGGGGTTAAATTTTTTATTGTAGGATAGAGTGGGCTAAACAAATTGTACATCTATGCCATGGACTATTACTCAGCAATGAAGTAAGGAATGAACTATTTATGTTAATGGTTCTCAAGGGCATTATGCTGAATGAAAAAAAACATCTCCAAAGGTTGCATATTGTATGATTCCATTTATATAACTTCTATGCTCATAACAAGAGTACAGAGATGGAGAACTATAGTGGTTGCCAAGTGAAAGGGGTGGGGAGCCTGGGGATGGCTACATCAATGTAAGCGTGTAAGGGCAAAAACAAATTAAAAATAAGAGGCTCAAGGGAGTTCACGGTTACTGAGTGGTTAGTATTCTGGACTTTCACTGTTGCGGTCCAGGTTTAATCTGGGAACTGAGATCCCAGTTGTGCGGGACAAGTTGTGCAGCACAGCAAAAAAAATACAGAGGCTCAATTCTCCCTGTTAAAAATAAGGGTGGAGACTTATTCCAGCTTCACTTTTCTTGAGCATTTACTTAAGAAAACTTGCAAGTTCTTTCTTTATCTCTTATAAAATATATATATAAATATTTTTAGAGGGTAAGCTTTTTGTCAGCTTCATAACCCAGGAGTGTCTTTCTCAAGGACCTGGGAACCACCTCTTTGACGTGGTTTGACATCTCTGTGTCACCATCAAGGAATACAAAGCCCCATCTCCCGGTTTCCGTGGGGGCACAGAGTCCAACTTCAGAGGACTCTATCATAAAAACACAAGAGGTTTGTTTTCCCTTTGGGTAAAGCCAATTAGCTAACACAGATGGTCATTCCAATTACCATGTGAGTTCAGCATGAAGTAAGTGTGACAAATGGTGCTGTCTAGTCCTCTTACCCGAGGACTAGTTATAGTTCTTAAGGACTAGTTACTGTTTACTTTGAGAACATGCATATAATGGGTTATATATAGTGGGATTGTATCTGCTTGGCTCCATGAAAGACAGAGATTTCTTTCTGTCTTTGCAATCTCTTAGCAGATCAGCAGAAACATGGAGCACTTTCTACTTTAATGCTTATCAATAATAAAGTTGGATTCTTTCTTCATGGAGGGATTTTGCGGGTTGGAAAGAGAGTTTGTTTGTAATTCTATTTTCCCTTAACAAGCACAAGGGATACTTAGGAGATGAAACACTTCTGTGTTTTAATTGTGGTGGTATTTACACAAAGCTATACATGGAAAAAGTGGGTAGAATCGCACACACATACAGATATGCATACACGTGTAGACATGCAGACAGACACATGAGTACATATAAAACTGATGACATCTGAATAAGCTCTGTGGCGTGTACTAACGTCAGTTTTCTGGTTTTTATATGGTTCTATAGTTACATAAGATGTTACCATTGGGAAAAACTTTTTTTTTTCCTTGCAGCTTCCTGTGAATCTAGTTCCTGTGCAGAGTGAGGCCAATCTTACCTCAGAAGAATCATCGTCAGGCACAGTCTCCTCTGGTGTCTCTAAGTGATACAGAGTTTCACATTTATTGTACTCTTTCTCTAGGTTTTTTCTGGCCTGATTTAAGAAGATTTCATATTTTTCACATCCTGTGGGGATTGGAATTAGAAGTAAATCTGGATGGCTAGAAATATACGAATTATGCCTAAAACATAGATTCTAAGCTCAGGGTGAATAAAATGAGAGGGGAAGTGAACTTTGTGATACCTCGCCTACCATGTTTTCTCTGCTTCAGAGGATATTTTGTACCAGAGACCTCACTGAAGTTTATAACATTATGCTTTAGTGAGCTACCGTCTAGTTCTCAAGAACTTTATGGCAGTAACATCCTGAGGCAGTTATGGGGTGACCAACTGGATCCCAGTTTTCTTGATATTTTTCCAGTTTAAGCACAGATGGCTGTACCACTTGGGAAACCTCTCCATGTTGGACAAACCCAGATGGATGGTCACCCTTAGGTTGGTCTTCATGTTTGTTGATTATTTATTAACTAGAAGAATATATTTGATTCAAGTTGCTTTAATTACAACTAAATAAGCTACAGTCCCCCCCGAATCAGGGAGGATGGGCAATGGCCGGAGAAATGTCAGACACCCAAGTTCACCAGTAAGCTAGCACAAATTCAAATGCCCAAGTAGACAAAGTAATTAAAGTGCCTTCTGTGAAATCATAGGAAGTGCTGAGGCTGTGGTGAACTGGAGCAGAGAAAACCCAACTAATGCTCAGATTTAAATTATTTTAAAGCTCTGTATTGGTTAAACATGTGTACTGCCATAAAGAGGCCAGATTGGCATCCAGTTTTCAGCCATGAGGCAAAGGATTTCCTTCTTGAAATTGTATTTGGAGCTGGACTAACCTATGTCTGGTTGGAACTCTAGATGGTAGAGAGTAACATGGTCTTAGATTTACTAATATTTGTGCTCATATTTTCAGGAAGCAGACAATTGGGATATAATGAATCAACAGGTGAGTTAGTGACTTTGGGGAGTGGGGTAGGAGGAAAGGCTGAGGTGGGAGAGCTTAGTCTGAAGCTGCTTAGGTAATGTGGGTTTCAAGGAACTTGAAGAGTGAAAAGTTTCTCTTGACTCCTCATCCTGCAGCCCATGTCAGGAAGAAAGAGCCAGAGTCAGTCCATGGCTCAAAAAGCTGCTTAGTTGAGCTTCAGAATCTGCTAAGACAGAAGTACTCTGGTACACAGTGATGGCTCCAAGAGTTGGATGTTGCCCAGAAAAGCCTTGGCTAGGGATGTGGGCAGACAATTAATAACAGTCTAAAAAAAAAAAAACAAAACAGTCTAAATTAGCCCAAACTGAGTAATGCCAGCATAAGGGGTTGGAACCTTGGTTGCTTCTCTTTACAGTTTATATTTTGAGAATTGTACTCCTTGCAGTAAAATTAGCCGTAGCCTTCTCAATGGCCAACCGTGAGTGACAACTCAGGGAGACAGTGCAGCTGGAAGGAACATGCCATGGAAGAAAAGGCATTTGGAAGTACGAAGTCCTGATCACTCTGTAATTTAATAATGGCGAAATTGGCCAAACGTCTTAATCTGGGACTGTGGTGGACATATCTTATTGCACTTATCTCAGGTCATCCAGTCAGCTTCAACTCTTGATGTGTTTTGCAACTGAGGAATAACACAAAAGGAGGACTGCCAAACAGATAATGCAGACTGCCAGCACTCTTGATGAGCAGCTAAAATGCATCTTGTCATCCAGTGGGGAAATATTACAGGGGGTAGAAGTACCTTTGAGGTTCCTGGGGAGATCGAGGCAGATTCGGGGAAAGATTCCCTCTCCACTCAGAGTAATATTTTCTGGGTCCAGGTGGGCAATCTGTATCTGGAAACTTCTTTGAAAGATCTCAGGCACTCCAGGTAAGTAATAAACCTTCAATACTTGCTCTTTATGGGAACTGATAAAACCCTATGCGGCAGAAAGATCAGAGAGAACTTTAAGTAAAATTTACAATAGACTCTTGCTTCCAGCAGTTTGATGCACTGAATAATCCCAAGGGCTTAGTGTATGCCATAGTGTCCACTCACAGTGTCCTCATACAGAGGAATCTTGGTTTCCTCTCCCAAGATTCATTCCTATTGCAGATGTGAGAAAAAGACAGACAATAGAAAAATAGGAAGCACATGTGGGCAGGCATTTCATAAAAGAGGAAACCGGAACAGCAAGTCAACACAGTGAAAGCTGCTTATTCTCATAAGTAATCGGGGAAGTGAAAATCAAGATCATAATGAAAAAGATTTTAACCATAAGATTGGCAAACTTTGCCAAATTTCAGTGAGACTATGAACCAAAAGAAACTCATTTACATCTGGTGGGAAATCACCAGATTTTTCACAGGAAAAATCATCATGAAAACTGTGTTAGCACCTCCTTATAAAGTTGAACAAATGCATAGCCTATGACCTCAAAATTTCACTCCTAGGAAAATTCTCTGTGAAAGCTCTTCCACCTGTTGGCGGGGACACAGGTACAAGAGTATCTGTAGCAGAATTATTTAACAGTGAAACTTGCGGGGGAAAATCCCCAAGTGTGTTTTGACAGGGAAAAGGAAAACTACCTTCCATGTAGCAGTTACAAAATGAGTAATGTACATTAGTGAAAATAAATGAACTATAGCAACATGCAACAATGTAGACTGGCCTTAAAAACAAAATATTAGGGGGAAATTGCACAAATTACAGGTACTGATGACATTTTTATAAAGCTCAAGATAAAGCAAAATCCCATAAAATGAAATCTCCATGAGGGCAGGTATATCTGTATGTTTCGTTTACTATTCGACTACAAGTTCTAGAAAAATACCTGGTCATTGCAGGTGCTTAGAAGTTTTGATAAATTAATAAACTAAAAGTACTCGATGTAAAGATGCATGCATATGTAATAGAACTGTATTTTACAAAGAAAATGACAAACATGAAATTCAGACTAGTGGTTGCAGGCCCAGGGGTACCCAGAAGGAGTATGAGAGACAAAAAGAGCTTGGGTAGATTGTCGTATGTTGAAGTGCATGCACCAACACACAAGTGATTTCAAGTATATTAGTGGTGTCCTGAGTCTGAAGATGGGTGGTAGGCGGGGTATTCATTTTTTTATTATGTGCTATAAGTCAAACACATGTGATATGGATATCTTCTACATACATCAAATATCATATAATAAATCTTTAAAATTGTGAATAAGGTCACAAAATAAAACCTCTAAGTCAGTAATCAGAAAATAAAAGTGGGAGAATTTTATGGTAAAAAACTACCAGAAAAGGCAAATCAGCCTAGAATATAAACCAGGGAAAATGCTATTATAGATTCATGTTATTTAGAAGTGCTTTAAAAGTCATTTTTGAAGGGGCCTCTAATAATTTTTAAACATATTTAATTGTCTTTTGATGTTACAACGGATGTATATTCTTTGAGGAAAAATTAGAGAATGAAGATAAGAAAAAGCCTGAGTCGTGCAAACTTATGGAGTCTTAACGTACACTGACAGATCACTGTGGTTAATCCAGGTCAAAATATTAACTCAAAATCTGACCCCTTGAGGTACCTGGCAAAAACAAATGCAACACTCTTGGTAGCGTCACATTACAATCCAGGGTGAATGAGGCTCTCCCAGGGAGAACACTCTCAGCTAAAGATGACCCCAAGCCAAACATTACAAATCATACAGGGAAAGCATTGATAATGAAAGAGAGTCAACAGTCACATAAATAGGAATAATAATAACTCAATCAGAAAAACTTAAAAGAATGTACTAAATGACTAGTGATAAATGAAGAAATTAAAATCCCAAGTGAAAGTGGTGAATCAGATGGAATATCTGAAATTAAGAGAGTAGGGTTAAACAGATTATACTCAATTGAAAAGAAAATTAGGTAACTGAAAGAGCTGAGGTAGTTATATAGAAAACAGTATAGAGAGATAAAGAGTAAAGAGACACACATGTGAAATATAGGTTAAGAAACATGGACAGAGTGAGAAGGTCCAACATATGTCTAACGTTTGCTTTAGCAGACTAGAGAAAGACTAGAGAAAGCAGGGTAGAAGCAATACTTTAAGAGATAAGAAATGAAAGACACAGGTCCTCAGAATGAAGGTGTGCTGTGTACTTAGTTGCTCAGTCATGTCTGACTCTTTGCAAACCCCATGGACTGTAACCCACCAGGCTCCTCTCTCCATGGGGATTCTCCAGGTAAGAATACTGGAGCCTGCCAAGCTCCTCTCTCCACGGGGATTCTCCAGGTAAGAATACTGGAGCCTGCCAAGCTCCTCTGTCCATGGGGATTCTCCAGGCAAGAATACTGGAATGGGTTGCCAAGCCTTCCTCCAGGGGATCTTCCCAACCCAGGGACTGAACCCAGGTTTCCTGCATTACAGGCGGATTCTTTACTGTCTGAGCCACCATGGAAACCCAAGAACACTGGAGTGGGTAGCCTATCCCTTCTCCAAGGGATCTTCCCAGCCCAGGAATCAAACCAGGGTCTCCTGCATTGCAGGTAGATTCTTTACCAGCTGAGCTACCAGGGAAGCCAGAATGATGGAATGAACATATAACCAAGAAAAAGATACAGTCATGATTGCTATAAAATGTAGAGAACCAAATCACAGTATAAACAACATACCAAACCTTGTGAAAGACAGCTACTGTGCTACTTTAAAAGATGCGATGTTAATATTGTGAATTAATATTAATAAACAAAGAAGAATTCAAAGTAAAAAGCATTAAAAGGGAAGAAAGTGGTTATTTAAAATAGATAAAATATACAGTCCAGGAAGAACACTTAATAGTCATTAAATCTTGTGTCTTCAATAACACAGAAATAAAAAATGTATAAAATGAAACTTTATATATTGTTATATACCATTTTATATACTCCAGGGTGTGGCTTACAGGTTTGAGTGTGGGCCCCTCCTACCATGATCTGTGGCTGTCATGGGTGGGTGTAGGGTAGGCTACTTACTGAGAGAGGCTGGATGAGTGGCACTCCTGGTAGAAGGTTGTCTGCTGAAGACTGGGGGTCAGTCAGAACCCTGAACTCAAAGCCAACTTTCCCAGTGTTCTTGAGAGTGATTTCTTTCTCTGTGACCAGGTCGAACAGCTCGAGAGGAGAAAAAGGAGATGAGTGACTCCCCTGCCGCCCACCCTCTGAGATTCTGGCATCATTCTGACCAAGATGGATAGACAAGCATGCCTCACATACATGTATTTCATTTTCCATGAGGTGTGTGCTGTGTACTAAGTTGGTTCAGTTGTGTCTGACTCTTTGAGACCGCATGGACTGTAGCCCGCCAGGCTGCTCTGTCCATGGGATTCTCCAGGCAAAAATACTGGAGTGGGTTGCTGTGCCCTCCTCCAGGGAGTAGATGAGGGCCAATCCACATTTTAGTATCACAACCAGGTGCCTACTGGGTGGGAGGAGCACTGGACCCTGCAGTCTGGCTCTAGCCTTAGGTCTTCTAACAACTAATTTAGTTTAGTACAGCTGTGGGTAACCTCCCTAGACCTCTGTTTCTTTACCACAAGGAATTAATATTAGAGGATCTTAAAGTAAGCTTTTTTACATTAAGAAGATTTGGATAAGATTTGAGTTCAGAATTCTAGAGTGAATGTTTCTATTTTTACAGAGAGACATGGGAGTAATAGGCCAGACATGTTCTTTTTCCTGAGATTTTGCTAACACAATCCAAAAGGTCCAATAATCACAAACTGAAGCCACGTAAGGGGCTCTTAGAATAAATAAGGGCAAGAACTAGCTGGTTCAAAGGAAGTACTCTGAGCTGAGCCAGAACCAATCACCCAGAAGACCTTGGAGATAAGGAGTGAAAGAGAATTCTATTTAGTCAACATGATACACAAAGTGTCAATAGGTGTTGGGTGAATTTGATTTTCAGCACAGTCTTTAACTTATTAATATACATGTACACATGCAATTCAGTAATAATACATGCTGCTGCTGCTACTACTGCTAAGTCACTTCAGTCGTGTCCAACTCTGTGCGACCCCATAGACGGCAGCCCACCAGGCTCCCCCGCCTGTGGGATTCACCAGGCAAGAACACTGGAGTGGGTTGCCATTTCCTTCTCCAATGCAGGAAAGTGAAAAGTGAAAGTGAAATCGCTCAGCGACTTGTGTCCGACCCTCAGCGACCCCATGGACTGCAACCTACCAGGCTTCTCCATCCATGGGATTTTCCAGGCAAGAGTACTGGAGTGCAGTGCCATTGCAGTTGCTATATAATGGGGAGTCTAATCCCCATTAAAATTTGGTAGGAGATACAGTATCTGAGTACATAACACTAATTCTAACTGGGAAGAGAAGCTGTACAGACATAGAATTGACAATTATTCCAAAGCAAGATTTAGAAAGTAAATTATATTATTACATTATGGCAAAGACTATACTTAAGTATAGCCAAGAGAATGTAGTGGAGGAGGAAGGTAACAGAGGGATGGAGCTGAGCTGGGTCTTACAGTTTGTGTGAGTTTGGAGTTGGCAGAGTGGAAAATGAAAGGGATAATACAAAAGGAAAGAGGGAGGCAGGAAGGGCTGGGGTGCATTAGGGCTAGTGGGTAAACCAGTCTGACTATAAATGAATAAATGGTTTATAATGGGAAATCATGAGAAATAAAGTTCAATATACAGGGAACATCAATTAATAGAGGGACTTAGGATACCCTTACTCAGGTGGAGGAACCTGGCTCTGATCCACAGAGTAACTCACGATTGAATGCATTCTCCGATCCAGGCATAGTACTAACCAGACACTAAAGAAACCATAACCACTTGGTGAAATAGGAATTGCTACCCCATTCCCATTTTATAGGTGAGGGGTGCTGAGACTTTGAGAGGTTAGGTGACAGTCACAGTCAGTAGGAAGTAAAAGTAAGATAACCTCCCAGTTCTTCTGACCACAGAACAATGTTTTCTTCTCTATGCTGCTTTTCCAAATGCCACTGGGGTTAACTGTTCAGGGATTGATGGCATGAAAATGTAATCTGGGGGAAATCTATCTGACAGTGATATTTAGATGGGTGATAGGTAGAAGCCAGGAATGCACTGTAATCCCTTTTCTCATGGGTCCGTGGACCAGCAGCGTCAACATCACCTGGGAGCTTGTTAGAAATGCAGAGTCTCAGGCTCCATCATGGACCTACTGAATCAGAATCTGCACTTGAACAGGACTCCAGGTGATTCGTACACACATCATAGTCTGAGTAGTAATTTAGGCATAGCTTGATGAGATCCTGGAGTGTGATAACTGTATTGGTGATGGGAAAGGAAAACCAGCTCAGAAGAATTATGCTTGATGAAGAAACAAACCCTGGAGGGTGTAAGGATGTGGGGAGGCAAGGGACAGAGTGCAGTGGAAAATTCCGTAGAGGTCGTAAACTCAAGGGGCTGAGAAAGGAGGAGTCCTACAGAAAGCAATAAAGAGCCTGGAATGGGCTTTTGGATTGAGAATAAAGATCCAAATTTTAGGGTCTAACATGCAGAATTTGAGGATAAAATAAGAAAAGCAAAGTGAAAATGTCTGGCACGTGGTTGGCAGTAGAAGGATGATCAGGGTTAGGAAGCAGATTAGGGATCAAGGACAGGGGTGATGGTGAGACTATGAAGACTGAGGTTCCAGGAGAGATGACAGCACAAGGACTATGACCAATATTGAAGGCAAACCCAGAAAAATCTCCTCCCAGTGGCTGGCAATACCTGTAATCCATAGTTAATATCCTTGGTGTCAAAGGAGTAGTTGACCAGGGAGGCCTCTCCCCTTAGTATGATCTCATAGGTGGGTCCTCCTTCCACTTCGCACAGAGCCTTAGCCTGTGCAATGATGTCACAGTGTCCATAGAAGGTGAATGATATCTGGTGGCTACTGTGTGGCCGCAGCACTCCGTAGAGGGGCAAAATATCAAACACCTGCAGAGAAAGTCATTCCACAGGAAGGTCTTCTGCAAAGGGTAGGCTAAAGTTCAGCCAGCTTACAGACTGACTCCTCACTTTACCTTGCTTGATTCTATGAAAGGTGACTAACTCAGCACTCTGAAAATATATGATGATAAGGCAGTAATGGTGCTTGGGAAATTTTCAATTTCTAACTTGGGGGCAGGTGCTCAGTAAAAAGAGTTAATATCAGATGACTTTAGGGCCCATGAGGTGTTAACTTACTTCTTCTACCCCAATGGAAAACATTTCATCCCGCTCAAAGCTCCATGGGGATTCCTGAAACTCCCTGTGGCTCTGGTTCACCTCTATTCTTTCCGTTTCAGCGGAGTTCATTCTCGATCCCTAGGGATTCGAGGTGTGAGGAAAAACTTGTAAGCATTCATAATTTGTCATCAGTGTGCTTCTCCCCTTCACTGACAGAAAAATGAAGTAGGTTGCATATATTTTAAAATAGCACCTTTCCCCTCCCACCTGCCCCCTGCCCCCCACCCATCCCCTGCCCACCGCCCCCCATCCCGAGATCACTGGGCAAGCGTCCAAGATGTATGTACAAGGATGTTTACTGCAGTGTTATTTATAAGAGCAAAACTCTGGAAGTAAACTAAAGGCCTATCACTAGGCAGGTAGGGGGTCGCTTTAAGTGAAGTGTGTGTGGTACCTCTATCTGTGGAGGATGATGCAGTGTGCATTTAGGAGCCAAGGATGACGTGCATTACTGATATCATCAGTAAAAACGCAGTCCCATTTGTGTAATACTTAGTTCAGTTCAGTCACTCAGTTGTGTCCGACTCTGAGACCCCATGGACTGCAGCAGGCCAGGCTTCCCTGTCCATCCCCAACTCCCGGAGCTTACTCAAACTCATGTCTATCGAGTTGGTGATGCCATGCAACCATTTCATCTCATATGTGTGACATTACATATGCCTAGGTATCACACCTGCAAGTGTGAGTGTGTATAAATTAACTCACATTTTCATATGCAAATAGAGATATCTGGGAGGGTAAATGCTAAAGTTTTTCTATGAATGGTGGGATTTTGAAAATTTTTGCTTTCATTTTTCTATATTCTTAAATTTTGATATTTGGCAAAACTAGTAGAATTATGTAAAGTTTAAAAATAAAAAAAATTTTTTCTATGACATCTTAAAAATACATAGAAAGGTTAAAAGATCAAAATACAATCAATCATTAGGTTATTCTGCAGATTTAAATATACATGTGTGTGTGCACAGTGTGAGTATATACATTTATATTCTGATTTTTCACTTAACATTATAGCATGACTGACACCTTCCCATATGACTAAATATTCTTTACAAGCATAATTTAAAATACTTTAAAAAACAGAAAATGTAGTATTTTTACTTAATGTATCAGTTCAGTTCAGTTCAGTCATTCAGTCGTGTCCGACTCTTTGCAACCCCATTAATCGCAGTACGCCAGGCCTCCCTGTCCATCACCAACTCCCGGAGTTCACTCAGACTCACATCCATCGAGTCAGTGATGCCATCCAGCCATCTCATCCTCTGTCGTCCCCTTTTCCTCCTGCCCCTAATCCCTCCCAGCATCAGGGTCTTTTCCAATGAGTCAACTCTTCGCATGAGGTGGCCAAAGTACTGGAGTTTCAGCTTTAGCATTATTCCTTCCAAAGAACACCCAGGGCTGATCTCCTTCAGAATGGACTGGCTGGATCTCCTTGCAGTCCAGGGGACTCTCAAGAGTCTTCTTCAACACCACAGTTCAAAAGCATCAATTCTTCAGCGCTCAGCTTTCTTCACAGTCCAACTCTCACATCCATACATGACCACTGGAAAAACCATAGCCTTGACTAGACAGACCTTTGTTGGCAAAATAATGTCTCTGCTTTTGAATATGCTATCTAGGTTGGTCATAACTTTCCTTCCAAGGAGTAAGCATCTAATAATTTCATGGCTGCAATCACCATCTGCAGTGATTTTGGAGCCCCCCCCAAAATAAAGTCTGACACTGTTTCCACTGTTTCCCCATCTATTTCCCATGAAGTGATGGGACCAGATGCCATGATCTTCATTTTCTGAATGCTGAGCTTTAAGCCAACTTTTTCACTCTCCACTTTCACTTTCATCAAGAGGCTTTTTAGTGCCTCTTCACTTTCTGCCATAAGGGTGGTGTCATCTGCATATCTGAGGTTATTGATATTTCTCCCGGCAATCTTGATTCCAGCTTGTGCTTCTTCCAGTCCAGCGTTTCTCATGATGTACTCTGCATAGAAGTTAAATAATCAGGGTGACAATATACAGCCTTGACGTACTCCTTTTCCTATTTGGAACCAGTCTGTTGTTCCATGTCCAGTTCTAACTGTTGCTTCCTGACCTGCATATAGGTTTCTCAAGAGGCAGGTCAGGTGGTCTGGGATTCCCATCTCTTTCAGAATTTTCACAGTTTATTGTGATCCACACAGTCAAAGGCTTTGGCATAGTCAATAAAGCAGAAATAGATGTTTTTCTGGAACTCTCTTGCTTTTTCGATGATCCAGCAGATGTTGGCAATTTGATCTCTGGTTCCTCCACCTTTTCTAAAACCAGTTTGAACATCAGAAAGTTCACAGTTCATGTATTGCTGAAGCCTGGCTTGGAGAATTTTGAGCATTACTTTACTAGCATGTGCAATTGTGTGGTAGTTTGAGCATTCTTTGGCATTGCCTTTCTTTGGAATTGGAATGAAAATTGACCTTTTCCAGGCCTGTGGCCACTGCTGAGTTTTCCAAATTTGCTGGCATATTGAGTACTGCACTTTCACAGCATCATCTTTCAGGATTTGAAATAGCTCAACTGGAATTCCATCACCTCCACTAGCTTTGTTTGTAGTGATGCTTTCTAAGGCCCAGTTGACTTCACATTCCAGGATGTCTGGCTCTAGGTGAGTGATCACACCATCGTGATTATCTTGGTCATGAAGATCTTTTTTGTACAGTTCTTCTGTGTATTCTTGCCACCTCTTCTTAATATCTACTGCTTCTGTTAGGTCTATACCATTTCTGACCTTTATCGGCCATCTTTGGACTGGAATGCAAAAGTAGGAAGTCAAGAAACACCTGGAGTAACAGGTGTTCCAGTCCTGTGGCCACTGCTGAGTTTTCCAAATTTGCTGGCATACTGAGTACAGCACTTTCACAGCATCATCTTTCAGGATTTGAAATAGCTCAACTGGAATTCCATCACCTCCACTATCAGGGATTTCTCAAAATCAATTAAAAGAAAAAAAAAGCTCTCATTTTCTAAAAAAAGGACTTCATCATATTGCCTTGTGCAAATATAATATATTCAACCAGTCTCTCATTGGGAGAATTAAGTCGTTTCCAACTTTCTTCCTCTTTCCAATAAAGCTGCTATGTACAAGGATAGTTACCTGTCATTATGCAAACCTAAAAGTATATGTGTAGAATAGTACTGTAGTAGAGGAACCGTGTATTTTAAATTTTGATGTGCTCAGTCACTAAGTGATGTCCGACTCTTTGCAACCCCATGGTGTATACTGCCAGGCTTCTCTATCCATGGGATTTTCCAGGTGAGAATACTGGAGTGGGTTGCCATTTCTTTGTCCATTAAATTTTGATACACCTGTGAAACTGCCTGTCATAAAGGCTCCACTAATTTACACCCCTGTCTACAAAGTGTGAAAATGCTTGCTTCCTCCAACTCTGCCACTATAGAGACAAATCCTATTTTAAAAGATTGCAGATCATCATGGACACAAAGCAATTTACTTTCTCAAATTTTTTTTTTTGCTATTTCTAAAGTGTTTTAACATACATCTTTGTATATACATCTATGTATATACAATATACATGTTGTATTGTATTCCTGATTATTTCCTTAGGCCATCATTCTAGAAGGAGAATTTAAGAGTATGAATTTATAAACTTTCTTCCTGTTTTTTTTTTAAACCATGTAAGACAGTTCTCCTTTTGTAGCCTCTATCTAGGGGCTGGGAAGAATGCATGATGCCCAAGGTCAGGGGTAACTGGCTTTTCCGTTACAGAGAAAGTCTATGTGCTGAGGTGTCTGGGTTGTCACTGAGGTGATGGTTCTGTGGGTGTTTGGTTGGGAAGTGACCTGGAAAAAGATTCATAGCCCACTCGCCCCAGAGAAAGGAAACCGTACGTCTGAGATGGCCAGGGGGGGCACTTGTGCTTTTTTGTTTTCTCTTTCTTCACATCCGACATCTTCATCCACAATGATAGTCCTAGGGAGTTTAATGAAATGTGGAGAATCACTCATTCAGCCACCATCACAACACAGTCTTCAGCTGCATGATGGCCCTGTCTTCCTCTCTCCTCTGCTGCACCCCAAAGAATAAGTGAGGTTCTCACTCAAGAGACACTTTTCTCAAGCTGGTCAGCGCTCTGTTACTCCCTGCCGCCAAACACCCAGTCTACAGCATCAAACTGGCCAGTTTTCTAGAGGCCCCAACCCTTTTTTCCTGGCCTATGAGGGCCTTATCTGACTTACAGAAGTTCTCAAAAGCTCAGGCAACCCTTCAGACAATTTGGATGTGCCCCTGAGTGCTCAATGTTAAGCTTCATCATTTATTAGCACATTTTTATTGTGAGACTACCAGGTTTGGCCAATTGTCACATCCTTCTCTGCCTTCTAAATAAAGTTGACCTGACCCTGGCTGCAGACCTTAGGCAGATGGAGAAGGCAACATCCCTCAGGAATCAGGAGGCTATACTTTCTAAGAGCAGAGATGATTTTTAACTCTGGATCCCAGATAGATGCCCAGCAAAGACTCTAACACAGAGGAGGCGCTCATTAAACTGGAAGAATAAATGAAGGACATGAAGAATGAGTTCAAGAATATAATTCAGTGTGGAGAAAAGAACGCTATAGAGAAACACACTGTGGCTTTGAGTTTGCACTTACTTAACAAAATCACTTAGGTCGATCTCGGGGGACTCTATTGCTGGGACTGCAGCCGAGCTGCCAGATGCCAAGGTTACTGGGGTGGACTCCCCCTGGGACAGCGCAAACCTACAAAACATAGGGTGGACGGGGGAACACAGTCACATCAGCTGTTGCAGGTCAGTGCCTGGTAGGCTCTTTCTTGGAGGCCAAACTCTTAACTCCTAGACCAGGTAGGTTGAGATGGGACTGCCCCACCCCTCTCTTGGACTGACCTTCCTCACTTCATAACAGGTTTCACTTTCTCCAAAAGTTTGCTGATCAGCCCCTTCCAGTATGCGTCAAGTGTCTTTTCTCTGAGAACCCGTGGCCTCCGGGCTTCCCCTCACACACTGTTCTCCCCCTTCCTGCTAGACTGTGAGCTCGCTGGGGACTTGGATCTAATACGCCCTCTAACACAGCGCATGGCCTGCAGGGGCACGCAGGCACAGCTAGGAATTAATGAGTCACTCGGGCTCCTGCTCCCGGTTGAGCAGAAAGCAGGGTCAGGTTGTGAGGCACGCACTCTCAAGTCCTGCTAGTGAGGGCTTAGCCTCTGTGGGGCCCTGCCTCCCACCATGCTTGCTCTGGGTGGCTTGCCTGCCGCACCCTGGTCCTGGCCTGGCCAGTTTGCTTTGTCACCACTCCAGTTCTCAGAGCCCCCAAGGGCCGAGGGAGAAAGCGGGTGACCGCACCAGCTGGTACTAAAGGCCTTATGTCCAGGTCTTATGTTCAGTTTTTATGGAATGGACCTCACAAAGGCCAGAGTGGTGGGGTCACCCCCATTCTTAGTTTTCCCAGGGTGCAGGGGCTTTTTTAAGGATACCTCCCCTCTCCCATCTCAGGCCCCTGATATTAATTTCAACCCAATTTCACTTAGATATTCATTCTGACCCCATCTGCTGTCTATGTTTTTCTTAAAAGGTTCAGGAGAAATGTTATCTGTTTTATGAAGCTCCCACCACTTCCCATCTTCCTCTGAAGTTTCACAGCATTTCACGTGCACGTTTTTTAGGATACTGTCCACTTCACCTGAGTGCCATTTCCTAAACTTCAGAAGTTCCACTACCCTCCGACTTCATGATTTCTGCCTTGTTGAGTCTCACCTAATAAATCCATTTTATTGAGGTATAGCTAACATTCACAATGCACTCACTTTAAACATACAGTTTGATGAATTTTTGCACGTATATATACACCTTCCCAGTATAATCATTGCCTTATTAATGTACACCGCACTTAAAATGTTCATCATCTTGAGAAGTTCCTTTGTGCCTCTGCCCAGGCAACCCCCAACCCTGGCTCCAGATGAACACTCATCAGCTTTCTACCACTGTAGATTAAGCTGTGCCTACAGTTTCATGTAAGTGGAATCCTAAATATGTACTCTTTTGTGTCTGACTTCTTTTGCTCAGCATAGTGGTTTTGAGAATCATCTATACTGTTCCAAGGGGCAGTAGTCTCTTCTTTTTCATCACTGAGCAGTATTCCACAGTATGTGTGATGACTAGAGTGTTTATCCATCATCTTGTTGATAAGACACCTTGGCTTTTTCCAGCTTTTAATACTATAAATTAAGTTGCTAAGAACAAATGAGTACATGTCTTTCTGTGGACATTATGCTTTCATTCCTCTCAGGTAAATTCCAAGAAAGGGAACTGCTGGGTTGTATGGTATACGTATGTTTAAAATTATAGGAAAGTGCCCATTTTCCAAGGTGACTTTACACCAGTTTACATTACCACCCACAGTGCTGAGAGTTCTGGTTGGCCCACATCTTCACCCATACTTGGTATTCAGTATTTTAAATTGTAACTATTCAAATGAATATGAAGTGAAGGCACATTATAGTGTTAATCAGTAGGCTTATTTTCAAGGAAAACCTTGTATCATTAAACTAAAAACTAGCTTTGTCTACCACATTTAGAAAAATCAGCATGATGGGGAAAAATTAATGTCATTACTTTCTTGCCTGGTGAAGACTTGAGTTGACTCCCGCTTACTCTTTTCTAGAAGAGAGACCAGTTCGGTTTCCTCTTGGGGAAACACTGGGCTAGCACCACCCAAGCACTGTGAGCTCTTGGAGGGCAGGGTTCAAGGTCTTTCCTCTTCACCATTCACAAAGCCCAGGGTCTTAGATACAGGGCATGAGCTCAGTACAGGTCTGACTGGATGGATGGATGGATGGATGGTTGAACAAGAACAGGAAGGCAGCATGCAGGGTGATTTGGCTCTTTTGCACCTCCACCTCCACCCCCATCCCCATCCAGGATGGCCTCATAAGAGCGTGGAAAAGCTCTTTTTATCTTCCACAACTTTTCATTTGGCTCCTTTCAGGTCACGTGTCTCTGGCTGACATTATCTTGGGCTGAAATGATACCATTCAAAGGCAAAGGACAGAGGCACTGGGTGCTGGGAGGCTCATTAGACTCCGGAACCTCATCCTTGGATAAATTCTGATTCTTCAGGTCTCAGTAGGGCCCAGGAGTTAGATGTTTAATGTCTTCCCAGGTTGATTCTAATGTAGAGCCAAATTTAGGACCCATCGTGGATAGGAAAGGCCAGAGGACAGTGAAGGGCTGGAGCTGATAATTAACGTGGGGCTGTCACTCAGCCTAACCAGCTTGGGACAGTGACGACCAGCAGAGGGTGATTCGGAGCATTTATTAAATCACCCCAGGCAGCAGACTCTCTGGGGAGACTCTGCAGGTCCCTGCCCCGCATAACAGCACTCTCATCCAAAATTTGCACCCCCTGGGATGTGGTTTGGATGGGGGAAAAAAGCATATGGGAATATCTGAAAAGTAAAAATACGAAGCTATAGAGTGTCTGCAGACCTGAGGAAAAACAACACCTCAGCTGACAATGCTACCTGGACATCGGGGAAGCAAGAGGTCTTTTGGAAACAAACAAAGGAGACTAGCAAAGCTGACCCACTGCTAACAGGCAGCAGACAGAGAAAGCTTCATCATAATGAAGGCTTTAACTTATCATTAAAATGGAAAACCTGCTTCAAAGAATTGAAATAGAATGTTGGGAGAGTTTTTTGGATCAAATTTCATTTTGCTTTCAGGAACAGATGATTACTTTCCTGTTATGCTGACCCAAACAGGATTAGATTCAGTTATTTTTAAAAGAGAATGTGTGGCAAACAAGGAAAATCAATACTGCTCCAGTTGCAGAGCTGCCCATGTCAGGATTGCTGAAGGAACCAGCAAAGAAGCCCTCCCCTCAGCTGTGACAGGGCTGTGTGAATGTCAGACACTGTCCGTCAGCCACGTTGGTTTGGGCTCAGCGATTTCCCTTTCCATATTTTATTTTCAATTCATGGGTAAGTTACGATCGATGCAATCTTTTGTGTTACAAATTAAAAGAAGTCCACCTCTCTTCTTTCCTGGTCTCCCTTCACCTGGATGCAGTGTTCCATCAAAACAAAACCCCAAAGGACAGGCTGGTGTTTCAGGTAATGCTGTGTATCATGGTTTAGACCACATTTGGAGATGGAATGGTGTATGTTGCACAGCCACTGAAGTCTCTGCGGTGCAGACAAGGTCTTGAAAAAGAGGGGTACCCTTGTAGTAGACAGTGACTTTTAATTTGCGGATTCATCGAAACTTGGATTCTGGGAACATCCATATAAGAGGGTGAAAATGGCCACTGGCTGGATAAAAGGGTCCTGCAGGTACGTTTTGTTTGGCTCACGTTTAATATTTTTTGAAATTACTGACAGCAGCAGAGGCTGGTGGTACACAGGCTAGGTGCACTGGGATGATGCGCCCACCCCTGGGTGCTGTGGCTGCTGGTTACACCTTTCTCTGAGCACTGCCCTGGCTCAGTGGGAGCTGCTTCACGCGCCCTGAGCTGCCGAGGAGGTTATGGTTCTCATCCCCTACAGTCCCAACTATGCAGTTGTGTCCCACCTCAGCATGGGTGGCCAGCGGGAATCTGCCTTCTGGGCCACAATGAAGGGCTAAGGCAGGCTGTCTTCCCTGTGTGCATGTCTGCAGTCTGCCTCGCCCACTCATGTGGCAGAGTGAGTGCTGATGGGGAAGGTGCTGAGCAAGTCCCATCTGTTTCGTCTGTCATTTGCTTCCCAATGTGGAAAGATCAGCAAGTGTAAGACCACAAAGCCGGGCAATAAATATGGAAACGTGGCTGAGGCTTTGTGTTTGTGCTCAGAGAGGCTCCGAAATTTGCCTACTTTTAATGTAATTTAAAGTGATGATTATAATCTGCTCCATTTAGAAGCAGGAACTGGGGGGGGAGGCTATCTAATCTAGGGCAGTTTTTGAGGTGCAGTGTTGGAAGAAGGGCAGGAAGGAAGGAAAGAGGGTGGTTTAAGAAATTGAGAGAAGCGTAGGTCAGATAGCTGAGAGGAAGAATGGGAATGTAAAAAACCACCTGATAAGATCTAACAAGTAAAGATGTATGGTTTGCTTAGTGTAGCACAGATTATAAATTAAAGCAATGGAAATAGAAGGTATAATTGTAGGAGAAAATACCTTGACAATGAAATCAGTCTTGTCAAACAGCACACATTCACAGCCTTGAATTGCTGGAACTTCAGCTGGACCTCTGGACCCATGCTAGGAGCACTGATGGGACACCAGCAACTGCTGTGGGTCATTTTCTCATTTTGTTTTCAAAATAAGGGGAGGGCGGGGAGCAGAAGGCTTGACCCTGAAGGGCCTCGTATGTCTCACCAAGGAGCTGACTTTATCCTCAGGAAAATGGGGAGTCTTCTAAAACGTTTTAAATGGGGAAGTGAAATGATCAGTAAGTTCATTTGGGCTGTAGAAAGGGGCAGGGATTTGAAGGGAACAGCCCTAGCACGCCCAAACCTGTGAACCATGCCGTAAACAGCGATGGAAAATATAACCCAATGGGATGTTCTCTGTTTTTATATGATTTTTTTTTTTTTTACAAAATAAGAATCAGGAAGCTCGCACAGAAAACAGTGTTAGACATTCAGACAAAAGATAATGGCGGCCTTGGTCAAGGAGGTGGAGACGGAGATGGAGACGGAGCGAGACGCTCCTGTGCAGATTAGGAGGTGGGATGGCAGGACCATGGCCCTGGGCGAGGAGCTCATCCTCACAGACCGCAGCCCAAGATCCAGCCCCCACTGCTGCCGCCTCCCCAGCCCGTCCATGAGCAAGGCTGAGTGGCTGGCTAGGTAGAGGGGATGGAGATAGGAGCCTGAGGGGCCGCACTACAATCACCTATGTTCCCCGTACATTTGGCAACTTTCCCTGCCCAATACCAAGAGGAAGAGGCATGTGAACACACTAAAAATCAAGCGGCAGCAGGACGAGCACCTCTCCTGCCACTGTGGCTGCTATCCCCGCCCTCCTGTCATGCGTACCTCCACTGTGGCCAGCCCTGACCCCCAGCTCACTGCTTCTCTAGTCTCCATCATTGTCATCACCGTCAACAGCGCTGCCATCACCATCATCTGCTCCCATCTGGCACCTACACACTTTCTGACACGGAAAGCAGCCTGCCTGAGCCCTCTGTTATGTCCCAGAACGCTTCCAACTGGCCTACCTGTTCTAAGCTGCACGTTGGTGAGACACAACCGAACAGCCGAGACCTCAAGTTACTTATACTGTTTTTAAAGGTTCTCAGAAGGAACTGCTGCTTCCAGAACAATGGATCTCCCTGCAGCTATCCGCCGAATCACCCGTGGTTCTTTAAGAACAACTTGCCTACCCAAAACTGTAAGAAATAAACGTCTGTCGTTTTAAGCCACCCAGTCTGCAGTAGTTGTTTTAGCAGCCCAAATGGACTAAGACAGGCCCTAATAAAGTAACCGTAGCCAACAATTAGCACCTCTTACTCTCTCTCAACTATTATATTAGTCTCCGGCCATACCACCCTGAACGCGCCCGATCTCGTCTGATCTCGGAAGCTAAGCAGGGTCGGGCCTTTCTAAGGACTGCCTGTGTTTTAGTTGCTCAGTTGTGTCTGACTGTTTGGAACCCCATGAACTTAAGCCCACCAGACTCCTCTGTCCATGGAACTCTCCAGTCAAGAATACTGGAGTGGGTAGCCACTCCCTTCTCCAGGGGATCTTCCTGACCCAGGTGGCTCAGATGATAAAGAATCTTCCTGCAATGCAGGAGATTTGAGTTTGATCCCTGGGTTGGGAAGATCCCCTGGAGAAGAGAATGGCTATCCACTCCAGAATTCTTGCCTGGAGAAGTCCATGGACAGAGAAGCTTGGTGGGCTACAGTCCATGGGATGGCAATGAGTCAGACATGACTAAAGGACTAATACTTTTACTTTCTTTTCAAGGACTGCCTAGTTAAATCCTCACAACAGGTTGATGAGGTAGGTATGATGATGGTCTTCAGTCTTCAGATGATAAAACTCCTAGAGTAAGTCAGTGGCTGAGCTAAGTCAGCCTGGCTCCAAAGCTGATGCCCTTCACACTTTCCTGGACAACAGGAGAAGGCTCCTCCTTGGTTACTTCATGCCAGGCCATGCCCAAGGCAGTGACTCATAAAGTAGGCTTTTTTTTTTAATTATTGTAAAAGTAATTGGAATCTACAACATAAGGAACATACAGTGCATTGTCTAAAAGCTTTCTCTGGAAGAGGAGGGACCCATTCTGATTGTATCTAAATATGGAAAGCAAGACACAGTTGACCTTGCCCCTGCAGTGACTTCCTACAGTTTTGTTGGAAGGTAAGAGTGGAGGGGTGTGCCCAGAGTCTACCTTGAAGCTCTCCAGAGGGATTTCCGTGATAAGTGACCACTTCTATAAAAGCTCCAGAAGGTGTCTCCACTGCTACATGCTGCCGAACAGGTGGGCTGTGAAATCTCCCTTACAATCAGCTTCAAAGCTCTTCAGAAATGTTTCCAAAACAGGACAGCTTTTAAAGTCAATTTCTTCTTTTAAAAAATTTTAAGTTTTTTATTTTGTTTTGGGGTATAGCCAATTAACAACATTGTGATAGTTTTAGGTGAACAACAAAACGACTTGACCATACATATACGTGTATCCCTTCTCCCCTAAACTCTTCTCCCATCCAGGCTGCCATATAACATTGAACACAGTTCCCTGGGATCTGATTTATCCACGTGTGTATTACTTAAGATTTCCCAACTCCCCCAAAGCTAGCTATATCTACTAAGGGCCAGACGTTAAAAAATTGTCAATTTCTTTCATGTCTGGCTCTTAGTAGATATAGCTAGCTTTGGGGGAGTTGGGAAATCTTAATACAAACATGTGGATAAATCAGATCACTATATGAAGCAAGCAGATGTCATCCTAACTCAGGTTCAGATGTGCACCTATAACTTACCACTGATTCCTTTAGAAGCCAGGTTAGTTCACACTGAATATCTAAAAGCCTGACGCCCTCCACTGAATTTGAGACATTGAGAAGATGCCTTAAAAAGAATGAATCTAAAATAAGGTAACTGGAATTCTTCTATAATAACATAAAAACAGTACTAGAAGTTTTATAACACTCAAAATTGAAATGAAAAGGCAGCCCAATTCATTTCTCTATGGGGTAACGTATCTCAGGAAATTGGACTAAATTAAACTGCAAACAGAAGCAGACTGTACGATTCCTCACATGGTGATCACTTTTAAGTTAAATATGAAGAGAGTGAAAAGTCGCCCTTTTCTTGGACTGGAGTCACTTGCAGGCTGACTACAAAGGCAGGAACTTATTTCTGGAAGCTCAGACTTGAAACATGGTGTGAAACCCTCCCATTAGTCCCAGAGGCAAATGTGATCCCCTGTTTTTAGCTGGACATCATAGCAGGAGAGGAGATTCTAGATAAATGGGCTATGGGAGGCCTGGGGGGCTTCCAGGGGCATCAGCATGGAGGATAAGCAGGACAGCTGGGGGCTGACCTCACATTGTTCTCTTTCATCAGGGGCTTCAGATTTACCAATGGTGTTATATTTATGATGAGGGTGATAAGATGTAGGTGTTGAATTCATTATTATTCTTAAGCTATGTGCATGTGTTATACATGCTTTTGCCTACATGATGTAATTTCACAATAAAACAAGAGTGAATGTCAAGGAACACTGTGGAGTGAGAAAGGGCTTCAGCTGGGTTTGAAATCATTACTGACCCAGAGAGGCAGTTTCAGTTAAGCAACGGGCCAAAAGCCAGCTGAATTTGAAAAAGGCAGTGAAAGGTGTGACTAGTGTACTGTTTTCCTCTGGCTCCTCATACAGAGATGGTGCTTGACACAAGAGGATTAAGAGGAGGGCTTTCCAAGATGTGGAGCACTTGTGCCGAAGGCAAAAAGCTAGAGGCCAAAAATCTCTCTGGTGAGAGAGATTACTGATGGAGAGAAGCACAGATGGAAAGTCTGGCCTTGAAAAGCAACAGATGTCAGGAGAAGGAAATGAGATGATGAAAGCGGTAGCCCGAAGAAAAGCAGTATGTGGTGTGGGCTAGAGGGAAGCAAGCTGTCTAGCAGTGCGGCGGGAACCAGGAAGGACGGATGCCTGAGTAAGAGGGTGGCTAGGAGCTAGAAGGCAGGACCGATCCAGGAAACACTTTTGAGGAAAAACTGATGGCACGTACTGACCAACTGGGCTGAGAACAGAAGCAGAACCAAAGAAAGATGGTACAAAACCAGATAGGCATAGCCTTGGGAATGTTCAGGATCAATGATCAGTGAGTGACATGTTGCTTTCCAAAGTAACTGTGTTGGTTTAGAAGCCTATTATCAATGCATGTGCTTCTAACCTCCACACCCTCAACAACATTCAGTATGGCCGTATTGCATTTAATATGGTGGGTGTGCAGTGGTGCCCAGTTGTTGTTTTAATTTCCATTTTCAAGATTACTAATAAGATGGAACATCTTTTGATACGCTTACTGGCCATTCAGATCTCTTCCGTGAAATAACTGCTCATTTCCTCCCTTTTAAAATTGAATTACATGTTTCTTCCTTCAAAGGCATGCTTTATGTATTATGTACTCTAATAATTTTAAGGTAATATGTATGCTGAAACCTTTTTCAGTTTGTAAGTTGTCTTTCATTCTTTTCTATGGTGTAAAAAGGAATAAAAGTTCTCAAATTTAAGGCAGAAACTATGAAAAGTTTCTTTAAGTTTCTGTTATTTTGAACCTTAAGCCTTTTGTTATCTTGTTTAAAAAATTCCCCTTTATTCAGAGATCATCAAGGCATCATCCCACATTTTTTTCATACTTAAAGTTCAGACTTTTATACCTTTAACCCATATGGAATTAATTTTTTGTATAGTGTGAGTTTAGGGATGCATTTAGGCTTTTTTTCCTCCATAGATAGTGGATTGTCCCTAGACCATTCACTGAATATACCATTCCTTCTCCTTTGTTTTATGATTTCAACTTAGTTATGTTCCCATACATGTATGGGTCTGTTTTTGGACTCTATTCTGTTCTTTAGTCCATTTGCCTATCTGTGCACCAATACCACACTATTAAAATCACTATATTTTCATACTAATGTGTAACCCAGTAGAGAAAGACCTCTTACTTTGGAGGGACTTGACTAGTCTTGTCCCTTTGCTCTTGCATATATATTAATATTTTAGAATCAACCTGTTGGGATTTTGATTATAGGTGCATTGAAACTATAATTTTGGGGAGAAATATAACATCTTTAACAAATTGAGTCTTTTAAAGCAAAGATCATAGTATGTCTCACCTTGTATTTACATCTTCTAAAATGAGTTCTAATAAAATTATTTTATACATAAAGATATTTGCAATGTTGTTAAATTTATTCCTACATTTAAAAATTTGCATTCTCTTTTTTATTTGTTGCTGGTATACAGAAATGCATTTGGCTTTTATAACTCATACCCATCCATCATCCTCACTAAATTTTTTTCCTAATTCTAATAATCTGCTATGGATTATTTTGAGTTTTTTATATAAGTAATCATAACATGGCAGTTTCATTTATTTCTTTCCAAATCTAGCCCCTTTTATTTATTTTTGTATCTTCTTGCACTGGCCAGGCTCTTTAGTAAATTACTGAATAGAAATGCAACTTTGTCTTGTTTGTGATGTTAAAGGAAATAATTTTAACATATTATTGTTTTTCAAATTCTCCTTGATGGAGTTGAGGAATTTTCCCATGAACAGTTGTTTAGCTTTATTAAATGGGTTTTCCTTAATTTTACTATTGAAAGGACCATATTTCTTTAAAATAGTAAAGTGATGCATGTTTAGATTTTTCATATCTTGAATCAATCTTGCATTATAAATAAATCTGGAATAAGCCCAACTTGGTCATGATATTCCATCTTTTTATCCTTTGCTGGGTTCAGTTTGCTAACATTTTGGTGGATATTTTGCATTCACATTTGTTAATTAATGAGTGATAATGACATGAAATATTTATGTCTCTGATCTGGCTTAATTGGTTTTGGCTAGTTTAGTTTTAAAAAATGACGTAATATTTTCTTTTTACTTCTCAAGAGTTATGTAAGTTTGTGAGTTGTGTAAGCAAAGGAAGCCATCAACAAAATGAAAAGATGTACTAAATGGAAGAAAAATACTTGAAATGATATCACCAATAAGGGGTTAATACCCAAAATATATAAACAGCTCATACAACTCAACATCAGAAAAACAAACAATTTGATTTAAAAATGGGCAGAATACCTGAATAGACATTTTCCCAAAGAAGACATGCAGATGTCCAACAGGCACACAAAGGGATGTTCAACATCATTAATTATCAGAGAAATGCAAATTTTTGAAACTATAATGAGCTATCACTGCACACCTATCAGAAGAGTTATAAAAAGGAACACAAATAACAAATGCTGGAAAGGATGTGAAGAAAAGGGACTCCTCAAATACTGCTGATGGAAACATAAGTTGATGCAGCCACTGAGAAAAACAGTATGGATGTTTCTCAAGAAACTAAAAATAGAACTATCGTATGACCTGCCAATTCCATTCCTAGGTATATACTGGAAAAAAAAACCAAAAACATGAATTTGAAAAGATACACGTACCTCAGTGTTCATAGCATCATTATTTACAATAGCCAAGATACAGAAGCAACCTAAGTGTTGATCAACAAATGAATGGATAAAGATGTTGTGTGTCTATATATATATATATATATACACACACACGTGTGTGTGTGTGTGTGTGTGTGTATATAATGGAATACTTCTCAGCCATAAAAGAAGGAAATTTTGCCATTTCCAACAACATGGTTGGATAACAACATTATGCTAACTGAAATAAGTCACACAGAGAAAGACAAATACTATATGATATCATATTTGAGGAATCTTAAAAAATACAACAAACTAGTGCATGTAACAAAAAAGAAACAGAGTCACAGATATAGAGAACAAAATATTGGTTACGAGTGGGGAGAGGGAAGATGGGATGGGCAATATTGGGGTAGGGAAGTAAAAGTTAGAAACTATTATGTATAAAATAAACTACAAGGACATACTGTATAACATGGAAAACATAGCTAATATTTTATAATAACTATTAGTGGAGTATAACCTTTAAAATTGTGAATCACTATATTATACACCTGTAACTTACACAATATTATACATCAACTGTACTTCAATAAAAAAATAAGTAATATAAAAAATAATTTGTGTAAGTTGGGAATTATTTGTTCCTTGAATGCTTGGAAAAACTTGCTTTTGTCTATCAGGACTACTGTTTTATTATAGAAAGACTTGAAACTATTCAATTTCTTTACTGATTAAAAGACTATTTGGATTTCTTTTTTTAAAGTTAGTTTTCAAAAGTTGTATTTTTCTAGGAAATGATCCAATTTTTCAAAATTTTCCATAAAGTTACTCATGAAAATTTCAGCTTTTTAATATCTGCTACAATTGTAGTTATATCACTTGTGTATTCCTAGCAATAGTTGAGTCTTTTTTTTTTTTGGTCAGTCTTGCTTGAATCTATCAATTTTATTGATAGTCTCTTCAAATAGCCAACGCCTGGCTTTGTTGATTCTTTGTATTTTATTTAATTTTCTCTTTCATTAGTTTCTGGCCATACATTTAGTATTTCCTTCTGTCTATTCTCTTTGACTTTATTATCTATTTACCCAACTTCTAAAGGTGTAAATGTTCAACTCAATTTTCAGCCTCCCTTCTTTTGTAACATAAGCATCTAAAGTAGAGTTTGTTAATGGAAGCACTATCAATATTTTGAATAGATAATTCTTTGTTGTTGGGGGCTGTCCTGTGAATTCAAAAATGCTGAGCAGCATGCCTGGCCTGTCCCCACAAAATGGGTGAAAATATTTGCAAACAAAGTGACTGACTGACAAGGGATTAATCGCCAAAATATACAAACAGCTCATGCAGTTCTACGTCAAAAAAACAAACAACCCAATCAAAAAATGGGGAGGAGATCCAAATAGACATTTATCCAAAGAAGATATAGAGATGACCAAAAAGCATATGAAAAAATGTTCAACATCACTAATTATCACTAGAAATGCAAATCAAAATTATGAGGTATAACCTTACATGAGCCAAAATGTCCATTATCAAAAAAATCTACAAACAGTAAGTGCTGAAGAGGGTGTAGAGAAAAAGGGACCCTCCTACACTGTTTGTGGGAATGTAAACTGGTACAACCACTATAGAGAACAGTATGGAGATTCCCTAAAAAACAGAACTACCGTATGATCCAACAATCTCACTCCCGGGCATATATATCTGAATAAAACCATACTTCGAAAAGATACATGCACCCCAATGTTCATGCAGCACTATTTACAGTACCTGAGACATGGAAGTTACCTACATGTCCATCAACAGAGGAATGGATAAAGAAGATGTGGCACATACATATAATGGAACATTTACTCAGTCATAAAAGAACAAAATAATGCCATTTGTAGCAAGATGGATGCACCTAGAGATAGATGATCACACTAAAGACAGAGAAAGATAAATACCATATGATATCACTCATATGTGGAATCTAATTTTTAAAAATGATACTAATAAGCTTATTTATAAAACAAACAAGACTTCCAGATATTGAAAACCAAAGGGGAAGCATGGGAAGTTGGGGAGACATATCAGAAGTTTGGGATTAACATACACATACTGCTATATAATGGAGAAGGAAATGGCAACCCACTCCAGTATTCTTGCCTAGAAAATCCCACAGACAAGAGGAGCCCGGCAGGCTATACTCCATGGCGTCACAAGAGTTGGACACAACTTAGCAACTAAACCACCAACCACCACTACTATATAAAAGATAGATAACCAACAAGGACCTGCTGTATAGCCATAAGAAACTCTACTCAAATTCTGTGATAACCTATATGAGAAAAGAAGATGAAAAAGAATGAATATATGTATCTACATAACTGAATCATCTGAAACTAACACAACATTGTAAATCAACTATAATCCAATAAAAATTTTTTATAACTACACTTTAGCTTTTATTACCACTATTTTTTTTCCATCCTCATTCAATCTGTTGTTCTTGTTTATCCACTAAGTTGTGTCTGACTCTTGGCGACCCCATGGACTATAGCCCACTAGGCACCTCTGACCATGGGGTTTTCCCAGCAAGAATACTGGAGTGGATTGTGATTTCCTTCTCCAGAGGCTCTTCCCAACCCAGGGATCAAACCCACATCTTCTGCATTGCAGGTGGATTCTTTACTGATGAGCCACCAGGGAAGCCCATCATTCAATCTAAGTATTTACTAAATTTCATTGTGATTTTTTTCACCCTAGATTATTCAGAAGTGTATTTTAAAATGTCTAGGCCTATGCACTTCTTTATTTGTTTTTAAATATCTATTTGTTATCCATTTCTAACGTATTTGTTGACATTTGCTTTAAGCCCTAGAATATGATAATTTTTCATAAATGTTCCATAGGGCTGGATGAGTTTTTCTTAGTGGGATGTTCAACATATATCAATTATATTGAGCCTATTAATTGTGTTCAAGTTGTCTGTAGCAGAGTTGTCTAACAAAACTTTCTGCAGTGATGAAATGTTCTATATCTATGGTATTAAATACAATAACCACTAACCCACATGTGATTATCAGCACTTAAAATGTGGTGAGTGTGACTAAGGAGCTGCATTTTTAATTAAAAAAATTTTAATTTAAATAGCTACATGAGCCTTGGTGGCTACTCCATGGGGCAACGAAAACTATATAGTCTTGCTGATTTTCTGTCTGCTTGAGAGAGTGTTATTAAAGACAGTAGATTTGTCTCCTTCTACTTGTGGTCCTCCGAGTATCTGCTTTAAGTGTTTTGAAGTTATGTTTTGAGACATGTGGAGTTTAGATTTATTATATCTTTCTGGTGAACTGAACTTTTAAAAAATGACCTAGTAACTTTCTTGATCTCTAGCAATGCTTTTTTTTTGTTTCAAAGTCTATTTTTACAGTTGCCAGGGTGGGGGTTGGGGGAAGCAGGGAGGAGGGGAGGGATACACTGGGAGATTGGGATTGGCATATACACATTACTCTATAGAAAAGAGATAACTAATAAGGACCTATTTTATAGCACAGGGAAGTCTACTCAACACTCTGTAATGACCTATATGGGAAAGGAATCTAGAATTTTCAAGAGTGGATATATGTATGTGTATAACTGATTCACTTTGCTGTGCAACAGATATAACATTGTAAACCAACTATTCACCAATAAAAATTTTAAAATGATAATACAAAATTAAGTATATTTTAACTGACGTGTCAGTTAAAATACAGTATTTTTTAACAGAAATGGTATGGACCTAACAGAAGCAGAAGATATTAAGAAGAGATGGCAAGAATACACAGAAGAACTGTACAAAAAAGAGCTTCATGACCAAGATAATCACGATGGTGTGATCACTCACCTAGAGCCAGACATCCTGGAATGTGAAGTCAAGTGGGCCTTAGAAAGCATCACTATGAACAAAGCTAGTGGAGGTGATGGAATTCCAGTTGAGCTATTTCAAATCCTGAAAGATGATGTTGTGAAAGTGCTACACTCAGTATGCCAGCAAATTTGGAAAACTCAGCAGTGGCCACAGGACTGGAAAAGGTCAGTTTTCATTCCAATCCCAAAGAAAGGCAATGCCAAAGAATGCACAAACTACCGCACAATTGCACTCATCTCACACGCTAGTAAAGTAATGCTCAAAATTCTCCAAGCCAGGCTTCAGCAATACATGAACTGTGAACTTCCAGATGTTCAAGCTGGTTTTAGAAAAGGCAGAGGAACCAGAGATCAAATTGCCAACATCTGCTGGATCATGGAAAAAGCAAGAGAGTTCCAGAAAAACATCTATTTCTGCTTTATTGACTATGCCAAAGCCTTTGATTGTGTGGATCACAATAAACTGTGGAAAATTCTGAAAGAGATGGGAATCCCAGACTACCTGACCTGCCTCTTGAGAAACCTATACGCAGGTCAGGAGGCAACAGTTAGAACTGGACATGGAAAAACAGACTGGCTCCAAATACAAAAAAGAGTACGTCAAAGCTGTATAGTGTCACCCTGCTTATCTAACTTATATGCAGAGTACATCATGAGAAACGCTGGGCTGGAAGAAGCACAAGCTGGAATCAAGATTGCCGGGAGAAATATCAATAACCTCAGATATGCAGATGACACCACCCTTATGGCAGAAAGTGAAGAGGAACTAAAAAGCCTCTTGATGAAAGTAAAAGAGGAGAGTGAAAACGTTGGCTTAAAGCTCAACATTCAGAAAACGAAGATCATGGCATCTGGTCCCATCACTTCATGGGAAATAGACGGGGAAACAGTGGAAAGAGTGTCAGACTTTATTTTTCTGGGCTCCAAAATCACTACAGATGGTGATTGCAGCCATGAAATTAAAAGACACTTACTCCTTGGAAGGAAAGTTATGACCAACCTAGATAGCATGTTAAAAAGCAGAGACATTACTTTGCCAACAAAGGTCCGTCTAGTCAAGGCTATGGTTTTTCCAGTGGTCATGTATGGATGTGAGAGTTGGACTGTAAAGAAAGCTGAGCACCAAAGAATTGATGCTTTTGAAGTGTGGTGTTGGAGAAGACTCTTGAGAGTCCCTTGGACTGCAAGGAGATCCATCCAGTCCATTCTAAAGGAGATCAGCCCTGGGTGTTCTTTGGAAGGAATGATGCTAAAGCTGAAACTCCAGTACTTTGGCCACCTCATGCAAAGAGTTGACTCATTGGAAAAGACCCTGATGCTGGGAGGGATTGGGGGCAGGAGGAAAAGGGGACGACAGAGGATGAGATGGCTGGATGGTATCACCAACTCGATGGATGTGAGTCTGAGTGAACTCTGGGAGTTGGTGATGGACAGGGAGGCCTTGCGTGCTGTGATTCATGGGGTCGCAAAGAGTCGGACACGACTGAGTGACTGAACTGAACTGAACTGACGTGTCATAGGTTTGTCAGAACTCCCCCTCAAGATATGCCTGCTTTATCTTTTCCCATCCTTTTACATTACCATGTCCTTATTTTTCAGATATCTCTTTTTAAAATAATTGTGAGTAAAATCCAGAAGCACAGCCATTTTCTTAGCTAGTTTAATTTACATTGATTTCAATTACTGATACATTTGGATTTATTTTATCATTTTATTTTGTAATTTTTAAAAATTTTCTCTGTATCTTCTCCGTGTCACCCCTTCCCCTAATTTTTAAATTTACCTTTGGATTGACTGTAATTGTCGCCTTTACTTTTTCCCTCTTCTGGAACAATTCAAAGACCTAAAATCTTTGATTTCTCCTCTTTCATAGTGAACAGTATTTCAGTCCTATATTGAAATGATATTTATCCCCCAGATTTTACATTACTATTATCATTTTATGTAGTTAATGGAGTTTAACTTTACCCATAATGTACCATTTTCTTAGTTCAGAAATCTTTCTTGAATCTTAGACATTATACCAGATAATTTTCCTTCTTTCTTAAGTATACCCATAGAAGTGTCTTTAATGAGTCTGTCCCTCCTTTAATGGGCCTGCTGATAATGACCTCTTGCAGTTACAGTTATTCTAAGGACTGCTGTTTCTGGTTCACAGTAGCCCATGTCACTCTCTTACTTTAAACCCTTCCATAGCTTTTCACCACATTTTGGAAGAAAAATCAAATTTCTTAGCATGACCTGACTGGCCCTGCAGAACCTCCCAGTCATATTGTTACCATTTCCCTGGCTCATGGGCTTCTGATGTCATGACCTTTTTACTCTTTGAATGTTTACTCATACATTTGCTGATTTAAATTTTTTTAATTAAAGACTGTTATGAGCTGAATTCAAGGTCCCCCTTGAAATACTATGTTGAAGTTCTAATCCCCAGTACCTCTGCCCCACTGCTCAGGGGATATTCTTAGGTCAACTGCCCCTCAACCCTCAGCCATACATGACTCAGAAGAACAGGTCACAGGACATCCTGAACTGGTGAGGGAGGCCACGGAGGTTCTGGTTAAGTCTCACCCCTTATCCCTTCAGGCCTCCGCGCTCTTTCCTAACCTCATCTAGACCAATCCTTTAGGCGTGCTGTCTACTTCCTGCCAGCATCAGCTTATGGTGGTCTGTTACAGCAGCAAAAGGAGACTCATACAGGTGAAGGGTTAGTCCCTGGTGCCCCTGGAGTCATTCTGTAGGCTGTAAAATCATCATTCTGGGTCAAATACAAGCAGGGGGAGAATTAGGGCAAAAAGGGGGGTGGGAGGGGCCTAACTTGACTTGACTTGGCACTTTGCCTGAAGCCATCTGTGGCCACTTCTGTTCCCTTTTTTGACCTTCTTGCTCGCTCAACAGAGCTGCTTGTCCTCTAGCCCTCAGGCTCTATAATTTCTTGTACAAACTTCCTGGAAGGCGGAAAAGAAAAAACCATGCTGCAGAAGTTTAAAGGATTCCAAGAGGTTCAGGGCCTGGAAGGGAGAGGGTTATTTATGAAAGGGATAAATGCTCAGGCTAGCAAGAGATAACATGTGACCCTCAGGCTCTGTAGCTTTTGACTGATTTCAGGAGAAGGTATCTCCAAGCCAACTCTGGGACCCTTCTTCTCAAATAGGTCCTGTGTTTGCACAGGGGTGCCAATCCAATGATTTCCTCAATAAAGGAATGACCATAACACCTGACACTTCCTGATCATTTATTATGTGATGGGCGAAGATCTAAGCTCTGAGTAGGGGTGGAGTCAATCCTCACCACGTCCATATGTGGGAGGTGCCATTACAATCGCCCTCATTTCAGATGAGGAAGCCGAGGCTCAGGGACCCTCAGCCATCCACCAAATCAGGTGGGGCAGGTGGCTGAGTGGGAGGCTGCCTCAGAGGCCAGGCTCTCAGCATACTGAGCAGCCCTGGAAGGCTGTGGTGCAAGGATACCCAGTGCCTGCCCCAGGGGACTCAATAAAATTATTTTTGTTTTGAAAGAAAAATAAAGCCTCATTTTATTTTCCCCCTAAACATTTTTGTTTTCTTGATTGGGCCCTTGGGCAAAGCAAGGGCTTATCCTTGACCCTGAGTCCGGGCTTACCTGGTTGTGGAGAGGAGTGGTGGGGAGGACAGGGAGGCAAGCTGGGCCTGGCCATCCGGCCCACACTTGGCCTGTGAAGGCTCGGCTTCAGCCTTGGTGAATGTGGCCTGGTACAGGGAAGTGAGTTTCTACCCTTTAGAAGAAAAAGGGGTCTGAGTCCATTATCTGGGTGTCTAAAGATCCTGTGGTTCTAACGCTTAGGGTCCTGGGGAGGGTTTCGCTTAGCAGCCCTTGGTGGGAAGGAACAGAGATGAAGGAACCTTTTGAGACCTGGAAACAGCCACCAGTTGCAGACTTTTCTTTCAAGTGTCATCTTGGAGACACATGCACTTCATAAACATTTAGTGCTCACAACAACTCTTTTCGGTTTCTGCATTACCCGCTTCTACAGGTAAGTAAACCAGGGCACAGGGTCATACATTTAGGAGCACAGACCTAGGAGGACATAACCAGCCATGTCCAATTCCACAGCCCAGGACCTCAGCTACCACTGACTCCGTGTCTTTAAAAAGTTCCACTTCCAAGGCAAGACAGAGTGAGGGGTGATGAAGAAACAGACAGAAGCCTCCAGGCAATGAGCGTCCCTCTATCGCGCTTCCAGCCGTTCCACTCTCCTCTTACAATCACAGTATTGGATAAATGATGCTCACCACAGAAAAATCAGTGTGAGAACAATACATGTTCTTTTGCTGTCAGGCTGGGCTCCCTTAGGCTCTTGTATTTGATTTATTTATAATCTGGTTTGGAAATGAAAAGGCAAAGCTGTCCTTGGGGACCACGTGGCCCACGCTCGAAGTTCTAACATCGCGTCAGCCTGCAGCTCTTAGTCTGGGCACAGATGCCAGCTGAGCCAGCATCTGCTTGGCTCTCTCTGGTCTCTTCAGAGCAAAGCCTGGTTTGAGTGTGGGTGTTCCTTTGCTCTCCTTCTACACGGATGCCATGAAACATCATGTTCTTATCCAGCTGAGCAGTCAGGCCAAAGAAAGGGTACATTCCTACAGCGCTGACCAGGCCGGCAGCCGTGCCCAGCCCCGATGTGTCACCCCAGCTTCCTCACTACACGTGAGCAACTGTAGTTGCTCATCTACCAGAGTCAGTCTACAACCCTGTCATGCACAGGGACTCACATAGATGAGTGGGTTTCAGACAATGGCAGGCTTACAGAGTGCTTACCAAACACACTTGCCCACTTCACTTCTTTGTTTTTATGTGTGACATGAGATGGAAAAATTTTTGGAACAAAAATTATGCTCAAACAAGAGAGACGCTTTGAATGTCTGAGTAAGAATTGCCTACAAAATCTCACACATATACACAAACTCCCAAATGCACAGACACATGTCTGCACACATGTACACACACACTCCCTTCGATGTGATATATGTGTGCTGTGACAGGTAGGAATATTGACAGTGTTGAGATCTCCTCATATACTGTCTAATAAAAAAGAAAATCCTCTTTTACGATTTTGTTTCTTTTATTAGTTGTGAGGGTTAGAGGAATTTCTGATTGGAAATGAAAGGTTTGTGTTGGTATATCTGATAAAAGTGACCTTTAGTCAATGAGTGGTTCATGTTTTCCTGACAGGCTGTCCAGACAGAATCTGTCTGGACAGCAAGTGGCATTTTTTTCTATGCAAGGTGACATTTATGCCTTGAACCTTTCCATTTGGCAGGTGCCAGGAAGCTCACAGAAAAGAATGTTAAACCAGTTATGAAATGACTCTCCTCTCACTACAAACACCAGGGGCAGGGAGAGAAGTTGATTAATTACAAAATATTCTTTCAAGACTCACTCTGTGCTATGGACTGTGCTGGGCCCAGGGATAAAGAAGCCACAGGTCAGATGCACTCCCTAGTCTCACAGGGATTAAGAGCCAGCAGGGGAGTTGAACCTAAGCCAGAGTTCAAATGTGATGAGTCACGGAGGATACGGGCTACCAGTGCCTATGACAGGGGATCTCCAGTAGGGAAGGGTCTTAGAGAAGGCTTCTCAGGGAAGGAAGTTTAACCTGAGACTTGACAAGGCAGCAGGGCTAGCTAGGTGAGCAGGTAGAGCTTCCAGCAGAGAGAAGGCGTGAGGCAACAACAGCACGGGGCAGGAAAGAGGCTGGCATGTGAGCAAACAGAAAGATGTCAAGGTGGCAGCAGACAGCAGAGTGAGGAACACTTGGAGAGGAACACAGGGGTGGTACATGTTGAGCCTTGAGGAATACAGTGAGTATCTATACTTAATCTCAAAAAGCACGGGTGTCCTCAAAGGCTGAAAACCCAGTCAGAGGCTATCACAACGGTCCAGGGAAGAGGCAAGGATACCTTCAATTAGTGTAACAACCATGGGAATGGGAATGAGAGGTTTTTAGAAGGTGGAGTAGGTAGAATTTGGTGATGGATTTGATGGGGCACATGGGATACGAAAGAGGAAGAAATCTGGATGCCTCCCAGAAGGCCAGTGGGGTCATTTACTGGAACAGGGGCCCTGGAGGAGAAGCAGGGAGGGGACTGAGCCTGAGTTTGGAGTGCGGTACACTGGACATGAGTCGCCTATGAAACAGCCAAGAGGAGATGTCAAGAAGGTAAACGTGCAACTCCGAGGGTTCTAGGAGTGGATACACATTCAGAAGCCTCTGCCACAGGAGCTGAGTGAAGCTGTGGGTGGGGCGACTCCAGGAGGAGCAGAGGGCCTAGGAGGGAGCCCTGTGCCCCCACAACTCCAGCTGTTGCTGGCCAAGAGCTGCGAAATAGTCAGTCGAGGGGACAAGAGGAAAAGCAGGAGAGTATGGTGCTATTCAAGACATGAAAGGAATTATGTTTCAGGAAGGAAGGGTTGGACAACTGTGCTGACTGCTGCTAAGGGTTATTTTTCCAAGAAAACCTGTCTCTGTCACTCTCCCGATTACAACTCCAACCAGTGCCTCCAAGAAAGAGTCTAAGGTCCTTATCATGGAATCCCAGGCCTCTCACGTGCTTCCGCCAGTCTGCCTGCCCAGACTCCTCTCCCTGACTGCCCCCCTACAGATGAAGTCTGTGCTGTGGCCCCTGTGGACACTGACAAGTGTGTACCATCTGCTTCTCCCGCATTCCTCCCCCCATATTGCAGCTTTTGTCTGGAGATGTGCCCCACTCCCACCCTTTCAGTCCACATGGTTCTGAGTCACCAGTGCAGCCCGTGGCATGGGGCACACAATCAGGTCAATGCTAATCAAGTGCTTCACCCTCTCCTGACGGGACTGGTGAGGGGAGGGGACAGGAGAGGTGATTTAAGATGGTCCCATCAGAGTGAATCTCCTGAAAATTCTGGGACCAAGGCTCATCTTCCTTTCCAGTGGCTCAGAATCGCACAGACATGGCCCCAGGAGTGCTGGCAGCTCTGAGAACATGGCTAACATGTGAAGGAGAGCAGAGCTGAGACAGGGAGACTGGCACCAGGGACATTCTTTGCGTCTTTCCTTTAAGCCAGGCCAGAAGCCAAAATGAACTTGGAATTTTGAGCTGTGGCAACCAGTGAATGAACTCTGCTTTTCGTTTTTACATAGAGCCAGGTTTCCTGTCACTTGGGACAGAATCCATGAATCCTAACTTCTATACATGCTATTTCTGTAACTGAGAATGTTTCTGGGCTTCTCTGACTAGAGCATTTAACTGTGCTTCTCAGCATAGTCTTCTCTGACTCCTGTGAGCACTCATCCCCATGGCTTCTCATAGAGCCTGGCACCACCATGTGCCCACCGTGGTTTACACACCTGCTTCCCCAACAGCCTCAGTCCAGGGATCACGTCTTACTTCTGTATCTCTGATGCCTCATTAAGTATTTGGTGTATAAGAGTCACTTATCAAATGGTTTCCAAGAGACTCTCTGAATGAACAAATGAAATATAAGCAAGAGGCTCAATATCAAGATATCAGAAGACAAAGAAGAAAGGGAAATAAAGGTCAAATGAGTGTTTAAGCCAATGAAAAATTAAGTGTATCACCTCTAGTACTGGCCAAGTACATTTTCAAAATGTCATCATTTTAAATTATGGAAATGGCTTCTCGAAAACAAAAAAATAAATAAAGCATGTCCCCTGCTCCCAGATGGAATAAATTCATTTAGCTGTGTTTCATCAGAATAACTTCTACAATCTGGTAGTCGAAACTCATTAGGTCAGGTTGACTGATTTTTCCATAATTATTTTAAACGTTCACTATCTACAAAATTTCATCCCAAACCTGAACAGTCAATCATTGGCACCTACATGAGTAGGCTCATCACTCAGGCCCTGAACCGGCTTCAGTGCTACACTGGGTTATCATCAGATGTTTACGGAAGACGTGCAGAGCAAGCCATAGTTACCATGGAAACAGGATGCTAAAGGAAAGGATGGCTGTCATACACAAGATGAGACTGTGTATAGGAAGCATCGACTAGCCAAGAAACAACATGAGCTACTCCCAGTTAAGAATGGCTGTTCATATTCAGGTGTTGAAAACTGAGCTGTCCAAACATCTAGCAGGGAAACACGCAGAAGCCCATTCATCCTGGCCACCAATGTGGGTTTTGACCCAGATGAAACTTACTAAGGCCTGAATGAAATAGGCTGCTTCCGTTTCTATAAAGGAGTGTTTTTCAAATTAAGTTGGATTTAACTTCTAAGTGAAAAGGAGAGACACTTTTAAACCTAAATATTGTGAAGACAGCTTTTCCCTTTCAGTGCTTGCCATCTCTCACATACACTCCCATGTATGAGTATATGTCTATACATACAATGTACCTTTATGGGCCAGGACAAAACCCACTGAAATATGCAGAAGGTAGAGTTCAGGGGAGCACACACCTCATGTGTTGTCCTACTCGATTTGTGCTTTGAGTTTGAAATGCTTATTAAGGAAACTCGACAAAGACTATTTTTAGTGATAAATCTCTAATGATCCAACCGCTAGATTCAAAATTAGAGCAGGCTTAGGGATATCACTTTGTTCGTCTAGTGGCAATTGGGGCTCTCAAGGATATGTTATCTGCTGTTCCTGTGAAACCTAGGATGGACCATGGCTCTTTGTTCCTCTGTCGGTGATAAGTTGTGGAACTTTATCCCAACTGAAAGTATTATTGAGGGCTTCCCTGGTGGTCCAGCAGTTAAGAATCCGCCAGCCAATGCAGGCAACGCTGGTTCAGTCCTGGTTTGGGAATATTCCACATGCCGTGGAACAACTAAGCTCATAAACCACAACTACTGAAGCCTGTGCTCTAGAGCCCAAGAGCTGCAACAACTGAAGGACCACGCACCCTAGAGCCTGTGCTCTAGAGCCCAAGAGCTGCAACAACCGAAGGACCACGCACCCTAGAGCCCGTGCTCTAGAGCCCAAGAGCTGCAACAACTGAAGGACCACACACCCTAGAGCCTGTGCTCTAGAGCCCAAGAGCTGCAACAACCGAAGGACCATGCACCCTAGAGCCCGTGCTCTAGAGCCCAAGAGCTGCAACAACCGCAGGACCATGCACCCTAGAGCCTGTGCTCTAGAGCCCAAGAGCTGCAACAACCGAAGGACCATGCACCCTAGAGCCCATGCTCTAGAGCCCAAGAGCTGCAACAACCGAAGGACCACGCACCCTAGAGCCTGTGCTCTAGAGCCCAAGAGCTGCAACAACTGAAGGACCACGCACCCTAGAGCCCGTGCTCTGCAACAAGAGGCCACCACAGTGAGAAACCCAGGCATCGTCACTGAAGAGTAGCCCCTGCTTGTTGCAACTAGAGAAAGCTTGCATGCAGCAAAGAAAACCCAGCAAAGCCAGAAATAAATAAATAGAGGTTAAAAAATGAAAATATTCATGGAAGACCAGGACTCAGAATACAGGAAACTCAGTGCAAAGTCCAAAGGAGATTTAAAAAAATGAAAGCACAGGAGAGCTCTGCAGGATTGCCCTGCTGGTTGGTACCTTATCTGATTTTCCTCATCATCCACCAGGAAGAACCAGCGAAACTTCACAACCAGGGGGCTGCAGTTGGTGATCATGACGTAGCGGATCACCTCAGTGTCATTCAAGATACAGCCAAAATCCAGCTCCATGGTCTCAAAGGTGAGGTTGGGGTAATTCACTTCTCCACGCAGGTGCAGGATGTCCACTTGAGGGTGCTCCACATACTTGATGGCTAAAACTTCTTCGGCCACCCAGTTGTTCAGATCATTTTTGTAGGAAGGGTCAAATCTGACCAGCAGGTCTTTCACTTCACCGACCTCCAGTTTAACAGGCTACAAAGAAGACAATGGGGAATTACCAACCTCTACACTATGCATTTTCAATCTGATATACAGGACAAGCAAAGTGATTTACACATCAAGGCTGTATACTGTCACCCTGCTTATTTAACTTATATGCAGAGTACATCATGAGAAGCGCTGGGCTGGAAGAAGCACAAGCTGGAATCAAGATTGCCAGGAGAAATATCAATAACCTAAGATATGCAGATGACACCACCCTTATGGCAGAAAGTGAAGAGGAACTCAAAAGCCTCTTGATGAAAGTGAAAGAGGAGAGTGAAAACGTTGGCTTAAAGCTCAACATTTAGAAATTTAAGAATATGGCATCTGGTCCCATCACTTCATGGCAAATAGATGGGGAAACAGTGGAAACAGTGTCAGACTTTATTTTTTGGGGCTCCAAAATCATTACAGATGGTGACTGCAGCCATGAAATTAAAAGACGCTTACTCCTTGGAAGGAAAGTTATGACCAACCTAGATAGCATGTTAAAAAGCAGAGACATTACTTTGCCAACAAAGGTCCATCTAGTCAAGGCTACGGTTTTTCCAGTGGTCATGTATGGATATGAGAGTTGGCCTGTGAAGAAAGCTGAGCACCGAAGAATTGATGCTTTTGAACTGTGGTGTTGGAGAAGACTCTTGAGAGTCCCTGGGACTTCAAGGAGATCCAACCAGTCCATCCTAAAGGAGATCAGTCCTGGGTGTTCTTTGGAAGGACTGATGCTGACTGAAACTCCAATACTTTGGCCACCTCACACGAAGAGTTGACTCATTGGAAAAGACCCTGATGCTGGGAGGGATTGGGGGCAGAAGGAGAAGGGGATGACAGAGGATGAGATGGCTGGATGGCATCACCGACTCAATGGACATGAGTTTGGGTGGACTCCGAGAGTTGGTGATGGACAGGGAGGCCTGGCATGCTGTGATTCATGGGGTTGCAAAGAGTCGGACACAACTGAGCGACTGAACTAAACTGACTGATGTGCACACACATACATATACATACAGACAGACACACACATTAGTAAGAAATACATACATACACACATATATATAAATATATATATACACATACACACTTTATCCATAACCATGCATCCACAGTTTACATAAACAGCTGACATACTGATAGCAATATCTGTATGTATCCATCTCTATCTCAATCTCTATGCACACACATATTTTTCAATAGTTGAAAATGAAAGCAAGAAAAGTTTGGAGAAAAATGATTTGAAAGAAGAGATTTTGATAAACGTTGTGAGGTTCTAAGGGCTGAGGAGTTGAGAAAGGAAAGTCTGCAATGAATAGCTATTATAAAATATTCTGAAAATAATATAAAAACTGAAAATAAATTAGATTGCAAAACGCTCTTCCTAGATAAGTGGGAAATGTTCTTTGCTTAAGAAAATTTTTCTAAAGGACTGGTGGGGGGGGGGGCGGCGGTTCTGTAGACGGTGACCCAGAAAGGGATAGATTAGGTAATTTAATTTCTTTTCTAACGTCTGCAATTCTAACACTTAGCACAGTGTTATTCACTTTCCGCTGTTTTCTATTCAACTTAAAATGACACTCCAGAGCTGTACAGAGTTTGTTCAGGAGATTGTGTTTGTTCTCTTCTCTGATTCAAATCCCCATGTGTTCCTTGATACCAAGGCCATAGAAACACCTTCCCATAGAAAGCCTGGCCCTGAGTTCGCTTTTTTAGGAATCCCTTATTCCCCACATTTAATCGGCATGAAAGCCACCTCCTGGTTTTGTAGAAAGTGCCCTGAGGAAGTCAGGAAGAATACAGCACAAGAACGAATCTGTTTACAGAGCACTTTCCTCTACACTGAGTTTTAAGGTTCAGGTATTTAACCGTGTGCTTCACTGACATGATCAGATGGCTTCAGTGGATAAAACCAATTACCTGATTGAAGAGTCAGAGAGAGGGTAATGACTCCCCAGTTGGCTAATCTCCTCTGAGAGCCTTGCCAGCCACTTGGCACAGGTGGCTTGGCACAGTTTAGAAGCCATTCTTGTAGACCATGGCACCTGCAGCACTAGGCATTGTAATGCTTAGTGTTTAAATACAAAAGCACGAAGAAGTCACAAACTTATCCAAAATTTCACCAGATATTATTTCTCAGAGATCATATTTGGTAAAACATTAGTCCAGACATGATGAATGGATAAATAAAATTTTACAAAAATGGAATTAGACTAATTTATTTTAAAAATCATGTTTTCACTTTTAAAATTATGAAAAATTCTTATTTAAGAGCTATTAATTGTAAGATCATGGACTCTGGAGCCAGACTGCTTGGGTTCAAATTCTGGCTCTGCCAGTTAGTTACTCTGTGAACTTGGGCGAAGTTGCTTGTCTTTCCTAGTCTTTAGTTTCTCCATCTGTAAAACAGGAGCAGTAATAGTACCTAACTCTTTTCTAAGAGGATTAAATGAGTTAATATATTGGTGATATGTTCACAGCAGTGCCTGGCACATAGTGTAGGGTATATAAATGCCAGTTATTACATATCAGTGAACATCAACATTTTAGGAATCAGTGAACTAAAATGTACTGGAAAGGGCGAATTTAACTCAGAAGACCATTGTATCTACTACTGTGGGCAAGAACCCCTTAGAAGAAATGGAGTAGCTCTCATAGTCAACAGAGTCCCAAATGCAGTACTTGGATGCAATCTCAAAACAATAGAATAATCTCCATTCGTTTCCAAGGCAAATCATTTAATATCACAGTCTTCCAAGTCTATGCCCCTACCAATAGTGCTGAAGAAGCTGAAGTTGAATGGTTCTATGAAGACCTACAAAACCTAGAACTAATACCCGAAAAAGATGTCCTTTTCATTACAGGGGACTGGAATGCAAAAGTAGGAAGTCAAGAGATACCTGGAGTTACAGGCAAATTTGCCCTTGGGGTACAGAATGAAGCAGGGAAAAGGCTAATAGAGTTTTGCCAAGAGAACACACTGGTCATAGCAAACACCCTCTTCCAACAACACAAGAGAAGACTCTACACATGGACATCACCAGATGGTCAATACCAAAATCAGACTGATTATATTCTTTGCAGCCAGAGATGGAGAAGCTCAATACAGTTAGCAAAAACAAGACTTGGAGCTGACTATGGCTCAGATCATAAACTCCTTATTGCCAAATTCAGACTTAAATTTAAGAAAGTAGGGAAAACCATAGACCATTCAGGTATGACCTAAATCAAATCCCTTACGATTATACAGTGGAAGTGAGAAATAGATTCAAGGGATTAGATCTGATAGACAGAGTGCCTGAAGAACTATGGACGGAGGTTTGTGACATTGTACAGGAGGCAGGAATCAAGACCATACCCAAGAAAAAGAAATGCAAAAAGGCAAAACGGTTGTCTGAGGAGGCATTACAAATAGCTGGGGAAAGAAGAAAAGTTAAAGGTTAGGAGAAAAGGAAAGATATACCCATTTGAATGCAGAGTTACAAAGAAAAGCAAAGAGATAAGAAAGCCTTCCTCAGCGATCAATGCAAAGAAATAGAGGAAAACAATAGAATGGGGAAGACTAGAGATCTCTTCAAGAAAATTAGAGATACCAAGCAAGGGAACATTTCATGCAGTGTGAAAGAAAGTGAAGTTGCTCAGTCATGTTCAACTCTTTGCAATCCCATGGACTGTAGCCTACCAGGCTCCTCAGTCCATGGAATTTTCCAGGCAAGAGTACTAGAGTGGGTTGCCATTTCCTTCTCTAGGGGATCTTCCTGACCCAGGGATCGAACCCAGGTCTCCTTCATTGCAGGCAGACGCTTTACCATCTGAGCCACCAGGGAAGCCCCAAAGGAATTTGAAAAGAGAGGCCCCTTGCTGTGCCATTGTTGTCACAATGCTGTGACTCAGATTCAAACCGAGGTTGCTGTGGCCACAACACCGAGTACTAACCACTGTACAATCACGGCCAGCTACTGGAGACCTATGTGACCCCAGGGACTATACAGTCCATGAAATTCTCCAGGCCAGTATACTGGAGTGGGCAGCCTTTCCCTTCTTCAGGGGATCTTCCCAACCCAGGGATCGAACCCAAGTCTCCTACATCGCAGGCAGATTCTTTACCAGCTGAGCCACAAGGGAAGCCCTCTTCATGCAAAGATGGGCTCAATAAAGCACAGAAATGCTATGGACCTAACAGAAGCAGAAGATATTAAGAAGAGGTGGCAAGAATACACAGAAGAACTATATAAAAGAGATCTTTACGACTCAGATAACTATGATGGTGTGATCACTCACTTAGAGCCAGACATCCTAGAGTGTGAAGTCAAGTTGGCCTTAGAAAGCATCACTATGAACAAAGCTAGTGGAGGTGATGGAATTCCAGTTGAGCGATTTCAAATCCTAAAAGATGATGCTGTCAAAGTGCTGCAATCAATATGCCAGCAAGTTTGGAAAACTCGTCAGTAGCCACAGGATGGGAAAGGGTCAGTTTTCATTCCAATCCCAAAGAAAGGCAATGGTAAAGAATGCTCAAACTATTGCACAATTGCACTCATCTCACACACTAGCAAAGTAATGCTCAAAATTCTCCAAGCCAGGCTTCAACAGTAAGTTAAACATTAACTTTCAGATGTTCAAGCCTGATTTAGAAAAGGCAGAGGAACCAGAGATCTAATTGCCAACATCCATTGGATCATAGAAAAAGTAAGAGAGTTCCAGAAAAACATCTACTTCTGCTTTATTGACTATGCCAAAGCCTTTGACTGTGTGGATCACAACAAATTGTGGGAAATTCTTCAAGAGATTGGAATATCAGACCACTTTATCTGCCTCCTGAGAAATCTGTATGCAGGTCAAGAAGCAACAGTTAGAACTTGACATGGAACAACAGACTGGTTCCAAATCGGGAAAGGAGTACATCAAGGCTATGTATTGTCACCCTGCTTATTTAACTTTATGCAGAGTACATCATGAGAAACGCTGGGCTGGAGGAAGCACAAGCTGGAATCAAGATTGCCAGGAGAAATATCAATAACCTCAGATACGCAGATGACACCACCCTTATGGCAGAAAGTGAAGAAGAACTAAAGAGCCTCTTGATCAAAGTGAAAGAGGAGGGTGGAAAAAGTTGGCTAAAGCTCAACATTCAGAAAACGAAGATCATGGCATCTGGTCCCATCACTTCATGGCAAATAGATGGGGAAACAATGGAAACAGTGTCAGACTTTATTTTCTTGGGCTCCAAAATCACTGCAGATGGTGACTGCAGCCATGAAATTAAAAGATGCTTGCTTCTGGAAGAAAAGCTATGACCAATCTAGACAGCATGTTAAAAAGCAGGGACATTCCTTTGCTGACAAAGGTCCGTCTAGTCAAAGCTATGGTTTCTCCAGTAGTCTAGTATGGATGTGAGAGTTGGACTATAAAGAAAGCTGAGCCCCGAAGAATTGATGCTTTTGAACTGTGGTGTTGGAGAAGACTCTTGAGAGCTCCTTGGACTGCAAGGAGATCAAACCAGTTAATCCTAAAAATCACTCCTGAATGTTCATTGGAAGGACTGATGCTGAAGCTTAAACTCCAATACTTTGGCTACCTGATACAAAGAACTGACTCATAGGAAAAGACCCTGATGCTGGGAAAGATTGAAGGTGAGAGGAGAAGGGGACGACAGAAGATAAGATTGTGGAATGGCATCATCAACTCAACAGACATGAGTTTGAGTAAGCTCCAGGAGTTGGCGATGGACAGGGAGGTCTGGCATGCTGCAGTCCATGGGGTCGCAAAGAGTCGGACATGACTGAGTGACTGAACTGAACTATCATCCTTTTATGATCAACAGAATTGATAAGAAAGTGTGGAGAAGTCTAAGGTAAGTCTAAAATCTTTCCTTGGTGGGTCTCCTCTCTTTAGAAGCCATTGAATTCTTTGGTCAATCGTAAGACTGGTAACTTCACTAAGATATATCTACCTGTTGAATATTCTACATCATTTTGTTCCAGGACAAAGTGTGGCCTTATTTTTTTTTTTTTAATCTTAAAACAATATTTCATTATTTTTGAACAGACAGGACAATGAAAACCATGTTAAGCCCATCTCCCCTCCTGTAACTCAAGTGAACTCTTTCCCTCCCCTGAGGCGCTTATGATTACACAAGTGTCTTATCTGTCCCTGTATGAACATAAAGATATTACATGAATATAAAATAACATGTATTCCTTTATTTTTTACATATATGATAGCATACTATGCACTCCTGTTCTGCACATTGCTTTTTCCACTGGGGGATCACTCATCGGTGCATACTGAGCTGCCTCACTGTTTTTCAATAGCTGCGTTTTATTCCAGCATAAAATTCTGCTATCATTTTCTAAGCAATTTTCTATGGACAGATATTGACTCCCAGTCTTTTGTTCTTATAATCAATGTTGCAATGAATATCCTTGTATATATATTATCTTGTATATTGTGTCTATGTCTATAGGATAAATTCCTAGGAGTAGAATGACGAGGTCAGAGGGTATGGGCATTTAAAATGTTGATAGCGAGAGCTCTACTGTCTTCCACTGTATACTTCCCCAACACAGTGCCTGTTTCTACATGCCCCCTAATATACAGCATCATCCAATTTTTGCTCTTTACCAGTCTGATAGGAAAAAATGTGTTTCATAGTCATTTTAACTTGCATTTTTTCTAACATGAGTGAAGTGGGACATACTTTCATATATTTAAGAGCTGTTTTCATTTTGTGGACTCTGTTCATTTCTTTTGCCTGTTTTTCCACTGGGTTGTTGGTACTTTTCCTGTTGATTTGTAGAAGTTATTTCCAAAATTATATGTATTGCTTTTATTAAAGTTACATGTGCAAGTAATATAAAAGGTCGAACTGTACTACACGATTTATTACAAGAAACAGTTGTTCCTGACCCACTCTGGTGTTCCAACAGTCCCAAGGCCACCAGTTCTCAATTCCGGTAGCAGGATGGGTCTACGGAAGGGCTTTTTTGGTCAGAGAGGGGATGATCAGGCATTGCACACAACTCAGATACCAGGGATTATTCTGACGTATCGACACTGACACAGGGCACATTAAATTCCCGGAACATTTTGATGAGTTTCTCTGCAGAAGAGCATTTATCTTTATATCTTGGGATGAAAGCCCGCTGCCCATGTCTTCTGAGTGGAGTTGGTCAGGACAGCTGGCTGGTGCACACAGGGTCCCTTGTGTTCACAGCTGGTGCTTCTCAGCCCAGGCTACCTGGGCTGAAGGACTCACACTGCCTTGCCTCACTGGAGAATTTCCTATGCTTTACATCTTTGCCTTTTTGTCTACCCACTCCCCTCCTCATTCTATCTTATAGAATTTAAATCTCTCATTAATTGGTTACACCAACCCTCTTCTTTCATTTTATCATTCTGGGTGGCTTTCCTTTTGAACATTTCTACTTTTATCTTATTAAGATTTCAAGAGGTACAAGATGGGGTCTGACCTAAGACAGAGAAAACTGCTCGTGCCTGGATTTTCATTCTCATCCATTTGTTTTCCTCTGCTCTTCAGTCCACTCTTGGTCTCCTCTTTGAACCTTTGTATCTTGTCCTTGAGCTCTTTTTAAAGACAGGTTATATCGTCTGTCATTTCTCCGAGGCTGTAGAAAACTCCCTGTTTGTGTTTTTCTTTGCACAGGTTCCCTCGCAGGAGATTTTCATCTGCCTCTTGCTTATAATCATCTTCTCCTTTTATTTTTCTGTTCAAAGACCTCAGCTGTTTTCCCCCTCCCAGCAGTCATGCTTGAATGAGACCCTAAAGAGTCAGTGAGGAAGGAAGGGCGGGGGAGGGCGGCGGTGCAGTCTGTCTGCAATACCCTCTCATCCACTGGCTTATCCCCCATCTCCCACAAACACTTGTCTCCCCAAGCATGTCTCCATGTCTCAGTCATCTCCACTCATGTTCCACAGCAAACATCCTTCAGTCACAGGCTCCCTCTACCCTGCCTGCCCTTCCTGTCTCCTCCATCTCATTTCTCCATTAGCTGTCCCCCTGAGAGACTGAACACGATGGAGTGTGGGGCTGCCCTCTCCTTCAATCCTCTTCCCTCTGCAGCACCACCTGCTGCGGGGCCCAGTCATTCCCTCTGGTGTCCGCACATCCAGCCAAGGATGGATGATCTCGTGGGACTGTTCAGGGAACACCACATCCCCAGACGGTGGGCCAGGGGAGCTCACAGCCTCCTCCTGTGGCCTGGTTCCCATTTCTCAGTATCTGGAGATGTGCTGGCTGGTTCAGGGCCTGGGCTTTGAATTTTGGTCAAATTTGAGGGACATTAAGATCTTTTCTCTCATTGCTGGGAAGTCACTGTTTTCTAAAGGTCAGCTTCATCATCACAGGCAGGAAAGGAAGGATCAAAATAGTCAGTGAGAAGTTCTTACATCATTAATAATAGCTTTACTACCAACTGATACCGAAATTTGACTTATTTTAGATTTTTCCTCTCTGTTTCCAAGATTCTTTACACTTTTTTCTGGACTGACATTTGGCAGTGCACTGATACTGTTCTCTTCCTTTATCACACACATGGCTCCCCGCTGGGAGTTCAGACATCCTCTGTCTAGTTACCTCAGGAGTTGAGGGCAGTAGGGATTTATCAGTCTCGCAGATAAAGAAGGGTCCACCTGTTGAGAGCAACAAGTTCACAGGCAGCGTGGAAATGTTCTTTATGGCCAAGGGCTGGTATTCAGGTTCTAGGATAGTGTTAGGTTTCTGCAAAAAAAAAAAAAGAGGAAACAAACCACAGTAAGCCTTTAGCAACAAAGGTCTGATATTCATTGTTAACAGCTGATTTAGCCTTCTCTCTGTTTATATCTATGGATGTATGGATTTATATTATCTCCATCTATCCACCCATCTATCTAAATATAGGTAATATGTATCTATATATTACATAGATTCATGTCTCCATGGTCTACCATACATTAACAAGGGATTGATATAGATAAAAATACAGGTATAGAGTTGTCTATGTATGTATCTATCTATCTATCTCACTAGAAATGATCCTACGTTAAGCCAGAAAATACAGATTAGATTGTTTTACTTCCTTGTTACCTGGTTTAAAAAAACCCTAGATAAGCCATGCCTCTGAATAGAACCACTACTACTGAAGCTTCCACAGCATCATAAAACAAAAGTTTAAAAAGTTAGTGGTATTTTAAGGAAGAATCCATGCACCACTATAATGAATAAAACATTTTTTCCTTACACAGTATTTTTTTCATGCTTAAAACACCCAATTTGCAAATATACTCACCTTGCTATATCAGAAATGCTCATAACTGTTTTCTATAAAATTTCCTGATAACACTGGGAGAGGTGATTTAGAAGCACCTTTCACTCTCTTAGATCAAATTTCACTTTTCAACTGGAGAAAGCATCAGAAATGGATCTTGAACTGGAAGTTTCTGTTCAGACTGTAGTTTTCTCCTTCTGACTCTGGGATCCACATTATTCCTTATGTATCTTGGAAAGGGGGTCCTTTAATATCAGTAGGAGGGGACCGGAAACCTTAGTCTCTGGCCTCCAACGACAAGCTCCCTCTCACTCCCTGTCTCCTCCAACAACTCTAGCTTATTTTTCCCAGGCCTCAATGTTTTGATTTGCTTTTTCTTCTTGTTTGAATTTAAGGTAAATGCCCCTGATTCCATGTTTTTCTCTGTTTCTGCTCCTTTGTCCAGCATAGTCTTTCCTCTACTGGGCTTTCTGAGGGAGCTAGGGTGACCGGTGTCCATGATGCCTTAGTCAGTTCAGGCTGCTGTAATGAGTATCACAGACTGAGTGGTTTAAATCGGCAGCCATTGATGTCTAATAGTTCTGGAGGCTAGCCAGGCCAAGATCAAGGTGCCAGCACATCCGGGGTCTGGAGTGAGCCTATTTCTCGGTGTGTAGATAGCCGTCTTCTCACTGTGTCCTCACATGGCTGAGAGACAGATCATCTCCCTTGTCCCTTCTTATAAGGGCACTAATTCCATTCATGAGGGCTCCACCTCCATGATCTTATACTCTCAAAGCCCACTAACAACACTACATAAGGAATTAGGGCATCAACATACGAATTTTGGAGGGACACAATGTTCGGTCCATAAAGTTGGCTTGAGCCTTCTGCCTCAGTTGCACCCCACTAGCCCTTTGTGGATGCCTGACGTTCCTTCAGTGTTCAAACCTCCCAAGAGAAGCTGCCACTGTTCCTCTCCCTCTAACATGGTGACATGGGTCCTGGGTTCACTGTACACTCGCAGACTGCATATTACAAGTTGGGGAGGGATGGAGCAGCACCTTCAACCTTCCTCCCAGCCTGCTGGGTCACTGCAGGTAACTTTGAAGAGAAAAAGCCACACTCGGTTGTTTTGGCAAGAGGCCATTTAGAGGACAGTGATGAGAAAGAGTCGATGCACGGAGAACATGCTCTATTTTAAAATGACCCCTTCTGGCTTGTTTGTCTCGCCAAATATCAGCAGACAGGATTTGCTGCTGGACTTCATGAAGCAAACTGACTGCTAGTTTCAAATGACCTTTTCAATCCCACAGAGATGTGGTTTCATCTCTGTGGCTTATGAATGGTACAACAGTTACACAGTAGATCAAAACTGAGGAAACGGTTATAGAAAAATTCTTCTCATAGGCAGGCTTGGTATCATTATAGTCTAATGTGCTAAATCAGATACTGCCTTGAGCCGAAAACAAGGAGACAAGAATGGATAACTGGGTATTATGCAATTAAACCTGAATACCAAGACCTAACAGGTCTCCTGCACATCCTGGGTAATGAAGTCACATTTCTTCATTGCCCCTGATACGGATTCAATGTGAGCAGGAAATGAACAATGAAAAATACCATAGTGGGGCAGATTGCAAACTTGTGACATTTGGCAGGAAGTAGAGAAAGGCAAAAACAAACAGGGCCTTATGACTCAATTCATTTCTTAGTTCAACAAGTTACTGTCACATTCAAAATATTTGCTGTTTTATTCCAGTGATAAACCCAAACAAAAGACATTTAAACAGGAATATGGCTTAAGAAAATAAAGAAAAGAAAAGGGACACTATCCACATATGTTTATGAGCTTTGGAAAAAACAATCTAATAAGAAACTAAGCTGCATACACTGCAATGTCTTGCACATTGTATAGAGTAACTATTCAATAAATCTTCACTGAATTTTCTCTGAATGGCTACATTTAGAGAAAATATGATGCCACCAAATTTGGTGCAGCTGTCACCAGTAAATATCCTTCCTGATTACTTTAAAAAAGGAAGAATTTAAAACAGCAATGAAAACTTGATAGCTGCAGCAGCAATTCTTGTAGTATTTTCTTTGTGTCTCAGGGAGACTATAAAGTCAGTTTTAGTTCAGCTCAGTCTCTCAGTCGTGTTCGACTCTTTGCGACCCCATGGACCAACTCTTTGCGACCCCATGGACCGACTCTTTGCGACCCCAAGGACTGTAGTACGCTAGGCTTTCCTGTCCATCACCATCTCCTGTTCCTTACCCAAACTCAAGTCTGTGATGCCATCAAACCATCTCACCCTCTGTCATCAACCTCTCCTCCTGCCTTCAATCTTTCCCAGCATCAGGGTCTTTTCCAATGAGATAGTTCTTCACATCAGGTGGCCAAAGTATTGAAAATTCAGCATCAGTCCTTCCAATTAATATTCAGGACTGATTTCTTTTAGGATTGACTGGTTTGACCACCCTTTAGTCCAAGGGACTCTCCAGAGTCTTCTCCAACACCACAGTTCAAAAGCATCAATTCTTCAGCGCTCAGCTTTCTTTATGGTCCAACTCTAACATTCATACATGACTACTGGAAAAACCATAGCTTTGACCAGATGGACCCCTGTCAGCAAAGTAATGTTCCTGTTTTTTTAATACACTCTCTAGGTTGGTCATAGCTTTCCTTCCAAGGAGCAAGCATCTTTTAAGTTCATGGCTGCAGTCACCATCTGCAGTGATTTTGAAGCCCATGAAAATAAAGTCGTTCACTGTTTCCATTGCTTCCCCATCTATTTGCCATGAAATGATGGGACCGGATGCCATGATCTTAGTTTTCTGAATGTTGAGTTTTAAGTCAATTTTTTCACTCTCCTCTTTCACTTTCAACAAGAGGCTCTTTAGTTCCTCTTTGCTTTCTGTCATAAGGGTGATGTCATCTGCATATCTGAGGTTATTGATATTTCTCCCAGCAATCTTGATTCTAGCTTGTGCTTCATCCAGCCTAGCATTTCACATGATCTACTCTGCATAAAAGTTAAATAAGCAGGGTGACAATACATAGCCTTGATGTACTCCTTTCCCGATTTGGAACCAGTCTGTTGTACCATGTCAAGTTCTAACTGTTGCTTCTTGACCTGCAAATAGATTTCTCAGGAGGCAAGGAAAGTGTTCTGGTATTCCCACCTCTTTAAGAATTTTCCACAATTTGTTGTGATCCACACAGTCAAAGGCTTTGGCATAGTCAATAAAGCAGAAGTAGATGTTTTTCTGGAACTCTCTTACTTTTTCTATGATCCAACAGATGTTGGCAATTTAATCTCTGGTTCCTCTGCCTTTTCTAAATCCAGCCTGAACATCTGGCAGTTCTAGGTTCACATACTGTTGAAGCCTAGCTTGGAGAATTTTGAGCATTACTTTGCTAGCATGTAAGATAAGTGCAATTGTGCAGTAGTTTGAACATTCCTTGGCATTACCTTTCTTTGGGATTGGAATGAAAACCGACCTTTTCCAGTCCTGTGGCCACTGCTGAGTTTTCCAAATTTGCTGGCATTTTGAGTGCAGCACTTTCACAGCATCATCTTTTAGAATTTGAAATAGCTCAGCTGGAATTTTACCACCTCCACTAGCTTTGTTCACAGTGATGCTTCCTAAGGCCCACTTGACTTTGCACTCCAGGATGTCTGGCTCTAGGTGAGTGATCATACCATTGTGGTTATCTGGGTCATAAAGATCTTTTTTGTATGGTTCTGTGTATTCTTTCCACCTCTTCTTAATATCTTCTGCTTCTGTTAGGTCTGTAGCATTTCTGTCCTTTATTGTGCCCATCTTTGCATGAAATGTTCCCTTGCTCGTTATCTCTAATTTTCTTGAAGAGATCTCTAGTCTTTTCTAATCTTTCATTTTCCTCTATTTCTTTGCATTGATCACTTAGGGAGGCTTTCTTATCTCTCATTGCTATTCTTTGGAACTTTGCATTCAAATGGGTGTATATTTCCTTTTCTCCTTTGCCTTTTGCTTCTTTTCTCAGCTATTTGTAAGGCCTCCTCAGACAACCATTTTGCCTTTTTGCATTTGTTTTTCTTGGGGATAGTTTTAATCACAGTTTCCTCTACAATGTCATGAACCTCCACACACAGTTCTTCAGGCACTCTGTCTGTCAGATCTAATCCCTTTAATCTATTTGTCACTTCTACCATATAATCATTAGGAATTTGATTTAGGTCATATCTGAATGGTCTAGTAGTTTCCCCTACTTTCTTCAATTTAAGTCTGAATTTGGCAATAAGGAGTTCATGGTCTGAGCCACAGTCAGCTCCCAGTCTTGTTTTTGCTGACTGTATAGAGCTTTTCCATCTCCAGCTGCAAAGAATATAATCAATCTGATTTTGGTATTGACCATCTGGTGATGTCCACATGTAGAATCATCTCTTGTGTTGTTCAAAGAGGGTGTTTGCTATGAACAGGGCATTCTCTTGGCAAAACTCTGTTAGCCTTTTCCCTGCTTCATTTTGTACTCCAAGGCCAAACTTGCCTGTTATTTCAGGTATCTCTTGATACAAAGTCAGTTTAGCATCCTGTAACTGAAACCGCAATCCTACTTCTTCTTCATTCTCCACCAGTCTGTGAAATGTTAGAGTTTTCGCTTGTCTCTAAGTGCTGACACATTATTTGTTGACTTGAATTGAATCGTGTTAATACATCTCATAGAGCATATAGCCAATAAGCTCTCTTACTCATCTCCTGGCAGAGCACCTTATGCATAGTGGGTGTTCAACAGGTATTTATTTATTATGAACAATCTTACAGAACACGCTACTAGAACAAATGATTCTGAACACACTCCTTCAAGCCTCTCTTAATAAAAGGAATCCCAGTTGGTTCCCTCACGACCTAGGTAGACACTGCCACACCCAGACCTTTCGTATGACAGCACAGATCATACCTGTGGGATCTTCCTTAAGGCTTGGTCTTCCCTGTTGACTGTGAGGTTCATCAGGGAGGGACTACTCACTGTTGCATCTCTATGACCCAGCACAGGGCTTGGCACACAGTAGGTCTGGATACATATTCCACTCAGTGGCCTGTTTCAATGAATACATCTGACCATGTCGCTCCCTTCCCCAAAGCCCTCCAATGGTCACCCGGAGCAAATCCCAAAGTTCACAACACACGTCCCAGTCATGCCACACACATCTGGCCCCTGCCCACTTCTCCAGATGGACTTCATTGTCATTCTTGGCATAATCTCTGTCTAAGGTGGACTTCCAGCTTTTTTATGTTGACCAAGCTCTTTCCTGACTCAGGCGCTTTGCATGTGCTGTTCCTTACAATTCTCTCTCCATCTCTCATCACCAGACTGCTGTTTTTCAAGTCCCAACTTGATGTGTTTGCTCAAGGAAGTCATCTATTACCTCATGCACAAATAAGGTCATGTCTCCTGACACATGCTCTCACTGCACCTTGTATCTTTTCTTCATAGTACTGTTTAGGACTGCCATTTAAATAATTAAATTTTCATAGTTTGTTTACAGTCTGTAACCTCAACCAGTGTGTCTCAGCTTTGACTATGTCAGATTTTCAGCACCAACATAGCCCTCCACACATACCTGTTTTGAATAGTAAATAATTTTCTGCTGGAAACCTGCCTAGGAGTAGGCTGAGTCCTGCTGTGATATCTCCCTCTCCTCGCAACCATGCCTGCCCCCTGCCCTGAGCAGCAATCATACCATCTCTTCCTTGTCCTGGGCCTCCCCCACTTACTGCTCACCCTTAATGGCACATAAAGTCTTATACAGGTATAAGCACATGAATTAAAGAATGTGAATCAAATAGTTTAAGTCAATGATTTTCAAGCAGTATTAGGTGATCTACAAAATAGCTTAATTTGTCTCTCAGTTTCCTCCTGTATATCACAGGAAAGATATCAGAGCTTCCCACATAGATTGTTGTGAGGGACAACTGGGAAATGTGTGTAATGAACATGGCTCAACGCCCAGGACATGCCAATCAAAAATGGGTAGCTATTCTAACTGGTTACTGTAATTATCAAAAATTCTTCTCCATCCATTTCTGTACTATGATGTCAATTTTACCTATGTAGAGTAAATGATGGACTGAAATGCATTTTCAGTCCATGGAATATCCCTTCATTTTGGTCTTATACATCAGAAATGATGGAAATAGAATTTCCATGGCAATTCACCTTTCAAAGGAATGTAGGCTTAGATTAGGAATTTTTAGTTGAATGTGTACTGGCCTCTGAAGTTGAAAAAACACTTGTGGGGTGTGGGTCTAACAGGATTCCCATTGATTTAGCTTCCTAAATGAAAGTGAGAACATGTGGACTCCTGGCTGGAGAGTGCCCGGCCCTCTGCTGCACGGCCTCACTGACCTTCTCCAGTCGGTAAACGAGCTGCTTGGTGGAGAGCTGGATGAATGGCGCCACAAACTCACAGATGATGCTCACGGTCATCACCAGGCTCTTCCCCTTTTGTGTCCCAATGATGGTGTGGCATACCAGCTTTTCTTTGACTACCTGCGGACAAGATATACCAGCATTTGTAGACCTTCCACAGTTCAGAAAACTTACTTCTCACCATCAGCAAACATTCTCAACTGCTGGCCTGGGGACACCAGGGAAGAGCACAGTTTTCTGAGCAGTGCATGTCAGGGAGGGGTCTCTGTCACAGTTAAAGTCTGATTGGTTAGATATGGCCAAGGCGGATCCTGTGTCTACTTCTGACTGTCCCTGAGGGCACAATCAATTTACATCCGGTTCATCCAGTGTGTTTATGGAAGATCTATTATGCATTTGGGCTGTTAGGGACTGGATACAGTGATGGACGAGGCAGATAAAAATCCTTCATGGGCTATCACTGTGCTGTACACCTGAAGCTAACACAACATTGTAAATCAACTATACTTCAGTTAAAACAAAAAATCTTCACAGTTCAACAGTAGTTACACAATTTCGTATCAAGCTAGCTGGAAACTGACTGGAACAATTTTGCCTTACATATTTGAATATTTAAAAATCATATATGGTAACTAATACTTCTTTGGGCCCAAGAAGCCTAGATTTTTATAAAGTAGAAAGGACCCGAAGTGAATTTATATCATGAATAGCCTTTATTGAAGACTGGCTAAGGTTTCAGATGTTAATGAATTCAAGACTCATCTCATTCATGTAGCAGAACTTGGAAGAACATTCAGCAAAGCTTTTAGTAAGGCTACAACTGAATTTAGAACCCCAGCAGCTCAGATTTAATGGCTTTAAAAATAGGCAACTCCTGACAATGACATTGTAAACATGTTCCTGCAATGGACCATCAGTATTGAGCTGAGGGGCTGCTTTCTATTCATCTTCACATCCTCAGTGCCTACTGTGGTGTCTGTCATGTGTACATACTCAGTGAAAGTTGGCTGAACCCCTCAATAACAGAGAGAAAGAACACATTATACATGCCACCATGGGAAATAACTGTCTTTAAAAAACTGAGGATGTGTTTTACCTGAAAATATTCTGTGAAGAAACAATTTAAGTAAGACAAAGTGACCCTGTGACCCCAGAGGAGCTAAGCAGTGGACTGGATTTCCCATCTCATCTGCTAGGAGACAACTTATTACTGTTTCCTTTTTCATGAGGAGAAAGTTCAGCGTCACATCCTAATTTGGTAACACGAGCAGAAGCTCAGGTAACCACCGTTTCTCATTCACAAAGTCTGTCTTTGTGAAGAGGCTTATAAATGATTTCAGATTTTTATGTTTTTGATGGTTTCTAACCTCCATGAGGTGATAAGAATAAACACATGGTTGGATCTGCCTAAATGTCTTTAGCAGAATGGTGATAATGTGAATAACAGCAGAATATCAGAGTTGAAGATAAATGTGGCTCTTTTATTCATACATAAAGAGGTGATGATTATAAATGTGAATCTTTCAACTCAGGCTGAGAGGAAAGGAAGTGAAGACATTCCAATACCTGGATAGGAGAGGCAGGCAAGAGTAACTATAAAAACATTTTTTAAAATAAATATTAAGTGAATACTGCTATGTGTTAATAAGGGGCCTAGCTTTGGCTGAATGCTGGTTGTCCCTCCACCAGAGACCTACTGGCTTTGTTGATTTTGGGGACGAGAACCTACTTGAAATGGTATTTTAAGATTGGGTTCACGGCAGCTGTAGAAACAAACAGAAAACTCCACAATGCTGAGCCTTGAATGGAATGGGTGCTGCCATGGTAACACAGTGCTGTATGCAATCCTTGAGAAACCATAGCCTTCCTTCAGATAAATGTCAAGAGACTCACCTAAGAAACACAGTAAAGATTTATTTAGGAGAATAACAGCTTCTAAACATGGCATCCTCTTACCCTGGGAGTGGAAGAATAGCCTTCGAGTATCACGTCGATCGTCTGGCCTGGGGACAGCTCCATCCTGACGGGGTGGAGCTGAAACACGGGGCCGTGAGGCTCCCTGGGTGCCGGGCAGCACTGGACCCGGGGCTGGCTCTTAGCACGATCCTCCTTGGCCAGCTTCTTCTTGCTCAACTTTTCTTTTGGACAGAAATCTTCATTCATCCAGAATAACTGTTGGGCCCGACGTCCCTTGTTGGTCAACTTGAAGTGGTAGTAATAGGTGTCCAGGCTGGAAAAGAGGAGGGAGGGATTCACAGGACTTCCCTGTGGGTTGTTCTATTCAGGTCTACACCCTTGGGATTTATTCCTCTGGAAGTACTTAAAAAGTGAGCAAAAAAATAGACATTAGTTTTTTTTTTTTTTTTTGTAATGTAAAAAGGCTAAACAGTGATGCTATTGGGAGCTGCTACAGTCATAGGACAACGTAGCATCTACTCATAGGGTCATTAGTAGTCCCGGAGTTGCCATTGCCAGGGAAGCATGGTGGGGAAGTGGCTCCATCCGTCCTCAGTCCTTCTCATCAGGAGAAGCCACCATAGAACACAAAGATACAGATCATGTGAAAACCACTTTCATTTGCAAGAAACGGTTCTGAGGAGTGAAAATAAAATGCCACCTGGAGGAGAAGCTTATTTCAAATTGTGTTGAGTAAACTTCTAGTGACCAGTACAATGCCTTGTGATGGACTCAATTTGAAGGGAACTTCAAAGAGAAACAAAACATCCTCTAAGCCTTACAGTCAAGGAGATTGTAATAGATGAGGACACCAGCCAGCCTGGTCATTTTTCTTAGACTCATGTGCTTTAAAGATGCTAGTATTTCATTCACTTATTCATTCATCTGTTCCACAAATAAAGTACCTCTTTATTGTCTGGTTCTTTGCCAGCTACAGGGATTTATAAGATCTTGGAGGTGGTTTATACGTGTTTTTGAGTGTTTTTTTTTAAACTGATTATAAGCTTACTTTAAAATATTCTTTTCAGGGAAAAACTCATCTCAGGACTTTTTACATTTATTTTTAATTTTGAGGGACTTTGAGTTTTCATCTCATCTGGCCCTTCTTTGGAAAGATGTCATATCTAATAAGCAAGCTGAACCTTGATAAAAAATGAGTGCCAGTTGTCAGGTATAACCATTTTTATCTAAATATATGTCCAACAGAGCTTCCTCATTGGAGTCTTTGTAGTTAGACTTCATGGCTAAAAGTACACTTTTGGGGGAAATAACAAGTAATAAGTACTATAGACTACATAGGGTCTCTGTCACTTATTCACGGTATATCTTTTAACCATCACAGCAACCCAGGAATAATAAGTATATTACTCCCATTTTATTGACAAAGAAACAGAAGCTCTGAAAACTGAAAGTTGTTGTTCAAAAATATGCCATCAGGAAAGGTGACATCTGGGTATTTCTTTAGATCTTATGCCCCAAAAGTTGGCAAATGTTTCTGGTAAGGGACTGAATAATAAATATTTTAGACCTTTTGGGCCTTGTGGTGCATTACAACTACTCTACTCTCCACTGCAGTGTCAAAGAAGCCATAGAAGATACACGCATATGAATAGCCACGGCTGTGTTCCAATAACACTATTTTTTAAATTTATTTTTAATCTGAGGATAATTGCTTTACAATGTTATGTTGGCTTCTGCTATACAACAACACGCATCAGCCATAGTATACATATGTCCCCTCCCTCCTGAGCCTCCCTCTCACCCCCATCCCATCCCATCCCACTAGGTGGTCACGGAGCACTGGGGTGAGCTTCCTGCATTGTACAGCATCTTCCCACTAGCGAGCTGTCTAACATATGGTTTTGAACATGTTTCAATACTACTCTTCCACTTTGTCCCACCCTCTTCTTCTCCCACTATGTCTACAAGTCTGTTCTCAGTATCTGCTTCTCCATTTCTGCCCTGAAAATACGTCCAATGACACTTTATTTATAGAAACAGGCAATGGGCTGTAGATTTCCCACCTTTGCTTTTGATGACTCTTCTGCAGATTGCTGGCATCAAGATTTTATGTCAGAAAGAAGGACAGTAGAGTTTAGGCAGAGCAGAAATTGGCAGTTAAAAGCTATAGATTGCTTCTGTTTTCATAGAAAACTATCAGCTAACCCTCCAATTCTAGGAAAGCATCAGAATATCTTTTGGGCTCAGTTCATTTCAGTCACTCAGTCATGTCCAGCTCTTTGTGACCCCATGGAGTGCAGCATGCCAGGCTTCCCTGTCCTTCACCAACTCCTGGAGCTTGCTCAAACTCATATCCTTCGAGTTGGTGACACCATTCAACCATCTCATCCTCTGTCATCCCCTTCTCCCACCTTCAATCTTTCCCAGCATCGGGGTCTTTTCCAATGAGTCAGTTCTTTGCATCAGGTGGCCAAAGTACTGGGTTTCAGCTTCAGCATCAGTCCTTCCAATGAGTATTCAGGACTGATTTCCTTTACAATGGACTGGTTGGATCTCATGCAGTCCAAGGGACTCTCAAGAGTCTTTTCCAACACCACAGTTCAAAAGCATCAATTCTTCAGCTCTCAGCTTTCTTTATAGTCCAACTCTCACATCTATACATAACTACTGGAAAAACCATAACTTTGTCAGTCAAGTAAGGTCTCTGCTTTTTAATATGCTATCTAGGTTGGTCATAGTTTTTCTTCCAAGGAGCAAGCATTTTTCAACTTCATGGCTGCAATCACCATCTGCAGTGATTTTGGAGCCCCCCAAAGTAAAGTCTGTCACTGTTTCCGTTGTTTACCCATCTATTTGCCATGAAGTGATGGGACCAGATACCATGATCTTAGTTTTTTGAATGTTGAGTTTTAAGCCAACTTTTTTACTCTCCTCTTTCACTTTCATTAAGAGGCTCTTTGTTTTCTGCCATAAGGGTGGTGTCATCTGTGTATCTGAGGTTATTGATATTTCTTGCAGTAATATTTATTCCAGCTTGTGCTTCATCCAGTCTGGCATTTCTCATGATGTACTCTGCATATAAGTTAAATAAGTAGGGTGACAATATACAGCCTTGACTTACTCCTTTCCCAATTTGGAACCAGTCTATTGTTCCATGTCTGGTTCTAACTGTTGCTTCTTGACCTGCATACAGATTTCTCAGGTATTTGACACTATTTGTAGATTAAGGAGAACATGTAATTAAGTCTGGTTTGCAATATAATGTTTTCTATAATTATATCTGAATGCACTTAACAAAGAAATCTGGAAACAGAGGTATGGTACGCAATGACAATGCCCTGGCTTATGGTTAACATACAGGAAGAGACGGTTCTCCTAATATTATTTTGTCAGGCACACCTTCTCTTAACACAGTGTGTCCATCTTGGTTTCAGGGCATCAGACCGGAAGGCAAGAGCATCCCTTTGACATCTGTTCACAGTATTGAAACAAACAGGCACCAATTCAGCTGGCTCCTGAGAGTCAACTTTTGACAACTTGTGACTCTTGTGAGGAACCATGAACAAATTCCCACACATACCCTCCATGGTTAGTATTCAAACCCCAGACATTTTAAGAGTTACATTTACATCATTCTGCTCAGAGGTGTCTATACTGTACCACCTGCTATTCAAATATCTAGGCTCTCTAGCTTTTCCTGAGTGATCAGGTGAAGCCAACCACAATCATTTCGATTGTTGGTGCTATGGTAAGGAGGCAAGCAGAGGACATGACACAGGAAAAAATCACTGGCTTTGCAATACCTGAAAAGACACATTTGTAATCTAGTTTTACCTTCCCAGTTATACTCTATTTATGTTATCACTAGGTTGCATCTTTATTTTCTACATTCATGGAGAGATGTTAGCAAATTGTATTGAAATCAAAGAAGAGAAATCATGGTTGAGATTCTAAATCTGTCACAGAGAATCCACTCTAAGTTTTAGAGAACACCCTGCTTACGGACCATCTCTTCTCTAGTGCAGAGGGACACAGCTTGCAGTATGTAACCAAACTAAGACTAGAAAATGTCTTCTTGTGGCTGATGAACCACCTGGAGGAGGGAAAGTGAAGACGAGGAGGCTAGTTCTATTTACTTAAAAATAATTTTCCGAAGGAGAAGTGGTGCTTGGCTTATGCAATATATATGATATGTATAAAAATTGGTCCATGATATTTCTTTACCTAAAGTGTGCTCCCAAATTGAGTTCTGGTGCAAAGGGCTTATCTGAAACAATGGTGGAGCCAACTCCTGAAGCCTGGACAGGAATTCGGTAGGTGTTGCTATCTTCAACGTCCAAAACAATTGTGTCTTTGAATGTCAGTATGTCGTTCAAGTTGGCGGTCAGTGTCAGTTCGACATCACTTTCTGGGGGAACCATGCCTTCCTTGGGCTCAATGGTCCAAAGGGACTTTTTGTGTGCCTGCAAAACAAGACTACAAGTTAACTGTGAAGATATTCTTGGCTTTTCATTCTGCACATGTCAAAGCCCTCTATACTTCAGATGCCTGGCACTGCAGAATTCAACATCAGAGACAAACATTTTTTTGAATCAAAGCAGCTGGGTGTTTGTTGGCTTTTCTTTTTTTCAAAAAGGAATATGATTCTGAAGAGCAAACCTACAATTCTACTTTTGAATGCTCTGGGAAGATTCTTTACATCTTTTTTGTAAGATGACAGCTCAGCTCTCTAACAAACTTATACTAATTATCTGCTCTAATCTCCAAATTCTGAGACACCAACAGAAGGTGCAAAATCCTTCCTGGAATTTGGAATTTTTAAAAGAAATGTTTTTCAAGTGCAAAGTTTTCGTGATGTTATAGTAGGGGTGAACAGCTTTCATTAATAAAAACAATGTAAAATCATCTTGGTTTCTATTATTTCAAAATAATCAATAGAATTTCATTTGCTAAAATTCCAAACTTATTTTAAAACATGTTACAGGACTAAATAATAGAGTTGGAAGTGACTCCCACCAGTGTATTCCCTTTAACTGCTTAGATCCTCATAGCTCAGTCTCTTTCCTCCCCAAGGTCTTTGACTGAACAACACTTCGAAATGAAGCTTATGCTTACCATCACATTTTAAGTTGAAAACCTTCCCCCTTCAGTACTCTTTATACTTTTACCCTGCTCCATTTTTTACCATCTTCTAACATAGTACATGGCTAACTTATCATTATCCTTCTCTCCTTGCACTACAATATACATTTTCTGTAGAAGGGATTTTTGTCTCTTTTGTTATAGTTGTTCTTTTATCTATAATTATGCATGGTACATAGTAGATGCTTAATAAGTATTTGTTAGATGAACTCATATATCTGCCTTTTAATCAAATCCTGTGATGTTAGAGAACTCATTTATCAACTAAGGTAACGTATCCCTGGTTTTTAACAATCCATAATATCTGGTATATCTTCCTTACACTAAGCAGAGATCTGTTTGTTTTTGACCTTCCATATACTGGTATTTTGGAGAAGGCAATGGCACCCCACTCCAGTACTCTTTCCTGGAAAATCCCATGGATGGAGGAGCCTGGTAGGCTGCAGTCCATGGGGTCGCTAAGAGTCGGACATGACTGAGCGACTTCACTTTGATTTTTCATTTTCATGCATTGGAGAATCCCAGGGATGGGGGAGCCTGGTGGGCTGCCGTCTATGGGGTCGCACAGAGTCGGACACGACTGAAGCGACTTAGCAGCAGCAGCAGCAGCAGCAGCATACTGGTATTTGGTCCACTCCCTTGGAGCTAAATAGAAAAAATTGAATCTCCCTCTTTTGTTTAACAGCCCTTCAAATTACACCTCCAACTTAAGAAGAAAACCTCTTATGGCTCCAAAGTAAGTTGAAAATTTGGCTAACGTGTCAAGAATAATTAAAAAAATGACTCAAGCTATAAGCACCTTATTTAAAAATATAAACTCTGTGTCTTTGGTGTTAATCTACTTTCCTAGGCTGCTTTTAAGACTTTTCTCCTTGTATTTGATTAATTATGGTGCAGTTTTACCACAGTGTGTCCAGTTATGAGTTTATTTGTATATCCTGCTTGGAATTTGCTACCCTTCCAGAATCTGTGGTTTGGTATCTTTATTTCTGAAAAATTCTCAGCAATTTGTGTTTAAATACAGTTTCTGACTCATTCTTTCTTCTTTCTTTATATTACTCCATTCTATGTGGGTATGACTTTCCTAGTGTGTCCTCACAGGCTTCATCTGCATTTTCCATCCTTTCTCTCCCTGTGCTTCATTTTGGATGATTTCCTCTGAGTTGTCTTCCAGTTCAATAATTCTTTCTTCAGCTGCATATAATTCACTGTTAAACACATCTAGCATATTTTAATTTCAGGGTTTTTTTTTTATTCAGTTTTATTATTTACTTTTCTTTTTATACATTTTTCAGCCTTTGGAGATCTTTTAAAATTCTGATTATGACATTCAACTTATTAGCTACTTTTCCTCATCCTTCCCAGTTATCTACAAATTTGATAAGCAAATTGTTTTATATGTACTTAAAAGCAAATACTTTTTAAGTGCATATACCAAATACATGCTCAGTGGTTCTGAGGTCCAGATATTTTGGGACACAAAAATATCCAAAGCACAGTTTCTGCCCCCAAGAAGCTGATAATAATGACATTCAGAGAGACAACCATGCAAAACAAAAATGCAAGTCAGAAGAAGGCTACAGTGAATGTGTCTCAGGGAAATATAAAGAACAAGCTGCATTTTTGGAGCAGAAGATACTGAAATTCTTTGTATGATAAATTTCCAGACACATTTTCTTTTCTGTCTAAATATGAAATTGAGCTTAATTATCACAGAGTGTGATCCTTAACTATATTATGCCATTGCTTAATAAAATTCAATTTGTTCCATTCTCATTTTACATGTAAACAGTATCTCAAAATTAACACAAAGCACCATATCCCTATTTTGATTGTTATATTATTTAAATTAATTCTAACAGTACTGTTTTGTTTTGAGAAAAAAAATACTCAGAAACATTTATATGAGTAAATATTCATAGAAAATATTTAACGATGACTAACAATGCATTGGGAAAAGGCTGAAAACAGGAAAGATGTAGAGATCATTTCAAAACTTCCAGGATAATAATGGAGTGGCAAAATCAAGCTTTCCACTCCATTGAAGAAGAATCTGATTATCCCCTCATGAATCTTCTGTGGCTCCCTGTACTCTTCTGAGTAAGGAAGCTCTGAATAAGCTCTCTTTAAAAAAAGCAGACAGAAGAAAACAACAATTTAAAAACAAATGTAAAATATACTCTACGGGCTGGATTTGAGAGAGTATTCCAGTACAAAGTTATCCTTCCTCTATTTAATTTCTATGGTGTATTTCTCTTAGCAAAAGGAAAAAGAGAAATGTAAAAACACATGTAGCTCCATGAGGGCTGAGGTTCAATGTAAAGTTACAGATCAGAAATCTCCTGGGTTTGGAATAGAGTTGTACTGATTGATGTTCATTGTAAATAAGAAGAATGTATTTTGCAATTTGCAGTCAAGAGTTAGAAATTTCAGTAGGCAGAATCTTGTAGGATGACAGTGCCTTGGAATGTCACCATAACCCACGTCTAGCCCCAGTGTAAACTCAGAGACTGGATTTGGTCAGTGGGCCCTGAATGGTCACCCTCTTGGGAACAGGGTCACAGGTACTTAAATAAGGAGAATCTAATATTTAAACCCAAATGCCAACTTCCCAGTTAACAGCTGAGGAAAATCCTATTGCACAGATCAGAATGCTAATTAAAATTTTTCTTGGCTTGAAAGTCTGCATGGGAACTAATAAATTGCATTTTAAAATTCAAATAAATTAAATGAAGCAAAGAAGAACAGTTCTCAAGATTATAAATTGTTTATAAAGAGGATGTAGATGAATGATGAGAAAATTTTAATTTTAGTATTAATGGAAATTATAGATTTAACTCTAAGTCACAAGTCCTACTATTATTCGTAACCTTTTAATATGGGACATCTCTAGAGACATAGATAGAAAAAAAAACAAACATTAAATACCACACTAGATAAACTAGGGCTGAGATAAGATATTTGTATGCTAATTATCTCTATTCAGAACACTTGCCAAAAGAAATGTTGATGTTTGTATGACAAACTATTTCTCCAAAATATTTAAACTTTTCTCCTCATAGTAAATTAGCCCCAGTGAAATACTTTTAATATTAAGAAAACAGTAAGCAAAGTCTGCCCTTCTATAAAATTGACTTGTACTTGTGCATAATTTTATCCTAAAATATTAGTAACAAAAATAATAATTCTCATAAATTTAATTTGGGGGGTTATAGATCAATTATTACTGGCAAGATAAACTACATGATTGAATATCGCTATATTTTGCTCATGTTTAGGCTCAAAGAAATAACTTCTTTGCATCTTCTTAATTTATCCATGTTTTAAAAAACAGTGTCTGATAGCCCAGTCATAGCAATGTAGGCTTATTCTAGCATGAACTGCAAAACTCTTTCATGTATAACTGATTCACTATGCTGTCCAGCAGAAGCTACACAAGATTATAAATCAATTACACTCCAATAATTTTTTTTAAAAATAGATAACCAAAAAGGACCTACTGCATAGCACAGGGAACTATACTCAATGTTATTCGATAACCTATAAAGGAAAAGAATCTAAAACAGAATACACATACACAAACATACACACTTCAATAAAAAGTTAAAAAAAAAACAACAACAAAAAACTCATAACTTCAACCCATTTCCCAGTTCCAAAACCACAGTCATATTTGTATGTATTTGTCACAGCAGAACTCCATTCTCAGCATCAGTATCTGTCTTAGTCAGCTGCTATAACAAAGTACCATAGACTGACTGGGTGGCTTATAAACTACCAAAATTTATTTCTCACAATGCCAAAGACTAAATCCAAGATCAGGGTGCCAGCATGATTGAGTTCTCCTGAGAGCCCTCTTCCAGACTGAAGACTGTTGGCTTTTCCCTTGTGTCCTCACACAGTGGAGAGACAGCAGAGGAAGTAGCTCTCTTTTGACCCTTATTAGGGACTAATCCTTTCCTGAGGTCTCGACTCTTATGATCTCATCTAATCCTAATTACCTCCCAAAGGCCTCACCTCCTAACACCATCACACCAGAGGAGAGAGTTTCAAATATGAATTTTGGAAGAATACGAACAATCCAGTCTCTGACATTCTGCCCCAGAGCCCCTAAATCCATGCCGTTCTCATATGCACAATATATCCATTTCATCTAAATAGCCCCCAAAGCACTTGCTTGATTAACTTGTTTGGTTTCACTGGTTCACAGCTAGAGAGGAATTTTACCTCAGGATGAATGTACTCTGAGTCTTATTCATACCTGATTTAGTTGATAGTTAGCTAAGACTCTAGACCTTAGAGGTGATACTAGAACAAGTTAAGGCTGTTGGGATGGAATGAACTTATTTTTCATGTGAGAAGGACATCAGTTTGGAGGAGCCAAGATGGAATGTTATGAACTGATGTTTTGTGTTTCCCCCTAAATTAATGTTGAGACCCTCTCCTCAGTATGATGGTATCAGGAGGTGGGGCTCATGAACCAGATTACTGTTATCCTTAGAGTCACAAACCCCAGAGGAGGGCATGACAATCCACTCCAGTATTCTTGCCTGGAGAATCCCCATGGAGAGAGGAGCCTAGTGGGCCATAGTCCATGGGGTTTCAGAGTCAGACATGACTGAACAATTAAGCACAGCACAGCACAAGAGTCATGAAAGATTTACTTCATCTACTCCACTCTGAAGATACAGTGACAAGTTATGAGTCCCTGGGGTGGAAGAGGGCCCTTGGCAGAATTCAACCACACTACAGAAATAAATTTCGGTAGTTTATAAGCCATCCAGCCTACTGGTACTTCATTATAGTAGCCTGAACTAAGACACAGTCCCAAAGTACAAATACTAATACCTTCTAACATATTGGGCTTCCCTGGTGGCTCAGATGGTAAAGAATCTGCCTGCAATGTGGGAGACGTGGGTTCAATCCCTGGGTTGGGAATATCCCCTGAAGAAGGGAAACCTACTCCAGTATTCTGGCCAGGAGAATTCCATGGACTGTATAGTCCATGGGGTCGCAAAGAGTTGGACATGACTGAGCGACTTTCACTTCTAACATATTAACCATAGGAAATAACACAAAAGTGAGTTCGAAAGAGCTATAAATGCAGATAGATGCTTTTAAATGAGTCATTATAGCTTCATTTCATTGGAGTTTTTATTATTGTACATAGGAGTCTTTGATGTATCATTTTCAGTCCGATCTACACAATCAAAGTTATATATGGAAATAGATATTCCATGCTTGAGCAACCAGCTCTTCTCCTTACTTAGAACTGCTTGTTTTACTTTCAGTCTTTTTAGTCTAGGCTTTTATTTTATTTTGTCAAAGAGTTCTTTATCTCTTTAATGAAAAAATTAGTAAAATAATACAGCTGGCTCCAAGGAGAACACAGGGACTTGTTTATATAGCCAGTGAAAGGAAAAATTGCTGAAATACAATTGCTAATAAGTTAGATATTTAATTGCTTGATCTCCTATAGAACAATAAAAAGACAACATTTGATGTAATCTTTCACATTTCTAGAGGTCTTTTAGAATTTTAATGTCCAGATTGACTTTGAAAGGTACACAGTAATCTGTTTAGGTGATTATTTTAGATAAAGTAATGTCAATTGCTATAAGGGAAAGACCCCTGACACTCAATGGCTTTAAAAAAAAAAACCATTTATTTTATTATTATTCCTGTTCTCATGTATTCCAGTTGCTGGCAGGACTGAGGATGGGTTTCTGTTCCATTCAGGCATTCAAGGGCCCCAGCTAAATAGAGAACGTCATGTTTAATTCATGGCTTCTTTGGCAGTCTGGACACTGACTGACATCTGCCCAGCCAATAAGAAAATAAAGAGAATGGAGGCTCGAGGGCCAAGATTTTATGCACCAAGCCTCAAAGTGGCACAGATCACTTCTGCTCACTTCCACTGGCCAGAGCTCAGTCATGCAGCCACACTTAACTCCAGAGGAGGCTGGGAAACGTCACCCGCTCTGGTTCAAGAGGAAAGGAGGACAGGCATAGTGAACTATAAGCCACCCTCTGCTACAGCGACTTTGTGGGTTCAGTCTACTGTCATATTCTTAGGTCTTCCCCAACTGCCTTAGATCGTAGATTTTGGAAGGTGAAGAGTTCACTCCACCAGAACACAGAAGTAGAAGTATCACATTTCAACTTCTCTGGGAATTTCAGGCCTGGAGTTCATATCTATCTGCTGTTAGGACAAATGGAGGAGCAGCTAGGAGAAAAAATAAAAAATGTTCTAGGCAGGATCATCTCATTCTGATGGCCCTTCTCCCCAGATGTGTGGCCTTTGAGCACTCTATCTAGTTTGAGGCTTAGCTTACAATTAAAACATAAATCAATGCCATTTTTGTTCTTCTTTTATCAAAAAAACAAATGCCTTTCATAAGAGGGCATTGTGAATGTCAGCTTTCGTGTTCTAACCATTTATTTTCCTCCTCTAGCTAGTAACACAGGTCAACCCTCTGTCCACAGTAAAGAGAGGGTGTCACCAGCGTAAGTGCTGTTTCAAGTCAGGGGACATTAGTTTTCAATGGATGGGCACCATTTCTATTCTGATTCCTGCTGACACAGGTTGGCTGCTCTGGAAAGAAGACCTGACGTTGCTTTCCAGGGCTGAAGTGATGAGTTTTCTTTTTGATGAAGCTTATTAATCAATGTTTGGCATAAAACCAGGCAGCACAGTACATCCTAGAATCCAAGAACAAGTCACAATAAAATGCCTGCTGCTCAGGTATTGGACTGTCCTTATCAAAAGTCAGTCTCTAACCATGCTCACCTTGTGTCTCTTTGGTATTTGGCTCTTAGGGGTGTCCTTTGTTTTTAGGGAGGACTTGGTCTATGTGACATTTTCTGTTATTAGATGGCAAATCTGACTAAAGGGAGAAGCGATGAATGATAATCTTGGCTATGGAGGACACTCTGTAACCCTTTTAAAGGTTCCGATGGTTACAAAGGAGGGTTCTAAAGGAAGACAGACATTGTGGTTTGAGTCCCAGATCTGCCACTTGCCAGCTCTCACACATTGGGCACGTCACTTCACTGTGTCCAGCCTCAGTTATCCCACCTGTAGCTCATGATACTGATGACAACTTCTGCAAAGAGTTGATGATTAAATGAGGTGATGCACATACAACTCAGAACATTGTCTCGCACATAGTAAATCCCTGTAAGTAACAGCTACTGTCATCATTTTACCAAGAGCTGAAATGCTCCACATGACATATAATTATGGGCTCAATAGTATTTCCCGTGACATGTATTACCAAACTCATAAAACAAGGATAGATGCTAAGAAGCATTTAACATACAATACTCTTGTCAGAAGAGAAGCATCTCATAAGGGTTCACAGTAGGTGGACATCTAAGATGGCCCCCAAGATCTCCCTCTCCTGGTGTCCAGTTATCTTCTCCTAGTTATTCAGTCAAACACTACTGTGAAAGGTCCTGACTCAGTTGATGTTAAGGAGGAGAGATTACCCTATTGGGCCTGACTTAATCAGGGGAGCCCTTAGAAGGGACTGGGTCTTCCTAATGAGATTCCAAGCAGGAGAGGGTCTGTAGGGGGCTCAACAGCTGACAGTGGTCCCTGACTGATAGCCAGCAAGAAAATGGGACCTCAGTTATTCAACTGCAAGAAAAGAAACTCTGCCAAATCTGAGGGGGCCCAGAATGGATCTTTCCCTCGTCAAACCTCCAGAAGAGAATGCAGATCAGCCAGCAACTTCATCTCAGCCTTCTGAGATCCTAGGAGAAGGATCCAGCCAAGTCATGCCTGGATTTCTGACCCATGGAAACTGAGGTAATACATCTGTGTTGTATTAAGCCACTAAGTCTGTAGTAATTATTTACTTAGCAATAGAAAACTAATGCAGAGTTTCAAATATTTGTTTCTAAGATGATATATATAAAAAAAAAAACTTCCCTAAGGCTTCTACCAAAATTTCAGCAATAGTTGCCTCTGTTTCTTCTATGAATTGGGGCTAAAATGCTTCAGTCATTACAGTAGCTCATGAACAACACATACAGGTGGTTGGTATGCATATGTGCATATGATTGTGCAGAACACAAAAAGTTTTGATCTTTTGCATTTCAGAATTCCAGGCCCACTGGTGAGGAGTGTTAATCCCTGCTACCTGAGGTTACACATATCTAAGGCTAACATTTGCTTTTTATTTGACAACAGGGCATTAGCACACCTCTTAGCCAACACTCAGGTCCCAAGGTAAAGCAGCCAGTGCTTTTATAAGTTACCCTATTGTGTATTTCATATTTTCCACAAAAGACAGAAGTGTTTGCACATGTCGTTTTATCAATAAATGAACGCGCATACACTCAGGCAGACCTTCTATCCTGCAGAGCTAATGACTAGGAAGCTTGAAGTAAACAGCACTGTGCACTTGTCTCCAGAATGACTCGCTTGCCAGTTGAAACCTGCAGGAATTTCCTTCCACGGGATGACAGGACACAAATAACAACAGGAACCAAAGTGCAGAGTGAGGGATTTCTTTGGATTTATACCATTATCTCAGCAGATGATCAATTCTTTGTGGAACAAAACAATGAACAGTCACCGAGGCCTTTCTGTTTTTTTGTCCTCTAAATGGTATCTCTAGCCATATGGTTCTCTGCCCTGAAGTGAGTCACTTTGCTGCTTAAAATAATTAACTGAACGTTAGGAAATGAAATGCAAAAGAAATGATGACAGAGCTTTAGAAGAGAGGCACAGAGGGTCATGATTAAAAAAGAGGGCTTCAGAGTCACATGGAGACCGACAGGTCAACTGCAGACTCTGCCCATTTGTAGCCAGGCGACTCTGTACTAATTTTTAATAAAATGGGTGCCAAGCACTTTGTCTAGCACAGAATAAATACTCAGTAACTGGTGGTTATTAGGAGGTTAGCATTCAAAATTTCATGTCCAGTCCACCTCCCTGTTTGTGTCCCACCCCCAGCCTCCAGACCAACCCAACTTGTTGACAGGAATGTCTTTCACAGACCTGATCCTGTGCCTCTCCTACTGGAGATTCTGGATGGCTCTCCAATGTCTGGACCAGTAGTGCTGACTTTTCCCCTCTTTGGGAAAACTATGGAATCTCTTCAAAGAAAAATGTGCGCATGCAAACACACACCTCCCACATACAAACATACTCTAAATACATACCCCAAACTTTATATATAATTTCCAGGGCTCAAGGACCTCCAAACATGATGGATATTTGTCATCTTTTCTGTTTGAAACAAAGGCACTGTGTGCTAAGTCGCTTCAGTCATGTTCGATTCTTTGCAACCCTATGGACTGCAGCCCACCAGGCTCCTCTGTCCATGGGATTCTCCAGGCAAGAACACTGGAGTGGGTTGCCATTCCGTCTTCCAGGGGATCTTCCTGACCCAGGGACTGAACTCGGATCTCCTGTATTTGCAGGCCATCTCAGCCACCAGGGAAGTCCAATTTGTTTGAAACAAAGGCAGCCTGTGATCAAGACTGGCACATCAGATAGGAGCCTCCGGTCTGGAGGATCTCTTTCAAATTCTTTGTTAAGGAGCACTTCTGTAGGCTTACTTCCCAGGTGCTGTCAGTTTCCAACAGGCATCCTTGGCCTCAGCCACACTGGATCTCCCCAAAGGTGTGGTACACCATCACTGCATTTAACTGTGCTGCTCTTTGGAAATGTACACCCCATTTCCCTGTCCTCCTCCTCCTTACCCCTCAACTCTCCACTCGAATGTGCCCATCTATAAACATTTTTAATTTTGTGGGAGAATTAGCCACTTCCTATAGGCTTCCCTGATAGCTCAGTTGGTAGGAGACCCTGGTTCGATTCCTGGTTCGGGAAGATCTGCTGGAGAAGGGAAAGGCTACCCACTTCAGTATTCTGGCCTGGAGAATTCCATGGACTGTATAGTCCATGGGGTCACAAAGAGTCGAACATGACTGAGTGACTTTGACTTTACTCACTCACTAGCCACATCTTATGCTGTGCTTATATATAACACTGCACACTGTAATACTGTGTTGTTTTTGTGGTCATTTCTTTTTTTGAGATTGCAAATTCTTTGAAGAAAGAGATCATTCTTATGATCTTATGAACTAAGAGATCATTTTTATGTCTCTCCCTTCAGTGAGCACAATTAGTCCCAGGCATGCAGAAGATACTTAGAAATACTTGTTAGTCAACAAGTACATGGAAAATGTTCAGTATCACCAGTAAGCCAAAGAAACACAAACTTAACTAGCAATATGTGTTTTTTTTTTTTTTTCCCTCATCTGCCAGATTTAGCAAACAAAATGCCAGCAAGGGTCTGGGACAGGGTAACCTTCTTTAACACTGAGGGGGGTAGGATATAAACTGGTACAAATTTTCTAGGAGATAATTTCAAAAGACTTACCAAGACTTAGTTACATTCACGTCATTTGATCCAGCACTTGCATTTCTAGGAATTTAGTCTAAGGAAACAGCTAAAGATGGGAGCAGCAATTAGGATGTGAACATTGTTTATAGTGGTGAAAAGCTGGAAACCACCTATCGGTAGGCGATTAGCTAAATCAACTGCGGTGAAGCCCAATGATGGAATAAAGTCAGTCACTGTAAATGATCTGTGTAGGAATATTCCTTAATAATTCATGTCAGAAACTGACTATACCACACTGTTGAATAAAAATAGCTGGTAATGAAGTAGTATTGATGGTGGGGGATAGGAATACACAGACAGACACACACAGTACAGTTTTGGAACATGTACACCAAAAGCTTAATGGTGGTTATTGGTAGGGTGCCATATGAGTGACTTTTTTTCTTTTATTAACTTCTGTTTGTTCTATAAGGATGCTAATTTGTGTAACAGGGAAAACACACTTTTGTTTCTTGAATAAATTACACATCCTAAAAGGATATGATTACCCTTCTCTTTAGGGCCCATTTAATTTTAACTCTGCTTGTTCTCCTTAGTTTCATTCCCAGTTTCTTTCTTTCTTAGAAGCTTTTTCTTGAAAAAATAAATAATGCATGTCCCAGTGCTGAATTCAAATGGATTCTAATGAGTCTCTCTCTCTCCTGCACAGGACCACTAGTTACCATTCCCAGAGGCAGCCATTGTTTCCAGTTTTCTGCCTGTCTTTTCAGAGAAACTTTATAAACAAAACTAAAAAATATACATATTTATATTTTTTCTTATATACTTTTTCTTGCATAAATGGTAGCATACTTCTACATACTGTCTTGCAGCATGATTTAAAATTTTAAATCTTATTTTTATGAGATATATGCATTACACAATTTTTGTGAAAAACAGAAGTCTCTTGCACCCCATCCCACCCTTATCAATCCCCCTGTTGCTCATTAATGATGGCAACCACTGTCAATTTTCAGCATTTTCTTTTGCTGTTCGCCTTCTCATCTATAATCTACTGTTACTTCTTACCTGGGCAGTTTGAGCCCTATCCATTTGCTTCTGTGGAAGGCAATGACAGCTTTTTTCCCTTTCCCTCTCTCTCTGAGTTTGTCTGTTTTACCAACTCGTCTACATTTTCATTTTGAGTAGCTCCTTCTGAACTTTCACTTCCACAGTTATCTATTCATCTGTATGTAATGCACAGTTAAACTCATGTACTGAGTTCCTAATTTCAATTGCATTTTTCAGGTTTTCAATTCCCATTTGTTCTCTTTTATACTTTCTAGATCTCTACCAAATTCTAAATTGTGCCTTTTATTTCCTTGAGTATATTAAGCATATTGTAGTTTTATGTTAATTTGTATCCTATGCTTGGTAATTTTAAAATTAACTGTTTGACATTGTATATGAAAACTGTAGAGATATTTTGAGGCTTAGAATCATGTTGTCATCTTCTGGTAAGAACATATATTTGCTTCTAGGAAAGATGTGGAAGGAACTAGGAACCCTGGAACTCCTTCATCCAAACAGAGATTATGAGGTCTGCATTAGGTCACTTTTGTTTCCAGAAAATAGCTTTTCCTAGTCGGAACCAAAAGTTTGAGAGTTTTACCAAGTTCATTTTTCTCCAGTTTTTATCTTTCCAGCCTGTCTTGATTCCAGTGTTTATCTTCTTAGATCAATGAGTTTTCTGAAAGCTCCTTTTAGTTTTCAACCTCTTCTGGTACTATACAGAAAAGTGAAAGAAAGTGAAGTCGCTCAGTCATGTCTGACTCTTTGAGACCCCATGGACTGTAGACCCCCAGGCTCCTCAGTCCATGGAAATTTTCCAGGCAAGAGTGCTGGAGTGGGTTGCCATTTCCTTCTCCAGGAGATCTTCCTGACCCAGGGATTGAACCCAGGTCTCCCAAATTGCAGGCAGGCGCTTTACTGTCTGAGCCACCAGGGAAACCAGAGCAGTCATAAATGCTGGGTTTAAATTCCTTAACTTCCTTTTCCTTCTGGGTTGTTGTCACTGGCATTGTTGCTCCATCATTCCCTTAAACTTGTGATTTTCCATATTGTGCCCAGATTTTCTCCCTGTTCTTAGAGGGAAGGAGTTTAGAATGACAGATTGATTGAAAGGGCTTGGTCACCAAGATGCTGAGAGTTCCTATTGGTCAAGCAACTGTCCTACTTCTTAATTTGCCCCTTTGCAGGGAGTAGGGGGTAGGGGGAAGTCTGTGAGAATTTTAAGGCCAGCAGAGTTTGACTATATGAGGGAAGCAGGTTTCTGTAACTTACATAGCTCTTATGATTACACAGCTCTTAAGATTACCAATAATCTTTTAAGGCTACAAGGAGGTATCTTTCAACAGGGACAATAATGTTCTTTCTGAAAATCACTGCCTTCTCAAGACTCAGTCAAAGGTGTTCAATCAAACACAAGACATAAAGATAGTTAAATAAAAGAACTAGGACTGCTCTGAGCACACAGATATGACTTACATGGTGCCAGGAAGCATCTGCACAAATACATGAATAAAATGCTCCGAGAATCAGCAAGCTAATGAACCTAAAATTTCTCAAGTAATTTATTTGCTAATAAATCTCTTTTCTTTGGTGTAGAAGAACACATATGGATTCATCAATAAAAATGTTTTATATTTTATAAGCTGGCTTCACTGTCAAAAATTATAGAAACAAATGAAGAGTAAGAAAAAAGGCAGTAATAGTGCTCCCATCTGATAGAGCACTGTACTATGTGGATCAGTTAATTTGAAATCTTAAGGCCTCTCTGAGTGTGCCTTATTTCTTTTTCTTTCTTACCTAAGAAATAGAAAAAAATCTTAAGATATAGTGTCAAAAAAATAAAAAAGTCTTTCCATAAGCCATTTCACCTAGATCTTTTTGTCTGTCAACATTAATAATCAAAACTACCATTTATTGAATGCTGATGTTTATTTTTCACCAGGCTCTTTCTACATAGATTATCATGTTTAATCTTCTAGATGCCATTATTAGTTCCACTGAAAGAGAAGGAACCAAAGCCTCAGAAAGATTAAACAATGTGCCCAGAATTAGCACACGCAGACTTAGGGCTTGATTCCAGATGTGTCTGACTAGAACCCATACTGTTGATAGTACAGAATACTACTGCAGCTCTCAGATACTCAACCACTGTTTGCTGAGTGACTACTGTATCTAAGACCCTCAGATAAATGTTGCCCTTCTTTCCCAGACTCATTTCAATTTAATATCCTAACATTCCAGAGGAGGATTTTTTCCTTTCAAAGCATAAAACAATGCTGCATACAATTTCATCACAACCAACATTTAAAAAAATATCCCAAATGCCATTCTACAGAGAGCTGTACCATGTTACAGATGCCTCTCCAGTCTCTTTCCTTTCACTTGTGACAGAGAAGATAAAATGGCACTGAGGAAGAATAGACTTGCTCCCCGATCAACTCCATCTGATCTTTATGTATGTGTGTCAGGATTTCATACCATTAACAAACCTTTACACCATGCTCCTTAATGCATCTGTCTTTTCTCATTACATAAAAGTGTGTTTCATTTTGTACTAGCTTATTATTGAGGATGATTGACTACTGTCAGTACACAAACAGGCAGAATAAATTCTTTAGTTTTTAATGACAATGACAGCCATCCCTTAAGAGTAACATGAGTTGGTTGGTGTCTTAGTTGATGTAGACTGCTATAACAGAATACTATACTGGGTGGTTTACAAACAACAGAAATTTATTTCTCACTGTTCTGGCTGGTAGTCTGAGATTAGAGTGTCAATATAGTCAGGTTCTGGTGTGAGGTCTCTTCCAGGTTGTAGACTGCCATTTTTTTCTTTGTATCCTTAAGTGATGGAGAGTGTGAGAGAGCTCTCTGGGGTTTCTTTTGTGAGGGCACTAATCTCATTCATGATGACTCTATCCTCATGACCTATTTACCTCACCAAAACTTCACCTCCTAATACCATCACACTGAGGGTTAGGATTTCAATACATGAATTGATGGTGGCAGGGGTTGGGGGGTGGCACAGGGCACAAACACTTAGTCCACTGTAGTTCTGCTGATGGTGATGCTGGCGATGGGGAAGAAGTTATAGATTTGTATGGAGGAGGGAAAGTAGAACTTGAAATAAAAAAGCCACATTTGGTCCATATGAAGGAAATTTTGCCTTAATCTCCCTCTGTGGTGACAAGTATTAAGTGTATGCCTGAATAACAACTAATTAGCAAAAACAATTTGCTAAAGCTAATTAAGAGCTGGAATAGGCAGAATGAAGATGGAAAAGCTTATAAAGCATGCAGGAAACCAATATATTTTTCTTTTATTTTCTGGCAAGCTCTTTCACGACAAGGAAATCAAGCCTCCTTTCATTCTGGCTTGAGCTTATACTTGAATTAATCATATTTAATCAGTAGAGCTGTCACTCTAAATTCAGGGAAGGTGCTGACCCATCATGTAATCAATAGCTTTCCTTCTCCTAGAGTAGTTTATAATCAGTATGACCTGCTGGAATCTGTCTTATGAGTTTCACATTTAGTTATGCCAAAGTAAAAAAAGTCTCAAATGAGGGTCGGCATGAGGGGCTTACAGCTGTCTGCCAAGTACAAACCTTTGCTTCTGGAAGTCTCTTGACATCACTGCCACTGGTAGCCTCTTGTGACTGAAAGAGTCACTTGGTAGGCTTAGGGAGAGGGTGGTCCATTTTGGAATGGCTATGACTTTTACATGGTAAGAGAGAAGATGCCCATCTTGATAAATTAGGATGTTATCCTCTTATTTCCTTATTCCTGTGAGTTTATTCTATAGATTTTGTTCACAATTAAGGCTAAGACATAAGAACTCTGCTCTCTCATAAAGATACATTTTAGTGTCTTTTGTCGGTGCTCACTAGTAATATGTTAAACATTATAAAAATAGTTAAGAGGTTTGATTATAAATCAATGAGTTTAAGTGTTAAAACATGTCTTTTAGTTTAATACACAGAAAAAAGATAATACTTTGAAAAAATGAAAAGCCAGGCATAGTTGTCTCCATGTCTTAGCAATTGTCAATAATGCTGCTATAAACATAGGCGTGAGTGTGTCTTTTTTAATTAGTGCTTTTTTTTTTTTTAGAGACATACCCAGGAGAGGGTTATAATAAAGAGGAATTAGGGATGAGAATAACACAGTTTAATGCAGTTGAACTATGTAAATCTCTGCTTCTGTAGATCATTTTCAAAGACATGCTGCTGAAATAAGGCCACTGCCCCCAAGATACAGGCAAAGCTGTGTTTTCGTCATGTGACAGCGCACACTCTACTCACCATACGTGCCTTGAATAGTGCGGGGATGAAGGACTGGTTAGACAACTTGAGAACCCTGAGGGAGTCCTTCAGGACGTAGATATTGCCAAAGTCAACTTGACTGGGATGTACATAGATAACTGGGCCTTCTCCGATGCTCTTTAAGTGACATACCTGCAGTCCATGCAAGAGAAAGAATACAGGAATGGCTGAAATGGTGGGCCTTTAAAATCAAATTGAAACGGAACCTTCTAAGCATCCCTTTATAAAAAGCAGGGACATAAAAGGTTGCTATTAGAATCGACGGTCCTTCTCCCTGATATTATGTAGTGAAAGGCCACAAGGATGGCCCCTCTGATCAGACCCGTGGATCTAGCATGGAATTCCTCCCTTAAAATAAAGCTTTGCTTCCCTGGGTCAGCCCAGAGCCGTGCACCGATGGGAAACCAGAATGACAGTTCAGTATGTGCCACCAGAACTCCAGCCTCAGGAACACTGAGGGGTTAAGGACCAGCACTTCAGGGCTGGATGTGGCTGGACTGAGTCCCAGTCCTTTTGCTGTACTAGCAATATGACAAGGTTACCCACCATGCAAAGCTGTGCAGGTTGGGGACTGAAATTCGCCTTGCTCTCCTTCCTTTCTGCTATGCTCTCCGCCAGGCACTCTGTCTGCCCAAGGAAGGGGGTCTTTTTCTTTCATAAAATGTTTCCTGCTCAGCAAGGTACATCTGTGCTGCATCTGTGCAGGGCAGGTGTGTAGGCTAGCAGGTTACCTGGATGTGGCACCTTTCAGCTGGCCTGCCTTAATGACGCTGCTTTATGTCAGATGGCTTATCTACATGATCTTATATGGAAGAGATAAAAGCAAAACCCTAGTTTATTATACTCTCTAAGCAATCAGAATCACTTCAAACAAATGCATGTTGACACCACCCAGCTTCCAAGTAAATCCGATGGCTAGGAATTCATAGCCTATTGGGTAACTTCCTTCAAGATTCGTCCTTTGATTCAGCTCAAGCAGCAGACAGCTTTCCATGTCTCCCTTTTCTCAGGCTTGGAGTAACTGAGGTTCATCGGTGGTATAAGTCCAAGAATATAATAGGATATGCTGTAGCATAAAGTTGTGTATACATATCCAATAACCTACAGGAAAAGATCTGGTGAGCAGTGGAGGAAATCAATCTCAGAGACCACATGTAGCAAGCTAGGGATACCTAGCTTTGTAGTAGGAACAATTGAGAAGGGGTGTGCTGGTCCTCTGTCCTCAGAGATTCTGGTTTCATGGGTCTGGAGAGGGGTCAGGTGTGTCTGTATGTGTGAGAAAAATCAATTGCTATAAAGCACCATTTTCAGATGTATCCACAAAACAGATTCCCAAAGTAACAGCCCTGGTATTTTACCACTGCAGAGAGAAAATGAAAGACTCTAGAAGACCAACAACTAGAGGATACGCAAATACAGTGAGTACCTTACAGGTAAAGGTTAGAATGTCCCCACAAGAAGCACGGCACTTAGAACTGCAATTCTGAAAACAGGCACTCACCATCGGGGGATCCTGGCTCCCAAAGGTGGAGATGTAAACTGTGGACCTGTATTCCCCAGGGACTTGGGTCTCCAGGGTCAGAGGTATGTGAACTGTGCTGTGCGGGGGGATGATCCCACAGGGCGTGGGACTAGACAGCAGCACAGCGGGCACATCCTGATACACCTAGTGGGGGAGAGAAGCTAGAAGGATAAGCAAGCCTCAGGTTCAGTATGAAACCAGTAGCACATGACATTATTTTGAAAAAAGCATTGTCCTGAATCCACAGAGGGTCTTATAATGTACCCTTGTTAAAGCAAGCGAATGGGGATGACCACCTCAATTCAGCCAAAAGGAACTCTGGCTAAAAGAGGTGCACAAGCCCCAAATCCAAAGTGTGCGACCCAGAAAAGTGCAGAATCATCCACAATGTGAGTTAGCTCAGGACAACGGCTTCCCACGGCCAAATTCCTTGAACAGGCCTTTTGCACCTTCATGCTTTAATCCCCGTCCACTTCACCCCTGTACACTCCATCAGTAGAGGCCACTGGCATTTCCTGAACACGTGATACTGCTTTCACCTCCAACCTTTTGCAGTTGCCGTTACTCTTTCTGCAATGCCCGTACCCTCTGACCTGCCCCCAACTCATCCTGAAACCCCCAGGGGTGTCCGGGCCCTAAAGTCCAGGCACTTCCTTTGTTCTCAGGGAGCATCCCTCAGTCCCTTTCCTCAGCATGCACTATTAACATGTCCATCTTCTCCAAGGGCTATAAACGTCTTAAGCCATGACCTGGGCCTCTCTCCTCAATACCTGCCCACTTTCTGGCCCAAAACACATGCTCAGTATATGTTTTTTAAATGGAAAAAACAGGTAGGTGAATGAATGAATGTTGTCCATTGTTTACTAGTGTGTGTTCTGCAGCACATTACTAAGTTTTTATGTAACACAAATAAAACTTTAAAAATCCCATGCTTGGGAGCCCACACCCAAGCCACTGCCTGGGCCACTCAGTCATCCACCTGGACACCGGAGCGGGCTGCCAGGCCACCACCGCAGTTGTTCAGGTTTGAAAGAAGCCACAACATACAACTCTAAGCCACAGACATACAAGAGGGACATTTCCTTAAACAAGAGTCACCCCTGAACGAGATCAAGCCTGAGCCTTTGGAGTGGGAGCACTGACTCCAAGACCCTAGACTACCAGAGAACTAACCCTAGGGGGTATCATATAGTGAGAATTTGTACAAAGGAAACCACCTGAATATAAGACCCAGCATCACTCAACTGCCAGTAGCGCCCCCTGGGCAGGACACCTCATCCAAACAACAAAAATACAAACCCAATCAACAGCAGACAGGATCACCACCTCACTCAGCCTTGCCCATCAGAGGAAAAACAAACAAAAACTCAGCACAAATCTTACCCTATAAGAAGCTTACACAAACCACTGGACCAACCTTAGGAGGGCAGAACCAAAAGGAAGAAAGAATTCAACCTTGAAGCCTGGAAAAAGGAGACCTCAAACACAATAAGTTTAAAAAAATAATGAAAAGGCAGAGAAATGCTGCACAAATGAAGGAACAAATTAGAAACACAGATGTCCAAATAAATGAAGAGGAACTAGGCAAACTATCTGAAAAAGAATTCAGAATAATGATAGTAAAGTGATCAAAAACCTTGAAAACAAAATGGAGAAAGTGCAAGAAACAATTAACAAAGACCTAGAAGAATTAAAGAATAAACATGCAGAGACAAACAACACAATTACTGAAATTAAAAATACTCTCAGTTCAGTTCAGTTCAGTCACTCAGTCGTGTCATACTCTAGAAGGAATCAATAGCAGAATATCTGAAGCAGAACAAATCAGTAAGCTGGAAGATAAAATGGTGGAAATAACTTCTGAAGAGCAGAATAAAGTAAAAAGAATGAAAACAACTGAGGACAGGCTCAGAGACCTCTGGGACAACATCAAATGCACCAACACTTGAATTATAGGGGGTCCCAGAAGAAGAAGAGAACAAGAAAGGATATAAGAAATTTTGAAGAGATTATAGTTGAAAATTTCCCCAAAATGAAAAAGGAAATAGTCAATCAATTCCAACAGGCACAAAGAGTCCCATACAGGATAAACCCAAGGAGAAACATGCCAAGCCACATACTAATCAAACTGCTGCTGCTGCTAAGTCACTTCAGTCGTGTCTGACTCTGTGTGACTCCATAGACAGCAGCCCACCAGGCTCCCCCATCCCTGGGATTCTCCAGGCAAGAACACTGGAGTGGGTTGCCACTTCCTTCTCCAATGTGTGAAAGTAAAGACTGAAAGTGAAGTCACTCAGTCGTGTCCGACTCTTAGCGACCCCATGGACTGCAGCCTACCAGGCTCCTAGTCAAACTAACAAAGACTAAACACAAAGAAAGGATGTTAAAAGAAGCAAGGAGAAGCAACAAGTAACATACAAGGGAAACTCCATACGTTTAACAGCTGATCTTTCAGCAGAAACTCTGCAGACCAGAAGGGAATGGCAGGATATATTTAAAGTACTCAAAGGGAAAAATCTACAACCAAGATTACTGTATCCAGGAAGGATCTCATTCAAAACTGAGGGAGAAATCAAAAGCTTTTCAGACAAGCAGTACCACCAAACCAGCTTTACAACAAATGTTAAAGGGACTTATATAGTCAAGAGATACAAGAGAAGAAAAAAGATCTACAAAATCAACCCTAAACATTTAAGAAAATGGCAATAGGAATATATATGTCAATAATTACTTTAAATGTAAATGGAATGCTCCAACCAAAAGACACAGACTGGCTGAATGGATACAAAAACAAGACCCATATATATATGCTGTCTACAAGAAACCTACTTCAGACCTAAAGACACATATAGACTGAAAGTGAGAGGATGGAAAAATATATTCCAAAAATATACTTGCAAATGTGAAGCAAAAGAATGCCAGAGTAGCAATCTTCATATCAGACAAAATAGACCTTAAAATAAAGAAGATTACAAGAGATAAGGAAGGACACTACATAATGATCGAAGGACCAATCCAAGAGGAAGACATAACAATTGTAAATATCTATGCACCCAACATAGGAGCATCTTAATACATAAGACAAACACTAATAGACATAAAAGAAGAAATTGACAGTAACACAATAATAGTAGGAGACTTTAACACCCCACTTACACCAATGGACAGATCATCAAAAGAGAAAATTAATAAGGAAACACAAGGCTTAAATGATACATTAGATGAGAGGGATCTCATTGATATCTTCAGGACATTTCATCCAAATGCAGAAGAATACACCTTCTTCTCAAGTGCACATGGAACATTCTCCAGGATAGACTACATCTTGGGTCACAAATCAAACCTCAGTAAATTTAAGAAAATTGAAATCGTATCAACCATCTTCTCTGACCACAACGCTATGAGACTAGATATCAATTACAAGAAAAAAAAACTGTAAGAAACACAAACACATGGATATTAAACAACACGTTTCTAAATAACCAACAGGTTACTGAAGAAATCAAGAGGGAAATAAAAAAATTTCTAGAAACAAATTACAATGAAAACACAACTCAAAACCCATGTGATGCAGCAAAAGCAGTTCTAAGAGGGAAGTTTCTAGCCATACAATCCTACCTCAAGACACAAGAAAAACATCATATAGACAGCCTAACTTTACACCTAAAACAACTGGAAAAATGAAGGAAAAAAATCCTCACAATTAGTAGAAGGAAAGAAATAAAGATCCGAGCAGAAATAAATGAAAAAGAAATGAAAGAAACAATAGTAAAGATTAATAAAACTATAAGATGGTTCTTTGAGAAGATAAACAAAATTGACAAGCCTTTAGCCAGACTCATCAAGAAAAGAGAGAAGAATCAAATCAACAAAATTAGAAATGAAAAAGGAGAGCTTACAACAGACAATGCAGAAATACAAAGGATTATAAGAGACTATTATGAACAACTATATGGTAATAAAATGGATAACCTGGAAGAAATGCAAAGATTCTTAGAAAAGTTCAATTTTCCAAGACTGAGTAAAAATAAGTAAAAAGTCACTCAGTCGTGTCTGACTCTTTTCGACCCGGTGGACTATAGCCTATCAGGCTCCTCCGTCCATGGGATTCTCCAGATAAGGATACTGGAGTGGGTTGCCATTTCCTTCTCCAGGGGAGAAGTTACTGCTGCTCCTAAGTCACTTTAGTCGTGTCTGACTCTGTGCGACCCCATAGACGGCAGCCCACCAGGCTCCCCCGTCCCTGGGATTCTCCAGGCAAGAACACTGGAGTGGGTTGCCATTTCCTTCTCCAATGCATGAAAGTGAAAAGTGAAAGGGAAATCGCTCAGTCGTGTCTGACTCTTAGTGACCCCATGGACTACAGCCTACTAGGCTCCTCCATCCATGGGATTTTCCAGGCAAGAGTAACTGGAGTGGGGTGCCATTGCCTTCTCCTCCAAGACTGAACCAGAAAGAAATAGAAATTATGAACAACCCAATTACAAGCACTGAAATTGAAGCTGTGATCAAAAATCTCCCCCAAAACAAAGGCCCAGAACCAGATGGCTTCACAGGAGAATTCTATCAAACATATAGAAAAGAGCTAATGCCTATTCTTCAAAAACTCTTTCAAAAAATTACAGAGGAAGGAATACTTCCAAACTCATTCTACAAGGTCACCATCATCCTGATACCAAAACCAAAGACAACACAAAAAAAGAAAGCTACAGGCCAATATCACTGATGAACATAGATGCAAAAATCCTCAATAAAATTTTAGCAAACAGAATTCAGCAACACATCAAAAAGCTCACATACCATGATCAAGTTGGGATTATTCCAGGAATGCAAGGATTCTTCAAAATACCCAAATCAATCAATGTGATACACCATATTAACAAACTGAAAGACAAAAACCAAATGATAAAGCTCAACATTCAGAAAACGAAGATCATGGCATCTGGTCCCATCACTTCATGGCAAATAGATGGGGAAACAGTGGAAACAGTGGCAGACTTTATTTCTCTGGGCTCCAAAATCACTGCAGATGGTGACTGCAGCCATGAAATTAAAAGATGCTTATTCCTTGGAAGAAAAGTTATGACCAACCTAGATCAGATCAGATCAGTCGCTCAGTCGTGTCCAACTCTTTGCGACCCCATGAATCGCAGCACGCCAGGCCTCCCTGTCCATCACCAACGCCTGGAGTTCACTGAGACTCACGTCCATCGAGTCAGTGATGCCATCCAGCCATCTCATCCTCTGTCGTCCCCTTTTCCTCTTGCCCCCAATCCCTCCCAGCATCAGAGTCTTTTCCAATGAGTCAACTCTTCGTGTGAGGTGGCCAAAGTACTGGAGTTTCAGCTTCAGCATCATTCCCTCCAAAGAAATCCCAGGGCTGATCTCCTTCAGAATGGACTGGTTGGATCTCCGTGCAGTCCAAGGGACTCTCAAGAGTCTTCTCCAACACCACAGTTCAAAAGCATCAATTCTTTGGCGCTCAGCCTTCTTCACAGTCCAACTCTCACATCCATACATGACCACAGGAAAAACCATAGCCTTGACTAGATGAACCTTTGTTGGCAAAGTAATATCTCTGCTTTTGAATATGCTATCTAGGTTGGTCATAACTTTCCTTCCAAGGAGTAAGCCATGAAGTCTTTTAACTTCATGGCTGCAGTCACCATCTGCAGTGATTTTGGAGCCCAGAAAAATAAAGTCTGACACTGTTTCCACTATTTCCCCATCTATTTCCCATGAAGTGGTGGGACCAGATGCCATGATCTTCGTTTTCTGAATGTTGAGCTTTAAGCCAACTTTTTCACTCTCCACTTTCACTTTCATCAAGAGGCTTTTTAGTTCCTCTTAACTTTCTGCCATCAGGGTGGTGTCATCTGCATATCTGAGGTTATTGACATTTCTCCCGGCAATCTTGATTTCAGCTTGTGTTTCTTCCAGTCCAGCATTTCTCATAATGTACTCTGCACATAAGTTAAATAAACAGGGTGACAATATACAGCCTTGACGTACTCCTTTTCCTATTTGGAACCAGTCTGTTGTCCCATGTCCAGTTCTAACTGTTGTTTCCTGACCTGCATATAGAGGCAGATCAGGTGGTCTGGTATTCCCATCTCTTTCAGAACTTTCCACAGTTTATTGTGATCCACACAGTCAAAGGCTTTGGCCTAGTCAATAAAGCAGAAATAGATGTTTTTCTGGAACTCTCTTACTTTTTCCATGATCCAGCGGATGTTGGCAATTTGATCTCTGGTTCCTCTGCCTTTTCTAAAACCAGCTTGAACATCAGGAAGTTCACGGTTCACATATGTAGATAGCATATCGAAAAGCAGAGACATTATTTTGCCAACAAAGGTCCGTCTAGTCAAGGCTATGGTTTTTCCAGTGGTCATGTATGGATGTGAGAGTTGGACTGTAAAGAAAGCTGAGCGCCGAAGAATTGATGCTTTTGAACTGTGGTGTTGGAGAAGACTCCTGAGAGCCCCTTGGACTGCAAGGAGATCCAACCAGTACATCCTAAAGGAGATCAGTCCTGGGTGTTTATTGGTAGGACTGATGTTGAAGCTGAAACTCCAATACTTTTGCCACCTCATGCAAAGTGCTGACTCATTTGAAAAGACCCTGATGCTGGGAAAGATTAAGGGCAGGAGGAGAAGGGGACGACAGAGGATGAGATGGTTGGATGGCATCACTGACTCAATGGACATGGGTTTGGGTAGACTCTGGGAGTTGGTGATGGACAGGGAAGCCTGGTGTGCTGCGGTTCATGGGGTCGCAAAGAGTCAGACATGAATTAGTGACTGAACTGAACTGAACTGATAATCTCAATAGATGCAGAAAAAGTCTTTGACAAAATTCAGCACCATTTATGATTAAAACTCTTCAAAAAATGGGCATAGAAGGAACCTACCTCAGCATAGTAAAGACCATATATATAAGCCTACAGCAAACATTATTATCAATAGTGAGAAACGGAAAGCATTCCCCCTAAGATCAGGAACAAGACAAGGGTGTCCACTCTCACCAGTATTATTCAACATAGTTCTGGAAGTACTAGCTACAGCAGTTAGAGAAGAAAAATAAATAAAAGAAATCCAGATCGGAAAAGAAGAAGTAAAGCTTTCACTGTTTGCAGATGACATGATACTGTACATAGAAAACCCTAAAGATAGTATCAGAAAATTAATAGAGCTAATCAGTGAATTTTGCAAAGTTTCAGGATACAAAATCAATACACAGAAATCACTTGCATTTATATATATTAACAATGAAATATCAGAAAGAGAATTTAAGGAATCTATCCCATTCACCACTGCAACAAAAAGAATTAAATATCTAGGAATAAACTTACCTAAGGAGACAAAAGAAGTGTACACAGAAAATTATAAGACACTAATGAAAGAAATCAAAGATGACATAAACAGAAAGAGAGATAGTCCATGTTCCTGGGTAGGAAGAATCAACATGGTGAAAATGACTACACTACCAAGTGCAATCTACAGATTCAATGTGATCCCTATCAAATTACCAGTGGTATTTTTCACAGAATTAGAACAAAAAATTCCACAATTCATATGGAAACACAAAAGACCCCAAATAGCCAAAGCAGTCTTGAGAAAGAAGAATGGAGCTGGAGGAATCAGCCTTCCTGACTCCAGATTATACTACAAAGCTACAGTCATCAATATAGAATGGTACTGGCACAAAAACAGAAATATAGACCAATGGAACAACACAGAAAACCCAGAAATAAACCCATGCATCTATGGGTACCTTATTTTTGACAAAGAAGGAAAGAATATACAATGGGGCAAAGACAGCCTCTTCAATAAATGGTGCTGGGAAAACTGAACAGCTACGTGTTAAAGAATGAAATTAGAACACTTCCTAACACCACACACAAAGATAAACTCAAAATGGACCAAAGACCTAAATGTAAGACCAGAAATTATAAAACTCTTCAGTTTAGTTCAGTTCAGTCACTCAGTCGTGTCCGTCTCTTTGTGACCCCATGAATCGCAGCACGCCAGGCCTGCCTGTCCATCACCAACTCCCGGAGTTCACTCAAACTTATGTCCATCGAGTCCGTGATGCCATCCAGCCATCTCATCCTCTGTCGTCCCCTTCTCCTCCTGCCCCCAATCCCTCCCAGCATCAGAGTCTTTTCCAATGAGTCAACTCTTCGCATGAGGTGGCCAAAGTACTGGAGTTTCAGCTTTAGCATCATTCCTTCCAAAGAACACCCAGGGCTGATGCAGCCTAAACCTGCCTTGGTTCTGTGGCCCCAACACTGGTCTTTTGGAAGTCCAGTGCACTATTCATTGCACCATGGAGTCACCTCACTGGTTTTTTATTTTGCAATTGTAGCCAAATAAAACCATTTGATTTTCTGCATGAATTTTTATTAGAGTAGTACTTATAGAATTGAGTCTTAAACCCAAACACTTCCTTGGTAAACTGTATCTCATTAGTCACTTTTCATTTACTCGAGTCTATACAGATATTTTTGAATTGTTTGTCCAAGTGTTTAAGTGCTTAATCTCCCACCTAGATAGGTATAGTGCTTAGTCTCCCACCTAGATAGGTATAATGGCATGTGGATAGATCCATTTCATAAAACATTACGGAACAGTTCCTCCTTTCTCCTTCATATATTATCTCTAGCTTTCTGGTACAAAAAGTTCATTTATAAATACTGTATTAGCATATCTTAGTGATTCTGTTCAAGTCACAGCCATAGAGATAAATGAGAACTCCCAGCTCTGCCTTATTTCCCATGCATGGTGAATTCACAGGCAATAATTTGCAGGTGCAACTTCTGCATGTTGGCCTAATTGACCCTTTCCCCTCTTTATCAAAGGCAATTTCCCTCGGAAATTAACAACTGTTTCCACCTGCAGCTGCTCACTTATACAGGGGGCAATCCAGCTGTGGCTTTATAACCCCACCCCCAGGTTATCCCACAGTTAAAAATCAGAATTACGTAGATCATGTGGTCAGGAAAATGGCTCTTTCAAAGGACTTCTCTTTCTCACTGAAGGAATTCAACTGAATGAAAAGCAACACTGAAAACGGATAGATTAACTTGCCTGAGGCAGGACCCGGTAGCATCCTGGGAGGTTGTCATCATTGACAAGCTGGATCGTTTTCTTATATGGATACTTCAGGAAGCAACGCCCGAAGTCCACCTCTGTATTAACCACATGGAGGTTAGGTACAATACACCTGCTCGAGGGAAGGAGCCCATTAAAGAATTCAAAAGGATGAAGGGAGAGCTTGTTTACATATGGAGGACACAGAGTCCCAAGTTAAACACATTTGTCACTGTCACACAGTAGTTTTCCTCTAATAACTACATTAATCATTTTCACATCTTCTCTCCTGTCATCTCTAAGCCCCTAGTAACCACTTTTTAATAAAAAAAGGGCTAGAAGCAGGACTCCTTAAACACTGTCTTCTGTGGGTAATGACTAACATTTCCATTGTTTTTCATATTTGGCCTTTTCTCTGGCGAGGAGCCCCCAAAGCACAAGTTCCTTAGGATAGTGCATCTGTTTCCGTGATAAACAGGGTCCTGACTCGCTGTGACACTTTGGACCAGTCAGAGTCCCCTGAGGACCAGCAACAGCTCGCACCATCTAAATAATGGTAATAATTCTAATTTCCATGCGGAACAGCTGCCTCAGATCAGTGGGCTCAGGCAGCTGCTCGACCCAGAACTGGCACTGTGACAGTGGTGCTCAGTGTGAAGGGGGTGTTGTGGGGGAGAGGAGGGAGGGATGGAAGGCCTGTGTGTGCAGACTGGCCTGTTATTAGGTGGCCTGGGTTTTCTTTTGCCTCTGTTAAGTGCCCAGGTCTGCCCCGCCCTGCTGCAGTTGCACGGCGCAGTGCCATGGTGAGGAGTGCCGGCGTGTGAATCAGGCAGAGCCAGGTGCAGATGCCGACCTCACCGAGCACAGCTGGAGCCAGCTACTCTCCCTCCCAGAGTCCCATTTTTGCTCATAGGTAGAAAGAAGATAATCTGAGGGACTGACATTAGCATCAACTCTTCCTGGGGCAACACAGAAGATGGTGTGAATGAAGGGACGGCGCGGGACCCCCTGATGGCTCAGTATGAGAGGATGAGCCTGCGGTCCCTGCCCGGCCACTCGCACTGCTGGCTCTCTGGGAGAATCACTTTAGGGAGCACGTTCTGAAAGTAGCTCCTCTGTTGAGAGTCTGAGCAGTCCTTACAGACTGCTCCAAAAGTAGTGATATAGAGTCTTGACCGCAAGTTCGGGTTTTAGCGCAAGATGAGGGTTCACTTTTAGTTAGAATGGGCGTTGTCAGTTGACCCAGCGATTCTGGTAAAGCTTATCCTTTACTGCCTGAAACATCGGGGCTGACAGGACTCTTAGCATTTGACTTGGTCACAGAGTATACATGCTAGAAAACTCATAGCCTCCTAGAACCCATCCCCCACTTTTTTAAAATTCAGGATTTTCTACTTAGAGCTGCAGGGAAAAGGCATTGGAAAGTATCAGAATAAAAGAAAAATAGAAAAGAAATGCAAGCCTAGACAAAAGGTCAAACTTTGGGATAGAGAAGACCAAACAAAAGAGTTTTTCCACTGTTGTTGAACAAATGATTAGTGAAGTCTCTGGAGGGAATATTAAGCAGATTGTGGCAAGAACTTGACCTTCAAGTTATTTTAGGGCTGTCCCCTGACTTCACTCAAGCCCAAGACAGAGGAAATGGTGCTGGTTATGATGACCCCACCAACCAGCATACCTGTACCTTCTTTAATGTACATCTTCCTAAGGTTCATGAAGGTCCTACATTCTAGGTACTGGAATACTGCCTGTTTCCTTCAGATGGTATTTTCATACACACTATCAGGTCCCAGATCTTGACACTTGTTTACTTTGGCAAGAGCACGGCCTATGATTTTATTTAGGACCGTGGTCAGCGTCAGTACGTGACACACTACGCTGAGAAAGGTTGTAAATTTAGTGAAGGAGACACAGTCAACAAATGTCAGAGCCAGGATCTTAACCTGACTCCAGGACCCACTGTTGCCTCTATTAAAAAAGAGAGACAAGTTGTGATGGTTCTGAGAAGTTTATGATGTTAGTGAGGGCCTCGTTTTGGGGGGCCACTTGCAGCCTGCCTTTAAGTCCTACTGACAATGTCCTGGAGCAGGGCCATGAGCACCACTCTTTCTGCTGCAGAACTCTGGAGTACTATCTTTAAAGATAAAAATAAAAACCAGCAACTGCTCATCTCTTCCTGATAAAACCTTGTCAAGTATATACATGGAAAATCAGGCCCATTAAAGAACACTATTATACTTAACACCTAACATACGCGTCCCTCCTCATATCTCCACCAAAGGTGCGTTTTCTCATATAAAACTTTGTCACTCCAATATCAGATTCTTCTTCCTTTCTCAGGAAAGTCAGTAAACTGGTTGGTTGCTCCTGTGCTGCCTTCCTTCTCGAGAGCCAGCCCATTACTGGTGGCTTAGGGGAGACTGGGAAAGAGAAAGCAGGTGAGTGTGATACCTTGCTGTAATTAGGAGTGCCAGCACTTCCTCTCCGATGCCCTCCACATCCACCACCAGGGCCAGCTCATATTTCTGCACAGTGTTGGAGCATAAGGTCACCTGGAAAGAAAAAGGTAAAAAGCTGCTCTTCTAAAAGGCCAGCTCTCCCCCTACACAGGGGAGAAGTGGGCCAGGAGAGGAGCACACGGATGAGTGTGGTTTCTAAGTACTTTATTAGAGGATCCATGGCATTTAACATTTTTAGTTAAACAGGTTCCGTTTCAGGGTCAGGGCATGCTGAGTTGTTTCAAAGGCCAGGTTAGATTCTAACAAACGGCTTTTGGTATAATAGGTCTGCTGAATTCTGAGGGGGTAGTATCAAAGGAGCCACAGATCTGGCATGAGGGAAAACCAGGCCCTGAAGGACATCAACAACAAACAAACTTTAATTACTGCAATTTAAAGTGTTCCCTATGCCTCTGGGCTATATAAATTCTGAAAATTCAGTACAACAATAAAACACCACAGCTAGATTTCACTTACGGCAAAATAAATGAATATAACCAAGTCAGTGATAGAAATGGTGTGAGAAATAAACTAGTCTTTTTTTTTTAACCAAAATCTTGTCGTTCCTCCCCACCTCCCGTATTCATTATTGGAGCAGAAAACAGGAAACTCTGAAGAAAGGTTAATCCAAGGACAGTATCTGACCAATATATTTTACCCTATGTTTGTATTTATTGTTGTGAAACTTGACATTTAGGCTTTTGAAGCCTTGTCACAATTTTTAATTGCTTTAAATGATTTGTATTGGAAGAGATACTTGTAAGTGTAGAAAACAGCTTCTGGCATAGGTTATGGCTCTTCTATCTATAAATTATGCATCAGGTACTAATTAAAATTTTTTTGGTTGGAAAGGGAATTGTTGGATGCAAATTTGAATCCAGATAGACGTGGTTAAAGTGCAGATCAGGAGGGAAAACTGAGGCTTGGAGAAAGCTTTCTGAAATACAAAGGAAAAATAAAGCAAAGAGGGAGTCGCTGATTTGGAAGGAAAACTTGGCAGCTTTGGAAAGAAGCAGCCACTACAGCGTCCAGATTCCTGGACTGGCTCTAACCCTGACTTATGTCTCTGAGCTCTGGTTAGAGGAAGTGGTTCTGGCAGAAACCTGCTGGACAGATGTTGTCTTCTAGAATCTTCCTGAACTACATGGGAGAAGATCCACAAAAGGGGGGGAATAGTAGGTAATATGTAAGGTAAGCACTACTCTGTAAAAAATAAATTCGTTCACTGCAGCTGCACCTCTCCTTGGGCAAGTCACAATTAGCAACTGCTCTGATCTGAATGCTGATGTCCCCACCTCCCACCGCAAATGTACATGCAGAAATCCTAACTCTCAAAGTGCTGATTATTAGGAGGTTATGAGGTCATGAGGGTGGAGTCCTCTTAAGCAGGATGAGTGCCCCTCTAAGAGGCCCCAGAGAGCTCCCTCATCCCTTCACCAGGTGAGGGTACAAGGAGACATCAGCAGTCTGAAATCTGAAAAATAGCCTTCACCAGAACCCTACCATGCTGGTACTTTGACCTCGGACTTCCAGCCTCCAGATTGTAAGAATAAATTTCTGATGTTTATAAGCCACCCTGTCTCTGGTATTTTGTAATAGGAGCCCAAATGGGAAGTTACAACAATATGTGATATCAAACCTCACTGTATCCCTGAAGAAACCCTTAGAAAAGCTGAAACCTCCTAGAATAGATTTAGGATGAATAAATTCATGGTGAGGTATTATAAAGCATTTAAAGCAAATTTGGGGGGTAAAATTCACAGCTGAATTAAATATTGAAAGATAATGACTAAAGAGAAAATTATCACCTTAGCTGTAAAGTCATTTTTTCTTTTCCAGAAGAGATAAAATCATTGAAGATTAGCAACCTTCAGTGTTGCTAGACCTAACTGCTTCCAGAAGCAAAAGTAAATGATGGGAGACAGTTAAAACCTTTCTCAGTTAGCTTTGGAACAATTCTGCTGTTGGCACTATGAGGCCATAAGCCAAGCATCACACTGTGGACCTTAAAACACTGCTGGGAACATCACGTCCACATTTACCAGGAAGCTCAAATTCAGGTTAAAAACTTGAATAAACTGGATATCATCTGGGGCATAAACCTGGATACTTACTAGTATAAATGATTTGAGTCTAATGGAGGACCTGATTGTCAATGAGCTCTTAGTATTGATGAGTGAACTATTAGGCACTGAGCAGTGACTTCAGCAGAAATTATTAGAATCCACTGTTCTGATACAGGCAACGCATTCAGACTGATGGAAACCTACTGAAGCAGTGTCAGTTCTTTGGCCCAATCTATTTGTATCTGGTTTCTTTTGCCACAGTAGTTTACTTCCTTGTAGAAATAGACCCACTTTTCCATGTGAATTAGAGGCACTCCCTCTCATTGACACTGGGCATATAAAGCAAATGCTAGATGTGGTCTCAGTAACTATTTGACAGTTCAGCTGTATGGCTACATGTGCTGGAAGGCTGAGCACTTTACCCTGATAGCAGCAAATCCCTGGGAGCGAATGGTGCCGCAGCTGGGGGTTATGGTGAATTCTTTTGGTCTTATTACAGGTAATTCATCCTTGTTCCAAAATGGTTTTTGGTTGTCTGAATACTGCTCACAACTTGAAATGCTTTGCTGGCCAACGCCATCCCCAGGGACACGCAGTTTGAAGGTCATGGGGACCAAGGAGGTATTATTGAGGGAACATATCAAGGTATGAGGAAACCCTGGAAAACAAAATATAAGGTGAGAAATAAATGCCCTATGATAGCTTCCCTCTAACTTCAACCTCCCTTCTCAGTGCCAAACCTCTTAAATGAATTGGACAGGCAGTTCATCACTGCTATTTATTTCCAGCTCTCCCCGGTATTGTTTTCAGTTGCACAACCAATAAATACATTTCACTCATTCATTCAATGAGTACTTATTATGCATTTACTATGTAACAACAATAGACATGAAACAAACCACTCTGTCATCATCCAGACCCCTCTCCAGAGGCAGTCTCTATAATCAGTCTGTTGAGTAATCTTCTAGAAGCACATTTTGTATTTGATTTTTACATAGAAATACAATTTCCCCCAAGGAATAGCAGTATATTTGCTCTTTTTATTTGCTGGTGTGTGAAAGGAGAAGCCCATACAGTTTTGCTTGCTGTGTGACCCAGAGCCTGCCAACACATTATATAATTCATCCTAGACTTGTCTGAGACTCTTGCTCTTAGAGTGGATGACACAAAATCGAATGATAGTCTCTCCTGAGAGAGACTTTACGGTTTGCTTTTGAGCTGGCCAAAGGCTAGCTGGCCAAAGCTTTCACCTCCCTCAGACAAAACTGCTTTTCAGTGTTATTTCTAGCCCTCCTAGATTCAGTTCAGGGAGACTCGTGCTCCTTTCCTAAGAGCTGTGGCTCCTCCTTGCCTGGCAAGCAATAAACCAAACTCTGATTTTGGATTCCCTAGGTGGTCATTGTATCTGCTACCATTTTCAGAACAAGAATGATCTAAAACCACAAGAGAATAAACATGCATATTTCTACTGGATGTGAACACTTCTCTCTCTATGTTGAAACCTACTGTGATGAAGTACAACTGGTCTCCTGGAGTAACTGCTGCAGTACTGCTGGGAATATTTTGAACTGATCTACTTCTCCCTCTCTGAGCCTTTGTCTACACATTAGGACTGTTGGAGGAAACACAACCACGTCTCCCTTATAATTTCACACCTCCTTGGAAGAGACATTTTATGGAAGAATTGTGTGATTAAGGGCACTTGAAAGATTATTTTTAGAAACTCCAGAGATATTGCTAGAAAGTCATTTTCACAATCATATAATTGCTTCATCTGACTTCTCTTAACTTTTTCAAAATGACTCTTAAAAACTACAGATTCCTTCTTATTTTACCTTACCATTTACAGGATAAACACTCTTCAAATGTATGGTGTAATTTGGAAGTGGATCCTATAAAGGTTCACATGTGTCTTTCCAAACCACTGCCCAGACTACGTTCCTGAATCTGTAAGTTTTTCTGAGAATAAAGTCAATTAAAACCTTCTAGCTAGAACAATTCCTTGTACAACTACTTGTAATAGGCTGTATTGCTTGTGTAGAAGCCCCCCAAAAGAGGATATTGCTTTATTAAAGATCAAACATTCATTAATACAAATGTTATTCCTAGGTTTCTGGCTGCATCAAATCCGAATTACTATTCTATTGTCCATCTGAATGCAAGTACTTTACATCTAATACATTTTAAAAAATCAACATCTATGTGCCTTTTCTTCAAATAATTAACAACATGCTTGGCCAGAATGCCTCAAAGACTCAAAGAGACACCTTCATATCTCTCCCAGTACTTAAATAATTATTTAAAAGATTGCAGTCTCAGGAGGTTTGATTCTCATTCAAGATGTGCATTTTCATCTGACCTAGAAAGCCCCGAAGAAGAAACTTAAGGAAACTAGGGGCAAAAGATCGCAAGGCTGCAAAGGAAAATTTTCAATTCTGACAGCTGGAGATCTTAAGTGGAAATCTGCTAAAATAAACTTTCAGAAATCAGTGACCTTCAGCAATAGATTGCTATTCTCAGATCCTCAGAAGCAGCAGACTCTACATGAAGTTGAAAGATTCTGCTCGTGAGTGACAGAACAAGATTTTGCAACACACCTGGTATTACTGAGTTTCACACTTTACCTTGTATACTTTCGTTCTTATCATTCTGCCATATTTTTCTCTATTGCTACCTTAAGGTCATATTAATCCTTAATCCTTCTGATATCTACTGTTGTGTTTCCCTTTACTGCTAATGATCCCTTCCTCAAATCTAGGCTTTGCTTATGCCTACTATAATCTCTTCTGCCAATCTTTCTAAGAACTTCCTATGATCATGACAAATAAGCTTTGCCCATAACTCTCTACTTCATACCTTCCTAAAGTTAACTTAAATACTTCTCCTTGAGTAAAATACTGCTAGTTCATACTAGGCCGTGTGTATTTTTTGATGCTTATATTTATTTATCCCAACAACTCTGCCCTCAAACCCTAACTTCTCTGTCTAAATTATCTAATGGTCAAATCCACTGAGAACCTAGAGCCTTCCAAATTTCTTATTCTCATTCAGCAAGTTCTTGTACCACCTGAAAAATAATGACTTTGCAGATACGTGTCCTGCCCCATTTGATCTATCACCTGGCATACCACTGATGATTTGGTCCATTTCATTCCTTGATCAATCTGAGGAGTTATCAATGCCCCAGTGTTCCTTCAGGGACAATCACTACCCAAATTCTATACTTTAACTCTCTCGATACTGTAGTGTTAGTCAAACTAATTAATTATTAGATATGTCATCCAGCATCCAATCCTACCATCACAATCTCCAGCAGTTTAGTTCAGCCACTAGTCATGTCCGACTCTTTGTGACCCCATGGACTGCAGCATGCCAGGCCTCCCTGTCCATCACCAACTCCCAGTTTACCCAAACTCAGCTCCATTGAGTTGGTGATGCCATCCAACCATCTCATCCTCTGTCGTTGCCTTCTCCCACCTTCAATCTTTCCCAGCACCAGGGTCTTTTGAATGAGTCAGCTCTTTGCATCAGGTGAACAAAGTATTGGAGTTTCAGCTTCAACATCAGTCCTTCCAAAGAACACTCAGGACTGATTTTCTTTAGGCTGGACTGGTTGGATCTCCTTGCGGTCCAAGGGGCTCTCAAGAGTCTTCTCCAACACCACAGTTCAAAAGCATCAATTCTTCAGTGCTCAGTTTTCTTTATAGTCCAACTCTCACATCCACATATGACCACTGGAAAAACCATAGCCTTGACTAGACGAACATTACAGCAAAGTAATATCTCTGCTTTTTAATATGCTATCTAATTTGGTCATAGCTTTTCTTCCAAGGAGCAAGTGTCTTTTAATTTCATGGCTCAAGTCACCATCTGCAGTGATTTTGGAGCCCAAGAAAATAAAGTTCTCCCACTGTTTCCACTGTTTCCCCATCTATTTGCCATGAAGTGATGGGACCAGATGCCATGATCTTCGTTTTCTGAATGTTGAGCTTTAAGCAATGTTTTCACTCTCCTCTTTCACTTTCATCAAGAGGCTCTTTAGTTCTTTTTCACTTTCTGCCATAAGGGTGGTGTCATCTGCATATCTGAGGTTATTGATATTTTTCTTAGCAATCTTGATTCCAGCTTGTGCTTCATCCAGCCTGGCATTTCGCATGATGTACTCTGCATAGAAGTTAAATAAGCAGGGTGACAATATACAGCCTTGACAATATACAGCCTACTTCTTTTCCTATTTGGAACCAGTCTGTTGTTCCATGTCCAGTTCTAACTGTTGCTTCCTGACTTGCACACAGATTTCTCAAGAGGCAGGTCAGGTGGTCTGGTATTCCCATCTCTTTCAGAATTTCCCACAGTTTATTGTGATCCACACAGTCAAAGGCTTTGGCATAGTCAATAAAGCAGAAGTAGATGTTTTTCTGGAACTCTCTTGCTTTTTCCATGATCCAGCGGATGTTGGCAATTTGATCTCTGGCTCCTCTGCCTTTTCTAAAACCAGCTTGAACATCTGGAAGTTGACAGTTCACGTATTGCTGAAGCCTGGCTTGGAGAATTTTGAGCATTACTTTACTAACATGTGAGATGAGTGCAACTGTGCAGTAGTTTGAGCATTCTTTGGCATTGCCTTTCTTTGGGATTGGAAAGAAGACTGATCTTTTCCAGTCTTGTGGCCACTGCAGAGTTTTCCAAATTTGCTGGCGTCTTGAGTGCAGCGCTTTCACAACATCATCTTTTAGGATTTGAAATCACTCAACTGGAATTCCATCCCCTTCACTAGCTTTGTTCATAGTGATGTTTTCTAAGGCCCACTTGACTTCACATTCCAGGATGTCTGACTCTAGGTGAGTGATCACACCATCGTGATTATCTTGGTCATGAAGATCTTTTTTGTACAGTTCTTCTGTGTATTCTTGCCATCTCTTCTTAATATCTTCTGCTTCTGTTAGGTCCATACCCTTCCTGTCCTTTATTGAGCCCATCTTTGCATGAAATGTTCCCTTGGTATCTAACTTTCTTGAAGAGATCTCTAGTCTTTCCCATTCTATTGTTTACCTCTATTTCTTTTCACTGATCACTGAGGAAGGCTTTCTTATCTCTGCTTGCTATAGCCATACTTTAAATATTTTAGATACCAACCAATAGTACTATTACCTCTTACCTACTTTATGGTAATTACAATATCCTAATATCATCAATACCAGCAGACCCTGTGATGCCAAATCTAGATCTTTATCTGTAATCAAGTAAATGCCAAGTCTCCACCACTAGTCCGTAACTGATACCTCTTCAAGAATGGGCCTTAGTGCCCATAAGGGGATGATATTATCAACTTCAGCTACCCTAATGTACTACCCAGCCCTACTACAATCCCTGCAGACCTTGCTTAACTCCACACAATATATATGTCATCCTGAAATAATTTAAGAAGTCCTCCAGTGTCTGGTTGGCTTCTGTAACAGTTCTTTTCTCTCTTGCATCTGGAACTACCAATGTATTAGTCTTTCATCCCTGAGCCGGTAACATGCTTTATTTTATCTCTCTCATCAAAGCCCTACCTGCATAGGTGGGGTAATAATTAGAGAGCTTCAAATAAATAATTCTCCAGTGAACCATGTTTCTTTGTGGTAGGAGGCCACTCTACCTGGAGAAATATATGATACCTGGTACTGGAGTCATGAAGACTCTAGTTCCAATTCTGGAATTTGAAAATATTATCACAAGATAATTTTGAAAGATTGCTACAAAACTGTTCCTAACTTTGGTCAGTGCAGAATCCAGAAGCACAGAAAAGTAGCTTAAATTCACTGACCCAAGTGTTATGAAAATCAAACAGCCTTAGATTTCCTGTTGGCAAGAAAAAAGGGTATGCTATTATTAACCTTTCTTGTCATAACAGACAGAAGATTAAGGAATCTGTCTCCAAACTCAAAGAAAAGGCTTCTTGGGTTTTGAAGGTAAGTAAATTCTCAGATCTCAGACTTGGGTAGTCTTGGGTCATGGCTCTGTAGCATCTTCTAGCCTCTCACATCACAAGAGTCTAGCTTCTGTATCGCTTCTTATTGTGCATCTGTCACAGTTACCCTTCACGGTTACCCTTCAAGTTGTAGGTCACTTTTATTTTCCTTCAAAGGAGTCTATCATTCTAATATGCCCTACAGATTTGTAAACATCTCTCTAGCCATTTTCACATTCTACATGAAGAGACATTCAACTTCATTTATATAAACCTTCTTATGGTATGTGCCTTACCCATTATAACATAGGTCAGGGTACAGGCATTGTATAAATACATGTGCTCTGAATTTTCAAAAACTTTTACAACACCCACATGTTAAAGCAATTTATAAAGGCATTACGATTTTTCTTAAGAAATATTTTTCCCCAAGTTAGATGGGCCAACTTGAAATGAAGCAAAAGAATTAAAAGTCAAAATGGAAAACAATAGAACAAAATGGAAATAATTAAGGAATAAAGATTCAGACTTCGGAGAAGGCAATGGCACCCCACTCCAGTACTCTTGCCTGGAAAATCCCATGGATGGAGAAGCCGGGAAGGCTGGAGTCCATGGGGTCACTGAGGCTCGGACACGAGTGAGCGACTTCCCTTTCACTTTTCACTATCATGCATTGGAGAAGGAAATGGCAACCCACTTCAGTGTTCTTGCCTGGAGAATCCCAGGGATGGGGGAGCCTGGTGGGCTGCTGTCTATGGGGTCGCACAGAGTCGAACACGACTGAAGTGATTTAGCAGTAGCAGCAGGGTTTCTCAATTTTAAAAAATTATTACCTCCTAAAAAGAACCATTGTGATAAACTAATTTTATATCATCAAATCAGTTAATTAAATACGATTTTAATTAGACTCAATTCTCTCTAACAAGAGAAATAAATACCAAGGAAAAAGATTCGGTTGGGTAGGGTGGACCTTTGGACACAAACCATTGTTATATCTAAGTTTTCTCAACCCCCAGGAATCAATTTTTGCTTCTCTAGGTGCAACTGTCAACACCCAAGTTGACAAAATATGATTTAGATAGATCTCAATTGAAGTACTAATTCTGCTATTGCTGTGTGACCTTTGGGAGTTATTTAACTGTTCCAGTGCTCAGGTCTTCTATCTTTAAAATGGGAACCTTAAAGAGTGCCTCCCCCTAGGATTGCTAAAGCGTTTAAATGTCATATTTCATATTATTACTTAGCAGCAATTGGCGTACAAGAAAGAACCAATTAATAAGTAAATTTGCTTCCACTGTTGTTATCATTTCTATTATTGGGGAAGTTCAGATGGGAGAAAACGACTCAGGGAAGCAAGTGAGTAAAAAGTCGATACAACAATAAAGAAGAGTCTTCAGTTTGAAGTGATAAAACACCTGACTTAAACCACCATTGAGTTCACTTTAAACTTGAGAGCATCTCTGTTAACAGGCTGTGTGGCCAAAGTGGCAAGTCAAAATCTGCATAAAAACAGAGTGTTCAGAATGTTCAGATAGTGGAGTGAAACATAAAGCATTCTGTTGTTCTGTTGCAGGAACTGGGGTGGACACCCATGGCCTGACAACTAGTGTCCAGCACATAGCTAAAATGTTCACCTAAAAACTAGGAAATGGCACCAAAGTGCTAGAGAGGAAAAACAATTCTAGAACCTCTTAGCTATTGCCTACACAAAATGGTAAGAGAAATTCTTTGTAAACCTTCTCCCTCCCACGTAGAGGGAAAAGGAATTTTTCTCAATATCTAATTTAAAATGGAAAAGTACTCACCAAAGGAAACATCACCAAAATGCAGAGCAGGAACATTAAAATGGAAGGTAGGTCCAATGACACAGCCTCTGGAAGTAAGAATATACACTGAGGGAATGGAAAGAGAATCCGGTGACTTCAAGGTAACAATCAGGAAGTGGGCAGACAGTGAGCACTGAAAACCACAATTTGGCATTTAATCAATGACCGCATCATCTAGGACTCACAGAAACTGTGAGATAATGGTCAATCACAATGGTTCTTAAAATTCCTTTACAACTCTCAAACCTTTGGGTTTTAGCAAATGATGCTATGGTTAACTTATCACCATATTCCTACCAGTGATGAGGCAGAGAAGATACATCACTGAACTAATGGCACAAAATGTTAATGTGGATGAGAAACACAACATGAAAAGTTATTAACTCAGACAAGAAAAAATTATAGGTCTAATCCAGGTATAGACATCAAAGACTATCAATGATACCAATATTCCTTGGCCCACACTTTTATAAACCTGTTTTAATCCAGTTCCTAGCACCAACTAGCTGTGATCTTGGTCAATCACTTTGCCTCTGCAGGTCTCAGTTTTTTCCCTAACATATAAAAGAGAAGATGGGAATAGGTGGGCTTTAAGGAATCTTTAGCTGTTGATTTTCTGTTTCCCTCTCATGCAAGGCTCTTGCAGTGATGATCTTGGAGTGATGCTCTAGCTTAAAATAAATAATAGAGATTCCATAGCTTCTAGCTGACTTTAGGTGTGGTAGATAGTATAATGGTCCCCAAAGATGTCTATGTGCTAACAACCCCCAAAATCTATGAATATATTAGGTTACATGGCAAAGAATAATTAAGGTAGCAGAAGGAATTGAAGTTGCTAATTAACTGAACTTAAAATAAGGAAATTGGGCTTACCAGGTGATGCTATTAGTAAAGAACCTGCCTACCAATGTAAGAGATATAAGAGATGTAAGAGATGAAGGTTTAATCCCTAGGTTGGGAAGATCCCCCGGAGGAGGGCATGGCAATCCACTCCAGTATTCTTGCATGAAGAACCCCATGCAAGCCTGGAGGGCTACAATCCATAGGGTTGCAGAGAGCTGGACACGACATAAGTGACTTAGCAGGCATGCATGCCAGATACGGACATTAGCCGGAATTATCTAGTTGGGTTCAATGTAATCACTAGGGTCTTTAAAATTAGAACATGGAGGCAGAAGACAAGGTAGGAGTGAGGCAATGTGAGAAGGACTCAGCCAGCTTTTGCTAGGTTTGAAGATGGAGGAGGGAGACCATGAGCTGAAGACTGTGGGCAGCATCAAGAAGCCGAACAAGGTTAGGAAACTAATGCTCCCCAAGAGCTACCATAAACAAACACAGCCCTGGCCAATTCTTTGATTTTAGCTCAGTAAGACCATACTTAAAATAATATGTGTGTATTGCTTTAAGCTGAGTTTGTGGTAATTTGTTACAGCAGCAATAGAAAACTAATATATCAGGTACTTGCTTATTCTTGCCTTTTTCCGTGGTCCATGTCCCTAAAATCTCTAGACCAAAGGTAAGAACTGAACTATTTCCCCATTTGTGTGCCAGGCTTTCAAAAGTTATAGACACACAAATACCAGAAATCCCACCAAGCCTGAGTCTTCTAACCCACCCAGATCCAGATGCTGGTGATGTAGGTGTGTCATGCCATGCTGAATGCACTTGGTGCCCCTGTGATACTTCCGGCTGCTAGAAATCTGACTGTAATATGTTGAGAGGCTCCTGCAAGCCTGGGAGGAGAGATGACAACAAAGACTCAGTACAGGAAGTTTCAATTCTAAAAGCCTTTCCCAGGACCATCTGTTCTATTTCATGCTAATAATCCAAAGTGGTTTCAAAAGGAGCGGCTGGTACTCAGGAGGAATTAGGATCTAGCTGAGAATGAAGTCAAATGAGCCTACAGATTAGATACTTGTAAAAAAAGTTTGGGGGAGGCCAAAGTAACAAATAGATCAAAAGTGTCTGCGGTGCACAAAAGCATAAAGAAATAGGAAAGAAGATCACAAAACTGCACAATGCAGTCGTTTAATCAGTGAAGCAGAAAAAATCACATTTGTTCAAAGGCACATATAACTAAGGGAACGGCAGCTGAATACCAACTGGGCTTAGACGCTGTCACATCCATTCAAACAGGGATTCTGAATATTAGGACAGTCTCTGCCAAGATGGTCCCCAACACCAATGCAGTGGTCTGTTAAGATTAGAATTTTAAAGACTAAGAAATAAAGTGATTGAATTATTATGATGTTATGTAAAACAGACTAAATGAAAAATATGCTACAGTTAAACTTCATAAAGTCACATATGTAAAAATAGGAGAGTACAAAATTGCTTATAGGTAATTTTAAAAAACCACTTCAATTGTACAGTGTTGTTTATCCAACCACTTTAAGTACTGTGTCATGCAGCCAGAGAAATAAACAGAAATAGAAAAAAAATTCAGCAATAGTTTTGATAACTTTCAATGTATACTAGCTAAAATTATGTGGTTTTGAGGAAAGAAGATTACCTGACAGTAAAAGAACAAGAAATAAAATTTCAGAATCCACAATATAAACTTTATAGAGACTTCCTGGGCTATAAGGCCCAAGAGAGTATCCCTGGCAAAGTCATAAGTAAAATGAGTATTACTGTGTGGAACTGAAAATAAATAATAAATTATACATGTATTTCAACCTTTATCATTAGACATTTATTTGTGACACCAGATATTTACCAAGTTTTCAAAATTACTGTTTGTGGTATGACATGCTAGAACAATTCTGAACAAATGCAATTTACACAAGAATATTTCTCTTAGCAATTTGTAATTAGTTTTAGGATGAAATAAACATTCTTTCCACAGCCAGATTTTCCTTTCCTTTGCAAGAAACAAGGAGTGAACATTCAAAAAAAAAAAGAAGCATGGGAGCTGGTATGAATGGTAAGGTCCAGAGACTTAAGAGACCTAACCTTCACAGAATACCTGGAGTATTAACTAGTCCAATCTTACTTGTAAGAAGGTTCCTAGAAGATTTCTAAACTGTTATTCACAGTGGAAAACCCAAGTACATCCTGATCTATTCAGACATTGCTGCTGCTGCTGAGTCGCTTCAGTCGTCTCCGACTCTTAGCGACCCCATGGACTGCAGCCCACCCGGCTCCCCCGTCCCTGGGATTCTCCAGGCAAGAACACTGGAGTGGGTTGCCATTTCCTTCTCCAATGCATGAAAGTGAAAAGTGAAAGTGAAGTCACTCAGTCGTGTCTGACTCTTAGCGACCCCATGGACTGCAGCCCACCAGGCTCCTCCATCCATGGGATTTTCCAGGCAAGAGTGCTGGAGTGAGTGCCACTGCCTTCTAGTGACATGTGACAGTACATAGTGCATGCTTGGGATCTTTAGGAGAAGAGACGAGAGATTTAAAAAATTCACTCATGAAATGACAGAACTATTATTCAATATTACAGGCTCTTGGACATTAAAAAAAAATAACAGCCTCATTCAAATATAATTCCTATGCTATAAATTCACCCATTTAACAGGTACCATGTTGCAGCAGGTACATCCTTCTTTCTTTTCTCATTCCTTTTTATGGTCTCAATAACATTCCATTGTGTGAATAGACCATCTTTTATTTATCCATTCATCAGCTGGGAGACACTTGGATTATTTTCACCTTTTGGCTACTAAGAATAATGCAGTGTTAAACATTCACGTGCAAGTTTTTGTGTGGATTTCAATTTTCATTTTTCTTGGGTAGGTATCTAGGAATAGATTGCTAGATTATAAGGTAATTCAAAGTTTACCTCTTTGAGAATCTGTCAGACTGCTCCAAAGTGGCTGCAAATTTTACATTTCCACCATCAGTGTATGAGGCTTCTTATTTCTCTACATTCTCTACAACACTTGCTGTTTTCTATTTTTAAGTTATAACCATCCACACAGGTATGAAGTTGTATCTCAATGTGGTTTCTATTTGTATCTCCTTGATGATTAATGATGTTGAGAGTCTATTCATATGGTATTAGTTATTTGCATATCTTTTTTAGAGAAAAGTCTGCTCAGATGGTTTGCCCATTTTTAACTGGGTTGTCTGTTGGTTATTGAGTGTTCTGTATATACCTTAGGTAGATGCCCCTTTTCAGATATATGATTTACAAATATTTTTTCCCATTTTGTAGTTTGCTTTTTTCATTTCTTAATAGTGTCCTTTGAAGCACAAAATTTAAAAATTCTGATAAAGTCTAATTTACTTACTTTTCCTTTGATTGCTTATACTTAGATGTCATATTTAAGAAATCTTTGCCTAATCTCAAAGTCATGTATATTTGCACCTATGTTTTATTTTTAAAGTTTTATAGTTTTAGTTGTTACATTTAGGGCTTTGGTCTATGTGTGTGTTAGTTGCTTAGTCATGTCCGACTCTTTTGTGACTCCATAGACTGTACCCCACCAGGCTCCTCTGTCCATGGGATTATCTGAGTAAGAATACTGGGGTGGGTTGCCATGCCCTTCTCCAGGGCATCTTCTTGACCCAGGGATTGAACCCAGGTCTCCTGCATTTCAGGTGGATTCTGTACCGTCTGAGCCACCAGGGAAGTGCATATTAATTCTGTATATGGTGTGAGATGGAGGGGGTTCCATGGAGCTTTATTATTTTGAATGTAGATATCCAGATGCTCTAGCATCATTTGCTGAAAATACTATCCTTTTTCCCATTGAATTTTCTTGATAAAAAAAAAACTGACCATAACCATATGAATTTATTTTTTGAATCTCAATTCTGTGCCATTGATCAACATGTCTATCTTAATACTAGTATAACACATTCTTGATTACTGCATCAAAACTGTAGTATGTTTTGAAATGGGATATAGAAGTTCTCCAAATTTAGGGTATTTGTAAAAAATTATTTTGGCTATTCTGGATTTCTTGCCTTTCCATATAAACTTTAATATCAGCTCATTGATTATGCAAAACGGACAGCTGGAATTTTGATAGAATCATGTTGAATCTATACATCACTTTGTGAAATTGTGCCATCATAGGTTAATATTAAGTCTTCTAATCTAAGTCACTTATTTAGGTCTTCTTTTAAATTCATTTTCGATGAGGTTTTGTAGTTTTCAATGTGCAAGTCTAACACATTTTTTTGTTACATTTATTCCCAACTAAACCTATATGCAGATCAGGAAGCAACAGTTAGAACTGGACATGGAACAACAGACTGGTTCCAAATAGAAAAAGGAGTACATCAAGGCTGTATATTCTCACCCTGCTTATTTAACTTCTATGCAGAGTACATCATGAGAAACGCTGGGCTGGAGGAAGCACAAGCTGGAATCAAGATTGGAATCAAGAAATATCAATAACGTCAGATATGCAGATGACACCACCCTTATGGCAAAAAGTGAAGAGGAACTAAAAAGCCTCTTGATGAAAGTGAAAGAAGAGAGTGAAAAAGTTGGCTTAAAGCTCAACATTCAGAAAACTAAGATCATGGTATCCGGTCCCATCACTTCATGGCAAATAGATGGGGAAACAGTGGAAACAGTGGCAGACTTTATTTTTTTGGGCTCCAAAATCACTGCAGATGGTGACTGCAGTCATGAAATTAAAAGACACTTACTGCTTGGAAGGAAAGTTATGACCAACCTAGATAGCATATTCAAAAGCAGAGACATTCAGTTCAGTTCAGTTGCTCAGTTGTGTCCGACTCTTTGCGACCCCATGAATCGCAGCACGCCAGGCCTCCCTGTCCATCACCAACTCCCGGAGTTCACTCAGATTCATGTCCATTGAGTCAGTGATGCCATCCAGCCATCTCATCCTCGGTCATCCCCTTCTCCTCCTGCCCCCAATCCCTCTCAGCAACAGAGTCTTTTCCAATGAGTCAACTCTTCACATGAGGTGGCCAAAGTACTGGAGTTTCAGCTTCAGCATCCTTCCCTCCAAAGAAATTCCAGGGCTGATCTCCTTCAGAATGGACTGGTTGGATCTCCGTGCAGTCCAAGGGACTCTCAAGAGTCTTCTCCAACACCACAGTTCAAAAGCATCAATTCTTCGGCGCTCAGCCTTCTTCACAGTCCAACTCTCACACCACATCCATATGGAAAAACCATAGCCTTGACTAGACAGACCTTTGTTGGCAAAGTAATGTCTCTGCTTTTGAATATGCTATCTAGCTTGGTCATAACTTTCCTTCCAAGGAGTAAGCGTCTTTTAATTTCATGACTGCAGTCACCATCTGCAGTGATTTTGGAGCCCAAAAAAGTCTGACACTGTTTCCAATGTTTCCCCATCTATTTCCCGTGAAGTGATGGGACCGCATACCATGATCTTAGTTTTCTGAATGTTGAGCTTTAAGCCAACTTTTTCACTCTCCACTTTCACTTTCATCAAGAGGCTTTTGAGTTCCTCTTCACTTTCTGCCATAAGGGTGGTGTCATCTGCATATCTGAGGTTATTGATATTTCTCCCGGCAATCTTGATTCCAGCTTGTGTTTCTTCCAGTCCAGCGTTTCTCATGATGTACTCTGCATATAAGTTAAATAAGCAGGTGACAATATACAACCTTGACGTACTTCTTTTCCTATTTGGAACCAGTCTGTTGTTCCATGTCCAGTTCTAACTGTTGCTTCCTGACCTGCATACAGATTTCTCAAGAGGCAGGTCAGGTGGTCTGGGATTCCCATCTCTTTCAGAATTTTCTACAGTTTATTGTGATCCACACAGTCAAAGGCTTTGGCATAGTCAATAAAGCAGAAATAGATGCCTTTCTGGAACTCTCTTGCTTTTTCCATGATCCAGCGGATGTTGGCAATTTGATCTCTGGTTCCTCTGCCTTTTCTAAAACCAGCTTGAACATCAGGAAGTTCACGGTTCACGTATTGCTGAAGCCTGGCTTGGAGAATTTTGAGCATTACTTTACTAGCGTGTGAGATGAGTGCAATTGTGCGGGAGTTTGCGCGTTCTTTGGCATTGCCTTTCTTTGGGACTGGAATGAAAACTGATCTTTTCCAGTCCTGTGGCCACTGCTGAGTTTTCCAAATTTGCTGGCATATTGAGTGCAGCATTTTCACAGCATCATCTTTCAGGATTTGAAATAGCTCAACTGGAATTCCATCACCTCCACTAGCTTTGTTCGTAGTGATGCTTTCTAAGGCCCACTGGACTTCACATTCCAGGATGTCTGGCTCTAGGTGAGTGATCACACCATCGTGATTACCTGGGTCATGAAGATCTTTTTTGCACAGTTCTTCTGTGTATTCTTGCCATCTCTTCTTAATATCTTCTGCTTCTGTTAGGTCCATACCATTTCTGTCCTTTATTGAGCCCATATTTGCATGAAATGTTCCCTTGGTATCTCTAATTTCCTTGAAGAGATCTCTAGTCTTTCCCATTTGTTGTTTTCCTCTATTTCTTTGCATTGATCACTGAGGAAGGCTTTCTTATCTCCTCTTGCTATTCTTTGGAACTCTGCATTCAGATGCTTATATTTTTCCTTTTCTCCTTTGCTTTTCACTTCTCTTCTTTTCACAGCTATTTGTAAGGCCTCCCCAGACAGCCATTTTGCTTTTCTGCATTTCTTTTCGTTGGGGATGGTCTTGATCCCTGTCTCCTGTACAATGGCACAAACCTCATTCCATAGTTCATCAGGCACTCTACAGATCTAGGCCCTTAAATCTATTTCTCACTTCCACTGTATAATCATAAGGGATTTGATTTAGGTCATTCCTGAATGGTCTAGTGATTTTCCCTACTTCCCACGTCCAAAGTAAGAGAAACCCAAGTAAGATGGTAGGTGTTGCAAGAGGACATCAGTGGGCAGATGCACTGAAACCATACTCACAGAAAACTAATCAATCTAATCACACTAGGACCACAGCCTTGTCTAACTCAATGAAACTAAGCCATGCCCGTGGGGCCACCCAAGATGGACGGGTCATGGTGGAGAGGTCTGACAGAATGTGGTCCACTGGAGAAGGGAATGGCAAACCACTTCAGTATTCTTGCCTTGAGAACCCCATGAACAGTATGAAAAGGCAAAATGATAGGATACTGAAAAAGGAACTCCCCAGGTCAGTAGGTGCCCAATATGCTACTGGAGATCAGTGGAGAAATAACTCCAGAAAGAATGAAGGGATGGAACCAAAGCAAAAACAATACCCAGCTGTGGATGTGACTGGTGATAGAAGCAAGGTCCAATGCTGTAAAGAGCAATATTGCATAGGAACCTGGAATGTCAGGTCCATGAATCAAGGCAAATTGGAAGTGGTCAAACAAGAGATGGCAAGAATGAATGTCGACATTCTAGGAATCAGCGAACTCAAATGGACTGGAATGGGTGAATTTAACTCATATGACCATTATATCTATTACTGCAGGCAGGAATCCCTCAGAAGAAATGGAGTAGCCATCATGGTCAACAAGAGTCCGAAATGCAGTACTTGGATGCAATCTCAAAACGACAGAATGATCTCTGTTCGTTTCCAAGGCAAACCATTCACTATCACGGTAATCCAAGTCTATGCCCCAACCAGTAATGCTGATGAAGCTGAAGTTGAACAGTTCTATGAAGACCTACAAGACCTTTTAGAACTAACACCCAAAAAAGGTGTCCTTTTCATTATAGGGGACTGGAATGCAAAAGTAGGAAGTCAAGAAACACCTGGAGTAACAGGCAAATTTGGCCTTGGAATACGGAATGAAGCAGGGCAAAGACTAATAGAGTTTTGCCAAGAAAATGCACTGGTCATGGCAAACACCCTCTTCCAACAACACAAGAGAAGACTCTACACATGGACATCACCAGATGGTCAACACCAAAATCAGATTGATTATGTTCTTTGCAGCCAAAGATGGAGAAGCTCTATATAGTCAACAGAAACAAGACCAGAAGCTGACTGTGGCTCAGATCATGAACTCCTTATTACCAAATTCAGCAGAGACATTACTTTGCCAACAAAGGTCCGTCTAGTCAAGGCTATGGTTTTTCCTGTGGTCACGTATGGATGTGAGAGTTGGACTGTGAAGAAGGCTGAGCGCCGAAGAACTGATGCTTTTGAACTGTGGTGTTGGAGAAGACTCTTGAGAGTCCCTTGGACTGCAAGGAGATCCAACCAGTCCATCCTAAAGGAGATAAGTCCTGGGTGTTCACTGGAAGGACTGATGCTGAGGCCAAAACTCCAATACTTCGGCCACCTCATGCAAAAAGTTGACTCATTTGAAAAGACCCTGATGCTGGGAGGGATTGGGGGCAGGAGAAGGGGATGACAGAGGATGAGATGGATAGATGGCATCACTGACTCATGAGTTTGGGTAAACTCTGGGAGTTGGTGATGGACAGGGAGGCCCGGCGTGCTGTGATTCATGGAGTCACAAAGAGTGGGACACGACTGAGCAACTGAACTGAACTGAACTGATATTCTTTTAACTATTGTAAGAGGAATTTTCTTAATTTCATTTTTGAATTTTTATTGCTACTCTCCAGAAATACAATTGATTTTTGTATATGAGCCTATATTGTGTAATTTTTCTGAACTCAATTGCTAGCTCTATAGCTTTTTGGTGGAATCCTTAGAATATTCTACATATAAAATCACATCATCTGCAAAGAGAGTTTTACTTCTTACTTTTCAATCTGAAAGTCTTTTATTTCTTTTTCTTGCCTAATTGCCTTGGATAGAACTTTCAATACAATGTTAAACAAAAACAACTTTCAGTTTTATTTTTTCTCTATTGTTTTTCTTTTTTATTTCATTAATTTCCACTCTAATCTTTATTATTTTCTTCCTTGTGCTTGCTTTGGATTTAGTTAGCTCTTCTTTTTCAAGTTTCATAAGGTAGAAATTTAAGTTATTGATTTGAGATCTTTTTTCTTTTTAAATACAGACACTCACAGCTATCAATTTCCCTCAAAGCACTACTTTTACCACATCTCATAAGTTTTGGTACTCTGTTCTGCTTTCATTTATCTCAAAGTATTTTGTAATTTTTTCTTTGACCTATTGGTAATTTAGGAGTGTTTTTTAATTTCCACATATTTGTAAATTCTCTACATTTTCTTCTACTTTTGATTTTTCATTTTATTCCTTTCTAGTTGAAGAACACACTCTGCATGATTCAAATTATTAAAATTTATTGAGAGTTGCTTTATGGCTTCATTCATGGTCTATTCTGGAAAATGCTCCAAATGTACCTGTTGGGTGGCGAGCTCTACAGGTGTCTCTTAGGTCTAGTTGGTTTACGGTATTATTCAACTCTTCTATTAAGATATTCTGGCGAGCTGTTCTATCCATTATTCAAAGTAGGGTAGTGACATCTCCATTTATTACTGTTCAATTACCTATTTCTCTCTTCCCTTATGTAAGCTTCTGCTTCATGTATTTTTTGGATCTGTTGTTAACTGTGTCCATATTTATTTCCTCATAGTTCTGTGGGCTGGAAGTCCAAGATCAATGTGTTGGCAGGGTTGGTTTCTTATGAGGAACTTTCTCTTTTGCTCACAAATGGGTACCTTCTCCCTGTGTCTTCCCACAGTCTTTTCCTATTTGTGTATCTGTCCTAATGTCCTCTTCTGACAAGGACATCATTCATATTAGATTAAGGCCCATTCATATGACCTCATTTTTCCTTAATTACTTCTTTAAAAGTCTTATCTCCAAGTGCAGTCACATTGTAAAGTACTGGGTGTTAGGATTTCAACATATGAATTTTGAGAGAATGTAATGCACCCTATAACAGAGATAGTTAGGTGAAAGAATTGAGAAGAAATGGTAACTACCTTCGAGTCAATCTTAAGATTCTACATTTTCAGTAGATATCTTAAGATCAATAAGTTTTCCTAGGATCATTCAGGCCTCAGAAATGTGCTTGTCTCCTTTCTATGTCATCTCTAGACCCCAAGGGAGAGACCTCAGCTGTAGATGGAGTGAGGTCCTGCTAGGCTGCTGCTGCTGCTAAGTCGCTTCAGTCATGTCTGACTCTGTGCAACCCCACAGTTGGCAGCCTACCAGGCTCCCCTGTCCCTGGGATTCTCCAGGCAAGAACACTGAAGTCAGTTGCCATTTCCTTCTCCAGTGCATGAAAGTGAAAAGTGAAAGTGAAGTCACTCAGTTGTGTCCGACTCTTAGCGACCCCATGGACTGCAGCCTACCAGGCTCCTCTGTCCATGGGATTTTCCAGCCAAGAGTACTGGAGTGGGGTGCCATTGCCTTCTCACTGCTAGGCTACTGAACCAAAATAAGAGAGACTATCAACTAATTAACAACCTGTTGCTGTGGGAATCCAAATCGAATCTGCCATCTATTCTGAAGACATGAACTTCTAAAGCACCAGGAACCAAAGTTATAGGTCTGCCAATGGGCTGGTCACAGAAAACTTCTTCTTAAAACCTGAAGACAAACAGAGCAGCCAGGGAAGGGATCAAAAGATATCTAGCACAAAAGTTGCAAGTGTCTTGCACTGACTGACTGACACTATAAGTAGATTTTATAATTTCTGGCGGCATTAGACGTAAGACCATTTAAATAATTTCCTTAAAATAAAAACAAAAGATGGGGGAAAAAACAAAAGATGAAAGTTTAGAGAATCTATTAATAGGGTAACAGCCAAAGCTTAGTCATAGAAGATGATTTTATCCAGGTGTTAGTAACTTACTTTCCCTAAATATACTAAAACAGAGAGAGGAAGCAGAAACTAATTTAAGTCTTTATTTTATAAGGTTATAATTTAAAGAAAAACTAGATCCCAAAAGAGCAACTGCATCCATGTTACAAGAAGTCATACATGTCTACTAGAGAAACACTGGTAGAAATTTAAAACTCCCTTATATATTGACGTATTCATATCAACAAAGACAGATATGGATATTCAAGACATGATCTAGTTCTGGTTTTTAAAATAATTTTATGAGAGGATTTTATTTTTACATTTTATGTTTGTGCCTGGATTTTAAAAAGTAATCAGTAAGGAGTCATATTGTTATTTTCAGATAGGTATCAATAGTGTTATTAACAAAAAATAAACATTCTGTCAACCTAGTAATTCTCCATTAATGGGTGAAGTGATCTAGTTTCGAAGTTTAAGAAAGCAGTAGGTAAAAACTTCAGTTTCCATATTACTTGTAGAAGCAACTTACCTAATGGTCAATTTCACAGGCTCAGGTGACCCATTCACACTGACCAGGAACTCTTCTTCAAAGTGCCCTAGGATGGCAGAACTGAAGGAGATCTGGACAGCCTGGACTCCGCTTGGTTCGATGATGCCTTCTTTGGGACTGAAAACAAAGCAGGCCCCCAGAGGTGAAACTGGAGGGATCACATTGAAGAGGGCATCAATGCTGCCTTTGTTGGATAGCACTGCCTGTATCAAAAAGACAGGAATGAAAAAAGTAGGCAACGGGACTCCGATTTATTTTCATATAAGCACCAACACAGAGACAGCTGCAGGAAGACAGCTCCAAAGAAAAACTTCAGGGGAAAAATGAACAGTGTTCTGTTTAAAGACAGGAGTCCCAAGCCAGAAAATAATTTTGTGTTTTTATCTCTTTAAAATGGAGTTAGTCATACGTATTATACTTATGCTATAAAGACTGATCATAATCACATCTACTGAAGAAGAACCTTCAAATACCTTTTATTCTATCCATGAAATTATCAAGGGAAGGTAGGTCTTTCTCTTATACACATGAGAAGGCTGGGATTAAGTGACATGCTGAAAAGTAAAAATCAAGTCAGAATAGAGGAGCAAGAGCTATCTAAGCCTATCTTTATAATGTAGCTTGAATAATGTAGATGAGGTATAATTGTGGATTCCAGATTGCAAAGGTTCTCTTTGTTGCACCATTAGATTTCATTCTATTGTGATATTTTCATCTCAAACTCTAACGGAGGGATAACTGTTTGGGGATGCTTATGCAAGCTACTGTTTTACTACAGAGGAGTTTTATTCCTTTATATCAGTTTCTGGAACCAATTTGCCCATATTTGATTGCACACTAGGTGTGTGTGTAAAAGCTCATGCTTGGCATTTAGAGGCCTCTACGCTGGCTCTGTCCACTGCTCCTGCTGCCACTTGCCACAGGTGCTGCCGTGAGCCTGTAGTATTGCCACACGGTTCTATTCCTGGACTTCTAGAACACAGTCTCCATTCCTTGCCAGTGTTTACACCTGAGCAAGTGAACAGCCATTCTCTCTATGTAGAAAGTGCCCTCAACCTACACTCAAACACTGGAGGGAAAAAAAAGAGGAGATAATGAAGAAAGATTCAAACAGGTATGTGAGGCATGTCAGGAACAAAGCAAGCCAAGAGAGAATTTCCAAAAGAGGTTGAATGTGGACAGAGGTCAAGGAGAATAAGCTTTGAGAAAATGCTACAGATATTTTACGTTTAATTAGGCCATCCCTGCCCTCAAAGAAGAAAGTAATTCCAAAAGAGCGTGATTGTGGAATCCAGAGTACAAATGTTTAGGGAGTGCGCAGGTGAAGAGGAAATAGTGGTTGACTGTTCCAGATTGCTGTTTTCACATTAGTGGTAAAAAGAGAAAATGGGGATGGCAAAGCTGTAGGAAGGTATGGTAGAGGAGCTCTAGACTATTTATATTATTGAATGAGATAATGCACTCAAGGCCCAGACTAGATGTTTGATGTTGTAATAAGAAAAGGGGACTAGGTAACCAAGGTAATAGGACTTAGGTGGGTGTAGGGGGTCCACTAGATTAGGCTGCCTCCTGAGGAGCAGAGAAGAAGGAATCAAGAGCATAAGTAGGATAGAGACAGGGGCTCTTGCAAAGGAAGAAACTGCTCCTGCCAAGAGAAGATGGATGATTCACCAAAAGATACCTGTTACTTGATGTTACTCATCTCTTTACATTTATTTCCCATTTCCCTTGTTCTAAGTTCCTTGGTCATAGGAACCACATTTTATTCTTTACTCCTTTGAAAAAGACCATGTAGAAAAGTGATTATGATCATGGTCTCAGAAGTCAAATGTCTGGGTTCAAATCCTAGCTTTTCCACTGACTTTACAAGCTGTGTGACCGTGCAGAACTGCTTGGCGCCTCTGTGCCTATTTTCCTATCTGTAAAATATAAGTACTACTAACTTCTCAGATTGCTATGAAAATGAAATTTATTAAATTACTTTTAGACTAGTGAGTGGCCATGAGTGTTCACAAAGGACAGTGATTGATATTTATATACCCAGTGTTGAGCCGAATGGGTTTAATATTTATCTGTGCTTCAAAACTAATACAATTTGTAAAGTTTAAAAATAAAATAAAAAAAAAAAAGATGCAACTGATATGTACTAGTGGTAACTTGAAGGCAACTCAAAGGTACTGGTGGTAACTTGAAGGACCTTTGTTCTCCTCTCTGAGCTGGTGCAAGGACTGCCTTTTCTGTTGTCTTACTCAGATTTTCTATAAGGGGGCAACTCTATTTTCAAGAATATGCGTTTCATTCTTCTCCCCCCTGACAAACCAGAAACTCCTTATATATACGGAATCCAGGAACTTGTTTGGTCGCACAAATCTGACATCTTCTGATTACTAGTAATGCTCTTACCCTGTAGTCCAACTCCTTGGAGAGGGGGAAATTTGTAGAACTTCACCTCTCATTTGTTTTTCTTCTAATTACACTGGGGAACAGTGTATACACTTGGGGATTATTCTTTATGTATCTGCTAAGCTCAGCAATGACTAAGAGCAATAGCTAGTTATTCAAATCTGTCTCAAGTAGGTAATGTAATAAATTGAAACAGAGATGCAGTGAGGCATCAGCATTAAATACGCAGTGTGTGCAAAATATTCCTGTAAGAAGCACCTTACCATGTCCTTCTCTGGCACTGCACAGCTCTCAAAACTGTCCAGTTTAATGCTACACTTCATTTAACACTTATTTAGCTGGCTGTGGTTTGTTACTGTTCAAATGTGGGAGGGTGGGAAGTGACGGGCTCAAGTACACTTCTCTTAAGATTTGTAAGAAATTATTATTATATTCAGGCAAACCCTACCCATTTTGCATCAGAACTAAATGTTCTTTTCTGCTGCAGCATCTATAAGACACAGTCTGTAAGGTATAAGTGAAATTTATTCTGGATAAACTACAGGCAGAATATCAATTCAATAAGAATTCATACCTGTTTCCCTTTAAGTGACTATTTTCAGAATGCAATACAGCACAATGCAACATGGTGGGTGTGCCACTTTTCATTTTATGACAGTCACGCAACTGATCACTTCATTTAACGTGTGCTCTTAGGTATATTCCACGTCAACATGACATTAACATCTCTATTTACCTTTCAAATCATCCCATTTGGGCTATCCTTAACTCTGATGAATGTGATGACAAATGACATAGCAGGAAGCTCTCAACATCAGCTGGGCACTTACCTTCCATGCCAGGTTAGGCTGGGCTGAGAGGTAAGTTGCCTGTAGACTGGATTTGCCCACAATGAGATGCCAAGAGATGGACAAGCCAGCAAAGGGCCTTCTCTTCCCCCAGGATGTAGGGCCCTAGTCACTCACTGCTCACTAACATTTCCAAGCTATGTGACCTTGCCAAGTTACTTAACAAATGTGGCAGAGTCAAGTTGGCTGTTCACTGGACCCATATCCTCTTCTTCCTGTGCCTACGCTAGACTACATTTCCCAGTCACCCTTGCAGTCACACACCCTAATAGAATGTGAACAAAAGTGATACGTGCCACTGCTGGTGCTGCCTCCTATAAAAACCTCTTGTGCGCATCCCTCCATGCTCTTTCTTCTACTGTCAGTGTGATACAAGTGAGATCGCAATCTTGCAAGTCACATGTGAGGGGCAAGGCGGGCAGAGCCATGAGACAGAAGGAGGCTGAGTTCCTGATCCTCTGCAGGAGGAGAGCCCTCTGCTGATGAGCAAGTTTGTCTGGGACTTTATGTTAGGAACAAAATAGATATGTTATTGTATTTGTTTGTTGTAGTATGTAGCATTACCTTATCTACCTGCCTCAGCTATAAAATGGGAACAGTCATTGTATCTACTTCATATGGGTATTGTGAGGACCAAGAGAACTCATACATGTGTGGTCCACACACCTGAAGGGTGAGAATGCTGAATTAACTGCTATGTGCCTCATATTTCTCATTTATAAAACAGTACATAAAAATTAGAAACGACACACGCCTATGTAGCCATCACACATAATTAAGCATGGAACCTGATGCCTGTTTGTCTCTCACTAAGTGAAGGCTTTTGTTTTTACATCCATACAAATATAAACACAATTTAGGAATCTTTCTACAATAACCTTTCTAGGTTATAGTTTTATATAGTGTAAACAAATGTCCTAGACACGAATTTAATGATGAAGTGACACTGCAGTAATTTTGATCCTCATGAACCCATGGGAACACCATGTAAAAAAATCATTTTCTATTTAATTGGAAAGACAAAACAGGGAGATTGCTTCCAGGAATCAGGATGATTGGTTTTTAAATCAGAGAAAATTAAATTAAAATTTTAAATTAGAGAAAACCCTGAAGTGTGAAAATAGCTATCCTCATTAGGACATTCTGGAAAATGTAAAAGGTCCTCCATTCTCTGATCTGTAGGATTTATGTTGTCAGAGAACAAGAATTAAACAGATAGGGAGATGCATAATATTTATGGTGTCCCCCTTTGCCATTCATAAAATGATGCTGATAAAATCAATACAATTATGAATTTGATGCCTTTTGTAAAGTTAGAAGGGCTGAAAGGGATGGAAAAAATTGCTTCCTTCAGTAAGACTGGGATGATGAAGAGAAGTTTGATCATTTGGGGTCCAAATAGGTGTAACAGTAAAAAAATATGATGGCAAAAATTTCCTATCAATAAAAACATATAAAATCAAACAAAAACAGCACATACTTTTGAGTCTCAGTGAACAATCCTAATGTTTACCTCATAACAATGTACAGAGCCAACAAAAACTTTTCCAATATCCAGCAACTCAAAGTTGAAATGAATCTTTGGTCCCATTCCTTCCCCTTTGATTCGGAGGGGCAGACGGATCTCTCGACCTGTAAAAACAATTTAGATTTTATTACCTAAGTGATGCTCTATTACCCTAGATCACCCACAACTTCTTATTAACAAAAACAGTCAAGATTATTGCAACAGCTCCCTGCAATGGACTGAGGGAACATAATTTAACCAATGCTAAATAATTCGCTTATCTTTGAGAAACAAAAGTACTATTATTTTCTTAACTTTAGAGGACAGCTTATATTGAAAGTGAGACTGATCTTTTAGCAGAAAATTTTTTTTAATTCAACCCCATATTTTAACTGTATAAAGTTTCTTATAAAGGAAAATAGTATCTCTAAATCAAAGAGAAATGGTCTCTAAAATATGACCATAAGATGAGAGTTGACATGGGGCTCCAAGAGACTTGTTCACACTGATCTTTCCTAGATTTAGAAGGAGCCAGGGCATTAACAGATCTGAGTCCAGGAGTCTAATCTGACCCTCACTTTGCAGCTTCTTTCATGTAGAAGAAATGGAATCCAGACTTTATTTTCTTGAGCTCCAAAATCACTGCAGATGGTGATTGCAGCCATGAAATTAAAAGACACTTACTCCTTGGAAGGAAAGTTATGACCAACCCAGACAGCATATTAAAAAGCAGAGATATTACTTTGCCTACAAAGGTCCGTCTAGTCAAAGCTATGGTTATTCCAGTAGTCATGTATGGATGTGAGAGTTAGACCATAAAAGGCTGAGTGCTGAAGAATTGATGCTTTTGTACTGCAGTGTTGGAGAAGACTGCTGAGAGCCCCTTGGACTGCAAGGAGATCAAATCAGTTAATCCTAAAGGAGATCAGTCCTGAATATTCATTGGCAGGACTAATGCTGAAGCTGAAACTCCAATACTTTGTCCACCTGATGCGAAGAACTGACTCATTTGAAAAGACCCTGATGCTGGGCAAGATTGAAGGTGGGAGGAGAATGGGACGACAGAGAATGAGATAGTTGGATGGCATCACTGACTTGATGGACATGAGTTTGAGGAAGCTCCAGGAGTTGGTGATGGACAGGGAAGCCTGGCGTGCTGCAGTTCATGGGGTCGCAAAGAGTTGGACATGACTGACCGATTGAACTGAACTGACTGAATACATCTGGAACATTTTTACATATCATCACCTAAAGATGTACTAAATACTTTTAACCAGTCCCTTCTGTGGATATTTAAGTGGTTTCCAACTTCTCATTACAACATATAGTGTAACTAATGTCATTGAATACATTTATGATCAGTTTCCTATATTTTCTTTAAGCACTTTGAAGACATCATGCTATTCTTTCTTGTCTTCTACCATTTCTGTTGAGAATTCAGTTGATTGTCTTATTGCTCATTTGAGATAATATGTCTTTTCTCTGACCACTTTTCCTTTGTTTTTCTGCAGTTTTACCGTAACATTCTCGTGGTTAGGATTTATCCTTTGTGAGATTTACTGCATTTCTTGAATCTATGGATGAATATCTTTCAACAATTTGGAAAAATTTTAAGTCATTAACTCTTCAAATAATGCTTATGCTCCATTTTCCCATTTCTTTACACACACATACACACAAACTTTTTGCCCCATTCCCCTCAGTTCTTATGCTCTTTTCTGCATTTTGTCCTTACATGCTTTAGTGTACTCATTATTTTATCTAATTTCCAGTTTACAAAATCTACCTCTGGCTATACCTAACAGGCTATTAAATTCATCTACTGAGTTCTTAATTTGTCATCATAGCTTTTCAGTGCAAGACTTTCTATTGGATTTTTTGTAGTTCCCAGGCCTCTGCTCAATGTTCTCAGTGAGAACATTTAAAAAAATCTGTGTCTGAAAAATTCTATTACTTGGCTCTCTATGGGTTTGTTCTCATTGTTAACCTTAATATTCCATCAGTTTGTGTTACCTCCTTATATACTTGGTTATTTTTGATGGAGGGCTGGCTGGTCAGTGTACATAAGAAACTGTAGATATAATTCAAAACCCTAATAAGATGTTATCTTCCTCCAGGAACTGCGTGGTAACTAGGGGATATTAGTGATCCCAGATAACCGAATCTAACCACTGGCAGCAAGAGTCTGTGACAGAATTAAGCCCTGCACCAAATCACTGAAGTGACTATTTTCTCAGTTCTACCAAGAAGGGTATGTAGAGAGGACCATCCTACATACAGAAGAGAAGTTAAATTTCTCATATATAAAAGATACCTTAGAACATTCAGTTCAGTTCAGTTGCTCAGTCGTGTCCAACTCTTTGTGACCCCATGAACCACAGCACGCCAGGCCTCCCTGTCCATCACCAAGTTCCGGAGTCTACCCAAACCCATGTCCATTGTGTCGGTGATGCCATCCAACCATCTCATCATCTGTCATCCCCTTCTCCTCCTGCCCTCAATCTTTCCCAGCATCAGGGTCTTTTCAAATGAGTCAGCTCTCCGCATCAGGTGGCCAAAGTATTGGAGTTTCAGCTTCAACATCAGTCCCTCCAATGAATACCCAGGACTGATCTCCTTTAGGGTGGACTGGTTGGATTAGGGATTAATTATCTCTTGGAACCTTGGTGGAGAAGCATCTTAATCAAATCTACACCTGAAAAATTATCCAAAGCTGAGCTCTAGTTCTTTTAAGGACTTATTTCTAGTCCCCACTTTACCGACTCCCACCTTTACACATGGGCGATTTCCAAGGTTCATAAACATCCCATGAACTCCTATGTTTTCTTTCCTAACTCCATTTAATTTTTCAGTCTGTGCAGTATCTGCCCAAAAGTCAGTGTCACTGAGAATAAAGAGACCCCTCCAGATCTGATTGTTTTGGTTTCTTTCTTCTCATGGATCTTGGCCTGCAAATCCTTCAGTGTCTTGGCAGCTCTCTTTTGATTTCTAAACAAGTTTAAAAAAATATTTTTTCTAGTTCTTTTATTCTTTTAGTTGCTCTGAGATTGTGTGCATGTGAGAGAGAGACTGAGGAAGTTAATCTAAATTACCCAGCTCACCACAATTGGAAGTTTAATGCCAGAACAAAAGGATGCACATTTGATAGTTTGACAGTTATGGCTGTATTATCTTCCAGAATGGTTGCATTACTTTACACATAAACATCAACAGTATTAACAGTGTTGAATAGTTTCTGTCTGTCCATGTTGTCCCTCAAAAATCAATGCTCTAAATATTTGATAATTTAATAGGCTTTCCTTATACCACTATAATTTCAAGCCATTTAAGGAAAAATTATGTATTTGCTCTGCGTGTAACATTTTAAAAATCTGAAATAATTTTGATGCTACATTAGATGTAATTTTCAGTATTACAGCAAATACGTTTTGAACAACCAAGTGATATTACTGGTTATTAATTAACTAAATATCATCATTATAACTCCTTGTGATATTTTATGTTTCATTGTCTTCTATTGCTATTTAGGTTCTGTGTCTTTAGTACCTTCTCTCCATGACTATCCTTTTAAAAACAAGGATATTTGTCTCTGAGCTTCCCAGGTGGCACAGTGGTAAAGAATCCAGCTGCCATTGCAGGAGCCATAGGAGACACGGGTTCCGTCCCTGGGTCAGGAAGATCCCCTAGAGAAGGAAATGGAACCCACCCCAGTATTATTGCCTGGGAAATGCCATGGACAGAAGAGCCTGGAGGGCTACAGTCCATGGGGTCGCAAGGAGTCAGACACAACTGAGCATACACACATGCCCACACACATTCGTCTCTGTCCCCTCTAGTGCTTGGCAACACAGTGGTCATTAGGCAAGGACTGCTTTGATTACAAGAAACAAGAGCACTCTTAGTAACATTTGGGATAGTTGATTTATTCAAAGGGTTCCCCCAATCCATGTGATCCCTGGAAGTACAGATCAGGTGCCAGCTTGACAACACTCAAGAACATCAGTAAAACTTTCAGAGAGCCCAAACCTTATTACCCCACTTCAGTATTTTAGACTTTTAATCTTCAAACCTGTTGTGAAGGCAGTGATTCAGACTCCCTGGTCAAGAGAAAAGTATTTTGACAGAGATCCAACTTTCAGAATGGCAAAGAAAGAGAACTTCAAATGTATTGTGGAATAAACTGCAAGCCTATTCATTATTGTCAGGCTTAAAGCTTTCCCAATCTGTTACCTTGACTGCCTTCCTTTAATAAAAAAAAAAAAAAAAGAGGAGAGGTGTTATAAGAAAGCAGTGAGCCAATGTTTCTTTGGGAATTATTAATTACTTCAAAGGTGACTGTCTTATTTGTAGCTAGCCATTTCCCTAACCCAGAGCAGAACAGGAGTAAAGTAATACCCAGACTTGCATTTGCAAGAGATAATTTAAATTTTAGTGTTACATTACAAATGCTACATTTCCACAAGATTTTCGAAGCAGGGATTTTTCTTGTTTTGGTAAAAGGCAGCAAGGTGGACAAGCGTGCAGGAACTAGAAAGCTCTAAGGACAGATTCCTTAACAGAAGATCAAAATATTACAATATTTTTAAAATAGGGAAGCTTCTCATTTATGATTATAGTGTCCTGGTTTCACAGGTAAGAAGCAGGGAGATGTGCTATAAAATCTCTTTCCTGGCCCTAAAATCTGTGAATGTACTAGACTACATTGTATCAAACACCAGAAAATGTAACCATGGGCTTTCAAAAACCTGCCATCTAAGATATACTAGATGTTCAATATGATACTTGAGCTCCATTCTTATGCAATGAGACAAGAAAAAGGGGGGAAATGTATAAACAGAAAGAACAAATCATCATTACTAACATTTTAGGATGATCTTACCTGAAAAATCCTAAAGAATCTATAAACATTTTTTAAAATTAATAAGACACAGTAAGATTAATGGTTACCAAATTAATATACAAAAATCAACTGCATTTCTACAGAGGGCAACAGTCAAAAATTAAATTTCAAGATATTGTTTAAAATAGCAACAAAAATATAAAGTACCTAGGAATAAATCTAATAAAATATACTTAAGACCTTCAAGGAACAAATGTTAAACTTTACTGAAAGATATTAAGAAAGATCTAAATAAATGGAGAACTAGGTTATGTTTTGAAGAGAAGACTCAATGTTATAAAATTGTCAAGTTTTCTCCAACTGATCTAAGTCTATAATTTTAATGTGCTATTAAACAAAATGCCAGTAGGTATAATTTGATGGTTCTTTATAAAATTTAAGTGTAAAAATTAAAGGGCCAATATTAACCAAGACATTTCTAAAGAAACACAAAGTGAGGGGACATTTTAGTATATGAGGACTTGCCCTTTCATATACTAAAATCTATTATAAATACATTGTAATTAACAGTGTGGTATTGGGCAAAAAGTGCAAAATAACTGAGGAGACAGAATACAAAACTCAGAATAAATGCACATATATACGTAAATTTGACTTATGACACAGCAGGTGCTAGAATCAGTAGGAAAGATGGATTACACAGTATAAAGAGCTAAAACAACTGGGCAGCAACATAGGATCTGTGGTAGCCAAATAATGGCCCCAAAGATAACCATGTCCTAATTCCTGGAACCTATAAATATTACCTCATACCACAAAAGGGTGAATACTATCGTACATGACAAAAGATGTGATTAGGAATTTTGAGATGGGGATATTATCCTGGGTTATCTTGACTGTGTGTATGCTCAGTCACTTAGGCATGTCCAACTCTTTGCGACCCCATGGACTGTAACCCACGAGGGTCAGTCCACGGAATTTGAAAGACAAGAATACTGGTTGCCATTCCTCCTTCAGAGAATCTTCCCAACCCAGGGATCAAACTTGCATCTACTGTGCATCCTGCATTGGCAGGTGGATTCTCTACCACTGAGCCACCCAGGAAGTGTCTATCCTGATTATCATAGCTTAGCCTTTCAATTTTATTCTTCTATCCCAAAGTTGTTTTGGTACAATTCTAAATTCTTTGCATTTCCATATGAATTTGAGAATAAGTTTGTCAATTTCTATCAAAAAAAAAAAAGCAACTTGGATCTTAATTTGAATTGTATTGAATCTATAAATGAATTTTGGAGAAAAATGACATCTTAATATTTAATTTACCTATATTAACAAGGTACAGTTCTTCATTCAGTTTTGTCTTTAATTTCTCTCAGCAATGTTTTATAGGTTTCCACATCTTTTGTCAAGTTTATCTTTAAGTAATTTGTATTTATTAATGCTTTTGTAAGTAATATTGCCTTTTTAAAAATTCAATTTCCCATTGTTCTCTGTCTAGAAACACAATTGATTTCTCTCTATATAAATCATTCCCTGCAACTTTGCTACACACTTATTTTTTAGTCCACAATAAAACAGATGCTCTCTAGCACCATCTCCAGATTTCGATATAATAAACATAGATGAAACCCAAGAACCCACATTTTTAATGAGCAGCCAGAGTGATTCAATGAAGATTCTCTAAGAACGCTACCTCAAGAAATATATAAACACGGTTAACTACATTAACTTCTGACAACAGGGCAGAGTAAGCTGACTCAGCACATCCTTTCACTTTAAATACAAAAAGAACTTATTAAAAGTGTGACAGACATGTAGCTTTAATATTTATCCAAGTCTTAAAAAAAAAAAGAAGAATTTATTAGGTGCTAGAAATAAAAAAATCATGTGCCAAGCAGGAGACCTGGGTTTGATCCCTGGGTTAGGAAGATCCCCTGGAAAAGGAAATGGTAACCCACTCCAGTATTCTTGCCTGGGAAATCCCACAGACAGAGGAGCCTGGCAGGCTAGTTTATGGGGTCATCAAAGAGTCGGACATGACTTAGTGATCGATTTTCATTTTCACTTTCAGAAATTAAAAAAAGAACTCAGAGATTTGTAAAGTATATACAGTCTTATGATGTAATGGCTTCAGTTTAAGTACCCTCACAGAAACAGGGCATATGGCTATGCTCCTATCTGGGAATGAGGAACTGAACTTAGATCCTTGCATAAGTCCAGGACCTTGGAAAGGATGCCTCTTTCCAAAAAGGCAACTAGAAAAATTCTACCTATAGGGCTAGGGAGGCAGTGATGAAGTCTGTCCTCTACCCTGCAGTCTGAATAAGGGAAAGACACCCCCGCTAGAACTCAAAGTCCCATGTATAGATACAGGATCCAAATCTACACTTTATTATAGATGAAAGGACTGATGCTGAAGCTGAAATTCTAATACTTCGGCCACCAGATGTGAAGAACTGACTCATTTGAAAAGACCCTGATGCTGGGAAAGATTGAAGGTGGGAGGAGAAGGGGATGACAGAGGATGAGATGATTGGATGGCATCACCAACTCGATGGACATGAGGTTGAATAACCCCAGGAGTTGGTGATGGACAGGGAAGCCTGGCGTGCTGCAGTTCATGGGGTCACAAAGAGTTGGACATGACTGACCAACTGAACTGAACTGATAGGTGAAAGATTGAGTGCAGAAGGAGAAGAGGGCATCAGAGGATGAGATGGCTGGATGGCATCACCAATGCAATGGACATGACTTGGGCAAACTTCAGGAGATGGAGAGGGACAGGGAAGCCTGGTGTGCCATGGGGTTGCAGAGTTGGACACAACTGGGCAACCAAACAGCAACATAAGTGAAAGAATTAGAAGCTGAGAAAATAAAAGTTGCAAGGTCTTGAAGAAATAAAAAATTGTTTTGAAGGACCATTCATGATCTAGTACTTATGCTGTGCTAAGTTCGTTTAGGTTGCTATAATAAAATACGGTGAGGGTTAAACAACAAACATTTATTTCTCACAGTGCTGGAGGCTGGGAAGTCCAAGATCAAGGTACTGGCAGATTCAGCATATGGTGAGAGCTTGCTTCCTGGTTCACAGATGCTATCTTCTCACTCACATGGAAGAAGGGACAAGGGAGCTTTCTGGGGTCTCTTTTATAAACAGCACTAACCACATTCATGAAGAGTCTGCCCTCATGTCCTAATCACATCCAAAGGTACTACCCTCCAGTTACCATCACATTGAGTACTATATTTCAAAATATGAATTTGGGAGTGAGGGGGTAGGGACACAAACATTCATTCCACAGCACATGCTAAAGATGAGCTAACAACACCTATGTTTCAAGTCATCTGAAGAATCAGTTCAATATGGGGGAAAGCAGTGGTTACCACAAACATGTAAATTAGTATTCCAAAAGTTTGAGATAATAGAAAAGTCTAACATGCAGCATTCTCAAAATCTTTAAAGATGTAGATGAAGAAATAGAAACCATGTGAAGCAGATAAATCAAAGTATTAAAACCAAATAGAACTTCTAAAACTGAAAAGCCAAACTGATGAAATAAAAACTAAATAAATGGAGTAGAAATAGCTGAAGAGTCAACTGGAAGAAAAATCTTAGAGAAAACCCAGAATGTATTACACAAGGAAAAAATGTAAAGGAGGGACTTCCCTGATGATCCAGTGGTTAAAACTCTGTGCTTTCATTGCAGGGGGCAAAAAGAAAAAAAAATATAAAGGAGAAGTGAAAAGATTTTTTTAATTCCATGGGAAAGACATATATACAAAAGAATTTCCAGAAGGAGAAAACTGAGATAATGAGATGAAAACACTGAAGAGATAACTGCTGAGAATTTTCCAGAATTGATGAAAGGTACTTATATTAAAGAAGCATACCAAATTTGAAGTAGGATAAATAAAGGTTAACCCATTTAGGTGAAATTGTACAACACCAAATCATAAAGTAATTCTTAATATTAATCTAATAAAAAAAGACAGATAACCGAAAGAAATGACAATTGGACTGCAGGAGATTTCTCATCTCAATAACTGAGTCCACTGTTCACGCCACAAGGAAGCAAGCAGCCACATGGAGAGGCCACAACAGGGCTTGCAGCAAACAGAACCTGGTGAGGGCCCTGCCAACAGCTAGGATCAAGTGCCAGATACAGATGAGCTAAAAAATGCTATCAGCCTCTACTTTCAAGCTTGCCGAGTTGTCCTCGTGTGGAGCAAATAGTGCTGCCCTTGTTGAATCCCAAATCACAGATCTATGAGCAAAATAAGTGATTGCTAGTTGTTTTAAACCACTAAATTGGGGGTAGTCTGTTATGCATCAAAAGATAAAAAGAGCAAAGTGACTTAAGCAAATGACGGTTTTTATTTTGCTCACATAGGACACTGGGACATATGGATTTGGGGGAGGATAGGATTTTAGGGGATTGGGACATGCTGCTATTACTGATGATGATTAATAAGGATGAAAATTAAAATAAACATTGATTTGATGGTTACCTTCTCTTCATGTTTATGAACCATACAATTGTATTTACTATAGGTTTTAAATAAGCTTCAATGTATAGTGTAGCTAGTCCTCCCACATTATTCCTGTAGAATTTTCTAGGCAATGAGGAATTTATTTCTTCCCTAAAGGAGTTTTAGAATGAACTTAATTAAAACAAAATAAAACACCTTACTGATATTATCACTGGGATCACATTGCATTTACAGGGAGAACTGATTTATTTATAATGTTGATTTTCCTGACCAAAATCATGAGCATTTCTATTTGTTCAAGCTTTCTTAAATTTGGGTAAGTATAAAAGATGATACTGGTATATTATTCTCTGCATTTTTCTTTATGTTTGAAATATTTGATAGCTGAAAATATAATTTAAAGTAGCTGATTAAGAAAATAATTTCACATTCATAGGAATAATGCACCTTATATTATCATCAGGGTGCAATCCGATGAGTTTTGAGAAAGCCAACTTAAAACTATATAGCATATCACTCACATGAAAGCCAAAGTGAGTGTTAGCCACTCAGTCATGTCCGACTCTTTCACGCCCCCCTGCACTATAGCCCGCCAGCTCCTCTGTCCATGGGATTTTCCAGGAAAGAAAACTGGAGTGAGTTGCCATTTCCTTCTCCAGGGGATCTTCCTGTCACAGGGTTCAAACCCATGTTTCCTGCATTGGCGGGAGGATTCTTTATCACTGAGCCACCAAAACTCTGAAAACCCCCAAACGTTAATGACTTCAGTAATTTAACTTTCTCTTTCCTAAACCTCCATTCTTTAGTTTAATTAGGATAAACCTCAAAAGTCCCAAATTGTGCTAAAAACTCAGATGTTTCTCTTGGGATGCACAGAGTGAAAACGGACAATGAGGTTTCACCTTAATTGGGCCTTTCAAGGAAGTGGGTACATCTGGAGTCACTTCCACCATGCTGCTTTTCGGAATTGGACTCTGAAGCACCCATTAACCATGTTCTCTAGCAATATATTTCACAGTTTAAATCAGGAAGTGTTACTTCCTTTGAAGTTCTCATATGGTGTATTCAAACCAAATATGTGTGGTTTCCCTTTGAGTTTTTTTTTTTTTTTTTTTTTAAGGGTAATCTTCGGCCACCTCATGCGAAGAGTTGACTCATTGGAAATGACTCTGATGCTGGGAGGGATTGGGGGCAGGAGGAGAAGGGGACGACAGAGGATGAGATGGCTTGATGGCATCACCGACTCGATGGACGCGAGTCTGAGTGAACTCCGGAAGATGGTGATGGACAGGGAGGGCTGGCGTGTTGCGATTCATGGGGTCACAAAGAGTCGGACATGACTGAGCGACTGAACTGAACTGAATCTTTAAATCAGGTATTTTCACATTCCACAGGAAAGTCAAGATGGATGAAAGATCAGCTTTGAGACCTAGATCAAACCACCAGCAAGTTTTTATAAATATCTAATATACAGGTTTAACCACTTCTAAGAAAATCTGAAAATTTTAAATGAAAAAAATTCAGTATCAGATTAACTGAAAAGGTTTTAATGATGTTATATTTGCCATATTCAGGTCTAAGCTGGTCATTCCCCACTTAGAGCCCTTCAGGGATTCCCTGCTCCCTGAGGATGAAGTCTGAGCTTCTTAGCCGGCCAGTCAAGGGCAGGCCTCTGAGCACTGGTTCCCACCTACTATACACCAGCCTACAGCTTCATTTCCTGCCCTCGCCTGTCCCCTCCCAATCTCGGTTTCTGTCTGATTCACACCGTAAGAACTTACAATTCTTTGTCATTTCATGCTCATCATATTTTTACATAGTGTTTCCCTGTTTTCACAAGTGTTTCCCTTCCTGTCATGCCGAGGCCCTCCTTTTTTTCCACTTGACTAACAAATATTTCAAGGGTCACTTTCTCTGGGACCTTCCATGCAAACTCCAAGACAGAGCTATTCTTTTCAATAATTTTCATTCATTGACTCTATGGCATTATATAACTGTTAATTTCTGCGTCGGTTCCCCCCACTCCATTCTATCTTTCTGAGGGCAGAAGCTATGCTTTTGTGCATCTTTGTACTCATGGTGCCCAGTTATAGAAGCTTTCAAATGAAGAAAAAGTTGCAGTTGGAGATGGGGGTTAAATTTCACGCATTCCAAGAGGTCTCCCTCAAGACCAGTGACATTGGCCTTCCCTGCCACTTCCTGTCTCTGAACATATATTCACATAATGGAATACTTCACAACAATGAAGATGAAACGCAACTAGAGCTATAAGCAGCAACGTGGATGAGACATGTAGATTGATTCCAATCATGTACATCCCAAAAGCAGGCATACTAAGTTGTAATATTTAGCTACACAACATTCAGAAAATGAAGATCATGGCATCTGGTCCCATCGCTTCATGGGAAATAGATGGGGAAACAGTGGAAACAGTGTCAGACTTTATTTTTTGGGGCTCCAAAATCACTGCAGATGGTGACTGCAGCCATGAAATTAAAAGACACTTACTCCTTGGAAGGAAAGTTATGACCAACCTAGATAGCATATTCAAAAGCAGAGACATTACTTTGCCAACAAAGGTCCGTCTAGTCAAGGCTATGGTTTTTCCTGTGGTCATGTATGGATGTGAGAGTTGGACTGTGAAGAAAGCTGAGTGTCAAAGAATTGATGCTTTTGAACTGTGGTGTTGGAGAAGACTCTAGAGAGTCCCTTGGACTGCAAGGAGATCCAACCAGTCCATTCTGAAGGAGATCAGCCCTGGGATTTCTTTGGAAGGAATGATGCTAAAGCTGAAACTCCAGTACTTTGGCCACCTCATGCAAAGAGTTGACTCATTGGAAAACATTCTGATGCTGGGAGGTATTGGGGGCAGGAGGAGAAAGGGACGACAGAGGATGAGATGGCTGGATGGCATCACTGACTCGATGGATGTGAGTCTGAGTGAACTCCGGGAATTGGTGATGGACAGGGAGGCCTGGCATGCTGCGATTCATGGGGTCGCAAAGAGTCGGACATGACTGAGCGACTGAACTGAAGTGAACACAGGAATATAAACTATAAGTGAAAGCAAGGAGATAATGATCGTGAAGGAGAAAATGATGATTACCTATGGGGAAGTTGGAGTGAAGGGAGTGTGACGGGGAAGGAACACACAGGAGCCTAACGAAGGTTTGAGATATTCTATTATTGATCTTGGTGGCAATTACATAATGTATGCTCCGTAATTCAGAGAAGGCAATGGCACCCCACTCCAGTACTCTTGCCTGGACACTCCCATGGACGGAGGAGCCTGGTGGGCTGCAGTCCATGGGGTCACTAAGAGTCCAACACGACTGAGGGACTTCACTTTCACTTTTCACTTTCATGCATTGGAGAAGGAAATGGACTCTTCTTGCACGTGTATTAGTTCTCTAATGCTGCTACAACAAACTACCACAAACTTAGTGGCTTAACACATAAACTTATTCTCCTAAAAGTTCGGTAGGTCCAAATCCAAAATGGGTCTCACCGGCTTAAGATCAAGGTGTTGGCAGGGCTGTGTTCCTCTCTAGAGGGTCTAGGAGAAAACACCTTTTCTTGCCTTACCTATTTCCTAGAGGCTGCTTGAATTCTTTGGCCTTTTTAGCTTCAAAGCCAGAAACGGCTGGTATAATCTTTCATACAAGGCAGCATTCTGACACTGAGCCTGATATTTCGGCCTTCCTCTTGAACATGTAAGGACCCTTGTGATTATTATTGATTGAGTCACTCAGGACATTTTCCATACCTTAAGGTTAGCTCATTAGTAACCTAAACTCCATTTTCTACCTTAATTCCCCTTTGCCATGCAAAGTAAAACACCCACAGATACTGGGGACATGGACGCCTTGGGGAGGCCATCAGTTTGCCTACCACAGCACACAATATGTACGTTTCTAAATCTGTGTTCTATTTCTCAGTGACAAAAGGTTAAAAGTAAAATTTGGTATATAAATACAAAGAATTCCTATACAACCATGAAAAAGAATGACCCTTTTAAACTTAGTGTTATGGAATAGTCTCTAAGAAGCATTTAAAAAGTAGTGTTAGAACTACTGTGTAAAGTATGCTGTCACTTTTGCAAAAAAGTATGAGGAAAACCATATCTGTATGTTTCTCCTTTTATGTGCTCAAACCATATACGAAAACAAAATTAAAGCAAGGGAAGGAGCTTTTCTATTTGCCTAAGAAGTATTTCTTAGTGACCTCAAATCAGGAGGTTTCACCAACCCTTTGAAGATAATAGTAAGGAATCAGCACCAGCCCTTGAAAAGACACACAGAATTGCATGGAATTTACAGAGAAGATAATATGGAATTACTATGCAAACAAAACCCTTTCCTGGCAATCATATCTTTAAATAAATCACTAACAAAATAAAAAAGAATGTCATGCAGATGGAAAATTACACCATTCACTTGAACCAGGATGTGAATTCTGTGGCAGAATTCAGAATTGCAAAGAAAACAATAGATAAATACAATTAGTTATGTAATGTTTGGGAACCTCCTGGAGAGCAGCCAGCCCCCTGGAATAAGGCCAAGCACGACGACATCCCAGGGGAGCCATCGATGGGAGGGAGATCCCAGCACCTGTGATGTGGGGGCCACTGGACCATTTCCAGCCTATGTCTGAACACTGATGTACCAACATTTCCTCCAGACCCACTAAGAAGTCTGGGGTCGATGATGCTGATCTGAAGCGTGGAAACGGGTCAGTCCAGAAATCTGTAGTGCGTTCTACATTCATCCTACTGCCATCTTGAGAATCCCGCATCCATGCGCAAGGGAGAGACCGGATCAAACTAGGATTCATTCACTCATTCATTCATTTTTTTTTTTCACTTATCCGCTCATTCATTTAATCAGTATTTACTGAGTGGCTTTATCTTTCAAGTACTAACAGTGTAAGACACAAAATTTTTTAAAACGGGTAAAACCATACTGTTTTGCTTAGGAATGAATACACAGGTGGTAATACACGAAAATAAGAAAATGACTATCTTAAAAGTCAAGGTGATGGCTACATCCAGGGGAGGTGAGGGGAGTATCATCAGGAAGGGACACCTAGGGTAGGTGGAAAATGGCCCAGTCTTGGGTTGGGCAGCCCATTCTAAGCTGCCTGACCCCTGTACACAAAGAGAAGAGTGACTATATAGATAAGGACTGGAAGCATGCTGGTTGTAACAGATTAGTGGGGTTTTTGCACTTGGGGATACTAATGATTGTGCACTCTTGTTACTCTCCCTCCAAGTTTAAAATAACCACCACAGCCATATTCCTGGGAGACCAACAAAGAGGTAAGTAGCACAAGCTATTCTGAAAATTAAGCCCATTTTCTTATTCTTATATACAAATAGACAATCACAGACCACAAAACACTGGAAGGAGTCCTATGAATGCAAGATACAAGCTACCTGGATTTTTCTGACTAATAAATGTCAGAAATGTATTTCTCTAGGCATCCTTATTTAATAGCTTTAAATTGTGTTTAATATCATTTACTATTCATGTTTGAGGATTGAAATCTTGTTCTTTGACAAAAGATGATAAATTCTGTATGTTTAACTTTGGAACATTAAAATTTCCAAAAGAATAAAATGAAAAAGATGGAGGAAAGTATGTTAAAAAAAAAAAAAATTCCCAGAGCTGAAGTAACATACGAGTAGTCATACTTGGCCCATAGAAAGCTGAGGAGAATGAACTAGAAAAACTCACTCTTGGACATACCTTCACAACATTTCAGATCCCAAATACAAAAAGAAAACCCTAGAAAATATGAGAGAGAAATACCAAGCCACCTATAAAAGAATGAGAATTGAGTGACTTCAAGCTTCTGAAGTTTTACAATAAATTTGGCACAAGGTCTTCAAAGTTCTGAGGAGAAATTATTTGGAACCTAGAATTCTATAGTCAGCTGAACTACCAAGTGGGTGCATGCATGCATGCTAAGCCGCTATAGTCGTGTCCGACTCTTTGCAACCCTATGGACCATAGCCTGCCAAGCCCCTCTGTCCATAGGATTCTCCAGGCAAGAACGCTGGAGTGGTTTGCTGCCCTCCTCCAGGGGATCTTCCTGACTCAGGGATTGAACCCATGTTTCTTAAGTCTCTTGCACTGGCAGACAGGTTCTTTATCTGTAGCGCAACCTGAAAAGCCCATCAAGTGGGTATGGAGGGACAATAAGACATTTTCTTGCATGCAAGGATCAAAGTTTCCCATCTAGATACACCTTCTGAGGAAATTACTTGAGTAAAATGAGAGTCAAAAGATATAATGGAATGCACATGGAAATTAAAAAAAAAAAACTGGATATAAACTGTGCAGGAAGTAAATGATCTAAATTAGAATAGAAAGCTGATAGGCTCTGAGGAAATATCTTCAAGGAGAAGAAGAGCATGAACCCTAAATTTAGATACAAATTTTAAAAATGAGGAATTAGAAACCACAGGGGGAAAAATACCAAAAACTGTATGGAAGAGTCAGGTCAATTATGAGGTGAGTTAAAATGAGGTATAGTTGTGGGAAGGTGGTGGCCAGTCAAGAAAGAGAATCTACAAGATTCAGACCTTAGGGACATTCTTTGAGCGACTTAAGGTCAGAACACTCAACCAATAGAGGATAAAATGTAATCCCCGAATACAGTTTGGCCCTCCAGTGCATACAATTTATGTAGACAAAACAGAAGGCTTGAATGTGGTTATCAACCATGACAACACACAAGTAGAACAACTCACAGAAGAGGGAGAACTATAGTGGGCAGACAACTCACCCAAGGATATTGTAGAGCTGATGGACACAAACGTATAGTTTTAAATATAAGTAAAGGCTATTTAAGACCATAAGTAAACCTCATAAAATAAAATAAATATAATAAAAATAATTGGGTTACCAGGGATTAAGGTGGGGGAGAGAACTGTCTGCAAAGAGGGGCATGAGGAAATTTTACTGGGTGGTGGAGATATTCTACACTTGCTTTTGGTGGTGGCTACATTACTGTTTATGTCTGCCAAAGTTCACAGAACTGTATATACAAAAAAGAGTGAATTTTACTGCATGTAAATTATAATCTATTAAGTCCAGGAAAGGGTAGAGAAGATAAAAGTGAACTAAATCCTCATTTTTTATATTGAAGACTCAAAAGTAGTACATGAAGTTGATAAATCAACAAATAACCATATAAGCAAGAAACAGCTAAAAGTACTTCTTGGAAAGCAGTACTGAAGAAATAAGGCTATTATTTAGCTTTATAATCTTACTATACGTATTTTTACTTATTTATTGATATCAGCTTTTTTAAAAATTCTGAAACATTTTAAAAATACATAAAACTCTCCTTAGTAGTACAAAGAACTTCTATATATTCCTTTGCTCTCAATAATCTCCTTTGTAGCAAAGGATCCAATCCAGGCTCACACGTTGCACCCAGATGTCATCATGTTTTGTCCTCCAACTTGGGTTAGTCTGAGGCTTCCTTGTGACTAGACCCAAGTAAGCATTTAATATCATTGAAGAGACGCTGTGTTTCCACTGCATCCTAGCAGGTGCTATATGAGGTTGATTTGCTCTACTACTGCTGGTATTAACTAAGATGACATCTACCATTCCATTCCAATAACAAAGGGCTCATCTTAGGCTTCCTCCTTCCCATATCTCTATTTCCCTTCTCTGAGTGAAAATTACTAGCTCTTGTTATCCTCAATATACTTACTTTTTTGCTTAATTCCTCTATATGTATCCAATCTCCTGAAGCCATCAGGTTGCCACCCTACCAGTACACCTTCTTTGTGGCTCTGGCCACTGCCAGGCTACCTTCCCATCTCACTTGGCATGAATTATTCTGATAAAAACTTAAAAAGGAAAAAATTAACTATCCAAATACTATAAAAAGAATAAAACATAACATTGTGAGAATTTGTGTCAAGTAATATTCTTACTCTGGGACTTGCTTGTAGCTCAGATAGTAAAGAATCTGCCTGCAATGCAGGAGACCAGAATTCAATCCCTGGCTCCAGCAGATCCTCTGGAGAAGGATGTGGCAATCCACCCCAGCATTCTTGCCTGGAGAATCCCATACATGAGGAGCCTGGAGGGCTACAGTTCATGGGGTCACAAAGAGTCAGATATGATTGAGCAACTAATACTATTGAGCAAATACTACTGTTACTGCTAATATTCTTCAGTTCAGTTCACTCAGTCATGTCCAACTCTTTGCGACCCCAGAGACAGGCTTCCCTATCCATCACCAACTTCCGGAGCTTGCTCAAACTCAGGTTCAACAAGTTGGTGATACCATCCAACCATCTCACCCTCTGTCATCCCCTTCTCTTCCTGTCCTCAATCTTTCCCAGCATCAGGGTCTTTTCAAATGAGTCAGTTCTTTGCATTAGGTAGCCAAAGTATTGGAGCTTCCATCTCAGCATCAGTCCTTCCAATGAATACTCAGGACAGATTTCCTTTAGGGTTGACTGGTTTGCTCTCCTTGCAGTCTGAGGGATTCTCAAGAGTCTCCTTCAACACCACAGTTCAAAACCATCAATTCTTCAGTGCTCAGCTTTCATTATGATCCAACTCTCACATCCATACATGACTACTGGAAAAACCATAGCCTTGACTAGACAGACCTTTGTTGGCAAAGAAATGTCTCTGCTTTTTAATATACTGTCCAGGTTGGTCATAGCTTTTCTTCCAACGAGGAAGCGTCTTTTAATTTCATGGCTGCAGTCACCATCTGCAGTGATTTTGGAGCCCAAGAAAATAAAGTCTCTCACTGTTTCCACTGTTTCCCCATCTATTTGCCATGAAGTGATGGGACCAGATGCCACGATCTTAGTTTTCTGAAAGTTGAGTATTAAGCCAACTTTTTCCACTCTCCTCTTTCACTTTCATCAAGAGGCTTTTTAGTTCCTCTTTGCTTTCTGCCATAAGGGTGGTGTCATCTGCATATCTAAGGTTACTGATATTCTATTGGCAATCTTGATTCCAGCTTGTGCTTCATCCAGCCCAGCGTTTCTCATGATGTACTCTGCATATAAGTTAAATAAGCAAGGTGACGATATACATCCTTGATGTACTCCTTTCCCAATTTGGACCAATCCACTGTTCCATGTCCGGTTCTAACTGTTGCTTCTTGACCTCCATACAGATTTCTCAGGAGGTAGGTAAGGTGTTCTGGTATTCCCATCTCTTAAAGAATTTTCCAATTTGTTGTGATCCACACAATCAAAGGCTTTAGCATAGTGAAGCAGAAATAGATGTTTTTCTGGAATTCTCTTGCTTTTTCTATGATCCAAATTATTCTTTGATTTATAGAGCAATAAGAATATTAGTTGGAATTCTCTTGCTTGGATAATAGAAAAAGCAAGAGAATTCCAACTAATATTCTTACTGCTCTCAAAATCAAGGGGTGACCTAGATCCATGGTTTTCCATCCCCACCCAGCACACCACAATTATAAGGTACTTCAAAGTTTGATCTGTTCTAGAAAGAAGTATGAAGTGTATAACTTGCCTCTATTATTCTCCTCCTGATATCATGTACTGCACATAGACCCCAATATTCTCACATACACAGCACTTTACCACTTTATGCGCTGGGCCCTTGGTAACCTGAATTTACCACATGAAAGAAGTCTTTACCTGAAATGTCACAGTAGATGGTCTGCTGGTAGAGCTTGGCTTCCCGGGGATTAAAGTACACAGTGATTTCAGCTGATGAATTGGGCCAGACATCGCCTTCCTAAAAACATGAAAGAATCATTAAAAAACAATATGATGAAGGGAAGACACTGCTTTTAAATGCTGTTATTATAACTCTAGGAAATTTGAAGGAAATATTTTGACAAAAAATAAAAGAAAGCACAACTTTACCCAATAGATAGGAAATTTCTATTACTTGTCAAGAGGTGATACAAGCTGGAAAAAAGCTTCAAAGATCATTTCAGTGAGTAAATGGGTTTATAATTACTTACTAAAGGAAGCTAGAGTACTTAGGGCATTTTCTAAAGTTTGTAGATTCAACTAACATTCATTGTACGCCAATGCGTGTACAGCATTGGGCTTCAGAGATTAAGAAAGGCAAGGTCTAAGATTGCATGGAGCTCATCTCTTAGAGGGATGATAAAAATGTACACAAATATCTTAAAATATATGTGATAACTGCTATCTGTGCTTTAGCTACATAAGATCCAGATACTGCTTTTCACACGCAAAGAAGTGATCTAATTCACTTGACGGAGAAGCCATGTTCTGAGCCTTTGAGTGACAGCGTAAGGAAATACTCTTATTTTGTGAAAATACCCATGGTCTGAGGCAGAATGATGGCCAATTCGAACTCTGGTTCTGATCCTGTGTGATATTATTTCTCATTTTAGCTCAAACTACTCAAAAGTTGTAATAAGAAAACTGAGGTTTGAAACTGTAATGCAACATATGACAATATCAGAATCCCCTTGAGATACCCTTTTGAAAAACATTTTCTACTAACCATGTAACCTCTCAGGGCTGTAAAAGGACATGTTATATCACCTGCCTCAAAGGGTTTCCATGATGAGGGATCATGAGGTCAAATGCTTTTGACCCACATTTAGTACACAGTAAGAGCTCAGCAAATAATGGCTTGCTATGATTGATGTTATTCTTTTGCCGCTTGGAATGACTAAGATGAAAATATCAGAAAAATTAGGGAAGAAAATGTGTTTTTTTCTAAGGTTTTTGTAAATAAGGCCAAGTAGAGTATCAGTGATAAGCACATCCAAAAATGTATAAACACTCCTACCAACTAAATAAAAAACTAAGGAAGGTGACGATAAATAATCAGGATCCAGTTTCAGACGATCCATCATGCATGTTCTATTTCCATTCTGACTTGACATGAACACAGTGCTGGAATAAAGAATTAAGCAGACACGAAAGGGGTTTAAAATGCAGATATCAAACAAGAGGGCAAGGAAGAGAAAAGTAGAGTCAATTTGGGTTTGCTTATGAAGGTAACTGTCTGGTGAGTGTGCTTCTCAGGTTGTATGCCCCTGCTTCAGGAGAATAAAGGGCACGGAGACTCCAAGAAGGAGCAGTGAGGGCTGTGGGGGTCATGTGGGTCCTGGGAGCTCTCACACCCCTTCAGCCCACCAGGATGAAGGTCCTGTGAGGGTGGGTGCTAGCCTATCTCCAGCACCTAAACCAGAGGTGGCTCAGAGTAAGTGTTCAATATATTTATTGAATTGGTTGTATCCATTCAGTTTGCACAATGTGTAGTTATTGGCAGTTGCCTATTCATCTTTGCAACCTATTTCTGCCACCTTCTCCTCAACTGGAACCCAAAAGTCATACAGTTTTAGATCTGACAGGGACTTTTGAGATCATGCAGGGAATAGGGAAGTCCTAAGCACTTTCACTTATTTGGGCATCTCATTGTAGCCCTTTTCCAAACTTGTATCTGGTATCTGCTCTCTTCTGATAAATAGTGAATACCTCGCCCGTTTTGATTTGTGGGGATTCTGGTGATATGGAGTGCTGTGTACGTTTGTGGCTAGAACGAGCAGAGAGGCCAAGCAGAAAAGGTGGTTCATCCATTCAGTGGTATATCAGTGGGTAGTCCATATTAGAATGGTTGAAGACCTGGGCTTACTCCTAACCCACAAGACAAATGTATTCCCCTGGAGGGATCAGGCTCTGCTTTGTTTGGAAGTGTAGAATGGATACAGCTAACCTGTTCCCATTCAAACTGCTTGACCACAGAGGCCATCGTGGATCCCTAGAAAATCTCTACTGGAAAAGCCTCACCAAAATGGTAGGAAATGCCCCAAAAAAGGATATGCTGGAAGACAGATAAGCTCAGTACCTGTGGATAAATTCAAGTGTTATGGTTCCCACTGCTGGGCATACACACTGAGGAAACCAGAATTGAAAGAGACACGTGTACCCCAATGTTCATCGCAGCACTGTTTATAATAGCCAGGACATGGAAGCAACCTAGATGTCCATCAGCAGATGAATGGATAAGAATGCTGTGGTACATATACACAATGGAGTATTACTCAGCCATTAAAAACAATACATTTGAATCAGTTCTAATGAGGTGGATCAAACTGGAGCCTATTATAGAGAGTGAAGTAAGCCAAAAAGAAAAACACCAATACAGTATACTAACGCATATATATGGAATTTAGAAAGATGGTAACAATAACCCTGTATACGAGACAGCAAAAGAGACACTGATGTATAGAACAGTCTTTTGGACTCTGTGGGAGAGGGAGAGGGTGGGATAATTTGGGAGAATGGCATTGAAATAAGTATAATATCATATATGAAACGAGTCGCCAGTCCAGGTTCCATGCACGATACTGGATGCTTGGGGCTGGTGCACTGGGGTGACCCAGAGGGAGGGTATGGGGAGGGAGGAGGGAGGAGGGTTCAGGATGGGGAACATATGTATACCTGTGGCAGACTCATTTTGATATATGGCAAAACCAATACAATATTGTAAAGTTAAATAAAATAAAATTTTAAAAAAAAAAAAAAAAACACTTTCAAAAACATTATTCAAGCAAGAAAATCCAGGGCCCACGTGTACACAAGAAGGGAATACACTTAAGTATTATCCCAGAGGCACTTTTGCACACCCCATCTTCAAAGAAGTCTGATTATCAGACTGTGCTTACTCACTCAGTCGTGTCTGACTCTTTGCAACCCCATGGACTATAGTCTGCCAGGCTTCTCTGCCCATGGGGATTCTCCAGGCAAGAATACTGGAGTGGGCTGCCATGCCTTCCTCCAATTGGCTAAGTTGGGAAAAGGTAGGACAGACATGCTCCAGAGAGGCTATCAGAATCTCCCAGAGGAAGGAGCAGTAACATCTGGATGTGCCCCAGGAGCAGACTGTCTGACATGGATGGCTTGGAGGCTTAGAAAGCCTTCTGCATGGTAAGGGAAGACCAGTACAAGAGAGTCTGAGCCCACCGGGTGTTCAGACTGGGCGAATGCGACTGTGGGTCCCTTGCTTTCTTATCCTAGGCTGCAGTGGTTTTATTGTGTCTACGACATCTGCTAGTAATTTACAGCTTTTACTGAGCCCCAGGAGGTAATTCAAGGACAAATCCTATTCTAAACCCTCTCCTGGGCTTGTAGCAGCCTATGTGCATTAAGAGTGCTGAGTGTATCTGTAAAAACAGAAGTATAGTCATTCAGTTTTCTGTCACCGAAGGATGCTTCTCACAAAAGGTCATGTCAAGGAGTTAGGAACATGTAGAAGGACACTTTTATTTTTTAGCTGGAATTAAAATAAAAGTTAAACAACTTAATTTTTTTTTTTTAACAGCAAAAACTCACTACAGCATTTCCTACCAAATCAGAGAGTGCAAATACCAGAAACAGGTCATCAGCCTAAGATGATCCCATTTTTACTTATGTATCTTTGATATATTTCATATTACTTTTCAGACATTTCTGAAGTTAAATACCATGCCATTTATGTCGTCTCTGAAAAAGAATTTTTCTTTCTTTATTGCTCAGTTCTAAAGTTTCTTTCTGAGAGCCAAAACATTCAGAATGTTCCCCGCTGGCTCTGACATCAGTATCGTTTCCTCCCAGGCCTGTGAAACCAGCCTCATCACCCAGAACCCCCTGCTGTTCTCCTTTGCCTTCCACAAACAACTCCTTTCCCATGGTTGTCCATTTTCCTGCTCCAAATGAGAGACTGAGAATGTAGAACATAATCTGCAGATGCCCATTATCTTGTTTGTTGAAAATAATTGGTAAAATGGCCTTCAGTTTTACTGTAATGATCTTCCTTCTTGGTCTTAATCTTTTGTTTTCCCCTCAGAACCACCACTACATTTCACTTATAAGTGACCTGCTAGAAGAAATCAACTTTGAATTTTCAAGTTTAAAGTTAATTTGCTATGTTTGTGTTTTGGGCCCAAATATTAAATATTTCTGGAAATGGAACTTCTGGGACAAGAACAACCAAGTGTCTTGACAGGGACAGTTTAGAGACGTTTTGAAAGCTATTTATGAACATAAAGCCACTGGTTCATGATAAGCAATCAATACGATCATGAGAAGGGAATCACATTAAAATGATCTCCTTAAAAAATGATATTGGCAATGATTAAATAGGACCTTTAAAAATTCTCTATGATGACCTACAAGACCTTCTAGAACTTACACCAAAAAAAGATGTCCTTTTCATCATAGGGGACTGGAATGCAAAAGTAGGAAGTCAAGAGATACCTGGAAGTACAGGCAAATTAGGCCTTGGAGTACAAAATGAAGCAGGGAAAAGACTAACAGAGTTTTGCCAAGAGAATGCGTTGGTCACAGAAAACACCCTCTTCCAACAACACAAGAGATGACACTATACATGGACATCAACAGATGGTCAATTTCAAAATCAGATTGATTATATTCTTTGCAGCTGAAGAGGGAGAAGCTCTATACAGCCAGCAAAAACAAGACTGGGAGCTGACTATGGCTCAGATCATGAGCTCCTTATTGCAAAATTCAGACTTAAATTGAAGAAAGTAGGGAAAACCATTAGACCATTCAGGTATGACCTAAATCAAATCTCTTACAGTTATACAGTGGAAGTGACAAATAGATTCAATGGATTAGATCTTGTAGACACAGTGCCTGAAGAACTATGAACCGAGGTTCATGACATTGTACAGAAGACAAGGAACAAGACTACCCCAAGAAAAAGAAATGCAAAAAGGCAAAATGGTGGTCTGAGGAGGCCTTACAAATAGCTAAGAAAAGAACAGAAGCCAAAGACAAAGGAGAAAAGGAAAGATATACCCATCTGAATGCAGAGTTCCAAAGAATGGAAAGGAAAGATAAGAAAGACTTCATAGTGATCATTGAAAAGAAAAAGAGGAAAACAATAGAATGGGAAAGACTAGAGATCTCTTCAAGAAAATTAGAGATACCAAGGGAATATTTCATGCAAGTTCAGTTCAGTTCAGTTCACTCAGTCGAGTCTGACTCTTTGCAACCCCATGGACTGCAGCATGCCAGCCTTCCCTGTCCATCACCAACTCCCAGAGTCTGCTCGAACTCATGTTCATCGATTTGGTGCTGCCAACCATCTCATCCTCTGTCGTCCCCTTCTCCTCCTGCCTTCAATATTGCCCAGCATCACAGTCTTTTCCAATGAGTCAGTTCTTGGCATCAGGTGGTCAAAGTATTGCAGCTTCAACATCAGTCCTTCCAGTGAATATTCGGGACTGCTTTCCTTTAGGATGGATTGGTTGAATTTCCTTGCAGTCCAAGGGACTCTCAAGAGTCTTCTCCAACACCACAATTCAAAAGCATCAATTCTTCAGTGCTCTGTTTTCGTTATGGCCCACCTCTCACATCCATACATGACTACTAGAAAAACCATAGCTTTGACTAGACTGACCTTTGTCGGCAAAGTAATGTCTCTGCTTTTCAATATGCTGTCTAGGTTAGTCATAAGCTTTTCTTCCAAGAAGCAAGTGTCTTTTAATTTCATGGCTGCAGTCACCAACTGCAGTGATTTTGGAGCCCAAGAAAATAAAGTCTGTCACTGTTTCCATTGTTTCCCCATCTATTTGCATGAAGTGATGGGACCGGATGCTATGATCTTAGTTATCTGAATGTTGAGTTTTAAGCCAGCTTTTTCACTCTCCTCTTAGATGGGTACAATAAAGGACAGAAATGGTATAGACCTAACAGAAGCAGAAGATATTAAGACGAGTGACAAGAATACACAGAAGAACTATACAAAAAAGATCTTCATGACCCAGATAACCAGAATGGTGTGATCCCTCACCTAGAGCCAGATATCCTGGAATGTGAAGTCAAGTGGGCCTTAGGAAGCATTACTATGAACAAAGCTAGTGGAGGTGGTGGAACTCCAGCTGAGCTATTTCAATTCCTAAAACATGACGCTGCACTCAAGATGCCAGCAAATTTGGAACACTCAGCAGTGGCCACAGGACTGGAAAAGGTCAGTTTTCATTCCAATCCCAAAGAAAGGCAATGCCAAAGAATGTTCAAAATACTGCACAATTGCACTCATCTCACACACTAGCAGAGTAATGCTCAAAATTCTCTAAGCTAGGCTTCAACAGTATGTGAAGTGAGAATTTCCAGATGTTCAAGCTGGATTTAGAAAGGGCAGAGAAAACAAGAGATCATATTGCCAACATCCGTTGGATTATTGAAAAAGCAAGAGAGTTCCAGAAAAAACATCTAATTCTGCTTTATTGACTATGCCAAAGCCTTTGACTGTGTGGATCACAACAAACTGGAAAATTCTTCAAGAGATGGGAATACCAGAACACTTTACCTGCCTCCTGAGAAATCTGTATGTAGGTCAAGAAACAACAGTAGAACCAGACATGGAACAGCAGATTGCTTCCAAATTGGGAAAGGAGTACATCAAGGCTGTATATTGTCACCCTGCTTATTTAATTTATATGCAGAGTATATCACGCAAAATCCCAGACTGGATGAAACACAAGTTGGAATCAAGATGGCCAGGAGAAATATCAATAACCTCAGATATGCAGATGACACCACCCTTATGGCAGAAAGCAAAGAGGAACTAAAGAGCTTCTTGATGAAAGTGAAAGAGGAGAGTGAAAAAGTTGGCTTAAAACTCAACATTATTAAACTAAGATCATGGCATCTGGTCCTATCACTTCATGGCAAATAGATGGGGAAACAATTGAAACCATGACAGACTTTATTTTCTTGGGCTCCAAAATCACTGCAGATAGTGACTGCAGCCATGAAATTAAAAGACACTTGGTCCTTGGAAGAAAAGGTTCGATGCAGGATACAGGAAGCTTGGGGCTGGTGCACTGGGATGACCCAGAGGGATGGTATGGGGAGAGAGGTGGGAGGGAGGTTCAGGATGGGGAACACGTGTACACCCATGGTGGATGCATGTTGATGTATGGCAAAACCAATAAAATATTATAAAGTAAAAAAAGAAAAAAAGCTATAACCAACCTAGACAGCATATTGAAAAGCAGAGATATTACTCTGCCAACAAAGGTCCGTCTAGTCAAAGCTATGCTTTTTCCAGTAGTCATGTATGGATGTGACAGCTGGACAATAAAGAAAGTTGAGTGCCAAAGAATTGATGCTTTTGAACTGTGGTGTTGGAGAAGACTCTTGAGAGTCCCTTGGAGACTCCTTGGAACAAGGAGATCAAACTAGTCAATCCTAAAGGAAATCAGTGCCGAATACTCATTGGAAGGACTGATGCTAAAGCTGCAACACTTTGGTCATATGATGCCAAGAACCGACTCATTGGAAAAGACCCTGATGCTGGGCAATACTGATGGCAGGAGGAGAAGGGGATAACAGAGGATGAGATGATTGGATGACATTACCTACTTGATGCTCAAACTCTGGGAGTTGGTGAGGGACAGGAAAGCCTGGTGTGCTGCAGTCCATGGGTTCACAAAGAGTTGGACATGACTGAGTGACTGAACTGACTTAAAAATTCTCTATCGAAAATCTTTAGATAAAAATAAAATACTTTAAAATCACCTTTTCCCCTCCTATCTATTACCCATCTCCTTCCTTCCTTCTTTCCAATGAAGAATTATTTCTTGAAAAATTTTGAAAATCAAAGCCCAAAGTACAAGAAGAATGGGCTGTAACTCACTCCAGTATTCCTCCCTGGAAAATCCCATGGACAGACGAGCCTGGTGGACTATAGTGCATAGGGGTCACAAAGAGTTAGACATCACTGAGCAATTGAGCTTACATACATGGATACATTGTTTTATCTGGAAAGTAGTTTACAGTATGACTCTGCCTATATGTATCATAAAATAGCTGCATTTTAATTCCCAACTTACATTTAGAAGAATAATCCAAATGTTTGCCCACTCAAATGTTACACTTTCCAATCATACTCTCTAATCTGGCAAGAGATTAGACACAACATAAGACTGAACTGTATTTAACTTCAAACCGTTCTATTTTCTATTAAGTGAGAGCTCATGTTCCCAGTACTGTGTTAAGTGCTGATGTGCACTATCTAGTTCAATCTTTACAACCTTGTGAAGGAGTATTATCCCCATTTTAAACACGTGAAAACCAAGGCAAGGAGAAGTTAAGTATCTCACGCAAGGCTGCATCAACAGTTAAGTGGCAGAGCTGGGATTCTGTAGTACTTTTTTCTTTAATTTCCTGAACCCTGCTGCAATGATAACAAAACGTGAGGCCTCTGCTTTTAAAAACTGTCAGGAGAAGTTTTAAAACACCACACCCAACAATCAGGCTTAACGGAAGCCAGTGGGACCTGGTGTTCGTCCAGTGGACACAGTAGGACGTGCTGCATCCCCAAACGTTCAGGGGCTCTGGAAGGTGACTGGCAGGAGGTCCCTATGAATGACACAGTCAACGTTAGCACGGGGCAGCTCTTGAGAAGTGCCCTGGAGGATTTTCACCAAGCTGTCCCGGTTGGGTCAGGGTACAGCCGATTCAGAACAAGGTTACCGAATAATGACTACAAGAGCAGCTATAACGTGTCATGGATTTCATAAGGTTCTACCAAAATGGAAATATTCTTTTGGTAGAATGGTTTCTGCTATCTTATCGTATTTAAGAAAAATTTAAAGAATTTCTCTTGGGAAATAAAAATATCCCGTTAAAGTCAAATTTCTATTAGACAATAAGAGAAAAAACAGAAGCACTGATTAGCAGCTATAATCCACAATGACTTTCTTAGAACCTTCCAGATCAGTGGAAGGTTCTCTTTATTGTCACCTGGGGCAAATATTAATAGAAGTGTCTCAAAGAGAAATAAGAAAAAATAGAAGCTAAAAACTAAAGGTAAACTATTCTAATTATCATTGAAAGAAAAGACTGAATTGGCACATGGCATGCAAAGAGATTTTTCTCTTTCAGTATATCTCCTGGGAGAGGAAACTGTGAATTTAGGCAAGTTTTGATTCAGACCAGAAAAGTTTTTAAGACAAGGTTTTAAGATCTGGCTATTCTGGGGAGACGTCCCTGGAGGTCCAGTGGTTAAGACTTTACCTTCCAACACAGGGAGTGTGGAGTCCATCCCTGGTCAAGGACCTAAGATCCCACATGCCTTGTCGCCAAAAAACCAGAACATAAAACAAACAATATTGTGAGAAATTCAATAAAGACTTTAAAAAACGGTCCACCACATCTAAAAAAAAAATCTTAAAAAAAAAAAAGATTTGGCCATCTCTCAGAGAATGTTTCACAGAAGATCTCTTTTGGGTCAGATACTCCAACCCATGTACAGCAAAAACTCCAGTGGGATTTTGTGGAGCTGAGGTAGTTGTGTGTGATGTTCCTACATTCCTCTGGAGAGAGCCAGACCTGCATCACTTTCAACAAAGAACGGTCTTAATTTATTTAACAAGCCATGAGGAACCTTGATGGTTCTAAGACTTCCCTAAGTCTCCCTCTACCTCCACTGGTTCTCAAATACAACAGTGAATATACCAGCACAAATGGAAAAGATTTAGCTGAGCACAAAGATCTGAGAGGATGAACAATAATAAAGGGAGGGTGAAGAATGGGAAAACCATGCTGATGGAAGAGCCATGACTTGTCAAGGACAGTTTGTTCTCAGCACATCCCTGTCCTCTTTTCTCCTTTCCGGTGTCCATTTCCAAGAAGTCAGCGCCCACATGTTTGCAATGTGACTCACGACTAATGGTACGAGAAGTGGAAGGGGTTTGCAGTAAAAAGCTCGATCCTTCCTCTTTGCTACCCATCTGGGCTCCCACCCAACCTAGTTCTGCTGAGCTCACATGCGATGACAATTTGAGAAAAATAAAGTAAACTAAATTTGAGCTGTGCTTTCAAAGTCTGAATTGCTGAATCCCCTGTTTTCTGCAGGCTTAGGTGACGACAAAGCACGGTTTACTGTTTCTTACATGATAATAAAGAAATTATCAAGTTTCTCTCCCTTTAAAAGACTTAGTTAAATTAAGCTGAAGCTTCCTAGGAATACTGGATGCAGTCTGCTTTGATGGAAGACATTTGCTAAAAGAAGCAGACATGTTTTCCCTGATGTCAGTCAGTCAATCAGTTAGGGCCAGTTTGGGCAAATATCTTTAAATTCTCAGACATTTCTTTTTGAGAAAATATCTAGTGTTCAACATTCAGAAAATTGCTGCATTTTAAAAGTGTGACCTGAGCTAGCAGTACCAGAGTTCAGAAGCAAGGCTATCACACCTATGCTGTGATTTCTCAGAGGACTCCTAGATGCCCATGGAAATCCAAAGCTTAATTCTCTCTTTTTGCCCTGTAATATTCTTCTGCCTCTCAATTCTCAGAATTGTGTTTTTTGTCTTTAAATCTCTCTCACTCAGGGTACTCAAGAGACATAAGCAAAGGAAATTAGAGAATAAGACTGTCAAAATTCTGTACAGCTAGAGTCCATCTAGTAAAATAGAATATTACATTTCTGAAAGTAGTCCATTTCACTCGTTTTTCTGGAAGGCACAAAACATGCATAATAGACTCAATTTTGTGATTCTTTCCCAAAGGGGAAAGAAACCTGTGTGGATGCAGGTGGCTTGAGAAATGATCAGTATTCTATAGAACCTAGTGCCTTCCCTAGGTAAGGAATAAAGGGAAATTTTAGGTTAAGGACATTAGTATTTTGAGATGTTATCAAAAGAACTGACATGAGGAACTTGATGTAAATAGCAGTAATACACAACATGTTTTAATGACTAGAACAACAATTTTTGTTACTATTAGAATGTCAGTGATTACTATTAGAATATCAAGAAATTACAAACTAAGTTGAAAAAAATCCCTTCCATCCAGTTTTCATGTATTTGCCCAAAACTGCCTACTTCTTGTGTTTTTGCCCATACCTTTCTTCCACTAATGAACATGTCTGGGGTCTCTCAAAAGACAAACTTCCACTTCTATACTCAGTGACCACACAAGATCCAAAGATGCCCAGGCGTAACTCCCCAAGATTCTCCCAACAGACCCTATAGCAATGGTATTCAATGAGCATGATGAGAAGAAGGTGAACTGAGACAGTGGAACCAACCAGGTATCAAGCAGTGAAAAGGTTATAGAATAGAGTAAGAACCTGTAGTTCCAGAGTTTTGGATCATTCTTACAGCACTGAGTCAAACTACTTCTCACAAGATCATATAAACAAAATGTGATTTAAATTCAAACCCTCACCACCTTTTGACAATTTATGGACAGTGATTGATCTCTTAATCTTGAATCTACTTGCTTTAAATTCAAAGAGCCTCTAAAAGAGGAACAATGTTCCCATAAAACACTCAATATGCAAGGAACACAATAAGGGCTAAACTAACCTCTATTTGAGATGATGCATTTAAAGAACCAGATATATAGACAAAGGTCTGAGAAAATAAGCATATCATTTATTACTTATTTTCAGACCCTAAAGTACCATTTTTTTTTCTTTTTGGTTTTTAAACTTACTTTTTAAGTTTACCTCATTTGAAGAAAATATCCTTCCTTAGTGGACAAAGAGGCTGAAGGACCTAACAGAAAGCAAGATAGTCTCTAAACCCCTACATCAACCTTTAATTTTATTTTTTGAGCAGGCCATCAATTAGAGACTGACTGTTAGATCAGTAGGTGGCACTGCTTGGTTTTAATCATCCCTGCTTCTATTGTGAACTCAGATCATATCAAGAAACTAATTAAAAAGAATAACATCCTAATAAAGAAAACTAATCACTGATGCATAGCTCAACTGTCAGAAATTAAATAGTGGCCATTTGGCACAACTGATCTTATACATGAGCAAGATTCAGAAGATCCTTCAGTAGAAAACTGTGATGGACAAGGCATAATAGGGTAGAAAGACATGCAGGATGACCTGGTGAGCTCTCAGTCAGCTGATTCTCCTCTTGGCCTTCCTTCTCTGTGAAGTAACAGCCTCTCCCCTCTTTGCAGGGCCTCTAAAGGTGAGCACCTGGGGGCTATCTTAGGCCTGCTGCAAATTTCTTCCTGTGCTCTGTTCTTATTTTAGAATTTCCATCTGCTCTTCATCCCTTCTGTGAAGACCTCCAAAGGATACTCATAAATCTTGCCTCCAGATCTGATTCCCATCCCACAAATTAAGTACTGTATTTTCAAAATTATTTGGAAATCTAGTGTCATCTCAAATTCAACCTGTTCAGAACCAAATTCATCTTCATTAATTGATTTCCATTTGTTCATTTATTCCTTCATCCACCCATTAATTGGTACTGTGCTATGCATGGGGTATAGATAAGGATAAGGCACTTCTTGATTTTAAGGAGCTCAGAGTCTGTCAGACTAGAGAATCATAACCTACTAGCCAAAAAGGATCAACACGCCCTACCCAAATATCCTTATCTGGTATTCGAGGCAGCTGATGCCACAGGAGATGAAATGGCTTGCTGAAGGTCACATTTGCTATTGGCAAAGCTAGGAGTGAAACCCAGGACTTCTGGCTTGCCAGTTCCTAATAAGTCATAATTCTCCCAGTCACTCTAGTTCAGATCTGAGAAGACATGTGATTCTTCACCATGTCTCACCCTCAATAGCCAGTCTACCAAAAAGCACTTAGGTGTCTTTCTTTTGAGCATCTCTCACATCTGCCATTTCCATTGCTTTCCGACTGTCATCAGGCTGTTTCAGGTCAGCATCACCTTCACACAGCACACCTTCCACTTGCCAGCAGATATTCAGTTTCCTGACCTTCCCTGCATTAGTGAATTTCCCCTGCCTGACCTGCACTACCCATCCCACCCCTATGCATCCTCCTCCAATTTGATCCACAAGTGGACGCTAAGATAATCTTTCTGAAACACACTGAACACTCCCTGTGCCTGATCCAAAACTGAACTGAGTCTCAGAAACCCTCAGTATCAGTTATCAAACTAGGATCCACAGAACACTGACTCCAGTATATATTTTGTGGGAAAAGGGGTCTCTGGTCATGGGGAAATACTGTTTGCACTTTGCCCTTTGAGAGTCACAGTCTCTTGAATCAGTATTTCCCAAAATTATTTGACTGCAAAATTCCCTTTTTGCAGGGAACATACACTACCACCTGTCAGATCCAGTGTTTACAGAAACACAATGTAGGAGACAGTCAGCCATAGCATAACAGGTTGCCAGGGCAGCCCAGACATGCCAACTCTCCTTCTCAATCTCAGTTCTTATATTCTCCATGACCACCGGCTCCAGACAAACTTATCGTTTCATTGCTATTTAATAGGCTATGAACCTAACACTTTCTCTTTTCTTTGTTTTCATAACTTTACCAATTGGAAACATTCTTCTTCCTTTCTTAAATCTTACCCTTCCTCCAATATTCAGGTCAGATCTAATCTCTACTATAAATCTTTTACCAGCTCCCTCATAGAATTCATTTACCTGTATCATAAAACCAAAATCTCAACGGTGGAAAATACTCATAGTTCACATCTGAGTCAAGAAGCTACTGGTACAAAATTTTCCCATAAATAACTTCAAAAGTAATTTACAAGGTAAGATTGCATTACACTCACAAGAACTGTATTTCTATAAAACTATCAGGGTCTCTAAGTAGGAAAAAAGGAAATTTAATATCAATAAATAATTCACTATAACAGATACTGAGTTCTGCTCTTTCTACCAGAAAAACACTAAGGAAGACATTAGGAAAAATTCATGACTTCATTTTTCAATTTGCAAAAATTATCAAGAATCAGCTAATAAATACTATCATGAGAAGAAAGCCTGAATACTTTACAGAAAAGATAAAATCATTACAGATGCTATAAGCATCACTTATATACTAAGCAAATATTATCCCCTTCCTGGAGATTCTTTTCATACAACATAAACAAAATTAGTCTCATTTATTTAAAAGATATCATATCTGTGTATCACTATCTTATAAAGTGGTTTTCTTCCTAATGGTAAAAATATGCCTTGTGCCCAATTCAGTTCCTATTTTAGAATTCAAAAATAATATTAAATGCCACATATTAACACATTTAACATCTGCAATGAGAAGCTTTGGGTTTTGTGCATGAAGAAAAGAAAATCTGAGGTTAAGCCTAGTCTTTTTACTTCTGAATTTAATATGTACAAGCCTTAGCTGTGGGCCTCCCACCTCCTTTTGACTACCAATCTTTGCCATCCCAGAGTCACCCAACCCCAGAAGGCTATGAGAAAAGGACAGCAGTCATCAGCCTGGATTCTCTGTACCAGCTGGGAAAAATCTTGGACTGCCCACACTCTGGGCCTTGCCAGCCATGTCTAAGATTGCCCTGACTGATTGCTCCTCCCTGCCTCTGTCCCACTCAGCAACTTACTTGCCTGGGATTTGTAATGCCTTCTTGAGCTTCTCACATCTTTGGGTATGGCTTACTTTTACAGGTACATGTCCTGTCCTTCCAAGACTATATTTTCACCTTGACTTAACCTCTTTCTGGTCTAACTCATTATATCTGAAGATCCCTTGGCTCAGTTGAACCCTAGATTGTCTTCTGACATGAGAGAAGATTCAGCCTCAATCCACATCTCCAACCTTATTTTCCTACACGAACCCTTTACTTCAAGCAAAACTGAACCATTAATGGAGCTCTAAACGAACCACTCCTTGAATGAAACCCCAATTTTGTTTTCCAAAAGTTCCATTCTGCAAGATCCAACTCAAGGCTCTGCTCTCAAAAAGCCTACTCTAACTTTGTAGCCTATGATAATCACCTCAGCCTCTGAATTAGTGTCCTGACAATCTTTACCAGTGATTCACATAGCCAATTCTACTAAATATTAGTTCCAAAGGGTATCTCCAAGGGGAAGGCTTCCTCTTAGAGATTTATAATGCTCATTATCATATGAAAGACTTTTAGCCATCTAACAGCAAAATAAACCTTTCAAACAATATGGAACCCAGTGTATCTCAAACTTACTTAGCCATGGAATACCTTTTCTATGTTATATCTTGTAATCATAATTTCGAGGTACAGATAAAAGGAAAACTGCTGTATATAAGTCAGTGGCATTTCTCACAAATGACTTTTTATTCTAATGTGTCCTTGTGCCCAACAGGTCTGAATGGTAACAATCCAGCAGCTCTAACTAGTTGTGGGCTTTCTTAACTCCTATTATTGTCTTTACCCTCACATCAGTCTATGCTTGCTAAGTTTAAAATAACACACAGTGCCCAGCACATACAGAAGATGCTGGCTATTCATTTTGAGGCAGTGGGGCAGAGCGGTCAGCAGTTTGATCTGTGATATAGGCACATAAAAGTAAAAAACATATGAACAGACATAAAGGGAGGAATTTACAATAATGTAATAATAGTAGTGGACTTCAACATCTCACTTACATCAATGGACCAATCACCAGACAGAAAATCAATAAAGAAATTATGACCTTAAATGACATATCAGACCAGCTGTACTTCATAAATATCTACAGGACGTTCCATTCAAAAGCAGCACAATATACATTCTTTTCAAGTACACATGCAACATTCTCCAGAACAGATCACATGCCAAGTCACAAAACAAGTCTAAACAAATTTAAGAGATGGAAATTATATCAAGCATCATGTCCAACTGCAACAGTATGAAAGCAGAAATCAATTACAGGAAGAAAAATGGGTAAAACACAAACACATGGAGACTAAACAACATGCTACTAAAATTCAATGGGTCATGGCAGAAATCAAAAAAGAAAGCATCAAAATACGTCAAAATAAATGACAATAAAAACACAGCTTTCCAAAATCCATGGGATACAGCAAAAGCAGTTCTAAGACAGATATTCATAGCAGTATAGTTGTACCTCAAGAAACAAGAAAAATTTCAAATAAACAATATAACTTATTATCTAAATGAATTAGAAAAAGAAGACCAAACAAAGCCTACAATCAGTAGAAGGAAGGAAAGAATAAATATAAGAGAGGAACTAAATAAAATAGAGAACAACAACAAAAAAAATCAGTGACACCAAGATAAATAAAACTGATAAGCCTTTAGCCAGGGTCATTAAGAGAAAAAGAGGGAGAATGCAAATAAAACAAGAATGAAAGAGGAGAAATTACAACTGATATCACAGAAATACAAACAATTGTAAGAGAATACTATGATGGTCATATGCTAACATATTAGACAACCTAGAAGAAATGGGTAAATTCCCAGAAACATACCATCTTCCAAGATTGAATCAGGAAAAGAATAATCTGAAAGATCGATTACTAGTATCAAAATTGAATTAGTAATCAAAAAATTTTTAAGAGAAAAAAAGTCCCAGACTGCATGGCTTCATGGGGAATTCTATCAAACATATAAAGAAGAGTCTATCAAACTACTTATCAATCTCAAACTAACCCAAAAAATTAAACAGGAGGGAACACTCCCAACCTCATCTTATGAGCCCATTACCCTGATACCAAAGCCAGAGAAAGATACTGCCAAAAAAAAAAAAAACAGGAGACCATTACGGGCCAATATCTATGAAGGATACACATACAAAAATCAACAACAAAATATTAGCAAGCCAAATTTAACAATATATAAAAAGGATCATACATCATGATCAAGTGGGATTGTTCCAGGGATGAAGGGACGGTTCAATATAAACAAATAAATCACTGTGACATGCCACATTAACAAAACAAAAGTTAAAACCCCACACGATCACTTCTCAAATGATTCAGAAAAAGCATTCAACAAAATTCAATTGTCATTCATGATAAAAACTCTGAACAAAGTTGGTATAGAGGGAACATATCTCAACATAATAAAGCCCATTTACAATAAATACACAGCTAATATAATACTCAGTGGTAAAAAGCTAAAAGCTGTTTCTCTAAAATCAGGAATAAGACAAGGATGCCCACGCTTGACAATTCTATTTAACATAATATTAGAAGTTCCAGCCTCAAAAATCAGATAAGTAAAGAAACAAAAGGAATCTAAATTGGAAGAAATGAAACTGTCAGTATTTGCAAATGACATGATACTATATAAAAAGAATCCTAAAATCTCTTCCATAAAACTACTAGAACTAATAAATGAATTTGGTAACATTATAGAATATAAGATTAATATATAGAAATCTGTAGCTTTTCTATACACTAATAATGAACAATTTAAAAAGAAATCAAGAAAACAATTCCATTTACAATTGCATTAAAAAGATGAAAATACCTAGGAATAAACTTAATGAAGGAATTGAAAGACGTATACTCTGAAAACTAAAGACACAGATAAAGAAACAGAAAATGGTTTCTGGTCTTACGTTGAGATCTTTAATCCATTTTGAGTTTATTTTTATGTATGGTGTTAGAAAGTGTTCTAGTTTCATTCTTTTACAAGTGGTACACTGTTGATGGGAATGCAAACTAGTACAGCCACTATGGAGAACAGTGTGGAGATTCCTTAAAAAACTGGAAATAGAACTGCCTTATGATCCAGCAATCCCACTGCTGGGCATACACACTGAGGAAACCAAAAGGGAAAGAGACACGTGTACCCCAATGTTCATCGCAGCACTGTTTATAATAGCCAGGACATGGAAGCAACCTAGATGCCCATCAGCAGATGAACGGATAAGAAAGCTGTGGTACATATACACAATGGAGTATTACTCAGCCATTAAAAAGAATACATTTGAATCAATTCTAATGAGATGGATGAAACAGGAACCTATTATACAGAGTGAAGTAAGCCAGAAAGAAAAACACCAATACAGTATACTAACGCATATATATGGAATTTAGAAAGATGGTAACAATAACCCTGTGTATGAGACAGCAAAAGAGACACTGGTGTATAGATCAGTCTTATGGACTCTGTGGGAGAGGGAGAGGGTGGGGAGATTTGGGAGAATGGCATTGAAACATGTATAATATCATGTATGAAATGAGTCACCAGTCCAGGTTCGATGCATGATACTGGATGCTTGGAGCTGGTGCACTGGGATGACCCAGAGGGAGGGTATGGGAAGGGAGGAGGGAAGAGGGTTCAGGATGGGGAACACAGGTATACCTGTGGCAGATTCATTTCGATATTTGGCAAAACTAATACAATATTGTAAAGTTTAAAAATAAAATTAAAAAAAAAACAGAATAAAAAAAAGAAATAGAAAATGATACAAATAAGTAGAAAAGTATCCTGTATTCATGGACTAGAAGAATTAACATCGTTAAAAAGGCCATATTATCCAAAACAATCTACAGACTTAATATAATCCCTATTAAAATACCCATGACATTTCTCAAAGAACTAGAACAAGTAAACCTAAAACTTACTTGGGACCACAAAAGACCCCAAATAACCAAAACGATCTCAAGAAAAAGGAACAAAGCTCAAAGTATCACACTCCCTGACTTCAGACCATACTAAAAAGCTAAACAAAAGAGTGTGGTACCAGCACATAGATCAATAAAACTGAATAGAAAGCAGACATATAGATCAATGAAACAGAATAGAGAGCCCAGATAAAAACCCACACACCTACAGTCAATTAATCTATGGCAATCTAATTCCACCAACAGACAAACAGATAAAGAAGATGTGGTGTTGTGTGGTGTGTAATACAGTTCAGTTCAGTCCCACAGTAGTGTCTGACTCTTTGCGACCCCACAGACTGCAGCACGCCAGGCTTCCCTATCCATCACCAACACCGGAGTTTACTCAAACTCACGTCCACCGAGTCGGTGATGCCATCCAACCATCTCATCCTGTCGTCCCCTTCTCCTCCTGCCTTCAGTCTTTCCCAGCATCAGGGTCTTTTCCAATGAGTCAGTTCTTTGCATCAGGTGGCCAAAGTATTGGAGCTTCAGCTTCAATCCTTCCAATGAACATTCAGGACTGATTTCCTTTAGGATGGACTGATTTGCTCTCCTTGCAGTCCAAGGGACTCTCAAGAGTCTTCTCCAACACCACAGTTCAAAAACATCAATTTTCAGCACTTAGTTTTCTTTATGGTACAGCTCTCACACCCATACACGACTACTGAAAAAACCATAGCTTTGACTAGACAAACCTTTGTAGGCAAAGTAATATCTCTGCTTTTTAATATGCTGTGTAGGTTGGTCATAGCTTTTCTTCCAAGGAGCAAGTATCTTTTAATTTCCTGGCTGCAGTCACCATCTGCAGTGATTTTGGAGCCCAAGAAAATAAAGTCTGTCATGGTTTTCATTGTTTCCCCATCTATTTGCCATGAAGTGATGGGACTGGATGCAATGATCTTAGTTTTTTGAATGTTGAGTTTTAAGCCAGCTTTTTCACTCTCCTCTCTCACTTTCATCAAGAGGCTCTTTAGCTCCTCTTTGTTTTCTGCTGTAAGGGTGGTGTCACCTGCGTATCTGAGGTTATTGATATTTCTCGTGGTAATATTGATTCCAGCTTGTGTTTCATCCAGTCTGGCATTTCGCATGATGTACTCTGCATATAAGTTAAATAAGCAGGGTGACAATACACAGGCTTGATGCACTCCTTTCCCAATTTGGAACCAGACTGTTGCTCCACATCTGGTTCTAACTGTTGCTTCTTGACCTACATACAGATTTCTCAGGAGACAGGTCAGGTGGTCTGGTATTCCCATCTCTTTCAGAATTCTCCAGTTTATTGTGATCCACGCAGTCAAAGGCTTTAGCATAGCCAATGAAGCAGAAGTAGATGTTTTTCTGGAATTCTCTTGCTTTTTCTGTGATCCAACAGTTGTTGGCAATCTGATCTCTGGTTCCTCTACCTTTTCTAAATCCAGCTTGAACATCTGGAAGTTCACGGTTCACATACTGTTGAAGCCTAGCTTGGAGAATTTTCAGCATTACTTTGCTAGCGTGTGAGATGAATGCAATTGTGCAGTAGTTTGAACATTCTTCAGAGAAGGCGATGGCACCCACTCCAGTACTCTTGCCTGGAAAATCCCATGGACGGAGGAGCCTGGTAGGCTGTAGTTAATGGGGTCGCTAAGAGTCGGACACAACTGAAGTGACTTAGCAGCAGCAGTTGAACATTCTTTGGCATTGGCTCAAACAGTAAAGCATCTGCCTGCAATGCGGGAGACCCAGGAAATGCGGATTTCCTGGGTCAGGAAGATCCCCTGGAGAAGGAAATGGCAATCCACTCCAGCACTCTTGCCTGGAAAATCCCATGGACGGAGGAGACTGATAGGCTACAGTCCATGAGGTCGCAAAGAGTCAGACACGACTGAGCGACTTCACTTTCACTTTCTCTGGAATTGGAATGAAAACTGACCTTTTCCAGTCCCGTGGCCACTGCTGAGTCTTCCAAATTTGCTGGCATGTTGAGTGCAGCACTTTCACAGCATCATCTTTCAGGATATGAAATAGCTCAACTGGAATTCCACCACTTCCACTAGCTTTGTTCGTAGTGACGCTTTCTAAGGCCCACTTGACTTCACATTCCAGGATGTCTGGCTCCAGGTGAGTGATCACACCATCGTGATTATCTTTTTTGTACAGTTCTTCTGTGTATTCCTGCCACCTCTTCTTAATATCTTCTGCTTCTCTTAGGTCCACACCATTTCTGTCCTTTATTGTGCCCATCTTTGCATGAAATGTTCCCTTGGTATCTGTAATTTTCTTGAAGAGATCTCTAGTGTTTCCCATTCTGTTTTCCTCAGCCATAAAAAGGAATGAAATTCTGCCATTTGCAACAAGTAGATAGACCAAGAAAGTATTATGATTAGTGAAATAAGTCAGATGGGGATGACAAATACTATGTTATCACTTACATGTGGAACCTGAAAAATAAAACAAATATATACAGCAACATAGAAACAGACTCACAGGTATAGAAAACAAATTAGTGGATACCAGTAGGAAGAGGGAGTGGAGAGGCGCAAGATAGGGGTATGGAATTAAGAGATACAAACTACTGTGTATAAAAAAGATAAGGAACAAGGATATATTGCACAGCACAGGGAATTATAGTCATTATTTATAATAACTTTAAATGGAGTACCATCTATAGAAATATCAATTCACTACATTGCATACCTTAAAAAAAAAAGAGAATTTAGTCTGTGGAATCAGACAGAGTCTGTTCTAACTCTAGCTCAGGTCTCAGTAGTTAGACAGTGAGGTCAAGGACAATGTCTGTTTTGTTCATCAATGCCCAGTACGCAGTGCCTGGTACAGAACATGCAGTCAATAAGTATTTATTGAGTGAATTAAGGACAAAACAGTTTTCCACTCAAATGACTTTGCCCACCAGAGGACATCTGACATCTGGATGGAGATTTGGTTCTTGCAACTAGCATCCAATGGGTAAAAGTCAGAGCTGCTATTAAAATATCCTGCAGTATACAGGACAAAGAATTATCCAGCCCCAAATGTCAATAGTGAAGACGTTGAGAAACCCTGCTCTAGAGTGAGGCCAATCAGGGATAAATTTCTAACTACTAACACTAATTGCTTGACCTTGAGTAAGTTATCCAATTTCTCTAACTCTTAATTTCCTCATCTATAGAATGGGAGACTAATTATAGCTGATAATAATATATATATATATATATATATATATATAAATGAGATAAAGTAGGTATCATGTATGAAGTGCTTATCAGCAACTGGGGCATAGAGTGTGACCTCTATAAATGTCACCTCTGAGTGTTCTAACCATTAACCACTGGCACATAATGACAATGAGGTCCCTCAGATGGAATCTTTACGCTCTTGGATCACACCGTTATCAATCTCAGAGTGAGTACTCACATCACATTAAGCCCTCTTCCCCACTACATTTATTGCAAGGTTTATTGTATTTATTTGCTTACCAGAGGCTCAATAGTGAAAATGGTATTCAAGAAGAGCATGCTGTCTGCCTGAACCAGCTTTCTCTGATTCTCAAAAGTTCGGGAGAGAATGGAAAGACGTTGTCGGAGAGAAGAATCAATAATGCACTCCTCAAGAAACTCATCAGTCTCACTCTTTTCCTTTTTGCTAAGATCATCACAGACCCTAAAAAAAAAAAAGAAGAAGAAACATGAGATTTATGAGGTACTTCCATGAAGTAAAGGGCTCCCCTCCAGCCCATCCTCTTGTGAATAGTCTCACCCATGACCTTGGGGTGTCCTTCCTTGCCTGAGACTGTAATATACCAGTTGAGAGACCTTATACCTTATCCTCTCAAGAACTTCAGTTTGTTTCCTTCAAGAAGTACCCCAGGCTTCCTATCCTACTCAATGCTCATATGCTTACTCCTGAGCCCTTACAGATATTTGCACAAATATTTTCCTCTAGGTAATTGTGTTTTCCAGGATGCTTTTTCAATATTTAACATCTACCCTGCCTCTCATACTTCAAGGGAAATTTTTTGTTTCTTCTAAACTTGCTTAGCTTGAAATCTTTCCTAGCCATTATTACCTACAGAATCTGGAGCCAGCAAAGACTAGGTTTTGATACTAATTCCACTCTCTATTTACTCACTCTGTGACTTCAGGAGTTACTTAAATCCTCTAAGCCTCAGTGCCATCATCAACAAAATGGAAAGAATAGGAGATCCTCCATCATAAAAATATGTTGAGAATTAAATATGATCAGGGACATGGGGTAATTCTTGGAACAAAGCAGTTGCTCAAGAAATGCCAGTTTTCTCCCTATATGAACCCCAGGCAGTTGCCGAGCTATCAAGTTATAAAATACTCAGACTTTAAGTGGAGACACATCTTTTCTCTTTCTCTCTCTAGATCTTCACATCCCTTGTGATAAGTCAGAAAAGCAGCCTTCACGACCGTCTATTCATTACTGAAGGTATGCTCACATAACTCCTTGTGTCTGTGACTTCATCTGAAGGCTGAATTTCAAGCCCTGCCAGGATACATGACCATTTTCCCAGCATTTTTCTGGTATTACCAGTGGTGAGAGACATTATTTAGTAATGTGAATACTGAGTGAGAAGCTAGGGTCACTTAAATCCAGCCCCAGCCCCAATTATTTTGTAACTGACTTCATGCAAACCATATGCTCAGCAATGTCAAATAACTCTTTCTAAAATAACTTCAGTGTTCAGGGTCCTTTGGTCACACAGCATAAAGAAGTCGAAGAAGTGGGTTCAGTGTGTTCTGGTCCCAGTGAAGAAAGCATCGTGTGCTCCCTTTTTCTTGCTTGATGGGACACAAGGTAACCAAAGCAGCCATTGTGCTATACTGCTGGGCAGGTCAAGGCAAATTAAAGGCAGCTCAGTCCACAGGAAGAGAGGAAATCATGTATTCCTCCAGGTGGAATTTATTAATACATATCTATGAGTTCGTCAAGGCTGTATATTGTCACCCTGTTTATTTAACTTATATGCAGAGTACATCATGAGGAACACTGGACTGGAAGAAACACAAGCTGGAATCAAGATTGCCGGGAGAAATATCAATAACCTCAGATATGCAGATGACACCACCCTATGGCAGAAAGTGAAGAGGAACTCAAAAGCCTCTTGATGAAAGTGAAAGTGGAGAGTGAAAAAGTTGGCTTAAAGCTCAACATTCAGAAAACGAAGTTCATGGCATCCGGTCCCACCACTTCATGGGAAATAGATGGGGAAACAGTGGAAACAGTGTCAGACTTTATTTTTCTGGGCTCCAAAATCACTGCACATGGTGACTGCAGCCATGAAATTAAAAGACGTTTAGTCCTTGGAAGGAAAGTTATGACCAACCTAGACAGCATATTAAAAAGCAGAGATATTACTTTGCCAACAAAGGTTCATCTAGTCAAGGCTATGGTTTTTCCTGTGGTCATGTATGGATGTGAGAGTTGGACTGTGAAGAAGGCTGAGCGCCAAAGAATTGATGCTTTTGAAGTGTGGTGTTGGAGAAGACTCTTGAGAGTCCCTTGGACTGCAAGGAGTTCCAATCGGTCCATTCTGAAGGAGATCAGCCCTGGGATTTCTTTGGAAGGAATGATGCTGAAGCTGAAACTCCAGTACTTTGGCCACCTCATGCAAAGAGTTGACTCATTGGAAAAGACTCTGATGCTGGGAGGGATTAGGGGCAGGAGGAGAAGGGGACGACAGAGGATGAGATGGCTGGATGGCATCACTGACTCGATGGACGTGAGTCTGAGTGAACTCCGGGAGTTGGTGATGGACAGGGAGGCCTGGCATGCTGCGATTCATGGGGTCGCAAAGAGTCGGACACGACTGAGCAACTGATCTGATCTGATCTGATCTGATTCCTTAGGAACAAATCCTAAAGAAACAATCATGAATGTAAATAAAGAGCAACAAAGAGGTTCACCAAAGTGCTTGTAATAACACAAAAAATGTGGGTAAATTTGATGTACCAGATTGAAGTATTGGTTAACAAATAATGGGACTCATATATATTACATTTATATATGAGGGTTAATGGGAGTGAGGTGTGGGGATAAAACGCCTTGTGTGGACCAAAGACGATAATGCTTTATGAATTGAGGAGGATGATGAACTCAACCCTTACACCAGGAAACAAAGGAGGACAACACAAAAATGCTGCTTTTCTCCCACACTGCTGGGACTCTTGAGTCAGTGACCACTGTATAATGAGAAGTGGCGGGGTGGGGGGTGGTGGTGAGGACACCAGCTGTCATCCTCTCTGCCATCTATACAGAATTACAGCCATGGCTGAATGTAAGAAGGGAATGTGTCACACCACTGTGAGCTGGGTTGACTCCAACACGGACTTCTATATACCTCAGGCTATTGTTATGCCATCTTGTCTGGCTGATACTCATTGGCTCCTGCACTCAGAGGTGTTCTGTTTTTCAGATGAAGATGCCTCTCATCACAGAATGTAACAATACACTAGCCTTCTCTTTCAGTAAAATCATGGATTTAACCCATTTTGCAAATGGTCTGGTAGCCCAACATCCATCACCTTCAGGCATCAACTACGGTTCAGTCAGCGGACTATACTCAGTGGGGAGTACAGTGTGTCTCGAGTACAGTAGTGTTGAACCAGTGCTGCCCTCTCATCTTGGGTTCCTAGAGACCTGCACCTGACGCTTTGCAGCATCCCAAGAGGTGGTAATTGAATGCCGAGATTAAAAACTAAGAACCTCAGCCATCATGGCTGGCAGAAACATTCCCCTCCACACCTGGTATGGAAAGGATGGAGCCATCCAACTTCAAATGGACTGTGTCATACTGGACAGAGAGTATTAATAACTCTGTGATGCCTGTCATAAATGAAGTACTAGAGGTCCTCTTCCTGTTAAAGTACCACTCAAGTCTTTAGGTTCTTATATGACTAGGAAAGGGAGTGTTGTGCTAGGTCGTTTCAGTCGTGTCTGACTGTGTGACCCCATGGACTGTAGCCCTCCAGGCTCCTCTGTCCATGGGATTCTCCAGGCAAGAATACTGGAGTGGGTTGTCATTTCCTTCTCCCGGGGATCCTCCTGACTCAGGATCGAACCGGAGTCTCTTATGTCTAATCTGCATTGGCAGGCGGGTTCTTTATCACTGGCGCCACCTGGAAGAGCTCCCCAACACAACTGAGATTAAATTTATCACTACCTGGGTGGTAGGCTGAAAGCCAAAATACAACTGATTTATTTAGAGAAATGTGTCATCTCCAACACTGTAATGCTTTGGAACACATCCATGCTAATCACTTTCGGGGCGGGGGGCTCCACTGAGGATTCTGTGTTCTTGTACACAGTGAATCCAGAACCAGAGCAGCTGTTATTGAGAGAATGGCCATGACCTTGACGGAGAAATGGGGAGCAGAAATCCTCAAAAGCCCATGCTGTGTCTCTGGAAATAATAAACTGTGATGAGAATGAGGATGGAAGTATCTTGTAGGATATTTTATAATCCCTAAGGCCAAGATAGAGGAAGTAAGGAGGAATGAATTCAGTCTCAATTTTTGAAGGGATTAATTTTATGTAACTCCTAGAAAAATGTCAGAAAAGAGAGAGAACCAAAATATCATTTTCAAAGGTTCTTATATCTGATTCCTAATGTTCAAAAAAATGGGAAAAAAAAAAAAGTTCAGAACTTCTTCCTAGGGGAAATGATATCACCATTGTCAGAGTCTGGAGCCTGAGATTAGCTTGAGGTCCCCAAATCTGAATGTGTGTCCTAAGGTTCATACCAACATATTTTGGAAGGCAGAGAGGAAGACTTCCTTTGTAGAATGAAAGTGATAAATTGCCAGAAAGGTAGAGGGCTCAGATGTGCCTTTGCTCAGGCACAGCATCAAGATGCTGGAGAACAAGAAACTATGATGGCTGGAATAGGACCTTGAAGACGTCCATAATACTAAAGGGATTAGAATTCTCGAAGTGATCATGCAGCAAGTTTCAGCCCCTTAGATGAATGCCTTGGGATGAGTTTTAAGCCATGTTATAACTGGAAAGCAGTGAGAAGACTCTTGAATTCACCTAAAATCTACACTGAAGTTTTAAAATCTTAAGTCACTGGGATGCTGCAAAGGGAAATGTGAGTCTCCTAAAGTATGCCTAAGGCCCATTTAGACCACCTGTGTTGCAAGTTCAGGACAGAAGTCAAGCTTTCTCTCTACACCTTAACTACAGAGGTTACTGAAGGAAGAGGAGAAAAAAGAGCTCGCTCACCACTAGCAGTAGCAGAGAAACATAAAAAGATTATTCCAGGGATTCTTGCACTGGTCTTCCCGGGGAGCTCAAGAGAGAATTTATGCCAGAAGCTAAAGATTTCACTCCTGTTTCTTCAGTTCAGTTCAGTTGTTCAGTCGTGTCCGACTCTTTGCGACCCCATGAATCGCAGCACGCCAGGCCTCCCTGTCCATCACCAACTCCTGGAGTTCACTCAGACTCACATCCATCGAGTCAGTGATGCCATCCAGCCATCTCATCCTCTGTCATCCCCTTCTTCTCCTGCCCCCAATCCCTCCCAGCATCAGAGTCTTTTCCAATGAGTCAACTCTTTGCATGAGGTGGCCAAAGTACTGGAGTTTCCGCTTTAGTATCATTCCTTCCAAAGAAATCCCAGGGCTGATCTCCTTCAGAATGGACTGGATTTCCTTGAAGTCCAAGGGACTCTGAAGAGTCTTCTCTGACACCACAGTCAAAAGCATCAATTCTTTGGCACTCAGCCTTCTTCACAGTCCAACTCTCACATCCATACATGACCATAGGAAAAACCATAGCCTTGACTAGATGGACCTTTCCTGTTTCTTAGGGACAAGCAAACCTTGGCCCATAAGCAAGCTATCCAAGAACATTCTGCTTGATCTGCTGCTGATGTGAGCCTAAGAGACAAGCTAAGGGTTTGTTACACAGAGGAGGAGAGGATCTACACTCACAGCAAGAGTACAGCCATCCATGAAAGGGGCACATATCCAAAGATATGAACTAGACGTTCAGTAAAGAATAGCCTCTTTCTTTGCTTTTTGAGATGATGGGCGTTTTGTTGCCCATTAGTCTAGGACAAGAGTCCATGGCTAATAATATGAAACTTGGTGGCATGCTTGGGAATGTATCAAGGAACAAGAGAGGCATGGGAGAGAAGAGATACCTGGTCAAATAAGAGATAAGGCCTCTTACCCTAAGAGAAGGGTAGGAAGAGGGGATGGGGCAGAAAATTCAATCCATTCTTCACTAAGACCAACCAATCCAGTTTGTAGCAATATGAGTTATGTTGCTGTGTGTCACCCACACACAGCAAAACATTCTTATTTAGCCATCTGAAGCCACTTTTCAAGTTCATCGTTTAAGGGAGGGGTATGATCCACGATGATAAATTTGGGCTTCCAATTGTGATCGTTAAAATGCTCTATTATATTGTTTCCTTGCTACAAAAAAAGCAAACAAATAAACAAAACAAACAAACAAATGAACAAAAACAGCCAGGAGGATCTAACAGAAAGAGCAAGGGAGACAATGCAAAAGAAAAGGAAGAATAAGCCTCAAAGATAATATTACAGATAGGGCCATGAGTGTTTGCGGGGACAAGAAGTGTGGGGGAGGGTAGAAATGTCCATTCACGTGTGGTTAAAATTATAATCTCTTCGAATTTCTGGCAGCAACTGGTTTGAATTTTTCCTGAGTTTCACTATTGAATAACTTCCTTACATATCTTTTGGACATAGGCATGGCATCAGTCACGTCCTATACATTTGGTCAAACACAAAGACATAGTTGAAATTAAAGCTGGCTTTCCCTATGATGATTTTCCCTGGTGGCCCAGACAGTCTGCAAAAAATCTGCCTGCAATGCAGGAGACCCGGGTTTGATCCCTGAGTTGGGAAGATCCCCTGGAGAAGGGAATGGCAACCCACTCCAGTATTCTTGCCTAGAGAATCCCATGGGCAGAGAAACCTGGTGGGCTACAGTCCATGGGGTCGCCAAGAGTTGGACATGACTGAGCCACCAACTAACACTTCTTCTCTGATAGTGCATACTCTTTTCTCCCCAAAAGATTATGCCCACAGCACAAGGAGGGTACTGAAACACTACTTTACTGCTGTTTCTGCCTTTGTACCTGCTCTGTTTTTTATCTTTGAACATACCTGGACCATTCTGATTGTTGGTACATACATGTCAGCTGAAGAATCAGGACTGATGAAGCAATGGACAAGAGGTCTCCTCTTGCCTTTTTAAACTACTGGTGTTTCTATGCTGTGAGGCAACATGAAGTTTTTAGGCAGGAAAGGCTTTTCTTTTCTCACTTTTAAAGGTGGCACAGTGGCAATGCGGTGATTAAAGCTCATTGTCTGGATGACAAAGCCTCTGGTCCGCGGTGTCCTATCACTGTCACCGATCCTTCTGATTCAATTAGGGACAGCTCGCTGGGGGATTTCTGCCTGGTCTCCACAGACCTAAGACTTTTTATTTTTATCACATACTAACTTGGTGTTGAACAGAGCTTTGAAGCTTCTTGGGCCTAATCTTTAATGAAAATGGAGAGGCAAATAAAAAAGATTAAAATAAATTCCAATGAAAGCAGCAAAAGTGGTAATTCAGGGAGGATGGGGGAAGCTAAAATTGCAAATGGAGTTTAAAAGAGTCAATGATAGATTCAGTAAAAAAGAGAAATACTAAAAATTTAACAGTGATGAGATTAATTAAAAGTTTGGCTTTCCATTTTATTAATTTTCTCCACTGCCTGAAGTATCATTTTAAAAAGCAGCAGATTAAAATACAAGAAACCTCTATAAGTTATACAGTTAGTGAGGATTGAGCAATGCTACTAAAACTGAAATTATTAAAGCCATTATATCTAAGCCTTCATTTCCCCCATTTTTTGTCTTTTCTGAAAGTTTCTTTTCACTGGGAAAAAAGTAGTCCACAATGATCCCAATCCAAAAGAGATTACTTTTAGAAACCCTATAAAAACTGATTGATCTGGTTAGGGTATAAAAAGAAATAAAGACATGTAGATTTGTTTTGAGAGAATAGTGAAGAATGATGTATTTGGTCTTTAAAATTCAGGAAAGCAGCTACTGACAAATTATTAACATAAGCAGGATAAGATTAACTGAGGACAGACAATGCGTTTCACATAGTTCAGTCTGGGTTCTTTAAATGAAACAAGGGGCATTGTATACTGGACCCAAATGATAATACATCTGACGTTGCTTGAGTTGGTTAGAAACTTACCACAAAAGCCACAGAATTTTCATAACTAAGTTTCATGTTCCTTCAAATTATATGGATAGTGATTTTTCTTACAAACCTGTACTTTTCTTGGTCTTCCTCTTCCTGGGTAGCAAATATCTTCCACTGGAAATGGGCAATGATGCTACTGTGGTTGTGAATAGTTACAGTTCGCTGATTGGCCAGAGATATGTAAGTTTTCTCAAGGATCAAGGAATTCTTGTCCAACCTTATGTTCATGTCTACGGCAGCTCCATAGAGAGATATAAACACTTTTTCACCTAGAATATTAACAAAGTATAAATGCGCTTTTAGATTTATTCTAGAGCTATGCTACTAAGCTATTTTCCCCCATGGTGAAGTCAGGGAATACTGCACAAGCATTACACACTTCATTCTCCCCTCTTCCCTGTCAGTCAGAGATAAGACATGATCAGAAATCTGAATTGTTATGTTTGGTACAATTACAGAGAAATAAACTATCTTTCTTGATTACTGTAAAAAGAATACATAAAATATGAATTGTGGTAAGTGCTACCAATTTTACTTCTTTGTAATAGTTTAAAATCCAACAACCTGACCATGAGGGCACCTGAGTTCTAGAATTATAATTATTAGCCTCATCTTTATTCCAAGCATAAACTGGATTTCTTAAATTAACTGCACCAAGTACATCTGGGAAGAGCTGCTCAGCATGAGAGGATCTAAGTCCAAACAAAGGGGATCAGAAAGGCAGCATTAATAACTTCATTAACAGAAAACTGACTATTTAAAAGGAACCATATTTCCAACAACAGTAATTATAACAAAACAAAAATGAAATGAAACACACATGCACATACATACATACTTATGCCTGGACAGTGATTACACAAAAAAGAAAAAATAGAAAGACAAAAGTATTGGTTAAAACTTTAAATGTTTTAATGTTAAGAACACCTTTATTCAGCATAGTAATTTAAGTTTGATTTCATTCAGGATGCATCAACTGCCTTGAGTCTAGGAATATGAAAGTCCTTGGGCTTCCAAGAAGACACAAGTTACAGACTTTTATTTTATGTGATCTCTGCAATGTCACAGCAAGTACCTTACTCTGACACCAAGGTAGAAAAAGGAAATCCTTAAATATCATGAATGTCTGTTGATCTGTGCTGCTACCATTTTAATTAGAACTCAGAAGGTCTAATCACTTGGACTTTTTTTTAGCAAATATTTCTGCTAAATTCACAACTATATGAACTGAACAGGTATTTAGTAAACTGATAGCCCTTTATATAGTGCAAACGTTTTTTAGGCCCTATATCTTTGACCACATCAAAACGTTTCCCAAAGTTTAAAGAAAAAGTTAAGTATCTAGGCATTTGCCTCTAAAATTTTACATTTTTATTTAAAAAATATATACATGAGGTTAAAAATTTAAGTACTAAACAGCACATACCATGAAAAGAACACATCTTCTCCTCCTTCACTCAACCCTAGGCCTGCTTTTTAGAGGAAAGAACTGCTAATATTTTCATGTACTTCCTTTCCAAAAAAGATATGCATTCTTGTCAACTTTTAAGCTTTTTGATGAGTTAAATTTAACTGATGACTGGAAACTTGTTGCTTTAATTTGCATACTCTTAATTATGGATCACAATAAACTGTGGAAAATTCTGAAAGAGATGAGACTACCAGACCACCTGACCTGCCTCTTTGTAGGTCAGGAAGCAACGGTTAGAACTGGACATGGAACAACAGACTGGTTCCAAATAGGAAAAGGAGTACGTCAAGGCTGTATACAGTCACCCTACTTATTTAACTTATATGCAGAGTACATCATGAGAAACGCTGGGCTGGATGAAGCATAAGCTGGAATCAAGATTGCCGAGAGAAGTATTAATAACCTCAGATATACAGGTGACATCACTCTTATGGCAGAAAGCAAAGAACTAAAGAGCCTTTGATGAAAGTCAGAGAGTGAAAAAGTTGACTTAAAACTCAACATTCAGAAAACTAAGATCATGGCATCTGGTCCCATCACTTCATGGCAAATAGATGGGGAAACAGTGGAAACAGTGGCTGACTTTACTTTGGGGGGCTCCAAAATCACTGCAGATGGTGACTGCAGCCATGAAATTAAAAGACACTTACTCCTTGGAAGGAAAGTTATGAACAACCTAGACAGCATATTAAAAAGCAGAGATACTACTTTGCCAACAAAGGTCTGTATAGTCAAGGCTATGGTTTTTCCCATGGTCATGTATGGATGTGAGAGTTGGACTGTGAAGAAAGCTGAGTGCAGAAAAATTGATGCTTTTGAACTGTGGTGTTGGAGAAGACTCTTGAGAGTCCCTTGGACTGCAAGGAGACCCAACCAGTCCATCCTAAAGGAGATCAGCCCTGGGGGGGACTGATGTTGAAGCTGAAACTCCAATACTTTGGCCACCTGATGCGAAGAACTGACTCATTTGAAAAGACCCTGATGCTGGGAAAGATTGAGGGCAGGAGGAGAAGGGGACGACAGAGGATGAGATGGTTGGATAGCATCACCGACTCAATGGACATGGGTTTGGGTGGACTCCAGGAGTTGGTAATGAACAGGGATGCCTGGTGTGCTGTGGTTCATGGGGTCACAAAGAGTCAGACATGACTGAGCAACTGAATAACTAACTAATTATAGATGATGTTGAATGTCTTTTCATGTATTAATTGATTTCATACTAATTGATTTCATCATTCTTTCATCATTCATCAAAGAAGATATCATTCTGAAGGGGGCAAGAGACATAGAAATCCAAGTCCTAAGCCTATCGAAGGGAGAGGTTAACACACAAAAAACTATTATGGTGGAACTGCCTATGTCTTTTAGAGGACTTTAAACCTTGATTTTGGTTGTTACAAACTGGTTTTGTCCTTAGAAACCTGGACAAAAGAACTCATTTCTCTTTAGAGTAAGGTACCTGATCCAATGTTTCAAATTGTTCAACATTTTTTTTTAAAAAGCCAAACATAACCAGACATGCAAAGAAACAATGCTTTGTAAGTTAAAAACAGCATACACAACAAAAATAGAAGCAGACTCACAAAGAATCAAATACTAGAACCAAACTACAAAACTATCCTATGGCCCACTTTTAGAAATTTATCGTATAGATAATTCAGAACAAGATGAAGAGTATTCCTTACAGTATTGTTTCTTATAACAACAAAGTGGAAAAAAACAGAGCATTCATCAAGAGAAGGCTGGTTAAAAAATCTGTGTTACACCTAAAAGTGGAATATTATGCAGGGATTAAAAAGTACCTAGTGAAAAGAAAAGAGCTCCAAGATATACAGTTAAGTGGAAAAATCAAGGTTTAGAACAATATACATATTGGTTTGGCCAAAAGGAGTTTTTTTCATAACATATTACACAGAAAAACTCGAATGAACATTTTGGCCAACCCAATAGTATGTTATTTTTGTGTAAGGTGGGAAAATAAGAATATGAATTCAAGTTTGCATCTATTTGTATAAAAACACTGGAAAGATATACAAGAAACCAATAAAATGAAAGAAGGGTCAGGTGAATGTGGTAGGATGGAAATAGTACTTTTCAATATGCACATTTCAAATATTGCTTTATTTTTTGGCTATCTGATTACATTACTCGTCCAAAACTCTGATGTAAAAAAAGGACTACAGGGCATCCAGGAAACATTTAAATGTGCTAGATAGTACTAGTAATAAGAAAAATATAAAAGAAAAAAAAGAAGATACCATTTCATAACCATTAGATTAACAAAAATCAAACCATTTGACAATGCTGTTTTGTGAGTATATTGACAAGTAGGTAGAAAAACAAGAATTTTCATACACTGCTGATAGAAATACAGATTGGTACAACCACTTGACCAATAAATTTCATATACAGTAAAGCTCAAGATGAGTCTGAGTAAACTCCAGGAGTTGGTGATGGATGGGGAGGCGTGGAGTGCTGCAGTTCATGGGGTTGCAAAGAGTCGGACATGACTGACCAACTGAACTGAAAGCTCAAGATACATTTGCCCTGTCACTCAGCAATCTCACTTCTAGTTATTTATCCCTAAGGATAATCTCACACAGCTGCATAAGACATATACAAAGACACTCATTGCAGCATTGTTTACAATAGCAAAAAACTAGGAAAATCCTAACATTCAATAGGAATACAGATAAACTATAGTATTTTCACATGCTGGAGCATGCTGCATTAGCTAAAATGAATCAGAGCTATATATCTATGTGTTTAAATCTTTAAAACATAATGTTGAAGGACTTCCCTGGTGGTCCAATGGCTAAGACTCCACACTCCCAATGTAGGGGGCCAGGGTTCAACCCCCGGTCAGGGAACTAAAGATCCCAGCATGCTGCAGCTAAGACTCAGCACGGCCAAATAAATTTTAAAAATATTTCAACAAGTGAAAAAACCCATAATATTGAATGAAAAAGTCAAGTTGGGAAATGGTATACACAATAGAATACCATTTACAAGAAGTTTGAGACTACTCAAGACAATGGTTTATGAATAAGTAATATGCAGGAATGGCATTAATATGCACCCAGTATGGCTCCTCTGAGGACTAAGACATGAGAATTAGATTAGAAAAGAATAACAGAGCAACTGCACATCTATAATCAGTTTAGTTATCTATAAAACATCTGAAAGAAAAGCATATGGCAAAATGTTGAGATGTGTTAAATATAATGGCTGTTGATTACATTATTTCTGTGCTTTTCATTTATTTGAAATATTTCATTGTTTAAAAATCTAACCGAGGAAAAAGATTCCAGGGCTTACTTATTTCATCCAAATCTAGGCGTCAGACAGACTAATGTCATCAGTTTAAGTTGCTCACTGCAAAATGTTCCTTCCCAGAAATATAACAAAAGCCACTGTATTCTTTTCAAGAGCCATCTAATATTGATTTTTTTCACTACTATCTTCCAAAAGTCATCAGATCACAAAGAGAAGGAAGCAATAACTCTTGTCTTGCTTCCATAGCTGTTGAAGAACTTGCTATTCACATCTACTTTCATGAAGACAAGCGTAAATAGGGTCCCTCTCCCCAGCTAGACGATTGATAGGAAAGACGGCAAGGGTGTTAAGCCTGGGAGAATGGTTAAGGTTACTGTACCTCACCATCGGTATTTTTTGTGCCCTTGGAGTGCCTGTTACCACTATAGTTTCTTATCAGTTTCAGGGGTTGAATTCTGCAGTCACTGTAAATGAGGTTAGCCACAGTCATTTATTATGTTCTAGTAAAGACGTATTTTGTGGAAGGTCTCATTACTTCTTGCACATTTTGCTACTATCAATCAAGCAAAAACAAACATGAGCAAAACTAATTTTGCCCCCAAAATGTGAAGCCAGCTATATCCACAATACATTTCATTCTGTGGTTTCAGTTACTTTCAGACAATGGAGGACAGTAAATAAAATATATGAGCGGAGCCATAGATTCTCTAGGGAACTAGCAAGTTGATGGAAAGAGTGTTTCTCATCTCCTGGTCACGGCAAGGTCAAATTCACTTCTCATGTGAACTGCTGAATCAAACATCTTCAGAAGTACTCCTTCTCTGATGGGTTCAGGAAACAAATTATGCAACTTGATCTGGGCTTACCCAGCACACCAGTGTCAATGGCAATGCCAAAATCGGTATTCTTAATCTGCACAGAAGGCAGTGTGCAGATTATTATTAGTATTACAGTATACTATAATACTACAGTATTACAGTATTGTTTTTGCTGTTCAGTCACTCAGTTGTGTCCAACTCTTTGCGACCCCATGGACTGCAACACACGAGGCTTCCCTGTCCATTAACCATCTTGTGGAGCTTGCTCAAACTCATGTCCATTGAGTTGGTGATGCCATCCAACCATCTCATCTTCTGTCATCCCCTTCTCCTCCCGCCTTCAACCTTTCCCAGCATTGGGGTCTTTCCAAATGAGTCAGCTCTTCGCATCAGGTAGCCAAAGTATTAGAGCTTAAGCTTCAGCGTCAGTCCTTCCAATGAATACTTGAGATTGATTTCCTTTAGGATTGACTGGTTTGATCTCCTTGCAGTCCAAGGGACTCTCAAGAGTCTTAAACACCACAGTTCAAAAGCATCAATTCTTCAACACTCAGCCTTCTTTATGGTCCAACTTTCACATCCATACATAACTACTGGAAAATCCATAGCTTTGACTACATGGACCTTTGTTGGCAAAGTAATGTCTCTGCTTTTTAATATGCTATCTAGGTTGGTCATAGCTTTTCTTCCAAGGAGCAAGCATCTTTTAATTTCATGGCTGCAGTCACCATCTGCAGTGACTTTGGAATGCAAGAAAATAAAGTCTGTCACTGTTTCCATTGTGACCCCATCTATTTGCCACAAAGTGATGGGACTGGATGCCATGATCTTCGTTTTTTGAATGTTGAGTTTTAAGCCATGTTTTTCACTCTCATCTTTCACCTTCATCAAAAGGCTCTTTAGTTTCTCTTCACTTTCTGCCATAAGCATGGTGTCATCTGTATATCTGAGGTTACTGATGTTTCTCCCTGCCATCTTGATTCAGCTTGTGCTTCATCCAGCCCGGCATTTTGCATGATGTACTTTGCACATAAGTTAAACAAGCAGGTGACAATATACAGCCTTGATGCACCGCTTTCCTGATTTGGAACCAGTCCGTTGTTCCATGTCCAGTTCTGTTGCTTCTTGACCTGCATACAGGCTTCTCAGGAGGCAGATAAGGAGGTCTGGTATTACCATCTCTTTAAGAATTTTCTAGTTTGTTGTCATCTAAGGAGATCCAACCAGTCTATTCTGAAGGAGATCAGCCCTGGGATTTCTTTGAAAGGAATTATGCTAAAGCTGAAACTCCAGTACTTTGGCCACCTCATGTGAAGAGTTGACTCATAGGAAAAGACTCTGATGCTGGGAGGGATTGGGGGCAGGAGGAGAAGGGGACGACAGAGGATGAGATGGCTGGATGGCATCACTGACTTGATAGATGTGAGTCTGGGTGAACTCTGGGAGTTGGTGATGGACAGGGAGGCCTGGAGTGCTGTGATTCATGGGGTCGCAAAGAGTCGGACACGACTGAGCGACTGAACTGAACTGAACACAGTCAAAGGCCGAAGTAGATGTTTTTCTGGAATTCTCTTGTTTTTTCTAAGATTCAATGGATGTTGCAATTTGATCTGAAATTTAATACTATAGTATTATAGAAATTATTATAGTATTATAGAAAATTTGCTGGCCTCAGAGGGAACCAAAGAGCTGGTTCAAGTTCAAACTTTACTTAGATGTACCGTCACTTAATGCCTCTGGGCCTCAGTTTGTTTGTCAGTTAAGTCATGTCTGACTCTTTTGTGACTCCATGGACTGTAGGTCACCAGGCTCCTTTCTCCATGGGCTTTCCTAGGCAAGAATACTGGAGTGGGTTGCCACTTCCTTCTCCAGGGGCTCTTGCCAACCCAGGGATACAACCCACGCCTCCTACATTGGCCAGCAGATTCTTTACTACTGGGGCACCAGAGAAGCCCAGGCCTCAGTTTACTCACGTTTAAAAAGAAGAGAGTTACAGAGATGTTCTCTGTAAGCACTAACATCTAATGATTTGAGACTTTTCACTTGCTATGTAATTTTCAAAAACATTCCACTTATCTAAACAATCTCTAACCATCTAATCTCTGCCATTCCCTATTCTAAACTGTGGAATAAGAGGCAAAGAAAACAAAATTGTGATCAAAATATAGACAAAAAAATATTCCTAGGTCAAGGAATATTTGCACTGATTCTAAAGCCATGTTAAAACATTTCTTTTTTTTTGGTAACAGTAATGATGTTTTGCTAGATTTTGTAATTCTAATGGCACATGTTTGTAATTCATTATAGTAATTGTACAACGGACACAAAGCTCATACAGGGAAATCTGCATGAGTATAGTCAGTTAGCAGGGCTTTTTATTTTTTATCTTTTTGGCCTAATCTGGCAGCATGCAGGAAATCTTATTTCCCTGACTAGAGATCAAATCCAGGCCCCTTGCTATGGAAGCTCAGTGCCCTAAACATTGGACCACCAGTGAATTCTGCATGGTTCTGTTAGGGGAAGCACACTGATTGAAACTGCCCACCCTGCCCAGGCACCATAGTAACCATTTTCATGAGTTGTTTTATGACAGAAGATCCTGATAAGGAATATGGAACCAATAAGCCACCACCAACTGGAAGAGTTCGGGAAAGGTCGAAGGGAGACACCGCGTGTCCGTCCACTTCCCAGAATCCTTCTCGCTAGCATCCATCTTGGCTGAGCGATGCGCGCGCCACCAGGAAAGACTCTGAATTAGAATGATTGGCCAAAGACCACCCGGAATCTAGCCCATCACCATAAAACCTGAGACTGCGAGCCACGCAGCAGAGCAGTTCTCCTGGGTTCCCTTACCCTACTGCTCTCCACCTGGGCGCCCTTTCCCAATAAAATCTCTTGCTTTGTCAGCACATGTGTCTCCTTGGACAATTCATTTCTGAGTGTTAGACAAGAGCCCAGTTTCGGGCCCTGGAAGGGGTCCCCCTTCCTGCAACAGTTATATTCAGATGTATATTATTTAGCATTTTTAACTGCAAGACAGCATATCACACTCAATTACTGTATCATAATTTGGTACTCATTTATTAGCTTTTAGGAGGAAAAAAATAATTTCTTCATGGTTTATTACAGTAAAATATATAACTGACCATAAAGCTGCTCTGTGAAGTATTAATATTATGATTGCTTATATATTTAATAATACATCATCACACCTTTGGGGAAAAGAGCCTATTTGCCAACTTCTGATCTTGAACTATCCTACTTTAATAAAAGACATAACATTTTCAAAAATGCTGAATAAGTGCATTAGCTCTGTTTCCTATTTATGCTAGTAATGTCAGCTCTAAGTTATAGCAACATTACCAGGCATTAAAGAAAAAAACACTGCTATGCTCCTACTTCTAACGCTCATTCAAGTAACCAAAATCTTAGAACCTATGTCTTTTTTAAGCCTATTCTGAATACTGATATTTCTTTGAACCCTTAGATTATATAAAGTTTCTCAATACCCAGTTGAAAAGTGTGAAAGTTAAGCAATTATTTCTTTGCCTTCTGTGCACGTGTGCATGCATGCTCAATTGGGTCCGACTCTTTGCAAGCCCGTGGACTATAGCCCTCGAGGCCTTTCTGTCCATGAATTTTCCAGGCAAGAATACTGGACTGGGTTGCCACTTCCTACTGCAGCTATTTGTCTCCCAATAGTCCACATTTTCACCTCTCAGTTTTAATCAAATGATAGAATTGATTTACTAGTTGTTCTGGTTTTGTTTTAGTTTGGTTTTTGTTCTGTTTCACTGTTATTAATGTAGCCTTGAGAAACTGTATGCCTAATCTCTTCTGGAGGTTTGTAGTTTGTAAAAACCATCAAGTTACTTCATTTCTTTCTTAGTTTTTGACTATAATAAAAATATGAACTAAATCACCCCTGGGGTACAATCAATTGCTTGAACAAACTTGATTTCACTATGGAAGGGCATGCACAGGAGGAAAGGAGGGGAGAGATATGATTCAGGAAAATGATAATCAGTAAAATATTAGATATTGGTGAAATTTACACTTGGCCGCCATAATTGCTAGAGCACTGGTTCAAGCTCTAGATGTCAAGAAAACAACATGTCCTAGCTGTATTTAATCGATAATTAAATCCAGTGGAGGACCAGCAATGGAAGGGCATAAACACAACTGTTAGAAAAGTGACTGAGTACTTCCTGCTGAGGAGTATCACTGCTTCTCCTTCTGGAACATTGTTTGAAGAAGTATGAAGAAAAAATGCTAAATTTCCCTCCTCAAATCAATTCATACTTCAAACAGCTGCAGAAAATTCAATCAGATGCTTATTTAGTGAGATGACAAGCCAATGTGATCAAGGCTGCTTGGAAAAGCTCTGTGATTAATTGTGTTTAGGTAGTCATTACTGTTTTTCACTAATGAAAGGTTATAAGTCCTGGTCATTGATAACCCACAATAAAGATGAAAGCATATTCTTAACAGCAGTTCTTTTCATGTAAGGAAAATGCTACAAGACAGTTTATCTCTGTCTGCAATCTTTAGAAAATGACTTTATTCAAAAATCAAAGCTGACACCAGAACCTCAGTGTACAGAAATCAACTTTCCTATGCATGACTAAATTTTAATATACAAATATTCACTTTCTTTAGCAAGGGACTATAAATGTAAGTATGTGTGTCAATCCAAATACTTGCATAAAAGTAAAACCCAGATTGAGGGCTGCTAGGAGAATGTACAGATAGCTCCATTTTAAAGTCAACAGATTAAGGGAGTAACAATGTGTATGTAGATAAGAGATTAGGGAGATGATCCACTATGGAGGAAAAAGCACTGCGAGAGAGTTGAGAGTCTGAGTTTGGGTTCTAACTGTGCTTCTGACTACTTATAGGAGCTACAGGCAGGCCACTTAATTTCTTAGGATGTCAGTATTCCATGTGCAAACAAAGCTAGGGACTAGATTAGATTCTCACTGAAGTCTTCTGTCAAGTTTTGATTCTACTGATGATGTATGGGCAATCTAACTACTGCATAAATACAGCTGCTTATAATGTGAAAAAAGACATACATGAGAGTCAGTTTTAAGCAACATATTAAACTAGAGATTGAAATAACTAAAATACTCAATAAAACATTTTTCAAACTACTTTAAAATTGATCACTAACCTGATAGGAAAATAAGAACATTAAAGCAAAATGAAGACTATCAGGAAATATTCTAGTGCCAAGGCTGTCTTTTGCCCTACCAGCCTTTGTTATCCTGTGAACTTCTGTTTGGCTTTGACTGTGTGGATCACAATAAACTGTGGGAAATTCTGAAAGAGATGGGAATACCAGACCACCTGACCTGCCTCTTGAGAAACCTGTATGCAGGTCAGAAAGCAACAGTTAGAACTGGACATGGAACAACAAACTGGTTCCAAATAGGAAAAGGAGTACATTAAGGCTGTATATTATCACCCTGCTTATTTAACTTATATGCAGAGTACATCTGGAGAAGGCAATGGCAACCCACTCCAGTACTCTTGCCTGGAAAATCCCATGGATGGAGGAGCCTGGTAGGCTGCAGTCCATGGGGTCGCTAAGGGTCAGACACGACTGAGCGACTTCACTTTCACTTTTCACTTTCACGCATTGGAGAAGGAAAGTGCAACCCACTCCAGTGTTCTTGCCTGGAGAATCCCAGGGACGGGGGAGCCTGGTGGGCTGCCGTCTATGGGGTCGCACAGAGTCGGACACGACTGAAGTGACTTAGCAGCAGCAGCAGCAGCAGAGTACATCATGAGAAACGCTGGGCTGGAAGAAGCACAAGCTGGAATCAAGATTGCTGGGAGAAATATCAATAACCTCAGATAGGCACATTTTATTTTGGGGGGGCTCCAAAATCACTACAGATGCTGATTGCAGCCATGAAATTAAAAGACGCTTACTCCTTGGAAGGAAAGTTATGACCAACCTCGACAGCATATTGAAAAGCAGAGATATTACTTTGCCAACAAAGGTCCATCTAGTCAAGGCTATGGTTTTTCCAGTAGTCATGTATGAATGTGAGAGTTGGACTGTGAAGAAAGCTGAGCACCAAAGAATTGATGCTTTTGAACTATGGTGCTGGGGAAGACTCTTGCAAGTTCCTTGGACTGCAAGGAGATCCAACCACTCCATCCTAAAGGAGATCAGTCCTGGGTGTTCATTGGAAGGACTGATGCTAAGGCTGAAACTCCAATACTCTGACCACCTCATGCGAAGAGTTGACTCATTGGAAAAGCCCCTGATGCTGGGAGGGATTGGGGGCAGGAGGAGAAGGAGATGACAGAGGATGAGATGGCTGGATGGCGTCACCGACACGATGCACATGAGCTTCGGTGAACTTCGGGAGATGGTGATGGACAGGGAGGCCTGGCATGCTGCGATTCATGGGGTCATAAAGAGTCAGACACGACTGAGCAAATGAACTGAACTGAACTGAACTGAACTTCTGTTTTTAACTATCACATTGGATGCCTAGGACAGGACATAAAGTCCAGGACCTGCCCAAAGTGATGATGCTAAATCCAAAAATTATAAAACACAAAGATGCATAAGATATGAGATCCATAACATACTACCACAGAACAAGGCACCTTGACATTAAATATATCAAATTGAAGGAATATAAGAAATGGTAGGTGCAAGAGGGACTTTGTTAACCTCCCCTGAAGCAGATAATAAGATCCCCTATGTGAGAGGTGCCTTTCAATACCAGGTAGAAAGAAGTATGTTTACCTTCAAATACAGAAGGATACCAAGAGGAATCTGAATCAGCAGGCCTTACTGTCTCCCTCAATTTACTATGCTTAGTTCAAACGCTGTTTGGTCCTATCACATTTTCCCACAACTTTCCGCCCTCAAGGGCAAACCTAGCATAAAGAAATTCAGATTTTACTACTTCTTCAGATCATTTCTTTATGAAGGCTCAAGTAGGTTGCAAGTGAAAGTTGCTCAGTTGTGTCCGACTCTTTGCAACCCCATGGATATACATATACAGTCCATGGAACTCTCTAGGCCAGTATACTGGAGTGGTGGCCTTTCCCTTCTCCAGGGGATGTTCCCAAATCAGGGATAGAACCCTGGTCTCCCTCATTGCAGGTGAATTCTTTACCAGCTGCTCACATATCACATAAAACTTATATTAAAAACATTTTTATGTTCTTCTCTTGTTAATCTGTCCTTTGTTACAGGGGCCACATCTTAAAAAACAAAACAGAGGATAAAAGACATTTTTCCTCCTCTACCAGATACCATTATGGAAAACCATAAGAAACAGTAAACAACAAAATAAACAAATAAATAAATAGATGAGCAGACTTAGTATGCTGAATTACTAAGTATAAAATATAACTATATTTACTATATTAAAGAAATAAAAGGGAAACATGAAAAATAAGGGTAGAGAGCAATCAGATTTGACAGAACCAAATAAACTTTCAGAAATTAAAATAATTATAAATAATTGAAAAATTAAAATTCAGAAGATGAGTATTCACTGAAGAAGAAATTACTGAATGGGACAATGCATAGGAAGCATTCAGAGAAGTCCACAAGAAAATGGGAAACATAAAATACAGGTTAAAAGGAATAAATAATAGACAAATAGTAGAATATATAAGAGAATAATATAGTAGTAAGTATAAGTAATAAGTAGTTGTGGAATTCCAGAATAATAGAAAGGAGATCGGCTAATAACCCACAGGGTAAAAATAAAGAAGCATGATCCGCACCTGACACCTATGCAAAAATGAAATAAAGGATAAACCATTAACTTAAACAAAGTAGCTAAAACTACTGCCCTTATAAAAGTAGACATAAGAGAACATATTCATGATCCTGGAAAAGGTAGCGATTTCTTGGCAAGAAGGCAAAAAGCATTAATCTTAAAAGAAAAAAAAATTATAATAGAGATTATAATCATCAAAATTAAAAATGTCAGCTTGTCAAGAAATATCATTAGGGAAATGAAAAGGCAATCTACAGAATGGAACAGAAGATTAACAATACATATACTTGACAGATGACTAGTATTCAGAATAATAAGTTGTAAAATACTCTTACAAATTAATGATAAAAGGAAAAACAATAAAAAATGAGCAAAAGACTTGAAACTTAATTTTAAAAGATAAATTAAAAGCCAGCAAGCACATGAAAAGGTGCCCAACATCATTAATCATTAGAGAAATAAAAATTAAAACCACTAGAATACATCACTTTATATATCCAGTATGCCTAAAATGAACAATACAACACTGTGGGCAGGCAAGGGTGTGAAGTAAATGGAACTCCCATGCTTTGTCAGTGGGAGACTAAAATGGCACTACTTTGAAAAACTGACATCCATGACAGTTTATGTACTCTGCTTTTAATCTTCCCCCCTTGGGCTACCAGGGCTGAAACTTCCCCCTTCTGCTTAAGCTAAGTCCAGGCTAGACCTGTCTTGCTAGCAGCCAGTGAAGTGTGGACACAGTTCAGTTCAGCTCAGTCACTCAGTCGTGTCCGACTCTTTGCGACCCCATGAACCACAGCACGCCAGGCCTCCCTGTCCATCACCAACTCCCGGAGTCTACCCAAACCCATGTCCATTGTGTCGGTGATGCCATCCAACCATCTCATCCTCTGTCGTCTCCTTCTCCTCCTGCCCTCAAAGTTTCCCAGCATCAGGGTTTTTTCCAATGAGTCAGCTCTTCGCATCAGGTGGCCAAAGTATTGGAGTTTCAGCTTCAACAATCAGTCCTTCCAATGAACACCCAGGACTGATTTCCTTTAGGATGGACTGCTTGGATCTCCTTGTAGTCCAAGGGACTCTCAAGAGTCTTCTCCAACACCAGAGTGGTCTAGTGTTTTTCTCCACTTTCTTCAATTTAAGTCTGAATTTGGCAATAAGGAGTTCATGATCTGAGCCACAGTCAGCTCCTGGTCTTGTTTTTGCTGAGTGTATAGAGCTTCTCCATCTTTGGCTGCAAAGAATATAATCAATCTGATCTCGGTGTCGACCATCTGGTGATGTCCATGTGTAGAGTCTTCTCTTGTGTTGTTGGAAGAGAGTGTTTGCTATGACCAGTGCGTTCTCTTGGCAGAACTCTGTTAGCCTTTGCCCTGCTTCATTCTGTACTCTAAGGCCATATTTGCCTGTTACTCCAGGTGTTTCTTGACTTCCTACTTTTGCATTCCAGTCCCCTATAATGAAAAGGACATCCTTTATGGGTGTTAGTTCTAGAAGGTCTTGTAGGTCTTCATACAACCGTTTAACTTCAGCTTCTTCAGTGTTACTGGTTGGGGCATAGATTTGGATTACTGTGATATTGAATGGTTTGCCTTGGAAACAGAGATCATTCTGTGGTTTTTGAGACTGCATCCAAGTACTGCATTTAGGACTTTTCTGTTGACTATGATGGCTACTCCATTTCTTCTAAGGGATTCCTGCCTACAGTAGTATATATAATGGTCATCTGAGTTAAATTCACCCATTCCAGTCCATCTTAATTCACTGATTCCTAGAATGTTGATGTTCACTCTTGCCATCTCCTGTTTGACGACTTCCAATTTGCCTTGATTCATGGATCTAATATTCCAGGTTCCTATGCAATATTGCTGTTTACAGCATCAAATCTTGCCTGTATCACCAGTCCCATCTGCAACTGGGTGTTGTTTTTGCTTTGGGTCCATCCCTTCATTCTTTCTGGAGTTATTTCTCCACTGATCTCCAGTAGCATATTGGGCACCTACTGACCAGGGGAATTCATCTTTCAGTGTCCTATCTTTTTGCCTTTTCATACCGTTCATGGGGTTCTCGAGGCAAGAATACTGAAGTGGTTTGCCATTCCCTTCTCCAGTGGACCACATTCTGTCAGACCTCTCCACCATGACCTGGCTGTCTTGGGTGGCCCCACACGGCATGGATTAGTTTCACTGAGTTAGACAAGGCTGTGGTCCGTGTGATCAGATTGGCTACTTGTCTGTGATTGTGGTTTCAGTCTGTCTGCCCTCTGATGCCCTCTCTAAGCACCTACTGTCTTACTTGGGTTTCTCTTACCTTGGACGTGGGGTATCTCTTCACGGCTGCTCCAGCAAAGCGCAGCCGCCACTCCTTAAAGATAAATATAGACTGTGCCACTGATTATGAGTTGCTGTTATGTTGGGCTTTGTGGAGCCAGAACCACTTACCCACAGGTCCTTAAGCAAGGGCTTATTGGTCCTGCTCAGACACACGTCCACAAAGCCAGCAATTCTGAACTGTGACCTAGATGTTATTTGCTGATTTTTCCCTGACTGTGCACTGTTTTCTCCCTACAATGCCCTTCTGATGCAGACAATCTGGGTCAATCAACATAAATGGGTAAAGAAGAAATGAGAAAAAGTGAGAAAAATCATGAAATAATAAATAGTAGGACAAAGGAGCCTGGTGGGCTACAGTCCATGGGGTCACAAAAGAGTCAGATGCAACTTAGCGACTGAACAACAACAACAAGATAACATATATTAATTTGCAAACCAATTTTGGAGACTGGCATAATGTACATGCAATCTACATGACCACAGAGCAAATAGCTGCAAAAGTAGTAAGTGAATATTCATTATTATGCAGGGCAGGGCCTCTAAGAAAATGCTAGCAGCAACAAAGCCCCAGATTTAAGTAAGATGCTAAGTAAGATATTTGCATATTCTAAGGATTAAATAACCAAATCTTACACAGACTAGAGGGCATGCAGAAGAACATTTTGAACTGGAGTTTATATTTCTTAAATGTTAGACAAAGGCAGCAGTAAACTGAAAGCCCAAGGAATATTAAGTTAACTTCAAGTTTGCATTTATATATAAATAACCTCAGTCTACCAGTGTAACTTCTGGGTAACTGTTTCCTTCCCTTCCTTCTGAGCCCTGTATTTCTCAGGCTTTCAAGCACTGGAGAAATTGGTAGGTGGGATTTATATTTAATAAATATATAATTTATATATATATATATTTATATATAATAAATATATTATAATATATTTATTATTTCTGCTGGAGGCATTTACTCTTTAGCTCTTTACCTTGTGGGTCTTAGCTTTAATCTAATGCATTCAAAATAACCATTTCCTATTTTGCTTAATCATGTTTTCCATCCAACCTTTCATAACATGTAGAACTTTTACCAAAGAATAATGCATACCTGTGTCGTAATGCACAATAAGTCTTTCACTGTGATTGCCCACAGTCTGTGGTTCAAAATCCACTTTCAGTTGCATGGACTCTCCTACATTAAGAGTTCCAACAGATGGCTCTACAGAGAAGGGCCTGCAACACATGAGGAGACACACACCATCAGAACACACTGCTGACTAGTGTGAGGGGAAGGGGAGAGGAAACATGAGTTCCAGGTCTGCAGACAGAGCACACCCTACACCACAATTCAGTGATTCAGAATTATACTTTCTCCTTAATGTGGAAAAACTTTATATTAATATTAAAATAACAGATATAGAACAACAAATGTAAGAAAAACTTAAATGGTGCATAATAGTCTTGTTTGTATCCTTGCCATTTAGCCATTCTTTGAACATTCACTGACTGATTCCAGTGAAGGATGGACTTATAACACGTATGCAAATACTGTAATTTGCAAAAGAACAGTACCTTCAAAGAGATAAAAACCAAGTTTTGGGAAGAGTTCAGAGAAGAGAAGGTGTCACAATGGAAAAACCATATCAAAGTCTCAAAAGGAAAGTGATCACACAATTGCATGAGGATGAGATGAGTGCAGTTTAACAAAGGGTCTATTTATAATAAAAGGGTGAAGGGATATAGGGAAACTACAAGAGACGATGCGATCACCCAGGATTATTAACAGTAGAACGCTTACCAAAGAGCACAAATACCCAAAGAGCCAAGAAGGAGGAGTGGTTTTGGAAACCCACCGGTGGCCTATGAGAAGGCTCCAAGGGCTTTAGTCAAGAGTTACAGTCATTCCAGGGGGCCTCACACGTAAGACTCTAGGGTGAAAAGTGTCTTGACCTCATATCCTTTGTCAGATTGCCTGCTGGGGCTCCCACTGACTGACCCCAACCAAAAGCCAAAGGCATAGGAGCCTACTGACCTCTCAAACAGGTCAGCCTCCTGGGTGAGAGTAAGCTGGAAAAGGATGGAGAGCATTTGGAAAGGGGACATCTGTCTCTTGAAAATAGAATTTAGGCAAGGAGACCTTATGAGGAGGCAGGGTAGATCTGGGAACAGGAAATAATTGAGTTTAATTGCCCTGGAAAGGAGCAGAGAGAGAAGGTGGATCTGATCGTGATGTACCTTAAATAACTTACAGAGCTCTTCCTTTTAAACAGGAGACCCAGCTCATTTAATTCTTTCCATGGTCCATTTCACTTCTTTAAATTGCTTGTTTTTCAAAGTAATGTGCTGGACAATGTATCTGGCAGGCTAAGCTGTTTCTGATTATTTACTTCAATGCAAGCATTTTTAGAGTCTTCATTCCTTAAAATCTTCCCTTATAATGAAATTAATTTCAGAAAACCTAACCTTTCTTCTTTGAGGGTATGGAGCTTACAGTCTGGGTAGCACTTGGTGGTACCTCAGATTATCATTGCAGATCTCAAGTGCTTCCTACCATGGACAACTGTTAATTTTCTCTGGTGTTCTCTACTTGGATTGCCCTTTTCTTTCACTAATTTCCCATTCCATTATCTGTCCTTTTCCTGTACCTTCAGCACCAATCCTCCTCCGATGAGCTCCAGGCACTGCTGTAGGGGCACCATAAGGTAGTAGTTTTACTAGCCTGGAGTCAACTGAATAAATTCAAAACCCAGATCAGTCATGAGTTTGGGTAAGTTACTCAACTTACCCAAACTCATGAGTCATGAGTTTACTCATCAGTCATGAGTTTGGGTAAGTTACTCAACTCAACTTTAAAGTCTTGGGACATTTAAAGTCCCAAGAAATCTGTTTCCAACCAGTTTTGGCTTTCTCATGAAACAGATGCTACTGCTGCTGCTAAGTCACGTCAGTCGTGTCCGACTCTGTGCGACCCCATAGATGGCAGCCCAACAGGCTCCTCTGTCCCTGGGATTCTCCAGACAAGAATACTGGAGTGGGTTGCCATTTCCTTCTCCAATGCATGAAAGTGAAAAATGAAAGTGAAGTCGCTCAGTCGTGTCCGACTCTTAGCGACCCCATGGACTGTAGCCTACCAGGCTCCTCCGTCCATGGGATTCTCCAGGCAAGAGTACTGGAGTGGGGTGCCATTGCCTTCTCCACATCAAAAAGATACATCTGTCCAAATGTCCTGTATACCTGTCACATTTCCCATCAGGCTGGGGCGCACAGGATGGGAGGGCTTTAGTCTCTTCACCCATAACCCTCCCCAGCACTGCATCTCCTCTTCCTTCCAGCCAGACAGTGCCTACACTGTCTACACCTACCTACACATTCCAGAACTGCTTGAGTTGTGTAAGAACATTCACTGTTTTCCCCATCATACTCCTTTCCAAAGTCACCCATCAGAGCCCACACTCTGTTACCTCTTAAATTGAATCTTTTCAGATTCTTCCTCTTATTAATAAAGTCTCCTTCCTCTCAGGGGAAGCTGTAACTTTATTTTTACTTTTTACTTTGTACTATAATAAGTTTTCATGCCTGTCTCTCTCAATAGCTAGAGACTTTTGAAAGGAAAGAGAAAGTAAACAAAATTTCAAGAGCATGTATTCTACGCTGGATACTACAGTAGGCATTTCATATATGTCAATTCTTTTAGTTCTCAAAAACCTTGAGAAAGCAGGTCCTGTTATTTGCACTTTAGACATGAGAAATGTTTGCTCTAAAAGCACATGCAACTGGCCCAAAGCTACCCAACTAGTGAGTGGTACAGCAGGGATGGAAGCCTGCCATCAAGTTCAAGTTCTCCCTATCTCCCCAAACTATCCCTGAACGTGGAGACCACCTGGTTAGATTTATCTTTGTGTCTCTCACCAGCCCATGCACAGCTATTCACTCATAAGAGCCTCTCAAAACATGTTGAATTGAATTATAATCAACTTTTAAAGGGAAATTTAAAATATATCTAATTTTTACTTAATCTTTCTACCATTTTGGTGGAATACAGAAGGAGCAGACTTCTGGTATCTCAAGAATTTCTACTTGATGGGAGATGAAGGCGAGTCTTACTGTCTTTAAAGTTCTTTCCTTTCTTAAAGGCTCAGAAAGAATCAAGAACTGGCCCCAGCTTCCTGGCTTTGAGAAAAACACTGTAGTATTTTCTTCTATCTCTGCTTCCCTAGTTCCTAATATTTTTCTTCCTACACTGTGTTTTCATTTTCTTTTCAATCATTTCTCAGTAGCAAAATAACAGTTCTGGAATGAATCAGTATTACATTACAGAACCTAAGTTAATTTTCTGTGGACAAAGGGACTCTTCTTAGGACCTCTAGAAATTCTAATTCTAAAGAGTGGTAACAGTTTCTTCCTTTTTGTGCTAATTGTTGGGCTTATATTACACTAAATTTCTTCAGTGGTTAGAAAGTCACCTGGGAGAGCCATCGCTACTTAGAGCTGCCTAAGCTTCCTCAATAAATCAGACATTAATTGGAGACAGTGTGTTAAGTTCTGGTGCTCAAACATGTCTATAATTTGATTCTGTACTTCATTTTACTAAAGGCAGACAGTCTGAAAAGGCTAGAGAATACCAAGTACCAGAAAATGATCTTACAAAGAGGTAAAAGGTGCTGTTCCTCCAGGGTATAAGGCTGGCTCTGTCTACCAGAATGTCTGGTTTTGATACCACATCCTCATTAATACTGCATACTTGATCAGGGAGGGAATTCAGGTTTGTGAAAAATCATGAGCCATGAGAAAGATTTTGTGTTTTTGTTCAATTCACTATGAACTGCTTGTAAGAACTAAAATGATCCCATCCAAATGATTCAATATTTTAGCAGAAGACTAAATATTGGTTGTATTATATTAAACACTCAGTATAAAATTAGTATTTTTTTCCTTTAGAGAATCTTATTAATTGATTCCTAAATTGAGGTTTTAGATTTTGAAATTGCTTCTTCATTCTTTCTATTTCACCTTCCAAAATTAATCCTACTTTAATAGTCAAAGTTATTCTGGTACCTACAAGAGTTTTAGGTCAAATCTGTAATAAAGTTGATAAGTTATTGTTTGTGTTCTCTGTATATTTTACAGCACATTGAGGCTCCTTTTATAGTGTAAAAAAACATTATGCCTCTTTTATTGTACTTGGAGCATGTTTTTTATTTTAAATTATTGTAGAGGTTTATAGTTGTAGCTCTGTTGTTGTGATATACTGTTGGTTAGGCATCCTATAAACATTTATTGAGCACTTATTTATTCTAGACACTTTCTAGATGCTGGGGACATACAAATGAAAAGAGATAAAATCCTTGCATTTGAGAAGCTCATATTCTAATGGGAGCAACAGACACATAAAGAGAGTTTTATTTTTTGTTATTTATATGAACCTATTTATAAACTTGGCCATTAATTAAACTATTATTTCAATGAAAATAATATGATCTGCTTTTTAAAAACAATTTCCTGAGAGATATTTCTAACTGTATAATGACCATAAAAGAAGCAAGACTTTTTGACTTCCCAAACTATTACTGCTCCACTATGTCTGTTGACAACCATGTTGTCAATGAAAGAGGGGTCCTCAGCCCTGCCTGGGCAACATAATCACCTACATGTTTTTTAGGATAGTCATCAGGGGATCTCCCCAGACATTCAGATTTAATACAATGTGACCACAAAATCAGCTGCATTCCTCAGAAACCAATTCTGGCTAACTTAGACAGAAAGGGGATTTATTGGAAGGATTTGGAAGTAACTCACAGAATTGACATTATGGTTGGAATACACACATTTAGAGGAAAGAACATAAAAGTACCATTTGGTACAGAATCTACACAGGAAAACAAAAATGAACAGGAAATTCAACTGAAAGGTTTGATTACATAGAAGATGAAAGCTATGAAAAGCCCAACTTAAGATGGCAAACTAGCTCAGGGATTGGTAACAGCAGTAAGCCACTTCCATCATGGGCTGGAGACAAAAGGAGAGGAGGAAGTGTTAGCAGATCCTGGGGACCAGGTGGAAGTTAGAACCATGGCAGGTCTGTCTGACAGGAACTAGAATGGTAGAGGAGATGCACCTGCTTGCTGGGGACTCTACTGAAGTCAGAGAGGGAGAAAGAGAAATACTGTGACTTCTTCCCACTCTCCAACCTCCTTCTAGTTCCCACCTCCTGGACAAACACAGCTGGCATCCAGCAGGTGTGCAGGCTAGGGGGGCTAATACAGCCCAACACTGATGCTGAGCAAAGTCTGGAAGGGTGAGGAATGGATCTTAAGGTAAACAAGGCCAGAACTGGCCCATGTTGGTTTTTAATCCAAGTTTTATTATTAACTTACTGGGAGAACTTGAATAAGTCATTTTCCTTCTCAGACCTTACTTCTTTCATCTGTAAAATTAAAATGTGGGACTATGAATTTCTAATGTCATTATGATTCCTGGCTAGTCCTTGAGTTAGCTCACATTTTACCTTAGAAGTGCTTCTACATTATGACTCACTTTCAGTTGTATGGATACAAAAGTTTTAGATCTTTTCCTGCAAATTCATACTATTAACTCTGTGATTTCATTTTACTTTATATGAATGTATTGCCATTTATGTGTAGTTTTGAAGATTCAGCCAAACAATTCAGGGAGATATGCTGCCTGTGTTTGTTTTTCCACCTTATGTGGATTCTTTCTTTCACTGGAACAATATCAATGTAACAGGAAGTTTTTAACGTGTATTATGGATGGCAGTTATGAACAGTCTTTTTTTCTTAATGTAAAGAGATTGGTTCTTTCTAAGTGACAGTGAGCCAGTTGAACAACTTGCTCCCTTCCCTTCAATCAAAATATGAGTCTCATCACAAAATGCAAACAAAAGCTTTATAAGTACTTTGACAATATGAACACACACTGATTTACAAGAGTTTTTCCTTTGCTTCTGCTGACTGATTATCTAAAGTGGGTCAGAGTCCTGCTTCCACCCAGGAGGAAGAAAGCTTGAAAGAGTGCTTCTCCAACCCTAACAATGAAAAAAACCAGATAAACCACAAAATCACAATTTTTCTCAAACCCATAAGAGAGCTGACATTGCAGGCAAACAAAAATGGGCAATGCCCTGCTCCTAATTAAGATGAGACATGTGCCAAGGAGTTCACCTGTGGCAGACAGAGCATTCCTACAAGCAGAAGAAATGATGAAAGAGGATAGAGCAAAAGCAAAAGACATATTTGAAGAGATAATAGCTGATATTTTCCAAAAATAGTGAAAGATCCAAGAAGCTCAGAGAATGTCATGCAGGATTAAAAAAAAAAATAAAATAAAAGCAAAATAAAATTCTTAAAACAAAAAATAACCAAAAACAAAATCCACACCTAGATTCATCACATTTAAACTGCTAAAAAACAAATATCTTCAGAAATCTTGACGGTAGCCCAAGAAAAAGATATAATTACCTATAGACCTATAGATGAACAAAGCTAGAAATCTCTAAAATCTCATTAGAAAAATGTAAGCCAAAAGCCAATAAAGTGACATCTTTCCAGTACTAAAAAATGTATATATAATTCTATATTCATCAAATGTATACAGAATTCACAATTCTATAGAGAAAAAACCTTTCAAAAATGAAGACAATATGCTTTTTCTTCAGGTAGACAAAAACTGATAGAATATCTACTAGATTTGTGCTACAAGAAATATTAAAGTAGATTTCAGCCAGGAACAAATGATGCCAGACAGAAACTTGAATCTACACGAACTGGTTTACAGATAGTGATGCTCCTGGGACACATGTAAGAATAAGCATGAATTCCCTCCTGTGGGATGTGCCTCAACATATATTATGGCATCCCTGCTACTTATAACATAGCAGACCAAGTAACCCGAAAACTCTCCCACCAGAAAATACCTAGGAAGTCTGGATAAAAAAAAATAACTTATGTAAATGTGTAGCTAAGCGTGTAAAAAAAAAAAAAGAAAGAAAAGGCAAATCCATAGGATTCAAATCCTCAGGAAAATAAGAACCAGAGCAGTAGGCTACTGAGCCCTTGAAACCTGGGTTTTAACAGCCCTGCTAAAGCAGGAGAAAAGGTCTTGGGATGGTGAAGTCAGGGGGACTGGTAACAAAATCCCCATTTAAACCTGAAAAACGTCAAAGGCTACCAAAACATTAGCACAAGGAAAAATGTCTATCTTGGTTCCGAGGGAGGGAAAGAGGGACTCTAGGGAATTCATATTGGACACGTGTCTTCTACAGGTTTGGGGTTTGGACACGCATGCTCAGTCCAGGAAACCCTAAGCCAAGAAATTCCCAGAAAGGCAGTCTATGTGGTCTAACCTTTGGTAACCAGGCAGAAGTAAATGCTAATCCTTTCTGAAGAGATGTATCCTTAAACTAGCAAAGGATTCCACAGATAAAGCCCTTATGAAAATGAATTCATGATTCAGCCCAGGATCTGCACTATTTTTCAAAAAGCCATAGAAAAGAACTTGACCTTCTGTCTCCTGTCTTCCCAAGCTGGCCATTCTTATTATGGTCCTGCTAATCAGCCAGCATTTTCATGTCCCATAACAACTGTTCTTTCCTGCCTTATAAGAGAGGTCCTTGAAGGCCATATTAGTACTGTCTCACTGTCTACTACACTGTAGCTACCAAATAAATAATCAGATTAACACTGAACACCTTCACTTACTAGCTGTGTGCTCTTGAGCAAGTTAGACAATCTCTCTATTGCTCAGTCTCTTATCCAGAATTTCAGAAAACCACCTTACCCAAATAGGTAATCTTGAATTTTGGTTTTCTCATGGGATGAAGAGGAAGTCCGCCCCATATCAAGGAGGTCTCCCATCCTTGCAACTGAAGATTGTAATAAGCAGTTGCATCTTGACTGCTACTCTGGGAAATTACATGTGTGGACTAGACTTAGCTAGAATCAATCAAAACCAAGAGCTGAAGGAATGCATACCTATGAGTTTTGATGTGAAATACAGAATCTTTGTTGCCAATGTTTCGTACCAGCAGGATCTTCTGAGTGCTGTATTTGACAGGGCATGTGGAAAAATTCAGCTTGTCAGGAAAATCTATGATGGCTCGTGCACCTCTAGCTTTGATGGGCACAATAAACTTTTCTCTTTCAGTAACACAGGTCAACATATGGGCATAATCCTACAAGAGAAGGAGACAATCATTACTTGTGAAAACACCAACATGATCAAGATAACTACAAGAAATATGGCTGTATGCCAAGCATCTTGGAAAACAGTGTAGTCTATGTGTATGTATATATTTTATGAAACCTTCTCAAGAAAGATGTACTTTCAATGCGATTAATTAAAATTCAATGAGATTAATTAAAACCTACAAGCCAATAGAGAAGCTTATACTTCTTGTGTTTCTCAGACATTAGGGAGGTGGGATGCAGGATAGTTGAGGTGCATTCTTCTTCAGACCAGAGGAGGTTCACACCAGTAACTTCATGTCCTCCTTCTAAACCCTACCAACTGATCCTTCAAGCCATCTATTAGACTGATAGCTCCAATTAATGGTCTCTAACCATACTCTTGCAATATGACTGTACAGCTTCTCCATCATGAGTGGAGTCTATTTCTTCAACTGTGTTCTAACCAATGGAATTTGGTAGAAGGTATGCTATGCCAGGTCCAGGCTAAAGCCTCAAGAAGTTTTGGGCATTTCCGGTCTAGCTCTTGAAATCATGCCATGTAAGTAAGTCTGGTCTAGCCTACTGCAAGATGGCAGCCCAGTTATCCCAGCCAGGGCCATGCTAGACCAGACTGAGGCACCAGATATGTGAGACAGCCCAGCCAAGTTAAGTAGTTGCTTACTCAACTCATGAGTGGGTCCCATCAAGTTTAGGTAAACAACAGTCTTATGAGCCTTAATACTTGAATTTGGGAGTGGTCTGTCATTATATAACAATAGATAAGAACACAGAGCCATTTCAAACCTCACCTCATGTGCAAAGCTATTAATGACCATTCCAAATAAAAATGCTGAGGTCTTGGGCATCTATCTTCCCCTGTCTTAAGTTTAAATGCATAAATGCGACAGAAGTACTGAATCAAGTCACCCTTTACCTCCTCTCATAAAATTGGAATTCTTACCCTCAATGCACCAAAGTTAAAAGTAAACCCTCACCAACAAGCAAACCTAAACGTGAAAGTGAAGTGTTAACAGTCCCCTCAAGAATAGGCCAGAAGCTCAGAATCACCGTGAAAGGAATTTTCTATCTAAACCAGGATCATTTTCCTTCAAGTTTCCCCAGCATTTTAGCATGTGTTTTTGGCTGCAAGACAATCCTGATTAAGCATTATGGCCTCTTGGAACTCAAGTTTCCTTTTGGTAATCACATAACAAATGGTTTTCAGTGGTGAGGGTTTTCAAACCTCTTTGGACTTGAAGTACTGAGCAGAAAACGGGAATGTCTGACAAACTGACAATTAGACCTTAAGGCCATGCACTCAGTTTCATGAAACCCACAGGACAAGTAGAAAGCAGTGGTACTCTCAATTAGTCTATTCATCCAACCATGTGAATCAGTGTTCAGGTGCCAGGCACTGAGCTGGGTCTGGGTGAACAACTGAGTAGTAAACACAGACATGGATCACCTTGAGCTTACACAGTGATGGCGGAGACAATGAATGAGTGAATAAGGCATATCTAATGTACAATGTAATACATACACAAATATATAAAAACATATAAAGATAAAACAGCTAGGAGTGGTCTCATGCTGCTACTGCTGCTGCTGCTAAGTCACTTCAGTCTTGTCCGACTCTGTGCGACCCCATAGACGGCAGCCCATCAGGCTCCCCCGTCCCTGGGATTCTCCAGGCAAGAATGGGAGTGGGTTGCCATTTCCTTCTCCAGTGCATGAAAGTGAAAAGTGAAAGTGAAGTCACTCAGTCGTGTCCAACTCTTCCTGACCCCATGGACGACACAGCCTTAAATCTGCAGTCTCTCTGCCTCCCTGAACTCCAAACTCACACCCAGCAGCCCAATCAGCATCTCAATGGCTACAAACTTACCATGGCCCAGAGCAAAGTCCCTGACTAATGCCATTGCCTACAACTGTACACAGAGAGACCCTGCCAAGGGAAAGAATGGGGCCTGAAATCCAGTTCACTCTGGCAGTGCCTACTGAATCAGTCTACAGGAGCAGCCTTTTCTCATGCCCACAAGAGCTCCACAATGCTGACTGAGGTCCTGATCATGACCTTCTTTCCACTTTAAATCTGTCCCTTTACTGCCTCCCCATCTCGGTACTGGCATCTACATCCTTCCAGAGGCCTGGATTTAATATTTTGGCATGAGACATCCTTGATTGCTCTATTTCTCAATTTCTTAGTAAACATATAGGACTGACCTTCAAAATATATCTAGACCACAATTAGGTCTCACTACCTCTACTCTGCCATCCTGACCTGACCCTACCCTCTCCAAAAACATGAATGATGCTGAAAGCTGATCATGATGCACCTGACTTGTTTTAGAAGAATGACCAGCTGCTATGCAGGCAACGAACCGTAAGGAGGCTAAGAGGAAAAAAGGGTGGCCAGTTAGGAAGCCACTGCAGCAGTCCAAGCAAGAGATGACACTGACCCGGCTTAGTACAATAAATGCTTAGCCTAGTGCTTGGTGAGTAGCAAGTATTCAATGAACGTTAGTTGTCATTACAAAAATGTTGCATAAAACACAATGATTTGCACAAGGCATGTAGGAAAAACTCAATTTCTACTCTTGTTAGGATAATAATGGTAATCCTGGTGATTAATGATGATAATGATAGAACAGGATCATTTTGGAAAACAACACGGACTTCAAAGAAAGTTAAATGGTGAAATGACAATACAGGAAGGGGCTGCTTTAGGTTAGAACAGCCAAGAAGGCCTCCCTGAGGACGTGACCTCTGAATGGAGACCTGAACAAGAAAACATCCAGTCACGCAAGGTCTAGAAATGCAGTGCTCCTGGCGAGGGGAGTTGCAAACATGAAGGTCCCAAGGTAGGAGCAAGTCATGAAAATTAGTGGGCAGGATTCATGGCATTTATTTAGATTTCATGAATTTCATGAACTGGACTCTTAGTTCCTCCATTGGTTTTGGTTTCTGCACAGTAAGAGCAGGCTCAAAAATTATGCCATTCAGATATAAGGAAGTACAAGTCCCATGAAGCATACTTGATCCTAGAACACTCCACAGAATTCAACAATGAAACAGTCTAGTCTGATTACATCAGAATCCTAAAGAGATAAGTACTGTTTTCACTTTTTCTTAGGAGATCAAACCCAGCAAGCAAAGGTTTTGTTGGGAATTAGAAACTGGAAGCTGCTGGCATATGTGGAAACTTAATATTATTAACTGAGGCTTTGACAGAGAGAACAAAAGATGCTGCTGAATCCATGAAGAGAGGTGATCCGCAAGTAATGTTTTTTATATTTACATAATTCTCTGTCTTGTTCTATAAGGAATTGAAGACAGCTGAAAATAGTGTAGCTAGTCGAAATATTCACAGGGATGTGTTCAAATCTTTTCAAATTTCCCAATGAGGAAGATTTGAAATTTTATCAGAATTATATACTTTTTCATAATCAAGTCACATAAAAGAATATGAAGGAATTCTTCACACAACTCCTTAAAAATGTATTCTAATCGCTAAAGTTCTATATTTAAGATGACTATATTAGATTATATAATATACAATTATATATTGCTCTATTGGCTTAAAATTAATCCATGTGTTGTGACTTGGGAGGATTTGTCAGCCTGCAAGCTAAGCAACTGCTTTAGCTGATGTACTTCCTTCCACTGTACTTAAATTCAGAGCAACCAGGTCACCATTCAGAGCCAAAATATTTATTCCTCACTCTTTCTCCTCTACTATGAGAGACTTAGTCATGAATTACTTTACATCCTAAAAATGCTAAATGGTCTCCAGACGAAATTTCCAATCCAGTTTTTTGTCCATTAGCCTCCCTTCCAACATGCCTATCCTCCAAACTTAAAAAAAAAAAAAAAAAATGCAGTGGAATACAAAAGTGGCAGATTTGACTCTGAGAAGTGGAAAAAATGAATCTTGATTTTATATTAGCTCCATGACAGAAAGCAAATGTGACAATAATTCTGTCCTTTAATGTCTTAGGCAAAGAAAAATGATGTCTCCTACGGCAGCAAACAACTCCCCAGGCATTCAAGAGTGAGCTCAGCCCGTGGTTAAGCCCTTGCAATCCTCTTTCTGCCTTTTCTCCACTCCTAAACTTGAGGTGGAAGGACTAACACAGTAAAACCAGGTATGATTAGGACTCAGCACATCTAATAATCACTGTCCTTGAAAAACATTATAAATTTCCTATCCACTTAAAACTACTTTATAGTATATTCTCTATCTGAAATTCACCTTTCTAAAGGGAAGAATCAGTTCTCAAGTCCAAATCAGTTTAAAAACAAGACTAATCAGGTCTCATGAGCCTTATTCTCTATCACTCTTGACTCTTCATATGATGTAGCTGAGGTCTCAGCTTCTTAGGGGCACCTACACTTTTCCATCTATTAAAAGGGAATAACCTCTGACCTTTGGCTTGTGAAGACACCCAAGGAATTTCAAATTTATTTTGATCACTTTTATCATTAGTATATAACAATAATGTGGTTACCTCATGATTCATATACAAATCATCCATTTAAGGTAATTAATATCCTCTTGAGCTTTTTTGCTAAGTTACGTTAAATCTACCAGTCTACCTGTGTCTAAGTCCATATACTCTGCCTTCACTCCTGTTCTTATCTAAGACCAACTTCTTGCCTCCAATACTAGATCAACCTTTTTACTCACCTCAGGATTTTCCCGAAGCAGCAATTTTCCCTCTTCACGGAATATTCACAGCTTATAACAACGCTTAAATTGCTTAAATAAACATCAGCTTATAACAATGCTTAAATCGCTTATGCAAACATCAGCTTATAACAATGCTTAAGTAGCCTCACCTTAAATATTAAATAAACAACCCTCAATTTCAACACCCACCTCTAGCTACTGCCCCATTTTCCAATTACTCTTTATAGCAAAACTCCTCAACAGTGTTATTATACTCAATATCACCACCTCTTCATTTTCCATTCTTTCTTCTACCCACCACATCAGGCTTCTGTACCCAACATTCCACAGAAACTGTTCTCACCGAGGTCACTAATGACTTTGCCAAACCCAAAGGCTAAGTCTACATCCTTGCTTTATTCTATTCTTAATAGCTTTGGGCACAGTGGATTACTTATGTTTTTCATAATAAATTGATTTTATTGAAGTACAGTTGACTTACAATATTTCAGGTGCACAGCAAGGTGATTCAGTTATACATATACACACATATTATTTTTCAGGTTATTTTCCATTATAGGTTATTAGGGATCAAGACCATCCCCAAGAAAAAGAAATGCAAAAAAGCAAAATGGCTGTCTGAGGAGGCCCTACAAATAGCTGTGAAAAGAAGAGAGGTGAAAAGCAAAGGAGAAAAGGAAAGATACACCCATTTGAATGCAGAGTTCCAAAGAATAGCAAGGAGAGATAAGAAAGCCTTCCTCAGAGATCAATGCAAAGAAATAGAGGAAAACAATAGAATAGGAAAGACTAGAGATCTCTTCAAGAAAATTAGAGATATCAAGGGAACATTTCATGCAAATATGGACTCAATAAAGGACAGAAATGGTATGGACCTAACAGAAGCAGAAGATATTAAGAAGAGGTGGCAAGAACACACATAAGAACTATACAAAAAAGATCTTCATGACCCAGATAATCATGATGGTGTGATCACTCACCTAGAGCCAGACATCCTGGAATGTGAAGTCAAGTGGGCTTTAGGAAGCATCACTATGAACAAAGCTAGTGGAGGTGATGGAATTCCAGTTGAGCTACTTCAAATCCTAAAAGATGATGTTGTGAAAGTGCTGCACTCAATACATCAACAAATTTGGAAAACTCAGCAGTGGCCACAGGACTGGAAAAGGTCAGTATTCAATCCAATCCCAAAGAAAGGCAATGACAAAGAATGCTCAAACTACCACACAACTGCACTCATCTCACACGCTAGGAAAATAACACTCAAAATTCTCCAAGCCAGGCTTCAGCAATACGTGAATTGTGAACTTCCAGATATTCAAGCTGGTTTCAGAAAAGGCAGAGGAACCAGAGATCAAATTGCCAACATCCACTGGATCATCAAAAAAGCAAGAAAGTTCCAGAAAAACATCTATTTCTGCTTTATTGACTATGCCAAAGCCTTTGACTGTGTAGATCACAACAAACTGTGGAAAATTTTGAAAGAGATGGGAATACCACACCACCTGACTTGCCTCTTGAGAAACCTGTATGCAGGTCAGGAAGCAACAGTTAGAACTGGACATGGAACAACAGACTGGTTCCAAACAGGAAAAGGAGTACGTCAAGGCTGTATATTGTCACCCTACTTATTTAACTTATATGCAGAGTATATCATGAGAAACGCTGGGCTGGATGAAGCACAAGCTGGAATCAAGATTGCTGGGAGAAATATCAATAACCTCAGATATGCAGGGGACATCACTCTTATGTCAGAAAGTGAAGAATTAAAGAGCCTTTGATGAAAGTGAAAGAGGAGAGCGAAAATGTTGGCTTAACACTCAACATTCAGAAAACTAAGATCATGTCATCTGGTCCCATCACTTCATGGCAATTAGATGGGGAAACAGTGGAAACAGTGGCAGATTTTATTTTGGGGGGCTTCAAAATCACTGCAGATGGTGACTGCAGCCATGAAATTAAAAGACACTTACTCCTTGGAAGGAAAGTTATGACCAACCTAGACAGCATTTTAAAAAGCAGAGAAATTACTTTGTCAACAAAGGTCCATCTAGTCAAGGCTATGGTTTTCCAGTGGTCATGTACGGATGTGAGAGTTGGACTGTGAAGAAAGCTGAGCGCTGAAGAATTGATGCTTTTGAACTGTGGTGTTGGAGAAGACTCTTGAGAGTCCCTTGGACTGCAAGGAGATCCAACCAGTCCATCCTCAAGGAAATCAGTCCTGGGTGTTCATTGGAAGGACTGATGTTGAAGCTGAAACTCCAATATTTTGGCCACCTGATGCAAAGAGCTGACTCATTTGAAAAGACCCTGATGTTGGGAAAGATTGAAGGCAGGAGTAGAAGGGGACGACAGAGGATGAGATGGTTAGTTGGCATCACCAACTCAATGGACATGAGTCTGGGTAAACTCTGGGAAATGGTGATAGACAGGGAGGCCTGGCGTGCTGGAGTTCACGGGGTCACAAAAAGTCGGATACGACTGAGCGACTGAACTGAACTGACAGGTTATTACAAAATCTTGATTACAGTTCCCTGTGCTATAGAGTAATTCTTTGTTGCTTGTTGTATATCTATTGTTTTAATTAGAAATCTAGCATTCTAGTCACACTAAGTCAAACAAGTGGAGTCAAAATGTCATAAATATTTTAGTGCTTCTTTTTTAATATACTTTATCTATTGACTACACTAAGGCCTCTGGCTGTGTGGATCACAATAAACTGTAAAAAATTCTTAAAGAGATGGGAATAACAGACCACTTCACCTATCTCCTGAGAAACCTGTGTGCAGGTCAAGAAGTAACAGAACCTAACATGGAACAATGGACTGGTTCAAATTGGGAAAGGAGTACAAAAAGGCTGTATATTGTCACCCTGCTTATTTAACTTCTAGGCAGAGTACATCGTATGAAATGTCAGGCTGGATGAATTACAAGCTGGAACCAAGACTGCTGGGAGAGGTACCAACAACTTCAGGTATGTAGATGATACCACTCTATTGGCAGAAAGTAAAGAGGAACTAAAGAGTCTCTTGATAAGGGTGAAGGAGGAGAGTGAAAAAGCTGGCTTGAAACTCAACATTCAAAAAATTAAGATCATGGCATCTGGTCCCTTCACTTCAAGGCAAATAGAAGGTGAAAAAGTGAAGCAGTGGTAAAGTTTATTTGGGGGGGCTCCAAAATCACTGTGAATGGTGACTGCAGCCATGAAATTAAAAGATGCTGCTCCTTGGAAGGAAAGCTATGACAAACCTAGATAGCATATTAAAAAGCAGAGATATCACTTTGCTGACAAAGGTCTGTGTAGTCAAAGCTATGGTTTTTCTAGTATGTACAGATGTGAGAGCTGGACAATAAAGAAGGCTGAACACTGAAGAACTGATGCTTTTGAATTGTTGTGCTGGAGAAGGCTCTTGAGAGTCCCGTGGACAGTAAGGAAATCAAACCAGTCGATCCTAAAGGAAATCAACCCCAAAAATTCATTGGAAGGACTGTTGCTAAAACTGAAGCTCCAATACTTTGGCCACCTGATGTGAAGAGCTGACTCATTGGAAAAGACCCTCCTGCTGGGAAAGACTGAAGGCAAAGGGGGAAGGGGTGGAGGAAGAGATAGATAGCATCACCAACTCAATGGACACAAATGTGAGCAAACTCTGGGATATAGTGGAGAACAGAGGAGCCTGGTGGGCTTATAGTCCATGGAGTTGCAAAGAGTTAGACACAATTCAGTGACTAAAAAATAACAATCCATCTGGACTATGAAGCACTGCAGTCTCTGGGTTTCCCTCCTACTTCATGACTACTTCTTCTTAGCATCATACTCTGCTGACCACCAAGGGTGGTACCTACATTTATGATTTGTGATTTTTAAATGTTTGCCTGTAGCCCCAACACTTCCCCTTTACTGAAGACCATTGTGTCCAACTGCTTCCTTGATATTTCTACTTGGATGTCTAAAGGGAAATTTAAACTTAACATGTAAAACTGAGTTCCTGGTTCCCTTCCTCACTCCTCCCACTGGGTCGGCTTCCATCAAGTACACGTGTTGGAAGTCCTGCTCACGTCTCACTGGCCAACACGTAGACACAGCAGCTCAAAGAAGGCTGGGGAAATGCAGCCTTTTATCTCTGGCAGCTATGAATCCAATCAAAATTTGTGATTCTCTTACCAATGAGGAAAGAGAAAAATAGATGTCAAGAGTACACAGCTAGCCGTTACGCCTCACACCCTCTTCAGTCTATTCTCCACAGAGCAACCAGAGTGATCTTAAAATGTAAGTCAGATATGTAATTCCTAATCAAAATTCACCAGGGTAGATAAAGGGAAAGAATCAAGCATTTATTCTGTCTTTCCTGTATGAATTGTACCTCAAGAAGTTCATTATATCGTTATAAAAATAAAGCATAACAACAGACATTTTGTGCCTTGATGTGATGCAACAGGACATACTACATCACCCAAGAATTCTGGCCCCTCAAAAATCAAACATGAATCTAACCAAACCTCTAGATCTAACTATTAGTCTATAGGAAACAGGGGGGATGGAGGATCACTCTATGGAATCTGGTAAAGATGCACTCAGTACCTTGCTTGGATCCCAATTTAAGAAAATGAACTTAAAAAATAAACATATACATATATACAAATCTACATATACATATACACACATCTACATCTACAAAAATAAACATATACATCATATACATACGTATATTACTCAACTGGGCAGATCTGAATACTGACTAGATATTTGATGATATTAAGGAGCTACTGTCACTTTTTACATGTGATAAATATACTGTGATTTAACTTTTAAAAAGGACCATATCACTTAGAGACAAACAATGAAGTACAATGAAATGATGAATGGGACTTGCTGCAAAATCCTCTGGGGCAGGGGACAGGATGATGAAGCAAGATGCTCATACGCTGATAGCTTGAAAATCTGGGTGATGACACTTCACTATTCCATTTTCTAAACTTCTGCATACGGGTGAAAGCTTCCATACTAAAAAATAGCTTAAGTACTTTATGATGGCTTCCTATTCTACGCTGTATGACTTCTAAGATTCTTCATGGTCTCACCCTCTACAAACCTTGTCTCCTACCATTTTCTGAGCAGTTTCCTCTCCTCCAGTCACACTGGCCATCCACTTCCCTGACCTGCTGCCAGACATGCTTCTGTCACAGGGCCTCCATAGGTGATGCTCTGCTCCCAGACAACAATATCTGCCCAGTTCAGCTCTCTACCCAAAAGTCACCTCATTGAAGAAGTCTCTCCTGATCTTCCTACTGAAAGGAAACGGTCTCCATTCTCTACCACTTTCTGTTCTCTATCATGTCACTATCTGATATTAAATGATATGTCTGTTTATTCATTGTGGAATGAATAAGCCCAAAAAGGCCAAGCTTCTGCTATTCTCCACTGGATCCTGGCTTATAGCACTGAGCCTGGTGTAGAATGAATGAAATAATATTCATATTAATATCTTTATTTGGATACTACACTATCAAGAGTTCTTAATAAAGAGAATGCCTAAGAGCCTCATTAGCCATATTACAAGTGACATTTATCAAATCCGGAAAGCTAGAAAATAGTGATGTAACTCACTACGAAGATATGAAACAAAGTGGGGAGAAACACTTTTAAAGAAGACTTCTTAGACATCTTTCTCCTGGTTGAAAAGACAGGGGAAAAGTCAACGTCTAATACATTGGTACTTCTTAATACTTTGCTGACACAGGTCTGTCTAGTCAAAGCTATAGTTTTTCCAGTAGTCATGTATGGATGTGAGAGTTGGACCATAAAGAAAGCTGAGTGCCGAAGAATTGATGCTTTTGAACTGTAGTGTTCAAGAAGACTCTTGAGAGTCCCTGGGACGGCAAAGAGATCAAACCAGTCCATCCTAAAGGAAATCAGTCCTGAATATTCATTGGAAGGACTGATGCTGAAGCTGAAACTCCAATACTTTGGCCACTTGATGCAAAGAATTGACTCACTGGAAAAGACCTTGATGCTGGGAAAGACTGAAGGCAGGAGGAGGAGGGGACAACAGAGGATGATAGTTGGATGGCATCACCAACTTGATGGACATGAGTCTGAGCAAGTTCCAGGAGCTGGTGATGGATAGAGAAGCCTGGCATGCAGTCCATGGGGTCACAAAGAGTCGGACATGACTGAGCAACTGAACTGAATTGAATACATTGATGGCACAAAAAGATATTTGAGCCCCTTTTTCTTATGCCTTTGCTTTTATCATCTCTAGGCCATCTTCAAGTTGAAGAAACTACCTTTTATTTTCTTTTGTTTGTTTGTTTGTTTTTTTAATTTTATTTTTTTTTAAAGATGAATTGTATTAGTTTTGCCAAATATCAAAATTTTCAAATACTTGTTCCCCATCCTGAACCCTCCTCCCTCCTCCTCCCCATACCATGTTCCCAGTGCACTAGCCCCCATCCAGTGCTTATCTCACTTTTCAAATACTTATCACAATTTCCTATATGTTAGGCCCTATGCTAAGCACCTGGATTATAAGGGGAACCTAGACAGAACCAGGGAGGGCGAATTCCAGGCAGGAAGAAAACTAAATCCCTATCATTATTTTTGTCAACAAGAATTGCTGATTGTGGCAAATCTTATATTTTAATATTTTATATTTATATTAAAATATATTTCATTTTTAAAATATCTATATTTTAATTCAAAATGCTAGCACTATAGTATACTTATGGCTGATTTGAATTGCTATATGGCAGAAACCAACACAACATTGTGAAGCAATTATTCTCCAATTAAAAAATTGAAAACTTTTTCAAAAAATATGTACACCTGGATAACAAAGTATTGCAATGTTTTTCTATTCTTCTTGGGCCATGTTCTTTCAATTTCATAGTAACAAACCAAGAAAACTATTTTGACAACAAGCTAGGCATTTTCTTAAAACACAACTGAGAAAAAAAAAAAAAAAAAGATGACTTCATATTTTCTGTAAACCACTGCTGCCATTTTCATATGCCAACACTGTTGCAAGCTGATGCTGTCTTAAGTCCAAGGATGTACCCAGTTTTGCTTTCCTACAAAAGCCTAGTATTTCTTATATTCTTTTTAATAGTAAAGGTACAAATTTAAGAGGTCAAGAAAAATGCCAGGCTCCAGAATTTTACAGTGTTATGATAACACTGACTACTATATTTCTACTTTGCATGACATGTACACTAGGATTATTAGATAAATAACATATCCAATCTTTTTTTTTCAAGTCCGTGTGAAAAGAGATAAGGAAAGCTGAAATGAATTTGCTGCACCTGTTATCTGGGGTATTTGGCATCCTTAACAAGTTAAATCTCCAGGAAGCTAGATTACTAGATGACAGGGGGAAAAAATGTATACTGCATTATAATCTTCGACATGCTAATATACAAAGAGGGCTGAAAATCCAATTGAAAGAGGACTGGCTTATTAAACTGTGGCATGCTGCAATTTACATATCTCACCCTCCAGATGTGAGGAGGGTAAATGAGAGTGAAGTGTGTTCAGATCAGCAGGGGATAGGAGGGAAAACACATATGCACTTTGGCTATCAATTTGGCCAAGTGGAGAAAAAGTGACACAATGAAAAGATTGACTTTTATTCTTCCTAAAATAAATCTGGTCTTGCTGACGCTTTGCTACATTCTGGATCAGCACTGAAGACAGCAGGACTAACCCCAGCTGGTTGTTCTGTGCACACCCTGTTGGTTTTCCAACAGTAAGAGTAAATGTAGATGCCCAGACAACCAGAAAAACTACTGCAATGGGGCCCTGCTGATGGTGCAGGATGGCAGGATCTTTGTGGAAAAATGGGGACCAAAACCAGCAGCAGGTGCTTCCCCAAATACCCACCATTAGTCTTAGACAGTCAGTAAAAGGAGAAATCACTACGTCCTCAGAAACACACATTATGTCAATTATTTCACAGCTTAGAGCCCAATCCAACACAAAATCCTAATGTACTGAAAATGGTATAAATTTCTCATAGTCAGCCACTACTCTCAGCCTATCTCCTCTCACAGATGCATGTAACCCTTGATAACTTTCAAATACTTAGAAGACATACTAAAGCAACATTTAACTGATTTATTTTTAATTAGGGCTTTCCCAATAGACCACAGGCAATGTTGGTGAAATGGAATGGTAAGAGGGAATAAAAAAGCTAGGAGTAAGATAAGCAGCCACAAAATACAGCCATGGAGTAATCCTCAGTGGGAATGCTGGCATTTCATATTTATAAAGTAGGTATGCTACTGCTAAGTCACTTCAGTCATGTCCAACTCTGTGCGATCCCATAGACGGCAGCCCACCAGGCTCCCCCTTCCCTGGGATTCTCCAGGCAAGAACACTGGAGTGCATTGCCATTTCCTTCTCCAACGCATGAAAGTGAAAAGTGAAAGTGAAGTCACTCAGTCGTGTCCGACTCTTAGCAACCCCATGGACTGCAGCCTACTAGGCTCCTCCATCCATGGGATTTTCCAGGCAAGAGTACTGGAGTGGGGTGCCATTGCCTTCTCCATAAAGTAGGTATAAACTCACTTAAAATATATTATTTGCTGTATAGATAAGTAGTTCTAAAAATCTCTCCCTTTGCTTTTAGTTTTTGATGAGGGGAAATTAAAAACATTTATAAGTAAAACAGAAGAGTATAACAAACCCCATGTACTCATCACCCAGATTCAACAGTAACTAACGTTCTGGCCTTCGGGCTTCATCTGTGCCTCTATCCATTCGCCTTTCTATTGCTATTACTACATTTTTAAGTTTTTAAGGTAAAAGTTAGATATTGAGAAAGCATAAATACTGAGTGTACAACTTTGACAAATGAATTCATCCATGGAACCCACACACCTCTGATGACACAGCACATTCCACCTCTTCAGAAAGTTCTGTGTATCCCTTTCTCAGTCAGACTGCCTACAGGTAGAATAATACTTATTCAACAAAAGACTTTTTTTTTTCTCCAGCATAGAAAAAAAAATTAAGGAAAGCCAACCCCTTGAATCCAGCAAGCTTTACATTTCAAGCTGCACAAAGGCTTACTATAGCCAGTTTTTATAATAAAATGACAGTGTAGGAATTTGACCCCCAAACTAAATCCAACCATTCTCTTCAGAGATAATATTCAGATATAGAACCTGAAGAAAAAAAAAATCAGGACTTCAATAATGTACAGCAAAAAACACTACTTCTGGACCTATTTATCTTTTTGGTTATTTCAGTAACACCCCAAACAAAATTAAAAGTTCATAAGCACAATCCAAGAAATAAACAGTAATACTACAAAGTGGAAAATTAATAACAACAGTATTATATAATGAAATTTCTAACCACTGACTACAGTGATCCACGCTTGGCAGGTCACATTAAATCCTCTATCCCTGCTCTCTAGAAATGTAGAAACAGTAGCAACAGCAGCAGGAACACCGCTAATGACATTTACAGCAGCTAAAAAGTATTAGTGATAGAGAAGAAAGGATTCAAAGCTAGTTCACTATCCCTATTATGTTCTTCTGATTCCACCGGTAATGGCACAACACAGATAAGCATACATACTATTAACATTACATATAAACTGGCATTTTGTTATGCCTATTTTAGCCTTGGTGTGTGTGTGTGTGTGTGTGTGTGTGTGTGTGTGTTTTGTCCTCGTTCCTTCAGTCATGCTGGCAAAATCCTTTTCTCTTCCACACAAGTCCCCACTTTGCTCCTTACAGAGGAAAACTCAACCTGCAATCTTGCACTCTTGGAGAAAGGGTGGGGAGAAGCCACCCTCCCAGTCCCTCAAGCTAGTTCTTCCTTCCAGAAGTAACTGGAATTTACACAACTGAGGAGAGAGAGCCTGAAAACGGGCTAGATGCCTGATGGCTGTGGTGGTGCTGGGCGGAAATGGCTTCTTTTTGAACTCAGGCTCTGGGCAGACAGGGGTAAGAAGACAGGGCAGGCCTCTGCTTTCGGCTCTAGCTTCCCTACTTGCGCTTGGGCGGAGCTACTGGTGAGGTGAGCCCTTCCCCGAGGACTGGTTACCCACCGTCAATAGGGAGCAGAAGGAGGCCTTCTCTGGGTTTCAGGTCCTGGTCACATTCTTTGCCATTAATGAGACCGATACTGTGATCAGCATTTGAATCTTAAGTCTCTCTCCTAAACTAATTACAGGGTGGGGAGGAAGGATGTAACTAACTAGGATCCCAAACTCCCAAGAAGCTGTGATCTCTACCCTTTGTCTCAGCTCACTACACCTGGACCACGTCTTTCCCTTTTTGGTGCCTCTCCAGCTGCACTGTCCAACATAAATATGCTGAGGTAGGTGCCAGGGAAGCATCCAGAAGGCTACCCTTCTTTACAGTCTGGCTACCTGCAGCTCATATAAGCCCTCATCACTGTTTGACAGTTCTTTCCTATTCCCAGTGGTGCACCATCCCCTCCTCTCATCCAGCCTGACCATTCCTCTCACCACCACCACCACCAGCAACACCATCGACAACACCACTAGCACCGCCACCACCTCCGTGAATGTTCAGAATTGCAAACTGCCAGCAACAAGCATCCAACCACTGTCTTGCCAGCGCTGCTGTTACCTTGTTTTCCTCTGGAGTAAAGAGGATTCGGAACACGGATGGCACTCCTGGAGCGACCTTGTGGCTGATATCTTTGGGGCTGATTACTTTAAAGTAAGGTGAACTTTCCTCAACAACTTTCACCATCCTTGGAATCTGCAAGAAAAACCCAGTAATGGGCCATGTTATTGAAAAATTTTATTTTATTATTTAAATGTGACTATTTTTTGAAAACTAACTGCTTAATAATCTAAAACCCCACCTACACTGGGGAGTCGCACTGGACTTTCCAACATCTGAGAACTGCTCTGGGAGAAGAAATCACACTGCACTCCTGCTATGGCTCATCCGCTGTACATAAGGCACCACTTGATCCTCACAATAACCTTTGAGCTTCATTACAATTCATTCTTCAGATGAGGAAACAGACACTTGCCCTAAGAGTTACAACTTCACCAAGCAATGGTGTTCAGGATCAAATCCTGGCCTAGCTCTACCTTCCTTCCCTACAGGACTGTCCCACCCAACACTACCGTGAAGCAAGAACACAGAGGGCAGTAGAATATCTGCAAGGCCAGTCTCAGAGCAGGTGCAAACAGTTCAATCCTTTTTTTTTTTTTTTTTGGAGAACTCAGGTTTATTACACAGGCGGGCCCAGAGGAGTTCAATCCTTTTAAAGTCTTATTCTTCTGCCCTGCTTGCCTTACCGAGAGTACATATACCTATCTTGGACAGCCCCCAGCAATAAAGGAAACATAACTGTGAGAAGAGGGGTGGTCAGAGGTAGAGGTTCTAGGGACACAGGAACAGGAGAGGATTTTTTTTTTTAAAGAAGAAAAAAAAAAAAAGATTTAAAGGCAGCAAAAGAAAGTTAACTATAGCTAAGTCTGTCCTAGGAGTCTCAGGTGGAAAATGAGAAAATAAGAACCCCACAGCCTCTCAAAGCTGGAGCCTAGATGTGGAAGGGAAGAAGAAATGCAGAGAGAATTCAGACAGATCTGAAGACTAGAGACTGGGGAGATAAGTAAGAGATGTGTGCATATCTGACAGGAATAGAACTAGCTTTGCTTTTAAGAGAAAAGGTCAATGGCATTCATGATGTGTTAACTGATGTCATATAAGCTTGTTGGGAATACTTTTAGTAAGATCATAACTGTGGATTAAAAACTAGAAAGGAAAACAACAGCAACACTAGTAATAATACTAACACTGCTTTAGTGCTTACTAATGACAGGCACTGAGTTGAATACTTTACATCCATTATCTCATTTAATATCCCAAACAACCTACTGAAATGGGTGCAATTATTATCCCCACAGCTTGGAGAAGTGAAGTAACTTGCCCAAAGTCTACAGCTAGGAGAGTACCCACCTGGAATCTGATCCCAGATTAATAAGACTCTGGAGTCTAGGTGCTTATAATTGTACCCCAAGTGAATTTTGTTGTGGCTTGTAGAGTGTTCATGGCTTACTTTCAACTTGTGTGTTCAAGAGAGATAGAAGAACAACAACCTGGCTCTGTCTTTGGCATTCCAAGCCAGCGAGGAAGCTAAAGGTGAGTGACACAGAGAGCATTTTTCAGTGTCCTAAATTTATCTCAGTGGTTCCTTCATGAAATAGGAAGTAGAGAAGCAGGCTTACATCAGCCACCTTGTACAAGGGTCCTGGGATTAACTTACCAAGAACAAGCCTGCCTGGCCTAGAGAACCTGTCTGCTTGTTGGCAGCTGAACTTCCTTGGATGAGGACCTTCTTTTCATGGGGTCCAATACTCCAACAGCATTTGTCCAAGAGGTGTGGGTTTTATCCACAAGAACTGAGTGTCCTTTGGTAGACAAGGCTAACACATGCCTCTTATCCTTGACATGCTCACTACACCCACTGACAATCATTTCTTGTTGATGGCCAGGGAGAAGTACCTTTTGTTCTAGGTCCTCTCTGCCTTTAATAGCCTAAAAAAACTTGAACAAGAGGCCAAAAGTAGTGAAGAAAGGGAAAAAGAGAACTGAAAGTGAGAAACTAAACTGGTTGGCAGCCCTATGTAACTGATCTCTTCTTGAGATATACGAACCTGAGTATAAACATCTTGGGTTCTTTTTCTTCCCTCTGCCTACCCTTCAGCTTCCATCCCATGAGCTCTCTTGCTAACTCTCCTGCAGTGAAGAACTAAATGTTCCATCTTCCAAAGTCTGACTTTGCTGTCACTAAATAACCTCATTGATCTCTGAAAGGCATCACCGATTTCTTTAATCAGTTACTGTAGTAAATATAACTGCAAGTCTTCCCATTTGCCTTGAATTCTTGCATAGTCTTCATTTAATTTCCCACTTTTATTATACCTAGAATTTTAGTCTCAATGTTCTAAGTCTCCTATAAGTATTTCTACTTGTCCTTAACACCTGATATTTAGCATCTCTCTAATGCCTTCCTCCCTATCTGATTACTTTTCACACTTAACTGTGCTTCATGCTGACATTCTGCATTATTCTTTCTTTCATCATTGTTATATGTCAAGAAAATCTTCGGTCATTTAATACTGTTTCTGGAAATAAACCCTAATTTATCTCTGAAGGGAAAAGGCATCATGATGGAGAAGAAATCCTCAGTTGCAACCACAAGCAAACAAGGAACAGACAGTGGGAAAAGCCATCCAAATCTATATGTAGACAAATTCTGAAGGCTATCTGAGGTACAAGGAGGGAGATGGAAAAGAGAAACGGGAACTTCTCTTTTTGAAGTTTTTTCTAATATAATTTGCATAATCTAAACGCATTGGCTCAACAACTGCAATTCATATGAGTAGACTTGACACCTTCTCTGAAAGGCATCACTGATTCCTTTAATGAGCTACTGTAGTGAATATAACTGCAAGTCTTCCCATTTGCCTTTAATTCTTGCAGAGACTTCACTTAATTCCCCTCCTTTATTACAGCTAGAATTTGTGGCTATAATAGTGGGAAATAGTGGCTCTAATGTGGAGTATGTAAACATGAATAGTAATGGCACTGTCTTAAATGAAAACCTCTCCCAAATGGTCACTGGTGAGAATTGCATGACACTCGTCTAGCTAATCCTTTATTCAACAGAATACTTAGCGCACATGGGAGCTTACCATGGCGGGTACTGCCCTGGGACTGAACATTTAGCAACAAAACAACCAGAACAGTCCTGACTTCATCAAGCTCATAATCAAAGGGCATGTCTTCATCTATTTTCCTAGGTCTATCAAATTAAAGAGCTTATCTAAGACCTTACAAGATCCCATTCTATCTAATCCCTTCTTATATATCCATAAAAGGTACAGCCATCCCAGCAAACATACTCACTGTGTCAGTGTTCCTCAAAACCAGTGGGACCTCATAGACTTCACAGGGAGTGTAGTTCTGAAATATGATTTCTGATGGAAAGGGCTGGAATAACGCCTGATCCAGGTCAATTCCTGGAAACTACAGTTGAAAGAATAAATTAATCATATAGTCACAAAGTGGCAGAAATGACTGGAAAAGATAAGAAATTACCACACATACCTATGAATATTAACACTAAGAACCAAGGAAACACTTTAAAAGGAGTAACAGAATGGCAAATACTGTATATTAATGCACATGTATGGAATTTAGAAAGATGGTACTAATGATCCTACATGCAGAGCAGCAAAGGAGACACAGATGTAAAGAATAGACTTTTGGATTCAGTGGGAGAAGGCGAGGGTGGGATGATCTGAGAGAACAGCACTGAAACATATACATTATCATATGTAAAACAGATGACCAGTACAAGTTCGATGCATGACGCCGGGCACCCAAAGCTGGTGCTCTGGGACAACCCAGAGAGATAGAGTGGGGAGGGAGGTGGGAGGGGGGTTCAGGATGAGGAGGACACATGTATACCTGTGGCTGATTCACGCTGATGTATGACAAAAACCATCACAATATTGTAAAGTAATTATCCTCCAATTAAAATTGATTAATTTTAAAAAATTCAAAATAACCCATAAATTAGAATTGATAAGTGACTTATCAAGGTCACTGAATAAAAGGTCAACATAAATCAATTATATTTCTTTGTACTAGCAATGAACATTTAGGAAATGAAATTTATAAATAATACCATTTAAAACCACATTCTAAAACATAAAACACATAGGAATAAATCCAATGAAAGATGTTTAAGACCTTTATCTGGAAAATCTACAAACCATTATTGACAGAAACTAAAGAAACTCTATGGACTTCCCTAATGGGAAGAAATACCCAATCACTTTATTTTAAAAGAAAAAAAAAGAAAATCTACACTGAACCACTGGCAGGTGTGTGGAAAATACACTAATATGCATATTTATAGGAAGAGTCCATCATTTAGACAGGCTAGAAGAATCATAGCTGGGGAACTCTTGGGGGAAGAAAAGGCTAACACAATTCTGTCACATCTCCTCCCTTCTTCTCATCCCCTTTCAAATAAACAAACACATATAATCCTCTTTCATAAAGAGCTGCCCCTAGAATCATGGCGAATTCCTATTGGACTGCAATACTACCAGCCCTGCCTCAACATTAACTACCTGAAAACAGCAAGTTCAGGAAGAATTCCCTTCTTTATTTCAAAGATGAGTGATAATAATAATCACAATGACAAATAAGCCAGGATCTATACAAAAACACTCACCAAAAAAAGAAAAAGAGAAGCAAAGAAAACGTCAAATGAATATTCACTTTTCTGGTTGCCATGAAAACAATAAGAATCTTAACTACACCACTTCATCATAAGTTCAAAGAACATAATAGAAAAAAATCAGAGAGCACAAAGCAAATATTCAAGAGTTCGAGGGAAGATTAAGCAATCAAAAGCGATAAAAAATTCAAGCGCTAATTCAATAAGTGCTAATTGAATTTCTAATGCTTTCCATATGTTGAGCATACAGTAGTGAAGAAAGTCAATAAAACCACTGCCTCATGAAGCTAAAATTCTTGAGGAAATGGATAAAAAATAAAAATACATAAAACAAGGTCAGGCAGTGTTAAAGCTATAAAGAAAGCCAGGACAAGGAGATGGCATGAATGGGGATAGGCAGTCAAGGGATGGCCTCTCTATGGAAATGGTTTGAATTGAAGTAAGTCATGCAAAGATCTGAGAAAACAGCATTCCAGTTAGAAGGAATAACAAATGCAAAGACCCTGGGGTAAGAAGTATCTTTGAGTGTTTGAAGAGCAGCAAAAGGAGGTGCAGTTAGAGGAGAATGAGCTGCAGAAGAGACAAAGGAAAAGACTACGAAGGATGCAGGCTCAGATGCTGCAGGACTTTCTCATTATGAGAGTAACAGGAAGCTTCTAGGCAGTTTTCAACATGGAAGCAACTTGTTCTAGTTTACATTTTAAAAAATCACTCTTCTTTGTGGAGAACTGATAATGGGATGATCAGAGGGACACAGGGAGGCTACTTTAGGAGTCTAGATGATGATGGGTTGAATGGGATGGTGGTGGCAGAGGTGGTGAGAAGTGGTTTGATTATAGAGATGTATTTGTGATCACTAGCCCTTGTTGGATTTCACATAAGATGTGAGAAAAACAGAGGCATCAGAGATAACACCAAGGTTTTTGGCCTGGGAAAACAGATCAATGGAGGTATTACATGGTGGATGGAGGGAAGATCATGAATTTAGGGAAAGAATGTAATGCAAAATTTAGATCTTCAACATTTTAAGTTTGAGCTGCCAATCATACACTGAGCTGAATATATGATCCAGAGTTCAGGGGCTAGACCACAGTAGGAGATATGATTATGAAGGTAATCATTTAAAAGGTGAAATTTAAAACCTCGTTCCCACAAGGGGCCACCTAAGGAGTGAGTGCAGAAGAGAAAGAAGTTTAAAGAGCAAGTCCTGGGGAGCTCCAATGTTTAGTGATTAGGAAAAGAAGAAAGAGCCAACGAATAAGAAAAAAGCAACCAGTGAAGTAGGAAGAAAGCCAAAGGAGTGTGATATCTGAGACACAAGTGAATGAAAAGGTACAAAAAAGACACTAACTATATAAAATGCTGTGAGATGACCCAACGGTGTTGAACTGATCGAGCTTAAGAATGAATTTTAAGACACACACACACCTCAAAGAAGGGATACAGAGGATGCTGATGAATGTAATTACAGTAAAATGGGAATGAACAAAGTTTAAAATGGATTAGAGAGGAAATACAAGGTGAAGAAGGGCAAAGAAGATACAGCATCTTCACCACTGATATTTCTAAAGGAAAACAAAAAAATGGCATGAATACTTGATAATCCAAGAAAAGCTTTCTAGCAAAAAGTAACAGATATAATATTTTAGGAAAAATTTAGACACATCCTAATAACATTGTGCATGCTGCATACATGCTACCCAATGGACCGTAGGCCACCAGGTTCCTCTGTCCTTGGGATTTCCCAGACAAGAACACTGGAGTGAGTTGTCATCTCCTCCTCCAGGGGATCTTCCTGACCCGGGGATTGAACCCACATCTCTTACATCTCCTGCACTGGCAGGCAGGTTCTTTACCACTAGCGCCACCTGGGAAGGCTCCCTAATAAAATCACTGGATATCAAATAAGAATAAACAATCTTTGGGCACACAAGTTAATATTATAGCTCAGCTGGTAAAGAATCCACCTGCAATGCAGGAGACCCCAGTTCAATTCCTGGGTCAGGAAGATCCACTGGAGAAGGGATAGGCTACCCACTCCAGTATTCTTGGGCTTCCCCTCGTGGGTCAGCTGGTAAAGAATCCAGCCCCAGTGCGGGAGACCTAGGTTCGATTCCTGGGTTGGGAAGATCCCCTGCGGAAGGGAAAGGCTACCCACTCCAGTATTCTGGCCTAGAGAATTCCATGGACTAGGTCTATGGGGTTGCAAAGAGTCAGACACAACTGAGCAATTTTCACTTTCACTGTTTCCTCATATCATCATTTAAAACCAGAAGGCAGTGAAGAAAATGCCTGCAAAGCTCTTATAGGGAAAACATGTAGCCCAAAAATTGTACACCCAACAAGTCTACAGTTCACCTTTAAAGGCAATAAGCAAATATTGTCAAACATATAAAATAAAGGACATACAGCTTCCATAATCTCTTCTTGAGGAAATGAGAAGGGTATGACTCTCATTTAAATAAGAAACAAACAAAACTCAGGAAAATAAAGTAAAAAAATAACTGAGTTAACAGAAGATGAAAGATGAGATGTGGTACACTAAAAGCCTTGATCAAAATAAATTAAAACACATACACAAGCAGTAACACACACAACAGCACACACAGTCTGGTTTTAGTCATGCTCTGGGAAAGAAGCAGATAGCCCTTAATTATGATGAACTAGCTTTGGAAGAAGCTGTGTTCCCTGCCTTGAAGTTAGAGGGTGGCTATGGAGAAGGAAATGGCAACCCACTCCAGTGTTCTTGCCTGAAGAATCCCAGGGACGGGGGAGCCTGGTGGGCTGCCATCTATGGGGTCGCACAGAGTCGGACATGACTGAAGCGACTTAGCAGCAGCAGCAGCAGCAGCATGGGAAAAAGAGGAAGCAATGAATGACTAAAGCTGGCAGGGCTCAGAAAAAGAGTAAATTGTATGCATATCCTAGACAGGAGAGGCAATGGCATGCCAAAGAGAGCAAAACAACCTGAGGCAATCACTCCTCTTGAGGGAAATCACTCTGAAAAACCCTCAGGAATAGCTAGGAACCTTTAGAGAGGGGGCTAATCTCCAGGAGTTCAACTAAGGGAGGCTCATACCATAATTTGTGCATACAAACTGAAGTGTATAATTCAAGCAATTAATTTAAAAGTAGGAAATAAGACCCACTCTAAAAACATGTTCCTAATGCCTGGAATATATGGTTTACATTAAAAAAATAGAAACATCAAAATAGCTATTCTTTACAGACTAAAAGGATGTATTTGTTATTGGAAATGAGCCAGAACAGACAAAAATGCCTGTTTTAATAAACAATTCCTCCTTCCTCCTTGCTAGTAATGACAGCTCAGTTAAGCAGGGACTTCTTTTTCTAGAAAGATAACCCAACTGGGCTTGACTAATATAATTCTTGGGATTACTCTTACTATGTAAACCATAGTGTTCAGAAGTAGCTAAGGAAGAAATGTGACTAATCAGAAGTTACTTATACTCTGCAATCCTTGGTATCAAATTATAGATACCAACATCAACAAAGGTAGAAAAAGAATATATAAAACAAATTCAATAAGGGATTAGTCGGCCCCAAAACAATAAGTACTGCTTAGTTCTTACTGTTTTAGAACAGTCACATTATTCCAGGATCTACCTTATACACAAATACAACAGAAAGCAGCTACCTTTTGATGTGTTGTTTCCCTCATATCTAAAAGTTGAATGATCTGTGGTCGGCACATCACACGGGTGTTGGCCAGTCTCTGCTCTGTGGTGAGGGACATTTCCTTCAGGAACTCCGAGGGTGTCAGCTAGAATTGAAAACAACAGGAGCTGAAGATTCATAAGTGGTAATACTGAAAAAGTGTTTTCCTAACTGCCAGTAATGAATAATTTGTGTTTATAGCTTTCAGGATAATTCTGGAATGCCACTAAGTTCCCTTATAAAACATTTAAAATAACTAAATAATACAAACAAGAGAAGGACCCATGCACTTCTGAGCTTTTTGCACAATAATTTGAAATGACATATGGTTGCCATTTCCTTATGATTTTAAAGGAATCACACAAAAGAACATGGGGTTGGGGAGAGGAAGGGCAAGAAACTGCACAGGAGCATGTCCAATGAGCTTAACATTTATGCTCAGAAGAGCATAAGACTCTAGGTTTCTAAAATCACTTAAGGGCTTCAGAGCTAAAGAGTCTGAGACATTTCTATTTCTCAATCGAAGTTACAACATGCAAGCAAAGCTTTTGGGTGTTTATCATGTTATACCTGGTTAGAGAGAAGTCTTAGAAAATGTAACAGATCTGGGAAGTATGACTGTGCTGCCTAGGAATGAGTTTGAACTTTTTAGAAATCATAAGAGCATACCTTGTTTCCAAAGAGCTCTCAGCTGATCATCAGATACAATAGTCAGTCACATCCACTTACCCAAATAAGAACATAAAATGCTTTAACACTTTCTAATCCTATGAGAAAAAATGTTACCTATCATTTAAATAACCCAGCAAAGGCTTACCCAAGACCAACTACTATTCATTGCTTTGTCTGTATAGTCTTCAACCGATTAACGTAAGCAATTTAAGCCTCTACTTTGATGTATGTAATTTCAAAAACTTCCCAGGCTTTAAAAGGTATCTATGCTCTGTAGCAAGCTACCATGTTAACTAAACTGAGAATATTTGATATCCTGTTTGATATTCTGAGAATGCCAGGCAGCCATTGTCATTCTCCAGAGGAGAAAGCTATTTTTCTGAGAGATACTTCTCCTCTCATAGGAGCTACTTTACTCTGAAATTCTCTGATACATTACCATTTGATTTACTTCATCTTCTGCAACCACCTTTGGACTCATGGGTGGTAAAATCTTGCTTTGGAATCCTTTAAGTGTTCTGACCAACCCCATATGAACAGCCCCCATGGACTCCTCGATACTTCTACTTGTCATTTTTAGCTATTTCCTCTGTTTACCTAAGAATGAAAAACAAAAAGTTTTAGAACAAATGCAGTTAATTTCTGAATATAGGTCACATTTTTTGAAGGTTTTTCAAACACAAGAAGGTTTAGAAAATACTGATCTTCAAAAATACATCCAGTACTTGGAACCAATGCCTTAACTGTAGGAGTCTATTCCATGAGCCAGTCTAGAGTTAGCCTTATCCCAAACTCTGGGACCCCTTTTAGACAAAACAAGTGATTCTGGACTAAGCTCAGGGAAGACATGAAAACACAAGCAGCTCTTACATTTTGGTACTTTTTATCTTCCCCAGATAAAAACTGCTCAAAAAATATACTTCATAGTTTGCTACTTTATCTGCTTATTTGACAATTCTCTCTCATGACACTCTTCAAACAGAATAAAGATAAGGCTTCAGGCCTTCACAGCTGGCAGAGAATTGAAAAAGGCGGCATGAGATGATATGGGGAAGAAGTTTCTGAAAATGTTCTGAAGTTTATAGTAATAAATAAGGCATTAATCAGCTGCCCAATACCTCCAAACCAAATAAATATGACATTTCCCCATTGAATATATTTCCTTATACTTCTACTAGGACATTTGCAACTTTGGGAATCCATTTATGACTAAGTAGGGGCTTCCCTTGTGGCTCAGCTGGTAAAGAACGTGCCTGCAATGCAGGAGACCTGGGTTTGATCCCTGGGTTGGGAAGATCCCCTGGACAAGGGAAAGGCTACCCACTCCAGTATTCTAGCCTGGAGAATTCCATGGACTGTATAGTCAGTCCACAGGGTCACTTTCACACTTTCACTTATGACTAAGTAGGGATTTCTATTTTTAGTAATAGCAGCCTAGATTTTTTAACCCTGTGGGGGAGAAATGCTGGATATAACATCAAATTAAAAAACCTTAAAATCATTAAAAGTTCAAAAGACAGTAAGGCATTACCAGACCAAACTGGAAGGGAAAGTGGTGCATAAAGGAAAATAGATATGAATGAAAATGTAATAAGGTACACTGAAATAAAGCAATAAAACACCCAAAGAAATTAATATGAAATTTTAAAATAAGAAAAACAATCAGAAAAAAAGATGATTGAAATAGAAAACAGCTAAAGAAGTTCTAACATGCTATAACTGGAGCCACTGAAGAAGAAAAATAAAGTACTGGAGGAGGAGAACTAATATTTAAAACTATAATCTAAGAAAATTTTCCATTAAAAAAACAAGCAAAAGGAATTGGTGGTTACCCAGGAAGGTTGACCCAAAATGATCAACTCTGAGTCATATCTTGGAAGAACTACTAGAGTGTAAAGAATTTTTAAAATTAGCATCCAGACAAAAAGTCAAAATAATGTATGAAAAAAAGAGAACTAGATGTCAGTACACTTTGTAAAAGCAATCCATGAAATGGGCAAACAGAGGAGGAATATTTTCCAAAAACTTTAAAAAGCCTGAGCCAGAGATTTTACAAGCAACCAAGCTCTCCTTCCATCATCAAGGCTACAGAAAAGGAGTTTTGAACACGCCAAAGCCCAGGGAATATTACAAACGTGTTCCCTTCCTGAAGAATATAATAGAGGATGGGCTCATCCAACCAAAAGAACACAATTTTACATGAAAATTAAGAAAAGAAAGCCAAAAAGTAGATTAAGATTAGTAGTAGTTGGTATAAGAGGTAGGAATCAAACCATTTAATGAGATAGAATAAAGAAGAATTAAGGGATTTGTGGTAGAAAGCCCCTATGATGGCAGCCAATGATACCTGTTTCTAAGCATTCAGGTATTTATATAATCCTTCTCCCCTTGCGTGTGGGCTGTACTTAGGTATTGTAACAAACATAAAACAGCACAAGTGATGGATGTCACATGTAAAATCAATTATAAAGAGAACTGGTACCATCTTGGGCCCTGTCTGGCTCTCTCTCGGATCACCAGTTACTAACTGTAAGGACACTGAGAAACCTATAGAGAGGCCCATGTGGTGAGGAACCAAGGCCTGCCAGCAATGACATGAGTGGGCTTGGCAGTGGGTCTTCTAAGTCCTGCCAACAACCATGGGAATGAAGGCAGAGTTGCCAGCCCCGGTTGAGCCTTGAGATGACTGCAGTCTGGGCCAACAGCTTGATTGGAGATGCATGAGAGACCCTAAGTAGGAATCACCCAGCTAACCATCTTCTAGACTCCTGACCTATAGAAACTGAGAAAACAAATATTGTTTTAACCTATTAATCTGGAGTAATTTGTTATACAGCAATAGATAAAAATATAGGCACTATAAAGGGTTTACAAAGAAATAAAACTGCTGAACATAAACATTAATGTTCCTAAATTTCAAAAGGAATTTTAGAAAAAGCAAAGATGACATACTAAATAAAGAATAATGATAAATCACATACAATATACATAATTATTATAAATAGGAAGTGTGATATCACCAACATGGTAGAATAGGTAGTTGCCAACTTCTGTCCCACTCACAAAAAGACCATCTATTAACAGCAATTATCCATAGACAAGACACCTTTGTGAAAATCCCAGAACCGAGGGTGCGACTGAACCACTCCCTTGGATCACAGAGACTTGGAAAAACCTCAAAAACATTTTGTTAAGTAAAATGAGCCAGTCACACACACACAAAAATATGTATTGTGTGAGTCCATTCACATGAAGTGACCAGAAAAGGACAACCTCTATAGAGAAAAAGTAGGTTAGTCATTGCAAAGGTCTGGGAGGAATGAAGGGATAGAAGAGTGATAACTAAAAGGTATGGGATTTCTTTTTGAAATGAAAATGTTTACAACTGACTATGGTAATAATTGCACATGTTTGCAAATATACTAAAAACTGTGAATTGTATGTACACTTTAAATGGATGAATTGCATCCTGAATTGAATGTGAATTATTATATCTCAATAAAGCTGTTAAAATATATTTTAAAACATTAAAAAAAATCAATCCTTAAAAGTTGAAAAGTGAAACAAATAAACCTTGCTGTATATCAAGTTGTTGTCATAACTACATAGAGAAAACAGTTATTCTAAACAACCTTAAAACATGATTTTTGACTATATATCATCATTGGATAGTAGTCTTATCGTCCTAATATTAGTAATAATATTTTAAAAACAAGTAGCAATATCAATATTGTTAGGAATCAAGCATTTCAACATTAAAAAAAATAAAATCATAAAAGTTCTTATATTAAGAAATACTATAATCTTAAATTTAAATGGCAAATATGAGTTTCAGCTCATGATTATTTTCTCCTTTTAAATAACTTGCCTACTGAAAGACCCTCGAAGCAATGAAAGCTCAGTAAGCAATGACAGTCCCAGGACGTAATGTGGCCTTTAAATACTACTTCCCACTAAAAGAAACCATATTCCTTAGAGAAATGAGTAACTCAAGGTCTGGGGCATGAAATGTGTAAGATGAACTTGGGACATTCTACTATACTGAAAGACAAGGACGTTACCAAAGGCTACTGGGGTTGATTCTAAGGAGCCCAGAACAACTTGAAGGAGTTTTCATTCACCAAAGACAGGACAATTTGGGAAAAAAAAAAAACAAAGTGTGCAATGGATTCCTCTTTAAAACTCTGAGTTCAAAAAAGATACTAAAAAACAATCACTGGTCACCTTTGGAAGTTGCTAGGACACAAAACTAATTAGTTTGGAAACAATAACAGGGAAGAATCAACCATTTATCCTGTCCCTTTCTGTACAAATTGCATCATAAGTTATCCAAATAGTTTATGAGGGGAAATTATTCTTCATGGACAAACTCCAGCTAATAAATGCAGAAGAAATGACAGAAAAATAATCACCATTTTCAGCCTCTAATGAAACGAAGGATCATCAATGCCAGAACCATTAGGAAGAATGTTGTTAAAGAACTTTATAATGGCTCAAACAGGCTAACAACACCTGAGCCCTCTACATCAATCTTAACACTAAAAGAGTGAAAACCAGACATATTATGTGCCTCCTGACGTGATGTAGTACACAGCACCACCTGTGTAGCACTATTAACAAAAATCTTAACCTAAATCTAATTAATCTCTAGATCTACCAGCTAGGGTACAGGAGATCAGGAAATGGAGGAACACGTGCAAGAACATAATTAAGCCGTATCAAGAATGCAGAAAATGTTACAGGAAAATGACCCACTTCACTAAACTAGTAAATAGTGCTTGTGTGCAAACATGAACACCTGAGAGGGGATGGAGACGATAATTATGATTAAGAGAATAGCTTCAACAATAATGACATACATAGATTATAAGCAAAAGGAGGGAAGAGGTATATCATGCAAATGTTGGTCAAAAGAAAGCAAGAAGGGCTATAGTAATATTAGATAAAGTTGACTTCAAATCAAAGAAAATGACCAGGAACAAAAAGGGACATTATGTAATGTCAAAGGGTGAATCTACCAAAAAGACACAACAATCATAATTATAAATGCACCAGACAACTTTTAAAATATATGACTTGAACCAAGCTTCAGAATATATGACACAAAAAATTAAAACAACTATACAAATCCACAATTGTAGTTGGAGACTTCAACATTCCTTTCTCAACAATTAACGTGAGTATTAAGCAGAAAATTAACAAGATATAGAGGAACATAACACAACCAACATGATTTAATCAATATTTATGGAAGAGTCTGCCCAACAGCAGCAGAAATGTACATGCTTTTCATGTATCCAAGCAACATATACAAAGATAGATAATTTTCCAGGCCACGAAATAAAATTCAACAAATTAAAAGAACTGGAATCATACAGAGGGTGCTGGTTAACCACTGTGAAATCAAATTAGAAACACACAACAGAAAGATAACACAAAATCTCCAAATACTTAGAAACTAAACAACACATTTCTAAATAAACACAAATCAAAGAAGGAAAACCAAAAGTATGTTGAATTGAATGAAAATGAAAACACAACAGTTCAAAATTTGGAGGAGGTTGAAAGTTATAACACTAAATATTTAGATTTAGTTCAGTTCAGTTCAGTGCAGTCACTCAGTCGTGTCCGACTCTTTGCGACCCCATAAACCGCAGCACGCCAGTCCTCCCTGTCCATCACCAATACCCGGAGTTCACCCAAACTCATGTGCATTGAGTCAGTGATGCCATCCAGCCATCTCATCCTCTGTCGTCCCCTTCTCCTCCTGCCTCCAATCCTCCCAGCATCAGGGTCTTTTCCAATGAGTCAACTCTTTGCATGAGGTGGCCAAAGTACTGGAGTTTCAGCCTCAGCATCAGTCCTTCCCATGAACACCCAGCACTGGTCTCCTTTAGGACTGGTTGGATCTCCTTGCAGTCCATGGGACTCTTAAGAGTCTTCTCTAACACCACAGTTCAAAAGCATCAATTCTTCGATGCTCAGCTTTCTTCACAGTCCAACTCTCACATCCATACATGACCACTGGAAAAACCAAAGCCTTGACTAGACAGACCTTTTGTTGGCAAAGTAATATCTCTGCTTTTGAATATGCTGTCTAGGTTGGTCATAACTTTCCTTCCAAGGAGTAAGCGTCTTTTAATTTCATGGCTGCAGTCACCATCTGCAGTGATTTTGGAGCTCAAAAATAATAAAGTCTGACACTGTTTCCACTGTTTCCCATCTATTTCCCATGAAGTGATGGGACCAGATGCCATGATCTTCATTTTCTGAATGTTGAGCTTTAAGCCAACTTTTTCACTCTCCTCTTTCACTTTCATCAAGAGGCTTTTTAGATTAGAAAACAGTAAAAGTCAATTATGTCATCTAAGACATACGTCCAGAAAAAGAAAAAGATGACCAAACAAAACAAAAGCAAACAGGAGCAAATAATAAAGAAAAGAACGGAAATCAGTAAAATTAAAAACAGAAAAGCAATAGAGAGAATTAATCAAAGATCTGATTCTCTGGAGAAACCAATAATACTGACAAACCTCCAGCAAAGAAAGAAGACACAAACTACCAATATTAGGAATTTAATAAAAAAGGACAAACCATATAGATATCAGAAGAATAATAAGGAAACACTATAAACAACTGCACACTCATAAATATGACAGCTTAGATGTATTGCTTCCATTTCTCAAACACACTACCACAACTTAATATGAACAGATAATCTGAATAACTCAAAGTATTATGGAAAAAGAATTCATAATTTTATAACTCAAAAAAAAAAAAAAAGAAATCTCTAGGCATAGATGGTTTCACTGGAGAATTATAGGAAACATTTAAAGAAGAATTAACACCAATACTACCAATCGTTTTCATAAAATGGAAAAGAAGGGAACATTTCACAATTCATTTTATGAGGCCTAAGACAAAACCAGACAAAGAAAGTAATACCCAAAAAACACCTAAAAACCAGTATCTGTCATGAATATAAGTGAAAAAAAAGTTTAACAAAATATTATCAAAATCCTAACAAGTTATTTAGCAATATGAAAAATAATTATATGCCATGACCAAATAGTTTAATTCCAGGAATATAAGTCTAGTTAAACACTCAAATTTCAATGTAATCCATCACATTAGCAGGCTAAAGAAGAAACATCATATGATCATATCAATTTATGTAGTAAAAGCATCTGGCAAAATTCAACAACATTCACGATAAGAAAAACTCCCAGAAAACTAGGAATATAGAGGAACATAATAAAGAAAATATACAAAAAACTTTACAGCTGACATCCCTGTTGCTGATTAGTCACTAAGTCATATCCAACTCCTTTGCAACACCATGGACTGTAGCACACCAGTCTCACCTGTCCATGGGATTTCCCAGGCGAGAGTACTGGAGTGGATAGGCCATTTCCTTCTCCGGGATCGAACCCCCAACTCCTGCACTGGCAGGAAGATTCTTTACCACTGAGCCACCTGGGAAGCCCAGTTGACATCGTCCTGAATGGCAAAAGACTGCATGCTTTCCCCATAAAGACTGAGGACAAGGCAAGGAGGTCCACTCTAACCATGACTATCAGACATAGTATTAGAAGTTCTAGTCAGTGCTAGAAGAAGGAAAAAAAAAAAAAGAAATAAAAAACATATAGAGCAGAAAACAAGGAAAAAAACTCTCCTTAGATGCAGATGGCCTGTCTATATAGATATTCCCAAAGAATCTACAACAAACCTCCTAGAACTAACAAGTGAGTATAAACACACAAACATCATTCACATTTCTATATACTAACAATAAAGATGTGGAAACCAAAATATGATACCATTTGTAACTGTCATTCCTTCAAAAACAAAGTAAGTTGAACAAAACATATACAAGACTTGTATACTAAAAATGACAAAGAGCCAATTTAAAAAATCAGAAAGCATCTAAGTAAAAAGGAGATCTATGTTCATGGATTGGAAGACTCAACATGGACATACTTGGTGGAAAAGTGACATTATTCTACCTAACACACAATCCAATTAGAAAATAGACAAGGGCAAATAAGATGTATCAAGCGCAAAAAGCATGTGAAAAGTTGTTCAACATTACCAGATATCAGGAAAACGCAAATTAATACCATGATTAAATAATACCACATACCTATCAATCACCTGTGTATCACTACAACCACCTAGACGTGGGTGCTATTAGTCTCCCCATATCCCAGATAAGGAAACAGAGGCACAGAGGAGGTAAGTAGCCTGCCCCAGTTCCCACACTAGGAAAGGGGAGAGCTGCAAGGAGAAGAGTCATGCTGGTTCCAGAGTCCACACTCTCAAAGGTGACACTATTCTGCCTCTACCCTGAGATTCCATCCCCTAATATCTCACAAATTCACCTATGCCTTTTTATCCCTGCTGCCTTCCTTTGTTAATGTTACTCCCATGGCTTGTCTCGGTGACTGCAACACCTTAACTGACCTCCCTGCCTCCAGAATTGGGTCTCCACTCCCACTCCACCCCCACAGCCTAGTCACTCTCTACACTGCAGCCACAGTGACTATTCTAAAGGGAAAACCTGGTAATGCCATTTCCCTACCTAAAATCCTTTAGTCCGGAATACTCCATAAGGTTCTCAGCATGACATCCATTCCAGAAACCTGCCCTTCTTGCACTTTATGCTCAACTCACAATTCACAAAGTCTCAGGGGCTCACACACCTCCAGACTTATACATAACACCTAGAATGCCTTTCTTCTCCTGATTTCAGTCCCTTCTCTCATGGGCCTCTCAACAGGGATGCTTAAGTGTCCTCATGGCACGATGACTGACTACTTCCACAGAGAGTAGTCCCAGAGACAATGGGAGAAGCTGCGCTGTGTCCTCTGTGGCCCAGCAGTCACATACTCTCATTTGGGCAAGATCTATTAGCCACACAGATCAGCCCTATTCCATATGAGAGGCCACACAGGGACATAATTACCAGGAAGGAAGGGTCATTGGGAGCCATCTTGGAAGCCATCTTCCACATTTATCTCATATGTTTATTAGGAGGATTAAATGACATAATAACTGTATGTCACTTTGTACAGTAAATAGAATTGTTCTTAGTGTTACTAGCAGAAAGTTTGGTTTAAAAAAAACTAGAAAAGATGGAAATTCCATTTAATTAAACTTTGCTTGCTAAAAATAAGTAAGAGCATTATATGAAACTGCTCACATGTCTTCAGGTTCTGCTACTGCTAAAGTGAGGACAGGGGTCATTACATACTCTGGGATGTTGATAAATATTTCTTTACCCCAAAGTACCATTTTAGCAGGAAAATATCGAAGGAAAAAAAAATGCAGAAAATGCTCAAGTAAATGCAACATGACTTGTTACCACTGACGGGTTCTCTAGGCACTTGGAGTAAAAGGATTAATTTTCATATTTTAATCCTGCTGCTGCTTCTGGTTTTCTTCTGTTTCTAAAGCTGCTATGCTTCTTGGTTTCTTATGTGTCAGATCTCTTTTAAATTGGACTTCTTCAATTTCATAGGTTTCATATTGGGCTTTGCTCTTTTCCCCTGAAATACGTCCTGAAAACAATCTGTCTCTGCAGGATGTGTGGCTTATAGCCTAGGCAGATAAAAGAGAGACAAATTTCAGAAAGAATCCTCTTATTTGACCAGGCTCAAGAAAAGAAAAATAGAGATGTATTTTGTATTTTGTTCCGGTCACCAATTCCAACATGCATGTGTGTTTGTGTGTGTGGTGTGGCGGGGGCAGGAGGGGTGTCCCCCACAATAGCAAGTAATTTATCTACATAGAGATGGCATCAAATCCCAAAGGTTAAGTGTTAGTCCTATAGACTGCCTCCACTCTTCAGACACTAGTCGCAAGCCCAGCGTGTGTGCTTCTGACCCACTGACTGTAAATCAGAAGTTTCCACAACCCCAGCCTCAGGTTCAATTAGTTTGCTACGGTGGCCCTCAGAACTCAGAGAAACATTTTACTTACTAGATCACTGGTTTATTATAAAAGGATAGTCCCTGGGTTGCTGTTGCCCTTGGATGTGGCCTGATAACTTCACTATTCATTAACCTTCTAGTGAATTGAAGCAGGCCTTTGTTTATAATCTGTCCACTTTTTCCAGTCACCCTCAGCAGGAGGGTGGGCCTGTATTACCTAGTCTACCATTCTTAGAAGCAGAAATCCTCATTCACTGAGTGTAGATGGTATAAAGGGAGAAATCCTAACCAACGCCTAAAGAATCTTCCAATACGCCAACTTTTTTGAAACTTTGAAGATAAAATATAAAATACTCACAATACAAACAGCACCCAGGACAAGAGGACGTCTACTTAGAGGCTTGATGTTTGAAATTACCTGGATATCCCATTCATGCCACTTATCTAAGATATACAGAGCTGATATCTTGACATCTTGATTGTCTCATTTCAGGTAAAAGTTGAGATACAATTACCATTAGCTGAGATGCACACTTAGTGCATCTACTTGCAGCTATTTAAGTGCCCGAAAGTAAACATTTTAAATTTGTCTATCAAGCAACCAAAGGCATGTTTTTCTAGCTCCTTTTCACCTTGCTGCTGCTGCTGCTGCTGCTAAGTCGCTTCAGTCGTGTCTGACTCTGTGTGACCCCAGAGACGGCAGCCCACCAGCCTCCCCCATCCCTGGGATTCTCCAGGCAAGAACACTGGAGTGGGTTGCCATTTCCTTCTCCAATGCATGAAAGTGAAAAGTGAAAGTGAAGTCGATCAGTCGTGTCCGACTCCTAGCGACTCCATGGACTGCAGCACACCAGGCTTCCCTGTCCATCACCAACTCCCGGAGCTTGCTCAAACTCATGTCTGTTGAATCAGTGATGATCTCGTCCTCTGTCATCCCCTTCTCTTCTTTGCCTTCGATCCTTCCCAGCATCAGGGTCTTTTCTAATGAGTTGGCTCTTAGCATCAGGTGGCCAAAGTATTGGAGCTTCAGCATCAGTCCTTCCAATGAACATTCAGGACTGATTTCCTTTAGGGTTGACTGGTTTGATCTCGTTGCAGTCCAAGGGACTCTAAAGAGTCTTCTCCAACACTACAGTTCAAAGCATCAATTCTTCAGCACTCAGTCTTCTTTATGGTCCAACTCTCACATCCATACATGACTACTGGAAAAACCATATCTCTGACTAGACGGGCCTTTGTCTTTCAGAAAGAGTCTTGATCCATATATGGATCTGGATTATGAGACTCACTTATCACAGACACCCTCAGATGACACGGTGAAATGCACTGTTCTCATCTCTGGAATACCCAGCCTCTTCTTCCAAGTCCATTAGCCCTACTGGTACACTCTGTCCCCATTTTGACTAGGTTCTCAGGCTTCTCCATTTCCCCTGATCCAACTATAGGGTTACTTAGGGATAACAATTCTGAAACTATCTCCTGCCATTCTATACCCTTTCCCCTGCTTGGACTCATCCTATAGGTCTCAGTTGAAACATCACTGCCTCTAGAAAGCCTTCCCTGACCACCCTGAAAGGCCCCGTGTTATATGTTCTGAGAGTAATTGCACTTCTCATATAATGAATAAATTGCCTGTGTAACTAGATTTTTACATCTGTCTTCACCAGAGAGCAAGTTCTCTGAGTTCAGACACCTCAACCATTGTGCTCACCACTAGTATATAACCTAATATATTAACAGGAATCAATAAATATTTGTTTAATGATTAATGGTCAGTTTAATCATTTATTGTTTTCTGTCTCAATGATCAGTCCAGTTCAGTTCAGTCACTCAGTCGTGTCCAACTCTTTGTGACCCCATGGACTGCAGCACACCAGGCTTCCCTGTCCATCACCAACTCCTGGAGCTTACTCAAACTCATGTTCATTGAGTCGATGATGCCATCCAACCACCTCATCTTCTGTCATCCCTTTCTCCTCCCACCTTCAATCTTTCCCCGCATCAGGGTCTTTCAAATGAGTCAGTTCTTCACATCAGATGGCCAAAGAATTGGAGTTTCAGCTTCAGCATCAGTCATTTCAATGAATATTCAGGACTGATTTCCTTTAGGGTTGACTGGTTTGATCTCCTTGCAGTCCAAGGGGCTCTCAAGCATCTTCTCCAGCACCATAGTTGAAAAGCATCAATTCTTCAGCGCTCGGCTTTCTTTATAGTCCAACTCTCACATCCATACATGACTAATGGAAAAACCATAGCTTTGACTACATGGACCTTTGTTGGCAAAGTAATGTCTCTGCTTTTGAATATGCCATCTATGTTGGTCATAACTTTTCTTCCAAGGAGCAAGCATCTTTTAATTTCATGGCTGCAGTCACCATCTGCAGTGATTTTGGAGCCCAAAAATATAAAGTCTGTCACTATTTCCACTGTTTCCCCATCTATTTACCATGAAGTGATGGGACCGGATGCCATGATCTTCGTTTTCTGAATGTTGAGCTTTAAGCCAACTTTTTCACTCTCCTCTTTCACTTTCATCAAGAGGCTCTTTAGTTCTTCTTCACTTCCTGCCATAAGAGTGGTGCCATCTGCATTATCTGAGGTTATTGATATTTCTCCTGAAAATCTTGATTCCAGCTTGTGCTTCATCCAGTCCAGCATTTCTCATGATGTACCCTTCATATAAGTTAAATAAGCAGGGTGACAATATACAGCCTTGATGTACTCCTTTCCTAATTTGGAATCAGTCTGTTGTTCCATGTCCAGTTCTAACTGCTGCTTCCTAACCTGCATACAGATGTCTCAAGAGGCAGGTCAGGTAGTCTGGTATTCCCATGCTTTAAGAACTTTCCACAGTTTGTAGTGATCCACACAGTCAAAGCCTTTGGCATAGTCAATAAAGCAAAAGTAGACACTATTCTGGAACTCTCTTGCTTTTTCAATGATCCAATGGATGTTGGCAATTTGATCTCTGGTTCCTCTGCCTTTTCTAAATCCAGCTTGAACATCTGGAACTTCACAGTTCATGTGCTGTTGAAGCCTGGCTTGGAGAATTTTGAGCATTACTTTACTAGCGTGTGAGGTGAGTGCAATCGTGTGCTAGTTTGAGCATTCTTTGGCATTGCCTTTCTTTGGGATTGGTTCCAGTCCTGTGGCCACTGCTGAGTTTTCCAAATTTGCTGGCGTATTGAGTGCAGCACTTTCACAGCATTATCTTTTAGGATTTGAAATGACTCAGTTGGAATTCCATCACCTCCACTAGCTTTGTTCATAGTGATGCTTCCTAAGGCCCATTTGACTTTGCATTCCAGGATGTCTGGCTCTAGGTGAGTGATCACACCATCGTGATTATCTGGGTCGTGAAGACCTTTTTTGTATAGTTCTTCTGTGTATTCTTGCCACCTCTTCTTAATATCTTTTGCTTCTGTTGCTGCTGCTGCTGCTAAGTCGCTTCAGTCGTGTCCCAACTCTGTGCGACCCCATAGACAGCAGCCCACCAGGCTCCCCTGTCCCTGGGATTCTCCAGGCAGGAACACCATACAATTTCTGTCCTTTATTGTGCCCATCTCTGCATGAAATGTTCCCTTGGTATCTCCAATTTTCTTGAAGAGATCTCTAGTCTTTCCCACTCTATTGTTTTCCTCTATTTCTTTGCACTGATCACTGAGGAAAGCTTTCTTATCTCTCTTTGCCATTCTTTGGAACTCTGCATTCAAATGGGTATACCTTTCCTTTTCCTCTTTGCCTTTCACTTCTCTTCTTTTCATAGCTATTTGTAAGCCCTCCTCAGACAACCATTTTGCCTTTTTGCATTTCCTTTTCTTAGGGATGGTCTTGACCCCTGCCTCCTGTACAATGTCATAAACCTCTGTCCATAGTTTTTCAGGCACTCTGTCTATCAGATCTAATCCCTTGAATCTATTTGTCACTTCCACTGTATAGTCATAAGGGATTTGATTTAGGTCATACTCGAATGGTCTAGTGATTTTCCCTTCTTTCTTCAATTGATTAATGTAATGTATTACTATAGCATAAATAACTTGAGAGTTATGGTTCCAGACCATAACATGTAAAAGCAGTTTTTGACAGACCTGTTCATTTTGTCAAATATACTAATTTAAGCATGGCAGACAAGCTATTTTAAATCCATGTTTGCTTTACTAAAATAAAATAACTGCTAATTTATATGCCATTGATTCTGTTACCACCAGAGTCTAAAAACCAGTAGGCTTGCAAAAGCACAGTGAGAATGCCTTTGGTTTCTGAATGCCTTTGGTTTCATGAAACACATGATGAATGTTCATTTGGAGAATTTGCTTCAATCCACATACAAATGCACATCACTCAAAAGTAATCTATTTTATATGCTTATGAATGCTAGGCAATCATATTATTTTCATTGTAGAAAATTCATAAACAAATGCATATTTATTTATGATGTTGAGGTTTTTTTTAATTTTTTTATTATTTTTTTTTCTTTACAATATTGTATTGGTTTTGCCATACATCAACATGCATTCGCCACGGGTGTACACATGTTCCCCATCCTGAACCCCCTCCCACCTCCCTCTCTGTACCATCCCTCTGGGTCGTCCCAGTGCACCAGCCCCAAGCTTCCTGTATCCTGCATCAAACCTGGACTGACGATTCATTTCTTATATGATATTATACATGTTTCAATGCTATTCTCCCAAATCATTCCCCCCCCCCTCTCCCACAGAGTCCAAAAGACTGTTCTATACATCTGTGTCTCTTTTGCTGTCTCACACACAGGGTTATTGTTACCATCTTTCTAAATTCCATATATATGCGTTAGTATACTGTATTGGTGTTTTTCTTTCTGGCTTACTTCACTCTGTATAATAGGCTCCAGTTTCATCCACCTCAGTAGAACTGATTCAAATGTATTCTTGAATTTGTTGCAGTGAAGAAGAGATTTTGAAATTATCATTTACTGCTAACTAAAATCCCTTTTTTGGATCTAACCATTACATCAATGAAGACTTATTTTAATAATAACAGATGAAATGGCACTCCTGCTGGTTTAGCAAAAATAAAAAATAATTTAAAAATAAGCTACGGTCTATGATCTCTTAATGACTTCTTTGTGAAAGAAATCTAACTAAGCAAAGGAAAATCTTGGGTGTATTAATTTCTCTTCCTAACCAAAAAAAAAAAAAAATCTCTAATTCAATTGTTCTCTCTCCAGCGTGCTGTATCAATTCCTCTACAGAATTTTTCTAACATGAGAAAATATCTTCTCATATGATACTACAATGGGTTTAGTGGATCATTTTCTCAAATCTGCTTATGTTACTTGGATTCAAGAATGCATACTCAATTAGGAATACTTTTTAACAGTATTTAATGCTTTTAAACAATCTATTTTTGTAAAGGATTTGAGTTGTCCAGTATTATTTCTCCCTCCCATTCTTGTTCCTTCTATAAGAACCTACTGCCCTCTCCAGAGGCAGAGGCAGACGTGGCCAATCATGGTAATCTGTTTTCCTATGCTCTGGTTGTTCCTGAGTGTGAGCAATGTGACCCTAATAATGTCAACTGGAATCTTCTATTGCATGATAGTTGAACACTGAGAAAGAGAAGTTCTTTCTTTGGACCTTCTGGGCTGAAAATGAATTTAAAGATATCAGCAGGCATCTTCTCCACTACATGGAGAAAGTTTTCTGCAGGACAATGCCATGTAGATAAAAGCAGAAATGTCAGCAGGATGCATGGATGACAGGTGGGAACAAAGATGAATATAAGTGAATCATAATCATATTGAAAGCAGTTCTAAACTTTGAGGCCCTGATATCTACAGTTCATCTTTTGATCTTATGAGCCATCCTAGTGTCTTAGTGTCCCAACTACACAAACTAATAAATTTCTTATTTTGTTTGAGCAGTACTGAAATTTGAAGTAAGATTCTGTCACTTGAAATCTGACACTCTCTAGTGATAACTGTTATATTTTTAGGACTTTTACATTTACCTGAAAATTACTCCTGGCAATTAGGCGGATGATTTATAAATAACTACTATGCAAAGACACGAGTTTTATTTCCAAAAATAGTAGAAAATGCCTCACTTCTATTAGGATATGAGAGAGTAAGTTTATACATTTTGTATTTATATATACTATATAGATAAATTCATTTGTACCATCAGATATACTCTCCAGGATGCCTAGAAATCTGGAAATCATGAAAAGTCATCAGATATGAGATTATAAAACCCAGGACAGGAATTCCATATATAAATTATTCTGCTCTTACCAAGCCCATATTTGAACATGACTGGCACGTGACAAGGTCTCTGCAGAAGCTCACATGGGTCCAAATATTCTGGTCATCCAGAATGTGTGAGTCCAGAAGAAAGAACTAAAATTATTTCATTTTCACACTTTGAAGGATGAAAGTCTATAGAGGGCTACACAGAAAAATCCTTTACAGAAATTGATACATTTTACATTATTTTCTCCAAGTACTAACAACTTAGAGTTATTTGCAACATTATTCAAAAGTGATCTTATTTGTTAACCAAATTCTCTGACAAAAATAATGCCTGGGAATCAGATTTCCCTTCACAGAGTCTCTTTAATAAAAGCAAGCCATTCACATAAGAGCAAATCTGGATTTACTCAGTGACCCTTCCATGGTTTCAACAAACATGAGTGAAGAAAGGGACCAATGCTTTCATCAGTCTCCACTGGCCATTAAGGATGTGGTGAACCCCAGAAGAAAGTGAGCAGCACCTGCCCGACCCTGCTCAACAGAGAGCTTTCCACACTGATCACTGTCTCATACACCCTCACAAGCAGCTACTTGTTAAATCCTGCATGTCCACCTTTTATTAAAATGTCAAATGGAATTCTTTTAATTCATATTGGATGGCTGTCATAATAGAATTCAGTAATGAAAACCAATGACAGAGATTGGTTACAAACTAAAACACTATACTTGAGCTCTCTAGTGTATTACAGGGCCATTTTTCTTCTTTCGGTCATCACAGTGTTATATATTGACTAGAAAATTCTGCGTGTGGTGCTTTCAAAGGGCTTGGCCAGATCGATTCCCATTAACAGTAAGAAAAATATCTGTATCCAGCCTATATCTCAATTCAGAACAACTATAAACTTTCTTCTAAAACTAAACAGGACCTCCATTTCCGGTAACGGCAGGTAACAGGTGAACCAACAAGTCCTATGAACACAACTGAAAATTCTTTCTCCAGGGGATCTTCCTGACCCAACAGTCAAACCAGATCTCCTGCATTGCAAGCAGATTGTTCACCGACTGAGCTATGAGGGAATCCTTAAAAAAAAATTTAATCTCCTCTAAAGTATTAAAGAGTTTTCAATATAGTCAACAATTTCCAGACCAAAATCTAAAGGAAATCAAACACCAGAGAAGTGAGCAAAGCACTAGAACGCATACCAACTTCTGCCTTAGGGCATTTGCTAATCCAGATAAATTTGGGCTTTGGTTTTGGTGACCTTGGTGGGCAATAACATAAGAAACAATGATCACACTCCACTCAAGATGGGAAGTACAATTAGAGACATTTTTCACCTTAGCCTGGGGCCCACAATGAAAACTGACGACTCCATCACCATCCCCAGGAAGCCACAATAAAATCTATCATGGTGCTAAAAAGAGAAAGAGAATAAAAAGAAAAACAAGAGGGAAAAAATATCTGAAAAGGTGGGGTCACTTCTGACTCAAATCTGCAGCCCAGGTCCTATCACTTAAGTTGTCCACAGAACTTCAAGTCATGAGCTAGGTTCAGGGTCGTCCCAGACTAACAAATCCTGAGGTGCCTGGCAGAAGCAAATACAAATCTCCTATGAAGGAAGGCACCATCCTATCAGAGACTAAAAAACTAAAATCCCTACAAATAATATTTCAAGGACAATGAAGAAAAAAAAAACAAGACCTCACACAAGAAAACAAGACACCATGAGCAAAGTTAACAGAAACTACAGACAGTAGAAGATAGAAACAGAATATAGAAGGTAACAGAAGCAGAAGATATTAAGAAGAGGTGGCAAGAATACACAGAAGAACTCTACAAAAAAGATCTTCATGACCCAGATAATCACAATGGTGTGATCACTCACCTAGAGCCAGACATCCTGGAATGCAAAGTGAAGTGGGCCTTAGGAAGCATCACTATGAACAAAGCTAGTGGAGGTGATGGAATTCCAACTGAGTCATTTCAAATCCTAAAAGATAATGCTGTGAAAGTGCTGCACTCAATACGCCAGCAAATTTGGAAAACTCAGCAGTGGCCACAGGACTGGAACCAATCCCAAAGAAAGGCAATGCCAAAGAATGCTCAAACTAGCACACGATTGCACTCACCTCACACGCTAGTAAAGTAATGCTCAAAATTCTCCAAGCCAGGCTTCAACAGCACATGAACTGTGAAGTTCCACATGTTCAAGCTGGATTTAGAAAAGGCAGAGGAACCAGAGATCAAATTGTCAACATCCGTTGGATCATTGAAAAGGCAAGATAGTTCCAGAAAAACACCTATTTTTGCTTTATTAACTATGCCAAAGGCTTTGACTGTGTGGATCACTACAAACTGTGGAAAGTTCTTAAAGCATGGGAATACCAGACCAACTGACCTGCCTCTTGAGACATCTGTATGCAGGTCAGGAAGCAGCAGTTAGAACTGGACATGGAACAATAGACTGGTTCCAAATTAGGAAAGGAGTACATCAAGGCTGTATATTGTCACCCTGCTTGTTTAACTTATATGCAGAGAACATCATGAGAAATGTTGGGCTAGATGAAGCACAAGCTGGAATTAAGATTGCCAAGAGAAATATCAACAACCTCAGATATGCAGATGACACCACCCTTAGGGCAGAAAGTGAAGAAGAACTAAAGAGCCTCTTGGTGAAAGTAAAAGAGGAGAGTGAAAAAGTTGGCTTAAAGCTCAACATTCACAAAACTAAGATCATAGCATCTAGTCCCATCACTTCATGGCAAATAGATGGGGAAACAGTGGAAATAGATACAGACTTTATATTTTTGGGCTCCAAAATCACTGCAGATGGTGATTGCAGCCATGAAATTAAAAGATGCTTGCTCCTTGGAAGAAAAGTTATGACCAACGTAGATGGCATATTCAAAAGCAGAGACATTACTTTGCCAACAAAGGTCCATGTAGTCAAAGCTATGGTTTTTCCATTAGTCATGTATGGATGTGAGAGTTGGATTATAAAGAAAGCTGAGCACCAAAGAATTGATGCTTTTGAACTGTGGTGTTGGAGAAGATTCTTGAGAGTCCCCTGGACTAAAGGAGATCCAACCAGTCCATCGTAAAGGAAATCAGTCCTAAATATTCACTGGAAGGACTGATGCTGAAACTCCAATTCTTTGGCCATCTGATGTGAAGAACTGACTCATTTGAAAAGACCCTGATGCGGGGAAAGATTGAAGGTGGGAAGAGAAGGGGACGACAGAGGATGAGATGGTTGGATGGCATCATCGACTCAATGAACATGAATTTGAGTAAACTCTTGGAGTTGGTGATGGACAAGGAGGCCTGGCATACTGCAGTCCATGGAGTCGCAAAGAGTCAGACACAAATGAGCAACTGAACTGAACCGAAGAGACAGTAGATCATCAAAGGCTTCATAGAGGGTACTTAATGGATACAAACTATGAAATAACTATATTACTCGGCCTGAAGTACTAACAGATAAGCCTGAAGATCTCTTTAGGACACAGGAATCTATAACCAAAAAATGATACAACAATTCTGTGAAAACAAATGGACTCTTCAAAAATGTTAATATTCGAAATAGCAAAAACCTACACCGTCCCCCTGCCCCACTCCAATATGTCAGGGGAACTATTCGACACTAAGGAGACTAAAAACCTTAAAAACTCAATGAAGCACATGACCCTTGACTGAATCCTGAATTTAAAAAGAAAAAGGAAACATTATTGAAAATTGGGGGGGAAATGAATACAGAATTTATTAACACTGCATTAATTTTAAGCTTATGGACTGTGATAACAATATTGTGATTACCTGAAAGAATTTTGCTCTTCTTAGAAAGTATCTGTTAATGTATTTAAAGGAGCAATGTGAAAGGACACAAAAGCAAATGTGGCAGAAAGTTAAAAACTAATGACTCTAAGTAAAGGGCACTTAGGTACTATTATTTCAAGTTTTCTTTAGATTTGGAAACTTTTAAGAAGAAAACATTATAGGGGGAAGTTGTAGGGGGAAGTCGTATAGAAGATTTCGTAAGATCCAAAAAGAACATCTAACAATAAGAGGTATAGTAGCTAAATTTAGAAATTTCTTAAGTATACAAGTGAAGTTAAGAGACATGGAGGAGAAAGAGCTGATATCATTGGAGCCTTGAGGGCAAAGAGATGAGTCAGAGGCAATATCTAAAAAAATGATAGCTGAGGATTCTACCGAAATGTTGAAAAAGACCAATATGTAGATTCAAGAAGTCCACTAAATCCCAAGCTAGATAGATGGGAGAAAATCCATACCTAGACTCATCTTAGAGATGGTAAAGAAAACTAAAAATAGATAAATCATTTAAAAGGCCAATAAAAAAAAAAGACAAATTATGTTCAAAGAGGCCATGGTTCAATTGAGAGCTAATTTCCCAATATAATGGAAGACAGAAAATGGTAGAATTATGCAATCAAATTTACTGGAAGAAAAAACTGCCATCTTTTAATTCTATAGTCAGCAAAAGTATCTTTCAAGAGTAAATTAAAGACAATTTTGGATAAACAAATGTGGGAAGATTCCCCATAGCAGATCTACTTCAAACTTAGTTAATTGCTATTGACTGCAACTTTAACCTACACTGATATTTTAGATTCTGCTCTCCAGGATTCTGCTGTTCTCTCAAACAATCCATCCAATAAGTTACAAGAAAAATGAACAACTATTGCTGAAAATGATTTTGAAATGGTTAATACACAAATCATTCCATTTGAAGTCTCAATGAATGATCCAAGTTGTCATTCATATAAGTTCATTAATACTTGTAAATCCATACTAATGAACAACTTTTCCAAAGTGAGAAATCAAAATAATTTGAACTCAGCAGGGATATCATTTGTGCCTGACTCATAATAAAGGAAGTCTGTCCTATGGCTCTGTATTCATTACTTACCAAATAGAAACATCATTACCCGTATATAAATTTCTCTTCTAAACAAAACAAAACAAACTCATGAGTGGTGACCTCAAACTGAACTAGTTAAATTTAGGGACTCATTTGTAAAGGTCAGTGTCCTTTGCTGAAAATCCACTTTTTATGGAGATGAGAAGTTTAACCTGCCCTACGAGTACCAGGCATAATTAGCCAGCTGCACTCTCATAATAAGGTGCAGATGGTTAATTACACCAGCAAATAACTGCTTACTTGTGGGCACAAAAGCCTGTACCTAAAAATCATTAAACGTATACTTGGGCCTATCTATGCTCATGCAAACAAAACACATTTCCAAGGTTTCACCTGTGAGCAAATCACCACAGGCTCCAACTCCACCACTCTGGGGGAGACCCATTAACACTGCTGAGGTCTGGTTCAAGGAAGGGACACTAGCCGCAAAGCCATAAATCAGTGAGCGAAATATTTCACGGGGTGCTGAGTCCTTGTTGAAAAATCTCCTGAAGTTAATTTGTTGTAACAGAAACCTAAGGTAGAATTTGTTTTCCCTAGAACCCAAAGTAAATTCTATCTTCTTCAGATTAAAGACTCTAAAGAATTTTTTCTTCACAAGCAAAAGTCAACATTAGTTGTCTGACAAAGAAAAAAAGACAAATTTTCCTGTGCCCTTGAGAAATTTCACTGGCTAGCTGAGCTCCCAGAATTTAGAAAGCCATATCAGAAACAATACATCCAATGGTTGTTAGGTTGTTCCAAAGATCCCACTTAAAAACAAATTCTACTAATCCCCATATGGTGAGAATAGGACTTGGGCAGAAAGCAGAGAGGGCTCACTACTTTCTAAAACCCAAATCTGGAAGTTCTCTGCCAGCTTCACTGTTCTCGACTTGCAGGGTTTAAAATGTCAGGGCTAGGGAAGAGAATGCTCATCTACTTGAATCTGCACAGAACCTTTACTCAGAGGAATCCACAGGATGTGTGATTCTATTCAGTTTAATTGTATGTTGGGGAAGAGGAAAAGCTGTCTGCCGTGGTTTTAATTGCTAAGAGCACACGATCTTTTTAGGAACCATCTGTTTAATTGTAATTACAAATAGCGATGCAAAAACACAAATGATTAACAAGTACAAAACTTCCCTACCACTAACAGTTTTAACATAAGAAGCCATATAGTGAAAGAGTGTGTTGTTGCCTTTTTCCTCTCTGCAATATTTCATGATTTAGCAACTGGCAGTCTACTATTTATTACAGAATCTCATTCTGGTGGTGCTAAAGTTATTAATTAGTATTCTTGGATTATATTTCTCTGTTACTCCTTTTTATTAAACTTTAATTCCCTCTGAGAGTGACAGGGATTATATCAGAAATGAAATACCTAAGGCTCCTGTTTTCTACCTCCTGTTCAAATCTTTGAGGTTTGATATAATCACACATCACCTATAATTAATTACCTGGGACATTCCAAAGTATTGCAAGACTAATTTTTTGGCTTTCATAAGCATAAATTTCAGCCTTCTTGGTTTTGAAATATGCTTACCACACTGTTATCATTCTAAAAGACACAAGTATTGGTGATTGTTTCCAGGCATGAATAAAAATAGCTTAACCTTGAAATTTATTTTAATTAAGGATTTTTCAAAGTCATTGCCGCAAACCTGGTGGATTGTTTATAATAAAAACAAGCATCAACAACATAGTTGTACAGAACACAAAATTAGGGGCGAAGTTTTTTAACTTGGGTTTATAAGAGTAGTTTAAAAAAATAAAGAGAGAGAAACGCTGTGAGATCATAATGTTAATAGAGCAACCTTATATTTAGGACATTTTAGATAGCCTATTAAAGCAAGAAGATGCGATTTTAAAATAAAATTCAGGAGAGATGTATGAACTGACAGTGAAATTACATGAGATTTCTTTCTTAGTCATGTCACACTGATTTTTCCTCAAAGTAAGATGAGTTGACTCTTTGGTATTCATTTTAAGATGAAGATCACCACTTAAACAATACCATATACTTTCTGACTAGTCTTTCAGTCACACATGAAAACACTTTTAAAAAGCCCTCTCTCCTCTACCACTGCAACAGATAAAGATGACCCTTAAAAAATCAGAGAACTAAAGCACTTTAAATCCTCAAAGATGTAAAAAGACTGACTGCACAGCTTTTCAAGTTAAATTGCGGTAGAGGCATTGTGCGATATGTCAATTCCTCAGTTATGCTCTGTCCAACCCGAATCCTTCTAGTCATGATCCTACAATGATTTTTGCCTTATTTCAAGCCTGGCTTCCCCTCGCAAGTCATTTTATATGAAGAGCAGCCAAATGCTAAGCTCATTTGCAACTGTTAATGAGGAAATAGATCTTGGGAGAAAATATATGAAAGAAAAAATCTGCCCTCGGAAACAGCTGCTTCTTCACTTTGAACAACAGCAACTGTGATGGAGTGTGTCACTGTGCCCTGAGCTCCGAAATGTGCTGTCCTAAACCAGCGATCTTTAACCTCCAAGGTTCAAATCAGTTAAAAGCTATGAACACTGTTCCCCAAAAGATGAAAATAAACATAAAATCTAAACTAAACATAAACATAAGATAACAACTAGAACCATATGGGAGGATTCCATCCCATACCAACTCAAAACAAGAAGTCGTGCTGCCCCTGGGGCCCCTAGATCAGGCATGCAGAAATGTTTACTCCCTGACAGGCAGGGTCGACACAGCACTTCAGTAAGCACTCAGCACTGAAGCAGCTACAGAAGACTGTCGATTTTCTGTTCCCCAAAAGATTACGGGAGTAAAATCTCTGAAAGGAGAATGAGGCAGGAAAGTGGGCAGGGTACAACCTTTAAAAGAATGACATAGCCTGAGGGTACAACAAACTGAGTAGAGACAACAGGGAGAAGGCCATGGCACCCCACTCCAGTACTCTTGCCTGGGAAATCCCATGAGCGGAGGAGCCTGGCAGGCTTCAGTCCATGGGATCACTAAGAGTCGGATACGACTGAGCCACTTCACTTTCACTTTTCACTTTCGTGCTTTGGAAAAGGAAATGGCAACCCATTCCAGTGTTCTTGCCTAGAGAATTCCAGGGACGGGAGAGCCTGGTGGGCTGCTGTCTATGGGGTCGCACATAGTCGGACACAGCTAAAGCGACTTAGCAACAGCAGCAGCAGCAGCAGAAACAAGGTCCAGGATGGCAGACCAGTTGTCTTCCACTAGACTCTGAGTCTCAGTATACACTCACTGAAACACATCAGCATGCTAAATGACACACCCACAGGCACCACGACCATAAATGTCAAAAAGTGGGCAGTGGCCCAATTCCTGGAAGTCCCCATCCTTTCCCCAGAAGAGCTGGAATACTCCTCCCACTCATTAGCCTATGAAATTACCCACCCCTATAAAAATTGACAACCCCATAACCTGGTGCCTCTAATGCCTCTCTTGCCTTCTGAGACGGCTCACACTCTGTCTATGGAGTGTGTCTCCTCCCTGAAAAAACTTTCACCTCAAAAGAAACAACAAACAAAACTATTAACATAAATCCAGAGTCAAGCATCTCTACTCTATGCAGATCGCAGTTTACCAGTTTAAACATAGCTTCAATACTCACTCATAGGCTATGTCGGTTCTCTCACACTTGAGAGTTTTCCTCTTCTAAATATTTTTTTATGTTAACATGTAAAAACATTCTCAAAGCTACTGTGAAGCTCGTAAAACTATACCACTAATTAAGAATAGATAATAACTTTCCCTATCCTGTGTGATCACATGAATCACTCTCCCACATAAGCCAGAGGGATTGCTGGGCCTTCCCCTAAATAATTCTAAATTTTCTCATATACAAAACATGAAATAAAATGTAAAACTAAATCTATAAAACTTCAAGAAGAAAACACAGAAGAAAATCTGTGTTACTTTGGGTTAGGTGAAGAATTTTAGATAACATAATACATAACAGAAAAAATAGTAAGTTGGACTTCATCACAATTTAAAACTTTTGACTCCAAAAGGCAACTCAATAAGAGGACAAGTGAATAAGACATGGGCAAAAGATACAAACACAAACTTCACCAAAGAAGAGATAAAATAATCGATAAACTCATGCTGTTCAATGTCATTAGGCATCACGGAAATGCAAATTTGAAACAGAATGAGAAACCACTACACATCTACAAAAATGATTAAAATGAACAAGACTGTCACTAGATGTCATGGATGTGGAGCAGATGACACTTTCATACTGTGCTGGTAGAAATGCAAAACGCTACAGTTAATTTGGAAAACAGTTTCTTATAAAATTAAACATATACTTACCATAGAACCTAGTAATCACATTCCCAGGTATTTATCCAAAAATTATAATAACATATGTTGATACAAAGACTTTTCTGGGAATGACTACAACCAGCAACAAGAGAACTTTCTGAGTTAACAGAATCATTCTATACATTTACATGGATACATAGCAATTTTTCAAAACCCGCAGAACTGTACATCTACATCTAAAAGGAATAAATTTTGGAAAAGGGTCTATTCAGATCCTCTGCACATTTTTAGTTGGGTCTTTTCTTTTTTGACATTGAATTATATGAGTTCTTTGTATATTTTAATATTAATCCCTTATCAGACGTAGCATTTGAAAATACCTTCTCCCAGTCTGTAAGTGGCCTTTTATTTTGTCAGTTTCCTTCACTGTGCAAAAGCTTTTTTTTTTTTTTTTTTTGCAAAAGCTTTTTAGTTTGAAGTATTCCCATTTGTTTATTTCTGCTTTTGTTTCCCTTGCCTGAGGAGACATGGCCAAAAAATATTTCCAATATTATTGTCAAAGAGCATACTGCTTAGGTTTTCTTCTAGAAGTTTTATGGTTACAGGTCCTACATTTCAGTCTTTATTCCATTTTGAATTTATTTCTGTGCATAGTATGAGCGAGTAGTCCAGTTTGATTCCTCTGGATGTAGCTGTCCAGTTTTCTGAACACTGTTTACTGAAGGAGCTGTCTTTTCCCCATGATGTATTTTTGCCTCCTTTGTCATAGATTAATTGCCCATATAAGTGTGGATTCATTTCTGGGTTCTTTATAGATGATCGACAGGTTCACGAAAAGATGCTCAAGATCACTAATCAGAGAAATGCAAATCAAAACCACAATGAGATATCACCTCACACCTCTCAGAAGAGCTATCATCCAAAAGACAACAAATAAGCTTTGGTGAGGATGTGGAGGAAAGGAAACCCTTGTGCACTGTTGGTGGGAATGTAAATTGATGCAGCCATTATGGAAAACAGTGTGGAGATTCCTTAAAAAACTAAAACTAGAACTATAATGTGACTTAGCAATTCCACTGCTTGGTATTTATCCAAAGAAAACAAAAACACTAATTAGAAAAGACACATTCACCCCAATGTTCACTGCAGCATTATTACAATAGCCAATATATGGAAGCAACCCAAATGTCCATCAATAGAAAAACAGATAAAGAAGATGTGGTATATGTACACAGTGGAATATTACTCAGCCATAAAAAGAATGAAATCTTGCCATTTGTCACAACATGGATGGATCTAGAGGGTATTGTGCTAACTGAAATAAGTCAGAAAGAGAATACCAAAAGTAATCACTTATATGTGAAATCTAAAAAATAAAACAAATGAATAAACATAACAAAACAGAGATAGTCATAGACCCAGAGAACAAACTGTATGGCTTTTCTGGTGGTTGCTAGAGGGGAGGAGGTGAAGGGAGGAGAGTAATCGGTGACGGAGATTAAGAGGCACAAATTTCCAGTTGCAAAATAAGTGGGTCATGGGTATTAAACGTACAGTGTGGGGAATGTATTCAATAATTATATATCTTTGAGTGGTGACAGATAACTAGATTTATTGTAGTGATCATTTTTAAAGGCATAGAAATATTCAATCATGATGTTGTATAACAGGAACTAACAGTGTTGGAGGTCAACTATACTTCAAAAACAAGCAAACTCATAGAAAAAGAGATCAGGTTACCAGTAGTAATGGGGTGAGGGAGGGGGAACCGGACGAAGGCAGTCAAAAGGTACAAACTTCCAGTTATAAGATAAATAAGTACCAGGGATGTAATGTACATGATATATACAATTAACTCTGCTGTATGTTATACATGAAAGTTGTTAAGAAAATAAACCCTAAAGAGTTCTCATCACAAGTAAAATTGTTTATATTTCTTTAATTTTGTATCTATATGAGATGATGGATGATGACTAAACTTACTGTGATAATCATTTCATCCTGAATATAGGTCAAATCATTATGCTATACAGCTTAAACTTATACACTACTGTATGTCAATTATATCTCAATAAAACTAGAAGAAAAAATAGAGGTGAATTTTACAGTATGTAAATTATGCATAATAAATCGGACTTTTTTTTAATTTTATTTTATTTTTAAACTTTACAATATTGTATTAGTTTTTAAAACACCTAAGAACACATTGGGATAAAATATTAATTTAAATTTTATCTCAACATAGTATCAATATCTCAAAGTATCAATACCAAGGGTATGTAAAATACCCCAACTGATCAATATAAAAAGGACAGTCAGATTTAAATTGGACAAAGATAAAGAATGACAACCCACAGAAGATCAATTATCAGTAGTAAATAATCATAAACTGCTTTATCTCACTAGTAAGCCAGCAAATGTAAATTACAACAAAGTGGTAAACATTATTTTCCCGTAAGAAAGACAAAGTTTTAAAAGACTGATAATATCAAGTGTTGATGCCTATGCAGGGCAAGTACAATCTCTACAAGACTTCAAAAGAGTTATATCAATGGGGATGATGGAAATTCAATTTATTCATATTCAGCCAAATAAAAGGACAAAAAAATAACCTTTATAATAGCTGGGTGATTGTCTTTGCTGTTTAGTCAGTGGGCTGTAGAATGAGGTGAGATGGTTTTTAGTCCTGAGAACACTTGTGTCCATTTCATCAATGCTCAACAGTCAGTCCAGTGCAGACTGAGGAGAGCCCAGAAGGATGCATGAATGATTCTAAGGCTTTAGCAGTCCACCAAGCAGAGTGATGTTCAGGTAGCCACATGAATAGCAACAGCCTCCTCAATGTTCTCAAGGAAGAAGCTGAAGAATGAAATGAAGGCTACAGCAAAATTTAGAAGAACAAAGACATAATGGAACAGGGACTTCCCTGGTGGTCCAGCAGTTAAGAATCTGCCTGCCAGTGCGTGGGGCACCGGTTCAGTCTCTGGTCCGGGAAGATCCCACATGCCCTAGAGCAGCTAAGCCCACAATTACCGAAGCCTGTGCGTCTAGAGCTGGTGCTCTGCAACAGAAGAAGGCACCACAATGAGAAACCCACGTACCTCAACTACAGAGTAGCCACTGCTCACCTCAACTACAGAGTAGCCGCTGCTCACCACACCTCGAGAAAGCCCAAGTGCAGCAACGAAGGCTTTGCCTTCAACGTTGACCTTAGCATCCCCAACCTAATACAGCAGTAAAACATGACTCTACTAAATAAGATCATAAGAGCACAAATCCTGTCTTAACATTACATTTTTTTTTTTCTTGCAAAACATCTAGGTTACTACTAAACATTAAGTAGGATCTCAATGACTTTAAGGAGTAAAGCAAAGGAGAGTGGGGAAGAATCATCTAGATAAAATACATACTGGTTGAAGTATTCTGGAGAGAAAAGGCCAAGACCCTATAGAGGCAGGGAGCAAGAAATCTAAGGTAAAACAAGTGAGGACACGTAGAGAACGGGACACCAGGTGGTTAAGAGTTATACCGACAGCTCTAACCATGGGACACTCTATGAACCCAGACTGCAGAACTGTAAAGGGCGGTTAATCATTAGGCACTTCACAGGCGCAGCTACGCAGTAAGACCACACAGGTAAAACATATCAGGGTATACCGGGAATGCATTCGAGAAGAAGGGAGGAGGGGGTACGGCACCCCATTTTCCCGTTAAGGAAACACAGAAAATGACTTGCCCAAGGCCGAGCTAATTAGAAGTTAGAAGCAAGGTGAACTTCTAACTCTCTCCTTCAGGCTGATGTCTGCTCCTCATCCACACAGATTCTAGGGAACCAACAGAAACTGGAGGCTCCACTATTGAGCGGAGAGGGGGTGAGGAGAAAGAGCGTGAGGAGGCTGGGGAGAGATGGGATCTGGAAAGCTTAGGGAACCCCTGGGACAAAGAGCTGGAACACGAGGGAATGCCCCCAGTCAGTCCTTATACCCCTCATATTGCGACCCCACGACCACTGCGAGGGCCTTCGACCCCGGTGACCTCCACCCCCTGTCAATTCCGCGCCCCATTCCCCACCAAGACCCCGCGTCCAACTCACAGACGCTGTAGCAAGGGCTTCCCAACCCGGCTCCAAGCAGCCGGCTCTCCTGTGCCGCCTGGTAGCGGAGCTGTTACCATCCGTTGCCACAGCAACCACTCAGCGCCGCACAGTTTAGCAAGCCGCTTGATGATTGGAGAAGGCAAGCGTCCATAGCAACCGCCAGGCAGCGATACTTGTACCCCATGGTCTGTAGCCTACCAGGCTCCTCAGTCCATGGGATTTTCCAGGCAAGAATACTGGAGTGGGTTGCCATTTCCTTTCCACCAGACACCTTCTCTCCCCAAAGGCATCCTCTCTCACCAGACACTTGTCCTAGTTCTTTAAAAGTGCATCATGCATTATCTTATTTAACGCCTATCTGCTGGTGTTGCAGTGAGGTTCTTCATCTCTCCATAAATTTTTAAGAGTTCTTTTCCCTCTTCAGGAGGTCTCTGAACCCTTAAGTTATCTGCAAAAATTTATGTCCCTGTACCAAGTAGGATGGTCCATAACTATCGAGTCTTAAAGGAGCCAGAAACAAAACCCAGGCTGCCAGATGCCCAGGAAAGTCCAAGAGAATAACTACTCTATGCATTTACCCCCCTCTTTCTTCTCAGAGAATGCAGATAAAAATATAGTGTGGTTTTTCCCAGATTCCACTTAGACTGTGTGGCCTCATTCAAATCCTGCCTTGAGACGCCTCCCAGATTCTAACTCTTGACCTTTATTCATTCATTGAATAAATTATCTATTGATCACTAATTATGGGTTGTACATTTACCACCGAGACACTTTTCTAGCCCCTGGAATATAGCAATCATTGAGACAGAGTCCCTAATTTCTTAGAGTTCTCCTTATGGTGTGGGACACAACAGATGAATAGACAAGATCACTTTACGATGCAGTAATAAAATATGGTGATACGATGGGGATGTCTAAGGCAAAGAGCCCTTTAGACACGATGGTTAGGGAAGTTCACATTGAGGAGATGGTATTTGAGCTGAGACACGAGAAGACAACACTTCCCTGGTAGTTCAGCTGGTAAAGAATCTGCCTGCAATGCAGGAGACCCGGTTCAATTTCTGGGTTTGGAAGATCCCCTGGAGGAGGGCATGGCAACCCACCCCAGTATTCTTGCCTGGAGAATCACCATGGACAGAGAAGCCCGGCAGGAGGCAGGAGGCTGCAATCCATGGGGTCACAAAGAGTCAGACATGACTGAGCGACTGAGCACACATGAGAAGGCAATACCTACACAAGAGCAGACAGTAACACATGAAGTGTATAAAAGGGGCAGGAGCAGGTGATTAAGGAAGATCTGTTCAAAGAGCTTGAGCCCCATTTCCTCACCTCTAGTCCACAAAGTGAGGTTTGAGGGGACCACTAGATAAGTTTAGTATATTAAGAGGCACAGTGGGCTTGTGTCTGAATCCTATCTAATAGTTCTAAAGAGCAAGAGCTCAGCAGACTAGTGGGCAGAGACCAGAGCAAAGGAAAAACTACTTGGTTGGGAACAAACCATCACCTTCCCCTAGGGTTTATTAAGGGTAAAAATATGCATGAGTGCTTTCTCTGGTGCTACAGATTCCTCTTGAGAAATGTGTATGGTTATTTGGGGTCCTTTCTAAGAGCGAAATTGGTGAGACAAGGATGCCTCAGCACAGGGAAGCTAAGGGTACTGTCAGGTTCTTCGGACCAAGGAAAAGCAAAGAACCAACCAAAACAGAAATGAGTTTGACCCCCACCGAGAGAAATGCAGGGTACAGATGCCCAGTAATGAGGGTGAGTTTTCTGACTCTTGAAAGTGCCCCACAAGAGGAAGTATCAACCTAATCAAGCAGGATCAGACGAGTGACAATTTCCTTGATGGCTTCTCTATTCCCTCCTCCCAATCTAATCTCAGAGGAGCCAGAAAAAAGTAACTCAACTGGAGGCACAGGTACAGTGGCTGGCAATGAACCCAAGTAGAAAACACCAGGAAAAAAAGCAGAAAGTGACCACGCTTTCATTTCCCACCTGCAGGTTTCCTGTTTGCATCAGGACCAAACTGAAAAAGGAAGAAGCCATAATTTTAAGTTAAAAGTTTTGATTATCACTTTAGACAAACATATTGAGGCCGTGTTTTGACCCCTAAGAGTGTCCATAAAAGTCTTGGCATCCGACTGAGTTCACCCAAAAGCAGGAAAACAATTTGTCCCACAGACCATTTTAAAGGGAGACTAGAAGAAAAAAGTTAAGCAGCTTTATGACTGTGACCCACAAGTCATGCTTGCTTAACTTTAGGGTTACATAAGATATATGAGACAGGCTATAATATAGGCAGCAACATGGGTTATACCTGAAGTGTATGGAACAGTAGATGAAAAAAGTTAAGGATTAAAGTGTATACTATTATGGGGAGGAAAACATTTATCCAGTCACACAGAACCTCGGCATCAGACCTGAGACTATATAAGCCCCCATCCCCAGAGGCCTTGCCAGGGCTGCCGAGAGCTGTGGCCAGTGACCATGGCTGCTCCTCCATAGGGCTCTGCTGCAGCTGCTGCATGACGATAGAAGCCTGGTATGGCCTCAGTGCCAGAGTGATGGAGGGGCAGGCAAACAGAAGGGAAAACAAACACAAACAAGAAACATATGCAGAAATGGATATTCAACTGAATGCTAATTATGGTATTAAAAAGTAAATCAGATTTAGGAATCATTTTTGTTAACCTACACTTCTCTTTAACCAAAAAGGCTAACAGGAAGTGTAAAGAGTTCTCCATTTGTCTTAAGCTGCCTGACCCCTCAAGGAATCTTACATTTTGATCAAGTGAGAGAGATGAGGCTAGGGCCTTGTTCTTTCTATGCTAAGTCACTACAGTCGTGTCTGATTCTGTGCGACCCCATACACCGAAGCCCACCAGGCTCCCCATCCCTGGGATTCTCCAGGCAAGAACATTGGAGTGCGTTGCCATTTCCTTCTCCAATACGTGAAAGTGAAAAGTGAAAGGGAAGTCGCTCAGTCGTGTCCGACTCTTAGCGACCCCATGTACTGCAGCCCACCAGGCTCCTCTGTCCATGGTATTTTCCAGGTAAGAGTACTGGAGTGGGGTGCCATTGCCTTCTCGGTGTTCTTTCTAAGTTGTGAGCAAATAATTGGGTCAGCGAGCAGACAAGATTATGAAGACAGAGGCTTTTTCAGACTTCAGAGCAAAATAGGACAATAACCCTGAGGACCTCAAGACACCAAGCCCACCCCAGCAGTCCTGGCCCACTGGACCCATGCAGAGGAGGACCCTGGGTAAGAACCTGCAGAAATCACAGACTTATCATTATAAAAGGCCTTAGAGAAAAATGTGTATAAGATTCAGAACACAGTAGTTGCTCCATACATGAGCAATGATTTTTCTTACTATTATAAGATGACTCCAGCTCTGAACTTGTTCTTTATGTAGAGTTTACTGCTTAACCTCTCTGTGCTTCATGTAGCTCCCACATCTATCAAATAGGGGCAAGCACCCCACAGGTGCTTGTTGAACATTAAATAAGACAAGTTTGCTCCTTGGAAGAAAAGCTATGACAAACCTAGATAGCATATTAAAAAGCAGAGACATGACATTACCAACAAAGGTCCGCATAGTCAAAGCTATGTTTTTTCCAGTAGTCATGTATGGATGTGAGAATTGGACTGTAACGAAAGCTGAGAGCTGAAGAATTGATGCTTTTGAACTGTGGTGTTGGAGAAGACTCTTGAGAGTTCCTTGGACTGCAAGATCAAACCAGTCAATCCTAAGGAAATCAATCCTGAATGTTCATTGGAAGGGTTAATGTTGAAGCTGAAGCTCCAGTACTTTGGCCACCTGATGCAAAGAACTGACTCATTGGAAAAAACCCTGATGCTTGGAAAGATTAAAGGCAGGAGAAAGGGACAACAGAGGATGAGATGGTTGGATGGCATCACCAACTCGATGGACATGAGTTTGAGCAAGCTCCAGGAATTGGTGATGGACAGGGAAGCCTGGCGTGCTGCAGTTCATGGGGTTGCAAAGAGTTGGATGCAACTGAATGACTGAACTGAACTGAACAAACACCAAATGAACCGAAAATAGAAACTGAAGCTAAAGTAAGCCTGGTTCCTCTGTCTACATATTTCTCTCTGGACCCAAATGTCCCTTTGTTTCTGCTTCTCTATGTATGTCATTTTTTTTTTTTCCTTTTCCTTATATTTGTCTTTCCCTACTTTTCTACCCAAATCTTGCAAAACAATCAACCAAGTGCCCCACATACCCATACTCTCAGTTCACGTTCATCTCTGTCTCTAAGTGTAGTGGGTTAAATGGTAACTCTAAAAGAATGTGCCTGTGTCCTAAAATCCAGACCCTGGGGATGATATCTTACTTAGAAAAAGAGTCTTTGCAGTTGTATTTAAGTAAAGCGACTTGAGATTATCCTCAATTACCCAGGTGGACCCTTAAATCCACTGACTTTGTAAGACAGAGAATAGGAGAAGACACAGATACATAAAAGGGAAACAGCAGTGAGACCACAAAGGCAAAGCCTGAAGAAATGTGGCCAAGGACGCCAATGACCACCAACAGCCATCAGAAACTGGAAGGAGCAAGGAAGGATTCTCTCCAGAGCCGCCAAAGCCAAGTGCAGCCCTGTCTATGCCTTGACTTCGGACTTCTGGCCTCCAGCCAGTGAGAGAATTATTTCTATTGCAGGAAGCCACCTGGTTATTGGTGGTTTGTTGCAGCAGCCATAAGAAACAACTGCACTAAGTTTTCATTCCAAATCCCTGGGAGAGAAAATCTAACTGGTTTAGGCTAACTCACATACAACAACATATCCACTGAGCCCATTCACTTCTGCCAGAGAGATGGATCACACTGGATGAATATGACTGCCAGGGCCACTCCTGTGTGGAGGGTGGCTGTCAGTTCTCCAGGAAGTGAAGGTGGGCTGGGCAGAAAGCCATCTACTACATATGCGTTCTCCAAACATCCCGGTGCCAGACTTCATTTTTCAAATCTTTTTCCTTTATCTCCACATCTTGTTCATTTACCATTTTTGGACCAGCTCTCCTTGCCTTCAATTTTTCACTTCTACCTCTCTGCAAATCTTCCCACTTCTGTCTAACTCCCCTGCCACCACTCTGTCTCAAGCCAGTATCAGATCTTGCCTGGTTTGCTGCCACAGTACTTGCTGAGTTTCAAGTCAACTCAGAAAGCATATACTGAGGCACCTCAGGTGCCACTGTCAACTCAGAGGGGTATCTCAGGTTATTTTAAATCGTCATGGAAATCATAGCAACATCTGTCAGAAACTACTAGCTTGAGGTGAAAGTGAAGTTGCTCAGTCATGTCTGACTATTTGTGACCCCATGGACTGTGGCCTACCAGGCTCCTCAATCCATGGAATTTTCCAAGCAAGAGTAATGGAGTGGGTTGCCATTTCCTTCTCCAGGGGATTTTTCCAATGCAGGGATCGAACCCAGGTCTCCTGCACTGCAGGCAGACCTTTTACCGTCTCAGCCACCAGGGAAGCCAGTGCTTGAGGTAGTTCAGTTTTGATATTAGTTTATTTTACTGTTTCCAAAGACCAAATCTTTTCAAAGGTGGTTTTTAGTAATTGCTGTGATGAAAGCAAGCACCACTTGAAAATCAGTGTGTAGCAGAAAATAAGACTGGTGGTGGCCTACATGATTCCAAGGCTTGAGAAGGTGTGCAGTGTTCAACAAGCACTTAAGTGTTAGAACAGAAGTGCTTATTAAGCTATTTGGATGTGTTTACTTAATAAATGGAGTTGTTAGTTATTCCTTTTGGCCCAGGCATGCTGTGAAACAACTACTAAGACACTAAAATACTGCTCACTTTTCATTCTTATTTTACCAAGAGTAGGAGATGGAACCAACTTCCATTTCAAAGATGAGCCAAGCATCATTAATGTCCCTGGAGAAGGCTAGCTGGATTCTTCTGAATAGACTGACTTTCTGAGACTGTCTATTAGTCACTTAGGAAGCATTTGTTTCCTCTTGTGGGAATGTCTAGTATGTTCAAGTCAACTCAGAAAGCATATATTGAGCATTAAGTAAAAAAATCACGAGACTGAGGAAACCTAGGTTTGAGACTCAGTTCTATCATCTATTACCTTCACGTCCTGAGGCCAGCGGCTTCATCTTTCTGAACCTCAGTTTCTACAGCTATTAAAGGGTATAATGTAATCACTCAAAGAAAAAAAATGTATTTATGAGCCTACTCTGTGTTCATCATTGCTCTATACTTTGAAGCAATGTTCTCAACCTTTTATTTCATTATGCTCCTCTAAGTGAAAGTAAAAGTCGCTCAGTCATGTCTGACTTTTTGCGACCCCATGGACTGTACAGTCCAGGGAAATCTCTAGGCCAGAATACTGGAGTGGGTAGCCTTTCCCTTCTCCAGGGAATCTTCCCAACCCAGGGATTGAATCCAGGTCTCCCGCATTGCAGGTGGATTCTTTATCAGCTGAGCCACAAGGGAAGCCCATGCTCCTCTAAGGAGACTTTTTTGGTCCTAATTCTGCCTCCCAGATTTGAATGCCACATATATATACTGCATATTTGTTTGTGTACTACACATAAATCTGTGCTGTAGACATAAGAAGAGTGAGATAACTGACTCCTCAAGAGTGAGATAATTTTGCCCCCTGGGGATAATATCATCCCTGTTGAGAATGTACACCCTAAGGGAAGAGAGGATATTTCTGCTCTCACAAAACCTGTATTCTAGCATGAGAAGTTCGGAGAAGGCAATGGCACCCCACTCCAGTATTCTTGTCTGGAAAATCCCATGGATGGAGGAGCCTGGTAGGCTGCGTTCCATGGGGTCGCTAAGAGTTGGACACGACTGAGCGACTTCCCTTTCACGTTTCACTTTTATGCATTGGAGAAGGAAATGGCAACCCACTCCAGTGTTCTTGCCTGGAGAATCCCAGGGACGGGAGCCTGGTGGGCTGCCGTCTATGGGGTCGCACAGAGTCAGACACGACTGAAGTGACTTAGCAGCAGCAGTAGCAGCATGAGAAGTTGGATAAGAAATAAACAAACAAATAAATGTATCAGATGTGAAAAGTGCTTGAAACAGTACAACAGGGCGCTCTGCTGGAGAATGACTGAGGGGATGAGCCAGAGGCCTCTCAAAAGAGGTGACTCCAGGAGTAAGATCTGAATGACAACAGAGGCAGCCAGGCATCTCCACAGGAGGAGCCTCTAGTGTGTGGTCCTCTGCTGGGCTGCAGCTGGGTGAGTGGCAGCAGAAGGGCAGAGAACACTGGAGACTGGTTTTCGAGACTGAGTTATACAGCAGAGAAAAACATCTTGGAAATAGTAAATTGCTGAATGAATGGGAGGGATTATTATGTGCAAAGGGATGTTTTTAGGCATTATTTAGCAGAAAATGACTAAGCCCTGGCCCCTGCTATCAAGAGTTGTTTTTGAAAAACAGCTGAAGAAGCTGGGTTCTGGTAAAAGGTTTAAAAAACCAAAAATATGAGAGATATATCTATCTAGATATATAGAACTAGAAGAGACAGAAACATTAGAAGTAAATAAATGGAACCTAACATTTCTGAAGTACTTACTATGTGCTTCTGTGCAGAGTGCTTTATACACGAATTCTTACGATCCCATGGGGTTATTCTATTTCATTTCACAAGTGAGGAACAGAAGCTCACAAAGTGTAAGTGACTTGCCCCAAATCACACAGGTAGTAAGTGGCAGGACTTAGGTCTGTCCGACTTGAGTCTAAAGTCTTAACCAAGATGACACAACTCCCAGTTTCCCCTCTGGTTCTTTGTGGCATGCCATCTCCCATGCCTGCCCCTTTAATATCGGTGATTTATAGTTATTCAGTTAGTAGAACTGAACTCTCCTGCTAGAACATCAGACTCAGCTCAACAATTAAAAGACTAATTACAAAGTTATTACAGGGCCTTGGAATAAAAAACTGTCCACACCATGTTTAATTACCCACTGTTTTTTGCTTGTAGGGGAGAAATATATCTTATCTCAGGTCCTGAGGATGACTTCATGCCCTTAGTCAATACAGTCAATGTCTGGGCTAGAAGCAAATTTAAAATCAGATTTTATTCTACCTTGGACTTCGTAAAAATGCAAATACAAAAACAGTCCACAGACATATACTGCTAGTGATTAACTGTCAAGAGAAGACTCAGAGACCAACACTTGTTAAGAGAAGACAGCAGACACTTGCTGTGTCTGTAGGCAGTGAGACATAATTGAAGAAATAGTAGATGAGAACCCCTAGGATCAAGGATTGATTCATGATATGAAAGTGTCATGTGGCTCTGGAAAAGTGTGTGGTAGGGAAGACCTACAGCTTAAAAGAGGTGTAGCCAGAGCTAGTCTGTGAAAGATTCCTCCTATCATCAGGCATGGACAATCAATTGTAAGCAGAGCTTTTGCTTCTTGTCAGTGTTCTAGCAAAGTAAAAATCATCCCCTATTAGGAAAACAGTTGATTATGCAGTTACACAATTAGAGATGCAGTATTTTTTTTCTTTCTTTGATGAAAATCTCACAAAATAGAATTCCTGTTTTTGTAGGATCCAGAGGTATAGCAGTACAACAAAGAGTGAATACGTCTGCATGTGAAATAGCACACTTAGATATGTAAGCAAGTATCAATAGTAAACATACCAGTTTACATTAGTCATGCCTGAGGGGGAAAAAACAACTATCTATTCTCTCTAGAAAATTATACTATAAAATCACTGGGAGAGAAGGGACACAGACAAGCAAATATTAATGTACAACACATCATAAAATAAACAGCACTGTAAAATTCTATAAAAACATTCAACAAACTCAAGAGTGGTTAAGAAGAGCATGACGATGGTTGGCTGTAGTTGTCATGAAAGTGTTAACAGAGGTTGAATTTAAAGCAGCCATTGAAAGACAAGTAAAATTCTGATTCACTTACTAATAGGTTCTTTGATGTATTCATCAAACATTGTATTGAATCCTCACTCTAGAACAGATCGTGCCTAAAGCAACCTAAAATGTCCATCAACAACGGAATGGATATATTATACAACAGAATATTACTCAGCCATAAAAAGGGATGAGATCGTGCCATTTGTAGAGATGTGGATGGACCTAGAGACTGTCATACAGAGTGAAGTAAGTCAGAAAGAGAAAAACAAATATCATATATTAATAATATCGCTTATATGTGGAATCTAGAAAAATGGTAATGATTAACTTATTTTCAAAGCAGAAACAGACACAGATGTAGAGAACAAAGATATGGATATCGAGGGGAGAAGGGGAGGTGGGATGAATTGGGAGATTGGGATTTGACATATATCCATTACTATGTATAAAATAGATTACTAATGAGAACCTACTGTATAGCATGGGGAACTCCACTCAGTGCTCTGTGGTGACCTAAATGGGAAGGAAATCCAAAAAAGAGGGGATATATATATACATATAACTGATTCACTTAGCTGCACAGCAGAAACCAACCCAGCATTTTAAAGCCCATTACACTCCAATAAAAATTCTTTAAAAATTTTGTCCTGATAATTATATCCTTTTACAGAATAGAAAGGAATATATAAGAACTCATACATTCATTCATTTAAGCCCAGATTTCTCAAACACCTAAGTATCCAAGACTCTATCAATTGTGTCTGATACTAGGGACAAGAGGGGAAAATTCTCAGGGGTTAATTTTCCAGCTAGACTAAACATCAAAGGGTACAGCCTCCAGGCTAATGACAAGAAGGCAAAGGAGCCAGAAGGAAGCAGACACTGAGCCAGTGGTCTTTCATTAGCTGTCCAGGCTAACTCTTGGGAAGAAACAAGACAAGAAAGTCCAATTTAAAAGTACCCATTGCCCTTGTCTTCTCATTAGACCAACCCTGAGGCTTCAGAGAGCCCTTAGCTCCAGGCCTCATTAGGAAAGCAGATGGCCATATCAGAGGTTAATAGCAGCCAAGGATGACCCTGACATGACTTGGTCCTAGCTGCTGACCGTCTGGAGATGGTTATGACTTTGAAAACTGAGGGCAACAACTTTTGGTGGGGAATGAACAAGGTAAAATCTAAAATTATGCTAGTATTTAAGAAAATAATCCACCTACAGAAACAGGAGAAACAAAAATTTAAAAGAGTAGTAGCAACATGGCTGACCATTTGTATAATCAAACATTGCACGCCTACACTAACAAAGGTAGTCATGGCATGGATAATACACCAAGAATTAGCATTTTGAAATATCCTTAGCTATTCTACTAATGTGGACAAAACCTAGTAGAGGAACGTGACTGACATATACGTGGTCGATAGCGCTGTGTGTGTTGTGTGTTTCTTGAAAGCCAAAATGAAGATGAGGACATAGAGTCTAAGTCTGCATGGATGAAGTGAAATTATTAATATATGATGTGTTCTATGTATTCTTCCTGTTTCTCACCAACTGCCTTGGTTTGTCAGTGTCTGCACACCACCACCTAAACTCTAAATAAACAGCCCTTACCTCTGTTGCTGGCAACACAGTTATCAAAAGCATGTGAGACTGAAAGACTCTATACTGTAGAGAATGGGATCCCCAAAGAGTGTGGAAACACTGGTGGTTTGGTTACAGTTGTTGCTCTTATCAGGTAAGCTGAGCTTGTTTCCCATCCCAGAATCACAGTTTTTGTTCCACTCTCATAAAACAGTTTCATTATTTAGGAGATCAGGAAATGAAAAGTTTCCAAACCAGTGGTGACAATTTCTGCACAATCTCTGCCTTTCCCCATAACAGAGCTGCAAACAGCTCAATATGCCTAAATATGCAAAATCAGCAATGGCCTTCCTGATTGACTAATCCAATGACTTATCCAAAGTCGTGGGTGCGAGCACTCTCAGAGCCAGGGCCCCTGCTTTCCCCATTCTTGTTTCTGCATCTCTGTTAGCCCTGCTCTGTCTAGCGTTGGGCACAAAAGTGGTCCCTGACCCAGATGGCCTTACTCATTCCTCAGCAGACTGCCCAAGAGACTTTCACAAATTCCTTGTGCACTTTAAATTTTAATAATGAAGACTGTAGACTTTCATAAATAATTTGCAAATGGAATTTGAAAGCTAATTTCTTTTGCTTATTAAAATTTAGGATAGCTATATTATACAATCAAGCATAATAGACTCAGTTCACATCTTGTGACATGGACAACTGGCTCTCCCAGGCAGGAAAGAATTTAATTTACATTTAAACACCATTCCCATAGTGTAACAAAAGCTCTCTGCGGTAAAGTTTGAAGTACTTGAAGTTTAGTCAGTGAATTTAGAAAGGATTTGTGACTGAAGTGCAAAACAAAGAGTAGAGACGCTAATACCCTGACTGCAGCCCTGGGAGAAACCCCGAACCACTCCTGCCCCATAGAAACTGTGAGACGACAGATGCTGTGGTTTTCAGCCACACAAAAAAAGGAAAAGGAAAATGAGTGGATGCTTTGTTAAACACCCACATACACTTCTGGGAAAGGGTATTTTATCCTCACCTTTTTTTCCCCTCTCATCTTTTCTAACTTGACACAAACTATGCAGCAAATGAACTGGTCCTATTCATTCTAGCCTTGAAGCCACACACATAGCTCTTTTCCCAGCTACAGTCATGACCAGAAGAGGCACACATACCCAGGGAGGTGTGCACATCACTGGTGCATGCACACACATACATGCACACATCATTTCATTTATTTTTCAGGGGGGGGCAGATTTAAGAAAACACCCATTTATTTTGAGATAAATAAATTCTCCAAAACCATTAAACACAGAGTAAGGGAACTAATATTTAAATGGGAAATGAGGTCATTTGGAGCTAGCCCCAGAAAAGCCTTAAATTCCATATCAAGAAATTTAAACAGTATTACATTGATAGGGCCACTATGGAAAACAGTATGGAGATTCCTTAAAAAACTAGGAATAAAACCACCATATGACCCAGCAATCCAACTCCTAGGCATATACCCAGAGGAAACCAAAATTGAAAAAGACACATGTATCCCACTGTTCATTGCAGCACTATTTACAATAGCTAGAACATGGAAGCAACCTAGATGTCCATTGACAGATGAATAAATAAAGAAGTTGATGCATAATAAAGAATAAAAAGTTGATGAATAATAAAGAATAATAAAGTACATATACACAGTAGAATATTATTCACCCATAAAAAGGAATGCATTTGAGTCAGTTCTAATGAGGTGGATGAACCTAGAGCCTATTATACAGAGTGAAGTAAGTCAGAAAGAAAAAAATAAATATCATATACGAACGCATATATACAGAATCTAGAAAGATGGTACTGAAGAATTTATTTGCAGGGCAGCAATGAATAAACAGACATAGAGAACACACCTATGGACATGGGGAGAGGGGAGAAGAGGGTGAGATGTATGGAAAGAGTAAATGGAAACTTACATTACCATATGTAAGAAAGCCAATGGGAATTTGCTGTATGTCTCAGGAAACTCAAACAGGGGCTCTGTATCAACCTAGAGGGGTGGGATGGGGAGGGAAATGGGAGGGAGGTTCAAGAGGGAGGGGATATATGTATACCTATGGCTGATTCATGTTGAGGTTTGACAGAAAACAACAAAATTCTGTAAAGCAATAATCCTTCAATTTAAAAATAAATAACATTTTTTTAAAAAAGAAATTTAAACATAGTGTGTGTATGTGATGGAATACCATTTTGAAATTTCCAAAGATGGAGTTGATGTTGAACCAACAGTTAACTGATAGGAAGAAGGAAGTGGAGAGGAAAGGAAATGCAATCAGAGAGACTAGTTAGGGAACTGTGGTTACAGTTTATGGAAAAAAATAACACATTTAACCAGAGATCGCTTGAATCAGATAAGGGGGAAAGTACAGAACTACTGGGGTAGAAGCACATTAGTAATTGATGGCTAGTCAGATGGAAGATGGAGAAGAAACAGTAGGTGCAGTTTCCAGTCTGTGACTGTGTGTGTGATGATGGCAGTAATCATGTTAGGAAATACAGAAGAGAACATAAGTTTGAGGAGAAGGAAGGGTAATTATATGTTCACATTTTTAAAAGTTTGCTTATACTACTGTTATGACATGATGAAAATGACACTTCACCTGTGATCTTCCTCCTCAAATTCCATAACTCCAGTCTAAAGATGAGAAAAACATCAGACAAATTCCAATTGAGGGACATCCTACAATATACATGGCCATGCGTGAATGTTCAATGTCTCAGTCATGTCCAATTCTTTGCAACCTCCATGGACTGTAGCCCACTAGCCTCCTCTGTCCATGGAATCTTCCAGGCAAGAATACTGGAGCAGGTTGCCATTTCTGCCCCATATACATGGCCAGCATTTCTCAAAACCATCAAGATCATCCAAAACAAAGTCTGAGAAACTGTCACAGCAGAGGGAAGCCCACGTAAACAGGATTTCTAAATTTAATGGGTGGCATGCTGGAACAGAAAAAAACTGTTAGGTAAAAAAACTTCTTAGGTAAAAACTAAGGCAATCTGAATAAGTGATATGCTTTAGCTTATTGTTCTAAAAAATAAAATTTGTTCAAAGTTTGCTTATTAAACTTTGATTAAAGTTAGAGTTTGATATTTGCTAACCCATCATGGGAGCTAGCGGAAAAGGCAATGGCAACCCACTTCAGTACTCTTGCCTGGAAAAATCCCATGGACAGAGAAGCCTGGTAGGCTGCAGTCCATGGGGTCGCTAAGAGTCAGATACGACTGAGCGACTTCACTTTCACTTTTCACTTTCATGCATTAGAGAAGGAAATGGCAACCAACTCCAGTGTTCTTGCCTGGAGAATCCCAGGGACGGGGGAGTCTGGTGGGCTGCTGTCTATGGGGTCGCACAGAGTCGGACACGACTGAAGCGACTTAGCAGCAACAGCAGCAGCAAGGGAGCTAGGGGCCCAGGGAACCAATAAGTTCTTGTTCCCCACCCACAAATACTTCATTACATTAGATCTCATCCCTGATAACTCTGTCACCTCTCCCACCACCCACCTGAAAGAGAAAACTGAGATGGAGGAAAGAAACTCATCACCTACCCTTAAAAGCTAGACTTACAGTGTGCTCAGTCTTGTTGAACTCTTTGCAATCCCATGAACTGCAGCCCGCCAGGCTCCTCTGTCCATGAGACTTCCCAGGCAAGAATACTGGACTGGGTTGACATTTCCTTCTCCAGGGAATCTTCCCCACCCAGGGATCAAACCCACATCTCTAGCATCTCCTGCACTGCCAAGCAGATTCTTTACCACTGTGCTAAGACTTTCTAGTACTAATGCTGAAATTCAGAAGGGGTATATATGGGTGAGATAGCAATGTGACAAGAGAGGGCAAAGCTGGCCAGAGAAGAGCACTTCATTTTCCAGTGGCTGTGTTCAGGGTGCAAACACACCACGATCACATACCTTAAACCTCTGTGCTTTTCGACTTCACCCAACAGACGTTTACTGAGTGGTTAGACAGGCTGTGTACTGTTAGGTGAGAGCCAGATGGGGAAGAATATGCCCCAGCTCCTGCCTGTAAGATGACCACAGTCTATACCAGAGATAGGATGGCAAATGATGATAGTACACTGTCAGAGCAGGGATATTAAAATTGGGAAGAAAAATCATTTGGGGAGTGGATGAGGAGTTAACAATGAATTTTACCTAGGAAGACGGTAAGGAAGAGTCACACCAAAGACAGAGCTTAATACTGGGGCTTCAGAGATAAGCAGGCTCATGCCATGTTAAGTGGGAGGATTCAGCATTTGCAAAGACATGGCCATATTCAACTGTATGGTGTACTTGAGGAAGTGGCAGCCAGAGTTTCAGATACAGACTTTCTCCCTGTGGTCTGTGGGAAAGGTCAATCAGGGAGGAGAAGGGCTGGAGTTAGGGAGACCAGGTAAGAAGCTACTGTAATGGTTCCAGCTGGAGATGAAGAAATTCTATAATCAGGAAGAAATAAAATGTCCTCAACCCTCCTACCTTCTCATTCTTCTAGCAAAAGAACCTGAGCCCCTGATGTCTTCTGCTCTTGGCAATGCCGGAAGGCCGGATATTTGTTTCTCGAGCAGCTAGTGGCTAGAGGTTGGCCTCCTCTCATTAGAGAACCCTGAGGTACAGGCCCATGCCTGTTTCAGAATTCACCAAGGAACACCCCCACCATCTGCTAAGTAACCCTCCCTTTCTTCCCAGTACTAGTCCTCTCAGCTCTGGCTGTTAGAAGGGGGCCATGCTTACAGTATGCTGGGGAGCAATTTGGAATAGCTTCAAAACTGCAGAGATTTCCATCTATCTCTTGTTTCTAGGAAGATGCGGTCAAGGCCATGGAAATGCAGGCTTCTTTTTCCCTTGAAGGTGGGTGAAGATAACCTGTGACAGACACTTTACTTAGAAGTCACATGAACTCATGAAACCTCAAGTTTGGTCTTAAATTTTCAGTTTTTTCCAGTTGATATAGCTCAAAGACCTCAAGCTCTGTGACCAGAAGTGGTGGCTCCTGTTAGGATGTAGGCCCTGCAGCTTTGCTTTCCTGGTGCTGAGGAGAGACACGTGGTGGGACAGTGAAGGGCACAGACTCTGTAGCACACAGACTTGGCTTGGAATCCTAATTCCATCACACACCCGTGATATGACCTCAGACAACCAGTTAACCTCCATATCTGTCTCCCCACTTGTAATAATGGACACAAGAGTACGCACTAACTAGGGCTGTTGTGAGGATTATACTCTAGGTGAAGCACCTATACACAGCCTGTGACATGGTGACCAAAATTAGCTGGTAGATGCCTTTTGCAGGGCCCACTTGCACCAGTTCCACCCTATGCCTCTGGGTGTGTTATACTGAAGCAGCACACACACCAAGTACCTGCTGATAATACAGCCAGAGGTTGGGGGGTAGTGGCATGTAGTGGTTAAGAGTTGGAACTCAATTGCCAGGGTTTGAATCCCAGTTACTCCACTTCCGAGTTGTGTGGACCTTAGGCAATAACTTACTCTGTGTGCTCAGTTCTCTCACCTGTAAAATGGAATTAACAATAACTACCTCATAAAGTTACTTTGAGGAGCAAATGAGATTCATCCATCGTGCTGCACATAGAGTTCATTCACCTTTGTTGCTGTATACTAAACCACTTTGCAAATATTCTATGATTTATTTACCCTTCTACTCTTGATGAAGATTTCAGCTGTTTCCATTTGGGGGCTATCATAAATAGTGCTCCTACAAAAATTCTTGTACATATCTTTTGGTGAAACCATGCATACACTTCTGGTTCAAGTGGAATTTCTGGGTCAAAGGGTATCAGTTTTAGCAGATATCGCCAATCAGTTTTCCAAAGTGGTTGTTCCAATTTAAATCCCTGCTAGCAGTGTATGAGAGTTCAGTTGCTTCACATCCTAACAATTTTGTGACATTTTCATTTCAGACGTTTTAGTGGATTTACAGCACTATCACACTATAGTTTCAATTTGTATTTTCCAGGTTATATACCTTTCCATGTGTGCATTAAACACCAAGTCATGGATGGAGGAGCCTGGCAGTCTACAGTCCTCGGGGTCGCAAAGAGTCAGATATGACTCAGTGACTAAACAACAACAACTAGCATACAGCAAGCGTGCAATAAATGCTAGCTATTATTGCTATTATTATTATTATTCTGTGGTCTCCAAAGCACAACTTTTCAAACAGGGACATTGGCACAGGCTTCTAGAAGTTTCTAGATATTTTATACTCCCTTGACCCATCGTTTATCTCCCATGGATGCCTTTCCCCATGCCTCCCACTTCTCTTGACTAATTTCTCTAACAGTAACACCCCTTGTTTCCCCCCCAGTCCAGACATACAGAGTAGGAGGAACTGGAGACCAAGTGAGACTTCTGACCTCTGATATACACAGGTTCCCATCCCTGCTCAGGTGTGTCAATTCCAAGAAGACAAAAAAGAACGTTTAACTCAGAGGTTCCAGGCCACCCAGAGTCTCATCCATCTGACCTCACTTCCCTCTAGCTCCTTCCTGATGAATGGTTTTGACAACTTTCTTATGATCACGTCCAAGTCAGAAGTGAATCTTTAATGCTTACTGTTAAGATGCATCACTTGTTTCTAAGTTGCACACTTGATTCCCCTCGCATAGCCAGGATCCTGAGGGGTTTGTTAATGCACAAAGCCACATACCTCAGGGGAAAATTCCATAATGTCCCTAAAACAAGAAGATAGTTAAGCTCTACCCTCAGTTTAGGCTTTACTCATAAGCTCCAGGAGAGAAGGAAAAAATGACATTGCATAATTGGGGGTGGAGTTACATCTTAACAAGATTTTAGGAAAGAGTAAAAAAGGAAGGCAGTTTAATAATTTCCAAATCAGGTCAAAATTTTTTGCTTATGTTCGTATAAAATATTCTTCAATCTGTAGCTGGGTAAGAGGCTTCCTCTTAGATGAGACTCACCTTTCTTGGTGTACCCTATGGAATAAAAGGTGGGACCCCTGCCTCCAAGGACCTTGTGAGGCAGAAATACTCTGGGTAAAATAAGAATAAATTTGGTACTTTGTTGAAAGGAACAGAAAGAAAGAGAAAGATGCTAAAACACACACACACACAAAACCCCAAAAACAAAACAAAAAAACGGTTAAAGGCTGTTCATTGGAATATGTGCATCTTAAGTCTTCAGGAAAGGTGCTTACTGCATTAAATTCATAGTGCCAAGTGAATCTTCTGTGGAAATCCATGAAGGAACTGAGATTTGTGTGTAGGTCCTCCTGGGACAGAATCGAGAAAGCCTCTATACAAGAATCATAACAAGGTAGAAGAAAAAATTAAGCAAGGGTTCTGGACTCAGTCAAGCTCAGAATAACCAACTTGTTGCAATTTGTGTGGAACTTCTCCAATGTTAGCATTGGAAAGCACCCATTCCAGGAACTCCCTCTCTCCCAGGCAAACTCTAACTAGGCTGGAAAACTGAGGATTCGAATTAAGTTTACCTAAATTTCCTAAGGCCAGGGAGGTCCCAGTTGACAAATGAATTATAATTAAAATAGCACATATACTGTTCAGCTTTTGCTTTCTAAGCATGATCTCTTGCTATACAAAAACATATGCACAAAAACACAAACACCCAAAGCACATGCTAAAATTAAAATCAACAACTCTTACAAGATAAATCCCCCTTTCTGATCAATAACTTAAGCTTCTCACCATGTTACTTATGAGTTTGCACTCCTTTTCATGGAGAAAGATCCACCACTTTGCCTCAGCTCCTGCTTTAAACGCCCTAAATCAGCGGCCTTCCCATTGGAAGACCTTCGTTGTGATCCCATACTTTTGATAGGAAGAGAACAGCAACAGAGCAAGAGCCTCCCTCTGGAATTCCTCTCATCCCCTTTTTTCTTCCCCCAACACATATGCATCAATATGGAAAAACTGACCTAGGGAGGACTTGTTTTCAAGAGGCTAGGCACAATGATCTCCTGAGCTAAAACTGATTATGTTTTCAATAAATTTAACTCAGACTTTCAATTTTTGTAGTCTTAGAAACCAGGAGAAATAATTTATTAAGAATGGGATCTCATGTCTAAATACCACTCCTAACCTAGAGTACAAATTGTAAGAGTCAAATCAGAACCACATTTCAGGCTTAGTGGGATCAGAATAAAGCAGGATAATCGAGGTGCATTTTAAAGCAAGGCGTGCCTGGATTTTAATTAGAAACCTGGCAGTAACCGGCATCTAGCCTTCATCCTATTCTCTGTGAATGAGGGGTATGAGAGAATAAGAATAATCAAGAATTTGGACCTGAACATTTGCAGCAATCTGGATGGACCTAGAGATTATCATACTAAATGAAGTTGAATCAGACAGAGAAAGACAAGTAACAGATGATGACACGTATATGTGGGATCTAAAATATGACACAAATGGGCTTACAAAACAGAAACAGACTCACAGACACAGAAAACAAACTTACGGCTGCCAAAGGGGAAGGCGAGCAAAGGGATAAATTAGGAGTTTAGGATTAACAGATACAAACTACTACATACAAAATAGATGAACATGGTCCTACTGTACAGCGTAGATAACTATATAAATAGCTTATAATAAAGTACAGTGGAAAAGAATGTGAAATAGAATATATATGTATAATTGTGTCACTCACCTGTACACCAGAAACAAAATACTGCAAGTTAACTATAATTTAAAAAAGAAAGAACTTGGCCTTGAAAGGTTGAGGGAGTGGCCAAGTGAGATGGCTATAGGCAGAGCAAGTTTAGGAGAGATCAAGGGTTCCATATAGGATATGTCAAGGAGAGAGTTCTAAACTGGAAATATAAGTTTAGGAGTTACTGATATACAGAGAGTATCTGAAGCTGTGACCAAACAACATCACCAAGGAAGTGACGGCAGAGACAGAAATGTCTGTATGTCCATGGGTATGCCACAGGGGTGGGCAGACCAGTATCGCCTCCACGCTCCCTCTCCCCCTGCATCTATGCTCAGTCAGTTCACACAGCAGCAGGCACTCTTCCATGAGAAGCCAGTACTGCTGTCCACCAAAGAATTTCAGGCTTGGAGATAAAAGATGGACTCCAGCCCAGATCTGCCACCTAAAGGTACTACCTTAGGCAAATCATCTGACTTTGATGAGCTTGTTTCTTCACCTGTAAATTGAGAGACAATACTATCTCTCTATAGAATATCTGTGAGTGTTAAGTTGAATAAAAACACTTTGTGAAATGCTTCACACTCTGCAAATTAGTATTATTTATCTCATAATATCTGATAACTGAAGGGAGAAAATGCTGTGCTTATATTAGTGATTATATTTAAAGTTTAGGATGGTATACATCAATGTTTAAAACACATAACCCTTTAAAACATGTATTTCGTCCTCAGCAACATTCAAAATACACGTACCCTTTGATGCAGCAATTCCAACTGTCCTACAGAATATAGCTGTACAAGGATAAAGATAAATGTGTTAGGTGCTGGAAAAAATAATAAGATATTGGAATTATCATGTATCATTAATGGGTTGTGTAAATAAATCATTGTACATTCATACAGTAGAATATCAGGTGTTAAATGTAAGGAGAAAATATACGTGTACTGACATGAAAAGATGCCCATGACATTTACGTAAAATAATAGCAAGCAAGCTGCAGATGATATGTATAGTATTAATCCAATTTGCTTTGCATTTCTATGCATTCATATTGCACATTTTGGTACATGCATAGTAAAAAGCTAGAAGGATACAAGCCGCACTGTTGAGAGCGGTCACTACGGTCACTGTGTGTGGCTGAGGAGGTCATGCCCCTCTGAGGAATGTGACTGGCACAGCAGAGAATTACTTTCACTTTCTCCTTTTGATACTTTGGAACTCTTTGAAGTTAAAAACAAAAGCTGTTTTAAAGACATACCACAAACCAATCCTGGCAGCCCGAGGTCCTTAGGAGGGTGGCTGCATACATTCAAGACCAGAAGGTCTCTGTTGGGTTACTGATCATATTTCAGTTTGGCAGGTCAGAGCTTTCCGTCCCACCAATGCATGGGGGTGCCAGTGGAAGCAGTGCACTGAGGGGAAAACACTGGAAGCAAAGCAGGGCCATTTTGGAAAGGAAAAAGGAAAGGCAAATATATTCTGAAAACAGATGGTGTCTGGAAGAGAAAGTGTGTTTTGGCAACAAGAAAGGAAAATCACAGGGGGAAGAGAGCAAAGGAGTAGAAGAGAAACAGCCAAAGGAGGTGGTAATTAAGTGCGAAGCTGAGGATTTCCAAGGGATTTTTTCAGCTTTGGCAAAAGCAGGCCTCTGGACAATTCTGCTGAAGTGCATAGACACCAATTTATATTTATTTTATTTATTAGAAGTATTCCAAGAGAGCAGTAAGAACCATGATATCCTGACACTACGTTGTCCCCAGTGTTTCCAGTATTAAAGTTTTCAAATAAGGTACTTCTCAGTTACAGTTTTAAAAGGGGACCCAAAGTTAGCTCTCACTCAGTATCATTCTAATATACTTCATGTGGTGTCAGACAAAGTCTTGAGTCACTGCCAGTGTTGAGGGGGTTGTGTATGATCCACAGGCTGCCTACTTTGGCCACCTCATGCGAAGAGCCAACTCAGTGGAAAAGACCCTGATGCTGGAAAGATTGAGGGCAAGAGGAGATGGGGATGACAGAGGATGAGATGGTTGGACAGCATTGCCAACTCAATGGACATGAGTTTGAGCAAACTCCAGGAGATAGTGAAGGACAGGGAAGCCTGGTGTGCTGCAGTCCATGGGGTCACAAAGTGTCAGACACAACTTAGCAAATGAACCACAACAATCTGTCTCACCAACTCCTAACACCGTTGCTATTCTTCTCTGGGCTCTGGAGGTCCCCATGGGTCACTGGTTGGGCAGGGGGACAACCATCCATTGAGAGATGCGTGACAATCAGGAGTCATGCCACATCCCACCTCATTTATAGTATGAACAAAGGCACAAGCATCTCAAATGTCCAATAACCAAGAGATTAATTGATGAATTATTCTGCACTAAATTGCTTGATGTCACAGCTGCTCAGGATATCAAAGAGCACCCAGCAACTATGACTGTTCAAGCAGGGAACGGCTGTGAGGGCCAGAGGCCAGCTCCCCTACCCAGTGAGGGAAGGAAGTCCTTATGTCTGCATTGACCCCTCCTGCTATACCACTGACAGTTCACGGACAGGATTACAAGGAAGAGGTTTTGCAGTTGGTCCCAAATAATCTTTTAATGTCACAAAAAGCTGAGCCAAAGCCAAGAATACATTCAGTTCAGTTCAGTCGCTCAGTCATGTCCGACTCTTTGAGACCCCATGGACTGCAGGACACCAGGCCTCAGTTTACTCAAACTCATATCTATTGAGTCGGTGATGCCATCCAGTCATCTCATCCTCTGTCGTCCCCTTCTCCTCCCGCCTTCAATCTTTCCCAGCATCTGAGTCTTTTCAAATGAGTCAATTCTTCACATCAGGTGGCCAAAGTATTGGAGTTTCAGCTTTAGCATCAGTCCTTCCAATGCATATTCAGGACTGATTTTGTTTACAGTGGACTGGTTGGATCTCCTTGCAGTCCAAGGGACTCTCAAGAGTCTTCTCCAACACCACAGTTCAAAAGCATCAATTTTTTGGCACTCAGCTTTCTTTATAGTTCAACTCTCACATAATCATGGCTTTGACTACATGGACCTTTGTGGCAAAGTAATGTCTCTGCTTTTTAATATGCTGTCTACATTGGTCATAGCTTTTCTTCCAAGGAGTAAGCATCTTTTATAATTTCATGACTGCAGTCACCATCTGCAGTGACTTTGGAGCTCGAAAAAATAAAGTCTTTCACTGTTTTATCTATTTCCCCATCTATTTGCCATGCAGTGATGGGACCGGATGCCATGATCTTAGTTTTCTGAATGTTGAGTTTTAAGTCAGCTTTTTCACTCTCCTCTTTCATTTTTATCAAGAGGTTCTTTAGTTCTTCTTCACTTTCTGCCATAAGGGTGGTGTCATCTGCATATCTGAGGTTATTGATATTTCTCCCGGCAATCTTAATTCCAGCTTGTACTTCATCCAGTCCAGCATTTCTCATGATGTACTCTGCATATAAGTTAAATAAGTAGGGTGACAATATACAGCCTTGACATACTCCTTTTCCTATTTGGAACCAGTCTGTTGTTCCATGTCCAGTTCTAACTGTTGCTTCTTGACCTACATACAGATTTCTCAGGAGGAAGGTCAGGTGCTCTGGTATTCCCATCTCTTTCAGAATTTTCCACAGTTTGTTGTAATCCACACAGTCAAAGGCTTTGGCATAGTCAATAAAGCAAAAATAGATGTTTTTCTGGAACTCTCTTGCTTTTTTGATGATCCAGTGGATATTGTGAATTTGATCTCTGGTTCTTCTGCCTTTTCTAAATCCAGCTTGAACATCTGGAAGTTCACAGTTCACGTAGTGTTGAAGCCTGGCTTGGAGAATTTTGAGCATTACTTGCTAGCGTGTGAGATGAGTGCAATTGTGTGGTAGTTCGACAATTCCTTGGCATTGCCTTTCTTTGGGATTGCAATGAAAACTCACCTTTTCTAGTCTTGTGGCCACTGCTGAGTTTTCCAAATTTGCTGACATATTGAGTGCAGCACTTTCACAGCATCATCTTTTAGGATTTGAAATAGCTCAACTGGAATTCTGTCACCTCCACTAGCTTTGTTCGTAGTGATGGTTCCTAAGGCCCACGTGACTTTGCATCCCAGGATGTCTGGCTCTAGGTGAGTGATCACACCATCGTGATTATCTGGGTCGTGAAGATCTGTTTTGTATAGTTCCATGTATTCTTGACACCTCTTCTTAATATCTTCTGCTTCTGTTAGGTCATACCATTTCTGTCCTTTATTGAGCCCATCTTTGCATGAAAAGTTCCTTTGGTGTCTCTAATTTTCTTGAGGAGTTCTCTAGTCTTTCCCTCTGTATTGTTTTCCTCTACTTCTTTGCACTGATCACTGAGGAAAGCTTTCTTGTCTCTCCTTGCTAGTGTTTGGAACTCTGCATTCAGATGGGTATATCTTTCCCTTTCTCCATTGCCTTTCACTTCTCTTCTTTTCATAGCTATTTGTAAAGCCTCCTCAGACAACCATTTTGCCTTTTTGCATTTCCTTTTCTTGGGGATGTTCTTGATCCCTGCCTCCTGTACAATGTCATGAACCTCCATCCATAGTTTATCAGGCACTCTGTCTATCAGATCCAGTCCCTTAAATCTATTTCTCACTTCAACTGTATAGTCATAGCGGATTTGATTTAGGTCATACCTGAACGGTCTAGTGGTTTTCCCACTTTCTTCAATTTCAGTCTGAATGTGGCAATAAGCAGTTCATGATCTGAGCCACAGTCCGCTGCCGGTCTTGTTTTTGCTGACTGTATAGAGCTTCTCCATCTTTGGCTACAAAGGATATAATCAATCTGATTTTGATGCTGACCATCTGGTGATGTCCATGCGTAGAGTCTTATCTTGTGTTGTTGGAACAGGGTGCTTGCTATGACCAGTACATTCTCTTGGCAGAACTCTATTAGCTTTTGCCCTGCTTCATTCTGTACTCCAAGGCCAAATTTGCCTGTTACTCCAGGTATTTCTTGACTTCCTACTTTTGCACTCAAGCCCCCTATAATGAAAAGGACATCTTTTTTGTGTGTAAGTTCTAGAAGGTCTTGTAGGTCTTCATAGAACCGTTCAACTTCAGCTTCTTCAGCATTACTGGTCAAGGCATAGACTTAGATTACTGTGATACTGAATGGTTTGCCTTAGAAATGAACAGAGATCATTCTGTCATTTTTGAGATTCCATCCAAGTACTGCATTTCGGACTCTTTTATTGACTATGATGGCTACTCCATTGCTTCTCAGGGATTCTTGCCCACAGTAGCTGAGCGGCACTGGAACGGCAGCTGCACAGTGCTGGAGCGACTGTAAGGAGACAACCAACGTCCAAGGCCAGAGAAGCCCCAGCAAGATGGTAGGTACTGGTGCGGTGACGGCGCAGCGCTGGAGCGACTTTGAGGAGATACTGTATGTCCAAGGGCTAAGAAGAAGCCCCAGCAAGATGGTAGGAGGGGCGAAATCATGTTTAGAATCAAACCCCTTACCCGCCAGAGACACTCAGAGGGCTCAGACATACCTTGTGTGCACAGGTCCCAGAGACCCCACAGAGACTGATACAGAACTGTGTTTGAGTGTCTCCTGAGGAGGTACGGGTTAGCAGTGGGCTGCTGTAGGGGCAGGGGCTCTGTATGCAGTAGACTTGGGTATGGCATAAGCCCTCTTGGAGGAGATTGCCATTGACCCCACCATAGAGCCACCAGAAGTTACACAGGTGGGAAACAAACTCTTGGCGGGCACAAACAGAACCTTGTGCACATCAGGACCCAGGAGAAAGGAGCAGTGACCCCACAAGAGACTGAACACAGACTTGCCCAGGAGTGTCCAGGAGTCAGTGGTGGCCTGCTGCAGGGTTGGGGGCACTGAGAGTATCAGTGCATACATGGGACCTTTTGAAGGAGATCACCATTATCTTCATTACCTCCACCATAGTTTGGCCCCAGGTCAAATAACAGGGAGAGAACACAGCCCCATCCATCAACAGAAAATTAGATTAAAGATTTATTTAGCATGGCCCCTCCATCCAAGACCCAGTTTCCCCCTGTCAGTCTCTCCCATCAGGAAGCTTCCATAAGCCTCTTATCCTTGTCCATCAGAGGGCAGACAGACTGAAAACCACAATCACAGGAAACTAACCAATCTGATCACATGGACTACAGCCTTGTCTAATTTAATGAAACTATGAACCATGCAGTGTAGGGCCACCCAAGATGGATGGGTCATGGTGGAGAGTTCTGAAATAACCTGGTCCACTGGAGAAGGGAATGGCAAACCACTTCAGTTTTCTTGCCTTGAGAACCCCATGAAGAGTATGAAAAGGCAAAAAGATACAACACTGAAAAATGAACTCTCCAGGTCGGTAGGTGCCTGACATGCTACTGGAGAACAGTGAAGAAATAACTTCAGAAAGAATGAAGAGACTGAGCCAAAGCAAAAACAGCACCCAGTTGTGGATGTGACTGGTGATAGAAGCAAGGTCCGATGCTGTAAAGAGCAATATTACATAGAAACCTGGAATGTTGGGTCCATGAATCAAGGCAAATTGGAAGTGGTCAAACAGGAGATGGCAAGAGTGAACATTGACATTTTAGGACTCAGCGAACTAAAATGGACTGGAATGGGTGAATTTAATTCAGATGACCATTATATCTACTACTGTGGGCAAGAATCCCTTAGAAGAAACGGAATAGCCATCATAGTCAACAAAAGAATACATTATGAAGTCTCAAAGTATCAGTTCTACCTTCGGGATAAGATGTATACCATGCACCAAAATGAAGGTCAAGAGACAAATCTTTTCAAACATATATATATATGTACAAGTTTTTTTCTTATGTACACTCATAAATATATATGTATGTATGGTGTATGTGTATGTGTGTTGCTTGGGGCTCAGTTCTGGACAAATAGCTTTGAAATGTCTATTAAACATCCAAACAGAGATGTCAAGTAGGTGGCTGAATATATGGTCTTAAGAGTTAAGGAGAATGGTCTAGGCTGGAGACATTTACTTGGACACTGCGGTAAGTAGAACAATGTTCTTCCAAAGATGTCTATGACCTAATCCTCAAAACTTGTGAAAATATTCTCTTAAATGGCAAAAAAAAGACTTGTCAAATGTGGTTAGGGTATGGACCTTGAGGTGGGGAGATTATCCTGTTATATGAGTGGACCCAATCTTATCAGATGGGACCTTAAAAGCAGAGAATTTTTCTCAGCTGTGGTGAGAGAGAGCTGACAAAGGAAGAAGATTCAGAGATATAAGATTCTGATAAAGAATAAAACAAACTAAGGAATGTAGATTCCATCCTGAAGGAAATCAGTCCTGAATGTTCATTGAAAGGACTGATGCTGAAGCTGAAACTCCAGTACTTTGGCCACCTGATGCAAAGAACTGACTCATTGGAAAAGACCTGGATCCTGTAAAGATTGAAGGCGGGAGGAGAAGGGGATGACAGAGGATGAGATGGTTGGATGGCAGCACTAACTCAATGGGCATGAGTTTGAGTAAACTCCAGGAGCTGGTGATGGATAGGGAGGCCTGGCATGCTGCAGTCCATGGAGTCGCAAAGAGTCTGACACGACTGAGCGATTGAACTGAACTGAACTGAACTGAAGGAATGTAGAAGGCCTCTAGAAGATGAAAAAAACAAAGAAATGGATTCTCCCTTGGAGACTCCAGAAAGGAACACAGCTCTGTTGACAAGTTACTGTAGCCCAGTGAGACTGTGTCAAACTTCTAACCTAAAAAGCTATAAAATAATAAATCAGTGTTGTTTTAAGTCACTAAGTTTGTGGTAATTTGTTAAGCAGCAAAGGAAAACTAATGCCAGCATCATTAATATATAGATGGTATTTAAATCCATAAAATGGGATAAATAGAGACAGAAAAGAGGTCTTGGGGACTGAGTTTTTGTAAGTTTGAATATTAAGTCAGAGAAATGAGAAAGACCCAACTGAGCATGAGGCAGAAGAAAACAAGAAAGCGATATTCTAGAAGCCGAATGAAGAGTTGGTGTCACCTGTGGCTGAAGGGCCAGGTGAAATGAGAGCAGAATTAGCAAACAAGACAGACGAGGGAGAGCACATGTGCTCAGGCCAGCTGGCACACAGAAGGAAAAGAGTGGACCCTGGCCCTCACCACCCAAGCCACAGTGATGGGAGAGACACACAAATGGCACCCACTCAAGAATGTGACTTTGTCACACACAGGGACTCCAGTTACCAGCGCACACGGCCCAGCCAGAATCCTGGAACATCTCCAGAAGATCAGCACTCTTTCCCACTGGGGGAGGGAAGGTGTGAACGTCAGCAGCAGGAAGATAGAGGAGCAGGAAGACTTGCAACTTTCACTTACAGATCTACACTGTTGTTTCTCCTTCTACCATATGACATAGTCTGAGACGTCCAAGGCCCTAACTTGTGAAACGGCACATACTCCAAGTCCAAGAGAGTTAACATTTTATCTCAAGAGCAGTAAACAGTTTTTCCTTAGGAAAAAATACGAGGTCATCAAAATAAAAATACACAACCTTCCAGGACCTGACATTCCATGTCAGTCATAGCCTCAGAACAACCTTTTATGTTTTCCCTTCCTTTGCCCCAAAACTCATGTTAGTTACACATCTACAAAAGAATGAATGAAATCATGTATAAAGGACTCTTGTGGCCTGTGACAAATATAGCCCATGCAACACTGACTCATGCTGACTTATAATGACTTGTTCAGCTGTTGATCTTCTCCACTAGACTGAGAAGTCCTCAAAGAGGTGAGACTGTGCCCTTTCATCATTGAATAGTAAAAACAATAATCCATTAACTACCTGTTCATTGAACTAGTAATACGTGTCAGACGCAATGCTAATTGTTTTCAGGCATTTAACCCTGACTTTCCTGGTGGCTCTGTCGGTAAAGTGTCTGCCTATGATGTGGGACACCCGGGTTCAAATCCTGAGTCAGGAAGATCTCCTGGAGCAGGAAATGGCAACCCACTCCAGTATTCTTGCCTGGAAAATCCCATGGACGGAAGAGCCTGATAGGCTACAGTTCATGGGGTCGCAAAGAGTCGGACACGACTGAGCAACTTCACTTTCACTTTCAACCTTCACGCAACCCTAGGAGATGGTATTATTTACTTCATTTCTCAGAAAAGAAACTTGATATTCAGAAACATTAAGAAACTCACATAATAGTCAAACTAACTTAAGAGAGTGGCAGAGTTACTCAATGTCAAATTCTGTGCTGAATAAGGCCACCTCCATTCACATCCTAATTCCTGGAATGCATGAATTACCTTCTATGAAAACTATGATTTTGCAGGTATGAATAAGGATTTTAAGGTGAGGAGATTATGCTGGACTATCCAGGGCTCAATGTAATCACAAGAATCCTTGTAAGAGGGAAAGAGGAGATCATATTGAATAGCAGGAGATGTGACAACAGAAACAGGAAGTGAAGTGATTCAAGGAAGGAGCCATGAACTAGGGAATGCAGGCAGCCTCTAGAAACTGGAAAGGACAAGGAAACAGACTTTTCCCTAGAGCCTTGAGAAGGACACACCTGCCAATACCTTGATTTTAGATTTCTGACCTCCAGAACAGGAAGATAGTAAATTTGTGCTTACGACACTAAGTACCTGGTTACAGTAGCCATGGGAAACTGACACAGCGCTCTGTGCCTCTGCCCTTATATGTCTCATCATCCTCATGACCTAAGGGAGGCAAAGGATGTTTGCTAAGTCAATTACAAATGAGAAAGAGATCTTCCTCTAAGAATTCTCCTACCTGACCCAACCCAAATTCCTGACCAGGAGAATAAAGCCTTCCTCAAACAGAGGCAGGTGGAAGCAGCCCAAGTATGTCTGGGGTGATACTGGTGGTTTTTTAATTGCTAAGTTGAATGGGTACGCTAGTTACAGGCTGAAGCTCATGCTATGCCAGTCAGTGTGCCTTTGGAAGACATGAAAAAATGCAACCCTAATTTACAGCAATAATTTAAAGCCATGGGGGCTGGAGGGAGGTAGGAGATGAGGGGAATTGGGTATTTTTATGTTCTACTTCCTGCAACAGTGCATTAAACATCACAGTGATTCAGCTGAAATTATAAGCAGCATGTGTAAAAAGATGAAATCATATTTTACAGTATAATTCCTTTATAAAAATTATTTCATAGCAAATTAGAACAATGAATATACTTGTACATACAGCAAATGCACATAATTCTACCTTCCTATTTCTCTGAGATCATTACGATCCATTCTTTTTTTTTCCCCTGTAATAATTGCCAGTTTTATTCCTCTGGCTAAGAGATCCAGAGGTATTTTGAGGTTTACATTTTTTTTTAATAGTTCTATCATCAAGAGTTTAGGTGCTCCCATTGACCTTATAAGCTGGTTGCAAATTATTTGATTGACTCTTAATAAAAAAAACTTTATCTACATGTGTGTGATGTGTTCATTTAAAAAATGCATTTAAGCAAAAAGAAATAAAAAACATCACACAGAAACAAGCACAGTTTAATTTCTGATATATGCATGTACATATACACACAAGCATACACACACAATTTGAGACTTTGTCTGCTGCAACGGCGCATGAGCGCGGCCGAGAGGAGCTAGCCGGTGCCCAAGGGCAGGGGCGGTGGCTGAGAGGAGCTACCCGCATCAGAGGTAAGGAGCAGCGGCTGCACTTTGCTAGAGTAGCCGTGAAGAGAGACCCCACGTCCAAGGTAAGAGAAGCCCAAGTAAGACGGTAGGCACTGAGAGAGGGGATCAGAGGGCAGACAGACTGAAACTACAATCACAGACAACTAGCCAATCTGATCACACGGACCACAGCCTTGTTTAACTCAATGAAACTAAGCCATACCGTGTGGGGCCACCCAAGATGGCCAGGTCATGGTGGAGAGGTCTGACAGAATGTGGTCCACTGGAGAAGGGAATGGCAAACCACTTCAGTATTCTTGCCTCGAGAACCCCATGAACAGTATGAAAAGGCAAAAAGATAGGACACTGAAAGATGAATTCCCCTGGTCAGTAGGTGCCCAATATGCTACTGGAGATCAGTGGAGAAATAACTCCAGAAACAATGAAGGGATGGACCCAAAGCAAAAACAACACCCAGTTGTGAATGGGACTGGTGATGGAAGCAGGGTTCAATGCTGTAAAAAGCAATATACCATAGGAACTTGGAATGTTAGGTGCATGAATCAAGGCAAATTGGAAGTGGTCAAACAGGAGATGACAAGAGTGAACATCAACATTCTAGGAATCAGTGAACTGATTTGTAGATGGACTGGAACGGGTGAATTTAACTCAGATGACCATTATATCTACTACTGTAGGCAGGAATTCCTTAGAAGAAATGGAGTAGCCATCATAGTCAACAAGAGTCCAAAATGGATGCAATCTCAAAAATGACAGAATGATCTCTGTTTGTTTCCAAGGAAAACCATTCAGTGTCACGGTAATCCAAGTCTATGCCCCGACCGGCAACACTGAAGAAGCTGAAGTTGAACAGTTCTATGAAGACCTACAAGACCTTCTAGAACTAACACCAAAAAAAGATGTCCTTTTCATTATAGGGGACTGGAATGCAAAAGTAGGAAGTCAAGAAACACAGCAACACTGGAGAAGCTGAAGTTGAACAGTTCTATGAAGACCTACCGGAGAAGGCAATGGCACCGCACTCCAGTACTCTCGCTTGGAAAATCCCATGGACGGAGGAGCCTGTTAGGCTGCAATCCATGGGGTCGCTAAGAGTCGGACACGACTAAGCAACTTCACTTTCACTTTTCACTTTCATGCATTGGAGAAGGAAATGGCAGCCCACTCCAGTGTTCTTGCCTGGAGAATTCCAGGGACGGGGGAGCCTGGTGGGCTGCCGTCTATAGGGTCGCACAGAGTTAGACACGACTGAAGTGACTTAGCATAGCGTAGCATAGCATGAAGACCTACAAGACCTTCTAGAACTAACACCCAAAAAAGATGTCCTTTTCACTATAGGGGATTGGAATGCAAAAGCAGGAAGTCAAGAAACACCTGGAGTAACAGGCAAATTTGGCCTCGGAGTACAGAATGAAGCAGGGCAAAGGCTAACAGAGTTCTGCCAAGAGAACGCACTGGTCATAGCAAACACCCTCTTCCAACAACACAAGAGAAGACTCTACACATGGACATCACCAGATGGTCAACACCGAAATCAGATTGATTATATCCTTTGCAGCCAGAGATGGAGAAGCTCTATACAATCAGCAAAAACAAAACTGGGAGCTGACTGTGGCTCAAATCATGAATTCCTTATTGCCAAATTCAGACTTAAATTGAAGAAAGTGGAGAAGACCACTAGACCATGCAGATGGTGACTGCAGCCATGAAATTAAAAGACTCTTACTCCTTGGAAGGAAAGTTATGACCAACCTAGAGACATTATTTTGCCAACAAAGGATCGTCTAGTCAAGGCTATGGTTTTTCCTGTGGTCATGTATGGATGTGAGAGTTGGACTGTGAAGAAGGCTGAGCACCGAAGAATTGATGCTTTTGAACTGTGGTGTTGGAGAAGACTCTTGAGAGTCCCTTGGACTGCAAGGAGATCCAACCAGTCCATTCTGAAGGAGATCAGCCCTGGGATTTCTTTGGAAGGAATGATGCTAAAACTGAAACTCCAGTACTTTGGCCACCTCATGCAAAGAGTTGACTCATTGGAAAAGACCCTGATGCTGGGAGGGATTGGGGGCAGGAGGAGAAGGGGACAGCAGAGGATGAGATGGCTGGATGGCATCACTGACTCAATGGATGTGAGTCTGAGTGAAGTCCAGGAGTTGGTGATGGACAGGGAGGCCTGGCATGCTGAGATTCATGGGGTCACAAAGAGTCAGACACGACTGAGCGACTGAACTGAACTGAACTGAACTGATATACCTGAATATGCTGCTTTGTAACCTGCTATGTTGGAATGAACATATTTTCATGCATATGTGTGAAATTTCCCAATCGAAAAATAGACCTAGAGAATGTGTCAAAATACAAAATGCAGATGCTGATAACAAGGAAAACTACCTAAAACAAAACTCCACCAGATGATTAAAAATAAAGCAAAAGTCAAAGATACATCAGAAAATGCTAACAGAAAGCAGGGGCCAGATTTTAATATCGGACAAAAAGAATTCAAGGCCTAAACCACATGGGATAAGGACGGCTGCGTGAATGTCTTTGCTTCCAATGCATCATCACAAACATGCTTATTCTTCTTCTTATCTCTTCCCTAAGCCTTTCCAACTCATCTGTTCCTCTTGTCATTTCTTCAGGGTCTAAATGCTTAATAGGAGCATCCTCTTTGTATCTCTAACCAGGCTGAGTCAGCCCTCCTCTAAGGTTTCCTTCTGCTTCCTGGCTTAAACCTTCTTCAGAAGGTTGAGGATTTCTTTCTGTCTCCTGTAGTACAGCTTCCAAAGGGCGGTCTTCCTCAGCCTGTGGCATGTTCTGTGGTTTTCCTTTATTTTCTTCACAAGACTTTTGCATGTTGAGTATTTTTCAGTTTCCTTTTTGAATAAATTAACCCTGCAGGGATCCAGGGAATTTTCCTCCATCTTCCCTCAGTCAATTTGGGTGGCTCCCCAAAGACCAAGAGTCTGGTTCCCTTCAAGCAAGGAGTGGGTGACTCAAGTTATTTCTAAATTGTTTCTGTGTCTCTCTTGGGATCCTCAACTAGCTCTGGTCCATTCTTTAAACAAAGAAGATGGCATCTTCTCTACTGGTATCCATAAGGAGGCAGTTTTCCAAATTAATAAATTCAATGTACCTCATAGTTTAGCTCCTTTAGAAACAAAGAGCTGGAAGTCTGAACACTTGAGGCTTCACAAGTGATTCATTGTGCCGTGAAGGATTATTTTCCCTTCCTGTATCCCAGTTTCTCTAGTCAGGTTAAAGTCCTACACTTAGTAAAAACCTCAAAACAGTTTTTGAGCTTTTAAGAACAAGTATTAACAGAAGTGAGGGCTTCCCTGGCTCAGACGGTAAAGAATCCACCTGTAATGCAGGTGACCCGGGTTCAATCCCTGGGTCGGGAAGACCCCCTGGAGAAGGAAATGGCAACCCACTCCAGTATTCTTGCCTGGAGAATCCCACGGACAGAGGACCCTGGTGGGCTATAGTCCATGGGGTCACAAAGAGTTGGACACGACTGAGTGACTATACAAGATATGACAATTAACCTAAACAGAACTAAAGCAATTGTTTAGAACTGAATCTCAAATTCACAAAGGTTTGTATTCCATAATCTATTTGTAGCTGACATAGAAGGTAAAATAAATTATTGGGTAAGTCTAAGGTAAAATCAGTCACTGCCCTCGGTCTGGTCTTCTGACTGGGCTGGCAATCCCCATGGTGTTCCCAGCTTGCCTGGTTTTGCAGCCAAGGTCCCCAGGGGTCCTGAGCGCTTTAGAATCTGAATAAATCACACATCCTAAGGGTCCATTGAGACCACCAGAAACTCAATTTATTTTTGACCTGAGACAAGATTTTATTGCTTCTCAGATTAACAGTTAAAAATGGTTTGCTTTTCTGCCTCTGGGGTGTTAGTTTGATATATAAGGCAGAGAGATTATTAAATCTTCGCTGCCTTCCAAAGATGTAAATTAAACCACAGCATCTCCTTAGCCACCTCCCCTGTATGAGCTGGAGATTTATTATTAACTTGTCACTCTCGCATGCTCATCAAAACAAGTAGCACCATGATTAATTACACCTGTTTATTTAAGGGTACCTGTCATTTCAACTTTCTGTAGACAGGATATTTCAGTCTCTTGATTTCTTAGCTGAACTAGAGCTAAGGAGTTTTAGAGGGGAAGAGAGAATCACTGTTCTCTCGTAATTATTTCCACAAATATATCTGAAAGAAAGGTGGTCTATATGCAACTGCACAATGTTGTTTTCATTTTAAATGAAGCTGACATAAACCACCCATTACTTACTAAATGCTTTTCATGTACAGTAATGGTACTAGGTATACCTAGTTCAAAGCAGTGAATAGTCCTTGCCCCCATGGAGTTTATAGACTTGATATCCCCTTCCCAAGGCATTTGTCTCTCCATATTATGAAAACAGGAGAGAACAGAGCAACATTGAGAACCTGGATAAAAGAAAAGCAAAGCAAAACATACCCCTTCTAAGGTAAGTTTACACGAAGTGAAATCAAAGTTGCTCAGTCGTGTCCGCCTCTTTGCAACCCCATGGATGTGGCCTGCCAGCGGGCTCCTCTGTCCATGGAATTCTCCAGGCCAGAATACTGCAATGGGTAGCTGTTTCCTTCTCCAGGTTTCTTCCCAACCTAAGGATCAAACCCAGGTCTCCCACACTGCAGGAGGATTCTTTACCGTCCGAGCCACCAGGGAAGCTCAAGTTTGCACAAAATAGACACTAAATTGAACCAGGATTAATAAGACACCTGCAAGGTTCATTCCCTCCTCTGGGTCCAGTGTAGGTCTGCAGGACAGAACTACATTAAAACCATGGCATTTCACCTCTTTTATTTTCCCCTCCCTATACCTGTAATGTAACATATTATCTGATTACCTGAATACCCACTGAAGCACAGGAAGCTTTCAAATGAAATTTTAGGCAGGGTTGCCTGACCTCTGATCTGCCACAAGAAAACATCACCTTTACCACTTTAAATTTTAGGATAGAAAGTGTGAAGGAAAGTGAAGTCGCTCAGTCATGTCTGACTCTTTGCGACCCCATGGACTGTAGCCTACCAGGCTCCTCAGTCCATGGAAATTTTCCAGGCAAGAGTACTAGAGTGGGTTGCCATTTCCTTCTCCAGGGGATCTTCCCGACCCAGGGGATGAACCCAGGTCTCCTGCATTGCAGGCAGACGCTTTACCATCTGAGCCACCAGGGAAGCCCAATTTTAGGATAATTACCTTTAAAAAAAAAAAAGATTCCTGATTATATTCCTGTTTCTCTTTTTTAAAGTATTTATTATGGAAGTTGACAAAAACTACAATAAATATGAGATAATAAAATAATTACCTATTATCTAGCTTCAGTAATTATCTATATTTTGTCATTCTTGTTTTTACCTATCAAATTTCTCTCTCCCTTCACCTTCATTTTTATTTTTGAGCATTTTTAAATAAATTCCCACTATCATAACATTTCACCTCCAAATACATCAGAATTTATAACAAATAATATTTTTTAAAAAACATAACTGTAATATTTTTATAATACTTAACTGAATAACAATATTTATACCTAAGTCCATGTTCAAATGCTCCTGATTGTGCAAAAATAATTATTTTGGACTAAAACAGGACCCAAACAAAGTCTACACATTGGATTTGGTTGATGTGTCTTTCATTTACACCTCCATGTCCTTTTGAATATAGCCAAAATGACCTTCAATATTTGATTTTTATCCAAGATAAACAAATTCATCCAAAGTTAACATATGTTCCCAGTGAAATCTCATTATGTAATATTTTCAAGGACAGGGTGATCACACAATTTACCATGCAAATAAAGAAAACTCTTGAGTGAAAGGGGGACTATACTGGTGTAAACCAGGACAAAGAGTCATCCTACCAGCAGAGATTCTGGGGCTGGGGGGCGGTGAGCAGGGTAAAAAGAAAAAGTAAGTTTGGGGTTTCTGGTTTCTACTTGGGTATCAATAGCTGGAAAAAGACCTTACAATTGAAAAAAACATTCAACAAACTGCAAGTCAATGACCTTTCCTGAATCCATCAAAGAGCTGAAGTTGAAGAAATGTCAACTAGCCCCAAATCTGAGAGACAAATGCCTACAGGGAGATGGGAAATGCAAGCATTTGTTTACTTGGGGCATCTGAATACTGGTAAGAAGAATTCACCTAGAATTGTATTGGTGGAGGCTAAGTACTGGCTGGTGACTGAATTTGGAGCTCTAAAGGCTGCAGATAAAGGGAACTTCACATCACTCACTGGCCCCTCTTTCAACAGATTTCAATGGGTACTCACAAAAAAAATATGACAGGAGTCCTGAGAAAGCAGTCCTCATGGTACAGGCTTAGGGGAGGGCAAGAGCAGCTGTGCAGGAAGGCCATGGAGCCCTGCGCAGATTCTTCTTCTCTATCTCCCCTATTTAAAAAATAATAATAATACCACTTATGTAGTAATACCACTTACATGGTATTCAAAAAAGCAAGAGAAAGAACCCACAATGCCAAGAGACAAAACAATTAAGAGAACCAGACTCACATATGACACTGATATTGGTACTATCAGATAGGGAATTTTAAATAACTATGAAAAATATTGCAAAGGCTCTGGTGGAAAAAGTAGACAATACTCATTGTCAAATGAGTCATTTCAGCAGAAAGGGAAACTATAAGGAAAAAATGAGAAGCTAGAAATCAAAACACAGTAATAGAGATCAAGACTGTTACTGACAGTCTCTTTGGTAGACTTAACAAAGCTTAATCAGCAGATTTGAAAAATATACAAACTGAACAAAGAAAAAAACATTAAAAAATAAAAAGAGTATAGCATCCAAGAACTATAAGACAACAAATGATCTAATAGATGTGCAATTACGACTCCAGAAGGAAAAAAGACAAAGAATGGGATAGAATAAATATTTTAAGGGATAATGGCTAAGAATTTCCAAAATTAATGGCATATATCAAACTATAGATCTAAACTACCAACCAAGATAAATACCCAAGTCAGATGTATACATATTAAAATTCAACCTCTGAAAACACAAAATAAAGAGAAAATCTTGAAAGCAGTCAAAGGTGGAAAAAAGACATATTAATTACTAAAGAGAAATAAATGTATTAATAACAATTACAACAGTCATCTTGTTAGAAATCATGCATCTAAAAGACAATAGTGTGACATTTTTAAAGGCCTAAACAAGAGTGACTTCATCAAGACTGTGGAGTAGGAAACACCCCCCATAAAGGGTTAACAATTAGACACCGATCCATGAATGAAAATAGCTCTGGGAGAGCTCAGGAATCCACTTAAGAAGCACCCGCAACACAGTTCAGTTCAGTCGCTCAGTCGTGCCAACTCTTTGTGACCCCATGGACTGCAGCACACTTAGCAACACAACGGAGCCAAAAAATTGAAAATAACCACACAAAAAAGATAGGAAGAATAGTTTCATTTTGTCTGCATCATTTCCATCCCCCAGGCTGGCCCTGCTCAGTGCTAAGAGGAAACTCCTTAGCCTGAGAAAGTTTCCCTCATCAATAACAGGAACCAGCTTCCCCAGCCTTCAAAAACTTAAAAATAAAACTGTCATGTAATCCAGTAATTTCCCTTCAGGGTATATACCCAAAGAAAACAAAAACACTAATTCAAATACATACACACACACACACACACACATATATATATATATATATATATATATATATATATACACGCATTTCCCTCATAGCTCAGTTGGTAAAGAATCCACCTGCAATTCAGAACCTGGTTTGATTCCTGGGTCGGGAAGATCTGCTGGAGAAGGGATAGGCTACCCACTCCAGTATTCTTGGGCTTCCCTTGTGGCTCAGGTGGTAAAGAATCCACCTGCAGTGTGGGAGACCTGGGCTCAATCCCTGGGTTGGGAAGATCCCCTGGAGAAGGGAAAGCCTACCCACTCCAGTATTCTGGCCTGGAGAATTTCATGGACTGTATAGTCCATGGGGTTTCAGAGTCAGACATGACTGAGCAACTTTCACTTTCATGTTCAATGTTCACTGCAGCATTAAATTTAGAATAGCCAAGATATGGAAGCAAGCTATCCATCAACAGATGAGTGGATGAAGGATATGTGGTATATATACAATGGATTACTCAGTCATAAAAAAAAAATAATTTTGCCGTTTGAGACAACATGGTTGGATCTAAATGGTATTATGTTAAGTGAAATATTAATAAGTCAGAGAAAGACAACCTATGATCTCATTTATATGTAGAATATTCAAAATTAAAAATGCAAAAGTGAGGTCCCATGACCTATACAGGGAATATAGGTCCCAGGTCCCAGGTCCCCAGGACTGAATTTTCATGCAGTCGAAAACTCAAGTATAACATTACAGTCACCTTCCATATACATAGTCCCACAACCACGAATTCAAACAACTGTGGATAGTGTAATGTATGTATATAATATGTATTAAGTGAAAGAAATCCACATGTAAGTAGACCCATACAGTTCAAATCCATGTTGGTCAAGAGTCAACTGTCTGTAGTTAATACTGTAATCTTAAAAGTTGCCAAGAAAGTAGATCTTCAAAGTTCTCACTGTAAGAAAAAGAAAATTTGTAACTTATGTATGATGACAAATGCTAACTAGTGGTGGTGGTCATTTTGCAATATATACATATACTGAATCACTACGCTGCACACTTGAAATAATGTTATATATAAATTATACCTCAATTTAAAAATTTAAGCAGAAATTGATGAGTTAGAAAACAGAAATAAACAGTAAGCAAACCAAAACAGCTGGTTCTCTGAAAATTAAGCAACAAAATAGAGTTAACCTGATTTTTAAAAGTATAAGCACACAAAAGAAAAACTCAACACAGCAATTTTTTTTTAAATTATGAGACTACTCTATGCAATTCTACAAGAGAAAATGCTTGAGAAAATTTAGATGAAATAAACAAAACTCTAGGCAAATATATCAAAACTAACTCTAATAGAAACAGAGGCTCTAAACAAATGAATTTTGTAAAAAGAAATATGTGTGCACGCAACGCATGCTCAGTCGAGTCTGACTCTTTGCAAATCCACGGTCCTCTGTCCATGGGATTTCCCAGACAAGAATACTAGAGTAGATTGCCAGTTCTTCTCCAGGGGATCTTCCCAACTCAGGTATCAAACCTGCATCTCTTATGTCTCCTGCATTGGCAGGCAGATTCTTTACCACTAGTCCACCTGGGAAAAAGAAATATAGGAAATCGTAAGAGTTCCCCTGCCAAAAACATACAAGCTAAGCTTGTTTCACAAAGAAGTCTACTAAACCTCAAAGATTATGCAAATGCTATTTAAACTACTTCAGAGAGTTGGGGAAAAGAGGAAACATCCAAATTATTTTTATAAAGCAAATATAATATTGATTACAAAACCAGAAAAATACTGCTCAATAAGACAAAGATACAAACAGATCTCATTTGTAAATATTAAAGCAAATATTGTAATTAGTATTAACAAACAGAACCCAATATCCATCAAGATAAAGCAGGGCTTATTTCAGAAATGTAATAACAGTTCACTATTAGGAAATCCATTAATACAATTAATCATATTAGTAGAGCCTAAAAGAAAAATATGCTCTATGCTAATCTTCACAGATTTTAAAAAATGGAAAAATGAAACACTCATTTATGCTTTTAAAAGCCTCAAAAATAGGAACTACTACCTCATTAATATAAATAAAAATAAATTTGTAAAATCTCAGCAGCTGATATAATGGGGAAAAGAGCCCCAGTTCTCAAAGTGTGGTGTGTGGACCCGAACCAAGACATTATTTATTTCCCCTTTTCACTATGTTAACAGTAAATGTAATACAAAAGCAATGAGCAAAATTGCTGGTGTTGGCATAAATCACCATAGTGGCAACAAACTATACTAGAGTCATTCTTCATCACCATATTATAGTGGGGGGAGGAGAAGCCATTTTTACTTGAGTGCCTTTGATATAACGCATATATATGGAATCTAGAAATATGATACTGATGAACTTATTTGTAGGGCAGGAATACACGTGCAGCCGTACAGAACAAACTTGTGGACACAGCAGGCAAAGGAGAAGGGGGAAGAAACTGAGAGCAGCACTGACATATGTACACTTTTACACACTCAGGTCAGTTCAGTCGCTCAGTCATGTCCGACTCTTTGCAACCCCATGGACTGCAGCACACCAGGCTCCCTGTCCATCACCAACTATACACACTACCATGTGTAAAACAGATAAATAGTGGGAAGCTGCTATATATAACATAGGGAACCCAGGCCAGCACTCTGTGACAACCCAGAAGGGTTGCATTGGCGGGGATTCCAAGAGGGAGGGGATATATACATACTTAAAAGAAGCTTACTCCTTGGAAGGAAAGTTATGACCAACCTAGATAGCATATTGAAAAGCAGAGACATTACTTTGCCAACAAAGGTTCGTCTAGTCAAAGCTATGGTTTTTCCTGTGGTCATGTATGGATGTAAGAGTTGGACTGTGAAGAAGGCTGAGTGCTGAAGAATTGATGCTTTTGAACTATGGTGTTGGAGAAGACTCTTGAGAGTCCCTTGGACTGCAAGGAGATCCAACCAGTCCATTCTGAAGGAGATCAGCCCTGGGATTTCTTTGGAAGGAACGATGCTAAAGCTGAAATTCCAGTACTTTGGCCACCTCATGAGAAGAGTTGACTCATTGGAAAAGACTCTGATGCTGGGAGGGATTGGGGGCAAGAGGAGAAGGGGATGACAGAGGATGAGATGGCTGGATGGCATCACTGACTCAGTGGACGTGAGTCTGAGTGAAGTCCGGGAGTTGGTGATGGACAGGGAGGCCTGGCGTGCTGCGATTCATGGGGTCGCAAAGAGTCGGACATGACTGAGAGGCTGAACTGAAGTGATGGCCAATTCACACTATTATACAGCAAAAACCAACACAACATCGTAAAACAATTATCCTTCAATTACAAATAAACAAAATAAAATATTTTTAAAAAAGAATATCTTTGATGAAGTAATAAACATGATGAATTTCATTAAGTCTAGACCCCTGAGCACACGTCTTTAATATTCTAGGAGAAGAAATGGGAACTATACCCAAAGCACTTCTGCTGTGTATCCAAGCATGATGGCTGTCTTCAGGAAAAGCATTTGTGAGACTGAGTTGTAAATTGAAGCTTTACACTTTTCATGGAATACCATTTTTACTTTAAAGAACAACCAGCAGATAAACTGTAGTTATTCAGACGTATTTTTGACAGATATTTTCTCAAAAATTGATAAAATGATCTATCACTTCAAGGAAAACAACTGACAATATTTGCTGCTGTAACATTCAAGCACACAAGTTAAAATCAGAATTTAAGAAAAATTTTGTTCACCATCGTGAGCATGACAGTTTCTCAGTAGTTAGATTACGTTGGAGACATTAGTTGAGATGTTTAAAAATGTGATTCTTTTTTGATACCATATAATCAAATGTGTCAACATTTGCAAGATGTGCAAAACTCAAGGAACTGATATTTTCCAAAGGACAAATTCATGGTGTTACAAAACCACGTGTGGGTAAGGGACCCACTCAAAGCTCAAGACAGACCAATGGATATTAGTGTAACAGAGTATAAAAGGTCATTAATTTAGTTTAACATTCTTCATTGCAACTGAATTTTAAGAAACTATCATCTGTCAGATTCTGGTGTGGCATCAGAGAATATTCCTAACCACCTAAAGGGGCTCCTTAATACTCCTCCCTTTCCAACCACATAGCTATGTGAGGCCAGATGTTAAGTACTTCAACAAAACAAAAACAGTGTTGCAACAGACTGAATGTAAGAACAGATATGAGAACCTAGCAGTCTTCTATTAAAACACATAAACAAAAAAAGATTTGGAAAAATGTAAACACTGCCATGCTTCTCACTGACTTTTGTTTTGAAAATTATTTTTCATAAAAAAATATTTAACATAAAATGTTATCATTATTTTTGAATTAATAAAACATTTCTCAGTTTAAATTTCTGATATGGAAAATACCAACAGATATAACTCCCATAAACTAAAGTTCTTTGTATTCCTCAATAATTTTTAAAAGGGTAAAAGGGTCTTGAGACCAAGTTTGAGAAGCACAGTACTACAGACATTCCCACTAAGGTCAGGATGGTAGCAGGTATGGGCAGAAAATATAAAAGATGGAACTGAGTTGTGCCATAAAGTATGGAAATTATCAGAGACTGAATTATTTAAAAATAACCTAGTATCAACTTGAAGGATCCTCTCTCTGACCCACCCATGCCAATTACGATAATTTGAGCATCAAGTGAAAACAATAACTGTAATTCATTAAGATACATCTAAATAAGCACCCAGAAGTTTCTAAAGATAATTTTTTTAAAAACTATAAAAAATTTTCACTGGTCACCCCTAGAAGTTACTAAGACACCATCTTACTTATCTGAAAACTGATGAAGTGTTTTTTTAAATTAAGTATTTATAAGACCAGAAACTATAAAACTCCTAGAAGAAAATATTTTTGAATCTGTCTTCTACTACAAAGGAAACAAAAGCAAAAATAAATGGGACCATATTAAAAGCTTTTACACAGCAAAAAAAAAAAAAAAAAAATCCCAACAACAACAACAAAAAAAGTTCTACTGAATGGGATAAGATATTTGCAAATGATATGACTGTAGAAAATTCTTCAAGAGATGGGAATATCAGACCACCTTACCTATCTCCTGAGATATCTGTATCCAGATCAAGAAGCAACAGTTAAAACTGGACATGGAACAAGAGACTGGTTCCAAATTGGGAAAGGAGTATGTCAAGGCTGTATACTGTCACCCTGCTTATTTAACTTATATGCAGAGTACATCATGAGAAATGCCAGACTGGATGAAACACAAGCTGGAATCAAGATTTCTGGGAGAAATATCAATTACCTCAGATATGCAGATGACCCCACACTTATGGCAAAAAACAAAGAGGAACTAAAGAGCTTCTTGTTGAAAGTGAAAGAGGAGAGTGAAAAAGCTGGCTTAAAACTCAACATTCAAAAGATTAAGATCATGGCATCCGGTCCCATCACTTCATGGCAAATAGATGGGGAAATGTAAACAGTGAGAGACTTTATTTTCTTGGGCTCCAAAATCACTATAGATGGTAACTGCAGCCATGAGATTAAAAGACGCTTGCTCCTTGAAAGAAAAGCTATGACCAACCTAGACAGCATATTAAAAAGCAGAGACATTACTTTGCCAACAAAGGTCTGTCTAGTCAAAGCAATGGTTTTTCCAGTAGTCATGTACGGATATGAGAGTTGGACCATAAAGAAAGCTGAACACTGAAGATTGACGTTTTTGAACTGTGGTGTTGGAGAAGACTCTTGAGAGAGTCCCTTGGACAGCAAGGAGATCAAACCAGTCCATCTTAAAAGAAATCAGTCCTGAATATTCATTGGAAGGACTGATGCTGAAGCTGAAGCTCCAATACTTTGGCCACCTGATGCAAAGAACTGAAGATAATTTTGAAAAGACCCTGATGCTAGGAAAGATTGAAGGCAGGAGGAGAAGGGGACAACAGAGGATGAGATGGTTGGATGGCATCACTGACTCGATGGACATGGGTTTGAGCAAGCTCCGGGAGTTGGTAATGGACAGGCAAGCCTAGCGTGCTGTAGTCTATGGGGTTGCAAAGAGTCGGACACAACTGAGCGACTGAACTGAACTGATGACTGATAAGGGATTAATATCTGAAATATATAAACAGCTCAAATTCAATATATAAAAAAAAAACCTGATTTAAAAACAAACAAACAAAAAAAACACACCTGATTTTAAAATGAGCAGATGATCCGAACAGGCATTTTTCCAGATATACAGATGGCTAACAGGCACATGGAAAGATGCTCACTATCACTAATCATCAGAGAAATGCTAATCAAAACCACAATGAGATCTCACCTCACCCAATCAGAATGGCTATCTTCAAAATGATCACATATAACATGCTGACAATGATGTGAAGAAAAGGGAACCCTTGTATGTTGTTGGTGGGATGGTAAATTGGTGCAGCCACTAAGAAAAACAATATGGAGGCTCCTCAAGAAATTAAATACAGAACTACCATATGATCCAGCAATTCCACTCCTAGGTATTTGTCTAAAGAAAACAAAAACACTAGTTCAAAAATATGCATGCACCCCAAAGTTCATAGCAGCATTATATACAATAGACAAGACATGGAACAACCTAAGTGTCCATCAATAGATGGGTGGATAAAGATGTGGTATACATACACAATGGAATTCTACTCAGCCATAAAAAAGAACAAAATTTTGCTATTTCTAGCAACATGGATGAACCTAGAGAATATTAAGTTTAGTGAAATATGTTAGAAAGACAAATACTATATGTTATGTTGTATGTGGACTCTAAAAATTAAAATAGTGAATATAACAAAAAAGAAACTGACAGGGACTTCCCCGGTGGTCCAACGACTAGGACTCTACATTCCCAATGCAGCAGGCCAGGGTTTGACACCGCTCATGAAATTAGACCCCACACACCACAACTAAGACCCTGAGCAGCTAAATAAATAAATAAAATTATTTTTTAAAAAAGAAACTGACTGACAGATATAGAGAACAAACTAGTGGTTTCCAGTGGGGGACAAATGCAGGGAGGGAAAAACAGGGGTAGGGAATTAAGAGGTAACAGACTACTACGTATAAATTAAATAAGCTACAAGGATGTATTGTAAGGCATAGTGAATACAGCCAATATTTTTAAACTACAAATGGAGTATAAACCACAAAAATTTTGAATCACTATGTTGTATACTTGAAACTAATATTATATATCAACTAACCTCAATTTTTATGAGGTTTAAATGGGGCGTCCCTGGTGGCTCAGACGGTAAAGCATTTGCCTGCAATGCGGGAGACCCGGGTTCGATTCCTGGGTTGGGAATATACCCTGGAGAAGGAAATGGCAATCCACTCCAGCACTCTTGCCTGGAAAATCCCATGGATGGAGGAGCCTGATAGGCTACAGTCCATGGGGTCGCAAAGAGTCGGACACGACTGAGCGACTTCACTTCACGTTACTAATATGGCAACCTGTAGGTAACAGGCCAATACACGCAGTATAATTAAGAGAACTGTTAATAAGTAGGTAATATATATGCAGATCTAGTAACCTCAATTTTAAAAATTAAAAATTCCTAAAGGACCTAACAGAAGCAGAAGAGATTAAGAAGAGGTGGGCAAGAATACACAGAACTATACAAAAAAAAGTCTTAATGACCCGGATCATCACTATGCTGTGGTCACTCACCTACAGGCAGACATCCTGAAGTCTGAAGTGTGATATAAAGTAGGCCTTAGGAAGCATTACTACGAACAAAGTGCTAGAAGTGACGGAATTCCAGGTGAGCAATTTCAAATCCTAAAAGATGATACTATTAAAGTGCTTCACTCAATGTGCCAGCAAATTCGGAAAACCTGGCAGTGGTCACAGGACTAGAAAAGGTCAGTTTTCATTCCAATCCCAAAAGAAAGACAATATCAAAGAATGTTCAAACTACCACACAACTGCACTCATTTCACATGCTAGCAAGGTCATGCTTAAAATTTTTCAAGCGAGGCTTCAACAATATGTGAACTAGGAACTTTCAGATGTACAAGCTGGATTTAGAAAAGACAAAGGAACCAGGTATCAAATTGCCAACATCCACTGAATCATAGAGAAGGCAAGGGAATTCCAGAAAAATATCTACTTCTGCTTCATTGACTACATGAAAGCCTTTGACCGTATTGATCACAACAAACTGTGGAAAATTATTCAAAAGATGGGAATACCAGACCACCTTACCTGTCTCCTGAGAAGCCTGTATGCAGGACAAGAAGCAACAGTTAGAACTGGATGTGGAACAACAGAGTGGTTCAAAATTGGGAAAGGAGTACGTCGATGCTGTATATTGTAACCCTGCTTATTTAACTTATATGCAGAGTATATCATGCTAAATGCCGGGCTGGATGACTCACAAGCTGGAATCAAGATTGCCTGGAGAAATATCAATACTCTCAGATATTCAGATGACATCACTCTTATGGCAGAAAGCAAAGAGGAACTAAAGAGCCTCCTGATGAAGGTGAAAGAAGAGTGAAAAAGTTGGCTTAAAACTCAACATTCAAAAAACTAAGATCAAAAAAAGGGCCAAAAAACTCATTTGAAAAAAAAAAGATGAGATGTTTGGATGGTATCACCAACTCAAAAGACATGAGTCAGAGGAAACTCTGGGAGATAGTTAAGGACAGGGAAGCCTGGCATGATGCAGTTCATGGGGGTTGCAGAGTTGGACACAACTGAGCAACTGAACAACAGCAAGCATTTCTCCAGCTTATCCACAACAAACTATTCAGGAAAAAAACAAACTATTCAGAAAAAAACAAACAGCTGACTTCAAGAACATATTATAAAGTCCAATTACTACATAATATGGTTGCTGCTGCTGCTGCTGCTGCTAAGTCGCTTCAGTCGAATCTGACTCTGTGCGACCCCAGAGACGGCAGCCCACCAGGCTCCACCCACCCTGGGATTCTCCAGGCAAGAACACTGGAGTGGGTTGCCATTGCCTTCTCCAATGCATGAAAGTGAAAAGTGAAAGCGAAGTTGCTCAGTCATGTCCGACTCTTAGCGACCCCATGGACTGCAGCCTACCAGGCTCCTCTGTCCATGGGATTCTCCAGGCAAGAGTACTGGAGTGGGGTGCCATTGCCTTCTCTGCATAATATGGTTAGAAACAACTAATTTGGAATTTGTTGTTGTTGTTGATATTTGGTAGGGATTTTTTTTTTTCTTTTGGAGGTTAATTACTTTACAATATTGTATTGGTTTTGCCATATATCAACATGAATCCACCACAGGTATTCACGTGTTCCCCATCCTGAACCCCCTTCCCTCCTCCCTCCCCGTACCATCCCTCTGGGTCATCCCAGTGCACCAGCCCCAAGCATCCAGCTTTAGTAGAGCTAAAAACCAATATTCAATAGAAGCTAATGCTATTAAGTGAAAGACTGATAGAAAACTTAGTAGTGTAGAAATGAAATTAGTATCTGAATCTCTAACTAATCCTAACATCACTGAGACAGGGCAATCAGTCATTTCTGCTTTGTGACATGGTAAAAAAAAGTATAAACACAACACTGCTTACCAAGTACCGGGGCCAAAGGCAATCAATTCTCTAGATCTAACTATCAATTCATAGAAAATGTGTGGCATAGAGATACAAGTTAAAAGATAAAATAATTAGCCAAATCCAGAATGTACAAAATTATAGAAGAGTTAAATTGGCATGGAGAAGAAAATGTTGGGAGAGGGACTCAACAGACGGAGAGACTCTGGAGACATACTAAGTAAATGCAACATCTGAGCTTTATTTGGGTCCTTATTTGAATCAACTGAAAAAGCCATTTTTTAGACAAACTGTAAAAATCAAACACAGACTTAAGTATTGGGTGACTATTAATTTTGTCAGGTGTGGTATGTTACAGATATTTGTTTTAAAACACTCCAAGAAAAAAAAAGTGAAAGAATAAAGTAAGTTTTAACAAAATATAGTTACTGAAGCTGGGTGAAGGTACATGGGAGGGTTGTTACCTAGTTTTAAGGTTGCATATGTTTTAAAGTTTTATATAATTTTTAAAAAATCACATAATATTCTGTAGACATCTGTATTGACAATCTGAGATATAAAACCAGTATATCATTGTGCCTTGCCCTTGAGTTTGTAATTCTGGTAAAAATGAAAGAATGGAGAAAATAAAAGAAAGAACAATGTAAGTACCACTCAAATGGAATATCATCTTTACAAATCGTGAACTACTAAGTTATGCTCTTAAAATTTATATAATACTGTACACATCAACTAGCCTTCCTCAGTGATCAGTGCAAAGAAATAGAAGAAAATAGAATGAGAAAGACTAGAGATCTCTTCAAGAGAATTAGAGATACCAAGGCAACATTTCATGCAAAGATGGGCTCGATAGAGGACAGAAATGGTATAGACCTAACAGAAGCAGAAGATATTAAGAAGAGGTGGCAAGAATACACAGAAGAACTGTACAAAAAAGATATTCACGACCAAGATAATCATGATGGTGTGACACTCACCTAGGAATGTGAAGTCAAGTGGGCCTTAGAAAGCATCACTACAAACAAAGCTAGTGGAGGTGATGGAATTCCAGTTGAGTGATTTCAAATCCTGAAAGATGATGCTGTGAAAGTGCTGCACTCACTATGCCAGCAAATTTCGAAAACTCAGCAGTGGCCACAGGACTGAAAAAGGTCAGTTTCATTCCAATCCCAAAGAAAGGCAATGCCAAAGAATGCTCAAACTACCACACAATTGCACTCATCTCACACGCTAGTAATGCTCAAAATTTTCCAAGCCAGGCTTCAACAATACGTGAACCATGAACTTCCAGATGTTTAAGCTGGTTTTAGAAAAGGCAGAGGAACCAGACATCAAATTGCCAACATCCGCTGGATCGTCAAAACAGCAACAGAGTTCCAGAAAAACATCTATTTGCTTTATTGACTATCCCAAAAGACTTTCACTGTGTGGATCACAATAAACTGTGGAAAATTCTAAGAGATGGGAATACCAGACCATCTGACCTGCCTCGTGAGAAATCTGTATGCCGGTCAGGAAGGAACAGTTAGAATTGGACATGGAACAACAGACTGGTTCCAAATAGGAAAAGGAGTTCATCAAGGCTGTATATTGTCATCCTGCTTATTTAACTTATATGCAGAGCACCTCATGAGAAATGCTGGCCTGGATGAAGCAGAACCTGGAATCAAGATCGCTGGGAGAAATATCAATAATTTTAGATATGCAGATGAACCCACCCTTACAGCAGAAAGAGAAGAACTAAAGAGCCTCTTGATGAAAGTGAAATAGGAGAGTGAAAAAGTCGGCTTAAAGCTCAACAGTCAGAAAACTAAAATCATGGCATCCGGTCCCATCATTTCATGGGAAATAGATGGAGAAACATAAAGCAGTGAGAGACTTTATTTTTGGGGTCTCCCAAATCACTGCAGATGGTGACTGCAGCCATGAAATTAAAAGATGCTTGCTCCTTGGAAGGGAAAGTTATGAACAACCTAGACAGCATATTAAAAAGCAGAGACATTACTTTGCCTACAAAGGTCCATCTAGTCAAAGCTATGGTTTTTCCAGTGGTCATGTATGGATGTGAGAGTTTGACTATAAAGAAAGCTGAGCACTGAAGAATCGATGCCTTTGAACTGTGGTGTTGGAGAAGACTCTTGAGAGTCACTTGAACTGCAAGGAGATCCAACCAGTCCATCCTAAAGGAAATCAGTCCTGAATATTCATTGGAAGGACTGATGTTGAAGCTGAAAATCTTACTTTGGCCACCTGATGCAAAGAGCTAACTCATTTCAAAAGATCCTGATGCTGGGAAAGATTGATGGCGGGAGGAGAAGGGGATGACAGAGGATAGATGGTTGGATGGCATCACTGACTCAATGGACATGAGTTTGCGTAAGCTCCAGGAGTTGGTGGTGGACAGGGAGGCCTGGCGTGCTGCAGTCCATGGGGTCACAAAGTCGGACATGACTGAGCGACTAAACTGTGCATCAACTATACCTCAATAGTGTGTTGTTAGTCATTCAGTTGTGTCTGACTCTTTGCAACTGCATGGACTGTTAGTTCACCAGGCTCCTCTGTCCATGGGATTCTCCAGGTAAGAATACTGGAGTAGATAGCTATACCCTCTCCAAGGGATCTTTCTGCCTCAGGGATCAAAACGAGGTCTACTGCATTGCAGGCAGAATTCTTTACCATCTGAACCACCAAGGAAGCCCTATACGTCATTAAAATATATATACTACAAATAAAATGTTTTAGAGAATAGAAAAATCAATTAATTTCAAATTGAACAACCCAAAACTTATGTGCAATAAAAATAGCTCCAGGAACAGACTAACATTACTAGAGTTATTAAATAGTTGCAGGAATAATGTTTACTCTAAAAAAAAAAATTTTTTTTTAGGATGTTTGTGCTTGTTTTGAATTTTCTCAGCTAGCCTAATAGAAAGACTAATTTTTCAGCCCTGGAGTTCACTGGCAACAGAACAGAAACTCCCAAAAGTCTAGACAATAAAAGCACACCTGTCTTGCCCAGTAAATTAATTAGGTGTTGACATACTATCTTAAAGAGGAAAACAGTGTAGATATACATGTAAACAAAATAGGGTTATCCACAAAGCTACGAAGACTTTTTAAAATGAAAGTATCTTCTCAGCATAGTGTACATAAATAGTTTAGAGAAAAAGAACGATCTCTACAAATGTGTTTAACTATGTCATAACAAATTTAAGCCACAAACCAACAATGTGGCTGCAATATTCAGTTCAGTTGCTCAGTCATGTCCAACTCTGCAACCCCATAGACTGCAGAATGTCAGGCTTCCCTGTCCACCACCAATTCCCAGAGCTTACTCAAACTCATGTCCATTCAGTCTGTGATGCCATCCATCTCATTCTCTGTCATCCCCTTCTCCTGCCTTCAATCGTTCCTAGCATCAGGGTCTTTTCCAGTGAGTGGGTTCTTTGCATCAGGTGTCATGATGGAGATATCACGGGTCATGGTGAAGAGTTCTGACAAGTGCGGTCCACTGGAGAAGGGAATGGCAAACCACTTCAGTATTCTGGCCTTGTGAACCCCATGAACAGTATGAAAAGGCATAAAGATATGACACTGAAAGATGAACTCCACAGGTTGGTAGGTGTCCAATATGCTACAGTGAAGAAATAACTCCAGAAAGAATGAAGAGACAGAGCCAAAGCAAAAACAACACCCAGGTGTGGATGTCTGGTGATGGAAGTCAAGTCTGATGCTGTAAAGAGCAATATTGCATAGGAACCTGGAATGTTAGATCCATGAATCAAGGCAAATTGGAAGCGGTCAAACAGGAGATGGCAAGAGTGAACATCAACATTTTAGGAATCAGAGAACTAAAATGTACTGGAACGAATGAATTTAACTCAGATGACCATTATATCTATGTGGACAATAATCCCTTAGAAGAAATGAAGTAACCATCATAGTCAATAAAAGAGTCTCAAATGCAGTTCTTGGGTGCAACCTCAAAAACGACAGAATGATCTCTCCTCGATTCCAAGGCAAACCATTCAGTATCACAGTAATCCAAGTCTATGCCCCAACCAGTAATGCTGGAGAAGCTGAATGGTTCTATGAAGACCTATAAGACTTTCTAGAACTAACGCCAAAAAAAGATGTCCTTTTCATTATAGGGGACTCGAAAGCAAAAGTAGAAAGTCAAGAGATACCTGGAATAACAGGCAAATTTGGCCTTGGAGTACAAAATGAAGCAGAGCAAAGGCTAACAGAGTTTTGCCAAGAGAATGCTCTGGTCACAGCAAACACTCTTTTCCAACAAAACAAGAGAAGACTCTACAGATGGACATCACCAGATGGCTGCAATATTAAATATTATTAAATCTCTGATAACAGGTTAAATTCATGCTCCTGCACTTGGTGTAAGTGAACACAGAATGACTACATGACAATCAAGATCTTGAGCAAATTAGAGAAACACTGTATTTGTAATTGAGTATATAACCTTTTGGGCTTCCCAGGTGGCACTAGTGTTAAAGAACCTGCCTGCCAATGCAGGAGACCAAGAGACGCAGGTTTGATCCCTGAGTCGGGAAGATCCCCTGGAGGCAGGCACAGCAACCCACTCCAGTATTCTTGCCTGGTGAATCCCCATAGACATGGGAGCCTGGAGGGCTACAATCCATAGGGTCACAGAGTTGGACAGGGCTGAGAAAAGCATCTATTTCTGCTTTATTGACTATGCCAAAGCCTTTGACTGTGTGGATCACAATAAACTGTGGAAAATTCTGAAAGAGATGGGAATACCAGACCACTTGATCTGCCTCCTGAGAAATTTGTATGCAGGTCAGGAAGCAACAGTTAGAACTGGACATGGAACAACAGACTGGTTCCAAATAGGAAAGGGAGTTCGTCAAGGCTGTATATTGTCACCCTGTTTATTTAACTTATATGCAGAGTACATCATGAGAAACACTGGACTGGAGGAAGCACAAGCTGGAATCAAGATTGCTGGAAGAAATATCAATAACCTCAGATATGCAGATGACACCACCCTTATGGCAGAAAGTGAAGAGGAACTAAAAAGCCTCTTGATGAAAGTCAAAGTGGAGAGTGAAAAGTTGGCTTAAAGCTCAACATTCAGAAAACAAAGATCATGGCATCCAGTCCCATCATTTCATGGCAAATAGATGGAGAAACAGTGGAAACAGTGTCAGACTTTATTTTTCTGGGCTCCAAAATCACTGCAGATGGTGATTGCAGCCATTAAGTTAAAAGACGCTTACTCCTTGGAAGGAAAGTTATGACCAACCTAGATAGCATATTCAAAAGCAGAGACATTACTTTGCCAACAAAGGTTCGTCTAGTCAAGGCTATGGTTTTTCCTGTGGTCATGTATGGATGTGAGAGTTGGACTGTGAAGAAGGCTGAGCATCGAAGAATTGATGCTTTTGAAGTGTGGTGTTGGAGAAGACTCTTGAGAGTCCCTTGGACTGCAAGGAGATCCAACCAGTCCATTCTGAAGGAGATCAGCCCTGGGATTTCTTTGGAAGGAATGATGCTAAAGCTGAAACTCCAGTACTTTGGCCACCTTGGCCACCTCATGCGAAGAGCTGACTCATTGGAAAACACTCTGATGCTGGGAGGGATTGGGGGTAAGAGAAGAAGGGGACAACAGAGAATGAGATGGCTGGATGGCATCACTGACTCGATGGACGTGAGTCTCAGTGAACTCCGGGAGTTGGTGATAGACAGGGAGGCCTGGCGTGCTGCGATTCATGGGGTCGCAAAGAGTCGGACACAACTGAGCGACTGATCTGATCTGAAGCAACTTAGCACACATGCACATACAACCTTTATGTGAACATAAGCTGATTACAGTTTTACATAAAATTTTCAGTTGAATGAAACCAAATGCTAACCTATGCTCAGTGACTGGTAATTTCTAAATATTTTCACTAAAATATTTCATATTCATAAAGAAAAGTTGGTATCTTCCATATTTGCAGTTACAAATCAAAACATTCCAATATAAACTTGTGCTTATCTAAAGATAAGTTACCTTCATTTTCTGTACTGGCCGAAACTAAGAAAAAACAACAGAATGAGGAGAAAAATTCCTTATTAAAAACATTATATATAAACTGTTTTATATAAAGTGTGCACTGATTAGAAATACAAAATCATAAATTTATTGAGGATTATTGTTTTAATCACACGCCCTAAAACATACCAAGATATTATAAGCGACTATACGCAGCATCGAGCTTTTAGCTTTTTGGTACTTGGCCATTAGGCCAACCAGAAAAGCATCTACTATCCAAACAGAAATTTATTCAGGAACCTTGAAATTTTTGTTTTATAGTTAATTCTGCTAAGATCAGCCAGAAATGAGTTTTAATCTAACTAAAGAAAAAAAAAAAAAGGTGGGGAGGCCTATTACCAAATAATTGAGTCTCTTTGCAGTAGTAACTATGTATAAACGAATATTCAGCCAGGCCCTGCAAATCTGTAGTACTATCTATGTATAATAATTTTCATCATTTTAATAAAGGATATACTAGATATTACTATATTAAATCTAAAGGGAATTTAAGACCTAATTATAACAGTGTAATTAATGGTTTTATTTTTTTATTAGGCTTCCCCAGTGGCTCAGCAGTAATCTGCCTCCTACAACACAGGAGACGTGGCAGGAACCATGGGTTCGATCCCTGGGTCAGGAAGATCCACAGGAGAAGAGATTCACTCCAGTATTCTTGCCTGGAAAACCTCCTGGACACAGGAGCCTGGTGGGCTATAGAACATAAAAATTAACAGAAAATCTCTCATGCTTCAGTTAAAATCTTTATAAGCATGTACTGGTTCTATAAAAAGTAATAATCATTTATTGCTTAAAATGACTCAAAAAACTGAAATAAAACTAAAACATCTCCTTTTTCTTACTTTTATCTTAAAAAGCAAAAATACACTAAAAAAATACATTGCCATTTCTAAAGAATCAATGAAAAATATTAAGTATTTAAACAAGAAAAATAAGAATTTAATTGGGTTTATAATCAACACTTTCATTCTAAAAAAGTGAGGTATTAAAAAAAGTGAGGTATTTCATATACTCACACCACAGTACCTTAACAAATGTTAAAAATATTCAATTAAATATCTAGAAATAAAAGATAAGGTTTAAATATTTTAAAGGACTTGTATTCTCATCAAAGATTAAATAAAATAACAAAAGCATAAAGATTTTTTTCAACTCCTCTAATAACCTGTTACTTTTGTTCCACTTAGTTATCTTCAGAGTAGAAAAAACTTTTAATGCAAATCTTTTTAAACAAAATAATGACTATAAAGATGGAGAAAGTTCACAAATTTGGATTTTACAGACCCAGAAATTTTCAAAACTTTGACATTAGCATGATATATAAAACCCCCCACTAAAATACAAGACTTTTCTCTTGGAAAACATAAGACAATATTGAAGAAATTAAGTGTATTTTAAGACCGCTTTCTCTGAGTTTGTCAGGAAACACAACTGTGATGTTTAAATTTCCTGGCTGTTAAAAATTCTTTTCAAAAAGCATCACAATTAAGTCAAAAATTTCAAGACCCCCCAAAATTTTTAATAACAGTAACTACTACCTTGATAACCTACACAAATCATCTCATCTTATGGACTTCCTCTACTTTCTTATCCATTTCTCATACATTATTTTTCCTTCCCTTTTTCTCAGAGCAATTTCTACAGATCACTGGTACCTGTCAGCTACACCCCGTTCAATCAGAATCTTCCTTGAGTTCTATCTCACGTCTAGAGCAACTCTGAATTCAGTAAGCCAGATGAAAAGCAACTGATCCCAAACACTGACTAAAAACCAAATACATTCTAGTATACACCAGTATGTTACATATCCCAACCCAGGTTAACAGTAAAAACAACTGAGCATTCAATACTTATTTGAGGGGCTTAAAGTTTTAATATCAGAACCTGGCCCTAGGCTTTCAACTTCATTCTAATCAAATAGTTAAAACAGGTAAAAATAAACTGAGTCACTGTATTGGACCACATTAACCAAGGCATAAAGTCTATTTAAGTGCAAAATGGTTTCCCAAGAGTGGTTTTTAATTCTCTCTTGGTAACCAATTTTCTATCAGATGTCTACCATTACACAACTGTAACAGCTTTCATAAAGTCACCAGTAGGAAATCACATTTCTTTCAGAAATCTACCTCCAACACTCACATCCTCCATATCAAGAACTAAATATAACCTCTTCCTCTGTCCCTTAAGTATTCCATTTCTTTCCCGAAGTAGAGCTTCTGTAAATATTGCAACATTAAGGAATAAATTTTAATGAATACAAATCAGAGAAAATGAAGGAACATTAGATTCCATTAAAGCTTTCCTTAAAAAAAAGTGTTTCCAAGTTATATTTTTAAATTCCCCTATGATTCTCTTTAAAAGAATGAACACAAAATTTCTCTGCTAATGACTTTATTCATGAATCTATAATGGAACTCAAAATAGAAAAGAACATGAAAAACTTCAGGTTAATATTTATCAACAAAATACATCAAAGAATATTTATTTTTTTATATAACTAACAAAAATCTCTAAAATGCACATGTGAAAATACAAATATATCACCTTGTGAAATTTCAGAGTACAAAGATCTGCTTAACATAGTTGGCCATAATAGCCTGATTATACTGATACATACATTTAATGCAAAAGAAATCAAACATAACTGAAAAATAAACATCACATGGTTAATCTTTTGGTAAAGTGCTACTTTCATATGGAAAAAAGGATTTGTGAAGATTAAAAAAATGTTCATGTTATACCATCATTCTCAAAGTGCCAAAATTTCTCAGTATTCACTACGTTCATCACATTTGTATGTCCCCAATGAGACCATATACATTATTTTGCAATTAAAAAAATTTTTTTGTTCACACATTATTTCCTGGAAGCTAAAATCACCACTCCATTGATAAATGAAACTTTTCACTCATATAAGACTGTTTTAGACACAATAATTCTTCATTGTTTTAAATATGATCTTTGGTTTAAAGCTGTCCTGATAGCCTTTCTAACTGGACTTTAGTTAGTAAAATATTTATAAAACAGCACAGTAGCTTCATTTGAACCACACAAGTAAATTGGATCAGTGGCCTAAACACAATGAATGGCACATATCAAGATGTCTAGAATGATGAGTTCCCCAAATTAGTAACGGACGTGGTCAATATTAAAGGAAATTAATGTTGCTGAGGAGTGGCTCATCTCTTTTCATCAAAGACCTCTATCAATTCATAACACTATTAGCTATTGAGAGAAAATTAGTTGGAAAAAAAATCTAACCTGAAGGCACACAGGTGCGAATCTTAAGCAGATAAATAAAACCAACTAAACTGCATACGCAGGCATGGGTATGTCCAAGCATATTACACACTTCTCTGCGTGAGGCTGAATACCATCATTACATATCTTCTACCATATAGGAAGCTCTATGCCTGTGTGTGTATATACCCTAGAGGTCAAACTAGCTGATGGGTTTTCCAGAAAAAAGTGAGACTTTAAATGATGCAAAACTTAGCCTTTCTTCAAAATAGAAGGTTTTAAATTAATAGCAAAGGAATGTAATAACAATGGAAACTGTAAGAAGCCATCAAGTTAAATCTCAGAGAGTATGAGATCAACTTCATAACTAAAGGCTGCCGATGATTTCTTCTCTCTCTCCTTGAATAATCAAATGCAAGTACCTTTTAGCAATGGCAGCATTCAAATCCCACAAAAAATCAAGTAGTGCGCCCTTAAGGAGCACCTCCATTGGCACAAACTGTAAAACCTGCTGCGGTGCCTCAGTGTTAACCAAATCTCTCAACAATTCGTTCACATTTTGCAGATACTGGAAAACTGGGTTTGGAAGATCCTGATAACCAACACAAAGCAGGACTGCACAAGTCTTCAGGGGCTCAGAGGATATGGGACAAGAAAATGTGATGAATCTAAAACAGCTGTGGAGTACAAATATCAAACCAGCCATAAACCTTGTAAAACAAGAAAGTATAGGCAAAATCATAACATCTCCTGTATGAAGCTGCTGCAAGGAATGTAGTACGCAGTCCAAAAATAATTGCTGGTAAGTGGGGTCTCCATCATGAAGCAATGAACAGCTAAAAGTCATGAGTGCAGCTGATTCCAAGAGTCGAACTTCCAATGGTATGGGCATTTTGATATTATGGAGAGCTGGGAAGCCCACTAGCAGGCACTTTATCTGGGTGCTGGGTTCTTTATCCTGATGATCCTGAAGGCACTTGGTAAGGCTAAACAACTCAGAAAATATCAATTCTTCAGAAAAAACGTGACAAGAACAACAATGCTTCTGTTTTGGCCTAAACTTAAGATCAAAATTCAAGGCTCCTCCTAATGACTTTTCAACTGATTCATTAAGAGCCTTTAAAATCTCACCATCACAGAAAGGAGAACACTTTACCTTTGGCAGTTTCTTTCCCTGTAAAACCTGCCATAAGTGACACTCAAGATTGAAAGCTGTCCCTTCCAAAAGAGAACTTTGCCCAGGATGATACGTAGCATGTTCTTCAGCCCAACTGTTAAAGTACCCTTTGGCCACCTTATCTTTCCAGGAAAGGGTTTCCAGCATTTTCCTTTCATTGTAGGTTTTAAAATATCTGCTTCTCTGCCCAAACCATTTTGTATTTGTACTACAGCCAATATTAGATTTTTTCACTAGCCAGTTATTTCTGGAAAGAGGCTTCAATTGAAACTTTTGCATGAAATACTGAACAGCATAGTCCCTTAAGCTATTCAGCTTTGCTTGTTCCCGTTTTCCCATGCACTCAAACAGACGAATGTTCTCAGAAATAGTCTCTAGTTGGTACTTATGAAAGAACGTGCAACATTCTTCATGTTTTCTAAGAAAAGATTCTGGAATCATGTGATGGGGAAAGAGAGCTTTCTTGGTCATTTCAGACCCAAAATTCAGCACCATCTTAGATAAAATAGGATAGATTGTCTCTCTTCCCTTATAGTAGAGACATACCACATAGACTTCTGAGTTTCCTGCCTTGCTAGTAGCTGGTTTGAAAACATGAACTTGATCAAAAGAACAGTTTAGTAGGTACATAAGATTTATGGAACAATGTTCAAACAAAGTAAACATCTTCAGAACAAAAGAGCCACCATTTCCAAGAGTCATCAGAGCAGTGACAGCTTCACAGTAATGCAAACAAGAGACTAAAGCTTCTTGTTCACCTGGGTTTCCTTGGCAATCAAAACTTCCATCTGCAGTGATCAAGTGAATGGTACCCATACTGTTTATGAAATTCTGAAGTCCAGTCAGATATTTCAAGGTCATGATATCACCAGTGTTATCTGGACCAAAGTACCAACAACGCAAGGTATTTGCAATAAGTCGGTCATCCATAATCATCGTAAGATTGTCATTTGCCTCATGGTAAGGATTCAGAGTATTAGCTACCCAATTCCAATCACAGGGGAATCGATGGGATTTTAAATAGTGATTGAGACTAGCTATAAAAGCTCCAGGAGCTTCACAAAGGTGTAGAGAATTCAGTTTTCCGTTCTGAAAAGCTTCCTGTGGAATAAGTGGAAAGCTGCACAAAATTTCATGAAACTTACACCATGCTTGAGTACAAAGTTCAGCATTTACAGATTTTCTCACATGAGAAATTATTTTCCCAGCTTTGTTAGTGAAAGCCGTGTGCTCATGCCACTCATCCAATTTCTTATCACTCAGTAGGTTTTTCACTTCATTTAGGGAGTTCTTCAAGTCAAGGAATGCACTGAATTCCGTGTGGTCACAGGTGAAAATCTCGCTGGGATCTGGTAACTGCCACTCATTATTAAGTGGTTTGCCATAAGAAAAGTTCTTGGCAAAGAGTTCAAAAATGTCAGCAAGAACATCTGGGCTGAATGTCTCAGGACTTGAACCCAGTGGTTGTTTTCTGCACTTACTCATTTTCAAATCAAATTAAAATCTAGAAAAAGAAAACACACAATTAAGTGAATCAAATTTTATTAGTGAGTGAAATCTAATCCACAGCAAACTGGATCACAATCATGACAAATCACATAAAATAGGTACATAATGTGAATACAATTCATTACATATTGAGGCAATCTGGAATAGAGAAAGAATAAAAGCACTGATGTCCAATAAACCTAGGCTCAAATTCCAGTGGCCATGGGTAAATAACTTTACATCAGTTCTTCTTTAAAAACTTGAGGTATTATTTTTTAAGATGAGGATGAAACATGTTAGCATACATGAAAGAACATTCATCAGTGAATGGCAGCTCCTATTACCAAAGTAACCCACCTAGTTCCTCCCCAAAGTTCTGAACCCATGGCTGAGACCACCACCCACAGGGACCCAAACACATGCTTAGAGGAAGATTTATCCTTTTGCTCAAACTATTAACAAATGACTTTTAGCTCTGTTTTTTAGCTCCCTCCAAATCTCACTTCCTTCCAGGAGACTCCAGCACCTGAACCCGGCACCAGTCCTGCTATGACTTTTCTGTCCCCACCCACTTAAACTCACCTATGAGGACTGCCAAATATGTCCTCTGTCCAGGTTTGACTCCTGCTAAGTCATGCACTTTGGTGGTACCAAATCACCTTTACAGGCCACCCACCAGCAAACACCCATCACCGTACTACTTGTCAACTGTGGTGAACTTGACAGGTTAGCCTCTCGCTCAACACTGAAACTGACCTACAGTTCACCCTGGTGTGTCTCTAAACTTCAGACTCCTGCCTCATATGATCGGTCAGACAGCTCCATGTTTATATTATAAAATATTATCTTTTTGTTGCCACAAAAACTTAATATACTTTGATAGAATAATTTTAAACTGAAGAAATATCCTTAATGAATATATAAATTACAAATAGTCACTCTACATTGTGTGCTCTAATACTGTCTAAGTAACCAAAAACATCTGTCCACTGGAAATGGAAAGGGGTGCAAGAGAAGGAAGCAAGGCTTAAGGGCATAGTGTTGGAAAAGTTCTAAATTCCAGCAGAGACAGCAATGAGTATTACATGGTACTTGCTGGCAGTGTTAATCAACAGGTGCTTCAGTTCATGACTTCTGTGTTTATTTAGCATATTCAATACATTCTACATCAGTATGAAGATTAACACGGGAGATAAAAGACAAGTGAGCACCACAATAAACAGTAACAAAAGAAGGCTGCATTCCATTAGCATTTACTTCATCCTCAAAATACTTTTTCATCCTTTTATATTTTGTTTAAATTACTTACAAGTCTGTCTGTGCCGTTCTGTGCTCAGTCGCTCAGTTGTGTCTGACTCTTTGCGACCCTATGGACTGTAGCCCGCCAGGCTCCTCTGTCCATGGGGATTCTCCAGGCAAGAATACTGGAGTGGGTTGCCATGCCCTCCTCCAGGGGATCGTTCAAACCCAGGGATTGAACCCAGGTCCCCTGCATTGCACGAAGATTCTTTACTGTCTGAGCCACCAGGAAAGCCCACGAGCTTGCAAACTTCCTGAAGTAACAATTATCTTAAGTCATTTCTGTTTGCCACCATATATTTACCCCAGAATTGTGGATAACAGTCACAATTACCTATTAATGTATTTTTCTTACCTTAGATCTATTTTTTTTTTTTTTTACTGTTAGAATATTTAGACAAATTTCTGAAAGAAGGCAAAAAGGAAGCATTTTCACATTCACTAAAATTTTAATTAAAAGTAAATGCACGAGTACTACAACAAGTTATTCTGTCCTAATTCACACTTTGCTTACTGGAAACTACAACTTTTAGATTTCAACTATATTCTATTTTGGAAAAAGTCTGACTTTAGTCATTAACTTCACATACCAATTAATGGCTGTAAGTAAGCTCTGAAATCTTACCTAAGCTAATAAGTAATTACTTTCACAGGAGAACAACTAAAGTGATTCAAACACTCCACTGTTCTTCCCACCTATACCTGTGGAACATGGACCAAAATTATATATTTATAATAAACTGTATATCATGTTGAAATGGAGAAGGCAATGGCACCCCACTCCAGTACTCTTGCCTGGAAAATCCCATGGATGGAGGAGCCTGGTAGGCTGCAGTCCATGGGGTCGCTAAGAGTCTGACACGACTGAGCGACTTCACTTTCACTTTTCACTTTCATGCATTGGAGGAGGAAATGGCAACCCACTCCAGTGTTCTTGCCTGGAGAATCCCAGGGCCAGGGGAGCCTAGTGGGCTGCCGTCTATGGGGTCACACACAGTCGGACACGACTGAAGTGACTGAGCACAGCATAGCATAGCATGTTGAAAAATGTTCAGGTTGATAACACACACCTTATCTAAACATTGTTTCCTACTACCAAATTCCCAGAATCCAACTGCTTCTCACTCACTCCAGCTACCAACTTTCTGATTAGAAACACCTGTCAACTCTCTTCTGAACTACTGACAGTCTTCTCACTCCTCTTTGCTTCTACCCTTGCCTCCACCATTCTATTCTGAAACACACCCATTAGAGCAACTTAGCAGCAGCAGCAGCAGTAGAGTAACTCTGAAAAAGCTAAGTTAGATTGTATGGCTGCTCTGCTCAAAACTGTGCTGCCATGGCTCCCCATTTCACTCAAAGTGAGTAAGTGCCAAAGTCTTTACAATAGCCTACAAGGCCCTTGAAGATGTCTGTTCTCCAGCCCCACCCCATGTCTAACCTAATTTTCTCCTACTACCCCTTTTTCTCACTGTGTTCCAGCCCCACAGGCTCTCTTGCTGTTCACTTAAAAGCCCAGACACACAGCAAGGGGAGTCTGGACAGTCAGTCCCTCCACCTGAAACACTCTTCCCTTCCCTTATCTCCTTCAAGAATTTACAGAAGTGTCATTTTTTCTAAGGAGCCTAAGTTGCCATTCTAATTTAAAATTGCATCTTCCATTAACAATGGTAAAGGTAAGAACTTTGCTGTTTTTTCCTATGACACTCTTTTCCTTCTAACATGTGAAAGTGAAAAAGTGAACGTGAAGTCACTCAGTCGTGTCCAACTCTTTGCGACCCCCATGGACTGTGGAGCCAGGCGCCACTGGAAATTTTCCAGGAAAGAGTACTGGAGTGGGTTGCCATTTCCTTCTCCAGGGGATCTTCCCGACCCAGGAAATGAACCGGGTCTCCAGCATATCAGGCAGACGCTTTACCGTCTGAGCCACCAGGGAATTTACTTATTTATGTTTACTATTTTTTATGTCTTCCCAAAACTACAACCTAAGCTGCAATGGGCAGGGATCTTTGTTTTCTTTACTCACTTATTAAGAAGTAAGAACTGTGCTCAGTACACAGAAAGCATTCAGTAAGTATTCATGGAATAACTAAAGAGGTTTTCCAGGCAAGAAGAGTGGGATGCCATCGCCTTCTCCGAAAGGGATATCAGACTAGCCCAAAAGCCGTGCCTCTGATCAGGTTCTGAATATAAGTCTTAGCTAAGGACTTCAACGTCACTCGAGCACCTCACATAAAACAAAAGCAAAAATGCATATGTTTACGAGATACAAGGAAAAAGTTTTCAGTATGATCCTCTGGAAAAGGTTCCTCTGTCCCTCTTATGAAGCACTCCATAGAGCTTTGTGGCATCATCATTCTGCTACGAGGGTCAGTTTTATCATCGTTGTTTTGCAGAATTGAGTAGGAAGTCATATACCCCTGCCCAAAGCCACGAAGGGAATACCCGCAAAATTCACCGGACTAACACAGTCTCATTAATAGTTGTTACTCCTCCAGTTAACACTTGCAAAGGAATTTTAGAAGAAGTGCCAACAGCTCCACCTCCTCACAGCAACAGCGAAAATAATGCCTAGGGTGTATCCAGCGCCTTACTTTGCGCCAGGGGCACCCCAAACCTCGTTTCCTCTAGGTGGAAATGAGTCTCAAGTTCCATTCGAGCGGCCCAGTCCCTGACCCGGCCCAAGCCTCTGCCTAATTCACTGTAAAGTCGAAGGAAGACCCGGGTTCAGAAAGTGGGCTTGGATTACCTTCGCTCACGCCCACCTCAGCCCCCAGAGTCTAGAGAGGCTGCGCTTCACTCGCTTTCCTCACTCAAGGAGGGCATTCTCCACTTCCACTCCTGGGGATGATTCCCAAGAGCATCGCTACTTCAGGTCTTCCGAGCCCCTGGCACGGGGATGGGAGGTGGCGCGCCGGAAGGTCGAGAAAGAGGAAGGAGCGGCCCTAAGAACACGCAGACCGGAAGCACACCTCCAGTCCGCGCCGCCGCGAGACGCCGGCGGACGGAGGCCCAAAGGCCCTAACACACGCACTGCGCGTGCGCCTCAAGGCTGAGCTGGCGTCCTACGTCAACGTTACGCACGTCGGCGATGCTCGTAAGAGACCTCTGCTCTCTCGGTTTCGTTTCTCCGCTGGGTGCTGAAGCTGGGAAGCGCCAGCCCCCCGCCCAACGGCCGCTATGGCAACTGCGCGCTCACCGAGCGTCCTCTGGCCCCGCCCCCCGAAGGTGGAGGCGTGGAATGGGGCGAGGACAACCTGTCCCAGACACGCTGGCCCCGCCCACCTGGGCCCCGGACGCCCGAGGTTCTCTCGTTTTGCTGTAGCATTTAGCTCTTAGCACTGGCTGAGTTAAAACTGGTGCTCAGAAGAACATGAGGTTAAAAAGCCAAACTAGGGAAACTACAAAAACACTGTTATCATAACATACATATATTTATAAACGAATAAGACAACCTCCCCGGAAAAGGAAATGGCAACCCACTCCAGTACCCTTGCCTAGAAAAATCCCATGGACAGAGGAGCCCGGTAGGCTACAGTCCATGGGGTCGCAAAGAGTCAGACATGACTGAGCGACTTCACTTTCACTTTTCACTTTCACAAGATAACCTCAAAGAAAAATGGGAGAAGATTGAACAGGCCATTCAAAAAGCAAAATAACCGATAAGGATATAGTACAAAGCTATTTGGGCTTCCTGATAGCTCAGTTGGTAAAGAATTTGCCTGCAATGCGGGAGACCTAGGTTCGATCCCTGGGTTGGGAAGATTCCCTGGAGAAAGGAAAGGCTACCCACTCCAGTATTCTGGCCTGGAGAATTCCATGGACTGTATAGTCTATGGGGCTGCAAAGAGTCAGACACAACTGAGTGACTTTCACTTCACAAAGCTATTTGACTTTAAAAAATAATAGTAATAAATAAGGTTTATTTTCACTCAACTTAGCAAATAGTTTAAAGATCAGAAATGGCTATAGGTGAGAATATGGAAAACAAGTTTACATATTTTGGGGAAGAGCAAAAACTGTTACTACCTTACAGAACACAAGGCCTTCCCTGGTGGCTCAGTGGGTAAAGAATCCGCCTGCAATGTGGGAGACCTGGGGTTCAATCCCTGGGTTGGGAAGATCCCCTGGAGAAGGGAATGGCTACCCACTCCAGTATCCTGGTCTGGAGAACTTCATAGACTGTACAGTCCATGGAGGAACAAAGAGTTGGATATGACTGAGCAACTTTCACTTTCACTTTTACAGAAGGCAAACTTTAAAATAACCTTGCACCTTAGCCCAGCAATTCCCACTCCTAGCAATTTAGCTTTAGAAAACAACTGACACTCATTTTGGGAAAAAAATGTTCATCATAGCATCTTAATAACATCAATAACAATACTGGAGCCTATTATACAAGGTGAAGTAAGTCAGAAAGAGAAAAATAAATATTGTATACTAACGCATATATATGGGCTTCCCTGGTGGCTCAGGTGATAAAGAATCTGTCTGCAAAGCAGGGAGACTGGGTTCGAGCTCTGGGTTGGGAAGATGCCCTGGAGAAGGGAATGGCAACCCACTCCAGTATTCTTGCCTGAAGAATTCCATGCACAGAAGACCCTGGCAGGCTACAGTCCATGGGTCACAAAGAGTTGGTCACAACTTAGCGACTAACACTACTATGCAGCCATTAACAGGTTATATATGCCAAAAGTGTCATATGAAAATAGGAGAATATAGAACTATATGTGGAGTTTGGCCCATTTATGTCATATATATACGTGTGTGTGTGTGTGTGTGTGTGTATACACATACAAATTTTACAACTCTTGCAGTATATGCATCAGTGGAGAAAAGTCTTTTCAAAAAAAAAAAATAGTGGGGCTTCCCTGGTGGTCCAGTGGTTAATAATCCACCTGCCAATGTAGGAGACATGGGTTTGATCCTTGGTCAGGGAAGGTCCCGCATGTGACAGGGCAACTAAGACTGTGTGGCACAACTACCGAGGCCCACACACCTAGAGCCTGCGCTCTGCAAAAAGAGGAACCACTGCGGTGAGAAGCCCCTGCTCGCCACAACCAGAGGAAGCCCTCACGCAGTAACAAAGACCCCATGCAGTCAAAACAAATAAATAAATAATCTTTTAAAAAAGGATGCTAGGACATTTGAATATCTGTGTTATATGGAAAAGGCTTTATCTGGACTCTTACTTCACATAATAAACAAAAACAGATTTCATTTGGATTGTCAATCTATATCTTAAAGATCAAACAATAACTCGTAGCAGAAAATGTAAGACAACATCTTCATGATCTTGAAAGAGGCAAAAAGTTTATAACAGGACAGAAAAGGCAATAATCATTATATATATATATATATATATATATATATATATATATACACACACACACACGAATTGACACTAAAATTAAGAATGTTTATTCATCATAAGACAGCACTGAGAGTGAAGGGGAAATATATATATATATGTATATTTACCATACACATATGTGACAAAGGATTGCATCCAGAGTATATATCGCCTAAAACAAATGAGAAAAGATGTCCCATTAGGAAAATGGGCAAAAGACCAGAACAAAAACTTCAAAAAGATGATATCCAAAAGGTCAATAAACATAAATACATGCTCAACTCCATTAGTCATTGGAGAGATGTAAACCAAACCCATAATGAAACAGTTACACACTGACTAGCTAAAATGAAACACTGAAAATATAACTGTTGGAGAGTTTCATGGGCAACCAATGCAAAGCTGTTTGGAAGAAAAAAGATCTTCCAAGATCTTCCTAACTCACCAGTTGGTTGCCATTTTTAGAAAAATTTTCCAGGTATAGTTTTATTCCAGAAAGTTCCCTTGAGCCCCTTCCCAATCAATCTCTCTCACCCCCAAGAAGCAAACATTGATCTGTTTTCTAACATTATATTTTAGTTTTGCCTATTCTAGATGTCATATATATTCTATCATTACAGTCTGAAATTTTAATTTCCAGCCCCTTTCCACTCACTGTAATTTTTTTTTTTTTTTTAGTATTGTAGGAGAGGAAAAAAACTTTCTTTTACTAGTCTAGGATTCTTGGCTTGGGCTCTGTAACAAAAGATAAATTAACAAGAGAAAAGCATATGAATTTATTAATGTTTTGCATGACAAGAGAGCCTTCACAAGGAATTGAGGATCTGAAAGACACTGTTTCTCACACTAGGTTTAAACCTCAGTGTTTTTATACTAGGTTTGATAAGAAGTAGAATGTCGTGGGAAAGTGTGACAAATGAGTCTGAGCTAAGAATGAAAAAGTTGGCTTGAAACTCAACATTCAAAAAACAAAGATTATGGCATCTGTTCCCATCACTTCATGGCAAATAGATGGGAAAAAGTGAAAGCAGCGACAGATTTTATTTTCTTGTGCTGTGATTTCCAAAATCACCGTGGACAGTGACTACAGCCGTGAAATTAAAAGACGCTCGCTCCTTGGAAGAAAAACCATGACAAACATAGAAAGAGTATTCAAAAGTGGAGACATCACTGTGCCAGGAAAGGTCTGTATAGTCAAAGCAATGGTTTTCCCAGTAATCATGTATGGATGTGAGAGTTGGACCATAAAGAAGGCTGAGCACCAAAAAACTGATGCTTTCAAACCGTGATGCTGGAGAAGACTCTGGAGAGTCCCTTGGACTACTAAGAGATTGAACCAGTCAATCCTAAAGGAGATCAACCCTGAATATTCATTGGAAAGACTGATGCTGAATCTCCAATAATTTGGCCACCTGATGCAGAGAGCTGACTCATTGGTAAAGACCCTGATGCTGGGAAAGATTGAAACCAAAGGGGGAAGGGGTGCTGGCAGAGGATAAGATGGTTAGATAGCATCACTGACTCAATGGACATGAATTTGAGCAAACTCCAAGAGATAGTGGAGGACAGAAGAGCTTGACGTGCTATGGTCCATAGGGTCACAGATAGTTGGACATGAGTTAATGACTGAACAACAACAAGAGTACTAAACTGGGGAAAACTTAACAAGGTATGTTTATCCAGATTCCTCTTGGAGTCCTCCCATCTTTGGAGAGAAGGATGTTTCTTTCTCCTAGGTATAGGGAGGGCATCTCTCACTCAAGGTTCTTATAACCTGCTTCAGAGCAAGGTCAGAATCTTTCCTGTGCCTACCATTTCTTACATTCCTTTAGCTTAAAATATTCAATATGCCAAGGCACCCTATTTAGGGGTAGTATGTTCGGAACCCTGACTATATTCATCCATGTTGTCTTCTGTATCTGTAGTTTGTTCCTTTTTATTAAGTAGTATGCCATTGTATGGATAGAATACAGTTTAATTTATTATTCTCCTACTGATGGACATGTGAGTTTTATTCCCAGTTTGGGGCTATTATGAATAAACCTGTTGTAAGCATTCCAGTGGGGCTTCCCTGGTGGCTCAGTGGTAAAGAATCTGTGCCAATGCAGGAGACATGGGTTCAATACCTGGGTTGGGATGATCTGCTGGAAAAGGAAACAGCGACCCACTCCAGTATTCTTACTTGGGAAATCCCATGGACAGAGGACCCTGGTGGGCTAGTCCATGGGGTCGCAAGAGTCACATGACTTAGTTACCAAACAACAACAAAGCATTCGAGTAAAGTTTTTTTTGTGAGCATATGATGCTGAAGCTGAAACTCCAATACTATGGCCACCTCATGCGAAGAGTTGACTCATTGGAAAAGACCCTGATGCTGGGAGGGATTGGGGGCAGGAGGAGAAGGGGACAACAGAGGATGAGATGGCTGGATGGCATCACCGACTAGATGGATGTGAGTTTGGGTGAACTCCGGGAGTTGGTGATGGACAGGGAGGCCGGGCGTGCTGCAATTCATGGGGTCGCAAACAGTCAGACACGACTGAGTGACTGAACTGAACTGAACTGATTTTCTGTACTCTTGGGTAAATACCTTTGGGTAAGTATCTAGCCATGATATGATTGGGTCATGAAGCAGATCAGGATTTCTCAACCTCAGCATTATTGTTATTTTGAGAATCATTGAGGAAGATTAAGAAACCCCCAAAGAGTTTTCCAAAGAGCTTGCACTATTTTATATCTCTACCCACAGTATGCAAGCATTCTGGTTGCTTCACATCCTTACCAACTTTCAGTGTTGTGAATCTTTTTTATTTTAACTACTGATGGGAGTTGGTTGCTTTTTACATCTGATCCTTAGTAAATATTAACTAAAAGCTATGGTTATTGCTCTTTCACGGGACCAAAGACTAGACAAAGGATATGTAATCCCTTAAACACAATCACCAAGTTCCTCAAGGTTTATGAATATCAGAAACATCCCAAACAAAAAAACTTATAGTGAGTCTGTTTTTACTAAAATAATCACAACATTAACCTTTTTTGAGTACGTAATATGTGCTAACCCCTGAAAATTGCCATTTTTCACTTATTCTTCTCAACAGCTATATGAGGTCAATATATGTATCATCTCCATTTTATAAACAGAGAAATCAAGGACCAGAGTGGTTAAGAAATTTGCTGAAGGTCATACAGTCAATTAGTTGTGGAGTCAAGGTTTGGACCTAGGTCGGCTGACTATAAGGCCAATCTGTTCCAGAGAGAATTCCTAGAAATTGCCTCCAGTAATTTAAAAACCATTTTATAGTCCACATTCATGGCCAGAAATGCTTATAGTAGGCCAGTAATTTTTTTTAAAGATGAGTTTTATTCATTTTGTCCTAAAAGCAGGAAGATGGATTGTTGCTAATTTGGAGGGAATAGATGAAATGTTACGCATGAATTATATTAATATTTAAAACTTTAAAGAATTGAAAGAAAATCACCAGGCCCTGTACTAATTTGCACATTTATATTAAAATGCACAGTTATGTGAATGCATTTAGTATCAACTTTTAAAAATATTTTTTAATGATCATACACAGTGTCTGAGTGCAAGCCAGGTACAGCTGGTTATTCTTTCCAGTTCCTAAGAGTTCTTTACGTCTTCAATTGGCATGATACAACATAAGTAGCATACAAGAATTAAAACAACTGGCTTCCCAGCCTCTACTCTGATTATAATTCTCTGTCAAAGCAAACAAAACATAAACTGCCTCTGTGATCATTTATCACCAATCGACTTGCTGAGTCTCTAATTACATCCTCAGATTATTCGAGGCGACAATGTACAAATCGTGGTTCCAAAACCCCAGAGGGAGTTTTCTGGGGTAATAGAAATGCTCTGTATCTTGATAGGGGATTTAGGTTAAGAGGTATATATATTTGTCAAAAGTCATCAAATGGTACAATTCAGATTAGCATTCCACTAAATAAAAATTTTGCTTTATAAAAAAGAGTCATAAACAAATATTGAGCTTTAGGTTAACCATTTGCATGATGAAGTGTTTAGGGGAGAAGTATATTATATCTGCACCTTACTTTGAAATGTACTACACAGAAGATGAGTTGGTGGATGAATAGAAGGATGGATCAATGATAAAGTTAGTATAGCAAAATGTTCACAACTGTAAAATCTAGGTAGTGGACACATAATTTTTTCAGCTTTTCTCTATTAAAATTTTTCATAATAAAATATTGAGGGAAATAGAGATTCGTATCACAAAAGACAAAAATGGCATCTCTTTCCATAAAAAAAACAAATAGAGGAACCTCCCTGGTGGTCCGGGCTTCCCTGGTGGCTCAGACAGTAAAGAATCGGCCTGCAATGCAGGAGACCTGGGTTCGATCCCTGGGTTAGGAAGTTCCCCTGTCAGAGAGCATGGCAACCTACTCCAGTATTCTTGCTTGGAGAATCCCCATGGACAGAGGAGCCTGGCGGGCTGCAGTCCATGATGTCGCATGGAGTCAGACATGACTGTGCGAATAAGCACAGCACAGCACCCTGGGGGTCCAGCAGCTAAGATCCATGCTCCCAGTGCAGGGGGCCCAGGTCTGATCCCTGGTCAGAGAATTAGATCCCACAGGCCATAACTAAGAGTTCAAATGCCACAACTAAATATTTCTCATACTGCAACTAGACATCCCTCATGCCACAATGAAGATCAAAGATTGCACATGCCACAACTGGGACCCAGTGCAGCCAAATAAATATTTTACAAATAAATATTTTTACATTAAAATAAATATATATATATTAAAATAAATATTTTTTCAAGCCAGGCTTCAACAATATGTGAACCGTGAACTACCAGATGTTCAAGCTGGTTTTAGAAAAGGCAGAGGAACCAGAGATCAAATTGCCAACATCCGCTGGATCATGGAAACAGGAAGAGAGTTCCAGAGAAACATCTATTTGTGCTTTATTGACTATGCCAAAGCCTTTGACTGTGTGGATCACAATAAACTGTGGAAAATTCTGAAAGAGATGGGAATACCAGACCACCTGACCTGCCTCTTGAGAAACCTGTATGCAGGTCAGGAAGCAACAGTTAGAACTGGACATGGAACAACAGACTGGTTCCAAATAGGAAAAGGAGTACATCAAGGCTGTATATTGTCACCCTGCTTATTTATCTTATATGCAGAGTACATCATGAGAAATGCTGGACTGGAGGAAGCACAAGCTGGAATCAAGATTTCTGGGAGAAATATCAATAACCTCAGATATGCAAATGACACCACCCTTATGACAGAAAGTGAAGAGGAACTAAAATGCCTCTTGATGAAAGTGAAAGTGGAGAGTGAAAAGTTGGCTTAAAGCTCAACATTCAGAAAATGAAGATCATGGCAACTGGTCCCACCATTTCATGGGAAATAGATGGGGAAACAGTGGAAACAGTGTTCGACTTTATTTTTCTGGGCTCCAAAATCATTGCAGATGGTGATTGCAGCCATGAAATTAAAAGACACTTACTCCTTGGAAGGAAAATTATGACTAACCTAAATAGCATATTAAAAAGCAGAGACATTACTGTGTCAACAAAGGTCAGTCTAGTCAAGGCTATGGTTTTTCCAGTGGTCACGTATGGATGTGAGAGTTGGACTATAAGGAAAGCTGGATGCTAAAGAGTGATGCTTTTGAACTGTGGTGTTGGAGAAGACTCTGGTCTGCAAGGAGATCCACCCAGTCCATCCTAAAGGCAATCAGTCCTGAATACTCATTGGAAGGATTGATGTTGAAGCTGAAACTCCAATACTTTGGCCACCTGATGTGAAGAGCTGACTCATTTGGAAAGACCCTAATGCTGGGAAAGATTGAAGGTGGGATGAGAAGGGGATGACAGAGGATGAGATGGTTGGGTGCCATCACTGACTCAATGGACATGAGTTTGGGTAAACTCCAGGAGTTGGTGATGGACAGGGAGGCCTGGCATGCTGCAATCCATGGGGTCGCAAAGAGTCGGACACGACCAAGCGACTGAACTGAACTGAAAGAAGGAGGAACTGGAAGGGAAAAGAGACTTTAATTTTTTCCTTAAAAGGCTGCTATTATTTGGGTAGAGGAAGTCCCAGCCTAGCTCAGAAAAATAACACAGGTGGAAAAACAGGCAAGAGGAAGGATGATTGCTCAAAAGGGATAGAAACTTAATAAGATTAAAATGCTATATAGGTAGTGTCTTAGTCACTTTAGGCTGCTCTAACAAATACCCTACACTAGGTATCTTAAACAACAGAACTTTGTTTCTCACAGTACTGGAGGCTGGAGTCTGAAATCAAGGTGCGGGAAGATTGGTTCCTGGTGAGGGCTCTCTTCCTGGCTTGCAGAAGGCTGCCTTCTCACTGTGTCCTCACAAGACACAGAGAGAGTGAGTCAGCTTTCTGGTCTCTTCATATAAGGGCACTAATCCCATCCTGGGGATCCCCACCCATCAACTCATCTAAACCTAGTGTTAGGTGCTCAGTCCTGTCCCTAAACCTAATTACCTCCCAAAGGCCCCATCTCCAAATAGCATCACATTGAGGGGAAGGGCTTCAAAATATGAATTTTGTGGGGATACAATTCAATCCACAGCAGGCAGTGAAGAACCAGAGTAAGCTGAGGTGCCAGAATTTGCAGCAACTAGAAATGGTCAAGAAGAAAAGAAATAACTGTTTGGTACTTACAGAGTAAGGGATGATAGAGGAATAGCCAAGCAGAAATATCGTGGAAGGAGTTTGAAATCAATGGGTGACTGAAGTTCAGGTGAGAAAATTAATCTGAGGTTAACTCTCAAGCTTGCGAATTAAGTAAGTACTTTGTTATTATTTATTATTAACAATCAATGTGATACTTAACTTAGAAGTGAGACCAATACCAAAAGTTATTAAAGCACTAACCCTGGGGATTCTTATTGTTAATAGCTCACCTAACACTGTCCCTACTTGGGCTCAATATGGCTTCTCTTTTTGAATGGTTAAGCCTTTATCAGCTCTACCATCTGAGTGTCTAGGTTAAAATCTTCACAAACAAGCTTTGTGACTTGGGGCAAGGAAGATCTCCAAGGGTCACGCTGAGGATTAACAAGTGAATATAAAGCACTTAGCGTAGGTTTTTGCACTTAGTATCTGATAAATGTTAGCTGCTCCTGGGGTGGGGGGGTGGGGGGAAATCTGTTCTTTTCTGGAAGATAGGGTACAGACCTTCCTTTTAGGATTTTCCTTCTTTCACTATTTCTTTTTACATTCAAAACCCATAACAGAGCAGGAGAGGAAAAGAGGGAGGGAGATGAAGGAAGAGAAAATGAAAACTGAGAAGACAATTGAGACCAAATTATTTCATATCTGTCACTGAGAAGCTGTCAAATGTATTCACTGTCTTTTACAATGTGGGCAGGTTTCAAAGAATGGAAAGAGGACCAGCTTTGTAAAATTAATGAACACACAAATCAGCATGGCTGCTGCTCAGAAACACAGAAGAGAATGATAAAGGCAAGTGGCAGAAGTTTTATACTGCCTTACCATTTGTGTAATGTTTAAAAACACATGAAAAAAATCTGCTTCACGTTTATTGATACAAATGTAGGGAAAATATAAAACCACAGAGGAGGAAGATGCACACTGTAACATTCAGAGAGTGGTAAGCTCTGGGAAGACAGAAGGGATGAGAAAGGCACAAAAGGGACCTCAACTGCATCCACAATGTTTTTACTCTTATTATTAAGCTCTGAAGCAGTGGCAAAATGCTAGCACTTCAAAAAATCTAAGTAGTAGATACACGGGTGTTATATTATTCTCATTACTTCTTTAAATGTTTGAAATATTTCCCAAAACTTTTAAGCATAAAAAAAGAGGACAATCTGCCTCATGCTTAAATCCATTCAAACTCCCACACACTGTAGAAATCCATTTGCTCAATGAAATCATATGTATGAATGATTTTCAGGAATGAGTATGCATCTCAGATTCAGTTTGAAAAGAGTATAATGAATCTATTAAAAATAGGTTATGTTTTGTGTTATGTTTACATTGTCAAAATAGATTTCAATTCTGATATCTGGGTTGAATTACACATATTACCATATTATTGAGTTTTTCTTGCATTTTATTTTACTAACAGTTGATAGTAATACCACATTACAATTTGGGGGTGCTTTGTAATTAACAAATCGATGGTGTATACTTTAAGATCACCCTGGGTTTCATCACGGGGGCAAATGATGATTGATGGTGCCTGCTCTGAATACTGTGTTGAGTCAGTTGTGAAACTACATCTGGGCCCTGCTGGACTGGCAGTGATCAGCTAGGCAGGGCAGGGTGTCAAGGGCAGGGTGGTAGAATCGGGGGGCCCTGTGTGTCCCACTGGTACTCCTGACACTTTCCTGATTCTCCTTCTGCCTCTCTCACTGCTCCTTCTGTTTCCCTTCACCTACCCTTTCTATCTTGGTGCTTCCAAGTACTCACCCTCCTTCATTCCCCTTGATCTCCCCTCAGCCTGCAAGAATCCCTGGCTGATTTCATCTTCATCCACAGCAACCCTCCATGTGATGAGTCCGTCCTCTTCTGTTTTCCTATGAAGCCTTCCCACATCCATCTGGGCCAGGTGAGACGCCTCCCTTCATCCCCATGGCATGCACAGAGCATTTATCTCTAAGTATGCCAGCTATTTGCTTACCCATTTATCTCTGCTATTGGGCTTTGAAAGAACAAGGCTGGGTCTTATTGATCTCTCTCTCCCAGCTTCTGGCACATAGTGAGCAATCGATAAATGTTTGTTAAATGAAAGAACGATTTAATGAATGGTGTCCTTATTTTTCAGAAAAGGAAACAGACTCAGAAGTTGGGATTTTCTCAAGGTTATCCTTCCTCCAAAACATTCCCATCTTTCCTCTAGAACAGAGGTTGACAAACATTTTCTGTAAAAAGGCCAGATAGTAAATATTTTCAGCGTTGTGGGCCATAAGGCCCCTGTCACAACCATTTAACTCTGATGTTACAGCTGGAAAGCAACCACAGACATAGCTGTACTGAAATGCATTTGTTACGCAAGCAGACAGGCGGCCAGATCTGGCCCATGGGCCACAGGTTGGGGACCTTGCTGTAGAAGATAGTAAGTAGACACTCCTATGTGTCTAGTTCCTTCACTGAACATCCTCTTTGTCTCATCCCGAATCCCAGCATCCTGATTCCATTTCCACAGTCCCTGCTGGACTCACATGAACAATCCCTTCACACCTCCAAGCCCAGGAGCTGAGGAAGGCTCATGAGAGAACCAACTAAGGAGGCGAGGAGCTTGTTGAAAATGACTCTCAGGAGACCTAGAGGAATCCAAGACCAACTGATCCACAACCTTCTTGATCACTCATTTTGAATCCCCTTTCAGTTCAGTTCAGTCACTCAGTCATGTCCAGCTGTTTGTGACCCCATGGACTGCAGCTTGCTGGGCTTCCCTGTACATCACCAACTCCCAGAGCTTGCTCAAACTCATGTCCATCGAGTCAGTGATGCCATCCAACCATCTCATCCTCTGTCATCCCCTTCTCTTCCTGCCTTCAATCTTGTCCAGCATCTAACTCAATGAAACTAAGAGCCATGCAGTGTAGGGCCATCCAAGATGAACGGGTCATAGTGGAGAGTTCTGACAAAACGTGGTCCTCTGTAAAAGGGAATGGCAAACCACTTCAGTATTCTTGCCTTGAGAACCCCATGAACAGTATGAAAAGGCAAAAAAAATATGATACTGAAAGATGAACTCGCCAGTTCGGTAGGTGCCCAATATGCTACTGGAGAAGAGTGGAGAAATAACCCCAGAAAGAATGAAGAGAGGCAGTCAAAGCAAAAACAACGCCCAGTTGTGGATGTGACTGGTGATGGAAGTAAAGACCGATGTTGAATCCCCTTAACATTTTGAAGAGAAGAGGTACATTTCTTGGGCTTCCCTGGTAGCTTGGATGGTAAAGCGTCTGCCTACAATGCAGGAGACCTGGGTTCAATCCCTGGGTCGGGAAGATCCCCTGGAGAAGGAAATGGCAATCCACTCCAGTATTGATGCTGGAAAATCCCAGGGATCGAGGAGCCTGGTGGGCTACAGTCCATGGGGTCGCAAAGAGTCGGACACAACTGAGCGACTTCTCTTCTACAGTCCATGGGGTCGCAAAGAGTCGGACACAACTGAGCGACTTCTCTTCACTTCACTTCAGTAGACAAAGAAGAATATGGAACAAACTCCCTTCTATTTCCCTGATTCCCTGTCTGTGTTTCCAAGTGACTAGTTTTTTTCTTTTCCAGAGACTTTGGACTTCTCCCATTCTTCTCGTATTTCCTACCCTATCATCACAGGAGATGACCTCACCTCCCCCCTCACAAATGAAACAGAAGCCATCAGGAGAGAACTCCTTCAGAATTCTGCCACTCATCCCAAACTTGTCTGTACCCACTCTCTGGTCTTCCTGTCATAATTCAATAGAAGTCTAAGACTAACCCCTCCTCTGTGTCCCAGGTCTTTCCTCCTTATCAGGGGACCTGATTCAATCAATCATTTCCCTCTCCTGTATCTCTCTCACTGAACTGCATGCCATAGGCACAGAGGAGCCTCTCCCCCGACCCTCTCTCCTGCTTCCATCAACATTTACATATGCATGTCTCTACCATCTTGAAAACAAGTCTCTCATACTCATGTTTTGCTTCAATCATTGTCCTATCTCTCCGCTACCTCCTTCATGGCCAAAGTTCTTGAAAGAGTTGTATGCTCATGGCTTTCACGTCATCACCTCCCAGTAATTCTTCAGCTCATGAAAAATGTGTTTCTCTTCTTTTATATGCCTTAAAGTCTCTCACTGAAGATCTGAAATAACCTCCATTATTGCTACATCCAACCTGGACTTCTTTGCCCTCATCTTTACTGAATTCCTGGCACTAATCAACCCTGTGGTCTTCCTTCTTTGAACATTCTCTTCCTGTGACTTTGGTGACAATGGTTTTCCTCCTATGCTCCTTCTTCCTTCAACTTCTTTGTGGGCTCCAGTACCTCCGGCTATGCATTATATGTTGGTGTCCCCAGAGTTCTCCACTAGGCCTTCCACTCTTCTCAGTCTACACGCCCCGCTAAGGTGGCTCATTGATCTCCAGGCAATCCTTAAATAAGCTGATGACTGTTTGAGTTACTCCTTTAACCCAGAGCTCACTGCTGAGGCTAGAGCCAGCTGGCCAACTGCTTAACAGAATTAGAATTGTCCCTCTTCTCTTTTATTTACCATATGCAGTCCCATCTTAAAAAGCATTATCCTTGGAGCATAGGGGATTTTTTTTTTTTTTTTTACAGCAGTGAAACTATTCTGTAGGATACTATAATGACCCAAGACATGATGCATGTCAAAACCCATGGAATTGTATGACACAAAGAATTAACCCTAATATAAATTAGAGACTTTAGTTAATAATATTGTACCAATATTGGCTCGGTTGTAGCAAATATACCACACTAATGCAAGATGTTAATAAGAGAGGAAACCCTGAGAAGAGGGGAGAGAGAACTCTGTACTACTTGCTCAATTTTCAGTAAACCTAAACTGCCTTAAAAAAATAAAATCTGTTAATTAAAAAAAGCATTACCTTGACCCCACCATCCCAACCGGTTACCTCCTCTTTTCTTTGCCTCAAATACAACAGCATTTCTTGAAAACTGTCTCGTAAATTCTCTCCAATCAAGCTTTCAACTATACAACTCCTCTGAAACAGCTCTTGTTAAGGTCACTTGTGACTCCTGCATTGCCAAAGGCGGGGGACAATTTTCAAGTCTCATCTTATTCTGATCTCTCAGCTACACTTGCCACAGTTCATCACCTACTTTTCCTGAACACCCACCCTTCCCTTGGCTTTCCTGACACCACCACCTTCTGGTTTACCTCCTTCCTCACTGACCTTCACACTTAGTATTCTTTGTTCATTTCTCCTTTCTCTTGATTCTTCACATTGAGATTAACCACAGCTCATTCCTTGACCTTCTCTACACTAATTCCCTGAGTGATCTCATCCAATCTCAAGCCACAAATATTACCTCTACCTCTATGATTCCTAGATCTATATCTCCAACCTAGATCTCTCTTCCAACCTCTAGTCTCTTATATACAAAACTAGCCACTCAGTACCTCCACTTGAATGCATCCTAGGCATCTCAGATTTCACTGAGATCCAGTTCCAGTCGCAAACACCTCTGCTTCCCACAGCCTTCCCCGTGTCAATAGATGGGAATGCACTCTTGCAGTTGAACAGGCCCAAACCTTGGTGTCATAATAAAAAGCTGATTCATTTCCTTTTACTATGCTTTCTCCATTTATGTCTTTTTATCATGGTTCCAAGAGTTTGTTTTGTTTTTTTTTTTTTCTCAAGAGGGCACCTAGGTGCAAAGTTTGAGCAAGCTTAAAAACGTCTCCTTTATTCTCAAAGGACATGTAGATTTTCTTTCCCTCATGAGCTTACAGAATTTATTCCATGATCACCTTGTAATTAGTGTCGCATTAGTTCTTCTCTCCTGACCTCTCTATTCATCTTGTGGTCTGTTAAATTTCATTTCTGAAGTAGGTGGGTTTTGTTTTGTTTTAAGCCTTGTCTTACTGAATCCATGTTCTTATTAATTTCCTCTGTAGACTTTTTTTGGGGGGAGGGGCAGTCCTTTATCTGTTTTATGCCCGCTGTGCTGTTGCGATCTAAATCAGGGGATGGTGGGAATTCTCAGCGTTTCCCTATTTATCACTCTCTGGGGGAAAGGGTGGTATAGAGGCTGCACTAAGTCTCACCAAAATCTGCTTTTCTTTTTTTTTTTTTTTTTAACTTTATAATATTGTATTGGTTCTGCCACACACCAAAATGAATCCGCCACAGGCACACATGTGCTCCCCATCCCCAGCCCTCCTCCCCCCGCCTTTTGTTGGATGCTTTTCAGTTTATAGCATGAGGATAAGCTCTCTCCCTGTTTGGTCATTGCTGGTAATTATTTTTAACTGGCTTATTTCGTTGAGTGACAGGCGAGAGTGATTCTGGCAGCAAAAAAGCAGTGTTTTTTCCATCGTGAGGAGACTGGTTATCTCACTCTACCATCCTTGGGGACAAGGTTGGGTGGGGGGGGAGACGAAATGTGATGAACCTAGCAGACGCCAGCCTTGTGGCAGTGGCAGGCCCGTTTCAAGAATCTTGGTATGTTTTTTCAAAAGGTATCTGACTACACCTCTCATTTGCTCTTTCTTCTGTTCTGTGTTTTCTCAGCCAGGAGTACTGTCACCCTTAACACAGAAAGGGATTCTGTGGTACTTGACAGAAAAGAGTGGGGACAGCAAAAATGGGTGAGCCAAGCTGCTCCCCACTCAGCAGCCAGCTCAGGAAGGAAAGGAGTCCAGCAGGGTGAAGGAGTGGAGATGAGAGGAGGCAGGCTGAGCCCCAGGCACTGTAATAAACCCACAGCATGGCAGAAGGAGATGCAGGGGGAAGCTGGGCCTGGGCAGTGGTCTTGGGATGAAGTAGAGGGGGAATGGAGGTGACATGGGTGGGAGATCTGAAAACCTGACATCTCCCACCATCACACAAAGTCCACAGCTGCCAGTGGGAGAAAAACAGCATCCCCAAGGAGTGATGAAAACATGGCAACTGAGCATTGGAGCTTGGAATTAATGAGCAAGTCCCATCAAACCTTTGACACAACGGGCTTTGGCTTCAGAAGGCAGAAACCTTTTAAGCACCAATGATCATCTCCCTGCTCTTCATCTTCGGGCTCCGTCTCGGTGATGGATTGCCACCTGCCTAGTGCCCTGGCATTTCCATGCACAGAATAATTGGTTGCAGAAGGTTGTTGGATGCCTTTGTGGGAAGGAAGCTGCAAAAACAAATTCTATCAACTCAAATATTTTTTGATATCTTGGAACTGTAGAGCACGAATTCTGTAATTTAACTTCTCCATGATATGAAATTGTTCTTTACCAGGAAACTGAAAAGAGTAAAAGGAAAACAGTCCTCCATATTTACCAGTTTAAAAGCTATTTGCTTTAAAGAGACTTGGGGGTATTTTATGTTCCTCTCTATATCATTCCTGTAAAGGGCACAGAATTCTCCACTTCTCTGAAGAAACTGAGGCAACCAATAACCCAAGTGTATAGAGTTAGCAGAGCTGTGAAAGCTCAGTAACAATAGCTAAACTTGGCTGATATTGCTGATATTAATATTAGAGAATGAATGAATATTAATATAACTAAACTCGGTGCTGGCACTGGGTTACTCATTTAGCCCTCCCAACAACCATATTACTGTTATGTCATTTCTACAGAAGAGAATGCAACTTGAACAGGTTCAATAGCTTGTACAAAACCACACAGCTGGCTCACGGTGAAGTTAGGACAAGACATGAACCTAACTGACCTCAGAGCCCCTCCAGTCACCACATTCCTAGCTGGTTATCTACCACTGCATAACAGACTAGTCCAAAATGTAGGCACTTTGGGGTGGATCTTCTGGAATGGTGGAGTAAAATTTAATGGCTAAACACAACATCTGTTATCTTACAGTTTCTATGGGTTGGGAATCTCAGCATAGCTGAGTGCCTCTGGCTCTGGGTCCCTCACAAAGCTATAATCAAGGTGTCAGCTGGGACTGTAGTCATCTCAAGGGAAAGGGAATGGGAAAGGATCTGCTTCCAAGCTCTCTCCCAGGGTTGCTGGCAGGATTTGGTTCCTTGCTGGCACTTGGCCAGTTGGCACCCTCAGTTCCTTGCCCCATGAATCTCTCCACAGAGCACAACATGGCAGCTTGCTGTACCAGAGCAAATAAAACAAGAACCAGAGAGAAAGAGTCTGAGCAAGATGAAAGTCCCAGTCTTCTGCAACCTAATTTGGGCAGTCTGTTCACTTTAGAAGCAATAGTCACCAGACCCAGTTCACATTCCAGAGGAGGGGATCACACAGAGGATAATTCCTGTGGATGCCAATAGTCACAATAACCACTGAGAGCCATCTCAGAAGCCACCTATCACTGTGTCCTTCTCCGCTAACTGCCGACCCCATCACTTACAGGGGCCGGCAAGATGGTAAGATTACATAACGTGACTGGGATCCCCTAGCCACCATCCAGAGATGCACCTAACCCAAACCTGGCCAATTAGATACTTTCCCCCAGGGATTCAGAATTATGATTCAGAGACTCTGATTAGTTTCTACTACAGCCTTGAAATGGACAGAAATAGGAGCTATGAGACAGCCATCTTTTGCTATGCTCGAAAATAAGCAGAGAGCCACATATAGGTATGGGAGTGGGGTGAGAGGAAGAAACCGAGAGATAGACAGACAGGCAGACAGACATGCAATGCTTCCTGGATTTGGAGAGGTACAATAAAAACCTTAGGTTTCTGTCACTCGTAACCAGGGGTGATAGTCATACTGTTTAACCACGGATAAGGCCCAAATGCCAACTAAGCCAGGGGGAATGCTCCATAAACATCTGGAACAGCCTCACTGCTGGACTCTGGTTGCCCAACAGCTCTTTCCCACCCACCCACACTGCTGCCCTCCGGGAGTGAAGCTGCAGGAAGGTGTGACCCAAGAACCTCAGGATCACCCGAGCGGGAGTCGCATGGCAGCCTAGCACAAACTTTGGTGTGATCACAGATTTCCTCTGTAGCCCACTGGGGAGTCAGTATCTCTTCCAGACAACTCACAGATAAATGTTTGTGATAATGTCAAGTGCATTCACTGTGATTCTTGGAATAACACACACCAGTGGCCTACAGACGGAGAGCCTCCATCTGATCTGTGTGAGGAGGGGTGAGATCCACTAGTGGGTAAGGGGATTGGAGGAACTTGCCACTCCCTCTAAAGCAGGACCCTGGAGCTCCCTGATACACTCCAGGGATCAGGAACCCCTCGACTGTTATCAGCAGTACTGTGGATATTCACAGGCATGTAGGTAACATCACATACTCCAATTACATGATGAAGACAAAATGAAAGAAGCCAAGCTTTTAGGGAAAGGGTCAGTTTTATTTTGATTACTTTTTAAATTAAATCAACTGAGAGTCAACAGAATCAGTGAATGCTCATGCAGCCTGATTCTGCTCAGGAACAAGGAGTAGACACAGCATTCCTCTCTCTAGACTGGGAAGACTTTCTACCTTGACTGCTCATCACCGCCCCCCACCCCACCAGGAGAGAGGAGCTTTCTTTCTCCATCAGGAATAAACGTCAGTGAATGCCATCTGAGCCAGTGAGGAATTGATCATGGCAGGAAGTTTTGTCCTGAACATTAAACCAAAATCTGATTTCCTTTTGAGATATCCTGCCGAGTTAAACTTTTACATGAGAGCTCATATAGTCATGATTTTTTCCCTACATCATATATTGTGGATAATTGCTTTGCTTCCTTGGTCAATGAAATATGAGGTAAATTGTTATAATTTTCAACAAAGATAGATTTATGCCCCTGTCTCACAACTCAGCATGGTGTGCACATTTCTTCCTTAAAAATAATAAGGTATACTTCGATGCACTGAAGTAGAGATCAATATTCATAATTACAAGTCACAGCTCACAATACAAATTTTCTTTGAATCAGGAATTTCCCCCTAGATTCCCTTTTGCTTAAGGTATGTTACTTTTATAATTAAAAAGGGGGGAATATATATGTAAACATAATTTTCTTATCAAAGCTTTAAACGAATCAATTGCAAAATCCTGCCTATGTTACCCACTGGACCTGCAGCAACCACAGGGTTCTATGCAGAGATGTCCTCTGGAGATTAAATTCACCATCACCAGGAAAACTGGGGGACTTCCCTGGTGGTCCAGTGGCTGAGACTCTGCGCTCTCAATGCAAGGCGCCTGGGTTTAATCACTGGTGGTAGAAATAGATCCCACATGCTGCAGCTAACGAAACTGCATGCAGTAACTAAGACTCCACACAGCCAAATAAATAAAAGTCAAAAAACAAAGGAAGAGTGGGTAGTATTTCTTGAGCACTCAATGTGTGCCAGGCACCATCCTAAACACTAGGCATACATTTGCTTTATCGTCAAAAAGCAACCCTCCCAATAACTATTATTATCTCCATTTTATGGGAGAGGAAATTGAGTCCATAGAAATGGTTCAGAAATTTGACCAAAGGTACACATTTAGTAATTGGCAGAGCAGGGATTTGGAACCAGGTCTGTTTTATTCCAGTGTTTACTCTGAACCACTACATATGATGCCTAAACTTGAGACTCTATACATATCAAGTTCTCCTAAGTACTCAGTAATATAGTTAGTAATCTTCCAAAGAGTAATATAGTTACTAACCTTTCAAATAGTCTCACCTAGCATAACCCTTCTTCTTCAACTGGCACACACAAAACTTTAAGTAACATATTAGTTAGCTATTGCTGCATAGTAAACATTCTCAAAACCAAGCAACATGAAACAACAAGTACTTGTTATTGCTCATGAGTCTGTACAGGCCAGCTGAGCAGTTCTCCTGGTGTCTGCTGGACATACTCAAGTAGCTGAGGTCAGCTATGGGTCAGGTAGGCAGTCCTGTTGATCTTAATTGGCCTCTCTCACACCACTGGGGGTCTATGGGCTGCAGCCCAGTCTGACGGCCTCAGCTGGGACAAGTGGCCTGTGCTCCATGTGGCCCTCATCCTCCAGGAATCCAGCCCAGTATTTTTCATACAGAAGTGGCAGGGTTTCAAAACAAGTAAGAGACTGCAGAAGACTACAAGGCCCCAGAGGCTTGAGGCTAACAGATGCCACATTCTAATGCCCAAAGCAAGACCCAAGGCGAGCCTGAGTCAGAAGAGGGCAGGGACTAGAAATTCTCAACCACAAAGGGTGTGTATACGGCGAGTCATGAACCAGGGCCATCAATGTAATCCATCTTCCACAATGAGTAGCTATGGAAACAGTAAACCTCCTATTTCAACACCAGTAGCAATACTGGCTGAATGCAGAGTATGTGTGGACTCTGTCACAACTGCTGTATTATAACTGCCCCTCATATGAAAGGAAACTGAGGCTTAGAGAGCTGGAGAAACTTGCTAGCAATACGACACTTCTGCACAAAGGACACAGCCTTAGCACTGGCTGGCTCTCTCCAACCACCTGGGCACTGAGCCAGAGGCTCTGGTAGCTTCTCTTCTTAAAAAGCATAAAGATTGATCTGTACCTGTCTGGTCCCAAGTGTGTATTCAAAGGTTAGCCCTTTGATTTTTTATCCTTTCTGTGGAGGGCCCTAGGAAATTGATAGGACCCGAGAGTCCACAACTCTGATCAAGCCCCTTCTCAGCTTACTATTCTGGCAGCTTTTGCTCTAATTCCAAAGTGCCCGTGGTGCCCTGGGGGCATAATAGCCTTCCCTACAACGGTAAATGAGATCAGTCGCGTTATTGGCTTTCATATCCTATGAGTTCACTGGAGGAAAGGACGGGGCTAGGGACCAGGCACTGCCTTCGGCCTTCATCTGCAAATGACAAATACTTAACCTGACCCTGTCTCTCGCACAGAATATTTAGGAGGACCCAAGGCAATGGCACCCCACTCGAGTACTCCTGCCTGGAAAATCCCATGGATGGAGGAGCCTGGAAGGCTGCAGTCCATGGGGTCGCTGAGGGTCGGACACGACTGAGCGACTTCACTTTCACTTTTCACTTTCATGCATTGGAGAAGGAAATGGCAACCCACTCCAGTGTTCTTGCCTGGAGAATCCCAGGGACGGGGGAGCCTGGTGGGCTGCCGTCCATGGGGTCCCACAGAGTTGTACACGACTGAGGCGACTTAGCAGCAGCAGCAGCAAGGAGCACGTTTTATGAAGATAAAAGGTCTGGGGATATGAGGCAGAGCAGAAGAGGTGAGGAACCCAAGCAGAAGAGGAGACAAAAGGAAAGCGGGTAGAATAGGATCTTGGACAAGAGAAAGGGTGGATTCATCCACCCAGAACCTGCCCAGATAGGCACAGTTTTAAGGCACAGAAACTCCTCAGACCCTTGTGTGAAAAGCAGGCAGCCCCTCACTCACAAGCAACACGTTGGCTGCACTGCCCCCTGCTGACCTTCATGTGTAAGAGCACAGACTCTGAACAGACTGAAAACAATGAACTTGGGTTTCAGAGACCAGACCACAGGTGTACCAAGGAACCTAGGAGGCCTTTCTGCCTACTCGGCCCCAAGGTTGCTTATTGGGCCTAGTTCACAATTTCCCTAACCCTTCTCCTTCCCAGGGATCCAGAGAATCAGCTTCTGTTCCCCTGCAGGTACCATCTACTCTAAATTGTGGCTATAATAGGGGACCCAGTCTTCCCAGCTTTTCCATTCTTTGCAAAGACAAAGCCCATGGGTCGTTATTTCTTTCCAGAGTTTTATTGCTAATCACGGTGGGGAAGTGGCAGGGGGAAAGGGTGGAGAGGGATGTCATACAGCAAAAAATTCAAGCATATTATTTTAAAAAAAAAAAAAAGAAAGAAAGGACTTGCCCAAGGTCACAGAGTTAGTAACAAGGGAGCTGGGATATGAATGCAGGCTTTCTGGTTCCAACACTTACCAGCTTAACCTTTAGGCAACACTGCCCTTACTACAAGTAATGAGCCTCATCTTTGTGGCTTGTGGGCTCTGGGACTTAGTGTGCATTTTAATCCCCAGTCTGCCTTTCTGTCACTTGCCATGTGTGTGAACTTGGACAGTATACTGAAATTCTTGAAGCTTCCATTTCTGCATCCATAAAATAGAAAGAAAAACAGAATCTACCTTACACAATTATGATAAAAATTAAATAAGATGATGCATATACAGCATGTTGCACAGAGCCTGGCAATAGCAAGCACTTAATAAATGATATTTATTCTTATATTTTTAAATTTTTTCAACTGTACCAAATACATTAACTATTGGAACAAATCTAATCTTTTACCCCCAGGCTCTGCCATTAACTCACTATATGACTGAGAGGTTATCACTCATTTGGCTCACAGCAGAAGTCTCTTTCCTATACTCCACACTCCTCTGTTGCCACCGCTAATGGACTGTTTTTCTCAACAGCTAGAGTAGCCCTTTAAAAAAATATATCAGATCACTTTGCTGCCCTGTTTAACACTTTCCAGTGGTTCCCAGCGCACAAAGGATGAAATTCAAAACACCCTGGCCATGACTTGCAAAATCATGCATGCTATAAGCACTGCATCGCCTCCCCTGCCCTCACTGTAATCCAGTCACGCTGGCCTTCCTTCTGTTCTTGAATATAACAGCTTATTCTCACCTTGAGGTATCTGCCAGAGAAGCAACCAGAAAATTCCTCACTTTGACCTTCGAAAGGCTGACTCCTCATTGCTCAGATCCCAATTCAAAAATTCACTGTAGAGGCGCGTTCCCTTCTGCCCAGGGCCGTCCCCTTGCCCAGGCCCTGTCTCACTACCTTGCTTTGCTTTGTTTCTTGGCTTTAAAAAAAATTCTCTTTATTGTGGTAAAAGTCACATAATATAAAACATACTATTTTAACCATACTTAACTGTGCAGTTCAACTCTCACCATCACCCACCTCTCGAACTTTTTTACTTTCCTAAACTAAAACTCTGACTCCGTTAAACTCTGCTGCTGCTGCTGCTGCTGCTGCTAAGTCGCTTCAGTCGTGTCTGACTCTGTGCGACCCATAGACGGCAGCCCACCAGGCTCCCCCGTCCCTGGGATTCTCCAGGCAAGAACACTGGAGTGGGCTGCCATTTCCTTCTTCAATGCATGAAAGTGAAAAGTGAAAGTGAAGTCGCTCAGTCGTGTCCAACTCTAGCCACCCCATGGACTGTAGCCTACCAGGCTCCTCCGTCCATGGGATTTTCTAGGCAAAAGTACTGGAGTGGGGTGCCATTGCCTCCTCAGCCGTTAAACTCTAACTCCCCATTTTCCCTCGCCACCTCCCAAGCCCCTGGCATCTACCAATGTACTTTCTGACTCTAAGAATTTGACTTGTCTAGGTGCCTTGTATAGGCGGAACCAAACAGCATTTGTCTGCACCTAGTGTATACTGGAATGCATTTTTAAGGTTAATTTAATATATATGTCCTACAAACAGATCGTACCTTCTTTCTCCCCTGTGCTCTACAGCAGGCCCTCACCAGCTGTCTACTTCATACGTAGTGTACCTATGTTGACCTTGATTTCCCAATCCATTCCACCCTGTCTACCTGGTTTTATCTTCTTCCCAGTGTTCATCACGACCTGAAACTATCTCATTTTATTTATGTATTTGACTGGCTTTCCCTCTGTATCACTCCATCAGAATGTAAACTACCAAAGAGTAAAGAAGACAGTCAGAACTCTTTCTGTTTTGGTTACAACTGTGGCCCTGTAGCAACACAAGCTCAGTGCCTGGCATTCAGTAGCTCTTTAAGACGAGAGACTGAATTAATGAACAACTGAAGGAATTAAATTAGCCCAAGATTCACTTATAAAACAAGATCTCTTAGATTCAGTGATATAGAAAGTTATTTCTAGCTCTAAAATTCCAAGACCCTTGGGGCATTCTGGGGTCCTGAGAGAATAGGGGAGAGAGAGCACTCTGTCTGGATTGTGGAATTCTAGGAGATGTTGTTGAGAATGGATGTTTGCCCAGTGATGGGAACGAGGTTTTAATCATCTTCCAGATAACTCAAACAGTCACCTTTTGTCCACATGTCCCTCAACCTTCTCTCACTGTAATATTTCACAACCTTAAGTTTAGCCTGCCTATCTTTTCTATATTCCTATAATCCCTATAATCACATCCTAGGACAAGCAAAGGGCACTGTAAGAAAAGACGGCGGTTGACATTGGCTGATAGGACCTTAGCCTCTGATCCAGAGAGCTTTGCTGACTCTCAGAGTTCTCATTTTATCAATATTTCCTTTTGAGACTGTTCCGTTTTATACCATCCAGGAACATGAAAACCCTTTTGAGACGGACCTGGGCTGTAGCCAAAATCTTGGCACTGAAACTGTCATGGTGGTGCTTGCCCAGATCAATTTTTAAATGAATCAATTCAACAAACATGTATTCGGCACCTGCCACGTGCAGTCAGAGGGAGATCGGAAGAGACAGCAGTACCTATCCTTATAAAGTATCAGTTGACCAACCACCGAAACTATGTCAGTGCTACTTGTCAACTCTGATAAAGATGATGGCAGAATGGTCTCCAGAATCCTGTATAGTAGGTAAGAGACTGCAGGTTGAGAGCAGAGTAATACATATAGATGGAGAACATAGAGTAAGAGATATTAACCCACATGGGACTTCGCTGGTGGTCCAGTGGTTCAGACTCTGCACTTCCACTGCAGAGGTTATGAGTTCAATCCCTCATTAGGGAACTAAGACTCCACAAGCTGCATATAGGGGCTAAAAAAATAAATAACTCACAGTGTTAGCAGAGTTCCAAACAACTTTCTATGTTTAACCATTTTGAAATCACTCTCATTTGATATTCTGCTTGTTTATGGAATCTAATCGGCATGTTTGATTGGAAGCTGAAGAACCATGGGGAGACAAGCCTACAGTGTCTACACAGGGAAAATTTCCTTTTTTAAAATCCTGCCTGTCATCACATGCTGGTCTCCTTGCCCACATTAATTTGTGATCATCTCTGGGGAAAGTAGGGAGGAGTTTACAGAAACAGAACAGAAGAGCAGAGAGAGACAGGTGAAGCCTCGGGCAATGCACAAAGCCCTGTGATAGGCAGTTCTGGAAGGGAGGAGACTGCATCAGCTTCAAGAGCAGATGAGCTTTGCCTTATTTTTCTTTGCTCATCTGACCAGGTACTCCATAAATGTCAGACAGAGGATGAGAAGAAGTAAACATGTTATTATGAAAAAAGAAGGGAGCCATCTGGTTCATATCAGAGGCCTGGACTGTAAAATATTGCAATTCCCAGGTGACCTTGGGGAAGCTTGCATTGGTATAACACCAGCCATCTATGAAGCTATGGTAAACTCCTTGGTTTGAACTAGGGGGTGTATTTACATGGATGGCAAATGCAGGTGCTCTTTGAACATGTGTGCTCTCTTCTTACTCTCTGGAGTTGGCTGTGTTCTCTCTGGCTGGATCATCTCAAAGCCAGCAGATAATCATGTGGAAGGTATGTTTTGCTGCAGGAGGCCTTGCTGTGTTTAGCAATCCCTCAAAACATAAGAGAAGCATTTCTCCAGATGGCAGGGTGATTTGAGTCAGAGGGAGGTGTCTTTGGCCATCAGCAAGGCTTAGTCCTTGGTGTTGGCCAGTCACGCATGGAGCATCTCACGCAGCTGTGCCCTGTGACAAGCCACCACAGTTCTGGGCCCTGGGCTGAGTACTGTTATTTGAACCTTCTGCTAAAAAGTAAATACTACACTGTGGAATTGATCTAAATTATTCAACTCTCATACTCACACATCTTAAGGAGAATGTTTTATTAAAAATCTTTGAAGTCAGAGAGGTCTAGACTGAATTTCAACTCCACCCCCTTGTAACTGCGCAACCTTGAGCAAGTTATGAAATCTCCTCGGGAATTCACTTATTTATCTTTAAATGGATATTAAGAATGATGTCCACCTCTTGCAAACAGGGTTACTATGAGGATTAAGGGACGTAACATAGGCAAAGCTCTTAGAACAGTGACTGACGGTAAGCAAGGGCTGTTTTCACTGCACAGAGTTCTGCATTGATAAATCTAGCCCTGCAGTCAGAGAATATTTTTCAAGATGGGAAAGAAGAGAAACCAAGCATAAAACTGCATCTCCTGGTGGCTAACTCAAGAGGTTTTTAGGAGGCCTTTTTTCACATATCAGATCTATTTAGTGGGCAGAAATCAGCACTGTGGACCGCTCCACTAACAGCAAATAGGGCAGAAGGTGCTGGCTTTGGACTTGCACCATCTATACCAGTCTTTTTAAAACTGCGGTTATAGCAAAATCAATACTAAAGGGTTGTGACCAGAATTTTTAAAAGAAAAGGATGAAATTTAAAAAGCACAGTGTATTTGCACAAAGTACTATTTCATGAATCCTGCATGTGTGTGTATACTGATATATATATATATATATATATTAATACTTACACACACGCATACATGTGTCAAAAGCTAGAAAACCACTGATTCATTTTTCTTTAGAAAAATCCATTCTCAAACTATTTCTGGCTTGACTGACTACTGGTGTCTCCCTTCGACTAAAGTCACACATGCCATTTCTCCTCGTCTAGCCACAATAAAACAATGACCCAACATACCACAACTTTGGAGAACTGAAGTTAGCACTCCAAATATCAAAGCTACTGAGTCAAAAATTCAGTCAGATATCTGGGGTTTGATATGCCTGATGCTAAATAATCAAGAAAACTATTTTTCTCCACAAGGCTGATAAACTGAGGAGTAGTCCCTAAAAGCTCATGAACTGGGGAGGCCTCACAAGATTTGGATGCTTCAGAATACCAATCTGGGTAACATCAACCCAGGAGAGACACTGGGAAGTCTGTCTTGGCTTCAGGCCACAGAAAAGCTTCCTGGAAAGCGTCTTGCCAAAGATCTCTTCTCATAAGCTACTCAGTGAAAGAACTGGGATAAATATCCTACTCATTAAATCCCACCTCTGTGGGGACAGGGGTGTTTATTTGTTTTACCTACATGAAGTCAGAGAGGAACTCCTGGGGAAATGAGAAACTTTCACTCCAGGTACAATGATCTTTCTCACTAAATATGCAGCTTTACTCCAATTAAATAAATAAATAGGCAGGTTTAGTCAGTCAGTCAGTTCAGTCGCTCAGTCGTGTCCGACTCTTTGAGACCCCATGAACAGCAGCACGCCAGGCCTCCCTGTCCATCACCAACTTCCGGAGTCCACCCAAACCCATGTCCATCGAGTCAGTGACACCATGTCAGTACAATCATGCAATGGAGATACAAAATCGCTGAGAGAGAAAAATGTACTTCTTTCTGATAAATGATTAAAGGGTAAATATTGCCATTACTTTCCAATGCTATGGTTTATGACAAAACTCATCTTCTTCCCATCTCACAATTATTCCCCTGATAAACAAGTTTTAAGCTTTTCTAAGTTTAGAAATACTGTTTTTCTCTGCCAGATCTGAAACGTAATATATTTGGAGGTTCATCTTGCCTTTTGATCACCCCGCCTCTACCTCCCTTTTCTAAAAGCACCTCTATTTCCTTCTGAGAACTTACTTCTTTTCTTTGAGATATAAATACCTGTGCCTAACACTCTGCTTCTCAAACTGTGTCCAGCTGACCGAAGCCTGAGGCAGTCAGGCACGCTCTGGATTTTATGTCCCGATCGATGAGTCAAGAGCCCGACCTTTGTGGGGTCCGTTCCTGGGCAGCATCAGGTGCTAACCGTGCTGGTGTCTCCGGCATCGCTGCACTCCAGATTGGCCCTGGCTCTGCCCAGCCTGATTCTTCAGCCTTTAAAACATTCTGTGAGCTCTCAGTTCCTTCCAATGAATGCCCCTTTGCTTAAACTAATTTTAATCAATTTCTGATGCTTGCCACTAATAGTTATATTCAAAAAATTTAGCAACCAACCCATTTGAACCAGATGCCATGAGCAATCAGGGCAGACAGCAGTCATAAGGAATGACTTATGGTCATTGACTGTTATGGTGTGTTCTGTCTGAAGATCAGCCCAGTTTGCAGCCAAAGAAGCTTAACAAAATATCAGGGCAATACACCCCACCATTCATGACCCAAGGAAATAATCTCACTCAGGAGAGTTACAAAGAAAAAAGGGGGGATCACAGGGTTGGGAAACTCTCCATGGTTCAGAGTAGGGATCTAATGACTGTCGAGTCAATGAATGCATGAATGAACTAATAGCTACCCAGAAAGAGATACAGGAGGAAGGTGAACCTGACCTATCGCTTACACACACTCAAAGCTAGGCATACTCTTCTTTCCTCACAGAAGGCTTTAGACATAGTGCATTCCACTAATGGCATGCAAAATAAGTACAATTAATACACGGACAAACATTTACAAAACTGTAACGCTTATGTAATTTTTCATACCTTATTGTTAGCTTCTATTCATGGCCAGTAATAATGGTTTCAGATTAAATGGTGGTGAGATAAACTTTCCTTATAAAATTAATTATTTAAGCAAAAATATGGGGCGTTTTTTAAATTGTGTAGATAAGAACACAGGTGGTACAAAGCTGTGATAAGAATCATGGCAATCTAAGAACACGTGGCGCATAGGAAACACTGTATTATACATGGTGGACAAAGAGCATACATTCAAGATCGAAACTTAAATCTTGGCTTCTTCTTGGTCTCTCTAAATACAGAAGCCCATCCTCTCTCCACTCGGGTGTCTGCAGCCACTAAACAGGGAATGACCATGCTGGTAGCGTTTACACATATGTCGTGAAGGGCAGCACCTAAGCTCAGCCACAAAGTGGTGCAGAAAATCTAAATACGATAGCAAATCAAGATCCCGAGTCCTTCACACAGTCCACTGAGCAGCAGTTGATGGTTACATGTTTTAGACAGCTTTGCCTTCGGGTGGATTCAATTCAGTGACCTAGACATTAAAGACTGGCTATGTCCCAGTTCCAAGTTTCTGAGTTGTGTTGTCCTGTTCCCGTGCTCTGACTGTTCCTATCAAAGTGGGCTCCAAAACACCAAAGAGTTTTCCTATGATATATTTCTTTCAAGCTTTTTACTTAAACAAGGTAGCTTTTAAAATTCAATAACACCCATATAGCTAAATGCAGGTTTATGCATGCATTCTCTGGGGATACTTCAGTAATTTCACTAACCAGAAGGCATATTTCAGAGAAATTATTCTTAAGTGGTAATAGTTGCAGGGCTAAAGTCTCATCTGAATTTTTAATAAGATCAAAGACTAGCAAGGATGAAATTGCATCTCCTAAACAGGGGCTATCAAGCTAGGTAATCCACTGGGTTGCCGTAAAGCAAAAATTGCAAACCAACAGCCTATAGGGTGAATCAGACCCACAGATGGGGGAGAGGGGAATGTTGGGGGCACAAAAAGGGGGAACAGACAGGGGAAGATTTATTAGAATGAGTTGCCTAGATCTTTAAATTGGCAGTTCTCACATAAAAATGTTAATTTTCCACCTTCTTTGGACAAAATACAAATATCTGACAACACTGACAATATGGCCTGGGGACCATATTCAGGAGGAATTCAGGAGTGGCTTCCTGCTTGAGGTAGGGCACGCACTTTTCAGTTCACCAGAGTCCCTGCTTATCCATTTTGTGCTACACCCAACCCCTCTGCCTTCCTTATAGTACCTGCCTGAGACCAGAAGACAGAAAAAGGTCACTGGTACTTTTCACCACAGAACTGGCCTCCTTTGTCCAAAGGTCTCAGGAAGGGGATGGTAAGTTTTGTGAGAGCAGGTGTCCACTGTGTCCATTTGCTATTGTAGCCCTAGCATCTAACATTTATCAGGTGCTCCGTATATTCCTGGGCTAGCAGGCTGGCTGGCTGGCTGGCTGGAGACATCTTAGGATCCACACTGGAGAAGAGGAACATCAGAAATTATCGCTTTGCTTATGTGGCTCAAGAGAAGTGTGGTGGCTCCATAGCCCAACCACAGAAAGGGTTATCAGCCCACACGGTGTCCACTGTTCTAAAAATTCTTCTGAAGAGGAAAGAAGCAAATGAAGGAAAGAGAAGAGGGAATTTCCCAAAGATTTAAGAGACAGTATATTGGCTAAGAGCATGAACTTTGGTTTAAAAAAAACCTGGATTTTAATCTTGTATCCACCATTCACAAGCTGTTAGACCTTGGCCAAGTTGCTTGATCTCTCTGGCCCTCAGTTTTCTAGTATTTTAAATAAGAATCATGTTTACCTTGTAGGGTTTTGTGAGTACCTGATAGATAGAGTGCCTGATGACTATGGACTGAGGTTCATGACATTGTACAGGAGACAGAGATCAAGACCATCCCCATGGAAAAGAAATGCAAAAAAGCAAAATGGCTGTCTGGGGAGGCCTTACAAATAGCTGTGAAAAGAAGAGAAGCCAAAAGCAAAGGAGAAAAGGAAAGATATAAGCATCTGAATGCAGAGTTCCAAAGAATAGCAAGAAGAGATAAGAAAGCCTTCTTCAGCGATCAATGCAAAGAAATAGAGGAAAACAACAGAATGGGAAAGACTAGAGATCTCTTCAAGAAAATTAGAGATACCAAGGGAACATTTCATGCAAAGATGGGCTTGATAAAGGACAGAAATGGTATGGACCTAAAAGAAGCAGAGGATATTAAGAAGAGGTGGCAAGAATACACAGAAGAACTCTACAAAAGAGCTCTTCACGACCCAGATAATCACGATGGTGTGATCACTGACCTAGAGCCAGACATTCTGGAATGTGAAGTGGGCCTTAGAAAGCATCATTACAAACAAAGCTAGTGGAGGTGATGGAATTCCAGTTGAGCTATTTCAAATCCTGAAAGTGCTGCACTCAATATGCCAGCAAATTTGGAAAACTCAGCAGTGGCCACAGGACTGGCAAAGGTCAGTTTTCATTCCAATCCCAAAGAAAGGCAATGCCAAAGAATGCTCAAACCATCGCACAATTGCACTCACCTCACACGCTAGTAAAGGAATGCTCAAAATTCTCCAAGCCAGGCTTCAGCAATATGTGAACAGTGAACTTCCTGATGTTCAAGCTGGTTTTAGAAAAGGCAGAGGAACCAGAGATCAAATTGCCAACATCCGCTGGATCACGGAAAAAGCAAGTTCCAGAAAAACATCTAGTTCCAGAAAAACATCTATTTAAACTGTGGAAAATTTTGAAAGAGATTGACTAGGCCAAAGCCTTTGACTGTGTAGATCAACAATAAACTGGACATGGAAAATTTTGTCCAAAGAGATGGGAATACCAGACCACATGATGCTGACCTGCCAGAGGGATCTTGAGGAGGGAACCTATACCTGTGGCGGCATTTTGATATTCAGGAGGCAACAGTAAAATTGAAGAATAAAAAAAAAAAAAAAAAAAAAAAAGAACTGGACATGGAACAACAGACTGGTTCAAAATTGGAAAAGGACTATGTCAAGGCTGTATATTGTCACCCTGCTTATTTAACTTATATACAGAGTACATCGTGAGAAACGCTGGACTGGAAGAAACACAAGCTGGAATCAAGATTGCCGGGAAAAATATCAATAACCTCAGATATGCAGATGACACCACCCTTATGGCAGAAAGTGAAGAGGAACTCAAAAGCCTCTTGATGAAAGTGAAAGTGGAGAGTGAAAAATTGGCTTAAAGCTCAACATTCAGAAAACAAAGATCATGGCATCTGGTCCCATCACTTCATGGAAAATAGATGGGGAAACAGTGGAAACAGTGTCAGACTTTATATTTTTGGGCTCCAGAACCACTGCAGATGGTGACTGCAGCCATGAAATTAAAAGACGCTTACTCCTTGGAAGGAAAGTTATGACCAACCTAGATAGCATATTGAAAAGCAGAGACATTACTTTGCCAACAAAAGTCCGCCTAGTCAAGGCTATGGTTTTTCCTGTGGTCATGTATGTATGTGAGAGTTGGACTGTGAAGAAGGCTGAGCGCCGAAGAATTGATGCTTTTGAACTGTGGTGTTGGAGAAGACTCTTGAGAGTCCCGTGGACTGCAAGGAGATCCAACCAGTCCATTCTGAAGGAGATCAGCCCTGGGATTTCTTCGGAGGGACTGATGCTGAAGCTAAAACTCCAGTACTTTGGCCACCTCTTGGAAAGAGTTAACTCATTGGAAAAACCCTGATGCTGGGAAATATTGAAGGCAAGAGGAGAAGGGGACGACAGAGGATGAGATGGCTGGATGGCATCACTGACTCGATAGACGTGAGTCTGAGTGAAGTCCGGGAGTTGGTGATGGACAGGGAGGCCTGGCGTGCTGCGATTCATGGGGTCGCAAACAGTCGGACATGATTGAGTGACTGAACTGAACTGAACTGATAAGATGGTACCTGCACAGCATTTAGCAGCTAGCAAATAGTAAATTCTCAATAAACACTGTAGCTATTGTCCCCAGTTGCTACTGAACCATTGTTTCTCTTTTCCACTGGATTATTCTCCTAAGAATAAAACACACAGTAATAGCTATTTTTAAAAGGGATAAATTTTAAAATCCTTCTCTTACAAACTTATAGTTACCAGGGGGAGAAGGATAGAGTGGGAATTTGGGGCACTGCTATATTTAAAATAGATAACCAACAAGGACCTACTGCTTGTAATAATGTAAATGGCAAAAGAATTTGAAAAAGAATACATAATGTATATGTATAACTGAATGACTTTGCTGTACACCTGAAACTAACACACCATTGTTAATCAACTATACTCTAATATAAAATTACAATTAAAAAAATACTTCTCTTGATCCACATTCCTCTCCATCTACTGCCCCATTTCTCCACTCTTCTTTAGAACAAAACTCTACAAAGCTATCCAAACTCAATGTCTCTGGGTTCTCTCTTCCCTGTCTCCTCTGAAGCGGTCAGGCTTTTTTTTGTCTCCATCACTTCCCTAAAAGAGTAGTGGTTAGGATTACCAATGACCTCCCCATGGCTTATATCCACTGATCAATTCTCAGTGCTCATTTCACTCAACCATCTCATCAATATTGTGAACACTTGGCACAACTGATCACTATCTCTTTCTTGAAAAATCTTTCCTCTTGCCTTTCTATCTCACTGGCCACACCTCACCTTCTTTGCTCACTCTTCATCTCTCGTTAATTATTTTTTGCTTGCTAGGAAGTTTCATCCAGTCTTGTAATTTTATGATCATTTCCACTATGATGAGTCTCAAACGTGCCTCTGCAGCCCAGATCCCTCCCTCGACTCCAGACCTCTATACAGAACTGCCATCTGTGCACACATCTCAACTTAGACATCAAATGAGAGGCTTGACATAAATATTACCAAATTTGAGCTCCTGGACTAGAAACAACAATGTCCCAGTAGCAACTAGCAGAACTGGTTTCTAGATCTTGGTAATACCATTCTTCAATAAAAGAAACCAGGGATCCTTGGAGAAATAGCTAATTCTAGAGACTAGGGAAGAAAATATACAAGATGAGCCTGGAGCATACTAATTGTAAGGAAATAATAACGATACGGATATGTCAAAAAGACACAGGAGCCAAATGAAAGAACTCTCAATGGCCAAACAACTTCAGCAACAAAATAGAGTAGTACTAGATTATAACCCAAAGTATACAGCAAAGTGTACGTGAACCGTGAACTTCAGATGTTCAAACTGGTTTTAGAAAAAGGAGGAACCAGAGATCAAATTGCCAACATCCACTGGATCATTGAAAAAGTAAGAGAGTTCCAGAAAACATCTATTTCTGCTTTATTGACTATGCCAAAGCCTTTGACTGTGTGGATCACAAAAAGTGAAAGTGAGAGTGAAAAATTGGCTTAAAGCTCAACATTCAGAAAACAAAGATCATGGCATCTGGTCCCATCACTTCATGGAAAATAGATGGGGAAACAGGAAACAGTGTCAGACTTTATATTTTTGGGCTCCAGAACCACTGCAGATGGTGACTGCAGCCATGAAATTAAAAGACGCTTACTCCTTGGAAGGAAAGTTATGACCAACCTAGATAGCATATTGAAAAGCAGAGACATTACTTTGCCAACAAAAGTCCGCCTAGTCAAGGCTATGGTTTTTCCTGTGGTCATGTATGTATGTGAGAGTTGGACTGTGAAGAAGGCTGAGCGCCGAAGAATTGATGCTTTTGAACTGTGGTGTTGGAGAAGACTCTTGAGAGTCCCGTGGACTGCAAGGAGATCCAACCAGTCCATTCTGAAGGAGATCAGCCCTGGGATTTCTTCGGAGGGACTGATGCTGAAGCTAAAACTCCAGTACTTTGGCCACCTCTTGGAAAGAGTTAACTCATTGGAAAAAACCCTGATGCTGGGAAATATTGAAGGCAAGAGGAGAAGGGGACGACAGAGGATGAGATGGCTGGATGGCATCACTGACTCGATAGACGTGAGTCTGAGTGAAGTCCGGGAGTTGGTGATGGACAGGGAGGCCTGGCGTGCTGCGATTCATGGGGTCGCAAACAGTCGGACATGATTGAGTGACTGAACTGAACTGAACTGATAAGATGGTACCTGCACAGCATTTAGCAGCTAGCAAATAGTAAATTCTCAATAAACACTGTAGCTATTGTCCCCAGTTGCTACTGAACCATTGTTTCTCTTTTCCACTGGATTATTCTCCTAAGAATAAAACACACAGTAATAGCTATTTTTAAAAGGGATAAATTTTAAAATCCTTCTCTTACAAACTTATAGTTACCAGGGGAGAAGGATAGAGTGGGAATTTGGGGCACTGCTATATTTAAAATAGATAACCAACAAGGACCTACTGCTTGTAATAATGTAAATGGCAAAAGAATTTGAAAAAGAATACATAATGTATATGTATAACTGAATGACTTTGCTGTACACCTGAAACTAACACACCATTGTTAATCAACTATACTCTAATATAAAATTACAATTAAAAAAATACTTCTCTTGATCCACATTCCTCTCCATCTACTGCCCCATTTCTCCACTCTTCTTTAGAACAAAACTCTACAAAGCTATCCAAACTCAATGTCTCTGGGTTCTCTCTTCCCTGTCTCCTCTGAAGCGGTCAGGCTTTTTTTTGTCTCCATCACTTCCCTAAAAGAGTAGTGGTTAGGATTACCAATGACCTCCCCATGGCTTATATCCACTGATCAATTCTCAGTGCTCATTTCACTCAACCATCTCATCAATATTGTGAACACTTGGCACAACTGATCACTATCTCTTTCTTGAAAAATCTTTCCTCTTGCCTTTCTATCTCACTGGCCACACCTCACCTTCTTTGCTCACTCTTCATCTCTCGTTAATTATTTTTTGCTTGCTAGGAAGTTTCATCCAGTCTTGTAATTTTATGATCATTTCCACTATGATGAGTCTCAAACGTGCCTCTGCAGCCCAGATCCCTCCCTCGACTCCAGACCTCTATACAGAACTGCCATCTGTGCACACATCTCAACTTAGACATCAAATGAGAGGCTTGACATAAATATTACCAAATTTGAGCTCCTGGACTAGAAACAACAATGTCCCAGTAGCAACTAGCAGAACTGGTTTCTAGATCTTGGTAATACCATTCTTCAATAAAAGAAACCAGGGATCCTTGGAGAAATAGCTAATTCTAGAGACTAGGGAAGAAAATATACAAGATGAGCCTGGAGCATACTAATTGTAAGGAAATAATAACGATACGGATATGTCAAAAAGACACAGGAGCCAAATGAAAGAACTCTCAATGGCCAAACAACTTCAGCAACAAAATAGAGTAGTACTAGATTATAACCCAAAGTATACAGCAAAGTGTACGTGAACCGTGAACTTCCAGATGTTCAAACTGGTTTTAGAAAACGCAGAGGAACCAGAGATCAAATTGCCAACATCCACTGGATCATTGAAAAAGTAAGAGAGTTCCAGAAAAACATCTATTTCTGCTTTATTGACTATGCCAAAGCCTTTGACTGTGTGGATCACAATAAACTGTGGAAAATTCTGAAAGAGATGGGAATACCAGACCAGCTGACCTGCCTCTTGAGAAACCTGTATGCAGGTCAGGAAGCAACAGTTAGAAATGGACATGAAACAACAGACTGGTTCCAAATAGGGAAAGGAGTAAGTCAAGGCTGTATATTGTCACCCTGCTTGTTTAACTTATATGCAGAGTACATCGTGAGAAACACTGGGCTGGATGAAGCACAAGCTGGAATCAAGATTGCCAGGAGAAATATCAATAACCTCAGATACGCAGATGACACCACCCTTATGGCAGAAAGTGAAGAAGAACTAAAGAGCCTCTTGATGAAAGTGAAAAAGGAGAGTGAAAAAGTTGGCTTAAAACTCAACATTCAGAAAACTAAGATCATGGCATCCAGTCCCATCATTTCATGGCAAATAGATGGGGAAACAGTGGAAACAGTGGCTGACTTTCTTTTTGTGGGCTCCGAAATCACTGCAGATGGTGATTGCAGCCATGAAATTAAAAGATACTTACTCCTTGGAAGGAAAACTATGACCAACCTAAACAGCATATTAAAAAGCAGAGACATTACTTTGCCAACAAAGGTCCGTCTAGTCAAGGCTATGGTTTTTCCAGTAGTCATGTATGGATGTGAGAGTTGGACTATAAAGGCTGAGCGCCAAAGAATTGATGCTTTTGAACTGTGGTGTTGGAAAAGACTCTTGAGAGTCCTGTGGACTGCAAGGAGATCCAACCAGTCCATCCTAAAGGAAATCAGTCCTGGGTGTTCATTGGAAGGACTGATGTTGAAGCTGAAACTCCAATACTATGGCCACGTGATGCGAAGAGCTGACTCATTTGAAAAGACCCTGATGCTGGGAAAGATTGAAGGCAGGAGGAAAGGCGACAACAGAGGATGAGATGGTTAGATGGCATCACCGACTCAATGGACATGAGTGTGGGTAAATTCTGGGAGTTGGTGATGGACAGGGAGGCCTGGCATGCTGCAGTTCATGGGGTCACAAAGAGTCGGACACAACTGAGCAACTGAACTGAACTGATACAGCAAAAATCCATGAGTACATACTAACATAAATGACTGAATGAATAAGTAAATTGAGGAGATTAGCTAAATGCAGAAGAATTTACAAATAATTTATGAAGATACTCTGTCCTCAAGGAGGTGGATCATAACATTTCTTAAGTGTAGATTGTACAGAATGACTTCCTTTCAGAGAGTACAGCCTGGAAAAGGTATAAGAAAGTTGCTTTGTCGTAGAGAAGCCTGAGAAACACCATTTTATCCAGATGATGATCAAGTTTAACATCAACATGATAATTCATGTTGGTAGAATGTACTCTTGGTGTGATATGATAAGAAGAGCACTCTAAGGTCTTACTCCAAATAAATCACAGCCTTAATTATGAGGGGGAAAAAATGAGACAAATCCTAGTGGAGGGATATTCTACAAAATACCTGACCATCACTCCTCACAACTGCCAAGTTCATTTTTCAAAAAACCCAACAAAGGAAATGTTGAAAAACTGACACAGAGAAGCTTAAAGACACATGACTGTTAATGTTCTATGATACCCTGGATGGGATCCCAGAACAGAAAAAGGGCATTAGGTAAAAACCAAAGAAATCTGAATAATGGATGGACTTCAGTCAACACTAATGTATCAATATTGATTCACTAATTGTGATAACTGTATACTAATATATAATACAAATAAGGGAACCTGGGTGTGAGGGGATCTGTAGTATCATCACAATTTTTCTATATATCAAAAACTATGCTAATGTCAAGAGTTTATCAAAAATTAAATTCTCCCACAATAAAATACAGTCCTTCTCATCTCAATAAATGGAAGGTCCATTCTTTCAGTTTCTCAGGCCAAAAACCATCATTGAGCCCATTCACTTCTTCTCACATAGCACCCAACATCAAAGCGCACCCCCATATCAGAGCATTCTCACTTGATAATCCCTCCACCTAGACTGCACTTCCCTGGGACCACAAAGCCTCTTCCTCCATATCCTTTAAGTTTCTGCTCAAACATCAACTTCATCAGTGAGGTCTTCCCTGAAGAGATTGTATAATAAGAGCAGAGCCCACCATTGCATACCCTCTCCCCCTCAAACTGCCTTACTTTTCTTCATAGAATTCTTTACCAGGAGGAATATGCATGTACAGCTATTGCTCCATTCGGGTGATGAACAAACTGAGTCTCTAAAAGATGAAGTAATTTTCTTAAGGTCACAGCTAACAGGCGACAGAGGCTGGATTTGAACCTAGACGTGCTGGACACTGAAACTCACTGTCTCGATCACCATACTACACCCACCAGAGACAAGGAAATCTGCCTGTGACAGGACAAGAGATCAGGTGACCCGTCCATGCTCAGTGAGGAGAGTGTCAGGAACACCCAGGTGCTGGTTTCTTGAGCTCACACTTGTCTCGACTCCTTGTACAGCTGATGTGAGTTCTCAGAGTTTCCTGCAGAACTTCATGACTAAGTCATTCATTACAGCATTGTTCATATTTTCATTCATTCAGTGCTTATTCAAAGTGCTGAGGATGTGCTGCCAAATGATTTATAACTGGAAAATGTTCCCAGTAGGTCTGCTTTGCCATAGAGATTCAGGAGTAGACAAGTTGACTATAGCATTCCCTTCCAGCTTTGGGTCTGCTGATCCTAGGTGCTCCTGAAACCGATCCGGTGGTCAGTAAAAGCTTCTGAGTGATTGACAGGACAGACAGGCCCCAGGCTGCAAATGCCTGGCTGGTCACAGCGCTCAGTCCTTGACCGAGGCTAAGGAGTCTTGAAGTAGTCCTATGGCGCTCCCTGTAGTGTCTCCAGGAAGTTTTATTATGGTCCAGTTAGCATATTCTATAAAGACCTCTTAAATCCAGGCCTTCGTCCTACAGCTATGACTCTGGGACAGCTGCCCCTACTAGACAGTGGGGAAGAGATAATGAAGTCACACTATGGGCTGGAATCCGTGAAAAAACCGCCAGTTCGGTGCTGGCAGAATGATAACTCCATCTGCTGCCTGCTTGTCCTCCAGGGCCAGGGCAGGGGCCATCCTGGGGGGAGTCACAGTGCTGGAGGACAGCAGCGAGTTCAAGAGCTAGTGCAGGCAGGGCATGGCAGAGAAAGGCTTCTGTGGTTCTAACCAATTTACTCTTATTGATTTTCAGATCAAAGGGGTTTAGCTCACAAATCAAAAGATGCTTCTTGCTCCCTCCTGCTAAGTCTGCAGCTTCTCCTGGAACCTCACCAGTCCGCCTCTGGCCTTGATCAGCCCGGATGCCTCTAGGTTAGAATGGCACAGCGCGGGCAGGAGCCTGAGGATGATCTGGGCCACATCAGTCAGCTTGCCCGGGGTGCTGCTCTGAGGTTCTGGGCAATGACGTCAGCAGCTCAGCAGCAAGTGTTGGGAGTCTGGGTCCTGATGGTGTTCTACTCACTTGGTTTACAATCTTTTCCAAGTCATTTTAACTCTCTCAGGCCCTCTTTTTCCCAAAGGGGAAAGTGAAGTCGCTCAGTCATGTCTGACTCTTTGCGACCACATGGACTGTAGCATACCAGGTTCCTCCGTCCATGGGATTTTCCAGGCACAGGTACTGGAGTGGGTTGCCATTTCCTTCTCCAGAGGATCTTCCTGACCCAGGGATCAAACCCAGGTCTCCCATATTGCAGGCAGACGCTTTACCACCTGAGCCACCAGGGAAGCCAAAGGGGAGTAAGAGCCATTCCAGCCTGATAGTTAAGGAACAAGGGCTTCAAAATCAAACAGAACTGGTTCAAATCCCAATTCCGTCTTTTGTGACGTCAGATAAGTGAACTCAGCTCTCTAAGCCTTCATTTCTTCATGTGAAAACTGGGTTTCCAGCAGCTGGGACCTCTCATAATGCAGCCCCCCAGAAAAGAAAAGCAGATAGATGGGAGTCAGCCCCCATTCTCAGGCCCTGACCACCATCTCTGGACTTTTTCTATGTGAGAGAATGAGCCCTTATGTTTTAATCTGCAGTTTGTTTTCAGCTTTTAGAAGATAGGAAGGAGTCATACCACTTGACGGGTTTAAAATTCTGCTCAAAGGTCTAGCATCTGTGCAGGTTATCCCCACCCTGAGCCCTGACCTGAGCCTCATTTCTAATGGCCTTCCGATCAGCTGGAAATAAGCCTGGGACCAGTTCACCACCCTTATTGGTAAGTAGTAACTAAGGTTCCACCTGTGCCTTGGAGCTAAGAGGGAATGGGAGCTCCTCCCCCTGAAGCTTCCATGGCCCAGAAAATCTGCAGGGAGAGGACTGCTCTCTCCTGCCTCAGCTGGGAACATTTCACAGAGGAGAAGTTAGGCTAGTTCCCAAAGAATCAGCAGAAATTCAACCAGCAAACAAGGAGAAGGGGCACCAGCGAAGGGAGTGAGGTAAGCCAAGGCTCAGGCAGACACTCTGGAGAATGATGGACCAGCACTGGTTACAGGCTGCTTTGGAAGTTACACCAGATTATTCAGGCTTTATTGTACAGCAGCGTCCCTCTGAGAAGTTCAGTGGTGGATAATTACTTTTTAAAAAATTGCCTCAAGTCAGAATTGTTAAGAGCGCAATCATAATTTTGTAAAAACATTAATTATATGTATATGCATGTAACACAAAGATCATATATAATACACATAAGTTTTTAAAAGACTGGAATGAGCTAAAAATAGCTAACATATTGAACATTTATTATGTCTAGATGTTCTTCATGCATTATTTCATTTGATCCCCATGACATCTTGCCAAGGTAAGTATTATTATTATTATTATTCCCCCTTTGCAGAACTTTAATCATTTTCCCAGTTTTTACCTTTAGTATAAGGCAAGGGCCAAGATCTGAATCTGGCTGGGTCTGTTTAACTCCCAAGTCCACTTCTTAACTACCAAGATCAACTCCTTCTAAAATGATTCCCACCAAAATGTCAACCGTGGTTACTTTCAGAAGGAGTGATCATAGGTGGCCTGTCTTTTTCTATTTTGTACTTTCCCTATTTTCTGAATTTCCTACAGGCAAAATATATTGTTTTTATATTTATATTGTGAAACACTACACATCTAGAAAGATATAAATTTGCAGCTTAATGAAGAGCAGGATAAACACCCATGTGACTGCTCCCTATGTCTGCACCCCAGAAGCCCACCATGACCTTTCTGATCCCAGCCCCCTCCTTCCTCACTAAAACTAACCACTCCCCTCACCATCTTATTGTTCACACACTTGTTTTTCCTCTAAATCACCACTTGATCATGTATCTCTAAACAAACATAGCTTCAAGCATTCTTTTTGAATTTTATATAAATGGAATAATATCTTCTGTATTCTGTTATGTCTAACTCCTTTTACAAAACATTATGCTTTTTACATAATGTGCTATTTAATAACACAGAAGAACTGTACAAAAAAGATCTTCATGACCAAGATAACCACGATGGTGTGATCACTCACCTAGAGCCAGACATCCTGGAATGTGAAGTTAAGTAGGCCTTAGGAAGCATCACTATGAACAAAGCTAGCGGAGGTGATGGAATTCCAGTTGAGCTCTTTCAAATCCTGAAAGATGATGCTGTGAAAGTGCTGCACTCAATATGCCAGCAAATTTGGAAAACTCAGCAGTGGCCACAGGACTGGAAAAGGTCAGTTTTCATTCCAATCCCAAAGAAAGACAATGCCAAAGAATGCTCAAACTACCGCACAATTGCACTCATCTCACACACTAGTAAAGTAATGCTCAAAATCCTCCAAGCCAGGCTTCAGCAATACGTGAACAGTGAACTTCCAGATGTTCAAGCTGGTTAGTTTTAGTGAGGACAGGGAGGCCTGGCATGCTGTGATTCATGGGGTCGCAAAGAGTCAGACACGACTGAGAGACTGAACTGAACTGAACTGAACTGAATATTAAGAATATGTTATTTTAAAATAGATAATAAGAACATACTATATCGAAAAGGGAACTCTACTTAATGCTTTGTGGTGACCTGAATGAGAAGGAAGTCCAAAAGGAAGGGGCTGATTCATTTTGTTGTACAGTAGAAACCAACACAACATTGTAAAGCAACTATACTCTCATAAAATTTAGTTAAAAAAAAAGAATATGTTGTTTTTAAAATCTGAAAAAAAAAAAAAAACACAAATTTGCATTACAAAGTATTTTAAAGCTGGAATCACATAGTGTCTCCAGAGCCTGACTTAGGTGAGCCCTTAGCAGTGATATCTACTAAGTAGGACCATAGTGCCTTAAAAATAGGATTTGTTCCCTTTAAAAGCCATGGCCAGAGAGAAGAGGGACCATGACCCCTCAGTTCCCTCTGCGCACGCTCCCGGCTGCCCTCCCACCAGGCCAGTTCAGCCAGCTGCTCTAAATGGATTATCCAACTCACTGCCATGGTTTTCGAATCACTGCCTGGGTCACCAGTCATGTGTCCCCCTGCCCGGCAGGCACTGGGACCTCTGGGCAGAGGGCAGTGCCTATGCTGTGTGGAGGCGCCTGGACTTCTCTCTTGGAGGACAACCTAAGAATCCTCTGACTTGGGAGATATGTGGGATCCCCTCTTCTTTCTTCTCCTACTCCTTCTTTTCAATTTAAAGCAATTTTTTGATGGAAATTTTCAAACGTATGTGAAAGTACAGAGAATTATACAATGAATGCCCATGTAACTAATGATCTCTGCATATCCAGTCTTCTTTTTTTTCTATACCTTCCCCTAATTTTCCCCCATTCCTACTGAAATATTTTGAAGCAAACCCAAGAGTTGTCTTTTGTGAATACTTCAGTATATACCTTTAAATGATAAAGCCTCTTTTTAAAAGCATAGCCAAAACACAGATACTATCATAATTGGCTTAATTTCATCAAATATCAAACAGGTCTTCAAATTTTTCCAATTATTTCAGAAGTGTTTCCTTATAGTTGTTCTGCTCAAACTAGGATCTAAAGTTCCACATGCTGCATTTGGTTGAAATGGCACCCCTTCCAGTGTTGAAATGGGATTTGGAGACTAAAAAATGAGTCTGAGCCTTGCATTGCTATGGGATTGGTCATTATTCTAGGCTTCTGGGGCTTACAGATGTAAGAAACACAAATAGTGTGCACGTGTGTGTGTGTATTTTAAGAGAAAATATATCATAAATCTCAAATATTTCCAATTCAAATTTTATTTTTTTTTAATTTTATTTTATTTTTAAACTTTACATAATTGTATTAGTTTTGCCAAATATCGAAATGAATCCACCACAGGTATACATGTGTTCCCCATCCTGAACCCTCCTCCCTCCTCCCTCCCCATACCATCAAATTTTAAATTACAGAATTTTTCCTTGAAGTGGTACACTTACATTTGTATCTTTTCTCATGCTGAGAATCTTGGTTTCTAATAACATCGTTACTTATTTGTTTTACTCTGTGCATGGCAGAAAGTTTTGAACAATAATTATTTCTGATGATATTTTTACTGAAAACACTGGAAGATCTATTACTTTAGTTGTTTTGTTTTTAGGATATATTCGACTGGGTATATACAATTATTGTATTTTAAAGGTCCTATGAAATAACTCATCTTTGTGCGCCTCCAGCTTGGTACTCAATCAGATTCCAATGCTTCATGTCTCTTTCAATATTCAACTACGGGTATTTTCATTTTTCAGTTACTTCGGGGCTTTTTCCCCATTTCTTCAGTTCATTTTGTTCTGTAATCATGTACAACATTTACATTGTTTCCAAGTCAAATGCACAGAAAATGTACATCCTGAAAAATTCTGCTTTGGACCCTGTTCCATCTATTTCCTCTCCCTTTATAGGTAACTAGTTTTATTACTATTATCATCATTTCATTACTTCATCTGTTAATATTAAAGAATGAATTTCTAAGTGCCAAAGACTACTTTTTAAACAGTAATAACGGAATGCTTTTTTTTTAATGAACAGCATTGCTATATATCTCTTTTAAGATCTCGCTTCTGAGGATTTCTGAGTGTTCAGAGTCACTCCCAAGAAGAGAGGTTTACCCACTTTTATAAATAACAAAACAAGAAAAAGGATAAGGAATTTTTCCAAAAGCACATAGCAAATTCCACAAAGAAAGATTCTCTTTGGTTACTTTTTAGGCACTAATCTAGCCAACAGAATATAAAGACCAACCCCATCTGAGACAGTTTGCTTCTCTAAACCTAAAAGCACTTGTATGTTTTTGCAAGCTCCCTAGGTATTTCTAAGAAACAGCCCTGGTAACATAAGCCAGTGACAGCCAATCAGGCTTCTTTTCCTGAATCTTGAAGCAATTTGTTGTTGCAGGAAAAAGTCTTGTATCCAAGATTCAGGCCTGACTGCAAGAAACATTACCTTGTTTTTCTTTAATGCAACTTAATCTCTATTTTGACCTCTCACCCCACCAGAGTAGAGATCTTGGCCAAAATGAGAATACCACCTCCACTTCCCCACAAACAGGCATCTAAGTTCCCAGGAGTGTCAAGGTCTGGGAGTGGAGGAAGGCCTGACTCCGGCTGTTCCCTGTCCACTCAGGCCATCACCCCATCCACCTTCATCGCTGATCCACACAGAAGATGGCCCAGAAAACTGACCCGGCCACAGGCTCGGTCAGTTTCAACAACTCTTGACCAGCTCAGATGCTATGCCCAAAGCACTGAAATCATCCCACTGCCCCTGCTTTTGAAGGTCCTGCCTGCCTAGAATTGCCATGCAGCCCTTTCTTTCGGGGGCTCCACAGGGAAATGGAGCACACATCACAGGTTCTTCATTCTGCAAACTGACCTGAGGTCCTCGCCACACCCTTCTGCCCTAACCAGGACTTGGCCAGGGAGCGGGGTGAGGGTCCTCTTCCCAGAGAGCCGCTAACTTCTATGCACTTGTCTCTTGGGCCTCTGACAGCTGATGGAATCTATCTTTATTTAGACTGAGGCTGAAGAATTCTCATTTCTAGTTATCCAGCATTCTCTTACCCTTTTTATCTATACTTGGAGTTCATTTTGTTCCCCTAAGGCCAAGGCTTTTGAGTGCCAAAGTCCCTGAGGCAGCTCCACTTTCTTTTGTTGTTAAATCCTTTTTCAGGGCTATCACACTGCATAATTCAGGGAGCACCAAGTGAACTCATGTACAACCTAAACAGCTGTATGCATACCCACAGCTGTGCGTGGTTCAAAATGTTGACAACACATTCATGCAGTCTGAATGGGGAGGAGAAAAAATGTCATGGGGAAATACCATTAGTTAATATTTCAAAAATACTGTCCTGCCACTTAAGAAGCTTCAAAAAGAGGCACCGTGAGATTGTTACTGGGAAGTTTGACTGGAACAGAATATGAAAGGTATGTGTGACGTCATCCCCCTGTTTTACCATATCTCTTCCCCAGTCTTGCCACCTCGGTGTACCAAGAAAATCTAAGTCTGCCTCATCTGAGCCCCAGACAACCTGGGATCCAAGAGGTTAAGATGATGAGGCCACAAATAGTGAAAGTCCTTAAAGATCCCTTCCCAAAGAGAGGGAAGTGCAGAGACCCGGCATCCTGGGGCACTTGAGCAAAGTCAGTTCTCATTGGTGAGCTTCCAAACACCAGCACGATTCAAAAAGAGCCCCTTAAAAGTCATCTGATCTCTTGTCTGCTCTAGTCCCCAAAGTTCTAAGATTCACCCAGTTACCATGGCAGCTGCTGCCTGATTCAAATGTTCACATTTATAGAAATTGGCCAAAGCATTTGAATCTAATAGGACTAGCACACCAAGCAGAGAATGTTGCTCCCCTAGACACACAAGGATGCTTTATCCAGAAACCGTGGAAGTACCGGCCTTGAAACCAAGCAGAACCCTTCAGGATGCTCTCTGATATACATGCCCTCCAAGTCCCCTGTCTCTTTAAGTAGCCAGTTTCTATAAATATGAAGATGTCAGGCTCCCCCTGAATCTCAAAAGTCTGAATTAATGATTAGGAAAGTGTAAACATGTTGTAACACGTATAGCTATTGGGCCAGGAAACTGGTAATAATTTAAACAACAGATCAGCCATATAGCAGTCACAGAACGTTTAGTTCCTCCCTAACAGATACAGACACAGATAACAACGTTTGATGCACACTCCTAAGTCGTTTTTACAGAAACCAGACTCCCACGAAATGAAAACTGCTGATCACAAGCACACAGACCACAGACCAGTTGGGACCGGAAAGTTGATGATGTTGATTCCTCAAACATTACCTTTGCTATCTCACCACCAACCAATCAGAAGAATGTCCATAAGCTGGTCAGACACCTTGCAACCCACACCTCTATGTTGCTTTTAAAAAACCTTCCCTGAAAGCTGTTGGGGAGTCAGGTCTTCTGAGCACTAGCTGCTCATTCTCCTAGCCTGGCACCCCGCAATAAACACTGTACTTTCTTTCATCACAACCTGGTGTCAGGAGACTGGCTTCGCTTCACATCAGGCAAACGGATCCAAACCCAAATTCAGTAACAGCCTGGGAAAAGAACCTGAGACCCCGGGCCCTGGCATGAATTAACCACGTGACTGTAAACAGGCATCCCCCCCCCAAGAGATGTCCCCTGCTGACACTTACTGGTGCCTATTTTATTAGTAATCCACTCATTCAACAGCACCAAACACTTTCTCTGTGTTGAGCAAGGCACTGAGGATAAATGGTGAGCGTTGCTGTGTTCACTAAGGCAGTGCAGTCAGGGAGGCCAATAAGAAAACAGTTACAGCGCAGCACGAGAAAAGCAGGCAGAACAGAAGCGTGGGGGCAGGGAGGCGCCAGACTGGGGGAAGGGGCGCTGGGTACTTTCCAGGCAAAACCTAAGCTGAGTCTTGAAGGCTGGGCAAAAGTTAGCTGTGGTGGAGAGAGCAAATGGACAGAATGAAAGAAAGGTGCTCCAGGCAGAGTGAACAGCATGTGCAAAAACCCAGGGATGGGAGAGAGCCTTCGGGGTGCAGTAAGCAGCTCAATGCAGCTGTACGTGGCAGAGAGAATGAGGGTGAAAGAGAGGAGGAGAAATGTAGCTCAAGAAGAAAGCAAGGGAGGAAAGGGAAAGTCCCTTGGCTTTCCATGGGTTTCCAGCTACTCAACTCCCCCTTAAAACCAAAGAGCAAAGGAAGAGATTAGTTGAGAGGTGGCTCTGCATCGGGGCAAGGAGGGCCAGCGTCCCTGAGAGGAAGGGCACTGGCAGGACACAGCAGGCCGGGACGGCCACACCTTCCCGATGCCCGTCACCCCAGCCAGCGCCAGCTCCTGTCCCACTAAGGGCTGCCTGTCACCAGGACATCCCTCCTGCCTCCCGCCTCCCACCTCCTCAGAGGGTTCCCACTGCTTCGACGCCTGGAGCACACCTTTTCAACTTCTCGTTCACTCCATTCAGCTCTCCTAAGAGATAAGTAACAATTTACTGTACATCAATTCGGGCTTGGCACTGTACTCAAGACTTGAAAATGCAAAATTCAGTCATCCCCAAAATTATGTTTGAGTACCTTCTATAAGGCAAACAATGTAATTCAGATACATGGCCATGAACAAAGAAACTCCTAGCCCTCCAGGAACTTGTATTCTCAGGATAGGGGAAGAGATAGACAAAAGAAAATAGACATGTCATATGTCAAGAAGATATAGTGGTCTAAGAAACATAGCCAGTAAAGCGAGAGAGAGTGATGGACAGTGGATGGTCAGAAAGGAGCATGAAAAAAGAGGAACTGAATCTCCTCATTAAAACTGCATTTCGAAAATAAACAGGTCACACTCTTCTCATCTGAACCACAACCTGAGAGAACTGAGGCAGTGAGGGGACCAGGCCAGACCAAAGGAAGAGAATCAGATCTTTACAACCGTGACACGAAAAAGTCAAGCCCTCTTGTTCAAACATTACAGACAGAGAAACTGAGGTTAAGTAATATACACGCAGGTTCTCAAACCTTTTCCAGACAGAGCTGGGAATCAAACCCAGGGGTCCAATCTAAAACACATGCCCCAGTTGCTCCCTTAGAATGTCTTATCAAGAAACTGTAGGTAACCAAGAACAGATTAATAAGACGCCAGCCTCCTCCAGGTTACCCAAAGCCCCAGAGATTCCACACCTAAAACTATAAGTGGATCATCAAAGATGAGCAAAGACTTAGCTACTTTATTTACGCAAGCAAACTAACTGGAAACGATACCTTTTTCCCTAGTAAGCAGGAATTAGTAAATAAAGTTAGGATGCATGCATGCAGTGTCTCATGCGTGGCCATTTTAAAAGACATTGGGAAGAATATGCAATGACATGGAAAGATGGTCAAGCTATGTCTTTGAAACAAAGCCATTTGCACAGTAGGACCCCATTTTTGTAATAAATAAATAATGTGTATAAGTATAAGCAAAAGACTGGAAAGAATTAAACCAAAATGTTGATAAATCACTATCCCAGGGGATAGGATTGTGGGTGGTTTTTCTTTTTGTTTAGCAGCATTTACTACAATGAATATAAAATATTCTTGCTCAGGAAAAGTTTACATATACACAAACACACAGAAAGCTAGCCAGAAAGCTTCCTGGGCTGGTCGTCACTGGGTGGGACCAACCTGGGCTCCTCAAGCCTCCACCCTACTCCCTGGCGTGTATAGAAAGCAAGAATCTGCCACACCCCCATCAGAATCACGTTCAGGTTGGAAGCTCTTATTATGATGCAGCTCCCTGACCTGACAAGAAAATCCAGGACACAGTGACAGCCTCACATCACTCCCCAACAAAGACTTCAGGATTCAAAGCTGGGGGAGAGCCCCAAGCCCGTGGGCAGACAGTGGTGGCAGCACCCGGGCCAGGGTGCTGGATCGACAGGGTAATTAACACTTCACTTGTCAAAAAATCTGGGGCTATTTTTAAAATCTTTCCACCTCATAGTTTCACAGAGGATTCCAGGAGTCCCGCTCAGTCCGCCCAGTGCTTTAGGAAGGCAAATGAAACAGTTAATGATTTAGTAGAAATCGCCCAGAACTTTGGAGGAGACACATCACCCCACCCCTACCCCGGGGATATGTTTGCCACTGTTCCTTCTGGAGATGGAGGGAGTGAAGCCAAACAGGCCTTTCTCACTTGCTCCCTGTTTCCTTCACCCTGGGAGGCACTTGCCTTGCCCCCACCAGCCCCCCGTTTCAGGGAGTTTAGTGCACAGGCTTCAGAGCCAGGCTGCGGGCCCTGCCGCTCACCAGCATGTAACCTTGGGCAGGCTACTTCACTTCTCTGCACCTCAGGTTTTTTGTCTATAAAAATGACTGTGTGGGGCCTTCCCTGGTGGTCCAGTGCTTAAGACTCTGTGCTTCCAATGCAGGGGGTGTGGGTTCGATCCCTGGTCGGGGAACTAAGATCCTACAAGCCGAGCGGCACAGCCAAAAAATAAAAATAAACTCTCTCTGGAAAAATAAAAAATAAAAAAAATTAGGATGTGACAGAGCACCAAGCTTCCAAGGCTGTTGTCTTTAGTCTAAGGTCAGCAAACCATGGCCCCCAGACTAAATACAGCCCACATGCTATTTCTTTAAATAAAGTTTTATTGGCGCACAACCAGGCACATTCATTCATGGAATACTTATGGGTACTTTTGAACTAGGACAGCAGAGGTGAGTGACTATGACAGCCCACAAAGTTCAAAACATGGATTAAGTATTTATTATCTCACCCTTTATGGAAAAAGTTTGCTGACCCCATCTCACATTAGAATCTCCCAGAAGTGGGACGAAGATTTGGGGAAAGTGATTTATCAAGGGAATGCTGCCGGGAGGGACCAGTACAGGGGCAGAAGGAGCAGGACAAGGAAGGGAAAGAGGCCAAGTCAGGGCATGACTTCAGGTAAAGCCCCAGCCTGGCTTGAGCCCCGCGTGAGCGCTTCCCTTGAACGTGGTATGGTTCAGATGGTCCCTAAGGAAGGCAGCAGTTGTGAGCTGAAGCAAAGCCCACAGAAGCAATCCCAGGCACAGGGCACTGGGTCGAGCACTCTGGGCACCCTTCAGTGTTGACTCCTTGGTGCAGGGGTAGGAGGTATAAGTACATGATGCTCATGTCGTAGCTGAGAGTTAGATGATGTCATCCAGGTGGGATGCTCAGTCCATCACCCGCCACGGAGGAAGCACTCACAAAAAGGTGCTACTGTATCTGGTCATGTGCTGAGTTCTGGGGCCACAGAGATGAGCAAAACTAGTCTAGGAGAAACATGACAGATCGCCAGGGGACCTAGCATGTAACTTCCACCAGAACCCTGCTTGGCAGTCCCATCACAGAGGTGGGAGGAGGTGACCCTGGGAAGGAGTCTCGAAGAAGAGATGGGAGTTGCCAGGTTGGGGAACAAGCTTTCCGACACAGAACACAACACAGGCAAGGGCTTGGCCTACAGGGAACAACACACACTCTGGCAACTGCGAGGGATTTGGTGAGGGGGGATGCAGGCTGAGTTGGGGGCGGTGGAAGAAGAGGCCGGGGCACGGAGGCTGCACAGAGAGCAGATCTGAGAATGGACGGCCAATGCAGATTTCAAACGGTGAGCTCTGTCTGCAGTTCAGCTGGGGTGTTAGTTCTCCAGGGATGCCACGCGAAAACCCCACAGAAAACCCGCTGTGTCCTTATATGGTCTATCCTCTGAACATCCTCGGTCTCTCTTTCTGTCCAAACTGTCTCTTCTTAGAAAGACACCAGTGAGGCTGGATTAGAGCCTGCTCCAAGGGCCTTGTTTTAACTTAATTACCTCTTCAAAGGTCCTATCCCCAGATACGGTCCCAGTCTAAGGTGCTGGGGGTTCAAATATCAACATGTGAATTGGGGTAGGGGGACACAATTCAGCCCACACAAGTAAGCATTTCAGAAAGCTCTCCGTGGCTCTGGTAGGAGAAACCAGAGGTGATGGGCTGGGTGAAACCAGCCACTCAGAGCCTGAAGTCAGGGTGGCTGAGTCTGCAGTCTGTGGGATAGCTGAGCAGTGGTGCTGCACTGACCCTGCCCTCTGGCTGCGACTGACCTTCAGATCCAGGCAGCAGAGAGAAGAGGAGAACAAAAGTATGCCTCTGCATAAAGGCAAGCATCTGGTACCCAGGGCACCAGAGGCCGCAGAGCAAGTGTCAAGGCCAACACATGCACAGAGCCAGCTGTCATCTGTCCCCTGGCCATGCCGTGGGGGTCTGACCTCCTGGGCAGCACCTGAGAGGAGGTGGTGCCCCCACTGCCCTGACTTGTTCACAGACTCCCAGTACCATCCGGTCATCAAAGACACCTTGCACCATCTGGGTTGATGGTGCAAGGTGTCTTTGATGACAGGATGGTCATCACATCAGAAGCACTGCACCTTCTCTAACCCGCCCTAAGTTCTGGGGGCCACTAATGGGGGCTCTCACTGCTCATTCCCAGCTAGGCCCTTCCCAAGAAAGTTACTGATCTATTATACCCTAGGGCCAGGGCTCTACAGCTGTCATCCTTTGTCATTACTCATCTCTCTCTCACTCCCCCTCTCTCTTACTCTCCCCCTCTCTTTCCCTAACTCCTTCTTTCTCCCCAACTCTCTCTCTCTCTCTCTCACTCACACACACACACACAGGGTCAACTGTTTCCAAATTTCACCTCTCAAAGACTTACTCCTTCAGTCCAATCTCCTGGGAGAAGGAGGGTGCAATACATTAAGTCACCAACACCTTAGTGTGAATTTATTAATCAGATTCTTCCTTCTGCCTTAGCCAGGCGTTAAGAAACTACCAAGCATTTGAAGGGAAAGGTTATTGAAAAGAGATGGAATCATGGAGGGAAAGCAAATGTAAGCAAGAGTGAAGCATCATTCTCTTCTATCCAGCCTGATGCTCCGAGTCAGAAGTCAGCCAGCTTTTTCTGGAAAGGACCAGAGAGTAAACGTTTTCAGCTTTTCTGGCCACAGAATATCTGCTGTGATCACTGGACTCTGCCATGGCAGCATGAAGGCAGCCACAGACATTATGTACATGGATGCAGTGGCAGGCATGGCTGTGTCCCAGTAAAACCTTGCTTACCGACACTGAAATTTGAATTTCTTATCGTTTTCATAAAATATTCTTTAACTTTTTCCCGTCACTTACAACGTAAAAACCATTCTTAGCCTGCAGGCCAGGCAAACATGGGAGGTGGCTGGCTTTTGCCCAAGAGCCCTAGCTCGCTGCCCAGTCCTTCGCGGAAGACAGAATTTGCGCATTTTCCATCTTGTCAAACCATCCTCTCTGCAAGGACAAGCCCGTGGTCATTCTTTGCTGCTCGCCATCCTTGCCTCCCCTCTCCAGCCCTTGAGAAAAAGAATCGGCTCCTTGTTTGGTATGCTTGTATGTGATCCCTGGGTATCTGCTTTCAAGTGTGGAGGAGATGACAGGGTGACAAATGGGCTGGCATGCCGGCAAGCCACCGGCGGCAGGCTGCTGACGAGCAACGGCCTCAGGTTCACGCCAGCTGATGGGGGTGGGCTCTATCTGCCTTTCAGCCCACCTCCAATGTTGTCAAGTCCTGAGGGTTCCATCTGCCACACTATGGGCCACTCTTTAGGTGCCTCTCCCAAACTACCAAAGGTATCTGTTGTTGTTATCGCATCTGACTTTAGACATACCACCCCATTACCAAAACAGCAATCAATACTCACTGGGTACTGGAGCTCAGTCTGGGCAGGTGCCATATAAACCTTCCATGGCTAATATTCCCTGGATGGACCAGGCTCTGCTGTAAGTGCCTGGCAAGTACTTAGGGCTCTCAGGAACCTATGGCTTTAGTACCAACATCACTTTTATCTTATGGATAAGAAAACAGAGAAGAGTGGTGTTAGCAGCACACCCAAGGCATGGAGCTGGGGAGTGGTGGGGTTGGGGTTCTATCTGACTCTAAAGCCGGTTTCTCTGTCGTCAGCTCCCCTGACCCTCTCTGTCTCACAGCCACACTCCAAGATTGTGTCATCATCCCAGTTCCTCAGATGTAGAAATATAAACCATGAGAAGCTCAAGTCTTGGTCCAAGTTCATGCAGCTGATGAATGGCAGTGGTAAAACCCTTTGTTAGAACCTCTGACATGTTGGAAATGTCCTGCCCTCTTGTGAAAACATAGCATTTCTAGATAGTGTCAGAAACTGGGGTCCTAGACTAAACAGTGGGGCCTTTCAATGAGTGGATTGAAAGAACAAAGAGGAATCTTTGTTATCTTATTCTAAGAGTGTGTCTGAGGTCTGACCTAAAAGCAGAGCCTGCAACAGGGATTCTGTGCAAGGAGTTATTGAGGGAGGTGCCCAGGAGGAACCCTGAGGAGCGAGGGGAGAAGGTATAGGTTCAGCTGAAGTCTGGCCTCAGTCTGATCTCTGGGGAGCTCCGGAGCTCCCCAGTGGAGCTGGGATGGACCACAGAGTTCTCTCATCTTGAGGAAAGGGGCCAGACTGTGATACCCTGTATCTGTCAGTCATTGATCATGGGTTGTCCCCCAGTGGGGATGGGGGAACATCTCTGGGCAAGGTGGCAATTCTCCAGAGAATGGAGCAGCTTTGAGCCCTAGCAGTCAACACTCACAGCAGCCAGGGAGCATAGTCCCAGAGTTAGAAGGGTCCTCAGCAGGACACAACTGATGTACTCTGGGCAAGTGACCCTGGAGGCCCGACCTATCCGTCTCTGTGACTCCTGGAAAACCACAGTTCCTTCCCTCCCCTCCCCTTGCTCCTCCTTTTGCTCCCTTCCCCTTGGACCTCCTCCTTTGTCACCATCCAACACTGGCTGGGCTGCGCCTGGCCCGGGCTCTGGCTCCTGTTTGAGACCATCAGGAATCACAGCCGGAGCTGAAGTTTCCAAGAAGTGCCCAATGAGATCCTTCCGGCCTGAGCCTTCTCCCCAGAGCCCCATCTGTGTTCTGCCTGTAAGGGCATCTCCACTGACATGATGGGTGGGGAGCAGCTATGAGCCAGGCCTGGGGATTAACGAATGAGGGAGAGGACAAGAGCAGGCGGCTCCTCCTCCCGAGACGGTGCTTCAGCCCCTAGCAGGGTGAGCAGCTGCCCCTCGAAGGTGACCTGCTGAGGCCTGCTGCCTGGCACTTGATCACCAGGAGCTGCACTGGCCATGTTGGTACAAGGGATCATTTCTAGGGCTTTCAAAGGGTTGTGAGTCTCTAAGTAGATATATCTCTTCCTCCCTGCTGCCTTTCATTCATTCGTTCATTCATCTGCTCAGCAGTTATTCATTGAGTGTATATGGGCCACACACTGTGCTAAGCGCTGCAGAAAAGTGATGAACAAAATAGACAGGGTCCTCACCTCCATTCTTGTGAGGGTGACAAGGAAGAACTGTGTGTGGTAAGGCCACAAATCACTCAGATAGATGCGCAAGGAAGAAACAGTTTCTCTGTATACCGTAACTGGTTCAGTCTTCTTCAAATGCCTTTGCTCTGCCTGGCAGTGGGAGCAGGAACGGGGGAGCACACTTTAAAATCGCCAGTTTGTGGAACCGCCCTGCTGTTTTGCTCAGAAGGGCGATTTGAAGGAGTTGGTTTCCTTTGGAGAACGTGCAGTCTTTTCCATCCTCTCCTCACCTCCATCTCCAGGGCAGTGTCTGAGGGTGAGGGAGGGCAGTGATAACTGGATAACTAGCAGTGAGGGGTGGACATCGCTTGGAGGAACACTGGGTCCTCCCTGCTGGCTGCTGCTCCTGAGTGGCTGGCCTGGTCTGCTACTGCCTAGACGGCTCCACTACGCCTGTCTTGTTAGGGGTGCAGCAGCCGCTGCTGGGTCCCTATCCACCCCCTTCACTAACCAGGGCTCTCACCTCACAGCTGCTAACCTGTCACACCAGGACCCTTCTCCAGGGATCGTCCTTGATGGAAGGAAGGCGCCCATCTCCCCTGGAGATGGACCCTGGCCAATGCCTGCCTCTCCAAGGTCTTCCCCACCACACCCCCCACACCCCCTATGCTCCAAATCCACTGGTCTTCTTTCAGTTCCTCCACCATGGAACAGGGGGGTCAAACCCCAGGAATGCTCCCCACCTCCCTTCTCAGCTAACTCCCTCTCAGAATGACTTCTCTTAAACACTAGATATTCTGGGGACTGCTCTTACAGCCTGCACTTCTACATTCCATTGTGTAGTTTGATCAATACCTGTCTCTCCCATTTGAATTGACACTCCCGAGAGGAGGGACTATTTCTGATTTTCTAACCAGTGAATCCCTAGGGCCTCCTACAGTGCTGGCACAAAGCTGGGGCTTATTAAATATATCTTTGAGAGCATGAACAATTCTGATTTTAGATGAGCTTATGAATAAATGGAAGACACCCCTTGGCTTTCAGTATTTCACTCCAACTGCCTGCTACATCCTGGAAAATCCTGGAAGTGGGACCCTGCTCCCCTAGGCACTCTTTACCTATCCTTAGAGAAAGGATCCAAACTCACAGTCATCAGGAAGTCCCCTTCATCAGGAAACAGAGCAGGTCTGTTTGCAAATCAAGCCCAGGGCTCCCTGCCAGGTCCCCAAACGAAGGCTAAACCAGCCTCACTCGGAGGCCCTGCAGCTTCAGATTCCTATGCAGCTATATTTCCCTCTGCGCTCCTCCCGAGCCTTGTCTTTCTCCATCTCCTTCACCCCGGGCCTTTAGTGATCTGTAATCTTCTAGAGGGAGGCATTATCAAGTCAGAGAAGATGAAGAGACTCTTGTAGGTTCATAAAGCAAACCAATGGATCCATTTATGGCACTTTCTCAGTGGTCCAGGAGTTAATAATCTGTCTGCCAATTCACAGGTTGGGTCCCTAGTCCGGGAAGAGTCCACATGCCGCTGAGAACTAAGCCCGTGCGCCCCAGCTACTGAAGCCTGCACACTTAGGGCCCATGTTCCGCATCAAGAGAAGTCACTGCCGTGAGAAGCCTGAGCACCGCAACTGGAGAGTAGCCCACCACTCACCGCAAGAGTAGAGAAAAGCCCTTTCGCAGTAACGAAGACCCACAGCCAATAAATAAACGGAATCCAGTTATTCTGAGATCCCACCCAGCGATAAAGAGAATAAATGCAGCCAGTATCTATCTACTCCGTGCCAAACACTGTGCAGAGGAGTTTACATGCATCGTTTTACTGAATCATTACTACTCTTCTCTGGAGATTCTATTAGTGTCCCTGTTTCATCAAAGAAGAAACTGGGGCTTTAAGGAGTTAGAGAGAGCCTAGGAGTCATTCATTCCGGGGCCAGCAGTCTACCTCCCCCAGGCCACATCCGGCCCAGGGCATGTTTCTGTAAATACAGTTTCATTGAAACGGAGCTGTGTTTGTTTACATACCATCCTTGGCTGCTTCTGTGCAGAGTAGCTGAGACAGACGCTCTGTGGCCTGCAAAGCCGAAAATATTACATATGGCCCTTTACAAAAAAGTCTGCCAACCCCTGTTCTAGACGACACCTCCCCTCTGGACTTTTTCACATTTGGACTCATTGGTCAGAGTGTCTCATATGCAGGTTTACTGCAAACACCTCCCACTGCAGGTTTGAGTTTTCCACACTGAGCACCCAAGCCTAGAGGTGTTCATTAATGCCTCTGTGCCCACAACTCCCTCTAAGAGCAACAGCCCTTTCTCTGTACTGCTTCACACCTCAACTCCCCTCACCCTCTTCTGACTGGATCCATAGCTAATGGGATCAAGGGGTGGGTGTCACCCATAGCTGGGCAGTAGCCTATGATATGAATGACTTGATATAAAAAAGTGAACGAGACCAATCAGATCCTTCTCGTGGGCGTTTAGGAAAGGGAAACTGAGAGACTCAGGCCACTAGGGGAAATGGAAAATGTGACTCTTGAGGACAAGTGGAGACCGGGTGGGTATAATAGACAATGAAAGGCAAAGCGATAAGGACATGTGCTGTGGGACAGAAGAAACCGGAGGAACTGTGTTGGCTGTGTAGACAGAACCCTGGCACGAGTGGCTTGCTGCCATAAGATAAAACGAAAGAGAGAGGCCTCGGTCCCTGAAGGTTTCCCAAGTCCAGGTCTCATGAGAAAAACTGTCCTCTTCTTGGATTATCAGCTAAGCTTTTTTTGGTTACAAATGAAAGAAAATCTAATATAAGTGGGGTTTAAACATCAATGGGTACATATCAATTAATATAACTGAAAAGGTCAAGATGCTTCAGGTTCAGCTTAATCCAGCAGCTCAAATGATGTTACATATGATCCAATTTCCTGCAGTTTCTCTGCCTTGCCTTTTGTGATTGGACTTCACCCCCATTCCATGCCCTTCCCCATCTTGGGCCACTCTAGACTCTTAGCTCATGGTGTCAAGATGGCTGCAGCAATTCCAGGCCTCACAGCTGCATACCAGTCTGTCTGCCATAGAGAGGGCATCCCTTCCAGTAGCTCCCTCCCATTCTGGAATGCGATCTCTTACTGCCTATCTTTGCACTTTGGCCAAGCAGTGGGCTGCACTGACTCAATGAGACCCCCTAGCATCTGCTTTCCATTTATTCGCCTATGATAACAACATTGGAGTGTTCCTTATGTCCCAAGCCCTCATCACTCTTTACATGCATTCCAACTCTTAACGTTCAGAACAGTCAATGAGGAAGTTATTAGAATTATCCTTATTTTACCAATGAGGACAGGAAAGCACAGAGAGGTTAGAGGCCTTGCCCGGGGTCACATGGCCATCACGTGGCAGAGCTGCTGATTAGCAGCAAAACCAAGAGCTAAAAGGGGATGGGGGATCTTGGGGCCGGAGCTCTCAGCCTCTTGTGTGTCCCTGCCTGTTGGGGGAGGGTGTCACTCAACAGCCCCAGCTACTGTCATTCCACTTTGTATCGCTATCCTGGTGACCCAAATCCTTGGTTCAGAGGGAAGTATTTTGTCCGCAGATTCTCTGGCTTCAGACCAAATTTACTCAAAAGTCCTGCTCCCACCTCTGGGTTCCTCCGGACGCTTTTCTCCCTCCACCTGATCCGTTTCCATGGAAACTGCTGGGCTCCTGCATCCCTTTCATCCTTCTTCCTGGGAAGCAAGGCCAGCTCTCGGGCACCCCAGTAGCCAGGCCTAACCATTATTAAGACCAAAGAGGTAATATCTGGAAGAAATATTTCCAGGCAGAAGGAAGAACCAAACGGGGTTTCTGATTTTTTCCTTTGATGGTCTCCAAAATAGCACAGGTGCTCTGAGCAGCTCTGCCAATTACCTCGGCCCAGTGGATACTGGCTGGAACGTGGCTTGTCATCTGTTCTCCTGCATCTCACCATTTCAGTCAGCAGGCCGCCCTCCCTTCCTGGGCGTGCAGGTCTGGGGTCTGAGGCAGAGGGCAAGACTTCTTGCCATCTTTGGTACTAGACTGTAGCAGCACTCACGATGCAGCTGGTGGCCTGGGGTGCAAAAGGGAGGATGTACCCAGGTTGCCCCTTCTGGAGAAGGAGGAAGCAACCATCAGCTGAGCGCCTGGCATCTCAGGGACAGCAGACATGGCAAGGTTCCTTGCCTAGGAGGTGCCCTGCAGCTCCGGTGGTCAGAAAATGGGAACTATTTTGTTCGGACTGTCTTCCCCAGTGGCTTCCCCGATGGCTCAGCAGGTAAAGAATCCACGTGCAGTGCAGGAGACACAAGAGACATGGGTTCAATCCAGACAGATCCCCTGGAGAAGGAAATAGCAACCCACTCCAGTATTCTTGCCTGGGAAATCCCAAGGACAGAGGAGCCTGGCAGGCTACAGTTCATTGGGTTGCAGAGAGTCAGACATGCCTGAGTGACTAAGCACATCAGGGCCTTGCCACCTGGTCCACAAGGTCTCCATATACTAGAGAAGCTAGAATGTTCCCTGTATCCCACTCCTGCCAGGTCATGCTTGGGTGTTAATCTCTCTGAGCTTTGGTTTCCTTATCTTTAAAATGGGCCCAATTCTTGCACTGATAAGATAGCTGTGAAGACTTCACCAAGCAAGGCACAATAAAGCCCTCTTTTTAAAGTCATCTAAAGGTATCCTTGTGGTCCTCATCGTCATTGTTATAAATCATGTGCGGAGATTCTGGAAGAGTAGCAGAACTTCAGATGCCCAAAAATAATCACAAGACTCAATTTAGATATAAACATAAAAAGAATTTTGTTTCTATAGTCACTGCTTTCAACTGTGCTCATTGACTCTCTTTCTTATTCCTGAGTAATTTCTGTATCCATGCCCTTCTTCTCACATTCAGGTATTTAAACTTGGTTAGGTCCAGCTTAAAACTCCAGACTCTGCTCTTATTCAAAGCTCTCCTCCTCCCCCATTGCAAACTGGATGAGAGACTTGAGAGTCTTGGGTTGGGGCTGATCATGGAAAGGAGGCGTGGGCCGGTTTGGAGATGTCTCCTCCCTCAGTGAGTAGGGGGCCCGGGGCCAGGAGGAGATCTTAGCTACCCGGTCACCTCAGGTTGCAGAACTGTGGGCTGGTCTCTAGGGAGTTCGAGGGCCCTTTGCACAGTTGAATGAAGGTTTTATCGGAGCTGTTTTCAGCTCTACCCTAGCTTCCTTCAACACCAAGAATTAACCAGCAGTATCTGGCTTCTGCTCCTCCTTTCAACTCCATGCACCTTTCACAGAAACAACAGTGACCTCCAGGGGCTGCAGAGACCAGGAACGGGTTGGGGTGTGATCACTCCCATCTTCCTTCTAGGCCCAGGACAGGACAGCCTGAGCCTTCAGACAGCTCTGAGGCAGACAAAAGCACCAGTTCTGTCTTCATGTGCAGACTCCAGAATTCTGCTCGGGGAAGAGGCGGGCCTGCCAATGTCCCCTTACAGAAGGCACCCCTCATGACCTGCAGAAGTTTTCTAGAGTCTCCCCAACAGAGTGTGGCTTCAGGGAAACCACACATGCTGCACTCCCTGAAGACTAAGGTTCCTCCTTCTCCCCCAGGCAGCTTCTCCTTTCACAGCCCATGGCTTTGGTTGGAAGCAGAGGGCAGCCCAGCAGACAGAACACAAGATATTTGGCTCCTGGGGAGGAGCTTTGCAAGTGGGGTACTCAGTCCCTTGTGTGCTACTATTTCAGAACAACAAGAAAAAATTTCTAACATTCTATATTAATAATAATATCTACTTTTTAAGTAAGCACTTATTGCTGCCAGGATTCTTGATAACTAACTTTGAGTATATTATTTTTAGACCTTACACTAACTTTGCACCACCAGTATTATTATGACTTGTATTTCTACTAAGGATCAGAGAGGTTAAATAGCTTGCCCAAGGTCTAAGATCTCCTGGAGGAGGAAATGGCAACCCACTCCAGTATTCCTGCCTGGAAAACTCCATGGACAGAGAAGCCTGGTGGGCTGCAGTCCATGGGGGTCACAGAGTCAGGCACGACTGAGCACAGGTCTCAAAGTAGGTTTTGCACCCACATCTCTCCAATCCCAGGGCAGGGATTTGTCAGTACTAAACGTGACTGTTTCTGCAGGACTCACCTTGGGGACAAAGGGACTTGCCTGGGCTCTGCCACCCCTCCCGGGCTTGTATCTGGAAGTGAGGGGTGCGCCTCCCAGAAGGAGACTCCAAGCATGCACGAAAATGACAAAGCAGGGCTGTCCCAATGCCGGGTTTGGAGGCCACTGTGGAACCCTGCAGTCATACTCAGGACCTCTCCTCGCCAGGCCAACATCTTCCCCCATCTCAGCAGTTCTGAAAAGTAGCAAGCATGAGTTCCACTCTCTCTTTCTCGCCAGGAAAACCAGCAGCAAAGAGGTACTGGTTTGGATCTTTAGAGAACTGGAGCTGAGATCTCTCGCCCTGTCTGGGCCAGAGGAGGGCACAGGAGATGAGCCGAGGAGCCCAGATGACAGTGGCAGAGCCAAAAGGGGCCGGCAGCACAGTGTAATGTTAAAGAGTCTGGCCCAGCGTTTCCTTGGTCTCACTCTGGGGTGAGCCCCTCTAGAAGCTATTGGCTCCCTCAAGGAGGGATGCTGGCCAAGAAATTTCTTGCCAAGCCAACTGCCGCTAATCTCCGTCTCCACAAAGGGCAGCTGGAGTGTGAGCTCATTTAATCCTTGCAACAATTCTTGTGAGGTAGATACCTACATTCCCATGTTTTAAAAGAGAATAACTGAAGCACAGATAGGTTATGTAATTTGCCCAAGGTCGCACAGCTTATTCTGGGGTTCAGATCCAAGCAGCCTGATTATAGAGTGCCTGCTCTTAACCATTGGACAATCCTACCACCCTAGACCCAGCGGCTTTGGTGAATTCCTCAGCCCTGGACCAGACAGCATGGGGGCAGAGGGTGCATACAGGCCTGGAAAGCTGGCTTTTTATGACAACTTCTCTCTCTTACTCTGTTCCTGCAAGTAACTGGAAACACTTTTGTGCTAGGCAAAAAAAAAAAAAAGAAAAAAAAAACAAACCAGAAGTGGTTCTGGACTCTTCATCGTGTTGCGTCTTTCAGCCCTGCTCACTCAGGGCTCATCCCTCCCCTAAGGGGCAGCCTGCCCCTCCGTCTCCGCGTCTCCTCCTGGCGTTCCTCTCTCCCCTGGTGACCTCCTTTTCATTCTCACCTCCCTGCCTCTGCTCTCCCTTTGGAAGGCAGTTCAGCTAACACTCATTAGCACATGCTAATGAGCATCAATTCATTTCTCAGTCACTCAGCGGGAGAGGAGAGAAAGGTGGGGACAAGCTGCCACTCTGGGGGTGATGGTTCACAAGGACAGGGCAGCCCCCCAGGCTCAGGCCCCCCAGGAGAATGGGAGGGAGCCCAGTTCCCAGCTGGAGGAGACCTGTCAATATTTTCGGGCTGTACCCTCAGCAGCTGTCTCCATCTTCTCTGAGACCAGCATTTTGAGATCATTCCTAGGTCAGTGTGGGATCCTCTGGGTCCATCAGCCTCAGCAAATTCCCATGATGCCCATAGGTGGAGTGGCTAAGACCTGGGGCAGGAGGATCTAGTTCATGCACAAGGGCCTGAAAGCCCCCAGGGCCTGTCCTAGGTGCTAGCAGGCATCAGAGGGTGGAGCGAGGTACCCAGGTGAGGGCAATCAGTGGTAGCCCCTTCTCCACTCCCTGGGGGTCGCTGATTCCAGCCAACCCCAGTAAAGCCTAGAGAACCTCGGCTTCTTCCCAGGCCTTGGCCATTAAGGGACCATGATAGCAAGGAAAGAGGGCTGGGCAGGGCAAGTCATTTGAAGTCTCAAGTCCCCGTATCAGAAAAGTGGTCCCTGGTCTTCCTGCTGAGGAAGGGTCAGACGAACCAACGCATGAGAGAGTCCTAGAAGGACTCCGAAATGCCAGGGCTAACGGTTTGTCAAACTTATTATTACTACTGTTGGCGGTGGTGTTGTTACTACAGTTATTTATTATTGCCGCTGCTAGTGAGGATACGTGGTGGCTGCTCTCAAGATGATCAGAGAGTGGGAGAGGGAAGGCAAGGTCAACCTCTCCTTTGCACTTGAGGGCCTTCTCCCTGTCCAGGTCCACAGTGGTCTCAGCACAGACAGGCATCCCCACCCAGAAAATAAATTCCTGCAGAGCCCCTGGGCGGCCGCCGCCCCGCTGAGACGCAAGCCGATTCTCTGAGCACGCGCGCCCTCTGCCGGCTGCAGGGCGCGGGCGCAGCCTCTGGATTGTATATAAAGGCAGCGTGGCGCGCAGGACCTGGCGAGTGCCTGGAGCGGAGCCGGCGCGCAGGGAGAGCGCGGTGCTGCCTGAGGTCTCCGAGCGGCTCGCCATGGCTGGCCCACAGCAGCAGCCACCTTACCTGCACCTGGCCGAGCTGACCGCGACCCAGTTCCTGGAGATCTGGAAGCACTTCGATGCAGACGGTCAGTAAAGCTCCAACTTGTGTGCCCGCTCGCCCCCAGGGGACCTGCAGTGGAGGGAAGGGGTCAGTGACGATGTAGGCAGGTGTTAGATTGCCCCCAGGGCATGTTTTGGCCGCAGAACCTGCTGAGGTCGGGGTCCTGAGTTTGGAAGACACCTCGCTGCCCAGTAACAACTGTCAGGAACTTTTCTCCCCTGACAGAGCCCACCGGCTTTTGCAGCCTCATTCTGGGCAAGTTGGGGCTTTCCCAGATAGGATGCCTGTGCTGGCAAGGCTCCCCCTGCCATTTTATCTTCCCCCACCTTCCCCTTCAAGGTAACAGCCTGCCTTCAGCGGCTGCAGCCACAGGTCTCAGAAGCCCATTCATTTCTTCCCCAAAGTTCCCCTTTTGTTGAATACCAGGTTAGCCAAGTAGGGGTCCAGGGGGCTGGGGCAAGCTGCGGGGTGCTGAAGGAACACCCTTGGCCTCCCCAGCCTGTTTGGTATAAGGAGGAATGGAGAGGACAGCCGGGCAGTGAGCATCCCCTGGGCTTCCTCTGCCATTTTCCATCCCTCACCGGCATGCAGGTCCCACTCACAGCAGCAGTGGGTGTGGTGGGGGGCAAGCTTGGGGTGTCAGCCTGACGCATTCTTTCAGGGTGCTAATCCTGGGTGCTTTGGGTGACTCCTTCCTTCCCTGGGTCAGGGGAGGCACCATCTTAAATGTCTCAGTGACTGACCCTCTGGTCTGTATGGTCTTGATACTGACTAACCAAAAACCAAGGGCTGGACTGAATGACCTTTGGAAGTTGGCTCTAGGGATTCCAAGGGTCTAGGATGGTCTGACTCAGGCATAAAGGGAGGTTCCCTTTTAGAGGCTTCAGATATCACTAGAGACTTTTTTCTCTACCACTCCCACTGGAGAAGGAAATGGCAACCCACTCCAGTATTCTTGCCTGGAGAATCTCATGGACAGAGGAGCCTGACAGGCTACAGTCCTTGGGGTCGCAAGAATCGGACACAACTTAGCGACGAAACCACCACCACCACCCCCCACCCCAACTTAAGTGATCTTATTTCTTTCTCAGAAGTCCTGCCTGGGGTGGGCATCTGAAATGTTCTGGTATCTCACACCACTGGCAGGATAGTGGTCCAGGGTGTTTATCCTGGGACTAAGAGCGAAGGGGGTGGGAACCAGAAGGAGGATCAGGTGGAGGGTCCCTCCATTCTTCTCCCTTCCCTTCCTTGCCTCAGCAGGGTGGATGGAAAGGTAGCTGAGCAGGTACTTTGCCCCAGAGTGCTGTGGAGAGGCAGGGGTTAACGGGTATGCTGATGAGTGAAGATTTGTTCTCTAGGAGCCAACAAGAAATCTGGGGGTGAGAGGCCGTGTGATCTGCCTCAGCATTACTGAAGGAGGAGGGTAGATTGTTAAATCTGTAAAATGGGGCTAAGGAGGGGTTGTGTCTCCAGTCCATGGCTGGTGCCATAAAACTCCCTCAGGAGCAAGGGCTATGAGAAGATTGTCTCATATTCCAGGTGACATGACAGTCCCTAAGGCTTCTCCTGCCAGTTTATCTGCACCAAAGACTTGCACGATTCAAGGAAAGTTACCAAGTGGCCAAGGTTATACCACCGGCCTCCTGCCAGATGAGTCAGCTATAAACAGAGGACTCCACAGTTCTCCTCTCCCCCTGTTCTCACAGGGACAACCAATAGCACTCTCGATAATCAGGCAAACCCTCACACGTGTCTGAGACTTTGTACTTTTCAAAACACGATCACACCTTCTTGAGCTCCACACAGAGAGGCTCTGGGCAGATCATGACTCTCCTGATGCGGATGAGGGAACAGACATGAAGTGTGACTTTTCTAAGGTCATGGAGCAAAGTGGCCCCTGGCCACTCTGATTTCCCCACTCTGATTTCTGGACACCTGCTTCCCCTGTCTTTCACTCACAGAAGAGCCCCTGACCCAGCCCTGGAGGTAATAGGCAGTTCCTTTAATACTAGAAAGGGGTCCTTCGCATGGCTGGAGCATAGCTAAGCTAGCATGAGGCCAAAGAGTCATTAAAGACTCCCAAACCACTGTGCCTCTGGCTCCCTCTGCTCCTCCATGAAAAGGAGCTAAGTTGCTTCTTGGTTCATCGTCCCACTTGGCATCCCATCGCCCTCTCTGACCACCGCTTCAGGGAAGTTCCAAGGAGGGACCATGGACCTCACAGAGAAGGAAAGCGTAGGAGATTAAAACGCCAGAGGTGGTAGAAAATGATGTCACAACCAAACTGAAATTCCACTAAAGGACCCAGAATTATCCTGTGGGTCACCTGGCTCTGGATCTTCACTGTCTGTCCCTTCCTGACCTCTCATGGCTGCCAGTGATCTTCCCTCTCACCCCTGAGGTGCTCCCTGCCCTGGCCGGGCCTCCTCTTACTAACTCTGGCTTCTGTTTTTATCTTGGGGTTCTTCCCGACTCTCCTGCCACTCAGGGAGTTAAAGACCTCTGGGAAGACTCGGCTCACCAGGTCTCTGGAGTGAGCTCACTGGAGCCCAATTAGTCCCAGCCACTAGGGAGCACCGACCCACCCCTCCTGGACTCTAGTAAACAGAGGCCAGGAGTCCGAGGAGAAGCTGGACTCTGAGGAGAGTGAGGACGAGGCAGGGGGTCTAACCCTCACTCAGCCCATTTCTAACAAGGAGGAAAAGCCAGCATCCTGGTGACTTTGCACAAAGAGAGTATCTCCAAGATTACCATCAGCCTTGTGGAGAAAGGAAGGAGCAGGTGTCTGGAGAGGGGGAAACTGGGCCTCGAAGAGACACCATTCTTCTCACAATACCACACTGCGAAATGAGAGGGTGGGGGGCCCACAACTCCTCTCCTGGTCCCCCTCCCCATCCCTCCTCAGTGGCCACCAAGGCCATGCGCCTGGAAGGCTCAGGTGTCGTCTCTCAAAGGTGAGGTGAAGGAGACGGCAGCCGAGCACGCTCTGCGAGCCTGGCTGAGCAACCTTTACATGCCCTACACAACTAAGTCCACCGTTTTGTTGTTTCCTGGTCACTCGTTTGTCAGAACCTTTCTCAATGTGCAAGATCCGGGCTTCAGAGATGCCCAGTTCCAAGCTGACGCTGTCCTGTCTGTGGTTCTGACCACACGGCCACCAGGCTCCTATTCTGCTGACCATCAGGAGGGGGTCTATGAGAAGCCAAGATCTGCCCTTGGCCTTCGCTACTCTTTGGAAGCTGGTGCCAGCCTGGGGATCCTTGCTCTCCCAGAGGCCCACAGACATTCGCAGGTCAGTGCAGGGAATCCCACTCATCCCAGGAAGCATCCTACATGGATACACTCGTGCGTATACATAAAGCTGTGTGAACACAGGGGTCTATTACCAAGTTCTTTGGGATACTGAACTTTTGAGAAAGAATGTGCTTCCCTAGGGAACAGGAAAATGAATCTTCTAATCTCTACAGTGGAATATTATACAACCAATGGGACTGAGATGGGGCTTCTATACTGACATGGAAAAACATCCAAGATGTATTACAGACATTTTTTCACTTGGCAGCATGACACTATTATAGTATGAGCCCATTTTTACTATTAATGAAACAAGTATGATGGAAAATATTAGAACATAACAATAGTGGTCTTCTCTGCAGAGTAGATGATGTCAAATTAAAAGGCATTTTCTTTAACTTTTGATGTTAATTTCTATAGTGTTTTACAAGAGCCTGTGCTTCTTGTGTAATTAGCAAAATAATAAAAAGAGTCAAGAAGAAAATAATTTTATGGGGACTGCCCCCCCAAAGAAATACATCTCTCTCTCCAGTTGTGGGCCTCTGCCCAGAGTTCTGCAGGCCTCTGTCTGCCTCCAGATGGCCCTGGTGATGCGGGAGGCTCTCAAAGCCCTGCACAGGGCTGAGCCTTGCTCCATATGGTGTGGCCCCAAGGACTGAAAATTACTGACAGGGAGGACTACCAAGAACTAAGGAAGGCCCTGCCCAGTCTTCCCACCTCTCTCCACAGGGGTAATAACAGAAGCATCCTCCCAGCCCATCCCCTACAGGGAACACTGGCCGGCCAGACGGAAAGTGGCCAGGCCAGCTCTCAGTCACCAATGAGCTTGTGTCCCTGATGGGGAAGCTGAGGAAAGCTGAATAGCAGTGCCTCTCAGAGGTGGAGAGAGGCCTGGGCAGCTTGCCCTGGAATTCTCAATGAAGGCTTTTGAGATACTGAAAAGAAGACCTCTGTGCATAAAATAGGGCTTCCCTGGTGGCTCAGACGGTAAAGAATCTGCCTGCATTGCGGGAGACCTAGGTTCGATCTGTGGGTTGGGAAGATCCCCTTGAGGAGAGCATGGCAACCCACTCCAATGTTCTTGCCTGGAGAATCCCTATGGACAGAGGAGCCAGACAGGCTGCAGTCCATGGGGTCGTGACTGAGAGTCAGACACGACTGAGCAACTAAGCACAGCACAGTGAATAAAAGAGATAACTAATGAGAACCTGCTGTTGATCACAGGGAATTTTACTCAATGCTCTGTGGTAACCTAAATGGGAAGGAAATCTGAAAAAGGGTGGATATATGTGTAACTGATGTACTTTGCTGCACAGCAGAAACTAATACAACAATGTAAAGCAACTGTACTCCAATCAAACTCGATAAAAGGAAAAACAAGAAGACTTGCCCAGAAAGGGTTACGGAGTATCCTGTACCTAGGCATTTACACAAACACAACAACTGTTACTATGCAACACAACTGTGCTGTTCACAAGATGATCATGCTGCTAAGTCGCTTCAGTCGTGTCCGACTCTGTGCGACCCCATAGACGGCAGCCCACCAGGCTCCCCCGTCCCTGGGATTCTGCAGACAAGAACACTGGAGTGGGCTGCCATTTCCTTCTCCAATGTATGCAAGTGAAAAGTGAAAGTGAAGTCGCTTCAGTCGTGTCTGACCCTTAGCGACCCCATGGATTGCAGCCTACCAGGCTCCTGTGTCCATGGGATTTTCCAGGCAAGAGTCCTGGAGTGGGGTGCCATTGCCTTCTCCATAGGATTTATAAAAATGACTGCTTCTTAGAACATTAAAGTCAGAGGGTCTGAGGCCAGGAGGGAGCCAGCGCTGTCTGAGGGTGGTTTTCTTTTAACCCTGTCGGTGTTTCTCTGTGGGGTCCACGTGTCCCGTTTGCGCCTGAGGTCGGGATTTGGGGTTCTTTGGGAGCAGCGTCCCGCCCCACCTGGGTAAGCCCTAAGAGTAAGGCCCCCACCCCACCTCTGCTTTCACCCCCAAGTCCCCGTTTGTTTTGCCTACAGTGCCCTTTGGTGTGGATGGCCACAGCGCACCAGCCCTGCACAGGGTGCCCTTCGTGTGGACTCGTGCCCCATGGCCCAACCTCTCTGAGGGTGATGGTGCCAGCTGAGTGGGGAGGCAGCTGTGTCTGAGAAGAGCTGGGGCTCCCCAGGGAGGCAGCTATGGGGACGTTTGCACAAACAAGACACTTCAGCCTGCCCCGCCTCACCAGGGCAGCCAGCAGTGATCCTGCATCCCTGCCCTACTCGCCTTGTTTATCTCCCTCTAGACTTGAGTAGTTTCAGTAGCTGAGCCCCTGGGGGAGGTTTCCAGGGCTAAGGAGACCTCTCGGGGAAACCTCTTCTAGTACCCAGGGAGCCAGAATTAATAGAGCAGGCATGCGGCTCTTCAAGAACTGAGCCTCTCCAGCTCTGACCCACGGGGCTGTCCTGGCAGATTGCATCAGATCCCGCCTCTGCCCAGCCAGTCCCAGCCGGGGCCTCTGGCTTCGGCCCTCTGCCTCCCCTCCTCTCTCGCCCAATCTGTCCCATCCTTCTGGCCTCCACCCCTGGGAGTTGGCCCAGCATTAGGCTGCCAGATGTCCACAGGTTCAGGGGACCCAGCTCCAAAGCCAGTGTTCCAGAAGCAGCTCGGTGCAGAAACACAGACAAAGTCAAGTGTCTGAATATTCATGCAGTAGCCGTGCGCACTGGGTTCTTCCCCCAGGAGCCTCTGGGAGACGTATGTCTGTGTCCATCTGTCTGTGTCTGTGTAAGACTGACGAAGAGAAAAACCAAAACAAAACAGAGATATGGACAGAGGTTGCCCCTGGAGCAAGTCAAAGGAAAACAGGCTGTAAGCTGTGGTTCAATCTCTTTCCCCTCAAACTCCTTCTCTCTAACGTGAGGTCGATAGCACCCGTCTGCTTACCTGGCAGGGTCCTGAAGACCAGATGGGACAGGAATTGGAGAGCTCTTTATATGGTGTACACTGTGCAAAGGTATATTATTAATACTGGAGCAGGGCCAGAGGAAGCCCATTTCTTGCCACAAAGGGTGAGATGTGTCTCAAAGAAAACCGGGGCTGAAGGTAGAAGGTTACTTGCCCTTTCATAAATTTGAGCTCCTGACAGGGAGCCAGGAGGCATGGCCTCCTGGTTGCTTTCTTGGGCAGCTAACTCGAAACTGCCTAACTGCCCTCTTTGATTTCCTTAAACAGAAGGGACATAGAATAATACAGATTGGTGAGCACGCACCGCCACAGTCCCAGCTCCATGCTTCTCAAACTGGAGCATAAAGGAGGGCTGGTTCAAAAGCACATTTTCGGGACTCACTGCCAACAATTCTGATTCAGCCAGTCTGGGGTTGGTTAGAAATCTGCATTTCTAACAAGCTCCCAGGTGATATTGACACTATCAGGCCCTGATCACTCTCTGAATAGTGCTGGTCTAGGCCACTCTTGTCAAAAGAGGTGCTGTCACTTAAAAGGAAACCCTGGTCTACCACCTCAGGGTTCACACCAGCCCTCCACCTCAACTTCAAAGTGAAAGTGAAGTCGCTCAGTCGTGTCCGACTCTTTTGCAACCCCATGGACTGTAGCCTATTAGGTTCCTCCATCCATGGGATTTTCCAGGCAAGAATACTGGAGTGGGTTGCCATTTCCTTCTCTAGGAGATCTTCCCAACCCAGGGATTGAACCCAGGTCTACCGTATTATAGGCACACACTTTACCATCTGAGCCACCAGGGAAGCTCAACCTCAAAGGTGAAACCAAAGGCATGGTCTCTCTAGGGAGGAGAGCTCACACTCAAAAGCAGCAGTTCCCAAATGTTCATGCTCCTATGTTGTTAAAATGCAGATTCTGATCAGCAGGGCTGGGGTGGGGCCTGGGATTCTGCATTTCTAACAAGCTACCATGTAATTCCAGTGTTCCCATTCCACAGACCACACTTTGATGTCAAGCTCTCATACTGCAGATCTGCCACGTTAGAACTTCCATTTTAACAAGCTCCCGGGTAATTCTCACATACCTTAAAATTGGAGACAGGCTGCTCCAAAGCAGTCCTTAGTCCTGACTGCACCTCACAGTTGCCCAGAGAGCTTTGAAAACGTGCCCGTGAGACACCCCCACCCCATTAAATCGGAGCTCTGGGGGCAGGGTCCAGGCGATGGTGCTGGTTTAATAGCTTTCTGGGTGGTTCTAATACCTAGCCTGGGCTGAGAACCAGGATGCTGAGGCTGAGCAGTAATGCTGCAACTCTTTGGGCCAAAGGGTTTATAGCCATGGATTGGTTTAGAAGACCTTAAGAGCACAGAATATAAAATGATGCTTTTAAGTTATGTGAGATTTTACATTTTCCAGAATGCTATCACAGCTTTGTGTTGTATGGCTGTCACAATGACTCTATATAAAGTTTAAAAAAAAAAAAAGCATAAGTAGTTTTGAGCATAAACAGTTACAGCCATTTTAGAGATCAAGAAAGATCAAGAGTTCAGAGAGACTGACTGGCTCAGCATCACGTGAACAGTCACAGAAATGGTGATAGCCTTACAGCTCTTACTCAGACTCCTCTTACCTGGTCAATGCTCAGAAAATCTGTACACACAAACGTCAGTGAGAAACAGACCCCTTTCTGCGTGGGGCAGGGCCTTCTTCAGTCAAGGTCGTCCAAGTGTCTGTGGCCAGATCAACTGTGAAGAAGTGCTGACTCACTTCAGAATCTGGGGAAACCCGAGGTACGGTGGTGGTGAAGAATGGTAGCGACCCTAGAATGAGGCAAGATGCAGGGTCCCTGGCTCCACCCAGCCCCTCCCTAATGTTCACAGGGTGGGGTTTGATGTGGAGATTAGAAGGGATGGTTGTTGTGTTAACCACATCCTTATCAATGCCAATCCTCGAGGTCTGTGGGGTGGCCAGCCACCCCACCCCCATATAAGATGGTCATAGAAAAAGCAAACCACCTGCCTAGTGTTGAACTCCTCCCTGGAAGCTGGCAGGCCAACCTGTCCCCTACTCCCGCCTTGGATAACAGGTGCCTCCTGCCTGATGGGCAGGGAGTCACTCTGAGGGAAGCCAGGGTAGCGGAGGCCCTTCTCCCACGTCCGTGATGGAAGATGCCTCGTCTGCCCCCTGCAGCCTACCTAACCTCTGCTCCTCACCCTCTCCCTTCAGCTGGCAGATACCTCTGTTCCTGTGTGGCTCCCTCACCCCAGGAGACTATTAAATGCTCTTGGGGAACAGGCCTATGTCTAAACTTGGCTATAGTTCCCACAGTGTTGAACTTGTTATTCAGTTCAAAAAAAAAAAAAAAACAAAGGCTGTAGAATTGAACCACATTTCTGTTCCTCTGTTCAGCACAGAATGAGGTGCTGGTGGCAAGAGGGGTCATGCAGCCCCCTGCTACTCGGCCTGCACAAGTCGGACTCAAGGAGAAGTTTCTTTCCACTGGGGCGCTGGCCGGCTCCTGGCCCCCTGCTGCCTCTGCTAGTAGCTGGGGTTTCTCAGCGAGGCCTTCCCGCCCACGCTGTCCAAGTAGCCCCATAGTTATTTCAGCCTCCTCCTAGTACACTCGTGAAACAGACTCACAGCCACTGACTCACATGTCCATCCAGCCCTGGGCCAGCCCACCTCTGAGGCCTCTGCTACATTTAACCCCAGTGCATGCTCACTGTACAAGCTCCACACACACCACCCCACTGCAACCTCAGCCTTGGGCTTCTCCTGGACCCAGAGGTGAGCTCAGCTTCCTGCCTGAGAAATATAAGAACAGCCAGATCACGGCAGGGAGTGACCCAGGGAGACACAACGTACTGGTTCCTCCAACTCAGAGTCACTGTCCACTGGCGACTGCCTTTTTGTCTAGAAAGCCCTTCATCTCTGCCCCCCTTTCCGCCACCCCATTCCAGCTGGCCTCGCTGGCAGTAGGCATACACTCGTGAAATTCCAGCTCTCCTAAGAAGCTTTGCAGAACATCCTAGAAGAAAGATGACCTCCCTAGCCTAAGGGAAAAAGGGGACTCAAATCTTTCCCCACCATGCACTACTCCCCAACCTGCAGTTACAATCGTATCTTTTCCCTGCAGATAAAAATACATAATTTATCTCACATGACGCCCTCCATACACTTTCCATATTGTGGCATTTTTCCTACTAGAGGGCACCAGTAAGGTTACTTATTATCATGGGGCACTGGAGGGGAGGCTGGGAAGAACATACACTCCCGCTCTGACATCCACCTCCACCCTCCCCAAAGCTCCCACCAAGGCCAGGGTAAACACGTCTTCTTTATCCTCTTTGTTTAGTGTGTAACTCCATATGCCCCTGACACAAGCTACCACCTCCCTTTCCTTTTCAAGTTGAATACTCTCTATGAGAAACTTCCTCAACTGCTTCAGTTCAGATTTGGAACTTGACCTTTAGCCAGTGGTTTCTTGCTATAGGCATGAAAATCACTTGGGGAGCTTTTTAAAACATCAGGTGCCCCCATACCATGGGATAGACACTCTGCCTTTCTCCTTCCACTCTTCCCTCTGCATCAGCTTCCTGGAGCTGCCATGACAAAGTACAACAAACTGGGGTTAAAACAACAAGAATCTATTCTCTGACAGTCCTGGAGGCGCAAAGCCCAAAATCAAGGTGTAGGCAGGGTTGGTTCCAGGCTCTGAGGGGTGGTATGTTCCATGTCCCTCTCCTGGCTTCTGGCAGTGGCTCACAACCCACAGCAGCCCTTAGTGTGGAGACGTACCACTCTGATCGCTGCCTCTCTTCACGTGGCCTCCTTTCCTGAGTATCTCTCTGTGTCTTCACGTGGACTTCTTTTAAGGACACCAGTCACTGGATTTAGGGCCAGTAGGATCTCATCTTAACTAATTACATATGCAAAGACACTATTTCCAAATAAGGTCACATTCTGAGTTCCAGGTGGACAACCTTCAATTCAGTATAGCCTCCAACTTGAGTACACCAAAGACTCAAGTTTTGCCTCCCACCCAATCCACCCTGGTGACCGGGGCTTGGCACCTGCCCACAAACCTTGAGGCTGATGACCTGTTGTCCCCTGTTAGAGCTCCAGCTCCTGCTGCTTGCCCAGCAGGCAACAGAGGGACAGCTGCCAGCCCCTGCTCCCTCTGAGGCATGGTCCTGACGCCAGCCCCTCCCAGTGCTTTCTGACTACTAAACGTACACTCCAAACACCGTTATTCATCTTGGATTTCTATGGTTGCAAATGCCTAGAGGACAGGACCCACATCCCTAACAGTCCAGGGTTGGCCCGGACACCTGCTTAATGACCAGTGAGGAGAACAAGTCCTCCGTGAAGGCCCCGACCTCCCCACCCCACCCACTGTAAATCTTACTATTTCGCTTGGAGATTCATTGCTTTTTTTTTCTTTGCTATCTTTGCAGGAAATGGGTATATTGAAGGTAAAGAGTTAGAAAACTTTTTCCAAGAATTGGAGAAAGCAAGAAAAGGCTCTGGCATGGTAAGCCCAGTCCCCTCTCCCATTACTTGGAATTTTCTGTCATCCTGACCATGGCTTTGAGTATTATCTGTCCTAGGTCATGCATTCCATCAGCAGCCTGACATCTCTCATCTTGACCCTTAGAGTTTTTCTTTTATTTGGAAGGATTTTTTAAATTGATATAGTCCCTAAAAAGGGTACCTTACCTCACTATCCTTGGGTGTCTGGAACTGAGGGGTGTTCATGGCTACCATAGGTTGATAAATGCCCCCAAAACTGCAAATTTTGTGTCTGTGTCTATAAACATTATCTTTTCCCAGAGAAGAGTCCATAGCCTACCTAATATGCTTAGAGGCATTATGACTTAAGATTGGATGCCTAGGGGGTTTCCAGTGCCTTTATTCAAGACTAGAGTTTCTCAGCCTGAGCACTACTGATGTTGGGGTAAACGACCCTTTATCATGGGGGGCTGTCCTGACACTGTAGGGTGATTAGCAGCATCCCTGGCCTCTACCCATGAGATCCTAGTACACCCCTCCAAACTGGAACAATCAAAAGTGTCTCCAGACGCTGCTAATATCCCCTTCAGGGGATACAGAATTGTCCCCACTTAAGAACCACTGTTCTAGACCAACCGAGGCTGGAACTCAGCAAGGACTTAGAGGAGATGGAGGACTGCTCCAAACCAGTATCTGAGCTGGATCGCACTGGCTCATTTGCACAGGTGTCAGACTGCCCTTCATGGCCTGGAGTGACTCCAGATCACATCCCAGCCCCTTAATGGCAGGTACCTTGTCCCTCCTGGTGCCAACCTGGCACTACTGACACTAAAGCCCTTTGGGGGGAGTCTAACATATTGAAAAGGTAAGGAGATTGCAGCTAGTCCATTGTGATTCTCATGTCTGGCTCTCAAATATATGGAGTCAGACAACTCCCTCCCTCCAGCTCCTGTGGGTCTTTTCACGGGAGGTCTCTCCATTCTCCCCTTATGCGTGTCTGCTGGCTAATCCACTGCTTATTAGCAAGTCTTCATGGAGCCTTTGGGAGATGAGTCACAAGCCCACCAGTGGGCGCTCGGGTCTGAGCTCGGCAGTGGGCCCCAGTGAGGAGGATGTCCAAGAGATGGGCTTAAGTGGTGGAGGTGATTCACGGGTTTGTTTATCAACAGTCCTCTGTCACTCCTCATTACTAGGATAATGAAGCCCAGGTCATGGAAAACACAGGCTTCTCAGCTGGTTCTGGGATCTTGAGGTAGATGGAGGAATGTGATTTTACGAAGTGCTTCAAATCTGAAATCCTTCTCTTAGTCATTCCCTTCCTCAGATGGCATCAGGGGTGATTTTCAAGTCTGTCAACAACACTCTCAATTAACATCATCCTGGACTGGTTCTCAGAGCAGCAGGAAAAATGGCTGGTCTTGGAAACGGGAATCACGAGTTCACATTCTGGCTATACTAACTGGTGACCTCAGGAGAAGCCACTGCATCTCAGCCTCCATTTGTATGTAAAACAGTCAGGTTACTAGCTTCGTGGGGATTGTTGTGAAATGTAAACAGGGGTAAATAGACCCTTACTTGTGATAAGGGTCTAGGGTCATTCCATGCACATCTGCAAAGGTAAAGCAATAAGTATTGATAAACAAACACATATTGGCAAATTGAGACCAGTCCCAAAGGTTAAAGAAAAAAAAAAAAAAAGACAATAGAAGGGATTCAGAAAAGACTGTGAGAATTGGTAGAATTCTTCTAGGCCCAGTCCTAGGAAACACACACCCACTAGAAAACTTTCAGCGAAACAAAGAAAAGGCATCAAGTCCCAAAATAATTCATCACTGATTAAGGATAAGGAAGAGCTCGTTAATGGAAATGATCAATCAGCAGCACCCCAAACCAAGAGAAGCTCTGAGAACTTCAAGAAGGGCTTAAATTTAAGTTGGGTGACGATGGCCCAACAGAACTTGTGAAGTTCTATGCTTTTTAGTAGTCACACTCATCTACTGGACTATTTAAATGATCCCTCAGCTAATAGAGACTTTCTCTTCACATTCTTCCTGGCCTAAAATCACAGTGAAAAGCATTGTAGAATTGCCAATTAGTCTTTAAAGAAGAAAACGAGCGATTCCCCTTGCTCTGGTGGAGTGCCTAGAACCTACTGGGGGGCCTTGCAATAAGCTGGGCTTATTAGAAGCTGCCTCAGTAAAATGTTGGGACCTGAGTTCTCACATCTGCAATGGGAATAAAGCCTCACCCTTCCATTCCAAAGGCAGAGGGTGTGTTTACCTATGTGGTACACAGCATCTCCACATGTCCTGTTCCCCTTTGCAAATTATGTGACTGAGCCTCAAAGAAGGCTTCCCAGGTGGCACAAGTGGTAAAGAATCTGCCTGCCAAGGCAGGAGATAGAAGAGACGCGGGTTCAATCCCTTGGTCAGGAAGATCCCCTGGAGGAGGGCACGGCAACCCACTCTAGTATTCTTGCCTGGAGAATCCCATGGACAGAGGAGGCTGGCAGGCTACAGTCCACAGGGTCACAAAGAGTCAGACACAGCTGAAGCACCTTAGCAGGCATGCACAAGCCTCAAAGAAGAGAACAATGAAAAGGAAGGACCCTGAAAAGGAAAGAGTACAGCCTTGATTACTCAGACCACTGGTTCAACCTGCATATTTGGGGTACAGAATAACTCCCCATCATTGCCACACCAAAAGGGTGAGAGATCCCTGGTTTGAAGGGGACCTAGTAGCAAAATCAGTCCCCTTTGTCTTTCTACAGGTATCAAAGAGTGACAACTTAGGGGAGAAGATGAAGGAATTCATGCAGAAGTATGACAAGAACTCAGATGGGAAAATTGAGATGGCGGAGGTGAGTCCTAGTGTCTAAGCTGCTTATAGTCATCAGACCTGAGTCTTAGCTGCTAAGAGCTACGTGGGAAGGGTCATCGGTTGCTTGTATCTTTCCCATGCACGAGCATCCTTCCAGGAGTCTGATGAGGTGGTGGTCTTAAAGCCCCTAGCACTCAGGCTGATCAAAGAGAACAGATGGGACTTTTTCTTTGTCTCACAAAGAAAGAGGAACAAACATTGGCCTAAGACAGGGATAAAGAACTTTAATGCTCTCGGTCCCGTAGGCACTGTAAACATGTGATGAACTTAAGGCAGAAAACAGGGTGAGCACTGGGGAGTTAGGAGAGTTCGTGCCCCACCTAAGGCATCCGCAGGAGGGTGTATGTGTGTATAACTTACATACGTAGTATGTATAACATTTATATATATACACACACATGTGTTTATATATGCATAGATATACACATATTGCTAAAAGATAAACCAAGGCATATGAAAAATTTTAAGAGTTTCTTTAAGCAAAAATCAATTCAAATGGGGCAGTACCAACCTGAAATAGTTAGGAACACTCTACCAACAGAAGCTAAGGGAGACTTCTGTAAAGAAGAGACAGTAGCAATCAAAGAAGTTCTTTGATGGGCTATAGCCTAAGTGGTTACATTATTTGGGAAAGCCTAGTTGGCTGTTTTGGTTGGGTGTTTAGATTTTGGTTTGCTTATGTAGGCTACTAAGGCATTAAGGCCACCTCAGTCCAAAGACTTCCTGTTTAACCATGGCAGAGGAGCCTGGCAGGCTACAGTCCATGGGGCTGCCATGGTTGACACAACTGAGCGAGTGACGCTTTCACTTTTCATATGCACACTTATACATACACATATACACGTGCACCGGAGAAGGCAATGGCACCCACTCCAGTACTCTTGCCTGGAAAATCCCATGGATGGAGGGGCCTGGTAGGCTGCAGTCCATGGGGTCGCTAGGAGTCGGACACGACTGTGCGACTTCACTTTCACTTTTCACTTTCATGCATTGGAGAAGGATATGGCAACCCACTCCAGTGTTCTTGCCTGGAGAATCCCAGGGACAGGGGAGCCTGGTGGGCTGCCGTCTATGGGGTCGCACAGAGTCAGACACGACTGACACGACTTAGCAGCAGCAGCAGCATACACGTGCACATGTGTACAGGCCTAACCAAACTCTTCTGGAAATCAGTTTGCAACCCATGGTCAAGGGATCCAGAATGACAACTGGGCACACAAAGGAGGACACAGTTCTTCCGGGGTGGACTGGTTACCATGGCGCCTCAGGTCAGTGCCCTAGAAGCAGATACTGAGACAGAGATTCGAGTGGGTAGGACTTCAAGAGAAGGGAAGAGAGAGCAGCAAGAAAGGGCAGAGAAAGAAGCTAAGCACAGGTGTGGTCTCAGCTGATCTCATGGGGGCCCCTGGAGGGTGGACTGTGCCACAGAGCCAGTCCCACCTTGAAGTAAGGGGTGGTAGGGTGGTCCTTTGAACCCCTATGTCAATCAGGTACTGGATGCAGGCTGCCCACTCCAGGATGGGGGTTGGAGAGGAGGGTGGCTGAGGCAGCCCGTTTGGTGCAGGGCAGTTCTGCAGGGGGCAGCTATGAGCCACTAGCTCACAGCCTTCTCTGCAGCTGAGGGATGGCCCACCAGCCTAGCTAAAGGGGATCTGCAATAGGCACCAAGACCATCCACTATTGATGCCTAAAGTGCAGGTGTTGGAACATCCTGACTCAAATGGGCTTAAAGCAGGGGTCAGCAGGCTTTTTCTGTAAAGAAACAGACTGTGGTCAATGTTTCAGAGTTTGCAAGCTGTACAATCTCTGTCATGACTCTTCAACTCTGCCACTGTGGCACAAAAGCAACCACAAACAGTATGTAAATAAATGGGCCCTGGTGGGCTGCCGTCTGTGGGGTTGCAGAGTCACACGACTGAAGTGACTTCGCAGCAGCAGCAGCCACACTCCAATACAAGTTTCTTTACAGAAAGAGGCAAAGCAATTTGAGACAGGTGGTTGCTAGTACACAGAGGACCCTTTTGGGGGTGGAGAGCCAGATTTGGCTCACGGGCTGTAATATACTGACTCTTGGCTTAAACTGCGAGAGACTCCTAAGGAGAAAGGCCATTAGAAGGGTTGGCGGGTGGTCAAAGAGGCCAGGTCTCCAGCCTGGCTTCTCTGCAGTTCTCCTGGTTCTATTCTCTGCCCCACAATGGCTTCATCCCCAGGCTGGATAAGAAAGCTAGCTACAGCAGTTCCAGACATCACATCCAGATACAGAAAGGGCCCACCTCACTGGTCCCTGATAAAAGCAAGGAAACCTTTCCCAGGAGTGCCCTCAGCAGACCTCCCCTCACATTTCATTGGCCAGGACTAGGTCACTCCTACCCAGAAGCCAATCACTGGCCAGGGAAATGAGATTATTACGTTTAACAGACTGATTAGGATTTGCCTGTGACTCCAGCATGCTGGGAGCAGAGAAGGGGGCGGGGGGGGTGGGGGTGGCGTGCCGTGGCACATCCTGCATTTTTTTAAAAACCAGATGTTTGCAGTATAATTTATATACAGTAAGCAGCATCAATTTGAACTGTAAAATTCCATGAGTTTAGACAGCTGTATATAGCTGCAATCAAAATACAGCATCTCCATCACCCCCAAAAGGTCCTCTGAGCACCAGCAACCACCCGTCTCAGACTGCTTTGCGTTTTCTAGAAGTGCATATCCATGGAATCAGTAAGTGCTCCTTTGAGTCCTAACACACGCATTTCAAAGTGGCACTACTTTTGTCCCTTCAGCTACTCATACCGAGGCTTGGGGGCACCCAGAAGCGCGTCTTAGAAAATCCTTCTTCCCATTTAAAGGGCTGCCAGCCCCTGTTTTCAAGGAAGCAAGCAGAATGGAACAAAACGTGACTCCCACTGCTGCCTTGCACTGGCTGTTCTCCGTCCTTCCCTGGCAGGGCTGTAATGTTACTGTCACTCTCTGATCCCCACAGCTGGCACAGATCCTGCCGACCGAGGAGAACTTCCTTCTGTGCTTCAGGCAGCACGTGGGCTCCAGCACCGAGTTTATGGAGGTGAGACCAAGGCGCTGCCTTCTCTCTTGCACGCTGGGGCCTGCCTTTCTCTCACATTCAGAGACAGGACCACCCTATGCCTGTAATGGTCTCAGTAAGATACCAAACCCCTTCTGAGTAGCTGAGCTACTCCAAGTGTGGTCTGTGGACCAGGAGCATCAGTGTCACCATTAACTGGGTGCTTGTTAGAAATGCCAAGTCCCTGACCCGCTGAATCAGAATCTACATTTTAACAAGACCCCCGGTGGTGTGTGTGCACGTTAAAGTGTGGAGGATATGGTGAGAAACAAGCTTGGGTGAAGTACCTTTTTGCTTCCCTTGTGGGGTTCAGCTGGTAAAGAATCCGCCTGCAATGCAGGAGACCTGGGTTCAATCCCTGGGTTAGGAAGATCCCCTGGAGAAGGGAAAGGCTACCCACTCCAGTACTCTGGCCTGGAGAATTTCATGGACTGTATAGTCCATGGGGTCACAAAGAGTCGGACATGACTGAGCGACTTTCACTTCAAAGTACCTTTGGGAAATCATGTGTACACCCTGCTTGCCGTTTGGGTATCTGACATAGACGTTTGCATATTATAGGCTCTGGGAAGTCCTGCAGTAAGCAGACCTGTTTTACTCAGTTTGCTTCTAGACTCTTTCATGTTTTCATCTCACTCAATAGCATTAGTGTTCCTAGAATTCAGAGTTCCAAGAAGCATTCTTGGATAGGATGGATTCAGCTACCATGCTAAAACTGAAAAAGGCCAGTGAGAATTCCAGTTTCCAGTATCTTCCAGGCTTGATCTTTGACTGTGGTCATGGCTTCACTGTCCATCTTCAAAGGGACGTGGCCATCTCTGCAGTAGGGATTCTTTGAGATCTTCATGTGAACAGGACAATGAAACTCAAGTGTCTTCTGATTAATGTTCAAATAGATTGAACCATGAGAAACTGCTCGTACTTAATCATTCTTTATTTATAAAAATTGGAAATTCCTTACAGTTTAACCAAATATATTACTAATCCAGCAAACTACCAAATATTTTCTCCTATTTTTCTGGGGCTCTGCACCCTAGCCACTCAATGTATGTGTCCGTCAAGGTGAGATTCAACTCATCCCCTCATCATCCCAACACACACACACACACACACACACACACTGCCTGCTGTGATAACTAACTGGCCTTCAACACAACTCCAGTTGCCATTTGTCATGTTAAATCCATTTCCAGCCACCGGTAATCTCCTGTGATTTGTGCTTAAAAATGACTGGAAAGCCAGTCCAGAAACACACATGGCAAGTGAGTTCCCCACATGGATGGAAAGTCAATTAGAAATAATGGATTCTCAGGGTAGAAGACTCATTTTTTTAAGTGGCAGTGTGCCTAAGCATTAGATATGGGTTTAATTTTATGGTGCTTTAACGGATTTTCTCCGGTTTTTTCAAGATGGCAAAATCCCATAAGCTAGTAATTTGACATGCTGGATTCTGTTCTTAGCCCCCCTTGCCTATCTAGAAGAAGTCGCGTATACGTAGAACTTGTCAGGAGGGCTACTTTTGTGAGTGTCAACTTTCTGTCTATAGATAAGGGGCTTCCCTAGTGGTCTAGTGGTTAAGACTCTGCGGTTTCACTACAGGGGCACAGGTTCCATCCCTGATCAGAGAGCTAAGATACCACCTGCCACACCATGTGGCCAAAAAAGAGAAAAGAAAAGGGAGCATTTATACCTGGTTGCTCCTTTCTTGATAAGGAGGCAACCAGACACTGGCTCTGTTCCACTTATGATCAGGAAAATGGGGATGATAGCTTACAGGGTATAGAGATGCTTAAAGAGGAGCAAACCCCCCGCCCCTCTCTAAATCATCAGTGGTTTCTTTCTGTGTAGTTGACTTGGTTCCATGTTTCACCTGTCTTTATCCTTTAAGCTAAGCCCAGCATAACTACCGATCCCTGCCCCATCCCACAAGTTCCTGGAACCCCACTGCCTTACAGGACCGTCCCCTCCTGGGGTTGTGCATTGGTTCCATCTTTGTCAGCTGGAAACCTGAAAAGGCCCCTCTGTAGCCCCGAAAGCCTTGTGCTCTCAGATGGTTTCCATCCCACTGCTCAGAACAACATTTTAATTTCTAATTTTAGTGACACCTCAGGCTTTCTTTGAGATTTCACAAAGCCCAGGTCTCTTGAACTCTTTTCCTTGAATGGGAAGAGAACAATGACCCGCTGATGGCAGCGCACAAAGTGCTGGGAGGGAAGAGAAGTCCAGCATGAGGTCACGGGGCTGGGGTGGACCCAGGGAGGGAAGGCAGACCTGCTGGGAGGCTCTCACTCTGAAGGCAGCTGAATGCCTTGCTTTCTGTGAGCACTGGAGTCCCTTCAGTTTATCCCCCCCTCAGGCAATTTGGGGGGGCATCTGACTTTTCTCCCAGTCAAGACTCAACCTAGAAACCAAATTCTAATGCACTCAATGCATGCAGGTGGTTGGTGAAGTCATATTTGAAAATCTGCACATATTTCTTTGTGCTTAACTCAAGGGTGCATTTTCAGAGCATGAGATGGAATATTTTGATGGAGCTGGGCATTTCTTTCCCCAAAGAAAGTTCTCTTCCCAAGTCAAAAGCTATCTATCCAAGTTTCATGTAGAATAAGTCTACAAGCAACATAACTTTCCAAAAAACCAGGATCAAATTTTTTGAGTCACTACTATATCAAAGAGTTGGACACAACTGAGCGACTGAACAAGACAAGACTTATACCATGAGAGTCACAGCCCAGTTTGGTGGTATGGAAGAAAGATCCTCACACACCTCACAATAAAAGGGGGATGTGCCACAGACAGATGCATATGTGGTACATACATACAATGGAATATTACTCAGCCATAAAATAGAAAGAAATAATGCCCTTTGAAGCTACATGGCGGAGAAGGCAATGGCACCCACTCCACTACTCTTGCCTGGAAAATCCCATGGACAGAGGAGCCTGGTAGGCTGCAGACCATGGGGTCACTAAGAGTCAGACACGACTGAGCGACTTCACTTTCACTTTTCACTTTCATGCATTGGAGAAGGACATGGCAACCCACTCCAGTGTTCTTGCCTGGAGAATCCCAGGGACGGGGGAGTCTGGTGGGCTGCCCTCTATGGGGTCGCACAGAGTCAGACACGACTGAAGCGACTTAGCAGCAGCAGCAGCAGCTACATGGATGGAGAAAGAGATTATCACACTAAGTGAAGTCGGTCAGAAAGAGAAGGACAAATACCATATGATATCACTTACACATGGAATCTAAATTATGACACAAATGAATGTATCTGTGAAAGAGAAACAGACTCCCAGACACAGAAAACAGACTTCTGGTTGCCAAGGGGGAAGTGAGGGGGGCAGGCATGGACTGGGAGTTTGGGATTAGCAGATGCAAACTATTATATATAAAATAGATAAACTAGATAACGTAAGCCCCTGTATTTACAGGGAACTGTATTTATTATCCTCTGATAAACCATAATAGAAAAAAACATGAGAGAGAACATATGTGTGTGTGTTTATACACACACATATGTGTAACTGAATCACGATGCTGTACACCAAAACTAACAATATTTTAAATCAACTATAATGAAAAAAATGTTTTCAAGTGGAGGGCATGATGTGGGGTTAGGGATGAAGGAGATCAAATTTGGGAAAAGAATGAGTGCCTGCTGACTCTTAGAAAATCAAGTGTTGCTGGTGTCTAGGTGTGCTATTTGGGGTTAGGGGAGAAGGGAGTGAAAATTAAGGGAAGAAGACTTGAAAGAAAATCTAAGAACTATGGTCAGGCACCAAAACAGACCAAAGTTTAGGGAAACAGGGTTCCCTGGGCCTTCCTTCACAGATACACCCACGTCCATCACCAGCACCCCTCAACATGGCATTCCCTCCTCCCCACCAGGTGGCTTGGGTTTCAGGACAGCTGCACTCAGGACCAGATTTTTTTCAGGACCATTGTATTAGTTACCTATTGCTATGTAACAAATTACCCCCCAAAATTCACCAGCTGAAGGCAACATACATTTTATCATCTCTCAGTTTCTGTGGAAATTTGGTAAAGCTCAGCCAAGTGGCTCTGGCTCAGAGTCAAGATGTCAGCAGGGCGGCAGTCATCTGAAGGCTTGACTGGGGCTAGAAGGTGCACCTTCGGGATGGCAGTCACCTGTGGCTGTTGGCAAGAGGCCTCAGGTCCTCACTCCATGTATCTTTCTATGGTGCTGCTTGAATGTCCTTACCACATGGCACCTGGCTTCCTCCAGAGTGAGTGATCCAACGGGGAGAATAAGAAGGCAGCCTCACTGTCGTTATGACTTAGTCTTTGAAGCCACAACCGCCACATCTGCCATATTCTATTCATTAGAAGTGAGTCACCGAGTTCAGTCCACATTCAAGGAGAAGGGAATTAGGGAGGTGCAGAATTTATGGGCATTTTAAAACCATTCCAACTGCTTTTCCTTGTTTCTCCTGTGTAATGTCTGCTCCTGCTCAGATGTACAAAACAGAGAGGAAAGAGGTGGTGAGAACCACATCACCTGCTGAAGCTCTGTTTCTCTCTGATCCTCCAGATGCTGTGGTCAGCAGGCAGTTCTCTGGTTTCTCACAGGGACCCAATGCATGTACCAAGTAACTGGGACTCAGATCAGAGCCCAGAACCAGTAATGGAGCAAAATCCAGGGAGGGACTGACTCTCCAGGCCTAGGTCACATGTCTACCTCTGGAGATTGGTCAGCCCTTCTTGAACCATGTGTACTGAGCACAAGAGAGGGGTAGTTTCCTAAAAAACAAAGGAGGGGGGATGATTTTTATCAGAAAGATGGCAGAGTGGCCTTGGGATAGTCTGACCAAAATTCTGTTCCATCCTCAGACATGGCTGTCACAGGCATCGTGATGAGGGGTAGAGGACACAGTACAGTGAGGAGTGACAAAAATCTGTTTCTACCCCTTCCAGAGGGGTCTTACCCTTGCCCCCAGGGCCCACGCAGAGAATGAGAGGCTTCCAGAACAGTAAAAGGACACTCAATACACCCACAACAAAAACAGGATCCACAGATCCTAGTGCTAGTCCTGGCAAAATCTGCCTGGCTGGTATCTAAGAAAACTGTAACCCTGGTTACAAGATGATCGTGAAGCCAGTTAGAGTAGGCAGACCCTGTCCCAGCAGGGTTTCTTCCTCCTCTATGTGACCTTGGCCAAGACACCTGCCCTCGTTTCTTCATCTGCAACATGGAAGGCACTGGGCTAGACCATCTCAATGTCCCCGTCCCACTGTGATATTCTTGAATATCAAGACCCAGCCTGGTCCGTTAGACGGAGAGGAGGGAAGCTTATAGGTGTGGATAAATCTTTGTGAATAGGTTGACATTCCCGTTGCAGGCTTGGCGGAAGTATGACACAGACAGAAGCGGCTACATTGAAGCCAATGAGCTCAAGGTAGGATGGGCCTTGTCAGGGAGGGTGTGGAAAGATGGAGAATGGGCCTGAGGCCCAAGTGGTGGTGGGCTTAAGGAACCTGGGGAGGGAGGAGATGTTGGGTGAGGAAGTTGGGCGTGTGGCCTGATCAGGGATACCCAGGCCTGGCTCTGAATGGTCGGCCATGTGAAATCAGCAACCTGGAGCTGCAAGGTCCCAGAGTACAACCAGTCCACACGCCTCAGCACGTCAGTGCCCAGAACAGGCATCCTCAGTCCTCCAGCAGTTTGGCCTTCTGGCTTGTACGTCTACCAAACTCCTCTAGACCCAGGGATCTCCAGGCACGACTTAGTATGTGTTCTGGGCTCTCTGAGGAGCCAGAGCTGGTTTCTACCACCTGCCCTATGGGATGAGGTTGCATTTAGCAGCTCCTGCCTCCTTTGGGGATACTCCACAAGCATTAAGGGGTGAGGGAATTATGAGGGCTGCAAGCTATGCAAACAATGGGCTTCAGAAAACAAGATCGAGTAACTGTCTGAAGAAACAAGTATGTGAGTCAGGGGCAGAGAGACTGGGTCAAGAGCTCTGAAGAGGCCTTTCATATTCCAGGGATTCCTGTCTGATCTGCTGAAGAAGGCGAACCGACCATATGATGAACCCAAGCTCCAAGAGTACACCCAAACCATAGTGAGTGGCCAGGGCACAGGACATGGGACCAAATCGGTGGGATTTGAGGTTTGCGGGGTCATTAGTTGGCTGATTCTTCAGGCTGGGGAGAAGTGACTCCCAGCGGCAGCTGGCAAGAGAGATGCCAGTTCATGGCCCCAGCACCTTCTCTCTGAGGTTCCCACTCAGCCAGATGCTCCTGGGCCAGAGTACGACCAGAGCATCTGTTTGTGTGGCAGCCTCCACAGCTCCAGGGGAGGGCAAACTTGGAGGGGGAGGCCTTCAGTGTTGGCCTCTGTCCTCTGCAGCCCTGTCCCTCAGAAAGCGGAGAGGAGAGCCATGACCAAGTCCCTGCTGATTTAGCCCATGCTGCTCCCTGCCTCCAAGTGACCTCAGAGGACACATGAGCATGCTCTGCCACGTTCCTCCCTCTCCAGTACAGGGGATGGCAGGTCAAGGTCTCACATGAGAGAAGGTCAAAGCAAATAATCCAAGTACCACTTTCTGTCCCCAACAGCTACGGATGTTTGACTTGAATGGGGATGGCAAACTGGGCCTCTCGGAGATGTCCCGGTAAGTGCCTGACCTCACTCACCCCAGCATCGCTGTTCACAAGACCCTGGCAGATAATCCCTGTGCTACCGTTCCATCACCAGGATCAACCAGTGGGGAAAGTGACGGGTCAGGTGTCCCAAAGCTCCAATCAAAGTTAGATCAAATAGTGACCATCATCCCCTCAATGTTCCGTCTCCCTCTTTTTTGAACTTTCCTCTGAAGTGCTCAGAAATCATTTCTGTAACTACAGATGCTACTTCTGCATCCCCCCAGGTCCTCGTTCTTCCTGCCTCTGCTCTGTCTCCTAATTACTGCTCTAACATTATCTTTCCAGACTCTTGCCTGTACAGGAAAACTTCCTGCTTAAATTTCAGGTAAAAGAGCGGCTTTGCTTTTCTTCAGTTCCTCCCTTCCCCTCGTCCCTCTGAGCTCACCCTTCCTCAAAACACACACACACATACACACACACACACACACACACACACACAGCAGGGCTTTGGCTTCTGTCTTTAATACCTTGGGCCTTCTAGGGCATGAAGCTGACCTCGGAGGAGTTCAACGCGATCTTCACCTTTTATGACAAGGTAAGATAGAGGACAGTGTGGATGGAAAAGCAGGAGGCCCATCCCAGTCACCCCACCAGAATGCTCACCCTGGTCCTTAGAAGTAAACAAGCTGTTGGAGCAGCAGTCTGGGCCATGCAGTTCCTTCCTGCCCCTCTGGATTCCCTGCAGCATCTTCTGCTGTATGAGAAGATAAATGTCCTTAACAACGTGTGGCTTGTGGGACCCAAGGTTTTGGTTCCTTCAAAGTACAGGAGAGAATAGCTCGCAGAAGGGAAGAGGGTCATGGCCAGGACTAGGATGCGATTACACTGTTGGGGCCCAAAGGCAGGAGGTGCTTAGTACTGCCCCCTGGGGCCAGGTCATCACCTTGCTGTCCTTCTAGGAAGTGGGGAGAGGCCCTCTGTGCCATGTCACCCCTCTCTTAGCTGCCCTTGCCTAGTGACTCCAGTGGTTTTCCTCAGAACTACAGGTGTGGGGTAAATAGCCCCATGTTATCCTGACATATTATTGTGGGATTCAACACCCAGGGAGTTAGCTAAATGCTTCTTGAACCTCATTTACATTTTCAACGCAAATGTAAAATACCAGAAGGGAAGATTGCCATTTGCCCTGGGCCCTCACATTGCTGCAGTGACTGGCAAAGTCAGAAGTGACGTGTTATTTGGGCACCTCTTTTGCTCAGAGTGAAGACCCTTAGCAAAGCTAGACTCTGGTCAGGGGTTAGCGTGAGTTTTGAGGCTCTGTGCTGACCCTTGGCTCCCTTCCAGGACGGAAGTGGCTACATTGATGAGAATGAACTGGACGCCCTCCTGAAGGATCTGTATGAGAAAAACAAGAAGGTGAGGGGCTGAGCCCAGAGGTGGGGTGCTGCCACGGGGGTGGTGTGGAAGCGGGAAGGCTGGCCAAGGAGTGTATCTTGCTCCCCTCTGATTACCCCTAACGAGGCAATAGCAGTTTTTTGGGTTCTTTTCATGGTTGATTATTTTAAATACACATACCAGAGTTTGCCACCCTAACCACGTTTAAGTGTTCAGTTCAGTGGCACCAAGTACACTCACAGCCTTCTGCAACCATTCCCGCCGTCCAGCACTCTTTTTGTCTTCCCAGAATTAAAGTCTGTACCCAGTAAATGATGACTCCCCTTGCTGCCTCCCCCCAGCCACTGGCACTCACCATTCTACATTCTGTCTCTGTGAACCGCACTGCTCTAGATACTTCATACAAGTGGGATCATACAGCATTTGTCTTTCCGTGTCTGGCTTATTTCACTTCATGTACCTTCCTCAAGGTTCATCCGTGTTGTGGTATATGTCAGAATTTCCGTCCTTTTTAAGGCTGAGTAACGTGGTGTGTCTATCCCACATTTTGTCTGTTCGTCCACAGACAGACACGTGGGTTGCCCCACCTGCTGACTGATGTAAACAATGCAGCTATGAGGCCATGGCAGTCTTGACGTGGCACACTTCTTGGAAGTGTCAGTCATGTGGCCAAAAAAAAAAAAACTTTTACACTAGGAGAGATTTGGAGGAGAAGGGCCAGTAGGAGTTGAGGGCATTCTGAATTGACTCTAGAATCTTGAGCTGGGGAAGGGGCTAACAGAAGTCCCTGACAAATCTGTTCCCTGGAAGGAAAGGCTGGGAACTGGACTCCATTACTTTGCCTGGTCATGTTGCCTCTTGGGCAGTCCTCAGGGGCTCATCTCGGTTCCCAGGATGGGAGGACATAGGCAAAAAAGGAACCAGAAGACAAGTCTTGGCAGTGTCTTCCTCCACCTCCTGGAAAATGTCTTTCTCTGAGCAAATAGCTTTTTTGCTGCTTTCTTTAATTAGATGCTGAGTGATCTATAATTCCCTGCATTGTCTAACTGCCTGGGAAGTCAGGCAAGAACTAAATTTAACTCCTAATTTCAGGGAAAAAATTTCATCGTGGCCGCTGAGTCTGTCTGTCTCCCTTTCCAGTTGTCTTCTGACCTCTTTATCCTGAATAGCATCCATTTCTTTCACCCTAAGTTTATTTTTTTTAATGTTACCTATAATAGCTTTTTGAAAGAGGCAGAAAATAAATCATGTGCAAATACTTCCTAGGAAGAAGGAATTACTCATCACGTGCTTGAACTTGGCAAACTTTTTCCTGCTACCAAACTCTAGGAGAAAATTATTTGTGTATCCTTATGTGTTCAAGGGATGTTCGGCATCATAATGAAAAATATGCTTAACTGTAATTAGAATAATGAGGTATAGTTTTTCTCCATATGACCCTACGTTATGCCTGAGGCTGATGGGCCTCGAGGGCAGGCATTAAATCTTGGGAGAGACCTGAATTCCATGGTCATCATCTAACTAGGCTCTTCCCTAATTCCCACAAAAGACAACTCATATGGCTACAAAGCTTGACTTTCTGAGATGTGCAAATAAACAAACAAAAAGTCAGGTGTTGTGGTTAAGAAAAATTCTGAAAGTTAGAGAACAAGGATATTAATAAAGTTGTTTACCTGGAAACCTTCCACCAGTACTAAGCTTCAGACTTAGCACATGGAGATCAAGAAAAAGGAATCAGTAGAGAGAGCTACATGCCTGTAAATAACCTGAGTTGGGAAGGGAATGACCATTTTTAGGTGACCCCACATGGCAGATGCACATGCCATTTTGATGGTGCCTACATGGACAATGCGGAGAAGGCGATGGCACTCCACTCCAGTACTCTTGCTTGGAAAATCCCATGGGTGGAGGAGCCTGGTAGGCTGCAGTCCATGGGGTCGCTAAGAGTCAGACACAACTGAGCAACTTCACTTTCACTTTTCACTTTCATGCATTGGAGAAGGAAATGGCAACCCACTCCAGTGTTCTTGCCTGGAGAATCCCAGGGATGGGGGAGCCTGGTGGGCTGCCGTCTATGGGGTCACACAGAGTTGGACACAACTTAGCAGTAGCAGCAGCAGCAGCAGCACATGGACAGTGAATCGGTTTCGAAGCAGATGTCTCAGGCTCCTGCGGGACAGGCTGATGGGCTCAAACGTTGACATGTTCTTAGCATTCCTAAGACAACTGCAACTGCTAAAGCCTTCCCCAGCTTCACACACAGTGCTTCCAGACACAGAAAGGAAGCAGCCTCCTCCCTTCATTCTGCTTGAACTCCTCAGGCCATGCTGAATCAGAGGATTTTCTCAGGCTCATGGGTGATATATGGGGTCCCTTCCTTGGCTCCTGATGGAGGGATAGGTCACTCAGGCACACCTCAGTGTTATGGACGAGGTGACATTTCCAGGAACTTCACAACTTTAGGGAAGTTAGAGATGTTTGCAGAGTGCCTTGGGACTGGCTGGTGGCACAAACCCAGAGATCAGTCATGTGAGGAGATGTCACCAAAGAATGCAATGAAAGACTGACCCTCAAGCACTGAGTACAGGTGAGCCAGGTAAAGAATTACACAGCCTTCTGGACTCAAGGGACTAAGACTGTTCATGGCTGTGGGGTTGGTTCCATCCTTTAGCCAATACCTTAGTCTTCACATCTCAGTTTTCTCATGGGGATAATGACCCATTAGCATAGAAGTATTTAAAAAAAAAAAATCTGCCAACAGGTTCAATATAAGAGGAGGAGGAGGGGAAAAGAAGGAAGGAGGGAAGGGAAGGGGAAGGAAAGAGGTGTAAAGGGGAAGAAGGAGGGAAGGAAAAAAAGGAAGGAAGGAGGGAAGGGAGGAGGAAGGAAAGAGGTGTACAGGGGAAGAAGGAGGGAAGGAAGAAGCAAAGTGCTTCAGTGATTTTCCAGTGATGATGACTTTGCTGCCTTTCAGTAGTACTGGCCATTTGCATCCGAAGCCACACAAGGCGTATCAGATGCTGCTGTTCTGTCCAGTGCTGGCCTCCAAAACCCCACGGACAGAGAAGCCTGGCAGGCTACAGTCCATAGGGCCTCAAAGAGGCAGACACGACTAGATGACTGTCACTTTCAGTTTTCCATTTTATATGAGACCGTGAGTCGCCTGTCTTAGAGCCTCTGAAGGCCTCAAGGTGCCAGTGAACAAGAAGTAGGCTGGTAGGCTTTGCCCCTGGAGGAGAGAGGAATTAGAATTCCTTGTTCCGCTGGGTGAGGCTTAGGGCAAAGACAAAACCTTGGAGTTTCCCTGGCATTCTCTTTCTCACCCAAAAGGACCCAGCAGACTAGTGGGTGGAAGCCCAGTGAGGTAGAGGAATTTAGCGAAGCTGTATGTAGATAATGACTGGCGTGCATGCTGAGTGTCAGGGACTGTGCTTGATGCTGTTTACATTCATTTCTCATCTAATCATCGTTAACACCTCAGTGAGGCAGATTTATTCCTGTACTGATTTTACAGATGAGGCAGCTGAGACTTAGAAAAAGCTGAATACTTTCCCCAAGGCAATGAAGCTAGTAAGTGAAAGGGAGAGCACTTTAACCCAGGGCTTTCTGACCCCAAAGCCCATGCTCTGTATGCCTCTCAGCTACTTGCACTGAGATGGGATAAGGAAAAGGTTCTGGTGAATGAACACGAGGGCCATTTGGGGGGGGGGGCACCTTCCCCTGAACCTGCCCTTACCCTCTCCCTCTGTCTCCCAGGAAATGAACATCCAACAGCTCACCAGCTACAGAAAGAGCGTCATGTCCTTGGCTGAGGCGGGAAAACTCTACCGCAAGGACCTGGAGATTGTCCTCTGCAGCGAGCCCCCGCTGTAAAACAGGGGATGGGGGCTGCTTCTCCACCTCCCCCTCAAACCTGCCCCTGCTGCCCTGCCACTGCCACCCAGACCCAGAGATCCTGATCATCCCTGTGACTGTCCCTGCCACCTGCACACACCAGCCTGCAGAGCAGGAAAGGAGAAATGGAGAAGGGGCTGCTGCACACACTCTGTGTGCGGGGGGCACCAACCTCGTGGGAGGTGGGCAGGGGCACGGACAGGAGGTCCCTGGTTCTCTTTGCTGTGATGCATGAGCTCGCTCGCTGTATGATTTAGACTTCTACGTCCAACAGAGTGGACCCTCTCCTCCGCCTCTCCCCCATGCCACTGGCCACCCCAACCCCCAGGCCCCATGGCCCCACCTCGCTAATGGTGTAGCTGTCTCTCAGAGCTTCTTGTTCGTGGTGGGCGTCAGCCTTGTCCTTTTCTTGATGCAGTGTATGCCTTTTCCCTTTGGGTTTCTTGTTTACCAAAGAAGAGTTTACAGACAATAAAATGTTCTCCTGTGGAAGCTCTCCCATTCTGGCCAAGTGGTCAACTTTCTCTCTGCAGCCAACTCTTGACAGAGAGAGAGCCTCTTCTCAAGTGAGTGGGGAGGCTGGGGGGAACCAGCCAACTGGTGTGTAAGCACTGGAAGCAAGGGCACAGGACCCCAGGACTCTGGGCTCACCCTTGCCACGCACCGCCTGCTCTCCATCAACCTGTCGTTTTTCTGCTCCGTGTTTGTTTCTAGGTTTCTGAGATCATAAGAGCAGTTATCAGTTCACTGCAAATTTACTAAATGCCAGCTATTGTGCAAAACAGCTCACCCGCAGTGTCTCTCAGTCCCTGGAGAGGGGTGCTGGGACCGTCTCCTCTGAACAGACGAGGAAAACTCAAGATTAAAGAGGTTAAGTAATGAGCCCCGTGTCTCAGGGCCAGTCGGCGGCGCAGAGCCAGGGTATGACTCCTGAGCGTCGGATCCACATTTTTTTTTAATAGGCCATGCTGCATGTCTTGCAGGATCTCAGTTCCTTGACTGGGGATTGAATTCATGTCCCTGGCAGTGGAGCACGGCGTTCTGACCACTGGACCACCGTCTTCACAACAGGGATACCACAGTCTGTGGTAATGGGACTGGGTGTCCCGAGTAGGGGTGACCTCCACTCAGGAGTTCCAAACACCAAAAACTTAACTTCTCCCCACAAAATGCAATTTACCCCACAACAACACATCAGGTGCCCCAGGGTCAGCATAGCCTTTGGGTGCAGAGAACTCTTTGGGACCTCAGAATAGAGAGAGAACTGTTTTTGTGTGCATGCGGTTTTGTTTTTTTAATGCTATCAGGTTTGACTGTCTACAAGATGAGTTTTGACTTTACCTCATTTCATGCCCCAATAGTCCTTGCAATGAATATTACTTCAGGTGAAGAAACTGAAGTTCAAAGACATTAAGTAACTTTGGAAGTGTCCATTTGATAACCAGGAACCTAGCTGGAGCAACAGAGCCCCCAGAGTGGATATACCTGGGTCAGATATACGAATCTATTTTAGGTTCTCTGAAAAGAGAATCTATTTAGGTTCTCAGAGAAATGGATGAAGTGAGAGGAGTGGCCATGCTGCCATCGTGGGGCGGGGGGAGTCCAGATGGAGGAAACAGCAAGTGCAAAGGCCCTGAAGAGGGAGAGTTCAGAAATGTGGTCGCTGGGGCCAGAGCAGAATAACGGAAGGGCGTGAACAGTAAATAGGGCTGGGGGAAAGGGTGAGGCCAGGTGGAGGCCAGGACAAAAGGCACTGGGTCAAGGGAAGCCGCAGAGAGGGGGGACGTCAGAGAAGTGACATGATCTCAAAGGTCACTCTGACTCGTACGTCAACACTAAACTTAGGAGAGAAAGCAGAGACATCAGTTAAGAGGCCAATGCACTAGGGCTGCTGAGAAACGCTGATGACTTGGACCAAGGAAGTGATGGGAGGTGACAGCAAATATCAGATTCTGGACCTATTTCTAGGATTGAATCAAAAGAGCTTGCTGAAGACTGGATAAGTCATATGGGAGAAAAATGAGTCAGGAATGGCTCCACGGCTATTAACTGGAGCAACTGGGTGCATGGGGGATGCCAGTAACCCAGCAGGCAGACAGCATGTTTGGGGATGGGGCAGGGGTAACCGGGATATGACTGTGGCTTTCATAAGAATAAGAGGCCTATGAAAGCTTCCTGATGCGAGGGACTGGTTGTGGGGGAATCTGGGTCTTGCTCTGATGGGTGGGGCCGTGCTCGGTAAATCTTTAACCCAATCTTCTGTTGGGGTGGGGCTGCGTTCCCTCCCTGTAGTTTCGCCTGAGGCCAAACTATGGTAATGGCGACCTCCCTCAAGAGGGCTCACACCAGCATACCAGTACGCCGCAGCTCCCAGCGCCCCTGAGCCTGTGGCAGGCCACTGCTGACCCACGCCTGTGCCGGAGACTCCTGGACACTCCCAGGCAAGTCTGGCTCAGCCTCTTGTGGGGTCACTGCCCCTCTCTCCTGGGTCCTGGCACAACAAGGTTTTGTCTGTGCCCTCCAAGAGTCTATTTCCCCAGTCCTGCGGAAGTTCTGTAATCAAAACCCACTGGCCTTCGAAGTCAAATGCCCTGGAGGTTCTCAGTCCCTTTGCCGGATCCCCAGGTTGGGATATCTGTTGTGGGTCCTAGAACTTTTGCAACAGTTCAAGACCTTCTTTGGTGTAATTCTTCTCCAGTTTGTGGGGCAATGCTCAGTGGCTCTATGGTGGGGCTAACAGCCACCTCCTCCAAGAAGAATTATGCCACACGCTGCGCCTCCCAGGTCTGCTGCAGCCAGAGCCCCTGTCCTTATTACAAAATTCAGACTTAAACTGAAGAAAGCAGAGAAAACCACTGACCATTCACGTATGACCCAAATCAAATCCCTTATGATTATACAGTGGAAGTGACAAAAAGATTCAAGGGATTAGACCTGATAAGAGTGCCTGAAGAACTATGGACAGAGATTCGAAACACTGTATAAAAGGAGGCGATCAAAACCATCCCCAAGGAAAAGAAATGCAAACAGGCAAAACAGTTGTCTGAGGAGGATTTAACAAATAGCCGAGGCAAGAAGAGAAGCAAAAGAGAAAAGAAAAGATATATCCATCAGAACACAGAATGCTAAAGAATAGCCAGGAGATATAAGAAAGCCTCAGTAATCAGTGCAAAGAAATAGAGGAAAACAACAGAATGGGAAAGACTATAGAGATCTCTTCAAGAAAATTAGAGATACCAAGAGAACATTTCATGCAAAGATGGGCACAATAAAGGACAGAAACGGTATAGACCTAACAGAAGAAGAAGATATTAAGAGGAGGTGGCAAGAATACACACAACTGTACAAAAAAGATCTTAATGACCCAGATAACCACGATGGTGTGATCACTCACCTGGAGCCAGACATCCAGAGTGTGAAGTCAAGTGGGCCTTAGGAAGCATCACCACAAATAAAGCCAGTGGAGGCGATGGAATTCTAGCTGAGCTATTTCAAATCCTGGAAGATGATGCTGTGAAAGTGCTGCACTCAAATGCCAGCAAATTTGGGAAACTCAGCATCGGCCACAGGACTGGAAAAGGTCAGTTTTCATTCCAATCCCAGAGAAAGGCAATGCCAAAGAATGTTCAAACTATCACACAATTGCACTCATCTCACATGCTAGTAAAGTAATGCTCAAAATTCTCCAAGCCAGGCTTCAACACTACGTGAACCGAGAACTTCCAGATGTTCAAGCCGGATTTAGAAAAGGCAGAGAAACTAGAGACCAAATTGCCAATATCCACTGGATCACAGGAAAAGCAAGAGAATTCCAGAAAAACATCTACTTTTGCTTCATTCACTACGATAAAGCCTTTGACTGTGTGGACCACAGCAAACTGTGGGAAAATTCTTCAAGAGATGGGAATACCAGACCACCTTACCTGTCTTCTGAGAAATCTGTACGCAGGTCAAGAAGCAACAGTTTGAACTGGACATGGAACAATGGACTGGTTCCAAATCAGGAAAGGAGTATGTCAAGGCTGTATATTGTCACCCTACTTATTTAACTTATATCCAGAGTATATCCTACTTATTTAACTTATATCATGCAAAATGCTGGGCTGGATGAAGCACAAGCTGGAATCAAGATTGTTGGGAGAAGTATCAATAATGTCAGATATGCAGATGACACCACCCTTACGGAAGAAAGAAAAGAGGAACTAAGGAGCTTCTTGATGAAAGTAAAAGAGGGGAGTGAAAAAGCTGGCTTAAAACTCAACATTCAAAAAATGAAGGTCGTGGCATCCGGTCCCATCATTTCATGGCAAATAGATGGGGAAACAATGGAAACAGTGACAGACTTTATTTTCTTGAGCTCCAAAAATCACTGCAGATGGTGACTGCAGCCATGAAATTAAAAGACGCTTGCTCCTTAGAAGAAAAGCTATGGCCAACCTAGACAGCATATTAAAAAGCAGAGACATTACTTTGCCAACAAAGGTCTGTCTAGTCATAGCTATGGTTGTTCCAGTAGTCGTGTATGGAGATGAGAGTTGGACTATAAAGAAAGCTGAGTGTCGAAGAATTGATGCTTTTGAACTATGGTGTTGGAGAATACTCTTGAGAGTCCCTTGGACTGCAAGGAGATCAAACCAGTCAATCCTAAAGGAAATCAGTCAATACTCATTGGAAGGACTGATGCTGAAGCTGAAACTCCAATACTTTGGCCATATGATGAGAAGAACTGACTCACTGGAAAAGACCCTGATGCTGGGAAAGATTGAAGGCAGGAGGAGAAGGGGACGACAGAGGATGAGATGGTTGGATGGTATCACTGACTCAATGGACATGAGTTTCAGCAAACTCTGGGAGATGGTGAAAGAAAAGGAGGCCTGGCGTGCTGCAGTCCATGGGTTGCAAAAAGTCGGACATGACTGAATGATTGAACTGACTGAATCAGGATGTGGGACATGCTGCCTGATATCAGGTGTCTGTCAGGACACCAACAGAAAACAGACTGCAGGTTCACGGTATTTGCTTTTGACAAACATCTGCAAGATAAACAAATGCTAGGTGCCGGGGACACAGGAGCGAACAGACCAGTTCCTGACTGCTGAGAGCTTAAAGGCTCCCAGGCCTGAGAGACGAGGAAACTAGCAATTTCCTGGTAAGTGGTGGGTCAGAAGAAAAGCAGGGAAGAGGCCCCTAAGGGTGGAGGAATTCCTTGGTGATAATGCCTGGCAGGCACCAGAGCCAGATGAAGCCAGGCTCAGTGGGGTGGAGAGTGGGGTTGGTGGTGAATGCTAGTCCCTTGGGAGCTGAAGCTGAGAAGGGAGAAGCTCAGAGGATAAAGCTCAAAGACCAGACAGGACCAGCTCTTGCAGGGCCCTGCAGCCCTGAAGGCTTAGTCATCAATCTCTCCCCAGGCTGCTTTGAAGTTTCTCTCTTTTCCTTCTGGTCTTGTTGAGAAGCCACCTTGAGGAGGTGGCTCAACTGTCACCTCCTCAATGAGGCCCACCCTGATGAAACTGCAACCCACTCATCCACACCCCGTACCCCATAACCCCTTCCCCAGGAACATTTCTCTCCACAGCACATGACCACATGCCCTGATGTGCATTCAGGCGCTTCCCCAGCTAGAAGGCAAGTCCTCCAGGGCAGCTCTCACTCTACTGCCCCGCCCGTACCTTCTCCACCACATACCTGAGGGCACCAGTCCTCCCAGCCTCCTCCCCACCTGGTGTCCCTAGCTCCACAGAAGAGTGGCCCCAAAGATGTCTGAGTCTTAATCCCAGGATGTACAGTGAATATATTATGTGGCAAAGGCGAATTACTTGTAGAAGGAATCAGCTGCCTTTGGTGATGATCCAGGTGCACCTGAAGTCATCACAAAGGTCCCTGGAGATGAAAGATGGAGGCCAAACCCAGAATGAAAGTGATGCGTAAGTGAGAAGCATCTAGAAACTAGGGAAAGCAGGAGAATATTCTTCCTTAGAGCCACCCCACAGGCCTGCCGGTACCTTGATTTTAACACAACTTGGACTTCTGACCTGCAGGTCTGTAAGGTAATGAATCTGTGCTGCTTTAAGCAGCCAAGTTTGTAGTGACTGGAAGTGAACACACAGCACAGCAACATGAAGTGAAACACAGGCAAACACAGAGCCACCTCTTCCATGTTTGTGCTCCTGGCACATTATGAGACAGGGTAAGGGTGTGTCTTCCTGCAAGTGTTTCTGTGAGGGTCCAGACCATCCTGGCTTCACACGCTTTGCGTGGTGCCCAGCATGGAGCCTCTCTAACTGGCAGCTGTGGGGATGATGTGTGCTGTGGCTGGCGCACAGGAGGCTTCCTCTGCTTCACGCTGTGTGACTGGGGCTGCCCCAGGACTCACGGGGACCCAGGTGGCTCCAAATTTGGGAAGTCTCACCTTTTAGAGAAGGCGTCCCCCTCCGGTGTACCACCTCCTCCTTCGGGGGTGGGAGTCTTCTGAGCCTGGCGGACACGCCAAGGGGATGGTTCTGTCTGCTGTGGCCCGGCAGCTGACCTCATACCCCAGGCCCGTGAGGGTCCCAGAAACTGCCCAGAAGTCTGGCTCGGGGCGCTCAGTCCTCCTTATGCCAGCCCTTTGTTTCCACGCAGAGATCACAGTCAACCAAGAGAACCCGGCCAGACGGCCCTGGTTTTGCTCTCGAGTTCCCCATCTGTAGAATGGGAAGCTTGGAGTGGACAGTGTGCAAGCATCCTTCAAATTCTTACCCCTGACGTTTCACTGAAGAGTATTTATAAATGCAAATAAACACACTGGAGATGACTGACATCATCAGCCATTAGGGAAATGTCACTGTGAAAAACGGAGTATCATTTTTAAGTGTCTTATTCCCATTTACAAAAGCAAAATCTACGGAACTGTTGTGGATGACAGGGAGCTGAAGAAGAAAAAAGGCTTCCTCACAGAGCCAGTAAGCACAGTGTTATAAACACTACCAAAATTAAAAAAAAACAAACCACAATGAAATTCCCACATCCCTCCATGCAGTGCTCTGTAACTCATTCTTACCTGCTTCTGGACCAAAAAAGTCTTGGAAATCCCAACTCAGTCCACGGGAATAGTCTGAGAGCTGCCTAACTGAAGTCAACTCAGAAGCCCAAGAGTCTGTTCTTCGTATAAAGCATGGGCAGTTTGAAGTACCTGGTACAGTCTTTTATTACGAGGCTCTAAGACCATCCTCTTTAACTGAAGACTCAAGCACTCTGCAGCTTAGAGCAGAGCCTTCAGGCAAACACCAGACTAAACAAAAACATCTCTAAGATGACAGAGATTTCATGGCTGCGGTTAACGTATTACGCTAACCAATAAGATCAGAACAGAGGAGAATACACTTCTCTCTCAGACTATAGTACAGAACAATCTTTAGATGAGACTTCAGATGAACCGCGCCCCTAAGGGTAAAAATATACAGGCAGTAAGGCACCGACAAGTTGCCAGGAGCTTCCATAAACCATATAATTTCTAAGACACTCACATTAACATTTCATTTATATAAGCATAACCACAAGAAGGCCAAAAACACTCTCTGATCTGACAAGTCTCATGCAAATCTTAAAATAGTAATATATTAAATAAACCTAATTCGTTCTGGCACCTCTCTTCTAATAAGATGCAAAAATAAATCTTTGTGATTTTCCAGGGCTGGCTGCTCTGAGAAATAAATGTCAGAGAACACAGTACATGTAAATGATATCCTGAAAGTTTTCTTCTTTTACTATGTTTTTTTTTTTTTTTTTGTCCTTAAAAGGACAATGCAGTTGCTTCACAGTTAGTGTGTCATCATCTGCAGAAAATTTGATTTTTCCATGAGAGACAAAGAGGGTTTTTTTTTTTTTTTTTAGTTTTTTTTTTTCTTTTTTTTTAAAATTAATTTTATTTTATTTTTAAACCTTACATAATTGTATTAGTTTATGTTTATTATTACTATGTTTATTATTTGAAAAGACAAAATCTACAGACTCATCAGAAGAGATATAGACACTTGATTAATATATGATTGTGGGTACCTGAGAAACAATCCCTGGTTACCCATTCAAGTAACAGTGAAAAGTAGACAGACCCAAGAGTATGGAAGGCATGTTGTTCGTTTTTGTTCAGTCGCCCAGTCGTGTCCAACTCTGTGACCCCACGGACTGCAGCACGCCAGGCCTCCAGGTCCCTCACCATCTCCCGAAGTTTGCCCAAGTTCATGTCCATTGCATCAGTGATGCCATCCAGCCATCTCATCCTCCGACACCCTCTTCTCCTTCTGCCTTCAATCTTTCCCAGCATCAGGGACTTTTCCAATGAGTCAGCGATGCACATCAAGCGACCAAAATACTGGCATACTGAACACTGAAGGCACAGTCCACATAAATATTTGCACACAAATGTCCATGGCAGCATTGTTCATGATAGCCAAAAAGGGGAAACAGACCAAAATGCCCATCAACTGATGAATGGATAAATAAAATGTGGCATATCCACACACTGGAATATTAATCACTCATAAAATGGAATGAAGTACTAATATGGGCTACAACATGGATCAGCCTCAAAAACATTACACACACAAGTTACACACAAAAGGCCACGTCCTATATGGTTTCACTCATATGAAATGTCCGGAACAGACAAATCCACTGATACCAAAAGCAGGCTAACGGCTGTCAGGGACTGGGGCCGTGGCTGGGGACAAGGAAGGGTATTGGGGAGTGAACGCTAGCTGGTGTGGGGTTTCGTTGTGCAAATGTTCCGGAATGAGGCAGAAGGACATCGGAGTGGCAGTGCTGACAGTCGCACAACCTAATAAGATACTAAAAACCACTTACCAAATAAGGAGTTAGTATTGTTTGTGTTATAAAATGGTCTGTTCTAGGATACAACAAATAAATTCAACATAAAGCACCAAAAAGTTTTCTGGTGGACACAGCATCTCTGCTGTCAAAAATAGCCTTCCCTGTTGTAGGCAGTGGTATTAATCGGTAAACCAAGGAGGCAAGCCCATCCAACCTGAGCGAACTTTGCTAAAGTAGAATGCACTGCAGTTTATCTCCAGACAGAGAGAGTGTAAAGTCATACAAACAAAAGGCAGACCTTTCACTTTGGGGAACAACCTGACCCTTTACTGTGGGACAGGGAGTCTGTGAGGTCAAAACTATTTTCATAATAGTGATAAAATGTTATTTATGTCAACACAATGTGTTCATCATTGCTATTTTCAAATGACTCAATAATTTTCAAAATGTTTCCATTCTGATATCAAATGCAGTAAATACCAATAGTTTTAACCCACATAAACAAAAGCTCTTTGGGTAATCTCAATGAGTTTTAAGAATGTAGAGTGGAAGACCACATTTGCCTGAAAGCTGTGTTAGGTGAGAAAGGAAACAGATTAAAAAGTGTGCTGAAATTCACCCTAGGCCCTGAAGGTTCCCACTCCCCCTCCCAAAGGAAGCTGCAGCTGCTCAGGACACACACAGAGACCCCTGTCCTGGGCTCTGAGCATCATCACCTTCCTAGAGGTGCTTCATCCTGGAGAACTTTCTCCAGCAATCCACACACAAAGAGAGCAGGGGAGAGCTGGCCTTGGAGGGAGCAGCTCCCAGGAGAGGGAAGGCAGGTGGGGCTGGGTGTACACCAGAGAGGCAATGCAAGCAAATTAATCGTGTATGGACCACCTGCATTGACCAAAGAGGTTGTATAGTTGCAGGGATAAGGCTGGGAACACTGGCCAGGTGGGAAGCATGTACCTAACATGGAAATAGGCAGGAAGTGACAGAAGTGGCTGGAGGGAGCGATCACACCGTCTGTCACCCTGTTAAGTGGACATCTTTAAAAGGTGCATGAGTTGGAGCACCACGGTGCCCACAGTGAGAGGTGGGCGAGAAAAAAGAACCCAGGAGAGACACACAGAATCCCGACTGGAGGGCCAGGAGCTGAGAGAAGAAAGGTCTTTAAAAGGTGCAGAGAGATCCACGGGGTCGGCGCCACAGGCTCAAATCCCATGGATATGTCCTGAAGGGTACATGCTCCATCACGTTAAACCAACAATAGAAATATCAGTGATCAATGCCAAATCACCAGCTGGATTCCACTTAATCAGGGCCCTGACCGATCAGGACCTGGCTGTTTATCAAGAGATTTCACTGTCACTCAGCTCGTTATGAAGTTTGTCATCACTTGACAACTACTGTTTGGAGCAATAACCACAGGCTGTGAGCTACACTCACACTGGAGTTTATATCATGAAGAACCTGCCCATATCGGGCTCCTAGTGGAGGAGACAGCAAATACTTCCAGGGGTTGTCCTGCCCTTGGATTGCAGGGGTGTCCTTGTCTTTTTTGAGTCCCATACAAAATGCTAATCTCTCATACTCTTCATCCCCATTGATCCCCTTCCACTCCCTCCATGCTCACCCTCCACTCTCTCTCCTCAACCCCAGCCCCTGTGCACAACTCTTTTTCTGATGACCGTTCCCTCTTCCTTCACTGCCCTCAGTAATATTCCAGGGACACAATGTGGTCTGTAACTGCCCTTCTTCAGGACTAACCAGGCAAATGATTTATAGGGCTGATCAGTGCTAAAAGAAAACAGGGGGTCTCCCACTCCAGAAGATTAGGAAGAACTACAAGGCGACGAGAGCAGAGCATTAAACCAAGCAAAGGGCCTTTGCGGCTGCTCAAGTTGTGCGCTCCAAAAGCCAGCCCATACCCCTGTGACATGGATTCAGAAATGAGCTCACTGAACATCAGCCCAGGGCAGAAGAGAACCATCAGTCTGTGACCCCTTAGCTTGTCATAAGCAGGGGATGGGTTCTCATCCTTGACTGTCCCCAACAGGACCCAGAATCTCACCAACTTCCCATAAAAGAAATCGCTAACGCTTGTTAGAGCAGAAATTGCAAATGAAACTTAACAGTTAAAGAAAAGCAAGGCTCCTGAATGTTAATTTTAAAAACCAAACTGAAGTTGTGAAGGGTGCTTCATGACCACAAAACTACACTCTCAATCACAAAAGCCTGCATAGCAGGCCCGGTTTTGGGACAGGTGTGGTCAGGGCAGTGCATCCTCAGGGGGGATATTGTCAGCAAACAGAGAGATGAAACTGAAGGGGTACCAGCTGTGCTCCCCTCACCCCAAAGTAGCCTCTCTAAGTCCTGAAGGAAGGAGGCTGCTGCTCCGGACTCCCTTCTCTTGGCTTCTACTTTCCTGAAAGATCATGATGTCAGGAGGCACTCCTCTGAAGTAGATTATCGTATCAAAGACTAAGCAGCTGAAACCATAGCTGGGTTAACTGGCAGAGCTGAAGAGCCCCAGGCGAAAGTATAAAGGGAAAGAAACGGACCCCAAAAGGCAGGGAGGCCACACAATCGAAAGGGTTATCACCTGAGGAGCATCCCTCAATCAAGGAGAGACTGGAGTTGGCAAGTAAATACCCCAGCTTCCTGGTGCCATTTCCTGCGGCTCACATCCCGCCCCCGACCCCAGCATGCAATGCACCACCAGCCAGAAAGCAACTGAATCCCAGGGTGAGAAAATCAGAAGTCTGATGAGTTCGATCATGATGAAACGATCCCAGAACAAAATACTGCCCACAATGATTCAAAAAAGGTAGCCTCTTTCCCATCCAAATGGAGACCGGGAACACCACTGTGTCATCGCAGAGAGACAATTAAGGCGCACAGGCCACATTCCACCGGAAAATCAAGAGGAGAGTCACACAGGCCTTCAGAGGCCATCAACAGCAAGTCACGGCTCCATAACACAAACAAATCAGGAAGAAAGGGAATGGTTTGAAAAAAGACGCAGCCTCCCAATCCCAGGTGAGATGATGTGTCCAGCGGGCAAGTGTTGGAAGAGGAAAGGGAGCAGTGAAGGAGGCAAGAGTTCCCTGCATCTGGCCACTCGACGCACCCCTGACAGACGAAGCCAAACCACGCAGGACCTAATGAAGGCCATGGGCCACGAGGCTGCGCTGGTGCACAGCCAGCCAATCAGGAAGGAGAAAGAGCAGACGCTCCTCGAGAAATTGAAAATGGATAACCAGAAAATCCAAGACCTGGAGAAAAAAATTAGAGAAACAAAAAAGATCCTCTAAAATTTACATTTGCCATCTAAATAGGAAAGCCACAAACTCCTGTTCTGGGCACAGGATGTTAAAAGAGCTCTTGCCACAGAGGAGGTGGGAACTGCCAATTTGAGACATGTTTTAGGACAAACACACCAAGAAAAAGAGAGACTCTCCAACAAGCTGTCTCTTCAAGAAGTTCCAAGATGTAAGCAGTCTGCCAGAAACTTCCTGGAAGATGCCTGCGATGACCAGAGGTTCCTGTGATCTGTCCAACCATCAAAACAGGTGAAATCTGGCTCCCCAGGCCAATGGGGGGTGGGGGCTCTCTCCCTGCTGAAGGACCCCGGGCTGGACTGGAAGCCCCAACAACCACTCCCAGGGGTCACCTGAGGCCTCTAGTGTGGCACCCACCTCCTGGCTGTTCAGCAGGGTCCCTCCACATATGCAACAAACCCTCCTCTTCTAGGGAGCTGGATGCCACAGGCTGCCTGTCATTTCCACAATTTCCATGGTCACACCGAGACAAAGACACCCACGCCACCAGGAAGACCCCCTGCACCCCCTTGCATCCTCCCACCTATGGTTCCCCTCAGACCTACTGAGAAAATACAACCTGTGCTCTACCCCGCCCCCCACCTAGTAAGAACTTCCTTTGGCCCAAGAGAGTCTACGCAGACGACAATCTGAGGTTTGGGTTTCAAACAACTATCTGACCCCTGTAAAGACCACCGGCTGAACTGTTTCTTCCCACCACCAACAATGAGACAGCCCATGAGCCCCTCCTAGCCCTTCACTGGAGGAGGGCAGCCTGAACTGGGGTCCCGGCCTGCAGAGGAAGCCCCTATACCTTGTCCTGGGCTCCTCCAAGGTCTCTTCTGGTCACATAGCTGTGCTCTGCTGAAACCCTTCACTTCTGCAGATCCGTGTAGAAGAGCCATAGTGTCATAGCCTCAAAAGGGAACCAACTCGATTCCACAAGCATGGCCAGTCCCGGGCCAACCCCATCATCACCTTCCTCAGCCTCCTCCCTGACTCTTCCAAGTGAGAATTCTAAGATGGCCCCCCACCCGCCCCTGTGGAGCCTGGGCATACTCCAGCATTGGCTCTGCTGTCTACAGAGCAAATCAGAGGGCTCCACACTCTTGTAACTATTCACATCACAATCCCTGGCACAGTCTGACCAGCGTGAAGAGGTGTCATCTGCAATTAACGCCAAGACTGATAGCCCTGGTTTCACGGCTACCTCTCACATGGGAAACCAGAATCTCTGAACCTACACATCAGGGATGATCCGCAACCTCGACTTGGTCTATAACACGCAGCACTCAACATCCCAGAGGCATCTTTAGAGACTCCATGATAACGGCCATATTCGCTCCGCAGAGAACCACCTCCATGCTTTAAAGCACCCAGCAATGTTGCCAGGGCGCACACATCTTTCCCAATGTACCTCCATGTACGTTACATCTGTCGCACCACAGCCGTGACATCACAAGGCGCTAGCTGGAATCCTCATTATCGAACTCACAGGGACAGCTGTGCAGACGACCATCCGGGTACACACAACGGGAAGAGCGACTCAAACGGCCACACTCAACGCTACTGACACGCACCTCCCAGAGCCTGACTTGGTGCCAGTTCTTACACCTGGGGTCTTTGTCAAAATCCCCAAATCCCATAGAGTGCAGAAGCCACTCAAGGCAAAAACCGGCACTGTCCTGCACCCGGAGGGGCTCCCTGCTGCACCCTGAGCATTTCCAAAACTTGCTTCTGCTGCCTGGTACCAGACATCACAGTCCCACAATGAGAGAATCGCAGGCTAGCTGACCTACAACTGAAGGACTGCCCGAACCAGGCCTCACATGAGTATTCAAACAAAAAACTTCCAAAGCCTGGAGGAACATTCCTCACTCCTGAGCAGCTACACATCCTGGGGTTTGGAATTCCTGGGGAAGTGCTGGAGTAGCTATACAAAGAATTAAGCAAGAAAAATAAAGCCTGGTTTGACTATGAAGGACGAATCATCATTAAAAAAAAAAGGCCAAAGATCCTCATGGCATTCAGGATGCCCCAGCATGACCGCAAGTGCATGGCGCTTTTACATCACCTCCTAAATAGTGGAGACCTCAAATGCTTCCAATTCCATGTTCCACATCCCTTCCTTGCTGGGCCTTCTCCTTAAAACCCTTCTCCTCTGGTCTCTCCCCTGAATAAGCAACTCCCACTTCTCAAGTTTGTGGTTAAAAAGAAAATGTATTCATCACACCAGGTTATCTCAAGACATTATTCCCCACAGAATTATTTTAATAGTAAAGGACTTAGGGATTTAGAGCTCTACGTATAATGCTCTAATAAAAACCCTTTGGATTTGAGTAAACAGAAATACAATAAAAACAGAGTTCCAGCTCATGCCGATACCCAACCAGATTTAGGAACCAGTAATTCACATCTAAAAGGGCTAGGGTTTCAAAAGGCTGTGTCCGTCACCTTTGAAAACATTTTTGCCATGCCTTCATTGGACCCTCCAGACGGTGCACAGGAGACGTGGGCAGAGACCACCAAGGTTCAGAAAAGTAATCTTGCGAGAGCACCTAACAGCCACGTTCTGTGGCTCACTCCACAGAGAATGTTGCAAAGCAGTAGTTCTCAACCAGAGGCAATCCTGGCCCCATCTCTCCTCCCTGAGGATATCTGGCAATGTCTGGAGACATTTTTGATTGTCACAAACTGGAGGGGATGCTACTAGCATCTCATGGGGAGGGCTAGGGACGCTGCTAATCATCCTACAATGCACAGGGCAGCACACTGCTCGCCACGACAAAGAACAATCCCGCCCCAAGTGTCAGGATTTCAGAAGCTAAAAAACTCTCAACCGAAAGTCACTTGAAATCCCCAAGGCATCCACTCTTGAGTCACAACCCCTCTGAGCAGCTTAGTCTGGAGACCGTCTCCCTGGCAGAGGAAACACTGTACCCAAGGACTCCAAGCTTTGCCGTTTTGAAGGGGTGGGGGGCGTCAACAACCCCTGATGGCCATTCGCGACCACTCTCCCTCACCCCACCCTGCAATGCCAGGCACCCAAGGATACTCAGGTCAGATACTCTTTTCAGAGTGTATTCCAAAACTTTTAAAGATACTTCTAAATAAATTAAAAAAAAAAAAACCTGTTCAAAACAAGCTTCAGCACTTATTACCTCATTTAAACTTCCTAGTCATCCTGTCATGCCGGGACTCGGAGTCACTATGTGACAGAGGAGGAGACTGGAGTACACAAAAAGGTTGAGGCAATTTTGCCAAGGCGACACAGCCGGCGAGTGGCAGACCCGCAGGCCGGGGAGCCTTAGGGTTCCGAAGCCACGTGGGAACTCGCGGAAGGATCCCAGCCCACGGCGGGGCTGGGGGCGCGCCGACCCCAGCCTGGCTTCCACCCAGCTCGCACCTCGGCAGTGGCCGCCCTCCCCTTACGGATAGGTAAAAGCCTCAGAAAGGCCCGACCCGGCCCTCCTGCACCCCCACACTGCGGAGGGCGGCTCTCGGCGCAGACGCAGAGACAAGAACGTGGACGTGAGGACGTTGACAAGACGTGCGGACTTGACGTTGACACATTGACGTGGACACGCAGCGTGGGGCGTGGGCAGCTCCTCCTCCCACGGGCCGGCGCTGCGTCTGCACAGAGAAGACCCTGTTCGGACCTTCCCCGCGGTGTGGGTCTCCGCAGGTGCCTCTCTGGCTGGCCGCTCCTTTTCCGCTGCAACCACTCCTGCCTGTGGCACCTGTCGGAGCTACTGGTTCACAGAGCAAGTCAGCGCCAAGGCCCATCACTTGTGCATTTAGGGTCCCCCAAACTTGCCTGCTCACTCCATCTGCTAGGACCCTTTCTGTGCTCCTTGGAGGCCAGAAGCCAGCCAAGACCTAGAAATCAATGAGCAGTGGCAAACCCCTGAGGTTTCCTTATTTTTCCTTCATTAAACTTCTCCTTGCTTCCCTCAGTTTGTCTCTGCTTTTGTTTCACAGGAAGAGGTTGCTTGTGGACGAGGCGGGCTAGCGGTCCTGCAGGGGGAAACTTCACTTTCCTCCTCTGGCTGGGAATGATGCAGCACATTCATGCCCCTGGGTTCGTCCTGAGTCCTCACTTCCTGGTGGTCGAGCTTTTAATTTGATCACGGGGTTCCTGCTGAAAACCACCCAGCAGGGCGCCTTTGTATCCAGAGGCCTGTGACAGTCAAGAAATGGCATTTGGGGAAACTGTTCAGAGGCACATTTTTTTCTGCTACTTTACATGTATTCAGATCTAAAATTTGTGTTTCAGAAAACAACAGCCAAACAGATTTAATGGATTTACCCCTTTGACCTGTGTGCACCAGATCAGTTTTTTAAATGAGTAAACGTTATTCTAAAACTCTCCCACCACCACTGCCCTGCTCTTCCTTTCCATAATCCACCCCTACTCTGGGACAGTCACTATATGAGTCAACAGAGCATCCTTTCTCTGGATATTTCTTACTGGTATGGGACACTAGTGTAGCCAGAGATCAGCATGTCATACCTGCCCAGTGAGTTCTGACAACTTACAGAAAAGGCATTATACTGCCCATATCTGGACCCTAATGGACTCATTCTAAAACAGCCCCAGCTCCTTTTCTTGACTGGATATCGGATGCCTGCAACTGGGCAAGGGTGGCTTTTTCCATTTCAGGCTGGATGGGATGAACCCTGACATCTGATGGAGGAGAAACAGGCCCAGAGAGAACTGAACATGTCGAGATCACAAAGTCAGTGGCGAGGCAGGGAATAGACCTGAGCTCTTGGCCTGGGCCAAGGTGCATTCATGATCTGGTGACATCATCAGAACCTTCTTCCTCTCCATCCCACAGAGAGTGGGCTCTGTGGACGGGGCCCTCCTTCCCCACTGCACGCCAGCCAGCTACAGGAAGTCGTGGCCTGAGGCTGTGAGCTGCTAAAATTCCGCTTGAGGGCATCCTGCCACTGGAGTCAGCATTTCTGGTCATGAGGGAGAGGACTAGGGCACCCAAGTTAAGATCTAGGTGGAGCCAGAGCGCCATCTGCTGGCTAATTGCTAAGTAACCCAAACCTTAGATCTGCTGCTGCTGCTAAGTCACTTCCGTCGTGTCCGACTCTGTGCGACCCCATAGAGGGCAGCCCACCGGGCTCCCCCTTCCCTGGGATTCTATAGGCAAGAATACTGGAGTGGGTTGCCATTTCCTTCTCCAATGCATGAAAGTGAAAAGTCAAAATGAAGTCGCTCAGTCGTGTCCAACCCTCAGCTACCCCATGGACTGCAGCCTACCAGGCTCCTCCATCCATGGGATTTTCCAGGCAAGAGTACTGGAGTGGGTTGCCATTGCCTTCTCCGAACCTTAGGTCTACCTCTAAGATTTCTTGTGATCCCCACCCAGGAAAGCTGAGGGTTGGATTCAGGGCAGGCCCCTTCTGGAGAGATTTTCCTTTTTTCTCTAGATTACCCTTGGGAGAATCCCCAGGATTCCAACTGATGATAAAATCATATCCATCGTGTACAAGACCCTTTTTCTCTCTTACTGCATCCCTAACCCAGCATCCTCTATTGATGGCTTTATATGACCAGCCACTGGATACAATACTTTGAGGACTGGAAACAACAAGATACTGTTCTTCCCTCCATGGAATTTCTTGAGTGAGGCAGAAAAAGAAACACAGTGAGACAAAGATCTGATGGTAGGCAGTGGGATGGAGGGGGTAGAAAGGAGGACCAAGTACCATGGACATGGATCACAGGGGCTCTAATGACAGACAAGGTGTTTTAGCTGAGTTTTGAGGAGGAAACAGGTAGACACATGTGGGGAGAGGGGAAGGCACCCGTGGGGGGTGGAACAGACATAGCCAATACCCCTTCTCACTAGTCCCACGTCCCAGCTGCTTCCTCTTCCTCCCTCCCTCCATCCTAACTCACCATGGGTCACAGTGGCTGTCCACCTAGAGAAGCCACCCACCTTTCCTGGCTGCAGCTCCCCTCTCCCATCAGGTCTGTCACCAGTGGGATTCCTGTGACTCTCCCAGCCCCCATACCTTGACCCTGCCCATGAACACTCACAAGCCCATCAACAATCTGGACACTTGAGAATTCAATACGTGGGAAATATTTCTTATGCAGGGGATTCAGCAAAGCCTAAACCATCCTTTGTCCCTAAGAAACAGAATTCATCCCAGGAAAGGAGAAAAAGTATGAAGGTGTCATGCCAAGAAGTGTTTTTGCAGGTTCAGAGGAAGGAGCAAGATCCCTGCAGGCTGTTAACGGTTGTTATACGTCCTCACTCATGGCAGGGTGGGTCCTGAAGGTGCAGGGAAACCCGGTCACCCTGGACAACAGCATTGTTTTCTCTGCTGCTGCTAAGTTGCTTCAGTCGTGTCCGACTCTGTGCGACCCCATAGACGGCAGCCCACCAGGCTCCCCCATCCCTGGGATTCTCCAGGCAAGAACATTGGAGTGGGTTGCCATTTCCTTCTCCAATGCATGAAAGTGAAAAGTGAAAGTGAAGTCGCTCTGTGGTGCCCGACTCTTAGCGACCCCATGGACTGCAGCCTACCAGGCTCCTTCGTCCATGGGATTGTTTTCTCTAGCCTTCTGATATTCCTATCTCATCTGGGGGAAATCAGCTTGAGCTAGAAATCTGTGCTGCCAGCAGAGGGCAGCAGAAGACCACAGTTTGATCAGAAAACAGCTCCTTTGTTACACTGTCTGTCCACAAGGTGGAGCAGCGGTTCTGAACCTTGGCTGCAGAGCAGATTCACCCAGGGAGATTTATAGGAACAGTGACGCCAGGATCCCACCCCCAGAAATTCTGATTGTCCCAGGGTGCAATCCTAGCATCACACGTTCTGGTCTCCCAACAAAATCTTTATTTTTGTTTAATGGGGAAAAAATAAAGAAGGAGAAGCAGCAACCTCTCAGACCACTTTTTTCAGCTAGGGTTGAGAACCACTGAGTTAAGCCTTTGTAACCCAGTCGTGGTTCACAGACCAGCAGCATCAACGTCACCTGGGAACTTGTTAGAAATGCAGAAACGCAGGACTCATCCCAAATCTCTTGAATCAGAATCTGCATTTTAACCACATCCCCAAGGGTTTTGTGTGCATATCAGAGTTTGAGGAATGCTGGCCCTAGTAACCAGAAGGGCCCTTAGGGTAGGTGGTCTTAGTCCAGTGCCAAATCTAGTTTAGAAATGCAGAGATTGAAGCAAGAGGGAAAAGTCCATTTTCTCAGCATCACTGGCCATGTACTGGGTGGAATGCCACAGACCTTAAGACACTGACTCCAGGTTAGTACTCTTTTTCCCAGAGCACCCAGAACTGGGCTTGGGCATCAGATGGCCATAAATGGTGGTGGGAGTTTGATGGGGTTTTGGAACTTCCCCATAGCTCTTAGTGCAAGGACAGTGGGTATCCCAGAGTTGGCGAAAGTACCATTGGCTCAAGGAACTTCCACCCAAACAACTCAACACACAAAAATGATATCACCCAAATATAACCTCTCACCTTGAGTGACGCTGTGGGACCATCTCTAAATCTAGGAAAACAGAGAAGAGAAAAACATCAGTGTGGACAAAAGTGTAGCCAGGGAAGGGTTCCTGCAGGCTGGGCTTGTGAGAGGGGTGGGTGAGATTTCAGTGGCTGGTGGAGGGAGAGGCAGGTTTCAGGCAAAAAGGCCAAGATGAATGAAGGGTATTAACAGGTCAGGAAGGGGATTTGGTAAGACCAGGGAACCAAGTTAAGTGTTGGGCAGCTGTGAGAGATAAAGCTGGATTGGGGGAGTGGCTCAGGGCTTCCCTGATAGCTCAGGTGGTAAAGAATCTGCCTGCAATGCAAGAGACCCCAGTTCGATTCCTGGGTTGGGAAGATCCCCTGGAGAAGGAATAGGCTACCCACTCCAGTATTCTTGGGCTTCCCTTGTGGCTCACTGATAAAGAAGCCGCCTGCAATGTGGGAGACCCCTGGGTTAGGAAGATCCCTTGGAGAAGGGAAAGGCTACCCACACCAGTATTCTGGCCTGGAGAATTCCATGGACTGTATAGTCCATGGGGGTCACAAAGAGTCATATATGATAAGTGGCTTTCACTCACTCACTCACTGGGGGAGTGGCTCAGAACATAGACAAGACCCTGAAAGTAGACAGAGGGCTGCTTGGTAAAGCTGATTCAGATCCTGGGCTGGAGGCCACAGGGAGCCATAGAAGGTATTGGAACCAGAGGGAAGTCTGGGCCTTTAAAAGGCCTTCTGGGATGTATTGGACATGGTTCAATGGAGGAAGGGGCTATAGGAACCCTTACCCTGGGAGCTTGCTGAGGGCAAGACTAGAGGCTCATTCATCTCAGGGTCACCAGCATTTTCGTAGAGCCTTGGCATTGAAAGGTCTCCTCTAGCTGACCATATCCATGGGAGGCCAGCCTTCAACACAGCGGCCGTTTAAGACTCAAGGTCTAGATCAGAACAGGAAATGTAAGTCAATGCTCTTGTGACCTTGGGCTTGTTCCATCATAGAGTGGGGACCATAACAGAAATTCCCTCGTAAGGTAAGAATTGCCTGTGATAAGATACATTCTACCCCTGGTGTCTAGCTGGTGCTCCATATCATGACGACTCTATGCTACTTCTTAACCCTTGTTCTTCCCAGGTAAGATAGCACTGCCTTGGTTATCTCTTTGAGTTACTCCTTCAATCTCTTTCCCCTAATTAATGCTAGCATCTGTTGAGTACTACATCCATATCAAAGCACAAGCTCTTTTAAGCCTTCAATAATGCTTTGAGATCAGTTCTATTCATTCCCTGATTTAAAGGTGAGAAAACTCAATGACAGAGTTTTACATGCACCCAATAAGGGTTTGAATTGGGTTAGGATCAAGCATCCCTCTCTTAACCACACTTCCATACAGCCTCCTAATGAGATGGCCCAGGACTCTGTGGCTCCTCCATGACTCTCAAGCTACACATTCTCCCTTAATAACTCCTCCTCTGGCAGTTGTAAGGACCAATCTCAATTTTTTTGTTTTTGGCCTTCATCTTCTTTGATCAACAGACCCACATTTCCAAAGGCCAGTATCTACATGGATGTCTGTCTTCTTCTGAAGCCTAACCAGTCCCAAGTTCCCAGCCCCCCTCCTCTAGCCTGAGCCTGGGTAACTCATGCCTTGTACCTCCCAACTTCATGCTGTCTAGAAGAGTGGCCATGCTGGTCTCCATCCCCAGGGTGGGGTCCTGGAGGACAGACTGTCTCCCGGTGCCTCTCAAAGACCTGAGCACACTCAACACAGGACCTACTGTCTCTCCAACCAGTGTCCCCTCCCTGCTCTCCCATTTTGAATCACAGCACTGTATCCTTCCTTCATCAGGTCCTCTAAGATCTGAAAGTTTTCCTGGACCATCCCTTTCCAGCAGGCTTCTCATTCCCCCAACAGTCTTCTCAACTCAGAACGGGCTCCCAACTGCCTCTTAGATTGTTCCCTTCCCCCACATTCCAGAAGCCCAACTGCTCCCTGCCCTCCTGCAAGCTCAGGCCAAATCCAAGCCCGCTTTCAGTTTTGTCCACACTCTGGCCCCTGTAAGAGTTAGTTCCAATTATGTATCTTACTCAGTGAACCATAAACTCCTTGGGGGCAGGAGCTGTGTCTTTTTAATTTTTGTCCCCTTGACACAGATCACAGTAACTAGCACAGAAAACCACTATAACATATTTGAATAAAAGAATTTGGGGATTCGGTTAAAGCAGAAAGTGTTTTGATTCATAGGGAGCATTTTATTAAAAAAAAAAAAAACCTAACAACTTGGAAGTTGTATGTATTTATGACACAGAAACTTATAAAACTGCCCACTCCCACAGTCCAGGTCACTCTGACCCTTGCATTGCACACCTGACCTCTTTTTATTCATTTATTTCTGTTTTCACCCACTAATGTGTGTGGACTATTCAAATACTTCTTGAGCTAATGAATCAAAGAGATGTTAATGGTTACCTGATCCAGGAGAATTTACAGCTGAATACTGGAAATACCTAGGAAGTTTGTTAAAAGTACAATCCCCAAGCCCATTCCCCAAATTTACTGAATCAGAATCTCTAAAGGAAGGTCTGAGGGCTTCCACTGTGATTCATTTGTTTTCAACTTTTAACTTTTCCTTTTAAAGTACTTTTCAGACTTCCAAAACAGTTTGAAAATAATAAAGTTCCCATATACCCTTTACCCAGCTTCCCCAAATATTGACACTTAACCTGTCATGCAATGATCAAAACCAGGAAATTAATAGATACATAAACTCATCTACAGACTTTATTCAAATTTATGCAGTTGTCCATTGATGTCCTTTTCAAGTTTCAGTAGCCAATCCAGGATCCTATTGGGCACTCTAGACCCCCCTTCCTAACTCCCCTCCCTCCCCCCACGGCCTTGGTCACATCTCCCAACCTCAACCCCAAATCCTCAGATCTCCCAGTCCTTTGTAGGCCTTTCTATAGAGAAGTCTCTAGGTAATCAATCAAAAAGCTAAAACTAGTTCTTGTGTATCTGCTGCAGAGGATTTAGAAAATTTCAGAGCAACCTCTGCCACAAAGGTAAAGGAATCATCTCAAGGGAAGAGTAGAGATTCAGGAAAGTGAAGGACAGGGAAACATTCTCTGTTGGTTCTGGGCCGCTGAGCAAGAGGAGTTCAGGACAGGGGGGCTTTGTAGGTGACCAACATCGGATTAGGATGTGTGGGTAGGTGGAAGGAAGGCAGGAGCAGAGGCTGGAGCGGGGCTGGGAGGTTCCGAGTGGGTGTGCAGGATGGCGCATGGCCTAACTCTTCCAGCTGAGAGACCAAGCTGCAGAGCCCTGAGAACTATTTCCCCAAATGTTGTGAGGTGCCATTCAGGACTGGGCGCAGGGATACTTTGAAAAATGTGTTTAGAGAGATTCCTGGAACAAACCGTCCCTCTGCTCTACAGCTTCTCAAGGCTGGACGACGGGGCAGGGTGGGGAGGAGGGGAGGCAGGGGCGGGAGGGGAGGCGGGGGGAGGGGAGGGAAGGGAAGGTTGTAGGGAGCTCTGGCCACACACCTCTCATAGCCTCCGAGAACCTGGCCCGCTGGAGGAGCTGCCTGTACCGCAGCCGGTTTCTCCCTGTTCTCGGGGCAGAATTTGTACCAGGCTAGGATGACCCGGAGGGAAAGCCACAAGGTCAAGATTGGGTAGTGGCTGAGAGAGAACAAATGCCAAGCCCTGACTCCCGGCCAAGTGAACTCTTTGTTCACTAAACAGGCGCACTGAGTCTAGGCAGGAGGTGGCAGTAGAGAGGGGCTTAGGGGTGGGGTCCAGAACCTCCTCGACCATCCTTCTGAATGTGGTGTTCCCAGGGGTGGCTCAGATTCTGTCTCTGCATTACAGAACACCCAGTCAAGGGAGGAGACACATAGGGAACAACTGAGAACAACCTGGAACCACAGGATGCAATACAGTCACTTAAGTGCCCTGGGAAATCAGAGCAGCAACAGGGAACCAGTGTGAACGACTGTCCAAGAGATGACCTGAAACCTGCGTTCAGCTGAGCACCAAAGCCCTGAAAGGGGTCAGTGGGGGCAAGGGGCTAGACCCACCAGATACACTGTTCCCTGGTGAAAACAATAATTCCACGAGGGCTGAGAGAGAGAATAAGCCGCCCAGCCCAAGGCAGTAATCGTACCTCGTAATAATTGTTGGATAAACGGGATGGGGTAGTGATTCCTCGGTAATAATGCCTTCTGGGCATCGGCAGCAGAAATTCCCGTGAAGAAATAAGGAAGAAATGCCTTCTGACTTATATGTGCTATGTTATATGTTCTGCCCATCCACTCATTCATCCATCCACCCTGCATTCTTGTAACAATAAGATTTTAAGCCCTGCCTAGAGGGAACGCTGCTGCTCTTCCGCTCTCCGAAATGCAATGCTCTATATGTAATAATGCAGAGTACATCGTGAGAAACGCTGGACTGGAAGAAACACAAGCTGGAATCAAGACTGCCGGGAGAAATATCAATAACCTCAGATATAAAGATGACACCACCCTTATGGCAGAAAGTGAAGAGGAACTAAAAAGCCTCTTGATGAAAGTCAAAGTGGATAGTGAAAAAGTTGGCTTAAAGCTCAACATTCAGAAGACTAAGATCATGGCATCTGGTCCCATCACTTCCTGGGAAATAGATGGGGAAACAGGGGAAACAGTGTCAGACTTTATTTTTGGGGGCTCCAAAATCACTGCAGATGGTGACTGCAGCCAGGAAATTAAAAGACGCTTACTCCTTGGAAGGAAAGTTATGACCAACCTAGATAGCTGTGGTGTTGGAGAAGACTCTTGAGAGTTCCTTGGACTGCAAGGAGATCCAACCAGTCCATTCTGAAAGAGATCAGCCCTGAGATTTCTTTGGAAGGAATGACGTTAAAGCTGAAACTCCAGTACTTTGGCCACCTCATGCGAAGAGTTGACTCATTGGAAAAGACTCTGATGCTGGGAGGGATTCGGGGCAGGAGGAGAAGGGGGTGACAGAGGATGAGATGGCTGGATGGCATCACCGACTCGATGGACATGAGTTTGAGTGAACTCCGGGAGTTGGTGATGAACAGGGAGGCCTGGCGTGCTGCGATTCATGGGGTCGCAAAGAGTCGGACACGACTGAGTGACTGATCTGATCTGATCTGATATGTAATAAGGACACAAAATGATTTGAAGGAGAAAGCAGAACCACCAGGTTGAATAAACGAGTAAGATAACAAATCCAAGGCAATCATGGTTTCTCCTCCGTCTTTCCAACTGAATTCACATCCAAGAGTCTTCTGGAATCTTCTCTCCCTTCTCCTAACTCATCCCCACTCCTAAGGCCGGCTCAGGGCCTGGAGAGTTCACGCCCCAAATTCTTCCGAACCCCTCTCTCCTCCTCCCGCCCTCCTGCCCTGGCCCCAGGTCCCTTCCCACCCTTCAGGGATGCCCCTCCCCCCCGATGCCCATCTGCAGCGGGTGTCGCCCCCTCCAGCTTTCGTCCAGCCGGACACCGTCCGTTTGTCAGCAACACAAGCCCGAGCTCACGCCCCGAGCGCTCCGGCGACAGTGGCCGTCTGGGCGGACGCCCCCAGCGCCGCCCGCCGCTCGCGCCGCCTCCTCCCTGCTCTGCGCATCCCTGCCGCCCGTCCTCCCGCCAAAGCCAGGCGCGTGCTCTCCGGTTTCCTTCGGAGCCTGTGCCAGCGCGGGACCCTCGCGTGTTCTGCCGCGCCTACTCCTGCTCGCTCCGCAGAACCCCACCGGCCGCGGGCACCCTTCCACCCCCGGCGAGCGCGGCTGCACGAGCCCACCTCCTCTCTCGACCCCCTGAGCTCCAGGCAAGCGCGGGACTCCCTCCCGCCGCAACACGGCTCCATTCCCGGAAGAAGAGAGGAGCCGTCCTTCCCCAGCTGTCCCGGGACCCACCTGCGGTCTGCCGGCAAACACTGACTCCTGTGAGGCTGTTAGGCCAAAGGAAGCGGCTGCAGGCACTTTCCCTTTAGCGGTAAAGAAGACATCTTGTCTGTCAGCCTTCTTAGCGCAGTGGGCAGCGCGTCAGTTTCATAATCTGAAGGTCCTGAGTTCGAGCCTCAGAGAGGGCATAATGTTTTGCTGCCATTCACAGAAAAGAATCTGCTTTCCGGGATGGCGTTTACAGAGGCCCCGCGGACTCGGCAAGTAGAGGGATCCTCACATGCTGCCAGAGAACAGAAGTAAATGCTTAGGTCCACAGAGAGCCCATTCAGCCACAGCCACGAGGGCCGATCATTGTCCCATCTTCCTGCGGGGAAATGGATACAGCACTACTGTGCGATTAAATTCGTCTCGCAACATCTGTGAAAAATCTGTTTCCTATACGACTGAGCGACCTCACTTTCAGTTTTCACTTTCATGCATTGGAGAAGGAAATGGCAACCCACTCCAGTGTTCTTGCCTGGAGAATCCCAGGAACGGGGGAGCCTGGTGGGCTGCCGTCTATGGGGTCGCACAGAGTCGGACACGACTGAAGCGACTTAGCAGCAGCAGCAGCAGCAGCATACCACTTCTGACTTCCTTTCCCCCAACTTCCTCTGTGTGCTCCCCTAATGGCTCAGCGGTAAATAATCCGCCTGGAACGCAGGAGACGCGGGTCCAATCCCTGGGTAGGGAAGATCCCTTGGAGAAGGAAATGGCAACCCACTTCACTATTCTTGCCTGGAGAATCCCATGAACAGAGGAGCCTAACTGGCCCCAGTCCATGGGACTGCAGTCAGACACCACTGAGCAACTAAAACACGACCGCCTTCCTCTACGCAGATCAAGGCCCGGTCTCCACATTCTTTTTCTGCTGTCTCCTGAGACTGTATCCTTTCTCCAGTCCAGACCAGTTTCAGTTTCTGGGAAGAACTGGGCTGTCAGTGCAAGTCGTCCACGTGGCCCCGGAAAGCAAGGTGAAGGCTGGCATTGATGACCTAGGAGTGGCCAAACTTTAACTATAGCTTTAGCTAAATCCTTCCATTCTTTTTAGATTTTTTTTTAATCCTTCAATTTTTGATTATTCAGTTGACAATAGCTTCCAGTTTCTTTGTGATTTTGCCTCTACTAATTATTTAGACATATATTTCTTAATTTCCAAAACAAGGAAATTTCTTGTCCCAAAAAAGTTTCCTTTTTATTGTTTATTTCTATCTTAATTGCATTATGGTCTTAGAATATATTCTGTAAGAATTAAATACTCCGAACTTTATGGCTCAGTATTTAGTCACATCTTCTGTTTGTCATTATTACATAATTTTATTTAGATTAACATCAAATTAATGTACTGAGTTAATAATAAATTATAAATATAAATAATAAAACTTATTAATATATTATTATACTCTATTATTCCAGTAGTTTTCCTCTATTAACTTGGAAGATGTACCCTTGTTTAGTATTCTTTTAGTAACTAGCCTTGAAATTACACTACTCTTTGACTTATCGTGACTACTCTTAACTTGGACTTTACCTTCTTTCCACAAAAGAAGAAAAAGTATACAGTTCTCTTATTTTATCTTTTCAAAGTCTTACTCTCCCAATTTACATGCCTTTTTTTTTTTTTTTTTCAGTTCTCTTGGGTATACATCTGATTGAATTGCTGAGTCTTATAACTCTACCTTTAGCATTTTAAAAAGCTACCAAACTGTTTTTCAAAGTGGCTGCAATGTGTTCTACTAATACAATCCCAGCAGCAAGTTATGAGGGTTCCAGTTTCTCCATAAACCCAGCAAATTTGTTACTGTCTGTCCTCTTTATTCTAGCCATCCTGCTCATGCAATATTCCTTTGCACTGTGGGTTTGGTTTGTGTTTCTCTGATAATGTTGAGCTTATTCCTGTGCTTATTGCCATCTGTATACCTCTTTATAGAAACAGCTATTCAAATCTTCTGCCCTTTTTTAAATCGTTTTGTCTTTTGTTGTTGAGTTTTAAGAATTCTTTACACGTTTTGGATATAAATCCCATACCAGAAATATCTTTGCAAAGGTTTTTACCTCTTCTGTAGGCTGTCTTCACTTTGTTAATGGTTTTTCTTGAAGCCAACTCTTTTTTGACAAACATTACCCTTATGACAGAAAGTGAAGAGGAACTAAAAAGCCTCTTGATGAAAGTGAAAGAAGAGAGTGAAAAAGTTGGCTTAAAGCTCAACATTCAGAAAACGAAGATCATGGCATCTGGGCCCATCGCTTCCTGGGAAATAGATGGGGAAACAGTGGAAACAGTGTCAGACTTTATTTTTGGGGGCTCCAAAATCACTGCAGATGGTGATTGCAGCCATGAAATTAAAAGACACTTACTCCTTGGAAGGAAAGTTATGACCAACCTAAATAGCATATTCAAAAGCAGAGACATTACTTTGCCAACAAAGGTCCATCTAGTCAAGGCTATGGTTTTTCCAGTAGTCATGAATGGATATGAGAGTTGGACTGTGAAGAAAGCTGAGCGCCAAAGAATTGATGCTTTTGAACTGTGGTGTTGGAGGAGACTCTTGAGAGTCCCTGGGACTGCAAGGAGATCCAACCAGTCCATTCTAAAGGAGATCAGCCCTGGGTGTTCTTTGAAAGGACAGATGCTAAAGCTGAAACTCCAGTACTTTGGCCACCTCATGCAAAGAGTTGACTCATTGGAAAAGACTCTGATGCTGGGAGGGATTGGGGGCAGGAGGAAAAGGGGACGACAGAGAATGAGATGGCTGGATGGCATCACCGACTCGATGGACGTGAGTCTGAGTGAACTCCGGGAATTGGTGATGGACAGGGAGGCCTGGCGTGCTGCGATTCATGGGGTCGCAAGAGTCGGACACGACTGAGCGAGTGAACTGAACTGAACTGAACTGAACTGACCTTGAAGAAATAAACAATGCATATAGAGTTGAATGTGTCCTTTTTATCCTTTTATGATCCAGTTTCTCTACTTTAGTCTCCAGAAATTACCCATCTTGTGAATTTGATCTTTAGAATTCCCTACCTTTTAAAAATACTGTGTAGAAAACATATAGACACTTGGAGTCTAATTGTTACTATAGCCCAGGACAGGATTACTATTGGACCCTACTCTCTGTATATTTTTCCATGGAAGCTAAATAAATATATTATCGAGAGGCACAATGGCTATAGCAGGAGTCAGCAAACTACAGCCAGCAGACCAAATATGACCCACTGCGTATTTTTATAAACAAAGTTTTATTGGCACACAGTCACATTCACATATGTGAATGCTACAACAGAGCTGAGCAATTGCAACAAGGCCTAAAATATTTACTATCTGGCCCTTTAAGTAAAAGTTTGTTATTTCCAGAGTTATAGTGACAAATACACTTCAACGTGTATAACAATTCAAATACAAGTTTATTTCTCTCCCCTGAAATATTCCAAAGGGGGAAGCTTTTCTCCATGTTTGATTTGGGGACACAGGATGCTTTCATCTCATTGTTTTGTAATCCCCTTGGACCTTCACATCACTTGCCTGGAGCTGGTAGAAGGAGACAGACAGCCTGGAGGGGACATCCCCCTACTCCTTTAGTCTTGGCCCAGAAAGGAGGCACATTCTTCACTCGTTATCAGCAAGAACCACTACTGCACAGTATCTCAATGCAAAGGATGGTACAATTGGTCCCAATCTTCATGCCTCTTCCAGGTGAATTTTAACCTACAAACTTTAGTAGGCTACTAGCTGTCTCAGCCCGGAAAAGGCGATGGCACCCCACTGCAGTACTCTTGCCTGGAAAATCCCATGGGCGGAGGAGACTGGTGGGCTGCAGTCCATGGGGTTGCTAAAGAGTCAGACACGACTGAGCAACTTCACTTTCACTTTTCACTTTCATGCATTGGAGAAGGAAATGGCAACCCACTCCAGTGTTCTTGCCTGGAGAATCCCAGGGACAGGGGAGCCTGGTGGGCTATGGTCTATGGGGTCGCACAGAGTCGGACATGACCGAAGCGACTTAGCAGCAGCAGCTGTCTCAGCCATGCCAACTCCAAGCAGAGGCTGGAGTAAAGCAGGCCTATATGGCTTGATTCAAGGAGCTGGGTCTTTTTCAGTTTGGTGAAGACCACACAAAATATCACATCCACCAACATGAGAAGATGCCCTGAAACAGACAGGCAGCTTCTGACTGGCTCCAGATGCCAGATTGAGAATCGAGATCTTGGATATGGTTAGATCAGCTCCTGGAGTCTTAACCTGCGTCAAGAGTTGAGTTTTGTTGGTCTACCAGCATCCTGATACAAACTGAAAGTTTGTACGTGGACATACCTTGCTTCCTGAGCTTTCTTAAGAGTCCAAGAATTCCCTGACACCCCCAAAAAGAGTTATAAACAAAACTAAGTACGGTCTAAAATGTTTTACCCACCCAGGAATTTGCTGAAAGGGGGTGTAAGCATTCCATCATGATGAGTTTGTTATCTGAAACAACTGACCACACACCCAAGCCACTTTAGTTTTTGCTTTTCTATTTTATTAATTACAAAATCCAGAAATCAGTGGTAGAAAAATAACAAAGGAAAAATCCTTAAGCTGTATAATAAAAACCTGGAGGGCAGGCTAGGCATGTGCTGGGCAAGAGGGGGAGTGGACAGATAACCAACACATGAGGAGAAGGAGGGGGAGTGGCAGGTGTGAGTGGCCCAGCACCCCAAGGTCACCCTCCCAGCACGCTGGCCTTCTCTGGGTCTTCACCAGCGGGACCTTCAATACAAGAGCTGGTAAACTGAGGCACTATTCTTGGAGCCCGTGACCACGTACTGGTTGTCAGAAGATATGTCACAACACAGGATGTGTGCAGACTCCTCTACCTGGAGGGAAAGAGAGGCCACGGAGGAACAACATGTGGGGTGTTTCAGGCGTCATACAGGGCTCTTTTCAAGGCTCCATGTGGACCTGAGGCTTGGTCCAGAGGCCAGACTCAGTCCGGGGCTCAAGGTGGAGCCCAGGAGTTCCCAGGGCCTTGAGTCTTCATTCCCCTTGATGTACTCAATGGCCCTGGTTGCCATCTCAGAGGTACTCTCCAGCACTGTCTCTGGGACCCCACCATCTGGGGTCTGGGGTTTGTGAGCTCCAAGTACCTGGGTTTGAACACCCCTCCACCCAGTACCTGAAACAATTTATGCAGAGAAGGTGCAGCTATGCAGCGGATCGTCTCATTCATCGTGGCCACAAGAAAGCTCCCTGGCAGAGAAAAGACAGATGGAGGGGCCAAAGACCACGCCTGCCTTCCAGCCCCAGCTCTGCTCCCAACGAGACCAGGGAAGGAACCACTCTTTCTCTGCCTCAGCTTCCCCCATCTATAAAACTCAGAGACATGACCCAAATCATTCCATCTTCAGTCTGCTCCCTCCTGCCACACCCAGGATCCCGGGGAGAGTCCCTGGACATCAGGACGATCACATGGGGCTTCGTTCCTCCTCTGTCTATGGGCTGTGGTTCTGTGTAGGAAGCTACCATTACAGACAAAGTCAGAGAAGCAGAGGGAACGAGCAGAGAAAGAAGGGAGGAAAGAGACTTCCCTGCTGGTCCAGTGGCTAAGACTCTGCACTCCCAACGCAGGGGGCCCAGATTCCATCCCAGGTCAAGGAACTAGATAGATCCCACATGCTGCAACTAAGAGCTTGCCTGGCGCAACTAAGGCCTGGCACAGCCAAAGAAATAAGTGATAATGAGAAGAAGAGGAAGAAAGAAGAAAACCTAGCCATGCCAGCAGGGGAGAAAAACTGGTGGTGGGAGGAAGCAGAGGTGAAGGCAATGGGAAGGTGGCCCGAGACCTTGGTCCAGCCAGTTCTGGGGCCAAAGAGGGGGGAACTAAACAGTCTGAAAAGCGGTTGGGCCCAGACTCCCCAGATGAGCAGACAGCTTATCAGGTGACGGGGCACCCAGAGGTGTCCCCGGCCTGCTCACTCACCACAAGAGGCAAACTTGAGATTGTGATGGTAGGCGTATTTCTGTAGGACAGCCTTAAACTTTTCCTTCCGGTGTGTGTGCACGATCACGATGTCACTCATTCTCAAGCCTACTAACAACCACTCCTCACTGGGGTCATGGGTAATGCTGAGGATCTGTTGGGGAGGAGGTTTGGGGTCAGCACTCAAAGAGGTCATGCCCATCATTCATCGCACCCCCACTTCTGCAGGCACCCACGGCTCCCGGGCCCCAGGGACCACACTCAGACCCACGGTAGCCATGCGAGCACCTCATGCCGTAAATCATGTTGCTGCAGCCTCTGGTAGCTCCTCAGGTCCCAGGAATATAGCTTGGTGTCTTCACCTCCCGTCCAGAATTTATTGCCCGTGATGTCCACACACCGGGATCCGTATATGGGGACTTCATGCTTCCTGGTGGGAAAACAACTCAGAGGTTTGTGCATTGGTTGAACCCTTAGAAGTCTGGGGCCCAGGAAGTCCCTAGATACGCAGCCCTCCACACGGACTCACCTTGTCTTACTGCAAAGGAGGAAGTGAGGTAGGGCAAGCCCAAAAGCCTCACTGTTGCACCCCACCCCCTGGGGTCATACCTGATCAAGATTTGGTTCTGCAAATCCCAAATTTCAACAAATCCTTTGAAACTAGCCACACAGATCTGGGCGTTGGAAGAGAGAGCCAGGGAATAGCACACAGAGCCAGTGGAGGCCAGCTGTGCCCTGACACGGGGGGTGGGCACCAAGTCCCAAAGTGTCAGGCTCTGGGACAGACCCCCCGTGATCAGGCTCCGCTCATCGGGGAACAGCTTGCAGGTGAAGACACAGCTGTCACGGTCCTGTTGGAAGGGCCAATATTCTCAAATGGTCTCTAGGAAGCACGGGCTCTCAGTGTCAGGACAGAGGTCATCCCCAAGCTCCCCCAGCCTTCTGGAGGACCCCTCACCTGGAAGTTGAGCTGGGCCTGGGGTGCCTGGTCCCAGGCATGCAGGGCACTCTCATCCCACACTCTGATGTAGCCATGGCCACACGTGTACACGTGGTGAGTCGAGCCGCTGATGGCCACTGCATAGACTTTCTTCCCGTGGCGGAGTCGGCCAACTTTCCAGGACTTATGTGGGGCCCTCTGCCTGACCACCACGTCATCTGGAACGGGAGGCTGGGGTAGCCACGAAAGGGTCATAGCCTTGACCTGCTCTCATCGATAGGGGCCAGCCTGTTCCTAAGCTTGCATCCACCAGCTCCTCTCTGATCCCCAGGCAGGACCGTGTCCTCAACTGGGGTCCCCAGACCACTGACATCCTTTTGCACCAGCCCAGGGTGGCCTCTCTGACAAACAGGCCATATCTTAGACACTTCTGAGTTCAGCGATGACAGCAGAGCCTGGCTCAGAATCCCTCTGAGGATGTCACTCTAAATGCGACCCTGAGAGCTGAGGCCCTACACACTGGTGACAGAAGGAGGGCAGCCCGGATCCAAAGAAGCATGGGCTCCATGCACCCACCACCTATGGGGGAGAGAGTGAGGGTACAGACACACCCCACGCCCTCACCCTCCTCGTACTAACTTCTTGTTGGGGCGGGAGAGGGGAATAGGAAGGGAAAGATGCCAGGTTTAAAAAACAAAAAAGACACGTACAATTGCTCTGAGGAATGACAAGACTTCTTCACTGGGACCAGGCGAAGGACAAGGCTCACCTACAGGGAGAGACCAGTGGCCACCCGCTCAGAGAGGTAGGGTCTGGCAGCAACAGCATCACAGGACCCAGGGAGAAGGCTGCTCTCACACCCCAGGGTACCCCCACTCTGAAGCCCAGCCTCTGGCTGCACCCTGCCTGCTCACACCATCCCAGCTAGGACTTACCAAACTCCGCTCCTGGTGGGGGGCTGTGACACAGGGAGGAGACAGACAGGAAGTGAGATGAGTGGAGACTCCCTCTCCTGAGAAAGTTCACCGCCCCAGGCCAGCCTGGTTCAAGGGAGACTTACCTGAAACCGAATGCTGCATCTTCGGATTCTGCCTTGGAGAGCCAAGTGGCTGGCAGCTCAGATCCGTCCAGGGCCTGGGGGGCCTGCTGCTGGGGACTCGCACAGGTCATCTGTTGATAAGCTGGGCCGTGCTGCCTCGGGGAGCCCAGGGGCTGCTCCGGGGGACCGCACATCTCACCCAGCTGAGACCATGCATGGTGCTCTGGCTGGGAGGAAGCATCAGGGCTCTCTGGTACGTCCCTCCTCTTTTCAGGCTCATCATAAATTGGGAGCACATGGAACAAGGTCTCTTCCTTCTCTTCACTCATGGTTTTCGGTCAATGAAGTGCCTGAGCCACCTGGTTCCAGGGCTTGAGAAATGAATGAGTTTGCCACACAGATCCTGAGTCCCCAATTCGTCCCGATCCCCTGCAGCAAGAGAGAGAAGAGATGCTGACATGTGGATGTGATCTTTGGGGTCTATTGAGAAGACTGTGAGAATACTCCTCTGAGAGAGAGGATTCGCAATTGGTCACAGACTCACTTTTGATACTAAATGTTGGCAGCGATGGTGCTGAGGGTGAAACGTCACTTGGACACTTTGAGATGTTATAATAGTACCAGGTGTGTGTTTTGTTTTTCCTTCCAGACACACAGACTGTACTTCCTATCCTCTAAAATCAAACTCGCCCTTCGATTTGAACATACAGATCAGGTCAGTGGCATTAAGCGCATACACACTGTTGAGCAACGATTGTACTTGCGTGCTCAGTAGAGTCCAACTCTTTGCAACCCCATGGACTGTACCCCACCAGGCTCCTCTGTCTGTGGGATTCTCCAGGCAAGAATACTGGAATAATGGGGTGCCATTTCCCACTCCACAGGATCTTTCTGACCCAGGGATCAAACCCGCATCTCTTGTGTCTCCTGCACTGGCAGGCTGATTCTTGACCATTGCATAGTGTTTTCAAGTGAGGGTTCATCCACCGGGTAAAAGAAACATGAGGCCACAGGAAACCATACACACGTCACGGGGTCTCTCTCCCCTAGAGGGGACAGCATGGAAGAACTCAGCAGTCAGGCGACAAGCCTTGGGCAAGGCTGCAGAAGGATGAAGAGGTTGGCTGGTGGGGATTTAATCTTTCCCATCCTAGGAGTTAATTCTGAGAACTGAATGCAAACATGCATGTGGAATACTCAGAATGATACAAGGCTAGTGGCAAACACTTAATACATGGCAGATAGTGCGTTTATCTGAGGGCTGTGCCAGGGACCAGAGCTTTGAGGATTAAAGGCAGACCAAATGCCTTCCTTCAGTCTGCCCAAAAGCCAACCCCAGAAGTCCCAAGCGAGACCCAGTATTCCGCTGACAGGACAGATCAGAAGCTGTAGGGACAAGACGACAGGCAGGGCTGAAGACGGGATCTTCCAGTTAGAACCAATGCCTTGAAAACCACAATGGGGTACCCAGGCTGCCTGCCCTTGGGAAGCTCCTCCTGACACTTGGCGGTCTCACTGTGCCTGTGGCCCTGAATCAAATACTTCACATAGCTGGTCCCATTTCATCCGCACACCTGTGCGGGCCACATTTGACAGGCTTTAAACGCTGAGGTTCTGAGTGGGTAAGCAAACAGCTAGAAAGCATGGAGAAGAGGTTCAAATTCCGTGTCTGGCTCTCCACCATCTCCTTCCTTCCTTCCCATCAGAGGAAGGAGGGTACTATCCACCACTGTCACGATGTAGTTACCTAACCCCCAGCAGTTCCACTTTCAGCAATTTATCCTCAAGTTGCCCTCAAATATAAGCTAAATAATCTATGTCTAAACAGAAGCATTATAGCATTGCTTGTGATAAATGACTGGACAAACCCAAAATCTATACGAAGGGAATGGTAAAATAAGTCACAGTAATCTGTGTAAAGCGGAATGTGACACAACTGTGAAAAGGAACAAGGACGCTGCTGTCTGGACGTGGAAAATTCCAAGGGAAGTTAATGGGGAGGGAGTGGATTCAATGTGTATCAGGCACAGCTTTGGTGTAAAAGGATGGAAATTAGAGCCTATCTTTGCATATGCTTGTATAGACTTAAGAAATTTGGAAGGGCGCTGCCCTTAGGAATAGAAATCGGCAAGTAGGAAGAGGAATGGCAGGAGGATATCACTGCAAAACCCGGGATATATTTTGCATGCCTGTGGCTCTTTAGACCTAAATTAAAATTGCTGGACCATGAGCCTTTTCCCTCAACCAGGTCCTTTCTTTGTCACTTTCCCCAACTGGCAATTTGAAGTTCTCATGATTCTTACTTGTTGTTATTGTTTAATTGCTACTTTGTGTCCAACTCTAAGACCCCAAGGACTGTAGCCCCCCTGGCTCCTCTGTCCATGGGATTCTCCAGGCAACAATACTGGAGAGGGTTGTCATTTCCTTCTTCAGGGGATCTTCCCCACCTAGGGATCAAACCCAGGTCTCCTGCACTGGCAGGCAGATTTCCCACCACTGAACCACCAGGGAAGCCCAATTCTTAATTACTTGTTTAAATAATTCAGCAAATTTGCCAAGACATGCAGCAGTCTCCTTTAACTGGGACCCCAGGTCTGGGTTGGCCCTGAGGGTGGTGGAAGGGCAGAGCACACACCTTCCCAGCCAGGGGGATGGGGATGCGCAGAGAGAGACGGGCATGAGCCCAGGCCCACGTGTGGGTAAAGCTTAAAGGCAGTGAAGCCATTTAGACAGGATTTCATGGATGAGAAGGATTACATGCTAAGAATAAGACAAAGCTTTCTGAAGTGTCCAAGGAAGAGTCAGCATCACCAATTCCCTTCTCTGCTCCACCCTCAGAACTGGGAATAAAGGCAACTCTCTTTCTCAAGCTTCAACACAAAATGCTAGAGCAGAGATTCACCCTGCCAGCAAGACGAGCACTCACCAGTCCCTCACAGCACGCAACTCACCTCCGTAGGCAGGTCAGACCCTGGAGACAGGAGGTGAGAACTGCACACATCTGGTTAGTAATGGGAATCTCTTCCTCCAGCTTCATCCACCCCTCCCTCATTCAGGCACTGCCCCTTGTGCTGCAGGCTGCTAGTTTAGACTAATTGATGATTAAGCCCTGGGTCAGAACCTGGGTCAGGTGTAGGGCCCTGGATGGCTCATCAGTTACCGGGCGTGACCTCGGCCACCGCCCACCACAGAGCTGGGCTGCCTTTACCGATAAGGCTGGGATAAGAGTCCTGGGATAAGACTGGGATCTGCCCAATAAATTCACAGCAGGAGGCCAGGTGCAGTGAGACATTTTTCAGGGGATGGGTTCGGGGCACCCCATGCGAGGGAGTGTTTGCGCAAAGATGGAGAGCTGGGTGGAGCTACACCCGGAAGCAGTTTCAACGTTCTCATCTCCAGGTGAACCCCCTGGGCATGGGGAGGCCAGCCCTGTCATCTCTCATCTCTCACCAGTCTCTCTCGGAAAGTGAGGATCAGGGAACTCTTCTCTGCGGAGGCCTCACCAGTGATTCTTACACTGGAGTGCTCAACACCTGGAGGGCTTGTTAAAACCCAGCACTGGGCCCACCCCAGGAGATTCTGATTCTGTGGCCCTGGGGTGGGGTCTGGCTCTAGGTGAGTGATCACACCATTGCGATTATCTGGGTCATGAAGATCTTTTCTGTATAGTTCTTCTTTGTATTCTTGACACCTCTTCTTAATATCTTCTGCTTCTGTTAGGTCCATACCATTTCTGTCCTTTATTGTTCCCATCTTTGCATGAAACGTTCCCTTGGTAATCTCTTATTTTCTTGAAGAGATCTCTAGTCTTTCCCATTCTACTGTTTTCATCTATTTCTTTGCATTGATTGCAGAGGAAGGCTTTCTTATCTCGCCTTGCTATTCTTTGGAACTCTGCATTCAAATGGGTATATCTTTCCTTTTCTCCTTTGCCTTGCGCTTCTCTTCACATCCTAAAGGAAATCAGGCCTGAATATTCATTGGAAAGACTGATGCTGAAGCTGAAACTCCAATTCTTTGGCCACATGATGCAAAGAACTGACTCTTAAAAAGACCCTGATACTGGGAAAGATTGAAGGCGGGAGGAGAAGGGGACGACAGAGGATGAGATAGTTGGATGGCATCACTGACTCAATGGACATGAGTTTGAGTAAGTTCTGGGAGTTGGTGATGGACAGGGAAGCCTGGTGTGCTGCAGTCCATGGGGTGGCAAAGAGTTGGACATAACTGAGGGACTGAACTGAACTGGTGTGGGGTTTGAGACCTGATATTTCTAGCAACTTCCTGGGTGAGGGTGACACTGCTGCTGGCAGTCTGGGGACCCCACTGGAGAGGCACCGCCTAAATCCCTCTGTTTGGGGGTCCTTTTCTGGCAGGAAGGGAAGGGGTGACGAGCCTGGACCTCTCCTGCTCTGCTCCCCTTGTTCACCTCCAGTCATGGCCCACCCCTCCCACTGAACACACTCACTTCTGTTCTGTTTTTTCTTTTTGCCTTCCTTCTTTTGAAGTGTAAGTCCTGAAATTGCTGCTGCTTACAAAGAAATCTTTTACCACCCCTGACTTCCAATATCCAAAGCTCTCTGTCTCTCCCTTTCTCTCTTCCCACTCATGAACACAGCCCTTGTCTCCAAAACTATTACCGCTACCTATGGTCTAGTCAAGCTATGGTTTTTCCAGAGGTCATGTATGGATGTGAGAGTTGGACTGTGAAGAAAGCTGAGTGCCAAAGAATTGATGCTTTTGAACTGTGGTGTTGGAGAAGGCTCTTGGGAGTCCCCTGGACTGCAAGGAGATCCAACCAGTCCATTCTGAAGGAGATCAGCCCTGGGATTTCTTTGGAAGGAATGATGCTAAAGCTGAAACTCCAGTACTTTGGCCACTTCATGCAAAAGAGTTGACTCATTGGAAAAGAGTCTGATGCTGGGAGGGATTGGGGCAGGAGGAGAAGGGGACAACAGAGGATGAGATGGCTGGATGGCATCACTGACTCGATGGACGTGAGTCTGAGTGAACTCCAGGAGTTGGTGATGGACAGGGAGGCCTGGCGTGCTGCGATTCATGGGGTTGCAAAGAGTCGGACACAACTGAGCGACTAAACTGAACTGACAGTCTTCTAGATAATGCCTGTATTTAAGGTATATCCCTAGGTGACTTCCCTGGTGGTCCAGTGGCTAAGACTTGATGCTCCCAGCTCCCAACGCAGGGGGCCCAGATTTGATCCCTGGTCAGGAACGAGATCTCACATGCAGCGGCTAAACGATCCCCCATGCTGCAACTAAGGCCAGGTGCAGCCAAATAACTAAATATTTTTAAAAAAGAGAGAGAGAGTTGTCCTGTCAAGACTTCATGTTTCCACCCTCATGCTGTTTGTTCTCTCATCTAGGACCCCTATTTTGAAAAAAAAAAATGATCAAAAATAAAAAAAAGACCACATCTGTCACTTTCAGACAGTCTGCCAGCCTGAGAGAGGCCAGTGAGAGGACCCCAGTGGTCAGCGAGGCAGCCCCTGGAGAAGAGGGTTCATAAAAGGGGCGTAGGGTCTGGATCACAATCCAGAGCACTGCTGGGCACTAGACGTTCATTTTCTGCATCATCATCATAGCCCACTCTCAGAGCTGACCCAGGAGGGAGGTTTACACTGAAGGGAGCTAAAGCTTTGAGAGTTTGAATAACTTGCTCAAGATCACACAGCAAGGAAGGGCTAGAGTTAACAGTTTGAGACTAGGTTTGCACAACCCCACACAGCCTTCTGTTGGAGTGCAGGGAGACGGAGGACGGTAGGAACAGGGGCCACTTGGCTGCAGCAGCCTGGAGGGGCGCTTTCTGGGCACTCTCAGGACAGACACGAGAATGCTAAGAGTTGAACTGTCAACTTCTGATAAGAATGCAAGTGGGGACTTGCCTGGTGGTAAAGAACCTATCTTCCAAGGCAGGGGATGTGGGTTTCATCCTTGTTGGTGAACTAAAATTCCACAGGGCAACGAAGCCCATGCATGTATCACAACTACTAAAGCCCATGCACCCTAGAGCCTGTGCTCTGCAACAAGAGAAGCCACCACAGTGAGACGCCCACCCACCACAGCTAGAGAGGAGAGCCTGCTTACCACAACTAGAGAAAGCCTGTGCGCAGCAAGGAGCAGCTGTGCGCAGCAAGGAACTGTGCAACAAAGACCCAGAGCAGCCAAAACCACTAACTTAAACACAGAATTACCATATGACCCAGGAATGCCACTCCTAGGTATATACCTAAAAGAACTGAAAACAGAGGCTCTAACAGATTTTTGTATACCAGTGTTCACAGCAGCATTATTCGCAATAGCCAACAGGTACAAACAACCCAAAAGTCCATCAACAGACGGATGGATAGGCAAGATGTGGTATATTCATGCACTAGAGTATCAGTCACCAATAAAAATAAAGGAAGGATACATTCATGCTACAACTTAGATGAACCTTGAAAACATCACACTAAGTAAAAACAGACACAATAGCTCCATATTGTATGAGGCCATTTACATGAAATACCCAGAATGAAGATGAAAGTGTTCTTCAGTCACTCCTTGTGACCCCATGGACTATAGTCTACCAGGTTCCTCTGTCCATGGAATTCTCCAGGCAAGAATACTGGAGTGGGTTGCCATTCCCTTCTCCAAGGGATCTTTCTGATCCAGGGATCAAACCAGTGTCTCCTGAATTGCAGGCAGATTCTTTACCATCTGAGCCACAACAGAGATCAGAGACCATTTACATGAAATACCCAGAATAGTCAAATCTATATATAGAGAAAGCAGATTAGTGGTTTCTAGGGATTGGAAGGTGGGGGTGGGGTACAGGGAGCAACTGCTTAATAGTCATGGAGTTCTTTCTGGGGTGATGAAAAGGTCTGAAACTAGACAGTAGTGATCAGTGCACTGTGAAAGTACGAATGCCACTTTAAAATAGTTAAAACGGTAAAGTTCATGTTACGTGTATGTTACCACAATTAGAAAGCCAATGAAAACAGGCTTTGTGTCAATGAGTTAGAGGCCGTGCAAGTCCCAGTAGCATTTTCCCCTTCTTCCTCTTCATCCACCAAACCCCAAACAGTTTAGCTGGTAGTTTTCTCACCTTTGCTTCGGTAAGAGAAGAACCAGCAAGATGCAGGTAGGTACCCCTTCGTGCCCAGAGACCCTGGCCAGTGACAGCCTAAGGGGCAAGGGTTTGTTCACCCTCTGGTGGGCAATCGAAGAGCAACCCAATTCTAACCACTTAGCATCTCTTCATGGGAAATAGATGGGGAAACAGGGAAAACAATGTCAGATTTTATTTTGGGGGGTCCAAAATCACTGCAGATGGTGACTGCAGTCATGAAATTAAAAGATTCTTACTCCTGGGAAGGAAAGTTATGACCAACCTAGATAGCATATTCAAAAGCAGAGACATTACTTTGCCAGCAAAGGTCCGTCTAGTCAAGGCTATGGTTTTTCCAGTGGTCATGATGTGAGAGTTGGACTATGAAGAAAGCTGAGCACCGAAGAATTGATGCTTTTGAACTGTGGTGTTGGAGAAGACTCTTGAGAGTCCCTTGGACTGCAGGGAGATCCAACCAGTCCATCCTAAAGGAGATCAGTCCTGGGTGTTCATTGGAAGGACTGATGCTGAAGCTGAAACTCCAATACTTTGGCCACTTCATGTGAAGAGTTGACTCATTGGAAAAGATCCTGATGCTGGGAGGGATTGGGGACAGGAGGAGAAGGGGACGACAGAGGATGAGATGGCTGGATGGCATCACTGACTTGATGGACATGAGTTTGGGTAAACTCTGGGAGTTGGTGATGGACAGGGAGGCCCGGCGTGCTGCAATTCATGGGGTTGCAAAGAGTCAGACATGACTGAGCGACTGAACTGAACTGAAGATATTTGTACTCACATCCCAAAGCACTTGATGGTTGTACTCAGGGTGCCACTCCCCCACCCTGGAATTTCTCTTTCTGCAGGACAGCCTCCGGAGAACTGACTAGGGCCCCTGTTGTGGATGAAAATGTATAAACCATATAAACATAGGCACGAAACACTTTTTCCCTTACTAATTCACTGACATCTTCCACTCAACAGAAATTATTCACAGGCAAGTTCCACCCAGCTTGTGAATGTTGGAGGTGGTGTTGGAACTGTGGTGTTGGAGAAGACTCTTGAGAGTCCCTTGGACTGCAAGGAGATCCGACCAGTCATTCTAAAGGAAATCAGTCCTGAATATCACTGGAAGGACTGATGCTGAAGCTGAAACTCCAATACTTTGGCCACATGATGTGAAGAACTGATTCACTGGAAAAGACCTAATGCTGGGAAAGATTGAAGGCAGGAGGAGAAGGGGACGACAGAGGATGAGATGGTTGGGTGGCATCACTGACTCAATGGACATGAGTTTAAGTAAGTTCCCGGAGTTGGTGATGGACAGGGAAGCCTGGTGTGCTGCAGTCCATGGGGTCGCAAAGAGTCACACATGACTAAGTGACTGAACTGAACTGAAGTTCCGACCTCACCCAAAGAGTTACCCACAATAAGCTTGCGGTTTGCAAGGTGAGTCAGTAAACCAGCAGCTCCAAGTAGAGAAGGCAGAAAATGATATCAATTAGACAGAGGTGAGGTGAGGACACAGAACAGGGGACACAGTGCTAACCAATCAAGGAGATCAGGGAGGCCAGCAAAGGGGAGGTGGCCTTTGGCTGAGATGTGTGAAGGGGGAGGGGAAAAGTTCTCCAGGTAAAGGACTCTCCTCACAGTTCCCTGGGTCCCTTTGCTTCCTCTCTCTTCCTTCCTTCCTGTCGTCAGGAGCCTCCAACTCACCACTCCTTACTTTGAGCCCTTCCCAGGAGAGCATGGTGGTGGATCCCACCTCCCCCATCTTGTAGGTTCTTCCTACCCGTCTCACCCCCACAGCCTGGCTACTGAACGCTTGTGTTCTGAATTCTGCATTTCACTTTTCCTGATGGAACGACCTCTTACCTCCCAAGGGATGTTTAAGCAAAGCCCTTTCCCCTTACTCCCAGGGGCCTGGAACTGCCTCCGCCTTGAAGTCCTACAGCAGTTCTATTTACCTGCATTCACCTGCTGGCTCAGATAGTAAAGAACCCACCTGCAACATGGGAGACCTGGGTTCAATCCCAGGGTTGGAGGACAGCATGGCAACCCACTCCAGTATCCCCAAGGATGGAGCAGTCTGGCGGGCTACAGTCCATGGGATCGCAAAGAGTCAGACACGACTGAGCGACTAAGCACAGCACGCAGTCCTACAGAAGCTCTATATTGTGTTCACAATATAAGCCTCGAGTCAGATTTCATGGGGGGTAGGAGTGAGGGTGGGGGTGGAAACAGGTTGTGCTTCTTTAAGAAAAGTTTGCAACGCCTTCTATGCGTCCTTCTGACTGACCTGCAGAACTCGGGGTCCTTGCCGCACACAGTCCAATTCCGCGGCTTCACGCACCCCAGCATTCCCCCACCCCGACTCCCACCCCTGCGCCCTGGTCTCTAAGATCGTGTCCTCCCCCACCCCCGCTCCGCAGATCAACAGGAGACTTACCGTCAAGGGCTCAGACCGGCTGCCCCAGGACTCCGCCCGGGAGACTCCTCAGGACCAGAGCAGGGAGAGCCGGCCCGCGCCAAGGTGACCCCGGCAACCTCGCGCTCCTAGTTGTTTCTTCCCGCCCTGCAGTGAGCAGACCGGCCGCCGGGGGCAGCAGGGGCCAAGCTGGCGGTCTGTGCGTCTTAATGGCTGGCTCCTCGTGCCCACAGCGCCGGCCTCCGAGCCCTGGACCCGCAGGCCCGTCCTCTCCGCTCTCTCTCACTTCGAGACCAAAACAGAGTCCCAGGGCGACGAGGCGCACGCCCAAGGGCGACAGGAAGGGAGGCAACCACTGGAGGCGGCCACCGGCTGCCAGCGCCGCACGTCTATGGCCCAGGACGGATGGGACCCAGAGCCTCAGGCCCCCACCTGCAGCTGGTGGGCCCCGGAGCCCCGGCCAGCACGGCCGGCAGATGCGTCAAACCCTGGGCAGGACGACCCCTTACCTTGGCAAGCCGAGGAGAGGGGCGAGAGAGGTGAGTGTGGCCGCGCCGCTGGGAGGGCTTCCTGGAGGCTGGGCTTCGGCTGAGTGTGGGTGGGATTTCAGTGGCCAGGAGGGGCGAGGAGGGGGCCTGCCCTCGGGGGCACTGGAAACACTTGAGCACCGACCTGCGCAGGGTAGGGGCTGGTGAGTGGGGAGGGAAGGGTGGAAACCAGAGCCGGAGCGGGACTCAGAGTCGGCCTGGGAAGCCTAGGAGCAGGCGGAGAACGCCGGGCCCCTGCAGAGCGGGCTCAGACCTCAGGCGGAAGCCCCAGGAACCCTGTGAGGTGTGGGAATTTGCTGAGACCACGTGGTCTGTGGTGCGAATAGGGCCCGAGAGAAGGCGGAAGGGGCTTCAGGGAGCTCGCGGCGGCGAAGACCGAAGTTCGCTCCTCTTCAGATTCCCCAGGCACTTCGGTAACCTTGGCCTGTGGATGGGTCCGCAAATGTTCAATTGAACTGAGTGGACTGTGTAAGGGAAGGGGTGTCCTCAGTTCCTTGCCAGGAGAAAGAACATCAGAGCGGCACTATGGTCTGGGAATAACAGGGATGTCAGAGGCGGAAGCGGAACATCTTAGGAGCCTCTTCTCAGAACCCCCAGCCCCACCACAAGGAGAGGGCTGCCACCCAGGGGGAGCTGTGCTGTCTCTTGTCTCCCCCCCGCCCCAACCCACCCCACCCCGACCAGATGTCACAGAAGCCCTGCCTCCACCCATTGCACACACCCTCCCTCCCTGATTGGGCCTCTGCTCACCAGGCTTCCCAGACCTGCTGGATGCCCTGAAGCAGCCATGTTTTCTTCTGAGCCTCAGTTTTCCCTCCTGATCTGGACAGAGCAGGATCAGGTATTCTCTGTGGTCCCTTCCAGTGTGACAGGCCTGGGCAGAAGGGTGCCCTGTGCTGCAGGGATGGACCATGCTTACCTGGACTGAGAGAGACACTTGATTTAATCCTGACCCTTCCAGGCTCATGGCTCCTATTGAGAAAAGAAGTGCTTTTGCGAGGTCTCCAGTGCCATGGCTCTTCTTAGTCTCTGGAAGGCCTCGACTGGACCCAGGCAGCTTCTTCACTGGAGTAGTGAACATCGAGGCGACAGGGTGTCAGGACTTCTGGGCCATAGAGGCCACATGACTTCATGAGACTGCAGTTATCTGCTTTCTTCACCCCTGTATCCTTGGGATCTAAGCAGGGGACTTGCCATGGATAGTAACAAAGCTACAGAGAGGGAGAAAACTCTCAGGAGCCGTCTGGGTGAGATGGGCCTTACGCCCTAGGTCCAGCCCCAAACCTGCAGATCAATAACCTTGAGACCCAGAGGCCAAGTTCACACAGGATTTGGGGGCAGATCTGGAAGATAGGTTCTGTCCTCAGTGATTTTCAGCCTTCCTAGAGTCCCTGCCTTGGTCCTGCCACAGCAGAGACAGTGCTAAGACTCTACCTGGAGCCAGGACTGCAGGACTTCCTGTCCCCATCTCCCCTGTCACATCCAGAGACTAGCTAGAGAATATTCATGACCTAGGTGGGGTGGGGTGAGCCACGGCCTTCTACCCTCTTCTCTGGCCTGGGTAATGGGACACATTAGCTAGCCACTGATTTGCTGAGTGACCAGGGGCAGTGGCATCTGTCTCTGGTTTTCAGTGTTTCTGTAAATAAATGAAGAACTTGGATCCTATGGCCTGGGGCACTTCTGGGTCTGTATGGTCTAGATCTGCCCAGAGGACGAGGCAGATGATTGGGTGAAGGACTATGCTCTCCCGTGTCCGGGGGCCTCCAGGGTCTGCCTCCACCCATGTGCAGCTTCCAGAAGCTGGAGTCGGGTGGGGAGGGGTCACTTACACAGTGGTCCTGGACATTCTGCTGAGGTGCTACACCATGTGGTTCCTCTGAGATACACAAGACAGTACTCCCAGAAAACACTGGTCTTCTGAGCTACAAAGTGCAGGAGCAGCTATGGGGTAAGTGGAGCTGTGGGGCATATGGTGTGTCTGAGAGTCTGTGTTCATCTTGATGTGGGACAGAGGTTTGAGGGCTTACTATGTGTGACTGTATGCTTTTAATATTTACTCCTTAGAGTACTCCTGAGACTGAACATCTTCCTTTATTAGTCACTTTTATATCTTTTTTAAAAGCTGCCTGCTATTGTTGTTTGCTGGGTTTTAGAATTTCTCTTAACTGTAAGATCTCTTTGTATATTACATACATGTTAATAACACAAATTTTACAAATGTATTCCCACTTTTGGTGCTTTATCTTTTATTTGGAATTATTCAAAATGGAAGCATAAAGATTCCATTTTGAAAAGCCAATTTATCAGTATTTTCCCTCGTGGTTGGTGTCTAGCTTTCATCTGATGCTTAGAAAGGTTTTCTCCATTCCATGAAAATAAAAAGATTTACTCATATTTTTCCTTTAACAAAAGCTTTATTGTTATACCTCTTTACAAACTGATGCATGCTTGTTGTCAAAAATTAAAGGGCAATTAATTTAGGTAAGTAGTTAAAGAGTTTTTCTAAGAAGAAGGTATTGCTGTCTTCCATTTATTTAACTTCCTTTCTGTGGCCCTCAGTGGAGATCTGTAAGTTCTCCACATAAGTCGTACATAATAAGTTTATATCCGGAAAATTGACTCTTCTTGATGCTGTTGGCAATGGAATATTTTCCTTCATTGTATTTTCTATTGGTTGTTGGTATAAACCAAACTATTTATTTTTGGATGTTATTTGAAAACTGGTCATCATTCTTGATTTAAAATTGAGTAAAATGAAAAAGATTTGTTTCCTTATGAAGACTCGGCCATATTAATTTCCCTTTCAGAGTTTTCCACCATGGTGAATCTGAGGACACTTGATCCAGTTCAGCATTAATGCCGACAATTTTATACATCCCTTTCATTAGGACTTTTCTTCACTGTGGATGCTCTGATGCTGACTAAGTTGGAAGCTAAACCTGAAGGCTTTCCCACACACATTACACACAAAGGGTTTCTTCCAAGTATGAACTGTCTGATGTATAATACAGTCAGAACTATAGCTGAAGCCTTTGCCACACTCCACACATCTGAAGGGTTTCTCCCCAGTGTGGCTTCTTTGATGCCGAATTAAATGAGCATTAACATGGAAGGCTTTTCCACACTCCTTACACTGAAAGGGTTTCTCTCCAGTATGGATTCTCTGATGCACAATATAGTCAGAACTACAGCTGAATGCTTTCTCACATTCCATACATTTGAAAGGTTTTTCCCCAGTGTGTATTCTCTGATGCCTAGTTAGTTTTGCATTGATGCTAAAGGCTTTCCCACATTCCTTACATTGGTAGGGCTTTTCTCCAGTGTGGATTCGGTGATGATCGAGTAGGTTTCTTTTAGAAGTAAAGCATTTCCCACACTCATTACATTCAAATGGTTTCTCCCCAGTGTGAATCCTCTGATGCTGCATTAATTTTGCATTAACGTTGAAGGCCTTTCCACACTCATTACACTCATAGGGCTTCTCCCCGGTGTGGATTCTCAGATGCTGCCGAAGCTGGGAGTTACATCTGAAGGTTTTGCCACATTCTTTACACTCATAGGGTTTCTCACCCGTGTGGATTCTCTGGTGCTGGACTAATTTCCCTTTGACGCCAAAGGCTTTTCCACATTCAGTACACTCATAGGGTTTCTCCCCTGTGTGAATTCTTTGATGCTGAATGAGTTTTGCATTACTACTAAAGGCCTTTCCACACTCCTTACACTGAAAGGGCCTCTCTCCAGTGTGGATGTTCTGATGCTGCCTAAGCTGGGAACTGCACCTGAAGCCTCTCCCACACTCAGTACATTCATAAGGTTTCTCTCCAGTGTGGATCCGCTGATGTTGAATTAATTTTGCATTAACATTGAAAGCTTTCCCACAGTCATTACACTCATAAGGTTTCTCTCCAGTGTGGATTCGCTGATGTATGATATATGCAGAACTGCAGCTAAAGCTGCTCCCACACTCCTTGCACTGATAGGGCCTCTCTCCTGTATGGATTCTCTGATGCCTACTTAGACTCCCATTAACACTGAAGGCTTTTCCACACACCTTACACTGATACGGCTTCTCCCCACTGTGGATTGTCTGATGTGTAATATAATGGGAACTGTAACTGAAGCTTTTACCACACTCTACACATTTGAAGGGCTTCTCCCCACTGTGAAGTCTTTGATGCCAAATTAATTTTGCATTGATGCTAAAGGCTTTGCCACAATCCTTATACTCATGGGGCTTCTCCCCAGTGTAGCTATCTTGACCCTGATTAAGTTGAGAATTACAGCTAAAGTTTTCCATTAATTCTTCACATTTAAAAGGTCTTTCCCCAGAATTAATTATTTCCTGTTGAATAAGTTTTGTGTCAAAGCTGAAGGCTTTCTCCAGTCCTGTACACTCAGGGGGCTGCTCTCCAGTGGAGATGATATGACACTGATTCAAATTTGGACTCTGACTAAAAAAACACTCCTCCATGGGGCTAGTACTGTCTTTGACCATCTTGTCAATGACATTGCTGTTTTCTTTCTTCACACTTCCTACTGAGTGGACATCCTGCTGTTTCTCTAGAATATAGGTTTCTGAAAAGTCTGTTTCCTTAAAAGAGTTCCTCTGAAGTTCGTATGATATATTATATTTTTCTTCATACATTTCTTCTGTCAAATTATTGTTAGTCTGGATATCAATATCTAATATAAAAAACAAAACATAAAATATCATGTAAGAACCATGTTAAAAAAAAGAAAAAGAACTGTGACAGAATACATGATCAAAGTAATCGAGAGGGCTCTTTAAAATCATCAGATTGGGCCAAAGAATCTAAAGCTGGAATAATATGTAGCTATTTAAAAAAATGAAATAAACCCATGTGTGCTGATGTGAAAAGATGTCAGATACATTTCTTACTGGAGAAACAACTTGAGATATGGTATGTAAAATATCTTCCATTTGTGCACAGAAAGTAAAAAGGGCCGACATACGTCTATCTGAATATGCCTAGGAGTCTACTGCAGGAATACACAAGAAACTGAGCAAACTGGCACAGGAATTTTGGGAACCTTCCCCACTGCTTCCACTTTATGCACTTTTTGTACTGTTTTGAGCATGTACAAATATTACAAATAGTAAAGTAATGATTTTAAAAGATCACCAGTCTCTAAACCAATAGCCAATAACAAGAAGGTTAAGAGTAACAGCAGTGAGACAAAATTCTAGGTCCTATCTGCCAGATCAAGATTCCTTCTATCACATCATATTTTACTACACTTTGCAGTTTCTGTTAATAAAAATGGAAACTGCTTAAGAAGGAAAAGGCACAGAATCCAACATGTGGCAACAAGGGATGGCAAGTATTGACAGCACTAGGAAGCAAGTGGGAATGAATTTTGTTTGTTTTCTTAGAACTGAATTTCTAGGCTTTCCAAACTTTCTCCTTTAACTTCTTTTTCTGTACTTGTGAATGGCTCTGTTCAGGCCCATTTGATCCCTTTGACCCAACCTCTTCCCACCCATACCAGAACACTGCTGCATTCACCTTGTCTTTCCTCATACCTCCTACAATCCTAAAATTGGTCACTCTCCAACATTCTTTCTGTCATCTTGTTAGTTCTTCTATAATCCCCGCAGTTCTAGTAGAACTAATGATCTCTATACTTATTCTCAAATTTCTCAAAATTGGCCCCAAAATGTTGCCTCTATTTTTTCATGTCTCATCTCTTCTCAATCACATGTAATAAGCCCCATACCCCAGTATTTCATTATAATACCAAGATGATAATGCGAAACAGTAATCCCAAGTCATCTTTCTCTTCCTGCAGGACATGGGTTCAGTCCCTTGTCTGGGAAGATTTCACATGCCATGGGGCAACTAAGCCTGCATGCTGCAACTACTGAAGCCGGCAAGCCCAGAGCCCATGCTCCACAATAAAAAGTAGCCTCTGCTTGCCACAAGTAGCAAACACCCACATGAAGCAACAAAAGACCAAGTGCAGAGATAAATTAATTAATTAAAAAAGAAATCAACTCTGCTGACATAGGTCTTGTGCCCTATGATTTCCCCTTCTGCCTGCCTAGAACCCATTTGGTTCCTTATCCCAATTAACCTACATACACTGATGAGATGAATGTTTCTATCCTCTGCTGACATCATGATGGGTTGTTCAAAGACTTCAGGACTGTGGGCTGCCTACAGAATGAAATCTAGACTTCTCTGACTGAGAATCTCCACAACATCACTGACTTCCCCCTCTGTTTGGTCAAACACTTTAAACTCTCCATTTCATTTCCAAAATATGTCTTCCTTTGTCAGTAAACATCTGGTTGTACAATCACAAGGAACAAAAATCCAATAAAACCATCTTTAAAAAAAAAAAAAAAAAGATTTATCAAAAGGATGCAAGAGTATCTTGTGGACCCCAAAGACAGGAATTAAAGCTGGGCCTCATGAGAAATAGGAAATCACCTGGCAGCTACTCTGTGTGAGCCCATGAGAACCTCATTACTTCAAAAGAGAATCTTGGCCCTGCCCCAAACTAACTGAATGACAACCTGCACATCTGCAAATGCCCAGGTGATGCATTCATTCTTCTTTTGAGAAATGCCAAACTGATAGCAGTACTTCCTCCCACCTTACTTCCTACAGCTTATTATATACAGCTTTCTGCTAAAATACATTCAGTTCAGTTTAGTCGCTCAGTCGTGTCTGACTCTTTGTGACCCCATGAATTGCAGCACGCCAGGCCTCCCTGTCCATCACCAACTCCTGGAGTTTACCCACACTCATGTCCATCGAGTCAGTGATGCCATCCAGCCATCTCATCCTCTTCGTCCCCTTCTCCTCCTGTCCCCAATCCCTCCCAGCATCAGGGTCTTTTCCAATGAGTCAACCCTTCGCATGAGGTGGCCAAAGTATTAGAGTTTCAGCTTCAGCATCAGTCCTTCCAATGAACACCCAGGACTGATCTCCTTTAGGATGGACTGGTTGGATCTCCCTGCAGTCCAAGGGACTCTCAAGAGTCTTCTCCAACACCACAGTTCAAAAGCATCAATTCTTCAGCCCTCAGCTTTCTCACAGTCCAACTCTCACATCCATACATGACCACTGGAAAAACCATAGCCTTAACTAGACAGACCTTTGTTGGCAAAGTAATGTCTCTACTTTTGAATATGCTATCTAGGTTGGTCATAACTTTCCTTCCAAGGAGTAAGCGTCTTTTAATTTCATGGCTGCAATCACCATCTGCAGAGATTTTGGAGCCCCAAAAAATAGTCTGACACTGTTTCCCCATCTATTTCCCATGAAGTGATTGGACCAGATGCCATGATCTTACTTTTCTGAATGTTGAGCTTTAAGCCAACTTAAAGCTCACTTAAGCTTAAGCATCTTAAGCCACTCTCCTCTTTCACTTTCATCAAGAGGCTTTTTAGTTCCTCTTCACTTTCTGCCGTAAGGGTGGTGTCATCTGCATATCTGAGGTTATTGATATTTATAATGAAACCAAATTTAACATACACTATAAGTTAGGCGCTTGGTACATGTTCTCTTTTTATCACCAAGCCACAACCCACAGGACTATTACCTCATTTTATAATTATTACTCCATTTTCAAGAGTGAGAATACTATTAGAGAAGGCAAATTACTGACCTGCTCAAAGTCACACAACTATGAAGTAGCACAGTTAGGACTGGATCTGAGAAAGTCTACTCCAAAGCCTAGGTTAAAAGACTTAATTCTGTATCCTTCATATTAAGTGGATAGTGCACAGGAAATAGCAAGGACCCAAAGAAGTACTGAATCCATTCCTTTTGTTTCAGATAGAATAACAAAATTAGGATTGAAAAGAATTAGAATGAAGCATTCAAAAAAAGATCTGTTCTTGGAATTACAAAGAAATAGCGAACTACAAAAACAGAAAGGTCTCAAATGTTCCTATCTCTAGAAATCAAAATTTATTTAAATGTTACTCTGTACATCTGGCCAATAAACATGGCATGCTTCTATGTTGCTGAAGTTGACTTTCTTCCTAAAGGGTTAAACTACTTTCCAGCATAAGGGCAATATGTGCCTCCCTTACCAGTCCAGAGGCCCTGGGGGCCTGTGCCTGCTGCAGAGGCCAGTGGAGATGGGCCCTCCAGCTCACCTCCTCCCTCCAGTTGTGAGATCACAGCAGGTTTGAGAAGGGGAAATCCTGTTTCAGGGAAAGGAAAAAGGAAAGGCAGGTGAATAATCTCTCACAGCTGATTTCTTAAACCTCTTCTCAGATTGTGTCAGTAATGGGGAGAGAAGGAACAAGCCCTAGGGTGGTCCTGTGTCTAAGAACTATGGGAAAGGGGTGGGGTGTATGGGTAGGAAGGTGTATGTGTAGGGTGGGGTGGGAGGCAGAAGCTTGAGAAGATGTGGGAGGATTTGGGCAGGGCCAGACTGAGACACTTCATGCAGGGCAAATAAAGACATTCTGCCTAAAGGGACAGATACCATTTTTTGACCATGGCCTAAATAATATTCCAAGTACACTGATATTCCTAGAAAGACTCAAGAGATGCAGTATGGGTAGGGGGAACCTGAAGGTAATACCGCAGAACAGGAAGCTACTTTTTTTCCTCTCTGTATCCAGAACAGCCTATAGGGTGAATCAAGAGTGCATGCCAGTCCCAGCAGAGTCCTATATTGGCCCCAAAAGGGCTTAGGGTTCATCCTTCCCAGCAACCCCTGGGTCTAGGGGATTAGGAATCAGCTCCTGAGGTTCCTACTCCGTAAAGGATTACCAGAAGCCCCCTTGCAACCAGTAAAGGGAAAGGAAGCCAGGAAACCCTAATAAGCAGTCTGAGCCCCGGGGAGAGAAAGTGCTTACCCAGGGAAGCCATATTGCCATAATTCTCCAGCATCACATCCCTGTACAGGGCCCTCTGTGCAGTGGACAGGCCATCCCACTCCGTCTGGGTAAAGTACACAGCCACGTCCTCGAAGGTCACCGACTTCTGAAACAACAGGTTCCTGCTGCCCTACGGCCAATTCCATGGCTCATGCCCTAGGTGAGGGGCAGAGGGCAGTATGAGGGCTTGAAGAGGCGCTTGTGGAGAGCACAGAGGTAATAGGGGAAAATATTTACAAAAAATACCTGGAAAGTAAGGCATGGCATATCTGGCTTACAGCAGAGAAACCTCATGCCATATTTCATACTTACAAAAGATGACATTAAGTTGAAATGAAAGAAAACAAATTCGCATGACTGAGTTCTCCCAATGCAATTGCTTTCTTTCAGTTAAGGTACCATGCCCCTCGCTGGCAGCAGCAGCACTGGACCCACCCATAGGCTCAACACTCTGGCCTTGAGGTCTTGCCTTCTGCTCCCAGCTTACCACACCTCACCCTCACCCTCAAGCCAGCTCCAAAGCACATCCATGGCTTCTATCCCATCCACCCCCCACCTGCCACAGATTCCTATCATGTTCCCTCTATAAGAGGATACACAGCCTCTGCTCCAGCACCTCCAGCAGAGGAAGCTCAGTGTTGCCCAGATCAGCTGGGTGGTGTGGGGGTGGACAGTAGGGAAGAGGAGGCTGCCCATTCTGCTTCCAAATGGGTTTCACTGAAAGCCTGTTTTCTGTTACCCTCTCCCATTCAAGCCTCGTCCTGTCCAACTTTACCCAAGACTTCACTGTCTCTCCAAGGAGGTTTGGGAAAGAATAAAGGTCACCATCTTTTCAGTTACTCCTCTGCATCACTCCACACTCAGCACAGACTCCTTCCTCAGCCTTCTGAAACACCTTTGGGACACACTGGCAGCGATCTGCCTCTCAACTATTCTCTACCAGGATGTGTCTTGTTCAATTGTACTGGCCTTCAACCCATCAACCATTGTAGTCCAACCTGTAAGCATTTCTGTGAGTCACTCATTGTGTGACCTGGATAAGTCAAATAACTTCGCAGTACAAAATGAAATGCCCTCAACACCAGCCACCACCCACTTTATCCCACAACCAGTGCTTCTTCCTGAATTCAAATCTCAGCTGGTGTCTCCCACCATAATCCGCATAAAAAAGAAACCTGGTGATTCATTCCTGGCTCCTCCCTCCTTTACCCCACCCCAATCCTTTGACTCACTGTCCTAGAGATTTATATGTTAAGCATTACCTGAATTATGTTAAGCATCCTCCTCTTTAGCAACCAGTTGTCTTAATGAAGCCTACCTCACCTAGACTGACGGGATTTTTTCTGAAATGGTCACTCTCCTTTCAAATCTCCCCTCAAAACTATTCCCTATATAGCCATAAGAAATCTGAATACATTATGGTCCCACATGTGACACAGGGCTGAACAGTAAAGAGTCATGCAATGACTGTGTGACTGTGGACATGTCACTTCGATCCCCTTTGCCTTTTGTTTCTTTTGTGGCAGAATGAACACAACACAGTGCCTATCTCCCAGAGCTGCAGTCAGGACTGAGTGATCCACGTAAAGTGCTTACTATGGTGGCTGCAGTATAGTAAGCTTCAAATGGTGTAACTAGAGTCACTGTGACTATGATTATTCCCAAATTATGTGAAGAGTTGACTCACTGGAAAAGACCCTGATGCTGGGAGGGATTGGGGGCAGGAAAAGAAGGGGATGACAGAGGATGAGATGGTGGGATGGCATCACCGACTCAATGCACATGAGTTTGGGTGAACTCCAGAAGTTGGTGATGGACAGGGAGGCCTGGTGTGCTGTGCATCATGAGGTCGCAAAGAGTCGGACACAACTGAGTGACTGAACTGAACTGAACTGGTAGTCCATGGAGGTCCATGGATGAACATCAAGGGGTCCATGAAATCCCTGAAATTGTATGGAAAATTGTGTTTGCTTGTTATTCTGGGGGAGAGTATCCATAGCTCTTAACAGAGAACTAAACTTTGACCACTGCACCCCAAGCCCTGAAAGCCTCTCCAGGACACAGTGAGACATCCCACCCCACAGTATATCCTTTCTTTTTTACTTCACTTGACCCCACTCTCATCTTCTGCTTGCCCTGGAATTATAGGCGTAACCATTATGTGGATCTGGTCCTGCTGTCCCTCTTTATCTATATTCCCCTTCCTGGAATCCTAGACCTCTGCTATTTTCCTCCATTCACAGGCAGCTTCCACTTCTCTTATTCACCAGAGCCCTCTGCCGGTAGAGCAAGACAAACCGCTGTGCAGAACACTATACCTCTGCCTTCCCCTCACTCGTGTCTTTCCTTTCCTGGTCTCTGGACCCCATCCCTCCACATCACCCCTCTTTCCACAAGCTCCAGCCCAGCAGGCGGAAGCATGGAGGCCCCCTCCAGCTTTCACAGCAAGGCTCACCGGCTTCCCTTCTCAGTTTTCTTCAATGTGAAACTGCTCAGAGGAACAGATGAAGGACCCACAGCTCACCTCGGGCCAGGATGTCAGGAGCATGGCTGCCATCACCTGATCTCCCTCTCAGAGGAGGACTGGAGCTGAGGGAAAACAGGGGAACAAGTACAAGACAAGTCACCCCCACCAGGAACCATACAGACCCCCACAGAAGGTTTGAGACACAGGGGAGCCAACATCCAGACAGACGTGTGAGCAGAAGCTACCAGCCATGGTAAGAAAGGAGTGATCTGTTCAATGGTTCTGTGCCCAGGGTCCTCCCAGCCATGATATCGATGCTCACTGCCAGAACTCTGGGATTTTTACAGTTCTGACATATACTGTACACATAAAAGTGTGTACATAAAATGGAGGTAGAGCCTGAAGAATACTAAAACAAACTCATGTAGCAACAGTTCAAATCAAGCGACAGAACATTCCCAAGGTCTTGGGCTTATTTGTCTTTCTCTAAATAAGCTTCCCCTTCTATTTTACAGAGAAGCCAAGATAGAGAGGCTGCAGCCCCCATACAGAGGCCTGAGTCAGGCCCCAGGGAGGCAGTTCATGGAGAAAGGTACAGCCGCTCTCTCCCATGTGCCTGTTCCCCAATACAGTTGAGAGCCCTCAAGAGTACTGATATCTCTGTACAGATCTTGGAAGTTAGGCTCCTGCCAGGCCCAGCATTACAATGAGGATGCTGGGCTGCAAGTGAGATACCAGGCTGGCTCCTCATACCTTCCAGGCTTCTGATGGCAAAGAAGCCAAGGCCTCAGCTGCCTGAGAGAGGGAGTCACTATACTATCCAGGGTCCCATGACGTAGCACTCCTTGTTCATTATATTCCAAATGAAAGGAGTGATCTGTTCAATGGTTCTGTGCCCAGGGGTCCTCCCAGCCATGACATCGATGCTCACTGCCAGGAACTCTGGGATTTTTACAATTCTGACATACACTGTACACACAAACATGGACTGGTTATTTCCTGATTTTTACTGATTCCAAAGTCAGTCTTGAGATGTTATATTTTCTTAAAATATCCATGTCTTTCAGAATTTAAACAAGTGTAGGATTATGGGAAACACTGGCTTGTGATTTTTTTTTTTTTCCCACTTTTTTCCATATCTGAAGCTTCTCTTCTTTTCCTATTTCTTTTGATATATGTGTTCTCGAGACCTTTTAGCTTTAGTTAATGTTATGGACTGAGTGTCTCCCCTCAAGATTTGAATGTTGAAGCCTTAATTTCCAATGTGACTATATTTGGAGACAGGACTCATGAAGACGTAATGAGGTTAAACGAGGTCATAATCTGATAGGACCAGTGCCCTAAGAAGAGGAAGAGACTCCAGAGCGCTCTGTCTCTGCCATGTAAGGACACAAGTGAGAAGCAGCCATCTGTAACGAAAAAGAATCCTTACCAAGAATCAAATTATCTAGTACCTTGATCTTGGACTTCTAGCCTTCAAAATTAAGAGAAATCACTTTGTTGTTTAAGCAAACAGTGTATGGTGTTTTGTTATAGCAACCCAGGCAGACTAAAAACATTAGGCTGAATTGTGGTTTATCTATGTTAACTTTGTTTTATTTTTAAACAACCAGCTTTTTAATTTTGAACACCACTTCCTTTTCTACTTTTTAATTAAGCTCTGCTTTTTTTTAATTAATTAATTCATTTTAACTGCAGGATAATCACAATATTGTGTTGGTTTTTGCCATATATCGACATGAATGCATGGGGGCACAAATGTCCCCCTAAGCTCTGCTTTGTAAAATTTGTTTCTCTAGCTCTGTAAGAGATACCTTATGCACCTTACCAAGTCCTCTTGTCCACTCTTAATCCAGTTCCAGAGGCTCTGACCGGCTTTGCACAAGTACAACCTACCAATGCTTCCTCAAGGGTCTATACCACACATGGTAGTGGCTCCTGCCCTGGGGCTTCTCTGTCCTGTGTGCAGACATCTGCACACATCCACTGGGTCCTGAAGGACAGGGGAGTTAAAATCTGTGATGCCACCCTTGACCAACAGCAGATAGAGGTCACTGGATAAACATTTTCCCCTTTAGTCTCCCAGGTGGGCAGCCATGAGACTCCAAGGCTCTTCAAAGACCCTGTAAGTCAGAGCACCACTCTCCCATTGAGAGACCAGTCTGGCGACGCGTCCTTGTGTTGGTCCCGCCTTCTCTGTTTCATTGCCCTTGTCTTTAACTCTGTCCCAGGACTAAACTTCCAAATAAACAGCCTGCCCACAAGCCTCTGTCCAATGTTCTGCTTTTAGGGAATGCTAAACTACAAAAGGTTCTACCAATTTTATTACATAACGTTTTCTCCATAACCCATGATTACTTTTACCTAATTGTTTAGAGACCCAGTAAAGACTGAACTCTCACAAAACTGAGTCCTTATATATCATGGGCAAATCCTTTCAAATCTTTAAAAAATGAATAATTCTAACACTTTTAAACTGTAGCAGATACCAGCAAAATAAGTTAGTAGTAGTTTATTAACAGGACATCATGACTAAGAGGGAACATCCCATGAATGCAAGTAAAGTTAAGTACTGGCATACAGGTTATACTTTTCACATTAATAAATCAAAGAAATAAAAACATACTCTCCATCTCAGTGGATGTCAAACATGTTTGATAAAATTCAACATTCACGCCTAAATTTTAAAACTAATACCCTAGGGAACCTCTCATATGTAGGTGATATACATACAAAATTATTCATTATCAGCAGTATTTTAGTAACAAAATAATTGGAAACACCTTACATGTCCACTGAGAATACATGAACAAGCAGTGTTAGGGAAATTAAATAGTTTTGTTTAGGCTTCAGAGACAACAGAGCAGGCCTCTGATCTCGCTTCTGACCTACCTGCACACTGCCCTGACTACTGCTATGGGTGCCAGCCATACCTGCTCTGAGTGTCAGAAGAGAAACACAATAGATAGATAGGGAGCAGATCTTGGAAACTGTTAAGTCCCTGGAGGAGGTCTGGCCAAACACTCCCAGACTTAGCAACATTCCAAGATTTGCAGAACAAAGCAAACAGCATTGTAAAAAAATTAACATCACTACCAGTGCTGCAGTTTTGCTCAGATTGACAATGATATCAGTTTGCTTCCTGGATCATAAAGGAGAACCCAAACTGCAATCTTTGAAGTCTCACCCATGCAGAGGATGTCCTGCCTGGGACCTTTTCCCAATTGGGACTCCAGATGTGCTGTGACACAGGACTTCTCAGTGCTGTTTGAGTCTGGATGTTGGTCAAAACCCAATTTGGTGATGTATCCTCTGCTGTTTCTCTTTTCTTTTAATGTTAGTATATTAAAAGTAAGCTATATAATTCTCTAATATTGCTATTGTTTACTTGTATGTAACAAGTGGCTTATTTTGTTAACAAATCCTTTGACCCTGAGATGAAGCGAAGACTTTCAGCAAAACAAGCTGTCATACTATTTTTACAATGGAACATCATCCAGTAGCAAAAATGAATGACTCAGCAACACACACAATCTGGATGAATTTAGGATCATAATACTGAGTTAGGTAAGTCTCAGAAGACTTGCCCAGAAGACTTACAGACACCATGACACTACCTTCATAAAACTCAAAAACAAACAGAATTAATCACATTATTTACAGAAACAAATATATGTGATAAAATTATTTTTTAAAATAGGTAAGGGAATGATGGATTTCCCTAGTGGTTCAGTGGTAAAAAATCTGCCTGCAATGCAGGATCGGATTCGATCCCTGTGTCAGGAAGATCCCTTGAAGAAGGTAATGGCAACCCACTCCAGTATTCTTGCCTGGGAAATCCTATGGACAGAGGAGCCTGAAGGGCTACTGTCCTTGGGGCTGCAAAAGAGTCAGACATGACTCTTAGCAACTAAACAACAACAGCAAAGGCTATGATTAACACAAAATTCAAGAGAGTACCTCTAGAGGACAGAAAGTGGGAGCTGGAGTGGAGAGGAGCATACGAACACATGCAGCCATATTGGTAATGTTCTCCTTTTTATTGAAGTGTTTCATGGGTGCTCACATCACTACTATGCTTCATAAATGCCATGCTAGATCAATCTTCTGAATACATGAATTACATTTAAAATATATACTTATCTATATGATATGAAATACTTTTTAACGTGCAAAAGGTACTGTGCTATCTTTTGTATAAAACAAAAAGGAACTGTAAGAAAATATATGTATATATGTATATCTGGTGATTTGTGCAAAAAGAAATAAAAGGAAAAACCAGAAACTAAGGAGAATGGGTGCCTCAGGTGTGGATTGGAAGTCGGTGAAAGCAACTCAGGGAATGAAAACAGGGTAGAAGGAAACCTGGGGTGTAGAAGTAGAAGGGGTGACAGGAAATGACACCTGAGTGTGTCTTTTTGTTCTTTCTAACCATAGTACTGCTTTGCATATCAAAATACACACACACACACACACATATACATATACACACATACATATATTAAAAAAAAAAAATCAGCGATGGGATGGGGGTGACAACTTCCAAAAACTAAAAACAACAGCAAGTGAGCCTAACCATACCACAACATAACTGCACTGAAGCAGTAATGGGAAGTGATGGCTCTGAAAAATAATATTTTAACTAAATACTGTAAGGCTAAAAAGACCTGTACCCAAAGGTTTCTTGAGGTTGTATGATTTTTAAATTTATTTCCATTCTTCCCTATTTGGCAGTTAAAACCTAAGACCACAAATTTTCCTTTGAATACACTACAAACCACATTCCAAAAGCTTTTCAAATATATATATATGTGTGTGTGTGTGTCTTCATTACTACTTTACATTTTTAGTAAACATGCTTTCCTGAGGGTATAAATGAGCAATTCAACAACTGTTTTATGGGTATTCTAGGACTGAGAAAATCAGTATATTCCACATTGTAAAAATCATTCCCAGGTCATCGTCATCCCACAGCCCCAGAGACGTTGGGGCCAGGTTACCTTTTAGAACTAACATCGCTCCAGAAGACAGTGCCCTCCAAAATCCGGGCTTCTTCCGCTCTCGGGTGCCCTGGAGGGGCTTGGCTTTTTCTGTTCCCCCACTGACCTCGATTCACCCTGTTAGGAAGTAAGGCACATAAAGCTTATACTTGAAACGCATACAGATAAAAGCCCCTGCACTAACCCAACACGTCAAAAGACTCGTGATACTATTTTAGGCCTCTTCACCTCTGCGAATATTCCACCCTCTGGCCGCTCCAACACAAGCTCCCAAAAGGCCAGTAGCATCTTCTCCAAAGTGCTAATTGCTCGAGGATTCGCGGCTGTGACAATAACCCAGACTTCGCCTTCTACCCGACGGAACGTAATCGGCTACTAAATCTAAAGTAGGCGCGAACAGGAGCGGAAGAAGCCCACAGACACAGGAGATCCACCTCAACGGAGATTGGAGCATCACAACCGCAACCAGAGGTTTTGACCAGGCACCGCCCCCGCCTCCCGCAGCCCACACTCACCTCCGAAGCTGGCCGCTCCACGGCGCGGCCGGAAGTACGTCACTAGACCGCGGCCGAGTCTCTCTAGCAGCAGCATCGCTCCTTCTCGGATGTGCTCTGCCCCCGCCCCCTGCAGCGGAATCCCGGGTACTCTAGCCTGACTTCCTTCTCCCGGCTGCGGATCTATCTAATAGAGAAAGCAGTGCTCCTCGAGGTGGGATAGGGAAGGCAAGAATGAGGCGAGCGATGGACCCAAACCAGGGGCTGGCGTTGGGGATCTTTATCGTAGTAAACCTGCAGGTATAACCAGATTTGGGAGTTGCCGGACTGGACCCCTGATCACACGATGTCAAACCTAAGGCCCCCTTTTTAAAACAAATATTTCCTAATGACCACCATAAGCTCCTGTCATGAAACTCATAGATAATAGCTTAGAAGATCATAGTATAAACAACCTACTCTTTAAAAAGTAATGTTAATAAAGGAGAAATAATTTATAAAGTGTATGTATTTCAGTAGGTAAATGTTTGGTAAGTCTGCTGTAGACCTAATAGTGAAATTGCTGTCGTGTCCGACTCTTTGGATCTCATGGACTGTGGCCTACCAGGCTCCTCCTTCGTGGAATTTTCCAGGTTAGAGTACTAGAGTGGGTTGCCATTTCCTTCTCCAGGGGATCTTCCCACCTAGGGATTGAACCGAGGTCTCCCGCATTGCGGGCAGATGCTTTACCTTCTGAGCCACCAGGGAAGCCCGTAGACCTAGTAAGTCCTCAGAAAACTTGCCTCTACATATAGAACATGCAGGGTCCACAGCCATAATGCTGTATCTTATATTGGTATTTCAAAAAACTACAAGGTGTGATCCAAAATGGTTTATCACAGAATCTCCTGATTACACATACACAGTAGTTTGATTTCTGGAGAATCAGCTATGTCAAAACTGCAAAAATACACTGTGTTTATCCTGAAAAAAAAAAAAAAAAAGCTCTAGATTCAGGTCATCTGTAAGCAGTTTTTACCTATGTGAATGTCCATCAAGACGTATGAAAGCCTGTGAAAACTTTTCATAGGCAGGTCTGTGTTGTGCACTGCAGGATTTGTTACTCCTGGCTCCCAATCAACACCGCCAAATCTTGTGACAAAAATAGCCCTGTTAAACTCCAAAATGATCATTAAAATGTAATTTTTACTTTTAATTTTGTTGAAGGTAAATGGCAGATTGAGGTAGCTGGCTGTCTATATAAGCCTTATATGTGTAAATAACTCAATGGTGCAGTTAGGAGGCAAGTTTGGAGTTCAACTAACTTTGGGTTGGTGAATTGAGGGCAGTATGTTTGTTAGGTGAGTTAGCAGAATCTTATATGCTTTGACTTATTTGGGGGGTTTGGCAGGGTGATAATGGTATATAAAGTATGAGAATTAGTGGGAGGATGGTAGGGGTTTGGTTAGGCAAGCTATTTATCAGATATAAGTGTGCATGTAGATATAAGTGTGCATGTGTGGTATGTGTGTAACTGCTCTGTATCCTGTGACCACTGACACAGTAATGTATTGTGATAGATGATGTTGGAAAATAATACTCAATTTAAGCTCAGCTACTTCTTGTACAAGGGCTTCCCTTGCAGCTCAGCTAGTAAAGAATCCACCTGCAATGCAGGAGATCCTGGTTCAATTCCTAGATCAGGAAGATCCACTGGAGAAGGGATAGGCTACCCACTCCAGTATTCTTGGGCTTCCCTGGTGGCTCAGCTTCCCTGGTAAAGAATCCACCTGCAATGTGGGAGACCTGGATTCAATCCCTGGGTTAGGAAGATCCCATGGAGAAGGAATACTTCACTCTAGTATTCTGGTGTGGAGAATTCCATGGACTGTATATCCATGGGGTTCGCAAAGAGTTGGACAAGACTGATCAACTTTCATCTTCACTCTCAAAGCTCAGCTACAAGATTCTTGACTGTGTTAAGGCCTCTGATGGCTATAGCTGAGTCCCAGCATCCTGCTCAACTTAAAAATGCCAGAAGCATGAAATGAGTGAGCATGGCTGATTAATCATTAATCTATTGAGGTGTATTACTGAAGGGGAAAGAGTGGGTGATTTTAAGTGAGATAATCTTGAAGTAAGAACCAGATGCCAGATATAGTTCATTTATAGAAATCCTAATGCTTCACTGGCCTAGTACAAGGAAAGAGGCACATTTGTGGGTGGGCTGATGATTTATCACGGCTTGATAATTATGCTCTGCCTAGTAATTATGATAAGCATGATGACTGGGAATGATTAGCTTTATGTGATATGCATGATTAAAAAAATATGTCCTGTGCAATATTAATCACTTCAGTTACCCCTGTGAATGTTTGTGGGGACTGGAACCTAATGTGAGTTGAATTGTTAATGTGTATGTAATATCAACAGGCTGATGTACATACTTATATACATAGGATACATAAATGATTCATGATTATACATATCATATACTATGCATGAGAAGGCATATATATTTATTTACATTAGTGGAAGGGCACAAAATGCACAAAGCACACCATAATATTAGTTTTTAGATGTCATTTTTAAATACTTACACAGTACTTAAAGATAATGTAAAATGTTCCGTAAGCAAGTTGTTCAGGGAATCGTTGAAGTAGAGTTCAGCTTTGGGTGTTGATGGAGGGCTGGAACATCTTCCTTGAGTCTTAGGGAAAAATGTTATTTTCCTTTTCTGTTGTAGAAGAACAAACTAATAAATACACTACAAAGACTCTTCATTTTAGGAGGTTCTCTATAATAATGCTTGTTAGTGGTATAAGGACTACAATTATAGGAAAATGCAGAACAGATCCTCTTTGTCAAATGATAATAAATGAGTGATCGACAGTTTGTCCTCCAATTCATGTCACTGTTAAGAGGTCCCCTACAAGTATGCTGTTAATAGATCCCCTACAAATACTTTGGCCACCTGATGCAAAGAACTAACTCATTGGAAAAGACCCTGATGCTACGAAAGATTGAAGGCAGAAAGAGAAGGGGATGACAGAGGATGAGATGGTTGGATGGCAATCACCGATGAGATGGACAAGTTTGAGCAAGCTCCAGGAATTGGTGATGGACAGAGAAGCCTGGCGGAGAAGACAATGACAACCCACTCCAGTTCTCTTGCCTGGAAAATCCCATGGGCAGAGGAGCCTCGTGTGCTGCAGTCCATGGGATCGTGAAGAGTCGGACACGACTGAGCAACTGAACTGAACAAGTACTCAGGATAAACACTGGCTAAGAGGTTATTATGTTATACTTCGTTGTTTTACTATATGAAGTATTGGGACCACTGATAAAATTAGGAATGAGATAGTTAATGCTAGTACACCTCGTATTTGTTGTAAATGGATCACAGAATTGCATATGAAAATAAAAAATATTATTCTTATTTGATGTGAGGGAGAGCAGTGAGGAGATTGAGACTAGTATTAGTAATACTAAGATTAGAAATAGGAACAAGGCACTCAAGATATCTTTAATTGTATAGTATAGTATAGATGAAATGTGATATTGTTCATTCAGGATGAGATCCATTTTGGACTATTAGAGCCTGTTTCATGAAGGAATAATAGGTGAAGAACTGCTAAAACTGCAATAATGAAACGCTGGGCTGGATGAAGCACAAGCTGGAATCAAGATTGCCGGGAGAAATATCAATAACCTCAGATATGCAGATGACACCACCCTTATGGCAGAAAGTGGAAGAACTAAAGAGCCTCTTGATGAAAGTGAAAGAGGAGAGTGAAAAGGTTGGCTTAAAGTTCAACATTCAGAAAACAAAGATCATGGCATCTGGTCCCATCACTTCATGGCAAATAGATGGAGAAACAGTGGAAACGATGGCAAACTTTATTTTGGGGGGCTCCAAAATCACTGCAGATGGTGATTGCAGCCATGAAATTAAAATATGCTTGCTCCTTGGAAGAAAAGCTATGGCCAACCTAGACAGCATATTAAAAAAGCAGAGACATTACTTTGCCAACAAAGGTCCGTCTAGTCAAGGCTGTTTTTTCCAGTAGTCATGTGTGGATGTGAGAGTTGGACTATAAAGAAAGCTGAGTGCCAAAGAATTGATGCTTTTGAACTGTGGTTTTGGAGAAGACTCTTGAGAGTCCCTTGGACTGCAAGGAGAGCCAACCAGTACATCCTAAAGGAAATCAGTCCTGAATGTTCATTGGAAAGACTGATGTTGAAGCTGAAACTCCAATACTTTGGCCACCTGATGCATAGAGCTGACTCATTTGAAAAGACCTTGATGCTGGGAAAGATTGAAGGTGGGAGGAGAAGGGGACAACAGAGGATGAGATGGTTGGATGGCATCACCGACTCAATGAACATGAATTTGAGTAAACTCTGGGAGTTGGTGATGGACAGGGAGGCCTGGCGTGCTGCAGTCCATGGGGTCGCAAAGAGTCAGACACGACTGAGTGACTGATCTGACTGACTGACTGACTGTGCTATTTGATAGGGCTAGTAGATCAGTAAATGCATTGTTAACAATTTTGATTAATGGGTGGGATTTAATTAATGTTGGTCATTAGTGTTACTAGAGTTGGGACACAATGATTTTTCAAGTCATTGGCTATGAATACATTGCATCTAAGACTAATGATGACACACATTATATTTGCTTTAAGTACTATTTTGGTAGTTTTGTAGGTTTTTCTTCAAACCCTTCACAAATTTATTGTGGGCTTGGGTATTCTAGATTGAAAAATTCCATGGACACAGGAGCCTGGCGGGCTATAGTCCATGAAATTGCAAAGAGCCAGACACAACTGAGCACACACTTCTATGGGTTAAAAAAGTGGTTGTGTACTGTAATAAATTTTGGTGTATTGTTTTGTGCTTAATGATTTTTAAAATTTGTTTAAGGGGAATATGTTTAATAGTTTTAAGGGGAATGTTTAATACTGTTTGGTTATACAACAGCTATGTCTACTGAGCAGTATCCTGAGGTTTGAGATTCTAATAAAACCTTCTTACATATACTTCTTTCATGTTATGATAGAAATGCAAATTAAAACCACAAAGTGACATCCATTCACATTCAATAAATGGTTATAATCAAGAACAAACAAAGATGTTGGCAACAATGTAGAGACAATGGAACCTTTACACGTTTTTTGTGAAAGTGTAAAATGGTGTGGACAATATGTACAATAGTTTAGCGCGTCTTCAAAAAAGGTAAAGTACAATTCGAGTTTGGTTTAAGAACTCCATGCCGAGGTATATGCCACAAAGAACTGAAAACAGTTGTTCAAACAAAAACTTATAGATGAATATTCATAGCAGCATTGTTGACATTGGCCTAATGGTAGAAATAATTCAAATAACCCATCAGTGGATGAATAGATAAGTGACATAGGGTGGATCTATAAAGTTCCATATTATTCTGCCATATACAGAAATAGAGTAAAATGGTGCATCTGCTGTGGAAAAAAGAATACAGTATGGTGGTTCGTCAAAAACATAAATTAATGTATGATTTGTCAATGCCACTTCAGGATATACATCCAAAAGGTTTGAAGGATGGAGTGAAACAGATATTTGTACACCCATATTCACAGCAGCATTACACTGGCCAAAAGGTGGAAGCAACCCAAGTGTCCATGATACATGAACTAATAAGCAAAATGTGATATATACACAAAGGTATATTATTTAGCCTTAAAAACGAAGGAAATTCAAACACATGCTACATCATGTATAAGCCTTAAAGTCATTATGCTAAGTGAAATAACCTGGGCATACAAGGATGAATATTATATGATTCTACTTCTATGAGGTATTCAGAGAAGTGAAATTCAGAGACGGTAGAATGCAGCTGTCAAGGGTTAAATGGAGTTAATGTTTAATGGATGCAGTTTCACTTGGAAAAACTTAAAAAGTATGGGAGATGGATGGTGAGGACACATTTGAACAATGAAAATGTAGTGAATGTCATATAACTATATACTTTAAATGGTTTAACTGGTAAATGTTATGTTCAATAGATTTAATCACAATGGAAAATGTGACTGAAGTATTGACACAAGTTACAACATGCAGAACATTGAAAATACCCTAGAAAGAAGCCATATAGAAAAGGCCACCCAGATCATACTCGTCTTGTGTGCTTTAAATCCATCAAGGTTGTGAAAATGAAAGTCTCAAGATCACTTCCAGAAAAAGAAAACTGGACAGAATGGAAAAAGACATTTTCGTACTTTGGGACAAGTGGTAGAAGTGGGCCTGCAGATTGTATCAGAAGGTAAAAATCATAATGATTTCTCATCCTGGGGTTACAGGGGTGTTCCCCGGGACAGTGTCCCTTTGGGGGGTAAAACATAAAGAAAATTATCATTTAAACTGGCAAACGTGGCAAATCAGTGATGACTGGGAAATGTGAAGTGAAAAGTTGCTCCGTCATGTCCAAGTCTTTGCAACCCCATGGACTATATGGTCCATGGAATTCTCCAGACCAGAATACTGAAGTGGGTAGCTCTTCCCTTCTCCAGGGGATCTTCCCAACCCGGGGATAGAACCCAGGTCTCCCACATTGCAGGTGAATTCTTTACCAGCAGAGCCACAAGGGAAGCCCAAGAATACTGGAGCAGGTAGCCTATCCCTGATATCATGAGCTACCAGGGAAGCCCAGGGAATGTGAACCTACAGATAAAGAATACATTATACTGCTACTTCAAGTTTTCTATATGTTTGAAGTTAGCAGAAAGTAAATAACTTTTCAAAACAAACACGTCATCTACTTTTCTGACACAGTATTAAGACATCAAACATCATGATAGGTGCCAAGCCCTACCCACATTCAGCTCTCCTAAAATGGTTAAGCTAATTACTCTTATAGGAATCCAAATATTATTAAGAGGTACTGTGGGAAGATTATATTAGTAGCCACTATGTCTTGGGTGTTGTGGATGACTTAGAATGTGGTAGAAATAATGAGATTTTTGAATTACAATTTTTCACATCAAACTTCCAAAAGTTACAAGTAATACATAAATTTAGTAAAGCTGTATAATACAAAAGTAATACACAAAAGTCAGTTGAGTTTTTAACACACTAATAAAGAAGTATCAGATAGAAAAATTAAGAACAATCGCATTTACAACTGCATCAAAAAGAAAATATCTAGGTGTAAATTTAACGAATGATGTGAATGAAACACTTGCAAAATGAAAATTGGAAGACAGTAATAAAGAAACTGAAGAAGAAATAAACAAAAATATTCCATGATTGAGCATTGGAAGACTATTGTTAAAACATTCCACCAGCCAAAGCAGTGTACACATTCAATTCAAACACAATTAAAATGGCATTTTTCACAGAAAAAGAATTAACAATTCTACCATGTGTGTAGAACCAAAAAAGACCTGAAAGAGCCAAAGCGATTCTAAAGAAGAAAGCACAGCTGGAGTCGACTTACTCCCTGACTTCAAATTATACCACAAAGCTTCAGGAACCAAAACAGTGTGGAATTGGCACAAGAACAGGCACACCCACCAGAGGAACAGAACAGAGAACCCAGAAGTAAACTCGAGGACATACACTAGGATCAAGTCCCCTCAATAAACTGATGCCCAGGAAACTAGATACTACACACCAAAGACACTGGAAACTGTCCACACCACACACAAAATTACCAAAAATCCACAATTTTCCACATCAAGTCCTTTTCTGGCTCCTGTGAAAATGGATCACTGCCCCCCACCCAGGAGTCAGCCACATACAGGAAGCTTCACCACACTTTTTCTTTGCTTTTTACTCCTGCAGCAGTGCCTCCCAGCAGGTCTTGAAAACACTGAACTCCTGTCTGCACATGTGAGTGTGTCTTGAGGAGACTGAACTTCTGTCTGTGTTTTAACTCAGCCAGGCACAGTTTGGAAGTCAAAGCCCTGGCGAATCCTGAGACAACCAAGCTCCTGTCAGCTGCATGGAATCAAGTCCTCCAGATGAACATGCAGGTACCTCAAAAGTCAGAGAGGCAGACTTGGCTCTGCCTGCTGGGAAGTGCAGGCTTCATCCACTCAGACCTTTCAGTTGAGGCCCTGTGCCCATCTGAGAGGTCTGATGAATCCACTAAGTTTCAAAACTCAAATTCCATGACAAGCCACAAATGGAAAGAAAACGAATTTCAAAACACTTACCTGATAAAGGATTTGTACTCAAATTATACCAACAACTATAGAACAAACAGCCCCATTAGAAATGGCTTTATATCTGAACAGGAGACCTACTTGGCCAATGAAGATAGTTAAGTGAAGTGAAGTGAAGTCGCTCAGCCGTGACTCTTTAAGACCCCATGGATAGTAGCCTGCACCAAGCTCCTCCGTCCATGGGATTTTCAAGGCAAGAAGTACTGGAGTGGGTTGCCATTTCCTTCTCCAGGGAATCTTCCCAACCCAGGGATCAAACCCAGGTCTCTCACATTGTAGACAGACGCTTTACCCTCTGTTCAGTATCACGTACCTTTAGGGAATTACAAATTAAAACAATGAGGAAGTACTGTACAACTATTAAAACTGCTGAACTCAAAAAAAAAAAAAATGATACCAATTGATGCAAGTGTGAGGAACAACAGAAACTATCCTTCACTGCTGGTGAAATGGATATACAGCTACTTTGCAAGACATTTGGGAAGATTTTTGCAAAGCTATACAAATCTCACTATGGAAAACAATATGGTAGTTCCTTAAAAACTTAAAGTTAATATATCAATTTCACTCCAGTATAAATACCCTAAATATTTGAAAGCAGAAACTGAAACAGGTATTTGTACAACCATTTCATAGCAGCATTATTCACAATAGACAAAGGTGGAAGAAATTCAACTACCCACTGAATGAAAATGAAGATATGAAGGTGAATGAAAAACAAGATATGGTACAAATGAACAAACACAATGGGATATGATTCAGCCTTTAAAACTAAAGTAATTCTCAAACATGCCACAACGTGGATGAAGCTTGAAGTCACCACACTAAGTGAAATAAGTCAGTCACAGAAATACAAATATTGTACAATTCCACTTACACAGATATCCAGAGAGGACAAAAATAATGTGGTTTCCAGGGGCTGAGGGCACCATGTTAACAGATAGTTTTACTTGAGAAAGATAAAGTTCTGGAGATGGAGGGTGAGGATATTTGTACAACAGTATAAAGGTAGGTAATGTCATAGAACTGTACACTTAAAATGTTTAAATGGTAACTGTCATATATTTTTAATCACAATACAGAAAAATGAATTAAGTACTGATAATTGTTACAATATGGATGAACACTGAAAATGTTCTCAGTAGAAAAAAAGCCATATAGAGAAGGCCACCCAGATCACATGTTCATCTTGTGGGCTTTAAATCCATCAAGGTTATAAAAATAAGGGAAAATCTAAGTAATCATTCCAAAACAAGAAAACTGGATCAGAACAGAAAAAGTTATTTTCACACATTTGGACAACTGTTAAAAGTTGAAGTGGGCTTGTGGATTAAATTATAATGTGGGAACCACAGAATTTCTTGATTGGAGGGTTATGTGTCATTCTGAGGAGAGAATTTCTGTTGTGGGTAAAACATACTAGAGTATTCTGTGTGAAGTGGCAAATGTGAATACTTTTTACTGCTATGAAATTTTGTTTGAAATTATTAGAAGGTAATTTACTTTTCAAAACAACCATGTCAATACCATGCCAGAAAAACAGAAGACCTTAACTCTGTTATAAATGAGACTTACCTAGATCCAGTTTAACCAAAGTTGTGATATTAACTGGCCTTGTAGGGGCCACAAGTTAGTAAGACATATCATAAGAAGATTACATTAGGAGCCACCATGTCTTTGGTATTATGGATGACCTGAAATACAGTAGAAATAGTGGGATTTTATTTTTTTAATAATTTTTAAAATAACTTATTTGGAGGCATCAGGTCTTAGTTGTGGCATGTGGGATCTAGTTCCTTGACCAGGGAACAAGCCTAGACTCCCTGCATTGGGAGCAGAGTTTTAGCCACTGAACCACCAGGAAAGCCCAAGAGTGGGATTTTAGAATTACAATTTTCCACTTCACTTCACATTAAAAAAAAATTGCTGGAATAAAATTCAATAAAGTTGCAAAATATAAAATTAATATATAAAAATCAGCTAACTTTCTATGCACTAATAACGAACCATGAGAAGGATAAATTTAAAAAGCAATCCTACTTATAACTTCATAGAAAAGAAAAAAAAAATCTAGGATAATTTTAACCAAGGATATGAGACTCCTACTTGTACTTGGAAAACTATAAAGCCCTGATTTAAAAAATGAAAGAAGACATAAAAAATAGAAAAATATTCTGAGCTCATGTACTGGAAGAATTACTATTACTAAAATGTCCATTCTACCCAAAGCCATCTGTAGATTCAATGCATTCTTGATCAGATTTTCAAAGGCTTTTTTCATAAAACTAGAAATAATCATCTTAATATTTGTATGGAACCACAAAGGACCCTGAACAGCCAAAGAAATCCTGAGAAAAAAGAAAACAGCTGGGTCAGAAGTCTGCCTCCGACTTCAAACTGTATCGTGGAGCTAAAGTAACAAAAACAGTGTGGAACTGTCACAAACACAGATGTGCAATAAAGGAAAAGAATACAGAGCAAGCCCAGCAAAAAACTCACATGCAGATAGTTAATTCATGAGAACAGGGCCAAGAACATACAACATGGACAGTCCCCTGAAAAGAATGGTGTTAGGGAAACTAGACACTATACACCAAGTAATTAATTAGAAAACACATGTGATGAAATGAATATAGACAAACTTTATAACTTACACCCAAACTTACCCCAAATTGTCCACAGACAAACTTAAATTAGGAAACTATAAAAATTCTGAAAGAAAACATAAAAAAAAGGAATCTATATGACCTTGGATCTGGGGATGATTTTCACACACACCACCAAAAGCCTATAACAAAAAAGTTAATAATGTGGATTTTATAAAATTAGAAACTTCTATTCTGTGAAAGATCTTATTCAGAAAGCCAAAGACAAACCCGCAAATAGAAAGATGTTTGCAAAACACATATCTAGTAAAGGATTTGTTCTCATTTTGTCCTAAGAACTCTAGAACAAAAAACCTCATTAAAAATGGGCAAAGATCAGAACAGACTCCTGGCCAAAGAAGATATGCAGAGCAGACATAAGCACACAAGAATACACTCAACATCACAAAAACTGTTGTTGTTCAGCTGGTAAGTCGTGTCTGATTCTCTGCAACCCCATGGACTGTATGTACCCCATCAGGCTCCTCTGTCCATGAGGCTCTCCAGGCAAGAATACTGGAATGGGTTGCCATTTCCTTCCCTATCACATACCATTGCTGCTGCTACTGCTAAGTCGCTTCAGTCGTGTCTGACTCTGTGCGACCCCATAGACGGCAGCCCACCAGGCTCCCCCGTCCCTGGGATTCTCCAGGCAAGAACACTGGAGTGGGTTGCCATTTCCTTCTCCAGTGCATGAAAGTGAAAAGTGCAACTGAAGCCGCTCAGTCGTGTCTGAATCTTAGTGACCCCATGGACTGCAGCCTACCAGGCTTCTCCATTCATGGGATTTTCCGGGCAAGAGTACTGGAGTGCGGTGCCATTGCCTTCTCCGTCACATACCATTAGGGAGATACAAATCAGAACGTGACAGTACTGCACATCTATTAGAACTGCTAAACTTCAAAACATGACAATAGCTATTGCTGGAGGGGGGAAGAACAGGAACTCTATTTCTCTGCTGGTGGAGTACAGGTACAATCATTTTGGAAGACAGTTTGGAAATTTTTCCTTTAACTAAACAAGTCCTACCATGGATATAAAAACCAGACCTCCAGTATTTAGACAATTGTTTTGAAAAACTGTGTTCAAACTGCCATAAATTATATACATCAGCTGTATTCATAATGGGTAAAAGCTTAAAGATATTAGGATGTTCTTCTGTAGATGAATGCATAAGCATATTGGGGCACTGACATGTGAAGGGCAAGAGCATATGCACCCCAAATATGCCTGTTTAATGTAAGAATTATTTTAGGCTGATTAATTTTTTAAACTGCAAACACATATCTATAAATCCATCAGAAGTTACCTTTTTATGAGGTCACTACAGACGGGGCCTCAGCCAAGAATGAAGTATAGGGAAAATCATTTTTCCCATCCTACATAGGCAATGGAATAGTTTAGCTATTCAAAGAAATGAACCACAAACCCAAGCAGAGACAAAGATGACTCTACATATATATTGCTAAGTGTTAAAATATAAAATAACATAATGCAGGAGACAAAAAACAAAATAATTTATTTGGGGTCCTAAGAATTGCTATTCGGAAGACAGATTGAGGTAACCCTGAAAGTGTTCTTAGTGAAATGTTCTTGTTTTATCCTGGAAAAATTCAGAGATAAGACAGAGAAATCAAGGATTTATTTAAGTTAAAGTACCCTCCCAGTGGGAAGAGCAGACAGGCTCAGGTGAATAGCTGCCCTGAGTTTTTTTGGCAAGCCAGGTATGTGGAACATAATATTCACTGGGTTTGGGGGTCAAGTTATCTGATTTTTATTGCAGCACCATCTTCCTGGAGGAAAGAAGGACTTTTGTCCTTATTTAGCATTGATCAGAAATGTCATGGCATCAGTGCAGGATGGACACTTATCTGCAAGGCTTATTTTATTGTAATGAAAGCATAATGAGCAAAAGGTTACTTTCAGACACCAGATATTCCTGCATTTCCCCACATTTCTTTGTTCTGCCTCCAGGACACTTATCTCCAAATGTATGGCTTTCAGTATGGAGGTTCCAAGGATCCCCCTCTCCTCTGCACAAGATGCATAGCTTCCTGCCATCTGGCCCATGCTCCCCTTTCTCTGCTCACATCTAGCTTTTTTTGTTGTTTAGCTGCCCAGTCATGTTCGCCTCTTTGTGACCCCATGGACACAGGCTCCTCTGTCCATGGAATTTCACAGGCAAAATAGTACAGTAGGTTGCCATATCTAGCTACCTTCCTGTTTTAATAAAAAGATTCTGGAGGGAGAGACAGGGACTTTTAAAAACAAAAGGCAATGAGGCTGATAAAAGTGGCCTGGCGACAGTCATGACTCTGTTGGAAATCTGGAAATGTTTGTCCTTAAAGAATCACCAGTTGTTTCAGGGTAGAGGTAAAAAAAAAAGTTGATAGATTTTCATGAAATACAGTATAAGAAGCCAATAAGTAAATAGGCTGTCATGAGTTTCTGGCAGATGTGCTGAAAGACTTCAACAGGTGAAAGACACAAACAAAATAAACCCTAAAATACGGAAAATACAAACAGACCAACTGACCATCCTCTGGCCCTTTCTCCCTGCTAGTTCTCCTCTCAGTGTTCTGGGACGTCAAGAAATTAGGGAGAGCTGTCTGGCAGCTCCCCTTAGACCTGACTGCTCCTACTGTCTCCACCTCCCCTAAACATGCCCCACCCATCAGAGGCACCATGCCAGAGGAAGCCTCAACAATCAATGATCCTGATGTGTCAGGGCTTTTTTGATTACAAGGGACTAGACACACTCAAGTGAAATAATTATATTATAGATGATAGGAAGCAATCTTTACAAGAGACAAGTTGAAGAGTGGGTTCAGAAGTGTCAGATCCAAGGGCTCACATAGTGTGTGACCTGGCCCCTCTCTGACTGTCAGTCCTGCTGAGTGCCTTACAGTGACTCCACTCAGGCAGTCTCTCACCCAGCACCTCCAGGATGACACAAGCTCAAAGTCCATTCTACTGGGAATGGTTTCTCCTTCACTAGGGTTCCATGAAAACTCATGACTTGGAATGCCTTTGGCCTGGCTTGGATAACATTCTCACCCTCATAGCAATCAGAGGACAGAAAATGGAACTGGCTAGACATGCATCATATAAGCATCTTCCAGATGGGTGGAGTGTGGGGTCAGCCCTCTGATACTGTCTGGACTGGAAGCACGTGAGATGTAGCTCCTTAAGGAAAGCTGAGGTGCTGTACTTGGACATGTGGACAGATTCTGGCTTGGTGAAAGCAGCAGATCCCATTGTACAGCACAGAATCTAAAGCACAAGGTAAAAAGAGATTTACTTAAGAGTCGGTGGCTACAGCTACCTGTCAAACGCTCTTGCTATCCAGCCACAGCAAGTTCTTCCATTCGCCGAAGAGCAAGGATGATGATGGTGGTAAACTCCAGGCTCCAGCCTTGAACATCAGGTTCTTGCATCTCAAGAGACTGGCTCAGAACAGGTCTTGTGCCCTTGCAAGGCCCACAGACCTCTCTTGTTCCTGGGAGGTGGGAGCTCAGGTTTCAAGCCTACCCCCGGCCACATTAATCAACCACTCCCCCAAACCGCTCATTTTTCCAGCCTCTCCTCCCTGTGCTGCAAAGAACAGACACCAAATGCTAAGGGTGTAAGGAAATCCTTGCTCAATGAAGAAATGGGAGTTTCAAGGATTATTCAATACCATGGAATTCATAACTGGCAGGCTTTCCAAAGTCCACATGGGTGCACATGGTTCTCCAAACACCAGGAAGCCGGTGAAACCATCCATTAGGAGGCCGCATTGTTCACGTATCTTTGACTCTTAAAAAGTACAAATGCCAAAAGTTTGCAACTGGAAGGTGAAAGGATTACAGGGCCACAGTCTGCTGTCTGGTTGCTGTGGCCAGGGCCACGCTCAACATTAGGAGGGTTATTAACTCAGTCTGGGATTCTAACTGGACTATCCTGGGTCATCTACTGACATGTGAACCAACAGCTATAGCTTGAGGGAAATAATCTGCAGCTAAGCTGGGCCTGTGTCACACATTCTACCCGAGTGGAAGATGGAAGGCAAAGGAAATATAGTGTACTGTTACCAGTAAAAGGGGGTAAAAAATTCTGGGAGCCCAAAACAACCAACATCCAGCACAGGCTTCTCTCCAGGGTGAGCACAATCTAGCTGGGAAGATGTCCTAAAGGTTTTTTCATACTTGACGTATTCACGGGGTTTCTTTCTAGTATGGACTCTTTGATGCTGAAGCAGATTTCTTTTGCTAGTGAAGACTTTTCCACACTCATCACAGGAGGTCTCCTGAATATGGATTCTTAGATGCCTTTTCAACTGAGCCTGAGTACTAAACACTTTTCCACAACATATACAGTCAAAAGGTTTCACCTCACTGTGGACTCGCTGGTGCCGAGTTAATTTTGTATGGAAATTGAAGGCTTGCCCACATATTGTACAAGAGTAAGGCTTTTCCCCTGTGTGAATACGCTGATGCTGACTAAGATGAGAAGTCCTTCCAAAGCTTTTTCCACACTCATTACACTCATATGGTTTCTCTCCAGTGTGGATTTTCTGATGTCGCAGAAGTGGTGAATTACCAACAAAAGCTTTTCCACACTCATTACATTCATAAGGTTTCTCTCCAGTGTGAATTCTCTGGTGTATAATAAACTCAGAACTACTGGTGAAACCATTTCCACACTCCCTACAGAGATAGGGTCTGTCCCCACTGTGGATTCTCTGATGCCTGATCAGATTTGCATTATCATTAAAGGCTCTCCCACACTCTTCACACTGATAGGGTTTCTCACCGGTGTGGATTCTCTGATGTCGAATTAATGAAGAATTGCCATTAAAGGCTTTTCCACACTCATTACACTCAAAGGGTTTCTCCCCAGTGTGGATTCTCTGATGTCTAACATAGTAAGAAAAATAGCTGAAGCATTTCCCACACTCCTCACATCTGAAGGGCTTCCTATCGTAGTGGATTCTTAGAACCTTTCCTCTAATATTTTTCACTGTGGGGATTTCCTGGTGTTGCTCCAGTTCACATGTTTCTAGGAAGCTGCTTTTGTTAAGAACATTCTTCTGTGGCCCATGTGACATCATCAAGTCTCTTTCTTCAGAAATTCCCCATGTTGGTGTTAACTCACTGTCCATGTGGGTCCTGGAATCTGATATAACAAACAGAAAACAAAAATGCCACCTAAGAATTATAGCAAAAACAAAAGAATATTGAAAATTATAGTGGTTCCCCTTATCTGCAGTCCCTCTTTCCATAGTTTCAGTTTCCCTGTCAACCACAATCCAAAAATATTAAATGTAAAGTTCCAGAAATAAATAATCCTTAAGTTTTAAATTGTGCACTGTTCTGAATAGCATGAAACCTAGCACCAACCTACTCCAACCAGATGTAACTCATCCTTTTGTATATGCTACCTGCCTATTAATAAGTAGCTGATTCAGTTATCAGATAGACCTTTGCAGGATTTCAGTACTTGTATTCAAGTAACCCTTATTTTACTTCATAATGGCTCCAACATGCAAGAGGAGTGACACTGGCAACCTGGATATTCTCTTACTGTGTCTAATTTGTCACAGGTATGCATATATAAAAAAAGACATGATAGATACATAGTTGATTTTCTGTACCCAAGAAAGCAGACCCCACAGTTACAAAGGTCCTGGAGTCAATCCCCTGTGGATACCCAGGGATAACTACATAGGGTTTGATACTACCTGCAGTTTCAGGCATCCACTGGGGATCTGAAAACATATGCCCCATATGTAACTATCCTTGGTGGCTCAGTCAGTAACGAATTTGCCTGCAATGCACGAAACCTGGGTTCAGTCCTTGGGTTGGGAAGATCCCCTGGAAAAGGAAATGGCTACCTACTCTAGTACTCTTGCCTGGAGAATTCCATGGACAGAGGAGCCTGGTGGGCTACAGTCCATTGGGTTACAAAGAGTTGGACATAACTGAGTGACTAACACTTTCACTTTCACAACAGAGATTTTAGAGATTACTAAACTCCCAACATCAGCCTGCTGTTCAGATAAGGCTAATAAAATCAAAGTGTCAAATATTTACAGGTAGAGAACAGTTGACAAGGAAATAGATTTGAGAATTATGAGATGCATTAATTGGAAATATGTGGAAAAGAGTTATGGCTGGTGGAAATGGTTTCATATTTGGCTATTTTAAGAAATCATCTATTTAAATCCTTCCCAGCATGGTTCATTTAAAACATACTGCTCTGTAAAGCTCTATAGTCACTGCCTCACTTACTTTTATAGATGTCTCTGGTACCCTGTGCAGGAGGATTATCCTATGTCTCCAGGCCCACAGGCAAATCCCCTCTCTCTAGAAGTGAGATTAACGCAGGTTTGGGAACTGGGTATCCTGAAAAGGGCAGAAAATGGTACCTGTCAGTCCTGTGTCTGCTGTGTCAAAAGAATGAAAAGCTCAAGACTCTCAGTGAGACTAGAACAGATCCACAGTAAAGGGCTCAGGACTGGGGAAAGCCAAGATTTTTGCTTAAGTGGAAAATAAGCATTTGTGATCGCTTCCTAAAACTAGACCCACGAGTAAGTTAGTGATCCTGAGGGACATATGCAAACAAAGGGAAGGGGTCATACCCTTCCCTAGACTACAGGGAGACAAAAGTAAGGTGAAAACTTATCTAACAACAGACACTACTTACCCTGCAGAGGCCCTGGGAGGATGGAGCATACTCATACCAGGCGACAACAATTCCCTACATTGGGACCAAACTGACCCAAGACTTACCCAATACCTCTCAAGTGGGTCATTTGGTCTCAGTCCCAGGACCATGGAGGGTATAAGAGATAACTCCCCACTTTCCACACCACACCCCTGGCTGATAAGGAGGAAAAAAGGAAACAGGAAAGCACAGATCTGAGCACCAAGAGAAAAGCAGCCTTACCCAAGGATGTCAAGCTCCTATAGATCTCCAGCATCACACTTCTGTACAGGGCCCTCTGTGCAGGAGAAAGGCCAGCCCATTCTGTCCGGGTGAAGTAAACAGCCACATCCTCAAAGGTCACTACCTCCTAAAACAAGAGGTTCCTGCTATGCCAGAGCCAATTCTCTGGCTCGGGGTGTGGGGCACAGGGACAGGGACAGTGAGCTGATTGTTAAATGACTGTTGCTACAACAAAAAATCTGGAACTTCTCTCACTAAAAGTTAGAGCTTCCATTTGGACACAAAATTTAGTCTCATGAAACATAACATCATGTTTTGAAAACCCTGGAAAGTCTCCCATGAATTAAAATCCCTAGAGCAAAATCTCTTTGATTCTATAAAACTTTCAATCTTTTATTGTTGCACCTACAAGCTAACAGTTAGCTTTAATCTCTTCAGACACCTACTCAGAAGTGACATTGGAGGACCAACCTGTTCCCCTTCATTGCCCCATGTGCCCAATCAATCCATATGCTCCCCACGCATGCTCATTCTACCCCAGACCTCAAGTTCAAATGACAGGAACAGAGTCATGGTTTGCCCTGATGACTGGCCTCATCCGACCCTCATCTCCTGCTTGAAGAAGGGGTTGTGCAGCCTGTGCTCAAGAATGTCCAGCAGAGAGAACTCAGTGCTGCATGGGACAGTGTATTCTGCTTCCAGATGGGTTTTCCTGGGAGAATATGCTTCTGGAATCAAATTGCTGCTGGGTAGTTCTTTTAACTGCTTTTCTTCATACACCTCCAAAACAATCTGTAAATGTTTCTGTCAACTAAGTATCATGCTTTTTCAATAGCCACCGTTTCCCATCCCTTATGGCCCCACTCTACCTTGCCAGAAAGCTCAGGATCTGGCTTAGAATTTTTATTCATTCCCCAGACTTTGGTATCAAACTTGGTTTCCTAAATATGCAGGGAATGCCCCTCCACCTTTTAATACCTCAACTTGACTCTGCAGATCTCGTCAGCACTGTCACCATCTAACACCAAATGAATCCACTCTATCTGCCTCCTGCCAAACTGGCTCTATCTTCATGTAACTAACCAGCACAGAGAGTGAAAGTGTTGTTTCTCAACACAGAAATAGTATGAATTTCATCCCAGTCTCCTAAGTTAGAAATTTGAGATTCATCCAGGACTAATTTGCCCTACTCACTGCTCATTTCCAATAAGTAGTCAGTAATCAAATCCTGTCAATTTTATTTTCTAAATATTTCTGGAATCGGATTCCTCTTCACTATCATACAATCAGTTCACTAGTACCTGCTAGGAATACTTAACTCCAATTCTAGGCCTGTCCTGCATTGAATCCATCCTCAGCCAGCTATACAATCATGGACTTGTAAGGACAAACTGACTCAGTCAACTGAATGACTTCCTTGAATGAGTCATCAGGAACTACAACAATGGTTCTCAAGGTGTGGTAGCCCACCACACTAGCAGGATCACCTAGGAACTTGCCAGAAAGGCAAATTCACAGGCCCCATCCGAGTCCAATCTGTGCTTTCATAAGCCCTCCAGGTGATTCTTATGTGCACTAAAGTCCAAGAATCCTGGACTACAGGATAAAATCCGAGCTCAGGAAACCAAGCTCTATCAGGTAACAAATGATGAGGGGAAAGCACAAGACTGTACAGATAAACTATCTAGGAAGCTCTGCAAACAAAATCTAAGAAAAGGAATGATAAACCCTGAAGGAGGTCAATATAAAAGATGGGACAAATGGAAGATAGAGTAGCCAGAAAGAGTCAGACTCTGAAAATGGTATCAAGCGAGAACAGAGTCAACAACTACTCAGCAACCTAGAAACTGAGTGGTCAGGCTTGTGACCCGGTGATACCAGTAACTGAAAACTTTTGTAATATCAGAAGATGGGAGCAGCAGGGTAGACAATGTCAGGCAGAGGGACAAGCCAGATATCAGAAATCCAGGACAGGGACCTGGGATATGGTTCATAGATGCTGAGTTAGTAGATAAATAAATCTCAGAAAGAAGGAAATAGTTAAGGAACACCCAGCAATTCATCAGTCTCAAAAAGTGAAATCAACTCAAGAAATCAATTTCCTTATCCTATATATGTATTTAATGTTCACTTTACAGATGAAGTTAAGGTGCAAAGAAGCTAAGTGACTGGCTCAAGGCCACAATGTCACAGAGGCTTTATAGGATCCCTAACTTCAGGTGTTTTGTCCTAGTGCAGATTTTTCCTGTCATAGGCCCCTGCCTTGATTAGCCAAGTCAACTTCTGAATAAATGGTACAAGCTCCCTTCTTCTTGTCTTCTTCTCGCTACTGCTCTACCCCTGCTTCCCAAAAACCTTGTGGTCTCCCTGATCTTGATTACTCCCACTGTGTAATGGACACCTACAATGCCAATCTGAGTCCCTCATTCTCACAGGGCCCTCTGCAGGAGGAACCACTAAACCTGGGAACCCACTAGCTCAACAGAGATCCTCAGAGTACAGGAGACTATCCTTTTGCATCCCTGGACACTCTACGCACCCACTGTTGCTGGACTTCTGGCTGCTCATTCCCGCGTCATCAGCTTTCCCCCAGCATCCAGTCCTACTGATGAGAATCAACAAGGGTCTTCCGATTGCTTAGGCTCTAAGACTTCTTGCCAGAATCATCTCTCTCATCCCCCTCTTTCTTCACATCAGATCTCTCCAAGGCTGACCTGAGGGAATCACAGCTCACCTGGTGCCAGACTTTCAGGGGCATGACAGCCATTATTGAGCTCTCTCTCAATGAAGGGCAGGGGCTGAGGGAAGAAGCAAAGAGAAACAAAAGTGAGCCAATCCAGAAAAAGGCTCTTTTTTAAAACAAATCTGCCAATAACAGCAACAACCATTTACTAAATGCCACTGAGTAAATGGTATATGAATATTTCCCCACAATATGCCATGAGGTTTGAATTCTTAGGAAATTAAGATTTTGAAAGGTAAGTAACTTGACCTTGGGTACCAGAGCTTGTACTCACCAACATCGTGCAACACTGTCTGTCCTAAGACATGAGAACAGGGGAACACGAATACACAAAAAGCAAACAAGCAAGACATCAGAAAACTCAAAGCAAACCCTGTAAGAAGCAACCTAGATCTTTATTTTTAAAAATAAAATTTTACTGAGAACATAAATGGTTAAAAAAAAAGAAATATGTTTTTGGATGATAAATATATATCCACTCATTCAATCACCTCAATAATTCTTTAAACCTTTTCTTTTTCCCAAATAAGAAAACAGTCTTAAGAGAATAATTTTCTCTATGAAGGTCACTCAGCCAGTGGATGGATGAACTTGGATCCCAAACCAGATGGGCCTGATTTCCAGAGGCCAAGCTTTTAATAACTACATCAAATTGCTTCCAACAGTAATCCCAACAGGATTTTTTCTTTTAGAACTCAATAAAGGGATTCTAAGGCTAAAAAAACAGATAAAGGTAGCCCCCCAAATCAGAAAAATCATCTTAGAGTAAGGTTTCCTTTTCTTGATCTTGGGGCACACATCTTTTTCTGTTCACCACCCTCTTCTAGGACCCAGTGATAACCAGAAACCAATTAGCAAAAGACCATGAAAAGACCACTTCAACAGGCAAAAATGTCTGGGTCACCACTTTAATTATATCATCCCCTACAGATCAGATCAGATCAGATCAGTCGCTCAGTCGTGTCCGACTCTCTGCGACCCCATGAATCGCAGCATACCAGGCCTCCCTGTCCATCACCAACTCCCGGAGTTCACTCAGACTCACGTCCATCGAGTCAGTGATGCCATCCAGCCATCTCATCCTCTGTCGTCCCCTTCTCCTCCTGCCCCCAATCCCTCCCAGCATCAGTCTTTTCCAATGAGTCAACTCTTCGCATGAGGTGGCCAAAGTACTGGAGTTTCAGCTTTAGCATCATTCCTTCCAAAGAAATCCCAGGGCTGATCCCCTACAGACACTTTGTATTCTTGTTCCGCAGTCATATCCTACCAAAAAGCCAGGATTTTCCCAAATGAAATTCACTGCATGTGGCCATTTCCTGCTAGCCTCATCTGCCACACTGGCCTTTCAGCTTCTCTATAATGCTAATTTAGGACCTTTGTACCTGCTGTTTCCTCTGCATGAACCACTCTTCTCCAACCTTTAGAACCTTTGTAACTGATAGACTGTGTGCAACACTTTTCAGAAGTCGGCCCTCTGTTCATATAGGTAACTGCCAGCTCACCACAGCCTGTCTCTACAGACCAGGTCAGGGCCCCTGGCTACACACTCCACTAGCACTGTATTCTCTTTCTTGTATACCACCTCTCTCCGTTTAAGACACTGTGTTTTCTTTATCCAACATTTATCACAAACTTATTTCATTCCAGGCCAAGTGCGAGACACAGGACAAACAGTAGAGAAAGAAGGGTGTGATCCCTTCCTTCACGGGGCTTAAACTAAAAGAAACACAAATAAGAATCAAAGATCCTCGGAATTAGCTTTAAGACCACAATCATGACTAGTGACAGGGATACCTTATCCTAGATGCGGAAGCTTAAGAATAGGAATTACTCAAGTTGAAAGGAAAATCTTTCCAAAGTTAACAGTATGTGCAAAAACATGTTCTTGAAGTGAAAGTCCAAAGAATCAAGGGGAATGTGCTTAAGACGAAGGTGAAGTTGTAAGAGATCAAGTCCTGCAAGAACTTGTGCACGTCAAGAATGATCGCACTGGATTAACAGAGGACTTTTAATTAAACTGAAAGGTCCCTGGGAGAGGGGCCCACGGCCCTCTCATTCGCAGCTGCATCTTGGGAACCTAGAACAGCAACTAGCATTTAGCGGCTCAGTTAGTAGTTGCTAGCCCAGGGAGAAGGCAATGGCACCCCACTCCAGTACTCTTGCCTGGAGGGTCCCATGGACGGAGAAGCCTGGTGGGCTGCAGTCCATGGGGTTGCGAAGAGTTGGACACGACTGAGCGACTTCACTTTCCACTTTCAAGCATTGGAGAAGGAAATGGCAACCCACTCCAGTGTTCTTGCCTGGAGAATCCCAGGGACGGGGGAGCCTGGTGGGCTGCGGTCTATGGGGTCGCACAGAGTCGGACACGAGTGAAACGACTTAGCAGCAGCAGCAGCAGCCCAGGGAGCAGGGGAGGCTGTGGCTGTGTGAGATCAAACGGCGTCTCCTTTTCATCCACAGCCTTACACAAGGCGGCCACTAAGGACTGGGGCGAAGGCACCGCGGGCTGGGGGAGACTGGCCGGCGGGCGCGTTAGCTCCCCGGACCAGGTGGCGCCGCCCGACTCCCTCCACCTGGACACGAGGGACTAAGCGGACAGCCTTCTCCAGGGTGAAAGGTGTGCTCCCAGCAGGCTCGCTGAGGCGACAAGACCCAGAAACTCACCTCAGGAAAAGGGCAATATGTGGTGTGAGCAGAAGTGCGTCACTACGTCGGCCGTGGCACCCAAGTATCGCGAACTTCCTCTCTAGGAAGCCACAGCACACGTCTCTGTGGTCCCTGGCTTTCCTCTCCAGGTGCGCGACTTTAACGGGCGATATCAAATAGAAAAAGCTTATCGTTAAGCTAATCTCTAGCTGAAATTTAGAATTTCCTTCCACTTTGTGTTGGCGAGGACCACAACAGTATCAGCAGTGCTGACTTTGTCAGCAATAGGAATCCTACGTTTTCATATCACATTACAATTGCAGTTATAGGGGAACTTCGGTTTCATGCACGATCATTTTTGCCTTAGCCGACCAAAAAGTATTTAAACTGTTTTGTTGCAGTGTGTATATTGATATGATTTGACGTGATTATGTCTTTGCTGCTGAAAACATAATGGTCAGAGACAGAATGCCTTCCCTCTAAGATTGGCAACAAGGCAGGTATGACAGCTCTTCCCACTATTATTCAACATCTCACTGGAGTCCTAGCAAGTGCAGAAAGGCCAGAAAAGGAAATAAAAGGCATAGAGATTAGAAATAAAACTGTTAAGATTTGCAGAGGACGTTATTATCTACATTAAAAAAAAATCCAAAGAAAGCTACAAAACTGCTAGAACTAACAAGTGAGTTTAGCAAGATCACAGAGTTAAAGGTGCAAAAAGATAAAACTATGGAAACTGAAATATGCAGCAATAAAATTTCCTGTACTACAACTCCAATAAAATTTTTTACAACAGCACAGAAAACATGAAATAGGTATAAATCTAACAAAATATGTGTAAGATACACATGATGAAAATTATGATAGAAGAGATGAAAGAACACCTAATAAACTGAGAGAGATACTCTGTTCACTGATTGAAAAACCAGTACTAAGATGTCAATTATCCCCAAATTGCTCTATGTATTTAAAGCAATCCAATCAAAATCCCCAGCAAGACCCTTTAACAGAAATCAACAAGCTGATTCAATTCAATTGTATGTCAATCATTTGATAGAGCTGAAAAAAAGCAGTGGAGAAAGGAGGGGTTTCTTAGTAAACTATGCTGAAACATTTGGATATTACAATAGGAAAAGAAAATAAGATTCTTCACGCCATACTAAAATAAATTCTAACAAGGGTGTCCAATTTCACCACTATTATTCAACATAGTTCTGGAAGTCCTAGCTACAGCAATCAGAGAAGGAAAAGAAATAAAATGAATCCAGATTGGAAAAGAAGAAGTAAAGCTCTCACTGTTTGCAGATGACATGATATTGTACATAGAAAACCCTAAAGATGGTATCAGAAAATTACTAGAGTAATCAGTGAATTTAGCAAAGTTGCAGGATACAAAATCAATAGACATAAATCATTTGCATTTCTGTATCTAACAATGAAAAATCAGAAAAATTAAGGAATCAATCCCATTCATCACTGCAACAAACAATTAAATATCTAGGAATAAACTTACCTAACCTGATCTGCCTCTTGAGAAATTTGTATGCAGGTCAGGAAGCAACAGTTACAACTGGACATGGAACAACAGACTGGTTCCAAATAGGAAAAGGAGTTTGTCAAGGCTGTATATTGTCACCCTGTTTATTTAACTTATATGCAGAGTACATCATGAGAAACGCTGGACTGGAAGAAACACAAGCTGGAATCAAGATTGCCAGGAGAAATATCAATAACCTCAGATATGCAAATGATACCACCCTTATGGCGGAAAGTGAAGAGGAACTCAAAAGCCTCTTGATGAAAGTGAAAGTGGAGAGTGAAGAAGTTGGCTTAAAGCTCAACATTCAGAAAACGAAGATCATGGCATCCGGTCCCACCACTTCATGGGAAATAGATGGGGAAACAGTGGAAACAGTGTCAGACTTTATTTTTTGGGGCTCCAAAATCACTACAGATGGTGACTTGCAGCCATGAAATTAAAAGACGCTTACTCCTTGGAAGGAAAGTTATGACCAACCTAGACAGCATATTCAAAAGCAGAGACACTACTTTGCCAACAAAGGTTCGTCTAGTCAAGGCTATGGTTTTTCCTATGGTCATGTATGGATGTGAGAGTTGGACTGTGAAGAAGACTGAGCACCAAAGAATTGATGCTTTTGAACTGTGGTGTTGGAGAAGACTCTTGAGAGTCCCTTGGACTGCAAGGAGATCCAACCAGTCCATTCTGAAGGAGATCAGTCCTGGGATTTCTTTGGAAGGAATGATGCTAAAGCTGAAACTCCAGTACTTTGGCCACCTCATGTGAAGAGTTGACTCATTGGAAAAGAGTCTGATGCTGGGAGGGATTGGGGGCAGGAGGAGAAGGGGACGACAGAGGATGAGATGGCTGGATGGCATCACTGACTCGATGGACGTGAGTCTGAGTGAACTCTGGGAGTTGGTGATGGACAGGGAGGCCTGGCATGCTGCGATTCATGGGGTTGCAGAGAGTCGGAGACGATTGAGTGACTGATCTGATCTGAAGGAGACAAAAGAACTGTACACATAAAATTATAAGACACTGATGAAAGAAGTCAAAGATGACATAAACAGATGGAGAGATATTCCATGTTCCTGGGTAGGAAGAATCGATATTGTGAAAATGACTATACTACCAAATGCAATCTACAGATTCAATGAGATCCCTATCAAATTACCAATGGCATTTTTTTCACAGAACTAGAACAAAAATTTCACAATTCATATGGAAACGCAAAAGACCCCAAATAGCCAAAGCATCTTGAGAAAGAAGAATTGAGCTGGAGGAATCAACCTTCCTGACCTCAGATTATACTACAAAGCTAGTCATCAAGACAGTATGGCACTGGCACAAAAACAGAAATACAGACCAATGGAACAAGATAGAAAGCCCAGAAATAAACCCATGCACCTATGGGTACCTTATTTTTGACAAAGGAGGCAAGAACATACAATGAGGCAAAGACAGCCTCTTCAATAAACAGTGCTGGGAAAACTGGACAGCAACATGTAAAAGAATGAAATTAGAACACTTCCTAACACCATACACAAAGATAAACTCAAAATGGATTAAAGACCTATATGTAAGACCAGAAACTATAAAACTCTTAGAGGAATACTAATAGGCAGAACACTCGATGACATAAATCAAAGCCGAGATCCTCTATGACCCACCTCCTAGAGTAACCAAAATAAAAACAAAAGTAAACAAGTGGGACCTGATTAAATGTAAAAGCTTTTGCACAGCAAAGGAAACTATAAGCAAGGTGAAAAGACAACCCTCAGAATGGGAGAAAATAATAGCAAATGAAACAACTGACAAAGGATTAATTTCCAAAATATACAAGCAGCTCATATAACTCAATGCCAGAAAAACAAACAACCCAATGAAAAAGTGGGGAAAAGACCTAAACAGACATTTCTCCAAAGAAGACCTACAGATGGCTAACAAACACATGAAAAGATGCTCAACATCACTCATCATTAGAGAAATGCAAATCAAAACCACAATGAGGTATCACCTCACACCGGTCAGAATGGTCATCATCAAATAGTCTACAAACAATAAATGCTGGAGAGGGTGAGGAGAAAAGGGAATGTTTTTGCACTGTTGGGGGGAATGTAAATTATACAGCCACTATGGAAGACGGTATGGAGATTCCTTAAAAAACTAGGAATAAAACCACCAAATGACCCAGCAATCCCACTCCTAGGCATATACCCTGAGGAAACCAAAATTGAAAAAGACACATGTATCCCATTGTTCATTGCAGCACTATTTACAGTAGCTAGAACATGGACACAACCTAGATGTCCATCAACAGATGAATGGATAAAGAAGTTGTGGTACATATACACAATGGTATAATACCCAGCCATAAAAAGGAACGCATTTGAGTCAGTTCTGATGAGATGGGTGAACCTAGAACCTATTATACAGACTGAAGTGAGTCAGAAAGAGAAATATCATATTCTAATGCATATATACGGAATCTAGAAAAATGGTACTGAATAATTTATTTACAGGGAAGCAGTGGAGAAACAGACATAGAGAATAGACTTATGGACATGGGGAGAGGGGAGGAGAGGGTGAGATGTATGGAAAGAGTAACATGGAAACTTAATTACCATATGTAAAATAGATAGCCAACAGGAATTTGCTTTATGGCTCAGGGAACTCAAACAGGGGCTCTGTAATGACCTAGAGGGGTGGGGTGGGATATGGGGAGGGAGGTTCAAAAGGGAGAGGATATATGTATACCTGTGGCTGATTCATGTCGAGGTTTGACAGAAAACAACAAAATTCTATAAAGCAATTATCCTTCAATAAAAAATTAAAAAATAAATTCTAGTTTGGAGAAAAATCTGTGACAAATCTACATCTTTAATGAGAAAGTAATGGCAGAATCCCTGGTGGTACAGAGGATAGGAATCCACCTGCCAATGCAGGGGACACAGGTTCAGTCCCTGGTCCGGGAAGACTCCACATGTGGAGGGGCAACTAAGCCTGTGCACACAGCTACTGAAGCCCAAGCACCCTAGAGTCTGTGCTCTGCCACGAGAAGCCACTGTAATAAGAAGCTCACACCCAAAGAGCTCTCGCCACAACTAAAGAAAGCCCGCACGCAACAAAAGACCAAGCACAGCCAAGACAAAATAAATAACTTTTTTAAAAAAGAAAGTATGGGCAACATGATTTCTACAATGTGCTTTATTTTGTCTGTCCCCACATGTAATTTCTGAACCCTGTAATGGATACCTCAACACAGGGCTGCTCAAGCTACACCCCAGCACTCCCGGCAGACGGACATGTGCATTCAGAGGCATCTCACATGGCCTCCCTGCACATGCTTGTACCCACTTGCTGCCTACTGTGCCATAGTACCCAGTGGGACTGATAACCTCTTCATGGTCTGGGTTGTTTTCCATGACTGCCCCTCATGCCCTTCTGCAAGCCAAGGAGAGAAGCCTCAGGAGAAATCAAACCTGATAACACCTTGATTTTGAACTTCCAGCCTGCAGAACTGTGAGAAGATAAATTTTTGTTACATAGCCTCACAGTCTGTGGTGTTTTGTCATGGCAGCACATGCAAACTACTTTAGACATCTGAAGTTAAGACATACTGGTAGTGTCAGAGGCTGCCTACACGAACATCCATTCATCCGTCTTGTTTAGTAACAGAAAACTGAATTAGGGATTGGCACCTTGCCTCTCAGCCAAGGACATTTCTTGCCACCCTTGTAAGTCTGTGGGTCTCCCAGGACCAAGGTCTACACAATGAAGTGGGAATATTTTCAGTACTCATAGAATATTCCCTTGAAAGGAAGGTGACATGATCTTCTTCCTTCCCTCCATCCCACATCCTGGAATGGCTAGAGCTCCAGTTGTTGCTTTAGACCATGAGAATATGGCCACATCTGATGGATGGCAGTGTGGTGAACCTGAAGGAACCAGGATTCCCGCTGATGGTGTGCAGCTGCCTATCTCCATATCTCTTTTTTAAAAAGGAAAAAATCAACTCCAGTCTTATTTTAAGCTCTATTATTTTGGATTTTCAGTTATATGCATGTGAACCTAACCAAGTCTGAGCCAAAGATGGTAAATCAGTTGGAGAGGGCCTCCAGCAGTGGCCCCTAGGTCACATATCATGGATAATCTGCTAGGTGCTCAAGTTCCAGGAAGATGGAGCTACTCCAGTGCCTCAGAAATGAAAGGCACCTCGGGGGTCCAGCTCTCTGGCTCAGACACTTACTATGAAGGCACTATTTTCGAATAGTGTAGCAACAAAAATGCCAGTGCCACACTGCCACTAAGCCTTAATGGGGAGTCTAGGAACTGGGTCCACTGCCTCCTAGAGCTGTATTTTCTTCCGCATGCACCTGGTCTTCTTGGAGCCTACCCCGTGAGGTGGTCCTCCTATCTCCTTGCAAGGTCTCCTATGGTTTTGGCATCACCACATGGCTAACTCAGATACCCTAGCAACTGTAAAGAAATAATGTTGCCTGCCATTTCAGTTCTACAAGGATCAAGACACTAGCCACTGCAGACTCCTACCCATAATACACCCGAGGGCAATTTAGGGTGGAGAAAAATAGGAAGCATTCTGTGCTTTGGGTAGAACCCCTGGTTACATAGATACATATTCAAGGAAAATTTTCAGTGAACCCAAATTCTTGAATCTTTCCATACAAAGAAAAGCATTAAAATCATTAACTTGAGGTGCCTGTGCTCTGTGTTTAGCAGTAATCTTTTAATGTTTGATATGGTTTTTTTGTTATTGTTGTCCTCTACCCCCAGCAGAAGTTTATATATATATATACTGGCTCCTCCTTCCTTATCTCTTCACAGTAGCAGAGGATCCCGAGAAAAAGTAAACTCCACTAGAGATAAGCACACAAACTTAAAAAAATCAAGCAGTTTTGACTGAGGTTAAGTGGATGAGACAAAAAGCAAGGTCCAAGATCTAGGGTTAATAAGAAAAGAGAATGTAAGATAAGTCTGAACATAAATAAAGACGTAAAAGAAGAAATCAAAACCTTGAGGAAAGTGATGTTTTATAAACAGACGTGAAAATGAACTAAATAGATTTTACAAGTGAATACAGACACCCTCAGTGGATGGGTTGGACAACAGAGCGCAGTCAATGAGAAAGTGAAACTGAATGCAGACCTAGACTATAGCACAGCTAGACAGAGATGGAAAATACGAAACCACGATGCTAAACATCAGTGAAAATGAATGAACTTGAGCTATGCGGTTAAATATCAGTTCTATAAAGTTGAATTTAAAAAGTAAGTGGTGCTCTAGTGGTTAAGAATCCACCTTGCGGTGCAGGGGACACAAGTTCAATCCCTGGTCCAGGAAGATCCCACATGCCATAAGGCTACTAAAGCCTGTGTGCCACAGCTACTGAGCCTGTGCTCTGGAGCCCTCAAGCTGCAACTGCTGAGTCTGCGCATTTAGAACCTGTGCTCCACAACTACCGCAATGAGAAGCCTGTACACTGCAACTGGAGAATAGCCCCTGCTTGCCGCAACTAGAGAAAACCCACAAGAAGCAATGAAGACCCAGAGCAGCCAGAAATTAAAAGCGATATTTTTTAAAAAGTAAGCTGCAGAAGAAAACATCAAGTTTACTACTTATGTAGATTCAAACATGTAAAATAGTATTATGATGCTTATGGAAATAACCATATATAACAAGTGTAAAAGCATCTATGGGCATGAATAACACCAAATTCATAAGGTAACTACCTCTGGAACCACAGAGAGGGAAAGCAATTCAAAAGAGGTACACAGGGGACTTCAATTCCATCTGCAGTGGTTTAGTTCTAAAAAACATATGTAACAGCCATGACAAAATGGTCAGAAACAAAGCTGAGGGCAGGTACACAGGTGTTTGTTATTCTCTTTGTTTTCCTACACCTGAAATACTTTAAAGAATTTTTTTTAAACCTCAACAGTTTTTCTAGTAAAATAAAACCAGGAGAAATATCTTTTTTTAAAAAAATTGATGAAAAAGCAAAAGGGACACAAAACAGGATAAAAGTAATCATTACAAATTAAAGGCATTCAAGATGACAGACATCACATCAAAATTTATCACAAGTATAAGTTGGGGGACTTCCCTGATGGTCCAGTGGTTAAGACTCTGTGCTCCCAATGCAGGGGGCCTGGGTTCGATCCCTGGTGAGGGAATTAGATCCCACACACCACAACTAGAGATTCCAAATGCTGCAACAAAGATCCTGACTGCCACAACTAAGACTGGGCACAGTCAAACAAATTAAAAAAAAGTGGGTTAAAAATTCTTAGATGCATCAATACAGAAAACAGATGAAACATACTCTGCCTAGATGACTGGGGCTAGTTTCCTTAAATCAAAGGTAAATAAGCCTGTGAATAAGCCTTTACCAAGGCATCCCTCCCAAGCCAGAGCAGTTCTGTTTCTAATACCTGGAGAGCCCTTACTCTTTTCACTGAAGGCAAGACCCTATATACTCATGAACTACACTACCCTAAACATAAATTTCTAAATTACTAATGCAACAAATTAAATGTGAGGTCTCATGAACCATTTTCCTATATTTCATATGCAATACATATTTCTTGCCAAAGCCCAGGAATCATTAAAGACTTTGGGGACAATAAGTTCTGTGTTACATATGGATTCTTGTACCAAACTGGTGGGTTTGGATGCTCCAAGACCACTGGACACTTCAACAACTGTGGTTAAAGCCTTAGCTTTTGGTAATAGAACTCAGGGGACTGTTCATTTCCCAGGGCTGAGGCAGAGACTCCAAGGTGGGAACCACTGCACCAGAGAGGCCCTCCAGCAGGAGCACTGAGGCCAGTGCCCTCCCTGGTCTCTTCCTTCCAGCATGAATAGCCTCCAGCATTACCCAGCTCAAGGGATATAGAATGAATCATATACAAGACACAGTCAGGGTTCAGGGAGTTTTAATAAGGCCACAGCAATCGCATCCTGCGATAAGGAGAGGGGAGAAATGGAACAATTTGAAACACTGGATGGCCTCCCTTGGTTCAGTTCAGTTCAGTTGCTCAGTCTGTCCAACTCTTTGCAACCCCATGAACTGCAGCACGTCAGGCCTCCCTGTCCATCACCAACTCCCAGAGTTTACTCAAATTCATGTCCATTGAGTCAGTGATGCCATCCAACCATCTCACTGTCTGTCGTCCCCCTCTCTTCCCACCTTCAATCTTTCCCAGCATCAGGGTCTTTTCAAATAAGTCAGCTCTTCACATCAGGTGGCCAAAGTATTGGAGCTTCACCTTCAGTATCAGTTCTTCCAATGAACACCCAGGACTGATCTCCTTTAGGATGGACTGGTTGGATCTCCCTGCAGTCCAAGGGACTCTCAAGAGTCTTCTCCAACACCACAGTTCAAAAGCATCAATTCTTTGGTGCTTAGCTTTCTTTACAGTCCAACTCTCACATCCACACATGACTACTAGAAAAAACATAGCCTTGACTAGACGGACCTTTGTTGGCAAAGTAACGTCTCTACTTTTTAATATGCTGTCTAGGTTGGTCATAACTTTTCTTCCAAGGAGTAAGCGTCTTTTAATTTCATGGCTGCAGTCACCATCTGCAGTGATTCTGGAGCCCCCAAAATAAAGTCTGCCACTGTTCTACTGTTTCTCCATCTATTTGCCATGAAGTGATGGGACCGGATGCCATGATCTTCGTTTTCTGAATGTTGAGCTTTAAGCCAACTTTTTCACTCTCCTCTTTCACTTTCATCAAGAGGCTCTTTAGTTCTTCCTCAGTTTCTGCCATAAGGGTGGTGTCATCTGCATATCTGAGGTTATTGATATTTCTCCCGGCAATCTTGATTCCAGCTTGTGGTTCTTCCAGCCCAGCGTTTCTGATGATGAACTCTGCATATAAGTTAAATAAGCAGGATGACAATATACAGCCTTGACGTACTCCTTTTCCTATTTGGAACCAGTCTGTTGTTCCATGTCCAGTTCTGACTGTTGCTTCCTGACCTGCATACAGGTTTCTCAAGAGGCAGGTCAGGTGGTCTGGTATTCCCATTTCTTTCAGAATTTTCCACAGTTTATTGTGATCCGCATAGTCAAAGGCCTGGCATAGTCAATAATGCAGAAATAGATGTTTTTCTGGATCTCTCTTGCTTTTTCGATGATCCAGCAGATGTTGGCAATTTGATCTCTGGTTCCTCTGCCTTTTCTAAAACCAGCTTAAACATCTGTAAGTTCACAGTTCATGTATTGTTAAAGCCTGGCTTGGAGAATTTGGGGCATTACTTTACTAGCGTGTGAGATGAGGGCAATTGTGCAGTAGTTTGAGCATTCTTTGGCATTTCCTTTCTTAGGGACGGGAATGAAAACTGACCTTTTCCAGTCCTGTGGCCACTGCTGAGTTTTCCAAATTTGCTGGCATATTGAGTGCAGCACTTTCACAGCATCATCTTTTAGGATTTTAAGACCTTCCTTGGTCCTGAATATTAAATAGCACACATGACCATCAGCTACATTTTTTTAAAAAGCACAATGGTGACACTTAGTGTTAGCTAGATAAATCTCAGCTAGCCTTGCAACTGACTTGAAATTCAGAGAAACAGATGCCTCCTTTCCTTTCAGGATTCTGACTTCAACTTCCTGTAGGGCTGAGAAATTTGTTTCTGTTTTTTTTCCATTTTCTAATTTGCCTTTTAATTTTATTAACAACTGTTCTTTTTTCACTGTTGAAATAAAATTGATATACAATAGACTGAACATTTAAATTTTTTAAACTGAAATATACTTGACACAACATTGTGTAAACTTAGTTCAGTTCAGTTCAGTCGCTCAGTCGTGTCTAACTCTTTGCGACCCCATGAATCGCAGCACGCCAGGCCTCCCTGTCCATCACCAACTCCCGGAGTTCACTCAGACTCACGTCCATCGAGTCAGTGATGCCATCCAGCCATCTCATCCTCTGTCATCCCCTTCTCCTCCTGCCCCCAATCCCTCCCAGCATCAGGGTCTTTTCCAATGAGTCAACTCTTCACATGAGGTGGCCAAAGTACTGGAGTTTCAGCTTCAGCATCATTCCTTCCAAAGAAATCCCAGGGCTGATCTCCTTCAGAATGGACTGGTTGGATGTCCTTGCAGTCCAAGGGACTCTCAAGAGTCTTCTCCAACACCACAGTTCAAAAGCATCAATTCTTTGGTGCTCAGCCTTCTTCACAGTCCAACTCTCACATCCATACATGACCACAGGAAAAACCATAGCCTTGACTAGACGGACCTTAGTTGGCAAAGTAATATCTCTGCTTTTGAATATGCTATCTAGGTTGGTCATAACTTTCCTTCCAAGGAGTAAGCGTCTTTTAATTTCATGGCTGCAGTCACCATCTGCAGTGATTCTGGAGCCCCAAAAAATAAAGTCTGACACTGTTTCCACTGTTTCCCCATCTATTTCCCATGAAGGTATATGTTAATTTGGGACATTTATATATTGTCATATGATTGCTATTATAGTGATAATTAGCACTTCTTCCAGATTACATAATTATCCTTTCTTTTTAGTGGATGGAATTTTTAAGTTCTAGTCTCTCAGAAAGTTTGATGGTTATATAGTATATTTTTATATTCACTATGCGTGCATGCTAAGTGGCCTCAGTCCTGTCGGACTCTTTGCAACATTATGGACTATAGCCCACCAGGCTCCTCTGTCCATGAGATTCTCCAAGCAAGAATACTAGAGTGCATTGCCATGCCCTCCTCCAGAGGATCTTTCTGACCCAGGGATTGAACTCACGTCTCTTATATCTCCTGCATTGGCAGAAGGGTTCTTTACCACTAGTGCCACCTGGGAAGCCCTATATTCATTATTCATTCATTTGTTTAGTTGCTAAATAGTGTCTGACTCTGTGACCCTGTAGCACGCCAGGCTTCCCTGTCCTTCACTATCTTCTGGAGTTTGCTCAAACTCATGTCCATTGTGTCAATGATGCCATCCAACCATATCATCCTCTGTCACCCCCTTCTCCTCCTGTCCTCAGTCTTTCCAAGAATCAGGGTCTTTTCCAATGAATCAGCTCTTCACATCAGGTGGTCAAAGGATCAGAACTTCAGCATCAGTGCTTTCAGTGAATATTCACAGTTGATTTCCTTTAGGATTGACTGATTTGATCTCCTTGCTGTCCAAGGGACTCTCAAGTGTCTTCTCCAGAACAATTAGAAAGCATCAATTCTTTAGCACTCAGCATTCTTTATGGTCCAACTCTCACATCTGTATATGACTACTGGAAAAACCATAGCTTCCCCGGTGGCTCAGACGGTAAACAATCTGCCTGCAATGCAGGAGACGTGGGTTCCTGGGTTGGGAAGATTTCCCTGGTGAAGGGAATGACTACCCACTCCAGTATTCTTGCCTGGAGAATTTAATGGACAGAGGAGCCTGTCAGGCTACAGTCCATGTGCAAACAGTCACACACGACTGAGCGACTAACACTTTCAAATTCACTATTTGTGCATTAAATCTCTGGGACCTATTTACTACTTGTTGCAAATCTGTAACTTTAAACAACATCTGTCATCCTCCCACCAAACTGGACATTTTTAGGGTGTATAATTTGATGAGTTTTGACCAGCAGAGAACGAAAGAGACAAAAATCCCTGGCATCATAGTCTTACATTCTTAACGCCAAAATTATGTCACATGGCTATTTCCAACAGCAGAGGAATTAGGAAGGCAAGATTTTTGCTTTTTGGCTTCTATAACAGAAAGAAAATGGAAAGGGTTTGGTTTGAGCCAACCTACAGTTCCCTCCACAATAGAAACACGCTTGAAATGTGTAAATGCTTATGTACCCCAGTTAGGTTTAAAATATGTTACAAAAGTATTAACATACCTACTCCTTCACTCAGTCTCTTTCATTATGATTATTATTAACTTAGATTTCTTATTTGATGACATGTAAATAGAGTTCCCTAGACTTCCCGATGGCTCAGCAATATAGAATCCACCTGTAATGCAGGAGAAACAGGAGATGAGGGTTCTATCCCTGGGTCGGGAAGATCCCCTGGAGGTGGGTATGGCAATCCACTCCAGTATTCTTGCCTGGGAAGTCCCATGGACAGAGGAATGTGGCAGGCTACGGTCCATGGGGTCGCAAAGAGTTGGATATGACTGAAGTGACTAAGCACGCATACACACACACATAGATCCCCTAACACAAATCCTTGCCCACAAGGCTCCTCCGCTCAGTGGTAAATGCTATCTTGGCACCAATAAGGTACACACCCCAATGGTCTGCAAGTGTTGCTCAGGTCCCTTTCATTAGCTCACTGTAAAGATGCCCTGTTAAGTTATAGGCTCAGCTGGCTTTGCTGACATCTCACCATACTCACAGCCTCTTTGCTTTCCAAAGTCCCCTTAACTGAAAGAAACGGATGCTTACTACATAGGATGAATGGAACTGCTCATGTGACTTAGAATATATCCATCCTTACTGAACCAATATTAAATAAGTTTATAAAAACCCATTCCAAAGGTCCCGGGACTTTCCACCAGGATACACTTCCCAAAGGAAATTCCATCAACACAGCTCTTAAACTGGGATGCACGCTGGAATCACCTGGGAAGATTTTTTAAAACTGTGATGCCTGGGTCTTGCCCCCAGTGCAGTGGTTTTCCTTCAGCCTGACACAGAAATGTCTCTCCCTTAGCACTCCCACTCAGTCCATGAGAAGCACAGTTCAGCACAGCTAGAGGTCTCTTCCGGTTGTCATGTCAAACAAATCAGCTTGGAGAAAGGTCGCTATGTGCAAGGGGCTAGCTAACTCTGGCATTATTTCATCATAGAGGCTTGGAAGCTTAGCATTTATAAGGATGTCATTAAAACAGAAAAGGGCTAATCTAGTAAGCAGCAAAGAAAGAAAATTTTGTTTTCTTTGCCTTTTTTTTTTTTTTGGCTCTGCCGTGCTGCATGTGGGATCTTAGATCCCCAACCAGGGATTGAACTCATGCCCACTACAATAGAAGCAGAGTCTTAACCACTGAACCACCAGGGAAGTCCCTAGATTTTGTTTTCTAATTGTAGTTTAAATAGAATTCTCAGCAACTTCACTGCTAGGTATAGATCCAAAAGAACTGAAAGTAAGTATTCAAACAAATATCTGTACAACTATGTTCATAACAACAGCACTGTTCATAACAGCCAAAAGGTAGAAACAACCCAAAGGTCCATCAGCTGATGAATGAATAGCACAATGTGATATATCCACTCAGTGGAATATTAATCAACCATAAAAAGGGAATGAAATATTGATACATGCTACAACTTAGATAAACATTGTAAACATTACAGTAAGTGAAAGAAGCTAGTCAGGGTTATGGGTTGCATGATTCCACTTATATGAAGAGTATTAAATCAACAGAAACAGAAAACAGATTAGTGGTTGCCAGGAGGAATGACTGCTTAATGGGTCCAGAGTTTCTTTTTGAGATGATGAAAATGATGTGATGGAAATAGATGTGATGGTTGTACAACACTGTAAACATACTAAATGCTACTGAATTGCATACTTTAACATGGTTAATGGTTAATTTTATGTTTTGTGAATTTTACTCAATAAGAAATAAATAAAAGGAAAAAAGACCTAAGTAGTCTCCCTACTCATTCTTGAAAGTGAAAGTCGCTCAGTCATGTCTGACTCTTTGTGACCCCATACTATACAGTCCATGGAATTCACCAGGCCAGAATACTGGAGTGGGTAACCTTTCCCTTCTCCATTGGATCTTCCCAACCCAGCAATCAAACTGGGGTCTCCTGCATTGCAGGCGGATTCTTTCCCAACTGAGCTATCAGGGAAGCCCCAAAGTGAAAGTGAAAGTCGCTAGGTCATGTCCGAGTCTTTGCGATCCCACGGACTACAGTCCATGGAATTCTCCAGGCCAGAATAATGGAGTGGGTAGCCTTTCCCTTCTCCAGGGGATCGTCCCAACCCAGGGATCAAATCCAGGATCTCCCGCCTTTCAGGCAGATTCTTTACCAGCTGAGCCACAAGGGAAGCCATTCTACTCATTTTTAGCTAATAATTAACATTTCTGAATTTTAAAAAGTTACAAAAGATGTAATTTCTGGTGTATTATACTTCACTGATGCTCTGTTGGTTGTGCTAAAAGGGCAGCTCTCTGGCATACTATAAATAATGATAATTTAAAATAAAACTGTTACATCATTCTTTTAAATATATCCATACAATCTTAATGCTCTAACTTGATACCCCATCATCTATTTGTAAAAATACATAAAACCTTCTTTAACTCTCAAATATTTTATGTTTCCAGAGTTGCTACATTATTTTACTTAAAATATTCAGTTTTCAACAACAAAAAGCCACTTATATATACGAAGAAACCAGAATGTATGGCTCATACACATAAGAAAAAAGAACTATCAATATTTTGCATCATTCCGATTTCTTCTTAAAAGGATACTGCCATTAAATTCCCCACGTATTTTTTTTTCTAATTTTATTTTATTTTTAAACTTTACATAATTGTATTAGTTTTGCCAAATATCAAAATGAATCCGCCACAGGTATACATGTGTTCCCCATCCCAAACCCTCCTCCCTCCTCCCTCCCCATACCATCCCTCTGGGTCGTCCCAGTGCACCAGCCCCAAGCATCCAGCATCGTGCATCGAACCTGGACTGGCAACTCGTTTCCTACATGATATTTTACATGTTTCATTGCCATTCTCCCAAATCTTCCCACCCTCTCCCTCTCCCACAGAATCCATAAGACTGTTCTATACATCAGTGTCTCTTTTGCTGTCTCGTACACCGGGTTATTGTTATCATCTTTCTAAATTCCATATACATGCGTTAGTATACTGTATTTATGTTTTTCCTTCTGGCTTACTTCACTCTGTATAATAGGCTCCAGTTTCATCCACCTCATTAGAACTGATTCAAATGTATTCTTTTTAATGGCTGAGTAATACTCCATTGTGTATATGTACCACAGCTTTCTTATCCATTCATCTGCTGATGGACATCTAGGTTGCTTCCATGTCTTGGCTATTATAAACAGTGCTGTGATGAACATTGGGGTACACGTGTCTCTTTCCCTTCTGGTTTCCTCAGTGTGTATGCCCAGCAGTCCCCACGTATTTTTATCCTTGTGAATTTTTTAAGGTTTTTGTTTTTGTTTTAGTTTCCTGATACTAAGGGCTCCAAATATTAAAAATTTCTTCTGGATTGGATTATAATAATTGGTATTAGTATACATTTTTCAAAACAGCATAAGTATTATACATTTTGATATATAATACAATGATTAAACACAAAAAATTGTTGACAATACAGATCTCTTAATAGATGGATAGGGGTTTTTTTTTTCCTGTTTATTCTTGAATTCATGGGTAACTATTACCTCTTGCCAAATGAAAGAGTTCAACATAAACTCCTATTTCTTGATTTTGCTTCTATATGTTCAAGCACTGTTCACATAAACAAGTGGATGGGAATAGAGTTTTGTTATATCAGTGTCAGTCACTCAGCCCTTCCAAGGTATGTGCCAAAAGCCACTCAGTGGTTAATCATCAAAAAATTAGTTTCAGTGATCTATCTGCTGACAGCTAAATTAGGTATTCCTTCAGTGAGTTTATTTTTTTAGACTCCCTTTTTCAATCTATCTTTTCATTTTTTGTTATTGAAAAGCTCATGTATATAAATGTAGAAGAATAATAAAATGAACCTCAATGTGACCAGTATCAAGCTTTAGACAATTTTATCAACCTATGGCCAGTCCTGTTGGATCTCTCCCCTCTCCCCTCTCCCCTAACTCCCACTCTTCACCACTGCTGGATTATTCTGAAGCAAATCCCAAGTATCATGCCATTTCATGTGTAAATACCTCTATATATAGCGCTAAGAAGAGCTGACTCATTGAAAAAGACTCTGATGCTGGAAGGGACTGGAGGCAGGAGGAGAAGGGGATGACAGAGGATGAGATGGCTGGATGGCATCACTGACTCGATGGACATGAGTTTGGGTGAACTCCGGGAGTTGGTGATGCACAGGGAGGCCTGGCATTCTGCAATTCATGGGGTCACAAAGAGTCAGACACGACTGAGCGACTGAACTGAACTGATAGCTCTAAGAAATCAGGACTCATTTAAAAACAAACTAGTATCCCTAAAAACTGTGAGTAATCCAGTATTCAGCCAACATTCAGATCTCTGGTTGTCTCATACTGTGCTCTTTTTTTTTGTTTTGGTTTGGATTTCAGTGTTGTTTTTTTCAACTCAAGATCCTAACAATGCCCACGAATTGCTTTTGGCTGATATTTCCCTTGTCTCTTTTAATGGTAGACTCTTCTTCCTGTTTTTCTTTCCTCTTGTAAATGGTTTGTTGAAAAACCAATATTTGGATCATTCTTCTTGTATGGTTTTCCACATTCTGGATTTTACAGATTCTATCTCTCTGGCCTCTGTATTTCCTGAAAATTGATATTTAGGCTTGGTCAGATTCTGAGTTGATAACTTTAGCAAGAATCCTTCAGGAAGTGGTGTCTGCATGCTTCTGGTTTCACTGCAAGTACGTAAAGTCTGAATATATCTTTTTTTTCATGACAGTACTAATCAGTGGGCTCAGTGTATCCACTCTTATCAAGGTCCCAATCAGCTTTTCATCTAATGGTTTTAGCAGTCACTAGTGATCATTTCTTAGAGTCATCATTTTGTTACAAGTTCCTCCTTTGATTTTGATGAAAACAAATCACTAACTTGCAAAAGAATTTGTTGCCTTCTTATTAGATTCATTCACTTTTTCAATTCCTGTAAACTAGCATAACTTTTAAAATTTCAAGAATTATTATACATAATTATTAATGTTGAGGATTATATAATCATAATGTATTATATGTTACTCCTTCACTTCAGAGATATCTTGTTTAATTTGATAAACTCAGAAGATATTGAGAAAATAAAAATATTAACTCTAATGCATCACAACCAACTCAACATTTTTCCAATAAAAATAATTTTATCTCACCCCACATTTAAAATACATTTTTGTCAAAAAATCTTAAGAGATTTAAATCATCCTATTTATGGAAAATATTCATCATAAAACCTAACTGGCAACTCTGATCCTCATTTTGAAATCAATAAACTAAATCAGAGATAATTTCTCTGACTTTTAATATCCAAGTAAATATGTTAATAGGCATTTTGGGGGAATATATAAAAATTACTGAAAAATAAATCATGAAATAGATTGTATAAGATATATTACTAAACACTAAGATTTACAAATTATTCTAAATGTGAATAAATTATATGAGCCCCTCAATAACTCTTATGTAATTTATTCACATTTAGAATAATTTATAAAAACAACATAATCATGCATTTGTCATTAAGTATACTTTAAGGTAATATGCAGTTAACATTGTAAGTTATTTATAAAGCAAGAAATATAAGGGAAAATATGGCATTTCTTTGATGTTTGCATGTGTGTATATCAATGCTAGGTGTTCAGCTTTTGAAAATAATTAAATAAAATGATGTATAAATATCACAATTAAATTTACTAATTTTGCTTTATATCAAGATTGAACTTTTACTATGAAAGAGAAATGTATATATTGCACTAATTTGTCCAGCTTTTGTGTCATTGACATTTTATAAGAGAAAAAAAGATGAGGATTGACTGCTATTGGAATAAATATTTCATGATATGTTTTGAAAAAAATTGCCTTCATGAACTACCAGACTGATGCACAGAAAATCTGGGAGAAATCACATAAAACTTTTGTTGATAAGTTTATCCAGCATATCTTGAATAATTTATTAGTCCCAGAACACACGTCTCATTGAAAAAAATCAGCATTTTAACTTGTACCAATCCTTTCCATAAAAGACATGTCCTGGATTGAGGATTCAATGGAATTCTAAAAAACAAGAAAGGCATTCTGAGGATCTGATGTTTGCTTTGCTTCCATGAGTTTGTTGTAGGAATGAGGCTTTCTTCAATAATAAACTAGAGACAAAAGAGATGAAGTCATTCCTACTCTATTATCACACTCCATAATATCTGAATTCAGAATATTCCAATGCAGGCTAATTCCCTCTAATAAAAAAAATACAAGACAATGGAAGACATATTGTGGGCAGTTTGTTTTTGCTCTTGGACTAATTACTCAAGGAACCTTTTCAGAAATCCGTGTTTTCAAGTGTCCCATTGTGTGGTGCCTCAGAGGTTTTCCTGGGGGCAGTCCAGGGCAGAGAAAGAGTATTTAAGAGAAGGTCAGATTATGAAAGAGACTTTGGAAAGGGAAAAGCCGCCTGAGCAAGCAGGCCTGCTTTCACAGATGAAGCATGAAATGAGAATCTGGAAATGGGTTCCCTTAGGACTGTCCATGCTGCTGCTCCCACTTAGAAGAACACTAAGTGCTGGCCTCTAGCTCTGAAGTCATTTCCGTGGACTGGGAAGAAGTAGATATAGCAGACTTGACCATTAGTTTGCTTTGGAACTCATGCAACAGTCTTTAGCTTTGTTCTAATCTGAAAAGTGGAATCAATATCTAGTGACCTGTTTCCTTCCCATGGTATTTTGAGAACTAATCAAGAGAAGCAGTTAATAATACTACTCAGGTTTTGAATAGTTCTTTCAACTTTCTGAAAGACTTTGTTGTCTTGACCTTGTGCTTTCCTCCTAACTGGCTTTCAAAGATGTGGGTCATGGAAACGCAGGACAAGTCTTGCCAGAGATCTCATGATGGGAAGGGATACATGTATATGTATGGCTGAGTCCCTCGGATGTCCACTTGAAATTATCACAACATGGTTAATTGGCTATATTCCCATGAAAAACAAAAAGTTTTTTTAAAAAAAAGATGTCATAGCCAATAAGTGATCTCTTTGGGAATAGCACCTCCTTTCTCCAAATACATCAGCATGGGAAAATACTGAGAAAACAACAAAAGCAGAGCCCAAGGAAACCATCAATTAAATTAAATACCAGCAAATACACACAAAGTATGAAGCATATCTAGCATGTATATTCTAGACAACACATAGGATACCTACGTAGATCTAAGTTTATACTACACTCAAATTGTTTTTAAATCATTTTCTTAACAGTAACAGAGGCCAAGAAATATTTTCTCAGTTTACTCCACCAAAGCATGACTCATTTAACTGAAAAGGAAAAGAAACAAAAACCTGAAGCCAGGAAAAGGTAGTCTCTGTCCTCAAATGCACATTCATTCTTGACTGTGCAGTGACCTATGACATATTTCCTATTTCTGTCACCACCCTGCAAGGTGATGCCCTTGCTGCAAGGAATGCCACTGACCAAACAAGGAAGTTTGCAGAAATAATTACTTTTCAGGAGACTTTGGGGGTGGGGCTTGTTTGTTTTTGTTTTTTCTTCACTTGAAACAAAGTTTTCATTTATTTTTTGACTAGTAATGCAAAAGGTATTACAAAAGAGGTTTCTTGTCCACTCTTTTTCTCTTCCACCCTGTTCCTTTTGCCAGAGGTGATCAATGAGAAAGAATTTAAAACATGAAATCCGTTGTAATTATGTCCATGGAAGGGGCAACATGAGATAAACCATTTGGGGCTAATCTGAAGCCCAGAAGTGTTCAGGTACTATAAAACCTTAGTTATGGAAGACTAAGTATAGAAAGTTGGAAGCAGGGTTGAGATAAAAAATGCCATGGCAGACAAGCAGAAAAGAGGATGAAGGATAAAGGAACGAAATATTAAGACTGCAAGATATCCATAAGTCCAAGGCAGGAATGGGAGTTTTCAGAAGTCTACAGAGCAGTTAAGTTCTGCTGTTAAGCAGTTAAGAATAAATCCAGGTAACCAAGACTAGTCAGACTATGTAGAATCTCAGCATGGAGTCAGGCCTCAAGACTGCCCCTCTTTTCTGACACTGATTAATGGTCTTGAGCTCCTATCCCTGCCCTCCAAAACTGCTTAATGGATAGAGAACTCTTAAATTCTAGAGCTGAGAAAAAACTTAGAAATTATCTAACACATCTATTCTCAAAGAACTTGGTCTCAGGGCTCCATAATACTTTATTATTATTTCTTAATTTATTTCTGGCTGTGCTAGGTCTTTGTTGCTGCATGTAGGCTTTCTCTAGCTGTGGGAAGCGAGGGTTACTCTCTAGTTGCAGTGCGTGGGGTTCTCATTGCAGTGGCTTCTCTTGTTGCAAAGCATGGGCTCTAGGGTGCATGGGCTTCAGAGCTGTGGTACATGGGCTCAGTAATTCCCAGGCCCTAGAGCACAGGCTCAGCAGTTGTGGCACATGGGGCTTAGTTGCTCCCCCATAGCATGTAGATCTTCCTGGACCAGGGTCAATCCTGTATCTTGGGCTTTGGCAGGTGGATTCTTTACCACTGAGCAACCAGGCCCACAATATTCTTAAATATATTGAGAACTCCAAAGATTTTTTGACTATGTGGGCTGTATCTATGGACATTTACCATATTAAAAATGGACACTGATGGATTTTTAAAAATATTTATCAATATAATTTTTAATGATAATAAGCACATTGCATGTTAACATAGGTATGACTTTCTAGGTTTTAAAAAAAACTATATTTTCCAAAACAGAAAAAAATAAGTGAAAAGATTGGCATTATTTTTGAAAATCTTTTGAGTGGCTGACTCAACAAGAGATAGCTGGATTCATATCTCTGCTTCTGCATTCAAGGTGTTGCTATCATATGGCATGGAGTCTCAGGGAAAACTCTATATACATACAAAAGCAGTTTTGAATGTACAAACTCAACTGTCTTGGGAACCTCAGAGGTTCCTGGATCACAGTTTGAGAACTATCGGTCTGATGTAATTTAGGATTACACTTTCTGTTAATGCCAGTTATTAGCAAAGTGACCTTCAGCAAGTTACCTGATCTCTCTACACCTCAGCTTTCTTAGCTGTGAAGCTAGACTAAAATAGTCTTTTTTGTGACTGTGTGGATTCCTATAAATGTGTTTCCTCATAGTCATTTAAAATATATAAGTGAGGAGGTGGTCCTAAGATGGCAGAGGAAGAGGACAGGGAGACCCCTTCTCCCCACAAATTCATCGAAAGATCATTTGAACGCTGAGCAAATACCACAAAACAACTTCTGAACACTGGTGGAGGACACCAGGCACCCAGAAAGGTAGCCCATTGTCTTCGAAAGGAGGTAGGACAAAATATAAAAGATAAAAAGAGAGACAAAAGAGTTAGGGATGGAGACCTGTCCTGGGCAGAGAGTCTTAAAAGAGAAGTTTCCAAACACCAGGAGACCCTCTCAATGGTGGGTCTGTGGGGAGTTTTGGAATCTCAGAGGGAGGAAAAAATAAATAAATAAAACCCACAGATTACGGGTCTAACTCCAACTTCCAGAGGAGAAGTAGCCCAGATGCTCACCTCTGCCACCAGCAAGCAGGGGCTGAACAGGCAGGCACGGGCTGCACTGCTTAGGGTAAGGACCAGGCCTGAATGCCCTGAGGGCAATCTGGGGGAGCTAAAGTGAGACAGCAACCCAAACTGTGAAATAGCCAGAGAGGAGGAAAAAAAAAAAGAGAGAGAACTTTCCCACGAAAAGCTCTAACCTAAGGTACTGCTGGTCCCACTCACAGAACAAAGGACTGAGCGAATATCAGAGGAGAGCTAGCTGGCTGCGGACAGGCCCATCTCCCACTGGAGGCAGGGAGGCAGGCGGGTGCCAGCCAGAGCCAGAAGGAAAGGGGCAAATTCGGCCCCAGAGACGGCATCTCCTCCCAAACTGCATGCAGGTTCTCAGTCGCTAACCAAATCTTCCTGGGATCCTGGACAGTTGACATCTGTCAGGAGAGTTGCAGCCAGAGATTAGCTCCCCAGAAGAGACACAGTACACCACCCAGGAAACCGAGCAGCTGGGACTGGGAGGTGATAAGACGCACTGCACCTGGGGAGTGTGTGCTCGCCAAGCACCTGGTCGCCTGAGCTGCTCAGAGCTGGGAAGGGCACAAAACGCAGGCCCAGCTGAGTCTGTGCCTTTGTGGAGTACCTGAGAACCTGAACCTGAGCGGCATAGATCTGGGAACCTGTCCTGGTTCTGGGAAGTGCACGCAACCCAGGGTCCGCCCCAGAAAGTTCCCCAGCACAGCAACCTGAAGCCTAAGCAGTGTAGACTAGGAAAGCACAGACGCCGTGAGCGGGGCAAACCCAGTGTGACCCAGACACAGAGCACTCCCCACATCCACCAGTGATATTTGTTTGCAGTGTTCCTCCCTCCCCGCAGCACAATTGAACAAGTGAGTCTAAATAAATGACCACCTTCGCCCCCTTATGTCAGGGCAGAAGTTAGATACTGAAGAGACCTGCAACAGAGGAAGCCAAAATAAACCAAGAAGAGGGAATGGCTCTGGAAGTGACAGATGCAACAGATTAAAAGCCTGTAGTTAACACTGCATTGGAAGAGACCTATAGACTTTGAGAAGATGTATAAGGTGGAATAAGGAACTATCTGAAACTGAACTGACCACCCACTGCCCTCAACAGCTTCAGAGAAATTCCTAGATATATTTTACTATTAACATTTTTAAATTTTTTCCTTTTTAAATTTTTTTATTAATCCTTTACTTTTCACTTTTAAAACCTACTATCACTGTGAAAAACAAGACCCTATTTTTAAAGCAAATTTCATATTTTTTATATAACTTTTACGATTTTGTTTTGTTTTTTTAATATTGTATTTTTGAGAGTCTAACCTCTACTCTAGATTTTTAATCTTTGCTTTTTGGTAATTGTTATCAATTTTGTACCTGTGAGAATCCAATCTTCAGTACCCATTTTTACTTAGGAGTGTGATTACTGGCTTGATTGCTCTCTCTGCTTTTGACTCTTCTTTCTCTCCCCCAGGTCACCTCGATCTCCCCCCTCCCCCATCTCTTCTCTACTTAACTCTGTGAATCTCTTTGGGTGTTCTGGGCTGTGGAGAAAACTTAGGGAACTGATCACAGGCTAGACTGGTCTCTCTCCTTTTGACTCCCCCTCCTTTCCTCCGGGTCACCTCTATCTCCTTTCTTCCTCCTGTTTCTCTTCTCTCTTGAACTCCGTGAACCTCTCTGAGTGTTCCAGACTGTGGAGAGAAAATAGGGAATTGATTACTGGCTAGACTGCTCTCTCCCCTGTTGATCCCCTCTTCTCCTCCTGGTCACCTCTCTCTCCCTCCTCCCTCTTCTCTTCTTCATGTAACTCTGTGAACCTCTCTGGGTGTCCCTCACTGTGGAGAATCTTTTCACCATTAACCTAGATGTTTTGTCATCAGTGCTGTATGGATGGAGAAGTCTTGAGGCTACTACAAGAATAAGACTGAAAGCCAGAGGCAGGAGACCTAAATCCAAAACTTGAGATCACCAGAGATCTCCTGATTCCAGGGACCATTAATCAACAAAACCTCATCCAAAAGCCGCCATACCTACATGAAACCAAGCTCCACCCAAGACCCAACAAGTTTCACAGTAAGACATAGCAAGCTAATTCTCCAACAAAGCAGGAACGTAAACCCAAGCACAAAAATATAGGCGGCCAAAAGTCACACCAAACCCACAGACACCTCAAAAGTCACTACTGGACGCTTCATTGCACTCCAGAGAGAAAAGATCCAGCTCCACCCACCAGAACACTGACGCAAGCTTCCCTAACTAGGACACCTTGACAAGCCATGCATCCAACCCTACCCACAGGGAGGAACCTCCACAATAAAGAGGAACCACAAACTTCCAGCACACAGAAAGGCCACCCCAAATACAGCAACCTAAACAAGATGAAAAGGCAGAGAAATATTCAGCAGGTAAAGGAACATGATAAAAGCCCACCAAACCAAACAAAAGAGGAGGAGATAGAGAGTCTAACTGAAAAAGAATTCAGAATAATGATAGTAAAAATGATCCCAAATATTGAAAACAAAATGGAGTTACAGATAAGTAGTCTGGAGACAAGGATTGAGAAGATTCAAAAAAAGTTTAACAAGGCATCCAGTCCCACCACTTCATGGGAAATATATGGGGAAACAGTGGAAACAGTGTCCGACTTTATTTTTCTGGGCTCCAAAATCACTACAGATGGTAACTGCAGCCATGAAATTAAAAGACGCTTACTCCTTGGAAGGAAAGTTATGACCAACCTAGATAGCATATTCAAAAGCAGAGACATTACTTTGCCAACAAAGGTTCGTCTAGTCAAGGCTATGGTTTTTCCTGTGGTCATGTATGGATGTGAGAGTTGGACTGTGAAGAAGGCTGAGTGCCAAAGAATTGATGCTTTTGAACTGTGGTGTTGGAGAAGACTCTTGAGAGTCCCTTGGACTGCAAGGAGATCCAACCAGTCCATTCTGAAGGAGATCAGCCCTGGGATTTCTTTGGAAGGAATGATGCTGAAGCTGAAACTCCAGTACTTTGGCCACCTCATGCGAAGAGTTGACTCACTGGAAAAAGACTCTCATGCTGGGAGGGATTGGGGGCAAGAGAAGAAGGAGACAACAGAGGATGAGATGGCTGGATGGCATCACTGACTCGATGGACATGAGTCTGAGTGAACTCCGGGAGTTGGTGATGGACAGGGAGGCCTGGCGTGCTGTGATACATGGGGTCCCAAAGAGTCAGACATGACTGAGCGACTGATCTGATCCGATCTGATCTGAGAAGAAATAAAAAAGAATCAACCAATAATGAATAATGCAATAGCTGAGATCAAAAGCACTCTGGAGGGAACCAATAGTAGAATAACTGAGGCAGAACATAGGATAAGTGAGGCGGAAGATAGAATGGTGGAAATAAATGAAGCAGAGAGGAAAAAAGAAAAAAGAATTAAAAGAAATGAGGACAACCTCAGAGACCTCTGGGACAATGTCAAATGCCCCAACATTCGAATCACAGGAGTCCTAGAAGAAGAAGACAAAAAGAAAGGCCTTGAGAAAAATACTTTAGGAGATAATAGTTGAAAACTTCCCTAAAATGGGGAAGGAAATAGCCACCCAAGTCCAAGAAACCCAGAGTCACAAACAGGATAAACCCAAGGCAAAACACCCCAAGACACACATTAATCAAATTAACGAAGATCAAACACAAAGAACAAATATTAAAAGCAGCAAGGGAAAAACAACAATTAACCCACAAGGGGATCCCCATAAGGATAACAGCTGATCTTTCAATAGAAACTCTTCAAGCCAGAAGGGAATGGCAGGACATACTTAAAGTGATGAAAGAGAAAAACCTACAACCCAGATTACTGTACCCAGCAAGGATCTCATTCAAATATGAAAGAGAAATCAAAAGCTTTACAGAAAAGCAAAAGCTCAGAGAATTCAGCACCACCAAACCAGCTCTAACAAATGCTAAAGGATCTTCTCTAGACAGGAAACACAGAAAAGGTTTATAAACCTGAACCCAAAACAACAAAGTAAATGGCAATGGGATCACACTTATCAATAATTACCTTAAGTGTAAATGGGTTGAATGCCTCAACCAAAAGACAAAGACTGGCTGAATGGATACAAAAACAAGACCCCTATATATGCAGTCTACAAGAGACCCACTTCAAACCTAGGGACACATACAGATTGAAAGTGAAGGGCTGGAAAAAGATATTTCATGTAAATGGAGACCAAAAGAAAGCAGGAGTAGCAATACTCATATCAGATAAAATAGACTTGGAAACAAAGGTCATGAAAAGAGACAGAGGACACTACATAATGATCAAAGGATCAATCCAAGAAGAAGATATAACAATTATAAATATACATGCACCCAACATAGGAGCAATGCAATATGTAAGGCAAATGCTAACAAATATGAAAAGGGAAGGTAACTGTAACACAATAATAGTGGGAGACTTTAATACCCCACTCACACCTATGGATAGATCAACAAAACAGAAAATTAGCAAGAAAACACAAACTTTAAATGATACAATGGACCAGTTAGACCTAATTGATATCTACAGGACATTTCACCCTAAAACAATGCATTTCACCTTTTTGTCAAGTGCACACAGAACCTTCTCCAGGACAGATCACATCCTGGGCCATAAATCTAGCCTTGGTAAATTCAAAAGAATTGAAATCATCTCAAGCATCTTTTCTGATCACAATGCAGTAAGATTAGAGGTCAACTACAGGAAAAAAAAAAACTTTAAAAAATACAAACTTGTGGAGGCTAAACAACACACTTCTGAATGACCAACAAATCACAGAAGAAATCAAAAAAGAAATCAAAATATGCATAGAAATGAATGAAAACGAAAACACAACAACCCAAAATGTACGGGATTCAGTAAAAACAGTGCTAAGGGGAAGGTTCATAGCAATACAAGCCTACCTCAAGAAACAGGAGAGAAATCAAGTAAATAACCTAATTTGACTAAAGCAGCTAGAAAAGGAAGAAATGAAGAACCCCGGGGTTAGTAGAAGGAAAGAAATCACAAAAATTAGGGCAGAAATAAATGCAAAAGAAACAAAAGAGACCATAGCTAAAATCAACAAAGCTAAAAGCTGGTTCTTCGAGAGGATAAATAAAATAGACAAACCATTAGCCAGACTTATCAAGAAACAAAGGGAGAAGAATCAAATCAACAAAATTGGAAATGAAAATGGAGAAATCACAACAGACAACACAGAAATACAAAGGATCATAAGAGACTACTATCAGCAACTATATGCCAATAAAATGGACAACTTGGAAGAAATGGACAAATTCTTAGAAAAGTACAACTTTCCAAAACTGAACCAGGAAGAAATAGAAAATCTTAACAGACCCATCACAAGCACAGAAATTGAAAGCATAATCAGAAATCTTCCAACAAACAAATGCCCAGGACAAGATGGCTTCACAGCTGAATTCTACCAAAAATTTAGAGAAGAGCTAACACTTATCCTACTCAAACTCTTCTGGAAAATTGCAGAAGGTAAACTTCCAATCTCATTCTATGAGGCCACCATCACCCTAATACCAAAACCTGACAAAGATGCCACAAAAAAAAAAAAAAAAAACTACAAGCCAATATCACTGATGAACATAGATGCAAAAATCCTTAACAAAATTCCTGCAAACAGAATCCAAAAACGAATTAAAAAGATCATACATCATGACCAAGTGGGCTTTATCCCAAGGATGCAAGGATCCTTCAATATTCGCAAGCCAATCAACGTGATACACCATTAACAAATGAAAAGATAAGAACCATATGATTATCTCAATAGATGCCGAAAAAACCTTTGACAAAATTTAACATCCATTTATGATAAAAAAAAAAAAAAACTCCAGAAAGCAGGAATAGAAGGAACATACCTCAACATAATAAAAACCATATATGATAAACCCACAGCAAACATTATCCTCAATGGTGAAAAATTGAAAGCATTTCCCCTAAAGTCAGGAACAAGGCAAGGGTGCCCACTCTCACCACTATTATTCAACATAGTTTTGGAAGTTTTGGCCACAGCAATCAGAGAAGAAAAAGCAATAAAAGGAATTCAAATTGGAAAAGAAGACGTTAAAACTCTCACTGTTTGCAGATGACATGAACCTCTACATAGAAAACCCTAAAGACTCGACCAGAAAATTACTAGAACTAATCAATGAATATAGTAAAGTTGCAGGATATAAAATTAACACACAGAAATCCCTTGCATTCCTATACACTAACAATGAGAAAATAGAAAGAGAAACTAAGGAAACAATTCCATTCATCATTGAAACAAAAAGAATAAAATACTTAGGAATCAGATCAGATCAGATCAGATCAGTCACTCAGTCGCGTCCGACTCTTTGCGACCCCATGAATCGCAGCACGCCAGGCCTCCCTGTCCATCACCAACTCCCAGAGTTCACTCAGACTCATGTCCATCCACTCAGTGATGCCATCCAGCCATCTCATCCTCTGTCGTCCCCTTCTCCTCCTGCCCCCAATCCCTCCCAGCATCAGAGTCTTTTCCAATGAGTCAACTCTTCACATGAGGTGTCCCAAGTATTGGAGTTTCAGCTTCAGCATCATTCCTTCCAAAGAAATCCCAGGGCTGATCTCCTTCAGAATGGACTGGTTGGATCTCCTTGCAGTCCAAGAGACTCTCAAGAGTCTTCTCCAACACCACAGTTCAAAAGCATCAATTCTTTGGCGCTCAGCCTTCTTCACAGTCCAACTCTCACATCCATACATGACCACAGGAAAAACCATAGCCTTGACTAGACGAACCTTTGTTGGCAAAGTAATGTCTCTGCTTTTGAATATGCTATCTAGGTTGGTCATAACTTTCCTTCCAAGGAATAAGCATCTTTTAATTTCATGGCTGCAGTCACCATCTGCAGTGATTTTGGAGCCCCCAAAAATAAAGTCTGACACTGTTTCCACTGTTTCCCCATCTATTTCCCATGAAGTGATGGGACTGGATGTCATGATCTTCGTTTTCTGAATGTTGAGCTTTAAGCCAACTTTTTCACTTTCCACTTTCACTTTCATCAAGAGGCTTTTGAGTTCCTCTTCACTTTCTGCCATAAGGGTGGTGTCATCTGCATATCTGAGGTTATTGATATTTCTCCCGGCAATCTTGATTCCAGCTTGTGTTTCTTCCAGTCCAGTGTTTCTCATGATGTACTCTGCATATAAGTTAAATAAGCAGGGTGACAATATACAGCCTTGATGTACTCCTTTTCCTATTTGGAACCAGTCTGTTGTTCCATGTCCAGTTCTAACTGTTGCTTCCTGACCTGCAGACAAATTTCTCAAGAGGCAGATCAGGTGGTCTGGTATTCCCATCCCTCTCAGAATTTTCCACAGTTTATTGTGATCCACACAGTCAAAGGCTTTGGCATAGTCAATAAAGCAGAAATAGATGTTTTTCTGGAACTCTCTTGCTTTTTCCATGATCCAGCAAATGTTGGCAATTTGGTCTCTGGTTCCTCTGCCTTTTCTAAATCCAGCCTGAACATCAGGAAGTTTACAGTTCACATATTGCTGAAGCTTGGCTTGGAGAATTTTGAGCATTACTTTACTAGCATGTGAATGAGTGCAATTGTGCGGTAGTTTGAGCATTCTTTGGCATTGACTTTCTTTGGGATTGGAATGAAAACTGACCTTTTCCAGTCTTGTGGCCACTGCTGAGTTTTCCAAATTTGCTGGCATATTGAGTGCAGCACTTTCACAGCATCATCCTTCAGGATTTGGAATAGCTCAACTGGAATTCTATCACCTCCACTAGCTTTGTTCATAGTGATGCTTTCTAAGGCCCACTTGACTTCACATTCCAGGATGTCTGGCTCTAGGTCAGTGATCACACCATCGTGATTATCTGGGTCGTGAAGATCTTTTTTGTACAGTTCTTCTGTGTATTCTTGCCACCTCTTATTAATATCTTCTGCTTCTGTTAGGTCCATACCATTTCTCTCCTTTATTGAGCCCATCTTTGCATGAAATGTTCCTTTGGTATCTCTGATTTTCTTGAAGAGATCTCTAGTCTTTCCCATTCTGTTGTTTTCCTCTATTTCTTTGCACTGATCGCTGAAGGCTTTCTTATCTCTCCTTGCTATTCTTTGGAACTCTGCATTCAGACGTTTATATCTTTCCTTTTCTCCTTTGTTTTTCGCTTCTTTTCTTTTCACAGCTATTTGTAAGGCCTCCCCAGACAGCCATTTTGCTTTTTTGCATTTCTTTTCCATGGGGATGGTCTTGATCCCTGTCTCCTGTACAATGTCACGAACCTCATTCCATAGTTCATCAGGCACTCTATCTATCAGATCTAGGCCCTTAAATCTATTTCTCACTTCCACTTAGGAATAAATCTACCTAAAGAAACAAAAGACCTATAGATAGAAAAAACTATAAAACACTGATGAAAGAAATCAAAGAGGACACATATAGTTGGAGAAATAGACCACGTTCATGGATTGGAAGAATCAATATAGTGAAAATGAGTATACTACCCAAAGCAATCTATAGATTCAATGCAATCCCTATCAAGTGACCAACAGTATTTTTCACAGAACTAGAACAAATAATTTCACAATTTGTATGGAAATACAAAAAACCTCAAAGAAATCTTGAGAAAGAAGAATGGAACAGGAGGAATCAACCTGCCTAACTTCCGGCTCTACTACAAAGCTACAGTCATCAAAACAGTATGGTACTGGCACAAAGACAGACATACAGATCAATGGAACAAAACAGAAAGCCCAGAGATAAATCCACGCACCTATGGACACCTTATCTTTGACAAAGGAGGCAAAAATATACAATGGAGAAAAGACAATCTCTTTAACAAGTGGTGCTGGGAAAACTGGTCAACCACTTGTAAAAATCTACCTACAAGCTGTTTTCTCTTCACTGTGATTGTTATGCTGGAACTCATAGTAACAGCCAGTGCTAATTGCAAGCTCTGTCACTAGCATAAATATAAATATTCTACCCTGAGCAGCCAGATGAGAGACTAAGCCCCCACCATTCAGTGTCAGTTGAGCCATATCTGGATTCTGAAACTGTATTCAGCTATTTTTATTTTTCCATGAAACTGAAATTGAAATGAACTTGATACACAAAAAAATAAATAAAAATTCTAGGGATTGCTTCAAAAAAAAAAAAAAAAAGAATGAAACTAGAACACTTTCTAACACCATACACAAAAATAAACTCAAAATGGATTAAAGATCTAAATGTAAGACCAGAAACCATAAAACTCCTAGAGGAAAACATAGGCAAAACACTCTCCGACATAAATCACCGCAGGATCCTCTATGACCCACCTCCCAGAGCAATGGAAATAAAAGCAAAAATAAACAAATGGGACCTAGTTAAAATTAAAAGCTTTTGCACAACGAAGGAAACTATAAGCAAAACAAAAAGACAGTCTTCAGCATGGCAGAAAGTAATAACAAACAAAGCAACTGACAAAGAATTAATCTCAAAAATATATAAGCAGCTCCTGCAGCTCAATTCCAGAAAAATAAGTGACCCAATCAAAAAGTGGGCCAAAGAACTAAATAGACAGTTCTCCAAAGAAGACATACAGATGGCTAACAAACACATGAAAAGATGCTCAACATCATTCATTATCAGAAAAATGCAAATCAAAACCACAACGAGGTACCATCTCATGCCGGTCAGAATGGCTGCTATTAAAAAGTCTACAAACAATAAATGCTGGAGAGGGTGTGGAGAAAAGGGAACCCTCTTACACTGTTGGTGGGAATGCAAACTAGTACAGCCACTATGGAGAACAGTGTGGAGATTCCTTAAAAAACTGGAAATAGAACTGCCATATGACCCAGCAATCCCACTGCTGGACATAATCACTGAGGAAACCAGAATTGAAAGAGACACTTGTACTCCAGTGTTCATCACAGCACTGTTTACAATAGCCAGGACATGGAAGCAACCTAGAGGTCCATCAGCAGACAAATGGATAAGAAAGCTGTGGTACATATACCCAATGGAATATTACTCAGCTATTAAAAAGAATGCATTCGAATCAGCTCTAATGAGGTGGATGAAACTGGAACCTATTATACAGAGTGAAGTAAGTCAGAAAGAAAAACATCAATAGAGTATATTAACACATATATATGGAATTTAGAATGACGGTAATGATGACCCTATATATGAGACAGCAAAAGAGACACAGATGTAAAGAACAGACCGTTGGATTCTGTGGGAGAAGCCAAGGGTGGGATGATTTGAGAGAATAGTGTTGACACATGTATATTAACATATGTGAAATAGATCACCAGTCCAGGTTTGATGGATGAGGCAGGGTGCTCAGGGCTGGTGCACTGGGATGACCTTGAGAGATGGAATGGGGAGGGAGGTGGAGGGAGGGTCAGGATGGGGAACATATGTAACCCATGGCTGATTCATATGAATGTATGGCAAAACCACCACAATACTTTAAAGTAATTGGCCTCCAATTAAAATTTAAAAAATTAAAACAAAACAAACAAATAAATAAACTCTTGGAAAAAGAAAAAAATAGATAACTAATAAGAACCTATTTTATGAACAGAGAACTCTACTCAGTACTCTGTAATCACCTATACAGGAAAAGAATCTGAAGAAAAGTGAATGTGAACTGATGTAACTGATTCACTTTGCTGTACACCTGAAACTAACACAACATTGTAAATTAACTATACTCCAATAAATTTTTTTAAAAAAGGAAAAAAAATAAACTCAAGAGGTTAAACAAAAAAAATTTAAAAATAAATAAAATACATAAGCTAGATGATACTCCTAAGTGTTTAATACAGTGCTTGAGAAATCACTCAAATGATGGCTCTTCTAATACTGTTGTTAATATTTGACATTAACAACACTTACACTTGCTTGCACTGTGCCAGGCACCAAGAATCATATCAAAGTAAGATAGCCTGAGTCATTTAAGAATAGGGGAGATAAAATAAATTTATAACTGTAGAACAAAATCTTATGTCAAGAATGATAGAAAGAGGGAGTGGTCCCACTCATTCTCAACACATATTAATGAATTGCTTCCTGTGTTTCAGGAGTAATAGCTAGTAGGAGGCCAGTATATTGGAGAAAAAGGGTAGCAGGAGGTAAGCAGGGCTATGGAGAGATGGGAGTGGCCCATGGACACATGGTGTAGGTCTTGGTAGGCCAGTATGATCTGGAATATAAGGAAATGTTTTATCAGAAAGTGGCATTGAGTTAGAATCTGAGAAGAGGTAGGGTTTGGGAACAGAGTTGACAATGAGAATGAAAGAAGAGAGCAAAAAGAGCTGGCCTGAAAGTCAACATTCAAAAAACTAAGATCATGGCATCTAGCCCCATCACTTCATGGTAAGTAGACAAGGAAAAAATGGAAGCAGTGACAGATTTTGTTTTCTTGGGCTCCAAAATCACTGCGGATGGTGACTGAAGCCATGAAATTAAGAGATGCTTGCTCCTTGGAAGAAGAGCTATGACAAACCTAGACAGTGTATTAAAAAGCAGAGACATCACTTTGCTGACAAAGGTCCTTATAGTCAAAGCTATGGTTTTTCTAGTAGTCATGTATGGATGTGAGAGTTGGACCATAAAGAAGGATGACAGCTGAAGAACTGATGCTTTTGAATTGTGGTGATTGGAGAAGACCCTTGAGAGTCCCTTTAACTGCAAGGAGATCAAACCAGTCAATCCTAAAGGAAATCAATCCTTACTATTCACTGTAAGCTGTTCCTGAAGCTGAAGCTCCAATACTTTGGCCACCTGATGTGAAGAGCCAATTAACTAGAAAATCCCTGATACCGGGAAACATTGAAAGCAAAGGGAGAAGGGGATGACAGAGGATGAGATGGTTAGATAGCATCACTGACTCAATGGACATGAATCTGAGCAAACTCTGGGAGGCAGCGAAGGACAGAGGAGTCTGGCATGCTGCAGTCCATGGGATTGCCAAGAGTAGGACATGATTTAGGGACTGAACAACAACATACATTCTTTACTCATCCAACAAACATTTGATTTTTCTGCCAAGTCTTCCCCACATTGTACAAACTAAGGATTCCTCCTTTCAAAGAAGATATCTTGCACGTGACTGTTTTTATAAAAAATATATGATCAGGACTTCCCTGGTGATACAGTGGATACTGACAGCCAATGCAGGGGAGGCAGGTTCGATCCCTAGTCTAGAATAATTCCCACGTGCCGCCAAGCAACAAAACATGTGCACCACAACTGCTGAGTCTGTTCTCTAGAGCCGAAGAGCCACAACTACTGAGCCTGCATACTGCAACTACTGAAGCCCATGCACCTAGAGCCCATGCTCCACAATAAGAGAAGCCACCGCAATGAGCAGCCCACTCACTGCAACTAGAGAAAGTCCATGTGCAGCAATGAAGACCCAGTGCAAACAGAAATGAACATAAATAAATAAATTTTAAAAAATAAATAGATGATCACTTTAAAAAAAAAACTAGAATATACTAAAACTAGGTGAGCAAAAATGAGAAAATAAGAACCTCACATAATACCCCTAATCCAGAGAGCACCATTTCAGGGCCAGGATTAAGGTGAGGTGAATTTTGCCTCAGGTATAAAATTTAAGAGGAAGGCGAGGCAATAAAAAAAAAAAATCAGTAACATTTTAATTTTTAAAAAAATCAAAATTATTGCAAAGAAAGTCCAGGATGATACTGAGAGGGTAACAGGCAGGAAGGTCAGGGGTCTCCAAAAGGAGGAAATAGGCTGCAAGTGTCAGACATTTTTATCTCTCTTAAGCAGCAGGAGGAAACAAACTAGCAATATTTTTTCCTTCTCTATACAAATTTAAGAGGTTTCTCTTAAAATGCTGTGTTGCCACAATGACACCTGGTTTCACCTGAAGTTAACTATTCTCAAACCTTGAGTTAACCAATGCATTTTTCTTATGGAAATGTTTGTCTGAAGCTATGTTAACGTACTATGCATTTACCCCAGACTCTGTCTTCAAGTCGGTTCCACCTAATGGCTCAGAACCTACTTGACAAACCAGTATGTTATATTCAGATATTGTTCCCCTAATCTATGTAAACCAAACTATGTGTACGGTAATCTGCCCTTCTACAAGATTCAAGTCAATCGTTTTATGGCCCGGGATGAATCATCTGGTGCCAAGATTATCCCAAAATGCATCTTCTGGATGGGGGGCCTGGTGCCATTCTGAGTTTTAAGACATTCCTTTCTTTCATTAACAGACTGCTAGTGACTATATAACATCCAGCTGAAGACTAGCAGGGGGTACTCTTTCTGCCCCCTTCTGATGCCTATGTCAGAAGCTTTCTCTACCTCCTTTATACTTTAACAAAACTTTATTACACAAAAGCTCTGAGCGATCAAGCCTCATCTCTGGCCCCAGATTGAATTCTTCTCCCCCGGAGGCCAAGAATCCCGGTGTCTTTTCGTTCAGCAACAACCTTTCAATACAATACCTAAGTTTTAAATAAAGGCAGGCTCCTCCCCTGTGCAAGCCCCAACTCAGCCTCACTGACTGTGCTCAGTTATTCCCTGTATGTTCCCTCTTCCCAGCAGATCTATTCTCTGCTCTCCTCTGCCCAGTTCTGGTTCCCCCTGGGTGGGCTGGTCCCTAAGGACTACATCGATGGGCTTCTTTGTCTTCTGGCTTCCAGCTGGGCTCAGCCATTAGGAGGCACCTGTTAGAAACTTGAGGGTGGGAGGAGAGAAAGGTTGGCGTATTTCTCTCTCAACTCCATCCGTTCTCATCATCTACTAGAAGGAGACCCTGGAGTTGGAGCAGCTGGGGCCACCTGGGCCCAGCTTTGTTACAGATCTGAGGAGTTCAAGTGGGGAGCTGCACACCTGTGCCAGGTTCTTTCAGCATCCTGAGGACAGGATGTGTGTGAAGCTTCAGGACTCAGCTTTCCCAAGGTCCACCTGCTCGTTTCAGCCCTAAGCCAGCTGACCAGTGGTTCTGTCCACAGGGAACCTGAAGAAGCTGGAAGAGCAGGCCTGCCAGGGGAGACTTCCTCCTCACCCCCTAAGTAAATTGTGCTCACTTTCATTCAGTCCTCACCACCTGTTGATTACATTTCATGCCTGACTGCAGATTTGACAAGTTGGAAGGAACGTTCACCGTGTAAAAGAAGACACACCCTGGGGCCCAGAGGAGTTAGCCATCTCCGCCCACTCTCCCAGGAGGGCCTGCTCAGGAGGCAGTGGGTGGAGGAGGATGTGGAGGGGAAGACAGACAGACCTCCTCAGAAAAAGGAAAGTTCCTGGGTGACAGAAATGTGAGAAAACAAGGGCAAAGTGAACTGAGGAGAGAGCATCCATGCTGGAAACACAGGAAGACAGAAAAAGCAACTGTGCCCTGAGGGACACCCAGGAGGGGTCCAGGTGGCGTGAGGAGAGAAAAGCAGGTGAGAAGCAAGCAACACAGCAAGTTGGCATGGGAGCCCCTGTAGTGAATACCATTCCCCTGATGGCTACTGAAGGGCTGTGAAAACTCCTTCTCAAACAGTTTAAAGCAGGAAGAAAATGAATCTAACTAGGGATGGCTTTAGCTGTTTCCTCTTTATCTTGTGCTTAGACTGTTAGCTGAATTTAGAATTCTCTACTTGGCCTTTAGATTCTCTCCCCATGGATTCCACAACACCCTCAACACCCCTGTGGTCCAAGGAGAAAGACATGTAAAATAATGTGCATAATTACAGAAATTCGTACAGCCCAGAGAATGATCATTTCAGTGGGGGAGGGGGAGGAGACTGAACTGAGCGTGGATAAGGAAACGTTGCATAGACACCGCATGTCTGAACAGGGTTTAGAGGGCTTAACAGGAGCTTCTTTCGTGGCTCAGACAGTAAAGTATTTGCCTGCAGTGCTGAAGACCTGGGTTCGATCCCTGGGTTGGGAAGACTCCATTGAGAAGGAAAAGGCTACCCCCTCCAGTATTCTGGCATGGAGAATCCCATGGACAGAGGAGCCTGGCAGGATACAGTTCATGGGGTCGCAAAGTGTCTGACATGACTGAGCAACTAACACACATCACTAACATAAGATTTTTGATATTTTTCCTTCCTGACTCTAAGTTCTGCCTGAATAAACAGTGACACATATCTGGTAGTACAATCATTGGATTATAAAACACCTTTTGAGGACAAAATGACACCCTCACACCTCAAAGGTAAATGCAACCACAACACAGGTGAGATGTGCTCTTAAGAGCTTAGAATAGTTTCTTCCAATGTTGATTTTGGTTTTGGTTACATGGAGTCTCGTTCATCCTTACATCTGACTATCAATAGTTTTTCACAGAACTAGACCAGCAGGAGCCAGGAGAGTGTATCAAAGGCAAAATAGAAGAAAATGAGACAACCCAATGGTTGATGGGCAGGGTGGGGTGGGGTGGACAATTCATGTACTTCCAATGGACAAAGGCTAAGACAGTCAAGGAGAGAATAGCAAACTTTCTGATCTCAAAATAATTCCTTGGTCATTTGCATCCAGCAGAAATCCAGACTTATTCAAGACATGGGATTTAAAAATAAACGGGAACAGGGACTAACCTGGTGTTACACTGGATAAGAATCTCCCTGCCAATGCAGGGGACACAGGTGTGATCCCTAGTCTGGGAAGATTCCACATGTTGCAGAACAACTAAGCCCATGAGCCACAGCTACTGAGCCCATGTGCCACAACTACTGAAGCTTGTGTGCCTTGAGCCTGTGCTCTTCAACAAGAGAAACCACCTCAAGGAGAAGCCTGAGCACTGCAACTAAAGACTAGCCCCCACTCTCCACAACTGGAGAAAGCCCACATAATTAATTTAAAAATGGGAACTGAATCTGAATAACAGTACTTTGTATTAAATAATTTAATATGACTATTAGCCATATGTCTGCAAAAACCATCCATACACCATGCTGCTAGAATCCAGCAGCTAAGACTGACCCAACCCTTCATTATGTCACTCCCTTGCTCAAAAATTAACTATCCCCTGATGAAAAAAAGATAATGTGAAAATGCTCCTAACCTTATATTCAGGGATTTCCACAACTGGGTTCCATCCTGCTCTACTACTCCCAGACTTTTTGTTTGTTTTTAGTTTTGTTGTTTTACTATTTCTTTGCAAAAAACTCTCTTCTTTGGCAAAACTAGTTTGCTCAGTGTCCCCCAAACACGCCCTACCATATGATTGTTGCTGACCTTTCATAACAATAATATTCTTGCCTTCCCACCCCCATACTTGATTAGGCTATTAGATATTTTTCCTCTATAGATTCCTAGCAGAAATTCTCTCTTTTTTATACTCATACAATTTTTTTTTTTTAAAGAAATGCAAGTCTCTTGACATGATTTCGGAAATGTCTGTAGTTAACAATGGTTTAGTATCATGTACTGAAGATAACAGCAAGGATCTCTAGACCGAGTCATATCCACTTACTTACACTCTAACCTTTAAAGTGTACTTGTAGGATTTAGATTATCTTTAGATTGATCTATAAAACATAATAAATTATAAAATCGATTGCCCAATGTTTAAGAAATGGCCATTGTACTTGAGGTGGAAAAGCGCTTTAATCTGTGATGAGAGTTTATTAGGTACTGTAGCTTCACATATCTTGTTGAACCAGGTTTTCCGTGGGTGTGTCTGTTTGATTATGTTGTTTAATTTTGGGGAATTTTGCAACTGTTGTGCATAAAGCAGTGAGGCCCTTTGTGAAGGCTGAACAAAGGTTCATTCATTCATGCCTTCACAAGCTTTCACTGAGCACCTTCTGTGTCCCAGGCACTGTGCTAAGTGCCAGATGTATACAGATAAAGATGTCCTGTCCTAAACGAGTTCTTTAACATTAGTTCAGGAGACAGGGTTAAGGCTTGTGACAAAGCTACACCCAATGGGCTCTGTGTCAGTGATCCAATGCCATAATAATGCTGAGTAGCAACCAAGCCCATAACTTTAGTGGATGAAACAGTAACTGTTAATTTCTTATGCATCTGGAGTGGCTGCCTAGGCAGTCCTGCCCATTTTGGTTGGGTTCAATGAAGTGTCCAGGGGTTAGTGGCTGTTGGCTGATCTAGGATGGACTCACCATGTTGATTCATCTCTGTTTCAAGGATCTCATCCTCCAGCAGGTTTGTTCTCATGGCACTGGCTTAGACACAAGAGGAAGAGCATGCTCAACTAATTGCACAAATTATTTTTAAGCTTCTGCTTTAAACTATCCCATTGGTCAAAGAAAGTTGCATGGCTGAGACTGGAATCAGAGTTATACAGCACAGGTCATAGATCAGAGATGGGAGAATTGGGGTTGTCACTGCAAACTACTGCAGGTTCTGAATACAAATACCAGAGGCACCTAACTCAGCCTAGGGAGATAAGGAATGGCTTCTCCAAGAAGGTGGTGCTGACTTGAGCAGAATTTTGAAAGAGAAGATGGAAGTTAGCTAGGGAATAAAGAAGATGCTTTAAACAGAGCAACCCACATAAGCTAGTGTAAGTACTTCCACATGTTTGCCTCACAGATGCATATATCCTTTGCCTGTGAACCTTTTCCTCCTTTCCCATTTGGAATTTAGATGTGAGTTCTAGACGTGTGGCAACCTTCTTATGATCATGAGGCAATAAGTGTCAGGTTGAAGGTCTGCAGAAAGATGGCACTTAACAGCAACATCAAGTCACTGTAACAGCCCTAACTGACTATGCCCTAACTTCTTTGTCAACTGTGTCAGCTGAACATAGATGTAAAAATCCTTAACAAAATTCTAGCAAACAGAATCCAACAACATATTAAAAAGATCATATATCATGACCAAGTGGGCTTTATCCCAGGAATGCAAGGATTCTTTACTATCTGCAAATCAATCAATGGAATACACCACATTAACAAATGAAAAGATAAAAACCACATGATTATCTCAGTAGGTGCAGAAAAAGCCTTTGACAAAATTTAACATCCATTTATGATAATAAAAAAAAAAACCCTCCAGAAAGCAGGAATAGAAGGAACATACCTCAACATAATAAAAGCTATATATGACAAACCCACAGCAAACATTATCCTCAATGGTGAAAAAGTGAAAGCATTCCCCTAAAGTCAGGAACAAGGCAAGGGTGCCCACTCTCACCACTACTATTCAACATAGTTTTGGAAGTTTTGGCCACAGCAATCAGAGCAGAAAAAGAAATAAAAGGAATCCAGATTGGAAAAGAAGATGTAAAACTCTCACTGTTTTTCCTTCTGGCTTACTTCACTCTGTATAATAGGCTCCAGTTTCATCCACCTCATTAGAACTGATTCAAATGTATTCTTTTTAATGGCTGAGTAATACTCCATTGTGTATATGTACCATAGCTTTCTTATCCATTCATCTCCTGATGGGCATCTAGGTTGCTTCCATGTCCTGGCTATTATAAACAGTGAAAGATGGTAACAATAACCCTATGTACGAGACAGCAAAAGAGACAATGATGTATAGAACAGTCTTATGGACTCTGTGGGAGAGGGAGAGGGTGGGAAGATTTGGGAGAATGGCATTGAAACATGTAAAATATCATGTATGAAACGAGATGCCAGTCCAGGTTCGATGCACGATACTGGATGCTTGGGGCTAGTGCATGGGGACGACCCAGAGGGATGGTATGGGGAGGGAGGAGGGAGGAGGGTTCAGGATGGGGAACACATGTATGCCTGTGGTGGATTCATTTTGATATTTGGCAAAACTAATACAATTATGTAAAGTTTAAAAATTAAATAAAATTTAAAAGAAGGAAAAAAAAAAAAACTCTCACTGTTTGCAGATGACATGAACCTCTATATAGAAAACCCTAAAGACTCCACCAGAAAATTACTAGAACTAATAAATGAATATAGTAATGTTGCAGGATAGAAAATTAACACACAGAAATCCCTTGCATTCCTATACACTAACAATGAGAAAACAGAAAGAGAAACTAAGGAAACAATTCCATTCACCATTGCAATGGAAAGAATAAAATACTTAGGAATAAATCTACCTAAAGAAACAAAAGACCTATAGATAAGACCTATAGATAGAAAACTATAAAACACTGATGAAAGAAATCAAAGAGGACACATATAGTTGGAGAAATAGACCACGTTCATGGATTGGAAGAATCAATACAGTGAAAATGAGTATACTACCCAAAGCAATCTATAGATTCAATGCAATCCCTATCAAGCGACCAACAGTATTTTTCACAGAACTAGAACAAATAATTTCACAATTTGTATGGAAATACAAAAAACCTCAAATAGCCAAAGAAATCTTGAGAAAGAAGAATGGAACAGGAGGAATCAACCTGCCTGACTTCCGGCTCTACTACAAAGCTACAGTCATCAAAACAGTATGGTACTGGCACAAAGACAGACATATAGATCAATGGAACAAAACAGAAAGCCCAGAGATAAATCCACGCACCTATGGACACCTTATCTTTGACAAAGGAGGCAAGAATATACAATGGAGAAAAGACAATCTCTTTAACAAGTGGTGCTGGGAAAACTGGTCAACCACTTGTAAAAGAATGAAACTAGAACACTTTCTAACACCATACACAAAAATAAACTCAAAATGGATTAAAGATCTAAATGTAAGACCAGAAACCATAAAACTCCTAGAGGAAAACATAGGCAAAACACTCTCCGACATAAATCACAGCAGGATCCTCTATGACCCACCTCCCAGAGCAATGGAAATAAAAGCAAAAATAAACAAATGGGACCTAATTAAAATTAAAAGCTTTTGCACAACGAAGGAAACTATAAGCAAAACAAAAAGACAGCCTTCAGCATGGCAGAAAGTAATAGCAAACGAAGCAACTGACAAAGAATTAATTTCAAAAATATATAAGCAGCTCCTGCAGCTCAATTCCAGAAAAATAAGTGACCCAATCAAAAAGTGGGCCAAAGAACTAAATAGACAGTTCTCCAAAGAAGACATACAGATGGCTAGCAAACACACGAAAAGATGCTCAACATCACTCATTATCAGAAAAATGCAAATCAAAACCACAACGAGGTACCATCTCATGCCAGTCAGAATGGCTGCTATCCAAAAATCTACAAACAGAAAAGGGAACCCTCTTACACTGTTGATGGGAATGCAAACTAGTACAGCCACTATGGAGAACAGTGTGGAGATTCCTTAAAAAACTGGAAATAGAACTGCCATATGACCCAGCAATCCCACTGCTGGACATAATCACCGAGGAAACCAGCACTGAAAGAGACATGTGTACCCCAATGTTCATCACAGCATTACCCCAATGTTCATCATAGCCAGGACATGGAAGCAACCTAGATGTCCATCAGCAGAGAGATGGATAAGAAAGCTGTGGTACATATACACAATGGAATATTACTCAGCCATTAAAAAGAATGCCTTTGCATCAGCTCTAATGAGGTGGATGAAACTGGAACCTATTATACAGAGTGAAGTAAGCCAGAAAGAAAAACACCAATACAGTATACTAACACATATATATGGAATTTAGAAAGATGGTAACAATAACCCTGTATGCGAGACAGCAAAAGAGACACAGATGTATAGAACAGTCTTTTGGACTCTGTGGGAGAAGGCAAGGATGGGATGATCTGAGAGAATAGCATTGAAACATGTATATTATCATTTATGAAATAGATCGCCAGACCAGATTCGATGCATGAGACAGGGTGCTCAAGGCTGGTGCACTGGGATGACCCAGAGGGATGGGATTGGGAGGGAGGTGGGAGGGGAGTTCAGGATGGGGAACACATGTAAACCCATGGCTGATTCATATCAATATATGGCAAAAACCACTATAATGTTGTAAAGTAATTAGCCTCCAACTAAAATAAATAAATAAAAACTGTGTCAGCAAAAGGAACTTGACAAAATCCCCTGAAGAATTATTACCTTGTTCTTCAGTATTTCACACCCCACCATGACTTCCCTTTCTTCCTTCAATCAGAGCCCCCATTCCTTTAGTCAAGCCAACTCCAGAAACTTTGCATTATTTGCAGCAGTGGTGACATTTCTCTCCAGAGAATTTATTTCCAGAATGACATTTCTAAATTTCTAGAATGTCAGGTGTTCTGGGTAAGACAACATCCCTCCCCAGGCCTCATCACCGACAAGAGTAAAGATAGGTGCACCTTGGATTCTCCTGGCAGGTCCTTCACACTTCCCTTTCCTCAGTACCCAAAGTCTGGCCAGTGTTACCTGCCTTGAAATCATCATTATTTGTCATCATGATTCTCTTTATGCTGGTTTATGCTAGTCACACAAGAAGCCCAGGTTTCTAGGTCATTCCTTATCCCTTGCATTACATTTCATCCCAAATGGTCCTTTACATCCTGTTTTCTAATCCAATTTCATACCCTATCTTCTGAAACTCTTCAGGAATTGGTTGTTGGGATCAGTAAAATCCTTCTTTTCTCAGTCTTTTAATTTTCCCTTCTCCTTGCTCTAAAGGAAATCTGGCTCTTCTTTGAAGACAATGCTTCCTCTGTAGCCCTCTCATGGGATGGCTGTGTTTCTCCCACACCAGGCAATGGAAAAGGTTTCCACCTTGTCCTTATTGCTACCTCCAGGCCATTCTGCTTTCCTCCTTCCCAAACATGCCTAGCTTTGATTATGACATTAACCAGACTATGCTACCCACTGGAGTGGGTTGCCATGCCCTCTGCCAGGGGATCTTCCTGACCCAGGGATCAAGCCTACATCTCTTAATGTCTGCTGCACTGGCAGGCAAGTTCTGTGCCACTAGCGTGCCACCTGGGAAGCCCTCACTGCTGTCCTGTAGCCACTATCACTCTCCAACCCTGCTCCCACATGATCTCAATACCCTTAGAGACAATCCTGCCAAAACATTAATTTCTAAAATCTTTGACCTCCTCTCCTCCAAACATCTGTCCTTCGTTTTAGCCCATTTACTCCCTTTGTATCCTTGATTCTCCTCCTATCTCACTTAGATTCTGTATCTGTTATTATAATCACTCCTTCAAATGCAACCTTGGTTCTCTTTCCAAGTACACTTCACTGTACTTTCCTGATCGAACATAAGCCTTTTAATTAAATCTGACCTTCTTCCCCCATACATGCACAAGTGTAGCAGCTGAATGTGACTGGAAAATTCACATCTCTCTGCTAACTGATTTCACTTTCAGTTTATGACCACTCACCTTAAAAAGGCCTTCAATGTCACTCATCAATTCTACTTACATTATCTTGGCACAGTTATTAAACCATTCTCACAGACAGCCATTCCACAACTCCCCCTCTCTTGAAAATTTCCATAACATCTTCCTTATCCTAAGATGACAACCTTGTCTCTTAGTTCACCAAGGAAAAAAAAACAACAAAAAGAAGAGAAAGTCCACAAGGTCTCCACCTCCCTGCATCCATGCTCATGCACTCTGCCTTCTCTCCTATTAATAACGATTAACATTTGCTGTTGTTGTTTAGTCACTAAGTCGTTTCTGACTCTTTTTGACCCCGTGGACTGCAGCGATGATGAACAGTATGTGCTCCTAACTTCGGCCAACTCCTCCACCTGTGTACTCCTGGTTCCATCATTCCAACCATCCTCTTTCTCCTGGACCATTTTCCATCAGTAAATAAACAAGAGGTTACTTTCTCATCTTTAAAAACAACAACTGACTCTTGACCTCACTTCTCTAACAACAATCCCATTTCTCCTCCCCTGTAGACAATAAGAATTGGCATCTCCAACCCTTTCCTCTATCAGATTTTTATCCTTTTGACTCCATAGAAGGTCCTCTTGTCAAGGTCATTAATGACATCCACATTGCTATATCTAATGGTCAATATCTATCCTTAATCTTTCTGAAGGTTTAAATACAATTGATTACTCCTTTCTCCCTGAAACATTTTCTTCTCTTGGCTACCAGGGCACCACACATACTCCATGGCATTATATGTGTGTGTGCATATATATATTAATATATATATATGTATATCAAACTGCCTGATTAGCATTCCCACTGGGTTGTACAATAGGCATCTTGAACTTAACACATCCAAAATCAAATTCCTGATTTCTATCCCCAAACCTAATTCATTTTTTTTTTAATGGCAACCATATCCTTGAGTCAGCCTTGACTCCTCTCTTGCTTTCACTCCCATATCTGATCCATCAGTGAACTGGTTGACTCTACTTTTAAAATATATGTTTTAATAGATATTTAAGGATCTACTACTCTACTGCTTTTACCCTGATCTGACACACTGGTCTCTTGATTCACCTCCTAGCTGACCTCTCAGTTCTGCCCTTGATCCTCTTATGGTTTATTTCCCTCCCTCTAACCCAAATAATCCCCTTAGAATATGCTATTCTTAAACTTATACCCTTAAGTAGCTTCCCATTTCACCCCAAGTGAGAGTCAAGCTCCAACTAACAGGGACTCCCACACAATTTGTTCCATCCTGTCTTTGTTACCTCTCAGCCTCCTCTTTCATACCATCCTGCTTCCTCACTCTGATCAGTCACACAGCTTTCCTTGTGATTCCTGGCTTAGCACCTCTGCACTTGCCTGTTCCTTTTGCCCAGAATGGTCTTTCTTCAGGTATTTTCCCTACCTCCTTTAGGTCCCCACCAAAATGTTACTTTTCCTGACCTATTAAAATTTGGGGACTTCCCTGTGGTCAAGTGGTTAAGAATCCACCTGGCAATGAAGGGGACACGGGTTCAATCCTTGATCCGGGAAGATCCTACATGCCACGGAACAACTAAGCCTATGCACTACAACTAATGAGCCTGAGCGCTAAAGCCTGTGAGCTGCAATGAAAGTCCCCAATCACCACAACGAGAGAAAGCCCGTGATCAGCAGCAAAGACCCAGTGCAGTCAAAAATAAACAAATAAACAAACTTTTTAAAAAATAAAAGTTGGTCACAATCTCTTCTTTCCTTATTTTTCTCCATAGCACTTATCACGAGCTGATGCACTACACATTTTACTTGTGTTTGTCTCCCACGCAACAGACTTCAAACTCCACAAACACAGAGAATTTTTTCTGATTTGTTTCCTGCTGTTTTCAGGGCCTAGAGTAGTGCCTGAAGTGTAAGAGATACCCAAAAAGTATTTTTGGGATATATCACATGAAGATTATGATGGAGCGATGAGAGACAACAGCACTTTTTAGAAAATGCTTAATGGCATGCCGAGTTTTCATCTTGTCCGTGATGAGTTCCACTGCAGCGTTTCCATCAGAAGAGTGACAGGGATCAGACCTGGACAATGAAAGATCAGTCTAGCCACAGGGTGGAGCAGAGACTGGAGGGGTGGGATTGGAGCTGGAAGGATACTTGAGAGGATGTTGGCAGAAATTCAAGTTAGAAAAATTGAGAGCTGAGCAAAGGCAGAGGCTATGGACATAAAGAGAAAGGGAGTGAATTTGACAGTTACTTAGGGGCAGAAGAGAGACCCTGGTGATTAATGTGATATGTGGAATACAGCCCACCAGAAGACACCCTTTTATTCTCCCCAGATTTCATCCCCAGAAACCCCTAGACTGGGCCATTATGGATCACGTGTAGCAGTCTCTGCAGATTTTTGAAAGCCTGGAGCTGAGCTAGAATTCTTAAATCCCACCCTGTGCTGATTCCAGGTAAGGCACTGTCTAACAACGTCAAGCTCCTGAACCACTAAGAATTTACAGGTTTGGGCTTTACCAGGAACTCCTGGTCTATTTCCCATTTTCTCACCCACTCTGTCTGCCCTGTTAAGGAAAGTCAAGAAAGCAAGAACCACCAAGAAACTTAAAACATTGTTTACTTTTTACCTTCTACTGACCTACCTTAATTTAGCTTCTTCTCCCACTGTTGACATAGTTACTTCACAGATGCAGAGAGATAAGGGCTATCCTATTGCCAGGGAACCACCCCCCCCACCCCCGCCCCGACCTAGGGCCCAGTTCAAGGAAGCAAGTGCTATTGATGGCAGTTGTCCATTTGATAATAGGATTTATAGTAAAAGATTCGCTTCCTGGCATACTTCTTCAGAAGGTCTTGGCTTCCCAGGATGCTAAGGTCCAACTACTATAATCTATACATGCTTAGCCAAAACAGAAAGCTCTAGTCCTCCAGAACTCATTCTTTAAACCCAACCCCTTAGCCAATATCCTAATTGGGACTGACATCAGGCTTTCGTAAGCCACACAGGGCTGTCAACCAATGGAGGGAGTTTAACATCACTTAAGTTTCAGACCTTAACATCCACATTGCAGGCTGCTGCATACTGAGTGAAAAGAGGCGAGCTGGAGCCCCCACATGAAAAGGAACACAAAGAAAGCTGGACTGTCCTTTCAGTGTCACTGTGGACAGGAAAAACAAGTAGCCAAGTACATCAGTGAGGAAACTCCAACCCTAGTATACAAGGAGTGATGGTCTGGGTAAAGGTAGCAAGTATGGGTAGTGTAGCTGGCACAGGGCTTCTCCTTGATCTCTTGAGAATATCAGACTTTGTTTCAGGGGCTGACCCAGGATCTCTTCACCATTCAGGTGGGTCCCCAGTAAAAATCCAAGAGCAACTGTTAGAGCTCAGAGCTCTGCTGTATATGGTCTGTGGGAGACAACTGGCCCCGCAAATTACAGTTTGAGAAACACCTGAAGGGCATGCAGACTTTCGTAGGGATCCTTAACTTGGGACCTCCTTGAAATTGAATATGATTTTCTGTTTGTATGATGAGCATATGTGCACTTTATTTAGAGAGAAGGTCATTATCAGATTCTCTGTGACTTAAGAAAGAGACTGGATCTGTACAACCTTAACTCCATTTTCCAAAATGGTAGAATTAGTCACACTTCAAGTGTTCAATGTCCACATGTGGTAGTGATCACCATATCTGTGCAAAAACATTTCCTCACCACAGAAAGTTCTATTGGACAGTGCTGCCTTAAAGAAACGGTCCATGGGATAATAAGAAGGTAATATTACCTGATGAATAAGCCTAGGCTTTGAACTCAGACTCAGGGTGGAGTCCAGACTCTGCCACGATAAACCATATAACTGTGGATACGTTGTTTACCTTCTCCAAACCTCTTTTCATCACCTGGAAATCACGAAATTTATCTCCCAAGGCCATGGCAAAGACTAAAGGTGAAAACTGAAATAAGTGTGAAGTACAGTACCTGATTTGTAGCAAGCTCTCAAGGAATGGTAGCTACAATGGTCTTTCATAGTCTTCATGCTCCATAATACCTTATTGGGAATGCCCTCTGTTTTGGATACCCTAAGTTTTTGATTAATTACTGTGAATACCTATTTCTTAACTACTGCTTCCAGCCTGCCTTTCTAAAAGTTATTCCTAACAGATTTATGAGTCACAAATGAAAGAGGCTAAGATCTGTGGTATTATTGATACATATAAGGAAGGAGGCGAGAACGGCCACTTGTACCCAGGACTACGTGAGGTGCTTCATTAGTCGTTGAAATCAGTGCGACTTCCCTGGTGGTCCAATGGCTAAGACTCTGTGTTCCCAATGCAGGGAATGATCTGCATTGGGAACACAGATCCCAATAGGTCTGATCCCTAGTCAGGGAAATAGATCCCACATGCCACAATTAAAAGATCTTGCATGCTGCAACAAAGATCAAAGACCCCATGTGTCATGGCTAAGACCCGGAATGGTCAAATATTAATAAACAAAAATTTTTAAAAAATCATTAAGATCACCATATTTGCCACAGTGTTATATGTAATAATGAAAAACTGGAAATATTACACAGTAACAAAAACAAACAAACAAAAAAAACCCCATAATTGCATGTAACAATGTGATGAATCTTACAAGGACAACATGAAATGTAAAAAGCAAATCTCAAAAGAATACATGTGGTATAATTCTACCTAGAAAGAGGTCAAACTGGGGAAAATTCAATTGTGCTGCTTAAGGTGATAAACTGTAAGGAAGAACAAGGAACTGCCTACCATGGAAGTGGTCACCTCTGAGTGATGAGGCGAGGGATACTGAGGCAGCTTTGGCAATGTTTTGTTTCTTTTTTTTTTTTCCTCCCAGAGTGGTAGTTCCTTTATACTATTTGTTAAATTGTACCTTTATGCCCTAATTTTAATTCATAATTTAAAATATTTTAAAATAAAGACAAAAGGAAAATAAATATAAAACTACATTTTCAGTGTTATTTCAATTATACAGATGTCTGCAGGCATGGGAAAAATGATCAACAGTGCTCTTCTCTGGGCAGCAAAATGTAAAGAGATTTATGCTGTCTTCTTTATACATTTCGCATTTTTTAGATTTTTTATAATTAACGAGTATTACTTTTACATAAGAATAAAAGCAGAACTACCGACCGCACAATAAGAATAAAAGCAGAACTACCGACCGCCAGTTTTGCTCTTCAATTTGTATCTCTGCAGTGGTAGAGTCACTTTGAGGAAGAGAAAGGTCTCTGACATCTGCTAGAGAGAAACAGGAAGGGAGCAAGGGCCACACAACTGAAATCAATACAAAGCACCACCACAGGTCTGCTTATTCATGTTGACGATAGGCCTTCAGGGGGCTCAGCTGACGGAAACCAGAAAAGATACTACTGCCTGTCTTATCCCAGAACCCACACAACTCTGCCTATTCTCTCTCTTTCAAGGCCTTGGAAAATGAGCCAACAGCTGAGAAAGAAAAAAGAGACGTTATTACGATTTGATAATAACTACCACTTTAAAACTCATTATTGTCATAACAGGGCTTCCCTGGTAGTTCAAACGGTAAAGAATCTGCCTGCAATGTGGGAGACACAGGTAGGAACCCTGAGTCAGGAAGATCCCCTGGAGAAGGGAATGGTGTAATATTGTCTTAGGGGTGTTACATGCATTAATTCAATCCTAACATTTACAAGCATTCTATCAGGTGACTATATATTTTGTGCTGATATTCTAGGGTTGGGGAGGTGGAATGACTTGTCCAGATGTCTGACTCCAAACCAGCTGCTCTCACTCCACCATGATTTATCTTTACTCTTGTACATGTTGTAAAGAGCTTCCTCATCTTTTTCCCCCTACTCCTAGCCAAGATGAGCCAAGTGAAACGTTGGTTCCATTTCCCCAGGGAGTGACAGCTCATTTAATTACAACAACAAACTTGCCACCAGGAAGAAGGGACTATTTAAAGGTGTCAATTACACAGTGATTGTGGAATTCATAATGTGACAAATCCAGTGGCTGAACCTATGATTATCTGACAAAGAATATATAGTGGAAGAGGCCCTCTGCCTGCCAACAAAGAGAAGTCAGTCAGTCTGTCCCAGTGCTGCACTATGCGACTTCTCTCCTGGATCTCCCTTCTCCACGAAAGGGAGCAGCTGTCTGTCAGACGGTTTCTGAATTAAATTCCTGGAAACTATACAGGCTATTTTTCATGTCTGACTCAAGGCTTGGGAAATCTGGTGTGTTCCTTTATATAATTCAGCCTTTGACCTGAAGAGTTCCCTTTAGCGATCTGCATTTTCTCACCTGTACAATCATCTCTTCCTCCATATCCACAGGTGAACTGGTTCCAGGACTCTCACTGAAGTCATGCTCTAGTCCGTTATAGAGAATGGTGTAGTCTCTGCTTATAACCTATACACATCCTCCTGTGTACTTTAAATAATCTCAAGTTTACTTGTAATAGAATGCAAATGCTATGTAAGTAGCTGTAAATACACTGTAAATGCTATAAAAATAGTTGCCTGTGCCTGGCAAATTTAAGTTTTACTACGTGCTATGTAGAACTTCCTGGCAAAAAAAAAATTTTCTGCACATTTTTAACCAAGGTTGTTTGACACCTCAGATGCAGAAGCTAAGGACAAGGTGAGCTGACTGTACTTCAGTTCAGTTCAGTCACTCAGTCATGTCCAACTCTTTGCAACCCCATGAATTGCAGCACGCCAGGCCTCCCTGTCCATCACCAACTCCCGGAGTTCACTGAAACTCACGCCCATTGAGTCGGTGATGCCATCCAGCCATCTCATCCTCTGTTGTCCCCTTCTTCTCCTCCCTCCAATCCCTCCCAGCATCAGGGTCTTTTCCAATGAGTCAACTCTTCGCATGAGGTGGCCAAAGTACTGGAGTTTCAGCTTCAGCATCAGTACCCCCAATGAACACCCAGGACTGATCTCCTTTAGGATGGACTGGTTGGATCTCCTTGCAGTCCAAGGGACTCTCATGAGTCTTCTCCAACACCACAGTTCAAGAGTATCAATTCTTCGGTGCTCAGCCTTCTTCACAGTCCAACTCTCACATCCATACATGACTACTGGAAAAACCATAGCCTTGACTAGACAGACCTTTGTTGGCAAAGTAATGTCTCTGCTTTTCAATATGTTATGTAGGTTGGTCATAACTTTCCTTCCAAGGAGTAAGCATCTTTTAATTTCATGGCTGCAATTATCATCTGCAGTGATTTTGGAGCCCAGAAAAATAGAGTTTGACACTGTTTCCACTGTTTCCCCATCTATTTCCCATGAAGTGATGGGACCAGATGCCATGATCTTCATTTTCTCAATGTTGAGCTTTAAGCCAACTTTTCACTCTCCTCTTTCACTTTCATCAAGAGGCTTTTTAGTTCCTCTTCACTTTCTGCCATAAGGCTGGTGTCATCTGCATATGTGAGTTATTGATATTTCTCCTGGAAATCTTGATTCCAGCTTGTGCTTCTTCCAGCCCAGCGTTTCTCATGATGTACTCTGCATATAAGTTAAATAAGCAGGGTGACAATATACAGCCTTGACCAACTCCTTTTCCTATTTGGAACCAGTCTGTTGTTTCATGTCCACTTCTAACTGTTGCTTCCTGACCTGCAAACAGGTTTCTCAAGAGGCAAGTCAGGTGGTCTGGTATTCCCATCTCTTGAAGAATTCTCCACAGTTTATTGTGATCCACACAGTCAAAGACTTTGGCCTAGTCAATAAAGCAGAAATAGATGTTTTTCTGGAACTCTCTTTCTTTTTCGATGATCCAGCGAATGTTGGCAATTTGATCTCTGGTTCCTCTGCCTTTTCTAAAACCAGCTTAAACATCTGGAAGTTCACGGTTCACGAATTGCTGAAGCCTGGCTTGGAGAATTTTGAACATTACTTTACTACCATGTGAGATGAGTGCAATTGTGCGGTAGTTTGAGCATTCTTTGGCATTGACTTTCTTTGGGATTGGAATGGAAACTGATCTTTTCCAGTCCTGTGGCCACTGCTGAGTTTTCCAAATTTGCTGGCATATTGAGTGCAGCACTTTCACAGCATCATCTTTCAGGATTTGAAATAGCTCAACTGGAATTCCATCACCTCCACTAGCTTTGTTCATAGTGATGCTTTCTAAGGCCCACTTGACTTCACATTCCAGGATGTCTGGCTCTAGGTGAGTGATCACACCATCGTGATTATCTTGGTCATGAAGATCTTTTTTGTACAGTTCTTCTGTGTATTCTTGCCACCTCTTCTTAATATCTTCTGCTTCTGTTAGGTCCATACCATTTCTGTCCTTTATCGAGCCCATCTGTGCATGAAATGTTCCCTTGGTATCTCTAATTTTCCTGAAGACATCTCTAGTCTTTTTCATTCTGTTGTTTTCCTCTATTTCTTTGCACTGATCGCTGAGGAAGGCTTTCTTATCTCTCCGTGCTATTCTTTGGAACTCTGCATTCAGGTGCTTATATCTTTCCTTTTTTCCTTTGCTTTTCGCTTCTTTTCTTTTCACAGCTATTTGTAAGGCCTCCCCAAACAGCCATTTTGCTGTTTTGCATTTCTTTTCCATGGGGATGGTCTTGATCCCTGTCTCCTGTACAATGTCATGAACCTCCATCCATAGTTCATCAGGCACTCTATCTATCAGATCTAAGCCCTTAAATTTATTTCTCACTTCCACTGTATAATCATAAGGGATTTGATTTAGGTCATACCTGAATGGTCTAGTGGTTTTCCCTACTTTCTTCAGTTTAAGTCTGAATTTGGCAATAAGGAGTTCATGATTTGAGCCACAGTCAGCTCCCAGTCTTATTTTTGCTGACTGTATAGAGCTTCTCCATCTTTGGCTGCAAAGAATATAATCAATCTGATTTCAGTGTTGACCATCTGGTGATGTCCATGTGTAGAGTCTTCTCTTGTGTTGTTGGAAGAGGGTGTTTGCCATGACCAATGTGTTCTCTTGGCAAAACTTTATTAGCCTTTGCCCTGCTTCATACTGTTCTTAGTGTCTGTGATTAGATAATAGGCCATCATGACAAGCCCGTAATTTCCTGAGGCATTTTTTATTTAGTTATTTTGGGATATTTTATAATTTACTTTCTCTTTAGAATATTTTGTAAATGGCAACTAAAACCCATTTTTAACAAACACCTATAAACAACCCAGTGTTAAAAATAAGGAAGCAAAAAAAAATATTGCCCAAACTCTGAGGTCACTGACACTGTTTTTGGAGAGAAGTCTAACAACCACTGAACGCACTCCACCTCCCAGCCCCTTTCAGACAGAAAAGTCTGTGGTTCCTACGCACTGTGGTGGGGGAAGGTAGTGGTCATTTTTAAGAATAACTTTTATTCAATTTACTTAGTATATTGAATTATTTGTAATTAACTAATTAAAATTAATTCATATTAATTTATTTAATAATTTGGGCAACTGAGTTTTCCACGTTTAAGTTAACTGAATAAAAATATTCAGCTAAACTGAGTCACTTTGCTGTATAGATCAGCACAACACTGTAAATCCAACTATACTTCAATTAAAAATTTTTTTTCAATTTGCCTATTGCTTTATACTCACAACAATCATGTAAATTAGTTCAGAGTAGTTGCATGATTTGCCCAAGTACACACAGCTAGTTAGAAGCTATAATCTTTTACAATAACTTTTTTTTCCCTTAAGGGGGAAATTTCCCATACCCCAACTAAAGGCCAATACATCTACATCCTCCCATAGAATGAGTTACTACATCTAGGCAGGACATCTAGTTATTACCTCGCACAAGAAGGGTGAAGATGTTGAAAAAAACATAGAGGCCAAAAAAAAAAAAAACTTATCTCCCTAAATACTGTGGGGTGAGCAGGAAGGTACAACCCAGAAATACTTTCTAGGTTTTCTCTCCTCTTTTTGCAACAGAGATTAAGAGTAAGGTATCACATTGGGTTATTTTGGCTGTCATTGTCCTGTGACTTCCCTATCAACCTCAAGTACTTCTGGAGTCCCTTTCCTTTCTCCACTTTGCCCTAAGAGAGTTAACCCTTCCACTGCCTTCAAGGAATTTAGCATCCAGCATCACCTTCCAGTTGTGGGAGAGAATACTTCCTCCTTTGCTTCTCCAGGCCCAGCCCATTCAAGCAGCGTCTCCCCACCCCCTCGAGTCTCTTAGAGTTAAAGCTGCTGGGATCACATCTCCCTGGCAGCCAGTGCTTTCTTAACCCGGTCTTGGAAGGTAGCTGATTTCTGGCCAGAGGAAGAAGACAGTGAAATGTGCTCTGAGTAGGGATGGTTATGCAAGATTCAAGGAGGAGAAGGAAGCTGAGAGGGGAGCTGGTGAGTCAGAGGAAAAAAGCTGTACAGCTTAGCTGGCAGAGCCTTCAGAGTGGTGGAGAAGCCCAAGCTGTTGACAAGGTAAGGAGAGAATTTCCCGTGTACACCTCCAGAGCAGGGCCATTATTCCCAGGTCCTTGGAGCAGAGTTTCAGATAACATGGGACAACTAAGCTGGGCATTTCTTTGTGAATGGCAGAGAGGTGTTGGAGAGGGGATGGATCAGAATCACCTGGATAATATTCCCCAAAAGCACAAGTTGCCTGCCAGCAGCTCTCCTAACCCCACGCACCCCCATCCGTAAGAAAGAGCCTAGAAAGTGAGTGGGGCTATTCTGATGTATACTTTATAGCTGGTTCATCTTACTTATTCCGATGCTGGCTTCTGTGTTTCCTGTAGCTTTTCCTCTGCTCAGGTGCTGGGAAGTGAGGACCAGAGGTGCTAAGAGCTACAGATTTTCTCTAGCTCAGCTGACATTTAGTGTGATAACTGAATTCTCAGATCTGAGACCCAAAATATCCAGGTCTAATCAGGCGGGGCTGTTTTTATCATTGAGAATTAAAGTTCACTTATTCTGAAACACGGAGGTGTGGCTCATCACTGTTCTATGTGATGTATTTAATTGGACTGTTGTCATTACTGTGACTAGAAGGGCTTTCAAAGTTGTGGAGCTCCATTCCGATGTAAAATAAGATTAAATTATGAGGCCAGTGAGTCAGCCAAGGTAGAAGAGACTTCTGTCTTGTAAGGCTGTGGACAAGTCTGGAACTTCTAACTGTGAGTAAAATACCTTTAAAAAAATTATTTGAGTCTTCAGGCTACTCTCTAGTTGTGCTTGGGCTTCTCATTGGGGTGGCTTCTCTTGTGGCAGAGCACAGGCTCTAGGGGCACGGGCCTCAGCAGTTGTGGCACAGGGCCTCATCAGTCACGGCTCATGGGCTCTACAGCACAGGTTCAGTAATTGCAGCACCCTGGTTTAGTTGCTCTAATGCCTATGGGATCTTCCCAGATCAGGGGATCCAACCCGTGTCTCCTGCATTGGCGGGTGGATTTTCTACCACTGGGCCATCAAGGAAGCCCCATGTGGAACATTTTTAAAGTCTTTATTACATGTGTTACAACACTGCTTCTGTGTTACATTTTGGTTTTCTGGCCACAAGGCCTATTGGATCTTAGCTGCCCAACCAGCGATCGAACCTGACCCCCTGCCTAGGAAGGCAAAGTCTTTACCACAGGACTGCCAAGGAAGTCCCAATATAGTGTTTTTTCTTTTATTTATTTATTTTTGGTTGCGCTGGGTCTTTGTTGCTGCACTTGGGCTTTCTCTACTTGCGGAAGTGGGGGCTACTCTTTGTTGTGGTACTCAGGCTTTCTCATTGTGGGGGCTTCTTTTGTCGCAGAGCACAGGCTCTAGGCATGCTGGCTTCAGTAGTTGAGGCACACAGGCTCAGCAGTTGGAGCTGTCGGGCTCTAGAGCTTGGGTTCAGTAGTTGAGTCACACAAGCTTAGTTGCTCTGCAGCATGTGGAATCTTCCCAGATCAGGGGTCAAACCCATGTCCTGTGAATTGGCAGGCTGATTCTCATCCACTGCACCACCAGGGAAGACCCCAGTATGTTTTTAAATTATGTTTCTTGGAAGGAGATGACAGGTTGTGCTGTGAGTGTTTTTTTCCTTCTATTTTCTTCTTTTACTAATGGACCCAGAGAAGTTTTGTGAGTAGTCTATTGCCCCTCAATGGGGCTTTAATTTCTTATTAATAAATATATATTTTTAGTGATGCTCATGGTTTTTACCCCCTTAGTTCTAAATAATACATGCTCTGTATAGAACTTAATTTTTTAGAGTTAGGTTCACTGTGCCATATTGCTTCTAAACTATGGTTCTGACTTAATATCTTGCTCCATGCAGTTGAGATAGTATTGGTTTTGTGCTCAATACTCAGTAAAATCATCTAAATTTTAGTAACTAATATGGGTTTGATCCCTGGGTCAGGAAGATCCTCTGGAGGAGGAAATGACAACCCACTTCAGTATTCTTGCCTAGAGAATCCCATGGACAGTGGAGCCTGGCTGGCTACAGTCCATGGGGTCGCAAAGAGTGGACATAACTGAAGTGACTTAGTATGTATGCACACATGCCACTTCTCACACTCATTTATTTAGTCATTTGTTCAACAAGTACTTAATGAGCCCTAATCAGTTGTGTGTTTTATGTGCCTGTAAACAAGATAAGATATAGCGTTCACCTTTAAGTAATAGCAGCCCAGTGGAGATATTCATCCTCCACTGTACTACAGGGGCTTCCCCTGTTGCTCAGCTGGTAAAGAATCTGCCTGCAATGTGGGAGACCTAAGTTCAATCTCTAGGTTAGGAAGATCCCCTGGAGGAAGAAAAGGCTATCCACTCCAGTATTCTGGCCTGGAGAATTCCATGGACTCTATAGTCCATGGGGTCGCAAAGAGTCGGACACGACTGAGCAACTGTCACTTCACTTAACTGTACTACAGAGAGAGAGATGGATGGGAATGGAAAGTTCGGGAGAAAACTAAATCTTGGGAGGAAATAAGATACCTTTCAGGGAGAAAGCTGAGAGGTGGGCAGAATCTTGAGGAAAGAGTGGTTGTCTTGCAAATGTCTCAGAGCTTGTAAACAATGGGGCAGGGACTTCCCTGGTGGCTCAGTGGTAAAGAATCCACCTGCCAATGCTGGAGACACAGGGTTCCATCCCTCGTCTGGGAAGATCCCACTTGCTGTGGAGCAACTAAGTCCATGTGCCAAAACTACTAAGCCAGTACTCTAAAATCTGGGAGCCATAACTACTGAAGCCCAGCAGCCCTAGAGCCCATGCTCCGCAACAAGAGAAGCCACCACAATAAGAAACCTGTGCGCCACAACTAGAGAGTAGCCTCTACTCACTGCAAGTAGAGAAAAGCCCTCGCAGCAACGAAGACCCAGCACAGCCAAAAAAAAATTAAATTATTAAAAATAAATAACAGGGCAAGTTGTAAGAACTGGAAGTCAAATTCAGAACCTAAGGTGTCAGAAAGGGAAGGGAGTGACAGAAGATCTAAGATTGGATTATGTAGGGCCCCCGGACATGAGAATTGGGGATTTAATCCTATATGTGTCAGAAAGCTACTGAAGGACTTTAAGGAAGGGAATGACAGGCTTGTGCTTTAAAAAGATAGATTCTGACAGCAGTGAATGAGGTGGAGAGCTGAGGGAGAGAACTGAGAGACAGAAGTGAGAGGCTACTTACTAAAGAAGCCAGGCTAGAGATGAGCAGACTCATTTTGATAACAGAGAGGGCAGAGTTCAAGCATGCATCAAATAGCCAGAAAAGAACACTCAGGAAGGTGCACTAGGGACCTCTCATAAATGCTTCCCAACCTCAAGGAGAGTCTACAGAGGAGGTAGTGTAGGACAGCTGAGGAGAGGTGATGGTTAGATGAGAGGAGATTGCCATGAAAAGCCTTCAGTTTCCTGTTCTTTCTGGGCCGCCTCTACACTGATTCCAGTGACTGCAGAGATGATCTTTCCCTGAGATACACCCTCAAGGGTCTCTGGCTGAGCTCATCAGCCCCATCATGGGTTGCTTAGATCCAGGTTGTATCCAGATCTCAGTGACAAGAGATGGGATTCACTTTACAAAAGCACACTTTCCTGCTGGCCAGGGAAAGTGCTCATGGAAAGAAAAAACAGAGAAAGTGAGAGGGTTCCCTTGACAGTCCCTGAAAACTGTGGCCAATTAAAGCCTGAGGACAACCAAGGACGAGTCTGAAGGCCAGGCACCAGCTCTGGGTGAGAATGGGCATGAGGTCAGGAGCCACAGGCAGGAAAGGAGCGCTCAGAGCATGAAGCCCACTCTGGACCCTGAGCTGGCCCAAAGCCACATGGGGGCAGGAGGTGGACTTTTGAAAGGTCCATGTTACCAGTCCCTAGGAAATGTTATCTTTTTCCTGAGCTGATTATAGGCCCTGCCTATAAAATTCTATCCTTGTATTTCTACATAGGTCAAGTTCTTTCCTTTCTCTTTTGCTCCATTAATTCCTATATTTGTTCTAAACTTTTCCTCATACTCAAATTGTCTTTGGGAGAAGGTCAGTTCCTCAATACTTGGCTCAATTCTTGAGTCATTATCAAACATGGCTTAGTTTCTAATCATTTCCTCTTGGGCTCAAGTTCAAAAGAACTAGGTCCTGTTCTTAGCTGGTCCTGCTGTAACCTTCAGGGCCAAGACAGGAATTACTATTCATTGATATGTTCCTGGCATATAACAATGTGCTTTTTTTGGCACATGGGAGAGATGATCCTCACTGGATCTGCTGGCACATGTGGAGGAAATGTATTGTTGTCATGAATGGAAGAGAAAAGTTTCTGGGCCACTGCCACTTAAGGTTTGGTTGAGGTCATCACACACTTCCCAGAAGGTTCAGGGGACTTCCAAGGGAAGCCCATGGGCTGGCAAAGCATGTTCTACCTCTTCAGGAAGCAAGCCATAAACTCCAAGAGGCACATCTGTGGCTGTCCAACTCCTCCTCTAAAATCTGCTCCCTAAAATCTCTGGAGCTCTAGACACAGACAGTGGTTTATGACCAGTATGAAGCCTAACTGGACAACAGATACCAAAGGTACACATACCCATACTCTCTGACTCAGCAATTCCACTTCTTGGGAGTTAGCTTACATGCTTGGATAATGATGTGTGAACATAAAGGTCATTACTGAAAGCTCTGAAATGGCCAAAGACTGGAAAAACCCCAAAGTTCACCAATGAGGACACTGGTTAAATACTGATAAATTGTGGTACATCTGTACAATAAAATTCTATGTTGTGATAGCCTAAGATACCCCTCTGTTTGTTCTTCCACGGTCTTCCACTTCAGCATGATACCGCCCAAAAGAATGAAGCTCCTGCTGTTCCTGGCTTCCCAGATGGCCATCTTCATTCTGTTCATCCTTGTGTACTCCCATGATGACAACTCCCTGCAGGTGAAGGAGGAACCCAAGTCCCCGCACACTCATGTGCTGGTCCTGTCTTCATGGCGCTCTGGCTCCTCTTTTGTAGGGCAGCTTTTTGGACAGCACCCAGATGTCTTTTACCTGATGGAGCCCGCCTGGCACGTGTGGATGACCTTCACACAAAGCACAGCCCAGAGGCTGCATATGGCTGTGCGGGACCTCATTCGGGCCGTCTTTCTGTGTGACATGAGTGTCTTTGATGCCTACATGAATCCTGGCCCCCGGAAACAGTCCAGCCTATTCCAGTGGGATGGCAGCCGGGCCCTGTGTTCCCCACCTGCCTGCAACCTCTTCCCGCGAGATAAGATCATACCCCAGGCCCACTGCAGGATTCTGTGCCACCAGCAGCCCTTCGAGGTGGTGGAGGAGGCCTGCCGCACCTACAGCCACGTGGTGCTCAAGGAGGTGCGCTTCTTCAACCTGCAGGTGCTCTACCCTCTGCTGAGAGACCCTTCCCTCAACCTGCACATTGTGCACCTGGTCCGGGACCCCCGCGCAGTGTTCCGGTCCCGAGAACACACCACGAATGAACTTAAGATTGATAGCTACATTGTGATGGGGCAGCATTGGCAGAAACTCAAGGAGGAGGATCAACCTTACTATGCGATGCAAGTCATCTGCCAAAGCCAGCTGGAGATCTTCAAAGCTGTACAGTCCTTGCCCAAAGCCCTAAGGCAGCGCTACCTGCTCGTGCGCTATGAGGACTTGGTCCGGGACCCCCTGGGCCAAACTGCCCGAATGTATGAATACGTAGGGCTGAAATTCTTGCCCCGGCTCCAGACTTGGGTACATAATATCACTCGAGGCAAGGGCATGGGTAAGCACGCCTTCCACACAAATGCCAGGAATGCGCTCAATGTCTCTCAGGCCTGGCGCTGGTCCCTGCCTTATAAAAAGGTTTTTCGACTTCAGAAAGTCTGCAGGAATACCATGAACCTGCTGGGCTACCACCTTGTCACATCAGACCAAGAGCAGAAAAATCTGTCGCTGGATCTTCTGTCTACCTGGAGCCCCTATGAGCTGGTCTACCAAGAGGATTAAGGAGGCTCCTTCTCCACCCAGCACCAGCTTCAGCCACGTTAATTGAAGGCTATTTCTGAGCTTTGACAGTATGTGTCAGTGTACGCGTGAGAACGGGTTTGCCCACACATGTTCAAATCGAGAGATCTCTGTGTCTCTGCTCATTTCTGGAAAAGAGACTTGGGAACCTTATGTGAGAAGCACATACCAACCAACAAAACAGAAGTGATGCCTTTCTTCTCTTTTTGGCCTTCCTACCTGTGTATACCTCAGAGATTCTGTGGCCTGGGTCCTACATAGTACAAGCAGTATCACTGGAGAAAATCCATAAACTCCTCTGTCCACATCTTGCCCAATGGGAAAGGACAGAAACAGGAAAAAAACAGGGAAATGGGTCTTCTGCCAAAGAGCCCACCAACATATTCAATAGACATGTTAACTCTGAGCACTCAGAGCTCCCAGTGGATTAAAAAGAGAGCAGGGATCAGGGTTGGATGCTTATCTGTGAGTCTGGCCACAACTGTCAATTTACACAAATACAGAAGAAAACCTCTGCACAACACAGCAAGCTTTTAAGTTCATGGGGTGGCTGGACCCAATTTGGACATCAGTTCCCCTCAGTGTTTTCCTATTTTAAGCTGTGAAATTGCCGTCTGTTAACACTAAAATTTCAAAATAAGATTCTGTTTGGAGTGTACCTTTTTATGCTTTCTAATTAGTTAGTAGTAAATGTTCATTCTTATGGGATCTTAGCTAACAGCTTAATCATCTTTATAGATTTCTTTTACTGAAATATTTTATTTTTAAAATTAAAAAAAATTTTTTACTATAATATAGTTGATTTACAATGTATTAATTTCAGGTATACAGCACAGTGATTTAGTTTTATATATATTTATATATATATATACTTATATTTATAGATTCTTAATAAATACTTTTGTTATTATCTATCACCCACACATAGAACAAAATTGTTAAGACAGTGTTTGGTTCAGACGATGGACTAAGTCTAACTTGGTCAATACTGACCTATACACTGCCCTCTCAAGAACTTGTAGAAAGTAGACAACCACAGCTAAGCCCACTCTCATGTGAGATGTAAGCTGTAATAATACAGGATGCATCACTCTAGGTTCTGCTGCTGCTGCGGCTGCTAAGTCGCTTCAGTCGTGTCCGACTCTGGGCAACCCCACAGATGGCAGCCCACCAGGCTCCCCCGTCCCTGGGAGTCTCCAGGCAAGAACACTGGAGTGGGTTGCCATTTCCTTCTCCAATGCATGAAAGTGAAAAGTGAAAGTGAAGTCGCTCAGTCGTGTCCGACCCTCAGCAACTCCATGGACTGCAGCCCACCAGGCTCCTCCGTCCATGGGATTTTCCAGGCAAGAGTACTGGAGTGGGATGCCATTGCCTTCTCCAACTCTAGGTTCTACAGTTCTTTTAATCTCATACCTCAGCCAGAGGACCTCAGTTATAATATAATTGGTGCCATTCAGCTCTTCCTGGTCACCTCCCCTAACAAGAAAGGTTGTTTCCTTCAGTCTTTGCAGGACTCCTCACATCTAGTTGTGTATCAGAATCACCTGTTAAAGATGTGTTTTGTCATGTCCGACTTCAGATCTGCTGAAGAAGCTGGGATTCTGTATGTTTATCACATGACTCTGTAACTCTTCCACAGCCGGTCTGACAGTGGTACCCCCTGCCCTGGGCAGCACTACTCTTTGCCTTCTTGCTCCAAGACAGATGACTTCTCCAGTGCCTGCAGAATATCTAAGCACTTACTCACAACACAGGTGCTATCCCTAGGTTGGAAGGAATAGGAAGAAGGTCCCTGTGTGTCTGAAACTCTGTGTCTGAGTCCTGACTCTATAAACATTTCTCTTTGTTCACATCTGAGAGGTACCATCATTTCACCGTTCCTTTTGTTCCCAGGCCCACTCTTGGCATGGTCCTCACTTCATGAAGCTCCCTCCACATCATATGGGAATTTTCCCACTCCATTTTGCTCCTGGGTTGTGCCACCCCTGAGATGCTTGAGTAGATAGTTACCTTTGCCATCTGGGTCTTTGAAGTTAATTTATATGGGTTTTAAATGAGTGAATTTATTCTAATATCTAAACCCATGCCACTCTAGACCTTCCTCAAGAGCCTGGAATCTCTCAGGCATGTGCTTCTTGCCACTATAAACCTTTCAAAACTATAAAAATTTCCCCAACGTTGAAAATAAGGTCACGGCAGTAGGTGATGGTGGAAACAGAGTGAAGACGGTCAGTGAGAGAAAGAGATAGTGATAGACGACCATCTCTGATTTTCCCTCTGAAATTCCAGCCTCTACCTCTGTCTTAAAGTTAGCAACTTCCTTAGGAACCATTTCTATGGAATGCCAGAGTACAGAGAAGTTTGCTTTTCCATCTCCAAAAGAGTCACCCCATCCCCAGACAAGGACAGAGTGAAATCTCAGGATCTTATTTAAAATTAAGATCTACTTTAAAATAGTTTTAAATTTCCTATATTCCGAGTCCTGATGTCAGATGAGGTCCATCTTCTTGAAGGACAGTCTTATACATGACCCTATATAGCAGAGGTCCCCAACCTCCAGGCCACAGACTGGTATATCCTATCAGATATCCTATCAGATCAGCAGTAGCACTTGATTAGAAATAAAGAGCACAATAAATGTAATGCACTTGACTCATCCCCAAACCATGCACCCCCACCCCGGTCCATGAAATTGGTGCCAAAATCCCTGGTGCCAAAAAGGTTGAGGACCACTGCTATATAGGAGCCACTGGTAGCTGTTTAGATTTAAATAAGTTAAAATTAAAATGAAATTCAGTTCCTCAGTTGCATTAGCCATGTTTCAAGTACTTAACAGCAACATGTGGTTAATGGCTACTGTACTGGACACCACAGATATAGGTAATTTCCATCACTGTAAAAGTTCTATCAGATAGCTCTGGTCTAAATTAATTTCTATTTGTTTGCAGTATCATATTCTTAACCTCAAACCACAACCCCCCCCAAAAAAGTTTGGAGAATATAATATTGTAATGGCATTCTTATGTAAGAATGTGTAGTATAAAATCCTGCTATATTACCTCTGAAACTGTGACCCAGTGCTGAGCAATATTTAGAGAGCAATGGAATGTCTCCTACTGAAGTGTTCAGGAAGCTGGCACTGAAGTTCAGGGGTACCAGGGGCAGTACAATCAATTATGGGACATGCGGAATTTGGGAAGCTGAGAACCCATGACGAGTACAGAGGACTGTGTTCTGCAGAACAGCCTTACTACTCTGGAGGCATCTGTTCCAGCCCTCCACCTCCGCCAAACAGGGAGGTATTTGTTTGCTTGCCAAGCCTATTTGAGCTGCACAGGATCCAAGGATGAGTTTGAACACAGATGAGGGTTGAATGTGAGCTAAATTTCTTAGGGCTAGTAATCAGGCTTGGGGAATGAGCTATTTCATGTCTAGAGAAACATAATGGCCTGAAATGGCTAATTGCAGGAAAGTGATTGATGATTTTTATAAAAAGACATACTGGGTAAGTGCCCTAAGCCCACCAATTTGGGGAGAGAAAGGAGCCCCAAAATTTTAAATATGTGTTTGGAGGGTGAGAAAAGGTTAGCTTGGAAACAAAGTGGTGTTGACCGTGTTTCTCTGTGGCTACATTTTCTATATAATGAGAGCAATTGCTAAGTTTTTAAATTACTTTTAATTAAAATTATATTCTTTTCAGCTTGTGAATAGTAGTTATAGGGAGAAATGAGAAGGTAGAATCAGATTTTTGTGCAAAATCTGTCACTAAATAGTATATAACATCTTTCTTAAAAGAATAGCTTATAATTTTTCTATGTAAATATAAAGCAAAACATAAGTTAATTTCTCTGAGTATGCATATTATAACGACTCTATTGAATTACTTTCACAGACTAGCAAAGCTAAATTAAAAATAAACATATGTAAGTGACATAGGCCACCAGTATACGTCTGGTCAGTATTAGTGGGGGATCCCCAATACCCTGGCATTTCTATTGAGGGCTAGGCCCCTCTCCTGCATAAATATTCCTGTTCATTCAGAGAAAGACTATTTTCTAAAAGCAGTACTGAGGAAAAAGTAAGGACAGATAATCAAAGCAAGGATATTGAATATAGGATTAAGTTAAAGGATTTCTTCATTCATCTCATACATTTGATGGGCATGCCAAGGAATGTTCAAGGTGCTGTGGATATAGCAGCCAACATCATAGGCAAAGCCCCTCCTTTCATGAAGCTTCTATTTCGGTCTGTTGGGGAGTGGAGGAATAAACAATAAATACATGTCAGATGGTGATAAGTACTGTGGGGAAGAATAAAGCTGGGTAAGTGTTTGGGAGGTGAGGGAGAGTAATGTTTTAAAGAGGGCAATAAGGAATATCTTTGCTGAGAAAGTGGTATTTGAGCAGAGGCATTTGTGAAGCAGAGATCTGGGACAAAGTGCCCCAGTAAATGCCAATGTCAATATGGACAGGATCCATCAGGGTCCAGTGAGAACCTGTTATATGCTTGGTAGTATGCTGAGTGTTGTGGAGGATAAATAAGTACAGATGTTACAGAAAGAACAGTATGACCAAGAGGTTATGTGCTCATAAACATGTGGGCTCTAGAACTGGGTTGTCTGGGTGACTCTGCTGTTACCAGTTGGGTGACCTCAGCAAGTCTCTCAACATCTTATGTCTCAGTTCCCTTAACTGTAGGGTGGGTATAATAATAGCAGTACTGACTCCTTGGAGTTGCCAGGATAGCTAATGAGTTGATATACAGAACCTGTTTAGAAAGCATCTGGTGCTCATTACTGCAAGCTGTGAATATCTTGGTAACAACACTGGTCTCAGCTCTCAAGGATTGTCTTTCAACATTTCTGGTAACATCCTTATTAAGGTGAAGTTTAACAGCAGATCAAAAACCCTTTATTTAAGGCATTTCTTATCATGATACCATTAGGAAATTGATAATTTTCTGACATTCTAGTTTTTCAATATCAGTAGTTCTCAACCAGAGGTGACTCTGCCTCACAAGGGACATGTGGCAACATCCAGAGACATTTCTGGTTGTCACACTTTGCAGAGGGGGCATTTCTGGCACCTAGTGGGGAAGGGCCTGAAATACTGCTAAACCTACAATGTACAGGAAAGCCCTCCCTTAACTAATACATGATTAACACATGAAGGACAAAGAGCTGAAGATTCAAATAAATTTCTCTTCCACCTTCATTCAATTACATTCAGTCTCACTCAAATGGGACACCAGCAGGCCAAGTGTTATGACTGCAGTGATGTTATAACCTGGGCTCATTTGAGACCCAGTCAAGTGATCTCAAAGGGAGAAGTGGTAGACACATTACAACAACAAGAATAGCACCATAGAAGTCTGACATGAGGAAGTGACCGCAGCCAGGCTTCCAGAGACCAGCCAGTCATTCACGGGCCAATCTATGCCTTAACTGATCTTCACTCATGTCGACCCTAATTCAGTTAGCTGTGGCTTGAAGAGGAGAGTTTAAAGGCACAAAACAAGGTCACACAGGGCCTTGGGCAAGACGGGCAGATGAATGAAGCCAGACACAGACTCTGTGCTAGACAAATGAATTGTCTAACGTTTATGGGAACAAAAGACACACTGACAGTTGTCAAAAAGTTCCATAGGCACCACGGAATTTAAACCACAATACCTCATCACTACCACCATCACCACCCCTAACCAACAAGCCTTCTGAGATGTTTTTCCCCCTAATTGCCACCCCCACCATGAAATGTTAATACCACTAACACATGGTGTGTCTATTTTTTTATGGTGGCCCTTTGGAGGGTCCAAAGCACCGTAATATTTACTCATTTTTCTGCCTCCCCCTAAACCACTTTTTGCTGCTGCTAAGTCGCTTCAGTCGTGTCCAGCTCTGGATCCGATCCAGCGATCCCATAGACGGCAGCCCACCAGGCTCCCCCGTCCCTGGGATTCTCCAGGCAAGAACACTGGAGTGGGTTGCCATTTCCTTCTCCAATGCATGAAAGTGAAAACTGAAAGTGAAGTCGCTCAGTCGTGTCCGACTCTTAGCAACCTCATGGACTGCAGCCTACCAGGCTGCTCCATCCATGGGATTTTCCAGGCAAGAATACTGGAGTGGGGTGCCATTGCCTTCTCCAAAACCACTTTTTACACCAATGGTAATTTTGATCTTCACTGAGAATGCATGCTTTAGACCACTGTCCCAATATTTTTAAAGCTCCATTCCATGTAGCTCCTCTCTTTATTTCCTCATCATATCTTTTCATTTGTCATCTCCCCAAACTATGTTCCTTGTGCTCACCAATGATAGCTGTACCTTGCTCAATAATGACTGAATATGGTTTTGAAAAATAACACATATAAGAACAATTTGTAAACTGTAAAGACCATGAAAATTTTGGTTAGCAGTAGTAGTAAAATAATAATACAAGTAATTCTGACTGTTGTCCTCCCTGCCAGCCCTAATCCTAATCATTTGGGGATGGTCCGGCTTTCCTTACCAGTTCTCACATCGACTTCTTATGGTCCTGGAAGAACAATAAGGAAGCCAGTTTACGGTCTGTTTGTTTTTTAAGTTTATAACAAGAGTTGGTAACAAATGGAATAGGCACATGAAATAGGTTCATAAAGAATGAGGAGCGTTTCAGAAAATAGTAGCTATTGCTCTACCCTAAATCAATGTGAATCTAAATGGCTAACTGCAGATCATTTAAACATGTTGAATGAAAAGAAAAGTTCCTACCATTTTATATGGCAGTGAGGTGAATGACCCAACCTAAACCAAACTGTAAGACCTTAGCAGATGCAATACACACACACCACTCGAGATGCAAATAAGCTTGAAAAAGTTGACTACACTAAATTTAACTGAGTATTCAAATGTGAGACCCTCAGAGCTTCAAATATGTTAATATGCATATTAAGAAGGGATTGGAGTATACAGCAGTTCTCCCAAACTTCTTTGACCAAGGAAGTTTTCTCCTGTTAACATCTGTCAGGGGAATGTTTTGAGAAAGACCAGTTAGAGAAATGCTGAATTGTCTTCAGCCACCATAACTCTGGATGGCCCCAACACTCGGGCTTCAACTTGCCTCCTGCCAAGCCCAAGCAGGCAAAAGCTGAATGGAGAAAATCACAGGAGGGCAGCTTAGTTCACAAAGAATTAGAATCACCTCCATTAGTTTATGGTCACTTCAACACTCACTTGCAACCTTGCAACCCTTTTCCTCCTCTCCAGAAGAACTTCCCACAACCATCTTCTGACCACATGCCTTCCCCTCCTTCCCAAGAGAAAGGAAAACCATCAGATACCAATTTCTCAACCACTCTGTACAAATAACCAAACCCCCCTTAGCATTCTGTCTTCATTCTTATCTTGGGTTACAATATAGATGTTAGTCTATCTCCTGTTAAGACCATCATAGTTTTGTATTTCAGCCCCTTCTCACCTTTTTAAGAACTATATATTTTTATTATTCACTGCCTCTCTTCTGAACTCAGTTTCTCTTCAACTGAATCCTTCTCTCTGGCTTTTAACTTACTCAAGTCTCTACCATCTTGGAAAAACTCTCCCTCATTCCCACATCCTTAACCAAACACTGGCCCCTCTGTCAGCACCTTCACAGCCAAACTTCTCTAAAGAATTATCTGCATTCATTGACTTTATTTTCTTACCTTCTACTTCCTCCTCAACTCACTTCAATCTGGATTTTTCCTCCTTCTCTAAACAACTCTAACAACAAAAATTAAATTCCATTTTGCTCACTCAACCCTATGAACACTTTCCAATTTTCATTTGATTTGAACTCTCAGCAACAATTGACTTTATTGACTATTTCATCCCCTGGAGAAGGGAAAGGCTACCCACTCCAATATTCTGACCTGGGGAATTCCACGGGCTGAATAGTCCCTAGGGTCGCAAACAGCTGGACATGACTGAGGGACTTTCACTTTTACTTTGCTTGAAATCAGTCAGTTCAGTCATTCAGTCATGTCCAACTCTTTACAATCCCATGGACTGCAGCATGCCAGGCTTCCCTGTCCATCACCAACTCCGAGAGTTTGCTCAAACTCATGTCCATTGAGTCAGTGATGCCATCTAACCATCTCATCCTCTGTCATCCCCTTCTCCTCCTGCCTTCAATCTTTCCCAGCATCAGGGTCTTTCCCAATGAGTCAGTTCTTCTCATCAGGTGGCCAAAATATTGGAGCTTCAGTTTCAGCATCACTCCTTCCAATGAATATTCAGGACTAATTTCCTTTAGGATTGACTGGTTATATCTTCCTGAAGCCCAAGGGACTCTGAAGAGTCTTCTCCAACACCATAGTTCAAAAACATCAATTCTTTGGCGCTCAGCTTTCAACTCTCACATCCATACATGATTACTGGAAAAACCACAGCTTTGACTAGATGGACCTTTGTTGGCAAAGTAATGTCTCTGCTTTTTAGTATGCTGTCTAGGTTGGTCATAGCTTTTCTTCCAAGGAGCAAGCATCTTTTAATTTCATGGCTATACTTACCATCTGCAGTGATTTTGGAGCCCAAGAAAATAAAGTCTGTCACTGTTTCCATTGTTTCCCCATCTATTTGCCATGAAGTGACAGGACCCGATGCCATGTTTCTTGTTTTTTGAATGTTGAGTTTTAAGCTAGCATTTTCACTCTCCTCTTTTACTTTCATCAAGAGTCTCTTTAGCTCTTCTTAGCTTCTACCATAAGGATGGTGTCATCTACATATTTGAGGCTATTGATATTTCTCCCAGAAATCTTGATTCCAGCTTGTGCTTCATCCAGCCCAGCATCTCACATGATAAACTCAGCATATAAGTTAAATAACCAGGGTGACAATATACAGCCTTGACATACTCCTTTCCTGATTTGGAACCAGTCCATTGTTCCATGTCCGGTTCTAACTGTTGTTTCTTGACCTGCATATAGATTTCTTAGGAGGCAGGTAAGGTGGTCTGGTATTCCCATCTCTTGAAGAATTTTCCACAGTTTGTTGTGATCCACACAGTCAAAGGCTTTGGCACAGTCAATAAAGCAGAAAAAGTGAAAATCAAAGTCGTTCAGTTGTGTCTGACTCTTTGCGACCCCATGGACTATACAGTCCATGGAATTTTCCAGGCCAGAATACTGGAGTGGGTAGCTGTTCCCTTCTCCAAGGTATCTTCCCAACCCAGAAATCGAATCCAGGTCTCCCACATTGCAGGCAGATTCTTTACCAGTAAAGCAGAGGTAGATGTTTTTCTGGAATGCTCTTGCTTTTTCTATGATCCAGGGAATGTTGGTAATTTGATCTCTGGTTTCTTTGCCTTTTCTAAACCCAGCTTGACCTGGAAGTTCTCAGGTCATGTACTGTTGAAGCCTAGCTTGGAAAATTTTGAGCATCATTTTGCTAGCGTGTGAGATAACTGCAATTGTGTGGTAGTTTGAACATTCTTTGGCATTGCCTTTCTTTGCGAAAGAAAGAAATGAGAACTGACCTTTTCCAGTCCTGTGGCCACTGCTGAGTTTTCCAAATTTGCTAGCATATTGAGTGTAGCAATTTCACAGCATCATCTTTTAGGATTTGAAACAGCTCAGCTGTAGTTCTATCACCTCCACTAGCTTTGTTCATAGTGATGCTTCCCAAGGCCCCTTTGACTTCACACTCCAGGACGTCTCACTCTAGGTGAGTCCATTCTAAAGGAGATCAGCCCTGGGTGTTCTTTGGAAGGAATGATGCTAAAGCTGAAACTCCAGTACTTTGGCCACCTCATGCAGAGAGTTGACTCATTGAAAAGACTCTGATGCTGGGAGGGATTGGGGGCAGGAGGAAAAGGGGACGACAGAGGATGAGATAGCTGGATGGCATCACCGACTTGATGGACGTGAGTTTGAGTGAACTCCAGGAGTTGATGATGGACAGGGAGGCCTGGCGTGCTGCAATTCATGGGGTCGCAAAGAGTTGGACATGACTGAGCAACTGAACTGAACTGAACTGAGGTGAGTGATCACACCATCATGGTTATCTGGGTCATTAAGATCTTTTTTGTATAGTTCTGTGTATTCTTGCCACCTCTTCTTAATATCTTCTGCTTCTGTTAGGTCCATACCATTTCTGTCCTTTATTAAGCCCATCTTTGCATGAAATGTTCCCTTGTATCTCTAATTTTCTTGAAGAGATCTCTAGTCTTTCCCATTCTATCTTTTTCCTCTATTGTTTTGCGTTGATCACTTAGGAAGGCTTTCTAATGTCTCCTTGCTATTCTTTGGAACTCTGATATATATATCTCCTTGAAATACTATGCTAGTTTTCCTCTGGCCCCTTCTCAGTTTTTTGTAGAAATTTTCTCTTTTATCTAGCTGTTAAATGTTGCAGTTACTTAACATAGACTCAGCACAGATTCTCTTCTCTCTTCACTGTATGCTTTCTCTTAAGACTATCTCAACCATGCCCACAATTTTAAAAACCACCTATATACAGATGACCCACAAATGTATATTCTCCAGCGGAGACTTCTCTGAGTTCTATATCTGAAGTCCAACCACCAATTCAACATATCTTGAACATCTCAGAAGATACCTCAGACTCAACATGTCCAAACACTGTGTTCATGAGTTTCCCTTCCACCTTCAATCACGGCACATATCATCTCTCCTGGGTCTCCTTTCCACGTTTTCAACCCGCTACCATATCAAAAACCTGGACTTTGCCCTTGACTTCTCCTGCTGATCAATGCTACCTCATCAACATGTCTTAAGTTCATGTACATCTCCTCCCCGCCGAAGCTTCTCTGCACTACTTTGTCCATGCCACCATCATCTCCTTCCTGAACCACTGACTGGTCTTCCTGCCTCCAATGCTGCACACATCAATCCAATACCTACACTGTTATTGAAAACTCAGAAAGTCCAGATTCCTTAGTAGAGTTTAGGAAGCCTTCCTGATCTGTCCCCTCACATCCCTCTCTAGTAACCCCCTCTTAGACTTGACTTCCCCCATCTCATATTTGAAGTTCTACCAGTGTACCACATACATGTCTGGATTTTAAATCATGCTGCTTCTCCCACCTGGAATATCCTGTTCTGTTCCACCTTCAACTTTTCTGGCTCGTTTTTTTGTTTTTTGTTTTTTTTTTATCCCTCAGTCCTCAACTGAAATAGATCCTCTGGAATTTTTCCTGGTTGAACCTTAAGCCTCTGAGTACAACTTTTACAGGCTTTCTTTCTATTCAAGTGTTTATCACATTGTAATAAAACCTCCCAATTTGAGCTCTTTTAGGGTAAGGTCTATCTTATTCACTGTGGTATAACCAAGGTCTAGTACAGTTCCCAGCATCTAGAAGGCACTCAATAAATAAATACCTGTTTATTTAATGAAACCTTGATCTCAGCCTCATTACGTGTAAAGGGATCATTCTTTACGTAATACTTTTTAAAAGGCCAATCATGAAACACAGTGACATATTTAAAGATTCAGATAAGAAATAACCAACATTTAAGAGTTTCCTGTCAGAGAGAAATAAGGGAAGTTGAATCTTAAAGTCAACAGCTCTGAAGTGTTAGGTCAAGTGAGGTGGCAGGTAGCAGGGTAGATGAAACAGAGGTTCAAAAATTAAGTTGACTTGTATTTTTAGTAGTGATATTATCATAGGAAGAGAAGCTGAAAATTATGCTGGTTGTCTAACGAGCTGCATGTGTTCACAGAATGTAACATATGAACTAATCGATTGCTCCTGGAAGCATTTGGCAAATACTTGCTTAGCGATTACCTTCCAACTGCTTTTTAGCCAAATCTCTAAGCAGAAAATTCATGGCTTCTTTTTTTATTGCTTCTCCACCTTCACAATGGCAAAGTTTGGTTTTAGGAATGGCTTAGGGGAATACAGTCCTCTTTGATTCTTTCTTTTCTTTCACTTTCTACATCCTGTCCATCAGCAAATCCTATTAGCTTGACTTCCAAAATATACCCTGAATCAGGTCACCTCTCATCATCTCCAATGATAATGTTCATCCAAACCAACCTCAAATCTCACCTGAACTGCTGTAAGAACCCCCTACCAGGTCTCTTCCTGCCTGCCTTCATGGTTTGCCTCCAATTTAATAACCAGAATGACCTATCTTAAGAGTAAATTAATGTCAATTCTCTGTATAAAGTCCTCAGTAAATTATAGCCCAGGTGACTGTAAAAGCAAAATGGAGAAATAAGTTGTTAAATTCATACATGTAATATTATTCAGAAATAAAAAGGAATAAACTACTGATACATGTAACATGGATGCCTCACAAAAGCATCAGGTTAAATGAAAGAACTTTCACATGAAAGAGTTCATGTAATATATAATGTCCTAATTTGTACATACTCTATAATGTCTTAATGTGTACAGTTCTAAGCCAGGAAAAAAACTAATAAATGGTAGGAAAAAAATCATAACAGCGGTTGCCTCTGGGGGCAGAGAGGTGGTGGTGACTGACTGGGAAAAGACATGAGGGAACTTTGTTGTGTGATGGAAATGTTTCATATCAGGATAGAGGAGTTTGGGTTGCACAGGTGCATGAATATATCAAAACTCAATGATTATACTCTTAAGATTTACGTACTTCATTGTATGCAAATTTAATCTCACAAGAAAAAAACTGTAAACAAATATGAAATTCTAGTTAATGATATACATGCTGGAGAATTTAGAAGTTACTGACATCAGTAACTCTGCACTTTATCCAAAAATACCTCAGAGTGATTGATAGACAAATAGGGCAGATATATGATACAACAGCTATAACAAAATGTTAATGGTAGAATCTTGGTAAGGAGAGTATGGGTATTCACTGTCAAAATTCTTTCAACTCTGCTGTTTAGAATTTTTCACACTAAAAAGTGATGGGGAGATAAAACTTCCTAAGGTGACCACACTTCTGGAATGGCAGTGTGAGAAGCTCATCTCCCCACTGAAACAAACATTTAACTAGTGAAAATCATTTTTTTTAAACAATCATTTATAATTTCTGGATATTGTCCTAAGAGTATACAGAAAATGAAGAAACATTTATTCAAGAAAGTTTGGTAAATCCTGATAAGAATAGGAAGAGTCTATGGTATTTGAGCCACTTCTCTGATCCTATCTCCTCTCAGCTCAGTATGACAGAAGTTCTACTTCAAGCAGGGAGGTCAAAGAAGACAGGGCTCCCTTCCCCCTCAGCTCCTAGTCTGTGACTATGGATTCCACCCAAGGAAGAGCAGGTGGCCAGCATATCATCCCTGTTTCAGGCAGGAACCTGGACTGGGACTCCCGTCCAAATTCCAGGTCCCACTCATAGGGTGGAAGCTAGCCACTAAAAGCTGAGAATATTGGGTCCCAACTTCCCCCAACTACCCCAACTCACTCAAAAGTTCTGTGGCAGCAGGGCAAGCCAAAAAGACTAGGGCTACCATGCACATCCAATGCCCTACTCGTGGAGCAAGACAGGTTTATCATTTAGCAGTGGACCATGGTCCTCACTCCCACATTACTCTGATGCGATAGTACAGTTTCTGCTTAGGGGATGGGGGAGAGGAAGGCCATAAGAACAGAGAATTCAGCAGCTCTCCCTAAGAGGACATAACGTTACTGGGAAGACAACATGGGATGTTGTCAAAATCAATGGAGATTTTGGTGGTAAACAGTTAAGAGGAGTCTCTAAGATGATGCTTAGAGAAGGCAATGGCAACGCACTCCAGTACTCTTGCCTGGAAAATCCCATGGACGGAGGAACCTGGTAGGCTGTGGTCCATGGGGTCGCAAAGAGTTGGACACGACTGAGCAACTTCACTTTCACTTTTCACTTTCATGAATTAGAAAAGGGAATGGCAACCCACTCCAGTGTTCTTTCTTGCCTGGAGAATCCCAGGGACGGGGGAGCCTGGTGGGCTGTCGTCTATGGGCTGCACAGAGTTGTACACGACTGAAGCAACTCAGCAGCAGCAGCAGCTAAGATGCTTTAAACCAGTAGCAGCAAACAAAATGGTAGTAGAGGCTCTTCTACTCTCTAGAAGTTTAAGAGAGTAAAGCGGGGAAAAAGACAGGTAAGAAGAGCCCTTCTGAGCTCAGAGCAGTAAACAAAGGGGCCTGACTTTAGTTATATTAAACTGTGGAACAACTTATGCCCCAGACTTTGTCAAAAACAATAGAGTAATGAGTTAGCAACTACTGGAGACTTAAGGCTGTGAGTGTTACAATCAAGTCAGATCAACTAGTAGCTTAACAGGGAGACCAGGGAAACAGACAGAATACTGCTAAAACTAATATAATCCCTGGTGGTCAGAGAGACTTTGCACATGATCAAAATGTCACTCTTTGAGGAGTAACATCAGAGATTGCACACTGGGGAAAAGAGATTTCTGTGAACTGTTCCAGCCAAGTCATTGAAGAAATAAATAAGAAAATAAGCCCCAGGTAAGACAGGGGTCAAAATCCAGAGTTGCTACAATATGTTATTATAACAGTTCAGTTTTCAACAAAAAAAAATCACGAGACATGCAAAGAAACAGGAAGTGTGACCCATGACAAGAAGAAAACAAAGAGTAGGCTCTAGAAACTGCTTTGGTGGGGGCCTAGATGTTGAACTTAACAAAAATTTCAAAGCCCCCCTATTGTAAATATGTTCAAAGAATTAAAGGACATTATATTTGAGGAATTAAAGGAAAGTATAAAGGCGATCAGTCCTGAGTATTCATTGGAAGGACTGATCTTGAAGCTGAAACTCCAATACTTTTGTCCACCTGATGTGAAGAGCTGACTCACTGGAAAAGACCCTGATGCTGGGAAAGATTGAGGGCAGGAGGAGAAGGGGATGACAGAGGATGAGATGGTTATGAGAGGGTAACAGGTAGGAAGGCCAGGGGTCTCCAAACAGAGGAAATAGGCTGCAAATGTCAAACATTTTTATCTCTCTTAAGTGGCAGGAGAAAACAAACTAGCAATATTTTTTTCCTTCTATACAAATTTAAAAGGAGGTTTCTCTTAAAATACTGTGTTGCCATAATGACACCTGGTTTCACCTGAAGTTAACTATTCTCAAATCTTGAGTTAACCAATGCATTTTTCTTATGGAAATGTTTGTCTGAAGCTACGTTAATGTACTATGCATTTACCCCAGACTTTGTCTTCAAGTCAGTTCCACCTAATGGCTCAGAACCTACTTGACAAACCAGTATGTTATACTCAGATATTGTTCCCCCTAATCTATGTAAACCAAACTATTTGTATGGTAATCTGCCCTTCTACAAGATTCAAGTCAATCATTTTATGGCCCAGGATGAATCATCTGGTGCCAAGATTATCCCAAAATGCATCTTCTGGATGGGGGGGCCTGGTGCCATTCTGAGTTTAAAGACATTCCTTTCTTTCATTAACAGACTGCTAGTGACTATATAACATCCTGCTGAAGACTAGCAGGGGGGTACTCTTTCTGCCCTCTTCTGATGCCTATGTCAGAAGCTTTCTCTATCTCCTTTATACTTTAATAAAACTTTATTACACAAAAGCTCTGAGCAATCAAGCCTCGTCTCTGGCCCCAGATTGAATCCTTCTCCTCCGGAGGCCAAGAATCCCGGCGTCTTTTCATTCAGCAACAACCTTTCATCTTGGGGGCTCGTCAGGATCCTTTAGGACAAGTTAAGGACGCTTGGAGCTCTAGTTCTTTGTTCTCCTAGCGAACACATTTTCTGCTGTACTTTACTAACTCTACAGTGTGCTTGAGTGAATGAATGAAACGCCCTGCATGAAGCAAGTGAGGAGCCCTGCTCTGCGGTTCCACGGTGATCCCATACAGCTTCTGGCAGAAACCTGTTGGGGGTTTATACCAACCTGCCAATGTCAAGAGGCACCAAATGTCTCCTTCGGGAACCAACCAGAAATGGGCAAAGTGTGTGGACCGAACTCTCCTTTCTCGGTCAAACTTTTCAGTCTCTTTGACCATTTCATAACTCCTTGGGAATTAGAAGTACTAACCTAATCTATCGGACCATAGGGACTTTCAAGGGACTTGTGATCTATGCTGTTACTGTGTACTGTGACTTAGGTCCAAAACTTGGATTGGTAGTCAGGAAGTGCCTAGCCTCGCTGGGAATTAAAAGTTCGGAAGCTAGGTGGAGCTCTAGCTCCCAGAGTATCTCTGAGGTTAAAGGTTACTCAGATTGGAACTGCAACGGGTTTTTTCCTTTGGTATCAATGGTTCTTCGTGGACCAGAGGAGGCTCTTATACTGGTGTGGTGACACTTGGAAGGAACATCTCAGTATTATGTTTGTATTGGTCTTATTGTGGTCAGGAATATATTCAGGGTCGTGCACAGGCACTCAGGTGACGAATGTTTCCCCCAGCAGTTTAGCCTGGGACGTATTCCGGAAGGTTACTCTGATTGCACCCCAGCTGGTATCAGAGGCAAGCAAGGTTTTAATGGTGAAGAGCTGGACGTCAGTCAGGCATGCCATCAGGTCTACTCCTGCTGCATCCCCACCCCGTCTCAGTGGTAGAACCAGGAGGGACGAGTATGACGCCTGCATCAGTCATACAGGTACAGACTAAGTCTGACCAGGAAGGAAAAGCTTTTGTTGTAAAGTCTGTCTACACCCCCATCTAGAGCAGGGAGGGATGCCTCCAGTAGAAAGATGGCGCTGGTCGCTTTTTTTCTCTCTTACAGATGGGAGCTAACAATTCCAGCCTCACTCCTTTGAACTGTATCTTGAAAAACTGGGATAGATTTGATCTCCAGGGCTTAAAGAAGACACACCTGGTCTTCCTATGTGATACTGCATGGCCGCAGTACCCACTGGAGGACGGCAAACGGTGGCCAGTTGGAGGGTCTCTTAAGTATAATACTGTTTTACAATTAGACCGGTTCTGAAGAAAATGAGGGAAAAGTGATCTTAAAAGATAGATTTCTCACTCAGTCAGCTCCAGATATCCACCGTAAGCTATTAAAACGGGTGTATGGACCAAATCAGTCTTTTATGGTAGGGAATATGAGGAAAAGAAAGAAAGGCAGAGAAAGACAAAGGAACAGGCAGAAGCCTTTGCAATGGCTATGAAAACCGTTCTTAAACAGCCTGAGAAAAATCCCCAGAGGGACCCAGGTGGAAAGGGATGGGCTTGCTATTACTGTGGAAAGGAGAGGCGCCTCAAGCGGGATTGCCCTCAGGCATCTAAGCTGCCCCCGGCTTCATGTACGGTCTGCAAAGGACCACACTGGAAGAGAGACTGCCCCCAGAGGTGTAGGTCTCAGGGGTCAGACCCTCAAGACAATCAGGACTGAAGGTGCTCGGGGGTCCCCACACAAGCTCCCATCCTAATTACACCTGAGGAACCCCGAGTATTAATAACTGTGGGAGGCCAATCTGTTGATATCCTTTTAGACACTGGGGCAACTTACTCCATGCTTACTGAAGCCCTTGGCCCACTTTCTTCCTGATCCGCTTCTGTAATGGGACTGTCTGGACAAGTCAAAAGGTACTTTTTCTGTAAGTTCTGACTGGGATTCTGTGCTATTTTCACAGGAGTTTCTGATCATGCCAGAGTCTCCCTCACCCCTTTTGGTAAGGGATATACTGAGCAAGGTCCATGCCTCTGTTTTCATGAATATGGAGTCCTCCCTTTCTCTCCCTTTAGTTAAAATGTAAATCCTAGAGTATGGGCTGATGGAAAATCTGTGGGTTGAGCAGAAAATGCTATTCCTGTAGTTGTCAAGATCAAAGACCCACACTTATTTACCACATAAGAAGCAGTATCCACTGAAACCTGAGGTTAAGGAAGGGTTAAAACCCATCATCGAAAATTTAAAGGAGCAGGGACTATTAGTTCCCTGTAACAGTCCATCCAACACTCCTATTTTGGGTATAAAGAAATCAAATGGTAAATGGAGACTAGTTCAAGATTTATGAACAATAAATGAGGCTGTAGTTCCTTTACACACCCATGGCGCCTAATCCTTATACTCTATTGTCTGAAATTCCTGAACAAGCCAAATATTTCTCAGTAATTGATTTGAAAGATGCCTTCTATTCAGTGCCTTTGGTGGAGGAAAGTCAATTTCTATTTGCCTTTGAAGACCCTACACAGCCAGCTTCTCAGTTAACCTGGACAGTTTTGCCCCAGGGATTTCATGGCAGTCCTTACTTATTTGGACAAAGTTTGTTACGGGATCTTCAAAACTTTAATACCTCTGATGCAGTGGTGTTACAATATGTTATGTAGATGATATTTTGCTCTGTGCTGAGACAGAGGAAGCTTGTTCACAAGCCTCAGAAGATTTCTTAAACTTTCTGGCAGGCTGCGGTTACAAGGCATCAAGAGAAAAGGCTCAGCTTTGTCAGCAACCTGTTAGATATCTGGGCCTAATCGTATCAGAAGGGGGCAGAAAGACTACCCCCATGCTAGTCTTCAGCTGGATGTTATATAGTCACTACAATAACAACAATTCGCTCATTCGTGTCCGACTCTTTGCGACCCCATGGACTGTAGCCTACCAGGCTCCTCCGTCCACAGGATTCTCCAGGCAAAAATACTGGAGTGGGTTGCCATTTCCTTCTCCAGGGAATCTTCCTGACCCAGGGATTGAACCCAGGTCCCCCACATTGCAGGCAGATGCTTTAACCTCTGAGCCAGAAAGGAATGTCTTAAAACTCAGAATTGCACCAGGCCCCCCATCCAGAAGATGCATTTTGGGATAATCTTGGCACCAGATGATTCATCCTGGGCCATAAAATGATTGACTTCAATCTTACAGAAGGGCAGATTACCATACAAATAGTTTGGTTTACATAGATTAGGGGAACAATATCTGAGTATAACATACTGGTTTGTCAAGTAGGTTCTGAGCCATTAGGTGGAACTGACTTGAAGACAAAGTCTGGGGTAAATGCATAGTACATTAACATAGCTTCAGACAAACATTTCCATAAGAAAAATGCATTGGTTAACTCAAGATTTGAGAATAGTTAATTAACTTCAGGTGAAACCAGGTGTCATTATGGCAACACAGCATTTTAAGAGAAACCTCCTTTTAAATTTGAATAGAAGGAAAAAAAATATCGCTAGTTTGTTTTCTCCTGCCACTTAAGAGAGATAAAAATGTTTGACACTTGCAGCCTATTTCCTCCGTTTGGAGACCCCTGGCCTTCCTGCCTGTTACCCTCTCATTCAGATGGCATCACCGACTCAATGGACATGAGTTGGGGTAAACTCTGGGAGTTGGTGATGGATAGGAAGGCCTGGCGTGCTGCGGTCCCTGGGGTCACAAAGAGTCGGACATGGCTGAGCGACTGACTTGAACTGATGTTGACAATATCCTATCCAACAGAGAATACCAATAAGGGACATAGAAAATGTTAGAAAAAAAAAAGAACAAATAAATATGAAGACACAAAAAACCAAAACTTATAGGCTGGAGATAGAACAGTGCCTAGAGGAAAATTTTTAGCTATAAATGCCAATACACACAAAAAAACTCAAATCTATAAACTAAATCTCCACCTTAAGTAACAGGGAGGGGGTGTGGAGGGAAAGCACACAAAACTCAGAGAAAGCAGAAAGAAGAAAACAATAAAAATGAGAGTGGAAATTGTGGACATGGAGAACAGGGAACGAGGGAAGAAAATAAAATCAAATTTCATTCTTTGAAAAGATCAACAAAAGTGACAAAGTTTTAGCTAGACTGATTGAGAAGAGAGAAGACTAAAATCACTAAAATCAGAAATGAAAGAAGGAACATTACTACTGAGCTTATAAGAGAAAAAGAATTATAAGAAAATATCATGAACAACCGTATGCCAACAAATTACGTAACAAACAAACTATCAGAATCAACTGAAGAAGAAACAGAAAGTCTCAAAAGGCCTAAGACAAGAGACTGGATTAGTAATTAAAAATTTCCACCAAAGAAAATCCCAAACCCAAATGGCTCAACTGGTGAATTTCACAAAACATTTAAAGAATTAATATGAATGCTCTCAAACTCTTTCAAAATACAGGAAAGGAGGAAACACGTCTCAATTTTTTTCTATGAGGCCAGTATTATTCTAATACAAAAACCAGAAAGACATGTTTACCAAAAAACCCTACATACCAATATCTCTTATGAATATAGATGCAAAAGCCTCAACAGATACTAGTCAACTGAATGCAGTAACATATAAAAAGAATTATACACTAAAACCAAGTTGGAATTATCCTAGGAATGCAAGGTTCACTTTACATTGGGAAATCAATTAATGTAATGCACCATATTAATAGAATAAAGAACAATAATCATTTGGTCACCTCAATAGGTACAAGGGGGGAAAAAGCACTTGACAAAAATCTGAAAACCTTTCATGATTAAAAATACTTAGTAACCTAAAAATAGAAGGAAACTTGCTTAAACTGAAACGAGCATCTATGAAAAACCCACAGCTAAGCATAATGGTGAAGGAATGAATACTTTCCCCGCCAAGACCAGGAACAAGATAAGGATGTCCATTCTTACCCTTTTATTCAATAATATATTGAAAGTTCTATCCAGGTCAATTGAGCAAGAAAGAAATGGTATAGAGATTGAAAATGAGTAAGTGTTAGTTACTCAGTTGTGTCGGACTCTTTGCGACCCCATTAACTGTATCCTGCCAGGCTCCTCTGTCCATGGGATTTCCCAGGCAAGAATACTGGAGCGGGTAGCCATTCCCTTCTCCAGGGGATCTTCCCAACCCAGGGATCAAACCTGTGTCTCCTGCATTGCAGGCAGATTTTTTACCATCTGAGCCACCAGGAAGCCAAAAAGATTGAAAAGGAAGAAGCGCAATGATCTCTATTTGAAAATAACATGGTATTATGTAGAGAAAACCCTAAGGAATTCACTTAAAAAATATTAGAACCAGTAATGGAGTTTAGCAAGGTTGTAGGATACAAATGAATAAGCAAATAACACATCTACTCCTACACATTAGCAAACAATACGAAAGAGAAATTCAAAAAACAATTTAATTTACAATAGCATCAGAAATAAAGTACTTAGTAATAAATTTAACAAAGGTGTAAAATCTATTAATTGAAAAGCATAAAAATATTGAAAGAATTAAAAATCTAAATAAATGGGAAAATATCTATGCTTATTGATCAGAAGACTTAATATTGTTAAAAGGGTAATACTCCCCAGGCTGATTTACAGATTCAAAGTAACTCCTATCAAAATCCCAGGTGGCTTTTTTTTTTTTTTGCATAAATTGACAAGCTGATGCTAAAATAGTACAGGAAAAAACAATAGTTCTGATTTCAAAATTTACTGGAGCTATAGAAATTAAGACAATGTTGTGGTATGAAGACAGACAACTAGATCAATGGAATAGAAAGCCCCTAAAAAACCTACACATAAATGGTGAAATGATCTTTGAAACGGTGCAAAGACCATTCAATAAGGAGAGAGTAATTTTTTCAATAAATTGTGCTAGGGTAATCTGACATCAGTATATAAAAGAATGAAGTTGGACCTCTACCTCACACCACATACAGAACAAAAATGAACTCAAACAGATCATAGGCCTTTATGTAAGAGCTGAGAGTGTAAAACCTTAAAAGAAAGCATAGAAGCAAGTCTTCATGACTTTTGGTCAGGCAATGGTTTCTTAGATATGACATTAAAAGCACATGCAACTAGAGAAAGAAAGAGATGTCACGCTTAATTAAAATTAAACACTTGTGTTTCAAAGGACACCATCCCAACAAAAAACTGAAAAGACAGAGTAAAAGGAGGTGCCAGCCCTCAGTGATGGAGATTTGTCACCGGACTTGTCATGGGGTGCCAATTCCTTCTCCCCACAAGAGAGAGAGGCCCATGGCTCGTCTGGGCATATCGGGATGTATTTCAGAGAGTGTTACCATGTTATAGCTCTGTTCAGAAGTGGTCTCGACGCTGAAATTTTGAAAGAGGAGTGCGAGACCTCACACCTACATGTGTGTCAGCGAGAGAGTCCCTTCACAAGGCAGAGTTCTCTGGTTGTCTCGTTCACTGCTGTGTGCCCAGCACCAGGCACCCAGTCAAGGCTGGCAGAGTTTTTACTTTTGGCTGAATCACTGAACTCAAAAGACAGATCCTGGCTCTGCCTAATGCTATCTGGGTGGCCAGGGGCTGGTCATTTCACCTCTGTGAGCCTCACCATCTCACTGACCTTCAGGAGTTTTGAGGATGAAGCCAGAGATCAAGCCCTGAGCCATTGGAGTGGGAGAACTGACTCCAAGACCCTAGACTACCAGAGAACTAACCCTCAGTTCAGTTCACTTCAGTCGCTCAGTCGTGTCCGACTCTTTGGGACCCCATGAATCGCAGCACGCCAGGCCTCCCTATCCATCACCAACTCCTGGAGTTCACTCAGACTCACATCCATCGAGTCAGCGATGCCATCCAGCCATCTCATCCTCTGTCGTCCCCTTCTCCTCCTGCCCCCAATCCCTCCCAGCATCAGAGTCTTTTCCAATGAGTCAACTCTTCACATGAGGTGGCCAAAGTACTGGAGTTTCACCTTTAGCATCATTCCTTCCAAAGAAATCCCAGGGCTGATCTCCTTCAGAATGGACTGGTTGGATCTCCTTGCAGTCCAAGGGACTCTCAAGAGTCTTCTCCAACACCACACTTCAAAAGCATCAATTCTTCGGTGCTCAGCCTTCTTCACAGTCCAACTCTCACATCCATACATGACCACAGGAAAAACCATAGCCTTGACTAGACGAACCTTTGTTGGCAAAGTAATGTCTCTGCTTTTGAATATGCTATCTAGGTTGGTCATAACTTTCCTTCCAAGGAGTAAGTGTCTTTTAATTTCATGGCTGCAGTCACCATCTGTAGAGATTTTGGAGCCCAAAAAAATAAAGTCTGACACTGTTTCCACTGTTTCCCCATCTATTTCCCATGAAGTGATGGGACCGGATGCCATGATCTTCGTTTTCTGAATGTTGAGCTTTAAGCCAACTTTTTCACTTTCCACTTCCACTTTCATCAAGAGGCTTTTCAGTTCCTCTTCACTTTCTGCCATCAGGGTGGTATCATCTGCATATCTGAAGTTATTGATATATCTCCCGGCAATCTTGATTCCAGCTTGTGCTTCTTCCAGTCCAGCGTTTCTCATGATGTACTCTGCATATAAGCTAAATAAGCAGGGTGACAATATACAGCCTTGACGAACTCCTTCTCCTATTTGGAACCAGTCTGTTGTTCCATGTCCACTTCTAACTGTTGCTTCCTGACCTGCATATAAATTTCTCAAGAGGCAGATCAGGTGGTCTGGTATTTCCATCTCTTTCAGAATTTTCCACAGTTTATTGTGATCCACACAGTCAAAGGCTTTGGCATAGTCAATAAAGCAGAAATAGATGTTTTTCTGGAACTCTCTTGCTTTTTCAATGATCCAGCGGATGTTGGCAATTTGATCTCTGGTTCCTCTGCCTTTTCTAAAACCAGCTTGAACATCAGGAAGTTCACGGTTCACATATTGCTGAAGCCTGGCTTGGAGAATTTTGAACATTACTTTACTACCATGTGAGATGAGTGCAATTGTGCGGTAGTTTGAGCATTCTTTGGCATTGCCTTTCTTTGGGATTGGAATGGAAACTGACCTTTTCCAGTCCTGTGGCCACTGCTGAGTTTTCCAAATTTGCTGGCATATGGAGTGCAGCACTTTCACAGCATCATCTTTCAGGATTTGAAATAGCTCAACTGGAATTCCATCACCTCCACTAGCTTTGTTCGTAGTGATGCTTTCTAAGGCCCACTTGACTAGGGGGTATCAAATAGTCAGAATTCACACAAAGAAAACCAGTTGAATACAAGACCTGGCATCACCCAACCATCAGTAGCACCCCATGCCTCATCTAGACAACAAGCAAAACAAAAACACAAACCCAATCATCAGCAGACAGGATTATCACCTCACTCAGCCTTGCCCATCAGAGGAAAAACAAACAAACAAAAACTCAGCACAAATCTCACCCTATAAGAAGCTTACACAAACCACTGGGCCAACCTTACAGGGCAGAAACCAAAAGGAAGAAAGAATTCAACCTTGAAGCCTGGGAAAAGGAGACCTCAAACACAATAAGTTAAAAAAAAATAATGAAAAGACAGAGAAATATTACACAAACGAAGGAACAAACTAGAAACACAGAAGTCCAAATAAATGAAGAGGAAATAAGCAAACTACCTGAAAAAGAATTCAGAATAATGATAGTAAAGATGATCAAAAACCTTGAAAGCAAAATGGAGAAAATGCAAGAATCAATTAACAAAGACCTAGAAGAATTAAAGAATAAACATGCAAACAATACAATTACTGAAATTAAAAATACTCTAGAAGGAATCAACAGCAGAATATCTAAAGTAGAAGAACAAATCAGTGAGCTGGAAGATAAAATGGTGGAAATAACTCCTGAAGATCAGAATAAAGTAAAAAGAATGAAAACAACTGAGGATAGTCTCAGAGACCTCTGGGACAATATTAAACACACCAACACTCGAATAATAGGGGTCCCAGAAGAAGAAGAGAAAAACAAAGAGTATGAGAAAATTTTGAAGAGATTATAGTTGAAAATTTTCCCAACATGGAAAAGGAAATAGTCAATCAAGTCCAAGAGGTACAAAGAGTTCCATACAGGATAAACCCAAGGAGAAACATGCCAAGACACATACTAATCAAACTAACAAAGACTAAACACAAAGAAAGAATATCAAAAGCAGCAAGGGAGAAGCAACAAGTAACATACAAGGGAAACCCCATAAGCTTAATAGCTGATCTTTCAGCAGAAACTGCAGGCCAGAAGGGGATGGCAGGATATATTTAAAGTACTGAAAGGGAAAAAATCTACAACCAAGATTACTGTATCCAGCAAGGATTTCATTCAGAACTGACGGAAAAATCAAAAGCTTTTCAGACAAGCAAAAGTTAAGAAAATTCAATACCACCAAATCAGCTTTACAAAAAATGTTAAAGGGACTTATATAGTCAAGAAATACAAGAAAAGAAAAAAGATCTACAAAATCAATCCCAAACAATTAAGAAAATGGCAACAGGAACATATATATCAATAATTACTTTAAATGTAAATGGATTATATGCTCCAACCAAAAGACACAGACTGGCTGAATGGATACAAAAACAAGACCCATATATATGCTGTCTACAAGAAACCTACATTAGACCTCAAGACACATATAGATTGAAAGTGAGAGGATGGAAAAATATATTCCATGAAAATGGGAAGCAAAAGAAAGCTGGAGTAGCAATCCTCATATCAGACAAAATAGACTTTAAAATAAAGACAATTACAAGAGATAAGGAAGGACACTACATAATGATCAAGGGATCAGTCCAAGAGGAAGACATAACAATTGTAAATATCTATGCACCCAACATAGGAGCACCTCAATACATAAGGCAAACACTAACAGATATAAAAGGAGAAATTGACAGTAACACAGTAATAGTAGGAGACCTTAACACCCCACTTACACCAATGGACAGATCATCAAAACATAAAATTAATAAAGAAACACAAGTCTTAAATGATACATTAGATGAGATGGATGTCATTGATATCTTCAGGACATTACATGTAAATGCAGAAGAATACACCTTCTCAAGTGCACATGGAACATTCTCCATGATAGACAACATCTTGGGCCACAAATCAAACCTCAGTAAATTTAAGAAAACTGAAATCCTATCAAGCATCTTCTCCAACCACAACACTATGAGACTAGTTATCAATTACAAGAAAAAAACTGTAAGAAACACAAACATATGGAGATTAAACAACACATTTCTAAATAATCAACAGGTTACTGAAGAACTCAAAAGGGAAATCAAAAAATTTCTAGAAACAAATGACATTGAAAACACAACTCAAAACCTATGGGATGCAGCAAAAGCAGTCCTAAGAGGGAAGTTTACAGCAATAACCTACCTCAAGAAACAAGAAAAACATCAAATAGACAGCCTAACTTTACACTTAAAACAAATGAAATAAGAAGAACAAAAACCCCAAAAATTAGTAGAAGGAAAGAAATCATAAAGATTCAAGCAGAAATAAATGAAAAAGAAAAGAAAGAAACAATAGTAAAGATTAATAAAACTAAAAGCTGGTTCTTTGAGAAGATAAACAAAATTGACAAACCTTTAGCCAGACTCATCAAGAAAAAAAGAAGAGTCAAATCAACAAAATTAGAAATGAAAAAGGAGAGGTTACAACAGTGCAGAAATACAAAGGATTTTAAGAGACTATTATGAACAAAATCACTGCAGATAGTGACTGCAGCCATGAAATTAAAAGACGCTTACTCCTTGGAAGGAAAGTTATGACCAACCTAGATAGCATATTCAAAAGCAGAGACATTACTTTGCCAACAAAGGTTCGTTTAGTCAAGGCTATGGTTTTTCCATGGTCATGTACGGATGTGAGAGTTGGACTGTGAAGAAGGCTGAGCACCGAAGAATTGATGCTTTTGAACTGTGGTGTTGGAGAAGACTCCTGAGAGTCCCTTGGACTGCAAGGAGATCCAACCAGTCCATTCTGAAGGAGATCAGCCCTGGGATTTCTTTGGAAGGAATGATGCTAAAGCTGAGACTCCAGTACTTTGGCCACCTCATGTGAAGAGTTGACTCATTGGAAAAGACTCTGATGCTGGGAGGGATTGGGGCAGGAGGAGAAGGGGACGACAGAGGATGAGATGGCTGGATGGCATCGCTGACTCGATGGATGTGAGTCTGAGTGAACTCCGGGAGTTGGTGATGGACAGGGAGGCCTGGTGTGCTTCGATTCATGGGGTTGCAAAGAGTCGGACACGACTGAGCAACTGATCTGATCTGATCTGATATGGCAATAAAATGGACAACCTGGAAGAAATGGACAGATTCTTAGAAAAGTTCAACCTTCCACGACTGATCAGGAAGAAATAGAAATTATGAACAACCCAATTACAAGCACTGAAATTGAAGCTGTGATCAAAAATCTCCCAAAAAACAAAAGCCCAATGTAAAGAATATGCTATGCACAGGCCTGTACTATAATTAACAGGGCCTCTTTGAAAAATAAGAATGTGTTTTTCATCACCCCCAGGCAAAGGGCTGGGAGCAGTAAAAAGTACATCGTGGACATCTTGAAAACAAGATATTGAAGTACTGATGTGACTGATGGAAAACCATTAGTGACTTTTCCCATAACCAGAGCCTTGAGGGAGTTGCTGAGAAAGGGCTGCTGCTGCTGCTGCTGCTTAGTCGCTTCAGTCGTGTCCGACTCTGTGCGACCCCAGAGACGGCAGCCCACCAGGCTCTTCTGTCCCTCGGATTCTCCAGGCAAGAACACTGGAGTGGGTTGCCATTTTCTTCTCCAATGCAGGAAAGTGAAAAGTTAAAGTGAAGACACTCAGTCGTATCCGACTCTTAGCAACCCCATGGACTGCAGCCTTCCAGGCTCCTCCGTCCATGGGATTTTCCAGGCAAGAGTACTGGAGTGGGGTGCCATTGCCTTCTCCAGATAAACCCTGCTGCTGCTGCTACTGCTAAGTTGCTTCAGTCGTGTCCGACTCTGTGCGACCCCAGAGACGGCAGCCCACCAGGCTCCTCCGTACCCGGGATTCTCCAGGCAAGAACACTGGAGTGGGTTGCCATTTCCTTCTCCAATGCAGGAAGGTGAAAAGTGAAAGTGAAGTCGCTCAGTCGTGTCCGACTCTTAGCGACCCCATGGAATGTAGCCCGCCAGGCTCCTCCATCTATGGGATTTTCCAGTCAAGAGTACTGGAGTGGGGTGCCATTGCCTTCTCTGTGAGAAAGGGCATCACTAGCCAAAGGGCTAAATAAAGTCATGAAAGGCCTGAAGGTTTGACATTGAGGACTGTACATTCTATATTTTTATCACTGATCTGAGATTTAAAAGGCATGCAAGCATTAGGATCTGGGCTTTTGCCTGAGAATGGCATCAGCTCCCTGATCCCCACTTTATTTCTGAGTCTTATTTTTCCTTATTGTTCTGTGGGACTCCTCCCTCAGGTCAGTTTGTTGTTGGCTTGGTCCTGACACCCAGGACCAGATGGCTTCACAGAAGAATTCTATCAAACATTTAGAGAAGAGCTAAAGCCTATCCTTCTAAAACTCTTTCAAAAATTGCAGAGGAAGGGACACTTTCAAACTCATTCCACGAGGCCATCACCCTGATACCAAAACCAGACAAAGGCAACACAAAAAAAGAAAGCTACAGGCCAATATCACTGATGAACATAGATGCAAAAATCCTCAAAGAACTTTAGCAAACAGAATTCAGCAACACGTCAAAAAGTTCATACACCATGATCAAGTTGGGTTTATTCCAAGAATGCAAGGATTCTTCAACATATGCAAATCAATCAATGTGATACATCATATTAACAAACTGAAACATAAAAACCATATGATTATCTCAATAGATGCAGAAAAAGCCTTTTACAAAATTCAGCACCCATTTATGATTAAAACTCTTCAAAAAATGGACATAGAAAGAACCTACCTCAACATAGTAAAGGCCATATATGATAAGCCCACAGCGAACATTCTCAATGGTGAAAAACTGAAAGCATTCCCCCTAAGATCAGGAACAAGACAAGGGTGTCCACTCTCACCACTATTATTCAGCATAGTTCTGGAAGTCCTAGCTACAGCAATTAGAGAAGAAAACGAAAAAGGAATTCAGATAGGAAAAGAAGTAGTAAAGCTCTCACTGTTTACAGATGACGTGATACTGTACATAGAAAACCCTGAAGATAGTATCAGAAAATTACTAGAGCTAATCAGTGAATTTAGCAAAGTTGCAAGATACAAAATCAATACACAGAAATCACTTGCATTTCTATATCTAACAATGAAAAATCAGAAAGAGAAATTAAGGAATCAATCCCATTCACCATTGCAACAAACAGAATTAAATATCTAGGAATAAACTTACCTAAGGAGACAAACTTACCTAAGGAGACCTAACCTGACCTGCCTCTTGAGAAATCTGTATGCAGGTCAGGAAGCAATGGTTAGAACTGAACATGGAACAACAGACTGGTTCCAAATAGGAAAAGGAGTCCATCAAGGCTGTATATTGTCACCCTGCTTATTTAACTTCTATGCAGAGTACATCATGAGAAACGCTGGACTGGAAGAAACACAAGCTGGAATCAAGATTGCCGGGAGAAATATCAATAACCTCAGATATGCAGATGACACCACCCTTATGGCAGAAAGTGAAGAGGAACTCAAAAGCCTCTTGATGAAAGTGAAAGTGGAAAGTGAAAAAGTTGGCTTAAAGCTCAACATTCAGAAGACAAAGATCATGGCATATGGTCCCATCACTTCATGGGAAATAGATGGGGAAACAGTGGAAACAGTGTCAGACTTTATTTTTTTGGGCTCCAAAATCACTGCAGATGGTGACTGCAGCCATGAAATTAAGACACTTACTCCTTGGAAGGAAAGTTATGACCAACCTAGATAGCATATTCAAAAGCAGAGACATTACTTTGCCAACAAAGGTTCATCTAGTCAAGGCTATGGTTTTTCCTGTGGTCATGTATGGATGTGAGAGTTGGACTGTGAAGAAGGCTGAGCACCGAAGAATTGATGCTTTTGAACTGTGGTGTTGGAGAAGACTCCTGAGAGTCCCTTGGACTGCAAGGAGATCCAACCAGTCCATTCTGAAGGAGATCAGCCCTGGGATTTCTTTGGAAGGAATGATGCTAAAGCTGAGACTCCAGTACTTTGGCCACCTCATGTGAAGAGTTGACTCATTGGAAAAGACTCTGATGCTGGGAAGGATTGGGGGCAGGAGGAGAAGGGGACGACAGAGGATGAGATGGCTGGATGGCATCACTGACTCAGGACATGAGTCTCAGTGAACTCCGGGAGTTGGTGATGGACAGGGAGGCCTGGCGTGCTGCAATTCATGGGGTCGCAGAGAGTCAGACATGACTAAGCGACTGAACTGAACTGAAGAGACAAAAGAACTGTACACATAAAATTATAAGACACTGATGAAAGAAGTCAAAGATGACATAAACAGATGGAGAGATATTCCATGTTCCTGGGTAGGAAGAATCAATATTGTGAAAATGACTATACTACCAAGTGCAATCTACAGATTCAGTGTGATCCCTATCAAATTACCAATGGCATTTTTCACAGAACTAGAACAAAAATTTCACAGTTTATATGGAAACACAAAAGACCCCAAATAGCCAAAGCAGTCTTGAGAAATAAGAACGGAGCTGGAGGAATCAACCTTCCTGACCTCAGATTATACCACAAAGCTAGTCATCAAGACAGTATGGCACTGGCACAAAAACAGAAATACAGAGCAATGCAACAAGATAGAAAGCCCAGAAATAAAGCCATGCACCTATGGGTACCTTATTTTTGACAAAGGAGGCAAGAACATACAATGGGGCAAAGACAGCCTCTTCAATAAATGGTGCTGGGAAAACTGGACAGCTACATGTAAAAGAATGAAATTAGAACACTTCCTAACACCATACACAAAGATAAACTCAAAATGGATTGAAGACCTATATGTAAGACCAGAAACTATAAAACTCTTAGAGGAAAACACAGGCAGAACACTCAATGACATAAATCAAAGCAAGATCCTCTGACCCACCTCCTGGAGAAACCAAAATAAAAACAAAAGTAAACAAGTGGGACCTGATTAAACTTAAAAGCTCTTGCACAGCAAAGGAAACTATAAGCAAGGTGAAAAGAGAACCCTTGGAATGGGAGAAAATAATAGCAATTGAAACAACTGACAAAAGATTAATTTCCAAAATATACAAGCAGCTCATACAACTCAATACCAGAAAAACAAATAACCCAATCAAAAAGTGGGAAAAGACCTAAACAGACATTTCTCCAAAGACATACAGATGGCTAACAAACACATGAAAAGATGCTCAACATCACTCATCATTAGAGAAATGCAAATCAAAACCACAATGAGATATCACCTCACACCAGTCAGAATGGCCATCATCAAATAGTCTACAAACAATAAATGCTGGAGAGGGTGTGGAGAAAAGAGAACGCTCTTGCACTGTTGGTGGGAATGTAAATTATACAGCCACTATGGAACACGGTATGGAGATTACTTTAAAAACTAGGAATAAAACCACCATATGACCCAGCAATCTCACTCCTAGGCATATACCCTGAGGAAACCAAAATTGAAAAAGACACATGTATCCCATTGTTCATTGCAGCACTATTTACAATAGCTAGAACATGAAAGCAACCTAGATGTCCATTGACGGATGAATGGATAAAGAAGTTGTGGTACATATACACAATGGAATAGTACTCAGCCATAAAAAGGAATGCATTTGAGTCAGTTCTGATGAGGTGGATGAACCTAGAACCTATTATACAGGGTGAAGTGAGTCAGAAAGAGAAAGATAAATACTGTATTCTAATGCATAATATGGAATCTAGAAAAATGGTACTGAAGAACTTATTTACAGGGCAGCAATGGAGAAACAGACATAGAGAATAGACTTATGGACATGGGAAGAGGGGAAGAGAGGGTGAGTGTGGAAAGAGTAACATGGAAACTGATATTACCATATGTAAAATAGATAGCCAATGGGAATTTTCTGTATGGCTCAGGAAACTCAAAGAGGGGCTCTGTATCAATCTAGAGGGGTGGGATGGGGTGGGAGATGGGAGAGAAGTTCAAAAGGGAGGGGATATATGTATACCTATGGTTGATTCATGTTGAGGTTTGACAGAAAACAACAAAATTCTGTAAAGCAATTATCCTTCAATAAAAAAATAAATTAATAACAAAACTGAAAAGACAACTCACAGAATGGAAGAAAATATGTGCAAATCATATATCTGATAAGGAACCTGTATCTGGAATATATGAAGAACTGTTATATTTTAACAATAAAAAGATAAATACTCTAGTTTAAATATGCATGTATAACTGAATCACTTTTCTGTACACCTGAAACTAACACAACACTGTAAATCAACTATATTTCAATTTTTTAAAAAGTTATACAGTGCTGTATGTCAATTACATCTCAATAATACTATTAAAAAAAAAAAAAGAAAACAGTATAATAAACACAGGGATTTTCCTGGTGGTCCAGTGGCTAAGACTTAGTACTCTCAATACAGGAGGCCCAGGTTTGATTTCTGGTCAGGGAATTGGATCCCATATGCTACAACTAAGACCTGGCACAGCCAAATAAATAAATATTATTAAACACACACACACACAATGAGATATTCACTAAGACTGCTGAAATGAAAAGATGATAAATATTTGACAGTTCCTCTAAACATTAAACACAGAGTCACCACATGAAATAGCAATTTCACTCCCAGTTACACGCCCAAGAGAAATAAAACCACTATGAACACTTTTATATGAAATCTTGTATGTAAATATTCATAGCAACATAATTCATAATAGCCAAAAAGTGGAAACAACCCAGATATTCCTCAACTGATGAATGAATAAACACAAGTAGTATATTTACACAATGTAATACTATTCTGCAAAAAAAAGGAATGAAGTACTGATACATGCTACAACATGGATGAACCTTGTAAATGTTATTAAGTGAAAAGTTATTTACAAAAGACTATATATTGTATTATTCCATTTATATGAAATGGCAAGAATAGGCATATTCATACACACAGAAAATAAACTGGACTTCCCTCATGGCTCAGCTGGTAAAGAATCTGCCTGCAATGCAGGAGACCTGGGTTCAGTCCCTGGTTTGGAACATCCCCTGGAGAAGGGAACAGCTACACACTTCAGTATTCCAGCCTGGAGAATTCTATGGATGCTATAGACCATGGGGTCACAAAGAGTCAGACATGACTGAGTGACTTTCGCTTCACTTCACTAGGTGGGCTTCCCTGGTGGCTCAGCTGGTGAAGAATCCACCTGCAATGCAGGAGAACCCGGTTCAATTCCTGGGTTGGGAAGATCCCCTGGAGAAGGGATAGGCTACCCACACCAGTATTCTTGGGCTTCCCTGGTAGCTCAGATGGTAAAGAATCCACTTGCAGTGTGGGAGATCTGGGTTCTATCCCTGGATTGGGAAGATCCCCTGGAGGAGCACATGGCAAACCACTCCAGTATTCTTGCCTGGAGAATCCCCATGGACAGAGGAGCCTGGCAGGCTACAGTCCATGGGGTCACAAAGAGTCGGACATGACTGAGTGCTGAGCACAGGGCTTGCAGTGAGAGTGGGCACCACATGGCTCACTGGGTTCCTAGTTCCCTGACCAGTCCCTTGGCAATGAAAACAGAGAATCCTGACCACTGGACCACCAGGGAATTCCCTGAATTATGTCTTAATAAAGCCATTTAAAAAAACAAAACATAAATCTCTAGGTTTCTAACCCACATGGCCCTTCTTTCCTCACTCACTCACCTGTATCCATGTTCTCTTCTTTCTGTCAAATTTCCTATACTTTGTAAGTATGGTTCCTACTTAGAACATACTTTCCCAAATTATCTCAAGCTGAAATTATTATTATTTACTCTCAATTCAAGTGAATCCTCCTCAGAGACATTTTCCCTGACCACCCCAATTAAAGCAGTCTCTCCCCCTGAAAATGGTCTCTTTTATATTCTGTTCAGGAACAAAAAATAAATTCAGCTATTCAGCTGATGCATGTCAGGTGGCACCTCAAAATTAGTTAAGTCCCTGAGCTGAAGCAGAATAGGAGTTTTTATACGGTGAGAGAAGAGAGGGGTATATGATTAAGAGAGGGGTATATGGTTATGGTATTGTCCCAAGTTGCAATTTTCTTCATCTGTAAATGCTGCAAAACATTGCAATTTAAAAGGGTGGGATATGTTGGGGTATTCATGCCTCTTTCTCATAAATGACAGTACTTTGGTTGCAGTTCAAAGGATTCTTTTGAGAGCTATCTTTGTAAGCCATGTTGAAGATCTAATGTCAGTTAAGGTTCAAGGGAAGGACTGACAGGAGAAAAAAGAGAAAAGAAAGAAGAAAGGAAAAAAGGAGGTAAAGGGACTTCTCTGGCAGTCCAGTGGTTAAGACCCCAGGCGTCCAATGCAGGGGATTTGGCTTCAATGCCTTGTCAGGGAACTGAGATCCCACATGCTTTTCAGACAAAAATAAAATTAAAAAAAATTTTAAATTAAAACAAAAGGAGGTAAAGACTGAAACAAGGAAAAGCAGGATCTGTTTCAATTCTTTAGTACACATCTCAGAACCTGAAATTGTCTTAGTTATTTGTTTGCTACATGTTTATTTTCTGTCTCCCCTATCACTAGGACATTTCTGTCTTGTTTGTCCACATAGTAGATGCTTAATATGTGGTGGCTGATTGACCAAATTCCACACCAACATGATAATCAAAGATGAAATCATGAGCAAATATTTTGGAACTTTCCAGCCACTCCTCTCATTTCTCATGACTATAACAAACTCTGCCTAGTCTCCATCACCTGGGTGTTTAAAAGAATTAAAAATTTGGGGGCCACACCTCCACAGACTGGTTCATCTGTGCTTTACATCTGCCTGCCTACAGAAACAAATATTTTAAAAGGTAAGGAAAAGTCTGTGTGACAGTCTGGGTCGTGCTTCAGTAGAACTAGACACTAGTCATTGAACTAGACACTAGGACTATTAATTATACAGCAGAAACTGGATCAAACTTACTGCAGTTTTTTTCAGGGCTCTTAAGTCCTTAATTTAAGCATGCTTTTCTTCCCAGTAGTAGCGGGGAACACTGTGCTTAGTTACTTCTGCAATTGCTAGAGGATAGGAGCAAAGACTCAAAGAATTTAAGCTCTGGAAGGAACTTCTGGGCACTACTTAGCTTGTTTCCTTCTTATCAGATGTTTCTTTCTTATCTTTTGTACCCCAAATATCAAGATTTCACCTTCTAAGAACACTTCCCAACTCAATGAATTTTCTCAGACCAGCATCACTGGCAGTACCTAGACGTGTGTTTGGAAATGCAGGATTTCAGACTTCATTTCAGAGGCATAGAATGTGTCACATCACAAGACCCCCAGGTGACTAGCGCACAGTTTGAGAGGTACGTAGCAATTCTGGACATGCTGAACCAGTGCTACTATCTCCAACAGTGTGTACTGATCATTAGCACTTACCTACAAGCTGGACTACTGGAACAAGGAGAATTCAAAAGTGAAGTTTTCCCAAATGCCCCCTGTAGAATTCAGGCCCTGTGTATTAGGGAAAGAAAAGACAGGCTCAAAGGATAAAACTCAAAAGTAATTACAAAACTTACTGGCAAAATGGTGATCTTTTTTTTTAATGAATACACTGAGATTCATTAATCTACTCTACTTTAAAAGTTTTTTAGGAGAATATTTTTTTAATTATATTTATACTTGTGTATTTGCTTGTTTGGTTGCACCGTGTAGCAAGTGGGATCTTAGTTCCCCAACCAGGGATCGAACCTATGCCCCTGCATTGGGAATCTTAGCCATTAGACCACCAGGGAAGTCCCCTGAAAGTTTCATAATAAATTTTTTTTAAGTAATCTCAAGTTATTGATAACTACTAGTCCCACCAAGAGGCATTTGTGGTGGGAAAGTGTAGTGAAGAATGTGTATCTGCCCAAAATGAAGACTGACAGGGAATGGGGAAAGAGTAAGGTTTATGAACCAGGCCCCCTGGGTCTTTCATTTAATCCCCCATCACAGCTCTGTTAGGTAACACCACTTTAACTAAGTGATTGAATTTAGCATCAACAATCCTGGGACAAACTAATATTGTGTCCCCCCTGGTGAAGCGTATGGGGGAAGTAAACATCCTCGTTGACGTGGCCCTCTCCTCTAAGCAGTAATTCAGGCAGTTGGGCTCCTTCCATTCTCTTCTCTGCCATCTTCAACTGAAGGCTTCTAAAGCAGCACTAGGAAAAGGGTTTTCAAAGTGAGGCTGGAGACCATGCACCAATAGCACCAATTTACCCTTTTTTGGCAGGGAGTGGGGTATAGAAATGGAGAGGGTTCAGGGTTAGATTAATTTCTGGTAAAGACTGCCCACAGCAGATGCTACCCAAAGTTAAGGAAGTTGAGAAGTTCAAGTAGCTAGCAAGAATGTGGCTGAGTACTGCACCAAGGGGTAAATGCTGGGGGAAAAAGTAGAATAACAAAAAAAATAGAATAACAACAATGCAGGGGAGTTGATGGACTTGGGAGAAAAGTGTGAAGAGATCAGAAAGTTGAATAATGTCTAAGTATAAACTGTGATCAAGCTGGAGGGCAAGCAAAGTGTAGGGAGTTACTTATATATCTCGGTTTAGGATTCCTAAAATAGTCTAGTTCAAGATCACCATAAGGAACAAAGGTGTGGCTGTGGGAGTGGGTGGCCATAATAGGGGTAGGATTTACAGTGCCTCCAGTCTGAGATAGGCAGGAGGCCTTAATAGGTGTTGGTTGGATTATCCACAGAAATACTGAAACTTCCCACATGTCAAGGCCCTAAGTAAACAGAGTATACAGAAAGGGTATAAAGTAATATAGCCTATATTTTATTTTTTTCAATTTTTATTGGAGTATAATTGATTTACAATGTTGTGTTATAGCCTGTATGTTAAAGGATAGTTATTGTGTGACTCAGAGAACAGAGATCCTGGGAGGACAATCAATATGTTAGACTTCTCAGTTCAGTTCAGTCGCTCAGTCGTGTCCAACTCTTTGTGACCCCATGGACTGCAGTACGCCAGGCTTCCCTGTCCATCACCAACTCCCGGAGCTTACTCAAATGCACGTCCATTGAGTCAGTGATGCCATCTAACCATCTCATCCTCTGTTGTCCCCTTCTCCTCCTGCCTTCAATCATTCCCAGCATCAAGGTCCTTTCAAATGAGACTTCTAGACTGAGGAAAAAACCAATTTCAAACAGGCTGTAAGGATGGCACCGTCTTTCAGGAAACAGCCAAGTTACACTTAAGGAAAAAAGGTGAAGGAAATATTCTCAACAATTTGGGAATGGCACAGAATTTTATCTGCCATGGAAGAATTCCAGGGGAAAAGAATGGAAGGAGGAAGCATGAGGTGGGAGGGACCAAAAAGTATGGGAATTTCTGTAACAATATCACAAACCACCAGAGAAGGCAATGGCACCCTACTCCAGTACTCCTGCCTGGAAAATCCCACGGACAGAGGAGCCTGGTAGGCTGCAGTCCATGGGGTCGCTGAGGGTTGGACACGACTGAGCAACTTCACTTTCACTTTTCACTTTCCTGCATTGGAGAAGGAAATGGCAACCCACTCCAGTGTTCGTGCCTGGAGAATCCCAGGGATGGGGGAGCCTGGTGGGCTGCCGTCTATGGGGTCGCACAGAGTCGGACACAACTGAAGTGACTTAGCAGCAGCAGTAGCATCACAAACCACATAAAGTAAAAATAAATATGTGGGCTTCAAAACACCTAGATATGTTAAATCAAATCTAAAAGACATACTTTCAGATTCAGAGCTAATTTTTTCAAGAGGGTAAAGGTACCTCTCAAGGATCACAACTGCTGCTGCTGCTAAGTCGCTTCAGTCGTGTCCAACTCTATGCGACCCCATAGACGGCAGCCCACCAGGCTCCCCCGTCCCTGGGATTCTCCAGGCAAGAACACTGGAGTGGGTTGCCATTTCCTTCTCCAATGCATGAAAGTGAAAAGTGAAAGTGAAGTCGCTCAATCATGTCCGACTCTTATCGACCCCATAGACTGCCGCCTACCAGGCTCCTCTGCCCATGGGATTGTTCAGGCAAGAGTACTGGAGTGGGGTGCCATTGCCTTCTCCAAAGGATCACAAAGAGAGAACTAAAAACTAGAAGGAAAAAAAAAAAGAGTATGGTTGGGAATTCCCTGAAGGTCCAGTGGTTAATAATCTGCCTTCTAAAACAGGGGATGAGGGTTTGATCCCTGGTCCAGGAACTAAGCCTGCTCATGCCACAACTACTGAGCCTACTTTCCACAAATACTGAAGCTCTCTTGCTCTAGAGCCTGTGCTCTGCAGCAAGAGAAGCCTGCCTACCTCAACGAGAGAGAAGCCCCTGCATGCCACAACAAACACTCAATGCAGCCAAAAATAATATTTATTTTTTTTTTTAAAAAAGAGTATGGTTATGCTGGTGCTATCTCAGTAACCAGGCTTCCCAAGTGACTCAGTGGTAAAGAATCCACCTTCCAATGCAAGAGACACCAGTTTGACCCCTGGGTGGGGAAGATCCCCTGGAGGAGGAAATGGCAACCCACTCCAGTATTCTTGCCAGACAAATCCCATGGACAGAGGAGTCTGGTGGGCTACAGATCGTGGGATCCTAAAGAATCAGATACAACTGAGCAACTGAACCCAGCACACATCTCAGTAATCAAGAGGTTTGGGTTTTAAGATGCAGAAAGGAGGCCTTAGGCCCAAGGCAGGCAGGCAGTCGGAATTTAAACTCTGCATGAAATCAGGACCCTTCAAATGCTAAGCTTGAACAAAAGGATGAATTAAAAATTAATCTCCCTTGGTCTGCCTTTTGGAAGGAAAAAAAACCTCTCCCATGAGAATCTGTAACCATAGGCATTCCTTCACATGGATTTAGTGTTCAATTGCATTGTACCTACCTGAATGGTCTGGAATCCCAAGCTGAGAAATTCACATGAGAAGTGGTCCTACTCCAGGAGTTTTAATTACAGAAAAGATGAGCAGAAGGGGCAATGGGGGATATTCTAAAATAGAGTTAATGGTGGTATGATTGTCCTTCGTTCTATTTCTGTGCTTTACTTCACTGATTGATTTTTTTTCATGTGTTGAACCATTCTCATATTCCAGGAATAAATCCCACTTGGTCAAATCTGCTGTTGAATTCGGATTGCTGGTCCTGTGCTCATCTTCTCTATATTGTTCCAATTTTAGTACATGTGCTGCTAAAGCAAGAAGTCCCTGTGGTTTTATTTTTTAAATAGGGGATAATGTACTTTCACATTCCAATTTTCAAACGAGTAAATGTCTCAAGGAGCAAGAACTATTTTCTATGCCTGAAACACTGACAAAAATTAAGACCCACGTGCTCGTTTGCAGACTTTTCTTCCCAGAACTGGCATCCCTCCTTCCTACATAACACACCTCAACTGGAATATCAGAAAGCGACCGTTTCTACAGAAGGTGCTGTGCAATAATCTGACCCACAGAGAGAATCCAGATTTGAGATTTCTATGTCACCACCTGAAACCCATCTGCAAACTGTTTAAAGTAAGAGTATGAATAACATGTCCCTGGAATTCACTTCTCCAAATAACTCAATAATTCAACTTTTGGGGTACTTAAAGTTCAGCCCCCCAAGCACAGTAATGCGTGGTGTGCGTGGAGTTCAGCGGAGAATTCATTTTTCTGGCTCAGCAGAAATACAAACACGTATGTCAGGTACTCGGGACCGTGAAAAGCAAGATTCTTTGAAAAAAAAGTTCAGGGACCATACTTTTGAAAACTGACAACAGCTACCGGGAATTTCTTTTTCCGTTTCACAACTCAAGGAACTTGCTGGGACCTGCCCAGAGCTAGAAATAAGTTAACAGGTGTTCATAATACCTAGGGATGACTTGTCGATTTGCTGGAAGCCTCCCGCCTGACGGGACCCGAAAGGGAGGGGGCGGGGAGGAAGGGATTCTCTCAAGGCGTGCGGTCAGGAAATAGGCTAAAGAGGAAACAATACCGAAGACTGAGGAGAAGTAACCGCCTCACCAACAGAGATGAATTATGGCCGTGGTCTGCTTCCAGAGCACTGCGCCTAGCCCCAGCATCGGGCATGCGCCCTGAGCAGTGTGGCACGCCCCAGCCCCCTCCCCCCCGCCCCCGCCATCTGCGCCTGCGCAGGCGTGGGGTTTGGGGGTTTTTTAGTTTTTTTGTCCACCCCGCCTCCCCCTCCTATCCACAACAGCCACTTCACTCCCCAACCCCGGTCTTCGAAAGCCGCCACCCAGCCCATACCCGGGCGTTCGTGGTTGCTAGGGACTAGAGTGGGGTGCTTTGTGTATTGGGTCAGTGATAACTCGCCAGTTACCGGGTAAACGATGCTTTGGTTAGAATTCACAGCCGCGAGCCCTTGTTTCCGAACTGTTAATGCATACTTCGTTTTATCCTCGTTTTATACTCGGACGTCCTGCTGTCGCCATCCGCGAGGCGGCTAGAAATTGTCTCTTGAGAATTTTAATTTTGTTTGGAAGCAGCCCCGGCCAGTGGTTCCTTTTTTTTTTTCTAGGATCACCCATGACGTGATGGACACCTCAGAAATGTCATCCCTCCTTTGATTTCCATAGGAAGCTGAATTAGAAAGTTGTGCGTAGTCGCTTATTCATGTCCGACTCTCTGCGACCCCATGGACTCTAGCCCACCAGGCTCCTCTGTCCATGGGGATTCTCTAGGCAAGAATACTGGAGTTGTGTTGCCATGCCCTACTCCAGGGGAATCTTCCCAACCCAGGGATCGAATCTAGGTCTCCCGCATTGCAGGCAGATTGTTTACCGTCTGAGCCGCCAGGGAAGACCAAGTAATAGTTAACTTCGAAGAAAAAGAAAAAGGAAAAATTCATGTAAACATTTACGTGTACATAGAATAATCTCGAAGAACTGGACAGCAACTGCTACTGTGATTACCTCAGGAGAGAAATGGGTGGCTGAAGGATAGGCATGAATGTTTTGGGTTTTTTTGTGGTTTTTTGCATCGTTTGAAATGTGTCCAATATGTGTGTGTGTGTTTTAATCTTTGAATGTTCAGTTGACTCCCTTACCAAAATGTAGATATCAAAGAAATTTGGAAACTTAAGACGTCTGTCTAGATGCCCTAATGCTAGATAGAATTACACATTATGTGTGAAGATAAAACGTTTTGTGTAAACCACTAAGTTTTCCTGTTTATTTCTGGACAAACATCCTTGGGAATTGGGGCGGGAAGTACAGGAAAAGAGGAGCCAGGAATTTTCGAAAAGTTGGCAGGGTTGGCATACAGGAAACAAATTTTCATCATCTCAATCACTTGTATATTCCTTTTGGATTTGCTGAAGAAAATTGAAGGGTAAATTTTAGTTGATTTCACTAAAGCCCAACTAGATTGGAAGGGGAACATTTGATGTTTATTTTTGTAAAGGAAGTTAATTGAGTGTGGTTGGCAGAGTTGGGACTCGAAGTTCCTATTCTAGACAAGGAAAACATCCCTTAGTAAGGATTCTCCAGGGATGATTATGATACACTTCTTCCCCTAACCTTGTAAGATAACTTCAGGTTCCCTCCTCCAAGGGAATGGTGAGGGAAAAAAAGTAGGCAACTGTGCCTAAGAGGATTTGCAGATAAAAAGCTCGTATTGAAAAAAGATCCTGGACACACCTCATTCTCTTGGTTAGCTGAACCAGTTTAACTTGTTACCCAGTAAGTGGTTAGTGGATCTAGGCAACAAAGAAATAAATGAAACCTAGTGGGTAGTACATCAACCAGGTTGAGCAATAAGCAGCACCTGGGGATAGAAATTCCCCACAGAGGAGAAAAATGGCATCACGGAAGAGAATACTTAGTAAAATTTATTAAAATAAAAAAAGAAAAACAATAATTTATGCCCTTGGCAAAATAAAAGATCTTGTCAATATAAATGTTTCTTAGAAAACATATGAAAAGATAATATAATTTATATATCAATAAATCAGTATCAATGTTACAGCAAAAGTAATAATGATTGTATAACACTGACAAGTGAGGATAATTCTGGCCCTTACACAGCAGCATTTCTGGAAGGTCCTCCAATTCCTCCTCTTTTTTTAGTACAGATATGCCTTCATTTTAAGAAAGCCTGATAATACATACAGCTATATTTAGACACTCAATTAAATTTATTTGTGTCACAAAATAATTCTCTACCAAAAAATCAACAAGTTTCTGTAATGTATCCTTCAAATTGGCAAATTTTCTTAATGTGTTTAGAATTAACTAAATACATGTGTCCCCAACTTCTTTCCTTCTAGCACTATTACATACAGTGAGGTATACCTGAAGTGAGCCAGAAGAGTTGGGCTTCAAACCTGAATAGAGAGAGTGTGTTCTTACTTAGAATAAGAGGAAATGGTTGGGGGCACGTGTTCCCTCAATCTTTTGCTTCTCGAATCCTAAGCTCTTGATTTTCTTGTCCCTGCTGTTTCCTGGGCAACTTTGTTCACCTGGTACTCTCAAGATAAAAGGAGGAAGTCAAATGGGAGAGGGACGGATTAATGAATTAGTCACTCCAGCAGAGCACAGTGAGATGAAATCTGGGGTTTAGAGTGTCTGTGTGCGGCTATAGCTGGGGAAAGCCAGAGCAATTCTCTGCCCTTGATGTGGTGTTTGTGAGGCTCCTCTCCCAGCAGGAGCACCTGATTCCTGGAGGGGCAGCAGGGCTCAGTCCAGTTTCCCCAGCCAGACGGGACACGTATTCTGGAGAATGGACTCCATCCTATTTGTCACATTCCTCCTGGCTCCCTTCAGCACAATGGTAGTGCTGTTCACAGAACTCCTGGATCCGGCTACAGGCCTCCAGCATCATCACTTCAGGGACTGTGATTACCACTCGGAAGAAATTTGGATACTCAAAGCACTGCAAAAATAAAAGCCTATTATTCTCAGAGCAGTTGAATCAGTGACTAGACCACCCTAGTATGGCCAGGGCCCTAATCAGCAAGAGGCAGCAATACCATTTACCCAGGGCTATCAGTTCCCACCATTGGGATGCTGAACCAGTAACTGAGTTAATTTATCTTAAAAGGAATTTGTGGAACAAGCTTGATCTCCTCTCACTTAGAATGTCCAACTACAATTTTTATTCCTGAATCAGATGGGATAACGATGAGGAAGAAACAAATTTTAAGTAGAGGTCATGACACCCAACAGTAAGAATCTTTTCAAAAGAGAATACAGTAGTCCCTTAGTATCCATAGGGGGGTTTGTTCCGTAACCGCCGAGAGTACTAAAATCCGAGGATGCTCAAGTTCCGTATATAAAATGACATAGTACTTGCATAACCTACATACATCCTCCTGTGTACTTTAAATAATCTCTGGGTTACTTATAATACCTAATACAATGTAAATGCTATGTACATAGCTGTCAGGCTGCAGCAGATTCAAGTTTTGCTTTGGGGCACTTTCTGGAATTTTTTTTCTTCTAATATTTTTCCATCCCCAGTTGGTTGAATACTTGGATGCAGAACCTGCACATATAAAGGCCAACCGTACACTTTTTTGGGGGAGGAAAGGCTAAAGACCAGCTCAGGGAGAGCTCCCAAGGCATACACCATTGAGAGTTTCTAGAGAAACCTGAGAGGGATGTAAGCACTCACCGTTGCTGGGAGGCAGTGGACAGATTGCTCAGCAACTAACTGCTCCGTGAACTCCACATCATTCTCAAATTCTGGGAAATGTTCCATCTCAATTCCAACCTATACCAATAACAGGGAAAGGCAAACTAATCATAAGGAGGGAAAACAGGCTACTCCCTCTGCCAGAAATCAAGGCAGGGACTGCTCTAAAAAATATCTTGGAACTCCACTACTGATAACTAAGAGTTCTTGCTCTTATGAGCTTGTGGGCTTTCTCATAGGGAAGAGAGGATATATTCATATTAATATTTTAGATTACTGAAGGGTTCCTTCTTGGATGCTGATAAATGAAAGCTGAAAATAGGATCCTAGTGTTCTTTAAAAAAGGCACTATTGGTACTATGGGCCAGGCTAGTCTTGATTGCATGGAACTACCCTGACCATTGAAAAATATTCAGCATTGCTGGCCCACAAGATGCCAATAGCACCTTTCAGTCCTTCTGAAAACAAATAACATTCCTATATATCCCCAAACACTCCAAGGGAACCAGATCTCTCCTGGTTGAGAGCTACAATAGTGTGGAAAGCCTCTTATCTGTGTCATATCATCTCTGTATCTGCATATAAAATAATTCTCTGTATTGAAAAGTTGTCATTTTAAGAGGTTTTTTGTGTTTTTTTTTTTTTCTTGCTTTCTTTTTTTTAGCACTGAGTTTAAACCACATCAGTGGGACAATTCAGAAAAAGACAGTTCCTAAACTGACTAGCTCAGGAGCCCATCTGGTTGTCTTTGTGAGCCTTGCAGACTGGCTTCCCTCACCTGCCACCCACATACTCACCATGAGGTACATGGCCCCAGAAGGGCGAATGGGCCGGAGTCCGGGGATGGCAGCCAATGCCCCATAGCAGAGATCCGCATTGGACTATGAGAAGAGGCAGAGACATCAAGGATCAAAACTTAAGCTAAAGAAAAGCCAGGTCATTAAAAAGAGAGCCCACATCAAAGGTGGGGAACCTAGGTTTGCTCTGCTGGCATAAGGAGTTAATGAGAAAAAAAAAAACTCTGCCCACTCACAGCTTTAGGCCAGGAGCAGAGTGGATTGCCAGAAGTTAGAGAAATGTATGGATGAATGTTGACAACGATGCCACGTTCTGGCTTGGAAGCCCCATAATGGCACAAAATTCCACTGGAGGCATTCCCTGACTCCCAGAGTGGAAGGCTACAGGCTGCCCTTACCTTGAGGAAGCTTAGAGTGTTGTGGTAGAACTCACGAGGGGTGCGACACAGGATGCTTTTCAGAGCTCCCTGGACAAGGGTGCAGGGGCCCAGGATCCGTTGACTTAGCTTCGTCAGCCCATCTCGGATCTAAAAGCCCCCCAGCAAACACATTATTTAGCCTTTCTTAAACATCCCTGCTGTGGAGATTCTTGTTCTGACCATTCCTTCTATAAAGTGTTCATTTTTATTTGTTTTTAATTTTGTTGTTGTTGTTGTTATCTTCTATCTAGGCAGAGTTAGGGTTAGTTTTTCATCTCTGGAGATGTGGTGGTGCCTCGTGTCATTCTTAAATCAGACCACCTGGGTTTGTAGCCCAGCTCTGCCACACACTGACTGTGTGGCACTGAGAAAATTATACAACCTATCTGAGTTCATTTTTATCAGCTGTAACATGGAGATAATACCAATATTGGCCTCACAGGGTTGTTGGGAGAATTACATTGAAATAAAGTACATAAAGCACTGGCACCTTGTAAGCCCACAAACAGTATTAGGGATCATTACTGCTTGTTGCTTCTTTTTGTGTGGTAATAAAATTGGAGGTAGATGGAACTTCCTCACCAACACAGAAAAACTGAGTTCTGGAGAGAAATAACTAGTACTATCTTTATCCAGTGTCTTTCCAGGCATACAGAACTACAGGGCCAAGAAAGGAAAATCTCACATCTATACCACCACTGTGAGATAAAGCAAGCAAGTAATAAGTAAACAAATAAATAAATATTTAGAAATATATATATATACATATATATATATATTCTCACCTCATTGCCAAAAATATCTCTTCGGTCATGGATAAGGATCCAGCCCATCCTCCAGCCAGGAACCAGCCAGCGCTTGGCCAGCCCTCCACAGGACAGGATGGGGACATTGCTGCTGAGGGTGGCCAGAGGCTCAAATTTGGAATCTGAAAACACCTGAGGAGAAGAGGTGCAGTTGTTCTTACAGTTGTTTTCTGGCTTCCCTCCAAATCCCATGCCTCCCCAAATTTTCCTTATATCATTAAGCACAGGGCCTCAGATTTACAGGTTCTTTCTACCCTGAAGCATGACTGGGATCTCAAGAAGCTTCAAAGGGAACTATCCAAAAACATTTAACCTGGTGTCTTGTCTGGGTTAAAAGAAGCCTAAAATGAGGAAACTGGTCCCAGCCCAGTAATATGTACAACCCCTGACTCTAGGGAATGAATGAAATAATTAGATCCTGCCCGAGACTCACCATGTCTCCATAGATCTCATCAGCTAAAATGGGAACACATTGCCTTGCAGCCACTAAAAATAAGAGAAACATGCTGATGTCGTTTTTAATATGAATTGCCTTAGCACTTAAATAGTTACCTGGGCTTATACTTTACACTTCATGTTTGTGGGTTTTGTCTTCCTCTTTAAGAACTACAAATTCTTCTCATACTCTTCCAGGGTACAGAGCCTAAATTTGCTGTTTAATTAACTAGATATTTCAAATCCTTTCTTCCACATGATGGGAGTGATAAAAAGGCAAGTCTTTTTCTCCTTCTTTCTACCTTTCCAGTGGCACACCACTCGCTAGGGACCCTACTGGAGCCCTCCGACCTCTATCCTAGTCTTGGAACTTAGTGAAGGACTTCTTTCTCACTCCAGGAAATAGCTAAAGGATTCCATCCCCATCTCCTTTTCTGCCAAGTGAAATCTGTTGGACTTACCTGCCAAAATTTTCTGGAGATGACGTCTACTGAACACTGACCCACAAGGGTTTGATGGATTGTTGACAATAAGACAAACTGTCTTTTCATCAATCAGAGATTCTAATTGTTTCAGGTCAATTTCCCAATTCTTCTCTGGCTGGGGAGGGAAAAAACAGTGAGATCAAGATGATTCTGAAAAATTTAGGAAGACTACTCACTTCACTCAAAGGTATAATATAAGTCACAAAATGTGTCTTTGGCCTCAGACTATTCAGATCTTTCTCTGCTAAGATAATGGTCATGTATTTTTATGAAGTAGTAATTTAGCATTTATATCTAAAATTATCTAATTTGTATCTAAAATTAAAAAGTCATTTACCAATAAATGGTAGAGTTTGACCTCAATTCCCATAGATTCAGCCAGAGTCCTGTAGAGAGAGAAGCCAGGTCTCGGAACTAGGATGTTTTGCCCTGGGTTGGCCAACACAGCCAAACACAGTTCAATAGCCTGACTGCAGCCACTTGTCAGAATGACATCCTGTGAAGAAAAGTTTTGTTTTGTTAGGGGTTCCAACAGCAACAGGAGGAAAGGGATTATCAGATGAGTGAGTAGGAAGCAAAAATATGCTCACTTTTAAAAATCCTATGTAAAGTAGTGGGGACTGTACTAGGCCAAAATTGAAAGAAATGAATATGTTTATATATGTCCATATCTAGAGGTTGTTGAAAATGCTGGCCACTTAAAAGAAATAAATCACTTTAAAAAGGACAGGTTGGCTGTAACTCAGCAGACCTCCATGAGAGGTCATTATGACCTTGGACTTTTTCACCTGGTTATTTATTTACTTTTGACCAGAGATTTGAAGCATGGCTCTCTTCTGAAATACAAAGGGCTCCCCTTAACGTTAAGAAATGTTGACCTCCACCCTATAAACAACAGAGTGGAGGGCATTTAAACTTGACCCTGCCATCAGTCCAACATGCCATGGAAACTTGATCCTCCCATCTAAGTGACCTTAGGTAAGTGAAGGGAACTACAGATTAATAAAAGACCCTATTGGCAAAATTAAATGTTCCAATTATTTGGTATTTATGAATTACTGTTTTTCAATGATCTTTTTCAGATAATCAAATATAGGGTGACCTCTGAGTCCTTTGAGCCTCCTTGAGACAGACATCACATAAGTTGTATGCAATGTTATTATCATACTATAATTACATTAAATATAATCACTGACTAGTGGCCTCCCCATATAAAAAGTCCTGGAATTGCCAAAGGGAAATTATTCTTAGTTTTTATTTCCCTTGAAACCATTATTGCTCATGGAACAGAAACAAAGGGTAGAGTTTGCCTGGCATTGCTTTAGAGCTGGCACCTTGTCTAGGGCTCACCTTAGCTTCCAGGGGTGCCTCGGGACAGTGGTAATAAGAAGCAACTTCCTCCCGACTGGATAAGTAGCCTGAGAGAAAAGAGCAGAAGGAGAAAGCTGGAAGTTTTCATCCCACAACTGACAGCAACGCCCTTAAGTCACAGGGCTTCAAGGCTACCTTCTGTCCCAGATCAGAGCACTCAGCATTCGGTTTAGCTCTCAGTCACTATAGTTAAAGGAGATTAACTTTGTACCTTACAATTTTATAATGAGCACACAAATGTATAAAGAATAACAAAAAGAGTTCACAAAACTATAAAGTATTCTGCAGTATCTTGGTTACTGTGATTATGTTTTATTTTCTTTTAGATTATTTAATCTAAAATACAGGGTTTAGATTATTCTTAAATCCCCTTCAGGATTATATTTGAAAACTTATAATTAATGAGTTCATTACACTGAGTTCATTTTAACTTTTTCACATTGTATTGTATACCTATTAGTATTTTCCTTTTATATTATATTCAAATTAAAATATTTTCCTTTTAAATTATATTCTCATGCAATGTTTCCAAATGTTGGCTTGCAAGCTTGAAGTATAGAGAGTTTCATACCAATTATTATGTTTTACAGAATTGCTGTCCAAAAAGATTATCTTCAGTTACCAAAGCTAGAGGCAATATTTCCTAATGTTTGTTAACTTAATAGGTACAGATATCTTGAAATTAATCAGCATTTCCTTAATTGCTAAGAAAAAACACAGATAAACATTATTTGTGTTTCCTTTGGTATGAAGTGTTCATATCCTTTGAGTATTTGTCAAATGGAGACTTGGTTTTAGGTTTCAGGTTAAATCAGTTTCTTAATACTTTGAATATAAAAGTCATAATAGACATTTAAAAAAATTGTATTGAAGTATAGTTGATTTACAATATGGTGTTAATTTCTGCTGTACAGCAAGGTGATTCAGTTATACATATATATATTCTTTTTCATATTCCCTTTCAGTATGTATAAACTCTTTATAACTAACTTTTGGTCTTATTTTGTTTCGATTTTTATTTATGAAGCTGTATAAAATGTAAATAATCAACCTAAAAATCATGTCCCTGATATCTCTTTAAAGTGTTTTTAAATTCTATTTTAGCATGAAGCTGATTTTTATTCTGCACATACACACAGTGGGGAAGTGTGTGACACTGAAACAAAGTCAAGGAGTTACTTATTTTATCAAAATGCTTAGGGTAAGAATGTTCAATACATGGAGAGAGTTGCTGCTGCTGCTAAGTCACTTCAGTCGTGTCCAGCTCTGTGCGACCCCAGAGACAGCAGCCCACCAAGCTCCCCCATCCCTAGGATTCTCCAGGCAAGAACACTGGAGTGGGTTGCCATTTCCTTCTCCAATGCATGAAAGTGAAAAGTGAAAGTGAAGTCGCTCAGTCGTGTCCTACTCCTAGCGACCCCATGGACTGTAGCCCACCAGGCTCCTCCGTCCATGGGATTTGCCAGGCAAGAGTTACACCTAAATAAAAGTATTCCTGTTTTAACCTTCTGTCCTCTAATACAATAACTTATTCTTTGCTGTTGTTTTTGTTTGTTTTTGCCTTGAAACAAGCACAGTTACATTGAGAGTGTGACCAGGACCATAATTAAAATAAATTTTGAATGTGCAGAGGAGGAGAAATAACACCAAGAAGTATTTACATAGGGCAGTAAGTAAATTGATTTAGGAGCTAAACGGTTCTGTCAAGCAGCAGCTGCAGCCAAACTCAAGGCCTCCGTGGAGAATGAGCAATGATAGGAGTGTTATTTGAGCAGAGTATGTAATGGGAACCTAGAGCAGGGAGGTGCCATAATGCCAGAGGAAGCCAGGAAAAAAGTTGGACCTTCATGGCTTGAGGTTAAGCATTCTAGACTCCTTTCCCCAAATTCAACGGTCATATTATCTTAGCCTCTCCTTAGGAATTATGCATCAGGAAAACAAAGAGAGCTGCTAGAAATTTATTCCTGTCAGAAGAGCACAGAAGATTTGGAAACTGCCAGATTAGAGTCTCAGGGGGAACTTACCAATGGAGGGGACATAGCCATTAAACTTCCCTGAGTCGAGGGCATCTTTCATTGCTTGGGTAACTTCAGGATCTGTCGGCAGGTTTCCAAATACAGTAGGGTCCCCTTTTCAAGAACCACCAAGAGGTTATTCTTCCACGCCCAGTACCCAGGCCCACCCTCCACTTCCATCCTCTCTGCCCAACCCATAAGGATGGGGTGAGAGGAACAATGCCTGCCTCTTGGTTAAGTGTACTCAACTCACCAATCGACAAAGCAATCATGGTCTTGTTTGGATTTGGCTTCACCTTCATGTTGTCCACAATGGCCCGGATGGGATTGAAAGTTCTGTTGGACATGTCCGAGGGCCTCACGGACCATCTGGCCTTCCTGCTTTTCACTTTTCCCTGCACAGAGCTTCTCCCAGCGACGTTGACATGCACATCCAGAACTGAGGGGAGGCTGCTGTGATCCTGCATCTGAATCACATATGGGTCCATGACTAGCAAAGACTACGGGGAAAAGAAGGGGTCACTGTGACTCTAAGAACAGATACAGTCCAGTGGGGCAGCGACAGTTGGACCTAAACACTGGGGTGACTTTGCCAGACATCTCTTTTCAAACTCCTTTCACATGTAAAGTAGCTTTGAATGAATGAGGGCAATTTTAAGACTTTTCACTCAGATGGAAAATAAGCAAAATAACCATTCTACAATATTAGCAGAGTGTTCCACTGAATGCTTATCTACTGTGAGATTGACTATGTGCTACATCATCACCATGAAAATTTAACCATGCTGTCAGCAAAACCAAGGAAGAATGACAAGAAAACTAATGTTAAACAAGGAAATCGTAGGTATCCCTTCCTTTCCATGCAAGGAAGAGTCTCCTTAAGCTTCAACAGACTGTGTCTTGTCCTGTGCAAAGAATAACCAGGAAGAACTATTCCATAATTGTTAGAAATTTAGTGTTAACATTATCATTAGTAAAAATAAAGCCCTATTCTATAAGCAGCTTACTGCCCTGTGGAAAAAGAAGTCAATACACCACAAATCACCCCACAATGCACCCCAAATCACAAGGTTAGCTGAGGCTTGAGATTTTACCTTCCCAGTAAAGGAGAAGCAGCCTCCAAGCAGCCAAACCAGGAAGTTGCCTAAGTTCTTTGACAAATGATAGTGATGGTGAATTCGGATGCAACCTCTGATACCTGAAATAGTCCCACAAATGGGCGTTGGGCCTGAAACTCTCATGCTATTGGCTCAGGTAAGAACGGAGCAACCAGCCCTCTTCTTTCCTCCCCTCCTCACTTTTTGGTGCTTTTTACCTCTAACCCTGCCTCCACCTCTACCACCAAATCAGGAATTTGAACACTTCAGCCTTCTGGAATTGTCTGTGTTAACTCTTTCTAGGTAATCTGTGAGATGTTTGAAAAGACTGTCAGAGAGGTAGTTAGGATTACAGTTGGTGATTTTTATTAAATCTTTTTTTGTGACAAAATGACCTATTAAAATGTTAATAGTACAGAAATGTACAGAGTAAAAAGTGAGAGTCTTGCAAGGGCCAGGCAGTGGTAATTATCTGGCCATTTCTATCAATTCATCAAGATAGATAGATGATAGTAGATCAATAGATCTACAGATGATAAATAGATAGGTGATAGACAGTAGATAGATTAGATGATGGATATATAGATACACAACTGTAAATATTTTCAAAACACAGCTGAGATCATGCTCTACAACTTGTTCAGCAGCATGCTTATTTAATTCCTACATCTGGGGCTCCTTTCCTTGTTAGTTCACAAAGTTCTACTCTAGTTAGAAAAAACTGTGCAGCTAGAGTAAATGAAGGCCCACTCCATAAACATTTAAAAAGTACAGGGTATCTAAGGCCACCAAAACCAGTGCAATTTTATCCTTATGCTGTGAATTCTTAATTTTCCTGTTATGGAGTTATTGGAAAAATAAGATGTCAGGTGAGATCTAAACAAAAACCTTTCCTAAGCCAGCACAGCAGACATCTCAGAATTCCTGTGAGCCTATGAAAAGTATCATCCACCCAAGGGTTAAGAGAAACACAGTGACCCCATGGCTCAAATCCTATTGTTTACTTATTGAGAGACAGAGAGTTGTTTCATAAGCTCTGTCTTCTTCAGCTGTTTATTGGTGATTTGAGTCTCCACTGGGGTTGAATAACCTTTTATTTCTCTGATCCTTCCATCTTCTTCTTTTCCCTTCATTTATTTATGTCTTCATTTTTTAAATTGGAGGCTAATTGCTTTACAATGTTTTGTTGCCTTCTGCCATACAATGATGAGAAGCAGCCATATGTATGTATATATCCCTTCCAACTCTTAGTGCTTTGAAAAATTCACCTAATGCAGTTGCTTCCCCACTTCACTGAAGCAAGCATTTACCACTTCATCTCACCTGTGGAGAAGCAGAAGCACTAGGCAGGTGCAGGAAGCCAGCCAGGTCAAAGAAAATTTAGGTTAATTATGAAGCCCTGAGCCCCGAGCTGGACAACCCAGACTGCTTTGTTTCAAAAAGCTATGTTTAAAACATCTAAAAGACAGAAAAGGAATGGTTTAGGTCTGCTACTTGGCACCCTATACATAGGCAAATGGCTCGTTTTTCCTAAATACTGTTAACCATTTTACAGACAGACACACGCTTCGCAGGCTGGATCTACTACCCTTGGTGAGGTTGCCAAGTGAGAACATGGTGCTGTTTCCAAAACACATAGATCTTGTCAAGAGAGAAGACCACCCTTTCCTGAACACGTTTATTCTACCACCAACTCCATTTAAAATATATGTGTGCTGGAGAAAATCAGAAAAATTTTAAAGCATTTATAATCTACCACCACTCTTAATACATTAGCTTTACTTTTTCCCTACAAAGTTGGGGTCTTGTTCTATGTAAATATTTTTTAAATTGAGAAAAAATTATATAACATAAAATTCACCATCTCAAAGTGTAAGAATCAGTGATTTTTAGTTCATTAACAACATTGTGCAACAATCGCCACCATCTAATTCCAAGACATTTTTTTTCATTGTTCCAGAGAGAAACTCCATACCGATTAACTAGACCCTCTCAATTTTCCTCTTCTTAGCCCCCAGCCACCACTAATTTACTTTCTGTCTCCATGGATTTGCCTATTCCTGATGTTTCACACAAATGGAATCCTACACTATGTCATCTTTCATATCTGACTTCTTTCACTTAGCTAATGTTTTTCCAAGTTGTAGCATGATTCAGTACTTCATTCCTAGTTATGGCTGAATAGCAGTCCATTGTGTGAATATATTTATTTGTTCATCTGTTCATCAGCTGCTGGACATTTGGGTTGTTTCCACCTTTTGGCTATTAGAAATAATGCTGCTATTAACACTTAGATCCAGGTTTTCATATGAACATATGTTTTCAATTCTCTTGAATATTTGGTGTAGAGCTGCTGGACCATATTATGGATAGTTTTGCATTATGAATTTTTAAATTATATCATGAATATTTTCTCATGTTCTGAAAAACATTCCATCATAGAGAATTATCAGAATTTATTGAATAATTTTCCTATTGTTGGACATGATGTGGAGTCTAGCTTTTACTATTGTAAGAAATGCTGCCAAGTGCATCATTGTATATAAATATCAGTTCATACATGTTCATACATGTCCCTTGTAGCTCAGTCAGTAAAGAATTTGCCTGCAGTGCAGGAGACCCAAGTTTGATCCCTGGGTTGGGAAGATCCCCTGGAGAAGGAAATAGCAACCCACTCCAGTATCCTTGCCTGGAAAATCTCATGGATAGCGGAGCCTGGTGGGCTGCAGTCCATTGGGTTGCAAAGAGTCGGGCACGACTGAGTGACTAACACTTACTTACTTATTTACATGTTATTATCTCCTTAATGTAAATTTTACTATACATGGAAATTTTACTTACTGCATTGAAGACAGCAAACATTTTGCTTTCACTCTTCTAGTAATTAAAGTATAATATATAATCATATAATAAATTCAAATTCAGATGTTTATGAACTAAACTCTTAAAAACTTCTTTCCCCATAATCCCATTTCATAGAGACAGCCAGTTTAGCCATTTCTTGGTTATCTTTCCAAGTGTCTTCTATGTCTACACAGGGCTTGTACAGCTGGTTTTGGAGTTGTTCAAAATTATATATACACTATATGTTCATTCTGCAGCTTCACTGTCTCTTATTGTAACCACTATTCTTAAGTGGTAATTGAGTACTTGAAATGTGCTTTATCTGAATTGAGATGTGTCACTGGCGCAAAATACACAACAGGTTTCAAAGACTGATATAAAAATGCAAAATGTCTCACCAATAATTTTATATTGACTACATGCTTAAATAATACTTGAATCTATTGGGTGAAATAAAGTATATTACTGAAATTAGTTTCATCTATTTCTATTTTTTTGACATTTAAAAATATTCCCATTAGAAAATTTGAAATTACTATGTGGTTTGCATTCCACTTCTACTGAACAATGTTGTTCTATAGCTTGCTTTTTAAAAACTCAATAATATGTTGTATGGACATCCTTTTCATTTTCATACATGGAGATCAACTTAATTCCTTTTAATGTCTACATTATGTTCAGTTAGCCATTCCACTCTTTTTGGACATGGGGCAGCTTCCAATTTTTCTTTCTATTAGAAATAAATCATATTGCATACAGTTATTATTTGTGATTGGGAATTTTTATGAGTATCCTACAATTTGTGGGATAATTTCCTTGAGGCAGGATCACATTTCAAACACTGATAGACCTGATAAATTGATCAAATAATGGGCTAAAGGAAGAAGAGAGCACACAAATATATCTTATCATGACAAATTCTTGGAGTTCAAACCAACTGTTAGAACTTGAAGGGTGATACAGGGAATCAACTGAGTGTTACAGCAGGGGTTTTCTAGGTGGAGAGAATCTCAGAGGTTAAGGCCCTTCCTCTTGATACTGGCCTTTGCAAGAGTTAAGTCAAGCAAGGATGAGGTTGTCTCAAAGTTAAAAGCTACTGTGACTATTCTGCCACTCCAGGTTTAAAGATCCCAACTACACTGGAGACTCAGGTTCAACTCGCTCTTCCACACACCCACACAGCCAATAGGCTTGGTGTCCTGTCCCCACCTCAACATTAAACCAGTAGTCTTAGACTATTCAAATTGATAATCTTGGTGGGGCATCAGCAGTGTCAGCTCATCTGTGCCTCTGGTTTTCAGTCATTCTCATTGCTTGGCCTCTGGGGCATTCCATTTTTATCTTTGGAGCTCAGTTAGGCATTTTGTTATATTTAACCCAACATTTCTAGATATTTTTATAACTGGAGATCTGCCAGGTCCTCCAGACCTTAATATCACCAAAAATGAAAGTCTCTCCTTGTTAATTTGAAATGTCACCTTTATCTCGTACTAAATTCTTCTATCTTCCTAACCCTTTATGGAAAATTATATTCTAGAATGAAAAACGTACAGTTCTTCTCACACATTGCCAGCTTCCTTTCAGAATGGCCATTTACCTTCCTATTAGCAATTGCTTGCAAACCCTGAGAGTTATTTTCTGAAAAAAATCTTTGCTCAATTGATCAATAGAAAAAAAAGAGTGTATTAAAGGTTGTTGTTATTTCTGTTCCTTTTTATTTTAGTGAGGGTGGTCATTTTTCATGTAGTCAGAACTGGACATGGAACAACAGACTGGTTCCAAACCGGGAAAGGAGTACGTCAAGGCTGTATATTGTCACCCTGCTAATTTAACTTATATGCAGAGGAGCCTGGTGAGCTGCCATCTATGGGGTCCCACAGAGTCGGACATGACTGAAGCGACTTAGCAGCAGCAGCAGCAGCAGCAGAGTACATCATGCGAAAAGCCAGGCTGGATGAAGCACAAGCTGGAATCAAGACTGCTGGGAGAAATATCAATAACCTCAGATATATACCACCTTATGGCAGAAAGCCAAGAAGAACTAGAGTCTCTTGATGAAAGTAAAGAGGAGAGTGAAAAGACTGGCTTAAAACTCAACATTCAGAAAACTAAGATCATGGCATCTGGTCCCATCACTTCATGGGAAATAGATGGGGAAACAAGGGAAACAGTGACAGACTATTTTCTTGGGCTCCAAAATCACTGCAGATGGTGACTGCAGCCATGAAATTAAAAGACACTTGTTCTTTGGAAGAAAAGCTATGACCAACCTAGACAGCATATTAAAGAGCAGAGACATTACTTTGCCAACAAAGATCCATCTAGTCAAAGCTATGGGGATGTGAGAGTTGGACTATAAAGAAAGCTGAGCACCAAAGAATTGATGTTTTGAACTGTGGTGTTGGAGAAGACTCTTGAGAGTCCTTTGGACTGCAAAGAGATCAAACCAGTCAATCCTAAAGGAAATTAGCCCTGAATATTGATTGGAAGGACTGATGCTGAAGCTGAAACTTCAATATACTTTGGCCACCTGATGCAAAGAACTGACTCACTGGAAAAGACCCTGCTGCTGGGAAAGATTAAAGGCAGGAGGAGAAGGGGATGACAGAGGATGAGGTGGTTGGATGGCATCACCAACTCTATGGACATGAATTTGAACAAGCTCCAGGAGTTGGTAATGGACAGGGAATCCTGGAGTGTTGCAGTCCATGGGGTCACAAAGAGTGAGAGACTGAACTGAACTGAATATCTCTTCACATTTTGTGAATTACCTGTTTACAAGCCCTCACCTATCTTGCCCAGGGGCTAGATTTTTTCTTGGGTGAGACCTGGGCCAAGGAAGGCACTGCAAGGCAACAAAACAGCAGCTCTGAAATCACTGGCCTAGCCTCCTCTGTCTCAATCCAGCTGGCTCAGACTCAGGTTTACAGATCAAAGAACAGCCAGCAGCACGGGGTTTTTGAGGGTGGTCCTGCAAATAATGCAACTGACGCAGAACCAGCAGGGCTTGCAGGTGTGTGAAGGGAGCAGGGGCCGCTGGGTCAGAAGGCCATCCCTGGGCACACCCTCATTCAGTAGCTGACAAGCAAACCCATATGAGAAGGGAAAAGAGACAAAGCAAACAAGTTTCAGTAACACCCCTCTTCTGTAGTTCCCGTTTTCTCTCCATAGAAGGTAGAGCAGGGAGAATGAAAGAGAAGGCCCAAACATGCTTATGGAGCCTAACGGCCACCAGCTAATCTTCACCGGGCAGTCAGGGTCCAGTAAACCATAGAAACGCTCACTAAAAGGTACACCAACCAACCATTAAGGCTTTCACTTAAAAATCAAACTTGCACTGAGTTTGTTCTTAAATATGACACTATTGTGTTTGCCATAGAAAAGTGGTTGTGTGTGTGTGTGGCAAAAACAAAAACAAAAACAAAAAACACATAACATTAAATTTGCCATCTTCATCATTTTTAAGAATAAAGTTCAGCACTGTTAGGTATATTCATTTTGTGCAACAGTTCTCCAGAACTTTTTCATCTTGCAAATCTAAAACTCTATACCCATTAAACCAATTCTCCCCCTCCCCTCCCCCCAGCCCTTGGCAACCACCTTTCTACTTTCCACCTTTTCATTTTCCAATAAGAAAGTATTTTTAAAATAGTCCCACCCATCCAGAGATAAGCACTGTTAACTATTTTGCCCACAATTAATATTCTGAAATATTTTTCCTTAGGGGTACATCCATAGGCCTTATATATCAGAATTTGGTATTCCATATGATACTGTGGTCTTACTAAGACTCCAAAAAAATTTTTGAACCTGGTTTTTAGGAATCACCTATAACCCTGTGTCCCCCCATTTTTATACATCTCTTGCCACATCCTTCTTTTCTTGACCCAGGCATAAGAGTTTATGCTCATGGCTATTTATCTTATGCTGCTGCTGAGTCACTTCAGTCGTGTCTGACTCTGTGTGACCCCATAGACAGGAGCCCACCAGGCTCCCCCGTCCCTGGGATTCTCCAGGCAAGAACACTGGAGTGGGTTGCCATTTCCTTCTCCAATGCAGGAAAGTGAAAAGTGAAAGTGAAGTCGCTCAGTCATGTCCAACCCTCAGCGACCCCATGGACTGCAGCCTACCAAGCTCCTCAGCCCATGGGATTTTCCAGGCAAGAGTACTGGAGTGGGTTGCCATTGCCTTCTCCAATTTATCCTATAACCAGCACTATTTGATACACTCTATTCAAATCAACTCATAATCCTCACCTCCTTCCCAGAAGTAAGGCCTGTTTCATTTCCATTTTAAAGATGAAAACAAGTCCCATAGTAGTGAATGGTGAGTTGCAGTTCCAATCTTACCATCTGGTTCTAGATTCCACTACACAAGTCTGCCCCACTTTACAGGACCAAGTGAGTTGAGAAATACAGTCCTTTCTTTCTCAAATAGAAAAAAAAAAAAAAAGACAGGGAAAAAAAAAAACACCATGGAGAGTCACTGGGGATAACTTTAAGAAGACAGTGAATCAATTATGTGGATTAAGCATGGAGGATTCACCTTTTATTACTTATTACTTGTTATTTTCTAACTTTCGATCCTGAATCATTCCCAGTGATCACTCATCTGTTGGTACAGAGGAATTCGTAAGTTTTAACTCCCCTGGTGGACTGTAAGCTCCCTGAGGAAGTGCAAGGTTGAGAGCAGTCCTTACACTTCTTGACAACCTCCTTCAGGTCTGGCCTGATACCTTCTATCAGCCATACCCAATGCTTGCCCGCCAGCTGGCAGTGAATAGTACATAAACCAGAGGGAGAGGAATGGCAGAAGGGGTGATCAATGAGGCAAAACTGAAGCCTTTGCCCAGTTACAGACGATGAGGTGAGGGATGCAGGAGGGGCTAGGTGGCTAGGTTGAGCTTTGTTCATTCATGGTGCCATCTCACATTCACACAGAGAGCTTCACAATTTGTTCCCACGTTCACTATCAAGTAACTAAAAACCAACCCACATACAAACCACAGATCTGCGAGCTAGATAAAGAGAAGGCTGTCAGAACACAGAGGTTACTCTGGTTGAACTTTTAAAATTTAAAGTAAATATTTTAGAATAGACTTCGATTTACAGAAAAGGTATGAAGATGGTACAAAGAGTTCCCACATACCTTCACCCAGTTTTCCCCTTATTTTTAATATCTTACATTACCATGGCATGTTCTTAATCAGAACTAAGAAATAAATGTTGGTCCATTAATATTCACCAAACTCCACATTTTATTTAGATTTCACTAGGTTTTCCCACTAAAATCCTTTTTCTGCTCCAGGAGACCACTTTATATGTAATGGTCATGTGCCCTGAGTCCAATCTAATCCAAAAAAATGTCCTCTAATCTGGAACAGTTTCTCAGACCTAGTGTTTCATGACCTTGGCAATTTTGTATAGAATGTTCCTCAACTTGGGTTTGTCTGATGTTTTTCTCATGGTGAAAGGGGAAGGCAAGTTGAGCTTTTAACGTTATGGCCATTCACTTCATGTCAGGACACTAAAGGCTAAAGAGAAAACAAACCTTTCATCTGTTTGCTGGTTGAAGCACCTGCTGGCTACTTCTTTCATGGAGCTTAGCAAATAATACCAACCTGTTTATTTTGCACTTTGCATAATCATTTAAACCATTCTCACAGTAACTCAGTCATTTCCCTTTATTCAGAACTTTCATTTGAGAATGTCTAGGACCTCAGTCCCACTCCAATTCTTGGCATTCATCAAAAAAGAGTGTCATTTGTACTTACAGAGGGAGTCACCAGGCAAATAAGCTTAGATTCTTGGGAAATGATTCTGTGTTCTTGCCATTCTGATGTTGAAAATAACCTAGTGTCTAAACTATGCTCCAATCCATCAGCCTGTCTCTAGACTACAATTTCTCACTGTTTTTCTCATAATAAAAATATTATTTGGGGCTGTCTTTAAAAATTGAGATATAATTCGTATTCTCCAAAATTCATCCTTTCCAAGTATACAATTCACTGGGTTTTAGTATATTCATAAGGTTGTACAATCATCACCACCATCCAATTCCAAGACACTGTCATCATTCCAAAAAGAAATCCTGTACCTATCAGCAGTATCACTCTACTGCTCAATCTTGCCTTGCCTCTGGCAACCTTTAATCTACTTGCCTATTCTGAACATTTCCTATAAGTGGGAACTGTATAATAAGTAGTCTTTCGCGTCTGACTTCTTCCACTTAACATAACGTCCTCAAGTTTCATCCATTTGTAGCAAGTATCAGGCAATGGCACCCCACTCCAGTACTTTTGCCTAGAAAATCCCATGGACAGAGGAGCCTGGTAGGTTGCAGTCCATGGGGTCGCTAGAGTCGGACACGACCGAGTGATTTCACTTTCACTTTTCACTTTCCTGCATTGGAGAAGGAAATGGCAACCCACTCCAGTGTTCTTGCCTGGAGAATCCCAGGGACGGGGGAGCCTGGTGGGCTGCCATCTATGGGGTCCCACAGAGCTGGACACGACTGAAGCGCCTTAGCAACAGCATCAGGATTTCATTCTTTGCATGGCTGAGTAATTTTCATTGGATGAATACAGGACATTTTGTTTATCCATTCATCTGCTGATAGACATTGAAATCATTCCATAATTGATTGTGTTTTGATAGCTGTTAAATATTTACCAGTTGCCTCAGCTCCTGGCGTCATACCTTATCTTCCTAATTCTTAGTCCCCATTCATGTCTTACCTCCAGCTGCATGAAAATGTAGCCAACAGTGGCTATCGCTGAAAATGAATATATTTAAAAAAACATGAAAATGACTACTTCTGTAGAAATCAGAGACTTTTCTACCATATTCATTCAGTAATTGACTTATCTCTGCTTACGGAGTACCTACCATTGGTTAGGCATTGTTTTAAGTTCTACAGACACAGGATTCAAGAAGATGGATACAAACCCTGCTCTCAGAATACTATTATTAAAGTCTAATGAGAGACTTTAAGCAAATAATTATACAGACATTTAAATAGCTATTAGAAATTTTTGAAGCTGTTCAAAGTTAGGCAGTTTTTCTTCCAGCCCTATGAGGCTCAATGTTGGTCCTGAATCTTATGCTTGCCCATGGGTCACGTATTCTTGATATTCGGTCATCTACTGGGATGCTGGATATCTGTGAACGTTTTAGAAAGTCTCAAGAATTTTTTTTTAATATTTATCTATTTGGCTGCACCAGGTCTTAGTCGTGGCACATGGGATCGCTGATCTTCACTGCAGTATGTGGGACCTTTTCAGTTGCAGCACACGGGATCTAATTCCCTGACCAGGGATCAAACCCGGTCCCCCTGCATTGGGAGAGTGGAGTCTTAGCCACCGAACCACCAGGGAAGTCTCACTCCAAGTACATTTTCATGGGTCTGCGGTTCTGAAGAATTCTCTCAGCCAAGAAGCACAGAAATGTCCCGAAGTTTAAAGGGTTTGCTGCTCTCATCCCCCAATGAGGCCTCAAGGACACTCCTTTGCTCTTCTGCCTGGAAATAAGTGCCAGAGGTGATGCAACCCAGCAAATTTTATCTGGATTCACTGCTCAGATCCATGAAAGGGAGGGAATCATCGATAGGGGCCAAACTACAGTGAATTACCCAAGTCTGGGAACATCAAGTTCCCACGAGACTCTGACGAAACAAAGACGTGATGGGGGTCTCTAGTGATTGAGAAGAGTACCATAGGGTACACATCACCCTCCATGGGAGGACTGGGAGGGAGAGAATAAAAAAGAACAACATGGTTACCAAAGGTGAAAGAGGGTGGGGTAGGGTAAATTAGGAGTTTGGGATTAGCCGATACAAACTACTATACATAAAATAGATAAACAACAAGGTCCTAATGTATAGCACAGGGAGCTGTATTCAATATTCTGTAATAAACAGCTATAACAGAAAAGAATAGGAGAAAGATATATATGTATAACTGAATCATTTTTCTGTACGCCAGAAACTAACACTAACATTACAAATCAACTACATTTCAATGTAAAAAAAAGAACAAGTCAGGATAATAGGATTTCAGGTTTGAACCAAAACATGGAGAGAGGTGGGGCATTGTGCCTACTTGTCACTTAAAGCCCTTCTACAGCAAGAGTTCTGCAACCAATTTTAATTAATAAAGTCACTCCATAAGTATCTATGAGCCACACACATGCCTAATACTGGGGAGACAGCAGTGAAAGAACAAGGCAAGCCCTGCCCCTACATTCTTGGAACTGACATTCCTATGGGGCAAGAGAAGCAATGAACAAAGAAACATATGTCAGGAGGCATCAATATCACAGATAAGAATGAGGCAGAGCATGAGATTAGACTACTGGTATTTTGTGTAAGATCATTAGAACAGCTCCCCACTGCCTACACCCTCCCTGAGGCAGTGACATTTAATGGAGAAAGGAAAGAAGAGAGAGAATGAGTGCAGTGGATGACAGGAGAACAGGCATTCCAGGCAGAAGGAACAGCAGGGCAAAGCCTTGAGGTGGGCTGGCGCCTGGTGTGTTCAGGGTGTGGCCAGGCCAGTGGGCTGAGTGAGCCAAGGAAAGGGCGGCAGCAGATGGAGTAAGAGAGAAAGTGCTTTAGTCTTGCTTCTGAGAGGACTAACTAGGGACACTGGTTTAAGACAGGAAAATTTGTTTCACTGCCCCAGACTGGTCCTCTGGCCCCAACTCACTGTCGATAGATGTCTTTAGACGTGAGGAGTTAGGAATGTCAACTGCATCAGTGCTGACCCCACGAAAACTAAAATAAAACCTGCAAAGTGCTGTTGCTGGTGGGTCAGCAGGATCACCTCATTCTGTAGTTGCCGGGCAAAGGCCAGAGGACCAGACAGAGATGCAGGGGGAATTAGGAGGTTATCCTTCTGGTTGAGTCTGTAGAGAACTGGGGCTCTGCTGGGGAGAACCCTGCAGTCACCCCCAGGAAGTGAGTCCACCAGAAAGGGACTTTACACGCAACCTGCTCCATCTCTCCCAAGGCTCTTCCAATCGAGCTGTTCCCTTGGCTGTCACCTGAGAGTCCTGCAAAGTGCTGCTTTGAGGGAACTATGATATCAGTGGTTATGGTGGTAGGACTCTGACCCTAGGTTTTATAAAAGGAATGGAAAAGCTGTTAATTTATTTTTAAATATCCCACTCTGGTTCTAGAAACTATTAGGCAGTCATAGACTGTCACAGCATGGAAGGATGCCACCCGGGAAGCGGATTGCATGGCTCCCAAGTGCTGGGGCTGGCCTCCTCCCACCCACACTGAAGCAGCTGCCAGCCTTCCTCCTCCCCTCTCCCTGCCCCAGGTAATGGGCCCACCTCTTATATCCAGGGTTTAGTGAGTATCCCTGGAACTTTATGGCAATAGAAGAGGAAAAATTGGAAACAGTGACAGATTTTCTTTTCTTGGGCTCTAAAATCACTGCAGACAGTGACTGCAGCCATGAAATTCAAAAAACACTTGCTTCTTCGAAGAGAAGCTATGACAAACCTAGACAGCATATTAAAAAGCAGAGACATCACTTTGCCGAAAAAGGTCCACAGAGTCAAAGCTATGGTTTTTCCAGTAGCCATGTATTGACGTGAGAGTTGAACCATAAAGGAGGCTAAGTGCCGAAGAATTGATGCTTTTGAACTATGGTGCTGGAGAAGACTCTTGAGAGTCCTTTAGACTGCAAGGAGATCAAACCAGTCAATCCTAAATTAAATCAACCCTGAATATTCATTGGAAGGACTGATGCTGAAGCTGAAGCTCCAATACTTTGGCCACCTGATGCGAAGAACTGATTCACTGGAAAAGACCCTGATGCTGGGAAAGATTGAAGGCAGGAGGAGAACGGGATGATAGAGGATGAGATGGTTGGATGGCATCACTGACTCAATGGACATGAATTTGAGCAAACTCTGGGAGATGGTGGAGGACAGGGGAGCCTGGCATACTGTAGTCCATGGGGTCACAAAGAGTTGGACATGACTTAGCGATTGAGCAACAATAACTGGCAGCTGAAGGGCTGGGCCTCCAAGTTCAGTCTCTATGTGGAAGTCTTCTGCAGGAAAGTTAGGGAAAGGCAAAGAAAATCACAGAGTTCCCGGCTCCTTGACCCCCTCACCCCCACTCACCTCCCACTCTTACCCCCTCCTCAGGGAAAGGCAGTTTGCTTTTTCCTCTTGTCTCTCTTTTCAATCCACTGCATAGAGATAAACCCTGACCTTTCATTTGATTTGCCAAAAGCCTTTTCCCTTTCTCTCATAAAGAGGATCAAAAACTCTGGTTCTCACAGCTAATGTCTTTAAAATAAACTTTGAGAATCCTTTTTAGAAGTCAGAGCTGAGCTTAGATTCTCCCTCTGCTGTAACACTTCCTGGTCTTCCCTGTAAGATGGGCAACTCTGAGTAAAAGGCAAATGAAGGTCACAGATGATGAAGAAAAAAGAAAAGCATCTCAATGCTCCTTCAAGATAATATTTAATGCTCCATTAACCCTACTACATTTATTATTGTAATACTAACAGAAACTTCTTGAGCATACATATAAAGAAAACTGATGTTCTTTTTTTAAGATGAGTACTCTGGATTGGAAAACAATGTTTTTTCATGAAGTTCCACATACTTAACCATACAACACTAAAAGTCATCTTACTGTATTACAGGAAAATATTTTTTTAAGTTATTTCACACAAAACTCTGGATGTGAATGTTTATAGTATACTTGTAACTGTCAAAAATGGGAAACAGCATAAATGTCCTTAAGCTAATGAATTAGTAAACAAATATTAGTACATCCAAATAAAGAGAAACTACAGAGCAATAAAAAGGTATGAACTGCCAATACACCATCACCAGGAATGAATCTCAAATGCATTAGGATAAGTTAAAGAAGCCAGACTGAAAAAGTGATAGTATGATTTCATTTGTAGGATGTTCTGGCAAAGGTTGAATTACAAGGAGAGAAAACAGCTCAGTGGTTTCCCAGGGGCTGGAAGTGGGGGAAGGGATGGCTACCAGTAGGAATTTTGGAGGACACTGTCCATATCTTTTTTGTGGTGCTGGCTATATGACTGTACACATTTGACAAAGACTGCAGAACTGTACACACACACACACACACACACACAAAACAGTGAATTTTCTACTCCATTAAAAAAAAAATAACCCAGAGCTCACTTTGGCATCATATATACTAAAATTGAAACAATACAGAGATTAGCATGGCCCCTGCACAAGGATGACACACAAATTTGTGAAGCGTTCCATATTAAAAAAAAATAATAATAATCCATAGGTTTGTTTGAGATTTTCCAGTTGTTTCCCCTCCACTATATTAAAAAATTAAAAAAAAAAAACTCTTGACTACTAAAATCTTTAAAAAAAAAAAAAAAAAAAAGTGAATTTTCCTGTTTGTAAAGTACATCTTAATTTTTTTTTTAAGGAAGAATAATAACAGGTTACCTCAAAAAAAAAAAAAAAAAAAAAACCAATCCAAACCAAAACACCTGTGCTGAGAAGGATGGCACTGACAGTAATTTTGCAGAAACAGATGGGATGACATCACCTAAAGGGTGGTTTGTTTTTCTTTTAGGAAACAGAAGTGTCCTTTGTGGACAAAACACTACATCCTACCATACATGCCCCACCTCTCAACTTCTCCAAGCTTGGCCACACTGGCTCTTTGGGTCCTTGAACAAGTGAAGCTCATCCCCACCTGAAGACCACTGCCCTAGTGAGGTTTGGACCACAGTTTCATCATTTCCTAAATTGAGCAAATTACTTAACCCTTGTGCTTCAGTTTCTTCATTGGTGAAAATGGGAATAATGATAGCACCGACATCATAGGGTTGCAGTCAGATCTGGTCAATTAACATGCATAAAGGACTTTAACCAATGCTGGAACTGTGCAAATATTTGATCATTGTTAGTGGTTATTACTTCTGGTTCATGAAACTCTTCTTGTCTTTTCTACCTTTCAGCCTTGTAATTCAAAACTGTTTGCATGCATGAATGTGCCTCCTGGGTAAAATATCCTACAAAGAAACTGCGTCCAAACAAATAGGTTATTTCTCGGTAAACAGAGTGGCTTCAAGTTCACTAATAACACTTTTTGTTAAAGTTTTTATTTGATGATAAAAGTAAATATACAAAAAAGTTGTAAAGAAGGTACAGATTTTTCATATACCCTTACCCAGTTCCTGCTAATGTTTACATATAACCACAGTATAATCATCAAAATTAAGAAATTATCATTGATTCAGCCCTTAATTATACTTGCAAACTTCATCTGGATTTCACTCTTTTTCCACCAAAGTCCTATTTCTGTTCTAGGGTCCCATTCAGGATACTACATTGCATTTGGCACAAACAATGTTTTTAAACTATCATTTGACTTAATAATTGTGGTTTTGACTTCTAAAATATGTGAATATAAAAAGACACAAGAGTATATGCCATATTTAAGTTGCAAAGCTTCTCAAGTTCCCTACCCTCATCCTGCCTTATTTTTTCTATATCATTGATTATATCTAACATGCTCTCGTGCGTGTGTGCATGCTAAGTCACTTTAGTCACATCCAATTCTTTGCAACCCTATGGACTGTAGCCCACCAGGATCCTCTGTCCATGGGGTTCTCCAGGCAAGAATACTGGAGTGGGTTGCCATTCCCTTTTCCAGGGGATCTTCCCGACCAAGGGATTGAACCTGCATCTCCTGCTGTTCCAGCATCACAGATGGACTCTTTACCACTGAGCCACTGAGGAAGCCTAACATGCTCTCAAATAACATCAAATTTAAGATGCCATTGCATGAAACATGTATCACCATTTTATGTACGAAAGAAAAATGCCATCAGTTACAAGATGCATCCCAAGTTCTAAGATATTAAGACATAAAAACATGTGTCCTAAAATCTATGAAATATGATCTGAATTTTACATGTTCTATTTATTGTCCTTTACCTCATTGGAATGTTGATTTCTTTGTTCCCCAATGTATCTCTGGTTCCTAGCACATAATGAAAAGAAAGTGAAAGTCACTGAGTCATGTCCAACTCTTTGCGACCCCATGGACTATAGAGTCCATGGAATTCTCCAGGCCAGAATATTGGAGTGGGTAACCTTTCTCTTCTCCAGGTGATCTTCCCAACCCAGGGATCAAACCCAGGTCTCCTGCATTGCAGGCAGATTCTTTACCAGCTGAGTCACCAGGGAAGCCCAAGAATACTAGAGTAGGTAGCCTATCCCGTAGCTATGAGGTTCCCTCATAGCTCAGTTGGTGAAGAATCTGCCTGCAATGCAGGAGACCTGGGTTCTATTTCTGGGTTGGGAAGATCCCCTGGAGAAGGAAATGGCAACCCACTCCAGTATTCTCACCTGGAGAATCCCATGGGCAGAAAAGCCTGGCAGGCCACAGTCCATGAGGTCACAAGAGTCAGATATGACTTGGTGACTAAACCACCACCAGCCTATCCCTTTCCAGCAGATCTTCCCAACCCAGGAATCAAACTGGGGTCTCTTGCATTGCAAGTGGATTCTTTACCAACTGAGCTATAGCACATAATAGTCACTCAGAAAATATGTGTTGAATGAACAAATTAATAATATAATGCCAGCTAAAATGGAGCCCTTGTCAGGCTCCATTTGAATGGTGTCAGGCACCATTCAAAGCTCTTTGCTTATATTAACTCTGTTCATTGTTTAGATCCCTGGTGGGCTACAGTTCAAAGGGTTGCAAACAGTCGGACATGACTGAAGCAACTTAGCACATGTGCATGCAGCAATAATCCAGAGAGTGATATTTTCAATACCTAAGCTAACCAGAACATAAAATTAAGCAACTGGGAAATTGTCTGGCATTCCAGTGTTTAGGCCTCTACATTTCCACTGCAGGGGACTCAAGTTTGATCCCTAGTCAGGGAACTAAAATATGACGTGCCACATGGTACAGCCAAAATATAATCATATAATAATAAATAAATAAATAAAATTAAGCAGCTGAAAGAAAAACCAAAAAAAGAGTATGAGTATCTTGTTTTACAATGTACTGAGAATTTAAAATAATTTTACTCATCAACAAATACCGATTGAGTACTTGTACAGTGTCAGCCCATTCGCCAGGCAATCCATTCCAGTATTCTCACCTGGAGTACCCGATGGACAGAGGAACCTGGCAGTCTACAGTCCATAGGGTCGAAAAGAGTTGGACATGACTGAAGCAACTAAGCACATAAACATTTTACAGATGTTAACTCATCTGATATTCACAACAACAACATGAGGTACGTACTGTTATGAGCCCTGTTTTACGAATGAGAAAACCCAGGTGCCTAAAGGTTAAGGAATTTGCTCAAGGTCACACAGCTACCAATGGCAAAGTCAAAACTGACACCAAGGCAGCTATTCTAGGTATCTGCATTCTTATCCGCCAGACTACATTGCTTCATACCAACTAGAATAGCCTATATTTATGGTACTTAAGTGGTAGCCTGAGCTTCTCTGGTGGCTCAGATGGTAAAGAATCCGCCTGCAGTGTGGAAGACCTGGGTTAGATCCCTGGGTTGGAAGATCCCGTGGCAGAGGACACGGCAACCCACTCCAGTATTCTTGCCTGGAGCATCCCCACGGATAGAGGAGCCTGGCACGCTACAGTCCATGGGGTCACAAAGAGTCGGACATGACTGAGCGACTAAGCACACACACACAAGTGGTAGTTAGTTCAGTTCAGTTCAGTCATGTCTGACTCTGTGACCCCATGGACTGCAGCAGGCCAGGCTTTCCTGTCCACCACCAGTGAAGTTGCTCAGTCATGTCCGACCCTTTGCAGTCCCGTGGACTAGCCTACCAGGCTCCTCCATCCACGGAATTTGCCAGACAAGAGTACTGGAGTGGGTTGCCAGTGTAAAATAACAAAAATCATGAACTTCTGTAACCAAAGTGACCCCCTTACTCTCTGGTTAATTAGGCCTTTGCATTTTCTGGCCAATGATCATCAAGTGAAACAACCTACTTTGGTTGACTTTTGTCCTATTGACATTTGTTGAATGCCCTTGATGTGACTAGTACTGTGGTATGTGATGGGGATAGACAGGTAAGACAGGCTGGGAAACCAATGATTGTCACCATGGAGGTCTGTAAGGAGCTTCAGGATGAGCCCAGAGGAAAGGAGAGGACTTTATGAAACCTTGAGTGGAAGCTTGAGGGAGGGGTCAGTTTGCCAAATGAGAGCAAAGGAAGGCTAGACTCACTGCCAGGCAAACCTCCTAGCCTCCAGACCTGAGGCTGGGTGGACTCCTTCCCCTCTCTTTACAAAATGATTTTCACTGCCTTGGAACAAGAGATCAGCTCTGGCTGCCTGTCTCTGACACAGAGCAAATATTGAGAAACATCAGACTCATTGACTCCAGTGTTGCACCTTATTGCATGTGCCATGGAAGACATCTCTTCTCCTGCCCCCGACCCCTCAAATGAGCATCAGGTATTCGAGGCAGAGCTAATAAATGAGATGGGATAATTAGAGGCTGCCGAGGGACACAGGGAGTGAGGAAAGAACCAAAAAAGAGTGACTGGAGATTGATCCTGCAAATGTTTCCCACCCACAGGGACCCTGGTCTTGTGGAACTAGTGATGAATATTGCCTGACATCAAAGGAATAATCCATAACTACAAAGCATGTGAATGTTAGCTGTTCTGGGGTCTCCCAGGAACCGTTGTCTCCTTTCTTTAAAATAAATAAAAAATAAATAAAGTTACAGTTTTAGGTACACACACATATATACAGTAGTGTTTTCTCAGATTTTATGTATGATCAATCTATCAAAGTGACCAATGAAATTGCTTATAGAAGTTCCTGATTTTTACTGTTCTATTGATTTTTAACTGCCACTAAGTTCTCACTTAGATGTCAGTGTGCCCTAACATGAAAATTATTAACTGTAATGCTTATGTGTCTTGTAAATATTTGATCAACGTGTTCCTGGCCTGTGCTTTTGCTAAAGTGTGGACTCTAGGAAAGGGTATATATCCCTGTTTCTTTCCATGTTTGTGCATTTCTGAGGGCAAGGGCCATATTTGTTTAACTTTTTTTAAATACAGTTCTAGATAGTTCCATGCTCAAGGGAGTACTTAAACAACCCAGTTTAATCAAGAGGTGAATGTTCATTTCCAAGAGGAAGTAAGATATGAACACATTCAAACATTTTGATGTTTTAAAACTCATAAAAAATGTGATTTACAAGTACCAAATAAATCAGACCAAATATACATACTCATTAATAAAAATGACAATTTGGACAACTTTGTATATTTTGGTTTTTCATCATGGAGTGACAGTCCGAAACTGGCAGCCACAATTTGTGTCTGATGTAGGCAGAACTGGAAGAACATTCCAGCACAATGGTAATATTCCAACTCCAACTGTCCTTTTCCATGCATCTTCAAGTCATGTCTACCATGATTTTTCCCTCTTTTTTAAAAAAATTGCTCATTTATTTGTTTCTGGCTGCTGGGTCTTCATTGCTGCACGGGCATTCTCTACTCGGGGAGGAGTGGGGGCTCCTCTCTAGTTGTGGCATGCGGGCGTCTCATTGCAGTGGCTTCTTTAGGGCCCAAGGGCTTCAGCAGTGCGCTTAGTAGTTGCAGATCCTGGGCTCTAGAGCACAGGCTCAGTAGTCGTAGCCCACAGGCTTAGTGGCTCCACGGCATGTGGGATCTTCCAGATCAGGGATTGAACTCATATTTCCTTTGTTGGCAGGTGGATTCTATACTACTGAGCCACCAGGGAAGCCCTCCCCTTCTTTAAAAAAAAAATTCAAACTTGTATTTTCCCTTCTGTACAAACTATGGGAAGGTTCAGGTGTGAAGTGACACAGAAAAAATAAATATGACAGCTAATACTTACACAGAACTTATTATAAGTCAACCCCAATTCTAGGTGTTTTGCATATTAATCTGTTTACTTCTTACAACAATCCTATGAGGTCAGTTTTAATATTATGTTCATTTTCATGAAGGAAAGCTTTTCATTTCTTTGAAGGAAACAGGTCCAGAAAGATTAAATATCTTGCTCAAGTTCCCAAATTTATCAGGTAGTGGATCTGGGATTTAAACTTAGGTAGTCTGACTCACAGATCTATCTTTTTTTTAATTTTTAAAAATATGTATTTGACGGTACTGAATCTTAGTTGTGGCACACGAGATCCTTTAGTTGCAGCACGCAGGATCTAGTTCCATGACCAGGGATCAAACCCGGACCCCTTGCATTGGCAGCACAGAATCATAGCCACTGGACCACCAGGAAGTCCCTCACAGATCTATCTTAACCACTAATATATGACCAGAAAAAAGCCCTTCAAGAATTTGCTGGTCACCTTTATCTTTACCATGAGTGGATCTGACCTGCGTGCTAAGTAAGTGGCACAATAACTCTCAAACTTCTTAAAAGTTGTGGCCAAATCACACGTGGAAAAATGAAACAGCAATGAAAATTTCAAAGTATATAAAACTTACTTTAAGTTATTTGATATGTTGACGTATATGTCATGTGAATTTTGGTAACATGATACCTTAGAATGGAAGCTCCCAAAAGCTTAGGGACCTGCGATGATACTCAAGCTATTTCTCCAGCTTCTTCCAATCATCTGGCATTTACATCTGCCTCCTCTATGTCCTCTCAGACATAACAGAGTTCACATGTCCCTAGTAGTCAGGCCAGATGGCAGCAGCTGCTGGACACTTCATATGATATGTTGTAGAAACTCTAAACTCTGATTTTTCACCTCACGGGTTGTTGCTATTGTTGTTCTTTTGGTTATTTATAGTGACTTGACTGGACTAATTCTGTAGAGTCAGTTTACCCTACAAAATGCAGCCCCAGATACCTATGGATGGTTTGTTCCTTTTTTCCATTACTTTAAAAGTCTGGCTTCCTAGGAGCTGTCCCTTGATCAGGACAACTTAACACTCAGTACTAATCCAGAAACAACTGGATAGCTGTTCCCGTACATGGCCTTCTGGATCACCAGAGGTCTGTGGGAACTCATCAAGACCCACTATGCCTATCTCGGTTCTTGATTTCACTATCAACTTTCTGGCCAATCTACTGCCCTGTTGCTTGCCTAAACCCTCAGGATAGCTATGGCATTTGCCTTCCTTGTTTGTTTGCTACTAAGATAATTAGAGATACCAAGGGAACATTTCATACAAAGATGGGCTCAATAAAGGACAGAAATGGTATGGACCTAACAGAAGCAGAAGATATTAAGAAGAGATGGCAAGAATACACAGAAGAACTGTACAAAAAAGATCTTCACGACCCAGATAATCACGATGCTGTGATCACTCACCTAGAGCCAGACATCCTGGAATGTGAAGTCAAGTGGGCCTTAGAAAGCATTACTATGAACAAAGCTAGTGGAGGTGATGGAATTCCAGTTGAGCTATTTCAAATCCTGAAAGATGATGCTGTGAAAGTGCTGCACTCAATATGCCAGCAAATTTGGAAAACTCAGCAGTGGCCACAAGACTGGAAAAGGTCAGTTTTCATTCCAATCCCAAAGAAAGGCAATGCCAAAGAATGCTCAAACTACCGCACAATTGCACTCATCTCACACGCTAGTAAAGTAATGCTCAAAATTCTCCAAGCCAGGCTTAAGCAATATGTGAACCGTGAACTTCCTGATGTTCAAGCTGGTTTTAGAAAAGGCAGAGGAACCAGAGACCAAATTGCCAACATCCGCTGGATCATGGAAAAAGCAAGAGAGTTCCAGAAAAACATCTATTTCTGCTTTATTGACGATGCCAAAGCCTTTGACTGTGTGGATCACAATAAACTGTGGAAAATTCTGAAAGAGATGGGAATACCAGACCACCTGACCTGCCTCTTGAGAAATTTATATGCAGGTCAGGAAGCAACAGTTAGAAGTGGACATGGAACAACAGACTGGTTCCAAATAGGAAAAGGAGTACGTCAAGGCTGTATATTGTCACCCTGCTTATTTAGCTTATATGCAGAGTACATCATGAGAAACGCTGGACTGGAAGAAGCACAAGCTGGAATCAAGACTGCTGGGAGAAATATCAATAACATCAGATATGCAGATGACACTACCCTGATGGCAGAAAGTGAAGAGGAACTCAAAAGCCTCTTGATGAAAGTGAAAGTGGTGAGTGAAAAAGTTGGCTTAAAGCTCAACATTCAGAAAACAAAGATCACGGCATCCGGTCTCACCACTTCACGGGAAATAGATGGGGAAACAGTGGAAACAGTGTCAGACTTTATTTTTTTGGACTCCAAAATCACTGCAGATGGCGATTGCAGCCATGAAATTAAAAGACGCTTACTCCTTGGAAGGAAAGTTATGACCAACCTAGATAGCATATTCAAAAGCAGAGACATTACTTTGCCAACAAAGGTTCGTCTAGTCAAGGCTATGGTTTTTCCTGTGGTCATGTATGGATGTGAGAGTTGGACTGTGAAGAAGGCTGAGCGCTGAAGAATTGATGCTTTTGAACTGTGGTGTTGGAGAAGACTCTTAGGAGTCCCTTGGACTGCAAGGAGATCCAACCAGTCCATTCTGAAGGAGATCAGCTCTGGGATTTCTTTGGAAGGAATGATGCTAAAGCTGAAACTCCAGTACTTTGGCCACCTCATGTGAAGAGTTGACTCATTGAAAAAGACTCTGATGCTGGGAGGGATTGGAGGCAGGAGGAGAAGGGGACAACAGAGGATGAGATGACTGGATGGCATCACTGACTCGATGGACGTGAGTCTGGGTGAACTCTGGGAGTTGGTGATGGACAGGGATGCCTGGTGTGCTGGGATTCATGGGGTCGCAAAGAGTTGGACACGACTGAGCAACCGAACTGAACTGACTGAAGATCTTTCCCTGGTGGCTCACAGAGTAAAGAATCTACTTGCAATGCAGGAGACCCAGTTTTGATCCCTGGTTTGGGAAGATCCCCTGGAGGAGGGCATGGCAACCCACTCCAATATTCTTGCCTGGGATATCCCATGAGGAGCCTGAAGAGCTATAGAGTCACAAAGGGTCAGACACAACCGAGGGACTAACAGAGAAAGAGAAGATCCTTGCTGTTTTTTTTAACAAACCCTTGGGCATTGGGTTTCCTCTGTGTCCTGCTCCAAATCCAATTGGTCCCCTCTGGCAATGAGGGTGCTATTTTATAGCTTAGGCCAGCTGTAGTCCATGGGGTCTGGAAGAGTGAGACATGACTGGGAGACTGAACAACAACAACTCTGGTGGAATTACCAGCTGAAGAACTGGGTCCCAGGGTGGGCGCTGTCCCAGACAAGAAGTTATAAGCTCTCACTGCTCATACCTGATGCTGAGTAGTTTTTCCTGAATAAACACTTCTCAATTTGTTGTACACCTCTGCTCAATTTCCAGAATCCCTAAGTGGTTGTTTTTGATCATTTTATTCAGTTTTGTTATTGCTTTGAGGGGAGAGGATTTGTCACGTTCCTTGCTCTGCCAGTCCAAAGTCCTACTCCCCTCACTCTCAAATACAATCAACCACACAGTTCTAGCAAATTTACTTGTCATAGATCTCTGAAATCCACTTCCTTCTCTTTATCTCCACTACCTCCTCCTAGTCCCAGCTACCATCACCTCTTAAGTGAACTATGTGTAATCATCTCTTTGGAAATCTACGCTCATTCTAACTGTTCTCCATGTTGTAACCACTCATATGGTCCAAAGGTATTTTCTGATCATGTCACACTTATCTCCTTCACCCTAGCTTAAAATCTTTGACTGACTTCCCACTGCTCTCAAGATAAAAAGTCCCTAGCACTCTCTCAGAAGACCTGAGTTCTCTAACTGCTCATGATAGGGCTTCTTTTTCCTAGACTCACTGATCTTCCCATCATTCTGGGATTATCCCCATCTCCTTTCTATCTTAGGGCTTTTGCACTTGCATTTTCATCCACCTTGAACTCCCCAGTCCTTCTTTATCTAGCTAAGGCTCACTCTTACCCCATACTGCAAACATCATTTCCTTGGGGAAATCTTTCCTAACATGCCCTATGTCTGCTCCCACCAGAGTTTACTTCTTGGCCCTAATTGCAAGTGTGATATTACATTTATGGTGTGATTGTTTCTTTGTTTTCCATTGCCTCCTTCACTGAATTGTAAAATCGTGAAAGTAGGAACCATATTTACCTCTACATCTCCAACACTGAGCTCATAGGATATGCTCAATTCAGAATGAATGCATGTTATCACCCAAAATACATCAGTTCAGTTCAGTCGCTCAGTCGTGTCCGACTCTTTGCAACCCCATAAATCGCAGCACGCCAGGCCTCCCTATGCATCACCAACTCCCAGGGTTTACCCAAACTCATATCCATCGAGTCGGTGATGCCATCCAGCCATCTCATCCTCTGTCGTCCCCTTCTCCTCCTGCCCCCAATCCCTCCCAGAATCAGTCTTTTCCAATGAGTCAACTCTTCTCGTGAAGTGGCCAAAGTATTGGAGTTTCAGCTTCAGCATCAGTCTTTCCAATGAACACCCAGGACTGATCCCCTTCAGAATCAGAATGGACTGGTTGGATCTCCTTGCAGTCCAAGGGACTCTCAAGAGTCTTCTCCAACACCACAGTTCAAAAGCATCAATTCTTCGGCGCTCAGCCTTCTTCACAGTCCAACTCTCACATCCATACATGACCGCAGGATAAACCATAGCCTTGACTAGACGGACCTTTGTTGGCAAAGTAATGTCTCTGCTTTTGAATATGCTATCTAGGTTGGTCATAACTTTCCTTCCAAGGAGTAACCGTCTTTTAATTTCATGGCTGCAATCACCATCTGCAGTGATTTGGGAGTCCAAAAAAATACAGTCTGACACTGTTTCCACTATTTCCCCATCTATTTCCCATGAAGTGATGGGACCGGATGCCATGATCTTCGTTTTCTGAATGTTGAGTTTTAAGCCAACTTTTTCATCTCCTCTTTCACTTTCATCAAGAGGCTTTTCAGTTCCTCTTCACTTTCTGCCATAAGGGTGGTGTCATCTGCATATCTGAGGTTACTGATATTTCTCCCGGCAATCTTAACTCCAGCTTGTGCTTCTTCCAGCCCAGAAATACATCACTTCATGGCAATTCAATCTAAATATCAAAGGGGACATAAAAGCAAAGTTCTAAACTTGATGTTATTGAGAAAAAAAAGATTTAATATATGTATTATAAAGGAAACTTGTAGAGAAAAAGGACCTGATAAACAAGAAACCCAACTATTTTTATCACACAAAAATCACTCCTCATATTTTAATATAACTTTTTTAACCTTTTGGCCACACTGTATACCATGAGGGATCTTAGTTCCCTGACCAGGTATTGAACCCCTGCCCCTGGCAATGGAAGCACAAAGTCTTAACCACTGGACCACTAAGGAAGTATCCTGATATATTTTTAATAGATTATATTTTTTTAGAGATGTTCTAGATTCACAGCAAAATTGACCATAAGGTATGGAGATTTTTCATGTATCTTCTGCCCCTACATATGGATAGTTTCCTTCATTATCAATATCAATCACCAGAGTGACACATTTTCTTTTACCAAGAGTGAACCTACATGGACACATCATCATCATCATCCAAAGTCCATAGTTTACACTGTGGTTCACTTTTGTTGTTGCACATTCTATGGGTTTGGACAAACATATAATGACATGTATCCACCATTATAGTATTATAAAAAGAAGTTCCACTGACCAGAAAATTCTCTGTGCTCCACCTATTCATCTCTCTCCACTAATCCCTGGCAACCACTGATCTTTTTACTGCCTCTACAGGTTTGCCTTTTCCAGAATGCCATATAGTTTGAATCATACAGAAAGCAGCCTTTTCAGGTTAGCTTCTTTCACTTAGAAATAGGCATTTATGTTTCCTGTCTGTCTTTTCATGGCTTGATGGCTCATTTCTTTTTAGTGCTGACTATAATGCCATTGTCTGGATATATCCCCCAATTTATTTATCCATTCACCTAGTGAAGAACATCTTGGTTGCGTCCAGGTTTCAGAATTACTGATAAAATTGCTATGTGAAAGTGAAAGTCGCTCAGTCACATCCAGCTCTTGAGGACCCCATGGATTATACAGTCCATGAAATTCTCCAGGCCAGAATACTGGAGTGGGTAGTTGTTCTCCAGGGAATCTTCCCAACCCAGGGATCAAACCCAGGTCTCCTGCATTGCAGGCGGATTCTTTACCAGCTGAGCCACCAGGGATGCCCAAAGATTGCTATAAACAATCTTATTTAAAATCTCTGTGCAGGTTTTGCTTTGTTGTTGTTGTTTGGCCACTAAGTCATGTCCAACTCTTTACAACCCCATAGACTGTAGCCCGCCAGGCTCCTCTTTCCATGGGATTTCCTAGGCAAGAATACTAGAGTGGGTTGCCATTTCCTTCTCCATCTGATCTTTCCTAGCCAAGGTCGAACCCATCTCTTGTGGCTCCTGCACTGGCAGGCAGATTCTTCACCACCGAGTTACCAGGGATGCCCTCAGACTTTGGTGGGACCTAAGTTTTCAGCCCCTTTGAGCAAATACTGAAGAAGGTGAGTGATTGCTGGATCATATGAAAAAGTAAGTTTAGTTTTGTAAGAAACTTCCAAGAAATTTTTTCTAATGGCTTACCATTTGCATTCTCTCCAGCAATGTATGAGGTTTCTGTTATTCTTCATCCTCATCAGTAGTTGGTGTTCAGCGTTCATTGTTCTGGATTTTGGTCATTATAGTAGGGATGGCCTGAGTCTACTTCACTTTGAATTTCCATTTTCCTTATGACATATGATATGGGCATCTTTTCATGTGCTTATTTGCCATCTGTATATCTTCTTTCATGAGATAACCTGTTAAGGTCTTTGGCCCATTTTTTAATCTGGTTGTTCATTTTCTTATTGTTGAGTTTTAAGAATTCTTCATATGTTTTGGATAACAATACTTTATTATATGCATTTTTTGCAAATACTTTATCCCAGTCTGTGGTTCGTCTTCTCATTCTCTTCATATTTCACAGAGCAAAGATTTTTAATTCTAACAAAGTCCAACTATCAATTATTTCCTTCATGGATCATGTCTCCGATGATAAAAAGTTATCACCACACCCAAAGACATCTAGGTTTTCTCCTGCTATCTACTAGGAGTATAAAACTATAAAGTTTTGAATTTTGCATTTAGGTCTGTGATCTGTTTTGAATTAATTTTTGTTAAGAGTGTAAGTTCTGTGTCTAGGTTCCTTTTCGTCTGTGTGTGTGTGTCCAGTTGTTCCAGCACGATTTGCTGGAAAGACTATCTTTGTCCCGTGGTATTGCCTTTGCTTCTTTGCCAAAGATCAGTTGCCTATATTTATGTGGGTTATTTTTGAACTCTCTATTCTGTCCCATTGATCTATTTGTCTATTCTGTCACCAGTATCACACTGTCTGACTGTTGTTGATTTATGCTAAGTCATGAAGTCAGGTAGTATCATTCCTTAAGTTTGTTCTCTTTCAATATTGCACTGGCTATTCTCGGTCTTTCCCTTCCAGGTAAATTTCAGGTTTGTCAATATCTACAAAATGACTTACTGGGATTGCACTGAATCCACTAGATCAATTTGGGAGGAATTGACAATTTGACAGTAATGACTCTTCCTTCCCATGAATATGGAATATTCCTCCATTTATTTAGTTCTCCTTTGATATTTTTCATCAGAATTTTGTATTTTCTTCAAATAAATCTTGTACATACTTTGTTAGATTTGTGTCTTTTCATTTTTCTGCAGTACTAATATAAACTGTATTATGAGGACGGAGAAGGCAATGGCACCCCATTCCAGTACTCTTGCCTGGAAAATCCCACGGACGGAGGAGCCTGGTAGGCTCCAGTCCATGGGGTCGCTAAGAGTCAGGCACGACTGAGCGACTTCACTTTCACTTATGCTTAAATTTCAAATTCCACTTATTCACTACTTGCATATAGGAAAGAGTTGATTTTTATAAATTAACCTTGTATCCTGTAACCTTTACCATAACTACTGCCTTAATTGCTTATTAATTCTAGGAGTTTTTTTGTTTCATATTTTTTACATAAATAATGTCATCTGTGAACAAAGGTAGTTTAATTTCTTCTTTCCCAATATGTATACCCTTTATTTCTTTTCCTTGTCTTACTGCATTAGCTAGAATTTTCAGTATGATATTGAAAAGCAGTAGTGAGGGGGAAATCCTTGCCTTGGTTCTAACCTGTAGGATTACAGAAATGTAGTGGTGAGAGGGGACTTCTGAGTGGGATGCTTCTAGCTTCTCACCATTGAGTATGATATGAGCTATAAGTTTTTTATAGATATGCTCTAAATTCAGGAAATTCCCCTCTATTCCTAGTTTACTGAGACTTTTTATCATAAATGGGTGTTTGAGTTTCTCAAATGCTTTTTCTGCATCTAAGATATGATCATGTGTTTTTCCTTCTTTAGCCTACTGATGTGATGAAGTGAAACTGTTAGTCACAAAGTCGTGTCTGACTCTTTGCAATCCCACGGACTGTAACCCACCAAGCTCCTCTGTCCATGGAATTCTCCAGGCATGAATACTGGAGTGGGTTGCCATTCCCTTCTCCAGCAGACCTTCCTGACCCAGGGATCGAACCTGTGTCTCCTACATTACAGGCAGATTCTTTAACATCTGAGCCACCAGGGACTTGTCTGATGAATTATACTGATGTGATGGATTATATTATTTGATTTTCCAAGTGTTGAACCAGCCTTGCATACCTGAGAAAATTCCCTCTTGGTCATGGCACATAATTCTTTTGATTTGCTAATATTTTGTTGAGGATTTTTTTTTTTTTTTTGAGGATTCTTACATCTGTGCCCATGAAAGAGATTTGTCTGTAGTTTTCCTGTAATCTTTTTATCAGAGTTTGGTATTAGAGTAATGTTGGCCTCATAGAATGTGTGAAGAAGTACTCCCTCTGCTTCCATCCTCTGAAAACAACTAGACTCAATACAATTTTCTTCAATAAATGTTTGGTAGAATTCACCATTGAATCCATCTGGGTCTGGTACTTTCTGTTACATCAATTTGATTTATCTTTTCAAAGAACCAGATTTAACAATACTAATAATTTAATAATATTCCACTAATATCTAAAATAATAATGATATTACTAATGAACAATGATAATGACATCAATAATAATGATTGATTTTAAAGATGAAGATGTTTGTCTATTCAACAAATGTTTGTTGAGCACTTAACTCCATGCCAGGCACGGTCATAATGTAAAAACAACAGCTCCTATGAAGATTCCATGCGGAAGTGAAGTGAGTGAAATTAGCTCAGTTGTGTCCGACTCTTTGCAACCCTATGGACTATGCAGTCCATGGAATTCTCCAGCCTAAAATACTGGAGTAGGTAGCCTTTTCCTTCTCCATGGGATCTTCCCAACCCAGGGATCAAACCCAGGTCTCCTGCATTGTGGGCAGATTCTTTACCAGCTGAGCCACAAGGGAAGCCCAAGAATAGTGGAGTGGGTAGCCTATCCCTTCTCCACAGATCTTCCCGACACAGGAATTGAACGGGGGTCTCCTGCATTGCAGGCGGATTCTTTACCAACTGAGCTATGAGGGAAGGAGGAGAGGTGATATTATCAGGCAGAGGTCATTCATCCCTCTGTGCAAAAGCTTACTTTGGGAAGATTCTGGGGTGGGGGTGATATGGCAGAAGAGACTGCCACCTGCTGGAGGGAACATGTGCCCCAAAGAAGGAAAGGATGATGTGTGAAGAGGTCTGAAGGTAGTAATTAGTGTGCTTCCTCTGTGTATACATTTTACCTGAAGCTGGCTCTTGGAGTCAAGTTGGAGTTCCACTCTCCCTGGCCCAAGGCTGCCCTTTGCACTCAGCCACCATCCATGGGACATTATGAATCACCTCCACCCAATACTACTGACCAAGATGGGGCTGATGACAGGACATCAGTGCACAGAAAGCCTCAAACACAGGTCAGTTGATGCAGGTGCCATTTCCGGGCGAGGCAGTGGTTTCTTTCTGAGTCACTTTTGGAAGCAACATACTGAATGTTTAATGAGATGAAAAAGTCGGAGGAACCTGTTTTTGATTAGTGTACACATTACTGACATCCTACGGTTTAGTGAACCGCTAGGTTTTGCTAGTGCCTGGTGGACTTCTTCACTGGATGCTAAAATGGAAACTATGTCCAGTGATGCTCAGAGGGCATGACAAAGAGCATGAAGGGAGAAGCCTGGAATAGAGAAAAACAATTTCACGGGACTTTGGCCTGCCACGGCCATGTTACAAGTATGTCTCTTTGAGAAAAGAAAATGGCAAGACACAACTGGACACAAAGATCCATATTCTTGAACCCCAGGAATTCCTCTTCAGAGAATTTATCCCAAAGAAGTAATTTATTTCTGCCTCAGCTCTAATACTGAAGGATTGAAAACATCCTAAATACCCACAATTGGGGGACAAATAAGTGAACTATGATGATACAAACTGAAAGTACAGTCGTCCCTCAGTACCCAAGGGGTACCAGGACCCCCACGGACACCAAAATCCAAAGATGCTCAGGTCTCTTACATAAAATGGTACCGTATTTGCATATAGTCTATATGTATCCTCCTGTAAACTGTAAATCATCTCTAATTACTGATAATACCTAATACAATGTAAATGCCATGTAAATACCACGCAAATGCAAGGTAAATAGTGCCAGCACGTGGCAAATTCAGGTTTTGTGTTTCAGAACTTCCTGGAATCTTTTTCCCAATATTTTTGATTTGTGGTTGGTTAAATCTGAGGATGCAGAACCCTGCTGATACCAAGGGCCAACTGTACCATAGATTGAGTGGATTCAACAACCAAAATACATATAAGGGTCTGTTCTGGGCCTCTCTCACTGATCATCTTCTCCCTGTCTCTTCACATTGTTGTCCCTCTATACACATCTATCTCTGTGTCCAAATTTCCCCTTTTTTTATAAAGACAACAGCCATCTTGGATCAGGTCACACCCTAATGATTGCATTTTAAATTGATTATTTTTGTAAAGTCCCTATCTCCAAATAAGGTCACAGTATGAGGTACTAGGGGTTAAGACATATAGGCCGTACTGCGCATAGCTTGCAGGACATTAGCTCCCAACCAGGAACTGAACTCATGCAGTGAAAGTACGAAGTCCCAACCACTGGACCACCAGGGAATTCCCCTATTTTTCTTTTTGAGGGGAGATACAACTTAACTCATAATAGCGTTTTATGGCACAATGCTAAGGGAAATAATAACAACAGCAAACTCTCATTCAGTTCTTTCCCTGTATCAGTGTTATAAATGCTTTACATATGCTAATTCATTCAGTCCTCAAGACATTCCTATGAGGTATCATTATCCTCATTTTGTGCATAAGAAAACTGAGGTATAAAAATGTTATTTTCTCAAGGTCACATGAGTAATAAATGGTGGAATCAGGCTTTGAACCCAGGCCATCCAGCTCCAGAGACCATATAATTAACCTTGTCACCATACTGCAAAATTTCATGTCTGTTAGGATGCCAACAATACTTAAACATGTAAAAAATATTTTTGCAGGCAAAACCTTAATAAAATACACAAAAGTAAAAGCAATTTATAGTCAGGAGCCAGGTTATTTTTATGTAACATTACTTTTACAATTAATATATGCACATGCCTCTATAGACTTTTCCTAAAATCAGAGACTGCTGTGAAAAAAGTCTTCACAATATGGGAAAATTCTTACAGACACTATACACCAAAAGATGAGTGGTGAAAACCATTAGGACAGCCAGTATCCAAGATGGCCCCAGTGATGCTTGCCTGCTGGTAGCCAAGCCTTGGTGTGGTCCTTCTACATTCAATAAGCCCTGACTTGTGTGACCAATAGAATACTGTATGACTTCCAAGGGAAAGGTCAAAAAAGGCACTGCAGCTTCCACCTTTGTCTCTTGGATCTCCAGCTCTGGGAAGTCAGCTGCCACGTCATGGTGACACCCAAGCAGTCTGGTGGAGAGCCTCACTTAGGGATGAATTGATGCCTCCTGGCCACAGCAGCATCAACTTGCCACCCTGTGAGTAATCAACCTTTGGAACAGATGGATTAAAATCTGGCTAACTATAGACTCAGCTACAACCTCATGGGGGACCCATGAGCCATCCAGCCCAGTCATTGCTGAATTTCTGACCCATAGTGTGGTAAACAGAATAATGTCCCACCCCAAAAACGTCTACATCCTACTCCCTGGATCCTGTGAATATGTCAGCAATACATGGCAAAAGTGACTTTGCAGATTTAATTAAGGATCTTAAAATAAGGAAACTAGTCTCAATTATCTGGGTGGGCCCACATTTGGGGCTCAAACTCTAACCTGCCTGGAATTACAGCCTTTGCAACCTTAGGAAATGGTGGATATATGGGAGAGATAAATCTTAATTATGCAAGTAGACAGCTTACATCAAGAGGAGTCCCCCTAGGTTCAAAAGGACCAGGCTTGCCCTTGACAACTCTTCTTTCCTCTAGAGACATGGGTATTTGTGGATGAGGTATAGAAAAATGATTTAACACTTGGAAGTAAAGAAAAAATAATTGTATGTCTTCAACATCACGTGGAACATTGTTTAACAGGCCTGCCCAAAGCTATTGATTCTCAGGACTTCCCTGATGGTCCAAGTGCACTGATAACTTTTATTCTGTGTCACTGAAAACAAACAAAAACCAAAAAAACACACTTAAGTGACTGCCCTGGTGGTCCACTGGCTAAGACTCCATGCTCCCAATGCAGGAGCCCAGGTTCAAACCCTGGTCAGGCAACTAGATCCTACGTGTTGCAGTTAAAGAGCCTGCAAGCCAACGAAGACTGATGATTGCATGTGCCACAGCTAAGACCCAGCACCGACAAATAAATGCATACTTTAAAAACTAAAAAAAAAAAAAATTTTTTTTAAAGATGAGTATTTTTGACAAGAGAAGGAATTTCTCTGGTGAGGGGGGAAGTGGGAAGGTGCTTCTAGGAGAACAGGTCCTGAAGTTCTAGACAAGAGACATCGTTTCTGTTTTTCATGCCTTTATTGATCCCCTTTCTCTTTAGTCCATAGGTATGATTAAGTCTCTCCTTTCTAGAAAACAGCTCCCCTTCCTTCTGGCTGTGGTGTTGTCTCCTACTCTTCTCACCTGAGAATGCAATCTGGTTCCTCCTTAGCAACCCTCTCATGATCTAGCCAAACTCATTGTTGTTGTTTATTCACTAAGTCGGAGAAGGCAATGGCAACCCACTCCGGTACTCTTGCCTGGAAAATCCCATGGATGGAGGAGCCTGGTAGGCTGCAGTCCATGCGGTCGCTAAGGGTCAGACTCGACTGAGCGTCTTCACTTTCACTTTTCACTTTCATGCATTGGAGAAGGAAATGGCAACTCACTCCAGTGTTCCTGCCTGGAGAACCCCAGGGACGGGGGAGCCTGGTGGGCTGCCGTCTATGGGGTAGCACGGAGTCGGACACGACTGAAGTGACTTAGCAGCAGCAGCAGTCACTAAGTCATGTAAGACTCGTTGTGACCCCATGGACTGTAGCCTGCCAGGCTCTTCTGTCCAAGTGATTCTCCAGGCAAGAAGACTGCAGTGGGTTACCATTTTCTTCCTCACAGGTTCTTCCTGACCCAGGGATCGAACTTTCGTCTCCTGCATAGCAGACATACTCTTTACCACTGAGCCACCAGGAAGCCCAAACTCACTAACACTGTCCAAATACAACAGACACTTTCCAATCTTGAATTCACTTAGCTTTCTGTAATAAAAAATATTTATAGCTACCAATATCTGACATTCATTGAGCACCGGACACTGTTTTAGGTATTTATCTTTCATTGAGTGACCATGCTCTTGGTCACTTGGCACTTACTGATTGGTTGCTCTTTCTCATTTACTATATACTTCCTTCCAACAGTGTTAGTTGCTCAGTCATGTCCCACTCTTTGTGATCCCATAGACTGCAGCCCGCCAGGCTCCTCTGTCCATGGAATTCTCCAGGCAAGAATACTGGAGTGGTTAGTCATTCCCTTCTCCAGGGAATCTTCCCAACCCAGGGACAGAACGCAGGTCTCCCACATTGCAGACAGATTCTTTACCATCTGAGCCACCAGGGAAGTCCAAGAAAACTGGAGTGGGTAGCCTATCCCTTCTCCAGGGGATATTCCTGACCCAGGAATTGAACTGGGTTCTCCTGCACTGCAGGCAAATTCTTTACCAGCTGAGCTACCAGGGAATCCCCTTGCTGCTGCTGCTGCTGCTGCTGCTGCTAAGTCGCTTCAGTCGTATCCGACTCTCTTCGACCCCATAGATGGCAGCCCACCAGGCTCCCCATCCCTGGGATTCTCCAGGCAAGAACACTGGAGTGGGTTGTCATTTCCTTCTCCAATGCATGGAAGTGAAAAGTGAAAGTGAAGTCGCTCAGTTGTGTCCGACTCCTAGCGACCCCATGGACTGCAGACTACCAGGCCCCTCCATCCATGGGATTTTCCAGGCAAGAATACTGGAGTGGGTTGCCATTGTCTTGTCCGGGGGAATACCCTTAACATTGCCTAAATCAACTTTCTTTCCATCCACAATGCCTCGGCTTGAACCAGCTCTCCTCCCCAAACCTCCTAAAAGGTTATTTCTATAGCAAATTTGACTAGATACTTCCTCATAAAAAGCCATCTGTGGGTTCTGCACGACTTGTGGTCACAAACCTAGCATGCATGCCAATACACAAATATTTATTTATAAATTATATCCATGTACCACTGTAAATTATATCCATGTAGCCTACCCTGGTGTCTCAGTAGGAGAAAATCTGCCTGCCAATGCAGGAGACACAGGTTCAATACCTGGGTCACGAAGATCCCCTGGTGAAGGAAATGGCAACCCACTCCTGTATTATCGCCTGGACAGAGGAGCCTGGCAGGCTAGGGTCCACAGGGTCACAAAAGAGTTGGACATGACTTAGCAACTGAAACAACCACCACCACTGTAAAAATATATTGCTTATATTTATGTATAATGAATTAAGTATAGAAGAAAAATTCCCAAAGAAATAGCATTTACAAATTAAGTACAAGTTCTCATTTCTTTCCCTTCAGTGCAGGAGGGGTTTTGTGCACTTGCTCAGAAACCACAGACCCATAGCAGTTAAATTCAAGAACTTATGGCTGACTTTCAAGGTTTCTCTCAGTCTGGCTCCTGCCTGTCTCTTCTGTCTCTTTTCCCTTTGCTTCCTCTCTCACTCCTAATGGTGTGGTCCAAATGGAAGGATTTAAACTTCAAGCTCCCCAGATGTGCCTGCTTTCCATTTCATGCCCTCTTAGAAGGCTGTCCCCTGCCTTGGCTCCCCCAAGCCCCTCAATCTTATTTATTCTTCAGGCACTCCCTCTGAAAAGCTGTTTTTGTGTTACTTCTGCCTCATACTCCCTCAACACACCTCATACACATCTCTTCTTTCGTAGTCAAACACAACATGGGGACTTCCATAATAGTCCAGTGGTTAGGATTCCGTGTTCCCAGGGCAGGAGCACAGATTCCATCTCTGGTCAGCGAACAAGGATCCTGCATGCAGACTGGCCCAGTCAAAAATAAATAAATAAACAAACCCACAATGTTTACCTCACTTCCTCTCTCATTAAGCTGTGAGCTCTGTAACTGTCTTGCTCACTTAGGAGTCCACAGTGACTTATAAACAATAACAATGACAGTAATAACAGCCAGTATTTGTATAGTGTTAATATATGCCAGCTATATATTAACTTGACTCCAGTCAAGTTGCTGTACACATATTTGCTTTATTTAATCCTATGAAACGGTATCATTATCCCTGTTGCGCATATGAGGACACTCGGTCACAGAGAGACTAAGTAACCTCCAGAGGTCACTTATGTAATAGGCAAAGTTCAGGAAGTACTGGACTAAACTGAACTGCATCCTTTCTATCCACCTGTGATGAGAGTACAGTCACCCAGGCCCAGGAGAGAAAGAAAAGTGAAGTCGCTCAGTTGTGTCCGACTCTTTGTGACCCCATGGACAGTAGCCTGCACCAGGCTCCTCCGTCCATGGGATTTTCTAGGCAAGAGTACTGGAGTGGGTTGCCATTTCCTTCTCCGGGGAATCTTCCCGACCCAGGGATCGAGCCCAGGTCTCCCACATTGTAAGCAGACGCTTTACCTTCTGAGCCACCAGGGCCCACGAGAGGGTGTATAGTAAATGTGGGCAGCCCTAGCCTGGGCCTCTGCTGCCCCCTGCTGGCCAGATCTGCCCTCACTGCAGGCTTAACCAGTTCCCAAGTCCCCTCTGCCACCTGAGCTTGAGCCTGGGTTCTGACACACACAGGATCTTTTACAAGGGGGAGAGGAGGCCATAAGATCACGCGGAGAATATACACAGATGTCTCCTGATCCTCACACATAAAGGCCATCTCCCTGATGAGGAGCCGAATGAAACCTCTCTGAGTTAGAACTGAGCAAGCAAACTCTCTGCCACCAAACACCACAAAATTTACCGAAAACCAACACAAATGTTTATTTTTTAAGAAAAAAATTAGGTAACTATTTGGATTATTCTTAAGTTAAACTTTTTTAGGATGGAGAATTGAACGCTAATTTGTATTAACAGATTGGTTTGCCAATGGGTTGCCCCATGGAACAACTGAAAATTACTTACACCGAAGCTCCATCTCAAGCCTTAGAACCACTGGTGTTTTACTATTTCTCCATATTCTACATTTTCCCAAACCCCCAGATCTCTAAGACCCTTCAGCATTCCACTTTTCCAGTTCAAGCAAAGGCAATGCCTTTCCATTTCTGCTTCACTAGAAAACTAAGCTATTTTTTAGAACTCTGTGTATTGCGGGTAACTGATAGTGATGAAAAGAAAATTCTTGTCTGTAGACATACAAATTCTATCCTGTCTGATGGAGGCTCAATTGATTTTCCTCTCCCTCTCTGGAAGAAGTAAGTTTTTCCTCCTTTGTACATTGATTTCCTTATTCCCGATCTATAATGAGTATGTTCTTCAGATTTTCTCCTGAACCTGCTGTAACACTGGCTGATTCCCTCAGTGATTATTGAGTTAAATAAAATCTTTAGCATGTGGCCATTTTATATCTGAATAAGACTTGTAATTTTACCTCTTTTGGAATATCATCTCTAATACCCCAATGGCAAGTATTTTCCTTCTCCCTACTCTTCAGCCATCTGCTACCGTGCTCTTTGCTTTAGGTGAAAACTCAAGAGGGTTTCCTCAGAAAAGGGTCCCTCCCTTTAAACCTTCTGCCATATGCATAATGTCTAACCAAGCACTCCTGAAATAATAGTGGAGTGACCAAAGTATGTTACATTTTTAAGACAAAAGTGAGGTCAGGGCATTGGTTCCAAGTCTTCTACAAAAACTAAGATAAAAGGACATAAATTTTAAATTAAATAATGAGCATCATATTTTTAACTCTCAAATACCTTACTTATTTACTTATTTCTTCCTTACCTGTGTTGTTGATGGATTTAAGAAAAATTATATACATTAGGATTGTTTTACTTTTAATGCACTTTATGCCATCTTACACCTAATTCAAGATGCCATGGAAAATATAAGGTCTCTGTCATCTTCCTGAGTAGACAAATTCATCGAAGAACTACTATTATTTACTCAACAATTACTGGGACTTCCCTTGTGGTCCAGTGGCTAAAACTCCGAGTTCCCAATGCAGGAGGCCCAGGTTTGACCCTTGGCCAGGAAATTAGATCCCACATGCTGAAACTAAAGATTTCGTGTGCCACCCGGTGCAGCCAAATCAATAAGTAAATAAATATTTAACAACTACTTATTGAGCACCAACTGTGTGCCATGCATAATGGCAAAGGCGTCCCAGGCAGCTGACAGACTAGAGAGAAGAACAGACAACAGAAACAAATGTATAATTTCAAATTCTGAGACCGACAGATGAAATTCCTGTTTTCCATTCTTCCCTCACTCATGGTTTTATGCCCCAATTTTTAGCTAGGTACATAGCTACACTTCCCAGCTTCCTTTGCAGTTAGCTACAGTCATGTGATTATCTTTTGGCCAACAAGACGTAAACAGAAAGTGATGTCTCCAACTTCTGGGTCTCACTCTTAAAGCAATGAGAAGAGCCCTTACTAATCCCTAATTTTCTTTCCTTCCCATGGGCTGAAATGTCCCTGGTTGACATTTTGGAGCTTGTAGAAGAAGGCAGCATCTGGAAGGGTGACAAAACGGCATAGAAGGAGCCTAGACTTCCAAGAACTTCACAGAGCAGAGCCACCAAATAGGCTCAGATTTTTCCAAGAGAAAAATAACTTTCTATCATGTTTAAAATACTGTTACGTTGGGTCACTGGCCCATTCAGCCCATCTTATGATCTAACTCTGACAAGCTTCGAAGGAACAGAGGATACTCTGTGGATCTTAACAGAACATTCCTATGGGGATGCGAGGCTCAGGAGTGAGCATTCTCCAAATGAGGGAACATCAAGAGAAGTGAAATCAAAAAAAAAAAAGAGAGAGAGAGAGAAAGAGAAGTGAGTGCTTCAGGAAAGGGAAAAATCAGGCAAAGAGGCACAAGATGAAACCACAAAGACCCATGAGCATATCAGCATATTTCTCCTGATGTCAAAAGCACACTGGAGACAGTGTGAAAGGATCCACACTAGCCAAATTTGGGCAATGTTAAGTATCAAAAACTTAATACATTATGACACATTGTCAGGGAGAAATAAGTCTATCAAGTTAATAGTCTGACACCACTTTTGACTCTGACTACTGGCATTTTTCAAGTCCCACCAGTCCCCTGCCCCTTCTGCCCCACAACTGAGAAAGCTGATAAGAAAGCTTAGGTAAGTCCTTGGCACTGGCAGAAGCCCACATCAGGCAGGTTCTTGATGTGAACACACAAGAATCTTCACCCAGATCTATTCCCTAATCACAATAAAACCCCAAGGCCAGTCATCCCTTCCTGCTTTCTCAAGTCATTCTCAAATCTACTTGGGAATCTGTTCTGCTCTCACCAGAAAGCCTCATTATGTAAGTAACAAATACACCCACCTGCTGCATTTTTGGCATCATCAGTCTTGACATGAGAACTAAATTTGGGGTGAGGTATAGAAACTACTTCTGCAGGTTGATCACAGTAGGTGAAGGGAAAGTTCTGCATTATTGGAAAATGCCAATAAATCAATAAATATAGAAGGATTGATAGAATTAAAACACAAGTTTGCAACCACCATTATAATAATTCATTCAGGCAAGAAAGGTTAAGAAGGAATATAAAGTCTCAAAGCTATTAAATACAAATGGAGGGTGCTTCCTTTAAAATGAAGAATCTGATGGATACTACCTTATCCGAGTGATCAAATTTAACATCACCAATCGTGGGACAAACTGACATCTTGTGCCTCCTGATAGAACATAGCAAGAATGATATAGCATCACCTATTTTAATATTCCTGCCAAAATGTTAAACTAGAAGTTAATCATAAGGAAATGACCAGTAAACTCAAGTTGAGTATAAGCAAGTATTTAGTGGGGACACTCATGTGTCTGCAACTTATATGTTTCATAAAAAAGATTTTATAGCTATATATAAAATTGTAGAATAAATGTGGCAAAATAACAATTAGCTTATTAAGGTAATGATACGAAATAAAACAAAAACAAATGAAACAAAGGATACTGCCAGGGGCGGAGAAGGGGAGTTTAAGTATAGCTGTCCCCATCAAATCTTGCAACATGCTCTTTTCATAATAAATATTAGCTCTTTTCGTAATAAATATTCTAAATACTGATCTGGCTGGAACTACTGCAATGCTTCGTCATTGGTGCCTGGAGCAATTGAATGCAAAACTATTAGTTAAATGGAAGGACCTCCTCTCCGGACAATGGAAGGGTCCTGACCCATTATTAACTAGCGGTCGAGGATGTGCTTGCATTTTTCCACAAGATGCAGATTCTCCAATTTAGGTCCAAGACAGGTTGATTCGCCATGTTGCAGACCCCCAGACATCCAGTTCCCCCATTGCTTCGATCACAAAAGAGGAGCCCGCCGGAAGGCAAGGCAAGATAAACATCGAGATCCTGGCACGACCGACGGGGCTGCTGCAGCGCGAACTCCAACCAGAAAATAATTCTACTTTATTCTGTTTTGGCTTGTCTACCTTCTCCTTATGTTTTTTCTCTTTACCAACAATTCTGGAAAACTTAATGTACATGTGACTTTCACTGGTGGACCCAATGTAGTGACTTGTGAACAATGCATGCTCTCATTTTGTTTAAACCCTCAATATAATGTTTGCTCTTTGGTAGTGTTACAATGTCCACCTTATCTTATGATGTAACCACTTATTCATATAACTATAGTCTTGCTGTGTTACAACAACTACAAGATTTAATGTGATCGCGACGATTTGTGGGTACTTATTTTAGGAATATCAGCTTTAATAGCAGCAATTACTTCTGTTACTGTGGCAGCAATATCATTGACTCAACCAGTGCATACTGCCCAATATGTTGATGCTATGTCTAAAAATGTCTCTTTAAGTCTAGCAACACAGGAAGTTATAGATAGAAAATTGGAGATGAGAGTAGACGCCTTAGAAGAGGCAATAATGCATATTGGGACTGAGTTACAGGCTTTAAAAGTGAAAATGGCTCTGTCTTGCCACGCTGATTACCGGTGGATATGCGTGACATCTTTAAAGGTAAACAAGACAGATTATGAATGGGAAAAAATCAAAAAACATATCTCAGGTGTTTGCAACAGCTCTGACATTGGCCTGGACTTAGGGAAATTTCATAATCAAATACAGACCCTGGAACACTGTCGACTGGATTTTACCACCGCTGGAGCAGCTAATGACTTATTTCACACCTTCTCTAACTTTACTTCTGGAAAAAACATTCTGTCTAATATCTTTAGTTCTAATTTTGCTTCTTATAATCATTCTTCCTTGTATTGTCAGGATTCTTCGGCAGAACATTCAAAAGCTCGTGACTGAGCTGCATCTGGCTGTTTTAAGAAATAAAAAAGGGGGAGATGCAGGGAGCGAGCTCCGCCCCTGGCAAAGGTCATGAGGAAGGAGGCTTGGCATACGCAAAGGCGGGATCAAGCCTCAGGAGTCTCCCTGGAAATTCTCGAGCAATCTACCCCCACAACCAGAGTCTGCCTACTTTCTGCTTTGTGCCTTCACCCACACCTCTGACTTTACGGGCGGCTGTTCCCCACTACCTCTCTCTGAAAAAAGAGTTAGCTTACAGCTCCAGTTAACAATTCCTGGGTGTGACAGTGTTTCAACCTACAAACTCCCTTGGAAGTCCTCTAGCCTGCCTGAATAGGTTTTTCCAGCCACATGTGATTGCTCAGAGCCTCCAAACTGAGAGGCATGAGATGTTCTAAACTGTCTAAATACAGATTCCTTTGAGCAGTTAAAAGATTGATTAGAAATTGTATTGGTGAAGGGATTTTCACTTGTTGGGCCAATGTTTGCTGCTAAGTTTCCATATCCCTTATCTGCTGTGTCCCTGGCAATGTATTGATTAATATAATTGGTGTAAGTAGTAGCTTTAATGTTTGTAACCTGGGACCCTTGAGTTAATTCTTTTTCTTGTTATAGCCCACCACACCTTTGCTCTGTAGGAATGCAACTTTATCTAATGCTTTTTGGAGGCTGGCGCCTGACTTTAGAATAATCACCTTTAGAGAAAAAGGCCTCCGGGCCAGAAGATGATGCAAATCACCTAAACTTTTGCATATGATAAGTTTGCAGGAAGAAAGCCTGGCTTACTGCATGGCTCTACGCCTTCCCCATTATCCTCTATGCATAACTTAAGGTATAAAAACTACTTTGGAAAATAAAGTGCGGGCCTTGTTCACCGAAACTTGGTCTCACCATGTCGTTCTTTCTCTTACCTTCTGGCTGAATTATTCAGCCTCTTTTCTCCACTGAATTTCCTCACTGAGCTATCCTCATTCTATTACTCTTTATATCCTTAATTAACGTTTAATTAAGCAATTGTTTCCTGATCCTCGCCGACGCCGTCCCCGCTTCGAATTCCCTGGATCCACCAGGGCTGGACCCCGGCAGGATACGCTGGTATGGGGGTCTGTTTACTCCAAAAGAAGCTTCCAGAGGGAAGGTTTGAAAGAGAAAGGACCATGACACTTCACAAACCATCCTGTGTCTGCCTGTTCACAAAACTCTTCTATAGCCATAGCAGGTCCAGGCTCAGAAAAGGGTTTGTGCATATAAATATTTGTAGATGGTCCTAGGATTTGGCCCATCTTCTCTACTCTGGGAAGCAAGGCTCGTGGAGCTCATAGGATCCCATCTGTGGGATGGGGGATGATGTCTATTGCAGATAGGCCTGGTGATCCCATCCTCCTTGATTTTCTACCTCACTCCTCACTTCTTAATCTTCTTGCTTTTTAAGTCTAAATGTTAGTTTTCCTGCAGCTCTGCCCAAGCCCTTCTCTAACTCCTTCTCTCCTTAGAGGAGTCCTTTTACTCCTCCCCCGCAACCACCCAACTCCAGACTTTCATATATTCCATTGCACCTGGGCACATGGATGAAGCATACCATCTCAAACACTGAGACAGGAGGGAGAGGCAAGGCACAACCTTTAAAAGAATGAACAACATAGCTGTTGAGGATATGACAAAAACTAGTTAGAACCTACCAGGCCCAAGATGGCAGAAGATTCTCTTTCCTATAGACCTTGAATCTCTTTAATGTAGTACAATAAGTACTACAATAATGTAGTACAATAATGTATGCTTATTGTACTACATTAACATATGCTAAATGGCACACGCACATCCACCACGACAGTTCATAAAAGGCAAAAACGTGGGCAGTGGCCCAATTCCTGGAAATCCCCACCTCTTCCCCCCAAATAGTTTGAATAATCCTCCTGCTCCTAAGCCTATGAAATGACCCTATGAGCCTATGAATTGCCCATAAAAACTAACCACCCCATATTTGGGGGCTGCTCTCTCCTTCTGAGATGAAGGGCATTCTGCCTATGGAATGTGTATCTCTCTCAATTATCTGCTTTCATTTTACTATGGCTTGCTCTTGAATTGAATTCTTTCCTGTGCAAAACCAAGGACTACTATTTGGTGGCCCATCCCAGGAACTCACCTGGGAACTGATCATCCTCTAGTGTCCTATTTTCCCGCAACATCTTTACAAAGGAAGAGGAAGAAGGTAGTCTTCTCTTCTTCCCTACTTTTCCTTTGATTATAAAAATGTAGCCCACTTATTTCCTGAAGCAGCACCCTCTTGCCTGCTCACCTGTATCCTTCATAAGCATTCTATATTAATAAATCTACTTCTTACCTATCACTTTGCTTCTCGCTCGCTGAATTAATTCCCTCTGACTTGAGACATAAAGAATCTGAGCTTCATTAAGTCCTGAGTGGAGTCCTGTGGTTTCAACATATCCAAAATGGAACCCTCCAATTTTCTTCAACCCTGTTTCTCTCCTGTCTTCCCAACTCAGTAAATGATTCCTCCATCCACTCATCTTTTAAGTTCTTCCTCCAAACTGCAACCTACATCTGTCTACTTGTCACCATCAACTCAGCCACCATCACTCCTTACCTGGAATGCTTCAGTAGCTTCCTAACTCATCACTTGACACTGTTCTTGGGCCCACGGAGTCCATCTTCCTCACAGAAGTCCGAGCAATCTTTTTTTTTTTTTTTTTAACAGGTAAGTCAGAGCAAATCAGAAGTCACTCTCCTGGCTCAAAACATGTCAAAGTTTCCCCGCTGCTCTTTGAAAATGACTCTTCACCATGAAGATCCTCTACCAGCTCCTGCTCCATTTCTCAGCCTCATCTCATCCCCACCTCACTAGCCTCACAGCGACCTTCTTGTCCAGCCCTCTGCATAACGCAGGCTTTTTCTCTTTCTGGAACGTTCTCTCAGCTGTTCCCAAGGCTGCCTCCTTCTCTTCCAGAACTCACGTGTCCCCTTCCCAGATCTAGATAAAGAAACCTGCTCCGTCAAAGTTTGTCTCGTCTTTTGATTGCCTGTTCTCCTTCTCCTTACACAGTAGAGTGGAAGTGCCCTAGGAGAGTTCACCGCAGGATCTCTCAAGCCCACTAAGCTAGACACTCACACATATTTGTTGAAATAATTCATTAACAGACAGCAATTTTATGTTTTAAAATATCCTGATTTGACCAAAAAAGCTGTCAATTCTGTGTGGGTCATCATTAAAAAAAAGCTTTATAAGTCCTGCTGCTGCTGCTAAGTCGCTTCAGTCTTGTCTGACTCTGTGCGACCCCATAGACGGCAGCCCACCAGGCTCCCCCGACCCTGGGATTCTGCAGACAAGAACACTAGAGTGGGTTGCCATTTCCTTCTCCAATGCCTGAAAGTGAAAAGTGAAGGTGAAGTCGCTCAGTCGTGTCCGACTCTTAGTGACCCCATAGACTGCAGCCCACCAGGCTCCTCTGTCCATGGGATTTTTCAGGCAAGAGTACTGCACTCTTATAAACGGATGCATTGGCCTCAAGTCCCCTAGAACGCAGTTGTAAGGACAGCAGGAGAGGGAGGAAGAGGACAACCACTGGCTAGCTGAGTGGCTGAGGGAGAAAACAGATGGAAACAGTCTGGGAAAGCAAACCCAAGGTGCTAAGTTGAGGGCACAGTCCCCCTGGCCGCCATCTTGAGGGGTCACGGCGCAGATACCTCATGGTTGACGAGGCACGGCGGGCGGGCAGTAGTCGCGTCCTCACTGTGTAAAGCTGCACCGCGCTCTAGGCTCGCACCCAATCCGGGCTCACGCGCGCCCAAACCCCGGGCCGCGCTTACCTGCTCCCCCTTCCGGCGCGGGTCATCAGGTGAATGCTCTCCCGGGCCGCAGCGGGATTAGTGCGCGTGCGCGCAGGTGAGCGTCCCGCCCCCAAGCTTGGCCACCTGCCGTCGAAACTTGTGGATTGTTGCCCTCGGGTCGCTCCGGGGCGGGGACGCGCAACCAAGCCATGGAACAGACGTCGGGGACTCGCGAGTCCCGGGCCCGGCCGAGAGAGCGGGACCCAGACCGGCATCCCCGCCCGGAACGAGACCGCCACCCCGAGAGACAGCGGGACAGAGCCGGGGACCGGCACAGGGAGAGAAACGGGGGCGGGCGGAGGGACGGGGACCGGGACAGGGAGAGGAACCGGGAACCTCGCCAGGACAGGCCCAGGGCCGGGGACCATCGCGGCGGCGAACAAAGAGTTTGGGAAAACTCCCGCCAGAGTCGGACGCGGGACGGACCCCGGCGGCCGACCTGGGACGCGGCCCCGCCCCCCTGGCCCGCGACGTTGGAAACCCCGGAGCCACCGCCCCTGCGGAAGGAGGGCCTCGGACGCCGAGGACCCGAAAGGTGAGGTGGGGCTGCGGGGGCCCTGGATCTCGGCCCTGAGGAAGCCTGGGTCTGAGGCCCGCCTGCGGTCCCGACTACTTGTCCTAGGAAGCGGGTTTAGAGAAAGTGCCATTCTTCCCGTTTGAGCTTTTAGAGGTGAGGAAATGGCAACCCACTCCAGTGTTCTTGCCTGGAGAATCCCAGGGACGGGGGAGCCTCGTGGGCTGCCGTCTATGGGGTCGCACAGAGTCAGACATGACTGAAGCGACTTAGCAGCAAGGAGGGAAGGAAGACTTGACAGTGCCCACCACCACACCCTCTCCCCTCCCCCGCACACACACTTCTTGACCTGAACCCGGTTAACAAAGCAGAGACCCACTACCCTTTTCCACTCCCCGCCGCCCCACTCCCCGTTGAAAGTGGAAGGGCCGGTAAAGAAGGTAAAGAAGAAAGGATTGCAGGACCAGAAGGGGAAGGAGTAGGAAGGAGATTAAGTGGGTGGGGTTAATCTGAGGCTCCTCCCTGATACAACCCCCACCCCCCACCACACACACACACAGTCACAGGACTGCCCCCTTGAGGCTTCAGACCCTTGTCCTGTTTTCCAAAACCAGGCCTCCCCGTTCCCTGGAGGTCCAGGCCTAATAAAGTCAGTCCAGTGAAAAGTTAATACCTTAATGTGTAACCCTTTCCAGGGCTATACGCATTTCAAAACCAGACAGCTGGGAGAAGCTAGACTTTTAGCCAAAGAACTGAATGAACTAAAACTCTGCACAGAAGAGCAGAGATTTCCCACATCTTTGTCAGTGAGGTCCTTCTGGGCAGCTTCATTCAAATCCCATGATTGTCTCAGACCTCACCTTCCTGAATGAACAAATTTTGCCATCCCTATCTTTAGAACAGAGTTCCCACAAGGCCTGTGGAGTGACAGCATCATGATGTTTTAGAAGACTTGGTAAGCTGGGAGAGAGGGTTAGGATGGAAGGAAGGAAGGAAAGGCAGTATTCCCAGGCCCCACTCTTTCTCTAGGGAAGTGGTCCTTTTCCCATTGCATGTTCTAACTCCACAAATATTACTGAAAGCCCAGATTAGATGCCAGGAGACAGGCAGGTACTAGAGTGATGATTACCTACTGTTTTTTGCCCTCATCCCTAGGAGGAGTCCAGGCTCCTGTCTGCTATGGGACTTGGAGGCTTTAGCCCAGTCTCTCTCCCAGTTGTGTCCACAAAGCGGGAAAGCTACTATCCTGAGTTTATGTTAAATTATCTAGAACTAATTAGCCAAGGTGTAACAAAGGATGTGCCCTGTTACAGTCACAGGCACTGGTCATTGTTTCCCTACCTAAAGCCAAACTGCGCTGCAACTGCCTGACCTAGGAGACGGAGAAGGCAATGGCACCCCACTCCAGTGCTCTTGCCTGGAAAATCCCATGGGCGGAGGAGCCTGGTGGGCTGCAGTGCATGGGGTCACTAAGAATCGGACAGGACTGAGCGACTTCACTTTCACTTTTCACTGTCATGCATTGGAGAAGGAAATGGCAACCCACTCCAGTGTTCTTGCCTGGAGAATCCCAGGGACAGTGGAGCCTAGTGGGCTGCCGTCCGTGGGGTCACACAGAGTCGGACACGACTGACGCAACTTAGCAGCAGCAGCAGCAGACCTAGGAGAAGCCACAACTTCTTTTTTTAATTTCCTTTTAAAATGGTGTCCTGGGCTCCCTGACCACCACAACCACCACTACCCCTACTAGCCCCAAAGCTAGTGAAGGGAATACTTTTGCTGCTTTTGTTCACAGATAGTTGGTGGTTTAAAATCAAAAGCCATTTATTTGACTCTGCTCCACATAACAAGCATGTATTTAATGGATGGGAGGCAGGGCCAGGAACTACAGAGGTCTACTCAGGATGTCCATAGGACACTGACAAGTAAATAGCCCAATTTGCAGCACATGTGAAATGTGCTGCTCCAGGAGAAACCGATTCAGAGAGAACTGAGCTGGAGCCCTGACTGGACTCTGGAATGTTTGCCGGAGGAGACAGACTCAAAGCTGAGTTCTGGAGAAGGAACTCCAGGCTGTCTCTCACGGTGACACGGTGATCTAGAGGCATGGGAATGCAGATCATCTTTTAGGGCAGGGAGAGGGGCAGTTCACTATGGCTGGGTCTGTAAAAGTGAGATTGTGAGTGGAGAGTGATGAACAAGGGCCCTCCGGCACTGTGCTTAAAGTTTGGACTTTATGGATTTGAACCCAAAAGGTACATGATGAGATCTGTGTTCTATAAGAATCCCTGGAGCCCGGGTAGTAGAATGCAGCCCCCACCATTCACCACAGAATCTTGGACAAAAGCCCAAGATGTGCTGGATAAAGTGATGGGGAAGGTTGGGAGTAGGGGATGAGGAGAAGGGGCAGAATAGAATATGCCAGGGCTGTCAGAAGAAGAGGGAGAGCTATGATGTACAAAGTTGTCTATACCACCAGAACCTAGAGAATTACTGCTGATTCACCTCTTTTCAAAGTAACAAGGGAAGGAAGAGAATCCCAGCCTGGACATCAGTCTTTTGAATGCAAACTAGTATTGAAGAGAGCCCATCCTCAATGAACTGAAAAGCTCCCCCAAGTGGTTCCCAGCTACCTGTTCAATAGCCACCCTCCCTTTTCCCCAGCAGGCCAACAAGCCAGCATGAGAGGTGGGGCTCAGAATTACTGGGATAAGTGATGTACTTAGCAGAATTGGGCCAAGTGTTTGAACACCCTTTGGAACCACTAAGCCAGAAAATTCTCTGGAGTATGAAAACTGTGGCAGATTTTCTGTTCTGTGCATTCTTTAACCTCTGGGCCCAGCATGAGGTGTCCAGAGTTCTAATACTGAACAAACTATTGAATTTGAAGCCTGCTAATGGCCATGTATGTGTTTGGTTATAGTGAACCCACTTCAGGGAGATACCCACTCTCGAACCCCCGGCCTGGACTACAGGAAGTGGTATATTACCAGTCAGAGGCTGAAGGGCTCCTGGAATGCCACAAGTGCAGATACCTGTGCACCGGGAGAGGTGAGCCATTTTGAAGGCAGACCATTTACTTACCTTTGGTGGTGGTCCTGGAAGGGGTCCAAGCTGGTGGGGCAAAAATTCAAGCAGACCTCCCTTTTGGTTTCCTAGCATTTTTGTTTTCATACCCGCATGAGGATCACATGTTTTAAAAAAACAAAAAACAGGTGGCCGGGTTTCCCATGTTTCTTCTTGGACATGCCTAGGGGTGATGAGGCAGCCATGCCTGCAATGTTCAGGCTGCAGATGGACCTCCAGGCAGAGCCAGCTCTGAGATGCCAGCTGCCAGAGTGGGGCTCATCAGGCAAGGTGGTCAGAACTAGAGAGGGAAGATGACCTGGAGATGGCAGACAGGTTGAGCTCATGCCACAGGACAGGAGATCTGATGCCCAAACATGCCATCATGGCTTTTAAATGTTGTTGACTGAAACCCACAGTAAGAAATACACACACATCATGAACCAACTTCTATCCTGTTCTGTGTTATTAATAAACCAAAAAACACACTTAAGGGACTTCCCTGGTGGTCCACTGGCTAAGACTTCCACTCCCAGTACAAAGGACCTGGGTTCAAACCCTGGTCAGGGAACTAGATCCCATATGCTGCAACTAAGGGTTTGCATGCTGCAATAAAGACTGAAGATCCTGCGTGCCACAACTAAGACCCGGCACAGCCAAATAAATAAAGGTAAAATAAAATATTTTAAAAAAAAACATACTTCTTAGAATCCACAGTTTGAAGAACTGTGATTTTAAATAATATCATGTGTCAGCTCCAAATGTGGTTTTCCAGAGTTCCCATCCTAGCACCAGGCTTGGCCTTGCCAACAATGAAGAAAATCAGGTTTGTCAGGGTGAGTCCTTATGGCTCACATGATTTGGTGAGAAATTTACCTCAGCTGCCTATGATTAAGAGGGGAAAACTTCTCAGCCTGAGGGGGAGAAATCATGAAACTTACACCTGAAAGTATCCCTTGGAATGATTACAGTGAGATACACTGTTATAGGATTACGTAGAACTCTTATTGAAGAGCTCTAGGTAATCTGGGTACAAGAATCCTTACTCTAGTTTACATATGTTGGCACACCCCATTGCTTTTAATTCTCTCAACAACTCCTGAGGCTCAGAGAGGTACAGTAAGTTATACAAAGTCACACAGCTGTGAAGTGGAAGAGCTGGAATTGAAACTTAGAGCCTAACGCTAAGGCCTGATATGGTTTATGTGCTTGACCTTCTTTACTTGATGATATAAATAGTAGGAACAAGCCAGAGGCTGTTTAACAGGTTTCTTTCTAGAGGTATTCTTCTTTGGTGATTGATTTACCAAGAGAGAGGAGAGGGCCGAGCTTGAGGCCCCTGATTTAGCTTTGATTGCTTCTGGTTATTTGGCTTTGGGCCTAGAGGTTGGGTTTCTGAGTCAAGATAGTGAAAGGATGGCTCAGCAGTCAGAAGCTAACAAATGAGAGCTTATAAAGATCTCTGGACACACAGAGACCCGTATATACACACAACATTGTATTGTTTTGAGAGCAGCAGTCATTGAACACCAGGAACTTGTCTCAGCAGGAAAGGCACACCTGAGTAAAGGTCCCCTGAAGAATTTCAGCCTTGTCTTAGATCTTCTGTGACTTCTTTTCCTTATCGGTGAAATCACTTCCTCCTCCCCCGGCAAACGAGCAAAGAGGGGAGGCAGCTGTGGCTCTGACTTCTTAGGGAGACCCTGCAGTTTGGGCTGAGTCACCCTTAGGAAGTTCAGTGGAACACTGACAAAAAGAGATAAGCCCTGAATTCACGGTTTGGGGCAAGACTCCTCAGCTACCAAAATCTTTAAAGGCTGAGGATAAAGATCAGATAATAAGCAAGTACAAATATTACATGTGCATATCAGATCACTAGGAATCCTGTGTGTATAGGTTGTGCTATGGGTTTATTATTTGGAGGGATGATGAGGAGTTACAGGTTCCCTGGGAAGGAGATACATCACCTGCTCTCCTCCTGGCTCCCTCCGATTTGCATTTGGGGCAGCTTCTCCTTTCCCTTTTTGTCCCTTTCCTCTTCCTTTAGACCTCTGTTGCTTAAATCATAATGGAAAATATCATAAGAGGGAAATTAGGCCAGTATAACAAGGAAAGTGGGTGTGTGTGTTTTTAAATGTAATTTTTGCATTCAGCTTGCAGCCTTACTTGCAAACCATCCTTTAAAATTTAATTTCTCTCTCCAAATGTTATAATCTCTATAGTCAGTGGTGGTGTCTGTCATTCAGAGCCTAGAGGTTTAGTTCTGAGATGGCTTCTTACTGCCTATGGAATTGACTTGTGACCATGCTGAAAAGGTTCAGGGGGACAGTTGTGGAGATTTTGCTCCTCAACTTGCTTTCTCAGTACCCCATTACCCTTGCATTCTCAATATCCTTACCCAGTGCTTATGGGACTGAGCCTATGTCAAGATTTCAAACCATGGCTAACTCAAAGAGTGTTAACTCATTAACAGATCTGAAATATTCAGCCAGAATCAGAGGAATGAATGACCTGAAGTGCATAACTGCTGCTTAAGAGAGAGGTGCTGACTCAGTGAGCCAGATCCTTTAAGGGGCAAGTAAGGCCTAGAGAGGCTCTGGGCTTTTATTTTTAAAAACGTATTACCAGACATCTCCCCTATCCCTGGTCATTGTTTTCTGGTTCTATTTAAAGCTACAACAGGAATGAGTTTGTGGAGCCTCTCCAAACTCTATTAGGAAATACATAGCATATATCTGCTCCCATATAGCAACACACTGCGAAAAGCCTAAATATCCTTTACATCGCAATTATTTAAATTCATCATGGCATCCTATAATCCTTTAATAATATATTTATATTTGCTATGGTAGAAAAACTGTTCACACTATATTAAGTGAAAAAATGGGTTATATAATAGTAGAGAGAAGAGAACCCTATTCTTACTTAAAAACAAATAAACAGCAAAAATTATGCACATGTGGCAGGGAAGTCCAAAAGAAAAAAATGGTAACAGTGGCTTCTCCAGTTTTATTGATTGGACTTTAGATCATTTTTATATTTCTGTTTCATCTAGATTTTCTTTCTTTCTTTTTTTTACCATCCTTGTGTGTTACTTTTATAATTAAATAAAACAGTAATGTCATTTGCATTTTGGAGGGGGAATGGCAGAGTGTAAACATAATACTTGAGAGTGCTTGGTTTCACTTAGCGAATGTGCAAGTGTAGCACACCTTCATGCTTAGACCACCTGGTGTTTGCTGTTCAGCTGACTCTTTGGGACCCCATGGACTATAGACCAGCAGGCTCCTCTGTCCATGGGATTTTCCAGGCAAGAATATTGGAGTGGGTTGCCACATCCTTCTCCAGGAGCTCTTCCCAACTTCCAGGGATCAAACTCATGTCTCCTGCACTGGCAGGCAGATTCTTTACCACTGAGCCACCAGGGAAACCCTAGACCAACTGGACCCAGGCCCAAAATCTGGTTCTGAAAAAGCCAGGGAGATGCAACAGCCTGATCCTATAGTCATCTGACCCATAGAACCATGCCAGCACATACAACTCCCAGCTTTGTATTATGAAGAGAAAAAGAAGCCATACACAAAAGAGCACATAACTGTATGATTCCATTTGCATGAAATTCGAGAAAGACAAACCTAGTTTCTAATGGCAGAGAGCAGATCAGTGGTGGCCTGAGGAGGAGGGCGAGGTATTGACCCCAAAGGGTTTTAGGGAACTTTCTGGAAGGATGAAAACAGTCTATATCTTGATTATGATTACATGGCATACACATTTGTCAGACTCTATCAAGCTGTGGGCTTAATGTGGGTCATTTTGTTGTATATAAGGTATATCACAATAAAACTGACTTTAAGGAAAGCAGCCAGGTTTGGTAGAAAAGCTGGAGCTCTTTGATTGTCCAGCCAAGGATCCTGAAAAAATCCAGCTCTGGGAAAGTATCACAGCCCAGATTTGCTCTTTGAAAGTGAAAGTGCTAGTGGCTCAGTCATGTCTGGCTCTTTGCGATGCCATGGACTGTAGCCCACCAGGCTCCTCTGTCCATGGGATTCTCCAGGCAAGAATACTGGAGTGGGTTGCCATGCCCTCCTCCAGGGCATCTTCCCAACTCAGGGATCAAAGCCAGGTCTCCTGAATTGCAGGCAGATTCTTTACCATCTGAGCTACTACTTCTTGAATTAAAGTCTAAGAACATTAAGTTATGTTTTACTGTTTAATTATATTTCAGTAATTAATTAACTTAATCTTTCCTATCTCTGGTACTTGTGAACCGCAATTAATATTTTGATGGATAACTTCCATGCTTTTTTCTGACTTAATTATAATTTTTAAGCACTATGTTATAATCTTTTTCAAATGTGGAGAAGTTTCCTCTTCCAAACTGAAAGAAAGTCTCTCAGTTGTGTCTGACTCTTTGCAACTCCATGGACTATACAGTCCATGGAATTCTCCAGGCCAGAATACTGGAGTGGGTAGCCTTTGCCTTCTCCAGGGGACCTTCCCAACCCAGGGATCAAACCCAGGTCTCCCACATTGCAGGTGGATTCTTTACCACCTGAGCCACAAGGGAAGCCCAGGAATACTGGAATGGGTAGCCTATCCCTTCTCCAGCAGATCTTCCTGACCCAGGAATCAAACTGGGGTCTCCTGCATTGCAGGTGGATTCTTCACCAGCTGAGCCACAAGGGAAGCAAGTTGAAGATGGCCACAAAACATCTAAAGAGGACATAACTATTTTTTCAGCCTTTGTGGCAGGGCAGGGCTACGGCAGAGAATCTTCTTGCCTTCCATAAACAACACCTTTCTTCCTGCTCCCTGGCCTGACTTCTCCCCTCATCGTCCTGCAGCCACTTGGACCGGCTGCTTTGCTGTTTTTAGGGTTACCCTTTTCAGTCCAAAGTACCTCTGACATAATTTCTGGAGGCCACGGCTCCCTGCTACCATCTAGTGCTAATCCTGCAGCTTTGGCTGCTCAGGCCTTCCAAGGGGCAGAAGAAGGAGCTGGCTCTGGCATGAGCTGCCACGGGGAAGATAAGCCTTGAGGTGGAAGTCTTCAAGTGTAAAACAGCATCTCTCAAAATGGTAACACGCCCTTCTTTTGCAGCCTGCTGCCAAATGCTGGAGGTTCTCCTGAACTTGCTGATCCTGGCCTGCAGCTCTGTGTCTTACAGTTCCACGGGGGGCTTCACGGGCATCACCAGCCTGGGGGGAATTTACTACTACCAGTATGGAGGGGCTTACAGTGGTTTCAGTGGTGCTGACGGGGAGAAAGCGCAGCAGTTGGACATTCAGTTCTACCAGCTAAAGCTGCCCACGGTCACTGTGGCGATGGCCTGCAGCGGAGCCTTCATGGCCTTCTGCTGCCTCCTCCTCATCCTGGGCGTTCTGCGGGTGCCATGGCACTGCCCCCCATTGCTGGTGATTGAAGGTGTGCTGCACATGCTTATTGCCGGGGCATACATCCCGGCCTTGTACTTCTATTTCCACAACCTCTCGGCTGCCTACGCCTCTCCCGTGTGCAAGGAGAGGGAGGCGCTGTACCAGAGCAAAGGATACAGTGGCTTCAGCTGCAGTTTCCATGGGGGAGACATTGGTGCTGGAATCTTTGCTGCCCTGGGCATTGGGGTCTTTGCAGTGGGGGCCGCGCTGGCCATCAGGGGTTACCAAAAGGTCAGAAAGCTGAAGGAGAAGCCTGCAGAAATGTTGGCGTTTTAGGCTTTTTAAAACATTCTGCCAAACTTGGGTGATGGAAGTTACTCTGAACTACCGTCTTCCGTGGAATGCTTTGTTGTAGAACTTGCCAGCCCTCAGGAGGTAAACAGTCCAGCTTTGGTTTGCTGGGCTGAATTCCAGGGTACTTGAAACAGCACCACTTGATGTAATAAACCCTGGTTCTGGAGCTCTCTGTTGGTGAGGGACTGACCAAAATGACTTTAAAAAACAAAGATGAAAATAAAACAATAAAAACACACCAAAACCAGAGCCTAGGAGCCACAAGGAAAAGGCATGTGCTGTGGCAAAATGCACTCTTGATTGAATAAAGGCAGATAACCAAGGGTACTTGAAGAACCTTATCCTCAATGTGCATGAAAAGCCACATAGACATGAAAAAACATTTCAGCCTTAAGTCCTCTAAACACAGCTGTCTCAAGCAGATTAGCCTCAAACTTTTTCCTCACTGAACTCTAGGTTCTTCACTTCCTTAATGCTCTGGGTGAGGGCGGGTGGGGATACTGGGGAGACCACTTCTGTGAGATTTAAGTTGGAGGAGACGTGGGCTGAAGAAGGAGGAATCAGATTATTTTACTGGGTTGCAAAAGAGGTTTTCTAACAAGCCCCCTTACAATGGCCTTGAAAGCTCAATATGTTTTTTGTACCTCTTGTAAATGTACCATTGTACAACAGATTCAACTCGACAACCAGAATTTAGGATCCATCCAGAATCAAAGAATGTAAAATCTTTCCCAGCAGAAGAATGCTACTTTTGGCCAGACAACCTCATGGGTTCTTACTGCATGTTAAATTAGGACTTATAGCCCATTATAATATATTCTTGGTACAAGTGAATATGTTCTTTGCTTTATGTGACACCAATAAAAATCCAAAGAAAAAATTTTGATTTGGAGGTGATGGTTCTCTTTACATTTATAATATTATTTCCTTACTTGGCACATTTAAAAGGTGAGTTCCATTTGGGTTTACAAAAGGAAATACATATATTTGCTTGTATATGATTAGAAAGCTTCTTGAAGAATATATAAGAAAGTATTAACAGTATTTGCTTTTGGAGAAGAGTTTTAATTTGATTAGCCACAAAAGCAGCCTCACCCAAAAAAGATGCTATTTTACAACAAAAATCTATTTGTTTCAGGTTTCATTTCCCTCTACAGCTTATCCCTAACTGCTGGCTCTAGTGGTGGTTGTGGTTTAATTACTAAATCCTGTCCAATTCATGGCTACTCCATGGACTGTAGCCCACCAGGCTCCTAGTAGGCCACCCTTTTCTTTTCTCCTGATGTCTGAATCTTTCTGCACTAACCGCATGCTTGGAGATACTTGAACCTGTTCATTGTTTTCAGCAAAGCCAGGTAGGCCAGTGCTCTGAGTAATACCCAGTGGCCATATTTCTTCATCATTGGACCCGGCAACAGACCGTTATTCCTCTTGCTTGTTGTAGTCAATGGAGTGATTGACAAGATCCAGATATAGTCCATTCCAGGCTGGCAGATATGTGCTCTGTGTATTATGACTTCTCTGTCCCAGAAGGAGAGGTTCAGGCTGCCCACATCTTGTATTAACACAGCATTCCTGCTTCCCTTCAGAGGGTGAGAGATTAATTGCATGCAGAAGGAAAACCAAGGCAGAGAAAGGTATGGTTAGGGGAGATAGCTACTCTCCATGAATTAGAATGATCTCTGGGTCAGTTCGCTGTAGGGAGAGAGAAGCCAGTAGTTTATGGTGCCTGGGGTAGGAGTATGCAGTTCTGGCCTGATGTTATTTTCAGATTTAAATTAGAGGAATGTAGCTTCTCAGCTCTCAGAGTCCTTAATTATTGCTACTTCTGTCCTGTGGACCTCCTTGGAATTTGTGTGGGCCCAGCAGGAGATAGAATCAGCAAGCCCAGTAGCTGTTGCCTAAGTACTGTAGACACACTGGTGTTTAGCTGCTCAGTTTATAAACACTGTGGTACCCCTTTGTGTATTAGAGGGTTTTTCTGATTTCTGGAATTCATGCTTTTCATAAGCTTGTCCCATTTCCTAAATTACTCTTACTAATCCTCTTTCATTTTATAAATGTTACTGGGTAGCATCACCATCCACTTGCATAACATTTTACGATTTTCCAGGTATTTTCACATACTTGCTTTCATCTGAGCCTCACCCCAGCCCTGTGGGATAAGACAGACAAAAGAAGGCATTACCTTCATTTATTTGTCAGATGAAGTATCTGAGGCTTAGAGCCAATGAGGGGCACAGTCACAAGGCAGCAAAGAGCGGGGAAGTGAGCCGGCACTCCCACTCTAAGTTCTTATGCCTCCTCTTTGTTTTCATCCCTGACACCTGAGGGAACCACAGGAGACCTTCTCCCAGGAATATACCTCACGAGAGGCTGAGGTCCCCTTCAAGGAGAAGTGAAAGGTGACTCTGGACAAGACAACGTTTATCTCCATTCACCTGCTGGTGTCTCCTGCCTCGTGGTATTTGTGGGTTCCTTAAACTTGGAAGAACCCCCCAGGTGAACAGGCTAGGTATCCAGCAATAGGATCCTGGTTGAGTAGATTGGTCCACCCACAGGTGGGGTTGGAGGCCACGTCACAGGGCATGGGGACCCTGTCGGAGCTGATCTGAAAACATCTGTAGGAATGAGTGAAAAAAGCACGATGCAGAGCAGTGTGTGTGGTGTCCCAATGACACTCGCAGGGGAAGGTGGGGGGATGAAATTCAGACTTGAATGTTTTTATTTGCATAAAGGAATGCTGGAAAGTTGTATTAGAAAACACTGAAAGTGGTTGGGGGTAGAAAACGGTGGACAGTGACATGGGTGAATTTTTTTTCAGTTTACAACCTTTTATGTCACTTCTATTATTTTAAAACCTTAAAATTTGAAATAATTATACATTCACGGAACACTGCTAATACAGCACAGTACTGCACTGCATGGCATGAACTCGGTTTATCCCAATGGTGACTGTAGTACAGTATCACAACCAGGAAACTGCTAATCTTCAGAGCTTTTGTTTAGGATTTGACCAGTTTTATATGCGCTCGAATCTGTGTGAGTGTAGGTCTCTGAGGTTTTATCGCACGTGCAGATTCGTGTGAGCACCACCACAGTCAGTTGCAGAACTACCCCATCATCAGGCGTCTCTCTGGCTCCCCCACTCACAGTCCCACCCCTCCCGTCCCCCACCCCCACTCATCCCCATCCTCCGACAACCATGAATCTGTTCTCATTTTGAGACTGTTATGTAAATGGAATCATACAGTATGTAACCTTTAGAGTATGGCTTTTTCTTTTTTCCACTCATTATGAATCCCTTGAGATCCATCCGAGCTGTTCTGAGTATCAACTGCTCGTTCCTTTTCACCGCTGAGTAGAGTTTCCCCTTGGGAGGGCTGTACCAGCTTGTTTAACTGTTCGCCCATTGAGGGCATTTGGGTTTGCTCTGACATCCATGTACATGTTTTTGTGTAGACCTAGGTTTTCATTTCTTTAGGATGAATGCTCAGGGGTACAGGTTGCAAAGTCACATGGTTAAGTGTATGTGTAGTTTGCCAAAACTTTTTCCACAGTGGCATTTTGATTTTTCAAACACAAGTGCTAAAACAAAATAAAAAACGGGGACTTCCCTGGAGGTCCAGTGGTTAAGACTCCGTGCTTCCACTGTAGGAGGCATGGATTTGATCTCTAGTCAGGAAAGTTCTACATGCCACATGGTGTAGCCAAAAAGAAAGCACCCACCCCCCCAAGATGAACCAAAAAACCCCCCAAAACCAAGGATGTTAATGTTGAATCTGTGTCCTCACAATCAGCTCACCGATGTTATTTCTCTTGTCTGACCTAGGGAGTTTTCCTGGGTGAGTGATCAGCGCTAAATCCCCCATCTCTCTCCTCCTAGGTGTGATACAGATAGTGGAGGTGATACTGAATGGGATGGTTCTCATGTGTATCGTGGCCTCCTACTTTGTCCTGGCCGGATTCAGCGCCAGCTTTGCCAGCGGCGGCGGCTTTGGGAACAACTATTACTCGCCATTTGAGGGCACCGAGCTGGAGCAGGTTCGGCAGCTGGACCAGCAGTACACAATCCTCCGGGCACCCCTGATATACGGCGGCGTGGCTGTTTCTCTGGGGCTCGGTGTCCTCACCTTGGGTGTTTTACTCCAAGGAGCCAAAAGTCTACACAAACTGCCGGGGAAGTGGCTCCTCCTGGAGGCTGCCTTCAGCCTCCTGGCAGCAGTGGGCTACTGCGTGGGCATCAGCATTTACCTCCACGCAGCCTTGCAGATCAATGCCACAGACACTTGCAGGACAAGAGAGAGGGTCTATGCCCGCAAGGGTCTCACCTGGATGAACTGCCAGCTGGCAGGCACTGATGGAGCAGCTGCCACCTTTGCTTGTCTTCTGGTGGTGATGTATGGCGCCAGCGTGGTGCTGGCCCTGCGGAGCTACCGAGAACAGAAGCAGTACAAGGACAGCCAGGAACAGCAGAGAAATTACAATGATGCACCAGAATACGTGTGGTCTGGAGTACTCTGAGATCCACTGGAACCTAAAGTCAACCCATCTTGTTTCTCTCAAAAAGATGGGTCCATTAAAATCACACTTTACACGGATGTGGTTTTCACATATTTGATTTCATACATGCTCCCTCTGGAACCAATACAAAGCTAGATGATCGTCCCATTTTTCTATCCATGACTTTGTTGGCTGAGAGCGTGCAAAAAATACCTCTACCTTTACTACAAAGAGAAACATTAGGAAGTCTGCATATATGCTTATGGTTTGGCTTTCTTGCCAAATGGTAAGGTAATAATAATAGCTTAAATATTAGCCAGAGGAATTCTGAAAGATGAAAATAACACGTCAGGCAGTAGCAGGCAGTAGAAGTATCTTGCCTGTCTGAACTAAAGTCATTAAGAAAAACATGCCATTTCCCCCTGTATATGATCCCAGGGGAGTGATTTTAAAGCCTTTGTGTGGTTAGATTTCAAACGAGTAATTCCATTCTGACTCTCTCCCTAGAAGAAAAATCTCCTGCCCCCTAGATAAGATAGTGTGCCATGACCCCCAGAAGCCTTCCTCTATTAGAGATGGGGGGCTGGATCCCTGATACCTGAAGGCAAGTGCTTTTAGCATGCATGGTCCTCCTCAGGATTCCTGTGTTAGGGCTCAGAGAAGATGGTTTTTGCTACCTTTCCAGGTTAGTTTCTTTCTAAAGTTATTTGATTGGAATTCACTTTCCTGGAAGATTTTATCATTTCCTGAAATATGAGGCCTCCAAACAGTGAGAAATAATTCATAAACTTCTTAAAACATGTTATACAGCTGAATGCAAAGATAAAGCAGATGATTTTCCTGGAATATACAGGTATATTGGAGGCATCTTTATTTCTGCATCCCTTCCACTGCCCTACAGATTAGGCCTTCAAAGGTTAATTATCAATTCTTCATGATCCTGAATTGTTTCCATAATGTAACAATTCATTAACACAGAATCTCAAAAATAAAGTTCTTTTGATAATTTTAATCTAAAGTTTTATAGCTGTTCTTATACTTTACAACTAGTCTCAGATATTCAGTTCGTGTGGGATGCAACTAGAAATGTTATTATGTAGTTTTTTTTCTAGTTGCCATCTTTTTTCCTAACTTATTTTCATGAGATTAAATAAATTCAAACCGAATTTTTAGTACATTTCTAAAAACAGAAAGTTTGACATAAATCTCAGACTGTCTATACAGTTCGAAATCAGCCAACATAAGCCTGTTTCAACATATGCCAAAATGACCATGAAAACAACTGTCAACATCATCTCCTCTGACATGGTTGGACATTTTTACTCTGCATGTTTGCTAGCTCTTCTCCCTGGAATATACCATCTTTCCTCTCACCTCTTAAATCCGTCCTACTCTTAATTCTTGTAAAACCTATCCCAGGCGAAGGATCAAAACTAAACCTCGTACAGAAACGGGGGGAAAAAATCTAGATTATACTTTTACAAAAAGTAAAGCTTGGAGGAAAACAATCAACTAGAAGTCCACACTGTGACCTTAAAATACAAACACCTATGCCACAGAATGAAGCTTCCGCTCCACCACCTTAGCCCAAGGCAATGGCTGGAGTCCCTGGCAGTTTTCACTGAGTGGTAAGACAGGTTTAACAGCAGCAAAAATCAAACAACCCATTTCCTACCCCAAGCACCCCCCACCCCCCACCAGAACTTCCGAACACACACTATTCTCACCTAGGATTTATCCCCTCAACTATGTCCTGAGTAGATCTGTGCCATGTCTGGGTCAGGGGCTTGGGAATATGAGGACTTTTGCCTCTGTGACCCCCATATGATGCCCAGGCCCAGCTATACAGCATCAATTCAGCTCCTCTCATCACTACAGTAACACTCCACCACATTCAAAATGCCTTAGCCAAACTTGCCTTACTATCACTTGTCAGGTCAGTCAGTCAAGGTTTCTTACACTTCACAGATGAGACGAAGGCTCAGGAAGGCTTAAGTGGCTCACCCAATGGTTGACATTTCATTGTCACGACTGCTCAGTGCCAGGTCCAGTGCTGACCTAAGAAGTATTTGTTGGCATCATCTCATTTTAACTCAGCTGATGAGACTCTTATTTCCATTTAACATCGAGAAAAAAACTGTGCCTAGGGAGATGAACTTGCCTTAAGTTAAATCTTTTTTAAGTAGCAGAGGCAAAACTTAGACCCCGTGGATTACACACTGAAATGTGTTCCGAGTGACTTGTGTTCTTGTGTTTGATGTACCAGGGAAATTATGTCACATTAAGTACTTATGCCACCCTGGAATAGGTGGGTTTGTGTGTCATGGAACTGAGGTATGAAAGCAGATGGCGGCGTTGGGCCCAGCACATTGGGAGGTGTAATAAATTCTGCTAAATGAGGAGGAAACCTGCAAAATTATTTCAACTGGGTCTTTATCTGGAGTGAGAGGTAGCTAATCTTACCTGGACATCCAGAAATTATGGGAGACAACCAATAGGGAGAGGGAAGGGAAACAATTTAGAGGCTTACCTAGATCAGAGGTATTGTGAGCCAAAACCCACAGCCTTAAAGTCTAACACCAAAGCCATTAGGACAGACATGATGGCCAGATTATCCACTTAGTTCCACTGTATCATCAGTAGCTCTGTGGTTTAAGAGGAGCTGTAGATTATTCACAAGTTGAGTTCCCTTTCATCAGCTAATAACCTGCATGGGAAAAAGGACCATGCTTCTTGTCTTTGGGATTTCTTTAAACATATAAACCAAGTCAGAATATAATATTTCTTAATGTAAAAAACTTTATTGCTATTTCAGCTTAAAAGGTGATCAAAAATATTTATTCTTGCCTTAACTCATAGCTTCATATTTGTCATGGAATGTGATTTCACTTATCTTCCCCTAAAGCAAGAAAAAGCAGAAAAATCCTAAAGGTGCTCTTGGTTAAGAAACTAATTCTACATACAAGTTAGAGAAAATTACAGTTTCATGCTAAAATAAAGTACCTATAAAATAACAGGTATTCCATTTTAAAACAAAGCCATGAAAAAGATATTCCATTTTATTTTATTTATTATTATTGTTATCGTTATTTTTATTTTTTTTACAAACAATAGATTTGCTGCAACATGCTCTGGCTCATATTATTGAATTAAAAAATTTAACACATTTCAAAAATATCAAAAATACACTATAATGAGTCTTAGGACTACAATACGACAATGATTGCACAAAACCATAAGATATGAACTCACTGTCTGGATGACCTCCACTGGCAACAGTGAGAGAAAACCCTATAGCGTCTGGGAGAAGTGCATGAAATTTAGAATACAAGGAGCTTATGTGTGATTGAATGGTCACCAAATGAGGGAAACAGAGCAGGATTTACTGTAGCTGCTTTTCTCAGTCTAGGAAGTGCTTACCCAACTATGGGGCAAAAGTCACTAACTGGAGAGAAAGATTAACTTGCCTCCATGAACGAGGGAGTCTGAGAGGCCCCGCCCAGAGGGAAGTAAAAAAGTGACACAAGACAGTTCTAGAGTGATGCTGCAGACATCACTGAATGGCTTGGAGACTATTTAATAATTGGTATGTTTATCGACAACAGCCAAGTGCTCCCTTGTGGAGGTCTCTTCATTAGTGATTATTGAGTAGACAGAGGAGGGGAGCCTGTGGCTTCCAAGTACCTGCTTTTGCTGAGAGCTGACATGGAAAGAAGGGCATCATCTGATATTCAGCAGATCAGCCAAATCTAACTGGCTCCATCTCCTAGAAAATAGCACTCGCTACAAACAATTAAAATAGCACCCAATGATTACCAAGCTGCTCGTGTTGGCTCTTCTATACATCAAGAAAATGAATTCATCAACTTATTGCACATACACTCTACAGTAGTATAAGAAAGCCCTCACTTGAATGAGGAGTAATAATTCAATGACTCTATGGTATCACGGTAGCTCTATGACATACTAGCATTCAAATTTTCAAATACATTTCCAATCCATCTGGATAAGAATAAAAATACCATGGCTGCCAAGACTTGTATAGTTTTCTTTCTTCCATGGGACTCCTGGACTACTCCCATAAGCAGGAGTGATGTTCTTTCAGAAACTCTCTTAAACAGCTCCATTAAATGGGAGGTACACACAGGGACCTGAGTATCGTGCAGAGCCCGGGACCTCTGGGCTAGAGATCAACAGGCCTCTGCCCACCTGGGGAACGTGTCCTCTGGGTAAAGTCCTGGGAAGCAGATTACATTCACCTGGAGACAGATTACTGGCTTTTACCACCTGACAACCTAATCAGCTCACACAGTAAGTGTAAATGACTTCATAGGTCAAGAGGGTTCTGTGTATTTTTGGTGATGGGCTATGGCCTTTTCATCCTCTGTTTTAACAAATAGCAATTATAGAGGGACATGAATCAAAGGAACTTACAAAAGAAAAGAGCAATCGGTTTTGGTACAGCCTATATTAAAGATTTTCATACAACCTAACGTTTCCTGAACATAAACCTGGGACATAAACATAAAAGAACACTGGGAATTTGAAGGTTCTTCTGATTACAAAGTAAATACATTTACTTTCAGTTAAGTAGTTTCATGACTGGGCTTTGTAGTGGTTCCAATTAGTGTAGGGTGGGAAACAAAGAGACAAGAAACAGTTCACAGATAAAGGACAATTTTAAAAAGACTATACTATTAAAGTGGTATCGTCCCAAAATAATTTTCATCACTATCATCTTGGGTTTTCCCTTCATTTTTCCTTCATTTTCCCCCCATTTTCCCATAAAAAAATAAGGCGGCAACACACTATTGTTCCCATCTTTCTTACAGCACCTGAACTTTGTATGAACCATATTATGTTCCTCACTTCAAATCAAGACCTGAGTTCTAAAATTTTTCAGTAGCTAACAAGTAGTTTGACACAGAAAAAAGTGTTCCTGACAATTTGGGAACTCAAATTCATATCTTAGAGAGGGTGAACACCAGACACTCATTGGTATGGTATCTTCCAAGAGTGTGTACCCCACTGACACATACACATGGGTACAGACCTCTGAGAAGATGAGGATACCTAACTATCTGTGGAGAGGTCACTGGTTTTCTACTACTGCTTCAGCAAAACTTAAAATAAAACCCCCAACATATGTATGTATAGATCAACCCTATCTTTAACATTTCATTTCTCATGAAACAGATTAAAAATGATTCTACTCTATTTTCAATTGTCAAAGTATTCTAAAAATTCAAAGCACATTCCCCACTGGGTAAAATTAAGCAATGTCAAAACTTTGTAGGAAAAGGCAATGGAACAGAAATATGGAAGGAACTGCATTTTGCTAGGCTTACATGGAATGTGCAAAAAAAAAAAAAAAAAAAAATCAGTAAACCAGGTTTTCTGTAAGCTTAGGATTTTCTCAATCAAGTTTTTCAGAACTTGAGCCCAGTACTGTGAAGCCATGTGAGGTGGATAAGCATTTTCAGAAGACTCTGTTAACCATTAAAAGTTGAAACTTCAACTCACTCCTCATGTTTTAGAAAACCATCTCTAGGCTTGAGAATGAGAGAAGGAACTTGTCTAACTGGAAGCTCTATCCATCCATCTGTGCTCATTCAGCCTCAGTCTGTTCAGAGTCATCTGCTGTAACTCAAGGTTACTTGGATGTGAGCAGCAGCATCAGCCTTGGGCCCTGCGTACTAGAAGGCTGACTGCCATCTCCACCTCATGTTATGGAAAGAGGCCAATCCCCAAATGCCTCTCTTGTGATCTTCTGGGAGATTCCTATCAGGTGTCGAATTTGTCAGTTATTCTCTTTTTGTGATTTGGGGAAGTAGTCTTGTTCCTCACCCCTTCCCCATCTTCATCCCCCAAAGAAGATCCTACTCCCCTGTTTCTCACGAACTTTCACAGTCTGACATCCAACAGTCCATTTCCCAGGGCCCTTCCTCGTACCCTCACAGCTGGCCCCAACTCCCGATGATCATCCTGCCTATGGACAAAGGATCTGGGCTGCCTCTAAGAAGACTGGCTCGAGCGCAGATTTGAAAATAAAAAGTTCACAGTCAGTGGAAAGTGCTCTCATTACATCACAAACATAAATTATCTGTTTGATTGGTTCTACATTTCCAATAAACATCATTTCAATAGGCTGTATTCTCGTAGAGAAGAAGGAAAAGCCATGTGACTAGACACATCACATCCCATCAGGTTGAGATAGAAAGTGATTTCTCTGTCACAGAGATCTATCAGCAGCAATCAGTAAAAGGAACCAATCTTCAGTTATTCCTCCACAGAAATAGTCCCTTTCCTGCCCAGGCAGGCAAATTCTCAAAATTATCCTAGGAGAGAAAGGGTTAACGGCAGGTGGCAAGACTGATACAGAGTAATGCCCACCTGCTCCCCAGGAACCTGGGGATCCCTATGCAGGTTAAACATGAAACTTAACACTGATGGTGTTGACTAGCTTATCCAGAGCAAGACCCTGACAGCTCTCACCATTTCCACCTCCGAGATCCAGCCCCCTCTCATCTGTGGTTGAGATACAGAGGCAGAACGCCCCTGGCAGGGTCCCCTACCCTACACCATGCAGCCTCGCGCGATGCCATGGCCCCTGGGGGAAGACTACAGTGCCGTGTCAAACTCCTCCGGGAGCTCGGTCCGATCCTCTTCACTGGGCTCAGGCTCGTGCCTGCTTTCCTGGTGGTGTTTCATTTGTTCCTTCACTTCTTCTTCTAGGTCACGAGGTATAACAAACTGGTCCTCCGGCTCCAGCTGAGTGGGGGCAGCAAAATAGCCGGTTTTCTTCTTGGGTGCTTCGGTGGCCACCTCGATGAGGTTCAGGCTGTCTTCCAGGGGTACAATAGAGCCATTGGAGAGCTTCTTTCCATAGAGACAGGAAGTGGAGGGAGACTTCTGTAACTCGGTCCGGTCTTTGCTCACTGGCAGAAGGATGCCACTGTTCACACTGTTCTGTCTTCGGATCCCAAATAACGATCCTCTAGAACGGTCCTCAGGGCACGGGGCAGGAGAATTCTCTGGAAGGGTGGGCGAGTTCTCAAGATCCCTCCCCCGACAGCAGTGGATATCTACTTCTACTTCCACCTTGCTGCCGTTTGTTATGACCCCTTCTACCGGCTGGTCATCATCACTGTCCAGGCCATTGTCAGACTGGTTACTCGAGAAAGTCGCACAAGAGGGCTGGCGCTGGAACACCCCCGAAGTAGGTGCTGGGTGGAGGCTGCAGCGCCTCTCTGGCCTCGGAAGCAAGCCAGCATCCAGGCCAACAGTGTTATGTTCATCAGAAGCAGTGGACCCCACCTCGCTACTCACTTCTGAAGTGGACATCTCGCTACTGAACTCAGAGGCAATACCACTACTGGAGGAAGGAGTGGTCGGCTTGGGTGGGTCTTTGATGATGGTGGTTGAAGCAAATCCCATAGGACCTGGGAGCGTGAGCCCATTCATTTCACAAGTACAGCCTTCCTCACCAATGTTCAAATAAACCACCATCGCCCCCACATTATCCTGACAACCATAGCTCTGGGATAATGTGCACAGCTTCTTGGCAGCTGCTAATGGGTCTTGCACATGGCGTACTGCGTTGACCGCTTCTGTATATGACAAGTGTTCCCACAACGCTTTGTTTCCCAGAATCAGCAGCTCATCCTGAATGGTGAGTGGAGTGGAAGATATGTGGGGCTTGGGGAGGATCCAAGGGTAGAGGTATGTACAGCCCAGGAGCCGGGTACAGCAGGTCACCCCATTCACTTTGTTGTCCTAGAGATAAGCAGAATGCAAACTTTGAGAAACAAGCAACAGTGACACACAATTTTACATCTTTCCAGATCACAACACTTAGGGCTCTACAACAGAATAGAGTTGACATGGTATATGGTTTTCTCCTAGAGTCTGTGCAATTTTAAGTGGATTTACAAGAAATAAATGTATAGAATTCCAAAAGGACAGAATATCAAATGGGTATTATACCACAAATAGTTGAGAGGACTGAGTTAAAACCAATAAAAATTAAGTGGTTAAAAGGCACCTCCATCTCAAAAGATATTTGCTCTAACATTAAGTATAGGCCTCAGCATGTTCTTAAATAGAGAAACATCTGTTAGGAAAATAATAAGCAAAACTATCATTAATTCTCCATCACTCATATTCTGGCAGGGGCCAAAACTCAGATGGGTCACTAAAAATGACTTCTCGTTTAAAAGCAGAGTTGGGGGATTTTTCTGGTGGTTCGGTGGTTAAGACTCCACACTACCAATCCAGGGGGCCCAGATTCGATCCCTGGTCAGGCAACTGGATCCCATATGCTGCAACTAAGACCCACCACAGCCAAATAAATAAATAGCAAAGGCAGAGTTGGGACTGAAAGTTGGGACTGAAGATATTAACTGGGTAAGAGAATCTTTATAGCTAAAGCACTGAATAATCCCTGAAGTTATTTGGCCTAGAAAAGGAAAGTCTGAATCCATGGCATAATTTACCTACTTTCTAAGGGTCGTATCAAGAATGATATAATTCTAAACTCAGAGGAAAAGGAATAACCCTGGTTGCAAGCTAGGCATGTTCATCTGCCAGATGCTTCATACTGATTTAAGAGAAAACCAAACAAAACCACCTAAGCCCTCAATATATTAATTTCATAGCTGTAGTCATTCTTTGGGTGAAAATCCCGGCACCTTTATTTATCAGAACTTGTCACAAACTCTAAAAATTTGTAATTTTATTTTCCTCATCTGTGAAATAAAAATAAAAGCACTTCTTTCATGGGGGTTATTGTGAAGGTTAAACAAAACAAAAAGTATAATACTTAAGCAGGTAACAAACAATACGTGTCTATAATTATAAAAATGTTTCCTACTTGTCTAGGACTCCCTAAGAAAAATCTTAACAGCATTAATTAAATTCTGTAATAGACTAATCAAATAAAAAGTTATCTTTTATCTTTCACTTGTTCTGACTGAAAGACCCTCCTAAGATCATAGTTCCAGAATCTTCATAGCATCAACCACATTAGCAGGATAATTTTTTGGTTTTGTGCTTCCTTGGATGGAATCTTTTAGACAGTCCTCATTGTAAAATTCTGACAGGACAGCCCAGAAGTGGACCCATACAAATAAGAGTCCACTGATCTTTGACAAGGAGCTAAGGCAATTTACTGCTGGGACAACTGGACATTTACATGTCCAAAAAAAAAAAAAAAATCTGGACATGGAGCAAGCTATACTTATTACAAAAAAAATTAATTCAAAATAAATCACAGATCTAAATGTAAAAGACAAAACTTCTAGAAGACAACACAGAAGAAAATCTAGGTAACTTTGGGTTTGGCAATGAGTTTTTAAATACAATACCAAAAGCATGACCCATGAGGGAGAAAATTGGTAAGTGGGACTTCATTAAACTAAAGACTTCTGCTCTGCAAAAGACACTACTAAAGGAATGAAAGACATGCCACAGACTGGGAAAATATTTGCAAAACATTTCTGATAAGGACTTGTATCCAAAATACACAAAGAACTCAACAGTCAAGAAATAAACAATTAAATATGGGCAGAAGATTTGAACAAAATTCTGCTTTGTAGTAAACAATGTTTACATGTAATTGCTAAAGTCTCTTTGAAAGCAAAAGTCCTATGTTAATGTCTGAAAAAGGAGAAGAGTTATGAAATACTAGAAATACTGATGCTTCTTTATTTAAAAAAAAAACAAACAAAACAATACCAGAATATATTCAGCCATAAACAGGAAAACTACTGTGAAACTTTGCACTTCAGAACAGGGATGTCAAACTATAAACTTTTTCTTCTTGTGTTTTGGAATAAAAAACCAGATGAAAATTAACCAAGGGGGACATTTACATTTATTTTACATGTTAGGTATAAGTCTAAAGACCACAATTTAGGATTTTTCATTTCTAATTACTTTGCTCTTTCTTTCTGCTAGTCATTAGCTGCTCATTAGATTGTCTTCTGTTACTATTATCTGGATTGAGTACAATTTACAAGGCTTGATAGGAATAAAATGGACTTTCGTTGTTCTATGTAGAATAGCATTCATTAGATTCGAGGAGTAGAAGTGACTGGTGGAGAGTAAGATTTACCTCTGTTATGATGGCTTTTTGGTCCTTCACCCTCTGAGCCTCCTCTGGATCCTGTTCCAGGCTGAAGACTTTAGAGAGTGGCACTGGCTTCCCACCTCGACACAGGACTGCTTGGCATGTGCCAACATTAGCCACAGTCAAGCTAAAGCTATTCATTGGATCGGCAGTGTCAGGACGGATGTAACAAAGGAGAGCTGAACAGCCTAGTTTCTGGCCAGCCATTCCTAATTTCCTGTTTAGAAAGAAAAGAAAATGAAAATGGCTAGTTTTAGAAGAAAGCAGCGGTCCTTCATATCCAAGACTTCCTCGTTTTTCTGTTGACCATGAACCCACCTCACCCTCATCCATCTTGATATGAGTGATGATGGTGAAGAGAGCTTTGCCTTCTACTCTTAGCTAAAAAATTTTACCAAAAGGGTGGAGGCAGAGAAGGCAATGAAGAGGTAACTTTCTCTGCTGCTTCTGATTGATCATAATCGGCAATGACCTAACTCAGTGGCTTCTAACTGAAGCAAATCAGAATCATCTGAAGTGCTTGTTAAGTTTCTGATTTAGTGGGCAAAGGGCTGGCCCAGTAATCTACATTCCACCAAGCTTCTGGTGATGCTGAGGCTTCTGGTCCTAGAACAACACTCTGAACCACTTACTTGGGTTGTAAGTTCCCCAAAAGAAGGCCCACAGTTTTCCTTCTATTTCTCCCATGCACATGTTGTCTACCCCTAACCCCCAGCACTTGGTACACAATGCTAAGCACAGAGCAGATGCTATCAGAAAGATCTGGTTTCAGATTCCAGCTCTCCCATTTATGGGCTATAGATCTTCAGCAAATTAATGCTCCAAGAAATTTTTCCGATTAAAATACTCACCTCCTCGGCTTATTTAGAAAATTAAAGATACAGTATGAAAAATGCTTGAAACTGTGCCCAGCTCTTGGGAAATGCTTCATAAATTGAGTTTCCTTTCCCAAATGCTTTATTTTGCCAAGTCCCTAGGCTCAATTCTATTACTGAAAAATAGACTTCTTTCCCAACATCTTTGTGTTATAATGACAGATGAAACCAGCTTGGGCTCCAGGCTGTTCCATCTGAACCTTGAGTATGCCAAGGGTCACTCTCTCAGTTGTACGTATGCTTTAAGCAGCCCACCTGCTGGGCAAGATGCTCTGTTAGCCAGTTTGGTTTATAGGGTGTTTGCCTTTAAGTGGCTTAGGCATCAGCGAGGAGATTAGTTGGTAAATCCTCAATAATAAGTATTTTAAAAACAAGAATCTGATGAGTGCTTAACCTCTGTAGATCACTGACCCTTAGGAGAATCTTATAGAGGCTTAACCACCTTCCTTCCCCGAAATGCACATAATACATACATAACCTATTACACATGCTGTCTGGGCTTTCCAGATTCTCAGCAGCCTTTGGTTTCAAGAGAGAAAACAGTCGGCTCCCACAGGCTCTTTAAAGAGCCACAGTCCCCATGTTCCATGCTGATGGACAGAACGGTCATGAGACAAAAATCAAGATCTCACCTTGCTCCTGTACTTATAATTGAGACCCAGACCAGCCCACCTGCTTACCTGTGAGATACCAAGAAGGTGTTAGCCATGAAAACTGTGTCATTTGTTGACTGCTGTACCTCTTCCAAAAGCACGTCTGCCATGGTACACTGGAGAAGGCGAGGGAGCTCCTCATTCCGGTCACCATCAAACATGCCATACACAGCTCCCACCCCCTCTGCAAAGTTATCCACAGCTAGAGCAGATACACATAACCTATCACAGAAACAGAAGAAAGACAGAGAAAGTCGTTGGCAAAGCATTCTTCTCCAGGGAGCCTTCTTTAAAAAAGGAAGAGAATTTCCTAGCAGTCCTGTGGTTAGGATGCACTTCCAACACAGGGAACACAGGTTTGATCCCTGGTCAGGGAACTAAGATCTTGTATGCCATGTGGTGCCCCCCAAAAATTAAAAAATTAAAAATTAAGTGCTGATTGAGAGTGGAGAAGAATAGTGGTAAATCCCCATCTACACATGTAAAAAGTGTTACACAGAAGATAAGTAAGCAACATCTTAAAGAGTTGATGTCATAAGAAATGGGGGAATTCAGCCACATTCAGGAGCAGTGTATATTACCTTAGCAATGTAATATTGCGAAGGTAATATAATTACCTTCTGTAATGTATTACAGACCTGGAGAAGGAAACGGCAACCCACTCCTGTACTCTTGCCTGGAAAATTCCATGGACAGAGGAGCCTTGTAGGCTACAGTCCATGGGGTTGCAAAGAGTTGGACATGACGGAGCGACTTCACTTCACTTCAATGTTACAGAAGGCTAGAAAGATGTTTTTTCTCAGTAGTGATAAAGGCCTACTATCAACACTCTTTAGTCAAAGACTTCCCCAAAGCGTACAACACTCTTGGAGCTCAACAAGTTGGGTTTATCATGTAACAACAAGAGAAAGCACACCATGGGACTCAGGAGTATATTAGCGGGTACTGGAAAAAAACTAGTACAGGATTTGGGTTTGGCTGGATCACTTTGGGGAAAGTCTAACAAAGTGGGGGGTCATACTAGATTGGGTGCTGTCAGAAAGCAGGGCTATTCTGGGACTTCCCTGTTGGTCCAGTGGTTAAGAATCTGCCTTCTAAGGCAGGGAGTACAGGTTTGATCCTCAGTCAGGGACCTGCCTCAAGGTGCAGCCAAAAATTTTAAAATATACATATTAATAAGAGAAAAAAATGTTTAAAAAAGTTAAAAAAAAAAAAAAGAAAGCAGAGCTATTCTATGGTTGATAATCAACAAATCTTAACTACAGGGAAAGAAAGTTAGCATGGGGACAAAGCTGTGATTGATAAAGAAAGGAGCAGTAACTCATCTTAGTCATGAGGTGGGGTTTGAGTATTCTGTGCACATTCATCTTGTTGTGTCTTACCAGATCACGGTCTCAGAGGAATCTTATCTGATGTTGACATTCTGTGATTTGTTTATGTCAAACCAGGAGAACAACATGGCCTAGCTTTCAGCATTAGATCTGTTCCCAGATGTCAAGAGAATTTTCTCAGTCTTCACGGCCATGATACTCACTTGTTTCTCTGTCCTGCCATCTCAGCCAGTCCGTGGCTCCAAAAGGTTGATGTAACTGTAGAATCAGTTGTTGGCAAAGGTTTCTGATCAATTTTCAGGGTGGTGATATGGCTGTGGGAAGTGGAGGAAGGGAGGTTTAAACCTTACATGTGTCTCTATTTTACAAAAGCTATCCCAACAATAATTTGTTTTTACAAAATAATCTGTTGACATACCAAGACTCATTTCCAGAGAGACCCAAGAAAGTAGTATGCTGACCCACAGACCAAGAAGGAAGAAAAAGAAAGAAAAGGGGTAGGAGGAAGACATACGGGCCAATTTTGTAATAACTGATGCCATTCATTTCACTCAAAAACTAAGCACAACAAAAATTTCTAGTTTCAACCAACTGTCTACTTAGTTGAAGTATTTTGATACAGTGAAGTCTTGGTACAGTGAGTGATTCTGCACTGTCTTAAGACATAACACAATGTAATCTGTGCCACCTAAATTACCTATGCCTGCTATATGATCAGACCACTCAAGATAGCTGTTCTCTTGCTCTCTGTACCTCCCCTGCTTGACCAATTCCTGTCTCACTCACACCCTACTCACCCGACTGACCTTCCCCTCTTAATCAGAGAGCCTAATCATAAACTCATACATAAGGCCCCACCCCACCCCTGATCTCCCACAACTTCACCCAGCCCTAGCTAGTGACTGTTCTGATCTTTAGATGTGAACTATCTCTACTATGACAGTTTATCAAAGGCACGGTGAGGGGGCGTGCTCCTCTGCTGTTTCCCAGGTAACCGATGCCCTCTCCGTCTGTAGTAGATACTACCGTGTCCTGCACGCCATCTGCTGCACATGGTGGTGTTGCTCTAGGACCTTGGTTCAAACAAGTGTCTTACTGGATCACGGTCTCAGAGGAATCTTATCTGATGTTGACATTCTGTGATTTGTTTATGTCAAACCAGGAGAACAACATGGCCTAGCTTTCAGCATTAGATCTGTTCCCAGATGTCTAGAGAATTTTCTCAGTCTTCATGGCCATGATACTCATAAACATAAACGGTTTGACATAAACAAATCACAGAATGTCAACATAAGATTCCTCTGAGACCGTGATCCGGTAAGACACAACAAGATGAATGTGCACAGAACACTTACACCCCACCTCATGACTAAGATGGGTTTGAACCCCCTACCCTTTAAACCATGATGTCTCTGTTGCCACCTCTGGGCTTTTTCTTTGGTCATGAGGCTGGGCAAGTATAGGCTTTGCAAGCCTGTGGGATGTAGCCCCCTATAAAGGTACTGGGGTGCAGCTGAGCAGCAAACATGATGCTGAGCTTGATTGTTGGACAGAACACCCAACACAAACTGGATCAAAGAAGAGAACCGAGGGACTTTATGACCTAAGTCATCCTACAGCTTTAATAAACTGAGGTCTGCAGAGTCATTATGAAGAACCACACAAGGCTGGTGGGAGTAAGAGCACACGTGGATTCAACTACAGAAGTCTTCCTACCTAAATGTGTCCAGTGTCTTGTGTTCCAGAACAAGATTTGTATTTCCAGTCAGGTCCAGGTCTTGTAAAGTAGCAGGCAGAGCCTCTGGAATCAGGATTTCGGTCAAGTCATTGCAACTTAGGTCTACAAACTGAAAGGAAAAGGGAGAGATTAAGTTAATTCTTAACTCCCTAACGTTCAAACTCCCACTATATCCTCAAAGGGAATTTCATTTCTTCCCAAGAGTCGATTAAATATACTGTGATCCCAAACTGCCACTTTCTTAGGAGTCACACTCCAGCCATCACCACAGGACACAGCAAACAGAAGTACCTGGATCTGAGGCAACTGCAGTATTTCTGGAAAAATACTGATGTGGTTGGAGTGGGCCACCAGAGTGTGCAGCCTTTTGCAGTTCGCAATGGTCGTGGGGATGGTTTTAAGCTTGTTACCACTTAGGTTTAGTTCCTCCAACTGCTCCAATTTATTTAGTTTGCTGAAAAAGAAACACCAAAATACCATACTGCACCTAAACAAGCAGCTGCCAAGCAAGTTCTACAGCAGCCAGAGTACAGATGGGACCAGCCTGTGGCCTGATTAACTGGCCATAATGAACAGCCACCACGGTGAACGAATGTTCCCACTGAGCCTCAGCCTCATCTGCAGCCTCATTTGCCTCCCTCTCAGTGCACTTTGAGAGCTGGAGTGTCCCACGGTTCTACTGCAGCTGCTGGATCTTCAGGGCAGGAACATCTTCCCAGGGTTAACCAGTCGACTAATTACAGTACTGCTTTGCCACTAACTGGTAGCAAAATACTGGGTAAGTTAGTGTCAGTGGACATCAATATCCTCAGCTATAAAATAAAAAGTTGTACTAAATTATCACTAACATTTCTTTCAGTTTTAATTTCCATAGTTATTCATAACATAATCCAGCTTCCATAAACATTATCGAGCGCCGAGCATAAACACAACCCTGTGCCATGGGCTGTGATGCAGGCCATTCACACTGTCCCACTGGAGTAAGCCAAGCTTTCTATGCAGTAAGCAGAATAGCTTCAGAGGGCCTAACACCTTTATCTAGATTTTTTCAAACTGTAAAGATAATAAACTGCTGTAACAGAAAGTTTGTTATTGCTGTTTACTTGCTAAGTCAAGTCTGACTCTTTGTGACCACATGGACTGCAGTCTCCCAGTTTCCTCTGTCCATGGGATTTTGGATGCAAGATTCCCTAGAGTGGGTATTCCTTCTCCAGGGAATCTTCCTGATCCAGGGATCGAACCCACGTCTCCTGTATTGCAGGTGGATTCTTTACCACTGGTCTACTAGGGAAGCCAACAACAGAGAGTTCAGAAAATAAAAAAAATAAATCCAGAGTACCACCACCAATCTGAAAAAGTTATTTTCATTTTGCTGAATTTCCTGTCAAATTTTTCATAAGCAGATTTTGCATTAACTCTGCCCTTTTCATATATCACAGGTAATTTCCATTGCTAGAATACTGATAAATACTTTGTAATAATTGAATTCCATGAATTAAAATTGCTTTCTTATTACAACAATAATACTCACTGAAAAATATTGAAAAATAAAGATGAACATAAAAAAAAAACTTTTAACCCCATGACCAGATTTAATCTCCAATGACAATTTGGTGGTGAGTATTCTTGTCCTTTTAAATGCATGAAACCCTATTTTTTTTTTAATTAAAACATGATGCGTATTACATGTACTGTTTTATAACTTTTAAAAAAACTTAAATCATATGTATTTAAGGTGTTCCCATGTCCAAACCTCATGTTTTTCTCTTACACAGAGACACAGCATCTATATCTCAATCAGACTCTTACTGCGTACCCAGAACTGTGGATTCTGAACACAGTCCAAAGGAAACAGAAGCCTTGGACTGTGCCCATGCAATTATAACGCTGTTCAGGAGATGACAGCAGACTTACGATTCAGGTTAGAACGCATATTTCCCTTAATACTCTGCTCCTGAATTCCATTTAGTTTTATTATCTATATTCAGATTACTCTAATTCAACATTCAGAAAACTAAGATCATGGCATCTGGTCCCATCACTTCATGGGAAATAGATGGGGAAACAGTGGAAACAGTGTCAGACTTTATTTTTTGGGCTCCAAAATCACTGCAGATGGTGACTGCAGCCATGAAATTAAAAGACGCTTACTCCTTGGAAGGAAAGTTATGACCAACCTAGATAGCAGAGACATTACTTTGCCAACTAAGGTCTGTCTAGTCAAGGCTATGGTTTTTCCAGTGGTCATGTATGGATGTGAGATTTGGACTGTGAAGAAAGCTGAGCGCTGAAGAATTGATGCTTTTGAACTGTGGTACTGGAGAAGACTCTTGAGAGTCCCTTGGACTGCAAGGAGATCCAACCAGTCCATTCTAAAGGAGATCAGTCCTGGGTGTTCTTTGCAAGGAATGATGCTAAAGCTGAAACTCCAGTACTTTGGCCACCTCATGAGAAGAGTTGACTCACTGGAAAAAACTCTGATGCTGGGAGGGATTGGGGGCAGGAGGAGAAGGGGACGACAGAGGATGAGATGGCTGGATGGCATCACCGACTCAATGGACATGAGTTTGAGTGAACTCCGAGAGTTGGTGATGGACAGGGAGGCCTGGCGTGCTACAATTCATGGGGTCGCAAAGAGTCGGACACGACTGAGCAACTGAACTGAACTGAGCTAGTCCAACAGTAAGTGTCATCAAATTAGGAGGACTTCATAAGTTTCAAGAGTATTACATCTGGTATTTCCCAAGAGCTTCATAAACTCATATAACTTATCAGTGATGTGTCATTTTCACTTTATCTGAACATATTTGAGGCCAAATGAACTAATCTGCTAGGATTTCAAGAGATCTATCACATCTTGAAATTAAGATTCTGCATTCACTTTAAAAGCTATTGTTCAAGTTCTTTCAAGGAAGCAATCAAGTTTATTGCACTTGTCTTCTATAAGCTCCAAATATTTTATAAACAATCACAAAAATTACAATCTCTGTGTTTTCTGTGTTTAGCACATTTCTAAGAAAATCTGTAAAACAAAACTAGGAAAAAAATAGTTTTCATTCAAATTGTATCAAATGATATAATTTTATGATATATATATAATTTCACTCAAATTATATCAAATGTCACTTTCTTATGTGTTTAGATTTTGAAAACACGATTTTTAGAAACTACCTTCATGGATTTTTCTGGCGTCAAATTTTCTAAAAAAATTTTTTAGTCAAAGGTATTTTGGAAGATACTTATTTCTCCACTGATGCTGTTTAAAACTTTGACAATACCAAATGTCTCTCTTATGTCTTATAAATGTAGCCTGGCTGAATACTATTCATCTCTGCAGTGCAGCTACCTGCACATATCTTTAACATCCTGCATTTATTACACTGCACTGCAACTGCCAATATTATAATACTCGTTTATTTCCCTAATTTAAATTCAAGTTCCTTGAGGACAGAGACTGCAACTTAATTATCATTGTCTCCCTAGTATGTACACAGGTCTTGACATACAGCAGACATTCAACCCATATACTAAGAATTAAACACATTTTAACCACAACCTCTGTGGTTAATGATACTTACAAAAGGGTACAAAGAGACCTTCTCATTCAAGTAAGGGATCAGTAAGTCGGTCAAGATAAAGTAAGAGCACCCAGTAAAAGATCTGTGACATAGTCTGACAAATGTGGAATCATGTTACATGTCTGAAACAATCAGAGTCTGGATCTGTTTACCTTGCAGGAAACGTCTGTAGCTGGTTGTTTGCAAGATGCAGGATGCGCAGGTGCGGATGCCCCACCAGGACGGGCACACACTGATCTGTCAGGAGGTTGTTGGTCAGGTAGAGCAGCTGTAACGCACTCAGACTCTCCTCCCCAGCACAGGCAGATGGCAGAGACTCCAGACTATTTGCAGATGCATTCAAGTATCTGAGACTGACAGACACATGCAAACCATCATTTCCTTTATGGCTATTTGCTGCCTTCTGATGTGGAAACCATCATGCCATCTTAGTGTGTAACAATGCCTTTCCATGCTCCCAAACTGATGACAAAATAATTTCCTCCAGGGTGTTTTCTCTGCTTGACTTTATCCAATGAAAGTTCCTTTTACTCAACTCATGCCAGTTAAGTTCCTGGGCTTCTGAACTGGCTTGATTCTAACCCAGCTTCATGTTTTTCTGTCTGTATGTCCACTGAAAGGATGCTGCTGAGTATTACATTCACAAGTATGTGAACTGTGAAGTCACCCTTTAGAAAAATTTTTGTCTGATTTTAATAGAATTATTTATTTAGCCACTCCCTCTATAATCCCTTAATTATGGGCATATTGGCTATTTCCAATTGTTTGTTATTATAAACATTGTAATGAATATCTTTGAGCCCATACCCAATTATTTCTTTAGGCTACATTTCCAGGAGCAGAAGCTGTGGGGTTAAAGGCTGCTGCTGCTAAGTCACTTCAGTCGTGTCCGACTCTTGCGCCCCCATAGACGGCAGCCCACCAGGCTCCCCCATCCCTGGGATTCTCCAGGCAAGAACACTGGAGTGAGTTGCCATTTCCTTCTCCAATGCATGACAGTGAAAAGTGAAAGAGAAGTCACTCAGTTGTGTCCGACTCTTAGCGACCCCATGGACTGCAGCCTACCAGGCTCCTCCGTTCATGGGATTTGCCAGGCAAGAGTACTAGAGTGGGGTGCCATGGCCTTCTCCAGGGGTTAAAGGCTACATATATCTTTAAGATTTTTATACATATATTGCCAAAATCAGCTCCAGAAAGGCTATAACAAACTATACTCCCACAAGAAGGATACAAAGAATGCGTTGGCTCATACTTTTGTCAACACTGAATATCATAATTCACTTTAACCTTCACCTATCTAATAAGTAAAACATGGTATGATTTTAAAAATCTGCCTAGCACAGAGTTTGGTAAATATAGAACATGGTCAATAAAAGGCAGTTAATGTATTATTAAACTTATGTGTTCTCAAGTCATCCTCAAACTGTGTGATCTGTATCTCCAGTTAGCTTTTAAGTTATTGAGGGTACTGTGTGTCTATATCTTTGTATGTCCCAAATTCTCTGTGCAGAGATACTAGTAAATATTATTGACAGTTTGCTACAACCTCTAGGTAACTTCTTTACTGCAGATTCTAAGGCTGTAAACTAATTTTATTCAGATTTCATCAGAATGAAAGGCATTGTAATGCATTACCAACAAATACTTGCTAATTAACAAATGTTACTGCACTAATACTCCATGTAAACTTTTCAAAGAGAAAATTTCCTTCATGCATTTTTTAGAATTTCCAAAGATTTTTAGGAAAATCCAACCAAATATATCATACATTAAGAGATGTATAAGCTGCCAAAAGCCTGGCATGCTGCAGTCCACGGGGTCGCAAAGAGTCGGACACAACTGAGCGACTTAACAACAACAAAGCTGCCAAACAAAGAACAAGTCAGACGCTTGTGGGCTAAATGCTTTTTGTATGCATCCTGCAGCCTTATGTTAATTACTACTGCTTCTCCCTGCTTTCTCCATGTCTAAATTGAAGACAATACTGCCTTCTCCATATTACAGAAGACTATAATTAAAAACTAGTTTTCATTGAATGGTGACATACGTGTTAAATAAACCTGATTATGGGTATTAAAATAGGAAGATTTACTATCTATTTGTTAATTTACAATGAGAAAGCAAGTAATACTTTTGGAACAATGTTGCATTTAAATGCACAGTTTTCAAAGCAGGGAGTAAAAAAGGCATGCAGATAAAGAGTGTAATTTAATGATAGTTTGGCAACGCTAGAAGCAAAAACTAAATTAACTTCAGTGGTATGTCCTTTTCCCCTAAGGCAAAAGCTGAAAAGTGCCCAAAGAAGCTGTATCAGAACACTGCAGCCTCTCTTTGAAAATCATAACTGTATTCCTTTTTTGAGATGAAAGCCTGAACCTTCCCAAGCTCTTGAAACCTGTTTACAACATCATAACTTCCCAAGTATTTGATGGTTATTTCACCTTTTGAGTTGAAGCTTCCTGCCTCCTAAGACAGTGTCATATTTTATTCCATACAAACTGCAAATAAGTCCACCTGTAGCCGGACTATGAAGTAAACACTCTGTAAAGATAGTTTCAAAGGTCACTCCGATGACAAGTCCAGGTAGTTTGCTTATCCCATTGTCCTGCTCTTCTCAATAAAATCTACAGCACTTACTTTAAGGCCTTAGAGAAGAGAGTATCTGGCAGCCTGGTGAGCAGGTTATGCTGGACATCCAACACCTCCAGAGGGATGTGCTCCACCAGCGTGGGAAGGCTCTGCACATGATTGTGTCCCACCATTAGTTTCCTAAGACTCAAGCTACTAAGGATTCTAAGGGAACAGAGCACAAAGAAACACCAACAACAAAAACAAAAAACAGGCTTAAATCTCTCTTCCTGAGTCTGCCCTTGGCTTTTAACTAAAATCAGCAAGTGTACAGAAACGTGTTCTTCTAGACAGTATAATCATTGACAGGTACCTGAGCCAAGAAAGCAGCCACGACCATATGTTTACCCACCACCCACCAGGAAGTCATTCAGGTCATTCTGGGGAAAGATGAACTAATGAAAGCACACAGCTCCAAACACAAAAAGCCCCAAACAAAAAAAGCAATTTGTGCCATAAATCAATTTAGATTTCAAGTCTAGACAGCCCTGAAAATTCAGTGAATTTATCAACATGAATATAATCAATTATAATAAGTTCATTAAAAAATTTATTGTAACAAAAACTATGACTTATTCAGTTCTTAAAATGTGCCAGACCATTTAACAATTAGGTTAGAAGGGTTAAGTGACTTTGGTTTGCCAAAGATCTCACATTACACGTAGTAAATGGTATACTCAGGATTTGGATTAAAGGCTGACTCTAATGCCATGTTCATACCTACTATGTACAAAGCCTCCTGTATACTTTTAAAGATTCTGCTAGGTAATGACCTCACATTACACATCTTGGTACCACCCCTCATCCCCCAATGTCTGTATTTTTCCCCTCCACATATAGAAACCCCACCATCTTATAAAGGTCAATTCAAACAGGTATTCTCCACACAGCATCCCCTAATTATTCAAAGTTCTGAATTTCTAAGGCATGTTATTTATACAGCACAGTGGCCAAAAGTGAGGCTTTGGAGTAAGAATGACTACATTTAAACGCCAGCTCCTATCACTTCCTAGTTAAGTGCAACAATGGACAAACTATCTAACCACTCTAAGCTTTAGTTTCCTTATTTGTAAGATGAATAACAGCACCTATAAAATAAGATTAACACAGGATTAAATAAGATAATGAAAGTAAAATTCTTAGAACATTGCCCAGCTCATAACAAATCACTCAGTACAAACATTCTATTATCACTAACAAGTCACTGACCTCTGCCAGCAACTCTTGTACACTGTATCACAGTTATCTCTGCACAGGTCACCCTTACTGTCTGCTTACTAAGTTCCTTGCCAGCCAAGACTAGGCTTGACGTCTTACTGTACTCCTTACAGCACTCATGCTGTCCTGCACTCAACAGATACTCAATGTTTACTGAACAGATGAATCAAAGCATCCTTGACAGGCAACCCAAATATAGGAAAATTATTTAATTAAATGCATAAATAATATATATATTAACACATGAATACCTCATGGGAACCTCTGTCAGGAGATTATAGCTCACGTCTAGTATTTCTATCTTCTTTGCTTCACAGGCCCAGTCAGGGACACACTCTAGCAGGTTTCTGCAGAAAATAAATGATTAAAGGGTATCATTTTGAATGAGGAGGAACTAACACTGTGTCACCAGTCTGTAACACATCCACCCCTGTGCTCCCCGAGGGCAGAAGCACAATCCCCAGGGCACCCCTGGTGTGCTGCCTGGAATACAGTAGATGCTCAATGAATGTCGCTGACAGAAAGGTAGAGAGAAAGAAGCACCCACGTGTGTGATACTGGATCAACTCTGTTGGGACTCGATGAAGATATGAAGACCTTTAGCACTAAAAGCACACACGTGGCAGGATGGGACAGGAGAGAGAGGGGAGGAAGCCTTAAAGGAAGATGAGGCACCGTACACGTATCTTCAAAGCTGAGGAGGATATCCCCAGGTGATGATGACTGGGGGAGAAGAGAAGTGAATTCTGGGGGAAAAGAACCAAAGAAATAAAAGTGAGGAAACAAGAACAAAAGGTAACATGTCAGGGGAAATTGCCAGATCTTTGAGAATGTGAATTCAAATCTTAGTAGAGCACTGGGCAGATCCTCAGTCACAGGAATTTTATTTTCAGATGTTACTTAGTTTCCCTAAGCCCCAAAGTCTCTACTGATGAATGGATCAGTACAATGAGGCAGAGTGAATGAAGTAAATGCTGCAAGAGAAATGCAGAAGCTGCTCTGACTACTCAGTGAAGGAAGCCCTTCAAGGCAAGCCCCCTAAGAAATATGACATTTGTGGTAGAATGTTGCACAATGCCCTGAGGTGTGGCGGGCATGTCAAGCAAGAGGTTGACAACATGCACTAGAACACAGAGGCAAGAAAAGAGTAATAAGTAGTTTGGTGATGCTGGAGCAGCAAATACGGAGCAGAGTGAGAAGAAACAAGGCTGGAAAGACCTAATCAACTCTCAGAGGCTGTGACCTTATCCTGCAGGTGTAGGGGGATCACTGAAGGGTTTGTGAGCATCGAGGAGACAATGTCGGTTTTGCACTTTAAAGAGCTCACTCTCTGAATACAAGAGGTCTGGCTGAGGTGGCTGTATTATTAAAAGGAAGCGTAATCAGGAAACTGTGAGGCAATTTTATCCCAAAAGGAAATGATAAGGGCCTCAATGAGTACTGATATACGTGGAAGGGAAGGAAAAGGAGCCAGATACACTTAGGAGGCAAAAATTAAAATGACTTACAAATGGAGTAAACATGTGAGTAGAGCAGAGAGAAGAATCAAAAGTGACATCAGAGAGGAAATCCTATCCAGAGAAAGGACTGAGAAGCTCCAAATGAGGCTGAGAATCACGAATTTCAGCGGTGTCCATCTTGAGCTGATCGTCTCATGATAACACCAAAAGGTGAAACAGAAAACAAGACAAATCAGTTAAAGTGCTGGTGGAGGGGCGGATAATAAATCTCATTTTGCACATATCTGAGGTATTTGGAGACATGCAGGAGGAAACGTCTATTATGAAATTGGACACACAGGTCTGAGGCTGAAAGAAGGGAGTCTGGACTGGTGCTCTGGGTGATGCTGACACTGAAGTGTAGTGAGATCCTGGGAGTAAATGAGATTGTGTCAAATGAGAAGTGCAGTAGCCAAGGACAGACCCTGAGACAAGTTACCTTTAAAGGGCTGGCTAAGAAGAGACAGGAGAAATGGTCAGAGGGGCATGAAAAAAATCAGACTGTATCAGCCAGCCAAGGAAACAGCATGGCTGAATAAAAGAGAACAAGGTGAACAGTGTCAATATAGAAAAGTTCCACAAGAGGAGGTCTAAAGCCAGCTGTCGTGAACAACTGGAAACAGGAAAATGTGCCAAGAAATATGGATAATTCTTGAGAAATGTGGACAAAAAAAGGGATGAGCAAGATGAAGGAACAGAATAGTAGCTGGAAGGAGTGCAAGATAATGGGAATGTTTATTTGTTAAGACAGGAGATATAAACGTGCACAGAAACCAAGAAAGACACTGAGCACATGTGAAAGGAGAGAAGGAGGGCTGACTAACAGAGCAAGGTTCAGGGCAGTGGGAATGGATGCGATCAAAGGCACAGATGGCTGGGCTGGCCTGGAATAAAGAAAGCTGAGAAAGCATATGGATCTACCTGAATTTTAGCAAGGGGGTAGGAAGCTAAGAGAGATCACCCACGATGACCTCTATTTTCTCAGTCAAGTGGGAAGCTGAGCTTCAAAGCAGAGGACATAAGAAGGGGAGGGGCCGAAAGAAGCCAAGCAATTTGGAACAGATCCAGGACCCTGGAAAGAACTGACAACAGAAGAAACTCCAGATGAGGCTGGAAACTGTGAATTTAGGGTGGGTCCACATGATTTTCTTCAGTAATGATCAAGTTCAGTGCGGAAGGTAAATCTTCGTCACGAACCATGCAGAGGTTTTGCTGACAGGAAGACAACAGAAAGAAATGGATGGAAGGGAATCTAGAACAACAGCTTAATAATAATGATGATAAAGTCACAACAACAAAAGGAAACCTGGCTATCATGGCTAATATTTCTTGAGAGACTATTTTATGCAAGGTACTAGGCTATAATGTTGCATTTATTGTCTCACTTAAACTTTGTGGCAACTCTGACCATATAGGATTCCGGCCACTGCCCGTTCCACATGCTGCCACCACTCTATACTCACAGCACTTATGATGCTGCCCTCTCGATGCTTGTCCGATTGTCAAGACAAGCTAGACTGTAAAACTAGACTGTAAAACTCAGCCACTGACTCCTGAATGCCTAACACAGTGTTAAAAATGAATGAAGGAAAGAAAGCAAACCTCATTTATGTTTATTCTTGACCACTGACAGAAAAAATAAAATCCTGAATATAATTAACATTGTTCTGCAAATCAGATCGACATGGCTCACAAGAGTAAGAGAATAACATTTTAAGTCACTCAAAACCAAGAATTATCTGATTCCAATTGGAAAAATCAATGCCCATGGAAGGGAAAGTCTTTGTTTGCAACTCATTCTAAATCCACAAACTGTAACAATGAGTAATTCAGAGGCACCTTTCCTTTAACTAGATCAGTTCAGTTCAGTCGCTCAGTCATGTCTGACTCTTTGCGACCCCATGGACTGCAGCACACCAGGTTTCCCTGTTCATTACCAACTCCCAGAGCTTGCTCAAACTCATATCCATAGAGTCGGTGATGTCATCCAACCATCTCATCCTCTGTCATCTCGTTCTCCTCCTGCCTTCAATCTTTCCCAGCTTCAGGGTCTTTTCCAATGAGTCAGTCCTTCACATCAGGTGGCCAAAGTACTGGAGCTTCAGCTTCAGTACTTTGACTAGATAGTATGGCCATTAAATGTACTCCTTTAGCCAACCTTTTGCCCTTCTCTATTATCCAAGTATTTCAACATATTGGGATTTTCTATATCTCAAAACTGCCAGAGTGCCCACAGATATCTCTTAAGTATAGGAATCAAACAACTACCACTCCATGAGACACACTCACCGGGAGAGTTCTAGAGACGTGAGCAGACTGGGTACTGGATAGACATTCACTGTTGTCAATCCTAATCAGAGAACAGATTGGTGTTAGTGACATTCTCCAAAGAAGAATGTAACTCAGAGGAAACGTGGGGGAAAATCGATAAAAATTTGTGTCATCTTCTGAGATGAACTAAAGATAAAAACCAGTAAGTAGGGACTTCCCTGGTAGTCCAAAGACTTTGACTTCCAATGCAGGGGACACAGGTTTGATCTGTGATTGGGAAGCAAAGATCACACATGGCTTATGGCCAAAAAATCAAAACATAAAACAGAAGCAATACTGTAATAAATTCAATAAAAGACATCCCTGATGACTAGGGAGGGCCTTTCCCTCTGTTAACTGGCTATTTGTATAAATCCTTCCATGAAGCTGAAAGCTGAGTTCTTTACTCTTAAGGTGTCAAAACCTCAAGTGTTGGTATGAATTCTTCTAGGTTGTAGAATTTAAGGATTCTGTGAACAGAACAATTCTTTTGCTCTGTTCTGTGATAGAAAGGTATTACCTAAATTTGCATTTCTTTGACACTTAGTGAAATTAAATATCTTTTCTTCTTTAAACACAGAAAAGCAGTTACAATTGACCCTTGAACAATGTGGGGGTTACAGGCACTGACCCTCTGAGCAGTTGAAAATCCATACAAAACTTTATGTAGTGTTTATATATATATATATATATATATCTGTACACACACATACATATGTATGTATATACATATATATACACATATATAAATACTACAATACTACACAATCCATGATTGGTTGAATCCAGATACAGAATCATGAAAACAGAGGGCTGACTGTAAAGTTACACTCAGATTTTTGTCTAAAGGGTTTGTTTGAGGTACCCCTAAACCCTGCATTATTCAAGGACCAACTGTATTTACTACTGAAAAAACTCCATGTTTAAGTACACCCGTACAGGGAATTTCCTGGTGGTCCAGTGATTAAAATTCAGCATTTTCACTGTCATGGCCTCAGTTCAATCCCAGATCAGGGAACTAAGATCCCCCAAGCCCCATGTCATGGCCAAACAAAACAAACAAACAAACAAACAAACAAAAACCAGACCTGTGCATTTCAAACCTATGTTTTCCAAGAGTCAACTGTGTAACTTCCTCAGTAAAGAATTCTCTATAAACAGAATGGCCTCAACAACTATGAGGCCTTTTACATTGAAAAATAGCCCTGGGGCAAATAAATCACTATTGAAGTGAAGGGCTTCTCATTCTGGAACTAAGGCAGCACAAGGTTTTAGACTAGAGACTGGTAATCTTCTGTCAAGGGCTAAGCATTTAGTAACATTTTGGCCTTTGCAGGCCATGTGGTCTCTGGCAAAACTACTCAATCATTTTGCCACTGTAGCAGAAGAGTGGTTAACATGCAAACGAACGTAGGTGTGTTCCCATCAAACTTTATTCAATTAAATTTGAATTTCATATAACTTACCCATGTCAAAATTATTTTTCCTTTGATTTTTTTAAAACCCAACCATTAAAAAACATAAAAACCCATTCCTCAAGGGCCACACAAAATGAGATGTAGGCCAGATTTAGCCCCAGGGCTGCAGCTGGCCAACCCATGTTGCAAGACTATTACTGATATTCTCTTTTGAACATGCTTGCCTACCCTAACATCCTGGCATTTTGCAAAATGCCTCTGATTATTATAACGTTTATTTAGTGAAGCTCAAATAATCCTGCAACGTCTTTTTATGCATATCTCAACCACTGAAGTGCTGACTGCAAACTTAAAGCTAGGTCTCCATGAACCTCAAACTCCACTTGGCACAGTGGCTGAGGAACACCTCATATGCCACTGTTCTTGGATAGCTCAGACAAGAGGTACAAGAGGAAATACAGGAGGCTGGGTAGAGAACTCACTGTTCGAATTGGCGTAGAGAGTTCGAAGGGAGAAGCCACTGAGCGTCAGCTCCCTCAGCTGGTTCCGCTCACAATGCAGCTGCTCCAAGTTGCACAAGGAGCTAAGATCTAAGTCAGTCAGCCGATTGTCCCGCAAATCCATGTGGGTGATGTATTTATTTCCCTCCAGATTCTCAATAATCATGGTTTTTAGATGGTTCATCCTTAATATTCAGAAATAAGAAAATCATTAGAATAAATTCTACTAAATGTGCTTACCAAAAGAAAAAACAGATGTTCTTCTTGTCTCTTTGCGCAACAACTTAAGAATTTTACTCCTTGCCTCATTTTGCAAGGTACTATGTAAATAACCACAGATAGTTGTACCTTGGGTTCTTTGTTTACAAGCTAAGTTAGAGACTGTGTAGATTGGGAAACACATGTACAAATTAAAGAGAAAGAAAAGGGGACCATGTCCACAAACAGTTAGTCTAAAACCTGCATCCAAATACCTAGTAAGGTTAGGCAGGGATGAAGGAATAAAACAAAGAAATGAGAAGATGAGTATAACCTTTGGGGCTGGGACTAGCAGGACAGTCATAGAGTAAGTACCACATAAAAGCAAGAGCAAACAGCCACACTGCCTCTCACTGCTCTGCCTCCTCTCCAGTGCCAAGATTCCCATTACATTAATTAAGGGAGAGGAAAACAGTCTGTTATCTATATGGAATAGTTCAAGGGCAAGTAAAAGAAAACGATGACTTCTTTGATTTCTTCTATACAGGTATATGATTTAATGCATGCAGGCTTGTTCTCATTTTCCTATTCTTCAATAAATTTTTGTTACTCTGTCTTTATGAGGGACATCAATGGATTAGTGTAAATGACAGAACATTCAGTATGTGTGTTTTACTACTTTCGTTTAGGAAAAGATTACAAATAAATAATTTTAAAAAGGAATAAAACTCATTAAAATATATTACTAGTAAAACTGGTAACATTTCAATTCTAATACCACAGATATCAAGAAGAAACCCAATGATTCAACAGAAAGATGTCAAGTTTATTATGGAAAAATACAAACCACCAATAAGCATACAAAAAGATACTCAACCTCATTCATAATAAATGCTGATTAAAATGATGAAATGCTATTTTCTTCCTACTACAGTAACAAGGAAAAAGACTGCTAAAATCCAACATTGGTAAGGATGAAAGGAAATGGGAATTCTCATAAAATGTTGCTAGGAGGTAAGTCAGAACAATCTTCATCTCTACCACATGGTACACCTATCTCATTCATAAATCTCTCTACCATTAAGTGAAAAATGAAGCTTTACTACAGCTTTAAAAACATACATTGTTCTAAAATCCTAATGGTTTCAAGAGTCTTTATTTTTAAAAAGAAAATGTAAAGGAACACCAGAGGTAGACAAAAAGAAAGTGCAGTGAACAATGACCAAAACAGACTTCCCTGGTGATACAGTGGCTAAGCATCCCCCTGCCAGTGCAGAGGGCACAAGTTCGATTGCTGTTCTGGGACACATGACGCAGAGCAACTAAGCCCGTGCACCACAACTACTAAGCTGGTGCTCTAGGGCCCACGAGCCACAACTACTGAGCCTGCATGCTGCAACTACCGAAGCCCATGTGCCTAAAGCTTGTGCTCTGCAACAAGAGGAGCCTCCGCCTGCCGCAACTAGAGAAAGCCCACAAGCAGCAGTGAAGACTCAGTGCAATCAAAAATGAAAAAGAATGATCTCACCTCAAATCCACATGTTTGACATGGCTCATTCGTTTCAGCACCCCCAGGTTTAGCACTTCCACTCGGTTTCCGGCCATAAACACTTTATCCAACATAGTGAGTTTCTCATAAACCTCGGGAATTTGACTAAAGTTGTTGAAGGAAATTCCCAGGGAGGACAGCTGTTGTAGATTTCCCAGTTCTTCAGGTAAAGCGGTCAGGAAGTTGCCATCAAGACAGAGGGTTTGAAGACTGCAAGAAGAAAACAACACAAAACTCCCTGATGAAACGTTTTAACTGGAATGGATAGAACTAGAATTATGGATTTTTACTTGATACTAATTTATTATAAATCCAATATGATTAGATGCCCTCAGTCTATCTATAGAGACTTACTAAGATGACTTAAATACAGATGGTCCCTTTAACATCAAGGGTAGTCAGAGCCTCCATGGTTAAAACTGAGGGACTAGTCTCTTCTATAGGCAAGTAATTGCTGCTGACTAGAATTCTCAAAATTTCATGATCTATTTCACTGCAAGAGCTCATGGAACTACCTTTATTCCAAATACCAGACAAGTTCCTTACACTGCAAACAAAGGAAAAGACAAACCCAGTAAAAATCAGGTACTTACTTCAGCAGACTGCCAATCTGACTCGGCAGGTCATGGAATCCATTACAGGAAAGGTTGAGCTCAGTCAGGGTAGGAATTTCACATAATAATACAGGAAATGACCCAAGCTTATTATGGGACAAGTTCAGGCCCTTCAGCTGAGAAAATCTAAAAAGCAAAGGCACATTATACTACTGAATGAAAAAGTGATGTTATAAATGTCCATCAAAGAATGTGTTCTGCATATATTTACTGAACATTCAGTATGTGTCCAACTGTGTGTGGCACAGACACCAGGATGACTAACGCCCAGTCTGAGCTGTCAAGGAAACCAGGTCTGGTGAGGTGGGAGCTGTTCTCTCTTCTCCTCAGAAAGGCAGAAACTCTTGGAAAACTCACAATGGTACAGTTATTTTCTATCAAGTTGAATCAATACCATTATTGATATGCTTCAAATAATTTCCTTTATTAAATGTCTACATGGAATATACAAAAGCCTTACAATTAATCAATTCATGGACACAGGACTAGCTAACAAACCTGTGGATCAAATCTCATTACCAGCAATTTCTCTTTTTGTAAATGACTGAGCCAGTTAGTTTAAAAATACGTAGGTGATATGCAGTTTTACTGTAATGTGATGATACACAACACAAAATAGTAATTTTCAACACTTCAAATTTTTGTAGAAGTATCTACATAATGTCTCACTGAGAGACAGTATCATCATAAACTGGATCCTGAAGAGTCACTCCTGTAATTCTACTTAAGAGTATTATACTTCATTATTATACCAGTGCAAGATGGTACGGCTAAGGTGACGATCTCCACAATGATGAACCGTATCATCTGCTTCTAGACTTGAATCCATGGTACCCCTCTCTAACATTTCTCTTTGAAAATTTCAACTTTTGTCTTCCATATATCCTGACTTTGAGTACTGATTGTTCCTTTGGTTTGGTACCTTGACTTCCAATTTCCTAAGCCAGCCCTCAAACAAGATTAACCCTATTTTCATAGAAATTCAGAAGGAAATACTAGAAGTCCACTTCCTTAAAATTATAGCTTGTTTTAATTTTTAAACATCAATATCATTAAAATAATTATCTCATTACGACATAGAGGCTTATATTTGAAAACTTTGCAAAACATTTCAGATGAGGTAAAAATCATAAACTTTTTGAAAATTATGAAATACTAGTTACAAAGTATGTAAAATATGTCATTTCAATGTGCATTTAGCTTTTTGATTACCATGTAGTTTGAACGCTTTAACTTTCAATTTCTCCCCTCCCCACAAGAAGCCCAATTACTTACACCATATATTTATTCATTTCTACCCATTTTTTAAAGAAAGGAAGGAGGTGAAGTTGGAGGGTGGGAATGGGGAATATATTCTAACAAAGAAGATGGAAAAATATATGGGTCATTGTCACTTAGGACTGAAATGGTTCCTTTATTAGGAGAGAGAGGTTTCATCACTGACAAAAGGCTTGTGAGTTGGCAATAGCAGGTGCAAAGGAAAGATAAAAGCTCTAACTTGGGAGTGGAATTCTTGAAATTTGGCCTATTTCCTTTAAGTTATTTAAGTCTGAAACTTTTGATTTAAAAACTTCCCAAATATGGTATCTCTCTATTTACCCTGGCTGCAGATCATGCTCCACTGTCAATGACTTATAGAAAAAGATTATCCAGATCAAGGGCAGCTTGATGCTGCCTCCATGTCAGAAACTTTACATCTATCATATCTTATACAGAGGGAAAAGGGGGAGTGGGAAAACTGAACAAAAATTCTTACTTCTTCAAAAGGGAGGGGAAATTTTCAAATATGTACACAAGGGGTAAACATGCTTATCTACAGATATTGACTACAATTAGATTTTAGTAAGTTGGTCTGGAAACCTGTGCCCCACATACTTGTAGAAAGTGTCAAGGCCCCCTGGTCTTTCTAATTGCATGAAGTTGTGTCGCAAGTTGAGGTAGGTGATATCTTGACTGTAGAAGAGATGCTCAGGAACCTCCTCAAGGCTGTGACACGAGAGGTCGACAGTACTGATGCGCTGGGACACCACCTGGATAAGGTCACAGAGAAGAGCCATCTGAGCCAGTGCTGAATGTCTCCCACCCAGCGGAGGATGGAACAGCATTGACACAACAAGGAACCAATTAATAAGATGGGGAAGACAAAAAAGGTCATAAGATCTGAGTATTCATTTATAAGAAGCAGTGAATTTTTACTTTTCCCCCAAAACTGTAAGATGCTTGAAAAAACAGGTGTAAGCTGTAACATGTCTACAAGTTAAAAAAAAAAAAATCAAAAGATGGAAAGTTAGTAATAGCTCATGCAGGAAGTAAAGTTAAGATGATTCCAAGTAACTGTTCAAAACTTTAGGAGGGGATGTGATATTAAAAGATCTTTTAATATGGCCTTTTGTAGCCACACAAGCTCAGTTCCTAACTTGCGCAGTTTCTTCATCTGTCATGAGGAAAATTAAAAAACCAAGTATGCAGCACTGCTACTTAGCATGTAAAAGATGCTCAAAAAATATTAATTTGTCTTTACAAGAGCAGAAGAATAGAAAAGCTGTTTAAAATTGAAACTAGTTTTATTCATAGCAGATTACTATCACAAATACAGAAATAACACTGAAACAAGGTTTATATTGCTATAATAGTATACTAATATAACATGGGCTGTGAAAATGGATCTAAAAAAAACAAAATATCACTACAAAAGTCATTCATGTTTTGGTGGCATGTCATTATACTGAAACAATCTTTAATGCAACTACCTAGCCCCATAAAGAAAAATGCGTTTAAATCCTGAAAAGATGGCTAAGAAGACAAGAGAATTTGGAAAATGAAATATAATTTTAGAGCACTTCATCTTTAGGGGACAGCTCCATCTATCACAGACCACCAAGGTGGGGGGAGAGTCATTTGAACCTCATTGTGTCTCTACTCCTTCAAGCCCCTACCTTCCTCACAGAGTTGGTACCTGAAAACACTTTTGAAAGCGTTCTGCACTGTGCCAATATAAATAATAAGTTAAGGACCTGGGAGAATTCCATTTCATTCACTATGTATTCAGAAAAGCCTGGAGTGATGTACATAAGAATTATAATTCGATCTCTTGGGAGTAAGTTCAGTTTCAAAATATCTTTCTGTTGGTTTCTCTGCTCTCATCTCCCCATGAGGACGTCTGACAGCTTTTCACCTTGGAAGCTTGCCGCTGCCACCTCTGGTACTCAGCCAAAGTCTCAAAGCTGACAAGATAGGTCTGCGCTTGGGCTCCAGCTGAGCTGAATGCAAGGGAGTACTGACGTCGCTTCACTTCTTCTACCTGAAGAAGCGGGGAGAAAACCAGAACCAATTAAACAAAACAATTCCAATCCAAAAAACTACACGACAATAACAAAGACAAACAACTCAAGTTTTTTAACTAGGCAAAAGATCTGAAAAGATATTTCTCCAAAGACAGAGGAATGACCAATAAGCACATGATACAATGTTCTACATCACTGAGTGTGTGCTCAGTCGTGTCTGACTCTTTGTGACCCTGTGGACTGTAGCCCGCCAGGCTCCTCTGTCCTTGGAATTTTTTAGGCAAGAATACTGGAGTGGGTTGCCATTTCCTACGCTAGGGGATCTTCCCAACCCAGGGATCGAACCTACCTCTCTTGTGTCTCCTGCATTGGGAGGCAGATTCTTTACCACTGTACCACCTGGGAAGTCCTCTATGTCATTATTTATTAGATAAATGCTAATCAAAACCTCAAGGTACCACCTCATATCTGCTAGGATGATTAAAATAAAAAACACAGATAATAACAAGTGTTGGGTAACAAGCATTAGCAGGGACGCAGGGAAACTGAATCTGGGAATGTAATATGGTACAGTCACTTTGAAAAATAGTTGGGGAGTTCCTCAAAAGGTTAAAAGTAACCATGTAATCCCGGAGAAGGCTCCAGTACTCTTGCCTGGAAAATCCCATGGATGGAGGAGCCTGGAAGGTTGCAGTCCATGGGGTCGCTGAGGGTCAGACACGACTGAGCAACTTCCCTTTCACTTTTCACTTTCACGCATTGGAGAAGGAAATGGCAACCCACTCCAGTGTTCTTGCCTGGAGAATCCCAGGGACGGGGGAGCCTGGTGGGCTGCCGTCTATGGGGTCGCTAAGAGTCGGACACAACTGAGGGACTTCACTTTCACTTTTCACTTTCATGCATTGAAGAAGGAAATGGCAACCCACTCCAGTGTTCTTGCCTGGAGAATCCCAGGGACGGGGGAGCCTGGTGGGCTGCCGTCTATGGGGTCCCAAGAGTCGGACACGACTCAAGTGACTTAGCAGCAGTAGCAGCAACCATGTAACCCAGCAATTCCATTTCTAGGTATATACCCAAGAAAAAAATGCATCCACACAAAAATTTTCTGTGAATTACAGCAGAGTTATTCATAATAGGAAAAAGTAGAAACAGCCTCAATGTTCATCAACAGGTAGATGTATAAACAAAATGTAGTACATCATACAATACTATTCAGCCATAAATGAGAATAAAACACTGATACACACTACAACCCACATGAACCTTGAAAACATTACACTAAGTGAAAGAAGCCAGTCATAAAGAACCATACATTGTATGATTCCATTCATATGAAATGTCCACAATGAGCAAATCTGTAGAGACAGAAAGTAGATTAATGGATGCCTGGGGATAGAGAAGGAATGGGGAGATGAAGGCTAAGTAGTGCAGGATTTCTTTTCAAAGGGTCATAGAAGTATTCTAAAATCAATTATGATGACGGTTGCCCAACTCTGTGAATTTACTAAAAGCCACTGAGTTGCATACTTTAAATGGGTTAACTGTACAGTATATGAATTTCATCTCAATAAAGCTGTTTAGAAAAAACCAAAGGGGGAATTCTCTGGTGGTGCAGTGGTTAGGATTCTGTGCTTCCACTGCAGGGGAGTTTCAGAACAGGAGAGTCTGTAGGCCCACAAGGTAAGAGCCAAAGTTTTCACTTCAAAGGTAAGACTGCTCCATACCTTTTCACCACCACTGTGGTACACTGGAGATAGCTGTCTGCCTGCCTGCAAGGGGTACCCTGGCCTCCTCTTTGGACTCACCCCCTCTCTTACTTTCGAGGTGATGGGCTAGAAGCCATTTCTGACCCCGTCCAGCACAAACATGGGGCAGAATGAAGAACAGGGAACATGCAAACCCAAAGGTTACTATAAACTAGCAGAGACATAACCTGACTTCATGCTCTCCAGACCTACTAGATTTTAAAGGGGATAATCTTCCTCAATAGGTCCTTTTGAAGGTTCTTTGGATACCAGCCCCCTAATTCAACCATTAGTGGCTTCTCACCTACAGATTCCTTAACCAGGCTAACGCATACTATTCCAATAGGCAACCAGTCTCTCCTCAGACGTGAAGGAACCTGGTGGTCCACTGACAGCTCGTCCTCCAGTGATGTCTGCTGGCCCCTCCAGGTGGCCCCACCAGACATGAGAATCCACCCACCCACCCAATGGCTAGTGTTTCCTCTTAACCCAGTTGGGTCACATACTAACAAACCCAAGGAATACACAAGGATCCCAACACATGAGTTAGGCTCTGTGCTCTATCAATCACTAAAGCAGCCTATCTCATCCTCAAGACTTCCTGGTCAGAAGGCAGGACACCAGTGCACTATGTCCCCCTTACTGCAGGGAACCTGAATCAGGATTCCATGGGTTCTTTTGAAACCTCTTTCACTGGGCTTGAGGAAAGAGTCAGAACTTCCTCCAGTCCCACTTGGGGTGATGGTACGGATTCATAGCACAACAACAGCTTTCTTCACCAACCCAGCCTATATACCATTGATGAAGATGAAGTATTTTTATAGCTATGGAACCGCTTACATCTTTGTCTGACATCTCACTTCTGTATGTCATAGCTACTGAATCTCGGTGAGTCAGCTGGAAACTTCCAAGTTATAAATCATTAGACTTCTGGTGCCAAGTAAAGACTGAACCAAATGGCAGAAACACAAAATACTTTTAAACTAATAAGAATCATATTAAGAAGATCCAATAAAATTAAATAATATTCATAACATTCAATTGTGATGCTTACAACTAGGCTATTTTTATTAGTAATAAATCACCACAATTCAATGAGTTTGTGTCAAAATAAAGGACTTTGTTGAAATGAAGAACAGGCATTACTGATTGCTTTAGAATAATCTTTTCTTCTAGATATTTTTTATGGGATGTTTGACACAGAAAAATAGTCACATAATGTCAAATTCTGAGAAAGGCTTGTAAATCTCCCACTAGAAGTTAATTTGTCAACTTCGGAGTAATTTTGTTAAGTTTTGCAATATGTATGTTGAGACTACATGGTAATACACATAAAATGTTCCTCTCATCAGGTTCCAGTAAGCCTCCTTATCCCTATTAACGCTTTTGCACATTAATGTCTTTCTCAGGAGACAAGTTTTACTGAGGTATAATTTACATAAAATTTATGTGTTTTTTTTTAATTCATAAACTCTAAGTGAACAATTTGATGAGATACATAGTTGGACAACCACATCACCCACAAAACGTCCCTCATGGCTGTTTTGCGGCCAATCCCCTTCTTCCATATCCTGGTACGACCACTGGTTTCTTTTCTATGACTACAGTTTTTTTTTTAATTTCACGTAAATGGAATCATACAATAAATAGACTTTTACATCTGGCTTTTTCCACTTAATGTTTTGAGACTCACCCTTTTTCCTGTGTGTATCAGCAGCTCATGTCTTTTCACTGCTCAGTGGCACAGTGAATACAACACATGTGGATACAGCACATCTGTTTTATCAATTTACCATTCAGTGAACATTTGGGTTGCTTCCAGTTTGGGTCAATTATAACCAAAATTGCTAAGACCATTCACTTATACTTTTTGGAAATATTTGTGTTCATTTCTCAGTATCTAAGAGAAATGCTCAGTCATCTGAAAAGCAGATTTTTAACTATAAGAAACAAAAAAAACCTGTTTTCCAAAGTGACTGTGTTCCCAGTTGCTTCTCAACTTTGCCAAAATAGGTTATTTGTCTATTACCAAGTTGTAAATGTCTTGACACAAGTCCTATGTTGCATACAAACTTTCATGTGCTTTGTATGATGTTAATATAACCATACCAATTTTCTTTTGGTTGCTATTTGATTAGTGTGATTTTTCTATCATTTCACATTCAACCTTCTAAGTTTTAGGTGTGTCTCCTATAAACAGTAATTAGTAGAAAATATTTGGATTTATTTCCATGTCACTATAATATGTAATAACTTACCATGCTAATTATTTTGCTCCTTTTTCTCAATCCTTTTCCTGCCTTCTTTTAGCATTACAGAGTTTATATTCTCTTTTCCCACTCTACTTTTAGTAGTCATCCTTAAAATTTTTAAGTTTGTACTTGACCATTTTTCTAACAAAGCGTAAAGCTATTTGGTGGTGGCTCAGAGGGTAAAGCATCTGCCTGCAATGCAGGAGACCCGGATTCGATCCCTGGGTTGGGAAGATCCCCTGGAGAAAGGAATTGCAACCCACTCTGGTACTCTTGCCTGGAAAATCCCATGGACAGAGAAGCCTGGTAGGCTACAGTCCATCGGGGTCGCAAAGAGTCAACAGGACTGAGAGAGTTCTTTCACTTTCTTTCTTTCCTCTTATCCAAAGACTGCATCACATGTTCCTCATTGAACACATCACCAAATCCTGAATGCTGTTCAGGAGTTTGAGCTTTAGTTGTTGAAATTTATATTTAAAATATAAAAAAATTTAAATCTTTTTACAATCAGTATTAAATTTACTACCATATTTTATCAGTATTTGCATTCATCATCTATTCTTATATCTTCCACTCATCATCTGTTCTTATATCTTATACCTTCCTTTGAATTTACTTTCCTTCGATCCTTTGTTGTTTTCTTCTTTTTTCCCCTGTTTATTTGGAGGGGTGTTGTTTTTTAGACATACATGTTTAGTAGTTCTTTCAGTGAGGTTATATGCCAGCTCATTTGTTTTATGTTGGTTTTTTTTTTCCCCCTTCAGCTGTGCAGCTGAAGGACCTTAGTTCCCTGACCAGGGACTGAACCCAGTGAAAGCACCGAGTCTTAGCCACTGGACCACCAGGTAAGTCCCTCATTAATTTTTAAATGTCTGAAAATGTTCTATTTTGCCTTCAATCTTACAAAGTAATTCAACTGGATATAAAATACAAGTTGACATTTTCTCTCAGTAGCATTATCTGTTTCCAGTCATCTATCACTCTGATGACTTTGAACTGCTTTTCCTATCATGGAGAATTCTCTTGCACAGACGCAAAAAATGCAGGTCTCTCTGGCTGCTTGATAGGAGCTAATGAGCACTCCAGACTCTGAATTTCAGTCTAATGGGGGAAAAGGAGAAATAGGAAAGAATCTGTTTTGGTGGAGGATGCTAAGTTTCCAAAGGCAGCCTAGTTTCCAAAAGTAGCCACTACTTCTAGTTTCCAAAGGCAGCTGCTAGTGGCAGCAGCCCCTGGCTACTCTTGGTGGTACTACTGACAGCATTTAGTGCCTAGCAGTGGAAGCAGGGGTTTCTTCAACAGACGGGTTCTGCAGCAGAATCTGGGGCATGGATAGTCTCCATGAACATGAATTTGAGAAAACTACAAGAGATGCTGGAGGACAGAGGAGCCTGGCATGATGCAGTCTATGGGGTCACAACGGTCGGACACGACTTAGCAACTGATCAACAACATAGTCTTTGGACCTCTGAGGGGGTCTGTAATGTAAAAAACTTGTTTTATGTGTAAATTAGCCTGAGTCGGTTTCATTTAAACCTAAGAATGCAAAAACTCTGTGATGTAATCTTTAATAATGTTCAGAATGGCTTCTTTGAAAAGATGTGGAAAAAACTCTGAAAAGCATATGTGATTTTTTTTTTTTTTTTTAAATTAAGATGACCAAAGAAAGAGTAATTTATCTTTGTGGGTCTTACCTTTCCCCCAACCAGAGGCAATATGTGCATTTTCCCAGTCTGACAATCCTTCACTGAGGACACGATGAGGCAGGTGCCACAGAGAACAACCAGGCGTTCAGCCCACTTATGCAGCTGGGTCTTTCCCTTGCGTACATTATAGATGCCAGACAGAAGGATTCGATCCAGATGATCCATCTGGCATGGTTTTTCTGAAAATAAAAGAGTACATCAGAAGCCACCATTAAGGTAGTACAAAAATAATGAAAGGGAAAAAGAAAGCATTACATGTCAACATTCAGCAACCCTAATACAGATTTAAGTAACCAAGCAATATAAGTATTACAAAATAAGCTCTCAGTCTTAAAATGTTGTCCAGCCCTGAAGTTATATAATGGGAGCACTGTGAATTTCGGATGCCATTGTCAATCCTTCTTCCAGTCATAGCTCCCATGTACTCAAAGAAAGGCAGTATGACAGAGTAGTTAAGATCATGGACTCAGGAGTCAGACACTCAAACTTGAGTTCTGCTACTTACTTTGATTCCTTGAACTACATAATCTCACTGACCTTGACATTCCCCATTTATACAGTTCAGATCTTAATACTACCTACCTTTGGGAGGTCCTTATAAAAAATTAAGATAATGAATGTAAAGTAGTAATCATGGTTTTAGATACAAAAGAAGTACGGAATAAGAGACAGCCACTATTGTGCTTAGTCTATCGCAGAAGGAAGAAATTAATAACTAGTTCTGTACACAATCCTCCATCTTCCTGCTCTTTGTGAGGAAAAGCTTTTGGCTGATATTTCAATCAACTATCCCAATCACGGTAGCAGAAGCTGATACAGACATGCAAGAGCGTCTCTATCTTTTACCACCCTTTATAAAACTTTACACGACAGGTAACAGTGAACAAAACAGCATTATGACAGAAGAAATGTTCTTGGTTAAAGTACTACTGGAAATAGTAACTCTACACAGAAACGAACAGAAGTAGCAACAGTATGAGGCTGAGCAAACAGCAACAGACTGGGAAGTGAAAAAAACTGGGTGTACTCAATACTATTACATAATTGATTAAACCCTGGGCATCATGGTACCCTTTTGACTGTGTGTTTCCTGTATAAAAAATGAGGAAATGGTCTGGCTTACTTCAAAGCTTTAAACTTTGTATGTTAACACCACCATTTCTCCTTCCAGTCTAGGCCAATCCTTTCATCTATATTCTAAATTCCATGTTCCTTGGGGAGTTTGGTTCTTCTTCCTTCTCACTCTTCAACTCCACCCTCCCTATTGTTTCTATCAAAGCTACAAAAGCACTCCAGTTTTCTCCAGTTCCCTCTCAGTCTCAACTGTAGAATTCCTTTAGATCAGGGATTCTCCAATTTCTATGTGCCCAAGAATTATCTGAGAATTAGTTTACAATGCAGAACGCCAAGACCTACCCACAGAGAATTTAATTCAGAGGATCTGGGATGGAACAAAGGAAAGTATGTTTTTAACAAGTATCTCAAGTAATTTAAATGCAGATGGCCCACAAATCATATTTTAAGAAACTCTATAAGTTTATCCTTTTAAGGCTCTTTTCTTCTCATTTGTGCTTCTATAGTAGCTATCTGTAGCTACTCTCAGAAAGGAATATTCAATTTTGGGGGGAATAAGTTATTTATACACAAAATAATATGCTGTCTTATTATTTTTGGAGGGTTTGCTAAGTCTCTGATCTTCTGAAAGTGGTAAAAAACAGAATGAGGAAGTTCTAATAAATGTTTGGAATGACTAATAGTTCTAGTTAAAAACAGACTTACAATCTCAAAAGTCAAGACTAAGTGGAAAATTATGGTATACTTTGAAATGTCTATAAAGAAAATAGAAAATAGGGGCTTCCCCGGTGGCGCTAGTGGTAAAGAACCCACCTGCCAATGCAGGAGATACAAGAGACACAGGTTTGATCCCTGGGTCAGGAAGATCCCCTGGAGAAGGGTCTGGCAACCCACTCCAGTATTTCTGCCTGGAGAATCCCACGGACAGAGAAGCCTGGTGGGCTATAGTCTGAGCAACTAACACTTTCATTTTCATAAAGAACATGGATTATTTTATAATTTAAGAAAAAAAAAATGTTTCTAAAAAATCAAGGCGAGTTCTCTAACAATGCCCATAGTATAATCTCTAAACATTATGTTTCATTAAAATGAACCAGGAGTCCTTAGAAAAATCACCTATTTCTGGTGTGAATCAGATGATGAAAAGATCAGCTTAGGACATCTTTTTGTGTAAGAACTTAATGGAAAAATCTGGAATATTACCAAAGACTGTGCTGGGCTAGGCTTAGTCACTCAGTCGTGTCTGACTCTTTGCAACCCCATGGACTATATCCCCTCAGGCTCCTCTGTCCATGGGATTTTCCCAGCAGGAATACTGGAATGGGTTGCCACTACCCCTTCCGGGGGCTCTTCCTGATCCAGGTATTGAACCTGCATCTCCTGTGGCTCCTGCACTGACAAGCAGATTCTTTACCACTGAGCCAATTGCGTAGCCCAACTGGGGTCATGTTGGAAGGACACAGAAGGCAACCTGAAAGAGCTCCCAGGAACTGAGATGAGACAAATTAAGCATCAGAAAGAAAAATGTCTGCAATGAATTGAAACAAATATACATAAGCCCATGAGATCATGATGATACTCAAAACAGACAATAAAAAATGAAGTTACATAGACTTTGTGAATATAAACTGAAAAGTAAAGCAATATAACTTCTAGAAGTAATAAAGGGAAGGACTGCTAAATTGGACTCCATCAAAATGAAATACTTCTTTTAATCAAAAGATACGACTAAGGTTCTGGTTCTGAGTTAGAGAAAGCACACTCGGCCCTGTCTCTCCCATCGAATTCACCTATAAAACCTGGACAGAACATGTGGAACGCTGGAGAACCCCAAACAGGCTGAACACAAAGAAAGTCAAGCCCAGACAGTTCATAATCAAATTGCTGAAAATTAAAGACAAAGGAAAAATCTTTAAAGAAGCCAGAGGAAAACGAAGCACCGTTTATATGAGAACAACTGCTCGAGCAACTGCATGAAGGCTGTGCAGGAGCGCTCTGTGCTATCTTTCCAACTGCTCTGAAAAGCTAAAGCTAGTTCAAAATAAAAAGTTAAACCGATAAATAAACACTGGCTGATATTATCGGGGGTAAAAATGAAACATTTACTTACATCGCAAAAGTAAAACAGGAAACTTCAAAACAAATTTCAAACTTGGAAGCAGTGGTTGGTGAAGCAATCCCACCATCTGGTTTCATGACCCTGAACAAGTTCTATTAATATATTTTTAGGCCTTAATTTCCCAAGTTAAAGACCAAGGAGCTGGATTAGATGATCCCTAGTCCTGCCCAGGTCTCACATTTTATGGATCCTTTTTATTTCTCTAAACTGTTTCTCTATCAACTAAATACTAAGAGTACCTTAGAGGTTAAGAAGATGAGATTTAGAATCAGTTAAGACCTCTCCGGAGTAATAATATAATATCTACCTGAATGCTTGTAAGGATGAATTGAAAAACAGTACACAAAGTGCTCAGCACCTTAGTATGTGCTCAGCACATAGTGAGGGTATATAATAAAAGATAGTCATTATTAATATAATGAAAGTCCTGCCTTAAGCCTCCTTCTTTTCCTATATTTTAAGTATTACTTTCAATCTTTAACAGCTTCCACAGATTTAACACTCCCATGTACCTGACTCCCAGATCTGTATTTCCAAAGCTCCTGGTTCCACATATCTGACTACCTGCCAGACATCTCCAACTGGATGTCTACCACTGCTTACAGTTACACTTGCCTGAAACCAGATCCTTCTCACAAGTGAAGTCTTGTCATTCTCCCAAAGCCACCCAGGCTCAAAACCTCAGTCAGTTTTGCCTCTTAGGATCTCTTCCTCAACTCCTTTTTTTAATCAACCACCAACACTTAATATTCCTTCAAAAAGTCTCTATATGAATGATTCCTTCCATTCCCTACTTCGGATCCCTAATTCAAGCCTGAATTATTATCCATTCTGGTGCCAGAATCATCTTTCTCAGCCCCACTTGGATCCCATCACTTCCTCTACCATCTGTCAAATGAAGGGCAAATTTCTGATATTGTACTCAAGGCCCAGAACAATCTGGACTCAAATTATCTGATTCACAGAACATGAACTGAAATTCCTAATACCCTTCCTCTGTCCTCCTTTTCCTTTGTGATTACTGAAATTGTACCCATTTTTAAGGAACCAACTCAAAAACTACTTCTTCAGAAAGATTTCTCTGTTTCTAGAGACCTTCCTGATTTTCTAGAAGAACAGTAAAGGGGAACTTCCCCATCATCTATTACAATCTATCACGTAGGTATATTAATAAAAAATAGTGTTGGTATTAGCATTAGACAAAGAGATCAATGTAATAGGATAGAGTCCAAAAATAAACCTCTGCCTATATAGGAACTTAATAAAGGCAATGCATCAGATCAGTAGGAAAAGGATGAGCTATTTCATAAGTATTGTTGGGACAACTGGCTATCAGTAGAGAAAAAAAAAATTAAGTTAGATTCCTACCTCATATCACATTTTAAAACTATAAAAATACTTCAAGAAAATATAGAGGATGTTTATGACCTAGGACAGGAAAGGAATGTAAATGTATTAAAGGAAAATATTCATAAATATGATTAAGTAAGTCTTCTGCACCATAAAAAACAATAAATAAAACTACAAAACAAGTTACAAGCTGGAAGAAAAATATGTCACAAATACAGCGTCCAGAGGATTTATATTCAGAATATATACACAAGTCTTTCAGATCATAAGAAAAAAGATAAACAGAAATATATAAAGGCTAATTCAAAGAAGAAACTAAGATCTACTATAACTATGAAACAATATTCCACCATTCTAGTAATCAAGGAAGCAAAATTAAAACAATAAGGCCATCATTTAATCCATCAGATTAGTAAAAACTTTAAATGCTAATAATATTAAAAGTCCCAATAATTTCATGTTTAAAGATATACTCTGAAGAACAGGTGTACAAAGATGCAGTTTTACCATAATGCTACGTAAAATAGCCCATCACTAGGGAAACTGTTATATAAACTCTAATACATACGTGACATTCAACAGTATGCAACGTAAAGAAATGCATGTAAAAGAGTTTTAAAAAAAGACCTCCAAAATGCTGCTGGGAGAAAAACAGCATGAAGACCAATACCAAATGATAGGATTTATGTAAAAAAAAAAAAAAAAAAAACGAAACATATTTCTAGAAATACACATTAGATAGGAATAAAAGTTAGAATATTCTCAACAGGTATATACCAAATTGATTAGTATATCATAATTATCACACTATATGTCATTGCTTAATAGATAGCCACTACTGGTATACACTTGTACTGACTCAAAAACACCACTTGTAGGAATCACTTCCTCCCTCAACCCTAGAGGTCAACCATTCTCTTGACTTTTAGAATAATCATTTCCTTGTTTTCTTTGTATTTTTGCTACTTATGTATTAGTTATAGCAGTTTTAACTACTGTAACAAAAAGAATGTATCTAACTCAACAGAAATCTAATTCTCTGCTAGGGAGGGCAGTATGGGTTGCCAGGAGTCAACTCTGTTGAGAAACTCCAGCTGAAGGTGGCTTTGCCATTTCAACACATGACTTCAATGTTGCTCAGATGACTGCCTTCCTAGCCTACAGGAGAGGAAAAGAACAAGAAGTCTGCATGGGAAGGTTTAGGAACCAGGTGTAAAAGTGGCACCCAACAATTTCATTCCTTACCACTGATGAAAATTTTGTCACAGGTGCACATCTAACTGCATAAAAGATTGAGAATGAGGTAGAGCTGAGCAGTCAAGGCCAGTGTTGTTACGGAAGAAGGAAAGAGCAGATCTGATGGACAAACAGTGGTCCTGTCACACATCTCTAAACAATACGGCTGAGTTTGGCTTGTTTTCAAATTTTAAATGAATGGGAACATAATATGTGATTCTTTTGTATCTAGTTTCTTCTGTACGTGTTTATGCCCCTTGGATGGAAGTGTCTCAGACAACCTGTGAGAGAATATGGGACATAAAGAAATGCTCAGGCTGGGTGCTATGCTACCTGAACTATTCAGTCCCAGCAAGTCACACCTCCCAGACTCCACTTCCTCATACATAATAAGGAGTTGATTAACTGACTCTCTTAATCTCTGTGATCAATCATAATACCCACTCATCTTTAGTCACACATGTTATTTCAAGGCTTTTACATCATGAATCTGCACTGAGTCATTCTACTCATTTTTCCCCAGCACCCACACCAGCAAGACTGATAACTGGCATTTGCACAACGGCCCTTGAAGTACTGAGCAACTTTTATATTCGGCAAACACATCAAAACTAACTGGCCTGAACTTGGGCCCCTCTGACCCTCGCCTTATTAAGACTATATTCTAACTGAAGGCAACTCACCAAAGGCTCTATACATGAAATATTGAAAGCTGATTGATAAGCTATTAATATTTGCTTCAAAAAATACTTCAAATTCTTTAATACTCCTTTCTTCAAAAGGTGAGGCCTAATTCCCCACTCAACAGTGTGTGCTGTTTTTGGTGACACAATTCTAATGAACAGAAAGTGGTAAAAAGAATGGTGACTTATGAAACTAGGTCATAAAAACTGAAGTCGGTGTGTGTGTTTGCATATACATGTATGCACACGCTCATGTGCATGTGTGTGTGTCTCATTGCTGGGGGCAGCTAGCTGCCACAACATGAAGATATTTACACACCTTGAGAGAGGGGTCCACATAGCGAGGAACTGAGATCTCCTGACAAAAGCTGGTGAGAAACTGGGGCCTTTACCAACAGCCACATGAGTGAGCCAGGTTACAAGTGAATCTTCCAGCCCGACTCAAGCCTATACAGCTTCAGCCAATAAAAGAGTACTATCTCAGGGCTTCCCTGGTGGTCTAGTGTTTAAGAATCCACCTGCCAACAGAGGCGACACAGGTTTGAGCCCTAGTCCAGGACAATTCCATATGCTGTAGGGCAACTAAGCCCATGCACCACAGCTACTGAGCCTGCACTCTAGAGCCTGTGAGCTACAACTACTCAAGCCTGCGTCCCTAGAGCCTGTGCTCCACAACAAGAGAACCACTGCAATGGAAACCCACGCACCACAACTAGGAACCAGCCCCTGCTCTCTGCAACTAGAGAAAGCCCGCGCACAGCAACGAAAGACCCAATGCAACCAAAAATAAAAAAAGAAATAATTTTTTTTAAAAAAGAATAAAGTACTTAGGATAAATTTAACCAAGGAGGTACAAGACTCATACACTGAAAGGAAAAACAGCCCTAAAAAACAATAAAGCTTACTAAATTCAGCAATATACACATCTGATGAGTCCATCAAATGCTAAGTCATATATAATAACTACCTACTTCTGAACATTCTTGAACTGTCCAGAAGTTCATGAACCTTATAAGGAATTTAAAAATCTGAAACTAAAGCTCTAATTTGATCGAGATGGTGGCAAAGGTACATAATAATTCGGAAGTCAGCAAAACACTAGAACAAAAAGAGCAAAAATAAAAAGAGAAGACTTTTGCTGTTGTTTTCTGACTGCCTAATTTAAGGCAGCTTTGAATAAAATATTTTTAAAAGGCTGAAGTTACAGGTACAAATAATCAATTAAAAATAGTTAATGCTATATTTAAAATGGATAACCAACAAAGACCTTCTATAAAGCACAGGGAACTCTGTTCAATGTTATGTGGCTGCCTGGATGGGAGGAGAGACTGGGGGAAGAATGGATTCATGTATATGATTGACTGAGTGCCTTTGCTGCTCATCTGAAACTATCACAACATTGTTAACTGGCTATACCCTAATACAAAACGTTTTTTTAAAACAGTTAATATATTCACAAAGCCACTGAAAATTCTTACCACCATAAAATCGGAGCATACAGCCAAGGTCAGGATTTGCTGCCTCCTCTTGTATTCGTGCAGGGTCATCAAACCCCAGCCTGGATAAGTAATCATAAACAATCTGAAGAGGTCGTTCGGTAGGTTCCAGTCTCCTGCTTACACAATTCAGAAGAAAAATATTTGGTAAGCTATAAACACACTTTATTTGATTTTTAAAATCTTCTAATATGCTCTAGATTTTTACTTCTATATCAATTTTCTTTAATATCTTACAATACAACTAGTGGTGCTCAAAGTTTCTGGTCTCAGGATCCCTCTGTAGTCTTTGAAGCCCCCAAAGAGCTTTTGTTTACATGGGGTTTATCTACCTATTGACATTTATCTACTTATTTACTGAGAAACTAAAATTAAGAATTTCTAAATATTTATTCATTTTTAAGTAACAATAAACCCATTACATGTTAACAAATATTTTCTGAAAACTGTTATTTTCAAAATAGGACAAATGTAGTGATAACATTTATACTGTTCAGCACTTTGTAAATCTATTTAATAACTGGATAACTGAAGGCAGATAAGCTCTAAGATGTGTAGTCTCTAGAAATCTCCAATGTATGCTTATGAGACTGAGAATTAAAAAGAAAATTAATACCCCATTATTATTATGAAATAGTTTTGACCTCATGAACCTCTTTAAAGAATCTTAGAGACCCCAGATGGTCCTTTGAGAATCTCTGGTTCAAACTTAAAGGCATCAAAACTATGAGGTGTAAAAGATTATACTCGCCCATAACTGATTTCACATAAGCTGGAACACAATTAAAAATGGAGACTTTGGGTTGCTGACCTCTGGCTTCATAGATGGATTTTTCCAAAAAAGTTAGGAATGAAACTGCCCAGTAATTACCCAGAAATCATTCTGTTTCATGGTTATGACTGAAAGCAAGGAAAAGCCAGAATGTCAGTAATCATTTGTGGCTTCTGGGGATACTGCATACTTTAAATCACACGAACTTAATGCTTCCTTTACAATTATTTTAGGAGAAAGCAGTTATAACAAGTACAGCAGCTGAGAGCATGAACTCCAAAAGTCAGACTGCCTGGGTCTGAGTCTTACTTCTGCCACTTATCAGCTCATGTGTGTCCTTAGACAAATTATTTAACCTCATTGACTTATTCCTCAGCAGCCTAATGAATGACAACAGTGCCTAACTCACAGGGTTGTTACTAGAAGTATTTATTTATTTGCTTATAAGAAGATATCGTACAGTACATAAAGGGCTTAGCAAATTATTTCACATGTAGTAGTGTTCGATAACGTACTGACAATTATTATTCAAAAAATTCTTAGGAACGGAATAAAATTTTAATGAGAATAAAAATAGAATGTCTCCCCCAACTGAAACAACAATCAAAAAACAAGTATAGGAAAGCCTATGTGTTTAAAAGATCTTGAAGAACATCACTCTTTAAAAGGATTCTGTTTAGAAAACTTAAGAGCTGTATTAATCACAAGAAACATGATACACCTTCCATCAAGGCATAAAGACATGAAGGATCTGTGTTTTGTGGTTCAAGAACTAGAAAATACTAGTTGACAATAAGATTTACTTTTTAAAAACATGAAATGAAAATACTACAAAGTGAAATATAAACAACTGTAAAATAAAATTATAATGTAGAAATGGAAATCATATTGATGCATACCAAAAAACAAAAAGATAAAAATAAAAGCCACGATGTGGCCCCTCCTGACCCTCCTGGCTCAGTTCTGACTTCCAGCTTCTGTAAACTCAGAACTACTACATGGGGAATGACCAAAAAACTAAAAGCCTACAAAGATCAGCAAATACTGAATCTAACAGAAATGGAAAATATACTTTTCAGAATAAAAACATCAGTTACAATGAATCTCCTATCAAATAAAAGAAAAGTCCACAAAGGGCTGTGACAATATTAAGCACCTTCCTCATACAATGGTAGAATCCTTCAAAGAAGGATACATTTTAAGAGACTTGTAATAAACTATCCTGGAGGGGTCAATTAGTCATGTAACAGGAAGACTGGCTGAAGGATTAAGCTGAAGACAGGGTGACCACGGGCATAAACAGCTCCATCTTTCCATGTCAAGAATGGTTATTAGATTTAGTCTAGACTGATCCAAAGAAAGGGACTATGAGCAGTGAGAAGTTGCACAGGTAGACTTGGATTAAAAATGAGGCAGAACCTTAATAATTAGAGATGCCCAATAATGAAACAGACTGTCCATCAAAATAGCTCTGAGAGAGCCACCTGTCACAGACAATTTAGAAGAGTCTGCTCTAGGAATCAAGTCAAGCCAGATGATCTTTAGGGTCTTTTACAATTCCGGGGTCTATGATGTATCTAAGACATCTTCCTGCTGCTGCTGCTAAGTCGCTTCAGTCGTGTCCGACTCTGTGCGACCCCATAGACAGCCTCTTACCAGGCTCCTCTGTCCCTGGGATTCTCCAGGCAAGAACACTGGAGTGGGTTGCCTTTTCCTTCTCCAATGCATGAAAGTGAAAAGTAAAGTGAAGTCGCTCAGTCGTGTCCGACTCTTAGCAACCTCATGGACTGCAGCCCACCAGGCTCCTCCGTCCATGGGATTTTCCAGGCAAGACATCTTCCTAGTATAATACAAATTCTACCTAAACACTGCTATTATTTTTGGATACAGAGTTCAATGTATTTAACTATAATTCCACATATATGGTATATATATATGACTATATATACTATAACTATAATGATCACATATTAAGACCAAGAAATTTTACTTTCAAGCTCTATCTTATCAGCTCAATTTTCTTATTTCTCTCTGGAAAACCAAGAGAATTAGAAATATCCTAACATATTTTGCATCATCAGATTTCCTGATCTAAAAAGGCTCTGTAGATTTTGGAAACCCTCTTTAACTATTTCCACCAAAAGAAAGTATTTTCCCTGGGAGAGAGGGAAAAAAACTAAGAGAATCTCTACATCTGCTCTCATCAATTTAGCATAAATGAGCAAACAAGAAATATTTCAAGAACTGCAAAAACAAGTAAAATGAGGGACTAATTCTATTTACTCATTAAACTCATCTGCTTAAGGGAGTAGAGAGTATGGGGGAGGGAAAATGCTATCATATGCTTATGGATCAGTTCTGTGTTTCAAAGTTCCAAAAGTTTAACAGGCTGCTAATTAGCTATGTGTTAAATCTCTCATAAATCAAAGGAAATACATCTATTGCAAAATAGGTGTAAGACAGAATATGTTAGCAAAGAAAGGTTCCATTCATCATTTGAAATACTTCCGTTAAGGCTTTAAGAAGAGACAGTAAGACTATTGTTGTTAACAGTGTGTTTCTCGGGCTTCCAGAAGCTACAACAGTCCTTGTAAATCTGAATATATGTACATCTGGTTATTTTTCTCCAAACCAGCCAACCAATACCATAATGCTATCAACAGTGTTTGTAGCTCTTGCATGCTAAGTCACTTCAATCACGTCCAACTCTTTGCAACCCTATGGACTGTAGCCCTTGTAGCTCTTAGCCAACAGTCATTCTGAACAGTGCCCACAGTTAAGTTACAGGAAGGAGAAGAGTAAGTTTCATTTCAGGGATCACTCCACATCAAGGAACATGAAACTGAGCAAACTCCAGGATACAGTGGAAGACAGAGGAACCTGTGTGCTATACAATCCACAGGGTCCCAAAGAGTAGGTCTACAGTGACTAAACAACAACAATCACTCCACAAGAACTCTAGTTAATAGTGAGAGTACATTCTTACAACCCAACACACTGTATCCAAGACCCTAACACAGCACAGAGCAGCATTTTATACATCAAAGTCAGGTTAAAACTCAATCTCTGGCCAATAAGGTAAAATCTGCAAACTTTTAAGACCAACAATACATATAATGATACAGAAAACAAGGATACTTTGATGAATGTTTACTCCACATCTGACACTATGCTAGAAGTGTCTCACATTTTACAAAACTAGGAAATAACTAAAAGAGAGAGTTGCATAATTAGTACATATGACATCAGGGTTTGAACCTATGTCAATGTCCTTACAAAGCCTCGCCTTTAGGCAAACAATATTATTTTTAAAAGTAGTTAAAATAACTTATGCAGAAGAGAGCTCAAAGTATTTCCTATGTTAACTTATACCAGGAATGTAAAAAGTTATGTTTTAAAATTACTATACATAGTTAGTCTGATACATCCTCATTTCAAAGATACACTATTTTTATGCATCACTGTTGTATAAGAATCCTGCTAGTCTTTGTAGTCCCTGGTTTCTGTGAGGGGGATTCTAAATTCTTGAAATTTCCTGAGTAATGGGAGTGTCTTAGTTATTCACAAGCGCCTTGGATCACCTCTCAGTTTATGCTAAGAGATGAGCTGACACAGGATGGGAGCTGGTCACAGAAAGCCCAACCTCCTGAAGAGAGGCTTGGGGCTTGACATGAGCCCAATCTTGGGGGAGGAGAGGGCTGGGGATTTAAATTTGAGTTCAAGCACAAGATCAATGATTAAATCAATCAATCCTACCCTATAACAAAAACTCTGTACTGAAGCTTCCTGGTGGATGAACACACTCATGGGCTGGGAGGGTAATATGGATGCTCCCTATGTGTATATTCATTTCGCTCAGACAATAGAGAATCAATCCCTGGTTTGGGAAGATCCCCTGGAGAAGGGAATGGCTACCCACTCCACCAGTATTCTTGCCTGGAGAATTCCATAGACAGAGGAACCTGGTGGGCCACAGTCCTTGGGGATACAAAGAATCAGACATGACTGAGCGACTAACACCTATACTTAAATAGTAATCTTAAATACTGCTTCCTTGAGTTCGGTGGAGTGGAAAACTCAGCAGTGGCCACAGGACTGGAAAAGGTCAGTTTTCATTCCAATCCCAAAGAAAGGCAATACCAAAGAATGCTCAAACTCCCGCACAATTGCACTCATCTCACATGCTAGTAAAGTAATGCTCAAAATTCTCCAAGCCAGGCTTCAGCAATATGTGAACCGTGAACTTCCTGATGTTCAAGCTGGTTTTAGAAAAGGCAGAGGAACCAGAGATCAAATTGCCAACATCCACTGGATCATCAAAAAAGAAAGAGAGTTCCAGAAACACATCTATTTCTGCTTTATTGACTATGCCAAAGCCTTTGACTGTGTGGATCACAATAAACTGTGGAAAATTCTGAAAGAGATGGGAATACCAGACCACCTGACCTGCCTCTTGAGAAACCTGTATGCAGGTCAGGAAGCAACAGTTAGAACTGGACATGGAACAACAGACTGGTTCCAAAGAGGAAAAGGAGTACATCAAGGCTGTATATTTATATGTATTTCATCCTGTTTATTTAACTTATATGCAGAGTACATCATAAGAAATGCTGGACTGGAAGAAACACAAGCTGGAATCAAGATTGCCAGGAGAAATATCAATAACCTCAGATATGCAGATGACACCACCCTTATGGCAGAAAGTGAAGAGGAACTCAAAAGCCTCTTGATGAAAGTGAAAGTGGAGAGTGAAAAAGTTGGCTTAAAGCTCAACATTCAGAAAACGAAGATCATGGCATCTGGTCCCACCACTTCATGGTAAATAAATGGGGAAACAGTGGAAATAGTGTCAGACTTTATTTTGGGGGCTCCAAAATCACTGCAGATGGTGACTGCAGCCATGAAATTAAGAGACGCTTACTCCTTGGAAGGAAAGTTATGACCAACCTAGATAGCATATTCAAAAGCAGAGACATTATTTTGCCAACAAAGGTTCGTCTAGTCAAGGCTATGGTTTTTCCTGTGGTCATGTATGGATGTGAGAGTTGGACTGTGAAGAAGGCTGAGCGCTGAAGAATTGATGCTTTTAAACTGTGGTGTTGGAGAAGACTCTTGAGAGTCCCCTTGGACTGCAAGGAGATCCAACCAGTCCATTCTGAAGGAGATCAGCCCTGGGATTTCTTTGGAAGGAATGATGCTAAAGCTGAAACTCCAGTACTTTGGCCACCTCATGTGAAGAGTTGACTCATTGGAAAAGACTCTGATGCTGGGAGGGATTGGGGGCAGGAGGAGAAGGGGACGACAGAGGATGAGATGGCTGGATGGCATCACTGACTCGATGGACGTGGGTCTGAGTGAACTCCGGGAGTTGGTGATGGACAGGGAGGCCTGGCGTGCTGTGATTCATGGGGTCATAAAGAGTCGGACACGACTGAGCGACTGATCTGATCTGATCTGAGTTCGGTGAGACATTCTAGTGAATTCCTGAACCTGAAGGGGTCAATAACATGATAGTTGCAGGTGTAATGTCCTTTAACTTGTGAAGGACGTCTGTGGTTAGTGTCAGAACTGTATCACAGTAAACCAGACGGCATTGCAATAACCATTAAGAAAAAACACTGCCAATTAGACTATGACCTACCAACAAATGTAAAATACACACTGATTTCAGAAGTGAAAAACTAAAATGTAAAAACAAAAGTTTTAATAAAAGACAAATTACTTAATGTATAACACATTCTTTTTTTTTTAACACATTCTTTTATAGTTTAAAAGAGTACAGAAATATGAAACAAAACAAAAATAATCTTTTTCCTTCCTCAGAGTTAATCAGCTCAGTACGTATTCTGAAACAGGACTTTCCACTCCCCTTTTTAATGTTAAAATATGGTAAACGAAACTTCAGACACTTGTAAGAGGTCACCTGGCTAGTCAGTGATAGTAAACGAATTACAACTCAGGATTCCAAATTGCAAGAGCATAACTTTCTGCTAGACATATCTTATCAATTATTAACTTATCTTAAAAAATAGTGTATCAGCCACCGAAATCTTAGTCATTTTGATGACTAAAAATAAAAGTAAATATATGACCATGAGCCAAAGGGCATTTCATTTTGTTAAGGTAATGTTGTTACAACTTCTCAAAGAGAAGGCAATGATTACACTAAGCTTCACTAGTGAGTCATTTATCACTTAAACAGTCCAATAAAACAGACAGACCAAATATTATGTAAAGAACACTGGACTGGGAGACAGGACACCTGTGTTCCAGCTATAGCTCTAGGACCAAGCAGCTGCAGGAATGTGCTGTGGACCTGACCTCTCCAGACCTCAGTTTCACATCTATAAAACGAAGGAAAATGGTTTCTGTGTCTCCCACAGGGAAGTTGCTAGCCTTTTAGGCAGGACAATTTTTGCTGTACAAGACTTTCCCACACATTGAGGATATTATCTGGCCCTTGTTCCCTAAATGCTGGTAATTCTCTCCTGTAGTTGTGACGACAAAAGCGAGGCCCCCACACATATTCCCAGATGGAAAGGGCAGGAGGTGGCAGGGCTGTTAGGTTGGGTTCATTTTCCTAGAAGGTCTCTCTCTCAGGTTCCTTCGAGTGCTAAAATTCTATAAATTCATAACCCCTCAGTTAAATTCAAGTGACAAGTCCATAACTAAAAAAGAGTAAGCTAAGAAGAAAATCATGGATGATTTAGGAAAAATAATGGGGTAATTTTAGTGCCAATAATCCCATTTCTAGGACCCAGCCCACGGAAATCAACAATTTAAGATTCATGGGGAGAAAAAAAAAAAAAATTCACGGGCAAAGTTTAGTTATCACACTACTTCTGAGTGTTGAATGACTTGAAGCAACCCAAAGAGGTTAACACTAACTAGGACCAGGCATCATTTTAAGTACTTCCTTGCGACTCAAAATGTAGCACATCACGTAGGAGCTTAACAGAATACAGACAGACCCCAGAGCCACTGAATCAGAATCTGTATTTGAACAAGCTCCCCAGGTGGACATTAGAGTTTAAGAAGCCTTACAAGTATAAACTCATTTAATCTTCAGAACATGTATAACTTATTTAACCCTTGGATAACTCTGTAACATAAATATTATCATCCTCCATTGTATAGATTAGTAAATTGAAGACAAAGCATTAGGTCACTTGCATAGTTAACAGTCTGAGCCAGGATTTGAACCCACAAGCTCTCAATCCAGAACCCAAGCTCTAAGCCATTACGGCATATTAGTTCTCAAGTTTTAAATAAGTTACAACATATGCATGAAATAGAGTATTCTGTAGCTATTAAAACTGGTATCTAAGAGATTTTTAATGACACAGGAAATTAGTTGAGGTAAGCAGTAAATAATACTGAATAAATGGTATGAGTCCAACTACGTAATTTTTAAAAATTAGACATACCTACTAATTTTGAAAAAGATCTGGAAAAAAATGTCAGGGTGTTGGGGGAGGGGAAGGCAATATATGGAAGCTAGTGTCAGAATCTAGAGTTCAAACTCCAGGTCTCACCAGCTGAGTGATTCTAGATGAAATGATTAACCCTTTTAAGACTCATTTCCCTCATCTATAAAATGGGGAGAATATTTACCGCACAAAATTGCCATGAGGATTAAATGAGATAATCTACTAAAAGTATTGGAAAGTATTATTTCTTTGTACATTTTTTTCATTTTTTCCAAAATCTCTACAGTGATCGTAAACTACACGCCAATAAACAGCAAAGAAGTTATTAAAGAAGAGATATTGCCTGACCTTGAACATACTACTGAACCTCTCAAAAAGCCTCAATTTTCCTCAATGAAAAGGAATAATCCTACCTCTCTTACAGTTACTGTGACGAGTTAAGGAGAAAAAAATGCATAAAGCACTAAGCCTGCTGCTAAGTTGCTTCAGTCGTGTCCAACTCTGTGCGACCCCATAGACGGCAGCCCACCAGGCTCCCCCGTCCCTGAGATTCTCCAGGCAAGAGCACTGGAGTGGGTTGCCATTTCCTTCTCCAGTGCATGAAAGTGAAAAGTGAAAGTGAAGTCGCTCAGTCGTGTCCGACTCTTAGCGACCCCATGGACTGCAGCCCACCAGGCTCCTCCGTCCATGGGATTTTCCAGGCAAGAGTACTGGAGTGGGGTGCCATTGCCTTCTCCTAGTAAGCCTGCTAACTAGCAAAAGAAAGCACTTAACGTTAGCTAAAATCTATCATCATCATTATTGTTTCTTTGGCTAACTAAGACTTTTTTATCTCTTACTCCAGCAAAGTAAATATATTCATATCTCAAATACTATATGATACCACTTATACATGGAATCTAAAAAAACACAACAAAACTAGTGAACATGTAACAAAAAAGAAGTAAACTCACAGACACAGAGAACAAACTAGTGGTTACCTGTGAGGGGCTCGGGGGAGGTTTGGCAGGGCAATATAGGGGTGGGCGAGGAGGAGGTACAAACTATTGGGTATAAGACATACTATAAGGATGTATTGTATAACACAGGGAATACAGCCAATATTTTGTAATAACTGTAAATGGAGTGCAACCTTTAAAAATTGTATAAAACATTAAAATTTTTTTTTAATTTTAGAAAAAGGAAAAAATATATTCATATCTTCAAACTACAGTTCAATAGTGTTTTCATTATTTTCTAATCAACTCATTGTTTTGTTTCCAAAGAGCTATTTCATTACAAAATTATCAAAGCTACGCTCTCCATTTTAAGAACAGTTTAGGTTCACAAAAGTAAATTGTATTGCATTTGGACTCTTAACAACTAACAATACAATTAGTAGTAGCAAGCCAATTCTAGTGGGCTTTTGTCCACTTTTCTAATATCTCTGTATACATACACATTGGTATACAGATGAGTAAGTCTAAGGTTTAAATACTTGAACTCCAACAGTCACTACCAGCTATAATGTAGGTCAAGGCTTTCCACCTGATAAAATTAGATCGGAATCAGTGTTAAGATTTAGAAAAGCCTAAGGATCACCCAGTCTGATCCTTTCGTTTTACAAATGGATTTAGGAAATGTAGTTAACTGGTGAACAAGGAAAACATTCAAGTGCTAATCTACTTTTTCAGAAATTAGTCCAATTTCTAAAAGGAACACATAATAAACCTCAGTTTAGACTTTTAAAATGATATCAATTTTTAGCTCAGCTAAATGTGTTACTATAATTACCACATTTTTAGGTAGAAGTGGGAGCCTCCTTTCTCACTTTCAACAGTATTGAAACCACAGTTTTGAAATTCTGTTTGGAGACATTTACTTATTACTGAGAAAGGGGAGGCGAGAAAGGCACTTAAGGAGCTCTTATCTGAGATCTAACTCCAAGAGCTAATAGAGTTTTTTTTTTTTAAAGCTGAATCAAAGAGTTCACACGCACAGTATAAGACTACTTTGAGACTACTTTGTGTCTTCGCATTTATATAAGATTTTAAAGAAAACACAAATGGCTTTTAAGCTTATGAAAATATGCTCAACCTAACTCTATCACATAAATGAAAATTAAAATAACAAAATTCCTATCAGATTTCCAAACATCTAAGTTTTCAGGCTTGAAAAAAGATTTGTCCTTGGAATGCTGAATTTACAATTCTCTAAAAACTGTTGACAATCATTTCTGTTCACAATCAAGTATGTACTCACGCGTGAGGATGTCAAAACACATAAAATTTAAAACTAACGTGTTCTGGAGAAAGTAAGGGGGAAATAGGTATACTGTTACATTATTCATCAAAGTATAACTTCTAGGAAGAGGAATTTGACAATATCTATCAAAATAAAAAATGCACATATCCTTTGAGACAGCAATTCCATTCCTAAGATGACTTCCACATGGGAGAAATATCACAGGTACAAGGATATTCACTGCAGCAGTGCCTGTAGTAAAAACAACTGCTAACAACCTACAGGCCCACTAATAGGAAACTGGCTAAATTTATGGTAGACTTGTAGAATGGAATACTATGTAGCCATTAAATAAATGAAAGTTATAAAATATTAACATGGAAAGGTATCTAAGATAGTGAGTTGACAAGGTGCTGCATATAGCACCATCAGTTTTAAAAATTTATATACAAATAGTGACACATACTCATGCATGAGCATAGGTACTTGTCACTCTCTATTTCCTTTTACACTTTATTTCATTCTATTTACCTGTATCACTTAAAAAAATAAAACTTCAGGGACTTCCCTGGTGGTTCAGTGTAAGAATCTGTCTTGCAACATAGGCAACACAGGTTCTATCCCTGATCTGGGAAGTAAGCCCATGCACCACAACTACTGAGCCCATGTGCCTTAGAGCCCACGATCCACGACAAGAAAAGCCACTGCAATGAGAAGCCCATGCGCCGCAACTAGAGTGGCCCTGGCTCGCCGCAACTAGAGCAAGCCTGTGCACAGCAATGAGGATCCAGCACAGTCAAAAGTAATAAAAATAAATAAACAATTTTTTAAAAAGAAAATAAAACTTAAAAAATTATTTATTGTTAATTTAGATATTCAACCTATGATGTAACCCAAATGAAGTAACTATCAAATTTTCCTCCTCTAATACTTTTTAAATTCAAGGATTCTAATGTCAGCATCCTAAGGACAAGTCTATTTTCAAGCCTTGTGACTATAACCATCATCAGCTCCAGCACGAATAAAATCCTAAAGCCCACTTCCAAGCAGAAACACATATGACTTATACTGCAGTAGAATTAATGGTAAAACTCTGACCTCACCTGACCAGGTCTCCATGAAGCTGCAAATAAAGACTTTCCCTTCCCTCTCCAGCACAAATTTCTGATGCTGGTGTCTCTACTGTGCAAAGGACAAGATGTAAGTCAGAGGAGGAGGAGGAAGCAGAGGAAGTGGTGGTTGTAGTGGCAGTGGTCGTGTCCGCTCCATACAGGTAAACACAGCCTCTCTTCACATCTTCTCTCAGCCAGTCTCTCTCCCGAGAACCAAACCTACTTCTCCTATTCAAACAATTTCTGCTCCCATTGCGCTTCATATTTCTCTAAAAACAAGTTAAGAAAAAGAAATCGTTAGCCCAACTGTCCGACTGAGTTAGACATATTTAGTCCTTATCCCACCTTTCCACTCCTTATTCACCAATACTCGGCTGGGTACTACTTCCTCTCGTGGAGCCTTCTGCACCTGTCACGCCCATCCCTACAACTAGAAAATTTCATTCTCTTTACTGGCAGCTGTTCATGTCTCTGCCCATCATTTTCTGACCCTTTTTTTCTTTATGTTTTCAGAAAAATTTCAAGAACAACAGTAGTATGCACACTACCTAACTTTCACAAACTTTTATATTTTGCCAGATTTAGTTCAGATCATTATTCTAAAGAACATGTATACAACCTTACATATATAGCTAAAGCCACCCACTACCTAAAACCCCATTTCCCTTCTCCCTCCCCAGAAACAAACACTCCACTATACTTAGTGTTTATCATCCCATGCATTTTTTTACATTTGTCCTATATGTATACATCTATAAACTCTAATATTGTTTTACATAATTTAAAACTGTATCTAAAACCTGACATATGTATGTTTCACCCTGTCATTTTTTTTCCCCTTGATTCAATACTGGTTTAGAAATATATCTGTGATATTACACCCAGCTCATTCTTTTGAATACCACTGCATGAACACATCAAAATTTATCCCTTCTCCTGCTAAAGGCATTTAGATTGTTTCTAATTTTTCATTGTTGGAAACAGTGAAAAACAATGCTGCAATAAACATTTTTGTATATCTCCATCTGAAGACTTGAGATGGAGATATACATCTGAGGCAGAGGGTCCTCATCCTCTGCCTTATATCCCAAATAAGCAAGTACAGAATCAACACAATGTTGCACAAATATTCTTTCCATTCTCATGTTTCAAAAAAAAAAAAAATTCCTGTTGCATTTGAAAACTTAGATATGCATATACATTGTAAAATCACATCATCTCAAAGCAAAAACAACTACTGCAGCAACCTAAGAAGTCCCTAAAGATCAATATTTACCTGCTCTATTTTTATAATGGGCCATTTCTATTCCCTTTAATAAAAAAAACAATTTCCACAAATAGCTACCCTGATGCACCTCTCCTGGTCCACTCCCCACTGCATTTCACTCTGTTTCAGTCATATCCAACTCCCCTCAAACACCAATTATTTCACAATTCCATGACTTATCTGAAAAGTCCTCCTCCGTCTTGTCCATCTGAGTAGTTATTCCTCAAAATTACTCAAATTTCACCCTCTCTATGGAGTTTTCCATTTCTCCCATTAAAAGCAAAATGGCTGTCTGGGGAGGCCTTACAAATAGCTGTGAAAAGAAGAGAAGCGAAAAGCAAAGGAGAAAAGGAAAGATATAAGCATCTGAATGCAGAGTTCCAAAGAATAGCAAGAAGAGATAAGAAAGCCATCTTCAGCAATCAATGCAAAGAAATAGAGGAAAACAACAGAATGGGAAAGACTAGAGATCTCTTCAAGAAAATCAGAGATACCAAGGGAACATTTCATGCAAAGATGGGCTCAACAAAGGATAGAAATGGTATGGACCTAACAGAAGCAGAAGATATTAAGAAGAGGTGGCAAGAATACACAGAAGAACTGTACAAAAAAGATCTTCACGACCCAGATAATCATGATGGTGTGATCACTGATATAGAGCCAGACATCCTGGAATGTGAAGTCAAGTGGGCCTTAGAAAGCATCACTACGAACAAAGCTAGTGGAGGTGACAGAATTCCAGGTGAGCTATTCCTAATCCTGAAAGATGATGCTGTGAAAGTGCTGCACTCAATATGCCAGCAAATTTGGAAAACTCAGCAGTGGCCACAGGACTGGAAAAGGTCAGTTTTCATTCCAATCCCAAAGAAAGGCAATGCCAAAGAATGCACAAACTACCACACAATTGCACTCATCTCACATGCTAGTAAAGTAATGCTCAAAATTCTCCAAGCCAGGCTTCAGCAATATGTGAACCGTGAACTTCCTGATGTTCAAGCTGGTTTTAGAAAAGGCAGAGGAACCAGAGATCAAATTGCCAACATCCACTGGATCATCAAAAAAGAAAGAGAGTTCCAGAAACACATCTATTTCTGCTTCATTGACTATGCCAAAGCCTTTGACTGTGTGGATCACAATAAACTGTGGAAAATTCTGAAAGAGATGGGAATACCAGACCACCTGACCTGCCTCTTGAGAAACCTGTATGCAGGTCAGGAAGCAACAGTTAGAACTGGACATGGAACAACAGACTGGTTCCAAAGAGGAAAAGGAGTACATCAAGGCTATCTATTGTCACTGTTTATTTAACTTATATGCAGAGTACATCATGAGAAACACTGGACTGGAAGAAACACAAGCTGGAATCAAGATCGCCAGGAGAAATATCAATAACCTCAGATATGCAGATGACACCACCCTTATGGCAGAAAGTGAAGAGGAACTCAAAAGCCTCTTGATGAAAGTGAAAGTGGAAAAAAAAAATGAAAGGGGGGTTTAAATGGTCATTTGACCTTCCCCCCCCCCCCAAAAAAAAAAAGAAAAGAAAGTGAAAGTGGAGAGTGAAAAAGTTGGCTTAAAGCTCAACATTCAGAAAACGAAGATCATGGCATCTGGTCCCACCACTTCATGGTAAATAAATGGGGAAACAGTGGAAACAGTGTCAGACTTTATTTTGGGGGCTCCAAAATCACTGCAGATGGTGACTGCAGCCATGAAATTAAGAGACGCTTACTCCTTGGAAGGAAAGTTATGACCAACCTAGATAGCATATTCAAAAGCAGAGACATTATTTTGCCAACAAAGGTTCGTCTAGTAAAGGCTATGGTTTTTCCTGTGGTCATGTATGGATGTGAGAGTTGGACTGTGAAGAAGGCTGAGCGCCGAAGAATTGATGCTTTGAAACTGTGGTGTTGGAGAAGACTCTTGAGAGTCCCTTGGACTGCAAGGAGATCCAACCAGTCCATTCTGAAGGAGATCAGCCCTGGGATTTCTTTGGAAGGAATGATGCTAAAGCTGAAACTCCAGTACTTTGGCCACCTCATGTGAAGAGTTGACTCATTGGAAAAGACTCTGATGCTGGGAGGGATTGGGGGCAGGAGGAGAAGGGGACGACAGAGGATGAGATGGCTGGATGGCATCACTGACTCGATGGACGTGGGTCTGAGTGAGCTCCGGGAGTTGGTGATGGACAGGGAGGCCTGGCGTGCTGCGATTCATGGGGTCACAAAGAGTCGGACACGACTGAGCGACTGATCTGATCTAGAAAGAATTAATTACTCTCTCCTCAGTAGAACTTTTTCACCTTAAACATACTTCCACTACCATGTAAATCACCATTGTTTTTAATTATGTATTTGGTATTTTCTCCTCTGTTATACACTGAGAACCCATTATAGTGCCTGAGAGCCTAGGTGGCACAGAGATGCATGCACAACTCAGCTGATATCACAGAAATTTATCCCCGGTCCCTAATGAAACCTGACTAGCTCTGGCAAGAAGCTGAATAAACTTGGGGGAAAAAAAAATCTCCTTTTTTAATAGGAAACCTTATAATCTTTCCTTTGTATCAGCCATAAAGCAAATACTTTTGCTAATATTCCTCATTGGAAAACAGAAATATCTATAATAAAGCTGATATTATTCTTGTACTTACTGAGATTAAATATTTGAAGATAAGTGTAGCACCTAACGGAGAAGGCAATGGCACCCCACTCCAGTACTCTTGCCTGGAAAATCCCATGGATGGAGGAGCCTGGTGGGCTATAGTCCATGGGGTCACTAAGAGTCGGACATAACTGAGCGACTTCACTTTCACTTTTCACTTTCCTGCATTGGAGAAGGAAATGGCAACCCACTCCAGTGTTCTTGCCTGGAGAATCCCAGGGATGGGGGAGCCTGGTGGGCTGCCGTCTATGGGGTCGCACAGAGTCGGACACGACTGAAGCGACTTAGCAGCAGCAGCAGCACCACCACCACCTAAAATTCAATCTCTGAAGATGATAAAGACAGGGGCAGAAAAAGAACATATTCCCCATGTGGAGAGAAAGAAAAATAAGAAATGAGAGTGGCTTCATTGTTTAAATTTAGGATAATAGGTAAATTGATCATTTTATAGATATTAGGGATTGCAGTATGGCTAAATCAAAACCATGAGGATTATTACTGATACTAACTTCAGATAAATAGAGTAAAGCCCTGCTACAAGTGGGAACTAGGTCTCTTTATTCTCATCAAGAGCATTTTCTCACTGAACATATCAGAATTAACAAAGGGCTTACAACACATATAAACACAGGGACCATCATATCTGCACGACTAAATAATCTTAACCAGTACATAATTAACCAACTGATTTTAAGTATTTCTTATTTTTACTCTTTGGGAAAGATCAACTGATCCTCTGAAAACAGTGTTCCATATGGTACAGCTACATTTATGCAAAGAAACCATGCATTTTCAGTGGAGAGAAAGTTTGCTCACTGCTGTCAAGAGGGCCATGGACACTACTCCAAAAATCCATCAAAAAGAATCCTTAAAAAAACTTAAGGTCAAACAATATCCCATTAACCTTCTCAATCTTAGAAAAGTCAAGGCAGACCCCAGGAGGTATTACATTACACCCATGATTCTTCTTCAGTAAGAATGTTTAACAGTAATTTTTTAATGTGAATATCTATTTCCCTTAAAAGACTATACATAAATTCTTTAAGAAAGTTACGCTCTTGAAACACGTGTTGTTGGTCAAAGAATGTATCTCCTTTTATATGACACATTCTACCCTATGAAAATAGACTGCTGAATTAGAACTTCAGTGGATATCATTCTTTTAAACCTGTTCAATGGGCATTCAAAGGCCTAGATACCAAGGCATAGCCTTCTGGGAAAAATCTAGATGAACTGCTTAGCTATAATTACTGTTTAGTCGCTAAGTCATGTCCGATTCTTTTGCAACCCCATGGACTGTAGCCCACCAGGCTCCTCCGTCCAGGGGATTTCCCAGGCAAGAATGCTGGTATAGATTGCCATCTCCTCCTCCAGGGAATACTCCCAACCCAGGGATTGAACCCGAGTCTCTTGCACTCCAGGCGGATTCTTTACCACTGAGCCATCAGGGAAGCCCTTAGCTAACATCAGTCACTGCTGAATTACCGACCGTAAAGCGTCTTCCTACAATGCGGGAGATCCGGGTTTGATCCCTGGGTCGGAAGATCCCCTGGAGAAGGAAATGGCAACTCACTCCAGTACTCTTGCCTGGAAAATCCCATGGTCCGAGGAGCCTGGTAGGCTACAGTCCATGGGGTCGCAAAGAGTCAGACACGATTGAGCGACTTCACTTCACTTCCTTCTCCACTACCTAAACCATCAAGGAAGTGTTGGGAAGGTCAGTTCTCTCCTCTAAGATGCCTGCAGCTTTTTGAATCACTATTCCACTGGAATTGCTAGACTGAAAATACTTTATTTCCTCACTCTTCTTAATTAAGAACTACTGACAAGCTTCTCTAAAAGGGAACACAACCATAATCATCCTCCCATCAAACAAGTGTATTAAGAGCGATTTAAGATTTAAAGATATTTCTAGATAGTAGAAATCTTCAGAGTAAGCAATGAACTAAGTACTTACTTCAGTTTTACACTTTCCACCCTCTAAAAAATGAAGACAACATTGAGGGTTGGCTCTGATTAGTTCAAAGGTGATAAACTATTAAACGCTCACACACAATTGACTCTAAGATATGCATGGTAGAACAGGGTCTACTGAAGTAACTCTCCATACTCAGTGAGTTCTAGATTGTGAAATATCCTAAAGTAGGATATGTGTTCCCGCATTCAAAAATTCAGAATGATACGGGTTCATCTCAGAATACACACGCTAAGGAATATCTTGAAATGGATACAAGAGATAAAGAGAGGAAGAATATTTCAGTTCATTAAAATCTTTGTTAGTGATTTATTTTAAAAACCACATGTGCACTTCATTTTGACAAAAACTTGAAACTACTATTGAAAAAACCAGTCTCATAGCAGTCACTGACTTGATGAACTATAACTTCATTTATTATACAGACTCAGTAAAAAAACTAAAGTAAAAGAGTGGGACACGACTGAGCGACTGAACTGAGTTAAAACAAAAAAAAAGCCAAACTATAGCAAATGTCTGGAAATTTTTGCTTCAAGTGTACTCCTGATAATCTTTAAGAATATTAAAAATATCATACTTATATTCCAACTACAGTTATGAAGGACTATATTCTAAATAGCAATTTGCTAAATAAGATTCTGAATCCAAATTCTGAATCAAATTTTCCAACACTCCATACAGTGGTGTGTGCGTGCTTAGTCACTTCAGTTGTGTCCTACCCTTTGTGACCCCATGGATCATAGTGCGCCAGGCTCCTCTGTCCATGGGATTTTCCTGGCAAGAATACCAGAATGGATTGCTACGCCCTCCTCCAGGGCATCTTCCTGGCCCAGGGACTGACCTGACATCTCCTGCATCCTGTATCGTAGGCAGAATCTTTACCGATGAGCCACCCGGGAAGCCCTAGATCTCACCTGACTAAGTTACACCAGCTTAGCTATAATTGATGTTCATGATTTGATATTAAGTATTAGAGAAGGGGGCAGCAGAGGAGGAGATCATTAGATGGCATCACTGACTCAAAGGACATGAATTTGAGCAAACTCCAGAAGACAGTGAAGGACAGAGGAGCCTACCGCGCTATAGTCCATGGGGTCGCAAAGAGCTGGACAGGACTTAGTGACTGAACAGCAATAGAAGAGTTACAAAAAAGAATGATGTCTTTGTCAAAGGGTTTTTGGAGAAGAGCATTAGGAGACGACAGATTCTGAAAGTCTTCTACTTACATATTCCTATCCTATTTCACCTGGCACAAAATTCAACCACTCAGCTACTGAAGTCAACTTTTGTTTGTTGAAAAAACACACAGCACCTATTCTTCAGTCAATCTCATTTATTTGCAAGGATGCAAAGGTCTTAAGACACTGTTAGCCTCCCATACCACCAGATCAGCACTAGACTAAGTATCAATTTCTGGAATCTTTCTAATGGCCTCCAGATTGGAACCCCAGTAGTAGGCTGGACCTTTTCCTGGAACTGTAGGACGGTGGGAATCTTCAATAAAGATCCTTATTTCTCAATTCCTTCCCTCCCACATCTCATTCCCCATGGAAAAATAGTTGCTGTAAAAATAGCAAAGGCTATTTACCTTCAAGGCCAGAGGGCATTACCTATCTCTCAGACTTGCCCTTTCCTGATAAGCCAGGCCAGCAGAATTTTTTAAAGTTCATTCACAATTTACATTTTCGTGACCTTACAGTAAATATCCAAAAGCCTTTGAGTAATTAAATTTAAAACATGATTAAATAGTTTACAATAAATATGTAAAAGGTGTAAGCAGAAGTTAACTATGAAAAGTTATTTCAAGTTCCTGTATTAAGATTGCGTAGTAGCAGAAAACTTTTTTTATTTTACAGAGTTCTAATTTATGTGGTTTCGTGGATTCACCAGATGTTTCAAATCTACTATTTTTTTCAGTGTTGCCATCTTTGTAATGTCCTACGAATAACCTTAGTAGCGAGTACCTGGTGCGCACTCTCAATCCAACGATCATTACTTAATAAATTTTTCAACATGATGTATTTTCCTTGTCTTGCAAAGTATTTTCGAAACACGCCAAATCTAAATTTTCTTTGCTCTCTTCCTTTTCTTTGGCAAGTTTTAAATCCTGCTGATTCCTCTTCTAGAACTTTAGAAGGAATTCCATTCCTTCTTCAGGACACCTAGTTTACATATTTGACCTATGGAAAAATTTCTCTCCAACTAGATATTTCGAAGGCTAAAACTCCCTCCAGTGAATCTTCCACAATCTCTCCTTCTAAACACCTTCACTGTCCCCACCCCACCCTACATTCCTTGTGCTTTTTAACTTCTCGTCATCACCTTGAAGACTCCATTCCCCCCACACCTTGCCGGCATCTGCCATCATTTCCTCCTACTCCCCCTAATTCCAATTCCTGCCAAAAAGCCCCGTTAGCTGCCTGTTGCATAACTGCTCCCCCATCACCGTGTCCCTGGATTGTCAGCCCCGCTCCCGCCAGCAGGAATGCCCCCTTTTTGTCCAACCCCTCCTCCCTCCTGCAACACGCCCAGCGCTGCCCCGAGATTAAGCTCCTCCGGAGATTCTCTCCGCAGGCGGGGCAGGTCGTGCTCCCAGGCCGGCGCTCGGGTGCGGGGAGCGGGTCTTAACTTCGGTGGGAAGCTCCGAGGCCAGAGGCTGCCGCGCCAGTCGGCGCAGCCCCGAACACCTCAGCGCCGGGCCAATCACCGCCGCCATCCTCCCGCTGCGGTGATGTCTTCAGGTGTCCGGGGAGAAAGCCCTGCGTACTTCCAGCTCCGCTCTCGGGCCAGGAGACGCCGGCCCCGGGGCCGCGAGCGCGGCCGGGGGGAGCAGAGGCGGGCCCCCAGGTCCTGAAGGAGCCGAGTGGGCGGCGGCGGCCGGGTGGACGCCAGACCCAAGGCGTGGGCCTGTGAGGCGGGTGGCGCGCGGCCAGGGATGGGCAGCGGTGGGGACGGAGGCGGCCGCGGCCTCGGCGGGGGCCCGGCCCAGAGGCCTCGGCGGGTGCAGCGGCCCCTCCAGCCGGGCTTAGGGGCGACCGAGCCGCGAGGCTGACTGACCGACGCGAGGCGGGGGTCGCCTGCTACCTCAGCCACCGGGCGGGGCAGGGGCGGCCTCTCCCTGCTCTCTCTCCCTCTCCAGCCCGCCCGAGCACCTCACCTTCAGGACCCGAATCCCGCCAGGCCGACGGCTCGCGGGCGCTTCAGGCGGCTCCGGGGGCTCGAGCGGGCCCGCGGGTCCCGGCTCCACCTCCCCCATCGGCGGCTAGCGGCGGCTGCACAGGGACGCCGGGCCGGCGCGACGCCGCGCGGAGCCTCGGCGGCGCGCGCGAACACCCAGCAGCCCCGCCCCCCTCAGCCCTCTGGCCCCGCCCCGAGTCTCGCCCCTCCCTGGCCTGCGTAGCTGCGGGCCGGGTGCGTCCCGGGCGCTAAGGGACGCAAGCCGCCGGGAGTCGGCCGGGGACTTCACGGGCGGAGCCCGGTGCCGCCGCAGGGCTGGGCCTTTACTGTCAGCTGCCTTCAGTTTGGAGGACTGAGGCGCAGGGAGAGTTATTTTCTGCTCTCCGCGACTCCTAAGGGGCTGGACAAGGGGCAAGGGAGGTTTGCACCTGTCAACAGAGACGCTGCCTTCTGCAGAAGATGGCTTTTGTAACTTACCTCTCCCAGACGTTTCCTCTCTACTCCAAAACTGGCCCGTCACCCTCACGGGTTAAACGCCATTGGACGAATTGAGAATATCCACCTTAGCAAGGCCCTTTCTCTTTGTTGTAGATGGTCACAGCCTTCTTCAGAAAATTCGACCCCACCTCCTGTACAAAATGTCATCTCACCTCCCAGCCACATTTGAATTCCCTTTCTCTTCATGTAGTAGAATTTTCTGAATATTGTTCTCTGCTTCAAGCAGTAATGTGGTCTGATCTCTATTTTGTTATTTGCAATTCTAATTCAGAAATTTTTAATTTTCTTTTAGTTCCTGCAGTGATAGTTTTGTGGCCGGCCAGTGAGCCAAATCAGAGAGCCTGATTCCAAATTTCAGCTCTACCCCTTATTATCTCTATACCCTTGTGCAAGTTATTTGATCTAAGCCTTTGGTTCTTAGCTATGAAACAGAAAATTGTCTGTCTAGTAGTTAAGTCTGAAGATTTTGCAAATGCATAAAAAGTACTTGACACATACTAATGATTCATAGCAGTCACTATTATTCTGAATTTTCAAATTGAAGATACACTCAATTCCTCAGAGTTTTATTCTTAATTCTGCTCTATATTTTCCTAGGAAACCCTCTAGACCTCTGAATTTTTAGGTCTTCCCCTCCTACACAGGTCTGAATCGTCAAGCAACTGCTAAGGAATGAAGCAGAAAAAAAAGTTTCTTATACTTTGAATAATTGGTATAAATGGTTTCACCAATTATCCACTCCTTCAGCTTACCTAGTCCAAACCAACTGTATGTTAAGAATATTTTAATTACAGGTTTAGTACAAGAGAGTTTGAGGTCTAACACTGCAAACTGTTCCCCTCTCTTCTAAGAGATTGCTCCATTTATAGACATTTTAAATTCTAGGACAAAATTTGACTCAAAGATTCTGACTCTGTACAAATTATTTCTTCTGTGGAAGTTTGGTCACTACTTTCTCCCTTCACTTGAGTTACTTTATATATACACCAAAACTCCAATCTCCAGTTATCTTCATTTGTTTCATTTTAGTGAATTTAAAATAATGTCTCTGTCAGTCTGGCATAAGATGAAAAAAAGTTCTTATGTTGTCTGCCTCTGAGTTTTCCTTCTATCCTGAAATTACCTTCAAGAAAGCTACTCAAGAGTTGTTGGGATTCCCATTTCAGTGCTTATTGAGTAACTTGCTCCAGCAAGGACACCCATATATAAGGGATAGGCATCAATATGGGGACAGAAGTGGACTTGACCAAGGGCAAAGAGGCAGAAAAAAGAATGAATGCAGCTCAGGGTGTTTCTAAAACCCCATTTCCTGAGGTATTACACATTACCTTTTCCATGTTTCATGAGCAGAATGTCTTCCCAGGACCACCATTAGAAGTCGTGCTGGGAAACAGCAGCAGTTAGATGATGGGTTTGCTGTTGTTATGATTAATGGAATAGTGGGCTAAAGCATCAATTCAGAATACCAGCATATGCTGAGTTATGTATTTACTACTTCTTCAGCAGCAACAGTAGTACCTCTTTCAAAACTAGAACAACAAAAAGCTACGAGCCCAGGTGTTGCAGGGGTAACTTATGATACAGCTCTCTTTAAAAGTCTCCATTGTTAAGATCCAATCCAGTTGAGTGGTGACGACCAGTTGATTCTGAGTTTTCCTTTCAAATCATGTATTGCCATTAACATTTTATACTGTTTCAAGGGTCACATACCCATTTTCTCCCCCCAGTTCAAGGCAGTGTGTATTATGTATGCCAAGGGTTATGTAACTAGTTTCTGGAAATGGTAAACAGCTGAGACTAACCCTAAAAATAAATTCCTCTGGGATTTTTTGTGCAAAAATCCATCTGCCCTCACTGCAGGTTCATCATTATAAAAATCACTGTTTGAATCAAGCCAAGAGACAGAGAAGTCTTTAGACTACCTCCTTTCTGTATTCTTTCTATAAGCAGTTATGCATACCTCTCTCCACCTGAAAGGGGTTGGGGCAGGACACACAGTTTATTCTAGGAGCTCTTCCTAATCCTCACTACAAAATGTAAAGAGAAGTCTGGGAAAGGAGAGTTCATGTCTACCAGATTTTGGTAAAGGAGTCTTAAGAGCTTTCTACATGTACTTCTTTATAGCCAGTTCCGACTCCTTCAATGATCACAAGTCATCTTTAGGCCTCAATCCTTTGTTATTTCTACCATAGGCTGAGCAGATGTAGATATTCCTTCTTTTAGTTTTGAATAAACAAGGTGGACTTAACCTGGCCTTCAGGTTTATAGGACTGTTTTTTCCTTTAAACATTTCTGTATTTTTTGAATTTGGAGACAATTGAACTAGGGCAGGAAATAGCATGAAAAATACTTAAAAGTGATAAAAATTAATTTGGTCCTTCTGGATGGAAGTTCAAATCTGCTATTCTTCATTGTATTGTAAGGAAAATGTCTGGAGTCTATTACTGCCTAACATTTTCTAATGTAATTCTTATATTTTCATCTCATTACACAAAGATGAAAATGTCAAGTAAATTTAATATTAGAGACAAATATGAATTTTAACTAAGCCACATACAAGGACAGATTATAGAAATGTCACTTATCAAACAGCACCAAGGGGCACTTCTGCATAAACCAGATTAATTGCTAAGGCACACTTCCTTCTACTTTTCAATTAGGGGACTATCACACTCTCCCCCTATCTCAGTCAAGGTCAGGGATCATGTATAAGCTCCCAACTTTCAACCACTCTCACTTGTTTGTATAAAATAGATCAGGAAACAGAATTCATTTTTGCTGGTCAAGGCTTCCTCTTCCTAGTCACAGATAAAAAAGCCACAAACAGAAGCTTATAGCTAAAACTCCATGACTACCTTCAAATACATACTTCATCTAGACATGATTCAGTATTTTTACTTTGAGAATTCACCCATGTGGAGAAGATCAGCATGAAAACAGTCACTAGTTAAAATTTCCAACTGCACTTTTCACTGTTAACTACAAATTTTTTTTTTTTTTTTGGTTGGTGGGGGGCTTCTCTTGTGGCCCAGCTGGTAAAGAATCTGCCTGCAATGTGGGAGACCTGGTTCAATCCCTGGGTTGGGAAGATCTCTTGGAGAAGGGAAGGGCTACCTACTCCAGTATTCTGGCCTGGAGAATTTGGGGTCACGAGTCAGACACAACTGAGTGACAGAACTGAACAAATTTTTTTTTAATTTGTTTAAATTTCTCTCTTGGTAAGTTTTCTGTGGAAAAGGAACATTAACTGGATAGTGGGTTTAACTCAAAGCTCTGGAATAAGAACCCATCCAGGGCTTCTCCAACCCACTTGGAAGAAGTGAGGAAGCAAAATTTAAATCATTGAGTATTGACTTTTTATTATTAGTCACTGTTCATAATTTGTTTCAACCAAAAGACAATACACACAGCAGAATTCTAATGCATCCCATGTAAATGTTTACATCCATTTTATTCCTCACTCGCCTCGAAGACTTATCATTTAATTTTAAATTTTTTTTACATCTCAAAAATATGTCTGCAATAATTAGAACTTCATTAGCCATCCCACTTGGAAACAGCCTTTTAATATTTTTACAGTAAAGAAGATGTGATGGGGCTTAATGAAAATGTAACTTACAACATTATGAAAGAAAAGGGACTATACAGGGACACACTGGAGTTCACAGAGGAAAGAGTTCAGAAGCTCTTTCCCATGAGGCCCCCAAAGAGAAAACAAAAACAAAAATACACAAAGCGCAACAGCAGGTTCCAAAAACAAAACAACAAAAAAACCTCCAATGCTCCATCTGGAAGCCAGAATCAGCCTCGTGGAAGTTCGTGAAGCAACTTTGCAAGCTGCTTCAGCCTTTTCTTCTGTTTGACTGTTTCAGGTCCTGGAACCCTGTAGATGGGACCCACTCTCTGCTATTGCTTGAAAGAAGTTATTCACTTCCAGTTCTACAAGCAGCCCCACCCTCCTGAGCAAGAGATGGTCAAAGTGTTTTCAACTTCAGGACTTTCTGAGCTAGTCTCTTCGGTGATCCTCCCCATTCCCAAACCCAAGTGCACAGACATGTACCACCTCTCTACCAACCACAGAGTACATGAATATCCACTTTTTGCTTTCTAGCTCCCTCTCTGTTTAGGACAGTGGGGATAAGATACATTCGCTAGAAAAAAATTTATGCATTCAGACTTTCCTTCCCTTAGTTCTCATAGCCTGGTATTTTCTAATGCAGAAGATAATGAAGTTGAGCCTCAAAAAGTATCCCCTCATTTTCAACCTTTTATAAGAACATAAACACGGAAAGCATGTTATATGATAGATGGAAACACTCAAACCATTAGTGCTGACAGTTTTCTTATATCAATGGGACAAACAAGGGGTACGAACTACCCTTTAACCTAGCAAGAGGGGAGAATCCTCTCCCAAATGTTATGCTGAGGAATGTTTCTTTAAATGAGAAAGACCTTAAAATGAACAGATGATCACTATACACAGCATGAAACGTTCCATGGCTGTCCAAATCACCTCAAGGTAAAGCACCGGAGCACTGGGGGAAAAGTTTCTTGGGTAGAGCACCCTTCCTACAATTTTTTTAGATTACTTAGACGAATTATCCCTTAGGATTCCTGTGAGGGCAGGGAGGACATAGAGAATAAAAACTACTCTGGAAGAGGAAGAAAAAATGAGGTAAAAGTGCTTGTGAAATTATCCAAGTAAGTGCTTATAGGCTCAACGGCTTATCACCCTAGAGTTATTAGAGCAGCCATGGAAATCACTCTTTCCTCACAATGGCTCTGAAGTTGTAAATCTATCCAAATTTGCTCCCCCTTGGATGGTTATACTAGGGAAACAAAGAACTAAAATGTGCAAGTATTGATAGAAAGTAAGACATCTCTCCTTTAGCACTGAGGCCAAGTGAGAGAAGAATGAATTCTGATCCTAGAAACTAAGGCACGCTGAAGCTTTCCAAGATCCTATTATTTGAAACAGTCTTCACAACCATCAGTGTCCTAGGCAAGTCATCTGGCTGCTAGTTCTTCAATATGGTGCTTAGGTTCACTCTCTGGAATCATTACATATTCTACACAGCACCCTTTGTGTTAAGGCCAATTTTTACTCTGTCTGGACGAAGCCATGGATGATCACATAACTCTACCTCAAAACTACATTTACCCAAGGAGACTTTGTTCTGAGAGTAGCCCCTTTTCCAGCCCCATCAGATAGTGCTGTCTCATAGCATGATCTTCAGCAGACTTCTGAGATTCAGTTTGGTTCAACTAAAGAAACTTGAGCTGGTTAACTATAGACGTGAGAGAGAAAATAAACCCTCAACCACAAAAAGGAATGTTAGACAAATTCTATTCAAGAAATCCACCAATATTATGTTAATCCTATCACCTTTCACAGCGTTAAATACCCATCCAATGAAATCTGTCTACAAAGAAACCTTTAAAGGTTACTTTTCATCATACAGGCAGAGCAGTTGTCTGAAACATACTAGTCCACACTTACTTTACTGAAAACTATGCACAAGATAATGTTCTGTTCTTGACTCAGTCAACCATTTACCCGGCAGAGTAAGTTTTAGCAAATCTTGCTCTTATATACTAAAATAAGACCAGAAAGTTCCCCCATTGGAGCCTTTAGTTCAACTCCTACTTGTCAGATGTTAGGAATAGTCTAGCATCTGATACAGAGCTAGATTTGACAAGACACTGAAGCTTTTCAGTAAAGGCTTGGTGAAATGGAAAGGAAACAATGGCTATCTGTACCCAGTTCTAAGATCAAAGCCAAAGTAGTCCTTATACTGTACTCAATACAGTAACATTTGAAAATGTTTTAAGAGCAAGGTGGGCCTGGCCTTTCCTCTTCTTTAGCACATCAGACGTAGCGCCTGTGCGCCCGAAGGCACATGGTGCATTCAACATGCGCCACAGGAGAGCCACCTTACCTCATGCCTGCACCTCAGCATTAAGACTGGACACCACGAGGGGCCTTTCGAAAAGCACTAGGCATTCTCACTAGTTTAAAAAGCTCCAGATCTCAAGGCTTTGATGTAGATATTCATGAAACTGGCCTCTCAAGAGAAAGACCAACCTCTCAGACTCAGGAAACGATACTCCTACCCTACAGTGTCCCTGAGACTTCCTCTGACAAAGGGGACAAGGAAGCTTCAAGGCTTCATTCCAACACCATAAAGTACAATATAGGAAAGATTTCTTTAACCGTGTGGTCTTTATTTCAGTGCCAGTGTTACAGATACAACACAAATGTTCCAGTTAGAAGAAGGAATTCAAACGGAATGCCAAGGTCCAAGCCAGGCTCAGGAAATAAAAAGGGAGGTTTGGACTGATGGAGAATACGACTCCAATACGCTCTAGGGTGAGTCAGATACTCACTCTTCATGTGGGCAAAGGTGCTTTTGTTGAGGAGTCTGTACTTTAGAAGTGGCAAACTCCTCTTTCTACCCATTTATCATAGTTCATCAGGCAAGTTATGGGTTTAGGAGAAACTTTAAAATTTGTGGTGGAAACAGGGGCATTAATAACTATTAATATATCTTTTAGAAGTTGTCCACTTTGTACTTTAAGGGGAATCAGTTTCGAAAATCATGGAGAGAATTCATGACTACAGCTAAAAGAATGGAGAGAAAGGGGAGCTGGAAGAGCCTTGGAAGTTTCTATTACAAATAGAGCACCATAACCTTCATGCCAAATCTCAACACAAGCTCTTCTTAACTGCATCTGTCCAGTGTTTACAAATAACCTCTCAAGGTCTGACCAGTCCTTGGTAACAAACATACATATACATGTGTGTGTCTGTGTATATACAGCAATGCACAGAAAAGGCTACCAGGAGCCTAATGCCTCTTTCAAACACTGGGGGAACCGGTAGAAAAAGGCATGGCTCCCTCATGTCCACTGTTACATTTCCATTCTGAATGCCAGATGTAAGAAGCGCCTGAAGATGGTAACCCTGCTAGTGAGGAGTAAGTACCCCACCTCGTCCAGTCCACAGAGATACACGGCAGAAAGAAGGGGCAACTCTTTGCTGCAGAGACAGAGTGAGTGTTTTCTTGTCATGGATTCCAGTCCTCTCCTCCAGACCAGCTGCTTATTTCCTCGGGGGCCCAGGGAATGTTGATTCTGGCTGTAAATGTAGGAGGGGTGGAGAAGTGCGGAAACAGGAGGAGAGGAGGAAGAGTGCAAAGTAGTCTCCAGAAGCAGCCGGCCTCAACAGTGGAGGAAAGGAGATTAGTCTTTAACAATGCTTCAAGGTCAGCAATAACTTCAGGAAAAATCCTCCTCAACAGTTCTCTTCAGTTCCTCATGCCCATGGTACAGTTGGGGGGGACTTGCCAGCCATCACAACCTCCTTCCCAGAGTTCCTTTGATTGAGTGGGATAAGAATGAGAATGGTGCTGGACCCTCATTGCCAGGACTGAGGGGGAAAGTTGTTCACCTCTGCTAGATCTTGCATTGCTGAGCCCTTGTGATTATACGTGAGCTTGATCCGCATTCGCAGCTGTTGCTGAAGAGAGGAAAAAAGAAAAAAAAAATGACACACTGAAATAAAATCTCCAGAATCTGTAGAGTCTACAGACTTTTTCTTCTGTTTTGGCCACAATGGGTAGCATGTGGGATCTTAAGTTCCCTTACTAGGGACCAAACCTGCATTCTTTGCAGTAGAAGCATGGAGTCTTAACCACTGGACCACCAAATGGACTTTTGATCACAGAAAACACAAATTATTTTGAAGCAGAACTGTCTCTTTAAAATGATACATAGGCAAACAACAACAGCAGCAAACACCTAGCATGCAGCTACTGGCCAATGTCACGCAGTCAAGTAGAGAAAACGACCTCCAGAATGCGGCACTGGCTCCAACCCTAGAACCACATTAACAGGACAAACCACTCGGGAGCATTTTCATAGTAACATCTGCTGAGTACTTTTCACAAGGAATCAACCCTTGTATCCAATTTTCTAGAAAAATGAGGTAAACATACTCATCTATTATACTCTACATTCAGATATACTGGATGTTTTGTCTGTAAAACTGACAGTAAATGTGAATATCAACTTGTTTTGTTCTCAAGGCATAAAAGAAAAAAAAGAAGAGTTAACCTATGATAACAGTTGTATTTTAAGAGAACTCAATTATACGTGCTGTTTACTTTATAAGGCAGATTTCAAACATTAATATACTAAGAAAATGTTTACTCTTTGTATCAGATCATCAAAAGAATTTGTACTTGTGCTTTGGGCAGGCAATCAAAATACAGTGGACAGCAGGGGAGAACCAAGGTGTTTTAAGAGGAGGAAATCATACTGGTATTTATGAGACACTACTAGAGATCTCTCAGAAGTCTCCAGAAATCCTCTGAACCATTTTCAAAAACTGCTGAAAACGAGTCAACTGATCAATATTAAGTGGAGCCAATATACTTCTTTGAGAAGATGTAATAAAAATATTGCTTACTTTCAGGTGTTTGAAGTTATTTTTTCATTGGGCTGCTTCATTAAAAACGTCTCCACTTCTGCTATGCATACTTAATGATTACTGTAGTAAATGTGAATATCTGGTTCAACAAATGCTCTCAACCTCAGACAACAACTAGTATAAAGACTAAAATGTGTAAGCTTTCCACCCTCCCCATGCAAAAGACTAGATCTTTAAGCCGTTAAATAAATAAATATTTAAATGTGTATTTTAATAAGATGCCATTGAACCATTTCATGTGTCTGGGCTTCATTTACTGTCTACAAAAGAACAAGGAGGTAAGGCCAGACATTTTAATAGATATATTTTCTGCTATGAGTGGAAAAAAAAAAAACAACTTAGGAGAAACAAAGTAAATTTTATTTTAGGGAAATGCTTATGTCTTGCTCAGATACTGTCTTTGAATGTGGTACTCACCTTCTGTGGGTTCAGAACTTTAATGACCTGTGTGATGGTCCCCGTGTTAAATGCTGGGACGATGCTGCTGCTAGGAGACAGAAGCTGCAGCTGGAATGTCTGGTGGGGTGAGGGGGGGAGACAAAGGGCACTCTTCAGAAAATACGCTTAATACTATGTCAGAGATATCAACAAGTCAAGTCAGACACCCAGATGATGGTTCAATTAACCAATATACCTCCTACTAAATTCTATTTGTTTTCCAGATAATCAGCAATTCCCAGCATGCAGACTATCACTTCATATTTATAAAACACTATCGTTTCTAGCAACGAGCTACCTTCTCCTTTCTGATAGAAGCAACTTTAGCCAAGCACTTTTCAAAAGGTAAACAAATCTTGTTCTAGTAGCCTCACTGAATAGTAACTGATCAACTATGTAGGTAAAAAAACAAAAAACCTGGGTGCCTGTGGCTAAAAAAAAAACTATAAAGAAATGAAAAGGATTCTAAAAATAGTAAACCAGCACACTAGTCACCAACAACAAGCCTTCATGCCTCCGTGTATTTGGACAGTTGAGGTCAGAGACTTGAACTTTGTTTTCTAAAGCCTATATAACCTGGAATGTGTCAAGGGTCACTCCTACATGACGGAGGTGCAGGAAAGGCTGAAATGAGGCAGCTTGTTCACACAGATGTGAAACACCTCAGGGTCTCCACAATGAAACACCACAAGCACTAGCAGAAAAATTACGTGCAGAACTAGCCTATACAGTGAAAGACATGAAAAAGCAAACATAATTTGTTGAGTGTTGGTAGATTTGTTTGTGTGTTTACAGGGAAGAGAGATAAAAGTGCTATGAGCAAGATAGGTAAGTCGTAGTTGGCACAGTAAAGTATATATGTCGATATATATATATATATGTTGCTATTTTATAGACTAGGCTTATTTTTTTTAATTTCCTAAAGTTTAGTCTCCTAAAATATTGGCGAGGAGAATGAGAGAAAGAGAAAGAGAAAAAAAAAGAAGAGCGGGGGAAGAAGAAGGGAATGGAGAGAGAGAAAATCAAGAAGGGCAAAGGGGAAAGAAATGGTAGGAGGGAGGAAAGAAAGAAGGGAGGAAGGTCCACGGTATACCTACCCTGGGACTTATAAGTCTACTGTCAAGATAAATTACATAAACTAAAATATTTATTTGTTTACATTTAATTGATTAATGTTAGATGCCATCAACTGTAATCCACACCATTATTTTATACACCACTGAGAGAAAGGCTGCCAATGAAACTATGACAAGAGCATCAATTTCAAAATATACCCATACAGATTAAAACTATTTGCAGGGCAGGAATGGAGATATCAATGTAGAGAACAAATCTGTGGACACAGGGAGGCAAGAAGAGGGTGGGACGAACTGCAAGAGTAGCACAGACATATATACACCACCATATATAAAACAGACAGCTAGTGGCAAGCTGCTGAAAAGCACAGGGAGCTCTGCTTGGTGCTCTGTGATGACCTAGATGGGTGGAGTGCGGGGAGGGTGAGAGGGAAGCTAAAGACAGAGGGATATATGTATACTTATAGCCAATTCACATTGTTATACAGCAGAAACTAACACAACATTGTAAAGCAATTATACTCCAATTAAAAAATTTAAAAAAAAAAATGTACCTCAATTTCAGAACAAAAAGCAAAATCAGTTATTAGTAGAATCTATGAAATATACAATGTTTTGAAGTTCCAGATACATCATAATATGCAAATAGGCATTGTATAGTACAGCACCAAGAATAAGGCCATGCTTTAAAGCAGAGGTGGTATGCGTTAAAGCGGCAGCCTAAAGTAGTAAGTATAAAACCCTAATTTGTAGAAGCTAACACATGAAAAGTGCTTCAAACAAGACAGTACCTGGCACATAAAACTCATTTATTCCTCAAAGAAACCCTATGAAGTAGATATCATGATGACAGGCCCCCTTTGCAAATAAAGAAACTGAGGCATAAAGATTAAGTAACCTGCTTAATGTCATACACAACTAGTATTGAAACCACTAACTCTACTGCTTCTAAAACATCTACACTTTTCTAACTCCTAAAAATGAAAATAAAGACAGATGCAAAGGCAGCAATAACCACAAATAAAAGTCTTCAATTTCCAAAATTGTGTTATCTGAATGTCATACCTCACAAGTCACTGAAAAGATTCGATTAGCCTAATCTATCCCAGGGGTTGGTAAAATATGGCCCATGGGCCAAGAACCAACCCACACCTGTTTTTGCAAGTGTTTTACTGGAACAGAGCCGTGCGCCTTTATGTATTATCGCAGTAATGGCACTTTGACAGCATAAAGCCTAAAATACTTACTATCTCATCGTTTACAGATAAATCTTGCCCACTCCTCATTCTGAATTCTTTTTCAAAATTTTTCATAATTCAACGATGAACATAAACACTCCTTAAACTAAGAACTGGTATAAACAAAACTTCAGTTTACAAAACCAAGCAGTCATTGCATCAATAGTTAGCTATATGTTAATGAAGGAGGATGTTTCTCTCACTTACAGCATCAAGAGACAAAAACTTTAAATTCTGATCCAGTGACTAGAAGAGAATACATGAAGTCTCTCATCTTGATTGAACTTTAATTCCATGTTAGAATTTGTGTTTCTTAGGTCTTCACCACTACATTACAGAAGTCCAATCTATCCTCAATACTCAGAGCATTAATGAACCTCCTTGTAGAATTCTACTCTCTTACTACTTTTAGACTGTACTTCCTTTATCCTATAATACTAACTGTAAGGATATTTATGACTAAGCAAAAGTATTCATTAAAAATGACATGCTCCAATGGACCGTAACAGTTACATTACTGTTAGTTTGAGTTGAATCTGCAAATTTAATCTCTAGGCACTAAAATATATCCCTTACCAAACGCATAAAAAAATAATCAGCAATTTTTAATTCAAGGATAAAGGCCAAGAAGACAATTATAGTACCTTTGGTACTGCAGCCTGGAAAACAAAGTCCGTCATGTCCAGCTCTGTGCTGTTGGAGGCCTGTATCGTGATCACTGTGACACTGGGGTTGGTGTTTGACCGTTCAAAGGTGAATTCAATCTTCAAGCCATTCTTACTGTACGCTGTGATGGAGGGGATGCCTGGGAGAGCACAGGAAGATCAGTCGAGTTGCAGTCAGCCTAAGGCTTGCCAAATCACTACCTCCTTTCTTCAACAACTACTTCTCATAGGTCTAATGATGGTAACACCAGTAACAGTACCTGTAGCAATGTCATTGAAGAGAGGCTGTGATGAAAGCCCATCCAATAAGAAGGGGGGCTGGGATATCTGTGGGACTGAGGCAGGGGCAGGAGCAGCAGCTGGAGCACCTAAATGACACATCCCACAGTTAAGTCCATCTTAGCTGACAAATGCCACCAAGAGAACACATAAGAAAATTATCATGATCTCAAATTAAGGGAAGGAAGCCTTAAACAATTTGCAAAAAGCATGAACCATAAAAATAAAGAATTAAAAATTTCAAATACTTTAAAATGAGTAACTTCTGTTCACTAAAAAATACCACCAAAAAATGGACCAAAGGCAGAAGAAAGTGTATGCTACAAAATAACAAATGGATGAGTATCCAAAACTATAAATATCTTCTACAAGTCAATAAAGATAATCCAATTTAAAAGTGGTACGACAAATGTACAAGCAAAAAACAAGAAAAAAGAGAAACGTACAAGCAATTCTCAGACGAAACATGAATGAAAAGGGAATATTACAAAAAGAGATACTCAAATTTATGAGTAATGAGGGAAATGGAATTTAAAACCATGATGAGGTGCTACTTCACATCCCCCCAGCATGGTGAATACTTTAATGTCTGATAACACCAGATACTGGTAAGACTATGGAGCAATGGGGAATTCTAATCTCTGCCACACGGTTGTGAACTGGAGAACAATTTGGCAGTAGCAGAGTTGAATACAGGCTTTCCTGGCGGATCAGCGGTAAAGAATCCTCCTGCAACGCAAGGGATGTGGGTTGGATCCCTGGGTCAGGGAGATGCCCCGGAGAAGGAAATGACAATTTACTTCAGTCTTCTTGCCTGAGAAATACTGTGGAAAGAGGAGCCTAGCAGGGCTACAGTCCATGGGGTCGCCAAAGAGTCAGACACTACTTGGCAACTAAACAACAACAGAGTTGAATACAAGTATACCCTTAAACTAAAGGTCCTCAACTGCAAAACTAACAAAATTTCAGGCTGGATAAGACTTTGCTGTGAGGGGCTGTCTTGTGCACTGTAGGATTCAGCACCACTGGCATCCTCTCAGTTCTGACAACCAAAAGTATCTTCAGACACTGCCAATCCCTGGTGGGCAAAATCTCCCCCAATTGAGATCCACTGCCTTTCTTAGGAATGCTTTAATTCTTGCATATTTACACATGGAGACATATACAAAAAATGTGCAGGGCAAGATAACTTCTAACAAGGAAATTCTAGAAACAAAATGTTCACTATCAAAATAATGGGTAAGTAAATTGTGGTACACTGACAAAATAAAATACTATTCACTGTCTGTTGTTTTTTAGTCATTAAGTCGTGTTCAGCTCTTTGCAACCCCATGGACTGTAGCCCACCAGGCTCCTCTGTCCATGGGATTTCCCAGGCAAGAATACTCGAGTGTGCTGCCATTTCCTTCACCAGGGGATCTTCCTGACCCACGGATTGAACCTGTGTCACCACATCTCCTGCAATGACAGATTCTTTACTGCCAAGCTACCATGAAAGCCCAAAATACTATACACATACAGCAATGAAAATGTGAATGCATTAGAAATACACTTAACATAGATTATTCACAAAGTCAATGCACAGCAAAAGAGCAAGGTACAAAAGTACACATTCAATTGGATACCAGTTCTAAAAAGCCAAAATACTACTACACACTCTAACATTCCAAAAATACACGGGAATGGTAAACACCAAAGCTAACACTACTTTAGGATAGATAGTAGTTACCTCTGGGATCAAGAGGGAATGAGAAAAGGAGGTAGTACACAGGGAATGTCAACAATCTTAGCAACATTTTATTTACCAAGCTAAGAAGATCAAGACAAGACTTATTCATTGAGTTTTACATATATTAAATATTGCAGAGTATTATGTTAACACACACACACATCCTGGGAAAGGTGGTATAAAGTGGGGAAACAAAATCGTCAGTCTATCATTTTTATTTGATCCTTCCAAGTAAGAACAAGTTATGGAGGGCAAATGATAGGACATGACCATGAACTGACAGAAATCAAGATTCTAAGAAGAAGCATAAGAAAATTCACCAAAAGAAACAGAATGCATTTTATGCTTAAATTGGTGTCAAACTACTTATGAAATTAGCTGAAATTACACCATTTTAAAATTCATAAAATGAAATAAAGGTTGAATTAGCTTTAAAAAAAATACCCAAGTACACTAGGAAAAAAAAATCATATAGTAAAAATTAGCAAATAAGGTAGAAATACATATGACTAAGCAAAGCACAGGGACCTAAAACAAAGGAGGACACCACAGGATGTGCAGTCAGATTACCCATGAAGAATATGAACAAATATTCAGATAGCTATCCTAGTTTTTATAAAACTAATCTAGGAATTTCCCCACAATTTCCATTTCAAAACAATTTTAGAAACGTCTTTCCATGGAAAATCATAGGCTACCCAAGACACAGAGGCAACAAATGGGTCCCTGCTGCTGCTGCTGGTCCCTAGTCCTTCAAATTGTAGCTTTTTTCCCCTCCTATAATGGTACAGTAGGTAGTTCTGAAAAAACAACAGGAACTCAGTGCTCAAGTTTTTATAAAAGCACATACTAAATTTATTTTCTAATTTATACTGATTTAAATGATGGTACATCAGGATTTGACTGTAATGATGGCTTAAAGAATCTAGAACTCAAAACTTTACTTAATATTGTAAAAAAAAATGGGGAATTGCATTTAAAACACATTATGTTCTACAGAGTGAAGTAAGTCAGAAAAACAAATATCCTACATTAACGCATATATATGGAATCTAGAAAAACGGTACTGATGAACCCACTTGCGGGGAAGGAATGGAGATGAAGATGTAGCGAATGGACTTGTGGACACAGAGTGGGAAGGAGAGGGTGGGACGAACGAAGAAAGTAGCATCAACATATGCACATTATCACACGTAAAATACATGCTGGTGGGAAGCTGCTGTGTAACACAGGGAGCCCAGCTCTGTGCTCTGTGATGACCGAGAGGAGTGGGGTAGGGTGAAGGGAGGGAGGCACAGCAGGGAGGGGAAGTGTGTGTAATTATGGCTGATTCATGTTGTTGTATGGCAGAAACCAACACAACACCGTAAAGCAATGTTCCTCTAATTAAAAAATAAATTAAAAAAGTAAAATACATTATGAATAAGGGGAAAAAAAGCTAGATTTCATTATTTTGCTTTTTCTTGTTAACACTAGAAAAAAAAGAAAGAACAAAAACAAAACATTAAGGCTCCATAATAAATGTTAAAGGAGACAAAAGGAATGTGCAAAAAGGAAATTCATGTATAATACAAATATGGACAAATATAAAACATTCCCTAGATTGAAAAAGTAAAAATTAATAAGATAAGAGGGTCAATCTTTCAACTGTGAGGGCTTTTTTATTTATGACTATACAGTGAAATTCACAGACATTGAGGAAAAAGTAAGTAACATTTAGTGCCTACTATGTGTTATGCACGCACGAAGTCACTATTCCTCACAAATACCCTATGATGATAAGAATCATTTTTATTTTAAACAGATTCAGAAAGAGTAAGCCTAACGTAACTGAGCCTAAGAATGTAAACCCAAAATAAATTTGGGCAAATTTATGTAATAACAATATTTACAGAGGCATCAGTTATGGTAAGAAAAATCTGGAAATAAGCAAAATGCCCAATAGTAAGGAACTGAATAAATAATGGTTAAACTTATCAAATATTAGACAACCATTCAAAATTATAATTGTGAAGATTATACACTAACATGGAAATGCTAATATGTTAATAAGTAAAGCATATCATCTATACACTGTGTTCCGGTTTTTTGTTTGTTTGGCCTCGCCACACAGCCTGTGAGATCCTAGTTCCCTGACCAGGGATTGAACCTGGGCACCTAGCAGTGAAAGCACATGAGTCCTAACCACTGGACTGCCAGGAAGGTCCCCATACACTATGTTTCAAATGGGGTTGTTCTTGTTTTTCCATATATCCAAGACAGCTTTGGCATCCCGGGATTTAAAACTGACTGTGAATGGCCCTAAGCAATGACAAGCAATATTTTGAAATTTTGTTAAGACATAAATATAAACCATAAGTTCTGGGAGGCAGTTATGTTAGGAAAAAACCTGTAAGCCTGTGATAGCCAGTCTAGATAAGCATCCAACATCCTTAACCTATGGCCGTTTTCCACTCAAGGTCATGTATGCTGCAACTCTGCATTTCACTTTTAGAGAAGTCACTTAAGATAGAAATTATATGCTACAGTGATATTCTCTTGATCTCCTGTGTTTACAGTATCTCTGAACACACTAATTATAAATGTCTACTACATGTCAATAAAGATAAGATATCCCCAAATGAAAAGTTACGTTTGAATACTATAATCCTGGATAATTTTATCCTTCCATTGCTTTAACACGAAGGAGAAAGAAAGGGGGAGAGGGAAAGAGGAAAACAGGTTAACATCTTTCCACTCTCCACAAATGGCCACAGCTCCTAGAAACTAACCATGAGTAGAAAGAAACCTAGAAAAAGTAATGTATTTCTTGGGATGTGCTTCTTTTCTAGCCTGAGACTTTTCTTTCTGTCTTAAAACACTGTGAGTAATTTACTCTCCAGAAACTAAAAATTAGACTTTGAGGAATCCCTATGAATTACCTCTAGAGTATTACTATGGCAACATAGGCCAGATGTTGTGAAGATTCTTGTTTTTTTTTCACTTACCCTCTCCCATCTTCAACTGTCTCATGTGCTAGACAGAAAGTCTACATTCAAGGCCCTTATCCCTGGCCAAGCATGAAATTAACTCTAGTCTGGCCTCACCTGTAAGGTTGATGTCTCCCAGCAAATCAAGAAGCTCTCCACCAGCAGAAGCTGGTTTGCTTGTAGGTGCAGTTGGAATAACAGGTGTTATGTCATTTCCTCCCAACAAATCCAATAAATCATTGGCCTAAACAAGGAAATAATATCTTATTCATTGTCACTGTCTAATCTGTTATCTAACACAAAGCCCTTTCAATACTTAAAAACAGGGAACAGAATTATCAATCAACCCAGGAACACTGAAGGGAATCACCTAAGAGATAGGGTCTAAGGAACCAAAAGATCATGAGGATAAGCAAGGGAAAAGCTACCTGGCTGGTGGGCTGTGGCCCTGAGGGCGGTGGCTTTGTCTCTAGAGGAGTTGGGTCTGTCTCTCCGTTTGTCTGTACAATCTCAGTAGGGCCATTTGTGGTCACTTTCTCCATGACAGGCATTCTCTCAAGCAGGGCAGACCTGGAAGAATCTGAAGTGGTTAAATTCTAGGCAGTTAACCTAGATTCCCTACCCAAAACAATCACTGTTAACTATACTCCAGCCAAATGTGGAGAGACATCTCCCCTCCCCATATCCCAACACATATACTAAAATAGAAGCTGGATTACAAGAATACGTGACCTACATTCCTGACTGGATTAAGGGCAGGCAGGAAACCTTGAACGGACAAACTGTCCATCTAAACCCCAAGAGCCTCAGAATTCTAAGTGACAGAGAAATTGGAATGAAAGAAAGATAAACAAGTACATATTAGCAGTTTCCAATCAAGAAGATACTGCACAACAGAAAGGGGAAAAAAGATACACACAATGGTAATAGTAAATGGTATCTCAATGAGATTCTCCTGAGATAAAACAACTCTCACTTCTTCACCAAGTAAAATGGAAATGAAGAAAACTTTCCTTACCAAGAGGAAGGGGAAAAGGGGACTAGAAGAACACGGTTCACTTATTTCTTTAGAGGCTAGGCATAACAGAAGACGAACAAAACACAAGTAGCCAAGCTGTGAGAACTGAACGGGGTTGTGATGTCCCACCAATAAAGCATGAGGTGGAGAAGGAAATGGCAACCCACTCCAGTATTCTTGCCTGGAGAATCCCATAGACAGAGGAGCCTGGCAGGCTACAGTCCATGGGGTCGCAAGAGTCGGACACGACTTAGTGCACTGTCTCACCCCAGAGATCCTGCCACATATACCACAAAAACCAAACATCCCCCAATGACCTTGGCCCCACTGTTCCAATCACTCCCAGGTGGGAATTCAGGCACATGTCCACAGAGGTCACAGACAACATACATACGGTTCTGTTATGTCCCATATATTACCCTTTCATGTCCCAAGGAAGACATTGTCTCTTAGAGATTTTCATTTAGTGTATCTTTAAAAAATCTTGTGTTAAACTTGCCTCCATCTTTTTCTTGGGTAAGGACAACCCAGAAATGGCCCTTTTGTGTCTGTGATGTTGCCATTCACAGCTTTCTTGATAGGCCTAGTACAATCTTGAGAACAGGGTTGCTGTATGCTGAGTGTCAGATGGTAGCTCTTAGCTTTGCCTATCTTAGGTAGTTATGCTGTGCATTTTTTACTGGTGTACCATGTTTGATTTGTCCCTAATACCTTTAAAGTTTTTCTGAGAAATGAATAATGCAACATGAACTTATTAAAAAACATTTTAAGCCTTTTAAAAATAAATAAATAAATAAAGCATGAGGGATGAAACTCCTTTACGGGTTATCACAACAAAGTGTTTGGGATGCTAAGAAGCACATGCATTGTTTGGTTTCTTTTACTTACCTCATATGGTCATATTTCTTAAAAAGTGCATTGTATTCTACTGCCCTCTGCTGGAGTTCCACATCAATGCTGCTTCCATAGATGGAAACCACTTTCTTAATTCGGCTTTGGGATAAAATGACAAACAAATTCAAACATCCAAAAGAAAATTCATAAACAAGCAGAAAGAACAGTGTTTAAAACAGAGGTTTCTGGTTAAAATTTTGAAATGTTCATCTTTTCTTAATGTACATAATTTTTCAAAAACAAAAGACCTTTCCTTTAAGGTCATCTAATAGATAGCTCAAGACCATCAGAGTTTATTCTAGTTCTAATGCTAGATTTTGTCTGTTGAATATCTTATACCCTAAAATTTGATAAACAGAAGTACCAATTATTAATTTGCTACAAAACAACAAATTTATAGTATTCATTCCCTTCTTTAATAACTTTACAGTAATAAGCTTTTATCAACAAAAGGGTCATAGCATCAGACTTTTATAAGCAAAGTGTCACTGCCTAACACCAAATTCTTATACTTCACAATTTAAATGGTAAAAAATATCATTCTTCATGAGGCTTTACATTATAAACAAAAGCAGCAGGTCTGAGAGAACCAAGTCTGTATTAAGTATGATTGGCTGGGAAACCGACCCAAGAATTGAGTTCTATTCAAAACAGTGTTTTTTTTTTAAAAAAGCAAAATTTAAAGATTTAAACACCAAAATGATTTTCTTCCAATTCTGATATCTCAAAATTATAATAAACCAGAACCCTTACATGGGAAGATAACTTCAGTACTTTAAAAAAGAAAATAGACATCAGATACCTGATTTTAAAAACATTAGTTTTTACCTTCAAATTAAGCAGTGGTGGGATGAAGGGATAACAGGGTACAAACTATATAGTAAGGATTAACCATGAAGTGATGACTGTTACTGAGGAGTAACAGATATAGGCAGTTGATTTTACTATTCTACTTTTGGCTTTGCTTGAAGTTTCCCAAAATAAAAGTTTTTTTAAAATTATAAAACGTGTTCACCCTACTTTTTCCCCATACTCACTTTACAGTACAGGTGAATCGAGTAGAAAGCTTCATAATGGCAGTGAGGGCATAACCTCGTGTCACAGAGGTGGACATATTAGATATTAGGACACTTTCTAAAATATCCAACACTTCATCCTCTGTTACCTGGGGAGAAAAAAATGGAAACATGACATTCTCACTTCTCTTCAGCCAGAAGGTAAGAGAAACAATGTAAGTCACTATGATGGGGTGGGGAGAGGGACCTAAAGGTAAGTTTCAAATCTCACAATGGCCCAGTAGGTTCCAACTGAAAAATGAGCAAGTTTTCCAATGAATCTATAATTCTACCACTGCTTCTTTAAAAGGTTTTCAAGGAATCGACTTCAACTCATTAAACACTACTCTTAAAACCAAAAACACTGTCTTCCCTTTTCTTAACCAAGAGTGACAAAGGGTACCTGAATAGGCTCTTCCTCTTCACATTGGCCAGATACAAGAAGATCTCCATATTCACCTATACACCATGCAGCCACTTGCACCAAAGGTTGCTGTCAAAAGAGTCATTTGAAAAAGATTTTTATCCTTTAAAGGATTAATACAAATCATATAGGTCATCCAACCATAAAGGTCACAACTGAGGCACCTCTAAGAGTGACAGTAATAAGAACATATCAGAAAAATAACAGCAATTTTCCCCCTAAAGTAAAAGTACTTACCTGAGAATAATCACCAAGAATTGCTTTGTACAAGCGCTGGACAGTATAGGCATGCATCTCCACACTATTGGTTATTAACTGGATCAAGTTGGGAACTGCATCATCACGAACATAGCTTCCTGCCTAAAAGGAAATGCAGACAGTTACCCCAAGAAACACAGAGTAATGATAAGAAAAGTCAGCTAGTGCTGTTGTTGCTCAGAGGAGACGACTACAAAACACCCTCCAAGATAAAGTTGTTTCCAATTCTCATGTTCAGAAGCAGCTCAAATTTCAAAGTCTTATTTAAATGAATATTCTAAGTTCTAAGGTTTTATAAAAAGATAAAATCTTCTCTTTGTCCAAAGTAAAATTAAAATATAAATGTTTAGAATTTCAAGAAAAGCCTCTTTCTACTCAAAATAGAATGTCTACTAATGCAAAAATGTAAGAAACACATTCACTGGGAACTTAATTAGAACAACCTCTTCCTCCCCACAACTCCTCAACACAGGTGTTAAAAGCATACAAGTGAGGCAGTCCCTAAGATGGCAGAGGAATAGGACGGGGAGACCACTTTCTCTCCCACAAATTCATTGAAAGAACATTTGAACACCAAGCAAATTCCACAAAACAACTTCTGAATGCTGGCAGAGGACATCAGGCACCCAGAAAGGCAGCCCATTGTCTTCGAAAGGAGGTAGGACAAAATATAAAAGATAAAAAGAGAGACAAAAGAGGTAGGGACGGAGATCCGTCCCAGGAAGGGAGTCTTAAAAAAGAGACAAGTTTCCAAATACCAGGAAATACTCTCTCTGGCGGGTCTGTGGCAAGCCTTGGAATCTCAGAGGGCAAAATAACCGGGAGGAAAAATAAATAAATAATTAAAACCCACAGATTATGTGCCTAACAGCAACTCCCATCGGAGCAGCATCCCAGATTCTTGCATTCCCCACTAGCAAGCGGGGAAGGGACAGGGCAGAGCGGGCTGAATTGCTTAGGGTCAGAAACGGGCCTGAATGCCCTGAAGGCAATCTGAGGGAACTAGCTTGAGACAGCAACCCAGACTGTGGGATAGCTATCCCGGGAAAATCCCTAACCTAAGATACTGCCAGGGCCACTCACAGAACAAAAGACGGAGGAGAGTTAGCAGGCTGAGGACCCGCCCATCCCCCCGCAGGAGATAGGCAGGCGAGGGAAGCCAGAGCTGGAAGGGGGCAATCGCAGCCCCAGAGAGGCATCCTATACCAAACTGCAAGCAGACTTCCTTGCTAACCAAGACTTTTTGGGATTCTGGATGGTTGACATCCGCCGGGAGGGTCACAGCCAGAGATCAGCTTCCCAGAAGAGACACACGGCACACCTGAGAAGGCGCGCCCATTGTATACCCAGAAAACCGAGCAGCTGGGACTGGGGAGGCGTTAAGTTGCAGCCTTCAACTGGGGGCGACGTGCTCGCCAAGCACCTGGTCACCTGAGCTGCTTGAACCTGGGACGGACACAAAACACAGGTCCAACCAAGTCTGCGCCTTTGAGGAGTGCCCGAAAACCTGAACCTGAGTGGCTTAGACCTGGGGAGTGCAGACAACCCAGGGCCAGCATCAGACAGTTCCCAGCAGAGCAACCTAGATAGAGCCTGAACAGGGTAGACTGGGAAAGCAACATGCCGTGAGCGGGGACAAACCCAGTGTGGCTGAATCACTGTGAGCACACGTCAGTGATATTGGTTTGTACTGTTCCTCCCTCCCCACAACTTGACTGAACCAGTGAGCCTAAAAAAAGTGACCAACACCGCCCTCCTTGTGTCAGGGCGGAAATTAGACACTGAAGAGAACAGCAAACAGAAGAAGCTAAAATAAACAGAGGGAACCACTTTGGAAGTGACAGGTGCAACAGATTAAAACCCTGTAGTTAGCACTGACTACACTGGAAGGGGCCTACAGACCTTGAGAAGTACAAGCTGGACCAAGGAACTATCTGAAAATGAACTGACCCCACACTGTCCGCAATACCACCAGAGAAAGTCCTAGGTATATTTTTACTATTATCATTTTCTAAGTTAAAAAAATTTTTTTTTCATTTTTAAGTCCCCTATTACTCCTTTCATTTTCATTTTTATAACCTACTATTACCTTGCAAAAAAAAAAGACCCTATTTTTAAAGCAAACTTCATATATATATATTTTATAATTTTTGTGACTTTGTTTTTTAACATTGTATTTTTGAGAATCTAACCTCTACTCTGTATTTTTAATCTTTGCTTTTTGGTACTTGTTATCAACTTTGTGCCTTTAAGAACCAAATCTTCAGTACCCATTTTTACTTGGGAGTGAGATTACTGGCTTGACTGCTCTCTCCTGCTTTGGACTCTCCTTTATCTCCACCAGGTCGCCTCTATCTCCGCCCTCCCCCTTTTTGTCTCTACCCAACTCTGTGAATCTTTTTGTGTGTTCAGGGCTGTGAAGAACATTTAGGGAACTGATTGCTGGCTGTATCTGTCTCTCTCCTTTTGATTCCCCTCTTTATCCTCCTGGCCACCTCTGTCTCCTTCCTCCCTCTTCTCTTCTCTGTATAACTCCATGAACATCTCTGAGCGGTCCAGACTGTGGAACGCACATAAGGAAGTGATTACTGGCTAGCTTGCTCTCTCCCCTTTTGATTCCCCCTCTTCTCCTCTTGGTCACCTCTAGCTCCCTCCTCCCTCTTTTCTTCTCCATGTAACTGTGTACTTCTCTGGGCATCCCTCACTGTGGAGAAACTTTTCATCATTAACCTAGATGTTTTATCATTGGTGCTCTATAGATGGAGAAGTCTCAAGGCTACTGTAAAAATACTACTAAAAACCAGAGGCAGGAGGCTTAAGTCCAAATCCTGAGAACACCAGAGAACTCCTGAATCCAGGGAACATTAATCCATAGGATTAATAACATTAATTAATAACATAACATTAATCCATACCTACACTGAAACCAAGTACCACCCAAGGGCCAACAAGTTTCAGAGCAAGACATACCACGCAAATTCTCCAGCAACACAAGAACATAGTCCTGAGCTTCAATATACAGGCTGCCCAAAGTCACAGCAAACCCACTGACATCTCAAAACTCATTACTGGACACCTTACTGCACTCCAGAGAGAAGAAATCCAGCTCCACCCACCAGAACACCGACACAAGCTCCCCTAACCAGGAAACCTTGACAAGCCACCCGTCCAACCCCACCCACAGCGAGAAACCTCCACGATCAAGAGGAACCACAAACTGCCAGAATACAGAAAGGCCACCCCAAACACAGCAATATAAACAAGATGAAAAGGCAGAGAAATACCCAGCAGGTAAAGGAACAGGATAAATGCCCACCAAACCAAACCAAAGAGGAAGAGATAGGGAATCTACCTGATAAAGAATTCCAAATGATAGTGAAAATGATTCAAAACCTTGAAAACAAATTGGAGTTACAGATAAATAGCCTGGAGACAAGGATCAAGAAGATGCAAGAAAGGTTTAACAAGGACCTAGAAGAAATAAAAAAGAGTCAATATATAATGAATAATGCAATAAATGAGATCAAAAACAGTCTGGAGGGAACCAACAGTAGAATAATGGAGGCAGAAGATAGTATAAGTGAGGTAGAAGATAGAGTGGTAGAAATAAATGAAACAAACAGAGTTAAAAAGAAAAAAAAAATTAAAAGAAATGAGGACAACCTCAGAGACCTCTGGGACGATGTTCAACGCCCCAACATTCGAATCATCGGAGTCCCAGAAGAAGACAAAAAGAAAGACCATGAGAAAATACTTGAGGAGATAATAGTTGAAAACTTCCCTAAAATGGGGAAAGGAACAATCACCCAAGTCCAAGAAACCCAGAGAGTCACAAACAGGATAAACCCAAGGCAAAACACCCCAAGACACATATTAATCAAATTAACAAAGGTCAAACACAAAGAACAAATATTAAAAGCAGCAAGGGAAAAACAACAAATAACACACAAGGGGATTCCCATAAGGATAACAACTGATCTTTCAATAGAAACTCTTCAGGCCAGAAGGGAATGGCAGGACATACTTAAAGTGATGAAAGAAAATAACCTACAGCCCAGATTACTGTACCCACCAAGGATCTCATTCAAATATGAAGGAGAAATCAAAAGCTTTACAGACAGGCAAAAGCTGAGAGAATTCAACACCACCAAACCAGCTCTCCAACAAATGCTAAAGGATCTTCTCTAGACAGGAAACACAGAAAGGGTGTATAAACTCAACCCAAAACAATAAAGTAAATGGCAACAGGATCATACTTATCAATAATTACCTTAAATGTAAATGGGTTGAATGCCCCAACCAAAAGACAAAGACTGGCTGAATGGATACAAAAACAAGACCCCTATATATGTTGTCTACAAGAGACCCACCTCGAAACAAGAGACACATACAGACTGAGAGTGAAGGGTTGGAAAAAGATATTCCATGCAAATAGAGACCAAAAGAAAGCAGGAGTAGCAATACTCATATCAGATAAAATAGACTTTAAAACAAAGCCTGTGAAAAGAGACAAAGATGGATACTACATAATGATCAAAGGATCAATCTAAGAAGATATAACAATTATAAATATATATGCACCCAAACTAACATAGGAGCACCGCAACACGTAAGACAAATGCTAACAAGTATGAAAGGGGAAATTAACAATAACACAATAATAGTGGGAGACTTTAATACCCATTCACATCTATGGGTAGATCAACTAAATAGAAAATTAACAAGGAAACACAAATTTTAAATGATACAATAGACCAGTTAGACCTAATTGATATCTATAGGACATTTCACCCACAAAAAATGAATTTTACCTTTTCCTCAAGTGCACATGGAACCTTCTCCAGGATAGATCACATACTGAGCCATAAATCTAGCCTTGGTAAATTCAAAAAAGTGAAATCATTCCAAGCATCTTTTCTGACCACAATGCAGTAAGATTAATCTCAAATACAGGAGAAAAACTATTAAAAATGCCAACATATGGAGGCTGAAGAACATGCTACTGAGTAACCAACAAATCACAGAAGAAAAAAAAAAAAAACTTAAAATATGCATAGAAACGAGTGAAAATGAATATACAACAACCCAAAACCTATGGGACACTGTAAAAGCAGTGCTAAGGGGAAGGTTCATAGCAATACAGGCTTACCTCAAGAAACAAGAAAAAAGTCAAATAAATAACCTAACTCTACACCTAAAGCAACTAGAAAAGGAAGAAATGAAGAACCCCAGGGTTAGTAGTAGGAAAGAAATCTTAAAAATTAGGGCAGAAATAAATGCAAAAGAAACAAAAGAGACCATAGCAAAAACCAACAAAGCCAAAAGCTGGTTCTTTGAGAAGATAAATAAAATTGACAAACCATTAGCCAGACTCATCAAGAAACAAAGGGAGAATAATCAAAACAATAAAATTAGAAATGAAAATGCAGGGATCACAACAGACAACACAGAAATACAAAGGATCATAAGAGACTACTATCAGCAACCATATGGCAATAAAATGGACAACTTGGAAAAAATGGACAAATTCTTAGAAAAGTACAACTTTCCAAAACTGAACTGGGAAGAAATAGAAAATCTTAACAGACCCATCACAAGCACAGAAATTGAAACTGTAATCAGAAATCTTCCAACAAATAAAAGCCCAGGACCAGATGGCTTCACAGCTGAATTCTACCAAAAATTTAGAGAAGAGCTAACACCTATCCTACTCAAACTCTTCCAGAAAATTGCAGAAGAAGGTAAACTTCCAAACTCATTCTATGAGGCCACCATCACCCTAATACCAAAACTTGACAAAGATGCCACAAAAAAAGAAAACTACAGGCTAATATCACTGATGAACATAGATGCAAAAATCCTTAACAAAACTCTAGCAATCAGAATCCAACAACATATTAAAAAAATCATACATCATGACCAAGTGGAATTTATCCCAGGGATGCAAGGATTCTTCAATATCCGCAAATCAATCAATGTAATACACCACATTAACAAACTGAAAAATAAAAGCCATATGATTATCTCAATAGATGCAGAGAAAGTCTTTGACAAAATTCAACATCCATTTATGATAAAAACCCTCCAGAGAGCAGGAATAGAAGGAACATACCTCAACTTAATAAAAGCTATATATGACAAACCCACAGCAAACATTATTCTCAATGGTGAAAAATTGAAAGCACTTCCCCTAAAGTCAGGAACAAGACAAGGGTGCCCACTCTCACTAATACTATTCAACATAGTTTTGGAAGTTTTGGTCACAGCAATCAGAGCAGAAAAAGAAACAAAAGGAATCCAGATTGGAAAAGTAGAAGTAAAACTCTCACTGTTCGCAGATCACAAAATCCTCTACATATAAAACCCTAAAGACTCCACCAGAAAATTACTAGAGCTAATCAATGAATATAGTAAAGCTGCAGGATATAAAATCAACACACAGAAATCCTCTGCATTCCTATACACTAACAATGAGAAAACAGGAAGAGAAATTAAGGAAACAATTCCATTCACCATTGCAATGAAAAAAATAAAATACTTAGGAATATATCTACCTAAAGAAACAAAAGATCTATATAAAGAAAACTATAAAACACTGATGAAAGAAATCAAAGAGGGCACAAATAGATAGAGAAATATACCATGTTCATGGATCGGAAGAATCAATATAGTGAAAATGAGTATACTACTGAAAGCAATCTATAGATTCAATGCAATCCCTATCAAGCTACCAACGGTATTTTTCACAGAACTAGAACAAATAATTTCACAATTTGTATGGAAATACAAAAAATCTCAAATAGCCAAAGCAATCTTGAGAAAGAAGAATGGAACAGGAGGAATCAACCTGCCTGACTTCAGGCTCGACTACATAGCCACAGTCATCAAGACAGTATGGTACTGGCACAAAGACAGAAATATAGATCAATGGAACAAAATAGAAAGTCCAGAGATAAATCTATGCACCTATGGACACCTTATCTTTGACAAAGGAGGCAAGAATATACAATGGAGAAAAGACAATCTCTTTAACAAGTGGTGCTGGGAAAACTGGTCAACCACGTGTAAAAGAATGAAACTAGAACACTTTCTAACACCATACACAAAAATAAACTCAAAATGGATTAAAGATCTAAACGTAAGACCAGAAACCATAAAACTCTAGAGGAAATCATACGCAAAACACTCTCTGACATAAACCACAGGAGGATCCTCTATGACCCAACCTCCCAGAATATTGGAAATAAAAGTAAAAATAAACAAATGGGACCTAATTAAAATTAAAAGCTTCTGCACAACAAAGGAAACTATAGGCAAGGTGAAAAGACAGCTTTCAGAATGGGAGAAAATAATAGCAAACGAAGCAACGGACAAAGAATCTCAAAAATATACAAGCAACTCCTGAAGCTTAATTCCAGAAAAATAAATGACCCAATCAAAAAGTGGGCCAAAGAACTAAACAGACAGTTCTCCAAAGAAGACATACAGATGGCCAACAAACATATGAAGAGATGCTCAACATCACTCATTATCAGAAAAATGCAAATCAAAACCACAATGAGGTACCATTTCACACAAGTCAGAATAGCTGTGATCCAAAAGTCTACAAGCAATGAATGCTGGAGAGGGTGTGGAGAAAAGGGAACCCTCTTACACTGTTGGTGGGGATGCAAACTAATACAGCCACTATGGAGAACAGTGTGGAGATTCCTTAAAAAACTGGAAATAAAACTGCCATATGACCCAGCAATCCCACTGCTGGGCATACACACCAAGGAAACCAGAATTGAAAGAGACACGTGTACCCCAATATTCATTGCAGCACTGTTTGTACTAGCCAGGACATGGAAGCAACCTAGATGTCCATCAGCAGATGAATGGATAAGAGCGCTGTGGTACATACACACAATGGAATATTACTCAGCCATTAAAAAGAATCCAGTTGAATCAGTTCTAATGAGGTGGATGAAACTGGAGCCTATTGTAACAGAGTGAAGTAAGCCAGAAAGAAAAATACCAATACAGTATACTAATGCATATATATGGAATTTAGAAAGATGGTAATGATAAGCCTGTATGCAAGACAGCAAAAGAGACACAGATGTACAGAACAGTCTTTTGGACTCTGTGGGAGAGGGCGAGGGTGGGATGTTTTGGGAGAATGGCATTGAAACATGTATTATTATCACATGTGAAACGGATCACCAGTCCAGGTTCGATGCATGACACAGGGTGCTCAGGGCTGGTGTACTGGGATGACCCAGAGGGATGGGATGGGGAGGGAGGTGGGTTCAGGATGGGCAACACATGTACACCTGTGGCGGATTCATGTCAATGTATGGCAAAACCAATACAATATTGTAAAGGTAAATAAATACATAAATAAAACTGAGATTTAAAAATAAATAAATAAATAAAAGCATACAAGCCAGCTATGGTAGTCACACTGCTCTGGGATATGGAGAAAGAGCTGTGTATGAACAGTTGAAAAAGGCTTAATAAGTAAGATAAAACTGAAATAAACAGTAAGTTTCTAAAAATCCGAATTTCTTTAAAACGTTAACAGTCCTTCTAGCCCCAGCAATGGGAAGTGTTTTGTATTTCATTATCCACACTTCAAAAAAAAAAACAACGATCTCTTTATTGTCCTGTTGACAAATGAAATCTGAGATTTACCACCATGGAGACAAAGTAAAGCTATTTAACCTATGAGGAAACTAAATTTTGGTCTCACAAGAGCATTATGATAAACAAGATGCACAGGGCATACAAACTGTGGAAGCTGTGCCCACCTTGGTCAATCTCCCATTATTGGATAGAAGAGTGGATCTGATTTATAGGACCAAGACCTGGCCTACACACCTGTACTTTGAAGAGGAAACAGAAAAAGACAAAGAAACAAAATCCCAGATTGGTAGGATACTCACTCCTGTTAAGAAACACAAAGATGGAGGGAGAAGTTTGGGGAAACTGGCAGAAAGGAAAGGTAAGACACTAAAAAGCAGGTAATCAGTGGTGTGACTTGGACACATATATTGTTCCCTAATGGGAAAAAGCAGAATGTTTTTTAAGAGAAAGCTTCAACATGATCTAATTGACATTTACAGACTATGTCATTCAACAACAGCATAAACATTCTTCTCAAGCTCACATGGAGCATTCATCAAGACAGATCACATTCTGGGCCATTAAGAATGTCTTAAATTTAAAAGAACAGAAATCATACAAAATTTAACTAGAAATTAGCAATACAAAGATAGCTGAAAAGTCCCCAAATATGTGGAGATTAAACAACACACTACTAAATAACACAAGGGTCAAATAAAACATCAGGAACAGAAAACTATAGACCAGTATCTCATGAACACAGGTGCAAATAAATATCCTTAAAATTTTAGCAAATCAAATCTAATAATGTATTAAAGAAAACTATACACCACAACCATGTCGTATTTATTCCAGATATGGAAGGCTGATTCAACATTAAAAATTCAATTAATGCAAGCCAACTAAACTTCAATTAAATAAATAATTTTTTTAAATCAATTAATGTAACCTAGCACATCAACAGGCTAAAGAAGAAAAGGCATATAACTGTATAATAAGAGAATCTAAACTCATTGGAAAAATGAAAAGTTGGAGCATTTTCTTAAAGAAAGGTTTTGACTTTCCTGGTGGCCCAGTGGTTAAGACTCTGTGAATCCACTGCAGAGAGCACGGGTTCGATCCCTGGTCTGGGAACTAAGATCCAGCATGCTACACAGTACAGCCAAAACAAAACTAAACAAAGCTTCCCAATGATTTCCCATCATATCAAAATAAAATCCTAACTCTTGTGAGGCCTTACAAAATCTAGCCCCTGCCTCAAACCATTCTCTGCCTCTCTCAGTCTACTGGCTGCACGGGCCTTCTTGATGCTCTCCAAACACGTCAAGCTTGTTACTTACCCTCAGGCTTTCCAACACCAACTGTTCCCTCTGGTTTGTACACTCTTCTCCCAAATCTTTGTACAGCTCACCACTTTACCAAGTTCTCTACTCAAATGTTACCTCTTCTGAGTGACCTGCCCTGACTATTCTACCCAAGAACCTGGCCCACTGCCCCATATCCCATTCTCCTCTGTCATCACTATAGTACCTCATGCTGCTCTACTATTTTTCACAGCATTCCCCCCTGCCTGACAGGAGCATCCCTCTTTCCCCATGAATTTCCCATCTCCCCCACTAAAACATAAGCTGCATAAGAATAAGAGCTTTGTCTGTCTCATTAACTGACACATCCAGCACTTAGTACACACTTACCTAAAAAAACTACTTACCGTTGTCAGAACGCGCATAATCGTGTCTATATGCCACCGTTTGGAAGGTGCATACCTAAGAAAACAATGGCACAGATGAAAAAACTGGAACCTGTAAATTAAGTTCTGCTCAGTGACTTTCATGGAGAAGGAAATGGCAACCCACTCCAGTATTCTTGCCTGGAGAATCCCATGGACAGAGGGGTCTGCTGGGCTACAGTCTATGGGGTTGCAAAGAGTTGGACACGACTGAGCAACTCTTATACACAGACACACAGACACACAGACACACACACACACACAGTGACTTTCCAAACTCCTGTCCTATAGTCTTGAGGTTCACAGGTTAAGAGGTTGTATCTGGACGCATTTCACCTTCAAAACTACCAGCAATTAAACTAGCACCAATTCCCATTTCAATGGATAATGAAACAGTACATGGTCAAATTCATATGTAAATACTGCAACAGGAGTTGCTGAGTTGAGAACTGAGGACTCTGTCTCCAATTTTTTTCTTAGAAAACAAATCATAAAGTCAGGACAGGAGAGGACAGAGAAGAAAGAAGAAAGAGCACTGTTCCCAGACCCAGGTAACACCAGGTCTAGGAACTTGCCTCCCCTTAAATTCACAGTGAAAAGAGGAGAAATAACCATACTATCAAAATCCTGAGGACTTCAACCCAGAAAGTTTTACACAGAACCACAATGCAAATGTTGTAACTTTTCTATTCTCTTCATTAAAAGGGAATCATAGAAGAGAGGTTAAAGAACAGATACAACAGGAGATTTTATAAAAGTGGGATTATTTTGGTCTTAGTATAATGCTTAACATAAATACTGACTACAAGGACCTTCTCAAACCCAATTTCTAACGGGAAGCCTGAAATAAACGTTACATATTTAAACATGTTTACAACATTTCCCTCATGTTTTAAAGATGCTTTCCAAAAAGTTCCAAGCATTTTTTACCAATGAATGTAAAAGTTAAATCTTACTTTTCTGCAGCAAGGAAGATTCCAGATGCACAGTCTGCTTTAAATTCTGGCTCACATGAATCCAGAAAATAAAGTAACTCCTTCATCATGCCTCGAATATTATTCCCATTTACCAGGGCAAAACTCAATTCCATTGCACGCCTTCCATGGAGGGAGGGAAAAAAAGTTATGATATTTACAGTGGGAATGAAACAAAGACCCAGGTATGTTGTCCCTGAACACCAAGCACCAGTGGATGTATTGATGTCCTTGTGTGATCTTGTAATCCCAATCTTTGCACATGAGATAACCAAACTTAACAAAGTTATTTTGAACTTTCATCAATGCTTTTCTTCAAAAATTCCCAAAAGATACACACTACTAAAGACAGTCTATTCTATGAAGCTGAAATTTAGAATACCTAAAAGGCTCAAAAAGAGAGGCAAAGAAATTAATACTCAAAAATACTATCTCTCTGCATCAACAGTTAAAAATGTGATATATAGTCACCAAACTCTTTTACTACATCCACTTCAACCCAAAGATGATATAACATACATCGAAAGGTATACAAGTGATTAGAATAAAAACAAACCCTGAGGGCTGAGTGAAATAAGTTAGAGAAAGACAAATATTGTATGATATCACTTATATGTAGAAGCTAAAAAAGCTGAATGCATAGAAATACAGCTAGAATGGTGGTTACCCACTGTGGGGTGGGAAAAATAGGGAAATATTGGTCAAAGAGCATGAATTTCCACGTGTAAGATAAACAGGCTCTGGAGATTTAATGTATAGCATAATGGCTATTATTAATAATGATGTATTAATAAACTTGAAAGCTGCTAGATTTTAAATATTTTAAAAATATTTTAAAATAAGTAGATTTTAAATATTTTCACCACAAAAAAGAAATGGTAATTATGTGATATGCTGCAGGAGTTACATTTTGCAATAAAGTGTGACAAAGCAATGTGATGTACATCTTAGACTCATACAATTATATACCAATAAAGCTGGAAAGAAAAATGAAAAAAGACAGTAAGCGCCATGAAAAGGAAAAAAAGATATGTGCTATGAGAGCAAACAGGAGTTTCTATAATAGCATCACTATAACATGAGTTTGAGCAAACTCCGGGAGACAGTGAAGGTCAGGGGAGCCCAGTGTGCTGCAACGGGCTTGCAAAGAGTTGGACATGACTGAGCGACTGAACAACAATAACAAATAGCTGCCTATCAAATTTGACAACCAAGGTAAATATGGATATGCTAGTTACTACACTCATCTTTTCATATTTGGTCAATAATGTCAAACCATGGCATATAATTTACTTTCAAAAATACCAATTTAATAAGTTGAAAATACTTTCATCTTAATCTACAAGCAACAAAAACTCAATCCTTAAAATTGCATTAAGAAATGCAATAATAGCTAATTCTTATACAGTGGTTAAGTGCTTTACATATGCTAGTCCAGTTAATCCCACATAACCTTTGGAAGTGGGTGCTCCTGTATCTACATTGTACATGGAGACAACCGAAGCACAGAAAGACTAAGTAACCAGACCAAGTTTATTAAGGGCAAAGCTAGGATGTGAAACGAGGCCTTCTGGCTCCAGAGTCTTAGCTGCTATTGCTATACAACCTGTCAAAAGACCCAGGTTTTACTTTTGAAATGCAAAGCCCAGTCAAGAGCGAAAGAGAAACAACACAATAGGAGTCAGAAAGTCTGATTTCTATCCCGAAGACTGCCTTGTTCAAGGAGTAAGCTTTGGAGTTAAGTCATTTGATTCCTCTGGGACTGTACTTTAATCTGTTAACTGAGGAGAGAAGTAATTGCCTAGTTTCTCTTACTGGCTTGCTCTGAGAACCAACTGAGAGGGTGCTTATAAATCCTTCACAAAGCTTTATATAAAAGTCATTATTACTGAGACCAGGTCTTATTTTTAGTTTGCCCAAGCACTTAACACCTGTTCTCTACAAATAAAAGGAACTCAATTATCAATAAATGTTTGTTAAGTGAATAGTTTCAGAGATCAGTTCAAATTAAATTTTTCTGGTTTGAACAGTAAACCAAAAGTTCATTGAAGCCTACTATAACTAGATTTTACAAACACATACAGTTATTCTAAGAGGAGGACCAGTAGAGTTAATTGATCAAGGAAAAAAAAAACATGCCTTTCAAAGTCATATGCTGAGTAAAGTGCTGAGTAAAGTAAGTTAGACAGAGAAGGAGAAATATCATATGACATCCTTTATATGCAGAATCTAAAAAGAAATGATACAAACAAACTTATTTACAAAACAGAAACAGACTTCAGAGAATGAACTTATGGTTGCCAGCAGAGAAGATCGGGGAAGAGATAGGGAGTTTGGGACCGACATGTACACACTGCTGTATTTTAAAATGGTAACCAGCAAGGTCCTACTGTATGCCACATCAACGTTATGTGGCAGCCTGGATGGCAGAGAAGTTTGGGGGAGAATGGATACATGCATATATATGGCTCAGTCTCTTTGCTGCTCACCTGAACTATCAGAACAGTGTTAATCAGCCATACTCCAAGTTGTTTTTTTTTTTAAGTCCTATGTGCTGCCTAAAAGTCATTCCCAGATGCACTGTTTTAACAGGTTGCCTCTAGTATCTTGGGGCATAAGTACCGCAAGAAAATGTGTGCTGTCAGCCATTCGAGTCTCAGCATAGTGACAGAACACTCAGCCGATGGATCACTTCGTATCTTCATCCTCCAGCACACAGAACACAGTACCTCTGATGAGTAAACGTATGCCCAGCCTACTTGCACCTGTTTTATTTAACAAAGAACCAAGGGTAACTTCAGGGTGCACTGAAGTATTCCTTACTGGTCTCTTTCATTGATCTAAACTTCTCCCTGCAAATCCTTTTCGAAAAAAGGATTTACTCTGTCAAAATAATGACTAAATACATAAATGTCAACATTCTCCTTCTCAAAACTCTATTACAAAGTTATCAGATGGAGGATTGGCCGGGGGGAGGGGGGGGGGGGGAGTGGCACACAACTTTCAATTATCTGTTACCGTTTTATGGAGACATCCAAATCTTTTAGACAGTCCACAATTGTGCTTCTGTGCCTCTGTACTGCATTGTGATCTGTCTGCACAGTCTTCAACAAAGATGTCAAAGCTACATATCTGGATGAAACAAAGTTGCAGAAGAACATAATTAAAACGGGAAATTCAGGATAGTTCTCTGCTTAATGACAAAGATGATGTTCAATGACTACTGAAAACCGTACATGGTTAAATATTTAAAAGACACAACAGACTTAGTAAAATGTAAACGCTGTAAACCCATAAACAACACTATAATCAAAAACTGTGGCAACCAGAAGCCTGGGATTTAGATTTACATTCATGGCCAACTCCATTAAATTTCTAAAAGTGATAGACTCGGTTCTTCCAAACTCTTTCAAATAGCACAACAAAATAAGCATACAGTATGCCTTTTCAGGCTGCCTGAGCCCCAAAATGCAAGAGGAAATTATTTCAATTTTACCATTTGTATTTTCTCTGCTTTTGATACCAGTACCAAAACTGCCCCTACAAAACTTTGAATTTACCATCTAAGTATAAAAAAATCTTCTGGAAGGAGAAGATAATTCAGGGTACCATAATAATTATTTCCACTTTTTTTTTTCAATCATAACATGATAAGAAAGAATAAAAAAATAACACTGATAAATTCATTCACTTTTTAAAAGTAGCTGGAGTTTACAAACATCTTCTAGGTTTGTAACCGAAATATTCTGTTTTTCTTCTTAATTGAGAGGGGTCAGCAAACTAAGCCTAGAATAGCCCTCTGCTGTCCGGTTTGGTAAATCAATTTTTATTGCAATGCAGCCATCATCTGCACAGTCTGTGGCTGCTTTCACACCAAGAGGCAGAGCTGAGTAGTTGCCAAAGAGACCCTAAGGCCCATGTAGTTTATAATAGAGACCATCTGAAAAAAAAAAAAAAAAAAAAAAATAGAGACCATCTGTTCCCAGACAGAAAAAGTTTGCTGATTCCTAAAGGTAAAGCATAAATAAGGACTAAAAGTTAACTCATGAGGCAAATCCTCAAATTCTTATCAAAACAGTCTTTAGACTAAAAATAAAAATCCTGAGTTGAAGTTTTAGACATGTCACTCTACATGTGTGATCTTGAGCAAAGTCACTCATGAATACACTGAGTTTATAATAGCCAGATACAAAATATTTTTCAGCTTACTTACCTGATATTCTTGTCATTGTTCAATAAGAAACGACCCAGGATATTTATGGCTAGGACCTACAGAAAAATAGCACAAGTTAAGAATTTAAGAAAATAAAAAATCTATATTGTTTAAGGATCACTTTCTGGCCTCTGATGAGTGCAAACTACTTAAAGGTGGTAGTTTAATCAGCACTTCTACGGATTGCTAGCCAAAAAAAACCTCTGAAGGCAAACTCTTAAAATCATATTCTATTTCAACAGTAAAAGCCGTAAGAATGTTTTCAAGTTTTTATATTGCTAGCAGGAAAATACTATTGGTACAACTTCACTGGAGGGAAATTTGGCAATAACTATAAATAATAAAAATAAGGTATTCACTGGATGGTTAGGTTAGGACTCCGAGCACCCACTGAAGGTGGCACGAGTTTAATCCATGCCTCATGACACAGTCAAAAAAATTAATAAACAATTAAAACTACAAAATGAAAATATATTCCCTGCTTCAACAATTTCACATCTAGGAATTCAGCTGACAAATATAGTTGAACATATGCACAAAAATCTACTGCAACACTATCTGTAATCACAAATGATAGGAGTGTTCATTGATAGCAATTTTCCTAAATGTACTATGGCACATTCACGCAATGGAATGTTATACAACCATTAAAAAGAATGAATCATGACACATGCTATGACAGGTATGTACCCTGAGAATATTATATTAAGTGAAATAAGCCAGACACAAACACCCCATATTATATGATTCCATTTAGGTGAAATGTCTTGAATAGGCAAATCCATAGAGACAGAAAGTAGAATGGTGGTTGCCAGGGGTTGGGGTCAGGGGATAATGGGGAATTATTGTTTAAAGGGCACACAGTTTCAGTTTGGAAAACTAAAAAGTTCTGAAGATGAATGGTGGGTTTTGGCTACACAACAGTCTGAAGGTACTTACTTAACGCCACTGAACTACAAAGTTAGAGATGGTTAAAATGATAGAGTTTATGTTATGCAAATTGCACCAATCTTTTTTAAAATGAGAATGGTCTCTATATATGTGAATATAAACTAGCTCCAACATAGTGTTTTCATCTAACATGATAAGCATAAGGTGCAGAACCACCCAGATGTCAAAAGACCTATACCCAAATACTGTAGTATAGTTAGTATATTTGTTTCTCACAAAGCAATGGATTAGCGATCATTATATTAATAAATGGTTGAAAGAATGAATAAACACTTGAAGGAGAGTTTTTCCTTACAAAAGAATTCCAATTACTTAAAGAAGAAAAAGTGAGGAGAATAGAAAAGTATCATTAGAGCACCACCCAAAAAATTGTTAAAGACAAGATCCTCAGAAGGATACTAAAATTGGTTGGCAAAAGTCTGAGAACAGAGTATCTGCATAGTGTCAAAAGTGTTTCCTCCAAAATATTTTTAATTACATAGAGTAAAAATAACAATTATACAGTGGAGAGACACAGCAGACACCACCTTACCCAAAAGATCAAGGTTAAAATCACCAGTAATGAGACAAATAAGGAGCATGTACCTCCAGATATGAAACTGTAAAGGGCACAACACTTCTGGGGTAGTCTCACCAAAAAAGCTTAACTACAAACTAGTTTTTATAAGAATATATCAGACTGTCAAATTCAGGAATATTCTGCAAAATAACTGATCAGTGCACTTCAAAACTGTCACAGAAGACAAGGAAAGATGAAGGAAATGTCAAGATTGGAGGAGACTAAGGAGACATGACAATCAATGCAACATGGGATCAAGGATTGGTGCTAGAAAGGAAAAAGGACATCAGTAGAAAAACTGGTAAAATCTGAATAAAATCTGTAATTCAATTAATGGTATTAAACCAATATTAATTTCTTAGTTTTGATAATTACACTACAGGAAAACAAGATGTTAACATTAGGGGAGGCTGACTGAATTTGAAACTTTTCTATAAGCCTAAAATTATTTTAAATAAGAAGGTTTAAAAGTGGGGAAGATAAGAAATACAAACAGAGAGATATGTTTAAATATGAATAGAATACCATCCCAAAATGTACATTAGAAAATGGTAACAACTGCTGACTAGAAGAATTAAGTCTAAACATAAAATCAATAAGCAGACATTTTCCTCCCTGTATACCATTTTCTTTGAAGTGCTCAAACAGGAGATGGCAAGAGTGAACATCGAATTTTAGAAATCAGTGAATTAAAATGGACTGAAACGGGCAAATTTAATTCAGATGACCATTATATCTACTACTGTGGACAAGAATTTCTTAGAAGAAATATAGTAGCCCTCATAGTCAAAAAAGAGTCTGAAATGCTTGGGTGCAATCTCAAAAATGACAGAATGATCTCTGTTTGTTTCCAAGGCAAACCATTCAATATCACAGTAATCCAAGCCTATGCCCCAACTACTAATGCTAAAGAAGCTGAACGGTTCTGTGAAGACCTACAAGACCTTCTAGAGCTAACACCCAAAAAAGGTGTCCTTTTCATCATAGGGGACTAGGAATGCAAAAGTAGGAAATGAAGAAACACCTGGAATAACAGGCAAATTTGGCCTTGCAGTACAAAATGAAGCAGGGCAAAGGCAAACACAGTTTTGCCAAGAGAACACACTGGTCATAGCAAGCACCCTCTTCCAACAATGCAAGAGAAGACTCTACACACCGACATCCTCAGATGGTCAATACCAAAATCAGACTGATTATATTCTTTGCAGCCAAAGATGGAGAAGCTCTATACAGTTAGCAAAACCAAGACCAGGAGCTGACTGTGGCTCAGATCATGAACTCCTTATTGTCAAATTCAGACTTAAATTGAAGAAAGTAGGGAAAACCACTAGACCATTCAGGTATGACCTAAATCAAATCCCTTACGATTATACACTTGAAGTGACAAACAGATTCAAGGGATTAGATCTGATAGACAGAGTGCCTGAAGAACTACGGACGAAGGTTCGTGACACTGAACAGGAGGCAGTGATCAAGACCATCCCCTAGAAAAAGAACTGAAAAAAGGCAAAATGGTTGTCTGAGGAGGCCTTATAAATAGCTGAGAAAAGAAGAGAAACTAAAGGCAAAGGAGAAAAGGAAAGATATACCCATTTGAAAGAAGAGTTCCAAAGAATAGCAAGGAGAGATAAGAAAGGCTTCCTCAGTGATCAATACAAAGAAATAGAGGAAAACAACAGAATGGAAAAGACTAGAGATCTCTTTAAGAAAATTAGAGACACCAAGGGAACATCTAATGCAAAGATGGGTTTGATAAAGGACAGAAACGGTATGGACCTAACAAAAGCAGAAGACATTAAGAAGAGGTGGCAAGAATACACAGAAGAACTATACAAAAAAGATCTTCATGACCCAGATAACCACAATGGTGTGATCACTCAACTAGAGCCAGACGTCCTGGAATGTGAAGTCAAGTGGGCTTTAGGAAGCATCACTACAAACAAAGTTAGTGAAGGTGATGGAATTCCTAAAAGATGATGCTGTGGAAGTGCTGCACTCAATATGCCAGCAAATTTGGAAAACTCAGCAGTGGCCACAGGACTGGAAAAGATCAATTTTCATTCCAATTCCAAAGAAAGGTAATGCCAAATAAAGTTCAAACTACTGCACAACTGCACTCATCTCACACACTAGCAAAGTAATACTCAAATTCTCCAATCCAGGCTTCAATAGTACGTGAACTGTGAACTTCCAGATGTTCAAGCTGGGTTTAGAAAAGGCAGAGGAACCAGAGATCAAATTGCCAACATCCACTGGATCATAGAAAAAAGCAAGAGAATTCCAGAAAAACATCTGCTTTGTTGATTACACCAAAGCCTTTGACTGTGTACATCACAACAAACTGTGGAAAATTCTTCAAGAGATGGGAATACCAGACCACCTGACCTGTCTCCTGAGAAATGTGTATGCAGGTCAGGAAGCAACAGTTAGAACCGGAGATGGAACAGACTGGTTACAAACTGGGAAAGGAGTACATCAAGGCTGTATATTGACACACTGCTTACTTAACTTATATGCAGAGTATAACATGTGATATGCTGGGCTGGATGAAGCACAAGCTGGAATCAAGATTGTTGGGAGAAATATCAATAATCTCAGATACCACCCTTACGGCAGAAAGCAAAGAAGAAATACAGAGCCTCTTGATGAAAGTGTAAGAGGAGAGTGAAAAGGCTGGCTTAAAACTCAACATTCAAAAAACCAAGATCATGGCATCCGGTCCCATCATTTCATGGCAAATAGATGCAAAAACGATGGAAACAGAGATTTTATTTTTCTGGGCTTCAGTATCACTGCAGATGGTGACTGCAGCCATGAAATTAAAAGATGCTTGCTCGCTCCTTGGAAGAAGAGCTATGACCAACCTAGATAGCATATTAAAAAGCAGAGACATTACTTTGCCAACAAAGGTCTGTCTAGTCAAAGCTACGGTTTTTCCAGTAGTCACATATGGATGTGAGAATTGGACTTTAAAGAAAGCTGAGTACCAAAGAATTGATGCTTTTGAACTGTGGTGTTGGAGAAGACTCTTGAGAGTCCCTTTGACAGAAAGGAGATCAAACCAGTCATTCCTAAGGGAAATCAGTCCAGAATATTCATTGGAAGGACTGATGCTGAAGCTGAAACTCCAATACTTGGACCACCTCATGCGAAGAGCTGATTCATCTGAAAAGACTCTGATGCTGGGAAAGACTGAAGACAGGAGAAGGGGACGACAGAAGATAAGATGGTTGGATGGCATCGCTAACTCAATGGACATGAGTTTGATGAGTTTCGGGAGTTGGTGATGGACAAGGAAGCCTGGCATGCTGCAGTCCATGGGGTTGCAAAGAGTCGGACACATGTGAGTGACTGAACTGAACTGATACCATTTTGTATGGAATTTTTTTTACTTTATGTGTTCATTTTTTTAAATAAAAATAAATATTTAAGAAAAATGGATTAACTCAAATATGCTGCCATCTTGTTTGAAGTGAATGAGGCCAACTCAAATCACGGCTCCAAACAAAAGCTTATTCTGAAATGGTTCCTTCATTCAACATTGTCTGTATTTGTAACATACATAAACATAAAACCTTCCAATTTCTATTATAATCAACATTAATCCTTCAGTGGATAGAATGATACTTCAGGTACCAAAACATCATACATTCTGCATCATTCTTTCCTAAAGTTAATTTCCAAATTCCAAGTCAATTATTTTAAAATAAAATGTTTAGAGTAAAGATTAAAAACTTACTCGCAGTCCACTCTCTGACTTAATATCCATGATAGTCAAAACCGTTTCATAAAGAATAGCATTTCCTACATTTTTACTAGTCTCCGTATTAGTGGCAACCTGAAAAGACACAGAAGGTGTTATGTGACAAAACAATGTTTCCAAAAAACATCCAGAGGTAACAAGAGACATTTTATGATTGTTTTCAGCCACCAATGAGAAAACACAAACAAAAATTGCTCCATATAATCACAATCAATCTGCTCCCTGCTATACTAAAATGGGTGTTTACAAAAACACAAGTTTTGTTCTACTCACCTGTGCTAATATATCATTCATAGCTTCACTTGAGTCATCATCATTTCGTCCTAAAATTCTTAATAACCGCAAAATTCGTACCTAATGTGCAAAATATGACAAACATCAACAAATTATGTCTAGCACAAAGGACCTTTGCTTGATATGAAATTCAAATAACTTAAATGAAGTCTTAGATCCCAATAGAAATGGTCAAAATTCAAACAGAAGAATTTTAAACATGATCTTTAGAGCAGTTATGTATGGTTCTATGTCTTCATGAAGCTGTTAGACAATCTACACTTAACAGTCAAAGGATACCATTACCTGCAGAGCTATACAGCACACTGGAAAATCATGTTTCTATGTGGTACATGATTTGACTATTACAAATATAATTTTATTCTATTAATCTAATACAGAATTGTGTCACTATTCATTTATCAATGTAATTAGCTTAATCAATTAACTACCAAAACTACTCAACACAAACATAAGAGGAAGGAAAAATTCATTCCAAAATATATCATTTATCCTAAACTTTCTTTCAAGCTCACCTGCAAAAAGGGGTCACTGATCCCAGAAACATCATGTTCTGGTGAATATCCGGACATGATGAGGTTCTTTAGAATACGAACTAATTGGGGCACAAGCTGCAGGGAAGAGAGATGCATCAAAAAACAGTGAATATCAAAGAATTTCTCAGGAAAAGGCAGAGGTTAACTTGGCTTAGAAAAAACGGATTCAAGAGTCTGAGTCCAAGCAAATTCTACTGATACAATATCCTAGTATACTGTTGATGTTTCACAGACGTAACTTAGAAGTATTCTGGCCCAGAACTCAAGAAGGAGTATGTATGTTATCTGAATTAAAACCAAAACAGACATTTTTACTTCAGAGTAATATATGCGAAGATACTACAAATAACAGTAGGTCAGAAAGCCTAGAGAACTGAGTAAAACAGATGCCTATGGGGACTTCTATGGGACTTGACACACGTAGGCTGCACAAACATATTCAGTTTTTAATCTATCTAACACATGTGGATATAAAATGCTACCACATCCAAAACTCTGGTAATTTTATGAAAATTAGTTTTAAAACAAACTATCTCAAATAAAGAAAACAAAACTCTCTCTTATTATATTGTCAGTTATATCCTTTCCCAATAAACAACAGGGAATACAAAAGTCTCCAACACCGACAAGACACATGAAAAATTGTCTCCTTCTCCTGAGAAAGAAAGCAAGGCCATGAATGCTGTTTTTGTCCTATTCTTAACTCATACAACACAATTTTTGATAAAATTCAATTTCAGCACCTAATCATACATTTGTTGCCTATCTTATCTTACTAATGAAATGATACATTCCTTATGGTCAGAATGCCCTTCTTTTTTAACTCTGTCCATTAGACTGACTGATGACACACAGTAGAGGCAATTTTATTGCCAAGCTGAACTTAAAAATGCTTTAAATACTATTATTTATTGCACTTCATTGAGAAATCATTTAAGATTAAAACCCCATTTCAAAATGTTTGCCACAATAAGGACCTTTCCAGTCTCCAACTACAAACTCAATTTAGCTATATAAACAACTCTAATCACCACCTAACATTAAGAACTGAATCCAAAGCAAGCTGAATCTTATCTGTCTTGGAGGCAATCAGAACAGCCCCAACTTTGCTGCAACTCAATTATCTTTTTCTCATTGAATCTGGATTCCTTTCTAAGTGGATCAAGACTGAAACAAAAGCCAAGCTGGGCTCAAGGAATGCACTCAAAACACAATACTAAATCTACTGCTGAATATAAGACAACATAATCTGTGTGAATAGGTTTGGCCATAACACTTCAGAATTTAGCACTTCCTAAGTCACCTAACAAAAATCTAATTTGGACAACTCCAAGATTCAAACAAATCTAAGCTTACAATGGCCTGTAAATTCTAAACAGAATCCTCATTAAATCTCTCAACTCTGGACAGATTCAATAAGAAGTCAGAATAATATAACTATATAAACTGCTTTAAAATGTAATAAAACTGGAACCATCTAGTTAGCAAGCTCTATACTAAAAAGTAGTTCGCCTTGCATACTTCTCAATAGTCTACTTTTTTGTACTACACATATCCTTCATTATTTTTTTAAATCTGGTTTCTGTCTCGGAAAAATTCTTTTTCCTTCAGCTACGAAGCTCACACCACATAAGAGCACCCTGGGACAAAAAGCACAAATATCTCTAAGTGTTCAGCATACAAATTCTTGGAACCAAGCTTTATTTTTCAGACAAAAAAGCAAGTTACTAAAACTGATGACAAGACAAACAAAATGACAAAGGGAAAAGCTGCAGCCATGAAAATCAGTTGATGCCCACCCACTCTACCTCAAAAATCTTTTAACGCTCCAAAACTTTAAGGCAAGATCGAGTGCAGGTCAGGAAGAAATTAAAGCTCTAAGTCTGAATTGAAAGCTCAGAAGTAGTACTGAGCTTTTTAAAGTATGAGGTTACCCAGACACGGTTCTAAAGTGTATCTACTTCAAAAAGAAGCAGTGTTTGGTGTTTTGGTTCCAAATTGCTCTGGACTGCCATCACCAATGCCACTGGGAAACTGCTCAAAGTATCTCAGGTGAAGATAAAGGAAAGGCAGAGGAGGAGGCTTAAAAATCAGGAAAGGCTGCAACTGAAATCCAAGGCTGACTGTGGAATCAGGAGTTTAAGTGACAAGACCAAATCTGGACTAAGGAGTTAGCTAAAAATGCTATGACAAATAACACAGAATTAAGCACAGATTCAGCATTAGTATATTTTTTAAGCCACATTTGTGGATGGATACACAAAAGCTACTAAGGACCTAATGCCAGCATGCACGATCTAAATGAGGGTTAATTCTTACCTTTTCATTCTAACATACAGCAGGATTCCAAACAGACAACAGGAACAAAACATACAAAGCAAGCATTAGGGACAGATACGGGCCTCATACTATATTTATAATATTTTAATCAAGACTTGATCATCTAAGGAGGAAAAAAAAGCTCCCCCCGCCACACCGCCCGAAGAGCTGCTATTAGAGCTTCATTAGATCTAAAGTACAAAGTAAACCCAATATATGGAGTGGTCATCATCCTATAAAAGGAACTGAATGCATGTAATTATCCAAAAAACAGTTTTTCTCTGAGTCCTGCTTACTAGTGCCTTCTGAACGTAAGTGGAAAAAACAAAAATCTCCATTCTAGAATGCTCTAAGAAAGGGAGGGAGGGACTTCAGAAAGCTAGAGACATCTACCACTGGAGTCACCACAGCACAAAATGAACAGAGGGGGACTCTCTGTTAGGTAAAGGTAATATCAAATCTCAGTTTGCAGTTTTCACCTTAGAAGGTAAAAAAAAAAAAAAGAAATCACCTGCCTTAAAACACACGCACACACACACACACACAATTCCTGCTTGTAATTCGACCTCAGGTTACATTTCCTAATTTCAATGTGAAAACAGTAGATAAAGTACATGAGAGATCGGCGTGTCTGCCAAGGAGAAAAGACTTCTATTATGAAAGGGGAAACACTGTACTACTGCCAGTTCTGTGCCTAAAGCTGACTTCCTACCACACAGAAGGGTTGGTTAAGTCCTTTACTCAGTTCCATACCTTTCCTTCAAAAGAAAATTCCTAAGTGAGAAAATCATGTCCTTTAGGAAAACCATTTTCAATCAAGAGAGGCTTAGATATACAGAATAGCACCTACCTTTCTGAAATGTGCAAGCATGTCTGGGCTTCGCTCACACATTTCTGTGAGGAGGACTACAGAAGTGTGAAGGACACCTGAAAGAAAAGAGCCGGTGAAAACTAAAAATGAGGCTGTATTCTTCAGTTTCATAGCACAGGGCTTTCAGTTCTGAAGGTCAATTCCAAAAACGTAGCTGCTACTTTTGTTTTTTAATCTCCCAAGAATCTAAGCATTGAGCTGAATACAAAGAAGGTATTCATAGATACCTGCTGATTTAATACAGATGATCTGTCAAATCAGAATATTCTAAAGTTACGTGGCCAGAATAATCGCTTACAAATGACATTCAATGTACAAGCCTCTCCATTTGAGAATATCCATAAAGACATGCTCAGTCAATATAAACTGGATATCACCTGCTCCAGATTTAGTAAGCTCTTAGCTGATTTTTGAAAGATATTTCAAGAAGAAAAATCTTACTAAGACTTTAAATTTCCAGACAAAATATAGTCATGAATGACAAAGTAAATTTGCTTGTTCAAGAGTGAGTGAAAAGAATCACATACTTTACACTAAATATGTGCCCTAGACATTCATTTATTCAACAAGTATATTCTGAATCTTCTAGGCAGAGGACTGCATTGATCAAATTAAATACATGTTACCACTTTTTTTCTTAGCATTTAGGACACAAGAATTTTCTTCACTCAGAATCTGTTTCATTAAATTCAAAACAAGAATAAAATGTTCAGTAAAGAACAGCCACATACATTCCATCTAATTCCTCATAAGTTTTATATGTCTGAGTACCCATTACAAATTCCTGTTACAAGTAACCTACAAGGAGTTTCACAAATCTTACATTACAATGGCAAAGAGATAAAGAAATAGCCAAGAAGTCAAAAGGTTTCACACATGAAAATCAAGGCTAGGATCATTTGCAATTACACTGAGTATTAGTTAATATAGTATTTTTGATATAATAAAAGGGGACCAGAAATGAAAAACAAGCTTACTATAAAGGATCAATCTCTAATTACAAAGCTAGTATTTGAGAGTAGAAGAGAGATTCAACCCATTGGCCCTTCCTGGAAAAGGTGTCCAAGCACAGCAGAAAGCTGAGTCCACTGTGTGAGACAGAGGCCAAGACTGCCTGAAGACTATTGTCTTTCTCCTTCTCCCTCAGTACTTCATGAGTGCATCCAAATCACATTACCATGGTTCTTTTCATTCAACAAATTTTTTGTTGCTGGTAAAAACATCTCCATAAGTTCAGGAACCTTCCTGATGACATGAACAGCACAAAGTGCTGCCTACAAAAAAAAAAAAAAACATAAAAAGGACAAAAGAAGATTTATTTCAATTAAAGTTAGGACAACCAATCTTACAAACAAAAGAACCTTGTCAACCAGTTCATCTACATGAAAAAAGAAAGGAGGTATAGATCTGATTATCAGATTTATTAGTTATTAATTGCTTAGGGCTGTCCAATTTATACTACTGCATTAATGAGAACTTCTAACTCACCTGTCTCTTTGGTCATATATTACCAAATAAGTGGACAACAACTTTTTTCAACCAGACCATCTGTTAACACGAGCTTACCAATTGTGCTAAGTATAATTTATCTGCAGCTTTGCAAAGTTAAAAAATAAAGACTCTGTCACTGATCATCGTTCTTCTGAGTAAGAAAACCAAAAGGTTTTATAAAAACACTATGCAGGTGAAAGATACATATATTGCAGATGCTTTAAATCTGCTGCTACTTTTAATAATACCTATACTTTCTCCATTCAACCTCTACTGAAATCAAGGAAATCATTTGAAAGTTACTTAGTATCTTAGTTAAGTCTCTCTGTTAGCCAGTCTCTACTAAAGAAAAGATGGCCCTAGCTTGTTGACAGGAAAGAAAGGGACATTCAAAGACTGATTTCAGTTACTCTCCCCCTATCCCCGCAAAGGAACCATAACTACTACTTGTTGGAACTGAATATCATAATTTAGGTACTTAATAAGAAAAGATTTCAGCTAATTCTTCCCATGCTACAGTTGAGGAAAACAATTTTTTCCTAATCTGCAGGGATATTTTACTTAATATTTATGTAATCTTTCTGAACAAGAGCAGCCCATACATTCTTTAAGAGAAAGGACTGGCTTTGGCCTTTAGCCATCATTAGCAGCACATGATCCTGGAAAACAGCTCGGCCCTTTTAAACAGCTTTGTCTCACACCATTAAATGCAAAAGGCACAGTCAATGACAATCAGATGATTTTATGTCACTTCTAAAGTCCTAAATTTTATACCGCTTATTTATGAAGGCTGTAAGATTCAAGCACAATAAAATAACAACAAAATATTTATACTAACAAATAAAAGCACATAAGAGAATACGATCACTGTCTTCCATTACTATTTCACTTAGATATACCAATTTTAGGAAGGAGGTTCTAAATCATTCCCTAATAATTATCTAGGTCCCAAGGAACTGCACTTCCAAGATTCAAAGGCCCTAATATAAAGGCATGGGCACTAAAATAAATTTGTAACAATCTGTTCATTATCACTTTGTTTAACACTGGTTAGAGTCAGGTAATTTAGGAAGTAATTAGGTATGCCATCTATTTGTTTGTTGATAAACAATTTTCTTGAAAAGTGAGGAATTAAGAGAATTAAAGTGTTCACAATCACTTACCAACTGGAGAGTCAAATAGCAATAAAAAAATCACCTCCAAAATTAGTATAAAAAATAGATTTTGACTTATGAACAACTGATTCATATACAGTCATTTAAAACACATTTAATGCACAGAGAAAGTTATATTATCACTTGCGCTTTCAAGAATGAATAATGTGCCTTCTCTCCATAATACTCCCTATTCCAAACACAGACATTCCATTTCATGGAAAGTTACCTTTTTTCTTAAGTAAGAGTTGGAGGTTTTCAAGAGTTTCTCTACCTCTCCTGCAAGATCTCTGCACATCTCTGAGGACCCCATGCAGCCGAGGGTACAAAGTGCTAGCCCTTGTACATACTGTGTGCTATGATTGAGATCACTGCAAAAGAAAGAAGGCGGCAGAAATGAATATGCCCTGCCCAGTGCTCCCAATGAAGAAGCTTCACAATCTAACAAGAAAGCTCTGAATGATTCATGATTCCTCTCATAAGGAAAATATTAGGATAATTTTTGCAAAAAAAAATGTTTATTCTAACCTTATTATTAATACAAATTACAACACAGTAAACTGACAGTTTGTTCTACATGCTTACAACCCAGCATTTCCAAACACCACTAGTAACAGAATCTATACAACATACTACCTATGGGATGCCAAAAGAACTTTCTTTACTAGCAATGACAGAATATGAAGCACAACTCTATCTTTAAAGATTTTAATATGCTCTATTAACTACAAAAAAGTAAGATATTAACCAAAATGTTTAAAAAAAAAATTTAGAAAACACAATCCTGCTAGAGCATTTAAGATGACAAACATCACAACAGAAACACTCTAAAATCTTTGAGCACAGCATTAACCTTGATATTAATTTTTACATTTATTCAAAAGAAGAAAAACAGTAACTAAAAAAACAGCTAATTAAACCATCTTAAACTAAGGTAGACGTTACAGTGAGGCTCAATATCTAGTAGATGGCTGGATGGCATCACTGACTCAATGGACATGAGTCTGAGTGAACTCCGGGAGTTGGTGATGGACAGGGAGGCCTGGCATGCTGCGATTCATGGGGTCGCAGAGAGTTGGACACGACTGAGAAACTGAACTGAACTGAACAGATACAAAAAATTCTAACAGGCACTGATTACTGCACAAAACTATTTCTAAACCAGCCAGGAAGTATTTTCAGAAAAGTTGAAGCATTAAAAGTTTGAATAGTAAATGCATTTATATATTATAATCAACTCTTACTATGCAGAAGCTGAATTCCTATGTTGAGTTATGCTACTTCTACCAGCCTTAAGAGTATTTTAAAATCCTTTAGTTCAGTGGTTCTCAAACGGTGATTAGAGAGTCTCTGGAAGTTCCTAGGACTATTTCAGGGGGTCCATGAGATATAAATACTTTCACAATACTAACTCATTATTTGTCAGCTTTATTGCACTATCAGTGCAAATGGGAAGAACTAAGGCACATTAGCACGTATCAGGAAAGAGGCACCAAACTGTATTACCAGTCACTGAATTCACTGCCATATACTTAACGGTCCAAGAAGGAAGGGAGGGAGGCAGTTTCACTTAATACTCCCCTTTTTGTTGTTGTCTGCTGTTCAGTCACTCACGACAAAGCAGTAAAAATGACTAGCTTAATTATACCTTGACTTTTTTTCTTTTTTAAGCCATGCCATGCAACTTGTAGGATCTCAGTTCCCTGATCAGGGATTGAATCTGGGTCACTTCAGTGAAAGCCCAGAATCCTAAGCACTAGGCCACCAAGGAACTCCCTCATACCTTGACTCTTGAGTGCACATTTTTTAATATTCTGTGTGACAAAATGGAAAGTATGCATGAAATACTTCTGATGCATAATGAAATAAGGGACAATCTCAGCAAAAAGCACTTGTGTATCTGTTTCATTTGCAAGCTAAACTACGAACCAGCTGTTTTTAAAATGAACATCATTTTTACCTGAAAAATAACAATTATAATTACTAAGATGTGGTTATTTTCTTAAACATTCTTAAACATTTTCTGGAAGAAAAGCCAAGTAAGCCTATCACTTCAAGGGCAACAAGTGACAATATTTGTTGCCAATGACAAACCTAAGCTTTGAAAGTGAAAACTAGAATTTTGGAATATTTGTATTGCCATCATGAACCTGACAGTCTATTAATACTTTAAAGCTCCTTGAACTAATTTTCTCCAAATGCTTTAAGCATGATGTTTAAAAACTAAACAAAAGAGTCAAACTGTATGGATGGGTTTCAATATAACAAAAAAAAAACCAAACTTCACTGATACAATTTCAGATTCTACACTAACCTAATGAAACTACCACTTGTGGAGTTTGGTATGGGATCATGGAAGATTATCCACAGTTATCTGAAAGGTTATTAAAGCCCTCTTCCTTTTTCAAACATTATCTGTGAAAGGCTAGATCTTCATATATTTCAACTAAAACATAAGAAAATGAATGCAGAAGCGAACACAAGCATCTAACCTATTCTATTAGGTTAGACATTAAAGATATTTACAAAAGTGTAAAATAATGCCATTCTTCTCTCTGAATTGTTTTTGTTCTGGAAAATAGCTTATATTTCATAACAAAATGTATTGCTGTCAACACTGTAAAGGTTTCATTAATGATAATTTTTAATGAACCAATGAATAAATCCCTGAAGAACAAAGAAAGGAAAAGAAACAAAAGGAAAGTGTCAGTCAGGTTTGCTACTTTCTACTAATTTGAATATTTAAGATAAAAATTACTAATAAACTTTAACTTAATTATGGTACTGGTTCCCAAAAAATATTTCGTTAACTCTTCATTCATTTTTCAATGATTAAGAATATCTGTATAAGGCAAGCTCTTAAAATAATGTGTCTGATTTTTAAAGATTTAAGTCCAAGATCATTAATGTCTTAAAAGTTTTTCTGGACCAATGAACAATGAGGTAAACATGCCATCATTAAACAGAAAAACTGCTAGTACACTATGATGCCCTATAATACAAACAAAAAGCAAGAAACCTCACAAATAAACAAAAAACCCATTCATTAAAAGATTTTAAAAAACTGAATGATCCAAAGTCCTTTGACTGAACTTAAACTGAAGTATTGGATCAATTCCCAACTATTAGTAGCTCTCTCCTAAATTCACTTGGGGCTTGGCTGGGTCTCATTATACACACAGATTCCTTCATTGCCTATATGCCTCATTCTTCAATTTTAATCAAGCTACAAACCTATTCTTAAGTTGGCTCAAAACTTGATGCTAGGCAGAACTGTCAAATTATCAGCATGTGACTAAAGGCTTGAGTAATAAGGGCAGCAGAGCATGTAAGAACAAAAATTAAAGAAACTTTCAGAGCCTTGTCCAAAATAAGAGTATAAAGTCATGTTAAACACCTAGAATGTAACCTCCATGACACCAAAGATTTCTGCTCACTTTTTTCATTCTCCATCCTCAGCACTTACAATAGCTCCTGGCATACAACAGGTATGCAATCAATGTTTGTTGAATAAATTGAAGCAACTTAGTATTTTCATTACTAATATTTATTTCAAGGCCAAAAAGAACAAAATTTTCCCAAATAAAGCTGCAGAGGCAGTGTATTTAAATGAGATACTATATTTTTACAAGCAAATCTTAACTCTCATTTAAAATTTTTTCATTATTGGGAAATTTTAAATTACAACATTTACCACAGCAAAATATATGAGTTCAACGTCTACAAACTGATCGCCTATAAACCCCTGCTTCTTTCTGTCAATTACACAAATACTGTAAATTAAAAATTAAATCTAAAAAAGAAGATAAACTGGTAGACATACCAAAACCAAAAAAACCCAAAAAGAACCTTAAATCAATAAGGCCATCAGAACTTTCATAGCTTTTTAACAGAAATTTATTATAAGAGGGATACTGAGAAGAACTGTTAACTCCCTACTCGCAGGTCTTCTACTTTTTCTAGAATGGCAAGCATTCCTCAGCTTCTAAGGTAAACACATAACTGGACTAGTAAATCAGCAAAGCACCTGTTAGAGAAAAAAGGACTTATGCACAAAAGCTCACAGGCTAAATACAACTGTCAGCAACTGAAATCTGGGATTAGACTGCTGACAAGCAAGACCTCTCTTTTTACCTTTAAATGGTATTCATTTAGAATATATTGGTAGTTATTTAATAAATACAGTGCCTCATAATTCATGGTATTCAAAAAATTCTATGATAAGAAAGCTAAGATTTACCAATGCTTTTTCTATTCTATCAAAGTCCAAATGCTTATTCATTGCTAAATAGTTGCTATGACTCAAGATGTACAACAATACTTTCATTTAAATTATCCCCTACAGATTTACTTTTTTTCTACAGAAGTTTTAATCCTTTCCTTATCCTCTTTATATATAAGCTCCAGAACCAAAAGCAACTCAATTATATTCTAGACAGCAAATATAAAATCAATAAACAGAAGCCTTGATGTCCTATTATTAAAAAGACCTAAAAAAACAAAGCAGTTATAAGAAAGAAATTAAGACTTACTTCTTGATACAGTTGGTCATGAGAAGATGGACATCTTGTCTTTCATCTAACAACAGCATTGCCCCTAAATAGCCAATGCGTTTGTCTGTGAATTTTTGAGAGGCGATAAGCTTGAGGCACTCCAACTACAAATTACAAAAAAAAAAAAGAAATTTCAATCAGGAAAACAATGTTTTTAACCCAGAATCAATGGATAACTAAAGTACATAGGTATAACCTATATCATCAAACCACAAAAATAAAAGGCAAAGACTTAAGATCTTTCAATATCTTAAAGATAATAATCAAGCTCTGGAATAGAGTATCTAGTTAAGGCCCTATCGTACTTGCCATCCAAATAATCTGCGAAGTTTATGTTAGATCTAAATATTCGTACAGACTACGGGAGTGTTATCATAAGGGTTTAATAAACCTTATTCTTAATTTAATTCCTAGAGTACATTAAATGAGCACCTAACACATGTGTGTATTTAATGTCTGGTTCCTATTCTGAAATATCAAAAGCTCAGTAACTGAAATGTACCCAAGTGTCAAACAGTCCTAAACATCATGGAAGGTACAATTAAAAAAGGAGGACAATTAACTAACTTTATGTGGAAAAGTGCTACATTTGAGGCTTGAACTATGAAGAGTAGAGGTTTTAGGAATCAAACAGAAGAAAACAACAACAAAAAGCCACAGGAAAACTCAGTAATAGAATTAACCTAAAATATTTTATACAATTTCCTCGTACATAATTCTTTACACAACCCTCAGAGCTTAAGAATCCATGAAGTTATTTACAATAGCCAAGATACAGAACAACCCACGTGCCCATTAACAGATGATTGGTTTAAGGTTTGGGGGGGGTATGCACGCATGTGTGCGCACACATGCACGCACGTGTGTATAATAGAGTATTAAAGAACCAAGTATTACCATTAGCAGCCACATGGATGGACCTAGAGAGCATCATATTAAGTGAAGTGAAAGGCAAATGGTACATGGTATCACATGTGGAATCTAAGAAGTAAAACAAATCAATCTACTTACAAAATAGAAAACAGATCAAGGTAGAAAACTTATGGTTGCCAGAGGGGAAGAGAGAGAGAGGGGTAAATTAGGAGCAATTAACAGATACAAACTGCTATACATAAAACAGATAAGCAACAATCATTACTGTATAGTAGAGGGAACTATATTCAGTATCTTAACATAATGAAAACTAATCTGAAATACATACTCTCACACACACATACGTATAACTCAGTCACTTCACTGTACACTGGAAATACAGACAATACTATAAATCAAAAATCCTTCAATTAAAAAAAAAGTCCTTGTAATTAGTCTGTCTCTCTACTTAGACTTTCTTGAACTTCATAATCACTGATATATACTTTATGATTTCATCTTGACTAACAAGGAAGAAGCCAAACATTCCCTCTAGGGCAGTGGTTTTCAAAGGGTATACACAAGTTAAAACTCTTTAAGAGGAGTTTTTCAAACTATGCTCCCATTTAGACTCACAGCATTCCAAGGAAAGGGGCTCAGATGCAGACCGGTGTATACAGCAATGTGAGATCTCATGAGACTACTTCCCACAAGAATCTGCCTGTAAGTATGAAAGTCAAATTAAGGAAAGTAAAAGAGTTTAAAAATAAATCCCTCTTGAGCTATTTAAAAACTGCTCTCTCAATGTTCCCACATTAAAAACACCAAGAGGTTGTGGGATGACTATAGCATCATGAGCATGTCAAAGAAGCCTCTAAGAGAGAATAACCAGGATCCCAAGGAAAACTGAAATGCCTCTGAGATCAACAAAGATTATCTAACAACCCTTTCTATCTACACAATTTAAATTTCAAAGAACAATTTCTGAAGTAGAGGATTACAGTCATTCTTAAATGTCAGCAGAAAAGTAACTGCTGAGGTGAATGAGAAAATCACAAGTTAAAATGTTATTAGAAAAATCTTTCTCTTTTTCAAACTGAAGGCTTTTAAATCTTCTCACTTAATCATTCCATAAATAATATTTTAACAGTGAAAGAAAATGTTCTAAGAATCAAGATATCACCGAAATGTTTATCATCTCTACTGAATCATGCTTTTGACAAACATCAAGCATTAAACAAATAAACCACCCAAATTTTTTTATTAAGATGAACTAATGAGAAGGACATTTTTAGGCATTAATATTACTTCATATTTTTAAAGGCCAAGTTTAAGAGTGTGTGTGCGTGGGCGTGTCTGTGTGCACGCCGCACATCGCGTGCTCAGTTGCGTCTGACTCCATGCAACCCTATGGACTATAGCCCACCAGGCTTCTTTGTCCAAAGAATTTTCCAGGCAACGATACAGGAGTAGGTTGCCATTTCATCCTGCAGGGGAACTTCCCACAACAGGAATCAAACCCATATCTCCTGTGGCTCCTGCATTGGGCAGGTAGATTCTTTACCACTGAGCCACCTGGGAAGCCAGGTTTTAAGATAGACCAAAATTCATCAACGACTAGTGAGTACAATTTGCTGTTTTTTTGTGACAGCTGTTAGAACTACTAACTAAATACCAAAAGAAAAAGTAAAATTAAAGAGACAAATACTAAATTCTTTCTTTTAAATATTCTCCATTGGTACAGTGACTCTGCTTCAAGAATGAGCTGCTTCTTTTTTTTTTTTTTTTGAAGGTGACAAATTTGAGGGGAAAATATAAGATTATATACTGGAAATGGTCTCTGAAATACATCTTCAGGTGAAGGACTGACTCTCATCACACTTCACACTTACGTGGCAGTGGCCAGCAACTGAACTCATAATGTACCACGTGTCATTATTAAGACTGTTACAAAGTTTTCAAATATTGAAAAAGAAAATGACTGAAGCAGAACACAATGGGATGTGGGTAGTGAGGAGAGGGCATTCATTTTTGAGCAGCCCTCACTAAAAACACAACTCAAAAAAATAAATAAATAAATAAAAAATAAAAACACAACTCAACACATAAGTTACAGAAGAAAAGTAGTGACCAATTAAATGTATCCATTTCTTAGACAACAACCTCAACTTCATCCCAGTACTTCTAACTCCTCATTTATAGCTACCTAAACTTCCACCTGAAACATAGCTAACCCACATATCTACCTTTAAATCCACCATAAACAGTCCACCACCAAGATAAAAGGAAGCTTTTGCTTTTATCTCAAACTCTGTGAACAAAGTAAAAGCAAATGACAAACTTAGAAAAACTACTTGCAACCAGACATGAAATCCTGTACAACAGGATTCTATACTTATTTAAAAAAGACTGACAAAGAATATGAAGAGACAGTTCAAATTCAAAAAAATAACTCAAGTACAAAAGGAAGTTCAATCTCCTCACAAAACAAATGCAAAACCAACTAGGAAAATTTACTGAAAAAAAAAAAAAATGGACCTGTACACCTGAAAAGGGTGAGTTATATGATATGCAAAATATGATTCAGTGAAGTTATTAGAAAAGAAAAAGAAATGCAAATCAAAACCAGACTGAGATATCACATTTTAACCTATTATATTAAAAAAGATTTTTTAAAAAGTGTTATTATAACAGTGCAAGGACATTAGTAATGAGAGTATAAACTGGCACAAGACGTAGTGAGAAAGATTGTATCTATCTACATTACAAACACACATATCCTTCTGACTCAACAAATCTACTTTTAGGAACTGACAAAGTATTTACATTCACACGTGAGCAAGATAATGGATATTATTCCACTGTACTATTATTACTTCAAACAGTAAGATTGCAAATAAGTGTCCATTAATAAGACATCAGTTTAATAAATTATGATTCATACATAAATGGAATACCATGCTGGATTTACTACTATGAACATGTCAGCAAAGCTGGAAAAAAATATGTACAAGGAAGCTCGTTATATACTGGTATGGACTAATCTTCACAATGGATTAGTAGGTGAACGGTGCAAACAGTATGTTACAATATAATTTTGGAAGAGGTAAGAATATACCAAATGATGCTAAAGCTGAAACTCCAGTACTTTGGCCACCTCGTGTGAAGAGTTGACTCACTGGAAGAGACTCTGATGCTGGGAAGGATTGGGGGCAGGAGGAGAAGGAGACGACAGAGGATGAGACGGCTGGATGGCATCACCGACTCTATGGACATGAGTCTGGGTGAACTCCAGGGGTTGGTGATGGACAGGGAGGCCTGGCATGCTGCGATTGATGGAGTCACAAAGAGTCAGACACGACTGAGCGACTGAACTGAACTGAACTGAAGAATATATATGTCCACTGCCTGGAGATGTATAAAGTATCTCTGGAAATATAGTCAAGAAATGAATACCACAAGTCACCTGTAAGGAGGGAAACTAAGTGACTGGAAGAGGATGGAAAGCACAGTTTTCATCATATATCCTTTTGTATCTTTTAAATTTTGCATCAGTGAACTGTCATTGTTTATTACAAAGATGAATAATATTGGGCTGGGAGAAAAAAACTGCAGGACAAAGAGAACTTATGGTTAGAAAAGTTAATACAATAACATTATAATTAAACAGGGGAAAAAAAAAAGATGAAATAATTTGTTCTCCCTCCAAAGTTAAACAACATATGTTTCAAAAAAGCATTTAAGTCTTGGAATCACTTCATGAAAAAGTCTTCAAAATTTTAAGACCACAACCCTATGCAAACATAACTCAGTAAATGGAAGCAATCAGCCTTTTAAAGATAACTTAAAATCATGAGCAATTACTGTGCTATTCTATCTATAATATCTGTGATGCTACTGTCGGAGCCTGTTAAGTACACTCCTTTCTTATCTCTATACTCCACGAAGGCTATGCTTTTTCTGCTGAGTTATTTTGTATTCCTCACCTACTATCAATTTCTCCGTTAACAACACCCTCAATATACCTGCTTATCCACAGCAACCTTCTCCCTTTCTCCCCAACTATCATGCCAAAGGGCTGACTGTGACAACTCTTCGCTACTCACTGATTTTTTTTATATTTACTTTCCAAGTGTTCTGAGTCATTGGTGGTTTTGCTTTAATTTGGTAAGTTCCCGCTGTGCCCAAACCAATGTACCAGTCATTCTCACTGATACTGTTAGAAGGACACACAAAAGAAAACCAGCATTTGAATATTTATCAGAAAATATGATATATATACCATGACAGTCATGCACAAGCTACTGTGAAAACAGGGTAGGAAGGACACCAAATTCAGGTTAGTAATTGAAAGAAAACATTTGAGAAAAGTTTCTCTGTACATAACACAGAGTGGAAGAGAAAGAAATCAGAGTTAGGAGCTGAGTCTAAGACGGGTTCTAGCTAAGAGACCTAAGCCAGTTGTTTCACCATCTGGGCCTAGTTCCTCATCACTAAGGTAACAGCCACATCAAGGAAGACAGCACCCAAACAGTTGTCCTACATGCCATGTCTTCAAGGCAAATAGCTACTAATTATCTCCAGCTGATCCTTGAATTTTTCTCAGAATATTTTCTCAGCAGAAGCATTCCAAAACTCCAGACAGTCATTAGCAACAAGCCTTAAGGGAATGAAATCATTGTCCCCCTTTACAACAAATACAGTAAATTTGGAGGGAGTAGATTAGATGGAAAACCTAACAACTTAATTTTCTACATACTTTTTCTAGACGCAATCCTCCAATTTTCTTTGAATTGCAAAACAATTTTTAAAAGGATAATTTTACCAAGTTTCTGGCTTTGTCACATTTTTCTGAACCAAGCAGAAATACTGCCTTTTATCAACATTTAACCTGGTTGCCCTTTTAAAAAAAGCTGCACTCATTTTGTCAGCTTTTAGAATAATTTCCCAAAAGGTCAAATGCACATGACACTTGCTTTTAACACCGAGCTTTATGATGTTTACACTCATCTTGATGCAAAGATGCAATTAAAATATTGGTATGGGGAGGGAAGTGGGAGGGGGGTTCAGAATGGGGAACACGTGTACACCCGTGGTGGATTCATGTTGATGTATGGCAAAACCAATACAATATTGTAAAGTAATTAGCCTCCAATTAAAATACATAAATTCAAATTAAAAATAAATAAATAAATAAAACTAGGGGAAAAAAAGAAAGCTGTGATACATATACACAATGGAGTATTACTCAGCCATTAAAAAGAATACATTTGAATCAGTTCTAATGAGGTGGATGAAACTGGAGCCTATTATACAGAGTGAAGTAAGCCAGAAAGAAAAACACCAATACAGTATACTAACGCATATATATGGAATTTAGAAAGATGTATAGAACAGTCTTTTAGACTCTGTGGGAGAGGGAGAGGTGGGGATGATTTGGGAGAATGGCATTGAAACATGTATAATACCATATATGAAACAAATCGCCAGTCCAAGTTCGATGCATGATACTGGATGCTTGGGGCTGGTGCACTGGGACAACCCAGAGGGATGGTATGGGGAGGGAGGAGGGAGGAGGGTTCAGGATGGGGAACACATGTATACCTGTGGCGGACTCATGTTGATTTATGGCAAAACCAATACAATACTGTAAAGTAATTAACCTCCAATTAAATAAATTTATATTAAATAAATAAATAAAAATTAAAAAAATATTGTAAATATTAATGGATCTGCAACTGATTGGTTAGGTCTTTTTTAAAAGTTACTTTTATTTCATTTTAATATTCAGAAATAACTTTCTAGTGTACAAACACACACACGTTTGAAGAACAAGGTTATAATTGCTTTACCACTATACAGACTGGCAACATAAAATCTATATGAACCAGAGCCTGCTTTTTCATTTTTCTGGTTGAGAGGAAAATACATATTAACATTCCTGTTGTATCCCGTTTTTTTTTCTCTGAGAAAATTTATTATGAAATATTTCACTCAAAAATTTGACCCACCAACAAGCTTCAACAAATCTTAACATTTTATCCCATTTATTTTTAAAAATTTAGTATGATGAATTCAATTAAATCCCTCTGAATAGTCTGCCTCAGTCTAAGTTTCCTCTCTTCATCCCAGGAGTAACCAAAACTCAAAATTGCTGTTGATCACTGTCATGTCATATGTCCTTAGCTATACGTGAAAAAGACAATTGTTTTTGAATGCTTTAAACTTTCCACTAAGTATCATATTGTATTCCTGCCCTTTTCACCCAACATCTTCTGAACAATTACCTACATCCAGACAAGAAGCTCCAGTTCAGGCATGTTCATTGCTATAGAGTATTTCACCTATGAATATACAACTTATCTATTCTCTTTGTGGACATACAGATTGTTCCCAATACTTTCCTGTTAGAAACTACAGCAATGAACACTTGTAAATGTCTCTCTTTAAATGGACAAGGAGGCTTGATCAGATTCACGTTTATCAGTTTTGTTTTGATTTAGCAAATATAATTCACAGGTGGTGATATGAACTTTTAACAGGAGGCTTTAATTATTGCTGGTGGTTTTATCTCTTTTGTGACATCAGCAGCACTGATGATCATCAGGGGTTGAAAATGGTAATATCCTAATTCTTCTTCCATCCCTTCTTCATTTATTAGCTGGGCTATTCCTCTAAGGAGCAACTTTCTCTATATATACCATTGGATTACCAATAGTTCCTTCAGAAAGAACTTAGCAATAATTATTTTACAAGGAACAACTGGATAGAAAAGACAGGATAAATGTTTCTTTTTCTTTACCAGTTTTCAAAATAATAAGTCATTTCCCTAATATTTTCCAAAAACGGCCAATAACGCTTTCAAATTTTTTTAATTATTATGAACTATTGATACAAACTTATTTGGTATGTTTCAACTACAATTATTACTTTTTTTTTTGGCTGCACCACACGGCATGTGGGATCTTAGTTCCCCAACCAGGGATCAAACCTACCTCCCCTGCAGTGGACACAGAGAGTCTTAACTGCTGGACCGCTAGGGAAGTCCCCAGTTATTGCTCTTTTATTAAAGCTCAAACTTTCTCATTTTGAGGCAAGACAGCCTTCTCTCATGGCTACCAAATCCTTTCAAAACGACCTCTGTAGTTTCTCTTTAAAAAATGACGCCTAGATAGACTCGGAAAACATATTTTATTTAAATATGTCATAGAAATGAATCTTAGACATATATATAAAGTTCCTGTACAAAATGAAATATCACCAAAGTCTACCCTATGATTTTAAATTCAGAGTTTGTCTTTAAAGAACAGCCTTAGGAGTATATAAATCTACTGTTCTCATGATGTTAACAGCAGCACTCTCTGAGTGGAAGGATTAGGAGTCTTTCCTCCACTTGACTATCTAACTTAATGTGTCTACTTAAAATCAACCAACAAGAATACATGAATAGCTATCTGTTTTATACTAATTATGTCACATGCTACATGGATAACCACCTAGATCCATTTCTGATATGGCAAAAGCATATAATGTTTGTTTATAGGAGACAGCTGTTGCTTTTGATTGCCTAGTATCTGGTCCTTTCCTCGGATATTAATACCTCAATTTTCCTTTGGGGAATTAACACTCTCCCACTCTTAATCATGAATTTCTTGAGAGGCTAATCTCATTTCCTGCCCCAAAATGAGCATAAAAGTCACCCAAGTCAGCCTGGGAAGATTCAATCCCATTACTTTTTTAACTCAATGGTGCGGGTATATTCTTCCACTGAAGTTAGTGAGCTGAACAGAAAATAAACTGATGGCCATCTTTCCTGACAAATATGTCAAAACATTAATAATATTATTGTTGAATAATGCAAATATGGGTGGTATTTTTTCTCTTTGTACCTAGTGTTGCACATTCTTTCATTTTACTTTTTTTACATTCTTTCAATTTTGCAGTCTTTTCCTTAGAAAGACTACTTAGCACACAATTAAATTTTCAAGTGAAATAAAATTTAATAGCATTCATAAGAATAAAAAAACAACCCACTACACCCTTCTCTGTAGCTCAATCTCCCTTACCATGTATAAAAGTGGAAAGAAGAAAGTACTTATCACCAAGACTATCAGGCCCAGACTGGCTGTATCAAGCAATATGTGTGTTTTTTTTTTTAATAAATATGCGTTTGTGTGTGGGAGTGACACAAGAGGCAGACCTGCACAGTGGCTATAGCTATCAAGGAATGAGATTAAGGACAAAATCCTTAAATGCCATTACCTGGCATTCATCAAATTTCTTTTACTTAAACACAACTGTCAACAGTGTTGGTAGTGTTATAATATTACTGCACTGAGAAAATAATTAAGAAAACATTTAGTAAACTTTTCTTAAAAGTGTACTCATCATAGTCCAGAATATGTGACAGAACAATCACAACCTACCAGTTAATCCCAGTCAATCTTTAAACACACTGCCACCATCAAAACATACTCTAATCCACATAATTACAGAGATTCCCAATGGAAAAGACAATTGATGGCAATATCATGCCTTCCCAGGTCAGCAGCTTTCTCTCTCAATTCTACCCTCAGTTCCATAATAATAAGACTACTGGGACATCAAAAATATCCTGTCCTCCTTGACAGGAAAGACTAACAGTCCCTGACCTACTGACATTAAAATAAGAGTACCCTTGTTAGCCTGGAAGAGAGCATGGCAAGCCACTTCTTGCCTGGAGAATCCCCACGGTCAGAGGAGCCTGGCAGGCTACAGTCCATGGGGTCACAAAGAGCTGGACTGAGCGACTAAGCAGAGCACAGCACCCTTTGCTAGATGTGGTCTCACCCCAGCCTACCTGTCCAAAGTGAGCAGGGTAGCCCAGCATGTGCATATATAGTAATTTTGCCACATTCCGACACCGGTATGTATTGTCTTCTTCTCTAAAAGATGACCGAATTGCAGCACACTCTTTCTGGATCATTTCTCGTTCTTCGGCTTGGGTTCGGGCTGTCCGGATGGTCCGGATCAGCTCCCGCAATCTGATGGGGGCTGGCATCCTCTGGATATAGAAAGACATTAAATAAAGATGTTCACATTTATTTTCTACCAAAAGCATACACACAACTTTCCACACACATTTCTGATTTTTAAGAATTTAAGAGTTGTTAAGTCCAGTAATACAATGTTCCAGCAAAGCAATTACATACAAACCCCTCAATTCATTAAATTTATGTAAAGAACACTAATAAAAATGTTAAGTGGTAACTAAAGCAAAGTAAGAAATAAAATACACTAACAATGAAAAGTCTATCACTAATATCAAAATATCTTAGGAACTAAATCAAGCCAAATCTTTACACAATCCTTAAATTAACGAAAGGACTATGCCTAACCTTAAAGAAGATAGGTATTTTCTGCTCAACTGTCGTTAAACTCAACATAGTTCAACAAAGTATGAGATGAATACTGAATATCATAATCAAAGCTCAACTCAACAAAATAAGAGATGAGGAGAAAAGATCAAATATCAAACTTAAACACCTGAGAAACATAATCATCTCAGTATATCCTAAGTACTCTTTGAAAATGTGGCGGAAAAAAAACAATAAACCAATCTCAGCAGACAAAACCGTCAACTGAAAAACATGCACAACCTAAAAGCCAAGAATTATGTCTTATTAGTGAAGGCTATAGCCCAGAATACAGCCTCTCAGATGGGTCTTTCAAAGTAAGGAGGAGCCAGGATACATAGGTTTTGCTGTGAAAAAATAACAAACATGTAGTTGAACATCACAAGATGACTGCTAATCACAAAAACTGACATCTCAAAGTAATAATTTTAATGCTTTTGTATGTTTGACAAGATTCAAGAGTCTGGGCTTAGTGAAATGATTCCTTTGCTATATATCTTAACTATCCAGGGCCAGGATCCTATTTTTCTCCATCCAGAATTCCCCTCAAGGTGCACCATCAGGGGCAGCTGCACAGGCTGATGTCTTCACAGTCATAATATTCTGTGTTTACTGAAATGGCAGGCAACATTTTTTTGTCCAGAAGACTACTAGTGTCATGAGAAAAAATAAAAATTAACCCTGCACCCTAACCTTACACAATATACAAAAATTAACTCAAAATGGGACCCAGAAGGAAATCTTTGGAAACGTGGGTTAAACAATGATTTAATATATAAGAACAAAGCACAAAAGAAAAATTAATAATCTGGATTTCATAAAAATTTTGAACTTTTACCCTTCAAAAGATGTCATTATATCCTATCTTACAAAGGACTTGTATTTAGAATACATAGTCTTATAACTCAAAAATAAAATAATCATAGTTTAAAATGGGGAAAAGATTTGATTAGACACTTCTCAAAATAAAATATATGAATGGCCAACAAGCACATGAAAAGATGCTAATGTCATCAGTCAACAGAGAAATGTAAATTAAAACTATTAAGGAGATATCACTCTACACCCTTAGAATGCCTATAATTTTAAGCAATAATATAGAACAAATGAACTTTCACACATTGCTCACGGGAATGTAAAATAGCTCAAATACTTTAGAAAACAGTTTGGCAATTTCATATAAATATACACTTAGCATATGATTCAGCAAATCCACTCAGTGTTTACCCAAGAGAATGAAAATATGTGTTCTCAACAACACATGAACAAAAATGTTCAAAGAAGTTTCATTTATAACTGCCAAAAACTGGAAACAACCCAAATGTTCATAAATAGGTGAAGCATGACTGGCATACCCATATAAAAGTATACTTGTCAGAATAAAACAGAACCAATACACAACCCACAAGGGTCTCAAAAACATTCTGCTGAGCAAAAGAAGACCAAGAGAGCACATATTGTATGATTTCACCTATATGACACCTTTAAGAAAGACACATCTCATCTACAATGATGGAAAAGAGATCAATGATTACCTGTGGGGAGAGGGACTGGACTGGGCAGCAAGGAAATCTTTTGGGGTGATAGAAATGGATGTATACACTTATGAAATTCACCAAACTGTATACTTAAGATAGGTGCATTTTATTTTATACATATTATACCTCCATGTTAATAAAAATTATAGAATTAGACAATCATTACAATCACCTTCAGTACCTATTAGCTGTGGAATCCTAAACCAATAATCTTCCATGTTGCTCTAATCTAATAAACCCGTAGGATATCCCACTCCAATCAGTTCACTATGGTATCAATCCTCAAGGTAGGGATGGTACGTTAGGAATTCAGAAAAGTTCCCTAGGTATTGATAAGCTCCGGCATACCGGCCCTCTTAAGACTGTGTGTCCTAAACTATACAAAACTACCTGTATAATACCATTTTGTCATTTTTTTTTTTTCAATTAAAGATCTGATTTACTCAAACATCTGAAAACATTCTACAATGAAAACTGTTATCAGATGCTGCCTGTACTATGCTATGGACCATGCACATACTGCCATACTGTTTTCAGAAGACTTGAAATGCCCATGATTGGTAGTTTAAAAACTGTACACCTGATGCAGAAGGAAGACAATTTAATGTTTCATCCAGATCCAGAGGTGCAGCAAATTAAAGGACAGCTCCAATCGGCAAACAGATATCTCACAATGGTCTCCAAGAAGAAACAGTTGGCAATAGACAGTTCAAAAGTGCTTCTCCAAAAGGTGGATGGTTCTCTAAAGTTTCAGGTTGCAACCCTTGCAGAAGACACTGACGCCCAACACACTGACTTTCGGTCCAGGATACATAGGTCTTCCCGGTTCCATGTGGCTGGGGAGCCCCTACCAATCATGCTTCTGTGCTGTGACTAAAAGGGTCCTCTGGACCGGGCAGGGAGCAGGTGGGGCCGTGCACCATCAGTCATAGTGGATGGCAGTGTAGAAGATGATCCAGGTGACCATGAACAAGGTAAACGATGTCATAAACCCTTCTTCTGTGAGCTCCCACGTGCCGTGATATTCTTCCTCGTCCATCTGCAGGTAGTTGCTGAAGTAGAGGTACACGACACCCACGTTGATCAGGCAGAACCCGGCTATTGCCAAGAAATCTCGCAGTGGTAACACTCCCCAAATGACACCTAAGACCACAGCAATCATCTGTCAGAACCAGTAGATCACATCTAAAAATTCATCCTTGTCTTCCCAGGCCGTGTCGCTCCACAGCACCTTGCTCCAGACAGGGCCCCACTGGCCTGCTGCCCGATGCTCATCCCCCGGACGCACCGCCAGGACGGGGCCTGGGGCGCCTAGGCCAATCTAAAAGGGATCTGGAGTCGCAGGTCACAGAGCACTGGTCGGCAGTGGAAGCAACAGGCTCAGCAGATCAGTTCAGCAGCGCCCCTCCAGCTGCCTGCACTTGGCTAAACCCATTTTGTCACTTTTTAATAGAACTATTTGCAGGTTAATGTCTGTAGTTTACAAAGCACTTTTACGTTTATTATCTTCATTATTTCATTTGTCCCTTACATCATTTTAAAATAAGGATGGAAAATCACTATCCTCACTTTGCCTTTGAGGAAACTTGGTCTCAGAGCAACTATTCAACCCTTAAGGTCACAAAGCTGGCAAGTGACAGAGCTAGGAACTTAAACCTGGTATTAAGATGCAAGAAGTTCTTCCCAGTACTTCAAAAATAAATATTGTATCTATGTGAAATTATATGATTGCTAGGATTTGTTTTAAAGTACTCCCAGGGTGGAGAAGGAAATGGCAACCCACTCCAGTAATCTTGCCTGCAAAAGTCCATGAGCAGAAGAGCCTGGCAGGCTGCAGTCCATGGGGCTACACGACTGAACATGCATGAGGAAGGTGGAAGGAGATGGGGTGATAGCAATAAATAAGTAGAACTAAAAATAAATAAATAAATAAAATACTCTCGGGGGAAAAACATCAAGGAAAGAGAACAGGAGGGGGTAAAAATGAAACAAAATGGGCAAATGTTGATTACTGATGAAGGTATATGATGAATACATGACAATACATTATATTATTCCCTATTTTCTTGTGTATTAGAAATTGTTCATCACCAAAAGCTTTTTAAAAATCAAAAAGCTTCAGCAAGGCATCTAAGTCCTTAAAATTTTCATAACAAAAAATATTAATAGAGGTCCATATAAAGAACTACTACTTTCACAATAATCATAAATATCAATGACTTTAGGACAAAACAAAATCTAAAGGTAAGCAAAATCAATGTACTACATACTTACTTTCAACACAGCTAAATAAACTAAGAAAAGTGTAAAGATATTACAGCTCTGAAAGATCAAGAACCAAATGTAAAATCAGGTGTTGACCGTCTAAAGCCCAGTAATTGCATTTTCAAAAAGAATCTTATTTACTGTTAACCTTAACTTGGTGTGTGGGGAACAAGAGACATCTAAAATCAATCAAGGGCTTCCCTGGTGGCTCAGTGGTAAAGAATCTGCCTGCCAGTGCAGGAGATAGGTTCGATCCCTGATCCAGGAAGATCCCACATGCCGCGGAGCAACTAAGCCCACGTGCCACAACTACAGAGCCCGTGTTCTCGAGCCTGGGAACTGCACCTACTGAAGCCCGTGCACCCTAGAGCCTGTGCACAGCATTAAAAGAAGCCTCTGCAAGAGAAGGCCGTACACCACAACCAGAGAGTAGCCCCCGTTCTCTGCAACTAGAGAAAAGCCCATACGGCAACGAAGACCCAGCAAAGCCAAATAAAGAAATAAATAAAACTACTTTAAAAAAATCAATATCAATGGTAATACTCTGCTAGTAAGTAACTTCTCTCTAGAAGACCTCTACAAAGCCAACAAAGACTATCAGAAAAAGCCTAAATCTAGTCCCAAAATATGGGGGAAATCACAGAAGTTTAAGACAGCTGAGAGAAAAACAAGTTACCTTGAGCAACTTCTCAGCTATCAGCCTCAGAGTCACAGAAATATAGTTCATGCCACTAGCTTTTTTCTCTAGTATTTTTTTTTTTTTTTTTGCTACACTGTGAGGCATATGGGATCTCAGTTCCCCACCCAGGGGTGGTCCCTTGCATTAGAAGTGTGGAGTCTTAACCACTGGACCACCAGGGAAGTCGCAATGCCCTTAGCTTTGTAAATGCTAGGGGGAGGAAATGGAGGATTCAAGATGTTAACTACCTCGTACAAGGTCACAGAATTAGTCACTAGCCTTACTCATATCTCATGATTCCCCCATTCAGCACTCTTCCTCCAATACTAGGCTGCCTCTAGCTTAGAGAAACACAAGATTTTTTTTCCCTTGGGCTATGACAACTTACTACTACTTGATTTCTTTCTGTATCACAAGAAAATATCTTAATAGGTGTCAACTGAAAAAATGCACGACATAAAAAGTTGAGAACTATGTTTTATTCGGGGAATTACTGAAAACTATAGCTCAGGGCTTCCTGGGTGGCTCTGATGGTGAAGAGTCTGCCTGCAGTGCTGAGGACCCAAGTTCAAGCCCTGGGTCGGGAAGACGCCCTGGAGAAGGAAATGGCAACCCACTCCAGTACTCTTGCCTGGAAAATCCCATGGATGGAGGAGCCTGGTAGCCTGCAGTCCATGGGGTCGCGAAGAGTCAGACACGACTGAGCGACTTCCCTTTCACTTTTCACTTTCATGCATTGGAGAAGGAAATGGCAACCCACTCCAGTGTTCTTGCCTGGAGAATCCCAGGGACGGAGGAGCCTGGCGGGCTGCTGTCTGTGGGGTCACACAGAGTCTGACATGACTGAAGTGACTTAGCAGCAGCAGCAGCAGCATAGCTCAGGGCTTCCCTAGTGGCTCAGATGGTGAAGAGTCTGCCTGCAGTGCAGGAGACCCAAGTTCAATCCCTGGGTCGGGAAGACCCCCTGGAGAAGGAAATGGCAACCCACTCCAGTATTCTTGCCTGGTAGGCTACAGTCCACAGGGTTGCAAAGAGCAGACATGACTGAGCGACTTCACTTTCACTATAGGCCACGGATACAGACAGATCAGAGGGAACCTTCCAAAGAGATAAGGGAGGAGCCAGGACGTATGAGTTTTGACCGGCGGGAGGCAAAAAAAACAAAAACATGTAATCAAACAAACATCACAAGATGACTGCTAATCACAAAAACCAGACATCTCAAGTTAATGATTTTAGTGCTTTTCTGTGTGTGTGAAAATGCCAGAGTCTGGGTTTATTGAAGTCATTCCTTTGATCCGCATCTTATCTGCCAGTATTCTCTCTTCTCCATCCTGAATTCCCTTTAGGGTACACCACCAGATGGCTGCAGTAGCAGCAGTGGCTGATGGCTTGATGGCAGGAAACACTTGTTTACTGAAACTCTTTTTTTTGGTTTACACAGGCATGAATGAAAAAGTAAAGGATTTAGTATATTTCAGAATATATTCTAAGAACAAAACTAAACAAAAAGTTCTGGTTCCAGTGAAAATGGGAGTAAACAACACTCCATGGAGTCCTGCCTCTCTCCTTCTGAATGCAACTATAAATCCTAGAAAAAGTACATGCCACAGCTACCTGAGGACTCTGCAAAGCAAATGACAGTGAGCAGACTAAAGAAAGCAAGAGGAATTTGAAGCTACATCAAACTGGCAAGAAGCTGTCATTTTCCTCCAGTGTTGCCCAGCTTGTACCCAAGGGAAGCCCCAAATCTGGAAGTGCTCATTGGGTACAGAGAAGAAGTTCTAAGAAAAACCCTCTCCTTCTGGTCCAAGGAGCAGGAAAAGAAAGATAAAGGACAAAGGAAGAAATTCTGTTTCATGTTTTCCTTCCCTCTCCCCTGCCCCGGGGTAATACCGCTGGTGGCTGCTGCAAAAAAGCAATGGCAGTACCCTCCAGGCAGGCACCTAAAAACCGGAAAAGGGAAACTCCTCTCGACCAGAGGAGCTGAGACCCTACGAGCATGCAGTAATCTCTCCCTATCCTCTCACTGCTTGATGTGAATTCACCAAGAAAATATAACAATTCCAATTGCAAACATACTCAACAATAGTGTTAAAAAATATATGAGACAAAAACTGACAGATATGAAAGAAAAAATAAACAAATCCTCAATTATAGTTAAGAGACTTCACCATGTTCTCCAAGGATAAAACAAAAAACTTGAATGACACTGTTAACTAACTGGATCTAACGAATAATCTACAGAACACCCCAACCAACAACAGAATGTACATTCTTCTTAATTACAGAACATTCACCAAGACAGACCATGTCCTAGACCATTTGGGGGAAAAAGTTAGGGAATTCCATAGTAGTACAATGATCAATACTCGGCGCTTTCACTGTCTGGGGTTCAATTGCTGGTTGGTAAACTGAGATCCCACAAGCCACACAGCCAAAAAAAAAAAGTTAATAAAGTTAAATGAACGGAAGTTAAAAAAAAAAAAAAAAAAAGGCCTCTGACCATAATGGAATTAAAAGCTAACTGGAAAACTCTCCATCTACCTCGAAATTAAACAATACATTCCCAAATAATGCATGGGTGAAAAAGGAAGTATCAAGGGAAATTAGTAAACATACCGAACTGAACAAAAACATAAACACACATCAAAATCTGGGGTATACATTAAAGCAGTGGTTAATGGGAAATGCATAGCATTAAGGACTTACATGTCAACAATCTAACAACTAAGGTTCTACTTTAAAAAAAACTGGAGGGAATTCCCTCGCGGTCCAGTGGTTAGGACTCCTTACTTTCACTGCTGAGGGCATGGGTTCAACCCCTGGTCAACCCTGGTCAGGGAAGTAAAGTGAAAGTCACTCAGATGTGTCCGACTCTTTGCAACCCCATGGACTATACAATCCATGGAATTCTCCAGGCCAGAATACTGGAGTGGGTAGCCATTCCCTTCTCCAGGGGATCTTCCCAACCCAGGGATCAAACCTAGGTCTCCCGCATTGCGGGTGGATTCTTTACCAGCTGAGCCACAAGGGAAGCCCAAGAATACTGGCGTGGGTACTCCATCCCTTCTCCAGAAGATCTTCCAGACCCAGGAATCGAACTGGGGTCTCCTACATTGCAGGCGGATTCTTTACCAACTGGGGAAGCCCCCCAAAAATGGAACGCTTCATGAATTTGAGTGTCAGGGAGCTAAAAAGTAAATAAAAATAACCCAAAAGAACTAGAAAAAAGTTAACAATAAACAAATCAATGAAATTAAAAACAAAAAAAAGTCAATGAAGCCAAAAACTTGTTTTTAGAAACAATCAATGAAATTGATAAACCTCTGGCCAGACAATAAGAGAAACAATACAAATTACCAATATTAGGAATGAAAGGAGATATTATAACAAACATTAAAAGGATAATTAGGTATTAGTATGAACAACTTAATGCACATCACAACTGAACATACACATGCAAAAAGAGAAAGAAAAAAACCTGAACCTTGATCTAACTCTCACACCTTATTAACTCAAAATGGATCCTAGATCTAAATATAAAACATACAACTATAGAACTTTTAAAGGACATAGGAGTAAACCTTCATGACCTAGGGTTAGGCAGAGTTCTTGGAGGTTATACCAAAGGCACAATCCATAAAAGAAAAAAAATGATAAAACTGGATTTTATAAAAAATACACAACTTTTACACTATGAAAAACACTGTTAAGAAAATGAAAAGACAAGTTACAGACTGGGATATTTGCAAATCACGTATCAACAAGGGATGTGTTTATCTAGAACACAGACACAATTCTCAAAACAGTTAAAAATGGACACTTTACCAAAAAGCTATAAGAAAAGTAAATAAGCATATTTAAAAGATGCTCAACTACATTAAGCATTAGAAAAATACCAATTAAAACCACAATAAGATAACTTTCTTGCCTGGGAAATCCCACGGACAGAGGAGCCTGGCAGGCTATAGTCCATGGCATCACAAGAGTTGAACCCAACTTAACGATTTAACAGCAACAACATACACCTATTAGAATGGCTAACACACCAAGTGCTGGAGAGGATGCAAAGCAACTGGAACTCTCTTTCACACAGCGCTGGAAGGCAAGCAAAATGGTACTGCCACTCTGGAAAACAGTTTGACAGTTTCGTATAAACTTACAACATACACTTACCATACGACCCAGCAATCCTACATCTAGGAATTTATCATAGAAAAATGGGGCTTATGAGGGACAGGGAACTAATAGGGGCTCTACTGAGCTAAGCTCCATAGACTTGAGTACCAGGTTGAAAAGCACCTGGTACTTTTCAAACCCAGGCAGTTCAGAAAGGGTGCCTGTCAAGCTACAGCCATTTTGGACTTCTAAACAAGTGAACTGAGACTAAGAGGGTAATGCTTTAAATACGTGGAGAAGGCCAAGGACAAATCTTTGAGAACTTGTATTTCTCTTTATTTCTACCTTAGATATGTAAGAAGGTCTATTCTAAAAATTGAGAAAAACAAAATGTCATGTCTATGTTTTGGCCAAGGCACCAAAAGGAGGGAGTCACACCACAGCAACTATGCACTGGAAGCAACAGTAACTGAAGTCAAAGAATTACAAGTGAAGGAAAAATTACTGGGAAAGAGAATTGGGCCCAGTAAGCTAGCCTCTCCTCTTGCCTGCTCCCCAAGTCTTCTTATATTAATAAACCTTAGCGACTATGGTTTTATATTTTGAATAAGAAACTTCTTAAATCGTTCAAACAAAAACTCTTAACATGTTGAATATCCCTCAGACACAGTGTCTATAAAGAAAAGAACAGATTTAAAAGAAATGTTAGTGCCAAACCAGTAAAAAGAAGATCCTAGTACTTAACCACCCTTGGTGGCCCAACTACCTACAGCAAGCCACTTGACTTCTCTCAGCCTCTCTTTCAGCAGTAAAATAAGGGTATTGAATAAATACTGAATACTGAAAACTGAAAAATTAAAATAAATAATAAAGAGTATTGAATCAGCTTTAAAAATCTATGAGAACAAATATTTAATGATCATACTACATATCATTCTATTTTCAGTCTATTTTAAAAGCATCATTCTTTACAAATCAAAGGTAGCCTCTTCAATTGACTGCTTGTACAGTCAGGTAATTCTGTACAAGGAAAAAATAAGTTAAACCAAACTTTAATAATGAGCAAAACATGATATACTATACTTAACATTAAGTTTGAGAATTCTGAACTGAGAAAGCAGCAAGATCAAGGTCTTTAAACAGAAAATGAACAACAACAAAAAAAGCTGCATAGCTGAAGGCCCATTTATAAAACAGAGACTATAATATCATAAACAACATCAACACATCAACATAAGCATCATTTAAATCCATTTCAAAATGGAAAGGGAAAATGTAAAAAATACAGAATCAGAAGTTAGCTTCATGTACCTCTTCTTTTTCTTCCTTGTTCAATTCACTTAGTCACACTACCCCAGAGATGACCTAAGTAACAGGGAAACATATTATACCAGTAAGTGCCAATCACTCATTGAACAAATATTTGCTGAGCCTTTGCTATGCCAGGCATTGTAATAGGTGCTAGGGACTGGCAAGGACATAGCCTCTATCCTTAAGATCTCAAAGTCTACTGAAGAAAACAGATTTTTAAATTCCAGCCACATAATAAAAGGCAAAAATTGCTAATCAATGACAGAACACTGTATTTATGATAAGCCAAATATTGTCATGGCCAAACTAACTCAATATATGTAGACATTTTTTTCTTTTTGAGCGATTTCTGAATCAAACAAATCCAAAATCCCATACATATATAGAAAGAGGTTTGTAGCACAGTCGTTTATTCACTCAGTCCTGTCCGACGCATTTGCAACCCCATAGACTGTAGTCTGCCAGATTCCTTTGTCCATGGAATTTTCCAGGCAAGAACACTGGAGTGAGTTACATTTCCTGTTCTAGGGATCTTCCTGACCCAGGATCAAACCCTCATCTCCTGCATCTCCTGCACTGACAGGTAGATTTCTCAACACTAAGCCACCTGGGAAGCCCCTACGTAGCACAGTACCAGTACTCATTCAAAACCTTTAGGGGAGAACTGAAATAAATTTTCTGGATTTTAGAAAGGTAATATAGTACCTACACAATACGTTATAATTTGCCCATTAGGTCTGGAGCATCTGTTCTATTATCAAACAATATTTCTGCAGTAACACATAAGAATATTCACACCAAGGAGAGAAATAAATACTATAAACAGCCTCGCATCTGGTCAGATCAGACTTTAACACCAAAAGAATTATGAAGAACGTCTTTTGGCAATTTCAGGACTGATAAAGAGATGATGTACCCTTATTCAATGACCCTATCACTGTTTAAAACAACATAAAATTACCTAGGTTTATATGCCAGCTCCACAACCTATTAGCTGTGTCCTTGTGTAAATGTCTTAATCTCTCAGAATCCAGTTTCCTCATCTGTAAAATGGGGAGAGTATCTACCTCAATGGATTGTTACAAGAAACAAACCAGAATACACATAAAAGTCTTAGCAAAGTGCCTAGCACGTAGTAATCACTAAACGAATGTTGGCTACATGAACAAATCATCCCTGAATAAAATAATCTTGAGTAAAAACAAGTCGCAGAAAGACACACAGCATTAATATTTATAAAAGTTTAAAAGACATGAAAGTATGTGTTCTTTAGATCTACTACAAAAATGCAGTAAGAGTATATGTGTAACTGGGGACTGCCCTGGGGGTCCAGTGGCTAAGACTCTGTGCTCCCATTGCAGGGGCCTGGGTTCAATCCCTGGTCAGGGAAACAGATCCTATATCCCACAACCAAGACCTGGGGCAGCCAAATAAATAAATATTAAAAAAAAAAAAGGAGTATATGTACTGTTAAATCACTTTGCTGTACACCTAAAACATACCTCAACTGTGAAAATGCAGTAAAAGAATAAGAATGTGTATGCCAAAGACAATCATCTGGGGAAGAGGGGACTCTGACTGGGGTAGTACAGAGGAAGCTTCAGCTACATTGGTGGTATTTTACTTCTTGGACTAGGCAGTAGGTAAATGAATGTTTATTATTATTTTCCATGTGCTTTATATCTGAAATATTTCTAAAAATTAGATTCAAATACATCCATGTATTAGACATATGTAATGAATGCTGTAGACCACATTACCTACTTTAATTATGATGCAGATTTCCTTATTTTCTCCAAGTGTTTACTTGCTTTTCAAATACTCAAAAACCATGAGATTCCTCAACATATAACAGCTTAAACACCTATCATAAAAAACAATAACTCTATCCTTTAAAATAAAAACGTAAGAATATAATGTATAGTAATGACTCAGCTATACAGAACATAGCTGAGAATCCAAAACACATTTTTATAATCTCATGCAGCCAACAGAGAGATTCACATCAACACATATCGACCCGGAACATCTACTTTATTTGCAGGTTCTTATTCAGCTTTTTCCAGAATAGAACAAATTAGAAAACTGGAGGAAAAACTGAAGAAAGTGGGAGCCAGGAGAAAGTTGTTTTGGGAAAGGACACTGATGATAGTTAAACTGTCACCTAACAGCAAGGGGAAGAAAAAAAACGGTTGCAAAACAAATAAAACATATCTAACTGAAGCAAGCATTCAAAAGCATAATAGCAAGATTTATAAATTCTGGAGATCTGCTATAACAATACAATGCCTGCTGCTGCTGCTAAGTCGCTTCAGTCGTGTCTGACTCTGTGCGACCCCATAGACGGCAGCCCACCAGGCTCCCCCGTCCCTGGGATTCTCCAGGCAAGAACACTGGAGTGGGTTGCCATTTCCTTCTTCAATGCATGAAGGTGAAAAGTGAAAGGGAAGTTGCTCAGTCGTGACCGACTCTTCGCGACCCCATGGACTGCAGGCTACCAGGCTCCTCCATCCGTGGTATTTTCCAGGCAAGAGTATTGGAGTGGGGTGCCATTGCCTTCTCCGATACAGTGCCTATACAATATTATATTGTGCAACTGAAAATTTGTTAAGAGGACAGCGCTTGCTGTACTCTAAAAAATACAAATATTCTAAAAATTCCACAATCTAGAAAAAAGCTTGTGCCCTTTATTGATTTCTTATTAAAAATTATAGATTAATCAAAAAGGAAAAAACCAAATCACTGATAAATCTCTACCTTTGACTTCCACAATAATTACCTTGATTTACAACTTTAAAAAAAAAAAATCCAAAATTAAAGCATTTATCTTATACACACTTAAGACACACACACAGCATAGCAGTCTGAGGATACTTAGTGTGCTAGTAAAAAGTCTTCAACTCTCCCTGAAGTCCTAAGAATATTAACAAGTTAAAAACAGTACCATATTCAGTTTTTTAAAATAAGACCATGGCTCATCAAGGAATGGCTTATAAAGATCAACATTTAACATTTAAGGCAGAAGGTAGAAAAAAACTGAATATAAAGTTATATCCTAACTCATCAAATCATATACATTGTTGTTTAGTCGCTAAATTGTGTCCAACTCTTCACAACCCATGCACTGTAATCTGCCAGGCTCCTCTGTCCATGGGATTTCCCAGAGAAGAACACTGGAGTGGGTTGCCATTTCCTTCTCCAGGGTATCTTTCCAATCCAGGGATCAAACCCAACTCTCCTGCACTGGCAGGCGGATTTTTTACCACTGAGCCACAAGGGAAGCCCAATTATACATTAAATATATACAATTTTGTGTATATCTCAATAAAGCTGCCCTAAAGACTAAAGCTAACAGTTACATGAAAATAAAACAGTATCCATGGAATAACCAATTTCTAAAAATTATATAGTTCAAATACTGTCCACTCTCATTCATTTAACTACCTGATCCATCAAAGACTGAGAAAGATATATTTAAGTCTATTACCATGATTATGTTTTGTCAATTTCTTGTTACGTCTAACACATTTAGTATTTCAATGGTTTCAGTCAATGCCTAAACATCCACATGTTTTATATGTACATGCTTGCACATATTTTCAAAATAAAATGTCCCTCTTTGTTATCTTTTTAAAAACTAAAAATAAAAAGTAAAACACTTATTATGAAAAGCAAACACAAAAAAATTAAGTCTGATTTGTTAAGGAACAGGAGCTGTGGACAAATGTATTCTATTTTATTAATGTGTTCTGTTTTATTAATGTATTCTATTTTTAATAAATGTATTCTATTTAATAATTTGATAAATAAGGATGAAAACAAAAAAGGAAGTATGAAATTCATTTTGGAAAAATTTTTATCCAAAATGGTTAAACAAAATTGGGTTTTGAAGCTTAAAACTAAATTAGTATTATTTTACATATCAAAGTAATCAAAACTATAAATGCTTTATATAGAAAATTTTTAAATAGTAGAAGAGACCAGGGAAAAAAAAGACTGCAAATGTTCCAATTCACCTAAATCTTATCCCTAAAATGGGGAAAATAGTTACTTTCCAAAGTTTCCACAAAACCCTTTGTGGGATAAAACCATCAATACCATCTCCAAGCCATGATCACATCTTTTTTTTTCTCTGAAATACCTATTTTTCCCACTCACATATAAGCTCCCTAAAGCCTGATTCTTGATTATTTTATTAATCCTTATATTCCCCTTGCCTTAAAGAGTAGGAACTGAATAAATAATGCATTTATTGAATTCTGAAGAGTAGAAGAGCCTTATTTAAAGAAAATGTACTTGTCCTTTCCAGAGAATACAAAATAACGTGCACTGGATCCTCACTAACAGCTATAGAAAAGGCATCAGGACTTGACCCAGTCCTCTATTCTATCATACTTATTTAACTTTCTTCCCACTCCTGACCTCACACACTCTGGCTGTGAGCGCTGAGCTGACAGCCAACAGTCAAATACATAAAGGGTGGGATTCCCACTGCTATCTGATTCTGCTTCCTCTAAACTTAAAGGTATTTGAGCTCTACATCTAAAAAGAAATCCCAAGTTAAAAGTGATTTTTCAATATGAAAATTAGCTCCTTTTCTAGCTACCCACTGTACTTGAAATCTTTCTTGATAAACTGTAAGAAAAGAAATAAAATTTCTATTAACTTTACCACCAATCACAGACTTGTAAGTATGGCTGAGAGTGCTCAAGGGACCCAAATTAACCCTGGGCAAAACCCTCCAAAAGAAGTTGCCATGTTTCTCTCTCACACTCTCCATATGACCTATACGTTCAAATTACACTCCACACAAAACCGCTATTTCAGATTTTTATCTCATATGTATATTTGAATTGCTTTAGTATATTTACAACTTGCAAAAATACCATGACCAAAATAGTAAGAAAGCTTAATAGTAAGAAACTTAAACCAAACTAATCAACAGTATTATGCTTCAACCAGATTTTTACTTTACAATGTATCTTACAGACACTGCAGCTGCTGCTGCTGCTGCTAAGTCGCTTCAATCGTGTCCGACTCTGTGCGACCCCACAAACGGCAGCCCACCAGGCTCCTCCGCCCATGGGACTTTCCAGGCAAGAATACTGGAGTGGGGTGCCATTTCCCTCTCGATTACAGACACTACCTGTCATTAATCTGACTTAGCTGTGCTCTCTCACTGTCTGTGTTCTTGTGGTTTTCTTTCTTTGGGGTAAAGTGGGCAGGGAGGGGGAAGCAGCACACATCTATTTCTCCTGTATGAAGAAATGTGTTCATAGAAAGGAAATGTTCTACAGACTGAAGAAAAAGGGGTGGCCAGTGTTAATAAATCACTGTTTGAATAGAAGAGATTAAATCTGGGGATAAATATTTTGGTCTCTGGAGAGGCAAAACACCATTGTCAGACAGGGACAGTTCTTTCAAGTTTCACCTTGGCCTAGAATGATAAAACACTCAAGCCCATCAAACTTTATAGGATCTGGTTTCAAGTTCACAATGCAACTTTCTGATTATTAATCACCTTCTGAAGCACCTTGCCTCCCAAACACCTCCATACAAGGAACAGAGGACCCCACAAAGTAGATACAGGTAATTCAATAGAAAAGAATAACCCCTTATGAATTACAACACTGTTATCCTAACTTACACACCAGTGAGTCTGATCAGGATGAATCATTCCTAGGTGAAATACTAAAATGCAATTTCTGGATCTTCAAGGGGAAGGCTGTGAAATGTGTGACCACATTAGGATATTACCACACCCTGTCTAAGCAGTCACCTGGTATCCCTCTATGAGATCTTAAGCTCTATTGTCCCTCAACTGTCAGTGTTATAGGAATCTTCTTTTATACTTAATTATCCATAAGCAAAACTCACCAAACCTGAGATTTTAAAATTAGATATATATAAATGTAAATATGCCTACTGAACAATTCAGTCACCTTAATTCATATGAAAAGTAATAAAGGCGAAATAAACTATGACAGATGAACATGATCAATTTGACACAAATAAAATAAAAAGCAATTTTTCACTCTCTTAACCCTAATATTAGCAAAGATATACCATAGAGGCCTCAATTATCAAAAACGGTCACAAAATGCTTCAAATTAAATCTTAATTTTTTTAAAGATATGCCCTCAAGGGTAAGATGTACTCTCATGTGAAATGCTGGGCTGGATGAAGCACAAGCTGGAATCAAGATTACCAGGAGAAATATCAATAACCTCAGATACGCAGATGACACCACCCTTATGGCAGAAAGCGAAGAGGAACTAAAAGCCTCTTGATCAAAGTGAAAGAGGAGAGTGAAAAAGTTGGCTTTAAACTCAACATTCAGAAAACTAAGATCATGGCATCTGGTCCCATCACTTCATGGCAAACAGATGGGGAAGCAATGGAAACAGTGACAGACTTTATTTTTTTGGGCTCCAAAATCACTGCAGATGGTGACTGCAGCCATGAAGTTAAAAGATGCTTCCTCCTTGGAAGAAAGGCTATGACCTACCTAGACAGCATATTAAAAAGCAGAGACATTACTTTGCCAACAAAGATTCGACTAGTCAAAGCTATGGTTTTTCCAGTAGTCATGTATGGATGTAAGAGTTGCACTATAAAGAAAGCTGAGCGCCGAAGAATTGATGCTTTTGAACTGTGGTGTTGGAGAAGACTCTTGAAAGTCACTTGGACTGCAAGGAGATCCAACCAGTCCACCCTAAAGGAAATCAGTCCTGAATATTCATTGGAAGGACTGATACTGAAGCTGAAACTCCAATACTTTGGCCACCTGATGCAAAGAACTGACTCCCTGGAAAAGATTCTGATGATGGGAAAGATTGAAGGCAGGAGGAGAAGGGGATGACAAAGGATGAGATGGCTGGATGGCATCACCGACTTGATGGACAAGAGTTTGAGCAAACTCCGGGAGTTGGCGATGGACAGGGAGGCCTGGCATGCTGCCATCCATGGGGTCGCAAAGAGTGAGACACGACTGAGTGACTGAACTGAACTGAATTGAAAGAGTAAGATAAATCTTAAGGGAGATATCTGTACCTCATGTGAATATAGGTGCTTTAACTTCTATATATTTTGATATCTTTCATATAATGAACATGCATAATTTGAGAATTCTTGCTTTAAAGATTCAAATTGACAAAAACCACAAGAATGGATAAATAAAGCAAAACTGCAAACTTTCAAAATAAAAAGGTGGCACTCATCCAAAAGGCCAGAGTCACAGTTATCTATGGGCACTTTTTCTACAGATGACTTTAGAAAGCTATGAGAAAGTGACTTAATACTAAGACAACAAATTTTCCTAGCATATTCTTCACGAATCCAAGTTCTGTTAATTTGAGATAGCCAAGAAGTGGGTGGAGAGGAGAAGCACTGGTCTATAGGAAATGAAAGATTCACTTTTAACCTATGTTTGACATTAGTTAGAAATGGGGGGGGGGGTGGGTTTTGAAGTTCCACTGATAACAGAGTCAAAAACTGTAAAATATCTAGGAATAAATTTAGCAAGAAAGGTACATGAACTAGATGAAGACAACTACTAAATCTACGAAATCTTTACTGAAGAAACTAAAATAAGACCTCAATAAATGGAAACATTATAATATGGAAAAGTTATCATTATTTAAAAATGTCAGGTCTTCCAAAATTAATACATGAATATAGTGCAATTCCAAACACTGACTTGGCTTTTTTGAAGCTTTCTGAACTCAACAGAATTATATTCAACCAATATAGATAAGAATAAATATTTAAGAATAGTCAAAAAAACTTAAAAGTACAGTGACAGGAGCTCTTAACAGAGCGTAACTTTCTATATAAAGCTGTAATATTCAAAACAGTAAAATAATGGTACAGGAAGAGTAAAACAGAACATCCAGAAATAGAGCAAACATATATGGGAACGTAACGTATGATAAGGCAGCATTCAATTCATTGAAGAAAGGATGGTTCATTTAGTCTGGACACAGCTGGCTCTCTGCACAAAAGAAAATCATATAAGACCCCTTACTTATACCAGATAAAATTTAACTCTAGATTAATAAATTCATGTGTTATACACAAAGAATTAATATACCATGAGATGTTCCTGCAAGATACGACAGAAAAATGAAGCAAGGGCATGAACAGGCAATTCACAGTAAAGGAAATCCAAAAGACCACAAAACATAGTAAAAGAGACTAGCTCCAGCAATAATCAAGGAAATTAAAATTAAGACAAAGCTGAGAAACCATTTAGCAACTAGCAGACCAGCAAAAATAAAATTAAGTAATGTCATCTAAAGATGTGACATTATGAACCCACTGCTAGTGGAAATGGAAATTATGACAACCTACTAGAAGAGTAATCCGGCAATGGTAACATTTAAAATATAATTCCTTTAACTCAGAAATCCCACCTAAGAGATTCCACTCTGTAGAAATAAGAGCATCAGCAAATAAAGGGACATGTAAAAGGACGCCTAGTGCACTACTGTTTGTAGTGCAAAAATCTCGAAACAGCCCAAATGTATACAAGAAAATGACTGAATAAATTATGTAGAGTACATCCACACTGTGAGACATGATAGAGTTTCCTTTTTTTAATTGGAAGATAATTACAATGCCATGTTGGTTTCTGCTGTACAACATAAATCAGCTGTAAGTATACATGTATCTCCTCCCTCTTGAGCCTCCCTTCCACCCTCCCATCCCACCCCTCTAAAACAAGGTAGCATTATATTTACTGACCATGATGTGTTAAGGAAAGTTTCAGTTACAGAGTAACATAAAAAGTATGATCTACCCTTTGTAAAAACAAAGCACGCCATGTATGTACATTAATGTTGTATGTACAGTACTTAACCAAGCGTGGAGAGATACTGAAGTATCTCTGGGGGAATGAACAGGTTTTTTTTTAGAAGTGTGTCTTTAGTTTTTTGTTTTTTTTTTATTACAGTGGACATCTATTATTTTGTAAATAGATTAAGAACTTTTTAAAAACGCCTCAGCACTGTTAAAGTAGAGCCTTCAAAAACAGTGGGAAAGTCGATAACAAATCACTAAACTATCAACATATTCCCATTCTGAGGAAAAAGACTGAAGTTCTCAGCTTACTATTAGTTCCCTGAGCATAATGAATTACATAACAGGTATTCAAAAGAAAGAAAAAAGATGGCAGGCAGAGCAAATTTCTTTGCTATCACTTGAAACTTTGGCAAAACAAAGGGTCTGAGTAAATTACAAGTAGAAAAGGAAAATATCCATTTTGGAATTAAATATCTAAATATTTCAAAGACACACAGATAAGGTTTTGTATATGTTCTAAATCTGAAAATAAATTTCAATAACATCAACTCTATCAGTCGCAAGTAAATGACCTGCAGTCAACTCCTATGAGCTTCCCATGTGGCTCAGTGGATAAAGAATCTGCCTGCTGTATCAGAGACACAAGAGACTTGAGTCTGACCACTGGGTTAGGAAGATCCCCTGAAGGAGGGCATGGCAACCCACTCCAGTACTCTTGCCTGGAGAATCCCAAGGACAGAGGAGCCTGGCAGGCTACAGTCCATGGGGTCACACAGAGTCGGACACGGCTGAAGGGACTCTGCATGCTCACACGTGCTATGTACTAGGGATGCCATAAATTAGATAGTTCTTGTCCTTTGAAGATCAGGACTAGTAAACAATTCCACAAACATTAAAAAAAAATACTACAATCCTTTGCCTGGGGTAGAGAGGAAGAAAGAATAGATTCATTAGTTGGAAGGGAGAAAGAAAAGCATTCCAGGTATAAGCAGAACAGGTACAATGAATCAAAGAACACTTAAGTGCTCAAGGAACAACAAAAGTTCAGTGTGCGTAAATAAAATAACACACCCAAATGACAGCAGAGTCAAACTATAAGCAACTTCCTCATTCTACTTTTTTTTTAATTTTATTTTTAAACTTTACAATATTGTATTAGTTTTGCCAAATATCGAAATGAATCCGCCACAGGTATACCTGTGTACCCCATCCTGAACCCTCCTCCCTCCTCCCTCCCCATACCCTCCCTCTGGGTGGTCTACTTTCTTAAATAATGAACACCATTTATTAAACGTTCACCATGTAAAGCTTCTAAAGAAAATACAATGCCCATGCCTTCACTGATAGAAATACACATTTTCAAAAGTTACATACATTGATTGAGTACTAACAGAAAGGAGTCCCAGGTGGTTTACTGGTAAAGAACCCGCCTGCCAACAGAGAAGACAAAACAGACCCAAGTTCAATCCTTTGGTCAGGAAGATTCCCTGGAGTAGGAAATGGCAGCTCACTCCAGTATTTTTGCCTGGAAAATTTCATGGACAGAGGAGCCTGACAGCCTTCAGTCCATGGTATGGCAAAGAGTCAGATACAACTCAGCGACTATTAGAAAAAGAGGCTCTTCCTTCTTCTTTTATTTGTTTCTTGTTTATTTTTTGGCCACACCATGACGCATCTAGGATATTGGTTCCCCAACAAGGGATCGAACCCAAGCCTCCTGCAGTGTAATCAAGAGTCTTAACCACTGGTCCACTAGGGAAATCCCAAGGCTCTTTCTTCTTACAACAGTCTTCCTTCAATACTCAGACCCCAAAACCCCTAACAATAACTGCAAAGATTCAATTAACTCTACACAGTGTACCCATTTCTTCCTTAGTTTCCCCATCCATCTCAAACCAGTATTTTCACTATATTTTAAAACTATCATGTTTTCAAAAATTTCAAAAAGTGGGAAGGGAATCTCTTGTGCAGACTTTAGAAAGGAATTTTAAAAATTAACTTCCCTTCCTTCTCTTCAGCTTCAAACTGAACAATTTCCCAAGAGTAAGGTTTAGCAAGCAGAAACTAAACTGAGATGTAAAAACACTAGTGGAACTTCTTTTGAGTTGTACAACTGTGTGATCATTTACGAAAGTTAAATCTTACGATCAAACAGTGTACACCATCTATGTTATGATAGCCTTAATTTAACCCAAACGCTGACAAGGAGGAGACTACAAATGTATTACATCTCCAAAGATTAACAAGCACATGTCTTTCTCATATTTGCTCTTTCCAAGAATCTATAACATTAATCTCAAAGCCAGACAAGCTGCACAGCCTAGGATGCTCAGCCCAACACAATCAGCTACACAGGCAAAGTGGAGTGAGCAAAGCAACAGATTATCAGGTTACACTGTGCCTGTTGCACTGTAACAACAAAGAAAGGGGGGTGAACACTACTTGCCTTTAAGATGTCTTTAATTATTAATAAAGCACAAAGGTCACATATGTTTTCTTCATCTTTTAAAAAAAATCTTCTTTCTAAGCCTGTTTTTCACTGGCAACATTTATAACTCATTAATTTTCTTCTCCAACAGTTAGAGTAGTTCAAAACAAAACCCCACCAAAAAAGGCTAAACTTCAAAGTACCTAGTAAAAAAAGCATTTCTCATTTTAATCATATTATCCTAACCCTTGCCCTTTTTGTACAAAAGTGTTAGTTAATACTGACTCAACAAGTTTGGCAAGTGTGGGTTTGTTTTTTTTTTCCTTCCACTTTTGGACCCTTCAAATTCTGACAGGAGATTGTTCTAGTGACCAGAATTCATAGCAAATTAAGTATTTTCAATGACTCCTTCAGTGAAGAAAAACCTTATATGTATTTTAAATGTAGAAATGAAACAAAATTTTCTATACAAAAAGGCAAATGAAAGAATCCAAAAGAATCCAAACTATCACTTTTGGCCAAAAATGATATTCAAAACCTGTAAGCCAACAATTATAAGCGCTTACATAAATCTATATGTTCTCTTAATTTTAAAACTGCTTACTAATTTAATGGGCTTCCCTGGTGGCTCAAGCGGTTCACCTGCAATGCAGGAGACTTGGGTTTGGTCCCTGAGTCGGGAAGATCCCCTGGAGAAGGGAATGGCTACCCACTCCTGTATTCTTGCCTGGAGAATTCCACGGACAGAGGAGCCTGGCGGGCTCTTCGATGGGGTCGCAAAGAGTCGGACACTACTGAGCAACAAACACACAGCTACTGTAACATCATCCTGCATGAAAGAAACTGAACAAGTAACAAAAGGATGAAAATCAAAATCAAGAACTGAAAACAATTCATAAAGGAAGATCGAAAGACAAGCCCCTAAAACAGATAAAACAAGTTGCTGCAGGTTGAAGAAAGGTAATAGTTTTAGATTTTCTGAAGCTAAATCCAAATTAGTTTTAAAGTCTTGATATCAATTACATCCTGCTGTATATACAAAATTTTTAAATCCTCATCAAATGCAAATAAGGAGATTAAGCATTTTGATAATCTGTTTTGGTATGTGTTTTCCCAATTCCATTTTTTTAATTAAAAATAATCTTTTGGAAAATATTCGTTCAACTTTTTCAATTTGCATAGAATTATTACAAATCACAAAAACATAAGTTTTTGTTTTTGCACACGACTAATCTCAAGACTCAAGACCACTTTTAAAAATAAATAGTATGATGAAATATCACCAAAGCATTGCTGACAATTTTTGTACTTTATATTTTCACTCTAAAATTCATCTTCAAATCTAGAACTGCTGTCAGTGAAACAGATCAAAGAACAAGCAACTGCTACAAAAGAAATTAATGTTTCCTAAACAATGTTTATTTCAAGTATGGAACCCCAACAATCCCTTACACCAAGTAGACATTCAAGTATGATCAATCAAAGGTGCACTAAACTAAACAACACTTATCATTTGCAAGGCAAAAGGATGCTTTCTCCAACTGAATGCAAACTACCCAAGAATGAATGACATTTAAATACCAGTACTTAATGCCATGAAATGAACTAACACCCATCTGATAGCTCTCCTAATATTTAATATTGGGAGTATTTGATAGTGTAACTCAGAAATGAACATTTCAGTAGCAACTACAAGGCGATACTCAGTAGATGAGTGCTGCTGTGCTTAGTCGCTCAGCCCTGTCCGACTCTTGGCAACACACCAGGCTCCTCTGCCCATGGGGATTCTCCAAGGCAAGAATACTGGAGTGGGTTGCCATTTCCTCCCCCAGGGAATCTTCCCAACCCAGGGATCGAACCCAGGTCTCCAGCATCAGGGGCAGATTCTTGACCATCTGAGCACCAGGGAAGCCCAAGTATATGAGTGAGGATTCCATTTATCTTGTTAGACAGCCCTTTAAACCAAAAAGAGACTCCATGGCTTTAAAGTAGATATACAAACAGGAAATAAAACATTTTTGAAAAGTCTCCTGAAAACAAATACCAAGAACACTGACTATTTACAATGAAACATTCACTCTTCTACTGAGATATCATATGACTAGTACAGGAATTAATCTACCTGATAATAACCTGATAAGAATAATGCACTTATACAGGGATTAGAATTTCAAGTATTGAAAGATTTGGTCAAGTTATAAATTTAAGTTTCAGCAGTCACTAGGGTACCATCTCAAATAATTTACATCTCTCTTTTGCAGATGTGAAAACCCAGGCTGAGATGCAACAGAGGTGACTCAGTCACACTCATTTAATTTGAATTATAGGAAATAATCAGTGAATTATAGTGAAATGCTTTTTATTCAAGTATGCTATACTGCAAACATACCTCAAGAATAGAATGAAAGTGGTGAAACTATGGGTGCCTGGAGAGTCTATATTTTTAAAGCAAAGGTTAAAGCGTATACAGTATGATAAACATTATGGGGAACAGTAAAAGTGAATATTTAAAATCCAGCTATCCCCAGAAAAATACCATACACGAAGTCAATCCAAGTATTTTTTCGGAGTTAATCAACGAAGAACACTACTGTACCAACCACTTGAAAGTTAAAATCACTAAGAAATCTTCACTCCTCTCTTCTGTTAACTAATCCCTACAGTATCTAAAAAAAGATTACTTTCCCTTCTACCAATGTCAGACTAAGATTCTTTTTCACAGGCAGATTGCCCTGGGCAGGGATACACAGCATCAACAAAAATATGTTAAGTTTCCAAAAGTACCCAGAAGCTACGTATTCAGCCCAGGAAGGGATGAGAAAATACAAATGAGAAAACATTTGACAGCCTCTCCCTACCACCTTCCCCCCAAAAACCCTTTACTCAGCTTTATAAACACGTACTGTCGAAGCACACTCTTGAGCGAGTGGTTCGACGAATCTCCTACACCAAACCCTAACTGAGAAACACAACCAACCGTCCCGACTCTGTCAAGCCGCCAAGAAAATCGGGAGAATTATTAATAACTGATGCCTGCAGGATCAGGACTTTCAGAGAAGGGTAACCAATGTATTCGCAGGTGAGTTTAAGAAAAAAGATGGGGGGAACCCCAGAAAATTGGGAAAGAAGTTGGTCGGAAGGTTAGACAGAGGCGAGGCCGACGTCCAGTTCAAAGAGAACGGCAATGCGGATGCAGACAACGATTAACTAACTGAGCATTTGGAAATACAAAAGAGAGTTTCACGAAAGATTTGACTAGGATGCAAGATACAAGAACACTGATACGTGGCACACAGAAGACACGCGGAGGAGGGACCCGCCCCGCTAACCCCAGGCTCTCTCAATGAGTCCTCAAAGGAGGAGTGCAGCCTGAGAAAGTCAATGGGTCCAAGGAGGCCCGTACCGGCCGGGCAACGCCATAACACAGACGCAGCCGCGTGCGGAGCCTCCGGGTCTGAGGCCTCGGGGTTGGCCCTCAAGAAGTCGGAACAACCCCTGTGCTCCCGGCCCCTCCTGGCCCAGTCTCTGTCCTCTCTTCTCACCCTCCACGATCTGGGACCGGACCCCTGGGATAGACAGGAAACTTCCGGCCGAGCGCTCCTGGCAGGCGCAGAGTAAAACAAGAAGTATTCTCTTAGCGCCGCGACTGACACTCACCGGCCCGAAACCTCGAATGAAACCAGCAGCTCCGGGGGCGGTGGCAGCAGTGGCAGCAGGAACCGAACATCCAAAATGGCGGCTCCCTCGGCCTCACCACCGCTACTGCAGGCGGAGGGATCTTAGGTGGGAAGGAGTTTTTAACTAACTTTGCACACTATCACAGAAACTTAGGTCCCTATCTCTCTCTGCTTGTCGGTCCCGCGTCCCCAGACTGCAACTTCTCGTGCTTCCCTTCTCCTATTATCCAAGAACTCGGACCCCACCGAGGACTATTTGCCAAGGAGGAGGTGACTGCTCCTGGAAGAGCGACGCAAAGCGTAGCAAGGTTCGGGGCTGTCACTGATGACGCGAGACGCCGCTGCCGAGTCACCGCTGCGAAGAGTCTGAGCGAGAAAGATCCGATGGACCCCAGAGCCCACGAACATTGGTTCCGCCTGCGGTGGGGTGGGAGCTGGGCTACCAGGAAGTGGCGGGGCCACCTGAAAAGGGTGGGGCTAGCAAGGTAGCGGAGGACCTGGGAGGCGAGGCAGGTAGAGGTGGAGAATACTGAGCCTGGCTGAGCTGGTCCTAATCCACCGGAACCCCAAATTCTTACCTATCACTTTTGAGACCTTAGCTTTCTCTGTAGGTTAACTTTAGGATCATGCTCCAAGTAGTCTTGGATTCTGAAGTTTTATGTCATCTTTGCAACGCATTTTATAAAAATAAGAGAGGATGTCACAGAAGAATAGATTTCAAGCACACCATCACCTGTCAACCTTTGACATTGAACAAGACATTTAGATTCTCTGGGTCTCAGTTTCCTCATTGTAAAAAGAGATTTGTACTAGTGGTAGCTAAAACCGTTGCAGAATGGACTTTCCAACTGTAACTCCATGTACCAATGACCTGAGCTGAAGACAGCCCAACCGTACAGGTCTTGGCTTGATAAATAATTACTAACACCTGACACGAATATTTTCCATGTGAACATAAAAAAAGCCAAGATATCATTGCCCTTTCAAAGAAAAGGTGGCCTACTATTCCTTCAGATGAAATGGCAATAAGTATTCCCAAAAGTGAATAAAGCAGAGCACCTAGCTAGATGTCAAAGAGAACAGAACTAACCACAAATCTTGAGTTTAGGACCTGTCACAGGCAGGAGGTCGTACATTTTGTCCTTAGTCATTTTCATGCAGGGAATTTCAAAACAGTTAACAAAAATTGAATTGGGTAGCCTCGCCTGTGCAATTTCGTTCTTGAGCCAAGTAGCTGTAAAGAAAGGAGGCCAAGGGCCTAATACTAGTAATTATCACTTTTTATTATTAAATATTGATATCCCATCTTCATATGTAATCTAATTTGACCCTTGAGACAACCTCCTGAGTCAGACTAGACAAGCGTAAGGAATTTAGTTTTACAAACAAGGAGACTGAGGCTCAGAGAAGCTGAAACTTGCTAACCGACCCTCCCTCTCCCCTCCCCCACTGGGGTTCCTCTCTTTGGTACACACCCACTCACCTTCCCCAACTCTCAAGAGTGCTGTAAACCCAGAGCAAATGATTTGGGGAGCAGAATGCTTATGGAATTCAGTTGCCTCATATCCCCTTCATGCACAGTGCAGCTCTTGATCACGGGGGAGGTAAAGTGTAAAACTCAGCAGCTCAGTCCTGTCCAACTCTTTGGGACCCCATGGACTGTAGTCCACCAGGCTCCTCTGTTCATGGAATTTTCCAGGCAAGAATACTGGAGTGGGTAGCCATTTCCTACTCTAGGGGATCTTCTCCACCCAGGGATCGAACTGGAGTCTCCTACGTTGCAGGCAGATTCTTTTACCACTGGGCCGCAGGGGTGGAAGCAAAGTGTAAAACTAGAACACCATAATCTTGCCATAACGTAGATTTCACTGTTTCACTGCATGAACACATGCTAAAGTACAATATGGAGTGCCCATGAAAGTAAGGAGTTTGCAGGTTGCAAAACAGTTACCTAAAACATTCTGTTTGCAAGTCACAAAAATTTGCTTAGAAATTGAATTTAAGTGTTTCCCATTGTAAACCACAAAAGGAAAGTTAAACTAGCTTCTTAAGAAACAGGAAGGAGCTTCTATTCTACCATGCCAAGTGGTAGAACAAAGAGAAAATGACAGACATTATAAAATGTAAACCCCCTTCATGTACATTTTTTTACTTATATTGATCTTTATAATTACCAAACTCCTCCCCTAATGCAACTGAAAATTTAAAGCAATTGACCTAACATAAAGCACGATTATTTTCCTGAGATCTTTGATCTCTGCGGCTAGCTATTAAAGATTGGGAAGACTTATTCCCCACCTATTCAAACATAATCTCAAATTTCAGATAAATAAATTACAGCAAATCAATAAAGTGGAATATCATGCCACTGACAAAACTGGAGCTCCAACTATCTTTATGAGCATGGTATGGCAGGTTTTCAAAAACATTGCAAAATGGTATTATAAAATGAGCTTGTAAAAAGTATGAAGTGAAAAAAGTGAAAATGTTAGTCACTTAGTCCTGTCCAACTCTTTTCAACTCCATAGATTGTAGCCCACCAGGCTCCTCTGTCCAGACAAGACTACTGGAGTGAGTTGCCATTTCCTTCTCGGGGGGGATCTTTATGACCCAGGGGTTGAACCCAGGACTCCCACGTTGCAGACAGATTCTTTACCATCTGAGTCACCAGGGAAGCCAAAAAGTGTGTATATGCAGAGAAGTTGAAGAATAAAACTAAAATGTAAAAATGATTATCTTGGATGGTGGGATTATAGAGGACTTTTATTATCTTTATTATATTTTTTTTCAAAAGCATATTGTGTTTTTAGTTGGGAAAAAAGACTTTCACATTTTGAGGGGAAAAAGTCTTATAAGATAATGCAGTGTTATGGAGCCAAATACTAAAGGAGATTTTTGTTTTTAAAACAGCCATAGCCGGAAAAGATTCAATAAACTTCTAGGAATAGATAACAGTTGGATGGGAGATCTTTTTTTTTAATAATTTTTTAAAATTTTAATTAATTTATTTATTTTTGGCTGCACTAGGTCTTCATTGCTGCACTCAGATTTTTTCTGGTTGTAGCTGGTAGGGGCTATACTGTAGCTTCTCATTGCACTGGCTTCTCTTGTTGCTGAGCACGGACTCTTGGGCTCCACAGCATGTGGGATATTCCTGGATCAGGGATGGAACTCATGTACCCTGCATTGGCAGAAGGATTCTTTACCGCTAAGCCACCAGGGAAGCCCCTGTGTGTTGTCTTACAGTTTACAAAAATATTTTCATATATATGGATTCATTTGCTCCTCACCCACCATGAGCTGGTAAATTACACAAACACAATAACATAGTAGTTAAAAGTGTTGTTTTCAGGCTTCTCTAGTGGCTCAGTGGTAAAGAATCCGCCCGCCAGTGCAGGAGATACGGATCTGATCCCTGAGCTGGGAAGATCCCACATGTTGTGGAGCAACAGAGCTCCTGTGCCACAACTGAGCTTTTGCTCTAGAGCCTGGAAGCTTCAGTTACTGAAGCTTGCACCCTGGAGCCTGTGCTTTACAACAAGAGGAGCCACCACAATGAGAAGCCGGAGCACGACATCCTGAAAGTAGCCCCCACATGCCGCAACTAGAGAAAAGCCTGCACAGCAATGAAGACTCAGCACACCCAATAAAAATAAATTTAAAATATTATTTTTAAAAGTGTTTAAAAAAAAAAGGTTGTTTTCTGGTAATAGACTGCCTGGATTTAAATTTGCTCTTCCTCTCTTTATTGTGTGGCCTGCAACAAGTTACCTAACATCTCTGAGCATTTCTGAACCTCAGTGTATCCATCTGTAAAATGGAATTAATAGTAGCATCAACATCTTGGGACTTAACTGGCGGTCCAGTGGTTAAGACTTTACACTTCCACTGCAGGGCGTGTGAGTTCCATCCCTGGTAGGGGAACTAAGATCCTGTGTGCCAAGGGGCTCCACACACACACCCCCCAAAAAATAGCATCAGCATCTTAAGGCTGGTGTGATCATCAAATGAGCAGATACATTTAAAGTACTTAGAAACAGCAACTGGCACAAAGTGCCAGTAGATATAAGGGCGCAATAGGGGACTTCCCTGGTGGTCCAGTGGCTAAGACTCTGAACTCCCAGTGCAGGGGGCCCAGGTTCGATCCCTGGTCAGGGAGCTAGATCCCACATGCTACAACTAAGACCCAGAGCAGCCAAATAAATAAATAAAATTTAAAAAAAAAGGGGGGCGCAATAGATACTAGCTGCCTTTAGGATAAATATGATCATCCCTATTTTAGATATAAGGAAACAGAAACTCATGAAAGTTAAATGATTTGTCACACCTTCATGCAGCAGAGATCAGATTCAAATCTAGATCTTCCAACCTTGGATATATCTTTCAGTCCATACAGTAACCATTCAATGAATGTACTTCCTGAGTCTTTCCACTACAACACACTGACCTGGGTGCATAGAATCTGTAATAGACATTGCAAAGAGACAGTCTCTACCCTGCAGATAATTACAATCTCATTGAGGGAAACAGGTTTGTTTTTTTTTTAATCCAGAAAAATATCAGTGATATTACTAATCAGCAGATAAGTCCTAGTTTTAAAAGAAGCAGAAATATGAGAGGTCACTAGGAGATTTAGCAGTGAAAAGATAGCTTCTGGAAGACATGGCATGTCTGATAGAATCCATGGGACTAGAAGGGGACCCATTCTCTTGGGCTTAGATGCAGCAAGATTTTCAAGTATCAGCAGGATTTGATTCAGTATCAGCAGCTGAAACCACATGACCTTGCAGCGCATGGGGAAAGCCCTCTCTACAGAAACGTGGTCAGTCTTTCATAAGGAACTCTTTCTGCTCCTGCACTTGCCAGAGACCTCAGCCTAGAAAGGAGAGTGAAAGGGGAGGCAATCCCAGAGAAGATACACTGACATGAGTCAAAGAAGCAGCTCTACTGGTCTGTTTTGCTATCGTTTGAGTCATGGAATCTATAAATAAGCCTGAAAGTGGAGTAAAATTAGTCCCTCTGATGTTTATGTAATGTTTGCACAAAAAGTATTTCTTTACAATTCTTTTAAGCGTGGTCCCTAATCACAGTTTCTGCTATCCTGAGAAAAGGTTTTAGGAGTCAATCCTATAGTTATGATAGAAACCAGAAATGATGTAAAATTAATATTCCAACAGCCAACTCTGACCTCCTAACATGATAATGAAAGTGGCTAAGACAATAAACCCTAAGAATTCCCATCACAAGAAAAACAATTTAATTTTATACCTATATGAGATGATCAATGTTCACTAAACTTATTAAGATAATCACTTCATAATGTATGTAAGTCAAATCATTATGCTATATGCCTTATTCTTTTTTTTTTATATGCCTTATTCTTATACAATGCTGTGTAATTATATCTCAGTAAAACTGGAAGAAAAAAAAACTGAGACCACCAGAGAAGGACGTACCATCCAGAAATAGAGCAGGGCTTCTGACTCATTGTTTCCTGCTCCAGTAATTTTATTTCCTTAATATGGGCACCATCATTTGCCTGGAAGGATTCACAATAAAATAGTTTGGTTTTCCTTTAAGTGTATAGCACCATCCTTGTTCCTCTAAAATCAGTCAGTCCTACGAGATGCTTTAAAATTAGTTTGAGCAGTCCACGAAGTGTTGGGACATCTACAGTAACTGGGGCAGTCAGTTCCTGGTACCCAGTTCAGGAAACACCAAACTCCTCTGCTAAGCCACTCACACACACCAGAGGATGAACCAGGACTTGAAGAAGGGCTAGGATGAGGTGCCTTAGCCCAAGGAGAGGCGGAGAACCATAAAGTTCAAGAGATGGAAGGGATCATAAAGGAGAAAACTTCAGACCTACACACAGGTGGCCGTATTAAAATCTGTGCCCAGGAGCTCTGATTCCCAGTCAGTCAGTTCAGGACTAAGAAAGATTCTGACTTAGAAGAAGTTTGAGCATTAAGTCTGCACTTGTTCATTTCTAAAAGTAATTAAAAGTCACAACAATACAGCTCCCCAGAAAGAAACCCCAGCCTCAAAGACAGTAAGCTGTAATCACTTTTGAGAGTGCAGCATATAATATGGCTGGAAAACCGGACAATTCCCCCATCATGCGAATGGTAGTTGTGGTTACATTTGTTTGGCTATGTTCTTTAAGTTCTCTCTAAACAGGCACAATTTTTCAAAACATGTGCCAGAATAATCTAGTGTGGTAGTATTTTTCTTTTTGGTAGGAGTTTTAAAGCATTTTTTTTGTGTTAAATATTTCTTTGAGATTCACATCCACTTTGAAAGCTGTTAGCTTCTAGAAAGGAATGCACTGTACTTCTGGTAAACCACTAATAAACTTCTCTCACCAATGGAGGAAAAGTTTTATTTTGTTTTTAATTAATTTATTGTTTGGCTGTCCTGGGTGTTCGTTGCTGCGAAGGATTTTCTCTAGTTGGGGGGCGAGTGGGAGCGACCCTCTAGATGTGGTGCTCAGGATTCTCACTGTGATGGCTTCTCTGGTGTGCAGGCTTCAGTAACTGTGACATGTGGGCTCAGCAGTTGAGGCTCCCAAGCTCTGGAGCACAAGCTCAACAGTTATGGCACCCAAGCTTAGCTGTTCCATGGCATGTGGGATCTTCACAGATCATGGATTGAACCATGTCTCCTGCATTGGCAGGTGGATTATTTACCCCTGAGCCACCAAGGAAGCCCAGAATAGTCTTAATAATTGAAATATCTTCATGCATATTACGGAGAAGGCAATGGTGACCCACTCCAGTACTCTTGCCTGGAAAATCTCATGGACGGAGGAGCCTGGTAGGCTGCAGTCCATGGGGTCGCTAAGAGTCGGACATGACTGAGTGACTTCACTTTCACTCTTCACTTTCATGCATTGGAGAAGGAAATGGCAACCCACTCCAGTGTTCTTGCCTGGAGAATCCCAGGGACGGGGGAGCCTGGTGGGCTGCTGTCTATGGGGTTGCACAGAGTCGGACACGACTGAAGCGGCTTAGCAGTAGCAGCATGCATATTAAGCAATTTCAACTTCTACCAGCATTGCCTCTATTTCACAAGAACCAGTGAAGGAAGCAAATCATTTCTTCTTATAGGAGTCATTCTGCAAGAAAAAACATGACTAGGAAGCAATTAGTTTTGAGTTCCAAGTGCATATTTTGTTCATAGTAAGCCTCCAATAAATAGTTCCTAAAATTAACTTAAGTTACACCGTCAAGGTTCCTTCTTACTTGAGGTGAAGGGTGTATGATTGTTTGTTTTGTTTTATGCCTTGGGGAAATTAGCCTTAGAAGCAATGATGGGTTTTACATCTTCTATCTCCTATGGCCTCATACAAGAATTGGAAAATCTGTTATCTTTGAGTCTGAAGATGCTACTTGTGAAAGATGATTCAGTTTAATAAAATTAGAGGTTTCTTTCTCCAATAAATAAGTGGCAAGAAAAAAAAGGAAGACGTGAGGAGAAGAAAGTGTTAGAGATGAATAGAATTAAAAGACAAACCAAAACCAGGAATTGTCTGGTGATCCACTGGTTAGGGCTCCACGCTTCCCCTGCAAGGTACATGGGTTTGATCCCTGGTTGGGAAACTAAGATCCTGCATGCCTCCTGGTGTGGCAAAAAAAGAAAAAAAGGGAGAGACATATAAACCAAATACAATGTGTGGGTCTCTTGAGATCTTGATTTCAACAAAATAACTGTAAAAATGCATTTTTGAGATAGTGAGTATTATGATAATAAGGAATTATTTTTCATTATATTGGGCATCATAATAACATTGTTTCATATTATGAAAGTAAAAGGTATATGTTATAGATATAAACTGAAGTATTTATAGGTAAAATTACAAGTGTAGTGTTTGAGATTTAAATTAAATTCCTTTTGCCTCCAAAAAGAGTGTTAGGGCTCTTTCCGCCATCTTTCCGTGCCGCCAGAATGGTGCGCATGAATGTCCTGGCCGATGCTCTCAAGAGTATCAACAATGCCGAAAAGAGAGGCAAACGCCAGGTCCTTATTAGGCCGTGCTCCAAAGTCATCGTCAGGTTTCTAACAGTGATGATGAAGCATGGTTACATTGGCGAATTTGAAATCATTGATGATCACAGGGCTGGGAAAATTGTTGTGAACCTCACAGGCAGGCTAAATAAGTGTGGAGTGATCAGCCCTAGATTTGATGTGCAACTCAAAGATCTAGAAAAATGGCAGAATAACCTGCTCCCATCCCGTCAGTTTGGTTTCATTGTACTGACAACCTCAGCTGGCATCATGGATCATGAAGAAGCAAGACAAAAACATACAGGAGGGAAAATTCTTGGATTCTTTTTCTAGGGATGTAATACATACAAATAAAATGCCTCAGAGGACAAAAAAAAAAAAAAAAGAGTGTTAGGAAGAGGTAAATAGATAAAATAAGAGCAGTAGAATATTGATAAACATTGAAACTGAGGGGTGGGTACATGAAAGCTCATTTTATTATTTGCTTTAATTTTGTACGTTTAAATTTTCTATAATAAAGCTTTCTTCATTTTATTTGTAAAGCAGAGGACTTGAATTCCAAAGAGTAGAAGCTGAGCAATACACAAAGTGGTTTAAGCAAATAAATTCACAAGGAAAACCAGAGCTAAATTACGACTGAAATATAAAATCTTTTAAAAGAGAACTTGATGGGGCAGAAAAGCTTCGCAAGATGAAAAGAACAAAACAATTTCTCTTTGTTTCCTTCATATTGAAGGAACAAAGAGTAAAAAAATTAATGTATATGGTTCTTTAGGATTTTTTTTTTACTTCTCCAGAATTATGTACACAAATAGATGCGATTTTTATACTATTTTCAACATAAGAGAAAATTGCTTTCATTCTAGAAAAACTGAACAGATCTAATCTAAATCACTATACATTAACACTTCAAATAGACCAGCTCTTAAAAACGTTCTTTGAAGTCTCTACTGTGGTATTGTCAAGAGGTAGATAAAAGACTATAGCCCTATTTTCTCATGAATTCATCATAAAAATACATCAAATTTCAGCAATATCAGCAATCAGCAAATATCAGCAATATGATTGCAAATATGCCCCCCTTGCCTTAAAAACAATGTTAACATTGGACTTCCCTGGAAGTTTAGCAATTAAGATTCTAAGCTTACCCTGCAGGTTCAATCCCTGGCCCAGGAACTAAGATTCCCATGTGCCTTGTGGTGGGGTCAAAAACAAAAACATAACTTCGGACAGACCATTTTACTATTCAAGAGCCCATTTAGAAATATATTCTAAAAAAAAAAAAAAAAAAGAAATATATTCTAGCACTATTTGTAGTCCATTCCAGATTCAGTTTCCCTAACCATATTGACCTTTCAGGAGGAAGGGATGAGAAATAAGGGGCAGGAGATGACACAGGTGAGGGCCCTGGTGCTAATCTGGCGATGCCCCAAGTAGATCACCAGTCCTGTGACAGTTCCATGGCTTTTGTCAAGAGTACCTCTCTTGACATCCTTAGAAAGTCCAATATTGACTAGGTCTGCTGGGGCTTCAGCCTGAAGCAAGAATCACATTGGCATCTCGATTTATGACACATTTATTTATCGCCTACCACTTTTATATGCCAAGTACCCTTAGAAGCCCTGAGGAGGTTGTAGGGGGAAAAGCAGCAAGCCAAGGAGACAAGATTCTTGCCTTCATGAAGCTTAGAGTCTAGGGCAAGCCAATGACAGTTCAAGCAAACTTCAGACTTTCTGGCCTACATACTTCTTTCTCTCTGTTTCAATGACTATGTTTTGAGTACCTGTGAGGTCAGACATTGTGGTGCAATGTCTGTATTTAAGAACCAGATATCAATATGCATAGATATATCATTGGAAGAACTGATGCTGAAGTTGAAGCTCCAATACTTTGGCCACTTGATGTGAAGAGTCAACTTACTGGAAAAGACCCTGATGCTGGGAAAGACTGAGGGCAAGAGAAGTGGGCAACTTAGGATGAAATGGTTGGATGGCATCACTTACTCAATGGACATGAGTTTGAGCAAACTCAGGGAGATAGTGAAGGACAGGGAAGCCTGGTGTGCTAAAGTTCATGGGGTCATAAAGAGTCGGACACAACTTAGCGACTAAACAACAACGTCTACAAGAAAGTTTCTTATATTTTAGCCTCATATTTATTTTATTTTGGTAAACTCTGGATTTATTCATTCATTTGACAAAAATCTGTTGACCACACAATATAAACCAGGCACAGAGCTGGGGATGCCACAGCGAACAAAACAGAGAAAAGTCCCTGTTCTCATGGAGCTGATATTGCAGGGTGAGAGACAGACGAGATCACTAAGTGAAGGATACAGTGTATTAGATCTCAGAGATTAGAGCAATAGAGAAGAAATATAAAGTGGTGAAGAGGGAAGAGAAGGTAGCTTCGGAGGGCTTCCCAGAGAAGAGAACATTCGAGTACAGACCAGAAGGAAGTGAGGGAGGGACCAGGCAGAGAGCCGGAAAACACAGAGTCCCCAAGTACAAAGGTTCTGAGGAGGGAGCAGGTGTGTGTTTGAAGAAGCACAGGGAGGCCAGTGTAGCTGAGGCAGAGTAAACAAGCAGAGAGCTGAGGGAACGAGGCCAGAGAAAAGAGGTGAGAGTGGACGTGGCCGGCCTCCTGGCTCATAGGAAAGCTGGTGCCTATTATCCTAAGTGAGATTAAAAAGTCACTGGAGGTTTTTAAAAAGCAGAGGTACTAGCCAGATCTCCCAACATTGGTTCATGGGGAAAAGGAGTAGAAGCAGAAAACACTGAACATCAGTTCATGGGGAAAAAGGGGTAGAAGCAGAAAAACCAGTTAAGGGGGTATTGCAATCATCCTACTACTACTAAGTCGCTTCAGTCGTATCCCACTCTGTACAACTCGACAGACGGCAGCCCACCAGGCTCCGCCGTCCCTGGGATTCTCCAGGCAAGAACACTGGAGTGGGTTGCCATTTCCTTCTCCAATGCATGAAAGTGAAAAGTGAAAGTGAAGTCGCTCAGTTGTGTCTGACTCTTCTCAACCCCATGGACTGCAGCCTACCAAGCTTCTCTGTCCATGGGATTTTCCAGGCAAGAGTACCAGGCCAGACATTATTCCATGTTAGCTCAGGGCACTGTCAGGTTGAGAGAAAGGGAAGAGTCAAGAAAGATATGTCACTAGCATAGCATCACCATTAACTGTAGAATGAGTAGGTTCTTGGAAGAGCACTTTGGGACACGTTAGTTTGAGATGCCTCTGAAATATCCAAGGAGATATCAGGAAGGCAGGCAAATACATCAGCTTGCTGTTCATATCAGCCTAGAGACCTTAGCTAGTGATAAACATGTTGAAGTCCTCACCACAAAGGCGAGTAAAAGCCACAATGTTGAGGACTTTCCTCGAGGTCAAATGGCTAAGACATCACACTCCCAATGCAGGGGGCCTGGGTTCGACCCCTGGTCAGGGAACGAGTTACCACACATCGCATGTGCAACTAAGACCCAGCACAGCCAAATAGATAAATAATTTTTAAAAATTAAAAAAAAAACCCACAATGTTGGATGAGATCACCTAGAGAATAGGGAGGAAGATACTGAGCTGTTAGGCACAACTCTGGTGGCATTTCATATGGCTTTTTCTTCTTCTTAGTCTCTTTCTGTATTGTCTAAATTTTTTTTACATGTCATTTTTCAACAAACCACATAACTCTTTGGAAGAGAAAAAAAAAGAGTAAAAGAGCCCTTTTCAGGAAACCATCGGAAGCAAAGCATCAGAAAAGACAAGTGTGCCCTTTAACCACAGTCCAACATGGTCCATGCTGTCAGTTTGAAGGCCTTAAGGAGAAATTTATCCTGCCCTTAAAAAATTCATGACCACCTTTTGGAAGCTTAATCCATTCTCTGTGATAATGATGTGAGGATGAAAAGCAAAATTTGATTATGTTTGCTCTGTGCCAGGCCCTGCATATAAATTCCTTATACATATTATCTCATTTAATCATCTCAACATGCTTTTGAGATCTGTTAATAACTCTTAAATGTTTTTACCCCCCTTCTTACAGTCCAGACAACTGAGTCTTTGTGAGGGTAAGTCACTTGCCTGAAGTCTCACAGTTAATAAATGCTGGATCTAAATAAGGGTCCTTTTACTACTGAACTCAAACTCTGAACCAAGGCTCAATGATGGTACCTTGTGCCTTTGGATTTTGTAGACTTTATTCCAAGAGCTCTTTATTTAATTGCAAAATAGGACTTCCCTGGTGGTCCAGTGGCTGAGAACTTGCCTGCCAGCTCATGGGATGTGGTTCAATCCATAGTCTGGGAAGACTTCACATGCCATGGGGCAGCCGGACCTGTGATCTGCAACTACTGAACCCACGTGCCCCAAATACAGAAACTGACCCTAGAGCCTGTGCTAAGTCGCTTCAGTCGTGTTCGACTCTGTGCAACCCCATAGACGGCAGCCCACCAGGCTCCCCCGTCCCTGGGATTCTCCAGGCAAGAGTACTGGAGTGGGTTGCCATTTCCTTCTCCAATGCATGAAAGTGAAAAGTGAAAGTGAAGTCGCTCAGTCATGTCCAACTCTTAGCGACCCCATGAACTGCAGCCCACCAGCCTCCTCTGTCCACGGGATTTTCCAGGCAAGAGTACTGGAGTGGGGTGCCATTGCCTTCTCCCCAAACAATAGAAGCCGTCATAAATGAAACGCCCATGCACCACAACTAGAGATAGCCTGTGAGCAGCAACCAAAATCCAGTACAACCAAAAATAAATACATATTTTAAAAAATATATAAAAATAATAGATTTTTTTTAATGTAAAATAATGCTCAGATAAAGATCTCAGATAAAGAGATCTTAAGCACTAAATATGCTTCTGGGCATAACACTTTAGATATCTTCATCTTTGTTTTCTCCTCTATTGCTAACAACTTATTAAATAGAAGGGTCATCTGACTGTAGAAGTCCATCTCTGCTAGAAAAAGTATGTGGGTGGAGAAAAGGTGCAGAGGTCACCCGTTTACAATCCTGCCAGAACAACTCTGGAAGCCACATTCTTAAGTTTAAAAAAAAATCTAGTGCACAATAAAAATCTTAGCTTTAAGTCAGTTCTCTCTTCTTGAAAGTACTCACCATAAAAGTTGCTTTGTATTTAAATGGCACATTATAGTGGTAAAGAACCTACCTGTCAATGAGGGTTTGATCCCCGTGGGGAAGATCCCCTGGAGAAGGGAATGGCTACCCACTCCAGTATTCTTGCCTGGGAAATCCCATGGAGGAGCCTGGTGGGCTATAGTTCATGGGGCTGCAAAGAGTCAGACTGAGCGTGCACACACATAGTTCTTAGCCATTTCTATAGGTACTGCTCCACTAGAACCTGAGTTTGAGTGTTCACATTCAATTTGCACATCAGCTGCAAAATAAAGAGCAGAACAAATCTGGTCACACACATACCTACAAAGAAAGAAACAAAAAGATTTTAAGTAGTATTTCAGTTTTGAATCATAGTTCTTCATTTTTCTTGTCTCTGTTATGTAAAATGCATAATTTTTAAAAGATGTATAGTTTAGCAACAGCAAGGAGATTCTGTGCTTGTATCATAAGGCAGCCTTATCTGAGGGACACAAGAAAAAATATTTTTATTTTCTAATTAGTATTATCTAATTTTATGATAAGTATTTTGAATTATATCAGAGGTAATAGTCAACATATTCAACAAGGCACAGTCCAATCAGAATGGACACGCTGAATGATGAGAGTGTCCACCAGCCTGAAAAAACTTCTGAGGCCACCTCCCTGTGTCCCAGCTGAGTATCAGTCCTCAGTTAAGTATGTGGTCATGATGAAGATGTTCAAAAGTTGAAACTTCTAAATTGGATTAGATTCTTTCATATTACTAAGCCAGTTATATTTAGGAAAATGTATGCTTGGGCTTCCCTGGTGGCTCAGCTGGTAAAGAATCTGCCTTCAATGCAGAAGACCCAATTCAACTCCTGGTTGGGAAGATCCCATGGAGAGGGAATGGCAAGCCACTCCAGTATTCTTGCCTGGAGAATTCTGTGTACAGAGAAGCCTGGCAGGCTACAGTCCATGGGGTCGCAAAGAGTTAGACACAACTTAGCAACTGAGCATGCACGCACACAAACCTTTATGTATCTATCAGTATAAATAAGTATATATACAGACACAGAGATGCATACAGATAAACATATAGACTGAAAGAAATATACCAAAATTCTTATCTCCAGATTCTTTTTGTCTGTATTTCCTAACTTTTCTACACATTTATACTACATTTTTACAGCTCAGGGTGGGGAAAGACAACTAGTTGGTTTTAAAAATGGTTCTGTGGCTGACATATTCTTGTCAAGCAGGACTAGTTCTCTACTAAGTGGAGACAGTGCTTTTTGACACAGTCCCAAATACCCAGGTGGCTCATTGGTAAAGAATCAGCCTGCCAATGCAGGAGATGTGGGTTCAATCCCTGGGTCAGGAAGATTGCCCTGGAGGAGGAAATGGCAACCCACTCCAGTATTCTTGCCTGGAGAATTCCATGGATAGAGGATCCTGGTGGGCTACAGTCCATGGGGTCACAAAGAACCAGATACAACTGAGCATGCACACAAGTTAGAGCCCAGTGCCACCCTCACTAGGTGGCAGAAATGCCTTGCAATTTTGTTGAGCCTGACAAATGATGCAAGTTCAATAGGTCTCACTCTGTGCTCTGGATCAAGCTAAAGTTAAGCCAGCAGCAGGTCCCCAGAACAGTTCCAAGATCTCCACGGCCTCCGGGGGTAGTCTTATCAGGTAATGTGCTCTGATCCAAGCTTGTTCCTCTTTCCCAGAGGCCAGATAGTAAATCACCTCCTTCCTATTTTCTGGGCCTGCTCTGCTGCAGCACAAAGCATGCATTTAGGAAAATGAACTGACAAAGAGGAGTTTTTTAATAAATAGGGCCATATATGACATAGTGTGAAATAATGTTTTTATTTAAAACAAAAAACTGAAAAAAATCAATATGTATCCCTGATTGTCAGAATTAAAGGACACATGGACATACAGTTGATAAAGTTCACAAGTTCTGTGTACACCATCAGTGTCATTCTCTTTGTTCACAATAATAATAATGAGTATCACTGGATTTCTCTATACGTCATTTGTTTTGAATACTTTCCATAGGTTCCTTATATAAGTAATGCCCAAACACCCTCTGCAAGATTTGGTTAAAGAATGCCTAAAAATCAGTTTGAAAGTTTGGGTAATATCTGCCTCTCCGCTACCATAATCTAATAGACCATAGTAATTCAATAATAAACAGTCCTATTTATGCAGCACTGAGAAAACTGCGTTTACATGCATTACTTATTTCACCTGAACCCTTCTCATAATCAGAGATCCTCCGTTTCTCAGTTTACTGAGGGGGTCATGGCACATGTGACCCACTGGAATAAGGAAAGAGCAAAAGGCAACATAAATTACAGAAAGAAGACAATATAAATCAGCTACTACTCATATTCATGGGTATAACATGACTTAAGCTGTCACCTGATAGAAGAAAAAGCATCTTCTGTGTGTGTTTGAAAAAAGCTAAGGAAGCTCTTTCAGAAAAATTTGCCCAGGAGCTCAAACTTAATAGCTATTACACATCTAAAAAAGGCTTGGCTAGATGAAGCACTGTGCTTTGGTGGAGAGAAGTCCAGTCATTTGGACATAACATTACATCTTAAACCTTCGGAGATGTTTTTCTTTCTTTTGGCCATACTTGGAATCTTAGTTCCCTGACCAAGGATTGAACCTGAGCCCCCTGTAGTGGAAGTGCAGAGTCCTAACCATTGGACCACCAGGGAATTCCCTGGAAAACGCTTTATTTTTTTTTTTAAACCAATGTTATTTATTTATTTTTGGCTGTGCTGGGTCTTTGTTGCTGCATGGGCTTTTCTCCAGTTGCAGCAATTGAGGGCTACTCTCTAGCTGTGGTACATCGGCTTCTCATTGCAGTGACTTCTCTTGTTGTTGAGCATGGGTTCTAGGGGCTCACAGGCTTCAGTCGTTGCAGCACATGGGCTTAGTGATTGTGGCTCCTGGGCTCTAGAGTACAGGCTCAATAGTTTGGTGCATAGTCACATGGCATTGTTCCAGCTCACGGACTGAACTTGTGGCAGGTAAATTCTTTACCACTGAGCCACTGGCAGGTGGATTCTTTACCAATGAACCACTAGGGAAGCCTGAAACTTCTTTTTAAATAAAGTTTTTATTTTGACATAATTGTAGGTTAACATGTGGTTTGTAAGAAGTAATACAGAACAACCGAGGACCCACTTTATCCAGTTTTCACCGGTGGTTTAATATCTTACAAAACCATGATTGGTATTGAGACAACCAAGATACAGGAGAGTGTTTGAAATTTTTTAAACAATTTGATCACTGTAATAATCAGTCCCACAATTCAGGAACATGCCTTTAAATTTCAGAGTTGCTAAGTAAGGTCTTATGAGATATGCCATGGGACTGGGAGGTGGCAGCATGAAGTGCACAGGAATCTGAGGGGCAGCTTGCTATGCTCCCTCACTCTAAAAAAATTTTTTTCCAGGAATTCTAGGCGACTGACAACCAGCTGCAAGTTGTCTGCAAAAGGCATAAGCTTTGAAGGCAAAGCTGAATGTGATTTCACCACAAGGCACAGCAGCTCGCAAATCACCTTGCTGAGAAGTTTCCCAGCCAAAGAGAGAGTTATCAGAGGCTCTAATTTTTCCACATCTACTTTATTTATTCAGGAGCCTGGCGGGCTACAGTACACGGGGTTGCAAAGAGTCAGCCACGACTGAGCACGCACACATTTATTTATTTAACAAATCCCGTGTAAGGAACTCCTGGCTGCTTAGTACTGGCCTGAAAGCATTTGCTTCTCTATGGACCAGTTCCCCAGATACGACGCTTGTGATTCAAATAAGGGCTAGATCTTCAGTTTATTGTAATCGTCAGTGTTTTCACTGCAACTTTTGAGAGTTCTGCCGGAAGTTTCTGACAAATAGTGAAAGTCTCTGGCAAGTGTCTGAGGAAGTAGACAACAGAGGGATATTCTCCTCCCCAGAGGACATAATAGTCACTTTGGAGAAGTTATAAGACCTTCTTCTAAATGTTAATGAATTAGAAAGGGCAATCCCCATTGGAACCTGGAGAGGTTGCATAACATTAAAGGCATGTGGAAATGAGAACACAGGGAAGTAGATAAAACAGAAGCCTGAAAACTGCACATTCCTACATTTGGAAACCATTAGAAAACTTTCCCAAATAATCTAATATCAGGAACCAACATGTTTCTAGGGAAAGTCAAACCTGCTAAGGATTCTATAATTTCAATATATGCTTAAGATTAGTTGTCATTTCTGCCATAGGACCTAAGGATAGAAGTTCCTTTCTTAAAACGACACCCTGGTACACTAAAGCATATAAGCAGGAAGATAAGACAGTATGAAAAAAAGCCACCTACTCCTCTTGTTGTGACAAACATGGTTTCCCAAGTTTTTATCCCAAAGTTATCTCTGATTGATTCCTTAGCATCACAAACAGTTGGGATAGTTGTCTGAGCTTACCCTGCCTGTGGGCCTTCCCTGGTGGCTCAATGGTAAAGGATCCACCTGCCAATGCAGGAGATGAGAGTTCAATTTCTGGGTCGGGAAGATCTGCTAGAAAAGGAAATGGCTACCCACTCCAGTATCCTACCTGGGAAATCTCATGGACAGAGGTGCCTGGCGAGCTACAGTCTATAGCGTCACAAAAGAGCCAGATACGACTTACCAACTAAACAACAACCATCAATATGTACAACCAAAGAAATGAGGCTTGCTTGGAGTAAAGAGTTCTAGAAGAAGATACAGCAGATATGACCTACCTTTTTGGGACTGCAGCATCAAACCAGGAAATCACTAGTGTTTCACCATTCAGAACACCCTTTAACAAAAATAGACACACACCTTTGAACCATGTCATTATGTTAATGACTGGCAGCCAAAAAACATTTTGCTTGCATCAATTTTGCCTGAAAACCAGGTCTCTGATTGCATATCTTGATCTGGGAGAAACTGGCTATCGTTGAATACACTTTGATGGTCCAAAGGTCTTGATCTTGGCAGTTTCAGTGCCAGTTTTGTGAGCGAAGAAATGAACCAGAAACCATTCTGCCAGTTAGCACTAAAACAGGGTCCCTGAGTAACCACAGGACTTCCTTCTTGGCCAAACTGAGAAAATAATTGTTATGTATAATATTAATATTCACAAAGCAAAGTTTTCTGCTGATTTAGATGGCTACGAATCAGTAGTGTCATTATGTTTTACCCATTTGGGTGTAGGGGTGTGTGTGTGTGTGTGCACACATGTGTGCGTGTGTGTAGTATTCAATAATTTTGATAATTCTTTGGACCCACCCAGGTGAGAAAATATCAAATTTGAGGCCTAAGTGTTTCCTAGAAAGAATGTTAGAGATCATATACCTTATTTGTATTTTAACTTGCTCATTTAGTGTTTCTAAGGTAATATTCTCATTTAAAAAATCCAAACAATAACAAAAAGTCTCTTTTGTTCCTCTTGGCCACCACCCAGTTCCACTTTCCTCTCCTGAGATAGCCAATGTTAACTAGTTGATACATATCCTTCCACTCCTCTTCTGTACAGATACATAAATATATGCAACTGTAACATTATGTTGTTTAAAATAAATACATGATCTCACAATGTATATCTTTGCTTATTTTTTCACTTAAAATGTTTCGCGATCTCTCCTATCTATGTTTTACTCCGGCCCCTTCACCCAGTTCGGGAGAAGGCCAAGGCAACCCACTCCAGTACTCTTGCCTGGAAAACCCCATGCATGGAGAAGGCTGGTAGGCTGCAGTCCATGGGGTCGCTAAGAGTCGGACATGACTGAGCGACTTCACTTTCACTTTTCACTTTCATGCATTGGAGAAGGGAATAGCAACCCACTCTAGTGTTCTTGCCTGGAGAATCCCAGGCTGCCGTCTATGGGGTCGCACAGAATCGGACACAACAGAAGCAACTTAGTAGCAGCAGCAGCAGCTTCACCCAGTTCAAGCTCTTCATTTCACATAAAAGGAAATTGAAGCCTAAAGTAGTAAAACAATTTTCCAAAGGCTTAGTAGCAAGAGCCCAGCCAGTAGAACTTTCAAAATCAAACAAAAATCAGTGATTATTTACTAAACAAAGTTTGCAGAAACTAAAAAGGAACAAACTCTACTCAGAATCCAGTCTCTCCAATAGTTTTTTTTTTCCTCTGTTCAGCTTTTGTCTGTATGCAGAACTACTTTTTTACATAGTTGTAATCAAAGTATAAATCAACTGGTGTCCTTTTTTTTTTTTTTTTTCTTTCTATTTTGGCCACGCTGCAGGGCTTTGCAGCATGCGGAATCTTAGTTTCCTGCTCAGTGAAAGCCACGAATCCTAACTATCGAGCCATCAAGGAATTCCCTTTTTTCACTTAAGTTAATCAGATGTTCATATTACTATCAAGTCGACAAGTTAATTGTCAATGATTGGTGACCAAACAGTTCCTCTAGTAGTCAAGCCCTCTTCCCACTAAGCTGCTTCCCACTGTACTTCCCCCATCCTCTCATTCTTCACAGACTTTCAAGTCACTAACTTCACTTTCCTCTAGATCCTGGCTCCGGTCCATTTCTCGTCCCCCCTCAGAGGCATTTCTCAACTCTTAAAGAGCTCCCCTCTCCATCCTGGGTCTCTAGGGGGGAATCTCAATACTCTCCCGGACCTGGGTCGCCTCAGTGTTCCCGGAGGTTCCCAAGAGAAGGTTTCACAAAGTCAGTTCCCGAGGTCCAGGAAACGCGGGTCACTGATGGCCACGCTTCGGGGTTCTGTTTGGGAACCTCCAGAATTGACTGGTGTAAGCGATTGCAGGGTCCTTGTGGGGTCAGGGTGTGGAGGCCGGGCGCAGTCCTATTCACGTGACCCGGCCCCAGGGAGAGAAGTTCGTTTTCCCACCAGAGGGGGCGCTGGAAGTGACAGGCGGGGAGCCAGCCCCCTCCCCTCCGGGGTACTCCTGGGCGTCGCTCTCCGACTAGGGGCTCTGACGTCATCTCTCTGAGCCGGGGGCGGGGCGCTCTTGACGCCATCTCCGGGCGCCCGGCTGGGGGGGCGCTGGGTGTGGGGCGGCTCCGGGGCCGGGGATGGCGGCGGCCGCTGTTGCGGCGGCTCCGGGACCAGCGGGAGGAGCCCGGGGAGCGCCGTGAGATGGGCCGGTGAGTGTCGCCTTGATTGAGGCCGCCGACCTCACTGGGGCCAAGCAGGCCTGGGCTTGGTGCTCTGAAGGAAGTGGCCCCCCAGAGCCCGTTGCCCCGCGGACCGAGGGAGCGAAAGAGGCCTCGCCTAGACCCCGGATCGCTTCTCACCGGCCCGGCCCAGAGAGCTGCCTCAGGTTCCTGCGCCCCCGCGGCTGTGTCCTGGCGGCCCGGGCTGTCCGAGTCCTCGGGGCGGGAAGGGGCCCCCAAACAAGGAAGCAGCGCCTGCGGGGCCTCGCCCTTACTCCTCTGCTTGAAAGGTCGACCCTCTACTCTTTAAACGCAGAATTCCCAATTTCGGGCCTTACCCCTTTTGGGGCAGTGATTGGGGGAACAAGGGAAGCCTTAGCCCCTGTCTGTTCTAAGCTCCTCGCCCTCAGCGAATTCGAGTCTGGGGCTGGATTTCAACCTCTTGATTCTGGGCTGTGCTGGCAGCTCCAGCAGCTCTCCGGAATGGTCGTTTCCCGTTAGCTCCGTTAGGGCCACAGGCTGCGTCTTGCCCTGGAGAAATCCTCATTGAGCCTCTTAAGAGACTAACGTTTCAGATTCCAAAATGTGTTTTGCGTTGTGGGAACCTGGTGCACAGTCTTGGCTCTTTGTTACTCCCGCAGACCTTTTGCCTCTTTCTGTCCTTTTATTAGCCTCTGTTTGGCTAACCCCTCTGGGACCTAGAGGCAGGTTCTCTTTAATGTTTTAGTCATGAGAGGCAAGTATCATTCTAGAATTGAAGATGTGACCCATTTTCTGTTGGAAATGACAGAGAAAGCGAACAGCTTTTCAGTTACTGGAACTGCTGGCAAAGAAGGAATGCAAGACTTGTGCCCTCTGTGTAACTTTGTGTTTATGGAACGAAGAATTTGTCTTTCCACCTTGTTTTCCTGTCTTCTTCCTTTTTTTTTTTTGATATATCTGCACCTTGCCGATCTTAAGGGAGAAATACCTTGAGTTTGGTTTGAGGCTTGCAGTATAATCCAAGTAGGACTTGGAAAGCACAGTGGGTAGTATCAACAGTGTCTCCAAGTACTGGTCAGTATTACTTTCTTTGTTTTTAGAGATTAAGGCTCTGGTCTTCAGTGCATGATGTGTCTGACAGGTGTATATTCGGACGTTGACAGTTAGCAGTTTTGTTTTCCATTGTTGCGGTACCTGAGGATGAAGGCAGTACTTTCAGTTTCTGTCACACCTGATTCAGCACTTGATACAAAGTTGTCACTTAGAAATTTTACACACACACACAGGAGCCTGTTTTGTTTTTTTTTTTTTTACCCTGGAAATTTGTTAATAAGGCTTCCCTTTGAGTGACTCCCCCTTGACCTCTTTTTCTGCCCCAGAAACATAAATAATTGTTCTTTTTCCTCCAGTGCCTCTTTTCTCATTTAAATAACCTCCACATCTATGTTTTCATTAGCCCAGAATAAAAGTGAAATCCGTGAGACTGATTTTTTTCCTGCTTCCCTTTGTTCACATGGGAACAATGCTGAGTCTTCCACTTTGTGCATTTACCTGAAACTGGGATTGGAAATAAATTTAACCTGTGGTGGAATAGGTACAGGTAGAGAATGAAGAATACGATGTTAAGGAAAACAGTGAAGTTTGACACTTGGAAATTTTTTTCCCAGAAATGTCTTCCAACAAATTAGAATTTAATGTGTTGTTACCCCTAGAGAAGAGGCTGAGGCAGGGACTCCTGGATATTAATGTCTTTGTGGCTTTAGAATTCGCTTTCTTCATGATCCTGGGGATGGTCAGAGGCTAGGCTCCCACTTATGTATTCCTGTTTCTGTCTTCTAGGCTCCCAAGCCAGTGGGGAGGACACTGCTTCTTATTACAACTTCTCAGAAGCACCACTGGAAGCTCAGGTAATGGAGGTGCTTTGGATACCTTGTTGCAGAAAAACATCTGGAATCAACAGTGGAAAAGCAGAACAGAGTGTAATATCAAATCTTTTTCCAGAGCCAAAGAACTGAAGCCTGATTGGAAGAAATAGGTGACAAATTTCATAGGTGTTCAAGTATTCAGACCAAAATGATAAGTTGTGACAGTGGCCAAAAGCGTGTATGAAAGGTGATAGAGAAAGGGGAGAGAGAACTTTCTTATGAATCACATAGACCTAAGATAGTGATAAAGAGGCATGTTTTGGGGAATGGAACCAGAATCTTAAGAAGTGGTGCCTAGAACCTCCCTACCAAAGAAAAGGAGCCAATGGCAAAGAAAAAAAGAAAGGGAATGGGTGAAGAAGGCAAATTGAAGGTGGTCCATGGGAGGAAAAGAAGTCTTGCCAGACTAGGGAACACAAAGTCTGTGTGAGGTCAGAAGAGTTTTGTTGCTCTTTGAAGAAAAGGAGAAATAAGTAAATTCTAGAAAATGCTAGTACAGTCACTTTCCTCATAGCGCCCAAGTTTGAAGGTAGTATTTTATGGGGCAAAGAAGATACTTATTTTCGTAACATAATTAGGGAACAGCATTTTTTTAAAAAAACAAGCAGACCTCAGGACCTATTGACACCTGGGTCCTTGAGGTGGTGGTGATATGAAGCAAAGGAGGTAAGGCCTGGGAGGGAGGAGGGGGATAGATGATATCATAACCCAAATTAGGCTGGGGAAAGGAAGCAAGGATGAGCTCATATGTTCAGGAAAGAAGATAGCACAGTAGTAGTGTTTGGTGACAAAAGGAGAAACTTAAGGACCGAGCAGCAAAGACCATGTGTTCAAATCCCCCTTAGGGGGAAAGACTGAGAATAGTCAGGGTTCGCATCAGAGACACAGCTAATCATGACCCTGTTGGTTTCCCTGGGGTCATGGACCAACAGGTTATGTTCCACATTTTTGAATGCTTGACCTTGTAGCTGTGTGCTTTCTGTGATTGTTTCTTTCATGTCCTTGGCTGGATGAGTGAGGGGTGTAGCATCCTTGTCTGCCGCTTTCTCATTCCTCTTTTTTTCCCAGCAGTCCCCTTGGTTCCATCTTCCTCTATGGATGCACTTCCTGCTCTTCCATTTGACTTGGTTTACCCCTGGGTTACTGTTCTTTGCCTCTGATTTGTTCCCTAGCAGATGTGGGCGCCCCAGCCAACAGCACAGAGGGGTGCAGGGGAGCTACAGAGAAGCCCCTTCTGATGCCCCAAGGAGCAAGCCGACCCCTTCCAGGCTCCAGGAACACCACAAAGCAATATGAAACCTGTTCATGAGAGGAGTCAGGAATGCCTTCCACCAAAGAAACGAGACCTCCCCGTGACCAGCGAGGATATGGGGAGAACCACCAGCTGCTCAACTAACCACACACCCTCCAGTGATGCTTCTGAATGGTCTCGAGGGGTTGTGGTGGCCGGGCAGAGCCAGGCAGGAGCCAGAGTCAGCCTGGGGGGTGATGGAGCCGAGGCCATCACTGGTCTAACGGTGGACCAGTATGGCATGCTGTATAAGGTGGCTGTGCCACCTGCCACCTTCTCCCCAACTGGCCTCCCATCTGTGGTGAACATGAGCCCCTTGCCCCCCACATTTAATGTAGCGTCTTCTCTGATTCAACATCCGGGAATCCACTATCCCCCCATCCACTATGCTCAGCTCCCGTCCACCTCTCTGCAGTTCATCGGGTCTCCGTACAGCCTTCCTTATGCCGTGCCACCTAATTTCCTCCCGAGTCCCCTCCTTTCTCCTTCTGCCAACCTCGCCACCTCTCACCTTCCACACTTTGTGCCATACGCCTCACTCCTGGCAGAAGGAGCCACTCCTCCCCCGGCTTCATCCCCAGCCCATTCGTTCAGCAAAGCCCCCTCTGCCAGCTCCCCGCCTGGGCAGTTGCCACATCACTCGAGTACTCAGCCACTGGACCTCGCTCCAGGCCGGATGCCCATTTATTATCAGATGTCCAGGCTCCCTGCTGGGTACACCTTGCATGAAACTGCCCCTGCAGGTGCCAGCCCAGTTCTTACTCCTCAGGAGGGCCAGCCTGCTCTGGAAGCAGCCGCTGCCAATGGACAGAGACCGCGAGATCGGAATTTAGTGAGACGGGAAAGCGAAGCCCTTGACTCCCCCAGCAACAAGGGCGAGGGCCAGGGACTGGCGCCAGTGGTCGAATGCATGGTGGACGGACAATTGTTTTCAGGTTCTCAGTCTGCACGGGTGGAGGTGGCAGTGCCAGCACACCGAGGGACCCCGGACACTGACCTCGAGGTCCAGCGGGTGGTGGGTGCTTTAGCTTCTCAGGACTACCGGGCGGTGGCAGCTCAGAGGAAGGACGAGCCCAGCCCCCTCAACCTGTCCCACCATAACCCTGACCACCAGGGCGGGGGGCGAGGGCCAGCCAGGAGCGCCGCCGAGATGGCCGAGAAAAACCAGGCCCGAGGGGTCTCCCCTCACTCCCATCAGGAACCCCTGAAGCATAGACCTTTCCCCAAAGCAGTGGTTGTAGCCAATGGCAACTTGGTGCCCGCTGGAACTGACCCAGGCCTGCTGCCTGTGGGTTCGGAGATCCTGGTGGCATCAAGTTTGGACATACAGGCCAGAGCCACCTTCCCAGACAAGGAGTCGACGCTACCCCCCGTGACCTCTTCCCATTTGCCCTCCCATTTCATGAAGGGCGCCATCATCCAGCTGGCTACGGGGGAGCTGAAGCGGGTGGAGGACCTCCAGACACAGGATTTTGTGCGCAGTGCCGAAGTGAGCGGGGGGCTGAAGATTGACTCAAGCACAGTTGTGGACATTCAGGAGAGCCAGTGGCCTGGATTTGTCATGCTGCACTTCGTGGTGGGTGAGCAGCAGAGCAAAGTGAGCATCGAGGTGCCCCCCGAGCACCCCTTCTTCGTCTATGGCCAGGGCTGGTCCTCCTGCAGCCCCGGGCGGACTGCACAACTCTTCTCTCTGCCCTGCCATCGGCTCCAGGTGGGAGATGTCTGCATCTCTATCAGTTTACAAAGCTTGAACAGTAACTCAGTCTCTCAGTCCAGCTGTGCTCCCCCAGGCCAGCTGGGTCCTCCCCGAGAAAGACCTGAAAGGACAGTCCTGGGACCCCGAGAGCAATGTGACAGTGATGGGAAAAGCCAGCCGTCAGGCGAGGGCTCCCGGTCGGTAGAGCCCTCGCAGCCGGAGCCTGGTGCTCAGGCCTGCTGGTCGGCCCCGAGCTTCCAAAGATACAGCACGCAAGGGGAGGAGGCGCGGGCTGCACTGCTCCGTCCCTCTTTCATTCCGCAGGAGGTGAAGCTGTCCATCGAAGGGCGCTCTAATGCGGGGAAATGAACTTATCCCAGACCCAGCCTGGGGCTCCACCCCAGAGCTGGGCCTCACCGTGAGCGAGCAGAGCAGAGGATTTGCACATGCCGAGCAGTGGGTAGCTCTCTGGGCAGTGAGGTTGGTGGGGAAGAGGTGGCACGAAGGCAGCCTCCTGAGGCAGGGTCTGTTACCTGTCACCCCATCGCATCCTTTCAGAACAGCCCCCACTGGGGTGTTGTGACGGGGAGCAGCAGGCCTGGGCCAAGGAAGGAAGGGGGTGCATGCAGGATAAGAAACATTCCAAATATCAGGGCCCCCTGTTCTTTCCTCTTCATCCCTGGCTCCTGCAAGGAGAGAGTCAGGCTTTGGGAGCAGGTGGCAGAGGGAAGGAGCAAAGAAAGAGCCAAAAATGATGATCCACAGCTTATAGTAGCAGTTCAGCTGTCTGAAGTTTTTTTTTTTTCCTTTCTTTTTTGTGATGGGAGGGCAGGAGGCCCCATGGTTGGAAGTAAGAGGGTTCCCACCCAGAACTCTTCTTTTGAGAGCTGTGCACTTTAAAGGGTAGTTTTGTTACAGATGTTGGAGGCTGGGTATTTTTGCAGGGGACTCTGCGTGACCCTCTGTTCCAGCCGTTTCCCGTCTCTCCCCACCGTTCCTCCCACAAGGCTTCTAGCATCCCACCAGGAGAGAGAAGCCCCTCCAAGGCTCAGAGTGGAGACTTACCTTGGTGGGGACCCAGTTGCGGGATATGAGGAGAAAGACCTGATGGCCATACTGACCAGGCTCTAGGCAGAGCTTCCGGAAGGGCAGCTGACTTAACAAAGCCCCTCCTACTCAGTGTTCCAGACCCACTTTGAAATTGTCCTGAATCTTGAGTTGGTAATGGTGACTTTCAAAAGAACCAGTGGATCCTTTGCCCCAGGCCCCTACACCCGCTCCTCTGTCTGTCTTTGTTGTGCCTAAGTGCCTGCGCTGCCCCCACCCTCTGCTGACCTAACCTGTCTGGTATCTTGACCTGGGCCTAATTTTTAGCTGCATTGCCGTTCCCTTTCTACAAAACTGGTTTTGTCCACTCTGACCAAGACCTCTAGTTTTTGCTGTGTAGGGGGTCTCTCTGGTTTCCCTTTCAGTTATTCTCTAGTTTTAAAAACTCAGAGTCATGTCCCCTCCTCTCCTGTAGTTGAACTGTTTGCTGGGGAAACAAGAATGGAACTATGCCCTGGGTCGGGGCCAGTATCAGTGGCTGGGCAGTGCCCATCCTTAGGTTTTTACAGAGTCCCTCCCAGCTTACTCCACTCCCTCTCCCAGCATTTGGGCTTCCCCAAGCCGTCTTCTCCCACAGCGAGCTCTAAGGTGTTGGGATAGTCTTTTTTTTTTATTTTGTCCGTGGGATTTTAGTTCCTCAAATCAGGGACTGAACCTAGATCCTCAGCAGTGAAAGCATGGAGTCCTAACCACTGGACCACCAGGGAATTCCCTGGGATACTCTTGATAATATTTCAATACCTGAAAAGTCTCCTAGATTTCATTTTGTGGTGGAGTATTCCTCTGCAAAGAGTTTTTTCGATCTTAGTTGCATGTGCCCCCGTGTCTTAAGCCCATTTTTTTCTTCATGACTTTTTAGCATCAGCTTGGACTGTGGGATTCCAGTGGATGTTGAGAATTAGGCTTCCCCCATCAGCTTTCAGGTGGGTGGGTGGGTGTTCTGTTTGTATGGGCGGGGGGAGGTCTTTAGACTCTTGAAACAACTCAGGGTATTGTCCACTCAGTTCTCTGGTGAGGCTTCTCCCAGGCTATGACCCTGGCCTTTCAAGATGGACTGGCTGAGGCCTGGCCTGTCATCCGGAGTCCCGATCCTCTGAGGTCTGATCTCTGCTCTGTCATAGGCTTTAGGCAAGTCTAGTGACCTCTCACTCTTTCACTTCCTCCCCAGCTGCCAAATGGGGATAAATAATCTTACCTACCTCCTTGGGGGAGGGGACGTTCTGAGAATGGAGTCATTCTTAGTGTTCAGGTGCTAAAGGTGGTTCTCCTGGGGGAACAAAGTGATTGAGACCGGGTTGTTTGCTCCAAGCCCTATGCTCCACGGTTTCATTCCTTGCAAGCAGTTTCCTGGTCAGTCAGCTTCTGGAGGCCTGTCCAAAGGAAACTGCTGACCTGATCACTTCAGTCTCCGGTTCACCTCAGAACCAAACACCAGCCATGTCTGGTGAACACTCAACCTTGTACACATTTGGGATCATGTCCTTTCCCTTCTCTGTCCCCGTTCTCTCTCAATGCTGCTTTCTCTGGCTTGTTTCTGCACTGGGGCCCTGTGGGGCTGAGTCTTGAGGAATCCTCTCAGAGGAGGCCTCCAGAGAAGGCCTCATTTCTGGCTGCTCCACAAGAAATTCATTCCCAGTTTCTCATACCCAGGTTTCTCAGAAACCTCCTTTCTCATTAGGAAGGCTCATCCACTGAATATAGTGACAGGCACACAGTAAGCACTCAAGAAATACCCACCACATGTGCTCGCTTCGGCAGCACATATACTAAAATTGGAACGATACAGAGAAGATTAGCATGGCCCCTGCGCAAGGATGACACGCAAATTCGTGAAGCGTTCCATATTAAAAAAAAAAAAAAAAGAAATACCCACCACAGATACCAACCGAGCTTCTTCTTAAGGGAGCAAACCTCTGTCTAACCAGAAACATGCCAAGTAGTTTAAATACAAAAACCCCTCACTGCCTAGCCTGGTAACTTCCACTTAATTCTGGAAAGAGAAAATCTTGTGCACCTTGGCGAGCTGGGTCCTGAGCTTTCTGCTGCTGTTCCTCTTCTGCATCTTGCTGGTAAGGCAATACCAGCACTTCCCCTGATACTGTGCCATGCATATGTAATATATTGATTACTTGACTTTGCTGAGCTGCAGAGGTGTCTTGTGTAAAGTATGGTCTCCCAGGGAAAGAAGCTCTGTGCTCTAGATCCTGGTCAGAGCACTGGCATTCCCCTTATCTTTTCCCTCTGGTTCAGTCTTTTCTTCCAGGCATGAGAAATGAATAACCTATGGTGTGTCCATTCTTCCTTGTGAAGATTTCATAAGTGTTATTATAAGAGACCTAAGAGCATTTTGAAAGAGTGAGTGTTTTGGTGGGAAGCTGTCAGCTTTAGGGGGTAATGGGCAGTTGGAGAAGGCCAGTGTCAGGGGTAGGACATCCTAGAGGTTAGACATAGGAAGATGGCTAACTCTGGCATTAAACAGAAATGCCTACACCGGTTTGGGAAGTAGAGGGACCAGGTGAAGGACAAGTAAGACATCCAAGTCTTGGATAACCATTTCTATCAAGATTAATGTACAAGGAGGGGGTTTGGCATGGGGGAAGGGGAAACTAGGAGGTCAGAGCTGAGCACTGGTAGCCCATTGAGGAGGGGCGGCCAGTAGATCTGGACTGATCCTTCTATACTCTTGGTTCAGTTGGTTGTCACATCAGGGGCTTTGGTCTGTGCTGCTTTGCCACTGCTGCTGTCTTTTCACTGTCCTGCCTGCTGCCCTTCACAGCACTCTTTCTGTGTCTTTGGCCATATAGGTGAGACCCAGGCATCCTGTCCATCCTTACCTGTGCAAGGGTTACTTTGTAGCAAAGTCATGTTGAGTAGGGATGGTATAAAATGCTGCTGGTGGGCTGGTGAATCCAAAGGGATGTGGCTTCAGTGCATCTTGGGAGCCCTTTGGCTCCAAATAATCTGACTCTTGAAGAAGAGACAAATGGGTCCTGTAAGTGGTGTTTTCTGTGTATTTGCTTCTTTCCTTTATAATACCTTGTATCCTGTTTTAAAAATTAAATGATGGGGAACCAGGTTAGGACCTGTGTCAGCATCCCAGGGAGGTTCATCTGGCTCCAGTTAAATGGATTCTGGGGTTGGGGGAGGGTTTGAAATAGACCCTCAGGTGGGGTTTAGTTTTATTTTTACCACTGGGCACCACAGAAGATGCACAGGGTGGTGGTATGATTTCAGCCTGCAAGAAGCAGGCATGTTGAAAAGTTGAGTGATCACACTGGAGATAAAGGGTAGACATGAGTTGACTGGGAAAGGGCTTGGGTCCATTGGAGTAAAGACAACCTGGTTGATTGAATTGGCCGTGGGAGATTTAAGTTACAGTCTTAAATAGTGCAGAGGCCAAGTTTTAGGGAGACTTTTTGGCCTCTGAGGCTAAGTTTACTAAACCACACTGAAGCTACAATACTTTCCAGATGGGAAGAAGTGTACACTACAGTTGAAGATCTGAACCACGTGAGGTTGGATGTTGACCAGGAACCTATTAGCCCTTTGCTGGGAAGCCTTCACCCTCCAACTTCCCTGGGATAGACAAGGCCTCCCGCATTATGCAATAATAAAAAAACGCATCTGGGTCTTTGCAGCTGTCAGTTGCTCTTTCAACTCTAGGATCCATCTTTGGGCCACACATCTGGTCTGGGCCTGGGATGAATCTGGCCCTTGAGATGCTAGAGTCGACTGCACTCTCTCCTTACCTTCAGACTATGCACAGTGCCTGGGGCGGAAGGAGGAGAGGTGGTGCGGTGTGCCCTGCTGAGCCTCCCCAGCAGGAACAGTAGTAATAAATGCACTTTTCACACTAAGGTTTCTTTATTAGTTCTCCTATTAAGCCTAGATCCTCCCCTGGTAGACTGCAAACTCAAAAATCTGTGTGATTCCCCCAAGCCATTCTACTGCAAATGCCCAGCAGTGAAGATGGCCTCAAATTGAGTTCCTGTCTGCAGTGTGTGTGGCGGCAGCCCATGTGCCTTTACCTATTGTCAAACTTTGCAAGCATTTATTTTGGTCTTTATGACTGTCACGGGGACTGAGATTCTTCAAAAAGAGAGAGCAAGCGCGCGTGCGAGTGTGAACGAGCTGATGACACAGTGGTTTATATCCACTCCCCGCACAGGGAGTTTGCACATAGTTGGGAGCTACGAGTGGTTAGTGCATCACTGAGGTTGCTAAAGGGAGGGTTCATCTCTCATTTGCTTGACACTTGCATTCAAGAGAAGCTTGTGTTGGGGAAGAGACTGACAGTACTCTTGGCAAACTTAAAAGTATTAAATATAAGGCTGTCCCCTACAACCTCCCTCGTCACACACAGGATCCCTGTAGCCAAAACAGTATATGTTCCAGCTGCAGAGAGCAGACTGCTCTCAGCTTGCACAGCACCTTAGGGGAGGGAAGAATATATGGGTAGGGAATGGGGTGGAGAAGGGAGTATGGGGATGTTGTCATCCAGGTGGCTTTAGGGTCCTGAGGAGTAGTAGAGGACGGCACTGGGGAGGTCTGATGGATGGATCTGATTTGTGTAGGAGTTCCCTGTAGATAAATTACTGATCCCCCAACTACTATCCCCAGTATGTAATGGCTAAATTAATATGTAATCAACTGCATTGTATCTAAAGCCTTAGAACTAGTCAGGTGCTCCCCCCACCCAATACCATTTCTCACCCTCTAATCCTACCTGATCTTTAACAAAGCATTAATAATTCTAAGGATAATCTCTATTTTGTTGTGCTTTTTTGTAACTGTTTTAAATAAATCAATTTGTACTGTATATTTGTACTTTTGTGAGATCCTTTTTGCTGTTTTACCATTTTAAGTCTCTGTACTTGGCTACACACAGATTGTATTTTTATTGTTAATGCTCTTCTTATGGATACCTGCATTTAACTTGTGGACTATGTAAACACAATATATATCAATATCTATATATCTATATCTATATAAACTACTAGCTTTTCCTTTTGGTGTTTGCGCCTTCTTCGTATCCCAGCCTTAGATGGTGGCCCTTGGGTGGGGGACCGAAGCCATGTGTGGCAGAGCTTGAACTGGAGAGCAAGTGGCACCCATCTTTATGTGGTGGGCTCGGGGCAGGTTGTGTGAGCTAGTCCTGAACCGTGGTCTACATGTTCTGTTGTATCTCAGGGACCCAGAAGTCTGCCTGGAGACTCAGATTCTGTACTCGCACAACCACAAGGACCGGTAGATGCCCTCACTGTTGGCCTTTTTTCTAATTCTATTTTCAGAAACACTGCCGGAAACTTTTGGAGTAAGTCATCTCCAATCCCAGCTACCACTTCTAACTTAGCTCGCCACTAGTAAGGGGTGAAACACTCAAGATACATAATAGTTACTCACATTTATTGAGCACTTGGCGTGTGCCACAAAATCTACGTGCATTATGTATTAACAGTTACTTGTTGCTAGTACTATTATTTCCATTTTGTGGGTGGGAAAATGAAGAGGTTTAAGTATGTGCCCAAAGTTACACAGCAGTAATTAGCGGTACAGAATGTTAAATCCAGGCACCTAATTCCTGAGTTTATGTTAACTCATAGTTTGTTGTAAAAATTAAATGAGATAATCCATGAAAGTGCTCAGAACAATCTTTGACACATAATGAGTGCTCAACCATTTTTGAAACATCCCAGGTAGAACTTCCAGTGTGGGGCTCTGTGAGGAAGCCATTCGGCTCAAGTATTTTCTTTAAAATGTCCAGTACTTTGTAATAGGCTTATTAAAATTTTTCAAAACAAGTATTTCAGCCAGCCTGGTAGGAATTAACCCTAGTTTGGTGGGGGGTCAGTTAACACTCTTTTAAGTAGCCTTGAACCTACAGAGGTCAGGGAGGAGTCCAAGTTTCCTTGTTATGATATTGGAAGAGGTCCACATTCCTGGCATAGTTATTTTTCTGGCTACAACTTAACTAGGGCACTTCCTTCTGGACCTCAGGATCTATAATTATCTAAACTGTACACAACCTTTGGTGCAGGCTAAGGAAAGTTTTGTGCTTATTGTGTACCATCATAGGCGGCTTTTTAGAAATGACCTCAGCTCTTGTCTCCTCCATGGTTTGGCAGACATACAAACTGCCAGAGTAGTCATTTTGCTCCGGTCTTGACCGCTCCTGACTTGAGCTCTCGGTATCACCTTAACTCTGAATTTTCCTCAGTGGGTTTTATTATCCTACCTTGGCTCTGGGGACTACATAAAAAGATAAGCTGTTACCTCTTCTTTCAAATATTGAGTTCCCTGGCACTATGTACCTTAATATTACAGCTGTTTTTATGACTGTATCCCTAAATGCAAATGACTGCTGTCTAGGGTAGAATTTTAAGTTTGGCAGACTGAATTCTGCTGGGCAAAGTAGTTGGTACCTAGTCTAAATACTACATCCTCTTTAGCAAGTGCCAGTCATGAGGAAAGGTGTCTGCTTCTGAGTTTGGAAAATGTGTGCTCAGTATTGCTCAGTCACGTCTGACTCTGCGACCCCAGGGACTATACAGTCCATGGAATTCTCCAGGCCAGAATACTGGAGTGGGTAGCCTTTCCTTCTCTAGGGGATCTTCCCAACCCAGGGATCGAACCCAGGTTTCCCACTGCAGGTGGGTTCTTTACCAGCTGAGCCACAAGGGAAGTCCAAGAATACTGGAGTGGGCTATCCCTTCTCCAGCAGATCTTCCCAACCCAGGAATCGAACTGGGGTCTCCTGCATTGCAGGCGGATTCTTTACCAACTGAACTATCAGGGAAGCCCCAGTCATGAGGAAAGGTGTCTACTTCTGAGTTTGGAAAAGGAAAGCTAGGTTGAAATAGCTCTTGGGACCACAGGCGAGGCTCATTAGGGTTGTGGGCATGGACCCTCACAAAGCCGGCATCGGTTCTTTCTCGGTGTTGTCATTAACTTGTGAAGGGCCAGATAAGGGATCTGTGCTTGGAGAGCCTAAGTGGAGGAGCACCCTCCCTTGGAAAAAGACAATCACTGGAAGTTCCTGCCTGAAAACTTCCATCCAGGTCTTAGATCACTTCATTTGCTAGAATGAAATCAAGAGAAGAGCAGGAAAGGTCAGTAAAGATAAAATTAATTTATTTGCCCTCGTAACTCCGTGGGCCGCACCGGGACCCCACAGTCCCACGCGCAGACCTTGCAGCAGTGGGCTGGAGAGTTGAAGTGTCTGGAGTGCCTGCTCCCTCGTCCACAGCTGCCTGGAGCCGGGTCCCTCCTGACTCCATCATCCTGCTCCCACATGCAAGGGGTATGCAGGTCCACCTGCAACAAACCCGGGCCTGCCTCCGCCGCAAGGACAGAATCTGAGGGTGACTGAGTGCGGATCCCTGTGGGCTTGGGTGGGTGGTGAGTGGGGAAGGCAGGCAGGAGGGTGTGGCTTCAGTGCAGAGAGCTGCTGTTCTGCTCTTCAAAGGCCATCTTGCCCAGGAGTTGGCTGTCCAACTCCACCCCACTCACAGGTAGCTGGAAGAAGTTCATTTCGGCTGCTAAGGCTGCCATGGCAGAAGGGTCCTGGCCAAACTGAGCTCGCAACATCATGTCCATTTTCTCCAGCCTCCTCTTGAGCCGCTTGGCCTCCCGCTCCCGGATGAGCCGGGCCTGCCGCTTCTCAGGGGTCTCGTTGGCTCGCTTCAGCCTCATGGCCTCCCGATCTCGTTGCAGCCGGCGTGCCCGCTGCTCATCCGTCTCCTGCATGCGCTGCAGGCGCTTGGCTTCTCGGTCCCTCATGCGCCTCACCTCCCGCTCCTCGGGGGTCTCATTGTCCCGCCGGCTCTTCTTGGCTGTGCGCTCTCGTTCCAGTCGCTGCAGCCGGACTTCCAAAGGCTCATTCTGCCGACGCAAGGCCCATTTGCGGACGCTGGGGGTCTGGGCTTCCAGCAGCTTCCGGTAGGCAGCACAGTTGTTGCACACAAGCAGAATTCCAGCAGGGTACACTGGAGGAGTAAAGGCAATGTCCTTCCCCTCGGCACTGGAGGGGCCCTCACTGTGGGCTGGTGGTAGGGATTCCACATTAAGGACTTCAGGGAGTTTCTCACTGGAAAGCAAAAATTTTGTACAGTTAATGCCATGGTCTAACAAGGCCCTGATTTCTTCTGTTCTGCCAGGCCAGTCACTCCAAGTTCACCACTAGGGGTCAGTTTGAGTACTTGGGAGACCTACTCCACCTTTCCACTCTTGCCCTTCTTTGGGCCAGGGTGTCTACCAAATCTTGAAGCCCACCTGGAGTTAGGGACTGAGCCAACTGCCACAGCAAGCACCAGAAATCAGAGGAGGAGCCCTTATGATGTGCAGTCCTGTTCAAGCCAAACTGATGGTGTCTTTAGGAGTTGTGCAGGGCAGTCCTCCTTGAGGTGGCAGCTGCTGTAGGGGAGGTCCGGTCCACTGGCTTCACCTCCCCCTGCCCGACCCTGCCTTGTACAGTAACTAGCAAACGGTGCGGACAGTGCACACAGCCCCAGTCTTCCTGGACACGGTGGAGACTGTCCTCCTGTGAGGGTCCTCATGGCCTCTCTAACTTCTTTCTCCAAGCTTTATCATGAAGGTTCTTGGACTTCCCACGTCTCTTTCCAGATGAAGATATTCTGATCGAGGAAAGACACGAGAATTCATTTCCCTTTGGGGGTGTTTTAACGGAATGGACATATTTACTAGCCTCCTTCCTTGTATTTCCAGAGTCAAGAGTCAGTTGCCTTTGCAATGCCAAGTCTTTGACTGGGAAAGGAGAACCCACACCCAGTTATCTGCTCCCAGCATAGAGGTTTAGGTGCCCGGCTCACCTGTTAAATGTGGCATGGCTAGTGAAACGGGCTCCACACACAGCACAGTTCGACCGCTGGTCCTCCGAGTGGATTAAGAGGTGGCGACCCAGTGACCCTGGGGAGCTGAGGGCCCGGCCACAGACGGGACACATGTAGCTCTTGGCGCTCACCACGGCTGCAGTGTGCTGGAAAAGAGAGCCTCATCTGTCAACTCACACCAGCTCCAGGACAAGTTCTACCCACTGAAGAACTACTTTCTGGGAAACATTCCTCTTAGTCTTAGAACAAGAACTCTTCTCCCTATTTAGCATCCAGAAAAAGGAACAGGCTCATGTTAAAGGGCCTTCAGAAGGGCGAGGCCATCCACACCACTGCTCAGATTTCACTGATTTGAGTTCTGACTCTGTTCTGGGATGTGGGGCTGGCTTGGGGAACAATGAGATGCCACATTCCTCTTCAGAGCCAGAGAAGAATTTTTGCTCAGGATAATTTCTCATGGTCTGTCTGCCCCATGCTGTGTAGGTACAAATGCACTTTACCATCTTGAGCCACCAGGGAAGCCCAAGAAGTACACTTTAAAGGAGCACTGAAGGCCAAGTCTAGAAGCTGGCTGGGAAGACTGGTACCCAAAAGGTATTTAAATGCACAGCCTTTCCTTCCATCTTTCAGTGTCAGTCTTCTGAAGAAATGCTTCCCCTCATGAACCAGTGATCTTTATGGTAAAACCCAGGCTGCCATGTGTGCTGATGCCTGTTCACTACAAATCATGACACATGTGTTCTGCAACTGGACGGTTCTCTTGTTCTGATGTGTTGGTTTACACTAACTTTCTCCAGTCTTTCAGAAACATCTGTTAATTCACTTTTTTCTTCTTTAAAACAAAGCCCATTTCTCTCTCACTATATAAAATATACATTAATTACTTTAGGAAAAAAATGATACTTAATTTTCACAATGTCTGCCTGGGAACCCAGAACATATTCACTCAATGTATCCTACTTATTCTCTAAGAGTGGAATCTGGGTGGAAGCAAAAACAACCCAAGGTTCTTTCTGGGGTTGGAGGCAAAGGCTAAACAAGTCACTGGCGCCTGTTTTCCAGAGCATGTGGCTCCCCAAACCATACCTGGTACACGTGAGCAATCAGCTGCTCCCGACTCCCACAGTCGAGCTGGCAGAGGGGACACTGGCAGAGTCCAAGTAACGGGTCAGAATGCAAATTCTCCGTGACCTGCAACACAACAAGTAGGCAATTCACTAAGATGGTTTACCAGTCTCTTCCCTGCCCCTGCTTCTTTTAAAAGGGTATCCTGTTAAAAGGAACACAACCTCTTATCATCCATTATTCTCAGGTTCCCATCATGGGTCAAAGGAGAGTGACAGGGGAAAGGGAATTAAATTTGTTCCCATCTTCATTTTTTCCAAGGCTTCCTGCCATGAAGACATAGAATTACTCCAGAGAGCTTATCTAATTTTCCACCCTAAGGTAAACTCTGTAGGGAGAAAACTAGCTTTCCCTCCTGCCATGCCTCTTGCAAGAATCCTCAAGAGACAATTTAGTGAAAAGATGGCACCTCATTTAACACTGTGACTGAAATTTGCAAGTGTATTCAAGAGTACATCTCAGCAAGTCAGCTAATAGTTTTACAAAGATGGACATTCTGCCGGAAAGAAGTGGGGAGCTTTGGGAGCAGGAGCTGCGTGTGGGTAAAGTGATATGTGGGCGGGTAGAAAAGGAAGGCTGGGTGTGATGAGAACTGTGTGCCTGAGGGTTGGGTACCTGGTGCTGTGAAAGAAGAGAGGCTACGTCTGAAAACCCGGGAGACCCTCAGAGGCGAGAGTGCCTTCAGGTGGAAGAGAGGCATCTGGACAGAGCAGAAGGGGAAGGGGTGCCCAGACTCAGGAGCCATTTGTCACTTGCCTCATGCTCTACTACTTTCTTTCCACCAACAGGCTGTTCTGCATTTTCTAACTCTTTTTCCACTTTGACCACTCCTCCATCTTCCTCTGACGTATGGGAAGAGACTTCATCTTGTGTGGTCTCCTCTTCATCTCCCTCACTGTCACCTGGAACACACAAACTGGTCACTGGTTCTGATTTTGCATGAGTGCATCTTGTGTTGCTTTCTACCCAAGAGTTTGCAGCTAAAATGGAAAACACCCCCAGATCTTCCATAATATAGCTGGTATCAGAGCTTTTTTTGAGTACAAATCATGTTAAGTGGAAGCCAGCTCTCACTGTTCCTTATATTGTCATATATACACAAAAGAGAAAATTGGAGGTAAAACTGCATTGGAAAATGGTTATTAGGCCTTGTATATTATCAAAAAAGCGATAACTTCTTACACACGGTTCCCAAATATCTCACACTTCAAATCACACCTCCCATGCACCTCACACCATGCTTATTCCGACAACACACCACTTCCAACTTACCAACACTTATCACTGATTTTATTACTTACTTTTGTCCCTAACCTCGCTGCAGTTTCTCCATATACTCTGTTCTATTCTGAGACCCACTAGTCTTTTCTCTCCCAACAAACCCCAAGGCGCACTTGTAGAAACACCAAGTTTTTCTTTCTTTTTATCAATAAAGGAGGTAGTAAGAAATTAGGTAAAAATGTCACTTTCTAGGGGAAAAGCTGCTCAGGACAGTGCAAGAATTAGTACAGCAACCAACCTCTGGCATTCTGCAGTGGTGTTTGACTCATGGTGTCCTCACCCTGCTAGGAACTCAGCAGTCTAGGCTAAATAACTCCATTATTCCTGGTGGTTCCTTGGATTATCTGATGGATAACTGAATGCTTAACTGGAGGCAACAGGATATTCTTTACTTCGGGATGAAACATCATTTCTCATGACTGAAGTAAGAATTGAGTTTGTTTTAGTTTAGGCGTAGGATGTGGCTGTGCAGAGGTCTGCCTGTGGCTGGGGATCTGCAAGGTTTGTGTGAGCTGATTTTTTTTTTCCTCTCTATTATAAAATAGGAAAAGAAAATTTTTTTTTAAACGTAGTAATGTAAGGAGTTCTTTCTGAAAGGGGAAAAAAAAGTGCTAGTACATTGAAGATCCCGAGAGGAAGCCAAACCTGGGGAAGCTGTCAGACTCTAGTCCCGTCCCAACACCACCTGGGTCTTGGACTCCTGGGCCTGAATGTCAGTGAGAAGAATACAGGATGGAGCTTCACCAGGCTCTCTGCATCGGCAGTGGGACTCGGCTTTCTTAACTAACGACGCTTATCTTCTACTATGCCTTAAGTAATTTCTAAGTCTACCAGTAACTGGGCAAAACTGGTCACATTCCCTTTCTTCCAAAGAAAATCTACCCATGTCACCTGCTGGTAGTTACTTGTGTCTCTGTTAGATATCCCACTTGGTTAGTGGCCTGGATTTGAGCCCTGGAAAGATCTGTAGTACACGTGCACTACTCCTCAGTCCCAAGGTTTAGTTTGAATCCACTTCAGTAAATAAGGATTGGCATAGATTAAATGATACAATGTTTTCTCATCAGCTTATTTAGAATACTTGTAGTCTAAGACAATACTGTATCAAACACTTTTTGTAATTTCTCAAAAATTCAAATATATGTACTAGAAAGGTTAAAAAAAAAAAGTCTGCCATGTAAAGGGATGATACAACTTTTCCAGAATGGAAACCTACCAGACCTCTATAGATTTGGCATTCCCACCTACTACTAAAACTGGTGGCTCCCACAGATTTTCTAGAAATATTTGGGTTTATTTTTCTGTACCTGAGCAATGACTTGCTAAATTACTTTTCATTGCTAACATGTTAGTTTAAATAGAAAATGTACGTAGAAGAGTGCAGAACTCTCTCCCTCTTCTTTCCTTTCCAACCCCTAATGTGGAGAAAAATCAGAAATGTCAATCTGAATTGATACTAATAACAACCAATATCAGAAGGATCAAATTAGTAAAGTGAGGGTATCATCCTAGAAAATAATACATCTCAAAGTTTATTTGTTCAAGCAAGTCATGGAACAGATGACCCCTGAGGTTCAACCAGTTACCAGCCACTGTCTTTTCAATCTCTTAATCAAAGGGATCTACGCAGGACGTGGGGTGTAAAGACCTCCACATTAGCAGTTTATATGCTATGTAATCTCACTAACAAGCAAATCCTCTTACAGAGCATTAAAACTGGGTCCTCAAGCAAAACTTTCAAGAATACCATGCTTATATTTTATTAATTATGAATAAATAGATTCTAAAGGACAGGGATTTTTTTTTTTTTCTTCTCATTTGATCTAGCCCAGGGGCTCCTTGCATACTAAACATCCCTAAACATCCCTATGCCCCTATCAGAGTTATCACAAACCTATCTATGTATGGCACTATGCCAAGTACTGCAGTCCTTGAGTTTTTAAAAAAAACAAAAACATAATGTCAAACCTGTTATCTCTCTGAACAAGCATATGCCCATACACCTTAAAACACCTGTGGGAACACTGAGGATCCAAAAATCTCCTTCAGGTCTTCCTCCCAACCCCCATGCACAATCCCCAGAGCACACACACTCTGATAATTCTTCTCCCATTGCCCTGAGTCATTACCAGAAGGTGCAGAACTCACTGCTACTGGAGTCCTGATCTCTTAGTTGTTGGATAGCTTGTCGCTGACTGCCAAGGTCTCCAGGAAAATCAGTTTTCATCATCGCCTGGCGGGCTTGCTCTTCTAGCCCAGCAAATACTTGATCCCCTGGTGGTCACAAGGAAAAATAGTCAGGCCACCAGCTGGGCGGTACATCCCCAGGCAAGCTGGTTGGAAAGGCAGACCATTCAAAGGTAGGAGACAGGCAGGTACCCTGTGGTGGGGTCATTCATCTCCAAGTCAGCTGGTGGCCTCCAGTGGTTTCTGGGCACAGCTACTCCTCCTGGGCAAGAAGCCAGATGCTCTAGAAAGCAGCATTTGCTTCTCTTAAATCCTCCTACTCTTGACTCCTTTTAGAGGTGATAAATTGCTATTATAACGTTCCATCAGGAATGGAGAGACAGAGACAAGAGGAGGCAAAGCGATGGGATGAAGATAGGGTGACAAATCTGGGCATAATTTCGAATCTTAGTGTATTAGTGACATGGCCCTGACTGCCAACTTCTGACTATGTAAACAAATGCTTCAAATGATCCATCTAAAAACAGTATCTCTGACTCCATCTTTCATCCATTCTCCTTACAAGACATACTATGGAAGTTTTCTCTTAACTCTCTCACATCTATAAAAATTAGTCACAAGCAAATAAAAAACTGGTAGAATGATTGATTAAAAGGAAAATGGATAATATGTGAACCCACTTCTGCTGAGGAACAAACTTCCGAAACATGCCAACCAGTTCACAACAGGATAATATTTCATCTAGTCTCCTTGGTTTAGTATGGTTTTTTTCTCTTTGTATGGAGTATCCAAAAGCCCTGGAACCATCCTTGATTGTGCATTTATCCCAAGGAACTCCGCCTGGTGTCTGTGTGGTTATTGAAGAGTTAACATTTAAGTGCTCTTTTATTTCCAAGAGGCCAGGCATAAGGAAAAAAAAGAATTGGGTTTCTCAAGGTTTCCATTATCTCAGTCAGAGTGGAAACTACAGCCACCAAGGAAGAATAATAAAAGCCCTAGTGAAATGTCTGACAATAGGCCCGGTGCTTTCTTAATGAAGAGAAAAGGGAAATTAAACAGGCTCAGATTCTGAGGCTGATACAATGATTTAGGAGAAATAACCTGGTCAAATGACCTGAACAACTAGTCTTCGGGCAGTGAAAAAACTGATGTGAAGTATGACTTCCCAGGTGGCTCAGTGGTAACGAACCCGCCTGCCAATGCAGGAAGCCACAGGAGACTCAGGTTTAATCCCTGGGCCAGGTAGATCCCCTAGAGGAGGAAATGGCAACCCACTCCAGTATTCTTGCTTGGATAATTCCATGAACAGAGGAGCCTGGTGGGCTACAGTTCATGGGGTCGCAAAGAGTTGGACATGACTGAGCGATTGAGAACACACACGGGCTTTGTGTGATTCACTCAGGTATTTGTTCAGCAAATATTCAGTGAACATGTCCTATATGTTAAGTGCTGAATGCTAATAATAGTGATTATTTGGCACTTCCAAGTTCCAGGCTGTGTTAGGTGCTTTATAGTTGCTTTGTTGTTCAGTCGCTAGGTCGTGTTTGACTCTTTGCGATCCCATGAACTGAAGCACTCCAGGCTTCCCTGTCCTTCATCATCTCCCAGAGTTTGCTCAAACTCATGCCTGTTGAGTCAGTGATGCCATCCAACTATCTCATCCTCTTTTGCCCCCTTCTCCTCCTTTATAGTTGCTACTTCACCTTAATTCTCTGCAAGAGTCTTTGTTGTGGGAATTACTATCCATATTTTACTTGGGAGAAAAACTAAGATCTATGGTGGAAACAAAGATTCAAACTCCAGTCTATCCAACCCTTAATAACTATATTTTTCAACTCCTTTCTAGCATAGTTGTAAACAGAACTTTAAGTGGTTCATTAGAGTGATTTTACCAAAAACAAATGGTTGTCTTTGTGTGATAAGAATAGCTCTGATCCTACCGTCAGTGTTACTTTCCTTCTAGGAGAAACTGATATACACAATGCAAATATCAAAATAATATTCTCAAGGCCAGTAATGACGGAAGGAACCATCATTTTCCAGTTCTGACGCCATGTGATGAGTTACCATGCCTGGCTTAGAGTGATATTATGCTACTCTGAATGACGCTATGAGTGGGAACAGAGATGCTGAAAGTCTACGTGCACTTCTAGATACACAGCCCTCAAGTAAAGGAAAAATAAGCTGCTTCACGTCGACTTTCATAATATTCAGGATGACACACTGGGTATAAATTATAGCAAGGGAGAGCAAAAAATGAATTCTTTGTTACAGTGCCTCCTCTTTCCTCTCTGTAGGAGTAAAATATTGAATTTCTCCTTGTTGGTTCCTCTGTAACCACAAGACCATGGCCAACTGGAACAGTTAATGAACTCTGGGTAAATGCATGTTTTTGGACCTGGTGGCCGTGGCAGGTATGACACTAAGGAATAAGTTATGTACTAGCATATAATTATCAAGGGCAGACCATCCGCATCAAAGACATCTCTAAAGAAGCCTATCTAGAAACCAGCTAGGTTTTTAACACACCAAGAATCTATACTTTCCCCTCCTTTCTTAATGGGGAATCACCACTGGATTCGAAGGACATCTAAAAGGATATGTACTTTTTAAGATCAGCTAGTAATTCAGTCTAGTCTCCATTAACCTGGGCTAATATTTTACTTCTCTTGACGTTATCTAAATATTTAGGCCTTCACAGAACAGAGAAGAGTCTGAATAATACAGCCGTCCTATCCAGGACTTTTGGGAGCATTCTCACCTTGGATAGTTGGGCTATATTAATTCTGTTATTCTTTCCTTTGGCAGTTTGGAAAGAAAAGCTATGGTCCCATATTTTATTCCACTCCTGACTTGGGAAAAAGACTAAGGTAAACTTTACTCCTCAGGGATATTCCTATTTTAAATATCAGCATAAAGCAAACTATATAAAAACTATTAAAAAGGATTCTTTCATAAGAAGGTAGTGATACTTGCTAAAAGTATGTCATATTAACTCAGGTATAATATGATCTATACAGATACTAGTGATTAAGAAGTGTTACACAATTGCCTGCTTTTACAGTGTAGAATTATTATTTCCTTCTGTCTTGAGACTATTGGAGTAGGTTAAAAAAATCCTCTGGTTTTAGATATCAATGTAAAGTAACCATCTTATTTAATTAACATGGGTATTTATTTGTCTATTGATAGCTGAGAAAAAGTCATCTAAGCTCAACAGTAAAAAGCAAGGTGCTACCTCTCATTTTATGGTATGAAATCTAGATACTGTTGGTCTGATCTGGCTAAGGTTTTTTAGACCAGATAAGAATAAAGTCACACAAGCAAGTCTGTAGAACAGATGAGAAGCCTGAGATGAAAGTTACTAGAAAGAAAAAGATTTTACAATTCTCTTTCTTGAGTCTTTGGTGCAGTTAAATAAATGCAATGTCTGGTGGAATGAAATCAAGTATAGCAGTTGAGACATTTTCTAGGAGAGCAGATGTCGAATTCAAAATAAAATAAGTTAGTGTTAGGAGTGAGGTGCTTAGGATTCTTTTTCTAGCTGACAGTCTCCATAACTAAGGTGCTACATGTTGGGAACAGAACCATTATCTTACAAGGATGCTGACAATGAATAAAGACAAAACAAATTGCACTTTTTAGAAGATGAGGGACTTTAAAGCCTTTTTTCCTACTTCTCTGTAAAAGTTAAAAAACTAATTGAAGTTGGAAGTTTTCAGTCTCATATATAGTTTGAAAACAAAAGTCTCTTAAGAAATAGTTTTCCTTTATTTAAGTGGTTTGCTTGGTATAAACACATCAAATGAAAGTGTGCAAAGGACTGTATTCGAAACCACTCTAGAAACAGTTTACAGAAGTTTGTACTCAGAAGGGGGTGAGATGAGGAAGAAGGGAGGGAAGAGATCTAACAGAGATCTCAAGCTATCAGCAGTTCCTCTGTAACTAACAATAATTCTGGACTTCTATTCCAAAGCTCTGCATCAAGTCTATTAACCAACTGGGCAAAACATAAAGAGTGCCTAGATGTTTCTGGGAGAAGGAGAGATCATGACGATAATTTAGATCCAGAGACAGTCCTAAGAAAAGCCAAGTATATGCCAGAGCATCCTGCCCGTTGGCTTCTAAAGTAGATCTGACAGATGCTGCTGGGCTACAGCAGTGCAATTCTTAATATATTCTTTTAGGCGGGCTTTGAGCTTCATGCCACACAATCCTCTTCTTCCCAGAAGGCAGATCTGATGGAGCTCAGCCATTACTCTGCTCAAATGCCGATTGGCTTTGACATTTAAGCAAAGCTTCTGCAGACCTTCCTTCCTCCCAGAACCTGAATCCATTCCATTTACTTTAAATAGAGGAGAGGCATTAAATTCAATATATTTGATTGGTTCTATTTTGCTGCAAGGGGATAGAAGGCTCACGTGGTCAGAAGACTGAAATTACTAACTTCCACTTGTCATTATTATCATGGGCAATGAGAAAATGAGCTTTCAAAAAAGGGAGGATCAGCTTTAGTCCCAAAATAGTAAATAAGCAGAAGGTTCCGAGAGACTAGCAAATCTCAGGGTCTTTCTTCTTTCTTAGTCCATCGTGTGAGATGCATTCACAATTTCCTGCCCAAAGGTCTCACTGAAAACAGCCCCTCCCTGAAGGTCTGCTTTTTAGTTGCACCCGAACCTTGCTGTTCATAGCCCTCTTAATGGTTACCAGTGCAGAGCTTGCAAAGTCCTACCCGTTCCACCACTGTACTACGATATTCACTAGCTCAACTCTAGAAAACTGCATTTCTGCAGCCGTGGATATGGTATTCCCTTCTTCTCTATGGCGTGTTCCGACTCCAGTAGCAGCTCACCCTGGCTTTGAGTGACTATGGTGGGAAGAGATGCGGCTATGGATTTATGCTATGTGGGTGTAGGAATCTGCCACACAAGCATTTACTGGCTCCCCTGGACTGATCACAGTCATATATCATCTCTGTGAGCTACATTCCTCCAAGTCTCTTTGGACAGGTGGCTTTTACAGGTAAATCCCAACTCCAGTGACTGCCTTATTTGTGAACTCATCACTTTACTAAGAGTTCCTTTTCCTACCCTGCCTTCTTGGAGAAACATCTGTATCTTTATCAATATTCATCTTCAAACCAGAGCAGAGAAGACAATCCTGAACTTCTGTGTTCAATTACCTATGCTACAGATACTTCATCCTGTCTCTCTTGACAATCCTCACATTTAGGGCCACTGAATTTCACTGTTTTGGCAGCAATTTCTAAATTGCTTCTGAACAATTTCTAATTGTTCAGAAACAATTTCTAATTGTTTCTGAACCACTCACTTTTATATTAAGCAGCCTTCCAGATCCACTTACTATAAAATACACTCTGAGAAGCATCCAAACTTGCTCTGTTTTATACAACTCTTCTGGGACTTGAATAGAAGAATTAATTGTATATGTATGTTTACCACCCTAATCTCATTTAATCTATAACATACTGAAGTCCTCTTAATTCCTCCGTACCTATGGTTTTCTCTCCTACTCTTGAAATTACCCAATAAAATAAAATAAGGTACACACTGTTTGGCATACAGTATCTTTTTAATAAATTTTAGTCCTTTTAACTCCTTGACTAACCTAACCTCTCAAATGTAGGATTTCTTTCCTTAAAAAAAAAATCTTTCAAATGTTCTAACGCTGAATTCCCTTCAAATGTTGCTGTGCTTTAGTCAGTCCTCCATAACAATAGGGGGCTATTTGTCTCTTTTTTACGTTTGAATGAAGATGTTTATCTGCTCAGAACAAAGGAAATTGGTTAATTGTCTCAAATCTGCATAAATATGTCAATGCTCATTTAATAAGGCCCTTTTGAACACCCACTCTAAGGAGTGCTGCTTCCCTGATGGCTCAGTGGTAAAAACAAAATCCACCTGCCAAGCAGGAGATGGGTTCGATCCCTAAGTCAGGAAGTTACCCTGGAGGAGGAAATGGCAACCCACACCAGTATTCTTGTCTGGGAAATCCCATGGACAGAGGATCCTGGCGGGCTACAGTCCATGGGGTCACAAAATAGTTGGATATGACTTGGTAAGTAAACAACAAATCTGAGCAGTGCTAAAAGTTGAAAGGGATAGCAGTAATTATATATGGGACATAGTGTCTGCCCTCCAGAAGTTTATAATCCAATTACTGAACTAAAACAAAGATATGAACCTGATGAGAAATAATGCAAGGCAGTAAAGCACAGCTGTTTTCTGTTATCAGTCTCTCCTTCATGTGATCCATCCCGCACACTACTTTGTAGTTTAAATGTCACTCCACTCTCCCTGTTTAAAAACCTTACAGTATCTCCTTACGGTCACAATGAAGTATGAACTTGGCCTGGCCTTCAGGCCTCTGCAATGTAGAGTTAAACATCTCCAACCTCATGGTCTGTGGTTTCTGAACAAATGAAACTTCTGCTTCATACAAAGTCTCCTTGTTCCCTGAACATATCATGTGCATTCCCTCTTTGTATCTTTGCTCATGCAGTTTCCCCTACCTGATTTTACAAAACTCTCCTTTCCTCTGTTTTAAAAAAACCCACCTTCTACTTTCTAAAGCCCAGTTCAAAGTCATGTTGTGGGGCCTCTTCCATCAAGCATTCCCTCGCTACTTCAGTCCATGGAGTTCTCTCCCTCCTCTTACCTTCTGTAGTACACACAGTGTACAGCATCCTTATTTGACACTTAGCATAGATTATCTTGCTATATGCTCATCTACCTCTCTATATATCTGTGGCTACATTTTAGTCTTACATATCATTTTATTGTTTTATAGCCTTGGCATCTAGCACAAAGCCTTGCACAGAGTAGGAACCCTATAAATGTCTGTTAATGTGAATACTAAGGATGAATCAAGAACACCTATTCCTAAGACAGGTTTCCAAGACTTCGCCTAGCACAGACACACTTTAAATCCATCACATTTGACACCTTTGACTCTTTTTTGCTTCAAGAATTAGTGTGAGCCAATCACCTAAATTCAGATTACTCTTCCATTCCAACCCTCAGCATTCCCAGGTTTTAGAAGAGAAAAGTCCCATACTCACAGTGAACTTTATTTGGATTTGTCTGTTTCCGACGGGACATGTTTTCCTGATCCAAGAGCTCTGGCTTTTCCCAGTTTCACGACTGGATGTTACCACCTCCTTGCAAGGTGCCAACCTACAATAAAAAGGATAATGTTAGCATGTGTCATTCAGCCTGGAAATTATACACAATTAAAAGATAAAAGACTTTTTAAAATAGTTTTTGAGCATATAAAACTCACCATTTATAAATTACTGTACTACTTAAAGAGAGAAATGAATAAATCTCTGGCATAACATTAAGGTCCCAAGAAGGTTGAGATGGGACTCTAAAGGATTTAGAGAATTTCACTCTAAATCCACTTGTGGAATCCAGAATACTGTTAAGTAATCATGTTCAAGGTCACAGGGTAGAAAGGAAAGTGAAAAACTCAGGCAACCAGCGTTAGACACACTGTGGGCTCACCCCACAAATTGTAAAAGGAAGCAAAGGAAGCTCAAAAGGGTGGTAGCTCACATGTCACATGCCCTCTGGAAGTCAAGCCCTGCAATCTGCACCAGTGGGAGCCTCCAGATGTTTTTTTCAAGAGGTTATCTCTCCTGGAGGGGACAAAGGCACCACATTCCTGTGAAACAGGAAATATCTCAAAACTCTTGGGCACCTGTCAATGAAAACATGGGAAGTAGAGCCTCTACTAGTGATGTAGGCACAGTGCCAGGCACTGTGGATGACAGGGCACTAAAGCAAATCAGACTTCCAATGCTGAAGATGGGCTTTCACTAGAAGAGCTGGGCGCCGTCCACATTGTTGAGTACTAATTCAACACCCCAGTGTGAAGTATCAACCTGGCCCTGCTCACATGCTCCCAGGTGGCGGTCAAAGTTAATAACTGTAGTGCCTCTTCTCAATCCAGCCTTTGTGTAGCAAAGAGTGGGAAGAACAAAGAGAAAAAGTCCCCAAATGAGGAGTGTTGCAGAGACATGCACCTGCTTCCCTGAAATAGGAGGAAACAGATACTTACGCCTACAGTTCCTGGTTAGTTATAAGAAAGGCTTTCCCAGCATTAAGTGTTGTTAGAGAGTCTGAAATCGATTAGTAGAGGAAGCTGTGAATTTTCTTTGAAAGAAAGAGTGAATAAACAGACATAGATTGAAAAGAGAGATATTCTCTTTCCTACCAAAGATAAGAATGTGGACCTGATCACCCTCGAACTTTTCTTTCAGTTCCTGCCTTCTCAAATTGTACTCACACTGAATAAGCAAATATAAAATTGTAGTTTACTGCCTTAAGAGGCATTATAAGAGGTTACTTACTACCATCTATACTCTGCACTCAAGTTAGTGAAGACTTGCCTCCTGTTATGCCAACTAACTCCTCTATGTAGCTAGAAAGGACCTCAGACCTGTAATCAGATCCTGCCTCCCCTTACCAAAAGAAGAAAGAAACCGCAAATGGCAAAGACAGGCCTCCACAGGAAGTGGCAAAGGAAGCAGCTTTCAGGCAGTCTTCTATCATATCTGCATATCAAACACAGTTCTTTTTCAGACCTTTAATTAAAAAAAAAAAAAAAAACTCCAAATGTATACAGTAAAAATCAATTTTAAGGTAGAATGCTGAGTGCTAATGTTAATGAAACGTGTTCTCTAAGTTTTGTTTGTTTAGATGATTTCTTTTTAATCAAATAGTTATGTCATAAACTGAAGCGGTGAATGAATATTACACTTTGGGTCTTTTTCTATAAGTCTGTGGAATCACAAAACAGAAAGTTGAATGAAATGCAGGTTGCCTATCATTTTTTCCCCCCAAATTTGCAGAGGAATAGCTCTCTATTGTATAAGGAAGAAACGAAATCTTAACTAATATTTATATTTTCTTCCCATCAAGATCTGAAATTGAAACTATGAGATAAAGGCAATAAAGATCCTTCAAAAGAAGGCCAAATAATTTGAGACAGGCTCTATTCAGATCATCTTGGTGAGGCAACAATACTAAATACTAAACAATACTAAAGCTACAAGTCTGAAACAGAGATCAGTATTTGCATATTTAAATCTCCAGTGTCCACTGCATCTCACAGTCCTCCTAGTGGTCAAATGAGGAACCAACCAGATGGTACCCAATGGGACTGACTTCACACCTGAGGGATTGAAGGGAAAACAGAAGCAAATATTCTTACCTCCCTCAAAAAAAAAGAAAGCCTGTGGGGTTTTGGACTCTTGAAAATAAATGTCATTTAATTAATTAACAATTAAAAAATCTAGCACTGGAGGTACATTCTTGACTGCACAACAAGATCTCAGAGATTAGCCAATTGTTTTATAGCAGTAAAAGCTAAAGAATTCCATAGACACAGTGCCCTAAAGTTCACTAACTCAGTTTTACTTTCAACACTGACTCAGTTCCCAAGTCCTAATCCGAAACCCACACAAAAATGTAAATGGATAGCCTGAACATCACCATCTGGAAGAAAAAGAGGATGGGAAGAAAGGTAACCGGTGAGATTCAGGTTTACAAGAGATCCTATTTTAAAAGGGAGGCAACTTTGTCCATCTTTAGTACAAGGTTAAGAATCCTTGGGAGGGAGGCCAACAACTCCTCTTAACACTGTCCCTGATCTCTCACAGGTGTTAGGCTGCAGGTTCCAGGACACGCCACAGACTTCGGCAAGGAAAAAAATGGGTGAAATCCAAGCTTTAAGAAAAGAGGGTTCACTCCCACCTCCAGATCTGGTGCAGTTCCCACGGAGCAAAGTAAACTCGCCTGAATCCCAGTGGTTTGTACCTGCCAAAAAGGAGAGGACAAGAAAGCTGGTCACGTAGCCGCCTCCCGGTTCACCCTGTTCCCGCTTCTGTTTGGTCCGGAGCTTGTGTATACTCAGCCGAGACGGTCCCTCTGGCTTCCTGCAGCAGGAGCACAGGTAGATTCCCGGGAATTATCAGCCAAGAGCCAGAGGGCTTCCGAGGCGGCTCAGACAAACGCTCAGACAATACAGTCTTCTCAGAAATCTAAATTTAGAAGCCTTTCTGGAGACGGCGGCTCCGGACTGATACCCGGGTCGGCACCCTCACGCCCATCCTCTCCCTCCCCCAGGTCCAACCCAGCCTGTCAGTCGCCGGGGCCGTCCCGGCGGTGCCCGGCTGAGACCGACCTAGGCCCACGCGGAGAGGGCGGCGGCGCGGACACCCCTCCCGCGCCCGAGATCGCCAGAGGGACGGGAAAGAGGAACGGCCGCGGTGGGGAGTCAACCGGGTCCGGCCGCGTCGCGGGAGCCGGGGGCAGGGGGAGGGTCGGAGCCAGGACGGCCCCCGCCCCCCAGGCCAGAATGAGCCCCTGGCCCCCTCCCCAGACGCAGACTGACAAAAGGACCAACAGCCGGCGACCAAGGGAGGGGGCGAGGAGCCCCTGCATCCTCAGCCTGGTCCCGGATGGAAAGAGTCGGGGGTCTTTTTACCCGGCGCCTCGGCGCTCCGCGGCGCTCCGGGTCCCTGGGCCCCGCCTCCGGACAGACAGACCGCCGGACAATAGGCCCCCGAGCCGCAGCTCGGGCCCGCCGGGCCGGGGCTCTCCGCGACTGGGCCCCGGCGAGCAGAGGGCAGCTCCGGGTCGTGCCGGTGGTGGGGAGCCGAGGGGCGGCGCTGCAGACGGACAAAGCCAACAGCAGACAGACAGACTGAGGGGGAAAAGATGGCGACGCGGGTGGCGGGAGCGCGCTGCTCGCGCACCCGCAGCGAGTGGAGCGCGTGCACGAGTCTCTCCTCTTCACCCCCCCCCTCCCCCCTTCTTCAGCTTGGTCCCCCTCCCCGCTCCCCAGGCGCGCGCCCGGAGGCATGGGCGGGGCTTATAGGGAGGGGGTCCGGGGAGGCGGGATCTAAGAGAGCATCCAATCACAGACATTTGAGAGGGGCCTCTTCTGCATCCTCGCGCCGCGCAGACCACCCAGCCTCGCACTCTCCAAGGTCTTTCTCTGGTCCTGTCAGCTCCTCAGCTCCCCTTATCGTCTCCTGAACCTTTTAACTTCACCCTGACTGTCAGCTCTGATCCTGGTTTCCTACCCCACCTTCGAGTTCAGCCACAAAACCCACATCCCCCAACCACAGTTCCACCACAGGTTCCCCCTCTCCTTAGCCCAACCTTAGCCTCCCCGTTTCCCCAAACCCAAACACTCGTCCCTTCATTTCCCCACATCTCATGGTTTCTTCGGGCCCCTAAGGCATTAAATGTGACCGAGACCTAGGGGCCACGGACCACTGTGGGAGGGGCTAGGTTCAGCTGTCAGAAACTCGGAGGAGACAGATCTTTAATTCCTTTTAGACATGTAAGTCTCGAACATGATTCTCGACTAATAACAGTAGCTGTACACCGGCGGCATAAAATTAATTCAGAGAAGGGTAACTTGTAGCATTGTTGCCACTTAAGGGACATTTGGGGCAATTGAGAATGGTTAGACTCATTTCCTAATAAAACACTTCTTTCCCCTCTCATCGTTCCCTTCTGTTTCCTCACCACTTCCCTTCCTTACCTCTCATTCTGTCATCCCTCTCATTGTAGAATGTGTAAGTCTGCCTTTGATAAGGCTCACATGGAGAAGTAGGGCATGCGGTGGAAAGAAGGTGAAATCTGATATTAGAAGATCCAGCTTTGAGTGTGTGGCTTACAAGCCTGGTTACTTTGGGCAAGTCACTTCTCTATTTTGAACCCCTGCTTCCTAAAATGTGAAATGGATAATAGTGTAATAACTCCTAGTCTCTACTGTCGTAGGGTTGGTGTGCTGATTAAGTAAAATGAATGTATGAAAGCGTTATGCATGTATCCCGTATGATCATTGACCCCACAAAGAGGAGGCTAAAGAGAATGCTGACCTTTGCTTATAAAGCAACAAGTCCTGGTATTTGCATAAAGCATTCTTGCAAAATGGCTTTTCCAGAAATCTCTCAAGAGATGATATCATTCTCTCCATCTTGTGTTTAATGTGAGAGGATCTTGTTCCTTCATAATTCTTTGGTAAATGGCTTATTCATTCATTGTGGCTGGGATTTGAGGTAGAAATTATTATTCTTGAACTTCAGTTAAATTTCATTTTAAAATAAAAAATTAAAATTTCCTTTAAAATTTTAATTTCTGGGTAGGTAACCAGAAAATGGAATAGTCTCATCCAACCAGAAGGCTTGTAGACAGTGTAAGAATGTAAGCTGGAATAAACACTGGCTTTTGTACTTAATAGTAATTCTTCATGAGTTTAGACTGAGGGATACAAATACGGCTATATTATGTCACTTTAAAATTGACATAGTTGACATTTTCAATATGAAAATAGCTAGCAGGTAAAGCATTAGGAGAAGGAAATGGCAACCTACTCCAGTACTCTTGCCTGGAGAATCCCATGGACGGAGGAGCCTGGTGGGCTACAGTCCATGGGGTCCCAAAGAGTCGGACACAACTGAGCGACTTCACTTTCAACTTTCAAAGCATTAGGAAAGAGCCTCCAGGGATATTTCTTGGCTTCATCATATAATAATGTGTAATACTGGGTGGTTGGTTTCATCTACTTGAACTGCAAGTAAAATAGAGTCATAATAATGCTATTTTTAAAACCTTCATGTACCCTAGAAATGGGCTTACCTGGTGGCTCAGACAGTAAAGAATGTGCCTGCATTGCAGGGGACATGGATTCAATCCCTAGCTTGGGAAGATCCCCTGGAGAAGAAAATGGCAACCCACTCCAGTATTCTTGGCTGGGAATCCCATGGACAGAGAAGCCTGGTGGGCTATAGTTCCATGGGATCACAAAGAGTCTGACACAACTGAGCAACTAATACACACACACACACATACACCCTAGAAATGCCTCTGAGGTGTTATGATTCAGGGTTATAGTCAAATAAGGGAAAAATTATTAAATAAGAAATTCATTTATTTTGTCTCTGCTGTCACCTAAACATGTTCTGGATCTAGAAGACTTTTTCATTAATCTTGGGTTTTTTTTCAGCTTCACTTTTACTTTTACTTTCCCAGTCTACTTACAAACTAATGGTATTATTTTGCCACTTTAACTATGTTAACTTTCCCTTGAAATATCCTCTTGTTTATATTTATTGGCTCCTGCAAAAACCTTGTTAGGGCTTTACATTACAACAATATTGATAGGACAACTTAAAGAATTTCATTTAAAAATTATTATGATTTATACTTTATAATTCACATACCATGAAATTCACCCTTTTAAAGTAAAGCTCAGTGGATTTTAGTATGTTCACAAGGTTGTGAAACATCACAAGTATTTAATTCCGAAACATTTTCATCACCTTGAACAGAAACCCCAGACAGCTGTCAATCCCTCTTCTTCCTCCTTCCAGCCTTTTTCAATCTTTGGGTCTCTATGGATTCACCTATTCTGAACATTTCACATAAATGGAATCATACAATAATGGGTCTTTGTGGTTGGCTCCTCTCACTTAGCACCAAGTTTTCAAGATTCACGCATGTTGCTATGTGTGTGTCAGTACTTCATTTCTTTTTTTTTTTTGGTCAAATAATATTCCATTGTATGGATATACCACATTTACTTCCATTCATCAGTTGATAGATATTTGTGTTGTTTCCACTTTTTTGGCTCTTCTGAATAATGTTGTTGTGAACATTTGTGTACAATTTTTATGTGGTCATGTTTTCAGCTCTCTCAAGTGTACACCTAGGAGTGAAATTGTTGGTTCATATGGTAACTCTGTGTTTAACATTTTGAGGAACTGTCAAACTTTTGCCCAAAAAGCCTGCATCATTTTACATTCCTACCAGTGATGAATGAGAGTTCCAATTTCTTCATGTCCTGTGCTACACCTGTTAATGTTTGTCTTGTTCTTATAGACATTGTAATACAGTGAAGTGATATCTCACTGTGGTTTTGATTTGCATTTCCCTGATGACTAAGAATGTTGAACATCTTCTTGGGCTTATCATTAACAATTTGGAGAATGTCTTCACAAATGCATTGTGCATTTTTGAGTTCAGTTATTTGCCTTTTTATTATTGTTTTAGAAGTGTTTTTTAAAAAATATTCTGTATACTAAACTATTATAGCATATGTGATTTGCAAAAAATTTTTTCCATTCTGTAGGTTGTCTTTTCAATTTCTTGATAATGTCCTTTGAAGCACCAAGTTCTTCTATTTTTCTTTTTGTTTGCCTTTGACTTAGGTGTCATATCTAAGAAACTATCTCCTAGTCCTTAATCATAAAGATTTCCATGTATATTTTGTTCTAAGAATTTTATAGTTTCAGCTCTTATATTTTACTCCTTGATTAATTTTGAGTTAATTTTTGTATAGGTATTAGGCAGGAATGTTCAACTTTATTCTTTTCTATGCATATATCTAGTTTTCTCAGCACTGTTTGTTGAAAAGTCTATTCTTTCCCCATTGAACTCTCTTGTTATCCCTGTTCAGAATCAAGTGAAAATAAATATATTGATTTATTTCTAGATTTTCAGTTCTATTTTATTGTCCTATATGTCTATCCATATGCAGATTCATACAGTCTTGATAAGATCATCATATTTTAAGGAGATGGAGTTTATATTTAGTATATAGAGTTATAAGTTTTCATGTCTTTGAATTCATTTAAGGAAAAATTAAGTTTTATAGGATGATTGCAATCAGGATAAATGTCATGAAAAGAATCTGATTTGAGAATTTCCTTTTGATCTGATATGTGAACTCAAATGAAAGTTTATCATTGTGATTTATTGCATTTTTCTTTTTCTTTTTTGATAAACTCATACACAAATTGAAGGTAAAAGGAGGATGCAAATTATTATGGAAATGTGGACCTATGAAAATTATATCATGTCAAGTCTTAAGATCTGGGATCAAGATCTGATCCTGGCACTTACTGCTGTTGATCTTGGATTGGTCACTTTACAGCTCTAAACTTCACTTTCCTCTTATAAAAGTTAATAGACATTTCTGACCTACAGTTCCTCACAGGAATGTTGTGAGCCTCAGGTTGAGTTAATATGCTTGTAAGTACCCTATAAACTGCAAAGTGCCATGGAGATATTTAATATCTGTATATAGCCCAAATTATTGATGTTCATAAGTTCTCTGAGGAGTCATTTCCTAAGTGCTCTAAAACATGCACTTGTTTTTTTTCTAGACCTTATTAGGAAGATATCCAGAGTGGTTTCTATTTCACTTTACAATTTTTAGCCTAAAAACTTTCTGAGACTTGCCCCTTTATAAATGTTAGTCCTTAAAAAAAAAAGGCAAATTACTATGTTGCTTCAGTCGTGCCCAACTCTTTGTGACCCCATGGACTGTAGGCCACCATGTCCCTCTGTCCATGGGATTCTCCAGGTAAGAATACTGGAGTGGGTTGCTATGCCCTCCTCCAGGGGATGTTCGTGACCCAGGGATGGAACCCTGTCTCCTGTGTCAGGTTCTTTACCACTAGTGCCCCGGAAGCCCTTCTTCTGTTGTGTGTGAAAGTCGCTCAGTCATGTCTGACTCTTCGTGACCCCACGGACTATACAGTTCATGAAATTCTCCAGGCCAGAATACTGGAGTAGGTATCAGTTCCCTTCTCCAGGGGATCTTCCCAACCCAGGGATCAAACCCAGGTCTCCTGCATTACAGGTGGATTCTTTACCAGCTGAGCCACCAGGGAAGCCCCAGCACTCAGCAAACTTTTTCTATAAAGTTTACAAATAGGCTTTGTGGGCAATATAAGGGTTCTGCCACATATTATTCCGCCCTTTTTTTTTTTAATATTTATTTATTTATTTATGGCTGTGCTTGGACTCTGTTGCTTTGTGCAGGCTTTCTCCAGTTGCAGGGCTCGGGGGCTGCTCTTCATTTCAGTGCACAGGCTTCTCATTGTGGCTTCTATTGCAGCGCACGGGCTCTAGGGCGCAGGCTTCAATAGTTGTAGCTCCTGGGCTCTAGAAGACAGGTTCAATAGTTGTGGCTGCTGCTGCTAAGTCTCTTCAGTCGTGTCTGACTCTGTGCGACCCTATAGATGGCAGCCCACCAGGCTCCCCCGTCCCTGGGATTCTCCAGACAAGAACACTGGAGTGGGTTGCCATTTCCTTCTCCAATGCATGAAAGTGAAAAGTGAAAGTGAAGTCGCTCAGTCGTGTCCAACTCTTCGCGACCCCATGGACTGCAGCCTACCAGGCTCCTCCGTCCATGGGATTTTCCAGGCAAGAGTACTGGAGTGGGTTGCCATTTGCCTCCTCCACAATAGCTGTGAAGCATGGGCTTAGTTGCCTAGCGGCATTGAACCCATGTCCCCTGCACTGGCAAGCAAATTCTCAACCACTGGACAGAGAGGGAAGTCCTGGTTTTTTTATTCACAGTCTCTTAACACTGTAAAAACCATTCTTAGCTGGAAGGTCTGTACAGAAACAGGCCTAACATTTTGTCTTACAAGCTTGTAAGACTCTTCAAGTACTATATCAAGTTTTATTTACAGCCACTAGTTATAATGTATACATAAAATAGAATTACTGGTTAGTTAACCAAAGAAATGTTATGTGTTAATTTTTATCCTAACAGCAAAGCAGGATTTTCAAGTGAAACAGTGTGAGTCATTTTGTTTTTTTTGGATTATGTTTTGCTTTGATTAAAACTGGTCTAGTCAGCCAGGGGTAGAGATACTGTTTTGAATAATTGGCAGGTTGTGGTACAATTCACATTGATATATTATAGGACCTAAATAATTAGACAGGACAGGACACAGGTGACGATTGCTGAATCCAAGAAATTGCTGAGTTAGAAGCAATTTTTCTAAGTGAAGCATCATTTTTTAGCAAGACAGTGGCTTGATGACACTTTTCACTCATCTTTACTGTTATGGTTTGTTCAAGGGTGCAGAAATGTCAAGGATTCCAAAAGTTATGTAAATACACTATTACTGATGGCATGGGGAAATAGAAACTCTCAACACATTGGTGGTGATGGTGTAAATTGACACTTCCTCTTTGTAGGGTGATTTGGCAATATCTATCAGCATTAAAAATATACCTACACTTTGACCCAGTTCTTCTGCTTCTGGGAATTTACCCAATTTGTACAATCCACACAGGCAAATATTTAAGCATTGAAGCATTGTTTATACAGGCAAAATATTAGAAATAATGTAAACACCCATAAATAGAGCAGTGCTTAAAATATATGGCTCACATAAAATGGAATATTATGCAGCTCTTTAAAAGAATGAGAGTTATTGATAATTGCTGCTATAGTATAATCTCTGAGATATGTATCTTAAAGCAAGCTATAGTACTAAACAAGTTACAGTACAAGGTCAGCTCTCCATACCTAAGAGTTCTTCATCCATGCAGCCAGTCAACCTTGGCTTGAAACAATTGTGAAGAAAAACTGGAGAAAGTACCAAAAAGCAAAATTGAGTTTTCAGCTCACTGGCAACTATTTACATAGACTTTACATTGTATTGGGTATTATAAGTAAATCTAGAGATGATTTGGAGTAGATTGGAGGATTGTGTGAGGCTTCCCTGGTGACTCAGTGGTAAAGAATCCACCTGCAGTGTGAGAGAGACACGGGTTTGATCCCTGGGTTGAGAAGATCCCCTGGAGCAGGAAATGGCAACCCTCTCAGGTATTCCTATCTCAAGAATCCCATGGACAGAAGAGCCTGGCAGGTTACCATCTGTGGACTTGCACAGAGTCAGGTGTGACTGAGCATGTGTGCAAGGAGGATCATAGGTGGTATGTGAGAATATTAATACTACAGCACTTTACGCAAGGGACTTGAGATTTTGGTATCATTGAGGTTCCTGGAACCAATCTGCTGATACCAAGGGACAACTGTAGAATGTATAGTGTGCTGCTGCTGCTGCTAAGTCGCTTTAGTGGTGTCTGACTCTGTGCGACTCCATAGGTGGCAGCCCAGTAGGCTCCTCTGTCCCTGGGATTCTCCAGGCAAGAACACTGGAGTGGGTTGCCATTTCCTTCTCCAATGCATGAAAGTGAAAAGTGAAAGTCAAGACGCTCAGTCGTGCCTGACTCTTAGCGACCCCTGGTAGGACTGCAGCCTACCAGGCTCCTCTGTCCATGGGATTTTCCAGGCAAGAGTACTGGAGTGGGTTGCCATTGCCTTCTCTGGTGTAGTATGCTACTACATGTTTAAAAATAAGTCATATTTATGTATATGGCCTTACAGATAGTATCACTGGAAGGACTTCAATAGCATTAACATTGTCAGACACTGTTCTAAGAGCTGTTTATAATTGACACATTTAATTCTTATAACTTTATTAATGTAGGTGATATTATTCCCATTTTACATATGAAGAACCTGAAGCATAGAGAGATTAAGTAACTTGCTCAAAGGCACAAGAATCTGGTAACAATGGTTACTTCCAAAGTCAAGAGACTGAAGGACTAAAGGTCAGAGAGACTTAATTTTTGCTGTCCATCTTTTTCAGCTGTGTGTGTGTGGTTTGCCATGTTTATGCATTACTTAAAAAATTATTTTTAAAATAACTTAGGAAAATGGTAAAAAGACTCTCATGAGTGCTGTTTACAAGACAGTCAATCTTATTTTCAAAGATGTGCCAATTAACATAACTTCTTAGCTTCCAAAGGATGAGAAAGGTTGATAATGCCTACAGCTCGAGAGTAGAAGCTGGACCCAACGTAGATACAGTCATGGAACCTTTTTGGAGAGCAGTCTGATGCTGGGTTGTGCTAGATTGCATGTGCTGCCATAACAAAGTACCACAAACTGGGTGCTTTAAACAACAGCCATTTATTGTCTCATAGTTCTGGAGGCTGGACAGTCTAGATCAGACTTAGTAGGATTAGATCCTTTTGAGGGCTGTGAGGAAGAAACTGTTCAAGGCCTCTCTCCTAGCTTCTGGTGGTTTGCTGGTCGTCCTGGGTGTTGCTCCATGCATAGACTCTTCCGCCAGTCTCTGCCTTCATCTTCATGTGGTTTTCTTCTCATACCTGTGTCTGTTTCCACATTTTACCCTTCTTTAGAGGTCACAAGTCATATTGGATTAGGGCCCACCCTAATGAACTCATTTTAACTTGACTACCTCTGTGAAGACCCTATCTCCAAGTCAAGTCACATTCTGAGATACTGGGGCTTAGAACTTCAACACATATATTGGTGGGGAGACATAATTCAACCCATAAATAACATGGGTATCCAAATTTCAAACATGCATACTCTTTAACCTTGCAATGCCACTTATGGGACTGTGTCCTTTAGAAATAATCTGAAAGTATGCATAGATATTTTTAGAAGGTGCCACAATGGCACCTATTGGAATGTTGGAATCTACCTAAATATCAGTAAAAGATTGGCGAAATAATGATATACCTGCTTCCGTTGTTAAAGATAATATGGATTGATATGCATTGATATAAAAAGATATGCAGAATATATTAAGTATAAAAAGCAGGTTTACCTAATAATTGTGTAATAACCTAAATGGGAAAGAATTTTAAAAAGAATAGATATAGGTATATGTATGGCTCAGTCACTTTGCTGTACACCTGAAGCTAATACAACACGGTTAATCAACTCTGTGTGTGTGCTTAGTTGCTCAGTCATGTCCAGCTCTTTGCGACCCATGGACTGTAGCCTGCCAGGCTCCTCTGTCCGTGGGATTGTCCAGACAAGAATCCTGAAGCAGGTTGCCATTTCCTACTCCAGGGGATCTTCCTGACCCAGGATTTGAACCCGGGTCTCCTGCAGTGGCATGCATCCTTGACCACTGTGGCACCTAAGAAGCCCTCTTATCAACTATACTCCAATATAAAATAAAAAGTAAAATTAAAAAAAGGTGATTTCAAGTACTTTACAACCTTGCATATCAATCCAGTAAGGAATAAAGATCTTTCCAACTTAAAGATAAAAGCAAGTTTACTGAAGAAGTGAAGTGAAAGTTGCTCAGTAGTGTCTGACTCTTTGCGACCCCATGGACTATATACAGTCCATGGACTTCTCCAGGCCAGAATACTGGAGTGGGTAGCCTTTCCTTTCTCCAGGGGATCTTCCCAACCCAGGGATCGAACCTAGGTCTCCCACAATGCAGGCTGATTCTTTACCAGCTGAGCCACAAGGGAAGCCCAAGTGTACTGAATAGAGTGTATATTGTTATCCTATTTGTGTTAAATTTTAAATAAATAAAATTTTGAATATATTCCAAAACTAACAATGGCATGTAGAGTGTGCATAGGCCTTTCAGTTTACTTTACATATATATTCTCAAACTAGAAAAACAATAAACATATTTCTGTTCTTAAAAAACAGAGTATTGAAATCAGTCCATTTTATTCTGTTTTTAAACTAAATGCAGAACAGAATCAGAATATACTTGGGCTTCCCTGGTGGTCCAGTGGTTAAGACTATGGGTGCATTTTCGATCCCTGGTTGGGGAACTAAGGTCCCCACGTGCCATGTGGCACATCCAAATATATATATCTGTGTGTGTGCATATTACCTATATATATATATATATTTATATATATACTTATTGCTGAGATCTTAGCTTAGTCTGGTAGTTTCTGGGGGAAAACCTAATAATTCCCATTAAGACATATAATAGCCTAGTTGTGCACACACACTTCCTGTTTTCTGAACTATATGAAAGTTAAGTTGTAGACACCATGATCCTTTGGTTCTACACAGTTCAGCATGCATCTTCTAAGAATAAGGGCATTCTCCACTCAGTGACGTGATTATACCAAGGAAAGTTAACAATAATTCCATAATATCTATTATCTAGTACATATTCAAATTTCCCAAGTTGTTCTCCCAAATATGTATTTTTTTTTCCTAATCTGGATCCAATTGAATTTTATGCATTTCATTTGGTTATTGTATCTCTTAGCCCTCTTTCTGTAAAGCCAGTTTTCTTGAAGATGCCACATTTTCCATTTAATTCACTAGTGTATTATTTAATTCTCTCCCATGACACAGCGGAGAAGGCAATGGCAACCCACTCCAGTACTCTTGCCTGGAAAATCCCATGGACGGAGGAGCCTGCTGGGCTGCCATCTATGGGGTCGCACAGAGTCAGATACGACTGATGTGACTTAGCAGCAGCAGCGTGACACAGACATCATTTGAACATTTTTACAATGAACATTTTTTATTGTGGTAAAATACACATAAAAGCTACCATTTAAAAATTTTTAGTTGTACAGTTCAGTGGCATTAAGTACACTCACGGTTGTGTAACCATCACCACCATCCGTCACCAGAACGGTTTCATCATCCCAAACTGAAATTCTGTACTCATTAAACAGTAACTCCCCACTCTCCCTTCCCACCCCATTCTACCTTCTGTCTTGAGCCGACGTCTTTAAATTCCTCAAATAACTGGAATCCTGCAGTCTTGACTCTTTTCGAGTCCATAGACTGTAGCCTGCCAGGCTTTTCTGGAGTGGGTTTTCCAACTCCCAACCCAGGGATCTAACTCATGTCTCCTGCATTGCAGGCAGATTCTTTTACCGTCTGAGCCACCAGGGAAGCCCATAAAAGACTATAAATTGGTTTCAGGCTATCTAAACAAGGTCCATATAACATGTGGTTGCTGTGTTTCTAAGCCTTTTTAGATCCAAGCAATTCGCTCACTTTTTTTCTAGACGCTATTGCTTTATTGCAGAATGGACTCAATTCTTATATGCATGCATTTCCCAACAACAAAAATCCATACATTTTAAAGGAACTGAGGTTCTGAAAGCTGCTTCTAATTTAGAAATACTGGAAGTAGCTATAGAGACACATTACTTATAAATTCATATAAACCTCATATGGTTACTCTTAGTTCCATCTTTGTCAGATTGCTGCTGCTGCTAAGTCGCTTCAGTCGTGTCCGACCCTGTGCGACCCCATAGACGGCAGCCCACCAGGCTCCCCCGTCCCTGGGATTCTCCAGGCAAGAACACTGGAGTGGGTTGCCATTTCCTTCTCCAATGCATGAAAGTGAAAAGTGAAAGTGAAGTCGCTCAGTTGTGTCCGACTCTTAGCGACCCCATGGACTGCAGCCTACCAGGCTCCTCCATCCACGGGATTTTCCAGGCAAGAGTACTGGAGTGGGGTGCCATTGCCTCATCACAATTTAGCAAACCACAATTTTGGTCTTGGTAGATGCACCCGGTACAGCAGGGGGCAGGATTACCTCCTTCTAGAAGCCAAGTGCTTAGGAAACCCCTTCTAACGTTAATCAGAGAGAATGGTTTTCAAGTTAAGCACAAAGATAACTAAAAGAAAAAGCTTTCTCTGAATAGAGATAAGGTAAATTCCCAGAGAATGTGCTGCTGAGAGGAAACATCTTACTTAAAAAACTATCGGTATTCTGTTTGAAAGAGCAATCAGACTTGGTTTAAAAGCGGGGCAGGAGAGAGGCTGGACGTCTAAGGAAGGAGGGCGAAGAGCCGGAAAGAGAGTCGTCAGCTGCCAGAGAAGAGTGGAAACCTGCTTAGCAGGTAATTTGACGAAATGAACCGAGACGCAGGAGGAAAGTCCCTGTGGAGAATGAAGTCGAGCAAGGGACGAAAGCAGAAGACTAACTTCGGATGTTTGGAAGGCCGTGCTGAACCCGGTTTTTCCACGGACTGGAACAATCCCGAACAAGGCACTGGGCGCGGACTCGGAAAACCAGCCTCAGCGGCCAGCCTCCCCGCGCCCAGGTAGTAACCTGCGAAACCCGGGCACGCCCCAGCAGGTGATTCTGTAGGCGTGACGAGTCTGCTCTCTCCTTCCGTGCCTCCGCTGCGGGAAGTAGTCCCCGGCTGCGCCGGCTCCGAAGGAATCTGGGCAGGGGAGCCCGGAGGCCCTCAGGGCATGAGTCCCAGGAGCGGCGGGCGTGCAGCCAATCCCTGGAAAGAGGGCGTGGCTAACTCGGTTCCGCGGATTCCTCCGCCTGTGCTCGCTGTGCTGAGGCAGAGGGAGCCGCCATTTTGGATGCTGAGTCTTGGTTCCTAAGTGCGTCTCTGCCGTTTTTACGTCCGGATTTGGCCAGGTGAGTGGGCTTTTTCAGGGTCGATCGTCTTTGTTTTCTTCCCCACGCTGCGCTCCGGGCTTCTAAGTCCCTAGCCAGGGATTTGGACGACTCTGACGTGGCAGGTGAGGAGAAACACAATGATCCTGGGTCAGGCCGGAGGTCGGGCCGGAGGGGCTGCGGCGCGGAAGGCCGCCGAAGGCCGGGCTCGGGGGCGTGGCAGGGCCGCGAGCAGCTTGGAGACCGCTAGTCGTGGATATATGACACCGCCGAACTTTCTTGTCCTCCCTGTTTCGAGCCATCTCTACCCCGGGGTGAAGCTGCCGCGGCCTGGGCTTTGGCGCCCGACGCGGACAGGGCCGGGCTGGCGCTCTCGGCCACTCCCCTCACCCTATCTCTTCTGGCCCAGAGAGACTTCGGTTCGGTTGTGTCCCTCGTGGCCGAGGGAGTCCGCGTCCGAGCCGGGCAGCCTCCCCTGGGCGGCGCGGCCTCCAGGGAACGTACCTGGGGGCCCTGGGCGAAATTGCCATTTTCTTTAGCGGAAGCAAAACGCGACCTTTGACCCCTTTCGCCGACCCCTTCTTGTCTGACGAGTGGTCTTTTGAGGAGCCTGTGGTCCTGTCCATGCGCCCCTCTTTCAGTTCTCATTGCTCCCCTTCCGCGGTGCTGCAGGTGAGAGGACTGGAAACTCGACGTGCATAAAGTTTTACATGGATCGGGACCCAAGAGCGCCCGTTTAATAATTAGTTAATAGGAAAGAGTCACTTTCACTGTAGTAGTAAAACTGAAATTAAGAGCTGGTCATAGTTTTTCTATTATGCTAGCGTATTCATTATTTTTCTAAACTTTTTATTATGAAAATTTAAAGCCAAGGTAAAGACTAATGAATTCCCTTCTCACCCAGCTTCATCAACGATTATTTTCTTGCCAATTTTGTTTCGTTTATACCTCCATTATGTATTCGTTTAATAAAGTAATAGTTAATATATGTGTCATCGTCGACCCACCAATCCCCGCCCCGCGCAAGTAGTAGCCTTTTTGACTCCTGTACTTAGGAGAAATTTCCACCGGAAATTTTGTTTTTACAGCTTTCTCAACACCCCGTCTTCTGGGATAGGAGGACTTAGTAATATCCTTTTATTCGAAGATAAAAGATTGTTTTGAAACCTTAATGTTTATTATATTTTAAAGTCACCCAGTTTCCTAAGTCTTGTGTTACTGTTCTGTCCAGATTGTTTTCGTTCTTCCTATCTTCTTTTGCCTCTGGAATTTCAATGATTGGGAGCCCCAGAATCCCCAATTCTTTATAGTCTACTTAATTTAAGGTTTCATTCCTTTAAAATCATTTCCCTGGTAACTCAGCTGGTAAAGAATCCTCCTGCAATTCAGGAGACCCTACTTTGATTCCTGGGTCAGAAGATGCGCTGGAGAAGGGAATAGGCTAACCCACTAAGTTTTCTTGGGCTTCCCTGGTGGCTCAGCTGGTAAAGAATCCGCCTGTGATGTGGGAGACCTGGATTCGATCACTGGGTTGGGAAGATCCCCTGGAAAAGGGAAAGGCTACCCACACCAGTATTCTGGCCTGGATATTTCCATGACTGTATAGTCCGTGGGGTCGCAGAGAGTCGGACACAACCGAGCGACTTTTCACTTTTCCTTTAAAATCACAATTAAGTCCCAATTGACACAAAGTCTATCCTGATTTAAAAATAGAACTAGAAGAGAATATAAAGAAATAATTTAATATACAGAAAAAGTAGAATACACATGAATACTAACTTCAGCATTATTTTATATGGTAAATATAAAAAAGATTGGGAAATTATTAAAAATGGTTACTCAATGTATTAGGCAGCCATTAAAGTATAATACTAAAGACTAGCAGATACGATGTTAAGTGATAAAAGAATTCACTAGTGATTGGAGTCCATGATTACAACTTTGTAAAAGTATGCCTTAAGAGAAACTCTTTGTGAAAGTATGTCCAACGAATTTTTTGTATTGCTTTTTATATTTTATTGAGAAACAAGATAAAGGTACTGTCATAATGTCTTATGAATTTCAATATTTATAGCTCCTTCTGGAAAATCTTGATGGTCTCTGAATTCTGAAGTCTGTACTTTTCTTGTGAGTTATACATGATACTGCTGGTTTTGTGGTCTTTTATTAAATTTTCAATCTTGGTTAGTTTGGTCACTGATGATTTTAGTACAATTTGAAAATACAGGAAACGACATTTCTGTATGTGAAATGGTTTTAAGAATTGGGCTGTATTATTGCGGAAATGTCTTCTAGCTTGTTTGTACTTTTATGTCACTTATTCATATCTGCAATGCCTAAATCATACCTGAATCTGTTCATATCACTTGTAAGAAAGAGGTATTCAGGATAAATAAAATAATACATTTCAAATACAGTTTTCCTATATACTAAAAAATGACATTCTGTGTACTGTAGACTGTTGCCTCCCTTCCCAGATTGGTTCTTTTGGAGCTACAAGACTCTAAAGTTGGTTTCTTGGGACTTAATGGTTTATTTTGCTATTTTTTGGCTACTTTAAAGTTTTCAGGATTACTGTCTCTGGGCAGCTTCACTAATTTGGGAAGCTGTTGTGAGCTGCAACAGTCTCTCCCTTCTCTGTCCAGGGGTAACACGAGGAATGGCCCAATCCATGGTTTTACACTTCCCCTTATTCAGAATGGAGAGTTTATCCAGTTTTAAAAGGCTCCTGAAGCTGGGTAATAAAAGAAGGACTAGATCAGTTTGTTCCAACTTTAAGGACTGGAGTAAAATGAAGGATTTGAAAGAGCCCAGAAGAGAACATGAGGTTGCTGACCAATGTGTGACATAATGGTGATGTAATTAAAATACTGAGAAGTAATTTCACAATCACTAGTTCGTAATCCTTTTATAAGATTTATAGTTTCCTTTTTTAATTTTTGGCTGCGCTTGGTCTTCGTTGCAGTACATGGGCTTCTCGTGGTGGTGGCTTCTCTTGTGGAGTGCATGGGCTCAGTAGTTGTGGTATATAGGCCTAGTTGCCTCAAGGCACGTGGAATCTTCCCAACCAGACCAGGGATTGGACCTGTATCCCCTGCATTGGCAGGTGGATTCTTAACCGCTGGACCACCAGGGAAGTCCCTGTAACGATTATGTTATAGGTGTTTATGTGTCTTATAGTTGTTTTTGTGTCACTTACCCCATTAAACTGTGAACTCCGTAAAACACTAGGGTATTACTTAAGTGTCTGTTGTCTCCATCTGCTTGGCACAGTACTTGATAGAATATGTGCATGTGTGCATGCTCAGTTGTATCTGACTCTTTGGGACTCCATGGACTGTAGCCTGCCAGGCTCCTCCAGGCAAGAATACTGGAGTGAGTTGCCATTTACTACTCCCGGGGAACTTCTGGACTCTGGGATCAAACCTAAGTCTACTGCATTGGCCGGCAGTTTCTTTACCATTGAACCGCCTGGGAGGCCCTGCTTGATAGCCACACTCAAAAATGTTTGATGAGTGGATGAATGGCAGTAAAAATCTTGAGGTACAAAATGAGTTTAGAATAAGCTCTGAATCAAATGACAGTTTTAAATTAGGTATTGGGCAGTATTAGTATGTGGTAATATATATGTGTACTCACATATACATGGTATTTATGTATGTTTTTTCCTGTATATAATTATTTATATATGTATAAAATAGTGACTTGACCAGAATAGTTTATTTACTTTTAGGTTATTCCTAAAATTAGTATTCTGAATCATTCAGGATACAAAGTTGATGGTAGCTTTGGAAACACAAGTTCAAATCCTGAATTGGAAGAATTCCGTGGCGGTTCAGGGGTTAGGATTTGGTGGTTTTACTGCCGGGACATGAGTTGGCTCCCTGGTTGAGGAATTAAGATACTGCAAGCTTCGAGGCAGGGCCAAAAGAAAAAAAAATCCTGAAATGATAATTAAATTGACCTTTTTTATTAGATAAGCTTTGAGTCTAATTTTTTTTTTACATATATTGGTAATTATTTTGGACATGTCCTAAATAAAAATAATAGTTAATACCTTGTGGTTTGGTGTCATTGTTCTTAATGATTAGTTTTTGTAGGAGTCTAATTTCTGAAAGTTGAAAATCCTCAGAACTCAAGTTGACAAAGTATTTTGGCAAATTATTTTCCTTTCCTTAAATCTAAAACAAAACTAGACTCTGTAAGTTTGTGGAACTCAAAAAAAGACTTATTTTTAGTTAAATTTCCTATTAGCATAATAAACGAGTGACAGCTTTGTACTAAGTATTGTACGAGACAGTGTGGGAATAACAGTGGAACCTTAGAAATAGTGTGTGCTTTGAGAAGAGTCAGACATGGCATACTAAAGGCAGCAGCTAGCTTGAGAAGAGCTAAACTGATTACAGCTGAAATCCTCCATGAGGTTGAAACAGTTAAAGCAAAGGAAAACAGATGCAAATATATATTTAACTTTTACTTTTAATCCAAAAGATATAAAATATGTAATAATGGAGTATAACCTTTAAAAATTGTGAGCCACTGTATTGTATACTGTAACTTATATTGTACATCAAGTATTCTTCTTTTTTTTTTTCCCTAAATTAGCAATTGTGGCACTTCAGCTTAGCTGCACTGAGGCATGTGGAATCTTCCCAGACCAGGGATTGAACCTGTGTCTCCTGCATTGGCAGGCAGATTATTAACCACTGGACTACCAGGGAAGTCCTAGTCTTCAGTTTTTAAAAAGTTCATTTATCAGCTAATCTTTATTTTAAAATTGTTTATTTTTGGCTGCGCTGGGTCTTCATTGCTGTGCACTGGCTTTCTCTAGTTGAAACGAGCAGGGGCTACTCTGGTTGCAGTGTGCTGGCGTCTCATGACAGTGGCTTCTCTTATAGCAGAGCATAGGCTCTAGGGCCTTCGGGCTTCAGTATTTGTGGCACGGTGGGCTTAGTTGCCCCACAGCTTGTGGGATCTTTCTGCACCAGGGATTGAACCCATGTCCCCTGCATTGGCAGGTAGATTCTGAACTAGTGGGCCACCAGCTATTAGCTAATAACCTATCAGCTAATCTTTAGATGATTAGACCTTTTCTTTTAGTATGAGTCTGTTGACTGGAGTTTCATTTATTTTTTTGCCACCTTCCAGGGCTTGCAGGATCTTAGTACCCCCACCAGGAATTGACTCTGGCTCTAGTCAGTGAAAAGTGTGGAGTCCTAGCCATTGGACCTCCAGGAAATGCCCTAAAATCCACAAATTTTCATTTAATCCTCATACTAGCTTTTTGAGGTATGTTGTTGTTCTTGGACACTCAGTCTAGTGTCCTCCTCTTTTGTGACTCCTTGGACTGTAGCCCGCCAGGCTCCTCCAGGCAAGAATACTGGAGTGGGTTGCCATTTCCTTCTCCAGGAGATCTTCCTGACCCAGGGATCTTGCTTGGCAGGTGGATTCTTTACCACCTGAGCCATCTGGGAAGCCCTTGAGGTGTGAGGGTTCATGTAAATATTGGTGCTAAGTTTCCTTAAGTGTTTGATAGAATTTCCTTAAATGTTTAATAGAGAAGCCACTTGGACCTGGATTTTCTTTTGGAATGGTTCTTAATGTTAGATTCAATTTTTGTCATGTGTAAGGGGCAGTTATATTTTGTATTTCTTTTGAGTCGGTTTGAAAAAAAATACTTATTTTACTTTTTGGGTGCGCTGGGTCTTCATTGCTGCACTTGGGCTTTCTCTAGTTGTGATGAGTGGGGGCTACTTTTAGTTGTGCTGCATGTACTTCTCATTGTGGTGGCTTCTCTTGTTTTGAAGGACAGGTTGTAGGCTCTTGGGCTTTGGTAGCTGCAGCATGAGGCCTCAGTAGTTGTCACTCAAGGGCCCTAGAGTGCTCAGGCTTCAGTGGTTGTGGTGCACTGGCTTAGTTGCTCCGTGGCATGTGAAATCTTCCAGACCAGGGATCAAACTCATGTCCCCTGCATTGGTAGGCAGATTCCTAGTCACTGTACCAGCAAGGAAGTCCAACTTTTTTTTTTTTAATTGTAGTTGACTTACAATGTTGTGTTAGTTTCAGATGTAATGCAAAGTGATTGTCATTCATATATTTACTTTTTCAGATTCTTTCCGTTATAGGTTATTACAAATGTTGAATATCGGTTCCTTTATGCGTCAGTTTTGGTAAATTGCATTTCTAACAGATTTGTCCATTTTGTCTCATTGTTGAATTTATAGGTGTAAGTTAGTAATATGTGTGTGTACTTGTGTTCGATTGTGTCTGACTCTGTGACCCCATGAAATGTAGCACTTCAGGCTCCTCTGTCCATGAAATTTTCCAGGGAAGAATACTGGAGTGGGATGCCATTTCTATTCCAGGGACTCTTCGTAACCCATATCTCTTGAGCTCCCGCATTGGTTGGCAGATTCTTGACCACTGCATCATTGGGAAGCCCAAGTAGAAAAGAATAACTTTATTGCTCTGTCAGCCAAAGAGAGACACCAGGCTTCTGCCTTGAAAAACTGCCCCTCGGACCTTCCTTCTTTTCTAATGTGAGCATTTAAAATTGTGAAATTTCCCCAAGCACTGCTTTAGCTTCACACACACACATTTTGATGTTATATTTTAATTTTCACTTTCTTGCAGTTTAAACTTAAAAAAATAATTTCCACTTGAAACTTCCTCTTTGACATGTATATTTAGAAGTATAGTGTTTAATTTACAAGTGTTTGGAGGTTTTCTGTTATCTTTCTTATTACTGATTTTAGGTTAATTTCCGTTGCAGTTAAAGAATATTCCTTGTGTGACTTCAGTTCTGTTTAATTTGTTAGAGCTTGTTTTGTAACCCAGGATGTGGTCTGTGTTCATAAGTGTTCCCTGTGCATTGCTGTGTTGAGTGGAGTGTTCTGTAAATGTCAGTGAGATATAGTTGGTTATTATTGGTGTTCAGTTCTGTACTCTTGCTGGTATTCTGTCTGCTAATTTAAGAAATTTCAAAGGGAAATATGTTAAGTGTCCAACTTCAACATATTTGTTGAAGTGTTAAGGATTTGTTTCTTTGTCCTGTCCTGTCTTTTGTTGTTTCTTGTATTTTGAGGCTTTATTGTGCATTCACTATTAGGTTGCATTCACTATTAGGTTGTTACATTTTATTTTTGAATTCACCCTTCTGTGATTATATAATATCCCTTTGTATCCCCGTTTTTCTTGCTAAAGTCTACTTTGTCTAACAGTATAGCCCCTTCAGCTTTTTTAAAAGTTGAAGTATTATTGATATATAACCTTATATTAGTTTCAGGTGTACAACACAATGATTTGATATTTGTATGTAATGCAAAATGATTACTGCATTAAGTTTTTGTTGTTCAGTCTCTAAGTTGAGTCCAACTCTTTGCGACACCAGGCTTCCTTGTCCTCCATCTCCTGGAGTTTGCTCAAATTCATGTCCATTGAGTCAGTGATGCCATCAGTAAGTCTATGTATGTCACCATACATAGTTACAGTTTTTTCTTCTTTTGATGAGGACTTTTAAGATTCATTCTCTTGGGATTTCCCTGGCAATCCAGTGGTTAAGACTCTGCATTTCTATTGCAGGGGGTGCAGGTTCAATCTCTGGTCAGGGAACTTAAGATATCACATCCCACATGCCCGGCAGCAGGGCCAAAAAAATGAAAAAAAGAAAAAAAAATTTTTTTTTCTTAATAGCTTTGTAATTTGTTGTTGTTGCTCAGTTTTCTCTGACTGTGACCCCTTGGACTGCAGCATGCCAGGCTTCCCTGTCCTTCACCATCTCCCAGAGCTTGCTCAGACTCACTCATGTTCACTGAGTCGGTGATGCCATCCAACCATCTCGTCCTCTGTCGTCCCCTTCTCCTCCTGCCCTCAATCTTTCTCAGGATCTTTTCCAGTGAGTTAGCTCTTCGCATCAGGTGGCCAAAATATTGGAGCTTCAGCATCAGTCCTTCCAATGAATATTCAGGGTTGATTTCCTTTAGGATTGACTGGTTTGATCTCCTTGCTGTCCAAGGGACCCTCAAGAGTCATCTCCAACCCCACAGTTCAAAATATGTAATACAGTATTAATCATAGTCACCATACCACATTGTACATAACATCCCATGACTCATTTACAGTATTTTATAACTGGAAGTTTGTAATGAAGTGGATGGAGGGGGTTGAAAGGTAACAACTTTCAGCTTTCTTTTGACTACTGTTTGCATGATATACTTTTTTTCATCCTTTTAACCTTCCTACATTATCGATGTGAATTTAATCTTGGCAGTATATAGTTTGATCATTTTTTGAACCATCTGGTAAGCCTAGTTAACATCTGTCACCATACATAGTAACAATTCTGACAATCTGTTCTTTAAATTGTCATGTTTAGATCATTTCTACTTATGTAATTTTAGCATATTTGAATTTAGGCCTGCCACTTTATTATTTGTTTTACGGTTTTCATTTCTCTTTCTGCTTGCATGCCTTATCTTGGGTTATTTGAACAGTTTAGTCATCAAGTTTAAAATTTGTCCAGCTTTTTAGTCTTTTTTTGATATAGTATGTTTTACTAGTCAATCTAGGAATTATAGTGGACATACTTAACTTTTCACAATCTACTTAGTATTTTATCACTTCTTGTGGAATATATTAATAGAAATATCATGTAGGTCCCTTTACCTTGCTCCCTACCCCTTTATACCATTATATTGTGGTTATCTTACGTATTATGTTTACATGTGTTGAAAAAACCCATCAGTGTTATTAGTTTTGCTTTTAACTGTCAAATACATTTTAAGAGACTGAAGAGAACAGTCTTCTATTGTATTTACCCAGATATTTGCCATTTCTGTAATGTAAGATATAAATATTTGCCATTTCTTCCTTTATTTTAGTGTTCCAGGTTTTCTTATTAATGTTCCCTCATCTGAGAGTGACTTGTGTGTGTGCTGAGTAGTATCCGACTCTTGGCAACCTAATGGACTGTAGCCTACCAGGCTCCTTTGTCCATGGGAGTTTCCCAGCAAGAATACTGGAGTGGGTTGCCATTTCCTCCTCCAGTGGGTATTCCTGACTCAGGGATGGAAGTTGCATCTCCTGTGTCTCCTGCATTGGGAGGTAGATTCTTTACCACTGAACTACCTGGGAAAACCAGAGAATGACTCATTTCCCCTGTATTTCTGAAGGGTATTTTCACTGGGTATAGAATTCTGGGTTGACAGTTCTTTTCTGGTCATACTTCCTTTTGGCCTCTGTGGTTTCTGATGGGAAGTCTTAGTATTTGAATAGATGATCTATAGGTAATATGTTTTTCTTTGGCTGCTTTCAGTATTTTAAAATTTGTCTTTAGTTTTCAGCAGTTTGATTAAGATGATTCTGAGCATACATTTCTTTGGGATTATTCACTTCAGAGCTCTCTGAGTTTTTCGGTCTGTAGATTTATTTATTTTGCTAAATTTGGACAGTTTTCACCCAATATTTTTCCAAAAGTTTTTGGGTACCAAACTGTTTCTCCCATCCTTCTGATATTCTGATGATGCAATATTAGACCCTTTGCTATTTCTACAGATACCTGAGACTTTGATCACTTTTTTCAGTGTTTTTTTTAAATCTCTTTTTCAGATTGAATACTTAGTATTGATCTATGTTCAAGTGCATTGGCACTTTCCATTGTCATTTCCTTTCTGCTGTCCAGCCCATAGGGTGAGTTCTTAACATTTTTTAAAAACAGATTTTTTTTATTTTTGATTGTGCTGGGTCTTTAATGCTGTGTTGGCTTTTCCCTAATTGAGGGAAGCTGGGGCTACGCTCTTGTTGCTATGTGCAAACTTCTCATTGAGGTGGCTTCTTTTGTTGTGGAGCACAGGCTCTAGAGCATGCAGGCTTCAGTAGTCGCAGTTCCCCAGCTCTAAAGCACAGGCTCAGTAGTTGTGGTACACAGGTTTAGTCGCTCTGTGGTATATGGGATCTTCCCAGGTCAGGGATCAAACCCATGTCTCCTGCATTGACAAGCAGATTCTTTACCACTGAGCCACCAGGGAAGCCCCTCTTTTGATTATTGTATTTTTCAGTTTTAAAGTTTGTTTCCTCAGGAATTCCCTGGTGATCCAGCGGTTCTGACTCTGTGCTTTCACTGCCAGGATCTGGGTTTAGGGGCTGGGTTTGATCTCTGTTTGAGGAACGAAGATCTGGCAAGGTGCACAGAGGGCCAAAAAAAACTGTTTCCTCTTGATGTTTTTTGTTTCTTTACTGAGATTTTCTAGTCATTCAAGAGTATTTGCCCTTACTTGTTGCAGTGTTTTCTAAATTTATTTTTTATTGAAGTGTGGTTGAATTGTTGAAATATTTTTACAGTAGCTGCTTTAAAGCCTTTGTCAGTTAATTCCAGCAACTGTATAATCTCAGCATTGATGTCTGTTGATTGTTTTTTCTGTGAGTTGACTTTACTGATTTGGTGTATTTCACTCAGTCTGTCCCCACCAGGGATCCTCTTTCTGGCTTCTCAAGACAGGACTAGAGAGTTGAGCTTGTCTTGCTGTTCATACTTTGCTGTGTCAGTGCTCACTTCTGGTTTCAGCCTTGCATCTAGGAAATACCAGAGGGAAAAACTAATAACTCACTGCCACTTTATTGGTGTATCAAATTTGGTCTCTGCTGCTGCTGCTAAGTCGCCCCAGTTGTGTCCAACTCTGTGCGACCCCACGGACAGCAGCCCACCAGGGTTACCCCCGTCCCTGGGATTCTCCAGGCAAGAACACCAGAGTGGGTTGCCATTTCCTTTAGCTTCTATTATTTACTTTTCAGAATCCTCAAAAAGCTGCTCCATATATGCTTTTCAGGATTTGTAGCTTCATTCAGTGAAAGGAATTGAACCTAGAACCCTCCCTGTTCTTTGCTTTTTTTTCTTCTGCTTTTAAAGACTATTCGTGTTGCTATTGGAGAGGGAAATGGCAACCCACTCCAGTGTTCTTGCCTGGAGAATCCCAGGGACAGGGGAGCCTGGTGGGCTGCTGTCTTTGGGGTTGCACAGATCGGACACGACTGAACGACTTACTTTCATCTTTCACTTTCATACATTGGAGTAGGAAATGGCAACCCACTCCAGTGATCTTGCCTGGAGAACCCCAGGGACAGGGGAGTCTGGTGGGCTGCCCTCTGTGTGGTCGCACAGAGTTGGACACAACTGAAGTGACTTAGCAGCAGCAGCAGTTGCTATAAGTGTATATAGCTAGTTCATTAATTCTGTTGGCTGGATAGTATTCTGTCACGTTTGTTACATTTTATCTTTCTTTTTGTAATGGAGACTTGGCATTCGTCCACCTCCTTACTACCACAGAATCCATATACCTGTGTCTTCTTGGCTTCTGTACAAATTTCCTTGGGGGTATATGTCCAGGAATAGAATTGCAGGATCCTAAGGTATATGTGTACATTTACTCTTAAGACATACATATTATTAAATACTAATAGGCTAATACAGTTAGAATGTTGATAGATGAATAGAATATTATTTAACCCTAAATGGAAGAAAGTTCTTTGATGTGCTACAACATGGGCTATTGGAGTATGTTAATATTAGTACTCACGCACATATATATATGTTTGTTTATCCATTCATGTTTCATTGGACAGATTGTTTCCACTTTTTAGCTATAATAAATAATGCTGCTATGAACATGGGTGTACAAACTGTTTCTTTCAAGAAATAAGATGTTCAAGAGCTGTCTTGAGGATTAATCTTCATTATTTATGCCTTTTTGCCTGTTTCAGTACAATAGAATATTTAGTGTCCTGCAGAACCTTAGGGTTGAAAGGGACTTTAGAGATTATATTGTAATAACTTAAATTATGTTCCTGTGTTATTGTAGAAACACCATTTAGCTTAAGTTTTCTAGCTTGGTTAACAAGTCTTAATACAGTGTGAACCAGAGGTTGCTTTGTTAGATCTAGTTTCTGGCTTCTTTGGTCTTGTGTAAAAATCAAGTCTTTGGCTGGGTATCTTCTGTTTTCTCCTCCAAAGCCACATACTTTTTTCTCTCCTCTGATCTATATCCCTGGAGGCTTATTCATGTGTACTGTGTGTGTGGGCCCCTTTGCTTCCTGGCTTCCAGTTAAGGAATAGATGGATCTGCAGGAGGAATGAGGTGCGAATTGTCTGCACTGTGCACCAGTGTAATTCTTTGCTGGTGGCCCTTTCTGGATAGCTACCTTCCCCAGGTTCCACTTCTTCATCTTGCCCATTCAGGCCTAGATGTATTTATGGTTCTGGGGCAATGCATTATCCTTTGTTCTTTTCTTTAAATGTTACCCACATCTTTATAAGTAGTATCTTTATTGAATTCTCCTCACTTTAACCAGGTGTGGATACTGTGTGTTTCTAGCTGGTACCCTGATTGTTAGACTCCTTTAAAGGGGCCTTATGATTTTACTTTTGTAAATCTGAAAGATGTTATTCCTGAATCATCAGATTAGTAATTTAGGTTTATTTTTATCTACTTTCTGTAGTAGGTTTACAGTAGGGTTTTGAGGGGAGAGAAAGTCTCTCCTCACATTCCCAGCCATAAGACTCACTGTGAAATATAGATACCTCTTCAGGATTTTCAACTTCCTTTGCGATGTTGGATTTATATTTGTAGCATAAAACATTCAGTTCCTCTTTCAGGGAATTTTAGCACCTAAGTCTCTGATCATGTGATTGATTGGGTTCCTTTTGTTCCCATGCTTTTTGAGCATGGTCCCAAACTAGCATTTGTAGATGTTGACCCATCTTTGACAAATATGTGAAATAGAGGTGTCTTTATACCCTCCAGAGTTTCTTCATGTTACTAAAACTACACTTTATTACCTGTCTCTTGGTGTTGTGTCTTTCAGTGTCTAGCCACTTTAGTTACCTATTCTGATGATGTTTACTGAGGAGTTAACATTTTACTTTTCTAAGGAGGCAAATGAATTTATATTACTTGCTTTTTGATAGAAATTCCAAATTACATCTGAGGTAGATTTGGTTTTAGTGTTAGTGCAAATTCCTTAGATTTGAAGAGTTTACATATAGGTGTTGACTAAAAAATATGCACAACTGGAGAGTTGCTAGTTAAGTTTTATTTGGAGCAAAATGATGACTGCAGTCCAGGAGATAGCACCTCAGTTCTGAGAGACTGTTCTAAGGAGGCAGGAGGGGAAATGAGGCTACGAACAAGTTTGTATCACTCAACTGAATTCATTCCTTTCACATGCACCTCATCTACCCAGGGCTAAATTGTTTCCTTGTTCACCTGAAGGAGTGGCAGATGGCTGCTTTTTTGCATCAACCCCCCCGCCACCCACCCAGCAGTCACCCTGGGGTGGGTGGGTGGCAGCATCTGTTGGATGGCAGTTTCTGGAGCCCTCATTTGCATTTGGAGGCCAGAAATCGCTGATGGCTGTGACATTTCTTATTTATTAATAGGGCAGGAAGTATTTTCATTTCCTATCTCCTCCCCATGGCAATAGTTCTCTGTATTCTTGCCACCTCTTCTTAATCTCTTCAGCTTCTGTTAGGTCCATACCATTTCTGTCCTTTATTGTGTCCATCTTTGCATGAAACTATACAAAAAACTATACAAAAAAGATCTTCACTACCCAGATAATCACGACGGTGTGATCACTAACCTAGAGCCAGACATCCTGGAATGTGAAGTTAAGTGGGCTTTAGAAAGCATCACTACAAACAAAGCTAGTGGACATGATGGAATTCCAGTTGAGCTGTTTCAGATCCTAAAAGATGAGGCTGTGAAAGTGCTGCACTCGATATGCCAGCAAATTTGGAAAACTCAGCAGTGGCCACAGGACTGGAAAAGGTCAGTTTTCATTCCAATCCCAGAGAAAGGCAATGCCAAAGAATGCTCAAACTACCGCACAGTTGCACTCATCTCACACGCTAGTAAAGTAATGCTCAAAATTCTCCAAGCCAGGCTTCAACAGTATGTGAACCATGAACTTCCAGATGTTCAAGCTGTATTTAGAAAAGGCAGAGGAATCAGAGATCAAATTGTCAGCATCCACTGGATCATGGAAAAAGCAAGAGAGTTCCAGAAAAACATCTACTTTTGCTTTATTGACTGTGCCAAAGCCTTTGACTGTGTGGACCACAACCAACTGTGGAAAATTCTGAAAGAGATGAGAATACTAGACCACCTGAGCTGCCTCTTGAGAAATCTGTATGCAGGTCAGGAAGCAACAGTTAGAACTGGACACGAAACAACAGACTGGTTCCAAATCGGGAAAGGCTGATACACGTCAAGGCTGTGTATTGTCACCGTGCTTATTTAACTTATATGCAGAGTACATCATGAGAAACACTGGGCTGGAGGAAGCACAAGCTGGAATCAAGATTGCCGGGAGAAATATCAATAACTTCAGATGTGCCAATGATACCACCCTTATGGCAGAAAGCGAGGCAGAACTAAAGAGACTGTTGATGAAAGTGAAAGAGGAGAGTGAAAAAGTTGGCTTAAAGCTCAACATTCAGAAAACTAAGATCATGGCGTCTGGTCCCATCACTTCATTGCAAATAGATGGGGAAACAATGGAAACAGTGACAGACTTTATTTTCTTGGGCTCCAAAGTCACTGCAGATGGTGACTGCAGCCATGAAATTAAAAGATGCCTACTCCTTGGAAGAAAAGCTATGACCAACTAGACAGCATATTAAAAAGCAGAGACATTACTTTGCCGACAAAGGTCCATCTAGTCAAAGCTATGGTTTTTCCAGTAGTCATGTACAGATGTGAAAGCTGGACCATAAAAAAAACTGAGTGCTGAAGAATTGATAGTTTTGAACTATGGTGTTGGAGAATACTCTTGAGAGTCCCTTGGACGCAAGGAGATCAAACCAGTCAATCCTGGTTTGGAAATCAGTCCTGAATATTCATTGGAAGGACTGATGCTGAAGCTGAAACTCCAATACTTTGGCTACCTGATGTGAAGAGCTGACTCATTGGAAAAGATCCTGTTGCTGGGAATGATTGAAGGTGGGAGGAGAAGGGGATGACAGAAGATGAGATGGTTGGATGGCATCACCGACTCAATGGACATGAGTTTGAGTAAACTTCGGGAGTTGGTGATGGACAGGGAGGCCTGGCATGTTGCAGTCCATGGAGTTGGCAGAGTCGGACATGACTAAGCGACTCATCTGAATTGAACCCCATGGTGATAAATTTGACCATATTTGGGAGACATTTCATGACCTTTTTTTTTTTTCATCCCATGGTGCTGGGAGGCTCATCCCAGGTCAGGGAAAACATCTTCGTTGATATGTCACTCCAGGTGTTAATTTCCTAATCAATGGACTTAGGCCCATTTATAAATAAAAAAAGAGTCTCTGTATATAGGATCCAGGAGTTATTTCCCTTGTTGCCTCTTCCCATTCCTAGAATCACACTATTGCAATTATTCTGTGTTATAAATGTGATCTATTTCTTCAAGATGTTCCATTATCATTAATTTGGATGAAGGCCTGATTATGCATCATGTAGTACAGAAGACTGCAATCTTATAAACACGTTACAAGTAATAACAGTTAATAACGTGATTAAAGTTTCAGATAGGGATTTAAGCCATGCGCTTTCAGAACCAAATCATCTTCCTAAAACAGCACCCATTAGAGGATTCATCTGGTATATAAACAACATTCAGTTTGAATTATAGCACAGGTGCCCCTTGAGATGCTGTAAGGATAGTAAGGGCCATATGATTTTGTAAGACAGCTTTTCTTATCACAGAGACCTCAATTTCGTGGGCTAATAGCCTGGTTGCATTAATCGTTTAATGCCTTTTGAGTGAATTTTGGTAAGGCTTCAATGTGAGAAATAACATTCTCCACTCCTACGGAAGGTGGAAAAATAGCTGCTAAGTGATCATACCAGTGAAATAGAGATCTCTTGGTCCATCAAGTTCGTATTGATGGTAAATTTGCTGGAGTCATATCTAAGTTTGTACATAAGTGGCCTTGAACCAGGGGAATCCTAAAGTATACCTTCCTAGCCAGTCTGGTGGAAGCCAGGGTCATAGGTTGGACCCACAAAGCCATTTAGTTCTGTTAGGTGCCAACCAGTGTATTTCTGGTCTTCTAACCCAATCTGTTCCATATCAATCTCTGTCTTTTACGAGAAATGGTATATTGGCAGTTTTCATAAGACAGCCTAATTTTCTAGTGCTATTAGGTTGATTATCTTTGGTATGATTAATTGTTCTCAGCATAAGGGTAGCCTTTAGGGTAAACGACCATAGCCTGGTATTAGCCAGATAAACCCATCCCATAACTGAGGAAGCATCTTTCTTAATAGTCTAGAGTTTACTTTTTCTCTTTTTTTGACTAGGATTTAGCCTGTTGTTCTTATTGAGCTTGAGTAACCTTAAGGGAAAATTCATATTTATGGCCAGGGTCAGAATAAATATGTTTATTTGGCCAAATGAGTTGGTCTTATCTAATGATTATCAGTAGTAGCCCAGACAGAGCTATAATTCCTTTCTTCTAAAATAAACTTTTTAAGAGCTAGCCAGTCAGAGCCTTGGAGGGGAGAAACCCACCAAGGTAAACTGGATATAGGTAATTGACCACAACCCAACAGTATGATTGATTTATAAAATTTGCATAAGATCATGCCCATGATACAGAGACATTTGGTTCATGTGTAAGAGTCCAAAAACCAGGAAGAAAACGTAATGAAAAATTGTACGAATCAGATCCAGATCTTGGATCAGCTGTCTACTTCTTATGTCGTCATCTTCACTGAAGAATTGATGCTTTCAAACTATGGTGTTGGAGAAGACTTGAGAGTCCCTTGGACAGCAGGGCGAGCAAATCAGTCAGTCCTAAAGGCAGTCAACCCTGAATATTTATTGGAAGGACTGATGCTGCAGCTCTAATAGTTTGGCCACCTGATGCAAAGAGCCAGCTTATTAGAAGAGACCCTGATGCTGGGAAAGGTTGAAGGCGGGAGGAGAAGGGGATAACAGAGGAAGAGGTGGTTGGATGGCGTCACTAACTCAAAGGACATGAGTTTGAGAAAGCTCCTGGAGATGGTGAAGGACAGGGAAGCCTGGCGTGCTGCAGTCCATGGGGTCGCAAACAGTCAGACACGACTGAGTAACTGAACAACAATGGCCTGGGGCATATCTTGTGGTTTTGTTTATGGTTTTATAATTAAACAAGCCTGCTTCATTGAACACTGTTCCAATAGCTTTTTTTAACTTACAGTGGCCTCCCAAAAGTTCCTAAGTTTCCTTCTCTATTTATAGTCCCCTACTGGGACTTCTACAACTACTTGTGTAACTATCTTCTATCCCTATCACAATTGTTTATTTAGATTTTGAATTCAGATGCACTTAGATTCTATTCTGAACTCTTAACCACTTAGTTGCTGGCTGATCTTGGGCAAGTCCCTGGTAGAGTAAATGACAGCCCTAGTTACTTTTTTTCTGCCTGTCTTTCTGCTTCCCATCTATCTCTGGTTATGAATGCCTTCAGAACAAGGATACCGTATTGATCTAGGCAGCACCTGACATCTTCTAAGTTTTGAATTGATGTTTTCAGTTTAGGATTATGAGGCAGGTGGCATAAACTGTAATTAATGTCATACTTCAACTGTACTGAGCTTGTGTTTCTCATAAAACTTCTTGTTCTCTCTGGTACCTGGATTTTAGATGCATCACTCCCTCTGCCCGAGACAGTCACACCGTGTTTTTACTCTATGAATTTTGTTTGTCCTTCAGGACTTGGCTTAGGCTTTTCCTTCTCCCTAGAAAGAATTCTTTAACATCCCTGAGTAGGTTACATGTCTTTTCTGTAGAGTGGGTTTCTTAATCGTGACACTTGACATTTTGGGCTAGATTTTTTTTTTTTTTTGTCTGGGGCAGAGGCATGGTCCTGTTCATTGTAGGATGTTAGCATCTCTAGATGCCTACTGTATATGTAGGTGCATACTGTATATATCTTCTCCAATCATAACAACCCAAAAGTCTTCATTCATTGCCAAATGACTGTGGGCAAAATCATTTTCAGTTGACAACTCCTCTAGAGGTAAAGTTCTTAGCAAATAGTATTGTAGTTGCCAGATTTTCTTAGCTGTTTTTTCCGGTAGAATGTAAGGTTCTCTGATCACAAGGATTTTTTTGTTTGTTTGTTTTAATCTCCAGCATCTAGCCATTGTCTGTCATAATCAGTAATATTTGTTAAATGGATTGAACATAATTTAGTATAATGGATCCCAGATATTTACCATTGTAAACTAGAGCTTGAATTCAGTGAAGGATGAAGGATTCTGAAGGGCAGTTTCACAAAAGGAAGATAGTGGGTATTGGTTTTATATACAGGCGGACATACTATTCCTAATGTTCGTCCTTACATTGGGTATCTTTTTTGATTTGTCCTTTGGTTACTTTGTTAGACCTAGCTTTTTCCCCCCCATCTTTAAAGATGTATATTTATTGAAGTATAGTTGTTTCAGGTACACAATGTTTCAGGTACACAGCAAGGTGATTTGGTTATACAAATACACATATATTATATTTGAAATTGTTTTTCATAATAGGATTTTATAAGATATTGACTATAGTTCCCTATGCTGTACAGTAAACCTTTGTTGCTTTTTGCATAGCATAACTTTTAAAATTAAAAATCTAGCATTCTATTCCTGCTAACTCAAACAGGTAGAATCAGAACATCGTAATTTTTAGTTAGCAAAAATTCATAAGTATTCTATCTAATATATATATTATACATATGTATATGTATACAAAAGCTTTTCTATTCATCTCTGTTCTTTAGTGCTTGTAGGTCTTTGGTAAACCTTTCTTATCAAGCTTCACTTGATAAAGGCTTGAGAAAGAACATCAAAAAAAAGAGATGGAGAAATTGGAGAACATAAACTAAATGAAATGGAAGCACTGAATATGAAGTAGAGAAAGTGAAACAAACTCGATAAAAGATAATCATATACCAGTTGTTTTAAAACATAACTGCTCATTAGAAACATATCTGGAGCTCTGAAGAAAAAAAGCAATACCTGAGCATTTGTATTTTTCAAAAATTTCAAGATAATTTTGATACGTATCTGGATTTTAAAAAGTGATTACAGATTTTTCTGTTAGATCCTAGTTTTGGTGATATATTATTTTTCTGTTCACCAGTCTTGATAAAATAGTATTAAGTGAGTAATAGTTACATAATCACAATAGTAAAAGATGTTTATCAGTTTTCACAATCAATAGCCAGACAAAAAATAAAAGATAATTACAATTGCAAGCCATAATGGGAACATGATTAACTTTAACAATATAAAATCAGATCAGATCAGTCACTCAGTCGTGTCCGACTCTTTGTGACTCCATGAATCGCAGCACACCAGGCCTCCCTGTCCATCACCAACTCCCAGAATTCACTGAGACTCAGTCCATCGAGTCAGTGATGCCATCCAGCCATCTCATCCTCTGTCGTCCCCTTTTACTCCTGCCCCCAATCCCTCCCAGCATCAGAGTCTTTTCCAATGAGTCAACTCTTCTCATGAGGTGGCCAAAGTACTGGAGTGTCAGCTTTAGTATCATTCCTTCCAAAGAAATCCCAGGGCTGATCTCCTTCAGGATGGACTGGTTGGATCTCCTTGCAGTCCAAGGGACTCTCAAGAGTCTTCTCCAACACCACAGTTCAAAAGCATCAATTTTTTGGCGCTCAGCCTTCTTCACAGTCCAACTCTCACATCCATACATGACCACAGGAAAAACCATAGCCTTGACTAGACAAACCTTTGTTTGTCTTAACAATATAAAATAATTACATACAATTTTGGGGGGGATCAGGCAGAGTGATGTGTGTGGTAAGTGAAGTGCATACATGCACATGTTTTCATTCACCCAGTCAGCCTCTGTCTTTTGGTTGGTGCATTTAATCTATTTACATTTAAGGTGATTATCTACATTTAAAGTGATTATCAATATACATGGTCTTATTTCTTAATTGTTTGGGGTTTATTTTCTGTAGGTCTTTTCCTTCTCTTGTGTTTCCTGCCTAGAGAAGTTCCTTTAACATATGTTGTAAAGCTAGTGGTGCTGGATTCTCTTAACTTTTGCTGTCTGGAAAGCTTTTGAATTCTCCATCAAATACGGAGAGTCTTGCTGGGTAGAGTATTCTTGGTTGTAGCTTTTTTCCCTTTCATCACTTTAAATATATCATCTAATTCCCTCTGGTTTGTAGAGTTTGTTGAGTAATCAACTTGATAGCCTGAAGGGAATTCCCTTGTATGTTATTTGTCATTTTTCCCTTGTTGCTTTTAATATTTTATCTCTGTCTTTAATTTTTGTCAGTTTGAGTACTGTGTGTCTTGGTGTGTTTGTTAGGTTTATCCTTCCTGGGACTCTCTGTGTTTCTTGGACTTGACTATTTCCTTTCCCATGTTCAGGAAGTTTTCAGCTGTTATCTCTCCTAATATTTTCTCAGGTCCTTTCTCCCTCTCGTGTCCTTCTGGGACCTGTTTAATGCGAATGCTGGTGTGTTTAACGTTGTCCCAGAGGCCTCTTAGGCTGTCTTCATTTCTTTTCATTCTTTTTTCTGTATTGTTCTATGGCAGTGATTTCCATCATTCTGTCCTCCAGGTCATTTATCCGTTCTTCCGACTCAGTTATTCTGCTGTTGATTCCTTCTAGTGTATTATTCATCTGTTTGTTCTTTAGTTCTTGTACATCTTTGGTAAATATTTCTTACATCTTCTCAATCTTTGCCTTTATTCTTTTCCCAAGATCCTGGATCATCTTCACTGTCATTATTCTGGATTCTTTTTCTGGAAGGTTTGCCTATCTCCACATCATTTCGTGGTTTTTCTGGGATTTTATCTTGTCCCTTCATCTGGGATATACCTTTCTGCTTTTTCATCATGATTAACATTCTGTAATATAGTTTTTGTTTTAGCCACTGTGAAGGTGAAAGTGAAGTCACTCAGTCGTGTCCTACTCTTTGTGACCTGTGGACTGTAGACCACCAAGCTCCTCTGTCCATGGGATTCTCCAGGCAAGGATACTGGAGTGGGTTGCCATTTCCTTCTCCAGGGGATCTTCCTGACCCAGGGATCGAACCCAGGTCTCCCATATTGCAGGCAGACGCTTTAACCTCTGCGCCACCAGGGAAGCCCTTAAATACAAGAATACAGTCTCTCCTGTAGAGACACAGAACTTCAGATCCAAGTACTAACATCAAAGATTTCAAAGGGAGGAAAGGAAGCCAGGTTGAAAGAAGAAGGGGGAGGAGGCAGGAGAGGGGATACTGTGCTTATTCTATCTGCCCTCTGATTGATGAGGCTTCAAGAGGGCGGGACTGGCTATGGGAAAAGTAGGTCTTGCCCAATAAAGCTTTAATCCAATTATCTGCTGATGGGTAGGGTTCCTTCCCTCCTTTGTAGTTGTTTGGCCTGCAGGTCAATGGGTTCTGTCATTGTTCAGTTGTTGTTGTCCAACTCTTTGCGACTTCCTGGACTGCAGCACGCCAGGCTTCCCTGTCCTTCACCATCTCCCAGAGCTTGTTCAAACTCATGTGCATTGAGTCAGTGATGCCATCCAACCATCTTGTCCTCTGTCATCCCCTTCTGCCTTTAATCTTTCCCAGCATCAGCGTCCAAAGAGGAGGCTCTTCGCATCAGGTGACCAAAGTATTGGAACTTCAGTTTCAGCATCAGTCCTTCCAATGAATATTCAGGAGTGATTTCCTTTAGGATTGACTGGTTTGAAGTTCTTGCTGTCCAAAGGACTCTCAAGAGTCTTCTTCAACACTTCAGTTCCAGAGTATCAATTCTTCGACACTCAGTTTTCTTTATAGTCCAACTGTAGCTTTGACTAGACAGATCTTTGTCGGCAGAGTAATGTCTGTGCTTTTTAATAGGCTGTCTAGATTTGTCATAGCTTTTCTTCCAAGAAGCAAGTGTCTTTTAATTTCATGGCTTCAGTCACTGTCTACAGTGATTTTGGAGCCCAAGAAAAGAGAGAAATAGTCTGTCACTGTTTCCATTGTTTCCACATCTTTTTGCCATGAAGTGATGGGACCAGATGCCACGATCTTTGTTTTTTGAATGTTGAGTTTTAAGCCGGCTTTTTCACTCTCCTCTTTGACCTTCATCAGGAGGTTCTTTAATTCCTCTTCGCTTTCTGCCATAAGGGTGGTGTCATCTGCGTCTCTGAGGTTATTGATGTTTCTTCCGGCATTTCGCGTGATGTACTCTGCGTATGAGTTAAATAAGCCTAGTGACAATATACAGCCTTGATGTATTCCTTTCCCAGTTTGGAACCAGTCCATTGTTCCATGTCTGATTCTAACAGTAACTTCTTGACCTGGATACAGGTTTCTTAGGAGGCAGGTAAGCTGGTCTATTATTCCTATCTCTTTAGCTATGAAAGGGTTTACACCAAGGGGGACCTCTCCGTGCCCCTATCCCTGTGGTCAGCCCCTGCTGACCCACATCTCCACAGGAGGCCCTCCTCCACTAGCAGTTAGTTTTGGTTCAGTCTCCTGTGTGGTCACTGCCCCTCTCCTCTGGGTCTTGCTGTGTGCAAAATTCTGTTTGTGTCCTCCAAGACTGGAGTCTCTCTTTCCCCCAGTCCTTTGGAAGTCCTATAATCAAATTGCACTGGCCCTCAATGCCAGATTCCCTGGGAATTCTCCAGGCTGGGAAGCATGATATGGGGCTCAGAACTTCTTTGGTATTATTGTTCTGCAGTCTGTGGGTCACCCACCTGGTGGCTATGGGATTTTATTTTATTTTGATTGCACCCCTCCTACGGTGTTAGACCTAACATTTGTTTGGATGTTGGGATTGACTGATGGCTCAGTGGGTAAAGAACCTGCCTGCCAATGCAGCAGACACAGGAGATTCGGGTTCGATTCCTAAGTCAGGAAGATGCTCTAGTGTAGGGCTTGGCAACCGACTCCAGTATTCTTGTCTAGAGAATCCCATGGACTGAATAGTCTGGTGGGGTACAGTCCAAAGGGTCACAGAGTTGGTCTGGACCGAGTGACTAACACTTTTGCTCTTCACTTTTTGTTTGGATGTTACATTTTGAAGTTCATGTGTCCCTAATTAATAGAAGAAATAGTGCCGATAGAGAATGCATAGTGGTCAGTGCACAGTGTTATACCCTAAAGTCTTATGGGTGATACAGGAGTGGTTTTGTTGACTGTAAATCATCTGTTCAGCAAAAGTCTTGGTAAATAATAGCCTTCTGTTGTCGAATTTATTTTATTTTGGTTTTTGTTCTTAATTTTAACTGAAGTATAGTTGATTTACAGTGTCAATTTCTGCTGTACAGCAATGTGATTCTTGTACATATAGATACTTTCTTTTTTAAAAATTCTTTTCCATTATGGTTTATCATAGGATACTGAATTTAGTTCTTTGTGCTGCACAATAGGATCCTATTGTTTATCCTTGTTGTTGAATTTTATATTAATACATAAAGGTTTTTGTTTTTTTTTTTAGCTTTTTACCCCTTTGTATATTTCTTCGTGAGTCGATATTAATGATATTTCTGTGATCTTTGGCTGTAGCTTTTTCTAAAGGTTAAGACTTAGGAGGATTTGAGGACTTAAGGTGGTAATATTTTTGAATTTGGATATAAATTTGATAATCTCTTCTTATCACTACCTTTGTGTTTTATGGGAGAGTAGGAGGCCTTCCTGGAGAAGGCAGTGGCACCCCACTCCAGTACTTGCCTGGAAAATCCCATGGGCAGAGGAGCCTGGTAGGCTGCAGTCCATGGGGTCGCTAGGAGTTGGACACGACTGAGCGAGTTCACTTTCACTTTTCACTTTCATGCATTGATTGGAGAAGGAAATGGCAACCCACTCCAGTGTTCTTGCCTGAAGAATCCCAGGGACAGGGAAGCCTGGTGGGCTGCCGTCTCTGGGGTTGCAGAGTTGGACACGACTGAAGTGACTTAGCAGCAGCAGGAGGCCTTCCTGCTTGTTTTTTTATCACCTTACTCCTATGCCAGTACATAGATTAGATACTCATTTCATCCATCACCAAGTTCTTTCATCTCTGTGTTCAGAACATCTCAGTGCAATCACTTCTACCATTACTGCTGACTATCCCATCCTAAGCTGCTTTCATCTTTTGTTTGGACTGCTCTAATAGCCTTGTCCTTGGTCCTCTTACTTCCATTATTATCCTCCCCCAATCAATTCTCCACACAACAGCCAAATGACCTTTAAAAAATGTGAGTCACATGATGTTATTTATCTGAATTTAAAAATTACTCTGGTTTATAATGTGAAATAATTCACTATCTTACTGGTCTTAATTCCTGAACTAATTTTGACTTGAAAATAATCACCATGCTTCTTATCTTTTCCCAGGAGGAACAACACAGCATGCTGGGCTCTGGATTTAAAGCTGAGCGTTTACGAGTCAATTTGAGATTAGTCATAAACCGTCTTAAACTGTTGGAGAAAAAAAAAAGTGAGTAGTGCATGCTTGCCTTACATTTTTTTTTCTGGAATACATCGTTGAGTCCTAGCACCCTATTATTGGCTCTTTCAGGCTAGCAGTCTGAAGTCTTAGGGATCCCATATCCTCTAAGTTTTGGGTACATTTCTGCTGTCTTTTGTGACTAGTTAGACTGAGTCACTTTGTAACAGGGAAAGGGACATACTCTTTCTATGGAATAGATAAATGACTACACAAACACTATTCTATTCTATTCTATAAATTCTAGAATAGATGAGATGAGACTAAGTTTGCTAAGGAAGAGTGAGCTAGGATATAGTAGAAACACCGACTTTTTTCTTTCGGGGTGGATGTCTGCCTGCAGGCCAGGGCCCATGTACTACTGCTGTGTGACTGGAATGGGATTTGTGCTTTAGCGGAATTGGCCCAGAAAGCAAGGAAAGAGATTGCTGACTATCTGGCTGCTGGGAAAGATGAAAGAGCTCGAATCCGAGTGGAGCACATTATTCGAGAAGACTACCTTGTGGAGGCCATGGAGATCCTGGAACTGTACTGTGACCTGCTGCTGGCTCGATTTGGCCTCATCCAGTCTATGAAGTAAGCTGTTTTGTCCATTTTTTTCCTTCATCAAGGTGTAGTTGATTTCGGAAGAAAATTCACGTATTTAGTGTGTGCAAGTATACAATTTGATGAGTTTGGGCATAGGCATATATATATACCTGTACACGTCATCTTAAGTTAAAAAAGCAGTTGTCATCTCCAAAAATTTCCTTGTATCCCTTTTTTTTGATAACACAACATAAGATCTGCCTTAAACTGTTTAAAAAAAATTTTTTTTTTTTTTTTTTTATATTTATTTTTAGCAGCTTTGGGTCTTTGTTGCTGTGCATGGGCTTTGTCTAGTTGTGGCATGCGGGGCTGCCCTCTAGTTGCGGTGCTCCGGTTTCTCTTTGTGGGGGCTTCTCGAGCATGGCCTCGAGAGCTCGTGTGCTTAGTAGTTGTGGCACACGGGCTTGGTTGCTCCGTGGCTTGTGAAATATTCCAGGACCAGAGATCAAACCTGTATCCCCTGCATTGGCAGGTAGATTCTCAACCACTGGACCACCAGGGAAGTCAGTTCTTAAACATTTTTAAGCACTCAGTACAGTACTATTTAACTGTAGGCACAGTGTTATTTAGTAGACCTCTAGATCTTTTTCATTTTGTAGAACTATAATGAAGTAAGGTATTTTGATTTGAAGATTAAATCAAATCACCTCTGGAATTTGAGAAAGGAGTGTTACTGGCCTCTTCCTGTGTGTGGGGAGCTAGCACTCAGGGACTACCACTTCATGTACCCAATGATGTTTTTCCTCCTGCTCACTTGAAGGCCTGATCTCAGTGTAGACAACTGTTGAAAATGTGGAATCTGAAATCAAGAGGCCTGAATTTGAGCCTTGGCTCAACCATTTGCTGACTTTGTGACCATGTGCTGGTTTCTTGGTTTGAGATTTTCCCCCAAAATTGGATGACAGAAATGTCTATAAGCCTAGAGTTATTGTGAGGATCCAGTGAGATTTGTGGTTCATACGGTAAAGATTCTGCCTACAATGCAGGAGACCCGGGTTTAATCCCTGGGTTGGGAAGATCTGGAGAAGGCAATGGCAACCCACTCCAGTATTCTTGCCTGGAAAATCCCATGGATGGAGAAGCCTGGTAGGCTACGATCCATGGGGTCGCAATGAGTCGGACACAACTGAGCAACTTCACTTTCACTTTTCACTTTCAGTGAGATTTGTGAGATCGCCTTAGAGGAGGTTATCAAGTATGTGATACAGATGGGGTTTTGTTTGTTTGAAAGAATATTAAATTTTACTGATTTCCCCCTCCCCCCCCCACCTTAATTAGGGAGTTAGATTCTGGTCTGGCTGAATCTGTGTCTACATTGATTTGGGCTGCTCCTCGACTCCAGTCAGAAGTGGCAGAGCTGAAAATTGTGAGTACAACCAGTTTCAGTGATGCAGTAGTTTTTCCTGTTGTTACGTTGGTTTATATATGTCACTTCTGCTTACTTGGCCAGGTTATTTTGTACCCTTCTCATGCTGCCTTTGAAAAAGGCTTTGTGAAATGGTTCATAGAATGGAACTGTTCATAGAATAGCACAGTGTTTTCCAAACTTCAGTAGTTTTTCTAAAAGGCAAAGTTACATATAACCTATGTTTTTTCTTAAATTACTTTTATTGTAATGTCATTTAAGTATGTTTTTAAACAACTGTAAGTCAGTAAAGTTGCAGTAATATTAAGGGAACAGATGTTTTGTTTCATTCATTTGTTCCAGAAATATTTATTGAGTCAATGTTGTGCATTACATGGCTACTGAGAGTGCAGTGGTGAGTAAACTGTGACACCAGCCTTACTCTTGTAGCTTAGAGTCTGGCGGAAGAGACAGACATTAACTGAAAAATTACCTGCCACAACATGGATATGGTACTGACTGCTCAGGTACAAATTCAGTCATTTTCACCTATTTTCTACGTCTTTGCCAGTTATTCACTTGGATATTGTCTCAGTCTTATCTCCCACCTATCTTATAAAATTTCCTTGTCCTCTGTATATTTAAGAGTCTTTTTAAGTCTCTGAATATCTATTTTTTAAATAGTCTATTTTTTTTTGTTATTGTTGTTTCATGGCTTCACTGTCTTCTAACTCTAGGAATATTATAGTCTTTCATAAACTTTTCTTGTTTCTCTAATGTTTGTTTACTTCTGTTTCTTAGATTTAAACTGTTTTTATAGTAGAGGCTTTTCTGAAAGGTTTGGCTGTTTATTAAAGACTGAGGTACTGAAAATGGATTGGAACCTCTTGTGTGCTTAGGTGGGTCTTAATGCCAGATGCCAATTTTTTTGTCTTCTTTTTTTTTCCTTCCAGTTTTAATGGGATATAATTGACAATACAGCAACTGTATAAATTTAAGATGTACAGCATAATGATTTGACTTATGTCATGAAATGATTATCACAATAATTTTGGTAAACATCCATCATCTCATATTGTTGTTTAGACGCTAGTCATGTCTGACTCTGTGACCCAGTGGACTGCAGCACACCAGGCTTCCCTGTCCTTCAGTATCTCCTGGAGTTTGCTGAAACTCACGTCTATTGAATCGGTGATGCCATCCAACCATCTCATCCTCTGTCACCCGCTTCTTCTGCCTTCAGTCATTCCCAGCACTGGGGTCTTTTCCAGTGAGTCAGTTCTTTGCATCAGGTGGCCAAAGTATTGGAGCTTAAGCTTCAGCATCAGTCTTTCCAATGAATACTCAGGACTGATTTCCTTTACAATTGACTGGTTTGATCTCCTTACTGCCCTAGGGACTGAAGAGTCTTCTGCAGGACCACAGTTCAAAAGCATCAGTTCTTTGGTGCTCAGCCTTCTTTATGGTCCAGCTGTCACATCTGTACATGACTACTGGAAAAACCATAGCTTTGACTGTACAGACCTTTGTCAGCAAAGTGATGTCTCTGCTTTTTAATACGCTGTCTAGGTTTGTCATAGCTTTTCTTCCAAGGATCAAGCATCTCATCCATTTGGGCATTTCGCATGATATGCATAATACATGATATGCTTATTTCACTGCATATCAGTTAAACAAGCAGGGTGACAGTATACACCCTTGACATACTCCTTTCCCAATTTTGAACCAGTTCATTGTTCCGTGTTTAGCTCTAATGGGGCTTATTGACCTGCATATGGGTTTCTCAGGAGGCAGGTAAGATGGTCTGATATTCCCATCTCTTTATGAATTTTCTGGTTTGTTGTGATCCACACAGTCAAAAGCTTGGATATAGTCAATGAAGCAGAAGTAGATGTTTTTCTGGAATTCTCTTGCTTTTTCTGTGATCCAGCAGATGTTGAAAGTTTGATTTCTGGTTCCTCTGCCTTTTCTAAATTCAGCTTATATATCTGAAAGTTCTCAGTTCATGTACTGTTGAAGCCTAGATACAAAATTAAAGAAATAGAAAAAAAGTTTTGTAACGTGAACTCTTTATAATTTACTCCCAACAATTTCATGTATAACATACAGCAGTGTTAATTATATTTATCACTGCATCTCTAGTCCTTATTTATCATTTTAAAATTAATTTTTATTGGAGTATAGTTGCTTTACAATGTTGTTTGTTTCTACTATACGGCAAAATGAGTCAGCCATATGTCTACATATATCCTGCCCCCGCCCCCCTCCTTTGGAGTTCCTTCCTGTTCAGGTCACCACAGTGCATTAAGTAGAGCTCCCTGTGCTGCACAGTATGTTCTCAGTAGTTATCTGTTCTGTATAGAGTATCAATCCCAGTGTCTCAGTTCCTCCCGTCCCCTGCCCTTTCCTCCTTGGTGGCCATATATTTGTTCTCTACCTCTGTGTCTGTTCTTCTTTGCAAATAAGATCATCAATACCATTTTTCTAGATTCTACATATGTGCTTAATATATGATATTTGTTTTTCTCTTTCTGACTGACTTCATCTGTATGACACTCTAAGTCCATCCATATCTCTGCAAATGACTCAACTTCATTCCTTTTATGGCTGAGTGGTATTCCATTTTATCTGTATACCACATCTTCTTTATCCATTCCAAAATTCATGGACAATTAGGTTGCTTCCATGTCCTGGCTATTGTAAATATACTGCTGTGAACATTGGGTACATGTATCTGTTTGAATTATGGTTTCCTCTGGGTTTATGCTCAGTAATGGGATTGCTGGGTCAAAGGGTAATTCTGTTTTAGTTCTTTAAGGACCCTCCATATTGTTTTCCATAAGTAGTTGTATTAATTTACGCTGCCACCAGCAGTGTAAGAGGGTTCCCTTTTCTCCACACCCTCTCCAACATTTATTGTTGGTGGATTTTTTTTTTTTCATGATGGCTATTCTGACCATGGTAAGGTGATACCTTACTGTAGTTTTCATTTGCATTTCTCTAATAATTAGTGATGTTGAGCATCTTTTCATGTATTTGTTGGCCTTCTTACAACTGAAAGTTTGTAGTACCTTTTGACTGCCTTCATCAATTTCCCCTTCTCATCTGTAATCACAAATCTGATCTCTTTTTTTATGAGTTTGTTGCATGTTTGTGTGTTTCTTTTTTAAGTGTAATTGACCTACAGCACTGTGTTGTTCCTGTTAGACAATTTAGTGATTTTTCTATACATTTCAGAACGATCATGATAATTCAGTTATGATATGTCACCATACAAACAGATTAGTTATTGAAGATATTAAGAAGAGATGGCAAGAATACACAGAAGAACTGTACAAAAAAGATCTTCACAACTCAGATAATCATAATGGTGTGATCACTGACCTAGAGCCAGACATCCTGAAATGTGAAGTCAAGTGGGCCTTAGAAAGCATCACTACGAACAAAGCTAGTGGAGGTGATGGAATTCCAGTTGAGCTATTCCAAATCCTGAAAGATGATGCTGTGAAAGTGTTGCACTCAATATGCCAGCAAATTTGGAAAACTCAGCAGTGGCCACAGGACTGGAAAAGGTCAATTTTCATTCCAATCCCAAAGAAAGGCAATGCCAAAGAATACTCAAACTACTGCACAATTACACTCATCTCACACGCTAGTAAAGTAATGCTCAACATTCTCCAAGCCAGGCTTCAGCAATATGTGAACCGTGAACTTCCTGATGTTCAAGCTGGTTTTAGAAAAGGCAGAGGAACCAGAGATCAAATTGCCAACATCCTCTGGATCATGGAAAAAGCAAGAGAGTTCCAGAAAAACATCTATTTCTGCTTTATTGACTATGCAAAGCCTTTGACTGTGTGGATCACAATAAACTGTGGAAAATTCTGAAAGAGATGGGAATACCAGACCACCTGATCTGCCTCTTGAGAAATTTGTATGCAGGTCAGGAAGCAACAGTTAGAACTGGACATGGAACAACAGACTAGTTCCAAATAGGAAAAGGAGTTCGTCAAGGCTGTATATTGTCACCCTGTTTATTTAACTTATATGCAGAGTACATCATGAGAAACGCTGGACTGGAAGAAACACAAGCTGGAATCAAGATTGCCGGGAGAAATATCAATAACCTCAGATATGCAGATGACACCACCCTTATGGCAGAAAGTGAAGAGGAACTGAAAAGCCTCTTGATGAAAGTGAAATTGGAGAGCGAAAAAGTTGGCTTAAAGCTCAACATTCAGAAAACGAAGATCATGGCATCCGGTCCCACCACTTCATGGGAAATAGATGTGCAAACAGTGTCAGACTTTATTTTTCTGGGCTCCAAAATCACTACAGATGGTGACTGCAGCCATGAAATTAAAAGACGCTTACTCCTTGGAAGGAAAGTTATGACCAACCTAGATAGCATATTCAAAAGCAGAGACATTACTTTGCCAACAAAGGTTCATCTAGTCAAGGCTATGGTTTTTCCTGTGGTCATGTATGGATGTGAGAGTTGGACTGTGAAGAAGGCTAAGCGCCAAAGAATTGATGCTTTTGAACTGTGGTGTTGGAGAAGACTCTTGAGAGTCCCTTGGACTGCAAGGAGATCCAACCAGTCCATTCTGAAGGAGATCAGCCCTGGGATTTCTTTGGAAGGAATGATGCTAAAGCTGAAACTCCAGTACTTTGGCCACCTCATGCGAAGAGTTGACTCATTGGAAAAGACTCTGATGCTGGGAGGGATTGGGGGCAGGAGGAAGAGGGAACAACAGAGGATGAGATGGCTGGATGGCATCACTGACTTGATGGACATGAGTCTCAGTGAATTCTGGGAGTTGGTGATGGACAGGGAGGCCTGGTGTGCTGTGATTCATGGGGTCGCAAAGAGTCGGACACGACTGAGCGACTGGACTGATCTGATCTGATCTGATATTCTCAAAACTACATTTCCTGCTCATGACTCATTTGTTTTGCAAATGGAACTTTGTATCTCTTAATCCCTCTATTTCCTCTTCCTGCTCCCCTCTTGTAACCACTTTATCTATAACTGTTTCTGTTTTGTTTGTTCATTTGTTTTTTAGAATTTCACATATAAGGAAGATCATATGATATTGTATTTCTCTGACTTATTTCACTTAGCATAATACCCTACAGGTCCATCCATGTTGTTGCAAATTGCAAGATTTCATTTTTTTTTTAAGTGGGTGAGTAATATTCCATTGCATATATATACCACATCTTTATTCATCTATTTATGGTCACTTGGTTTGATTCCATATCTTGGCTGTTGTAAATAATTCTGCATTGAGAATAGGTGTGGATATGTCTTTTCTAATTAGTGTTTTCATTTACTTTGGATAAGTACCCAGGATTGGAATTATTGGATCAGATATTAGTTCTATTTTTAATCTTTTGAGGAATCTCCATACTGATCTCCATAGTGGCCACACCAATTTACATTCCCACCAACAGTGTATGAGTGTTCCTTTTTCTCCACATCACCACCAACACTTAATTGTTGTTTTTTTTTGATAGCCCTTCTGACAGGTGTAAGGGGATATCTCATTGTGGTTTTGATTTGCATTTCCTTGATTAGTGATTTTGAGCATCTTTTCATGTGCCTGTTGGCCATCTGTAGGTGTTTTTGGAAAAATGTCTATCTGCCACTTTTCTAATTGGATTGTTTTTTGGTGTTGAGTTGTATGAGTTCTTTGTGTATTTTGGATAATGACCCCTTATCAGATACATTGTTTGTGAATACCTTCTCCCACCAGTAGATGTAGCCTTTTTATTTTGTTGATAGTTACTTTCACTGTACAAAAGCTTTTTAGTAGGATATAGTATCATTTGTATATTGTTGCTTTTGTTTCTTGTGCCTGAGACATAACCCAAAAGAATATTACTAAGACCAGTGTCAGAAAAAATACTGCCATATTTTTTCCTAGAAGTTTTATGGTTTCACATCTTATGTTTAAGTCTTTACTCCATCTTGAATTCATTTGTGTATGGGTTGAGAGAGTAGTCCAGTTTTCCCAGTATCGTTTATTGAAAATGCTATCTTTTTCATGTTCTTGCCTCCTTTGTTGTAAATGAATTGCTCTTGTAACTATGGGTTCATTCTTGAACTCTCCATTCTGTTCCATTGATCTCTTTGTTTTCTTTGTGTGTGTGCGCACGCGCATGTGCCAGTACATAGTGTTTTGATGACTGTGCTTTTTTAGCATAGCTTGAAATCAGGGAGCATGATACTTCCGGCACCAATTCATTGTTAGATAATTTAAGCCATTTCTCAAGGGCCTCGAGACTGTCAGGAACTAGTTTCCTTTCCGTGGGTTGGTTATTTTCCTCAGAGAGAAATTTTCCTATCTTCTACATGGAAGGTATAAGCTAGCTAGCTGCATTTTTGAGAGCATGGGCGAGAAGGAAGCCAAAGGTATCATTCTCTTGGGGAAGACTTTCATTTAATTCTCCTGTTCCAGTAGATATTTCTGGTCTCTGCTGTGCAGTTCAGTGGATGGATGAATAAACAATAACTAAATGAATTAATATGTACCTTTTAAGGCTTTGCAGGTCCAGTCTTTTGGAAATCCTGAGTAGAAGTGTGTTTGCCGTTGATTGGAGGAAGCTTGAAGCCTCTTGTAGGAGTGGTTTCCATTTTTATTTACTGTTCTTTTTCTCTGTAGGTTGCTGATCAACTCTGTGCCAAGTATAGCAAGGAATATGGCAAGTTATGTCGGACCAACCAGATTGGAACTGTGAATGATAGGGTAATGAATGTACTTGTTAAACATGGACCAGTGGGTGGGGTGGGAGCAGGTTATTTTACTGCCTGCAGTGTTTCTAGTGGGTATCACTGTAATGTAGCATTCATTTAAGATTGCACATTTCATGGAGAGATGGCTGGCTGGCAGTGCAGTCGGTCAATTCCTTAACCCTGCCCGACACCTCTGATTGTGAAGCTCTGTCATCCTGCGTCATTCCTGATTCTGTCCCCTGTCCTTTGTGCTACTTTTGATGGAGGTAGAAGTGAGGTGGGGAGAAAGATGGGTGAATTCAGACGTGGAATGCCACAGTGTCAGTCTTTGGGCATAAGTAACCAGAGTGTGAGACATACATGCATGTTGTGCTTTGTGACTGAAGAAAAGAATAACTGGTTGGAACTCTTCTTTTCTCTCCATTGACTTGTAAAATGAGAGAAACAAAGTTTTAAAGTGATACAGGATAGGCTTAGGCTGGTTTATACAGATGCATGTTAACCCTGGATCTTTCACTTACAGCTAATGCACAAACTGAGTGTGGAGGCCCCACCCAAAATCCTAGTGGAGAGATACCTGATTGAAATTGCCAAGAACTACAATGTGCCCTATGAGCCCGACTCTGTGGTCATGGTGAGTTTAAGAGTCCTTAGAATACAAAAGAAAATGCGTCTCTCTAGATCACTGTCTTTGAAAAAGAAGCATATTCTTTGCACTCAAGTTTGCGTGTGGGAGTTGAAGCCTTTGTCCAGTTAGTGGTTTTGGGGTAGCAATAAATAAGCCTGCATCTCTCTCACAGAATGTTTAAGGATCAGAAGAGATGAATGACTAAAAGCACTTTGAAAAGGTACAGACTTTGATACAAATATAAAATGGCATTATTGCTACTTCTCAGTGAAGTTCAAGGAACTGGGTAGCAAGAAAAGCCCCAAGACCCAGAATTGATCTTGAAACATTTTTCGGGCACCTACCATGTGCCCCAGAAAGCTGAGAATACAGAAAAGATATAAACAAGGCCACTGTCCTAAGAGGCTTACAGTGAAAGGCAAATATGGAAGTAGTAATTCAGAGGTTACGGTTGATGGGGGATAGTAGATGTTTTGGTGTGCTGCTCAGATGACCCTCCCCCCTACTCCCCGCCCCAGTTACAGACACACTTCAGGACAGAAGCATTTATTCCCCCATCTCTTTGATAACTGGTGGCTCACACAGCTGAGTGGCCCTCCAGTGGTGGCCCTCTTAGAAGAGAGCTTCCTTACCCAGGGTCTTTCCTGGGGGAAGCTTGTATCTGGTCATTGCAGGGGATTAAAGACTGCCCCATTGCCCCAGTTGGGAACATGTGCTGTAGGCCTGTCCTAGCTCCAGAACTCTCTGAGGGAATTAGCCAAGCCCTCTGTTGTGAAGGCATGGCAGCCCAACTTCTTACTTTGCTCAGGCCTGCTTCCTTCATCCCACAGGTCTCTATCCCAAGAGACCTCTCCAATAAACTTCGGTCAAACTGGTCTCCATCTCAGAGCTTCCTGGGGAACCTAGTCTGTGACAGGGCCTGATGATATGGGTTTCTCTCTTTTTCTTAGGCAGAAGCTCCTCCTGGAGTAGAGACAGATCTTATTGATGTTGGATTCACAGATGATGTGAAGAAAGGGGGTCCTGGAAGAGGAGGTGGAGGCGGCTTCACAGCACCAGTTGGTGGACCTGATGGAACAGTGCCAATGCCTATGCCTATGCCTATGCCATCTCCAAACACTCCTTTCTCATACCCTCTTCCAAAGGGACCTGTAAGTATACATACAAATAACTGTGGATGTAAACTCTAGAAAATGTAATAGATGACAAGCTGGTTCTGTGAGCGCACTCAGGAATTATAGGTAACATTTGGTATAGTTTATTGATTATACTGTGGAAAAAAACAGCATTGGGATTTGGAGAAAGTCTTTTGGTTAACCTACAGGTAATGAAGCAGGAAAATCTAGAGAGATGGTGCTAGAAAAAACTTGGTGTAGGTTTTCTGGGACTTGTAGGTATACTAGTAGCTTTTTCCAAAATTGAATAATCATCACTTATTACCAAGTAGAAAAACATCTGTTGTAAACACAAAGATGAAAGTCACTGCTAGTAAGAAAGTCTGGGGACTTTCCTGGTAGTCCAGTGGTCAAGACTCATGCTTCCACTGCAGGGGCGTGGGTTCAATTCCTGGTTGGGAACTATGATCCCACATGTAGTGTGGCACCCCCCACCTCCCCAAAGAAAGTGATAGTAATCTCTGTTTGTGGACATAAAAACAATTAGTAATTTGATGAATAAATAGTTTTTGGCTACAGGTCTTTAAAAATCTAGGTCTTCCTGATCACATGTTGTCATGTCCTTTTAGGCACTTTTTTCTTTTGGGGCTCTTGAATACACATTAAAATAACTATCTTAAATATATATTATTCAATATGAATATATTCACAGTGAGAAAACAGTTGTATACACACGTATTTATTCCTCTCTTCCCATATACATACTTCAAAAATTGCAGATGGGGCAGTGTCTCTTATGTTGCCTTTCTCCTCTTGCAGTCGGATTTCAATGGATTGCCAGTGGGAACTTATCAGGCCTTTCCCAATATTCATCCACCTCAGATTCCAGCAACTCCCCCATCGTATGAATCTGTAAGTGCCTGAGCCTTTTATAAGCAGCAGGAGAGTGAATCCCAGGAAGAGAGCAAAATAATGGCCACAGGGAAGGCAAAGTTTTGATCACCTCTTAGTACTGGCATTGCTGTATGCTTTGGATTTTTGTGTTGCTTTAATATTACCCTGGAAATGGGGCGTGGTGGTGGCGGCAGCATCATTGGTGGCAATGCTTTGTCTGCAGTTAAAAGCCCAGGAATCAGGAAGGAGCTGCAGACCCTAGAAAGTTCTAGTGAGGCACTTTATCATTTTTTTTTTTAATAGTAACTAGACTGAGAATCATTTTGACCTGGTACAGTCTTGGTGGTAGTATATAATTACAATACCAGTTTTATAAATTCTCAACACCTTATAAAGGAATAACAGCCAGATATTTGTATTAAACAGAAGTACCAAGTTTAGTAAATTTTGGCCTATAGCATTAATTTTAGTCTTATACTTAAAACTGGCTGGTATTAGTAATATGCTAATAACGCCTTGAACTGTACATGGTTGTCACAGCTTTGGTTCAGAATTAGATGACTTTCCTGCCAGCCTTCTTTCCTCATCTAGGGAGATTCCCCTGTTCCTGAGCTTGCTTAGTGTCCTTTCCTTTGGTTTTTACCTTGGGCCTGAGTTTTTATGTTTTGGCTTTGCACGCATTGAAGCTTTGCCCACAACTGTTCCTAGGAAGGAAGTAGATGATCTATATTAGTATTTGAGGACTTGATTCTTGGAGGTGAATTTGGTGGTTTAGAATGCTTTCTCACTGTCTGGAAGGTGAAGGTATCAGATTAAAGAGAGATGTTAATGATGTAAGAATTTTCTTTTCCTTTGGTTGGCAGTTAAAGAGTTCAACATAGTATCTGTCTGGTGGGAAGGAGATCAGGAAAGGAGTACAGGGGGGCAGAGGGGCAGTTTCTTGGAGCAGGTTTGTTGATTTTGCTGAGCAGCTTAGCTTTTGCCACACACATGGGCCTATACCATTACCTTCACCAGTGAGGCCATTGCTTTCTCTTCTGGTAATGATCTCTTGTGTTTCAGGTTGATGACATTAATGCTGATAAGAATGTGTCTTCTACACAGATTGTTGGTGAGTGTGAGTTAGAAATCCTTTGAAGGTTTTCTCAGTACTGAACCCTTTGTTGTTTGTGTTTTCTCATCACTGTTCCTTCCTCAGATTGTTTTTATGCTTGTGGGATTCTACCCACATGCCCCATTGTCTCCCCACATGCAGTATGGTGCAAACAGAACTCAGGATTTCCCACTTCGAAAAAGAAAAGGTCTATCCTGGCTCCAAGGGATCTCCCAAATTACCTTTTTCTGTTAATAGTTATCATTATTCTTTGTCACCTTCTGGTTGTCCATCACCCTCAAGTTCTTTATGTTCCTGCTGCTTCAACTGCCACTTTGCTTGGAAATACCAAAAAAGTTTTTAAGTTTGGGCATTAAAGAGGGGGAAAGAGGCCATATATCATGAGTGAATGGCTTAATGATTTTTCACAAAGCAAGCATGTTCATGGAGTCATTCACTGAAAAAATACTACCAGCACTCCAGAAACTCGTTGGTGGGGGGGAGGGTTACTTAAAAAAAATTTTTTTTTTAAATCTTTTATTTTATATTGAGGTATAGCCAATTAACAATGTTGTGACAGTTTCAAGTGAACAGTGAAGGGACCCAGCCATACATACACATGTATCCATTCTCCCCAGAGAAACATACACTTTTTAAAATTGGGGACGGTTTTATTGAGGTATAATTTACATACAAAAAAATATAGAAATGTATATTACCATTTTTTAGGTGTATCTACACACATATTATGTAACCACCACCTTAGTAAAGGGAACATTTCCATCACCCCAGAAAGTTACCTTGTGTTCCTTCCCAGAGGCAAGCACTGTTCTTATTTTCTAGAACTTCGATAGAAATGGAAACGTACAGTAGGTAGAGAGGGTGATGACTTTAACTTGTTAAATATAAAATGGAAGATTAGAAACAAGATCACATTCCATTACATTGAACAGTGTGGATGTTAACATTCCTTATACATTTTTTTGCTCTTCCCAGTACAATTCTAGTACCACTCCTTGGACTTTCTTATTACGGGAGCAGACCTTTGTGAAAGGGGAACAGTCCATTTAAATCAATCCTGTGTGCCTAAGCCCTATGCACCACACTTTGACTTCCCCTTAAACTTTTTCTCACTGTAGGAAAATAAAACAGATATATTCAACTATAATTAGAAAATCTAGCCGTTAATTGTCCTGAAAATTTTTGCTGACTTCTAGAATTTTTTTTTTTTTTTAAAGCAGTGTTTCCTTCTGGGCTTTGAGCTGTTTCTCTGGTGTGTGTAACATTATGTTCCTTACTCTGATTAGGTCCTGGGCCCAAGCCAGAGCCTCCTGCAAAGCCTGCTTCAAGGCTCACAGAGACCTACGACAACTTTGTACTGCCAGAGCTGCCGTCTGTGCCAGACACACTCCCAACTGCATCTGCTGGTGCCAACACCTCAGCGTCAGAGGACATTGACTTCGATGATCTTTCCCGGAGATTTGAGGAGCTAAAAAAGAAAACATAGGCCTCCTAAACCAGGCAAGGTCCAAGTTCTGGGAGTTGAGACTGAGCAGTTTTTCCTTGTAACAAAGAATCTCCATGAAATTGTTTTATCTGTTAACCATCACTGAGCACACTCTCCCTCTGGGCTCTCTTCCTGCTCTACCAGACTCTGCTGCTTTCCAGTTCTCCATTGCTCCGAAGAGACTAACAACTGGGGAAGATGAGGTTGGAGCAGCTGGCTCCTGGCAGCCTTTCTTGTCCGTTTCCTGTCAGTGTGATCCCCGGTTCTCTCCTTCCTGTCCCACCATCCCTCCACAGGGCAATGAGAACGTGAAATCATTGTGGGGAGAGATGGCTGGATGGTGGTGGAGAGGACTTCCTGAAGCGTCTCAGCTCTGTGCTGAGGTACCAGACTTAGAAACAAACCCTCTGTACAGAGGGATTTGTGGTGAGTGAGATTCAAGGCCAAGGTGTGTATTTTCACACTCTTAACATGAATGGGGGAGAGAAAAAAATGGCTCAGGAAGCCATTATAATAGTTCTCAGAAGCTGGGTCTTCTCATTGACATGCACACTACTCCTTGCTGCAGGGCACTGTTCCATCTGGATCCAGTTACAAAGTTTATTTGGAAAGCTGAAGGCCTCTCTTAGTTCTACTGGATTCTCAGGGAGCCCTCTGTGGCCTTTGCTTTATTTTGAGTGCTATGTTTCCCTTTTAATAGAGGGCAGCACTGTGTAAATTCCTGTTTTTCCCCCGTGGCATTCTGTTGGATTGCATTTGGCTATGTACTGAGCAGAAGTCACCAGTCAAGGCTAAGGTGGGCTTCCAGTAGCCTTAATTAGAAATATTCAAGTCTCTTGAGTAGTGAGCTGGAAAGCCTACAGATTATTGAAGAGGGATTCCTGTTTTCATTTGAAGACTTTATGATCAAGAAAACCTCTACAAACTGATCTCAAATAAATATTTGGTGCCTGTGTGGCTCTAATTGTTTTGCTGCTTCCCTCAATGGATGAGACTAACCCTTTTGCCCCCTAGTTAAGGCCATCTTTCCCCACAAGGGTGGCGCTGGGATCAGAAGATATGACTTCGGCTTCTGTGTGGTAAATCTGTACATACTCCATTCAAGCAACTTTAATGTTTTTGGTTGATTTGTATCTCATGGCTCAGTAGCTGCTAATAAAGTTAAAAATATTGTGCCCTGGTTTCTCCACTGTTTGGGTAAAATGATGAGGGGAAAATTCAGCTTTTAGTGGAGAGTATTTTAAGCAAGTAACTAATATTGGGTACAAGCCAGACCTTACTTTTGCTCCCTGGATATTGTGGATGGACAGTTGGGGAGTAAGAAGCCCGTTTTGATCTCTGTATGTAAGCCCAGATAGTAATCTGGGAGTTGGCATGGTTACTTCTCTGTGACAGCGCTCCCCTGAGCCAGATCTCATGCTTGTGTCTTTGATTATAAAGTTAGAGTGAGCTTACTTGTGACTCGTATTTTTGGAACATGAATGGTAAGTGCTGTCTAAGTTGCTGCTGGGCAGCAGAGTTGGTTCATCCTGCATCACCCTTGTAGTGTTAACCCTTTTCTGGTAGTGCCAAGGGGATTTTTGATTCTTCACTAGGAAAATTAACAAAGTATACTATAAACATTTCCCAAAGTACACCATGCAAAGATCAGTGTTAATATACTCAGAAGTAATAAGCCACGTGAGGAGGCAACAGGATTAAGGTAACTCACCTTTTAAACCTTCATTTGTCCATGGCTGTTGCTGTTAGGGCTGTTTGCTTACATGCGCTCTGATGCTGCCGGATCCCTAACAAACTTGACAGCTTCAGCAGCAGCATATCCATCAGTGTGGCCTCTCTCTCAGTCTGCTGGAAGACAAAAGGAAAAAAGTGAGGAAACTGAAGTTGTTGTTAATGTTGGAAGGAAAAAGTATCAAAGATGTAATTTTTAAAAGTAGATATAAAGATAGTTTCCTTTAATGGTTTATTGTCAGGCCTTGTCAGCAGTGTTTCTGCTACTTAACAGTTGAGAACCAGATATTTTAGGACACTGGATATAGAACATAATGTCAGTCGCTCAGTCGTGTCCAACTCTTGTGACCCCCTGGACTGCAGCACACCAGGCTTCCCTGTCCATCACCAACTCCCGGAGCTTGTTCAAACTCATGTCCATCGAGTTGGTGATGCCATTCAACCACCTCATTCTTTGTCGTCCCCTTCTCCTCCTGCCTTCAATCTTGCCCAGCATCATGGTCTTTTCCAGTGAGTCCATTCTTGGCATCAGGTGGCCAAAGTATTGGAGGTTCAGCATCAGTCCTTCCAATGAATATTCAGGACTGATTTCCTTTAAGATTGACTGGTTTGGTCTCTTTGCCCTCCAACGGACTGTTAAGAGTCTTCTCCAACACCACATTTCAAAAGCATCAATTCTTCAGCGCTCGGCTTTCTTTGTGGTCCAACTCTCACATCCATACATGACTACTGGAATAATGTACTTTTAGTAAATTGGGTTTCCTAGTAAAATGGTTGACAGCAGTATGGAGACTAATAAAGGGAATATGCTGATACCGTGTGTTATATCAATCTATAATCTTAAGAAGAGCTAAATCTGAGCTTTTCCAGGGATAAAAAATCATGATACAGCTTATAGCTTAGTTACTGAGTTACTTACCTTAAGGGATTTCCTTTCTTTACCAAAGGCCATTAAAATGGCAGAAACGAAAAGGTTAATGATCACAAGTACCATCAAAACAACATAGGTGAAGATAAGAAAGGAGCCCAGGACTGGGTTTACAGCAGTAACCTGAAAAGACAATGGAACACTTTGGGTTTAAACACTGATAGTTTAATTTCTGCTTTAAAAATGTAAAATATGTGCTAATACTTTGGATATATTCACATAAGAAAATACTTCTGCCTGGTGGAAACTAGAAAAGCAAAAATACTAAAAAGGAAAATACTTTTGAGTGGACAGAAGAGCAAGAGTGACTGACTCTAAGAGTATATAAATAATTATGCCTTCGGGGCTTCCACAAGAAGATAACAGGTAAGTTGTAGTAATGACTCATGGGAATTTCCTGGCAGTGCATTGCTTATGACTCTGCACTTTCATGGGCTTCCCTGGTGGCTCAGATGGTAAAGCGTCTGCCTGCAACGCGGGAGTCCTGGATTTAAACCCCAGGTTGGGAAGATCCCCTGGAGAAGGAAGTGGCAACCCACTCCAGTACTCTTGCCTAGAAAATTCCATGGACTGAGGAGACTGGTAGGCAACAGTCCATGGGGTCGCAAAGAGCCATGACTGACTGACCTTTCTTTCTTTCTTTCTGCACTTTCACTGCTGTGTGCCCAGGTTCAGTCCCTGGTTGGGGAACTAAGATCCCACAAGCTGTGCAGCTAAATAAATAGACTCAAAGCCCTTGTGAGTTTTGGCAAATCTAGAAAATACATCTAAATACAGAAGCTTCGAGGAATAGCAAGAGTGTATTGAAAGAATACATAGAAACCAGAAATGATAATGGAGATGGTCTCTGCTATTCCATGCAATTTCTATTCTTAACATAGGATATCAGAATGATAAGCTTTGATCAAAATCTTGCCAGTTTCACTAATCTGAATTGGAATCAGAGAGTTTTTTCTCCCTGATCAAATCTATATATGCTAGTTTTGGGGACCCAAAACCTCATCTGGGTTTCCTACTTTATTTTTTATGTCAAATAGGGATTTGTGTAGGTAGTTTCTGGGGGGAAATGACACCCCTCTGTGACATTCAGTTCAGTTCATTTCAGTCTCTCAGTCGTGTCCAGCTCTTTGCGACCCCATGAATCGCAGCACGCCAGGCCTCCCTGTCCATCCCCAACTCCCGGAGTTCACTCAGATTCACGTCCATCGAGTCAGTAATGCCATCCAGCCATCTCATCCTCTGTCATCCCCTTCTCCTGCCCCCAATCCCTCCCAGCGTCAGAATCTTTTCCAGTGAGTCAACTCTTCGCATGAGGTGGCCAAAAGTACTGGAGTTTCAGCTTTAGCATCATTCCTTCCAAAGAAATCCCAGGGCTGATCTCCTTCAGAAGATCTGTGACATTAGTATTTGTAAACATAAATACTGTAATTCTTTGTGGAAATGTACCTCCCTAATTATTTCAGGTCATTTCCAGCTGTACACTTCAAAAGGCTATTGAGAAAGCAGCAGCAATCATGTTATTTTGTCTTAAGTATGAGAGCCCTGTGTCTTTGGCAGTAAGATTGAGGATACAAGAAATGAGGTATGTGGGACTATGTGGTTAGAAAAGGAGATAACAGCCACTCAAAAGCTGCCATAAAATGATGGCAAAGGTTCTAAATTTCTCCCTTTTCCAGCATGTAATGGTACAGCAGAGGTTGCTTTTATAAGCAGTTCTCGTTTGATGTATTAAACCAAACATAATTCTGCAAGGAAACCAGGAAGAGAGTTTTTTTTTACCTCCTTGTGATGAGAGATTCCCATGAGGAGACTGACAACAGTTACTGCTGAACTGAGAAAAGTTCGGTAGTCGGAGATGTTCCATCCAAACAGTAGGTTAAACTGAAAAAGAACAGTCAGGTGGGGTTGGCAAGCAGCAGAGGGGGCTGCAGTTTGGGTCCTGAGATGGTTATAATGATGAGGTCAATGTAGACCCAATGGAATGGAAATTAAAGAATATCCTTAGCAGCCATTCAAATTACTGTGCCTAAAAACTATACAGAATTCCTTTGTGATTAGTGTTTTCATATAAATTTACTTGACTTTCATATCTTGTGAGTTAAAATGTTATCCCCATTTTAAAGATGAGAGAAATGTCTTGAGCTTATAATACTGCTGGTTAAATACGGACATAACACAACTAAAACCAGCTCTTTACTATCTTCTCCAAAACACTGCCAGCTTGGACCGTGACTTTCCATTTAGCAACCTTTTCTAAGGAAGCAGCGTGTACTCCAAGACCACAGCACTCAGGACAACACACTAGGACGGGTGCTTACCACAATGGCGTAGCCTGTCAGCAGGATCAAGATGACCAGCAAGAAGCCCACGACCTCATCCCAGGCTCTGCTGAGTGTTCTGCCAATGACCTGCACCCTGGGGTTTTGATACAGCAGGCTCCATAGCTGAACTGTTGCCAAAAGAACTAGGAAACCCATGAGGTGAATGACAGCTGAGTTGACTTTAACTGCCTCATAGAAGTTGATGAACCTGTACCAAGGAAAGCAGACACTCAGTATGAAGTCTGTGCCATCAATTCCTGTGATGTCAGTGTCTCCAGGGCTCCTCCTGCTCAAGTGCAGCAGCTCTGTAAGTCCCATTCTTGTTGGCAGAGAACGCTTCTTTCCAGTGTGGCTTCCCGTGGATGTGAGCACACTGGCACAAGGCCACATACTCGACTGGGAGCAGTGCTGTAGAAACCTTGGAATGCAGCCTCTAGCTGGTTACTCCTGATTCATCCTATCTATCCTGAGTCTGGAGTTATCAAGAATCGGGGCCAGCCTCCACCACTGCTCTAGTTTCAGATCTCTCCTTTCAGAAGAGATGTGTTAACCTAACGAGATGTATAATAATGCCAGTCTGTTTTCTGTAACACTTTAATCCTATGTTGTTCTCTAACAGTGGTAATTGATCCTCTAATAGATTTAACAGTGCTGAGTAGAGAGATGATTAAACTATAGAAGTAAGGGGTGGTTGGTTTCTGTAGTTATGTGAGAGATGCATTGATAATTTTACGTTGCAGCAACTAGGTTACTTGGAAAGACCTCCACAGACATGAGTGAACTGGCACTTTTATTGTGATAAGATGTAGGCAGTGCCACACAGCAGGCAGGACCTCGGTGCCAACACCATTCAAACTGCACACTACACCACTGTCCCTGCACGAATAACCCTCTATAAGGCCTTCCTGGGACACCGCCTCAGACTTAACAGATCTGCAGACTGGGCTGTTGAGCACTGAAAGGTTAGACAAGCACCACGTGGCAGTACTTTGGGAAATGACATACTTTGTCTTTCCCACGAGAAAGACCAGAGAGGGTACCCCAAAGGGGCATCAGACTGCTGCTTGGTAAGGATGAGCTAAAGGATGAACATCCCTTCCCAGAAGGCAGCCCTCTTTGGATTTAGAGGTGTTCCATGTGTTGTGGTTCTATTCAAAGAATGATCATGTGTCATGTCAGGACTTCATTCCTTGGCCAAGGTGCAAAATGACCCAATTCCAGGCCCTTGCTATGTGAAATTTATTATCCTAGGTTAACATGTACCTAAGTACTATGAAGGCAGAAGAGCTTTTCATATGTAATTAGCAGTTACCAGTTTCTAGTTAGTTGTGTTCTTCACTGTGGACAGTAGTCTGTGTTTAACTGTGATATTATACAAATAGAGATCCGGCAGAGAGGAAGAGGGGAGTTTGAAAGAATACTTGTGTAGCCAGTAAATTCTGAGCATCAAGTGAGAATATCCTTTGCTCCCTCAGGGTCCCTCTTACCTGTCCCGGTCATAATGGTATTGTACCATGTGTTTTTTATGTAGAGAAATAAGTGTCAGGTCAAGTCCCAAGATGACAAAGCTAAGGAGGATTATGCTCATATCTAGAAGGTTTCTTTTCCTCATGAAGAACCTCCACCTCTGCTGTTTCAACTGGCGACCCTAAACATAAGACACCACAGTCACTATTGCTTGCCTGAAAGATTACCTAGGTCTTTTCCCAATGAAGTGTTATGAACTCTGGGAAAGCACTCAGCCAGGGACCTTTCAGATCCCTAACTTGGACACAATCAGTTCTGGTCTCAGTTCTGCCTTGTAGTCATTCAGAGCTGCCACTTAGAGAAGAGTTGGCCTTCCTTAAAACAACTGTAATTGTATACATTCATCATGTTGTGTAAACTTAATAATAAAGTTTCTCAATGAATTAAAACCCTGAAAACAAAATATTGCGTGTGGCCTAAGAAATGCCTTTTGGATGCAGTCATCTGAGTGTTAGCTTATATAGGGGTCATGTGTGTGCTAAGTCGCATCTGACTGCAACTTGTCAGGCTCCTCTGTCCATGGGAGTTTTAGGCAAGAATACTGGAGTGGGTTGCCATGCCCTCCTCCAGGGGGTCTTCCCAACCCAGGGATGGAACCTGCGTCTGTTAACATCTCCTGTGTTGGCAGGTGGGTTCTTTACCACTAGCGCCATCTGGGAAGCCCCAGATAGGGATCATATAACTGTACAAAAAATTCTTTCTATAAACTTAATTTTTTAACTCTAGAAAACTGAACTACTTGGTGGAAAGCCAGTAGGTTTGACTGAACTCAGTCTTCCGGAAAGGACCAAAATCATGGCCATAATCCTAAAAGCAGCTCACTGTGGTTCTCCAAGTAATACCTGGCAACACAGAATTTCTTACATCTAATATTTTCAGTTCACCTGTGCAAAGGCATAGTAACAGACCAGTAGATAGTAGATGACTTGTGATGTGACAGACCAGGCAAAGTTCCTTGATATCTGAAGGGAAGTTAAAACGTCCAGTCTCATGGAGGTGAAGAAAGCACCTGAGAATAAGAAAGAACACCTGGAGTTAGGAGCCTTTAAATTTGCCTTCTGCCCTTCCAACTCTCTTTCGGATAACCCCAAGTGTTCCTGGACCATCCGTTTCAAATTTTCCTGAGTCTCTACATGTCACTTAGTATTTCCTCTAGAACTGTCATGAATATTAAATGGGATCATGTATGCACAGCTGCTGGAAGAATGTGTGGATTGCACTGAAAGTCAGGATTATACTGTTGATCCCACATAGAGGAGAGTGTCTTAACAGCTGTTAACAGGTTTCACTCTTACCAAGTCAGAATGGCTACAGAAACAAACTGACCAGCAGTACTGTTGCAAAATGATGTTTCAGATAATTGATGATTGCAATGTAAAGTGTGGGGTGAATGGAATTAAATGGAAGCGTGGTACCTTTGTTAAAGCTTTTAAAAATACATTTCAGAAATTAGTATGATGAAAAAGATTTGAACCTTTCCAAATTTAGGCACTTACCATATGTAAAGCACTAACATTATCCCATGAATACTGACAGTATACCCTGCATACTCAAGATGTTTATGAAGACAGACCAAAAAGCTTTATAAGATCATGAAATGTTTATAGATATAAATTTTTCATAAAGCCCCTAAATACTAGAACTAAGATGCACCTCTTGTAGTAGAAGTACATTTAAGAACAAAAGGAATTCCTGCCTTACATAGCTAGCTCTCATGGGGAAAGCCAGGACTTTCCCCATGTTTATTTTACCCCTAGTTTTTGAGTAGTTAAAAACCCTAAGAAGACTCTTGGGAAGCTTTCATGTTTCATTTTGAAACAAGTAGCAGAAGTGGTCTACTGTGTGTGGGCCTGGGAGGAAAACAATTCTGATTAGAAGTAAAACTTAATGGTCATAGGACACTTGTGGGCAAATTATGGGGGAGAGGGGAAAGGAAGGAGAATTAGGGCAGACTTCCTGTTAAATGGGGAGGAACTGAACATACCCAGTGTCCCTCTAATCCCTTCCAAAATGCCACTGACAGTAAAGGAATAAAAAAAACGACCCAAAGATAAAGAGGAGGTGGGCAGATGAGCCTGGAACTGGAAAACAGCTGAATGACATTGCCTGAGAAGATTCAAGAAAGCTGAAACCTAAGCCAGCAGCACAGGAAACCCAGAAGGCAGCTGGTTCTTAGCATAAAACCCCACAAAGGCTGAGAAACTGGAGCCATCAGGTACCTCAGAAGGTAGAAGTTCAAACAGAACTAACAGAATCGTAAGTCTGGACATAAACAGTTAAAACCCAGATTTCCTCTCTCCCCTTTACAACCACGTTATTTACTATCCATCCTGCCTTCCCAGTAACGTTTAGTCAGAGAGAATCTGAACTCAGGACACCAGGAATATCTGTGAGTAGTAGTGCACTGGAAAAGGGAATTCAAAGAAAGTTTAAATATTGCATGGTGAGACCCTTCCCATTCCCCTTCCCTTAACTGGCTCTGAGGAGTCTTAAAGGCTTACATCCTCAAGGCAGGAGAATGGAGGGGTCTTCTCTCTGCAAACTGCTCCCTAAAAGGACAGATACTACCTGACTAGTTCTGTCCATGCACATGGTGCTTCTAATTAGCACTTACTTGGTTTTACTGCCTCCCTCTTAAATATGACAGGACACTTGAATCTCTAACATTGAAAACCGGAGATCAAAACACCAAAAAAAAAAGAAGCTCAGAGGAATTATAGAAAGCCTTGAAGGAGCAGAAAAAACCATAAACCTGTAATATCCTTAGTGAAGAGGATATTGCATCCAAAAAGAACAGTAGGAAACTATGAAAAAGAAACAAGGACAATTTTTAGAAATCAAAATATTCCAAAAGTGGTTTGGAAATTGAAGTAATTGCTCAGAAATCAGAAGGGAAGGATGGAAAATGAAGCAAACACATGAGGAAATCTGAGGCTCCATCTATGAATTCCAACATCAAAATGCTAAGAATATCAGAAAAAAGAAAAAAATAGAAAAATGCAAGAACATCTCTTAGAACTTAAGGGATACATTTCCAGATGAAAGGACACACTGTGAACTCCATTCCTAACTCTGGGGACAAAAAGATTACTCTAAAAGCTTTTGGGAGTAAAGGGATCATCATACTTGTTAATACAGTATAAGAAGCTAGAAGATAGTGGAGCTAAACTTTTAAAAACTCTGAAAAACTACTGTATCCAGCCAAATGATTGACCAACCAAACGTGATGGCAGAAAAAAAACTTTTTGGGGGGCTCCAAAATCACTGCAGATGGTGACTGCAGCCATGAAATTAAAAGGCGTGTGCTCCTTGGAAGAAAAGCTATGACCAACCTAGACAGCATATCAAAAAGCAGAGACATTACTTTGCCAACAAAGGTCTGTCTAGTCAAACTGTGGTTTTTCCAGTAGTCATGTATGGATGTGAGAATTGGGCTATAAAGAAAGCTGAGTGCCAAAGAATTGATGCTTTGGAACTGTGGTGTTGGAGAAGATTCTTGAGAGTCCCTTGGACAACAAGTAGATCAAACCAGTCAATCTTAAAGGAAAACAGTCCTGAATATTCAGTGGAAGGACTGATGCTGAAGCTGAAGCTCCAATACTTTGGTCACCTGATGAGAAGAACTGACTCTTTGGGAAAGACCTTGATGCTGGAAGATTGAAGGCAGGAAGAGAAGGGGACAACAGAGGATGAGACGGTTTGTGGCATCACCAACTCAATAGACATGAGTTTGAGCAAGCTCCGGGAGTTGGTGACAGACAGGGAAGCCTGGCATGCTGCAGTTCATCGGGTTGCAAAGAGTCAGACACAACTGAGCGACTGAACTGAAGGCTTTAAGAAAATTTACTTCCCTTACTCATTTCTAGGAAGTTACCAACAAACATACCGGCTGGATGTGTTCCAGCAAAATGAGAAAGTAAACCAAGAAGGGAAGACATGGGATTTAGGAGAAAGCTGATCCAACAGAGAAGAGAGGAGACAGGGAAAGGAGAGTCCAAGTTCAAAAAGCTCTCAAGCAGGCCTAGAAAATAACCAATCTGGACTATACCAACAGAATAGTAGGCCTGAGAGAGGATGTTTCTAAGGAAAAGACAAAATGATAAGTTACTTGATAGTTTTGAACAGAATGAAATTTTTACTTCTAGGAAGAGTCTGGAGGTGAATCAATGATAGATGCATGTAAAACCAAGAAAGTGAAAAAGAAAAAGAAGTAACTATAAACTCTAGGGAAAAATATTGTAAGCGAAAAGATATTTAATCATAATACACGGAGGTTGGTGGTTTAGTTGCTCAGTGGTATCCAACCCTTTCCAACCCCATGAACTGGCCCACCAGGTTCCTCTGTCCATTCGACTTCTTAGGCAAGAATACTGGAGTGGGTTGCCATTTCCCTCTCCAGGGGATCTTCCTGACGTAGGAATTGAACTGAGTCTTCTGCATTGCAGGCAGATTCTTGACCAACTGAGCCATCAGGCTCATACTTAGAAAATATTCATATAATCACTGTAATAGAAATATTAGTCATAAGTTACATTACTATACTGGGAGAATGATAACTACTCTATTGGGAGAAAGTTTTTATGTGTGTGTATGTTGGGGTATGTGTGGGTATAAAACAGTTGGATTATCATCATAAGAAGATACTATTGGGACTTCCCTTGTGGTACAGTGGATAAGAATTCACCTACCAATGCAGGGGACATGAGTTCGATTCCTATTCCAGGAGGCTTCCACATGCCGCAGAGCAACTAGCCGAGCACAACTACTTAGCCTGTGCTCTTGAGCCTGTGCGCTTGAGTCTGTGCGCCACGACTACTGAAGCCACCACACCACAAGAGGAGGCCCGGGCACTGTAACACAGAATAGCTCCCGCTCACTCCAACTAGAGAAAGCCACCTGCAGCACTGAACACCCAGCACAACGCTCCCCCCGCCCCCCAAAAAGAGACTATCTAAAACTGAAGATTAATGACATATTTAATAAGCATGCTGCATTTTTAAAGTAATTTTTAAATACCAAAGAATCAGTTAAATCTGCCTCTGGAGAGTAGGAATGAAGTGAGGATGAAGAGAGGCCTTCTAGTTTTTGCCTTGAAATTGTCTGACTTTCAAAATTATGTGCAATAGTTTTAAATAATTTCTTTTAATGACATAAGATAAAGAAATGGGGCCTTTAGTGTATACCCATGTCACAGAGGGAAGAGAGAAGAGGCCTTCATACCTACATTGTTGGACTCCAAAATCAGGGTCACTACACAGAACAGGTTCACATTAGCATTGAAGACCACAAATTCCACAAAAAGGCTTTTGGTGCAATGGTCTAGCCACTGGCTCTGTTCAAGTTGCTGTAGAACTCTGGAAAAACAGAAGGACAGGCCAGCTATATTCTCCACTGAACTCTGCAGAGGAGGAAAATGCTCTGGCCTTTCTAGTATCACTCACAGAGGAGGTGAGAAGTGACATTTACCAATCACCTGTAAAATGCTTACTAATGCCCAAACTTTCACCGGTATTCACACCAAAGTTAAATGTTCAAGAAAAGGTATTTGGCATTTAAGGTCTGAGGTAGAATTAATTTTACCTCAGCTGAGAATTTTCCTTCAAAATTAATTATTTTAGACTAGTATCTTTTAAAAACATTTTAGATAATATCTAAAAATGAAGATTCATGAAATAGCTAATAATACAGTGTCAATCACTTCTATTTGAAAAGTACTACTTTTAACTAAGCTATTTAGGTGTAAGCAGTCAAAATGCCATTTGGTTGGCATTGTTGTTTTTGAGAAGTTAGTTTCTTGCTGAGAATTTCAGTGAAGAGATAATCATTTTAATTTGGGCTTTTTCATACATCATGACAAAGACTCAGGATTTGTATATAACACCATTCTAACTCTGGCAATTTAATTTTGGCATTTTAATTTTGGATTGTTCAAGACGTGGTGTCTCCCCTTATTTGAATACAGTTTGCTGAAGCTAGAGTTGAGTTTAACTGCAGCTAGAACTGAAACTGATGTGTTTTTCCAGATGAGAAAAGGAAGGAGATTTGGCAAAATGGCAACCCAAAATATACCTTTAGTTTGAGGTTGAAAAGGAATTTTTAAACTTAAAGATACATTTCCTTAAAAATCTAAAATAAAAGTGTCTACCAGTGCCATACACAGTATATTAGCATAATAGTGGCTGTCAAAACTACTCAAAAGGGTCCTTAATTCCAGCAAATATCTTGGACCTCCTGTTCAGGTTCACTCACCTGTGTGCATTACTGGAGTTTCTTCCAAGTCTCACAACATACCCTCCTCCAGAGTAAGTGGCAAATTCTCCCTGAATGGGGTAGCCACCCAGTGCCTCCTGATTCTGATAATGCCAGATCGTGTCCGATTTCGTGTTGTTTATATCAGGGGGCCCCCAGTTAACCCCATAGTTCTCTGTATCCTCCTGAACTTGGTGAGATGGCTTCACTTGTTCTCGGAGAGATGGTTTAGTTGGAAAGAATGTGGCACCAGGAAGGCGAATCTGACGAAGTAGAACATTGCCCAAAAGAAAGGAGTTTCCATCAGTAATAAATCCTAGTGAGAGAATACAGGCAGCCATTAAAAAAATTGCCTTAGTAAGTTAGTAACAAAAAAAGGGCCTATTTTCACCAATATTTTTAAAAACATTTCTGGAGTTGCTAGCTAGCTAATATAATCAGATAAGCAAAAGAAATAAGATATGAACATTTTTTAAAAGGATATGAAATTATCGCAATTTGTAAAATATAATGAGGGAATTCCCTGGTGGCCCAGTGGTTAAGAATCCACCCTGCAATGCAAGGGACGCAGGTTTGATCCCTGGTAGGGGAACTAAGACCCCACACGCTGCAGAGCAACTAAGCCCACGTGCCGCAATGAGCCCTTGCACCACAACTAGAGAGTGTGTGAGCAACTGAAGATCCTGCGTGACACAACGAAGAAAGCCTGCTGCAGCTAAAACTGGATGTAGCCAAATAAATAAATGAAGAAGACAATGATCTAGATAAACATTAAGAAGTGAAGTGTGACATCAAGAGCATAAAAGGGATAATTAGAGTGTAGTTTTTGTATGTGATGAAGATAAGTTGTTATTGGCTTAAAATAATAACTTATAGTAATAATGTAAAATGTTTTATGTAAGCCTTATGGTAACCTTACGGATTTCCCTGATAGTTAAGTTGGTAAAGAATAGCCTGCAATGCTGGAGACCCCGGTTAGATTCCTGGGTTGGGAAGATCCGCTGGAGAAGGGATGGGCTACCCACTCCAGTGTTCTTGGGCCTCCCTTGTGGCTCAGCTGGTAAAAAATACGCCTGCAATGTGGGAGACCTGGGTTTGATCCTTGGGTTGGGAAGATCCTCTGGAGAAGGGAAAGGCTACCCACTCCAGTGTTCTGGCCTGGAGAATTCCATGGACTGTAAGAGTCAGACATGACAGCGACTTTCACTTGACTTCACTATGGTAACTGCAAAACAAAAGCTATAGTAGATACATAGAAGATAAAGGGAGAGAGAATCAAAGCCTACCACTACAAAAAATTAATCACAAAAGACAACGAGAGAGGAACAAAGGAATTACAAATCAGAAAATGAACAAAATGACAGTTTTAAGCGTAACCTATCAATAATTACTTTGAATGTAAATGACTAAATTCTCCAGTCAAAAGACACAGAGTGGTTAAATGGAAAAAAAATACAAGATCCAACAATATGCTGTCTATAAGAGACTCACTTAAGCTTTAAAGGTACACATAGGCTGAAAATAGAAGCATGGAAAAAGATGCTATGCATATCAACAAAATATTAGAAAACCAAAATTCAACAGCACCTTGAAAGGGTCACACACGACAGTCAAGTGAGATTTATCCCTGGGATGCAAGGATGATTCAAAATACATAAGCTAACAAATGTGATACACCATATTAAAATAATGAAGGATTAAAAATTTATAATCTCAACAGACACAGAAAGAGCATTTGACAAAATTCAACATCCTTTCATGAAAAAAACTCAACAAATTAGGGAAGAAGGAATGTACTTCAAGAAAATAAAAGCCATATATGTCAAGCTCACAGCTAAATTTTATACTCAGTTGTGAAAAACTAAAAGCTCTTCCTCTAAGATAAGGAACAAGACGAGGATGCCTATTCACCATGTCTATTCAACACAATACTGGGAGTCCCAACCAGCCAAGTTAGGCAAGAAAAAGAACTACAAGGCATCCAAATAGGGAAGGGGGAAGCAAATCAATCTCCACATGCACAAGAATGCAACTGAACCCTTTTATTATGCCATATACAAAAAATCAGCTCCATAGGATCAACAACTTAAACCTTAGGCCTAAAACTACAAAACTCCTACAAGAAAACAGAAAAAGCTTCTTGACACTTGGTCTTGACAATTTTGGGGGGGGGATATGACACTATAAACGTTTAGGCAACAAAAACAAACAAGTGGGAGTACATCAAACAACAAAGTTTCTGCATAGCAAAGGAAACAGTAAACCTATGAAATGGGAGAAAATATCTGCAAACTATGTATCTGACAAGGCGTTAAAAAATCCATAAAGAACTCATACAACTCAATACCAAAAAATAAACAAACCACACTTTTCTAAAGAAGACATACAAATGACTTACAGGTATATGTAAAACTCACTAACCACAGGGATATACAAAAATCACAACTGCACTGTGATATCACCTCATACCTATCAGGATGGCTATCATCAGGAAGACAAGAAATAACAAGTGTTGATGAGGATTTGGAGAAAGGAATTCTATTAATCGGAATGTAAACTGGTTACAGCCATTATGGAAAACAGCATGGAAGTTCCTAAAAAAATTAAAAATAGAGCTACTGTATGATCCAGCAATCTTACTACTGGCTATATATATGGAAAGGAAATAAAATCACCATCTTGAAGACACATCTGCACTCCTGTGTTCATAGCAGGATTGTTCACAAAAGTGAAGATACAAAATGAGCCAACAAAGAAGCATGTATGATCTCTCATAAGTGGAACTTTAAAAAGTCAAACTTATAGAACCAGACAGAACGGTGGGTACCAGGGACTGGGGTGGCAAGGAGGATGGGTGGATGTGAAAGTACACAAGCTTTCAATTTTAAAGTGAATAAGTCCTGGAGATCTAATGTATAGCATGATTACAGTTTATAGATTAAAGTTAACAGCAATAGTGATATATATTTGAGATTTACTAAGAGAATAAAAGTTCTTATCATACCAAAAACAAAGCCCGTAACTATGTGAAAAGATGAATGTGTTGATTAGTATGATTGTGGTAATCATTTCACATATCTCATATCAAAACATCACGTATACCTTAAATACATACACAATTTCAATGTCTCCATTGTACCTCAATAAAGCTGGGGAGAAAAGAGAATCAACCTAAAAACTCTTACCAAAAAAAATTCAGCAAGGTATCTGGGTACTAAATATAGTAAAATCAACAGCCTTCATATATTCAAACACTAGTTAGTATAGTGAAATCTTATTTACCATAGGAAACAAAAGATAAACCTAACAAGATGTACAAGAATTATATGAAGAAAATTTAATATGACTGAGGGATTAGTCCTGGGTATTAATTGGAAGGACTGATGTTGAAGCTGAAACTCCAATACTTTGGCCACCTGATGCGAAGAGCTGACTCATTTGAAAAGACCCTGATGCCGGGAAAGATTGAGGGCAGGAGGAGAAGGGGATGACAGAGGATGAGATGGTTGGATGGCATCACTGACTCAATGGACATGGGTTTGGGTAGACTCCGGCAGTTGGTGATGGACAGGGAGGCCTGGCGTCCTGTGACGGTTCATGGGGTTGCAGAGTCGGACACGACTGAGCGACTGAACTGAACTGAGGGATACAAATGAAGATGAGAACAGAAAAGCATATTACACTGCCAGGTAAGATGTCAACAGCTTATCAGCTAAGCTACTGATATGCTAGCCATTCTCTAAATTTTTGTAAATACTTATTTTTTGTATAAATATCTAAACCTCTATCTACAACTAAATAAGCTCTTTATAATATATAAAAAGCTCCCATTTATCAAAGCAAGCAAACAAAACCAAGCAGCCCAATGAAAAACAGGCAAAGGTTATAGAATGACACTCATTCATTCATTGTCTCCGTCAGTGTGTACTGAGTGCTCATACACCAGGTCCTATTCTAGGTGCTAGGCACAGCAGTGGGCGAGAGAGTCCCTGTCCACAGAGCACTCACATTTGAGGAGGGAGGCAGACAGGCAATGGCCAAACAATATTCAGGTAATAATAGTGCTATGAAGAAAAGCTGAGTAGGATGAGGGGACAGTGTCCTGTGGGAAGGGAGCAGTGCTACGTTTATTCACAGGGGTGATTAGATGTTTCTCTGAGGAGGTGGCTTATGAGAATTTGCTGTTTAGTTACTAAGTCATGTCCGACTCTTTTACAAATCCACGGACTGTAGCCCTCCAGGCTCCTTTGTCCGTGGGATTTCCCAGGCAAGAATACTGGAGTGGATTATGAGAGAGACCCTAACAAAGTCTGGAGAACCCGATGCAGACATCAGTAAGGGTAAGAGCAAGTTCCAAGGCACTGAAGCAAGAGTGTGTGTGGCCTGGTTAGGGAGAGCACAGAAGCTCGTGTGGCTGAAGGAGACTGAATGAGGGGCAGAATGAGGTTAGGAGAGGAACAGAGGCAGGTGCAGCAGCCCTGAGTGGGGAAGGCCCTAGAGTAAGCGTTAGAAAGGGTTTAAGCTTTAAGTCTGATGGAATCCATTGGGAGCTTTTGAACAGGGAAAAAACACATTTATATGTTAAAAGAAAAAAAAAAAAAAAGAAAAACAATATGGGGAAAATGGAATGAAGAAGGGCAAGAGCAGAGGTAAGTTTTGTCCCTGTGAGAGGTGAAAAATGTCTCCTCAGTGTAGTTTTGACTTGCATTTTCTTGTCAGTGCAGTTGCAAACCTTCCGTGTATTTCAGAGCTACCTGTATGGTGAACTGCTGGGGACGTGGGCAGATCTTACACGGTGCTCATGGAAATGTTAATTGGTACAACTGAGGAGGACAATTTGGCAATAGCTTTTTAAATGAAAAAATGAATATACAGTTTTATCAAGTCTTTTCAAGGTACTTATAGGTATAAAATTATGTATGTACAAGGATATTAATAATAGGACTATTGTTAATAGTAGAAGTCTGGAAACAATCTAAATGTTTATCAATAGGGAGTTGGTTATACAATTTATGGTACATCCATGCAATGGCATACTATACAGTAAATGAATAAAACATAGAAAGGGACAGCTTTACATATGCTGATGGAACCATCTCTAGGCAACCTAAGGGGAAGAGGCAAAAATGCATGACAGTGTTTATAGCAGGATGCTGTTTATCATCAAATGTATTTGCAAATGTACAGATTACCTCTGAAAGAATTTACAAATATAGCTTGGAGGTACTATGTGTTTAGTTTAAAACCACTGCTGCAAAGCAAGTCACAGGAATTTTTTGGTTTCCCAGGGCATATAAAAGTTATGTTTAGGGAATTCCATGGCTGTCCAGTGGTTAGGACTTGGCACTTTCATTGCCAGCACCCAGGTTCAATTCCTGGTCTGGGTGCTAAGATCTAGCAAGTCATGTGGTATGGCCAAAAAGAAAAAAAGTTATGTTTAGATTGAAACATAGTCTGTCAAGTATACAATACCATTATGTCTAAAAAAGCAACGTATATACCTTAATTACAAGCTTAATTGCTAAAAAAGTACTTTATTTCTATTAAAAAAAATGCTAACCATCATCTGAGCCTTCAAAGTCATAATCTTTTTGCAACAGTAACATCCAAGATCACTGATCACAAGCTCACCGTAATAAACATAATAAACAGCGGAAATATTTCAAGAATGACTAAAATGTGACAGAGTCACAAAGTGAGCAAATGCTGTTGAAGAAATGGCACAAATGAAGTTGCTTGACACAGGGTTCCCAAACCTTCAATTTGTTAAACAGACAGAGCAGTATCTCTGAAATGTAGTACAGCAAAATGCAATAAAGTGAGGTATGCCTGTATAATCAATTGGGAATGAGGTTGCCTCTCAGAAAGACAGAAGGGGGATCAGGAGATAAAGGAGACTTGCACAACATACCTTGTGGTATATTCTGTTTTTCTCCATATTCATGTTTTAATTATTAAAAAAATGTTTTAACATGAAAGAAAAAGATTATGTTAGACAATCCGGCAGGGAGAGTTTTACAGTAGTTATCAAAGGGCCAAGGGTTCTAAAGAAGGTAAGAGGAAGGTAAGGGGTGATGTAACCTTCAAAGGTAGCCTCCCTGTGTACTCCTTAAATAAAAAGTATGCAATTACAGAACTGTGAGATTAATGGTTTTCCATCTGAGAAGAAAGTCACAAGAGAAAAAACAAGTTTAAATTGCTGCAAGAGGAATTTTATATCTTACCAAAAAGATTCTTCCCAGATGTGTTTTGACACTGGACTAGGCTATTTCCCATTTCCCTAGTTTCTTGTTGTCGTCAACCTTAAGCAGGCTGATTTGGTGCTCAGCACACAGTGCTTCCACTAACTTGACATATGTAGGCTCATCACTTGGATGCAAGCACGCATAGATGGGCTTGGTGCTTGTCTAAGGTTTTGGCAGCTTCGCGAATTCCACGTGCTAGGCCATCGTGGATGAGGGTGGTCTTCAGCACCTCTTGCAGAGCAGTATTAACGCCCATTATACCTCCAGCAGCAATGCCTTCCTAAGCCATGGCGGTGGAACTGAATCTTGAATGCACCTGAACCTCTGCATAGCTCCATGGTGGAGGGAAAGCTGAATATACAGTTTTATCCAGTCTTTTCAAGGTACTTATCTTACAGATATATTTGCACGAGTGAAATTATATATGAAAAAGGATATTTAATAGTACTGTTGTTAACAGTAGAAGATTGGAAACAATCTAAATGTCTATCAGTATTATCTACTTAATTCTATTTCTTTATCTACATCTCAGATTGCTGTTGCTCTTCCTTAATATGTTCCAGGTAACTCCTGTAACCTCTCTGGTTCTAGAAGAACCAGAGCTCCAACTGCCCCATTAATAATAGCTAAGACTGGGACTTCCCTGGTGGCCCAATGCTTAAGAATTAGCTTGCCAATGCAGGGGACATGGGTTCAGTCCTGGTCCAGGAAGATTTCACATACCTCGGAGCAATGAAGCCTGTGTACCACAGCTATCGAGCCTGTGCTCTAGAGCCCAGGAGCCACAACTACGGAAGCCAGTGTGTTAAGAGCCCATTCTCCACAACAAGAGGAGCCACTACAATGAGAAGCCCATGCACTACAGTTAGAGAGTAGTCCCAGATTGCCGCAACTTGAGAAAAGCCTGCTCGCAGCAGTGAAAACCCAGTGCAGCCAAAAAAAAAAAAAATTAATAGCTAAGACCCATTGGGTGCCCAACACTGTTCTAAGCACTTAGATATACTAAGTTTTAAATTTTCACATCAATCTTAAAGGATAGATCCTAAGATTTATCCCCATTGTATAGACGGGGAAACTGAGGCACAGGAAGTTGAGTGATTCACCAGAAACACATTGCTGGTAAGTAGAGAGCAAGGATGTGGCTTCTGAGCCTTTGCATCTAGTCTAGACCGTGCATCCAGAGCCCTTTGCAACATGAGAAGCCACCGCAACAAGAAGCTCTTGCACTGCAACTACAGAGAAAGCCCAGGTGCAGCAACAAAGATTCCATGTGCTGCAAAAAAGACCCAGCACAGCCATAAAATAAAAATGAAACTCAGCTAGAAAGAACATGCAATGCAAAGGAGTTGCCACCTGCAAAATCTCTTACATGCACCATGTACACATTAAGAGCTTCCCAGGTGGTGCTCGTGGTAAAGAACCTGCCTGCCAGTGCAGGAGACATAAGACATGCAGGTTCGATCCCTAGGTTGGGAAGATCCCCTGGAGGAGGGCATGGCAACCCACTCTAGTATTCTTGCCTGGAGAATCCCCATGGACAGAGGAGCCTGGTGGGCTACAGTCTATAGGGTCACAATGAGTGAGATACAACTGAAGCAACTTAGAAAGGACACACGTTTAAGAAAAGACTATACAGATATAGAAAACAAACTCATGGTCACCAAAGGGGAAAGTGGGAGATTGGGACTGACATATACACACTACTATGTATACCACAGACAACTAATACGAACATGCTGTATAGCACGGAAACTTTACTCAGTACTCTGTAATGCCCTATACAGGAAAAGAATCTAAAGAGTGGATATATGTATATGCATAACTGACTCACCTTACTGTATACCTGAAACCAACATTTCCAACACTGTAAGTCAACTATACTCCAATAAAATTTAATTAAAAAAGAAAAGAGTATATATGTTTACTCAGATTACACATCACTCAGATTTTTTTTTTCAGGAATTTAGGAGATGTTTCAAATCTCAACAGAAAGGCACCAATCCTGAGTTTAATGAATGCAGCAATTTCCAGAACACAACTCACTTAATAAGACACAAAGTTATAATACGACAAAGCATTGGTACCTGGTTGAAGTATGAAGAAGCATTCATACTAACTCCTCTTGATGGTGAGGTTCTTTGAGGGTACAAACCACATAATACCCATCTTTTTATCATTAGCTCCTAGGACAGTTCCCAGTACACCAGTTATTCACTAGACATTCATGGAATTGAACTAGATAACCAACCAAGAAAAGTCACACATCACAAAGGAATGACTGCATATCAGGCAATATAGCAAAAGGTCACCCTGGTGTGAGATCTTTCTGATTACATCTGGGCTTAGAGAACAAACTTCAGCTGCATGTGGTTCCTTCCTTCACAAGGAGGCAACTGACCCCAAGAACCACTTCAGTTACTTCTCATGCTGTAAGTGAATAAGTTCTCAACTTTGTTTATCAGCCTCTAGTGAGACTCTTCAGTGGGAATCAGCCCTCGGGGACTGATCACCCTTGGGTGAACAGACATAAACCTGAAACTGCTTAGATGGGTCCCTGGGAGTAGAGCTTTGGGTGCCCACAGAGGTGCAGTCATATTGACACAGCCAGCGAAACTTTCTCCAGTGTTCTAATGGTTCCTGTAGGGGCATGTGGAAAACCAACTGTATCCCACATTTGCAGGGCTGGGCCCCTGGACTGTGGTCTTACCTCTGTAATCCCCGTACAGGTTGGGAAGGAGGGTGCTATTGGCCCAGGTGTAGAAATGCTTAAGAAGTTTGATCTCTGAGAAACGCTGAGAAAAGCTCTTGTGGATAGCTTGACGGAGGTAAAATCTATTGGAGTTCTGCGTCGAGTAGACTGTAGTCATCAACAGGGTAAGGAAAAGGATTTGTGCTAGTACAGAAGTGAGAAAATCATAGGTGAATTTGAAATTGAAATTTCATTTGTTTGAAATTCTCTGTATGATCAGACTTATGGAAGCCAAGGGGGAGGGGAGAGGGAGGGGGTGGGCTGGGATTTGGGGGTTGGTACATGCGAACTACCACGTGTCGAATGGATAAACACCAAGGTCCTACTGTTCAGCACAGGGAGCGAAGTCTAGTCTCCTGGGGCAAACCATAATGGAAAGGATATAAACAAAGAATGTGTATATATATACACGTATAACTGAGTCACCCTGCTGTAGAGCAGATTGGCAGAACATTATAAACCAACTATACTTCAATTTAAAAAAATCCTCCACACATGTTAAAAAAAAGAAAAATCCTCTATATGTTTTTCTTCATTTTTCCCTATGCATATAGACTTTCACAGGTCAAAAACAGTCAAAAATTGGCACTTTCACATGATTCAACTTAATAATGGTCAGAGATAAGCCAAAGCATTTGGCTCCTAGTGATACCTGTATGTGTAGCAATAGATATGTATATATACCTTCCCAGAATTCTTTTGCCACTGCTCAGAAATTATACTTGAGATACATAAAATCCCCCACCAAAAAAATGCTTTATTTTAGTTCTAAGGTCTAAATGACCCCCCAAACAACTCCCTCGGTCTCTTCCCATCCCCAGTTATCTATCGATTGTCTCTGTTCATATGATGAAAACAGAATTTGTCTATTTTGGTCCAGAGGATCCAATAACCCAAACACTAGATGTGTTGGACCTTGTACTTACAGGACAGCTATTTTTCAAAGCATATTCATTTTCCCTCCACCCTGTGATGCTGACCAAGTTTCACGATTACATTCTGCAGACAGAGGAAGTGACTTCCTCAAGCACACAGTTAGATCATAAGTTCAGGAGTCCCTCCATGCACCGTACAGCCTTATTTAATAGCATCCAGAATGTTTTTTTTTTTTTTTTCAGAATGTTTTGAGGTGAATACTTTAAGATACTTTCCCCGCCTTCTAGATTTTCCATTTTATTCTCACCCCCCCCTTTCCTTGCTGGGAAATGTGTTGATGTATCAACATGTTACCGTCTCCTCTCCATACCTAAAACATCTCCTGTCAACTTGAAGAACTTCTTCTCTTTCAAGGTTCTTTCTGGGCGCTTAACTGGACTGTTTATAGTGGGGGCTACATAGATGGAGCTGTTCTTATCTCTTGAACCGGGTAATGAAGAAGGACATCTTGCTGTCAAAAATTCAAATGCAGGCCAAAAAAAGGTTATATTTCATTAAGTAGTTATTCATCAACATCTGCTGAGCATCTACTATGGGTATCTCCTATTAAATGCTGAAATGGAGAAAAGAAGTTACACAAGCAATTCTTCCCAAACTACCATCAAAGACTTAGAAAAAGATTTCCAATCCATCAGGGACTAACACTTTTGTAAAATACAGTAAAAACTAGAAACTGACACAGAACAGAGGCCTACAAAATAAAAGTAAAATGACACAAAATAGAGGCCTAAAAATAGAAGCCCCATTTTGAAAATTAGATTCAATAGGCCTAAAATTAGTCTGCCCAATTGCTATAAATGTTTCTAAAGGCTTATTCTCAATTTCTCTACGTATCTTGGACTAGAACCAAACAGTTTTGTCAGTGGATTACCCAATGGGAGTTCTGTTCCAGAGTGGTGGTTCTCACTGTAAAACGGGCAGGGGGGATCACCTGGAATTGTGTTAAAATGCAGTTTCTGGAGTGAGGCCTAAGAGCCTGAATTTCTGACAATTCCAGGAAATGCCAGTGCTGTTCTCCAGACCACACTGTGGGCAGAAGAATCTAGAGACATGTAAATCAAGATGGGGAGAGGGAGTTAGAATATGACCTAAAACATGTCAGCCTGTAGGAACCAAGTGCTGAGGGATCACTGGAGGGAAAATTAACCTCAAGGAATTCAGAGAAGGTGGCCCAGAGGCAGTGACATAGGACATTTGTTTTAAGTGAGTCAGAATTCTCTAGATGGATAAAGATGAGGTAAGAAAGAAAAAAAGTCACTTTAGGAGAGGGAACAGCAATTCAAGAGATGGAGAAATGAAAGGAGGACTGGGAAGGCAGTTTGAAGTCAGATTACTAGTTTTTTAATCTCAGAAGGAATAAGATGCCAACCCCTTAGCAGCTTGTCCACCACTCAGCTTAAGAAATAAGTGGCAGCTGAGATAAAACATGCTGTGCACCTCTCTCATGGTATCCCTTCTTTCTCTTCTTCATAGTTAATCCTAAATTTTGGAGTTTATTCTCCTATGCATTTCATTAAAAAATGTGTCTCTAAGCAAGGCATGCATTTCTTGCATGATTAAAATGTTGTGTTAAGGGACTTCCCCATAGAGGGGCATGGGTTCTATCCCTAGTCAGTAAACTAAGATCACACATGCGGTGCAGCCTGGCTGAAAACAGAATGTTGTGTTAATTTTTCTGCCATTTGCTTTTCGGCCACCTTTTGTGAGTTTCTTCTGTGTGAAATGAGTGGCTCTAGTCAGTTTTATTCAGACTTCCTCAGGCTTGGTGATTGAGTTGGGAGTGGGATTTAGGATTATTCTTAGTTTACAGCCAGTGGTGATATTAATTAACCGAAATGAGAAAACAGTAAAGAAGTGAATTTGTGGGGCAGGCAAATAATTCTGCTTGGGGCATGTTTGAGATAGCCGTAGGCATCCAGATACAGAGGGTGAGCAGCTGGAAACAGCATGTGGGGCTCCAGGCTAGAAACACGAGGAAGGAATCTGGAATATAGGGGAGAGTTGAAGCTCTGAGTGACCTCCGGAGGGATGGACCATAAGGAGTTCTGATGACCCACTGGTTGGTCTTGGGTCAGGGAGGAGGCACGATGGCTGGTTAGAGACCAGATCCCTGAGTGGATAAATTTGTCTTAGTCAGTGAGGTGGCTGGGAGTGCACTGTTCTGATGTACAATTTGCTCTTTGCAAAATGAGATATTAGTTAGAAGGATTAATTGAATTACCCCAGAGTGCCAAGATCCTCCTGGTTTGATGTTCCTTCTCTCTGTGAAGTTGTGGCAGCCTGTTCAGCATCAGTGAGTAGAACAGCGTGAGGAAGATCACCTAGACAGGAAAGTCAGAGGAGGCACTAATAATGAGCAGATATCACAGTATCCAAGAAGGCGGCACCGACAGAGGTGAAGGTGGGCATGACTGCTACATCTCAGTCAGCTGGCTCTTTATATTTATGGAACACTCAGGATTAAGTAATTTCATAGTTATTTCTGCATAACCACAAAGACATGGCTGACATGTTAATCTTTATATTTTTGCCTGTAGTCTTTAATCTACTTGGCTAGGAAAACCTAAACTATCAAATGATTTGTGATGCTTTGTATAAATTGTTCAGTAACACCTGTCTTTGGAACAACTTTGATGAGCAAGACTGAAGAAGCTATGCTTTTCAAAGTGCCAGTTCTGCTGAAGAAGGCATGGAGTTTTAGAACAGAGTAAGCCTCTGTTAGGGGAAACAAGTACCCCTCCTCCACCACCACTCCTTAAATTTCCTTGGAGAGGAGGAAGTCCTCCAATCCTCAGGGAACAGAGGATAAGAGTAATTATTTCTGGCCCACTGCCGCACTCCTTGCTGTGAGGGGACGATTGCAGGTGTGTGTGCTCTGCAGACCTGAAGTTGCCTTCTAGTGGACGGTCTCTAGGACTAGACCTGAGGTGGACGTGCCAAGCTGCTTCAGTGTCCGACTCTGTGCGACCCCAGACTGCAGCCCACTAGGCTCCTCTGTCCATGGGATTTTCCAGGCAAGAGTACTGGAGTGGGCTGCCATGTCCTTCTCTTCCTGACCCAGGGATTGAACCCGAATCTCTTACATCTACCCAGGATTAGCAGGTGGGTTCTTTACCAGTAGCACCACTGGGAAATTACTAAAAAGTACACTTGATGGACTTCCTTGGTAGTCAAGTGGTTAAGTCCCTCTGCCTTGCAATGCAGGGGACTTGGGTTTGATCCCTGGTCGGGGAACTAAGATCCCATATGCCACAGAATAACTAAGCCCATGTGCTACAACTACTGAGCCCACGCACCACAACTAGAGAGTTCCATGCACCGTAACGAAAGATCCTGTGTGCTGCAACTAAGACCCAGCACAGTGAAAAAAAAAAAAACAACTACACTTAGCCATAAGTGAAATGAAAGTTGCTCAGTCGTGTCTGACTCTTTGCAACCCCATGGACTATTCAGTCCACGGAATTCCCCAGGCCAGAATACTGGAGTGGGTAGCCTTTCCCTTTTCCAGGGGATCTTCCTAACCCAGGGATTGAACCCAAGTCTCTCACATTGCAGGCAGATTCTTTACCAGCTGAGCCATAGGAGTTCAACCAAATTCTCTCTGTAGCAATACTGATAACTAAGCTAACACATTGGTTTTCTATCTCTTCTGTTCCTCTTTTTATACTTTCTGACTTTTAAAAACTGATATACATTTATTATAAAAAGTTTGAAAAAATTTAGAGACTTTAAGAAACTAAAAATTTGGAAAGTGAAAGTGTTAGTTGCTCAGTCATGTCCGACTCTTTGCCATCCCATGGACTGTAGCCCGCCAGGCTCCTCTGTCCATGGAATTTCCCAGGCAAGAATACTGGAGTGGGTTGCCATTTCTTTCTCTAGGGGATCTTCTTAGACCAGGGATCAGACCTGGTCTCCAGTATTGGCAGGTTGATTCTTTACTGTCTGAGCCATCCATTAATTATTTTTGTCTTCAACTGAGCTAGTTCTCCACATCATTACATTTTCTATAACATTTTAAATGGTTGCTTAGTATCCTATTACACAGATATGGCTGTCTTATAACACATTAAGCAATGAACTATTCATGAACATTTAAATTGTTGTCAATTTTATCATTACAAACCTCTCTGAATTTTCTCAGGAGACCCTTAGGAGTGGAATTCAGCAAAGGAATGTAGAATTTGAAGGCTTTAACTGTATATGCTGCCTAATGTTCCTCAGCCAGCATTAAGTGCCCATTTTTCCCTGGCAAACGGAAACACACATACACAATGCAAATCACTGTGTATTCATTTGTTTTTCTTTGCCACTGTTAAAAGCAAAATTGAATCTTATTGTTCTAATTTATTTGACTGGTGAAGAGGAGCTTTTTACAAGGTTTTTTTTTGCGGTGGGGGGGGCGGTCATTGAAATAACAAAGTTTTTTTTTTAGCTTTAAAAAAGTATTTACACATACTTAAACCCCACTCTTTTTGGTGCATAATTCTGTAACTTATGACAAATACATAGAACTGAGTATCCACCACTAATCAATACACCTTACAGTTTCATCATCCAAAAATTCCCTGATGCTGCCCCTTTGTGGCTAACCCTTTCTCCAGCCTTCATCTCTGGCAACTCCTGATGGATTCTCCATCCATGTAGTTTTTGCTTTCTGCAGACTGTCATATAAATGGAAACGAAAGTATGCTTTGGGAACAGGTTTCTTTCACTTAGGATTCATGTACAATATGACATTTGAGAGTCATCCATGTCATTACACATACCAGTAGTTTGTTTCATTGATGAGCAGTCTTCTACCATACGGATGCTCCCCAGTTTATCCATTTAGCAGTTGACGGGTATCTGAGTTGGTTCCATCCTTGGCAATTATTATTGGCCACACCATGTGGCATCTTATTAATAGTTCCCTGATCAGCGATCAAACTTGTGCCTAACACAGTGGAAGTGTGGAATCTTAACCACTGGACTGCCAAGAAAGTTCCATTCTTGGCAATTATGAATAAAGCTGCCATAAATATTCACAGAGTTTTGTGTGAATATAGGGTTTTATTTCTTTTGGGAAAATACCTAGGAATGAAATTACTAAGTTGTATGGTAACTGTATTAATTTTGCAGGAAACTGGCAAACTGCTTTCCAAAGTGGCTATGCCATTTTTACGTTTCTACACATTCTACCACTGATGAATGCGAGTTCCCAGGTACTCTGCATCCTCACCAGCGTTTAGTATTATCAATACTTTAGTCATTCTACTCCAGACAATACTACAAAGCTACAGTTATCAAAACAGCATGACACTAGCACAAAAACAGACATATGGTTCAAAGGAACAGAACAGAGAGCTCAGAAATAAAGCCACACACTTATGGTCAATTAATCTACCAGGAGGCAAGAATATCCAATGGAGAAAAGACAATCTTTTTAGCAAGTGGTCCTGGGAAAGTTGGAGAGCCACATGTAAATCAATAAAATTAGAACACACACATAAAAATAAAACTAAAAATTGCTTAAAGACTTAAATAGACATGACATCATACAACTGTTAGAAGAAAACATAGGCAAAACATTCTGACATAAATGGTACCAATGTTTCCCAAGGCAATAGAAATAAAAACAAAACAAATTGGGCCTAGTCAAACTTCTAAGCTTTTGTACATCGAAGAAAACCATAAATAACATGAAAACAAACAAACAAAAAAATACACCTACAGACTGAGAGAAAACAATTGCAAATACTGTGACCAACAAGGGATTAATCTCCAAAATATACACACAGGTCATACAACTCAGTAACAGAAAAAGCAACCCAATTATAAAATTGGGAGAAGACCTAAATAGACATTTCTCCAAAGAAGACATACAGATGGCCAACAGGCACATGAAAGATGCTCATCATCGCTGCTGCTGCTGCCAAGTTGCGTCAGTCGTGTCCGACTCTGTGTGACCCCATAGACGGCAGCCCACCAGGCTCCCCCGTCCCTGGGATTCTCCAGGCAAGAACACTGGAGTGGGTTGCCATTTCCTTCTCCAATGCGTGAAAGTGAAAAGTGAAAGTGAAGTCACTCAGTCATGTCTGACTTTTAGCAACCCCGTGGACTGCAGCCTACCAGGCTCCTCCATCCCTGGGATTTTCCAGGCAAGAGTACTGGAGTGGGGTGCCATCATAATCACTAATTATTAGAAAAAGGCAAATCAAAACTACAATGAGGTACCACCTCACACCAGTCAGAATGGCCATCATCAAAATGCTGGAGAGGGTGTGGAGAAAAGGGAGCCCTCCTACACCATTAGTGGTAATATCAATTGGTGCAGCCACTAAGGAAAACAGTATGGAGGTTCTTCAAAAGACTAAAAATAGTGTTGCTGTATGATCCAGTAAACTCATTCCTAGACATAAATCCAGACAAAACTCTAATTCAAAAAGGCACATGCACCCCAATGTTCAAAGCATTTTCAAATTGTTCTGGCTTAAAACTCAACATTCAGATAACTAGGATCATGGAATCCAGTCCCATCACTCCATGGCAAATAGATGGGGGAATAAAATGGAAACAGTGAGAGACTTTATTTTCTTGGGCTCCAAAATCACTGCAGATGGTGACTGCAGCCATGAAATTAAAAGACGCTTGCTCCTTGGAAGGAAAGCTATGACCAACCTAGACAGCATACTAAAAAGCAGAGACATTACTTTGCCAACAAAGGTCCATCTAGTCAAAGCTATGGTTTTTCCAGTAGTCATGTGTAGATGTGAGAGCTGGACTATAAAGAAAGCTGAGTGCCGAAGAATTAATGCTTTTGAACTGTGGTGTTGGAGAAGACTCTTGAGAGTCCCTTGGACTGCAAGGAGATCCAACCAGTCAATCCTAAAGGAAATCCTAAAGGATGCTGAAGCTGAAACTTCAATACTTTGGCCACCTGATGTGAAGAACTGACACCTTAGAAAAGACCCTGATGCTGGGAAAGATTGAAGGCAGGAGGAGAAGAGGACGACAGAGGATGAGATGGTTGGATGGCATCACTGACTTGATGGACATGAGTCTGAGTAAGCTCTGGGAGTTGGTGACGGACAGGGAAGCCTGGCATGCTGCAGTCCATGGAGTTACAGAGTCGGACATTACTGTGCAACTGAACTGACTGACTGATGTTCACAGCAGCACTGCTTACAACAGCCAAAATGTGGAAACAACCTACATGTCCAACAACAGATGAATGGATGAATGGATAAAGATGCGGCACATATTTACAATGGAATTCCACTTAGCCATTAAAGAAAGAATAATGTCATTTGCAGCAACAAAGATGGACATAGAGATTATCATACTAAGTGAAGTCAGAATGACGCCATACCAGTATATCACTTACATGTGGAATCTAAAAAATGATACAAATGAGTTTATCTATGTAGAACAGAAACAGACGCACACACATAGAAGACATGTGGGACCTCCCTGGCGGTGCAGTGTATAAGAATCCACCGGTCAAGGCAGGGTACACGAGTTTGATCCCTGCTCCAGGAAGATCCCACATGCTGTGGAGCAACTAAGCCCGTGCATCACAACTACTGAGCCTGCAAGCCTATAAAGCCCACGCTCCACAGCAGGAGAAGCCACCACGAGAACCCCGTGCCCCACAATGAAGAGGAGACCCGGCTCCCCATGACCGGAGGAAGCCCATGCAAAACAATGAAGACAAGTGCAGCCAAAACTAAATAAAATTATTAAAAGGAGAGACAAGACATATGGTTACCTGTCGGGCAGGGATAAATTAGGAGTCAAATTAAGATAAATTAGCAGATACAAACTACTGTATATAAAATAGATAAACAGGGTCCTATTCTAATAGCACAGGAAACTATATTCAGTATCCCATTAATAAACAATGGAGAAGAATATGAAAAAGGTTACATCTATAATGGAATCATTTTGCTGTATACCAGAAACTAACACAACATTGTAAATCAACTATACTTAAATTTTAAAAAGTGTCTTTCCTGGAGCAAAATGTTTAATTTTGGTGAAGCCCTATTTATCAATTTTTTCTTTTCTGAGTTGTGCTTTTGGTAGAATTAAAAGAACTCTTGAAATGCAAGGAGATCAAACCAGTCAATTCTAAAGGAAATCAACCCTGAATATTCATTGGAAAGACTGATGCTGACGCTTCGATACTTTGGTCACCTGATGTGAAGAGCCAACTCACTGGAAAAGACCCTGATGCTGGGAAAGATTGAAGGCAAAAGGAGAAGAGGTCAGCAGAGAATAAGATGGTTAGACAGCATCGCTGACTCAATGGACATGAATTTGAGCAAACTTTGGGAGATAGTGAAGGACAGGGAAGCCTGGTGTGCTACAGTCCACGGGGTCACAAAGAGTTGGACACAATTTAGCGAAGGAACAACACAAGAACTCTTTGCCTAACCTAAGGTTACATAGATTTTCCCATATATTTTCTTTTAAAAATAGTTTTATATAATTTTTCTTCTGCAAACTCTTACATTTGAGTATATAATTCCTTATTAAAATTTTTAAACATACATAAAAATTGGAAGATACAAAAGCTAACATTTCACCGTATTTACTTTTTTGAACCATTTGAAAATAACAGACATCATGACATTTCATACCTAATTAAAGGTAGTTCTCACTTTGCATGGCAGTGTGGGATCACATAAATGATCTTGCAAGCTGAAACTGTGCAAGGTGATCTTAATCATCAGTGGGGAAAAGTATGATTGTTCTGTGACATCTAAGAATTCAGGAGACTTCCCTGGTGGTTCAGTTGTTTCAACTCCATGCACTCGAAGCAGAGGGCCTGGGTTGGATCCCTGTCAGGGAACTAGATCCTGCATGCTGCAACTAACAGCGGGTGCAGCCAACTAAATTAAGAAACAAAAAATAAAGACAATCTTCTACCTTAGGGGGAAAAAAAAGACTCATGTCAAACCATTAAAATCTCTTATTGTGGGCTATAAAGATACAAGGAAAAATTTAAAAGCAGTAGAATTAGTATGTAATTTAAAACATCAGAAACATTAAGAATTAAAGTTATTTCTTCAAAAGAAAAATTTATCAAGACTAATTTGAACAATGCTGTCCTTCCTTTTCTTGTATAAGTTAGAATTTGGGGACAGCATCTTTTCTATCTGTTTGGTGAACTGTCATACTGTTTTAAGTTTGCACTGGCTTCCAGCCTCTTATCCTTTCTGCTTTCAATGCTGTGAAATATCTCCTGCTGCTGCTAAGTCGCTTCAGTAGTGTCCGACTCTGTGTGACCCCAGAGACGGCAGCCCACCAGGCTCCCCCGTCCCTGGGATTCTCCAGGCAAGAACACTGGAGTGGGGTGCCATTTCCTTTTCCAATGCGTGAAAGTGAAAAGTGAAAGTGAAGTCGCTCAGTCGTGTCTGACTCTTAGCGACCCCGTAGAGTTCATTTAATATTAGTTTTTTGTTTTTTTTTTTGCTGGTGTTAATTCCTCCAGGATGTCATCATCCTTTTCCTCATAACCAATTTCTTCATTTAAGTTGGTAAGTTCGACCTCACTAAATTCATCTGGCCACTGTGTATAGTCCCCTGAACACAGGCAATCTTCCTACGGCCAGCTGCTTCTCGGATTAACTCCATTCACATTCTATTCAAATTTCACTTTGCATTATCATGTTGTTAATTTGCTGCATTTTGGTCTTTTTTGGCCAAATTCCTCTTTCCGTTATCCATTTTATGGTCAAATGTCACAGTTTATGACTGAGAGACAAGAAAGTAACACAACTACACAATCTGCTGTCTATACATAAACAGGATGACCAGCGAGCAGTCAGCCAGGCTCTGAGATGTGACAGGACTGGTCATGGATCATGACAGACACCTAAAAATACATGTTGTACACAGTGAATTATGGGCTGAAGGTCTAGTAGCAGCTGGTGTTTTATGTGATCACTCATGGTTGATATACCACACTGAGATTTGAACTGTCTTGCTGGCAACTGGTGTTATCTAGCTGAACCATGGTAACTGAAATTCATGCACCAACTACAACAGTTCAAGGCAAGGGCTGCCTGTTTTTAAGCATGTGCCTCCTAAAAACTGGAGCTTCCCAGGTAGTGCTAGTGGTAAAGAATCTGCCAGCTGATTCAGGAGATGCAGGTTCGATCCCTGGGTCGGGAAAATCCCCTGGAGAAGGAAATGGCAACCCACTCCAGTATTCTTGCCTGGAAAATCTCATGGGGTTTTTCTGACAGGCTACAGTCCATGGGGTCACACAGGGTCGGACGTGACTGAGCACACATGTGCAAGGTTCAAGGCCTCCTAATAATCAGGCCATTTTCATACCATTATTACACTTAAGGAAATGACCAATAACTTCCTAGGATACTGTCTAATCCATATTAAAAATGGCTCATTTATTTCAAGGACCTAGAACAGCCCTCCCTCATGAACTTTCTCTTGTAATAGTGACTTTTCAGAGAAACTAGGGTTGCATCCACAGTGATACCCCCCGAAGTGTGATCCACGGGTGAGCAGCCATCACCTGGCAACTAGCTGATTTCAGAACCTTGGGCCCCACTCCAGAACTCCTGTCCTCCATTTCGGTGTGTATCTTTTTAAATTAGTTATGCCCGGAAATAGTTAAGGCCTTTCAACAAATTCAGTATTTGTTTGCAACAACGGAATTTTTTAGACTGTTTAATTACTACCACTCCTCTTAACTGGATCTACTGTCTATTTTCGTTTATGTTTTGCATTATTTTAAGTTTGATCATCCTGGTCCATTAATTTGATTCTCAATAATGACATCTTCAATTCAAATTCTGAATCCTTAAAATCTGCAAATCGCCTTTTTCATTTCCTCAAAGTCTTTCTCTGTGTGTCTGCTATAATGGACTCTCCTGAAGAGCTCCTGTTATTTTTTCCATCTGTCTCTTCCTGCAGTTTACCCACTCTTGTATTCCTTGTACTCTGTCCATCTTTTACGATCAGTGCTTCTCAAACGGGGCTCTTCTTTGGAATCACCTGGGAAGTTTATGACATTCTGGGCCTTGGATCCATCTCCAGGGATTATGATTTGACTGGTCTGGAGAGAGGCCTGGCACCAAATGCTTTAAAAGCTCCCCAGGTCTGCTTGTGGGTTCTTAAAGCATAAGTAATCCTGTCACCAAAATTTAGAATGTTGGAGACTATAGGACAACTTGGTTTCTTCAACACACATACACTGTAAGAAAAGTAGCAAGAACAGAAAACGAGGGAAAGAGATAAAGGGACAAAGAACTTATAGATTACTTATTTTTTAAAGTCTCTTAAAAAAACTTGTTTATTATTTATTTATTTGGCTACACTGGGTGGGATCTAGTTCCCTGACCAGGGATGGAACCTGGGCCCCTTGCACTGGAAGCACAGAGTCTTACCCACTAGACCACCAGGGAAGTTCCTAGATTAAGTATAAAAATGCATGAGACAGGACTTCCCCGATGGTCCAGTGGTTAAGAATCTGCCTGCCAGTGCAAGGGATATGAGTTTGATCCCTGGTCTAGGAAGATCCCACATGCCACCAGAGCAACTAGGCAGCTGTGCCCCGAGTACTGAGCCCACAGACTCAAAGAAGGGCCCGCATGCAGCAACACAGACTGGTGCAGTTAAACATCAAAATAAATAAATTAAAAACATGTGACAAAGCAACTCACTGCAACACACAGACCTTATTTAGATCTTGATTTGAACAAAAAAACTATAAACACTTAGGAGACAACTGGGAAAATGTGAACACTGATTGGATTTTTAAAAACTGTAGTAAAATACACATAACAAAAAACTTACCATTTTAAGTTTAAAATATACCTTAACCATTTTAAGGTGACCAGTTCAGCAGTGTTACATACATTCATACTGTTGTGTAGATATCAGGAAATTGTTATTTAGGTGTGATAATGGCTTATATTTATGTTTTAAAAAGAAGAGTGTTTGTCTGGCTGAAATCTTTATGGATAAAATGATATGAAGTCTGGTATTTTTTCCCAAGATAGATGAAACAAGACTGGCCATGAATTGTGGGGTAACTGTTGAATCTGGGTAACAGGAATTTAGGATTCATTATACTACTTCCTCGGAGAAGGCAATGGCACCCCACTCCAGTACTCTTGCCTGGAAAATCCCATGGATGGAGGAGCCTGGTAGGCTGCAGTCCATGGGGTCGCTAAGAGTCGGACACGCCTGGGCAACTTCACTTTCACTTTTCACTTTCATGCATTGGAGAAGGAAATGGCAACCCACTCCAGTGTTCTTGCCTGGAGAATCCCAGAGACGGGGGGAGCCTGGTGGGCTGCTGTCTATGGGGTCACACACAGTCGGACATGACTGAAGCGACTTAGCAGCAGCAGCAGCAGCAGCATACTACTTCCTACACTTTTGTGTGTGACATTTTCCTTAAAGTTTAAGGAAAAGGAAGATTTTTTAAAAAGTAAGTTTTCTTACTTAGTAGTTTATTATTGATTTTTTGTTTGCATGTGTGTTAAGTCCCCTCAGTCGTGTCCAACTCTTTGTGACCCTATGGACTCTCGCCCGCCAGGCTCTTCCGTCTATGGAATTCTCCAGGAAAGAATACTGGAGTCGGGTTCCATGCCTTCTTCCAGTGGATCTTCTGGACCCAGGTACTGAACCTGGGTCTCCTGAACTGGCAGGTGGGTTCTTTACCACTAGTGCCACCTGGGATGCCCTATTATTGATTTTTTAACTTGTCTCTCTTAACTCCCCCATCCTTTTCTGCTAAACTTCTACCAGTCTTACCAGTTCTTCGTTTTTTCCATGACTACTACACCCACACCCCTAACAAATTTTACCCTGTCAATTTGTTTTTTGTTCTTGTCAAGCTGTCAGAACCATGAGGCACCTTGGACTGACTCACAGACCTTGGTTCCCCAAGCTTCCTGCAACTACAGCGCCTCCTCCCATGCTGGCGTGACAGTTCCTCACGTACCTTTGCTGGCTGGCTGATGAAGGTGTTCTGAAGCAATGACAGTATCATCGAAATAACCCAGCTGGTGGCTTGGTCTTTGTTCAGTTCCAGGCTATAAAGTGCTGTAAAGAAGGCTGAGGCCAGGCTAGTGACACCCAGAAGGAGCCAGCAGAAGTATGTCAACCATCTGTGCCAGCCTTTAGAGACACGCTGCTTCCCTTCTTCTGGGCTCAGGATGGGGAAACTGGTTGCCTCCCTTAGGAACAGAAGTTGAAGGAATAACCAACCTCGTCAACAGCTGACAGAGAGGTTTAGGAAGACTACATGTGGTAAAGCCCAGTGGGATGTGTTACCTGGATAGCCCTTGCTCTGTGGGAAGAACATGGGTTTCCAAGAGTTCCTGGAGTTTTTGTAGTTGGTGGACTGCATCAAGGAAGTCACTGGGGTGATCAGCCTGGGTGGGACCTGGTGTCTGTAAGTGAGACTGGAGCCTCTGCAGAACTCTGAGCAGGTAACTGCAGAAATGACGGTGGTTTTCAGCAACCACTGAAAATACAGCCCAGGTTGACATGTGAACAAGTGGAGGATTTCAAGAAACAGAAATTCTTGGTAGAAATGAGCAATCTGTTAGCTGATGAAAGTGAAAGTCCCTCAGTTGTGTAGGACTCTTTGCGACTCCATGAACTACACAGACCATGGAATTCTCCAGGCCAGAATGCCTGAGTGGGTAGCCTTTCCCTTCTCCAGGGGATCTTCCCAACCCAAGGATTGAACCCAAGTCTCCCACATTGCCAGCGGAGTTTTTACCAGCTGAGCCACAAAGGAAGCCCAAGAATACTGGAGTGGGTAGCCTATCCCTTCTCCAGCAGATCTTCCCAACCTAGGAGTTGAACCAGGGTCTCCTGCATTGCAGGCGGATTCTTTACCAACTAAGCTATCAGGGAAGCCCCTGTTAACTGATGATGAGGTTAAATTTCCTAGTTGATGAAGACTGAAGAATACAGAACTGTATTCTCTGAGCATGCTGGTATATTTGCAACAATTTGTAAAATCCTATATTACTTTGATAGAGGATCAAAGTAATTTTTAAAGCTAATTGAGTTTTTTCACCAGAACTTCAGTACATGTGAACCCCACTCCAGCACTCTTGCCTGGAAAACCCCATGGACGGAGGAGCCTGGTGGGCCGCAGTCCACGGGGTCGCTGAGTTGGACATGACTGAGCGACTTCACTTTCACTTTTCACTTTCATGCATTGGAGAAGGAAATGGCAACCCACTCCAGTGTTCTTGCCTGGAGAATCCCAGGGACGGGGGAGCCTGCTGGGCTGCCATCTATGGGGTCACACAGAGTTGGACACGACTGAAGTGACTTAGCAGAATGTGAGTGTGAAGTCGCTCAGTCGTGTTGGACTCTTTGTGACCCCATGGATTATAGCCTACCAGGCTCCTCCGTCCAGGGGATTTTCCAGGCAAGAGTACTGGAGTGGGTTGCCATTTCCTTCTCCAGGGGATCTTCCCGACACAGGGATGGAACCCAGGTCTCCCACATTGTAGGCAGATGCTTTACCGTCTGAGCCACCAGGGAAGTAGAGTGCTTAGAAGGCCCAAACTAAATTCAAGAATTCATAAATCACACAATCTCATCATTCCATAGAAGAAAGAGAATGACACGCTTTCACAGCCTCTGACGAAGCAGATGAAGTATGGGGGGGTCTGAGACAGAGGACATTTTTGGTGGGTTTTTCTTTTAACCTTTACTTTTTAAGACCAGATATGCTGTCTCAGAAGCTCTGAGAGGTAGCAGAGCTGTCTGCCCTCTGCTGGGAGTTTAAGGAAATGAAAAAACAGCAGAAGCTGGCATCATGCCTGTTGATTATGCTGAGAGCGTGTCAGGTGTGTGGGGTGGGGGCAGATAAAAGATCAGATCCTGAAACTTACTGAACTTTACCATTTGCCCAGTAGTGTCCTGCCTGCTGGGGACAGCCTGGATGCTCTAAGTAAGAACAGATGAGGCTAGACAAAAGCTTCAGCAGCTCGTTTATGCTATCAGAACGCCATGAAGATGGTTCGCACTCTGAGAGTAGGTACGTATTTCTCCTGAGCAGGAATCCCACAGTTTCCTTTAATTCCTGAAAGTGGAACCAAGAAGAGAAAAGTCAGTTTTACATTAAACTCAGGCCTGGGAGCAATTAGAGACAGTCACAAGGCGGTTTATCTTCTCGGAGGGGCATACGCTCAGTGTGTGTGCACACTAAGTCGCTTCAGTTGTGTCTGACTCTTTGCGACCCCATGGACTACGTAGCCCTCCAGGCTCCTCTGTCCATGAGATTCTCCAGCCAAGAATACAGAGTGGGTTGCCATTTCCCTTTCCAGGGGGTCTTCCCGACCCGGGATGGAATGTGTGTCCCCTAACGTCTCCTGCGTTGGCACGTGGGTTCTTTACCACTAGTGCCACCTGGGAAGCCCTATGCTCAGTGTAAATGACCTCAATTTTTCACTTTCTCTCTCCTTTTTCACAAAGAAGTCACCTCACAGTAGCTTCAGAACTAGTTTTATTTAGGAAAGAATCTAGGATGAAAGAAGAAGAGTTTGAACAAACATCAAAAAACTAAGACACCTCCAGAGCAGGGCATTCTGCACTCACGTCAGTGCTGAGAACACTCCAGAATCAAGAGAAAGAACTAGAGGCAGGATGACGATGGCTCAGGGCACAGGGATTAGAGTACAGCTCTAATTAGAGCACAGCTCTAGTTAATAGAGCTCCGGAGCCTTGCCGGAGAGCCTCGTGTTCACTGGCCTTCTCCACCACGTCAGGGAGGGCAGCATGACATTTACCTTTAAACTCTGATACCACGCTCACCTCAACCACCTCCGTGAGAGAGAGAGGCTCTGAAGAAGCATCCGAGGGGCAGGAGGCCTGGATGGGAGGAAAGACAGGCAGAGGCTCCTGTGGTTGGATCAACGGGAAAAGCCGCCCGATCACAAGACTGATGGGGAAAAAGATGACTGCAGTTTGGATGCTGACGAGCAGTTCAGACCAGGTCACAGCAAACGGGCCCACTGGAAAAGAAAAGCATGATGTCAACCCTCATCCTCGACCATTAAAATCGTCTCCGAGATACTCCTCTCCCAGGTTTAAGTGTTGTTTTAAAATTTATTTTAATTGGAGTGTAACTGCTTTACAATGTTGTGCTAGTTTCTGCTGTGCAGCATTGTCAATCAGCTGTGAGAACACATTAATATACCCCCTCCTCATTGCCCCCCTCCCACCCCTACTCCCATCCTGCCTCCCCAGGTCAGCACAGAGCCCCGAGCTGAGCTCCCTGTGTTCTACAGCGGCTTCCCACTAGCTACCCAGTTCACACGTGGTACTGCACATGTCAGCTGCTCTCTCAGCTCATCCCGCCCTCTCCTCCCCATGCCAGGTCCAAAGTCCATGCTCTTCGTCCTGCAGTTTAAGTATTTATTTACCAATTGACTATGATTATCCAAGGATAGCAAGTTATTTTGACAGTCAAGATCCTGAAGTGTCTCTAAGGCCATTTCATTTGTTAATGAGTGAGATCAATGAGAAAATGTGTATTCTAATGTTAGAGTAAATGAGTATTCTCATTTAAGAGTAGAATTAGATGAGTACTCTAATGGGAGGGCAGCAGAAGAAAAATGAAGGCCCCCGGTGACTCCGTTTCTAACTTGGAAGGGAGGAATGGCGTGTAGAAGAAGGACTACCTGCCACAAACAGCACACGTCAGGGCTCACCCCGAGCTTGCTCATCTCTCTTGGTGGTGGTACTGTTCACCTTCCAGAACATGACGTTGGTGACCATGTTGCAGAGAAGGAGGGTCATGTAGCAGGTGAGCCGCTGGACCCTCGTAAACTGGTTCCAGGGGTGTCGAGTTGCGACTGAGAGCCACAAGCAATCCTGGGTGAACTTCTCTATGATCATGGAGGAGAACAGGTGTCTAACAAGATAAATCAGAACAGGAAATGCATGAGATTTCATTCTGAACATGGCCTCGTTTGAGATGTGGTTCACCTGGCGGCAAGCGACACATCGACAGCTCAGCCACTGCTCAACACCCTTGTGAAGCAGCTTTCAGGTGACACGGTATGATTTTTGCTGCTGTTGTTGTTACCATAGGGTAATAGGTTTTTGAGGATAAGGGTAACTTTATGAGATTTTAAAACTAAAACCTTGTTTTGGCTTTACCAGAGGTTTTGATAAGTCTTTTTTATTCTTGGAAAGTTTGCATTAAGCTTCCACTCAATATAGGGGCTTCCCTGGTGGCTCCGACGGTAAAGAATCTGCCTGCAATGAAGGAGACCTGGGTTTGATCCATGGGACGGGAAGATCCCCTGGAGTAGGAAATGGCATCCCACTCCAGTATTCTTGCCTGGAGAATTCCATGGACAGAGGGGCCTTGGTGGGCTGGGGTCACAAAGAATCTGACATGACTGAATGACTAACATTTTCACTTTTTCCACTCAAGATAGTTACAAGGTATGGTAAACTTATATAAGGTAAACTCATACTTGGAGAACCTTCTCTACTCTCCAAAGAAACTATAAATACAATATAAAAAGAAAAAATTCAAAATATTAGCTGGGCTTAAAAACAAAATAAATGTCTCTGAAGAAGAGGGATGGGATGAGAAAAAAGATGGTAAGTGGGGAAGAAGCCACAGGATTCTGAGCTCCGGGTTTGGAAGAAGGCATGCTGCTAAGTCGCTTCAGTCGTGTCCGACTCTGTGTGACCCCATAGACGGCAGCCCACCAGGCTTCCCCGTCCCTGGGATTCTCCAGGCAAGAACACTGGAGTGGGTTGCCATTTCCTTCTCTAAAGCATGAGAGTGAAAAGTGAAAGTGAAGTCACTCAGTCGTGTCCGACTCTTCGAGACCCCATGGACCACAGCCCACCAGGCTCCTCCATCCATGGGATTCTCCAGGCAAGAGTACTGGAGTGGGGTGCCAAGGTATACACAGGTCAAAGTTTGATTCCCAGAGAGAAGCTGACAGTGATTCATGGAAGGAGGGAAAGGAAGGGCAGGTAAAGCCAACTTCACTGCCTGAAGCCAGGGCTGAGGCTGGAGCTCAAGGAAGAACTCTGCAGAACAAAAAAACTACCTCAGGGCTGCCGCTGCTGCCAAGTCGCTTCAGTCGTGTCCGACTCTGCGACCCCAGAGACGGCAGCCCGCCAGGCTCCCCCGCAGGGCTACACATTTGTAAGTAGGGAGGCAGGGGACAGCGGGCAGCCCCTCAACCAGGAACACAGCCAAGAGACCCCCTGGCTCATGACAAGGTGTGTGACAGGTCGTTTCCTTAGTTTCTCTGAGGACCAGGGGCTCCAAAATGGGGTAATAAAATAGACCCTAGTTCTAGACTGGTGATGTGAAGGGCTGAATGAAAAAAATTGAGAAAAGTACTCGTCAGGGATATGTGGAGGAGAGAGAGATTGAGATTTAAAGATGAAACCAACCTACAACCCCAAATTCCTAAACATATTTATAAATCTAATGCTGAAAAAGGCAGCCAACACAATATTTCAGGCCAGAAGAAACTAATTTTGTGGGACAGTCTGGCAAAGACTTGAAGTGTTTCAGGTTGCTCAAAGATACAAGTAAAGCTACAAAACAGAAAGAGACTCACCAACTTAGAAAACAGTTGCAGGGGGAGGGATAGTGAGGAAGTTTGGGAAGGTCATGTACACACTGCTATATTTAAAATGGATAACCAACAAGGACCTACTGAACAGCAGATGGAACTCTGCTCAATATTATGAGGCAGCCTGGATGGGAGGGGGGCTTTGGGGGAGAAGGGATACATGTGTACGCGTGGCTGAGCACACTGGCTGTCCACCTGGAACCGCCACACCTTGTTAATCAGTTATACCGCAATACAGAACAAAGTTCATAAAGTATATATATATATACATAAAAAAAAGAAGAAAATGTCAGTTGCTACTTGCACTGTAGTGATTGTTTTGTTTGCTACTCCTGTATCTCATGTCTCAGCAATCTGCAGGAAGATCCAATGGCCTTGAGGGGAGGCCATGTGCTTTAGAAGAAAGAATCTTCAACAGGAGAGGGGATAAGACCTGAGCCTCTGCTGTTTCTTATGTGCTTCATCTGGAGCAAGTCAATTTAACCAATCCCTGCTACATTTTATACATCTATGAAATAAAGAACTTGACAGTAACTAATGATATAAAAATGATACAAGGAATAATGTTCACTTTAAAAGAATAAAAAATGAAGAAAAACCCAGAAATAAAATACATTTGAAATCTTAAAATGGAAAAATATGGTCCTCAAAACAAAATAATTAGGAGAAAGAGACACTGGTTTAAGAGAAAAATCAGTGAACTGCCACAGACAGACAAAAAAGATATGCACGCAAGAGTGGCTTAAAAACACGGAGGATCGTTAGAGAGACTTTGCATATAGCGAGGGAATGTCAGAGGAGCAGTATTTTCAGAAGTGACATTTGAGAATTTCTGTTTATTAAACACATGACTCTGTATATCAAAAGTGCATTTTGGGACCCCCCTCCCTGGAGGTCCGGTGGTTAAGACTTCAGGCTTCCAGTGGTCAGGGAACTAAGATCCTGTATGCCATGCAGCACGCCACCCCCCAACCCCAAAGAGCACATTTTACATGTATTTTACCACAATAAAACTTTTTTAAAGTACACTCTGAGTGCTAAACAGGATTTTAAAAAAAGGTAAATCCATAGTGAAAAGAAATATGGTAAAATTTGGAACATCAAGGATAAAGAGAAAATACTAAAAAGAGAAAAGACAACATACTTTAGAAGAATAACAGGTAGACTGACATAACAACAGAGGCAGTGCTGAAAGGCAGTCCTCCATGAACGCTTCACATTTAGGCATTTATACAAACTTTGCTCCTGGACTATGTTTTCAAGTATCTTAGTGTAAGCAGACAGCCCTAAAAAGACAGAATCAGGAACTCTCTTTGGAGACAATTTACATTTCCAGATTATAAAGACAGAGACTTCTTGCTTCCCAGAGACTTTCTAGGGTAATAAAGATAGACATGCCTTCTTCTCACCCCTTGAGAGATTTGCCTACATTGCAGGCTGATAAAGATAAGGTCTTATTCTATAGGGAAGGATGGACAGGTTTTCTGGCAGCTCATAGATCAGCGTCTCCTGGTTTTGGGGTTCCTCTTTTGTAACATACCTCTACTGCTTGTGCAGCTCACAGCTGGCTCTCATCACATCACCCTGTCAAATCAGGGAGCTGCCACAAATTACTGCTCTGGCTGCTACTACTGCTCTAAGTAGTAAACTGTCTAAATCCATTTGGGTCAGTGGAAACAGTGGAAGGAATACCTCTGAAAATTCTTCCACAAAAACAATGATAAAACTTCTTTTAAAAAGTTAGAATCAAATTTTCAGAACTCAGGTAAGTAACCAAAGGTTTGTAGCAACCTGGGAGTGTTTACATAAGAAAAACGGTTAAATATCAGTAAGAACAGAGAATTTTGTGGCATTTTAATTGGCCCTATTTCCCCATCTCCCTTTCCCTAGCTCCATGGTAACCTTGAAAACCAAGAGCCTTCAATCACAGTGAAATCCAGCAGCCTGGCAGTCACTAGAGGGGGCAGAAGGGGATTAAAAGCATCCTTCCCAGAGAGCCGTCATTATCTGACTTGTCTGGTAGTTCCCGGGAAAACTCCACTTGCAAGACTGCCCTTATTTGATATGACTGGACACTCATCCAGTGAAAAATGCTTCTTCTTTGAGGGCACTGTCAAAAATGTTAAGAGGCAACTGTTTAACTTCACAGCTGCCTGATAAGGCAGGCAAACAACGGGCTCGTCACAAAGCCTGAGAAAGTCAGAGGTCCACAGGAGTTTTGAAAAGCTTCGACACAGTCCTGGGAGTCTAATGATAGGAGGCCATGTGCACGCCCGGGGATGTGGGCATGCTCAGGAAACACCTGAGCAGGCCCTACACTTCTACTCCTGGAAGAACCCTGAAGCTCTCAGCAAGCAGGAAGTGAAAGCTCAGGCAGAGCTGTCAGCCACCTGGCTGCATGCGGAAGGCATGGCACAACATGTGTGCAAAACCCCTCAGCAAAGGCTGGGAGGCTTACTGGCTCAGGCCTTTAAAGAGGTCTCTGTCTAGCTGTTAGCTGCCCACTGAACTGACTGAGCAAGAACTTCAGTTTCACATACGATAGAAATACAGATTTTATAGAATTAGTTCGAAACAGACGCAGGACAATAACGGACACTAAGAACAAGTACTGGGGGAGAGGAAGGAGATTTGATCTTCAGAGTGGCCACATTTCATTATTTAAAATGTTGGGTTTTCAACAGAAGATCACAAGACATGAAAAGAAACAAAGTCTCTCTCTCCCTCACACACACACACCACACTCAACAGATTGTTACTGAGGAAGCCAAGACACTGGATTTACTAAAGATTTCAAATCGGCTATTTTAAATATGTTCAAAGAAATAAGGGAAATCATGTTGAAGTAACTAAAGGAAAGTAAATGAGCATGATGTCTTGCTAAATAGAGTATTAATGAAGATACAGAAATTATTATTACTGGTTGCACTGTGTGGCACGCAGGATCTTAATTCCTGTTTAGGGATCAAACCCGTGCCGCCTGCATTGGAAGTGTGGAGTCTTCCAATGAACCACCAGGGAAGTCCCCAGAGAATTTTTTTTTTTAACTAATTTTTTAAAAGTTTTTTAAAAATGTGAACCATTTTTAAAGTCTTCATTGAATTTTTTACAATTTTGCTTCTGTTTCATGTTTTGGTTTTTTGACCATAAGGCATATGGGGGTCTTAGCTCTCTGACCAGGAATCGAACCGTTGCCCCGTATGCTGGAAGTGTGGAGTCTTAACCACTGGACCACCAGGGAAGCTCTCAGAAGTTATTAAAAAAAAAAAAAACAAATAGAAAGAGTGCAGCTGAAAAATACAGTAAGTGAAATGGAAAATTCACTAAAGGCTCAAAAGCAGATGTGAGCTGGCAGGAGAAAGAAGATAGGTCAAACTTGAAGATAGGTCAGTTGAAATTGTCTTGTCGAAGGAACAGAAAGAAAAAATAATGAAGAAAATGAACAGAGCCTCAGAGACAGGTAGCACATCATTTCTCAACAGTACCTAAAGGAAAAGAGCTCCTTCTTTGAGACTGGCATGAAGACCCGGTCGCGCTCACAGTCTCCAAGGTCCATGGCCAGCCAACAGTTGCACAGGAAATGCCATTTCCTTTTACCTGCGATGTCAGTGACAGTCACCTGGCTTACATACCTATAGTAAAATAAAGACAATCATGTTAGAGGGTGGGCATCAATCAATTGCTGTAATAAGCAGTGACCTTATGGAAGCAACCTCAATGTCCATTGATGGCTGAATGGATAGAGAAAATGTGGTATATATACCGTATACAATGGAATATCATTCAGTTACTAAAAAAAGAATGAAATTTTGCCATTTGTGACATGAATAGAGGGCATTAGCCTAAATGAAATAAGTCAGAGAGAGACAAAGACAGATATGATCTCACTTATATGTGGAATGTAAAGGCAAAGGTCAGGAGAGTCAAAAGGTACAGACGGCCAGTTATAAAATAAGCCAAGGGGATGTAACATACAGCATGGCGACTGTAGTTAATAATATGGTGTCGCATATATGAAAACAGCTACAAGAGCAGATCTTAAGCCTCACAATGAGAAAAAAATTCTCTATATATGGTGATGCTTGTTAACTAGACTTATGGTGATTATTTCACAATACATACAAACATCAAATCATTAGGTTGCAGACCTGAAGCAAATATAAAGTTGTACATCAATCATACTGCAATAAAAATAAAAAAGAAAATCTTAATAATTGACAGAGGGTGTCCAAGTAAACAGATTCTGCTTCATTGTAGGGGCAAGAGCCAAAGAAAGAAAAGAGATCTGATCCCACTTTCTCCTTCCCAACCTCTAAAGGAGTTCACGTACCAAATATCAGAATGCAGACTTCCCTAACCTGGAATAGTCAGTGTGTGTTTCTATTCCTTAAGATTTCTTCTTTCTACAGGGACAGCACCCCACCACCTTTGTAAATATCCCATCTGCCTCCATCTTTCACCACTAGGGTCTAAGGGGGTGTACATGGGGAGTGGGCTTTAATGTTTATACTAATGACTTGTCTTGTTTGGGTCTGTGGCTTCATCTTGGCTTCAGAGCAACAGGTCCTGAAACTTCATCCTCTTTTCAACCCGTTTTTTTTTTTAAACCATGTGTCTCTGTCTTCTCCCCTGATTTCAACCATCAACCAATTTGTCCTGCAGAACCTCTGCTCTGCCTGTTTGACTTCACCTTGCACCTAGTCAGCTAATCTCCTTTACTGAAAGGATGCTACTTCTCCAAAAGTCTATACGAAACCATTCAAATCTCTCTGGTCAAAATTCTTATTTTAGTTGGAAGTTATTTTCTTTTTTTTTTTGGAAGTTATTTTCTGTGTGAGGAGCACAGATCGCTTTAAAGCTAAAATTATTTCTGGGACTCTCTTTTGAAGCAGTTAATATAATCACAAGTGACTAAGTTGCATTTGATTTAAACTTAGCTACTTGTTAAAGCTTTCATTTAATAGCAAAGTATAAAAACAGAGAAAATATTCATTTTCTGATTGGTGAGAAACTAGTCAACCGTTTTTTTCTCTGCTCTCCTTTCATACAGAAAAGAAACAGAGAATCTAATGTGTGTCAGAACAATCTAGTCGATACATTCAGTACGATCAGTATAAAGATACAGAAAGCATAGTCATTTTCTAAGAAAATATGCTGGCAGTCTGCTTTTTATTGGGGGTGGATAGTTCTTTTGCTTCTCTGTGTTTTCCAAGTTTTTTGTATTCAAACATCTATTACTTTTGCAATTAAACAAAGAAAAGAAAATATTGACTAAAAAAATTCTTTGAAAGAGCCTTAATAACAAAGTCTAGAAGTGAACAGGTAACTCTTGAGAACTGTAACAAATATTTATTGTTACAATAGACTGTAATTATCAATTATAACAAATATTGAGTCCTACTATAATTTTGGCACTGTATGTGCTGTTGAGAATACAAATACAACTAAGTCAACATTGCTATTCCATGAGGAGCATAAAGTCATTATAAGTCAAAAAATATTATAAGACTCCATATAAAATTAGAATTGATATAAACCAGTGATAAAAGTAAGAAAAATGGAAAATATCATATAGGTGTGAATTCCTTTATGTGTTGTGAATTCCTTTGTGTGTTTCCTCAAAGAGAAATATCTATTTAAATTAAAAAATGTATTTCTAATAATTATAAAATATTGTTAAAACTTTTGGAAGTAACTAAAACTACCCTGAAGAAAAACTTAAAAATTCATAATCCTACTACCCAGGGATAACTATTGGTAATAATTTAGTGTATATAGCTCTAGACTTTCCCTTATAAACACACTTGAAAAAAAAATCAACTCTGTTGTGGTATAATTTACATAGGATAAAAGGCACCCATTTAAAGAATATAGTTCAGGGAATTTCCTGGCAGTTCAGTGGTTAGGCCTCTGGGCTTTCACTGCCAAGGGCACAAGTTTGATCCCTGGTTGAGGAACTAAGATCCTGCAAGCCATGGAGTGCAGCCAAAAAAATAAAAATAAAAAGTACTGTTCACTGCATTGTGGACAACTGTATACACCTGTATAATAAGCACCACCATCACCACCCTGAAAAGTTCCCGCGCCCCCTTTCCAGTCAGCCCTCCTCAGGCTCACCCTGGGCTCCAGGTGACCACTGACATACTTCCTCTCTCTACAGGTTAATTTGCTTTTTTCAGAATTTCACATATTCTTGTGTGTCTGGCTTCTTTTGCTCAACATAATGCTTTCTGAGATTCGCCCATGTTGCTGTATCAGTAGATTGTTCTTCTTTGTCAGGGGTCATATTCCACCAAATGAACGCACTAACATTTGTTTATTCATTCAGCTGATGGACATTTGTGTTGTTTCCAGTTTGAGGCTATTCTTCATAAAGCTGCTATCAAAGTATTTGTGTAAGACTTGGAGTGGACATACGTTTTCACTTATCTTGAGTAAATAACTAGGAGTGGAATTTCTGGGTCATAGGGTAAACGTATGTTCAACCTTACAAGAAAACTGCCAAATTGTTCTTCACCGAGGCTGTACTGGTTTACATCCCTTCAGCAGCGTGTGAGAGCTCTTAACTGCTCCCCACCCTCACTCCACCTTTTAGTTTTACTCATTCTAGTGGGTGTCTACTGCTATTGCTGTGGTTTTAATTTGCGTTTCCTGATAACCAATGATGCTGAGCATCTTTCAAGCGCTTATTATACCCTATTTACCTTATGAAAGAGAGCGGAACAACAGTGGAGCCAACTGGTGTGTAGATACCTGAGCAGGATGGCAGCAGCAGGGAAATCATCGGGCTGTCCTGGCCTTATGGTTGGTGTCTCTAGTCCAGCAGAGAAGGACTTTTTAAAACTTCTTTTTGGCCATGCCATGCAGCTTGTGTGATCTTAGTTCCCCAACCAGGAATTGAACCTAGACCCTTGGCAGTGAAAGTGTGGAGTCCTGACCACAGGACTGCCAAGGAATTCCTGGGAAGGACTTCTTGTGCTAACAATTTTAGGCTGGATGCATATTCCTTTCAGGTGGGAAATATTTAGCAACTGACTTGTTTCTGGGTCAGTTCTCAAACCTGGATCTGAGATCTTTGGGGCTGCCCTGGTGGCTCAGTGGTAAAGAATCTGCCCACAATGTGGAAGACCTGGGTTTGATCCTTGGGTCAGAAAGATCCAAAGGCAAGCCAGAATCGAAGGACAGAAGAGCCTGGTGGGCTACAGTTCATGGGTCCATGGGGTTGCAGAGTTGGACACGACTGAGCAACTAACACACACCGAGACCTTTGACTTCACTGCCTTCCTTTTTCCTAATCCCAACAAACAATTATCTTCATCCTTAATTCATTTTTATCATCTACTTTCTCCACTCACTTCTCATAATTCTCAGAGTGCTGCTGAAGGAAGACGTGGGAGCGTCTGGACCCAGCACAGGGCAGGCATGCACACTCAGCACTGACCGCCTCTAACTCTTGCGGGACATCCCAACTGTAATTCCACTTCTTCCCCTCTCCTTAAGCTCTTCATTTTGACCCAAAGTATATTCTCTATATAGTCATGTATTAAATACTCTTTAAAGATGCTTTTTGTGTTTAGAGATACTTTTAACTTATGGTACTTTGGGGCAATGTTTCATTGTTACTATTTTCTGTTCACAGTAGTGACAATGTTTAATGGAAAAAAATCTGGGACTCCGTTGGTGGTGCAGTGGTTGAGAATCTCCCTGCCAATGCACAGGACACAGGTTCGATCCCTGGTCTGGAAAGATCCCACATGCTGCGGGGCAGCTAAGCCCGTGCGCCACAACCACCAAGTCCGCACTCTAAAGGCCGTGAGCCACGAGAAGAGGAGCCGCTGCGATGAGAAGCCTGCACCCTGCAACTGGGAGTAGCCCCTGCTGACTGCGACAAAGATCTGGCACAGCCAAAATAAATAATTTAAAAGATGTTTTTAAAAAAATCTATCATTCTCCCTCTCATAAAATATCTTAATTTTCAATATTTCTTTCCAGGTTTTCTTTTGTGTAGACAGCTTTGAAATGAAAATCTAACGTAATTCCCTGGTGGTGCAGTGGTGAAGACACGCACGTCCCATGCAAGGGCACGGGTGTGATCCCTGATCGGGGAACTAAGATCCCACATACTGCACGGTGCAGTCGAGAAAATATTAAAAAGAAAGAAAAATAAATTAAAATCAAACAGGTATTTGTTACTATTTGATCCAAAACATTATAGTTATTTACTGTGATGCCGTGCAGGTCTTTCCCCAGAATGCTGCAGTGAAGCAGCACACCAGCCTGATTCGGGTACTTACCAAGCAGGGCTGGCGCCAGAATTGTCATGCCAGAGCCGCAGGCTGTGTAATTCCCCCAGAGAGGATGGAGTGCCCAGGAGGAACACATCCAGTCCCCCGCGTTCAAAGACTGCCTTCTGGGAGTCACAAAGGTGGTGGGGCTCGCTCCGCCCCTCTGATCCATAAAGGGTGATGACTACCTAACCCAGGACAAAGAAAAGATAAGATACGACAAGTTATAACATGAGTCTTTTGATTTATGTCTAAGGGGAAAGATGAAGACAGAGAAAACTGTACTGAGATGAGGTCCTGGGGTCTTAGACAAGCAGAAAGGGCTCTTCAAATGTACAATTTTTAAAAGGTTTTTGGCTGCACCCCATGGCATATGGGATCTTAGTTCCCTGACCAGGGATTGAACCCACGTCCCCTCAGTGGAAGCATGGAGTCTCAACCATTGGGTCGTCAGAGAAGGCCTAGATGGAGAGTTGAGAACCAGGACGACCACCCTCCAGGATCTGTGTGAAGGATGACTGGGTGCCAGGATGTCAGCAAGGGTATCGGAGTGCAGCTCGCATGGCAGAGAGCGCCGAGCAGTGAGGGAAGAACCTTCATTGCACTCACGTTGGCTGTCGTCGAGGCCCTTCTTCTATGGCCTGTGGAGACCTCGATAAGGTAGTGGAATTGAGAGCTGGGGTCATTATCAGCCAGGATGGTGACCTTCACCTGCAGGAAAAAGCACAACCAAGAAAACCCGCAGATCTTCACTCCTTACAGCCCAGCGAGAAGCAGGAGGATACACCACAGCAGCTTTGGTGACTCCGAGGAAAGCAGGGGTGAGATGGGGGAGAAGGTAAAACAGACAAGCAGACCTAAGTTAAGTGATAAAAGTGGGGGCTATGGGTTGAAAGTCCAGGGTTTATGTCACGAGAATGAAACAGTCATAAAATCAACTGATCAGGTCTTGGGCCTCTAAATCTCTCCACTTTCCCCCCACCCAGAAAGGGTTATCAGATAAGATATAAGACACCTAGCTAAATGTGAATTCCAGATAAATGATGAATAATTTGGGGTCATATTTATGCTAAATATACATTCACTATTTATTTGAAATTCAAATTTAACTGGATGCCTTGTATTTTTATTTACTAAAATTGGTAATTCCATACCCACAGCATATTCGCATATTCTAGAATTTCCACATGTAGGGAAGCAAGGATGAAAAAGATATAGAACAGAAATTAGAAGGAAGCGGTCAAAGGATTTTTTGTTTAAAAAAAGATTCCATACAGGTTTCTTACATACTGCAGTTACATTAAATTATAACTTTTTGGACTTATCCATAACTTTCATATCCAATGTATTAAGTGAGATAAATGTGCATTTGATTATAGTTAAATTCTCTGTGTGTTTTCTTTTGGCTTATTCCTGACCTAAATGAATCATATGAGGATTCAACCTTGGCTAAAAGAAAAAAAAAAATAAATGGAGAAATAGAGATAAATCCCTGGGCCTTGAGACAGTAGACATGGAGAGAAATGTTAAGAGAAGTCCCACTGGAATTTTTACTACCTGCTACCTGCCTCTTTTCGATAAAGGTGGACTTCCCTGGTGGCTCAGAAGGTAAAGCGTCTGTCTACAATGTGGGAGACCTGGGTTCGATCCCTGGGTCAGGAAGATCCGCTGGAGAAGGAAATGGCAATCCACTTCAGTACTATTGCCTGGAAAATCCCATGGACAGAGGAGCCTGGTAGGCTATAGTCCATGGGGTCGAAAAGAGTCGGACACGACTGAGTGACTTCACTCACCTGCCTCTTTTCGATAAAGGTATCTCTTATTTCCTTCCTCTTGTTCAACATACTCAAGACACTGTGACAGAGCTTTCAGAATCAAAGTCTCATCACCTTCTGTGCATCGGCCTGGTCCTTCCTCCAAGCCCACACGAATATGAGCATGTAGATTCCGACAAGGCTGGCCAGCAGGGACACCCCGACCGGGTTGCTGGTCACTCGAAGGAACAGCTCAGCCACGTCTTCCACATTCACCGTCCGGGGCACAAGGAAGAAATCGCTGCCGAAGTAGGTCAGGTGGTTACAGAGACACTGTGTCCTTACCAGCGTGCTCTGCGGCCCGACCTGGAATGACAGTCAAGATGGTGACTGACTGACCGGCATGCTAAGGAAGGGACACACGTAAAACATAAACACACACACAGATTTGGAAAAGAAGGTCTGGTGGCTCATCCTCCGCCGGTGCTAATGTGATCTGGGACAACTGATGGGCACAGCAGCTTGGCAGCATTGAGTAAAATGGAAGAAGTACAAACTCCTTGGATCCTGAGACTCCAGTTCTGAGTGCATATCCTGAGGACTCTGCACACATGCACAAGGAAACGTGAAAAAGGACGTCTCTGTCAGCGCTGGGTACAACCAGGAGAAATCAGAACCACCTCTGTGTCTGCTAACAGCAGAACCTGCAAACAAGTCAACAAGGAAGTAGGGGCAAACGAATGGGCTACTATACAGCAGATAAAATGAATGGACTGAAGCCGGATATATCAACCTGGATATATCAATGCTGAGTGAACAAAGCAAGTTTAAAACGATATAACAGTGTGACACCATTTACACAAAGACCTAGAGCATGCAAACCATCGCCCATGAATCCATGTTTACCAATCTTCCTCACTAGGTACAGTCCTATCCATCGCTAGCTCCTATACATGGGCTTGGTATGTAGAAGATGCTCAATACATACTTGCTGAAAGAATGAATCTGTTGTTGTTCAGTCGCTAAGTCACGTCCAACTCTTTGCGACCCCATGGACTGCAGCACGCTATGCTTCCCTGTCCCTCACTGTCTCCCAGAGTTTGCTCACATTCATGTCCATTCAGTCACTGATGCTGTCTAACCATCTTATCCTTTGCTACCCTCTTCTCCTTTTCCTTCAATCTTTCCCAGCATCAGAGTCTTTTCCAATGAACTGGCTCTTCTCATTAGGTAGCCAAAGTATTGAAGTTTCAGCTTCAGTATCAATTCTTCCAGTGAATATTCAGGGTTGACTTCCTTTAGGATTGACTGGTTTGATCTCCTTGACAGACTCTCAAGAGTCTTCTCCAGCACCACAATTCTAAAGCCACAGTTCTTCGGTGCTCAGCCTTTCTTATGGTCCAGCTCTCAAATCCGTACATGACTACTGGAAAAACCACAGCTTTGACTACACGGACCTTTGCCAGCAAAGTGATGTCTCTGCTTTTTAATATGCTTTCTAGGTCTGTTATAGCTTTCCTTCCAAGAAGCAAGCGTCTTTTAATTTCAAGGCTGCAGTCACTGTCCACAGTGATTTTAGAGCCCAAGAAAATAAAATCTGTCACTGCATATACCAAATTCCAGACAGTGGTTACCCTTTGATATGAGTGGAAAAATGAGGTCTTTTCCAAGGAGTCAGTTCTTCGCATCAGGTGGCCAAAGTATTGGAGCTTCAGCTTTAGCATCAGTCCTTCTAATGAATATTCAGGACTGATTTCCTTTAGGATGGACTGGTTGGATCTCTCTTCTTACAGTCCAAGGGACTCTCAAGAATCTTCTCCAACACCACAGTTCAAAAGCATCAATTCTTCAACACTCAGCTTTCTTTATAGCCCAACTCTCGCATCCACACATGACTCCTGGAAAAACCACAGCTTTGACTAGATGGACCTTTGTTGGCAAAGTAATGTCTCTGCTTTTTAATATGCTGTCTAGGTTGGTCATAGCTTTTCTTCCAAGGAGCAACCATCTTTTAATTTCATGGCTGCAGTCACCATCTGCAGTGATTCCCCAAAATAAAGTCTGTCTCTGTTTCCATCGTTTCCCCATCTATTTGCCATGAAGTTATGGGACTGGATGCCATGGTCTTAGTTCTTTGAAAGTCGACTTTTAAGCCAACTTTTTCACTCTCCACTTTCACCTTCCTCAAGAGGCTGTTTAGTTCTTTGCTTTCTGCCATAAGGGTGGTGTCATCTGCATATCTGAGGTTACTGGTATTTCTCCTGGCAATCCTGATTCCAGCTTGTACTTCATACAGCCTGGCATTTGGCATGATGAGAGCATATCAGCTATTAAACTATAACTGATGCTACACTTGATCTTAGCCAAAAGACAGAGAAGTGAAAAAAGCTCTTTTTTGCAAAAGAAAGTCAGCCTCATTTACTCACCGCATATTTAGTACTTGCAGAATTGATCAACTTCCATGTACCACCTGCCTTATTTTATGTACCTTGTCAGATTTACCATGGACTAATGTTTGGGCAAGAAATGACAAATCTAAAGCACAAATCTAAAGACTTCCCTGGTAGTAGAGTGCATAAGTGGAGAAGGCGATGGCACCCCACTCCAGTACTCTTGCCTGGAAAATCCCATGGACGGAGGAGCCTGGTGGGCTGCAGTCCATGGGGTCATGAAGAGTCAGGCATGACTGAGCGACTTCACTTTCATTTTTCCCTTTCATGCACTGGAGAAGGAAATGGCAACCCACTCCAGTATTCTTGCCTGGAGAATCCCAGGGACGGGGAAGCCTGGTGGGCTGCTGTCTATGGGGTCGCACAGAGTCAGACACGACTGAAGTGACTTAGCAGCAGCAGCAGAGTGCATAAGAATCTGCCTGCCAATGCAGGGGACACGGGTTCAATCCCTGGGCCAGGAAGATGTCACATGCTACAGAGCAACTGGGCCCTTGTGCACAAATACTGAGCCTATGTGCTGCGACTCCTGAAGCCCACGCGCCTAGAGCCTGTAATTCCCGACAAGAGAAGCCACTGCAATGCGAAGTCTGAACACTGCAATGAAGAGCAGCCCTCGCTCGCTGCAACTAGAGAAAGCCCGTGTGCAGCAATGAAGACCCAGTGAAATAGGAAAAAAAAGGAAAAAAAAATCTAAAGCACAAGCTTGCTCAGAAGGGACATGCTCTCCCAGCCCACCACACACACCTCCCCCTTTTATCTAGGCTGATTTATCTCCCTTCCGATGCTTTTTCTTTCTGGGCCATCCCAAACGAGGTGACAGGGGCACTGAGTTTATTGCCAGCTGAAATGGGAGAGAGGCAGGATTGGGCAGCTTCCACCTAAACAGACATTTCTCCAAAGACATTCAGATGGCCAAGAGACACATGAAAAGAAGCTCAACATCACTAATTGTTGTTGTTTAGTCTCTAAACTGTGTTCGACTCTTTTGTGACCCTATGGACTGTAGCCTGCCAGGCTCCTCCATACATGGGATTTGCCAGGCAATACTGGAGTGGGTTGCCGGTTCTTTCTCCAGGGGATCTTCCTGACCCAGGGATCCGAACCTGTGTCTCCTGCCCTGGCAGGCAGATTCTTTACCATCTGAGCCACCAGGAAAACCCGACTAATTAGAGAAATGCAAATCAAAGCTGCAATAAGGTGTCACCTCACTTTGGTCAGAATGGCCATCATCAAAACATATACAAACAATAAACACTGGAGAGGATGTGGAGGAAGGGGAACCCTCATACACTTCTGGTGGCAATGTAAGCTGATACAGCCACTGTGAAGAGCAGTGTGGAGGTTCCTTAAAAAACTAAAACTAGAACTACCATATGACCCAGCAATCTAACTCCTGGGCATATACCCTGAGAAAACATAAATCAAAAGGACACACGTACACCAATGTTTATTGCAGCACTGTTTACAATAGCCAGGGCATGGAAACAACCTAATGTCCAAAGACAGATGAATAGAAAAGACGACATGGTACATATATACAACAGATATTACTCAGCCACGAAGAGGAACAAAACTGGTTCATTTGTAGAGATGTGGATGGACCTAGAGTCTATCATACAGAGTGAAGTTAATCAGAAAGAAAAAAACAAATATCACATATTAACACATGTATGTGGAATCTAGAAAAATGGTGCTGATGAATTTATTTCCAGGGCAGGACTAGAGATGCGGATGCAGAGAATGGACATGTGGGCACAGGGGGCGAAGGGGACAAATTGGGAGATTAGGACTGACATATATATGCTTCCAGGGAAGATACTGGAAGAGGGCATGGCATCCCACCCCAGTATTCTTGCCTAAGGAGACTGGCAGGCTGTAGTCCACTGGGTCGCAAAGAGTTGGACACAACTGAAGCAACTTAACACATACACACTTCCATGTGTGAACAGATACTAGCGGGAACCTGCTGTGAAGCATAGGAAGCTCAGGCTTAGTGCTCTGTGATGAATTAGAGAGGGGAGTGGAAGGGGATATGTGTATATGGTTGATTCACTTTGTTGTACAGCAGAAACCAACACAATATTGTAAAGCAATCATATTTCAATGCTGCTGCTGCTGCTAAGGCACTTCAGTCGTGTCCGGAGACGGCAGCCCACCAGGCTCCCCGGTCCCTGGGATTCTCCAGGCAAGAACACTGGAGTGGGTTGCCATTTCCTTCTCCTATGCATGAAAGTGAAAAGTGAAAGTGAAGTCGCTCAGTCGTGTCCGACTCTTAGCGACCCCATGGACTGCAGCCCACCAGGCTCCTCCGTCCATGGGATTCCAGGCAAGAGTACTGGAGTGGGGTGCCACTGCCTTCTCCATATTTCAATGAAAACAATATTAAAAAAAAAAAAGAGGTGGGCAGCTTCTGACCTGGCATCCACTGCTCTTCCACATGCTGTTGAGGCTGTCCCAGAAGTAGCACTGAGTGACGGCAGTGACCACCGAGAGCAGGGTGGGCGTCCGCTGAGTGCCCTCTTTGCTTTTATCCAACACAGCTGTTACGTAGTAGGTGCCGACCCCATACCGCAGTTTCTCTGGCGTCAGCACCCATGTGTATTCCTCATCTGAGAACAAACAAAAGTGCTTAGCCGCCTTTCAAAGAGGACAAAAATACCATCAGAACCTTTCTTCAGAAGGGTCTATTATTGTTATTATTTTACAAACGGGAAACAAGAAGCCTCACATCACAAATGGTTTTAAAGAAAATGACCGGTGATATAATCTGGGGTTCTGGATGACTCCTGTTCCATTAAAAAAAAAATTATATGTTTTTGATAAATGAAGATTTTGGTCTAAGGAATTAGAATGTATTATGAGTTTTAGAAAAATGAAATAATCACACCTCAAAATGATAACAAGAGAACCTTGGTAACAAGAGAAACCCAAGGGCGACACGTGGGCAGGCAAAGAGCAGCTCCAGGTCCTGGTCTGCACACTGGAGGCTGGGTTTCGGGCCTGGCTTTGTCACCAGCTGGCTGCTAAGGGCCAAGGCAGGTCACCCAGACAAGCTAGTTTTCTCATCTTTCAAACACAAAATCTGAACCGAAGGATCTCCAAGATCCCTTCCAGTTTCTGAGGACATATTATTGCCAAGATCAGCAAGGAGGACAGAGGACATGCTCGGAATCAGCAAAGAGCCTGCCAGTGATGCAGACACAATTTGTAGCTGGCCAGCCACCAGTGAGAGGTGCTGGCTCAGCAGCCCTGTTTAACAGGAAGAGTCACTTGAAAAGTGATTACAAGAATGCTGGTAAAACTGGCGAAATCCAGGGAAGATCAATGCATTGGGTCAGTGTCACTTCCCGGTTGTGACACTGAACCGCGGTTACGCAGGAGTAATCATTAAGGAAAGTGGGCAGCAGGCATGTAAGATCTCTGGGTTTTACTTTTTATAACTGCATGTGAATGATCTCAGTTGTATTTTGTTATCTCAAAATAAAAAGTTAAAAAAAAAAAAGAACAACATGCATTCTAAAGTTTCTGGCATCTGGTTGGGGCTTACCTTTCTGTGACACCTTCTCCTTCGGCAGGTGGAAGTGGGTGAGGTTGGGCTGGTGCTGGAACCCCAGGTGGAGTGTCAGTGACAGGGGGCCTTCAGGCTCTATGCACACCATCAGGGACTTCTCCAGGGAGGTGACGTTCACCGTGATAGTAAAGTGGTCTGTGCTCATGTTGAGGCTGGTGCGGTGGGTTTCCACGCTCGTATTTCTCCAGAGCATGATCTAGAATAAGAGACAGTTCATTAATTTCCAAGTTTAAGAGGGTTCGTCGATGGCTGCTTTTCAGACGCCTTCTTCATGATAATGGAGTAGAACCTGCTAGGTCTTCCTCTGTGAATGCTAGCAGGTAACACGGTGCCAGGGATCTACAAGGAAGTATATAGTCTCAGACCTAAAATGCTTTCTCCCAAGTGTGAGGGGGTCTCTCTGTAGAATCCTAAGTAATGACGTGAATAACAAAACAACAGCATGCCCATAAGTCTAAAATGATTCCCTTCAGTTGCTGTAAATTCCCATCCTATTCTCCAGGATCCAATTTCCTTCTTTTTTATTCCCTAATAATCAAGTCATACCTCAATATCCTCCATTAAGTCATGGACTTGGAGCAGTTTATGATTAGAGCTTAGTAACACACTCCCGATGCTTCCAACAATCTTCTTCTCGTCAAAGTCTCTGAAGGGATTGAAAGCCAGTCCTGTTACCTAGAGACAAGAACACTTCAGCTTCTTCAACTGCCCACAAATTTATAAATAACATGCTTGTAGGTAATAGGGGATCGGAAAACAAAGTAAATGCCGGGATTTCCCCTGACTAGCATTTGAAATATTTGTCATTATAACATTCTACAAGGAATAAGCAGCTAATTAAAGGTGAATCATTTGCTTGAGACCCTCAGAATTATTACTATTTTTGTTTCACCTCAGTACTTGGAGGATTCATTTTACTAGGAAGTAAGAATTCTGCTCTCCAGGATAAGGCTACAATCTTACTTCCGTTTGTTAGGTGATTGCCGAAAGAAATTAAATATGCTGACATGACTAGGTTGGTACACTGAGTTGATGATTATTTAGAGATTTCCAGTTTTGTATAAAAACTGAAGAGTTCAGATCAGTTCAAATCATAACCCAAAAGCGTAGTGAAACCTAGAAGTCTGTTTAATGCTCCCAACCTCTAGCAGGGGTCATGTTTAAGAGTCCTCCATTCCTGCCAGCGTGAAATAGAAATTAGCACACATGACTTTCTCTCATTCTGTCTTCTCAGCCTACACTTTCACATCCCATGTTCGTTCTGATCAGAATCAATTTCATACTCACTTGGACATCAACTCCTGGGTGTTTTTTCAAGAGCTCCTCCAGGGCAGACGCCGATGGAAAGCCTAACCTCACAGGGGCTGGGTCACCGAGGGTGAAAGAGCTCAGAGGCAACGTTGATATGTTTTGCCTAGAGAAAAAGAAGTTGAATGGAAATCAATTGCTCTTTGTTCCCTAAAAGTCCAAAGCCTAAAACGAAACTCCCTCCTGTTACCTGCTCAGCATCAGGACGGCAGTGGAAGAGGTCAGAGTCACCTCAGGCTCAGCACATCGATTCCGCTGCAGAAACGCCTCCTGGATCCTCCCAAGGCTCAGCAAGGACATTTTCAGCATATTTTCTACCTGCGTTTAGAGAGAAACATCAATACCAGGTGGCTCGTGTAACCTCGGTGTACTGTGTTAGTCAGACAACAGTTTGAGAGGGAGGAAAAGGGGACAAGGACCTTGACAGTGATGAAATGAAAGGTGACACTCACTGGAAGGACCCACGGAGAGCACTTGCCATCTAGCTAAGGACGCATCATCCTTTGCATCAACTAAGAGGGCCACCCAGGGAACTATTTCTTTGCTCCATGACATAAGCTGCCCGAGACCTGCTTATGATGAATGTTTTCTAAAGTTTTTTTTTGCAATGAAATTACGCATATAATTCACCCATTTAGAGTATATAATTCAGTGTTTTTTATATTCTCAGGGCTGTGCTACTATAACTACGATCTAATTGTAGAACGTTTTCACCTTCACTAAAGTAAACCCAGCACCCAGTGGCAGCCACTGTCCATTCTGCTATCCCAGCCCCCACTCCCACTGGTAGTTACCTTTTGTTGTTCAGTCGCTAAGTCATGTCCGATTCTCTGTGACCCCACGGACTGCAGCACGCCAGGCTTCCCTGTCCTTCACTATCTCCCAGAGTTTGCTCAAACTCATGCCCACTGAGTCAGTGATGCCAGTGAACTACCTCATCCTCTGTCCCTCCTTTTCCCTCCTACCCTCAAGGAGTTACTTTAGCAGGAGGCAACTGCTAAACCACATTCTGTGTCAACAGACTTGCCTCTTCAGGACATTTCACATAAATGGAACTGTGATCTTCTATGTTTGGCTGCTTTTACTTAGCATAGTGTTTTCAAGGTCCATCCATGTGGTAGCTTGTATCAGTACTTCATTTTTGTTGTTGTTGCTAGGTAATATTCCATCAGTAAGGACATGCCACACTTTACTTACCCATCATCAGACCATGGACACTGCACTGTTCCCATTCTTTGGGCTACCTGGCTATTTGAACAATGCTATGAACACGAGGGTACAAGATTTTGTGTGGACCTATGAGGGTACATACCAAGGAATAAAGCTACTAAGCCTCATGGTAATTCTCTTTCTAACATTTTGAGGAACTGTCAAACCGTTTTCCAAGGTGGCTGCATCATTTTACAATCCAAAAACATATAAGCATTCCAGTTTCTCTGCCTCCTTGCCAACACTTGTTATTGTCTGTCTGTCTAGGTGTGAAGTGGGATCTCATGGTGGTTTGATGCGCAGCTCCCTAGTGACGAGTGATGTTGAACAGCTTTCTATGTGAAGGGTAAAAATAATGTATTTAGTGGAATGTTTATTATATGCCAAACCCTTCACTGAATTCACTGGATTTCAGCACTAGGCATTCTTGGCTCAGTGGTGGGGCGGAGAGAAGACTGGGAGCAGGCTTGACGGAGCAGTCTCCTGAGTGGTGCCTGTTTAGCTGGGCTCTCTAGAGGCCTGGAGAATCCCAGAGATGGCGGAGCCTGGTGGGCTGCCGTCCATGGGGTTGCACAGAGTCGGACACGACTGAAGCGACAGCAGCAGCAGCAGCTAGAGGTCTAGGGAAAGGCCATGTCGATGCCTGATCTGTCAAGATGAAAAGGTCTCTAAACGGAGTTGGCCACTGGCACACACTGTACCCACCTGCTCGACGCGATGCCCATGTCTTGGCCGACTTGCTTCACCAGCTTTCATTACGTTGTTGAGGGAGTGGAGGAGGCAGATGGTCACAGGTGTTCTGGAGCCTGGGTTGCTGCTATTCAGAAATGGGCTCTGCAGAAGCTGCTCATTCAGGTCTGTAAGGGTATTGATGACCCTGACCTGGAATTTCAGCAGACACATACACATCCCTGCACTGTTTATGACCACTTTAAACCTGGGTTCTCCTTATAAGGAGTTCTGTGTTCTTCACACACTTCCAATGCATTTTTATAAGAAGCAATATTACAACTTGGCAGGGAAGGAAGATATATTGTTACACGTTATCTAAAGGAGGATGTGTGTTTCTGGTTATTCTAAGGAACCAACACAACCCTTTTCACTGTGATAAGCAGATCAAATATCTAATTAACAGAAGCTTAAAAAGAAAAAGAAATGCTGAGGAAAAGAGCAATGCTGACAGAAATACCAAGTAGACTATCACTCTGTACTTAGGCCTCCAAAGCACTGAAGATAGACTTAAAAGGGAGATCAAGGAGAATTTCTAAATGAAACAGAAAACACCAATTTTCCTTTCTGTGGGTTGTTTGCAAGTAAAAAAAAAAAGTCAACTAATAAGGTGAAGCTAGCTGACAGATATTTAGTGAATATTCACTGCAGTTATAACAATTTTTGTTTTGAAATGTTATTTTCAAAGTTACGTATATTAAAGACCTCTGCAAAATAAAAAATGCAACAAAATTAAAAAGACATGTTGCTCAAATATCAGCAACTTATATAACAAAAGTTAATAGTAAAGCTCTCTTATTCTTAATAAATAAGAAAATGACCAAAAAACCCAAAGGGGAAAAATGAGTGAAGAACATACAGAAGCAATTCAGAGGACAAATAAAAATGGCCAATAAATATATAAAACGATGTCTGACCTCCTTACAGATCAATAAAATGCTTTTCTTTCTTTTCTAAGCCTTTAAATTGGCAAAAGTGAGAGTGTGAGGACGTGGCTTGTGAGAATGTAAAATGGTGCCTTTTAGGAGGGCGATTTTGTCATTGATTAAAAATTTAAGAGTCCATCAATTCTATTTCTCGCTCTCTATCCCAGAGGCATGTTTGCATAAGCACTCAAAGATGTAGGTACATGGATGTTCATGGATATGCTGTTCGCAAGGGTAAACAAATGAAAAATATTCAAATGAGCGTCAAGAATAGTGAGTTCATGTCTGTATGCTGCTATGAAAAGATATCCATGACAGAGTACTAAGAAAAAACATTAAGAAGCAGAAAAATGTATATATTAATAATTTAACCCCATTTTTGTTAACACAAAATAGCAAAGTGGTGTGCTGCTGCTGCTGCTAAGTCGCTTCAGTCGTATCCGACTCTGTGCGACCCCAGAGACGGCAGCCCACCAGGCTCCGCCATCCCTGGGATTCTCCAGGCAAGAACACTGGAGTGGGTTGCCATTTCCTTCTCCAATGCATGAAAGTGAAAAGTGCAAGTGAAGTCGCTCAGTTGTGTCCGACTCTTAGTGACCCCATGGACTGCGGCCCACCAGGGTCCTCCATCTGTGTGATTTTCCAGGCAGGAGTACTGGAGTGGGGTGCCATTGCCTTCTTTGGCAAAGTTGTGTACATATAGACAAAAGTCTGGAGGGTTACGCATAACAAATTACAGAGAGTAACATCTAGAGAATGAGATTGGCAAGAAGGACCAAGATAGTGAAGGTTTCCATTTCTTACTTAATGTTTTTGTTCTGATTTTTGAGTAATAAGCACACACTATTTATGTAATTAAAAAGTCTAAATAAACCAACCCAGACTGCACCTATGTGCTTATAGCAGAATATTTTAAAATATAGGAAATGGAAAAGAAGAATTTAAAATTCTCACTAATCCTACCACCTTAATTACTAACGTGTAAGAAGTAGAAGAGAGGCATGACCAGTCAGGGGGAAGTAACACTGGCAAAGATGGCTGCCATAAATACAGACATCACGGGGTTTTCGATGCCTGCTTCAGGGATGTCCGTCTCTATCTACCTCAAGAAGTGGATCTATTTTTGTCTCCCATGATTTCTCCTAACAGATGTATCAGAAAGGCAGTACCTGATAAACAGACAAAAGAAAATAAACACAGCATTTCTGAGAATGTCACCGATTATTTACAATCTTCCAATCTGAAGGTATTTCAAACACCTGCTAATATTTGAATCGCCACAAAATACTTTTATAATGTTAAATTCTGCACAAGGCACAATCTCCAGATGATCTATTTTCTATTTTATTATTATTTTTCTCTTTTTCATTTCCTCTTCATACCTTCCCCCCGCCAAGTCGCCCTCTGCTTACCTGAGCTGACTCAGAAAATCCTGGGATAAAGGCTGCCAGTCCCTCGAGGATCTCGCAAGCTTTCTGCAGTTTGTTGTGAGCTCGCAAACCAAGAACTGCTTTGCTGAAGTTCCCTGTTATCTCATCTATGATCTATTGAGAACAAAGAGTTTTCTCAAAATTATTTATATAAAATTACTGCATTTTAGTAATTTGAGCCATTGTTTTAACAAGAGTTGACTTTTGATACTATTACAAACTCTACGAATCAGACTCTCCACAACAATTACTATCGATACTTTCACAAGCTGTTCTGCAAATAGATATAATTTATTTTCACCTCTTTATACAGTAGAGAAAATAGATAACCAGGTTATACAATGACAGATCCAAGGATAAATGAAGCTGGAAATAAGACTTATAAGAATAAGCTGAAGTCTTATGCCATGATCAAAAGTGAGGCTCACACCTCCTAGAGTAATGCAAAAAAAAACCCCAAAATAAACAAGTTGGATCTAATTAAACTTAAAAGCTCTTGCACAGCAAAGGAAACTATAAACAAGGTGAAAAGACAACCCTCCAAATGGGAGAAAAAAATAGCAAATGCAGCAACTGACAGAGAATTGATTTCCAAAATATTCCTGCAGCTCATGCAACTCAATACCAGAAAAACAAACCCAATCAAAAAGTGGGCAAAAGACCTAAACAGACATTTATCCAAAGATGACATACAGATGGCTGATAAACACAAGAGAAGATGCTCAACATCACTCATTATTAGAGAAATGTAAATCGAAACTATGATGAGCTACCACCTCACACGGGTCAGAATGGCCATCACCAAAAAATCTGCAAACAAACGCTGGAGAGGGTGTGAAGAAAAGGGAACCCTCTTGCACTGGAGAGGATATGAAGAAAAGGGAAATGTAAATTGATACAGCCACTATGGAAGAGAGTCCGGAGATTCCTTAAAAAACTAGAATAAAACTACCATACGACCCAATAATCTCACCTATGGACATATACCCTGAGAAAACCATAACTGAAAAAGACACATGTACCCCAATATTCATCACAGCACTATTTACAATAGCAAGGACATGGAAGCAACCGAGATGTTTACTGACAGATGAACGGATAAAGCAGCTGTGGTACATAAATACAATGGAATATTGTGCTTAGTCGCTCAGTCGTGTCTGGCTCTTTGGGACGTCATGGACTGTAGCCCATCAGGCTCCTCTGTCCATAGAATTTTCCAGGCAAGAATACTGGAGTGGGTTGCCATTTCCTTCTCCAGGGGATCTTCCCTACCCAGGAATTGAACTGGGATCTCCTGCATTGCTGGTGGATTCTTTACCAGCTGAGCTATCAGGGAAGTTACCACAATGGAATATTACTCAACCATAAAAAGGAATGAATTTGAATCAGTGCTAATGAGGTGGATGAACCTAGAGCCTATTATACAGAGTGAAGTAAGTCAGAAAGAGAAAAACAAATACCGTCTATTAACGCGTGTATATGGAATCTAGCAGAGAAGGCAATGGCACCCCACTCCAGTACTCTTGCCTGGAAAATCCCATGGACGGAGGAGCCTGGTAGGCTGCAGTCCATGGGGTCGCTAAGAGTCGGACACGACTGAGCGACTTCATTTTCACTTTTCACTTTCATGCATTGGAGAAGGAAATGGCAACCCACTCCAGTGTTCTTGCCTGGAGAATCCCAGGGATGGCGGAGCCTGGTGGGCTGCCGTCTCTGGGGTCGCACAGAGTCGGACACGACTGAAGCGACTTAGCAGCAGCAGCAGCATGGAATCTAGAAAGATGGTACTGATGAACCTATTCACAGGGCAAGGATAGAGATGAAGACACAGAGGACAGGCTTGTGGACATGGGGAGGTGGGGAATGAGGGTGGGACAAATGCAGAGAGTAGCGTGGATGCGCACACACTACCATGTGTAAAAGAGACAGCCAGCGGGAATGTGCTGTATGACTCAGGGAACTCAAACCGGGGTTCTGTGACAACACAGAGGGCTGGAGTGGGATGGAAGGTGGGAGGGATGTTCAGAACAGAGGGGACACATGTATACCTATGGCTGATATATGTTGATGTAAGGCAGAAACCAACACAATATTGTAAAACAGTTATCCTGTAATTAAAAATAAATTTTAAAAAGAAAGGGTCACATGGAAATAAAACTAACTCTTCCAGGGACTTCCTTGGTCATTCAGGGGTTAAGGCTCCATGCTCCTAATGCAGGGGCACAGAACTGACCCCTGGTCAGGGAACTAAGATGCACACTGCACGGTGCAGCCAAAACAAACAAACAAACCCAATCTTCTCTATTTGGAAGTATATTAAATCTTTCAGGTTCCCCACCCTGTTTATTTCCCTCAATTCAAGAGTTCATGTTTGAGAAGGTAGTACCTTAAATACCACTTGGCAGGAGGTGGAGGCAGAAAACCTCTGAGAAAACAAACCCAGAGCACTGGACCTGCCCCAAAGCTTAAGAGGTCACTGCTTTCAAACTGAAAGTCCAACCCTGAGATAATCTCTGTTTATACCAATGACTTGGTCCAATTACCAGGGAATACTCCACTTACAGCTTAATTTAATCACAGTCAATAAATCTTTATTAAATGCCTACTGTGTGCCGCCAGATTCAGGAGTTAGAGCACTTCCAGTCAGCTATGGTCCTACCCTCACGGACCATACAACTGAACAGGGGTCGGGGAGATCCCTTGGAGTAGGAAATGGCAACCCACTCCAGTATTCTTGCCTGGAGAATCCCATGGACAGAGGAGCCTGGTGGGCTACAGTCCATAGGGTTGCAAAGAGTCAGATACCACTGAGTGACTAACACTTTGTTATCTGTGCTCCTACATACTTGGCTATTATATCTTTTTTCTTTATCTAAATTGCTAACTGAATGTTACTGATCTGTAAAAGTACAATTAGCTTTGTTATAGTAACCTGGTATTCAGCAACGCTACTAAATTCTCTTAATATTTATAGTCATTTATTTGTAGACTCCTGGGGAGTCTACACTTCAGATTTCCCTTTGTTTAAAGAAAACATGTCTGTTGAAACGACTGTAGGTCAGTTTCTCCCCAGGGGAACACAATGCCAGCAGAGACAATAGTGAACATCTAGCTTCCATTAACACTGAGTGCAGATTCAGAGTAAACAGGATTCCTCTTTAGCAGGGAAATGTTTGCATGTAAGTAGAGCTTGTGTTAAAAAAAAAATGGGTAGAAGCAGGATAATTTTGTTCAGTCAAAACTGTCACGATGGCTTTGCTTCATCTTAAGGTTTGGGGCAAAGGGGGAAGAAACATAAAAAAAGAGTTGAGATGTTGAGTAGGAGGAGCTGTCAGAAGGGTTTGCTGCTCCTGAAAAAGTGGGGCAGGTGAATAAGGCTTCCTCCTCGCCTGAAGCACTAAATAGAATATCATTAAATGATAAGACATTAAATCCTGAAGTGGGTATAAAACCCATTGTGGAATATTTCCATAGACTTGCTTAGCTCTGAATTGGGATACAGGCTTGTCTGTTAGGAGAGGAACCCTTTTCCCTTCTTCCCTTCCAGTTTCTTCAGCTGGGCTAATAATTAAGCCAACATAAAACCTATTAACAGGAGAGAAACAAATATAATTACATATGTATGGGAGTCCCAAAGATGGGAGTTTCACAGGCCACTGAGGTTTAGATCCCATCCTGAGCTAAGGATAAGGGGCCAGGGGTCTGGGACTTCGGAGTGGAGGAAGACATTCACAGAAAGATGGCAAGAGGAAAGGTCTGGTAAATGCACGCTTGTCACACCATGCAGAGAAGTGTTTCTAATGTAAGAAAATTTATTGTGGTAACATTAATAGCTCTTTTCCTGGTTCGAGCTCCTAATCTAATTTCTTTCAGACAGTGAAGAGGGAAGTAAAAAGTTCTTCTTGAGTCTGTTGGGCCTTAACTGTCTTCAGCTTGAAATAATCCAGATTGCCACAGCGGCACATTTTGGGGCAGTCTGCCCTGAACCCCATCATTGTCAGGCATTCCTACGTTCTGCTCAGGGGAGAAGGGTGAAAACAGCTCCTTCCTAGCAGCATATTCTCGAAACATCACCATATAGAAGGAAAGGGTCAAAAAGGGCTCTTTCAGGGTCACAAGGGTCCCCGGCTGTGACTTCAATTTTCCACACTTACCTGATCAGATGCGTTCTGTAAGGATACTTGTGGATGACTGGTGAAGACACTTGGGTGTGAGTCTTCTTTGGGGCTTGCAGTTATTTCTACCAGAGCTTTTCCAGCACGTGTTACAGATCCAGGCCTGGGGAGCCCTGGTGTCAGAGGGAGAGGCTGGCTGGTAGGTGCAGGCGTGACTGACACCCCCTGTGGTGTGACTTCAGGTGGCACGGAAGGAAACGGACTGAGGCGATGGCACAGGGTCTTGGACTAGAAGATAAAAATCCGCCAAGGAGAAGGCTGAATACGATTTCCCTAAATGATGAATAATTCAGGCAAGTGCTTCTAAAATTGCTCCAGAATCCCCACGTCCTGTACGGTATTAACAGGCATTTCTCTCAAAAAGATCCTGTGCACAGTCTTGAGAAAGTGGCATACCGTATTATCCTCTTTAAGAGCCACAATTTATATTACTGTGCTCACTGCCACTCATTCACTAAATTATAATTAAGCATCTACTATGTGCTAAGTAGGAGAAAGTAATGGCACCCCACTCCAGTACTCTCGCCTGGAAAATCCCACGAACGGAGGAGCCTGGTGGGCTACAGTCCATGGGGTCGCTAGGAGTCGGACACGACTGAGTGACTTCACTTGCACTTTTCACTTTCATGCATAGGAGAAGGAAATGGCAACCCACTCCATTGTTCTTGCCTGGAGAATCCCAGGGACAGGGAAGCCTGGTGGGAGGCCGTCTATGGGGTCGTACAGAGTCGGACACGACTGAAATGACTTAGCAGCAGCAGCATGTGCTATTTAATGTTCTGGGGAACCAAGGATACAGCAGTGAACAAAATGAGCCAAGTTCTTGCCTCATGGAGCCTCCATTTTCATGGTGGTGACAGATATACACATTGTATTGTGTACCGAATCAAGTTAAAAAAAATTAAAAAAAAAAAAGTAAGCAGATGAAGAGAAAGGGTGCTCGGCTGTCAGGAAACGGTATTCTTGCTGACAGTTGAATGAAGCAGGGAGAGAAAGCTCTGCCAATACACTGGAGAAGGACAGCAGAGGGGTGCAAAGGCCCTGAGGCCACAGCTTGCTGGCTTTGAGGAACGAGGAGGCTAGATGAGCAGAAGTGGGAACTGGGGTGATCAGGAAGACCCTGGGGGTGGGGGTGAGGACAGCGCTGGCATCAAGCAATTGACAACAGGGTGATTTTACTCAGTCTGAGTGGGGAAGACACTCGGGGCTTCGAGGTGCAGGGGCGTGATCCGATTGTGCTCTGAAGGACTCCTCGCACTGCTGGGTTGGGAACGGGCAGGAAGGGACCAAGAGGTGGTGGATGCACAGCTTAGATGGGAGATGACGGTGGTGTGGGCTGGGGTGTGATCGCAGAGCAGATGGTGAGGCCTGGGCACCTGAAAGGCTCAGAAAAGTCCTACAGGCATAAACCTTCGCTTGTTTTCCTTCTTTTAAGCAATGTTGGTTGTTATTTTACAGAACATCATTTGGGAGATGCTGCTTTAAAGGGTATTTATTTCATCTCTATTTTCCTTCTTTCATGCTGCTAGAAACACATATTTTGCAGTTAATACTAGATCAAGTAAATATGCATCTATTTAGACAATATAAATATGCAGGACACAGAGGCAAGAAGGCTGAGAAATTTCTTGAAGGTAAATTTTTGTGGGGGGCGGTGCTTTGCTGCACAGCCTGTGGGATCCTAGTTCCCCAACCAGGGTTCAAATCTGAGCTCCCTGCAGTGGAAGCATGGAGCCCTAACTACTGGACTGCCACAGCAGTCCCTTGAAGGTGAAATTTTATAGATTATGCAGTTCCTACCACTGTTTTCCTTTCACTCAAATTTCTTTCTTTTTTTCTTAAAAAAAATTTTTTTTAATGTTATTTAAATGTTATTGCACGGCATATATTTTGGTAAGATGCCACAAATCCTTTCTGGGATGAAGTAGGGAATAAATCAACAACCGATCAACAAATAATTGTACCAACATCATACCCAAAGAGGCTTTAAAATTTTCTTTAATAAAGCATCCACCAGACCTGATTCTTTGCTGCACTTAAGTACTTTCCTTTCTTCAAAACCTATATCCAGAGCCCTCTATGAGACAGAGGAGAGTTCTGGCAGAACCCACCAAGAACAACAAAGGGAGCCATATTTCAAGATGCGCACTGTGGTGAAGTACTTACCATACTAGCCTCAGCAGGCTGGTGACGCGTGGTTGAAAGACGAGTGTCTCCTATAGGAAAAAGAGAGTTGATTATGTTCAAGGGAACGGCTTAGGATAGAAATATTTCTATTTTGCTTGAAGATTATTTGTTTCTGAAAACAATGCAAATTGTTTTATGTAGGAAGCCAAAGTGCTCATTTCCCACTGTTGCTCGATCTGTAGAAAGCCAGATTCCTGGAGCAGAAGCATCACATTACTAATGTCTCATCCCTTCGCTCACTCTTCCAAGACCCAGATCCTCTGTATGAAAATATTAAATCAGATCAATCATAAAGTTGCCAGAATATAAATATTACTGCAGAAATATCTGCCTCATAATTTTACCAAAAAAGAGCTTTTATTCAATAAATCAGAGCATATTTCTGACAGACTTTAGGAAATGATCATTTACAGCATTTTACCGGATCACCGTTATCGTTTTTATTCTCTTTCCACATTTTTCCAGTAAGAAAACTGTTATTTGAAGGCAATATCCGGATATTACCATGCTTATTTGCTACGAACTTAGGTTGATTTCTTTCAAAGCATGAGTGTCTAGACCCATGCACACTGACCTGACCACAGCAAGTCCACTTTGCCTTCTTAGAGCACTCCCTTTGATGTTCACAAGGCTGGTGTGTACGTTTAGCAGCAAAATCACTGCAGCCACTACTGCTGGGGCAGGACACAGTTCTGAGATGCTCTTCGGATCAGCTGCCCTGCTTTTCTATCAAGATGAACACAAGTAAGAAGGACTGAAGAAACTGAATTCTGAGTCAAAGACCTGGGGTCCAGAGCTGGTTTGCCTTTTACTGCGACTTATGATGAAGCCTTGAACAAATGACTTAACCACTTAGTTTTCTCATCTGGAGAATGGATTTAATAATATCCCATGATGTGAAAGTTAAAGCAGTATATGCAGAGTTGAGAAAAACATCCCCTCAGAGTAGGGCCATTAGGCTGACAGCTTGCTGGGAATGGGAAACTGACCCAGAACATCATCTGCCGATCTGAGAAGGGGTTATAACCATTAAATAAAACCAGCGGGCTGCTAAACTTAAGAGTGATCCAATTCTTAGTCTTAGACAAATGTCTTTTGACAGATCTTGCCTTAAGGGGGAAAAAAAAAACAAAAACAAAGAATAAAAGGGAGCCTGTGAATAGCACTTTAGAACCCGGAAACTGACTCCAAAGGACTCAGAGGAAACGACAGCTCTAAAAATCATCAATAGCAAAATCCAGAAAAATATTTCAGGAAGCTGTTTAACATCCTTGATCGAGACAAAGTCGTTTTTTGGGGGGCCACGCCACCAAACAGAAAGTCTTAAAGATAAACCAATCGAAGGTAATATGCATAAGAATGAGATTAAAAGAGAAATAAATTATATTAGAGGACTTCAAGAACACCAGAAATGCTACAGAAAAACTAAGATCCACACTGGAGGTAACACAGAGCAGAACTAAGGTGGAAAAGGCACATCAGTGGTGCACAGGGCGAGTGTCAGGAGTTCTTTCAGGATGCAACAGCAAGAGTGGCAAACAGGAAACCATCTTTTCCTTAGAAGAACGACAGGAAAGACGTGGAGGGCAGAAACCAGCAGGAGAGCACACAGACACCTGGTATTTCTCAGAGCCTAAACCAACGCAAATCAAAGAGAGGGATAAATGGGTAGAACAGAACAGAATTTTCTTGAACTGAGAAAGATATATATATGCAACATCACATTCTAGGCAAAAATCAGTGAAAAGCAATCTAAATGCATGCTAAGAAAATTTCTGTAGTGCAAGGATTTAAAAAATTATACAAGCAATCTGATAGGGGGGAAAAGGCTACCAGGAAAAAAGGCGGGGTGGGTAGCTAGCCTTAGCCTTAGTCTTTTCCACTATAGCATTAAATGCAAAAAAAAAAACAAAAACCAAACCAAGAGAATGATGTCTACAGAGTTTTGAGGAGAAGACTATGGGGAAAGAATTGTATTACATTCACTGCAGAGTGTGTTGGCTATTCTGTCTTCCCTTTCTTTAATGGGAACCTGGTAGCCCAGCTAAGGACTACATTTCCCAGTCCTCCCTGCTCTATGGTGCAGACATGAGTTCAGGTTCTGGCCAATGGGATATGAGAAGAAGTAATAGGTGCAATTTTCAGGCTATGCCCTTACGGGGAAAAAAAAAAAAAAAAGATCAGCCTCCTGTATCCTGCCCCTCAGCTTTCTCGTCTCTCCTTCCCATTTGCTAGAATGTGAACATAGAGTTCTGGAAGAAAAGACAGCTTTTATAGACATGAGATAGATGCCACACGTTGATGGCAGAACAAGGAAGCTCTTGGGTCCTGTAAACCAATGATCTATCCTTTCAGCCATAAAGTTCTTCCTCACACTGTTATATAAAAAAGAAATGAACATCTGTTTAAGTTAAGCTACCATTTTGACCTCTGTTACAGCAATTGATCCTATGTTTTAACTGTATACTCTGCTAACATATGGCTTATTGATATTAAAGTAACCAGATTGGGCCCAAGATGGAGTCACTCATGCTAAGCCCCACATTAGCAAATGGCTCTCCCAGGGAAGGAAGGCCATGGTCAACTAGTCACCACCTGCCTGCCCAGCACAACACATATAACAGGGCTCCAAGACTTCCCTTGGCTCCACATAAGGGAAGCAAGCCTGTTTTAACCAATCAGCAAATGCCCAGTATAATGCCCTTGCTCCTGCTCATTTCTGTCTATAAAAATGTCTCCCCTTGTAAAGCTCCTCAGAGCTCCTATCTGCTAGAGTGAATGTTGTCACAAGTCACTGAATAACAGCCTATTACCTCAGTAAATTGGGGAAAATCTTCCTTTAACATTGGGAAAGATATATCCATCTGAATGCAGAGTTCCAAAGAATAGCAAGGAGAGATAAGAAAGGCTTCCTAAGTGAACAATGCAAAGAAATAGAGGAAAACAATAGAATGGGAAAGACTAGAGATCTCTTCAAGAAAATTAGAGACACCTAGGGAACATTTCATGCAAAGATGGGTACAATAAAGGACAGAAACGGTATGGGCCTAACAGAAGCAGATGCTATTAAGAAGAGGTGGCAAGAATATACAGAAGAACTATAGAAAAAAGATCTTAATGACCCAGATAACCACGATGCTGTGATCACTCACCTAGAGCCAGACATCCAGGAGTGCAAAGTCAAGTGTGCCTTAGAAACCATCACTACGAACAAAACTAATGGAAGTGATGGAATTCCAGCTATTTCAAATCCTAAAACATGATGCTGTGAAAGTGCTGCACCCAATATGCCAGCAACTTTGGAGAACTCAGCAGTGGCCACAGGACTCGAGAAGGTCAGTTTTCATTCCAATCCCAAAGAAAGGCAATGCCAAAGAATGTTCAAACTAACACACAATTGCACTTATCTCACACACTAGCAAAGTAATGCTCAAAATTCTCCAAGCCAGGCTTCAACAGTACATGAACTGAGAACTCCCAGATGTTCAAGCTAAATTTAGAAAAGGCAAAGGAACCAGAGATCAAATTGCCAACATCCGCTGGATTATAGAAAAAGCGAGAGAATTCCATAAAAATACCTACTTCTGCTTTATTGACTACACTAAAGCCTTTGACTGTGTGGATCACAACAAATTATGGAAAATTCTTAAAGAGATAGGAATATCACACCACCTTACCTGCCTCCTGAGAAAACTGTATGCAAGTCAAGAAGCAACAGTTAGAACCAGATATGAAATAATGGACTAGTTCAAAATTGGGAAAGGAGTACACCAAGGCTGTATATTGTCACCCTGCTAATTTAACTTACATGCAGAGTACATCATGAGAAATGCCAGGCTGGATGAAGCACAAGCTGGAATCAAGATTACCAGGAGAAACATCAATAACATCAGATATGGAGATGACACCACCCTTATGACAGAAAGCAAAGAGGAACTAAAGAGCCTCTTGATGAAGGTGAAAGAAGAGAGTGAAAAATCTGGCTTAAAACTCAACATTCAAAAACCTAAGATCATGGCATCTGGTCCCATCAGATCATGGCAAATAGATGGGGAAACAATGGAAACAGTGAGAGACTTTATTTTTTTGGACTCCAAAATCACTGCAGATGGTGACTGCAGCCATGAAATTAAAAGACGCTTGCTCCTTGGAAGAAAAGCTATGACAAACCTAGAAAACATATTAAAAAACAGAGACATTACTTTGTCGACAAAGGTCTGTGTAGTCAAAGCTCCAGTAGTCATGTATGAATGTAAGAGTTGGACCATAAAGAAGGCTGAGTGTCAAAGAATTGATGCTTTTGGACTGTGGTTCTGGAAAAGACTCCTGAGAGTCCCTTGGACTGCAAGGAGATCCAACCAGTCAATCCTAATGGAAATCAGTCCTGAACATTCACTGGAAGGACTCATGCTGAAACTGAAGCTCCAATACTTTGGCCATCTGATGTAAAGAACTGACTCATTAGAAAAGTCCCTGACACTGGAAGAGACTGAAGGCAGGAGGAGAAGGGGACGACAGAGGATGAGATGGCTGGATGGCCTTACTGACTCGATGGACATGAGTTTGAGTGAGCTCCCGGAGATGGTGAAGGACAGGGAAGCCTCCTGGCGAGCTGTAGTCCATGGGGTCACAAACAATTGGACACGACTAAGCAACTGAACAACAACACTGGGAAGGGACAAGAAAGACCCCTTTTGATTATTCACAAGTTTCCAATAGATCTTTCGTGAAAAAATAACTGGAATAGAGGCGAGATGAAATTAATAGCTAGCGGAGAAGGAAATGGCAACCCACTCCAGTGTTCTTGCCTGGAGAATCCCAGGGACGGGGGAGCCTGGTGGGCTGCCGTCTATGGGGTTGCACAGAGTCGGACACGACTGAAGCGACTTAGCAGCAGCAGCAGCAGCAGCATGAGTAAGTGCCTACTTCAATTGTGAATTAATGATGGCTTAAAATATTACATTTTTGCAAATAAAACTCAACACTGAGAGCTGCTCAAGAGCAGGAATACCTTGTTTTATTCTTGGGATCCCCAGTTCTTAGTATGGCTTCTGATTTAGAGCAAGTGGAGGTTAATAAATGTATAAATGAACTTAAAAAAAAAAGAAATTAATAGCTAGAAGTGTGAAGTCATGGTACCAAGTGGTTGGTGACAAATACAAAACCAGTTAAAATAGAAATAAGTTCTAAATGATTGTTGGATACCTGGCTGTGATAAAAGCATGAAAAAACTATTCTTAAGAGAAGTTCTTGTCAATTACAAATTGGCAAACTGCCATCTACAAGGATTAAATCATGTGCAGCTGCTGATTTTCCAAACCCACTGAAAGGAGTTCAGGATGGAGAGCAGAAATGAGGCACTCTGTGCTCTGGGAAAAACTGGCAGGTCTTCAGACAATTAGATATTTTTGCAAATTGATTTTATGAGCCCAATTCTTATATCTCCTCATGTTAAAAAAAAAAAAAAAAAACACTAAAATCCTTCCTGGTGATGACTACTCTTGTTGCTGGCAGAAACCTTCTGCAAAAGAAAAAAAAAATATGTGCTTGATTGCATGTTCTTCCCTTTCACCAAAATCACATATACTGATCTTGCCCCCTACCTCTTCGACACAGTTTCTTAAAACTATCTGAGATGCTGTCTCCTGGGCTACAGTCCTTATTTTGCCCCGAAGAAAAACTAAACTCACAACTTTCATGTTGTTCTCCTTTTAAAGTTGACATTGTATAATATAATTATTGAATATAACTATAACTTGAATAAAATCCACAGTTATACTAACAAGGTCTAGGGAGTGAGGGTGGGGGCATGGAAATTAACCTGTACTATGTTCCTTTAACCAGATGAGAGTTCAAACATTCCTGAGTCTGACAATTAGCAAAACAAAGGCATAAGAATGTTGACACAACTTCTTGAAGATAAGGAATTAAAAAACCATTGAAAAACAAAATTTCAATAAAGGCAAAAGTAACAAGGAAGCATTAGAACAAGAAAGCACAGAGCAAGGCAAGAATGACCTCTGTTACTTAAAGAAAGCCAGGGCTTCCCTGGCGGCACAGTGGTAAAGAATCCGCCTGCCAATGCAGGAGACACCGGTTCGATCCCTGCTTTGGGATCGAGGACCCGGGTACGAGGTGGCCAAGCCCCTGCACCACAGCTACTGAGCCCACGCACCACAGCTACTGAAGCTGTGCACCCGAGAGCCTGTGCTCCTTAGCAAGAGAAGCCCCCGCGTGAGAAGCCTACGCACGGCAACCAAGAGCAGCCTCCACTCTCTGCAGCTAGAGAAAAGCCTGTGCAGCAACGAAGACCCAGGACAGCCAAAAATAATGGGAAAAAAAAGGAGAAGATAACTGACTATAAAAATATTCTGAGTAATTAGATACATTTACATGAAACTTAAAGTAACACCAAGTTTTTTAAAGGCCCACACATCGAAAAAACACAAGACAATCTCCTCTTTTCTCAATGAGGACATTTTTTTAAAAGTTATTTTTGAGCAAATTTGATGATATAAACTTGAAGGGTATATGTGAAACATCAAATGTACACTTAATAATTTAGTTTTACAAAGGAATAGTTAAAATCACTTCATACAAAGTAGTATATAAATTTAGAGGCTTTGCTCCCCTGAAACTCAAATTTCAAGACATAGTTTTATCCAAACTTCTCAAATACATCTTGAACATCACTGCTTTAATTATAACCAGAAGAAATTTCAGAATTAAGTTTTCCAAAATATCTCATCTTTACTTTCATCTAATTATATCACTACATTTTCCCCTCACAAGCACCCATTTACAAAGCATTCAGAAAAGTTGATTTTTACATTTGTTCTTTAGAAATATATTCTCCCTAGATGAGAAAATGTCTCTACAAGAATACTCTCTTTCTTGTATTTTAAAGAACACTTTCTGAATTGCTTTTTTTTTTTAAAGGAAACTTAAGGGGCTAGTTGACAAGGACACCTAAGCCTTGAAGCTGTGAGCTCCTACCCCTAAGAATATTACTCGATCCACTTTAAATTTCTCTCTCTTTTTACCGGTTCTGTCAGGCGATCTCTGTAATCAGCCCACACTGATACCAACTGACGTCACTGAAAGAAATAGTATTTTTCAAAAATAAAAAATTGAGCATACTGTGATTTGAAAGACTTTACATGGATTTTAAGAAGACTTTTTTGATGGAAAACATTGTAGGGGGGAAAATTGTCTTTTATTTGAGCATATGTGAAAAGAGGATGGCCAAAAAAAATACCAAGAAAACAGACCTATATAAAATGAAAGCAAAGTCTGCAATACTAAGATCAGACAAAACAGAATGTAAAGGATATTTACTGAGTACCGTGCTATGACGACACATTTCAGCATTAATTCAGTCTCGTGCATCCGTTAAGGCAGCAACTGATGTCACATTACCTGAGGTCACTTTGCTTCTCGGTCTTATGACTTCTCTTTTTGTCCTCTTGGGCTTCCCACATGAATGAGAATTGTTTCCATTTCTTTCATAATTGGCATCTTGGTCTGAAAAGGCATCTGTTTGGAGGCCAATGCAGAAGTTAACGTTTTGGATAAAACTCTAGCTGGAAGTCTATAAAATTATCACTACTTTCAAGTATGTGATAATCAAGAAAAGACAAATTAAAGATAACTATCCTGCTGTTTTTCCAAAGAACAACAATGTAGAAATTCTGCGGTAAGTCTTTTGCTCTGGAACACGGTACATCTCAACGGGCGTGAATTTGAGCAAACTCAGGGAGATGGTGAAGGACAGAGGAGCCTGGCATACTGCAGTTCAAGGGGTTGCAAGGAGTTGGACATGACTTAGCAACTCAAGAACAACAACAGTCACACCCCCTTATACTATTCAACAGTTCAAAATGCATCAACTTGATCAACAGTGAGAAGAGAGAATTAAGTTCATTTTTAAGAAGTTGCATTCTAAGCATGGGATTTTCTCTTGTATTCAACAATTCTTACTGTTAGAGACAGAAGTTCAGAAGGTGGGCAACAGCATTCTTGAACATGCCTCCCTTTGCATATTTGCTATTTCTTATCATGCTACTGACCACAGCTGGAGAAATCACATAACCTTGTTGACTGCATCTCAGCTTAAATTCAGGATCGTGAACCATGAGGGGTCTGCCTTTGCCCTGCCTGGTAATCACAGTATCTCCCTGGTCTATTCTCACTTCCCCTCTCCAAAGTGGCCCTCTCCCACTTCCTCCTTATTCTCTCCCCTCAATCTTCTCATGTCTTTGTTGTAAAACCTGAGTTGTTTATCCTGTAGCCTCCCAATTCTGGATTTTGATGATCACACTCCCATGGTTCCATTTCACATGTTCTTCAGTTCTCTTACTTTTTATAAACTGGCTCTAAAGGCGAAAGTACTTACTTTCTCGGGCCTCACATAATGCCTGTGTGTCTCTATCTTTATTAATCTGGCAGCCAATACCAGGCATTGTTCTAATATTCTATATGATTTGTATTATTTTCATCCTCATAACAATCCTTGGAAGGAAACTGGGCTGCGTGGAGGATGAGTCGGTTGCCCAGGGTGGGAGAAACAAGATGTGAACCCAGGAAGCCTGGCTCGAGTGCAGCCTTTCCACTGTGGTGACATACTTCCTCTAGTTATCGGCACATAGACTCAGAATTTGCAGAACTGGCTTGGATAAATAGAATTCTTTTTGTCCAAGATTTCCTTCTGCAGAAACATTCTATGTTCTACAGCAGAAGTCTCTTGCAAGTACAAGGAAAATAATACTAGGAAACGCATTTTCACTCCAAAACCAAGAGTAGCAGAGAATGTCTGAAAGCTCTCTTGGGAGAGTGAAAAGTGGATGAATAACCACCATCGTTTAGACTCTATTAGGGGGCTGCTTTTCCAATCCTGGAGACGGGTTGGGTGAAATAAACTCTTGTGATGATAAAAACAGTTCACAATTGTAAGATGACTGCCAGTACTAGAGATGCAGTTTGTGAGAATGAAACGTGTGAGCACTTGACTTCCACAGAGACTAGCCTCACAACCTTGGCCTCATTTACAGCAGCATGCCATTATGGCAAAGAGACAAAAATATCACAAAGAGCTTGAAAGGGTGAAGAAGGAGAGGTTTGCTGCTAGAAATATGTAAACTTGAAATACTGGGTCCTTTCAATAGCCAGTATTTGAGAAAGGTGATCTTTTTTTTTCTTGTAATAGAAAAATATTGCAATGTCTTCTGTTTTATGAAGCATTCATAGCTGCTGTACATTTTAATAAGAATGTATTTGTGATTTTTTTAAAAAAGTGGAACAGAACTTTTACCTAGACAGTCTGAGACATCATAAGGCCTCTGAGAAGTCACTGAGCTACAGTGTAAGTGCTTTATGTAACTATTACCATGAAGAACATTGCTTAATGTGAAAACCAAACCAAACTAAACCCAACTACCCCTTAATTCTCACCTCCTACCTCTGAAGAAGCAAACCTCGCATTGATAACCAGCTCCCCTATAATCCACCATATTCTATGTTCCTCTTTTGCTTCTTGTTCTTCCCAGTAAAGGCCAGTGCTGAAAGGACTGGGGGGTGCACACTCCATCCAGGTCAAGAAATGAAGGGAACATTGGGGTTGCAGGAGGAAGTCGTTACGGTCCATCACTCACAGACTCTATCTAATACTCTCACATGCTCTCCTTATTCAGAGTCAGTTTCTAAGAATTAGGTCTTTGGCAGCATGTAGCTTCATCCCTTACCAGCTTGGCAAATGAAGTAATGCTTCGCTAAGCAAGAGCCCTCTTTGGATGAGGTCTGATTGTGACTTCTGGTCAGGTAGACGCATCTGGTGGGCTTGGTGGCTGGGCGGGTTGTGACATCTGCTGCAGGGAAACCAGACCCAGATGAGCCTCATACTCAAAAGTTGAACAGTTAAAAAAAATAAATATGAACACCAAATTTTGATTGCCCCCTGACACACACAAATTATACACTGTTTATTTTTTCATATTATGTGTTATCACAAGGCTTAGTATTAACTTATCTAGACGTCAACGAAGGTGTCCGACTCTTTGCGACCCAAAGGACTGTAGCCCACCAGGCTCATCTGTCCGTGGGATTCTCCAGGCAAGAATACTGGAGTGGGTTGCCATTCCTTTCTCCAGGGAATCTTTCTGACCCAGGGATCGAACCTGGTCTCCTGCATTGCAGGCAGATTCCTTACCATCTCAGCCACCAGGAAAGTCCCAATGATGTAATAATGCCTTGAGCTTTTCTTTAAGACCCTAAGATTACTGTGTCTAAGTTTGAAAATATCTGTGTAAGAAAGGCAACTGGCAAATAATTTCTCTCCAAGCTTCTGTCAGGAAGCATGGGGCTGAGAATGATAAATTTTCCTTTTTTACCAGGAAAAAAAGTAACCATTTCAGAATTTTGCACAATACTTTTAGTCAAATAGCAAGTAAATTAACTTTTGATAGGCCCTGAGACAAAAAAATCTCATCATTTCCTGACACAGACAAATGAAAGGCTGGAGCACAAAAGTGGAGACATTTCAGAACAATGGTAACAAAGTGACTGATCTCTCTGTATACAAAAGAAGTCACATTTCTTTCCTTCTCTCATCTCAGAGGAAAAGTAAGGAAGTTTCCTTCATGAACACTAAACCTCAGAGCCTCACCTGGGTGGTTTTTTCCTTGGTGTTTTTCCGGCAGTGTTAAATTTCCCCCGACCCACCACTTTTCTTTTTCCAGAAAGTTCCAGAGGAGATCTTGAACCTCCTGGTTCCAGGTGAAAGCAAGGTGTCCTCCCAGAGCATGACAGTGCTGTTCTGCTCCCTCAAAGCTGCACCGAAAGCTGCTCAGCTGAAAACAATTATTCCCTCCGCGTTGCTCTGAGCCGTGGATTTCACTGCCTAGAACGAAACCTGTTGTGATGTACAACCAAAGCCAGGTTCTTCCTTTGAAGAACATTTTCTCTGCGAACTGTGAGCAGGAAAAGTGTGGGGGCTCAGTAGCTGCCTGGTCTTTTAAATATATTCTTGGTGGGCTCATTGTATTTATTTAGTATTATTCTTCTAGAAATAGGGAGTCATTTGTCAAGGAGACAAAAGGTTTTGTTTTAAGGAGCCAGGTGGTGTTCCTACAGGCTGAAAGCAAATGCTAGGGATCAATAAAGCAACGGGCCCTCATGGCTGGGGCAGCACCACCTGTGTCTACACAACTGGCTATGCCTTTAGCTTTGCAATATCGTAATAGCCCTTTGTCTGCTAAATCGAACCTATAAGAGCATAGAGGGTGATGAATATCTAAGCCAGTGTTGCTAAAAGTTCAGTTTCGTATTTTCTTTAAAAAAGAAAACCATTCTTGCAGACCCCCTAGAATCGATTTAAATTATTGTATTATTTCTTAAATACATTTATACACAAATCTAGGCATGATATCTATCCTAAAGCTCTTACATAATCATAAAAGCCAGAGAATAAATATTTGATGAAAGCATGAATACAAATTATAAACAAAACTGAAAACCACTTAAAATCAAATTTCGCCAAACTAAATAGCCACATCTCAGATAAATATGGTTCCGGTCTACAACTGCACAGGTTCTTTTGATTTTGTCATGCACACTGACTCCTGCTGTAAGGATGAATCAATTCTCTCACCACTTTTCTTTAATTAACTTGATGAAAAACCTTTGTTCATAGAGCATGCCACCTGTGGCACATCTATCACTTATATACGTTAGCCAGTTCCCTTTCTTGGCACCAAAATGAGATCATAAATACAAATAAACGTGGGCACAGAAATTGCCTGGCAGGTTTCAGTACGTTTTCCAAATGGTCCATGTGATGCTTGCGGTACTTTAAAAATCACTGAGGAAGTGGACACCAAAATACAAAATTCTCTGAAGTGTAGAGCCCAAGAACACACCCCTCACTTTGAAAAACACTGCAATAGTCAAGTAATTGGGAACTAAATCAGTTTACGTTTTAAGTTAGAGGGAAAAAAGACAAAATAAGTGTAGTTAATACAGAAGTTCCAGGCTTCCCTGGTGGCACAGTGGGTAAGAAGCTGCCTGCCAATGCAGGGGAGATGGTTCCGTCCCCGGTCCAGGAAGATTCCACAAGCCCCCGACAACTAAAACCTGGCACGATTATACGTTAGCTAGTTCTCTTTCTTGGCACCAAAATGAGATCATAAATACAAATAAACGTGGGCACAGAAATTGCCCACAAACACAAAGTCTTACTTTCCAGACATCCCTATAAACATATATACATGCATACACACGTACGTTTTAGGCATTTTTATAGTGAAACCATGCCGAAGCCTTTGACTGTGTGGATCACAATAAACTGTGGAAAATTCTGAAAGAGATGGGAATCCCAGACCACCTGATCTGCCTCTTGAGAAATTTGTACGCAGGTCAGGAAGCACAGTTAGAACTGGACATGGAACAACAGACTGGTTCCAAATAGGAAAAAGAGTATATCAAGGCTGTATATTGTCACCCTGTTTATTTAACTTATATGCAGAGTACATCATGAGAAACGCTGGACTGGAAAAAACACAAGCTGGAATCAAGATTGCCAGGAGAATTATCAATAGCCTCAGATATGCAGATGACACTACCCTTATGGCAGAAAGTGAAGAGGAACTAAAAAGCCTCTTGATGAAAGTGAAAGTGGAGAGTGAAAACGTTGGCTTAAAGCTCAACATTCAGAAAACGAAGATCATGGCATCCGGTCCCATCACTTCATGGGAAATAGATGGGGAAACAGTGGAAACAGTGTCAGACTTTATTTTTCTGGGCTCCAAAATCACTACAGATGGTGACTGCAGCCATGAAATTAAAAGACGCTTACTCCTTGGAAGGAAAGCTATGACCAACCTAGATAGCATATTCAAAAGCAGAGACATTACTTTGCCAACAAAGGTCCGTCTAGCCAAGGCTATGGTTTTTCCTGTGGTCATGTATGGATGTGAGTTGGACTGTGAAGAAGGCTGAATGCTGAAGAATTGATGCTCCTGAATTGTGGTGTTGGAGAAGACTCTTGAGAGTCCCTTGGACTGCAAGGAAATCCAACCAGTCCATTCTGAAGGAGATCAGCCCTGGGTGTTCTTTGGAAGGAATGATGCTAAAGCTGAAACTCCAGTACTTTGGCCACCTCATGAGAAGAGTTGATTCATTGGAAAAGACTCTGATGCTGGGAGGGATTAGGGGCAAGAGGAGAAGGGGACAACAGAGGATGAGATGGCTGGATGGCATCACTGACTCGATGGACGTGAGTCTCAGTGAACACCAGGAGTTGGTGATGGACAGGGAGGCCTGGCGTGCTGCGATTCATGGGGTCGCAAAGAGTTGGACACGATTGAGCGACTGATCTGATCTGAACCTGATGTTCATGGAATTTTCTTTGAAAATCAGCTCAGGTATCTTACGCAGTGCTGTAATTCATTTCAACCCTTTTAGTGCCCTAATGGCACCCAACTCCAGTACTCTTGCCTGGAAAATCCCATGGATGGAGGAGCCTGGTAGGCTGCAGTCCATGGGGTCGCTAGGAGTCAGACACGACTGAGCGATTTCCCTTTCACTTTTCACTTTCATGCATTGGAGAAGGAAATGGCAACCCACTCCAGTGTTCTTGCCTGGAGAATCCCAGGGATGGTGGAGCCTGGTGGTCTGCCATCTATGGGGTCGCACAGAGTCGGACACGACTGAAGCGCCTTAGCAGCAGCAGCAGCATACACTCTCAACCCACGCTTTATCTAAAGCACACACACTCTTATGAATAAAATGTTTAACTTGAACGATCAAAAACTTGGTGAGAGTGTTGCTTAGAATCTAAGACTCAACATACAGGGAGTCGTCTCTACGGATTCAGGATGCTGCAAATCCGCGCAAGGTGTCTGAGCCAGAGCGCGCTGCCCCGCAGCAAAGACTCCGGGAGGCCGGCGGGCGGAAGAGGCGTGTACACCGCGAATGCGCCGGCGCATGAACTTTCAATCAGACTCTCCGAGCGGAGCGGAGCCTTCCCCTCCGCGGGCAGGGGAGGCGCCCGGAGGGGCGGGGATTAGAGAACATCTCCATCTCCTCCAATGGAAACGAGTCAGAGGCGGGCCCAGAGGCGGCAGGAGCATGGCGTTGAGGCAGCTTAAAGTGAGTACAGCCGGTGCTGCTAATGTGGCAGCGTGGAAAAGCACGGGCGGGAAGCCGGGCGAGGGGAGGATGAAGCGCTAGCTTGGGCGAGATGTGGACGGGAGGAGGCTCCGAGAGCTTGGGCCTCTTAGGGTAGTGTGTGTAGCTCTGCAGACGCCTGCTGATAGTCATGCGCGTGCATTTACACACGTACTCGGCCACTGTGTAAATGCTACGTGTAAACAGTGTAGATGCTGATCTATGTAAGAGCACGTGGGCTTTTACTGAACTAAGCCCAGGGACACTTAGTGAACACAGGACCGCCTAGCATTGTGTGCAGGATCCAACCTGGAATGAAATCACAGTGAAACATAGTGCCAGTGTTTTTAGATAAACTTTTAGGGCAGGGTTTTTGTAACGGCACTCAGATATCTGTGGATCCACGCAAGGGGCGTTCCTACAGTCTCCTGGAGGAGGCTAGAAGTGTAGATAATGAATACTAGATCTATGGTGACGGCTAGGAGTGACCCTTAAAGGCAAAGCTGATCAGGCCTCCTTGTTTAGGGAACCAAACTCAAAACTTTATTCTGGCCAAGACCCCTGCCTGCCTCCCCAGCTTTTTTTTTTTTTTTTTTCTTTTTTTTTCCTAATTTTATTTTATTTTTAAACTTTACATAATTGTATTAGTTTTGCCAAATATCAAAATGAATCCGCCACAGGTATACATGTGTTCCCCATCCCGAACCCAGCTTATTTTTAAGCCGTACTTTTCCTCACTCCTTGATTCCAGACAAACCTTTCCCCTTCCCCCATTACTTGGGTGCATCTCATTCTCCTATGCCGCCTAGAGTGTAGAGGGCCTTTAGCCTCGTCCCCTCCCCAGCCCCCGCCCTGGCGCCTAGCTAACTTCTATTTATTCTTTGAATATCAGCTTTAAGACACTGCCTCGAGGAAGCCTTTCTCTGCCTCTGTGATTAGGTTAGGCTCCTCCGCCACTTTTTTCTCCAGAGCACTGTTGTAGGTTTGCATGATCGTTGATTTCTCTCTCCTCCTGAGGTTGTACTCCTCGTGAAGGCAGGGACTTGAGCCTGGAATCCATCCTTGCGTGCACAGTCTCTATGGGGTGAATGAATGAGTGAGTGACTCAGCACCTGGCAGTGATAAGTATCATGAGCAATGTTTGAGTTTGGTGCAAGAAGACCTGATGTTGGATATAAGAACAGAGTTGTGGTTGCCAAGGGGGTAGGAGAGGTAGAAGAGGGAAGGATTGGGAATTGGGGCTTAACAGATGCAAGCTATTACATATAGGATGGGAAAACAACAAGGCCCTGATGTATAGCACAGGGAGCTGTATTCAATATCCAGTGACAAACCGTAATGGAAAAATATGGAAAAGTATATATATGTGTAACCCAATCACTTTGCTATACAGCAAAAGTTAAGACATTATAAATCAACTATACTTCATTAAAATTTTTTTAAAAAGACCTTAGAAAAAATTTTTTTGCAAAACCCTGTTTTGCATCCTGAAGTGGAATTTATGTATAATACAATCTTTCTATATATAATTTAAAAGGTCAACATAATGTCCTAATTGGAATATAAAGGAGAAATGAATTTATAATAATATGTATTTTGACCCATAAATATTAGGGCATGAGTCATCTAGGTAGTGAGTCAGGTGTGTAAGCCTCTACTTAGAAATTCTAGTGCCACAGGAATGTCTTCTGAGATGGTGTTATTCTTATTAATGTTCTGTGCTGAACAGTATGGTCAGCCCTCACTCAACAAGGTAATTGCATTCCTGGAAAGTCAATGCAGATGAAAACCACACAGGATTGTGTTTATGTGGGGAAATAGAGTCTGTAGTTCTAGGCGGATATCTGTACCTAGTGACTGTCAGTAGGATTTTCAAAAGTCGTAGAGGCACTTCTGACTTTACTGATGCCCACTCACTAAATCTATGAGCAGTCTCCTCCGATTTCCACTGCATGCCCCAGGGTACTCCCCCTCTTGAAACCCCTGGCCTGGAGTCCTTTGGGGCAGAGGAGTGAGTGTCTGCAGAAATGCAGATACAGCCTCTGCCTGAGAGGCCAATATGTGAGCAGGAACAGAGGAGACCAGCATTAGCAGAAGGCTAGGAATGTGACTGAATGTAAAGGCCATTATGTTCCCTGTGAGCGTGTAAAGTGTGTGAAGGGTTTGGGGATGGTTCCTCAGCCTGGCCTTGAGGGGATCCCACTGGCTTTTTTTTCTAGAAGCGGGCCCAGGATGCCATGGTGATCCTGGGGGGCGGAGGACTTCTCTTTGCCTCCTACTTGACGGCCACAGGGGATGAGCACTTCTACGCTGAACTCTTGATGCCGTCTCTGCAGCGGCTGCTGGACCCTGAGACAGCCCACAGGCTGGCTGTTCGCTTCACCTCCCTGGGGCTCCTTCCTCGAACCGCGTTTCAAGACTCTGACATGCTGGTAGGTGCTCCTTGTGCGACAGATACAAAGGTCAAGGTCAAAGTCTCCTAATTTATTCAGCTGGGGCTGATCTTTTGAAAACTAGAATCTCAAGTTAGCCCTCAAACTGTCATCCCCATCTATAGATTAGGAACACTGAGGTGCAGAGGAGTTAAGTGACTTACCCAAAGGCACCCAGCCAGGAAGTGGCTGAGCCAGGATCCACACCCATGGAGTCTGGCTCAGCATCCTTCCCCTTAGCCACCATCCCTGCCTCACTGAGGTCTCAGGTAGCTCAGAGTTCACCTCTGCTGAAAAGGAAGCATGCCAGCATCACTAGCATCTAATGTGATGTAGGGATGTCTAGCCAAGCCCTTTGAGGAAAGCATACCGCTCCTGTCTGAGCCTCATTCCTTCCTGCATCTAATCATGGGCACCACTATCCCCTTACTCTTCTGTGTGCTGGGGTTTCTGCAGCAAACAAAGTGGAAGAATCCACGTCCTCCTAGAATCTACATCCTCATGTAAGCCCTGACAGTTTCCACTGAAGAGACTCAGCAAAAGGGGGACATTAGAATGATGTGAATGTGAAGAAAACACCAAGAAGCCCTCAGACCTCTCAGGAGAAGAGTCACTATTATTGATCAAAGTGGCCTTCCGTGTATTTTGCCTTTGCGTCTTAGTATCTCTTTTACTTCCCATCCTGCAGCTTTGAGAAGATGTGTGTGTCGCCTTTTTTCAGAAAAGTGAAAATTTTCTTTGGATTCCTTTCGGTTAGAGAAAACAGGTTACTAATGTAGCTCTTTCATAGCAAAGCCAGGTGGCATAAAGAGAACTTTGGAAAAGTGGGGGAGACCTGTACACAGTGCTCTGGACTGGTGCCAGCCCCATTTGACCATCATCTCTGGGCTTTGAGGACTGAGGGCTGCCTGGGGGTCCTGTCGTGCAGCTGGGGTCAAGAGCCCCTCCTGGAGCACGGCCCCCAGTGGCCCCCTGACTAGTCCCCGAGGAGCCACGTGCACACACTCACCTCCATCTGTTCTTCCCCCTCTTTGGAGCAGCCTTTCTTCTTTCTGCTTCTGGGACCAGATGGTGTCAGCCTGGGACCCTTGCTAGTCCCGGCAAAGGCTTTCCTGCAACAACAGCTGACAGAGACAACTCCATTGGCAACTGCTGGCTTTATGACAGGCTGATGCCTTTCCCATCTTTTAACGTATCTGTCTTGCTACTAGATTTGTTGGCTCCCATCAGGGTGAGAATCCTGAATCACTCAGGAGTCGGACTAGACCTGACAAATCATTCTCATTCTAATAAACAATCAGGAATCCAGCCCACGTCTGCCAGGGAAGAACCTGGTCCTCCCAGCCTGGTTCTGGGGCCCAGCAGTCAGAGCTGCCCAGCCGAGGACAGGAGTCATGGGGACTCTGCTGGGCCTTCGTGTCGCCTGGCTGAGGAGGAGGGACACAGCGGAGGCTGACTTACTAAGATGATGAAAGGATCTCGCTGCCTGTTTCAGAATAGCACCCACTAGGGGCTGAGACCAATGAGCCACTCTCTCCCACCAAGGATAGCGGATAAGAAGGTGGAATCCTTAACTGTGATGAGAAAAGGCAGCACCTGTCTCCTGTTCAACCCATGGTGGGAACGCTGTTTGTCTCCTTGGTGATGATAAAGCCTGATGGTTCTCAAACTCTGGCTGGTATCAGAATCAGCTGGAGAGCACTGATAAAGATCGATTCCCTCAGAGTTCCATTCTGCACCGCCCCCTCCCCCCCCAAGACTCTGATTCCTTAGTCCAGGGATGGGCCCTGGGACCTGAGGTTTAACAGGCAGGTGATTCTGACATAGGCATGCCGGGGACCATGCTTTGAGGAACACCAGAATGGCTTTTTCTGCCTGTGACTTTCTTTCCTTCTCCCTAGGAAGTGAGAGTCCTTGGCCATAAATTCCGAAATCCAGTGGGAATCGCCGCAGGATTTGACAAGCACGGGGAAGCGGTGGATGGCCTTTATAAGATGGGCTTTGGTTTTGTTGAGATAGGCAGTGTAACCCCAGAACCTCAGGAAGGAAACCCCAGGCCCAGGGTCTTCCGCCTCCCGGAAGACCAAGCTATCATTAACAGGTAGGTGAGCGGCTGTACCACGTGGACATTTTTCTGTCATTTGGAATGTTCTGGAATCATGTTGAGCATAAAAGCAGGTTTTATGATTTCAGTTTAATGTATATACAAGCTGGGGCTTGGAGGACTACAAAACAGCTACAGTCACAAGGTCACAAGCAGGAGAACGTGGGTATGGGTGTTGGCTCACTTGACTTTGGAGACTGTGCTTTTTCCACCTGGTTACTTCCAGTGCCCTTGCCCAGCTCTGTCCAGTAGAAATATGATGGAGTCCTATATGTAATTTAAAGTATTCTGGTAGCCACAATAAAAATGTAAAAAGAAACAGGTGAAAATAAAATTGACTTTAATAATCACTACATTATTTGTAATATTTATTATACTACTTAATTGTAAATGCTTAATATATACTTTTAATATATAAGCAATACAAGCATGACTGGCCGTGTGCCTTCTTTCACTGTATCAAGCCTCTGAAGCCCAGCATGCTATCCCTATAGCATTCTCGCTTTGACTGGCCAGGCTTCACTCTCTGTGGCCGCATGTGGTTAGTGGGTCTTCCGCCAGACGGCACAGCCCCTGCCTTCAGTAACTGGGAAAGGTAATAATCGATATAGACAGCTGCTTTTAGGAAGAGAGATCCTTCTAGACTATGTAAAGCCCTTCTCTTTGTGACCCCCTGGAAAGTTTTCACTACAGCAAACCCAGAAAGTGGAGAAGTTCCTCCTTTCTGGTAGCAGTATTTGAGAACCTCCTTGGAGGGGGTGGGGAGGTTTGGGAGGCAACTTTGGGATCATGAAGGGCCTTCTGGGAGGCTGATGTATGGAAGGTTTATTTGGCTGCACGTCCTGCTTTATCGTGCTTGTTTCAGGGAAAATTTCCAGCTTTAGACATTAAATTACTGATCTTTCCCCTGTAGGGTGGGATCGATAGCTTCAGAATGGTCAGGTAAAAAATGTTTACGATTCACCTGCCACAGATAGCCCTGGGTACCAGGATGACGGGGCCTGGTAGGATCCAGTGTGTGAGAAGTGGCACGAGAGAGCAGGGCCTGAGCTCCCAGCCCTTGTGTTCCTGGCTCCAGGCATGCCTGGCCCAGGGTGGGTGCTGAATGAACCGAGTCAATGAGTACATGTATCTATTAGGTGTTTCTGGCTGCAGAACTTACTTACTGTTTAAGTAGTAATGGGTGTTTGTTATTATTTCCTCCTCATTATGGGTGTAGTAGGCAGGTCTAGGGTTGGTTGAGCAGTGGGGTGGCATCAGGACTCTGGTCCAACCTCTGTGGGCCTTCGCTTCTTGCAGCCTGAGCTGCAAGCGTATGTCCTCACCTGAGGACATCAGAGAGCAGAAAGGAAAAGGAAGTATGGATATGGGGGGAAGTGGGTATTTTCCCAGAAGCTCCCTGGTGGGCAGCACTTTGTATCTCAGTGACCAAGCCCCATCACATTCATTTCACCCTGTACTGGAGAGCTGGTGCCACTGGTAAGGAGGAAGGGACGGGGGTGGCCATTAGAGCAGCGCCCCTCTGGGGGCTGGGGACGAGAGATGAGAGAGACGAGGCCCAGCCTTTGTGGAGTGTCCACTGACAGGTGATGGAGAAGACGTTGTCTCTTGTCCTCGAGACGGCTGTAACCCAGTAGGGGAACAGCAGCCTTTATGTGCATCCCAAGTCAGGAGAAGACGGGTACAGGGCACTCCATGCACGCCAGCAGGTGAGGGAGCATCTGGCTTGGGCCAGGAGAGAAAGGATGAGGAGATGGAGTGGCAGGATGGGTTCCAGGAGACGAATTTGTGGGGTGAGGCAGGAGGAGGGAAGATGGGTTATCACAGTGGTGAGGTCCCACTGCGTGGCAGCAGTGGATGGGAAGGAGGAGGGGCTGGACCCAGACAGGTCTGGGGGCAGCTACGTAGTTGAGTCTGGGCTGTTTACAGTGCTGGTTGGCTGAGTGACTTGTTGGCAAATTGTAATTTTTCCCTCTGTGCTTGATGGTGTTCTGGCAAGTTCTCTAGGATTTTCCAGGGTGTTTAGACTGTAGAAGTCTAAGAACTGACTCTGATTTTTCCTTTTGTTTCTTTGTCACAAATGTATGGTGAAATGGGCTTCCCAGATTGCGCTGGTGGTAAAGAGCCTGCCTGCCCATATAGGAGACATAAGGGACAAGACATGGACTTGGTCCTGGGCTGGGGAAGATCCCTGGAGAAAGGCATGGCAACCCACTCCAGTATTCTTGCCTGGAGAATCCCAGGGACAGAGGAGCCTGGCAGGCTGTAGTCCAGAGTCGCAAAGAATTGAACATGACTGAAGCAACTTAGCACACACACATATGGTGAAATGGTCACGGAGCCATCTCCATCTCTCTAGTCTTTCTGCCTGAGGGTCCTAACCTTGTCCCTCTCCTTGTGCTCTTCTGTGCTCCAGATACGGATTTAACAGTCATGGACTCTCAGTGGTGGAACACAGGTTACGGGCCAGACAGCAGACGCAGGCCAGACTCACAGACGGTAAAGGGCACTGCATCAGAGGGCGGTTCCTCAGCTGTTGGAAGGAAACTTGTGGGAGAAAGTCAGGAATGTTCCCAGTGAAGTGAGCATGATTGAGCAATAAGAAAAAAAAAGTGTGGAACTCAGGGCTCCTCTCCTAGAGGAATTTTCCTGGCTCCACTACAGCATCCAAGCTTTTAATTGAACTTTGCAATTGAACAAAGATAACACTTTGTTAACTAAAGTTCCTGCTTTGTTATGTAACCTGTGTCACAGCGGGTGACTTGGAAATAAGTAGTGCAGAGGGGCCGCTCTGTGATCACACGAGCAGGGCCTGGGTGCCTTCTTTGTACATCCTGCTCTCTTGTCCTTTTCTCCATCATAGAAGTGATGCATGCTAATGACAGACCCGTTAGTAAATGCAGGGAAACATGAGGAAGAACACTAACATTACTCACACTCTTCTCCACTCAGGGATAACTAACTGTTTCCAGCACTGGGAAAGTATCCTCCATGACTTGTCTGGAAACACCATGCATTTTCGAAGGCCGCCTTCAGAGGTGCTGATGTTCGTTCCTGGGGCTCTCTGCCCTGCTGTCCCTTGGGGTGCACGTAGCGGTCCTGGCACAGAGCTGTCTTCACTGTATCTTCCCAGGCATCCTCTGGGGCTGGGTGAGGCTACGGCCATCTTCCTCTTTCAGCAGGCCCCTCTGGAACACCTTCCAGAAGATTAGCTTCGTTAGATGTCCTGGTAGTGAGATGAAAAAAACCTGTGGATATTGGCTTCATTTCTAGAAGCAAGACTGAAAGTTAGCAACCTCTGATTTGGGGAGTAGGAAGTGGCCTTGCTTGGAACTCCCTGGCCTTGGTAGACCCAGACCCTGCTATACTGTAGACCTTGCCACTTGGGGGACTTGCAGGTCACAACAGCACTGTCATGGTGTGTGATACTCCCCTGCCTGGCCTCCCTTTCCTTCTTTTAATTGTCCACAGTGCCCTTTATGCCACTTCTCTCCTCTGTGCTCTCTTGCCCGACCCCTCAGCCCCCACTCTGGTGCTGACATTTGCTGGAGTGAAGCAAAATCCCACAGCAGAGCTCTGCACATTGTGCTTAGCAGCAGCTGGAAGCCGTGAAGACAGCTTAATCGCTTGCATCATGCCAGTAAACTTGAACTGTTAAAAGCTGTGGTGCCCTTTGGGGGTAATTCAGCAATTTTTGTCTAACCCCCAAATGTTGTCATTTGGGGCAAATGACTACTAACAGAAGACCCACTGGCTACATGAAAATGATCTCTTAAACCAGTTTGCCTGGTGGAAAAAAATTACAGTTTCCAAGCCATCTTAGCTTGACTTGGGAAGCTTGGAGACCCTGTTATATAACTTGTCTAACTGGGTTCCCTCTCCTCCCCTCCACCTATGAAATTAGCTACACGAATCTCATTTACATTCAAGCCGATGATAAAACAGGGACTGCATTTACAGTGTGCGATAGCAGGACCAGGTGGTGTTCTTTGACCCTCCCTAACCTGACACGTTTTGTGAACTAGCTGGATGTCTCAGATCTTCTCTCAGGCAACTGGTGGGAAAAACAGCTGGCATCGTGGATATACTTTATCCTTTGCAGATAAGATGGTATCCCAGGAAATCAAGTGCAGACAAGCCCTTGCTTTTACACATAGAAAAATACCTTTCGGAAACACACTGAAAGTCAAAAATACAAGTCAGGTGATAATTCCCTGTATTTTAGAGTAAGGTAACCGTATTACCTACCGTGCACGTTGAGAGTGGAAGGGACACAGGCACGAATAATTATGCCCAGGCTACAGGAGTGTTCAGGGCTGGCCTGGAAGCTCTGGGATATGCGGTCACCGAAGTTATAAGGGGAGTCCCTTCTCAGGACGGAAATGATAAAACCATTATGCCTCTTCATTTTAGACATGAGAATAGAAAATATTTTCCAGTCTATTTTATATGTATCCTTTAATTTTGCGCTTTCTTCACAACCACACACCCAGTCACCTGACCAAGTGCAACAAGCGGCCCCTGCGAGTCAACAGCTGTCCCCTGGCATGCTGTTGACTTGCCTCTTCCCAGCTGTACTGCATTTACGAGCCCTACCTTTTTCATCACTAGTAGCTGCACTCCTAATGTCTCCATGCCCCATTAAATTAAAAAAAAGAAAAAGGGCGCAAAGTGACAAAGCCGGAAAACATCCTAGTAGCTGCCCAGGTACGGCTGTGCAGACGAAGGTGGAGGGTGGGTTTAGGTCGGCAGGCAGGGCACCATGCATAGCTCGGCGTTTTTCAGCTGCTGTGGGCAAGGTCGCATTTGGAGCTGGAAGGTCTTAGGCTGTTCATGGGCTGCTGGTCAAGGACGGCTTCAAAATATTATGTGGGAAATGGTGAGTAGGGACAAAATCCTGACCAGTGATATTTACAGATGGGCTGCCGCTGGGAATAAACCTGGGGAAGAATAAGACCTCGGTGGACGCTGCCTCCGACTATGCAGAGGGGGTTCGAGTCCTGGGTCCCTTGGCTGACTACCTGGTAGTGAATGTGTCCAGTCCCAACACGGCTGGGCTGCGGAGCCTTCAGGGAAAGGCCGAACTGCGCCGCCTGCTGACCAAGGTGGGTAATTACGTGTCCAGGCCCAGCCCCACTAGTTTGACCTACTGTTCATTCTCTAGGGCCAAGCTTCAGCATCGCTATCTGCTATCTAGGAGTTGTCTTTAAGACCTGGACCAGTTAGGACCCCTCACTTCCCTCTAATCCCCTAAGTAACACTGATTGTGCTCAGTATTAATCAACTGTTCAGTTATCTATCCCTGCTGTTAATCCACAGTGTATGAGAGCAGGGACCACAGCTCTCTCATTTACCACTCTGTTCTAGCATCTAGCACATTAAATGAATGAATGATAGGATGACTTTTCATCAAACAGTACTTGTGACAGTATTTGCTGTCTCTTTTAGGTAGGGACAAAAGTCTAAATAAACCTTAATGTATTAGCCAATGCCAGTGACATTAGGGACTCACTCTCGGGGATTCCTTGGTTTAAAAGAATGGAATCAGATCTATCTTGATGGGGTTGTTTGCATAACTGAGAGTGGTGTTTCCGGAGAAGGAGAAACTACTGGTGCCTTAGTTTGACAGCTCGTGTCAAGACACACTGCGGCTGCAGGTCACGGTCACACTGTAGGCTGCAGGCTCAGGGTCCCCATCTCTGGCCCCGTGTTGCTGTAGGTGCTGCAGGAGAGGGATGCCCTGAAGGTGGCCCACAAGCCAGCTGTCCTGGTGAAGATTGCTCCCGACCTCACAGCCCAGGACAAGGAGGATATTGCCAGCGTGGTGAGAGAGGTGAGGGTCAGGGCCTGGGGACACCGTTCACGGCCTGTAGAGGCCACCTGACCAGCTGGGTTAGCCTGGATGGCAGTTTCTGTTATATTAAGGGCTGGTTTGCTCTGTCATGATTCAGTGTATCACATACAGGCATTATTGTTTAGTCACTGAATCATGTCTGACTTTTTGCGACCCCATGGACTGTAGCCTGCCAGGCTCCTCTGTTCATATGTAGGCATACCTCAGAGATAGAGGAGGTTCAGTTCTGCCACTGCAATAAAGCAAGTCATGGGAACTTCTTGGTTTCCCAGGGCACACAGACTCTGCTAGTATAGCCTGTTCAGTGTGCAATAGCATTGCATCTAACAAAACAATGTACATACCTTTTATTTTTTAAAAAGTGATCCTTGCAGATATCTCTGGTGATAGCTCTATTCTAGGAACTGCCCCTCCCCTTAAAAATACATATATTTACTTGTTTATTTACTTACTTATTTTGGCTGCGCTGGGTCTTAGACACCTGGAGTCTGGCGCCTGAGACCACTCGGCCACCCTGACATGCTTGCGCTGGGTCTTTGCAGCATGTGAACTCAGTTGCAGCATGCAGGATCTAGTTCCCTGACCAGGAATTGAACCCAGGCCTCCTGGATTGGGAGCGTGGAGTCTTACCCACTAGACCACCAGGGAAGTCCAAAACAATGTATGTCATTGAATTAAAAACTACTTCATAGCTGAAAATATGCTAAGCATCATCTGATACTGCAGGGTTGCCACAAACCTTCAACTTGTAAAAAACTTAGTATCTGTGAAGCACAATGAAGTGAAGTGCCATAAAACGAGATATGCCAGTAATAAGAAAGGAAATGTTTGAAGCAGTGTTTGAACGGGTCCTTTTCTCCCGCTTCTTCCCTCCTCTTCCTCCAGCAAGGGCTTTAAAGACTGTGCCTCCTCCAGCCTTGATCAGTGCAGTGTTCTGTCTCCAGTCTAACACCGGGTGTCGGTGTCACCGGGGACCAGTGTAAACCCAGACTGGGCCCCGCAGTCCTGCTTCAGGTCCTAGTTCCACCTCTTTCTACCTGCAGGCCTTGGCACAGGACGCTCTAGATTGAGTTGTTCTAAGGACTAAACCCCATCCTGGTGGAACCATACTGGCAGTTGGTATGTGATGGCTGTTACTGTCGTGTTGAGGCTCATTCTGACACTTGCCCAGGAAGTATAATGAGCGAGGTCTGGCTCTGGCTTCTGGGGGCTTAGGTGTGGGCGCCGGGCCCGCTGCTGTGTCAGACCTCCAGGGAAGCTTCTCCAAGTCCGTCATGCCCTGACCAGGGGGCTCTTTTTCTGTCTCCCCCTGCAGTTGGGCATCGATGGACTGATCGTCACAAACAGCACAGTGAGTCGCCCTGCCAGCCTCCAGGGTGCCCTGCGCTCTGAACCAGGAGGGCTGAGCGGGAAGCCCCTCAGGGATTTATCAACGCAAACCATCCGGGAGATGTATGCACTCACCCAAGGCAAGGACTCCATGTCTGTCTTCAGAGCTCTGTGTGCGCGGGCTCCGGGGCTGCGATGGGACTGGGCTTCCTCAACCACCGCCCTCAGCAGGGGGCTGGGGCTGGAGCCAGACTGAGCTCCTGTTCTCACGTCTCGCCCTCCCTTCCTCACCATGTCCCGTGCGCTTCTCTGCAGGCAGAGTTCCCATCGTCGGGGTTGGCGGTGTCAGCAGCGGGCAGGATGCGCTGGAGAAGATCCGCGCGGGAGCCTCCCTCGTGCAGCTGTACACGGCCCTCACCTACCGGGGCCCGCCTGTGGTGGGCGGGGTCAAGCGGGAGCTGGAAGCCCTTTTGAAGTGAGTGAGGCCACGTGGCTTGAACCAGGCAAACTTAATGTGGTTATCAACCAACTCAGAATGACTCAATCAAGGGGATTTCACCTGTCTCTATTCATTCAAAAAGCATCTGAGGGGTACACCCCAAATGCAGGGGGAAATTTCCCTGTTGCTCTTTTGACAAAGGTCATACAGTACCAAAGAATTAAAGATTAACTTCCAAGACAGTGGTGTTTATAGGCCTAAGGCGTTCTGGCCACATTCCTGTTAATTCAGTAACACTGGCTTGAGGTCAGGGAACTGTCAGTACTTACAATGGATTCCCTTCCTGGTCTGAAGACCTGGGGAGATTCCTGGGTGAAGACAGTTCAGAGGGGATGAGACATGCATTTGGGATAGCGAGGCAGGTGTAGTCACCGACCAGATGGAGACTGGTTGAATGTGGGCTTCCAGTAAAAGCCGGGCCTTTGCTTTACTATTTGCTGAAATGGTTTTGTTCTTTTTCCAGGGAGCAGGGTTTTGCCAGAGTCACAGACGCCATTGGGGCAGATCATCGGAGGTGAGGACTGGTTGGGGGGAAGCCTGATCTGGAACTGTCCTGCTAAATCAAGCGAGCCTTCCAGGCTAATGGAGAGAGACCACATTCTCAGACCACAAGGCCCCTCCTCCAGCTGGACTGTAAAAACCAAGCCTGACGGTCAGCAGAAGCCATGCAAGGCTTTCCTCAATCACTTGTCAGACAGGAGCTGCGTCCTTGATTCTTTCTAGAGTCACAGTCCAGGATCCTTAAATATTACAGGGACAGTAGACATTTGGAGGGAAAATCGTGGTAAAATAAAGTCATTGAAAAACTGCACTTAAGTCGCAACCCTCTTGCCTAGAAGTTGTAGGTCTTTTCAGGCCTCTGCCCCCCAGGATCTGCTGTCAGATTCCCAGGAGCTGGACTCTCTTTCATCCTATATATTTAAAGTTTTAACTGTATTTTGAAAATGTTTCAAATGTAGATAAAAGTTGCAAGGATAGGGCTTGTGGATGGCCGTCCTCTCCATGTCTGCACGTGGTCCACCCTCTGTGTGTTTGGGTCCCGCCCTCTTCATCGAGGGACACTGGTCGTTTTCACTGCATTCCTTGTGTAAAGGCCCTGTCTCCAAGCCAGGTCACATTCTGCGATACTTCAGGTCTGGATTTCATCCTGGCGATCTTGGAGACCCAATTCAGAAGATGGGCTCGTTGTCCCCCTGCTATACAATCTGTGAGCCGGTGCTGCTGGGCAGGCAGGCTCTTGAGGTGCCTGAAGACACTAGACAAGAGGCTCAAGAGGTCTGGTCATTAACTAAAGAGACAGAAATGCTAACCTTTCAAAACCAAAAAGCAGTTGGTGATGGGAGGTGAATGGCTCGGCTGAGAAGTGCTATTGATGTCAACACGCCTTCACAGCCAACAGTGCAGGTTTTATTTTAAATTTATTTCTTGGCAGCTCTGTGGAGAGGCCTGTAGCTGCCTTACAGATAACATGTCCTTGTCTCATCTCGGCCTCATCTAATCTCCACCTCAACCTCTGCCCATTCCCTCTGCCAAGAAACCAACAGCCAGTCTCATGCTGCGTTTGATACAAAGATCTTTTTCCTGTTTTTTAAAAAAGACTCTTAGAGACTTCCCTGGTGGTACAGAGGATAGGAATCCTCATACCAATGCAGGGGGACATGGGTTCAGTCCCCAGTCCTGGAAGAGCCCCCTGCTGCAGAGCAACTAAAACCCATGTGCCACACAACTACTGCAGCCTGTGCGCCCCAACAAAGAGTAGCAACCCCGCATCCCCACACCCCAGCTAGAGAAAGCCCGAGTGCAGCAACAAAGACCCAGCGCAACCAAACGTATTTTAAAAATAAAGATAAACACAGTTAAAAAAAAATTCTTAGTATGACGATAATACCTATTCATGGAGAAGGCAATGGCACCCCACTCCAGCACTCTTGCCTGGAAAATCCCATGGACAGAGGAGCTTGGTGGGCTGCAGTCCATGAGGTCGCTAAGAGTCGGACATGACTGAGCGACTTCACTTTCACTTTTCACCTTCATGCATTGGAGAAGGAAATGGCAACCCACTCCAGTGTTCTTGCCTGGAGAATCCCAGGGACAGGGGAGCCTGTTGGGCTGCCATCTATGGGGTCGCACAGAGTCGGACACAACTGAAGTGACTTAGCAGCAGCAGTAGCAATACCTATTCATAAATTAAACAGCATAGTCCCCAGATAAGTGTTGTCCACTCCTTCCTTCCTCAAACAATTCCACATCTCAGAGATAATCACAATTAGCTTTTATATCCGTCTAGATTTTTCCAGACATTTTTCTTTGTGTTTGCAAACACACACCCATAGCTGTTAAATGTTAAGTCGCTCAGTCGTGTCTGACTCTTCACGACTCCATGGACTGTAGTCTACCAGGCCCTTCTGTCCATGGGATTTTCCAGGCAAGAATACTAAAGTGGGTTGCCATTCCCTTCTCCAGGAGATCTTCCTGACCCAGGAATCAAACCCGTGTCTCTTGCGTCTTCTGCACTGACAGGTGGATACTTTACCACTGCGTCACCTGGGAAGCCCCATCTAATCACACCAGCCCCCTTATTTATTTATTTTAGTTTTAAAATCTTTACTAGATAATTACTGAGAGTCTACTAGGTTCAAAGTTGTATGGATATATGCTTTTTATTTCTGGTGTTAGTGTATTTCACCTACATTCATAAACAAAATTTTGGACAGACTAAACGCACAATTTTAGACCATTTTGTTAAAACTTTAAAATCTTCAAGGGAAGAGGTCATTTATTTTCCCTTTAAAAGCAGTTTTCTCTGAATGGGGGAGGAAGACGTCGGAGACATTCAAAGGACTCAGAGTGCTGTTGCTTGCGTCCCCTGCAATCTCCCGTTAGTTAAGAATAACTGGGAAATTAAATCTTATTCTGCAACTTGCTTTTTTTCCCTGGAGTCCTTCAATGTCCTTCAATGAAGGAGTGGTCCTTCAATCTACCTTGCTCTTTCTAACAGCCCTTTGGGTTTCTGCAGCACAGATATATCAATATTTGCTTGTGGGTAGACAGGCTGTTTTGTTTCAGTCACAGACAGCGTGACAGGGTGTCTCTTTTTGTGTATCTTTGGGCTCTTCCAGTAGAATTTCTGTAGAAAAGATTCCCAGAAATGGTTACCGCTCGGGCCAAGTTTAGACTGTTGATAGTTACTGCCAGATTGCCATTAGAGAGCATTGTTCAGTTTATCCTTCCCTACAGCTTTGTAGGAGAAGGCCCCTTTCCTCCTAGGCTGCTTCACACTGGGAATTTTCAAGTACTGCTCTGAAATAAACTTGTTCCTTCTCCACTTTCTCATTGACGATAGCCTTCATTATGTCTCTTCCTTGGTGGAAAGAGAAAAAAGGAACTGTGGGTTTAGCAAGCCACTTTGGGCTGCGGCCAAAGTGCTTGCCACATTCATGTCTCTGTGTGTTTGTGTGTGTGTGTGTATCTGAGAGAAGGAAGAGCCTTCAACTAAGACCCGCAGGGAAGGTCACAGATGGGGGTAGCTTTCCCTGGGTTCACCCATTCTCACTCGTCTCAGGTGGCCCTGCTGGTCTCTCCTCTGGCTGTGGGCATTCGTGTAAGTTTTGTGTGCCTCAGTCTCCCAGTGTGTAAAATGGGGAGAAAGAGACCCATCTCAGAAGGTTGTTCTGAGGATTGAATACTAAGTGTGGTTATGGCTCAGCACATCCTACTCTCCTAATAAATGTTATTTCTAATTGTCACAAAATCCCTGCAAATAGGTATTACCAGGCCTGTATTCACAGCTAAAATGAAGGTAAAGGGCCTCACAGGACCTCTGAAGAGTATTATTAGCCCCTTTTCTTCTCCCTCAAAAGTCCATCTTCTGTTACAGATAAGATGTCTATGTGCCATTACTTCCCCGCCCCCGACCCAGCCCCCAGCCGCACTGTGCGGCATGTGAGATCTTAGTTCACCAACCAGGGATTGAACGCGTGTTCCCTGCAGCAGAAGTGTAAAGTCTTAACTGCTGGACTGCCAGGGAAGTCTTGTCAGTACTTTTTATAAAAAACCATTCATAGTAACTTGCCCTGGGCACTTGACTGACCCGAAATAAGGTGGTCGAATGGGCTCTAGTGATCAAAGCTCAGAGCCCTGTAGAGGTGGGGAACATTCTGTAGGAACCACAGTGCCAGCCAGGACTGAGCCTGAAGATCGAACATGTAGCAGTTGAAGCAACCATCATTTACTCTCCCACAGTGTCGGCTTAGGAGTTCAGGAGCAAAGGAGTTGGTGGCTCTGGCTCAGGGTCTCCCATGAGGTTGGCCAGGGCCACAGTCACCTGAGGCTCTGCTGGGGCTGGAGGATTCACTTCTGAAGTGGTTCACTCATGTGGCTCGGGAGCTGTTGTTGGCTGTTGGCACAAAGGGCTACCTGAGTGTCTCCACACCAGGGCATCTGCCTTCTCCCAGAGTGAGTGATCTAGTGCAAGGTGGAAGCTACGACGCCTTTTATGACCTAGTCTTGGCGGTCACAGGGCTTCCCTGGTGAGTCAGCAGTAAAGAATACACCTGCCAACACAGGAGATGCAGCTTTGATCCCTGGGCCAGGAAGATCCCCTATAGAAGGAAATGGCAATCCTCTCCAGTTCTAGCCTGGAGAATTACTTGGACAGAGGAGCTGAGCAGGCTACAGTCCATGGGGTTGCAGAAGAGCCAGACACAATTTAGCGACTAAACAGCAGCGACCTGGCAGTCAAACACCATTACTCAGGCCGTGCTCATTCTTTTCATTCGAAGAGTTGCCAGTTTTAGTAAAACAAATGAAAACAACAGGGCGTCCAGTTAAATTTGAACTCCAGATAAACAGCAAAATAAGCTTCTGGTATAAATACATCCCATGCCATAATTGGGACTTATAAAAAATTTACTTGTTTGTCTGAAATCCAAATTTAATTGACTGGGGATTGAAGCCACCAACTGCAGACCCTCTGAAGTGATTGGTTCCACAGTGCTGACAGGAACAGCATTCCTGATTACCATGAGGTAGTCGACTTCACGTGAGAAGACTGGAACAGTCAAACCAAATACAGTTTCCCTCCCCCAATTCTTAGAAGACATTCAGACATAAGAAAAGTTGAAAGAAGAGTAACATATCCATACCCGCTTCACTTAGACTCAGTAGTTCTATCTTTTCTGTGCTTTTCTTATCAATTTTTTAACCTATTTATATACTTTGATTTTGATGAACCATTTTTTTTTTACTGTATGATTTGAATTTATATAAAAGAGAACAGGCAAACCCAAGATGAACCTTTTTTTTTTTTTTTTTACTATATGATTCCATTTATATAAAATGTCTAGAATAGGCAAACCCAAGAGTCAGAAAGTAATTAGAAGTTGCCAGGGGTGGGGGATGGCAACCCGCTCCAGTGTTCTTGCCTGGAGGATCCCAGGGACGGGGGAGCCTGGTGGGCTGCCGTCTATGGGGTCTCATAGAGTCGGACACGACTGAAGCGACTTAGCAGCAGCAGCAGCAGATGGATGTGATGGGTGTACAACATTGTGAATGTACTTAATGCCACTGGACTGTACATTTTAATGGTTACTTTTATAATATGCAAATTTTACCTCAATTTAAAAGAAGAAAAGTCAGCACAGTGTTTTGGTTAGGAATGGACTGCCTGGTTTGGAATCCTGACGGCCATATGCCAGCTGTGTGATCTTGGGCAAGTTGCTTAAGCTCTGTGTGCCTCTGTTTCCTCACCTTAATTTAAGGGTACCAAAAACATTTTTGTTACAGAGTTATTATAAAGTGTAAAGGAGTTAATATTTGTAAAGCACCTATAGATCCATGTTTCACATAGTAAGTACCATGAAAAGGTTTTTTAAGTAGATCCCTGAGCCCCACAGCCAGCTCCATGCAGGCTGCTCAGACCTGGGTCTTGCCCTCCAAGCCTGCGGCTCTAAGACTCACAGGATGGTCTCCTAGGGGGGCCCAGTGCCAGGCAGAGGCTGAACAACTCAGCCGGATAGCTGCTTCTCTTTCAGAGATTGATGAACCATATTGAAGGAAGTGGTAGATGTCAGGACACTTCTCTCCTAAGTACTTTGTAACTTCTATCTGCTAAAAATAAGAATATGTTCCTCTGAAAACATAACTCTGTGATCTCACCTAAGAAAATTAGCCATGATTTTGTAATATCATCTAACATTCAGTCCATATTCCAGGCTTCCCTATCATCCTAAAAATAACTTCTGGCATCAATCAAGTCTCACCTAGGGACTTCCCTGGTGGCTCAGTGGTAAAGAATCCACTTGCAATGCAGGAGAATCGAGTTCAACCCCTGGGTCAGAAAGATCCCCTGGAGTAGGAAATGGCAACCTACTCCAGTATTCTTGCCTGGAAAATCCCATGGACAGAGGAACCCGGCGGGCTGCAGTCCATGGGGATGCAAAGAGTCAGACATGGATGAGTGACTAATAACAGTTGCTACATTAGACCTTGTCTCCAACAGATCCGGTCTTCTCACCATTCTACATATATATATGTATATATATAAAACTATATATAAATATAAAGGCTCACCTATATGTCTCTTTAGCCTTTTAAAAACTAAAGCAGTCACCTTTGAAGAGATGAGTCCGGTTGTCTTACAAACAGTTCTACATTCTGGATTCCCAGAATACAGGCTATATTTCCTTTAGCCTTTGATCTCCGCTGGAGCTGAGTGTGAATATGTGAGTAAATTCTACCCAGTGAGATGCATGTGAAGGTACTGTGTACAACTTCTGGTAAGTCTGCTGCTGCCCGGAACATGATGTCTGGAGCTTTGGCAGCCTTTTTAGACCTGAGGATCAGGGTCAACCCAGAGGCAAAAGCTGGGAAGAGCTTCATACCAGTTCTGTGTGCTTACTTCCCTGCCTCCTTTATTTGAGAAAATAAAACCTTGTGTGCTTAAGTCACTGTTTATTGGGATTTTGCTTTATATTTAGTCAAATTTAATCCAGCTAATGCAGAAGGCAGATTGAGATCTACCGTAATCTTGTATTTGCCTGGGAGATACATTTCATTCAGTGAGGAGCTCTCATTCGTCCAGGTGCAGCTCCCTGGGGCCAGCGCGGTGTGAGAACATGCTCAGACTATCATGTTACCTGTGGAATCTTGGTGTTCAGGGAAATTTTTTGTAAGAAACTTGTGGCTGTAGATGTGGGAAATGAAATTAGTGTAGTAGTCACAGGTAAGAGGACTCTGAGGGACAGGGCAGAGAGGTGTGAGTGTGCAGGGCAGGGTGGGAACACCCCTGGATTGGCACAAAACGGGTGTTTGTGAAATAGCTGGGCAGCAACACCGGGGCCAGGTTCCAAAGGGCAGGGCCTTATGGGGCGGGGGGTGGGGGGGATGCAATTAACATACAAACTCCTTGCAATCTTGCCTGACAGGGAGAGGTTTCCTGGGTGTTGAAAACCCCATTTGGCAAGTGTCCCACAGGAAACAGGAACTTACAGCACATGAAGGCCATCTGCCTGCAGCACTGCCACCCCTGGGGTCAGCTGGGCTGGGCTCAGGAACAAAGCTGTGTATGGAGGGGCAGAAGGCCTCCTGGGGCAGCACGACCCCCTTCCCGCCCAGGCATGCACAAGCTATAACTGAGGTGCTGCCATTTCAGCCCCTGGTCATCTGAGAAGCTGGGTAGCCTGTCGAGCTTCGACCATCTCCTGGAGGTTGAGTTTGTAGGGTTTCTAGATTTAGTGACATCTTCCTACCTGAGCAAAAAGTGCAACATCCATGTTTTGGATCCTAAAAACTTCACTCTGGTTAGACCAGAATTTCAACTACAGTTGAGACACTGATACAACCATTAAAAAACAAGCACAAGAACCAAACAAATATGTGGTTCTACGCACACATACACACATGTATGTATTCATGTATGTGTGTGTGAATACAGCTGACCCTTATTCATTCGTTCTTTCCCTTGCTCATTCTTCTGCTGCTGCTGCTGCTGCTAAGTCACTTCAGTTGTGTCTGACTCTGTGCGACCCCATAGACGGCAGCCCACCAGGCTCCCCCGTCCCTGGGATTCTCCAGGCAAGAACACTGGAGTGGGTTGCCATTTCCTTCTCCAATGCATGAAAGTGAGAAGTGAAACGGAAGTCATTCAATCATGTCCAACTCTAAGCGACCCCATGGACTGCAGCCTACCAGGCTCTTCCATCCATGGGATTCTCCAGGCAAGAGTACTGGAGTGGGGTGCCACTGCCTTCTCCGGCTCATTCTTCTAAGAATCACTTATTGAGATCCTACTTCCTGTCAGCGGTGCTATGTGTTTGGAATGAAGATAACTGAGTTCTCCACCATCCTTCCAAATCTCAGAAGACACAAATTCAGTTGATCCTTGAACAACGTGGGGGTTGGGGCATTGACGTCTGTGCAGTCCAAAATCCATGTATAACTTTATAGTTCCTGAATTCAACCAACCAGAAATTGTGCAGAACTATCATATGCATTTATTGAAAAATATTTGTGTATAAGTGGATCCATGCAGTTCAAACCCTTGTTCAAGGGTCAACTGTACAGACACAACTGGTCAGAATCCACTGGGTTCTCAACAACAGAGAATGAGCCTAGGATTCCCTAGCAGAGAGAAGGGCCGCCTGGGGGCTTAGCAGGTTATAGCTACATTCATTTCCCTGTGGCTGGGACTAATATTTCATACTATTTCCTGGTACCATAGTTAGGCAAATTCCTGATTTCTTGCACTGAGTCAAAAGCAGAGCCCAATTTTACCACCATTCCTTCTAGAGAGATCTGTCATGGGTCTGAAGTGAATCTGGGATCGACTCTTCCCAGAAGCCCGCTGGCACCCAGGGGTGACTGTTCCCAAATGCTTGCCAGGTAGCTTCCCTGGTCTGTTTCCTAATGTGTTTTGCTGCCGTGGCCCACGTGGTCTTTTCCCACTTCCCCACTTCTCTGCAGTATCAGGTTTCTCCAGCTTAGGGTACCAGTGCTTTAGGGTCTCCTCTGCCCTCTCTGCTGGATGTCACTGCCTGGGTCCTGGTTTTAATGATACACTGGGCTTCCCTGGTGGCTCAGTGGTAAAGAATCCACCTGCCAGTGCAGGAGAGGATTCAATCCTTGAATCAGGAAGATCCCCTGGAGGAGGAAATGGCAACCCACTCCAGTATTCTTGCTTGGGAAATTCCATGGATAGAGGAGCCTGGTGGGCTACAGTCCGTGGGGTCACAAAAGAGTCAATAGGACTTAATGCCTAAAAACAATGGTTCTTAATAAGTTTTGATAGCCACTCAAAACTGATACCCTTATCTGACTAGTGAGGTTGGCTAGCGAGTTTGTTATCCCTTTCTGGTAAGTAACGCCTTAATTCAGTAAAGGCTTTGTTTCTAATGGACCCTTAAAAGTGACTCTAATTGTGAGAAACCTGCTTCTATGAGGAGGCCCTGAAAACCATGTAGCGTCCCTCAAGCAAGGGAGGCAGAACCTTAGAGCGGCCCAGGGCTGCTCTGCCCAGGTTTGAACCCTGCCTGCTCTACGCACTAGCTGTGTTACCTTGAGCAAGTTCCATACCCTCTCTGTGCTCAGGTGTAAAAATGGGGTTATTAGGTAATAAAAGGCTCATCTGCCTCAGGATTGTTGAAGAATTAAATGAACAAACACAAGGAAAGCACACACAGCAGTGCCTGGAGCATAGGAAGGACTCCAGCAATGCTAGCGGTTATTACTACGACGCGGGTGCCTGCTCCTGGAGACGCTTGTAGAGCTGGTTCTGCTGACGGCTTTCACGCTTCTGAGGACCCAATCTTTATTCCAGATGAAAGCTGATGGGACTGGCAGCATCTAGTTATGTTGTGGTAGTCATTTTTCCACCTCTCTGAACTTTTTGAGGGTAGAGGCTGTTTATTACTCATTCAATTTGGCAAACTGAATTGACTGAGTGAGTGTGTGTCTGTGTGTGTGCAGGGCGCTGCTGGGTGTAGTGGTTAAGGTGAAAAACAAATGCCAACCTGGTCCCTACCTTGTTTCAGGAGCCTAGAAGAAGGCCTTGCTTTCTGTCCTATGGGTGAGGTTGAAGAAACAGGAAAATTTACACTAATTCTTCTGAATATAGATTCAAGTTTTAAAATTTATCCTAAGATCCTTACACTCTGATCCCTGATCAATTTCATATTAGGGAAGGGAGATTATATTTGAAGTCTGTCAAAATCTGGTTGGCTGTCCTTACCAATGGGAAGCTGGTCCAGGGATAATATTTGATTTAGAAGCCTGAAACCTGGAAGTTCCTCATTTATAAAGTGTCAGGGTTGATGTTACTTTCGAGAAGCTTTTTTTTTTTTTTTGAGAAGCTTTTTAAAGATGTGAAATATCTGCCTGTGTGTCTGCCATTGGCCCAGTTTTTACAAAGAGAATTACTGGCACTAAGGAAGTATTGCTGGGAACTGATGTCCATAATCTGGGGACAGCAGGATTTCATGGTTCCTGGTTCCTGGTCCCTGGTCCCTGAGATAAAGGGAGATAATCTAGAGAGAGGCATAACAGTGGGAACGTCTTTGTTTAATTTTCTTATTGACACAAACTGGAATGTTGAACAACATGTACTGTTCTGAATTCAACACCCCACTAGTCATTCTGTTCTAGGGTCATGTATGAAATGAAGTGAAGTCAGTCGTGTCCGACTCTTTGCAACCCCATGGACTGTAGCCTATCAGGCTCCTCCGTCCATGGGATTTTCCAGGCACGAATACTGGAGTGGGTTATGTATACTCCTGGGAAGATCCAATTGTCTCATTCCATGGCTGTCCATGCACTTGTGACTGCAGAGTTTCAGCAGTTCTAAGATGCTTATTATTGTTCCATTTTAACTCTTCTGGAATTGAGATGCATCTTGCATTGATTCGCTGGATCATGGAGAAATCAAGGGAATTCCAGAAAAACATCTACTTCAGCTTCATTGTCTATGCTGAAGATTTTTGTGGATCACAACAAACTGTGGAGAATTCTTAAAGAAATTGGAGTACCAGACCACCATAACTGCTTCCTGAGAAACCTGTCTCTATGTGCATCAGGAGGCAACAGGTAGAACTGGGCATGGAACAACTGGTTCCAAATTGAGAAAGGAGTACGACAAGGCTGTATATGGTCACCCCACTTATTTAACTTCTATGCAGAGTACATCATGTGAAATGCTGGGCTGGATGAATCACAGGCTGGAATCAAGATTGCTGGGACAAATATCAACAACCCAGATATGCAGATAATTCCACTCTAATGGCAGAAAGCAAACAGGAACTAAAGAGCTTCTTGATGAAGGTGAAAGAGGAGAGTGAAAAATCTGGCTTTAAATTCAGCATTAAAAAAACTAAGATCATGGCATCCAGTCTCATCACTTCATGGCAAATAGAAGGGGAAAAAGTGAAAGGAGTTACAGATTTTATTTTCTTGGGCTCCAAAATCACTGTGGACGGTGACTGCAGCCATGAAATTAAAAGATGCTTGCTCCTTGGAAGGAAAGCTATGGCATACCTAGACAGCATATTAAAAAGCAGAGACATCACGTTCCGAACAAAGGTCAAAGCTATTTTTTTTCCAGTAGTCATGTATGGATGTGAGAGTTGGACCATAAATGCTAAGTGCCCAAGAATTTATGCTTTCAAATTGTGGTGCTGGAGAAGACTCTTGAGAGTTGCCTAGACAGCCAATAGATAGAAACAGTCAATCCTAAAGTCAATCAAAACAGTCAATATCAACCCTGAATATTCACTGGAAGGACTGACGCTGAAAAGATGAAGCTCCACTACTTTGGCCACCTGATGCAAAGAGCCAACTCATTGGAAGAGACCCTGATGCTGAGAAAGTTGAAGGCAAAAGGAGAAGGGGGTGGCAGAGGATGAGATGGTTAGATAGCGTCACTGATTCAATGGACATGAATTTGAGCAAACTCTGGGAGATAGTGGTGGACAGAGGAGCCTGGCATGCTGCAGTTCATGGGGTTGCAAAGAGTTGGACATGACTGAGCAACAACAAAAACTGGTGGGATCTTAGGCATTTTGCCAGTGTCTAATTGACAGAGTTTTCTTTTTCTTACAATTCATAGCATATTAAGTTAGATGAAATATGACAGTGGTTCCCAAACTTTGCTTGCATTTGGAATCACCTAGCTATCTTTAAAAGATCCTGGTGCCCACCTACATGCACCATGTAATAGGGATGGGCTACAACTTGGACATCAGGATTTTAAAGTACAGAAAAGTTTGGGAGCCACTGAAATACAGTATTTCTGCCTTATTCAAGCTTTTCTTCAACTCCTAGGTTTCATGAACAGCATCTTTACAGATTCTGCTTATATACTACACACTCCTCTGTCTCAAGTAATAATGTCTTTTCAACTCCAGCCACTAATTATCCATCATACTCCAGGAGACTGTCAGCTCCAGGAGGGCAGGGGTTTTGTTTGATTTCTTCTCTGTTATGTCCTCAGCACCAAGGACACCGAGGTACATTGTAGACACCTGATAAATATTAGATGAATGAATATTCCTCCTTTTATATTTGGTGCCCTAATAAACTCATTTCTCATCCAATTTGTAGCAGAAGTGTTATACATTCAGGTGATTCCCAAATCTAGTCCTCTGCTTCATCTTTCACTCCCCGGTTTTCACATAACATTCATTTCAAATCTTGAGCTTAATGTTTTCTCTTCCCACACACCCCTCACAATTTCAGTCCTAGTCTCTCCATGTCCACCCACTCAAGACCCTGAGTCTCAAGGTTATAATCCTGAATCATTTTCAAGCCTTGATAATTATTTGCCTCTAATGTAATTAATAGAATTGGTTTCATCTGCTATTGTGCTACTTGTTTTATAGTTAATCCTTCTTTCCTCTTTATTTCTCCTTTCCTGCTCTTTTTTTTTTAGTACTCAGTTTTCAAAAACATCCTCTTATTAGTTTTATATATTCTTGTATTATTTTTCTAGTGTTCAAGGTATGGTGGTTCAGATGGTAAAGAATCTGCCTGCAATGCAGGAGACGTGCATTCTATCCCTGAGTCGTGAAGATCCCCTGAAGAAGGGAATGGCTACCTACTCCAGTATTCTTGCCTGGAGAATTCCATGGACAGAGAAGCCTAGTGGGCTACAGTCCATGGGGTCACAAAGAGTTGGACATGACTGAGCAATTGAACAGTCCATGCAATAAGAACAATTCCAATTGAAAGGCAAAGAATGTCAGAATTGATTAAAAAATCAAATACCAATTATATGGTAAATAGAAAAATATATAGCACAAAAACACTAACCAAAAGAGAGCTGGTGTGCCTTGAGTAACAGGAGACAAAGAGACTTCATGGCAAGAAGAATTACTAGATAAACAGGATATTTCATAATGACATAGAGTCAATTTAAACCTAAATTTGTATGTACTTAATAACAGAACTTTTAGTTCACTGATTCCTAAAATGTCAGTGTTCACTCTTGCCATCTCCTGTTTGACAACTTCCAATTTGCCTTGATTCATGGACCTAACATTCCAGGTTCCTATGCAATATTGCTCTTTACAGCATCAGACTTTACTTCCATCACCCATCACATCCACTACTGGGTGTTGTTTTTGCTTTGGCTGTCTCTTCATTCTTTTTGGAGTTATTTCTCCACTGTTCTCCAGTAGCATATTGGGTACCTACTGACCTGGGGCGTTTCATCTTTCAGTGTCATATCTTTTTGCCTTTTTATACTGTTTATGGGGTTCTCAAGGCAAGAATCCTGAAATGGTTTGCCATTCCCTTCTCCAGTGGACCACATTTTGTCAGAATTCTCTGCCATGACCTGTCTGTCTTGGCATGGCTCATAGTTTCATTGAGCTAGACAAGGCTGTCGTCCACATGATCAGTTTGGTTCCTTTTCTGTGATTGTGGATTTCATTCTGTCTGCCCCCTGATGGATAAGGATAAGAGGCTTATGGAAGCTTCCTGATGGGAGAGACTGACTGAGGGAGAAACTGAATCTTGTTCTGATGGGCAGGGCCATGTTCAGTAAATCTTTAATCCAGTTTTCTGTTGATGGGCAGGGCTGTGTTCCCTCCCTATTGCTTGACCTGAGGCCAAACTATGGTGGAGGTAATGAAGATAATGGTGACCTCCTTCAAAAGGTCCCAGGCACTCACTGCTACACTCAGTGCCTCTGACCCTGCAGCAGGCCACCACTGACCCATGCCTCCGCTGGAGATTCCTGGACACTCGTGGGCATGTCTGGGTCAGTTTCTTATGGGGTCACTGCTCCTTTCTCCTGGGTCCTGGTGCACACAAGGTTTTGTTTGTGCCCTCCAAGAGTCTCCAAAGGATCATAAGAGACTACTATCAGCAACTGTACGCCAATAAAATGAACAACTTGGAAGAAATGGACAAATTCTTAGAAAAGTATAACTTCCCAAAACTGAACCAGAAAGAAATAGAAAATCTTAACAGACCCATCACAAGCACAGAAATTGAAACTGTATTCAGAAATATTCCAACAAACAAAAGCCCAGATGGCTTCACAAGTGAATTCTACCAAAAATTTAGAGAAGAGCTAATACTTATCCTACTCAAACACTTCCAGAAAATTGCACAGGAAGGTAAACTGCCAATTTCATTCTATGAGGCCACTATTACCCTAATACCAAAACCAGAAAAAGATGCCACAAAAAAAGAAAACTACAGGCCAATATCACTGATGAACATAGATGCAAAAATCCTCAACAAAATTCTAGCAAACAGAATCCAACAATATATTAAAAAGATCATACATCATGACCAAGTGGGCTTTGTCCCAGGGATGCAAGGATTCTTCAATATTCACAAATCAGTAAATGTGATACACATTAACAAATTGAAAGATGAAAACCATATGATTATCTCAATAGATGCAGAGAAAGCCTTTGACAAAATTCAACATTTATGATAAACCACCCCCCCCCAAAAAAGCAGGCATAGAAGGAACATACCTCAACATAATAAAAGCCATATAACCCACAGCAAACATTATCCTCAATGGTGAAAAACTGAAAGCATTTTCCCTAAAGTCAGGAATAAGACAAGGGTGCCCACTCTCACCACTACTATTCAACATAGTTTTGAAAGTTTTAGCCACAGCAATCAGAGCAGAAAAAGAAATAAAAGGAATCCAGATTGGAAAAGAAGAAGTAAAACTCTCACTGCAGATGACATGATCCTCTACATGGAAAACCCTAAAGACTCCACCAGAAAATTACTAGAGCTAATCAATGAATATAGTAAAGTGGCAGGATATAAAATTAACACACAGAAATCCCTTGCATTCCTATACACTAACAATGAGAAGACAGAAAGAAAAATTAAGGAAACAATTCCATTCACCATTGCAACAAAAAGAATAAAATATTTAGGAATAAATCTACCTAAAGAAACTAAAGACCTATATATAGAAAATGATAAAACATTGATGAAAGAAATAAAAGATGACACAAATAGATGGAGAAATATACCATGTTCATGGATCAGAAGAATCAATACAGTGAAAATGAGTATACTACCCAAAGCAATCTATAGATTCAATGCAATCCCTATCAAGCTACCAACAGTATTTTTCACAGAACTAGAACAAATAATTTCACAATTTGTATGCAAATACAAAAAACCTTAGATAGCCAAAGCAATCTTGAGAAAGAAGAATGGGGCTAGAGGAATCAACCTGCCTGACTTCAGACTATACTACAAAGCTATAGTCATCAAGACAGTATGGTACTGGCACAAAGACAGACATATAGATCAATGGAACAAAATAGAAAGCCCAGAGACAAATCCACCCATCTATGGACACCTTATCTTTGACAAAGGAGGCAGGAATATACAATGGAGAAAAGATAATCTCTTTAACAAGTGGTACTGGGAAAACTGGTCAACCACTTGTAAAAGAACGAAACTAGAACACTTTCTAACACCATACACAAAAATAAACTCAAAATGGATTAAAGATCTAAATGTAAGACCAGAAACCATAAAACTCCTAGAGGAAAACATAGGCAAAACACTCTCTGACATAAACCACGGCAGGATCCTCTATCACCCACCTCCCAGAGTTATGGAAAAAAAGCAAAAATAAACAAATGGGACCTAATTAAACTTAAAACCTTTTGCACAATGAAGGAAACTATAAACAAGGTGAAAAGACAGCCTTCAGAATGGGAGAAAATAAAAGCAAATGAACCAACTGACAAAGAATTAATCTCAAAAATATATAAGCAGCTCATGCAGCTCAATTCCAGAAAAATAAATGACCCAATGAAAAAATGGGCCAAGGAACTAAATATCAGATCAGAGCAGTCACTCAGTCGTGTCCGACTCTTTGCAACCCCATGAATCGCAGCACGCCAGGCCTCCCTGTCCATCACCAACTCCCGGAGTTCACTGAGACTCACGTCCATCGAGTCAGTGATGCCATCCAGCCATCTCATCCTCTGTCATCCCCTTCTCCTCCTGCCCCCAATCCCTCCCAGCATCAGAGTCTTTTCCAATGAGTCAACTCTTCGCATGAGGTGGCCAAAGTACTGGAGTTTCAGCTTCAGCATCATTCCCTCCAAAGAAATCCCAGGGCTGATCTCCTTCAGAATGGGCTGGTTGGATCTCCTTGCAGTCCAAGGGACTCTCAAGAGTCTTCTCCAACACCACACTTCAAAAGCATCAATTCTTCGGCGCTCAGCCTTCTTCACAGTCCAACTCTCACATCCATACATGACTACTGGAAAAACCATAGCCTTGACTAGACAGACCTTTGTTGGCAAAGTAATGTCTCTGCTTTTGAATACGCTATCTAGGTTGGTCATAACTTTCCTTCCAAGGAGTAAGCGTCTTTTAATTTCATGGCTGCAGTCACCATCTGCAGTGAGTTTGGAGCCCAGAAAAATAAAGTCTGACACTGTTTCCACTGTTTCCCCATCTATTTCCCATGAATTGATGGGACCGGATGCCATGATCTTCATTTTCTGAATGTTGAGCTTTAAGCCAACTTTTTCACTCTCTTCTTTCACTTTCATCAGGAGGCTTTTTAGTTCCTCTTTACTTTCTGCCATAAGGGTGATGTCATCTGCATATCTGAGGTTATTGATATTTCTCCTGGCAATCTTGATTCCAGCTTGTGTTTTTTCCAGTCCAGCATTTCTCATGATGTACTCTGCATATAAATTAAATAAACAGGGTGACAATATACAGCCTGACGTACTCCTTTTCCTATTTGGAACCAGTCTGTTGTTCCATGTCCAGTTCTACCTGTTGCTTCCTGACCTGCATACAGATTTCTCAAGAGGCAGGTCAGGTGGCCTGGTATTCCCATCTCTTTCAGAATTTTCCACAGTTTATTGTGATCCACACAGTCAAAGGCTTTGGCATAGTCAATAAAGCAGAAACAGATGTTTTTCTGGAACTCTCTTGCTTTTTCCATGATCCAGCGGATATTGGCAATTTGATCTCTGGTTCCTCTGCCTTTTCTAAAACCAGCTTGAACATCAAGAAGTTCACGGTTCACATATTGCTAAAGCCTGGCTTGGAGAATTTTGAGCATTACTTTACAAGCGTGTGAGATGAGTGCAACTGTGCGGTAGTTTGAGCATTCTTTGGCATTGCATTTCTTTGGGATTGGAATGAAAACTGACCTTTTCCAGTCCTGTGGTCACTGCTGAGTCTTCCAAATTTGCTGGCATATTGAGTGCAGCACTTTCACAGCATCATCTTTCAGGATTTGAAATAGCTCAACTGGAATTCTATCACCTCACTAGCTTTGTTTGTAGTGATGCTTTCTAAGGCCCACTTGACTTCACATTCCAGGATGTCTGGCTCTAGGTGAGTGATCACACCATCGTGATTATCTGGGTCATGAAGATCTTTTCTGGAACCTGGAATGTCAGGTCCACGAATCAAGGCAAATTGGAAGTGGTCAGACAAAAGATGGCAAGAGTGAATGTTGACATTCTAGGAATCAGCGAACTGAAATGGACTGGAATGGGTGAATTTAACTCAGATGACCATTAAATCTACTACTGAGGGCAGGAATCCCTCAGAAGAAATGGAGTAGCCATCATGGTCAACAAAGAGTCTGAAATGCAGTACTTGGATGCAATCTCAAAAACGACAGAATGATCTCTGTTCATTTCCAAGGCAAACCATTCAATATCACAGTAATCCAAGTCTATGCCCCAACCAGTAATGCTGAAGAAGCTGAAGTTGAACGGTTCTATGAAGACCTACAAGACCTTTTAGAACTAACACCCAAAAGAGATGTCCTTTTCATTATAGGGGACTGGAATGCAAAAGTAGGAAGTCAAGAAACACCTGGAATAACAGGCAAATTTGGCCTTGGAATACGGAATGAAGCAGGGCAAAGACTAATAGAGTTTTGCCGAGAAAATGCACTGGTCATAACAAACACCCTCTTCCAACAACACAAGAGAAGACTCTATTCATGGACATCACCAGATGGTCAACACCGAAATCAGATTGATTCTATTCTTTGCAGCCAAAGATGGAGAAGCTCTATACAGTCAGCAAAAACAAGACCAGGAGCTGACTGTGGCTCAGATCATGAACTCCTTATTGCCAAATTCAGACTTAAATTGAAGAAAGTAGGGAAAACCACTAGACCATTCAGGTATGACCTAAATAAAATCCCTTATAATTATACAGTGGAAGTGAGAAATAGATTTAAGGGCCTAGATCTGATAGATAGAGTGCCTGATAAACTATGGAATGAGGTTCGTGACATTGCACAGGAGACAGGGATCAAGACCATCCCCATGGAAAAGAAATGCAAAAAAGCAAAATGGCTGTCTGGGGAGGCCTTGCAAATAGCTGTGAAAAGAAGAGAGGTGAAAAGCAAAGGAGAAAAGGAAAGATATAAACATCTGAATGCAGAGTTCCAAAGAATAGCAAGAAGAGATAAGAAAGCCTTCTTCAGCGATCAATGCAAAGAAACAGAGAAAAACAACAGAATGGGAAAGACTAGAGATCTCTTCAAGAAAATTAGAGACACCAAAGGAACATTTCATGCAAAGATGGGCTCAATAAAGGACAGAAATGATATGGACCTAACAGAAGCAGAAGATATTAAGAAGAGATGGAAAGAATACACAGAAGAACTGTACAGAACTAAATATACATTTCTCCAAAGAAGACATACAGATGGCTAACAAACATGAAAAGATGCTCAACATTACTCATTATCAGAGAAATGCAAATCAAAACCACAATGAGGTACCATCTCATGCCAGTCAGAATGGCTGCTATCAAAAAGTCTACAAACAATAAATGCTGTAGAGGGTGCAGAGAAAAGGGAACCCTCTTACACTGTTGGTGGGAATGCAAACTAGTACAGCCACTATGGAGAACAGTGTGGAAACTCCTTAAAAAACTGGAAATAGAACTGCCATATGACCCAGAAATCCCACTGTTGGGCATACACACCAAGGAAACCAGAATTGAAAAAGACATGTGTACCCCAATGTTCATCATAGCACTGTTTACAATAGCTAGGACATGGAATCAACCTAGATGTAAATTGGCAGACAAATGGATAAGAAAACTGTGGTACATATACACAATAGAATATTACTCGGCTATTAAAAAGAATGCATTTGAATCAGTTCTAATGAGGTGGATGAAATGCATATATATGGAATTTAGAAATATGGTAATGATGACCCTATATGCAAGACAGCAAAAGAGACACAGATGTAAAGAACAGACTTTTGGATCCTGTGGGAGAAGGTGAGGGTGGGATGATTTGAGAGAATAGTATTGAAACATGTATATTACCATATGTGAAATAGATCACTAGTCCAGGTTCGATGCATGAGACAGGGCGCTCAGGGCCAGTGCACTGGGATGACCCTGAGAGATGGGATAGGGAAGGAGATGGGAGGGGGGTTCAGGATGGGGGACACATGTAAACCCGTGGCTGATTCATGTCAATGTATGGCAAAAACCACTACAATATTGTAAAGTAATTACCCTCCAATTAAAATAAATTAATTAAAAAAAGAAAAAGCATTTGGTATCTCTTTATGTTAAAAAAAAAAAAAAAAAGCCCATTTCAACAAACTGAGACTAGAATGAAACTTCCATAATCTTATAAAGGATATTTAAAAGCCAAAACAAAACAAAACTAACCTCAAAACAAAACAAGTCTACAACTAACTTAAGAGTGAAATTTTGAATGCTTTTTGCCTCCTTGGGCTTGGGAACAAGACTAGGATGTCCACTTACCACTTAGGTAACAGTGTAATGAAAATCCTAGTTAGTGCAATAAAGTGAGAAAAAGAAATAAGGTTTAAAAGTTAAAGATTAGAAAAGAAGAGGTAAAAGAGCCATTATTGGCAAATAGCATGACTGTGTTCCGAAAAATGTAGAACATTAATCAAAACATTAGATTTAATTAGTGAGTTTACCAAAGTTGCTGGATACAAGGTCAGTACTTGAAAATTGTTTTTTATATTAGTAATAAACAGCACATTAAATGAAAATATCAGTTATAACAGCATAATAATCAAATACTTGGTAGTAAATCTAGTGAAAGAGGTGCAAGAAATCATAGCAAGATCTTTTTTGATCTGCTTAAGAGTAATGAAAATAAAAGCAAAATAAACAAGTGAGAACTAATTAAACTTAAAACCTTTTGCACAGCAAAAGAAACCACAAACAAAATGAAAAGACATCGCACAAAATGGGAGAAAATATCTGCAAATGAAGTGACTAACAAGGAATTAACCTCTAAAATACAGAAACAGCACATGCAGCTCATTATCAAAAAACCAAACAACCCAATCAAGAAATGGACAGACGATATAAATAGACATTTTTCCAAAGAAGATACACAGGTGGCCAAGAGGCACATGAAAAGATGTTCAACATGACTAATTATTAGAGAACTGCAAATCAAAACTACAATGAGGTATCACCTCACGACCACCAGAATGGCCATCACCAAAAAAATCTACAAACTAAATGCTGGAGAGGCTGTGGAGAAAAAGGAAGCCTCTTACACTGTTGGTGGGAAAGTAAATTGGTATAGCCACTATGGAGAACAGTATAGAGGTTCCTTAAAATAGTAAAAATAGAGGTGCCATAGGATCCAGCAATCCCACTCCTGGGCCTATATCCAGAGAAAATCATAATTTGAAAAAACTCATGTGCCTCAGTGTTCATTGCTGCACTATTTACAGTAACTAGGAGAAGGCAATGGCACCCCACTCCAGTTCTCTTGCCTGGAAAATCCCGTGGAAGGAGGAGCCTAGTGGGCTGCAGTCCATGGGGTCGCTAAGAGTCGGACACGACTGAGTGACTTCACTTTCACTTTTCACTTTCATGCATTGGAGAAGGAAATGGCAACCCACTCCAGTGTTCTTGCCTGGAGAATCCCAGGGACAGGGGAGCCTGGTGGGCTGCCATCTATGGGGTCGCACAGAGTCGGACACAACTGAAGTGACTTAGCAGCAGCAGCAGCAGGATATGGAAGCACGCTAAAGGGCCATCGACAGAGGAATGGATAAGGAGGCATGGCTTATGTATATGCAGTGGAATATTCTCAGCCAGAAAAAGAACGAAATACTACTATTTGCAGCAACACACATGGCTCTAGAGATTGTTATTCTGAGTGAAGTAAGTCAGAGAAATACAAATATCACATGATAGCACTTATATGTGGAATCTAAAAAAAAAAAAAGGTACAAATGAATCTATTTATAAGACAGAAATAGAGTCACAGATGAAGAAAACAAACCTAAGGTTACCAAGGGGGAAGGGAGGCATGAATTGGAAGATTAGGATTGACATATACACACTACTGTGTATAAAATAGATAACTGATAAGGACTACTGATAAGCACCGGGAACTCTACTCAATACTCCGTGATGATCTATATAGCAGTAGAACCTAAAAGAGAGTGGATATATGTGTATGTACAACTGATTCACTTTGCTCTACAGCAGAAACTAACACAACGTTGTACATCAACTATACTCCAATAAAAACCAACATTTATATGAAATGTAAAGCACCTAGAGTAGTTAGTCAGAACAATCTTCAGGAAGAAGAATAAATTTGGAATACCTAAAATACCAGACACCACCCTTATGGCAGAAAGTAAAGAGGAACTCAAAAGCCTCTTGATGAAAGTGAAACTGGAGAGTGAAAAAGTTGTCTTAAAGCTCAACATTTAGAGAACGAAGATCATGGCATCTGGTCCCATCACTTCATGGGAAATAGATGGGGAAACAGTGGGAACAGTGTCAGACTTTCTTTTTTTGGGCTCCAAAATCACTGCAGACAGTGACTGCAGCCATGAAATTAAAAGACGCTTACTCCTTGGAAGGAAAGTTATGACCAACCTAAATAGCATATTAAAAAGCAGAGACATTACTTTGCCAACAAAGGTCTGTCTAGTCAAGGCTATGGTTTTTCCAGTAGTCATGTATGGATGTGAGAGTTGGACTGTGAAGAAAGCTGAGCACTGAAGAATTTTGAAGAATGCTTTTGAACTGTGGTGTTGGAGAAGACTCTTGAGAGCCCCTTGGACTCAAGGAGATCCAACCAGTCCATCCTAAAGAAAATCAGTCCTGGGTGTTCATTGGAAGGACTGATGCTAAAGCTGACTCCAATACTTTGGCCACCTCATGCAAGGAGTTGACTCATTGGAAAAGACCCTGATGTTGGGAGGGATTGGGGGCAGGAGGAGAAGGGGACGACAGAGGATGAGATGGCTGGATGGTATCACTGGACGTGAGTCTCAGTGAACTCCAGGAGTTGGTGATGGACAGGGAGGCCTGGCATGCTGCAATTCATGGGGTCATAAAGAGTCGGACACGACTGAGTGACTGATCTGATCTGATACCCCAATACAAAATAAAAAGATTTTTTAAAAAAAGAGAATGTTGTCATAATCTTACAGGTGAAGATTTCTTATCAGGACACAAAAAAGCACTCACCATAAAATTAAAAAAACTGATAAATTAGGACTTATTAAAATTCAGAACTACTTATACTTCTATTCATGAAAATACACAACAAAGAGTGTGAAAAGGCATGTCTTAGAATGAAAGATGTTGATAATACATTTACCTAACGGAAGAGGAGAGTGTTCAAAATATCTTAGAAAAAAAAAAAAAAACAACTCCTAAATCAAATCAGCAAAGACATTTCACAGAGAGGATATCTAAAAGGACCCACAAGAATACAAAAAAGAGTACGTTATCATTTGATGTTCAGGAAATGCAAATTAAAGCCATTATTATATTTCACTGCACCAGAAGGGCTAAAATTGTAATGCGTTGGCAAGGATATGGATCAATAAGAGCTTTGTCATATTGCTGTTGGGAGTGTATACTGGAGAACTGTTTGGTAGTATCTATTAATATCAAAGCTAAATATATTCCCACCATTTATTTTAAATGTTTAAATACAACAAAGTATTTACCCAAGAAAAATAATGCATCCACTGAAAGACATGTGCTGCTGCTACTAAGTCACTTCAGTCGTGTCCGACTCTGTGCGACCCCAGAGACGACAGCCCACCAGGCTCCCCCATCCCTGGGATTCTCCAGGCAAGAACACTGGAGTGGGTTGCCATTTCCTTCTCCAAAGACATGTGCAAGAATGTTCAAAGCAGCTTTACTGTCAAGCAGCTTATTGTTAAAGCTAATAAAACATGCCCAGGGCAGGGAGGCTGTAAATTTCCCTTGTTACCCCAGAGTTGGGGTTGGTGTAACAGAGTTTAGGTTTTGTTTGGAAGAGAAGTGCAAATTTTTGTGCACCTGAATTTTTGATAGTGGTGGTGAGAAATATTTCATTTTAGATCCCTTACAAGAGGCAGCTGCAGCCCAAAGAGAAAGCCTCTGCCTGATTTCACGAGACCATGGAAGTGAGTGCAGGCCAGGAGAAGTTATGGCCATTTAGAATGCAGATTCACAGACCCTGCTCAGACCAGCTGAATCACATCTCTGGAAGGAGGGGCTGGGCTCTGCTTCTTAAGTCTATCAGGTGACACCTCTACCTTTTTATTCTTAAATGTTATTTGATTCCCTGGCGGCTCAGAGGGTAAAGAATCCAGATGCCTGCAATACGGGAGGCCTGGGTTTAATCCCTGGTTTGGGAAGATCTCCTGGAGAAGGGAATGGCAACCCACTCCAGTATTCTTGCCTGGAGAACCCCCATGGACAGAGAAGCCTGGTGGGCTACAGTCCATGGGGCTGCAAAGAGTCGGACATGACTGAGTGACTAAGCACAACACATAAATACTGCATGTGAGAGATATATGTGTATATGTGTGATACATCTTTTTTAAAATAAAGCACAATAAAATGTACTTTCATGAGCCCATTACCCAGTCCAAAAGCTGGATCATTAACAAGAATGTATTTGTATTTATATTTACCTAAAAGGGGACGACAGAGGATGAGATTGCTGGATGGCATCACTGACTCGATGGGCGTAAGTTTGAGTAAACTCTGGGAGTTGGTGATGGACAGGGAGGCCTGGTGTGTTGCGATTCATGGGGTCGAAAAGAGTCGCACACGACCGAGCAACTGAACTGAACTGAACTGAACTGAACTGCACATGCCTCTCTCTTATGCCTTCCTTCTGCCTCCCTACGAGAGGTAATATTTTATATTTTGTGTTTTCCGTTCTATTAAAATTTTTAAAAATAAAGTTTTTGTCTTCTTGGTATCTATGCCTCAACATTATATTGTTTAGTATTGCTTGTTTTTTTTTAATTGACCAAGAAAAAGTTCATTAACTTTTTTTGAATTTGTTATTGTAATAAAATACATATAATATGAAATTTCTGATTTTAACAGTTTTGAAGTATACAAGTCAGTGGCATTCATTGTATTTGCAATGTTGTGCAACCACTGTTTCCAAAACTTTTTCATCATTCCAAGCAGAAACTCTGTACCCATTAAGCAATATCTTCCCTTTCCTTCCCCTGCTGCACACACCCCTCCCCTGCACCCCTGGTGACCTCTATTCTACTTTCTGCCTTGATGATTTTCCCTTTTCTAGACATTTTATACAAGTGGAATCATGTGTTTGTTTTTTGTTTCTGGTTTCTTTCACTTCACATAATATTTTCAAAGTTTATTCATGTCATGGCATATATCAGATGTTCTTATAAGTGAACAATATTCCACTGTATGTATTTTTATCCATTCATCTGTTGAAGGACATCTGAGTTGTTTCTACCCTTGGATATTGTGAATGATGTTGCAATGAACACTGGTGTACAAGAATCTGTTTGAGTCCCTTTTCAATTGTCTTGGGCTTAAATACCTAGAGGTGGAATCACTGGGTCATATGGTATTAATAATTCTAGGTTAGGATTTTGAGGAACTGTCGTACGGCTTTCCAAATACTACTCCATTTTACATTCCCACCAGCAATGGCTGGGAGTTCCAATTTCTCCACCTTCTTGCCAAGACTTACATTTTTTTTTTCTTTTATTTGTAGCCATACTTGTAGGTGGAGGCTTCCCAGGTGGCTCAGTGGTAAAGCACCAGCCTGCTAATGCAGGGGATGCAAGAGATGCGGGTTTGATCACTGGGTTGAGAAGATCCCCTGGAGGAGGAAGTGGCGACCTGCTCCAGTATCCTTGCCTGGAAAATTCCATGGCGAGGAGCCTGGTGGGCTATGCTGAAGTCATCAAGCGTTGGACACGACTGACGGCACACGCACATGCTTGCTGTAGGTGTAAGCTGGTATCCTGCGATTTTGCATGTCCTTAATGACGTTTTCCAACAGTGTTGACCATTTTTCATGTACTTGCTGATCATTTTTGTATATCTTTATTGGAAAAATGTTTATTCATATCATTTGTTCATTTTTAATTGGGTTGTTTTTCATTTTGTTGCTGTAAGAGTTCTTTATATAGTCTGGACAGTAAATCCTTACTGGATACATGATTTGTAAAAATTTTCTCCTATTCGTAGATTATCTTTTTACTTTCTTGGTATTATCTTTTGATGCACAAAAGTTTTAAATTTTGATGAAGCCCAACTTATCCTTTTTTTTTTTTTGCTGCTTGCGATTTTGGTGTCATATTTTAGAATCCATTACTGAGTTTGCTTGGTTTTGAGCTCTATAAAAGCAGTATTATTCACAATATAGTTTCCTGAAACTTGAAGTTCTCTTTAAAAATTATGTTTATAAAACTATCCATGTTCTTTCACAGTTCATTCATTCTCATGGCTGTGTAATCTTGTTATACAAATAGATCACACATTATTTAGCCATTCTCCTATTGATAAACATTTGTGCTGTTTCCAGTTATTTTGCTATTATATCAGCACCACCTTAAATATCCCAGAGGGATTCTTCTGCACACTTTAAGAACCACTGGGCTTTTATAAATGAAATGAGTATTATTAAAATTGAATAGTACTCAGCTGCAGACATTTGCAGTTACCAACAGTTAGAAATGGACCTGGAACAACTGACTGGTTTAAAATTTGGAAAGGAATACATTAAGGCTGTATATTGTCACCTTATTTAACTGACATACAGAGTACATCATGTGAAATGCCGGGCTGGCTGGAGCTCAAGATGGAATCAAGATTGCCAGGAGAAATATCAGTAACTTCAGATATGCATATGACAGCACCCTTATGGCAGAAAATGAAGAGGAATTAAAGAGCCTCTTGATGGTGAAAGAGGACAATGAAAATCAGCCTAAAATGCAACATTAAAAAAACTAAGATCATGGCATCCAGTCCCATCACCTCATGGCAAATAAATGGGGAAACAATGGAAACAGTGACAGACTTAATTTATTTTCATGGGCTCCAAAATCACTGTGGACAGTGACTGCAGCTGTGAAATTAAAAGACGCTTGTTCCTTGGAAGAAAAGCTCTGACAAATCTAGACAGCATATTAAAAAGCACAGACATCACTTTGCCAACAAGGTCTGTACAGTTGGAACATAAAGAAGGCTGAGTGCCAAAGAACTGATGCTTTTGAACTATGGTGCTGGAGAAGACTCTCGAGAGTCCTGTGGACAGCAAGGAGATCAAACCAGTCAATCTTAAAGGAAATCAACCCTAAATATTCATTGGAAGGACTGATGCTGAAGCTGAAGCTCCAATAGTTTGGCCACCTGATGCAAAGAACTGATTCACTGGAAAAGACCCTGATGCTGGGAAAGATTGAAGGCAGGAGGAGAAGAGGGTAACAGAGGATGAGCTGGTTGGATGGCATCACTGACTCAATGGACATGAGTTTGAGCAAACTCCAGGAGATAGTGAAGGACAGGGAAACCTGGCGTGCTGTAGTCCATGGGTTGCAAAGAGTTGGACACGACTGAGCAACTGAACAACAACAACAATAAAACCATGATAACCACTGCCATTGAGTATGGTTTGCATCTACACTATAGCCTTATCCATTCTGTGTGATTTGTTGGAACAAGCAATCAGAGAAGATACAATGAGTACATTTTACTGATTTCAGGTTGGAGAGCTTTGCAAAACAGGGAGATGGCAACACAGTGTGGGGGACATGATTGTGAAAAGGAAATGTTTACTTGAGAGCCCTGTCTCAGCCAGGTTGCAGGAGTGTCTCTAATGGATTTGAAACAACCCCAAGAAGGGCTTTGTCCAGTGTTGAAAAGCATTCAGAACAAACAGACTCAGATTGACGGTTCCTCCCCAAGTCTTGCACACTGGCTCATTTCGGGAAACCCTTTGGCAGCTGCACAGGGTAGTGATGTGGCCAGGATTCTTCGGCTCAAAGCATGAAGAACACCAGGGGAAACTCAAGCATGAAGCAAGAGCTGGACTCTTTAACAGGGAGGTTGTTTGTGGCTTTGTTACTGGAAAATGTGAGTAACCTTAATAAGGCCAAAGTGTGGAGACACAGCAATTACAAAATGAAGAAGGGGGTGGAGTGAGACACTGGGGACATAAAAGCATCAGCAGGTGCCCCCAACGGCACTGCTCTTCCAGAGCCAGACACACCAAAGATGAGGTGAGTCCACAGTTTGCTCCTATCCCTCACTTTTCTCTGGATTATTTCATCCTTCTTTGGATATATCTTTTATCTACATGACAGCCTGAGTATAGGAGAGGCCTACAGGAGAAATGCAAAAATATAACGAAGATAAATAAGGCAAATGGACTAAATTATAGACTTTGTTTGCTTTCTGATGCACAGCGTGCAATGTTTTATCCTCGTAAAGCTTCTCAGGGTTTGTTCTGTCCTTGGCTCTGACTCCCGATTATTTAGGATGGATCTCACTCTTCTTTGCCTGGGGGAATCTACTCATGTGTTTGGTTTTAGAGCCAGGAAGCACCAAGGCTCAACCTGTATTTATAAGAATTATCTTCCAAATATTAGCGTGTTTGTAGAGGATCCTCTATGTTCTATGTGCTGCATAAGGTTCTGGAGGAGATATTGGAAATGGATTAAAGCTTGGTCCTTGACTTCTAGGAATTATGAGTTTGGAGCAGTCCTTTCAGTCATTACCTCATTGTTTTCCAAATTTCATTCATTTGCACATCAGCTTCACGGTTCTCACCATATTCCTGTGCTGCCCATACTACTATTCTTTTTGTAACATTCTCTCTGGGGTGTCACTGGCAGCTCAGTGGTAAAGAATCTGCCTGATAATGCAGGATTCGATCCCTAGGTTGGGAAGATCTCCTGGAGAAGCCATCCCCTTCTCCAGGAGATCAACCCTACTCCGGTATTCTTACCTGGGAAACCCCAAGGACAGAGGAGCCTGGTGGGCTACAGTCCATGGGGTCGCGAAGAGTTGGGCATAACTTGGTGACTGAGCACACACATAGTAAGTAAAGGTTTACTATGCAAAGATTCTCTGCTTTTCTGTGTCCATAAAAGGTGATGTTTTCAGGTGGTGCTGTCTTTCCCATGAGACGTGACTTTCTCTAAGGAATAGCTTTTTCCTTGAGATTATAAAGTTTTCATCTTTGTGGGGAAGCTCCTGTGGTAGGCCTCCGGACGTTTTTTCCCCCTTTTTTGGCCACACCACATGGCATGCGGGATCTTAGTTCCTCAACCAGAGATTGAACCTGGGTCCAGGCAGTGAAAGCTTTGAGTCCTAACCATTGGACTGCCAGGGAGTTCTCCCTGGCATTTTGAATATGCCTATTAGCAGATTTTAAAAAAACGTATAATGAGAAAGACCAAAAGTGAAACATTTGAGTGACACAAGGCACTCAGATTTTATCAAAACAGAAAAATTTTTTTTTCTGAAATGTTGAAATAATGAAACTAGGAACTTAACCAAGCCATCTCTGAGTAGTTGCCATCTTCCAGGGAGATGGTCCACGGGTGGGTATGGCCTGTGTGCTGATGCCCATGTGCACAGGCAAGCTTTTACGGACTCAGTTATCATCCAGGTAACCTTCTGGAATTTGGGAGTTCGCTATACGACTTCCTGAAGTCAAATTATCATAAAATAATAGAAACAACTACATCAGTGTTTTATTATGAAATCTCCCCAAAGTAGAGAGTAGCATAATGATAACCCCCACGCCCACCCCCACCCCATCGTCTAGATATCCACATGCATTAGTGGAATCCTCGTAGCCCAGCACCTCAGGGTGCTTCCCACTCCAAGGGAGGCTTCTCTTTGCTGAGGAGCTCATATGTTGCTAACAATTTAGTGTTTCCTGAATCCTGCTACACACTGAGGCCCGATCCCTTCCTAATCTTGCTTGCTCTACTCTGAAGCTGCTGTAGAATTCCCAGCAGCACGGAACACACGGGAACCTCTGTGACTGGGAAGCTGCTAAAGTATGCATGTGGGTGGGTGAGGGGTCTCTAGGTAACAGGAGCGGGGAGTGTGCGTGTTTAAGTGGGGAGACCAGCAGTGCCCTCCTTTCTGTCTTCTCTGCAGCGCCCTGCAAGCTGTCGTCACTCTCCTGCTCTGCGGGCAGCTTCTCGCGGTGGAAACCGGCAGTGAGGCCACAGGTAGGTCTGCCTTTGGGCGAGGGCTGTACCTGGCCGCACTGCTGCATCCCACTTGGGCCCATCAGATCTGCATCCTCTCTGGGAAAATCCAGTTGCTCCTTATCCTGATCTCTGGTCTTTCAGTATCGTAAAGAACATTGGGGAGCCAGCCAGCCAGCAATCTCTCCTGGGCTTCCATTTCGGGTGTGGGAGGTTGATATGCTGTTTCTTCTCTCCTGACTTTTCCAGTCTCTAGGGGCAGTTTCTGAAAATGAACCTTGTCCTCCTGTTTTCCTTTGCAGCCGACAGCTGCCCAAAGGCCCCCGAGATTGCTAATAGCCATGTGGAGTACTCGGTTCGCTATCAGTGTGACAAATATTACAAACTGCATGCTGGAAATGGTAAGCCTGGGCGAACGCCTCCGGGTCCTCCTGTCCCAACCCCGGACTGCCTCAACACAGTCTCCAGTATTGCCACGACTGCCAGTCACCTTGACCATTGTCTGTCCTGCTGGGCTTTACTGGCACCCGCAGCTCTTGGCTTTAGCATAGCGCTCCTCCCTTGCTCCTCTTCCCCCGCCCTCCCTGCTCCTACTTCTCTGACTCTGCTCTTTAAATACCTTCTCTCCTAGTGCTAGGTCCAGCTTTTTGCTCATTTTTTTTTTTTTTTTTTGTTTTGTTTCAGGGGTGTATACTTTTAACAATAAGCAATGGATAAACAAGGACATTGGACAGCAACTTCCTGAATGTGAAGAAGGTAGGAAGTCAGGCCTGGGAAGCAGATTGAAAGTGGGTACTGAGGGGTTGGGGCATGGCAGGTATCTTGATCGAAATATCCTCAAGGAACATCCTCCCTGTGAGGCCTCCTCTGGGCACACACCAGTCGAGGACAGGGACTGGGGGGACCACAGGTGGCCGGGCAGAGACGTGCACAGGCAGGTGATGGTTCCCCATAAAGTTCACTAGGGATGCATTCATCTGGTCTCCTGGGCACTGACTGAATCCACTTCCACAGAGGATCAGGGGACCCTGTATGTACAGAGAGCCCACCTAGAGATCCCTGGGCCAAGGGTAAAGCAAGCTGCGGGAAGAACAGGTCGAGAGAGGGCAGAACAAAAGCGCAACCCGTGGGAATGTGCTACAAGCGGCTGGAGATGGGTCAGGACTCCACCGTCACCAGGAAGAGCTGGTGCTCTCTCCTTCTGGGAGGGAGGGAGTTTGATGTGCAAACCAGCTTCTTCTGTTCTGACTTTTCGCATCTCCAGGGGTTGTTCCCCAATATGAACCTTCTCTTCCTCTTTTCCTTTGCAGATGACAGCTGCCCAGAGCCCCCCAAGATTGAAAATGGCTACGTGGAGTACTTGGTTCGCTATCAGTGCAAACCCTATTACACACTGCGCACCTGTGGAGATGGTAAGGCCTAGACGAATGCCTCCTGTCCCTCCACTTCCACGGGGGATGGAGCCAAGGTGACTGGTCAGAAAGGGCATGTGCTTTCTGGAGCCAGGAGATTCAGGTTCTAATGAGGGTTTTGTCACTGGCAGCTGTGGCCTTTTGGGAAAATTAACTCTCTTCAGCCTCGAGTTTTCTTCCTTGTTAAGCAGAGGAGATGCCACGTAGCCTACCCATCTCAGGGTGAGATCTATATAAAACAGGATGGTGATGGTGATGATGGCAGGGAGCCCTCACCTCATGAGCGCCACGCTCCCGCACTGGGTAGTTTTCTCCACAGATTTGCTCACAGAGGTCCTCACAACACCCCTCTGGAGACACTATTATTTATTTTTGCCAAGTTGCACAGCTTGTGGGAACTTAACTTCCTGACCAGGGATGGAACCTGTGTCCCCCAAATTAGAAGCTTGGAATCCTAACCACTGGACCACTAGGGAATTTCCAAGAGAGGATTATTATTCTCATTTCACTTCTGAAGAAACTGAGGCATAGAGAGGTTGATAAATTTGCCCAAGTTCAGGTAGCCTGTATGAGGGAAAGTCAGGATTTGAACCCTGATTCCAACCCTGTACTGCCTTGACACAATCGCCTCGGCCACCTAGACCACCATCCGTCTGCTGGGCTTCACCGGCCCCCAGCACTTGGCTTCTAGCACCGAGCTCTTCTGTTCCTCCCCCTCCCTGGCCCTCCTTCCTCCTATTTCTCCGACTCTGCTCTTTAAATATGCTCGCTCCCAGTGCTAGGTCCAGCTAGTGTCCCTTTCAGCTTGTATTCTTTCATTTTGTTTCAGGAATGTACACCTTTAACAGTAAGAAGCAGTGGATAAATAAGAACGTTGGACAGCAACTCCCTGAATGTGAGGCAGGTAGGAAGCCAGGGGCCTGGGAAGCAGACTGAAAGTGGGTACTGAGGGGTTGGTGCACGACAAGCATCTTGATTGGAACATCAAGGCACATCCTCCCTATGAGGCTTCCTCTGGGCACACACAAGCCAAGGACAGGGAGCGGGGGCACCAGAGGTGGCTGGGCAGAGATGTGCGCATGCAGGTGACGCCGCCCCTTGAAGTTCACTAAGGATGTGTTCATCTGGCCTCCGAGGCACTGACCGAGTCCACTGTCTACACTGTCCACAGAGGATCAGGGGACTCTGTATAGAGAGCCCACCTGGAGAGCCCTGGGCCAAGGGTAAAGCAAGCTGCAGGAAGAATAGGTTGAGGGAGGGCAGAACAAAACCGTAATCCATGGGAATGTACTACAACAGGCTGGAGGAGGGTCAGGACTCTCACCAGGAGGGGCTGTGCTCTCTCCTTTCCCTCCTGGAACAAGAGGGTTTTGTCCACCCTCTTCTGCTACTTGGGCTGTGGAACCACTAACCTGCTGGGTATCGACTGCAGTATCTATAAAACCTGTGTTCCGGCCAACATTGCTTCATGTCCCTATTTATTCAGAGAGAATGAACCTTGGTAGCTCCTTGTCCTTACACTCAATTTCAGGGATCGTGGACCTCTAGTTGTGATAAATCACTTAAATATACCTAGAGTTCAGCAGCTGGGGTTTGAAAATTTCAGTGCTGTTTGTGAGTCAGAAAAGCAGGAAACAGAACTCTGCTTTAGTGATGTGAACATTAAAAAAAAATTTTTTTAAACTGTAAGCATTGGGGACGGGAGGAGCAGAAGGTACGGGCAAAGCATGTAAATGTTTCTAGCCCTGGAGACATGAAGAGCGATAGTTTTGGACAGCAGCAAGAGTTGGCGTTTTTATGTTTCCCGGCCCAGAGGACACTCACACCCCGCTCCTATTAATGATGGTCTTGCTCTCAACAGTGTGCGGGAAGCCCAAGCACCCCGTGGACCAGGTGCAGAGGATCATCGGTGGCTCATTGGATGCCAAGGGCGGCTTTCCCTGGCAGGCCAAGATGGTCTCCCAGCATAACCTCATCTCGGGAGCCACGCTCATCAATGAACGATGGCTCCTCACCACAGCTAAAAATCTCTACCTGGGTCACAGTAGTGACAAAAAAGCAAAGGACATCACTCCTACTTTAAGACTCTATGTGGGGAAGAACCAGCTTGTAGAGGTGGAGAAGGTGGTTCTCCACCCTGACCACTCCAAGGTAGACATTGGGCTCATCAAACTCAGACGGAAGGTACCTGTCAATGACAAAGTAATGCCCATCTGCCTACCTTCAAAAGATTATGTGAAGGTGGGTCGTGTGGGTTATGTGTCTGGCTGGGGGCGAAATGAAAACTTCAACTTTACGGAGCATCTGAAGTATGTCATGCTGCCTGTGGCTGACCAAGACAAGTGTGTGAAACACTATGAGGGCGTCGACGCACCTAAAAATAAGACAGCTAAGAGCCCCGTAGGGGTGCAGCCCATACTGAATGAGAACACCTTCTGTGTCGGCCTGTCCAAGTACCAGGACGACACCTGCTATGGCGACGCCGGCAGCGCCTTCGTCGTTCACGACAAGGAAGACGACACCTGGTATGCGGCCGGGATCCTGAGCTTTGACAAGAGCTGTGCTGTGGCTGAGTATGGTGTGTACGTGAAGGTGACCTCCATTCTGGACTGGGTTCGGAAAACCATCGCTAACAACTAAGGCGGGGCTGGCTAGGAGCAGCTGCCTGGAAGGACGAGGGGAAAGCTGCACAGGAGTGGAGGGGACACGAGTGCAGTGTGGCGCTGGTGGGTTCCAGCCAATAAAGAGCTTGCTTTGCCTCACTTCTGCAATGTGTCTTGCATTCTTTACCACTGAGCCCCCAGGGAAGCCCGTCTGTGCTGTTTTTAGCCTTGGTTTTTTTTTTTTTTTCTCTCACTGACGGTACAGCAGCAGCCAAGTGCTCTAGACTTTACTGGGAGTGTGGCAGAAAACACCCGGGCCAACTGGAAATCCCTAAGGTGATACGAACTGTCCCACTGGGGAACTCATGATCACTGAATGAGCGCCTATTCGATGGCAGGCCTCAGGGAGGTCACAGTTATCCTTTGTTTTATAGACAAGGAAATAGAGAGTCAGAGAAGTGATTTGCTGAAGGTTACCCAGCTATTAAATAGAAAAGCTGAATCTTGAACCTTTGTTGTTGCTTAGTCACTAAGTTCTGCGACCCCCATGAAGACCCTACCAGGCTCCTCTCTCCATGGGATTTCCCAGGCAAGAATACTGGAGTGGGTTGCCATTTCCTTCTCCAGGGTATCTTCAGCCCAGGGATCAAACTTGCATTTCCTACATCGACAAGTGGGTTCTTTACCACTGAGCCACCAGGGAAGCCCAAAGCTGAGTTCTGAACCTAGGTCTGTCTGAACACAAACCCTGAGCTCTTTTCACAGCATCCTCTGCTTCTTCCGAGTGGAGGAGGAGAAAGAGAGAAGGCTGGTGAGAAAGACACTGGCTTGAGCGGCACGAGTGTCTGACAGATACTACTCCGTTGCTTGTGCTCCAACACACCAGCACTTCGGCTAACACAGTAAGATGTATAAAGGCAGGGTTTCTAGATTTGCTGGGTCCAAGTCACAGCTCAATGACAAACCTGCCAAGTTCCCTGAGCTCCCTGCCCATTAGTGTCCTGGGCTCTCCCACGGGGGGCGTAACCCAGACAGGCTCTAAAGCGCCATCAGTAGAAACATTCTGGGGCTGGGGGGAGTCAGAAGTCTCTTCCTGAGGAGGGGCTGCTTTTCCCATTTGGAAGAAAGCAACCCTCAACTAGGACTCAAACCACAGCCATCTGAGTCTTTCATTTCACAAAGATAAACTGTTCTTGCTATGAACAGTTTCCCAGAACAAAAGTTCCGGAGCCCAGCCCATGAAGCTCTCCTTCTAACTGAAGAAGAAGAGTTCTAAGTGAGCCACACACCTTTACTCAGCACACTGGCCCTTCACCAGCATACAGTCTTGTCACGGCAAAATGCGGCCTCCCCTGCTTAGGGCTTAAAATGTCGACTGGTGTCACTACTCTCTCTCTAGTGTTCTGTCCTTCCCTGTGATGTTGTCACAGGCACTCTCCAGACCCATCGATAATGAAAAGCAGGTTGGAGCTCACAGGCCAAGGAACAACTGAGACCTGTATTCTAGAACCTGCACAAGAGACGATGGCCAGAAAGTCAAAAATAACACAAACATGTAAAATCCTGCTTCTAAGCATACAGTTATACCTCTTTCTTCTAATAATACCTTCAGCACTAAGTTTTTTTGAAGAATAAACCATCCAAGTTTTTTTTGAAGAAAAATCTGATTGTATTAAGTGGCTTCTGCCTCTAAGGAGAAAAATAAAACTTTCGCTATTTTGTCACTTTCCTTATCCCCTCTACCTTCCTCCCCGGCAGCACCTCCTGCCCACCTGCCTCCCCCTCGGGTTTCAGTGACACTGAACTCTGTGGAGCCCTCTCAACACGCATGCTGTCTCCAGCCCCTGGGCCTGCCTCCCCCTGGTTCCCCCTAATGCCCTCCCCCTTCTCCATGAGTACTTCCTACTCTCCTTTAAGGCTCAGGAACTGTCTCTTCTAAGCTTTTTTTCCATCCTGGAGTCATTTGCTTTGTGCAGTACCTGGCATAGGATGGGGGCATACAGTATGTAATTAATAAACACTGTGGAAGGGAGAGCAACTATGATGGGAAAAAAAACACAAACCTGGACTTCAGAGAAGCATCACCAAAAAGCCCTCAGGAGGAAAGGCATGAGAATCTTATGCGTGACAGTGCTGAGTTTTTGCTGTTATCTGAGCACTTCTCACACCTCAAATGCCGTGTAATTTAGGCTATGAGGGACAGAAAATCCAACCAAAGTGACACGTGGTAAAGACGTTTTATTCTTTCACAGAAATCTGAAGCCAGGCAGGTCTAGAGTCCACTCGGGAGCTTGATATCGTCATCAGGGACCCAGGCTCTTTTCATCATTCTTTTCAGCATGTTCATTTTTCATCCCAGGGCTGGTTGCCTCATGGTCCTAAGATGGCTGCTGTGGTTCCATGCATCACGATTACCAACGTAAGCAGGAAGTGGGGGCCAGGAGACAATGGAGGTGGTGGTGAAAGGATTTTGTTGTCTCATTCCTGAAGTGCTCTCTCCTTTATCAATGAAGGCCACCCAGGTGCCCAGCAACCTTCCTCCTCTGACACGTTTGTCACAGAAGACTTGGAAAGGAAGCACCCGGCAAAGGGGGACAGTTGTGCAGTGACCGTGCTGCCCTGCCTGAAGGCCAACAGCTGCCAAGCGGGTCGTGTGCTGTCTGGCGCTCTGCCTTCTGGTTCTGCATACGTTCTTATTCTAGAAAGTCAGTGCCATTAGCTCCATGAGAAGAGGAACCTGTCCAAGTGGTGAAGGTTGTGCCAGGGGGCCCTGAGAGAGCAAGAATTCTTCATAAAGTTATTAAAACCGGCAAGTCCTATATAGATGATACTTCTTTCTAGCAGTTCTGAGATCTCTTTCCAGTCTTGAGTCTCTGAAGTACAGTTTTCTCCTCAGAAAGAGACGGAGCTCCGGGAGAGATTGGCTCCTACTGACTAAGGGTACTTAATTTTTTGTTTAGCTCAAATTGGGTGCTGGACAGTAAAGGAAGTCCAAGTTCTCACCCCTGGGGCAATTTAATAACATAAAAGCTGGTAAAATGAACAAGCCAAGATACCTTTAAAATTCTGAGCCAGAAAGTCTTGCAGATAAAACCACCTTGGCCACTATCAGTAGAGACTGATATATTCCAAGAGAACCTGGGATAGTAGGTGAGCATGAGATAAATACATGCACGGAGGGAAGGCGAGGCTGAGGATGAAGGAAGGGGTGGGTATGTACACGTAGGGTAGAAAACAAGTGTTTTTGCTCTTATGTGAACTGATTTTCTAGTTTACTCAATGTATCAAATAAACAGTTGAATCAAACTGTCCTAGCCAAATTTAGAAGGATTCTGTATTATCTTAAAGAATAAAGAAAAGCACAATATACAGAGAAATTAAAACACCCACACTGGGGAAATTGACCACGGCTGGCTTGACCTCTCTGAGATCTGCAGGGTGTAGACACTTGGGCATCCCCGAATGTCCCAGCATCAGTGCGGTCTTCTGCTTGGCGGCCGGTACTTTCTGTTGAGGTCAAACCTCTTATTCTCTGGGATGCTGACCATGTTTCTGAAGGACCCCAGGAAAACCGCACAGCTGGAGTTAGGTACTGTTTCGAGATGGGCCTTTCTCTTCAACTCTGATGGCAGTGAAAGCACTAAATGTCTTGATAGAGGAGGTCGTATTTGGGAATATTCTTGGGATCAATAGGACTTTGCACAATAAGTTTCCCCCTCATTGCGCCTCGATAAATTACTTCAATCAAATCTATGAAGTCTTGCTTGGTTTTGAAACTTCCCACAAACTTAGTGTGATCTGGAGACCTAAATAGTGTAGGAGAGAAACAACCTTGCTCAGAACTTTTCAAAAGTACTTGTAAAGCCTTCAGGATAAACAAAGTAAACAGCAGCTCTCTCACTTTCTTCTGGTCAGGGAGCCCTCAGACACAAAGCCTGACACTGATTCTCCATTTGTGATTACAGGGCCCATTTGACACATGACTAAAACCAGTGCTGGGGGCTGCTGGGAGAGCACGGAAGCCCTACCAGGTGGCCCATTTAAAGTCATTATAGCATTTGTTACAGTATGGCTTCTGTTCTTTGTTTTGGCTTTCTGGCCTCCAGGCATATGGGGTCTTAGCTCCCCCAGAAGGGACCGAACCCGAACCCCCTGCTTTGAAAGGTGAAGTTTTAACCACTGGACCATCACAGAAGTCCCTCATCTTACTTATTTTTGACAGACTCTGAGAAAGGATGACTTCAAAATTCTCCTAACTGAAAGCAGACAGAACGCTTGGTAAGGGAAATGCATGTCTTAATTTGCTGAAGGATCACTTCTTTCACAGATGCAGCCAATGAGTATCAAGAGTTTAAGAACAATGGCCCACTTTGTTTGAAATAAAACTCCTGGGAAACTGACAAAAGCTGTTCTGTATTTTCTGCAGTGATGGATGGTGAGTGCTTCACAAACTGTACTAGTCTCTCAGATTTTAGTAGTAAGTTAACATTCGCCACTCATACTGGAAACACTCTCATTTTGTACCAGAGTTACACACACACACACATTAGAAACTTCATCAACTGAGGAAACAGTACCAACATAAGACACACAAAGCCCCCATCACATCCAAGTGGGTGAGCTACTGAGACTGACTGGAGAAAAGAAACTTTGAAGACTATAGTGACTTCATGTCAATCTAACTTACCCATAATCCACTTTCATATGCTGCCCATTGAAGAAAAACACAGTAGATGGAATATAACTGATGTCAAAATAGTGTGTATAAACTGGGGTTTGGTCCACGTCTACTAGATAGATAGCAGCCATTTTACTTAAGTCAGAAGAGGTCTTAGAAAGCTGCAGATGGAGAGAGAGATGTGGATTACAACTGTTACCGTTTCTCTTGTGAGCCTTTTTACTAGAAGAATTTTCTGTGTGAAAAAAATTCCCGGACCAAGAATCTAGCCTGTTGGGAGTTCCACGTTAAGAGACAGTGTAACCCTATTCAGAGTCTGAATCACTATTGGTAGGGTAATGAGAGGGCCCTGAGAAAACTGGGTGAATATATTTCTTCTTTTTTCCTTCTATTTTTGATTAAAATATGTGTTTTTAAACTTTTCATGGATTTATAAAATCCATACTTGCTTAAATAAAAAAGTAAACTCAGAAATATGTGGTACAGATACTGCAATTCTCCCAAATCTCCTTGTTTCCAATCTCACTCATAAATGAGAGTTATGACGAAACAGCAGACCCTTACGTGGCACTTGCTGTGTGCTAAGTGTTCTAAGTGCTTTACACTTGTTGGCTCCTTTAATCCATACAACATTTCTAGGAGGTATGCAAGGCTACAGGCACCATTTCACAGATGAGAAAACCGAGCCACGAGGACATAATATGCCCCCAGTCACACAGCTGTAAGCAGTAAGGCTGGGCTCTGAACTCGGACAGCCTGGCTTCACAGTCTACACTCTGTGATACTCCACACCCCCACAGTTGAGGGTAAAATGCTCTGGCCGCTTTCCCACCAGGTTAATGCATCACACCCTCATTGTTGATCACAGTCATGGGGTTTCTAACACTGGATCCACACTGCAGGTGGCAGCAACAGAAAACGTGGGTGAGGTCTTAGTCCTGGGTAAGTCAGAGACCAGGATAAGCTTACTCTGTCCTGTACTCCCCTCTCGACTCATCAGACTGTGGAGATGTGCTGTGAAATCATAGATTACCATCAGGCACACACTGGAGGCGGCACCCCAGAAAAGCATATTTGCAGGCAAAGAAAACAACGTTCAGATCCCAGCTCTGCAACTTAGTGGTTCTGGGCCCGTGGGAAGTCACCTGACCTCCCTGGCATGCATCTCCCCTCTCGGGAATACTGATTATCCCACTGTGGGGAGCACTGAATGAGACAATGTTCACAGACTCTAGTTTGTAGCGTTTCTGGTCTTCCACTGCTTGTTGGTGAAACCGAGCTTCGGCAGCTGCTAGTGGGGAAGGACATCTAGGGCGGATTCCACACAATCACAGACTAGGCGGTTCGACTCAGGCAGGCACATCATCGGCTCTTGGTGGAAGTGTGCTAACAATCGAACAGCTGTACACCTGGGCCCTGCCTGCCCCTGCTCATGCACTCTGCAGACGCTGGCGTAAGAACGTATAGGTTTTTAATAAAAATCTTAAAAAATTCACTTACTATGTCGTCTAGCTGCAGACAGACCGGATCCTCGTCTCTCCCAAACCTGAGAACCAGCACCTTCTCTGCAGTACTTTTTATTGCTTGGTCTACTGCCTTTTTGCTACTCAGTTTGGGTAAGAGGAAGCTCATGTTGAAATAATCCGATTATCAATCCTCACTGTTGGTCCTGAAAGTTGCAATGTTTAAACACAGATTAAGTGCATGAGTCCCTAATTTTGAAACACTGTTCATTTTTGGAGTAGGTGACATGTATATTTTTCCCTCTTAAATGAAAAAATGTTTCATACAACATAGTAACAAAAAAGTACAAGGAATACACTAAATGCACAAACAGGTGGCAAGTAAGTCCACCAGTTATCAAGAAACAACACAGAGAGCTATACTGTAATAAAATCTCCCTCTCTCTCCCCTCAGAGGGCTTGGTTGCCAGCGCCCTGGGGTAGTTACCAGGCAACAACTTTCATTAGTTTTTCAGATATCTTTCAGAGTTTGTTATGCGTTCACAAGAAAATACAAAGATGTTTTTCCCCTTGTCACTCAAAAGATAGTGTATTCTATCAGTTGGTTCCAGCGGGAAAGAGATGCCATCTTCCAATTTGGTCATTGGCAGACTTTCATTGAGGCGGGGCACAGGAAACAACAGGGTGTAATGAAGAAGCCTCGGCTAGGAGGGCCAGGACGGGGCTCTGTTCTCACCCCAGGCCCGGAGGAGCCACAGGAGCGAGTACTTACCAGAACCGCGTGGCCGACGCTGATGGGTGGACAGGGCCGCTGTAAAGGGGGTCAGCCTGCAGAGAGGGGACGCAGCCACTCTCCTCCCACCCTCTGAGGCTAACACTAACGCTCCCACTGACTGACTCCAACTGGAACAAAGAGGGCGGGGGAGCTGCAGAGGCAAACAAGTCTCCTTGACACAGAGCAGTCTAGAGAGGAAGAGTGGATCTGGAGGGTGAACGACAGATGTCCAGCACACATACTTTACCCACTCTTCTGCACTTTACCTCACGTGTGAGTATCTTCCCATTGCTCTAAGCAGAAAACTCACACATTGCTTGTTACAGTACCATACTCTTCATGCATGTTCCATCCCTTTTGTACATTCCATCCCTTTTGTACAGCCTTTTAAAGACAGACATTTATATTATTATGAGTTCTAGTTTAAAGATTCTTGGTGTATGTCTTATTGAGTGTACCTCATTACATGCAAACAGATCAACTAAGAGGGCGTAAAAACCACACGTGCGCGCGCGCACACACACACACACACACACAAAATACAGAGCAGAACACTGAGATAGAAGGGGATTCTCATTTTCAGGTTCACAGTTACATTTTTAGCTACAAAAACAAGGACCAGAATCCATGCCATCAAATTTCTAGTCCAGTATTCCTTTTACTACAATGGAAGTGAAAGTGAAAGTTGCTCAGCTGTGTCAGACTTTTTGCGACCCCATGGGCTACACAGTCCATGGAATTCTCCAGGCCAGAATACTGTAGTGGGTAACCTTTCCCTTCTCCAGGGGATCATCCCAACCCAGGAATTGAACCCAGCTCTTCTGCATTGCTGGTGATTCTTCACCAGCTGGGTTACAAGGGAAGCCCAACTTATTTACTACAATAAGTCCTATTTTTATGATCAAGAATACTCTTTGATCAAGGAGCTCTATTTCTGATCTACAACAGACTCCACTGAGATACTTGATTTTTTGAATTCAGTCCCAGGGGACTGAATGCTATGAAAAGGGACGATTTCATTCTCTCTTTTTCAGTGACAAGTCACATTTTAAGATAAAACTCATGTAGGAAGGGAAACTGTCCCAGTAATAGGTCATACTTTTAATAGGAAAGAAGACTGCCAAAAGGGACTTTCGTCAAATGGGAGTGGCAGAACAAATTACTGATGAAAGGGAAAGTCAAAGAGAAGATGGATTTGTCCCACCACTAGAAATCAAATGACCAGCAACTTCTGTATTGTTAAGAGAGGAGGAAGCAGTCAACAGGGAGTGCGGAGGTAAGCAGGTAAGACAGTGGGACTGGATAAGTGTTGGAAGGAGGAGAGGGAAATTTCTCTTTAGGCATGGGGAGAGACCATGCCTAAGAAAATGTCCACAGCAAAGGATACCAATAGAGAACTGACAAAAGAAGAGGTAAAAATGGACAGATACATTCGGAAAGTTAAGCTTTACCTGTAAGCAAAGGAAAGCAAATTAAAAGATATATCTTTAAAAGTCATTCATTTGGCAAAGATTAAAAAAAAAACAGCAAGAGTGTGAGTGAACTGGCAGGCATTCAATACCTGATGGAAGGTAGAGAAACGAAACTTTTCTAGAAAAGAAATCTGAAATACTCTTTGACCAACAATTCCACTTCTGAGAATCTCTAGTAAATAGACATGTGCACAAAGATTTGTGTACCATTGCTAAGTGTGAAAAACTGGAAACAACCTAAACAGTCATCAGTAGTGGACAGAGGGAATAAATGATAATATAGCCCAATGATGTACTAGCACAGTGTCATTATATACTGGGTTAGAGGTGAATAATTGAAAAACCCTCATGATAAAGAAAAAAACTTTATAAAACAGTAGTATATCAAGTGTGCTCCCACTTTTGTACAAAAACCTAAGTATAATGCATATATAAATATTCACATAGAAAAATAAATAAAAATGAAAATGCCAGGGCTTCCTTGATAGCTTTGTTGGTAAAGACTCCACCTGCAATGCAGGAGACCCCAGTTCGATTCCTGGGTTGGGAAGATCCTCTGGAGAAGGGATAAGTTACCGATTCCAGTATTCTTGGGCTTCTCTGGTGGCTCAGCTAGTAAAGAATCCGCCTGCAGTGCAGGAGACCTGGGTTCCATCCCTGGGTTGGGAAGATCCCCTGGAGAAGGGAAAGGCTACCCACTCCAGGATTCTGGCTTGGAGAATTCCATGGACTGTATGGTCCATGGGGTCACAGAGTCGGACACGAGTGAGCGACTTTCACTTTCAACTCCGTCAGAGATTATCTCTGCGTGTGAACAGACGAAGTGACTTTTACTTACACTGTGGGCGCGCGTCTTTATTTCTCCCAAATATCCGACATATATATTTTTAATGATGCCTGTGGTTGGGCTACTTCTGGCCCACAACTGCTGGGGAAAACGCTACTTACTTTAATTGTACAGGTCACCTCCTTCTTTTCCACTTCAGGGTTGTGGACAACCCCGACACCTTCTCGAAAAAGCCGACTCAGACGGCTTTTTTTCCCCTGCCCCAACCGCGGCGGCGACCCCAATTCAAAGTAGCCTGGAGCCGTTGCCTAGCAACTCTCGGCCGACCACCAGAGCGGATGGAAACTGAAAAAGAAAACGCCCAGGCGCAGAGATGAACGCGCGTTCCGCTCTCAATAACCCAATGAGCACAAGAGGTTATTCTAGTCACCGCCCACCTAACCCTGCTCTGACCGGAAGCCCAAGGGTCACTCCCGCCCTTATTAAACCTGACCGGTCTCTTTACTTCTCCCTCCCACGCCCCACCTAGAGGCGGGGCCTCGTCTCTTACACTAAGCATGATTGGTCGCCAGGGGACTCGGAAGTGTCTCTGATCAGAGGCCCAGAGAAAGACAGTCTAGTCTCGCATGCGTGGTCGCGTTCTGTGTCGCACCGGGAACGGGCGTTTTCCGGGCTGCTCTCGATGGTATTTTTGGATGGATAGAAGGAGCCGCGTAAAGTATTATGGGACAATAATGGCCGCTCTCATGTAGTTGATTTTGGCTCTCAAAGCGGTCTGAGCGAGGGGTTGACGGCGCTAGCGCCCCAGAATCCCGGACAGCAGGTCCTGAGAGTCAGGCTTGGTGAGGTGAGTGTCCCTTTTTCCTTTCCGACCTTTTATTCGCCAATCGTGGCAGCTCCAAGAGGCGAATCTCGGCCTCTCGCTCAAGTTCGGGCCCGGGCTTGTAAAGTCGTGTCCCTGTCATCCAACTTGCCTTACTCACTGTAGGAATGCTGCGCAGGTTCTGCCGACCTCGGCCTTTCTCCTTGATCAGGTCAGATCGTGCACACTGACGCGGCCTCCCAGAGGTCCAGGGATGCTGGCCGGGAGTCACCCCGCCCACGTCCTTAGACCTTCTCATTAGCCCACTCCCAGACAGACACCGAGCCCAGAAGGGCTCTTTTCGTTTTCTTTTTCTCTGTCATAGTGGTATCTCTTCCAGGCGATATCTTTTAATAAAATGTCAACTCCAAAAAGATCGGGATTTTTGTTTTGGTCTCTTATCTCTAATGCCCAGAACAAGCGATTGGCTCACTGAAGGCACTCGGTAATTATTGGATGAATGTATGCAGTTTCTTTCTTCATTATTTTTCTTGTACCTCTTGTGACTTCTTTGCCACTAATCCTTTTTCAGAAGACAACACTTAAACTTCTTGTTTTTCTCAGCCGCTAGTTGTCCTGTTTGTCAGATTTTTTTTTTTTTCCTGTGCTGCTTGGCACCTTTCTTTACTGTCTCTAGAGATTTCTGGCTCCCTGTTTCCTTTAATCAGTTTAAAATTATTTATTCCTCAAATGTTTATTTTGCTAGGCACTGGGCAATGCAGTCAACAAGACAGACAAAGTTCTCCTGCATAAAAGGACGTTCTAGGGGTGTATTTTCTAGTTCAGACTACTGAGCAGAGCATGTGTATCTTACCTTCCCATGTAGATTTCCTCCCATGAGTACAGATGTCACTAAAAGTTAGCTTTCCCATTTCTCTTCTGTGTGATGGCATTTTCCAAAATGCAGCTCTTGTTTCTGTGTCCATATTGTGTGTCCAGTCTGTTTGGCTATATTTTTCTATAGTTAATTAGAGCTGCGTGAAACATTCTGGGTTCTGGTGGTTCTCTTGATAGTTCTTTGCTTCACTGACTTGTTGGAATGAGGGAAATTATTCAAGCACAAAATGGGATATGTTTATAAGCAGATGGTGTGTAGTGGGAGGTAAAGAGGAATTTGTTATGAGTTGAGTGCCAGGAAATCTTACAGTCACCTAAATACTTTTCAGAAACACCATTTCCTAGCCTGGTGATTCTCATCCAGTTTTTTTTTGGTGAACTTGAATCGTTGTTAAATAGATTTCGACTGCTGTGAGGTAATTCTTCTCTACAAAACAAAACTGGCCCAGAAAACTCATTTAAGAATGGATCACATGGATGGTAGCCTTATATCTCAACAACTCTACTCTACTGTATCTGTAGTTTAAAGGAGTAGAGAGTAGGAAGAACTTGTGTAAAAAATGGTGAGGAACCCAATCAGTACCCAAGAGCACAGTAAATGAAATAATGTAACAATGACGTTTATGTAACTGTTTGTGGTTACAGAGTGAATGCTTTCATATAAACTTTCTTGTTTGATACAGTAACTTCATGGATTTAAGAGAGCAAAAAGTACTTCCATTTTTCAGGTATAGAAGTTATGCCTAACCAAAGATTAAGATTAATATCTATTTGCTTATGATCATACAGGTAGAAAATGTTGAGAGGGTTCTAATTGAGATTTCTGACTTCAGATCTAGTGTTTTCCCTGCACTTCTTTTATAGATGCTGTCCTGCTCTAGTAAGTGCTCCTTAGTGAGGTCTGTTCTTATCTGAATGATACCCTCTTGGATCTTGGGGGGTGTGTGTGTGTATGTGTTTATCTATTTCTGACGTGTGTTGGGTGGAAATAGATCTTTTAAGATTAAGATTGTCAATGAGTTGATGGAAGAGTCTTGCGAAGAGGTAACTAAAGGAATTCAGGTCTTGATGGGGAGGTCAGCCCCACCCCGGTATACATATATTCACAGTTATTTTGGGATGTAGTGGAGCCAAGTCTTTTCCTTCTTACGTCTGATAGCAAGTGGTTTGTTTTCCTCGCAGGGGATCCTGGAGCCTGTCATGGAGGACAGTGGTGAGGATGCCTCGCTCCATCGGTTGGAAGGCACTGACGTGGACTCTCAGGTTGGTGGCCTTATTTTTAAGACCAAAAGTGCGGCTAGTGAGCAGCATGTCTTCAAGGCCCCTGCACCCCGGCCTTCATTGCTGGGACTGGACTTGTTGGCTTCTCTGAAGAGGAAGGAGAGAGAGGAGAAGGATGATGGCGAGGACAAGAAGAAGTCCAGAATCTCTTCATACAAGGATTGGGAAGAGAGCAAGGATGACCAGAGGGACGCTGAGGCAGAAGACAGTGACCAGGCTGGCCGAAGTGGCCGAAAAGACAGGTAAAAGCCTTTGGGCGGATTGCCCGAGAGGGAATAAAAATAGAGGCCAGAAAATAATGTCTCATGTTTATCTCTCAGTTTTCTTATTGGATATTTAGGGCTTAATTTTTACTAGGATTCTATAACATTGAGGCTAGGTAGGAATTGGTATTTTTTTTCAGATTTGGGGAAACTGTCAAAAGCAACTGAAGAGTAGGTGATGGGGGGTTAGAAGTGCTTATGGCTATCGCCATATGCAAGCCTGCCGTACCAGGGAGATAAAGTGGAAGAGGCCAGGTTGCTTGTTTGGCATGGCCACAGGTTTGGGGCAGGTTTTTCTTCTCTGGCTGAGCCCTTCACCAGCTGCCCTCTGTGTTTTAGGCATTACCGATCAGCCCGGGTGGAGACTCCATCCCATCCTGGTGGTGTAAGCGAAGAGTTTTGGGAACGCAGTCGGCAGAGAGAGCGGGAGCGGCGGGAGCATGGCGTCTATGCCTCATCCAAAGACGAAAAGGATCGGAAGAAGGAGAGGTCGCGGGATCGAGACTGTGACCGCAAGAGAGACAGAGGTAAACTGCCCAGCAGACTTCGTAGGGCCTGCTAGGCACCCAAAGTAAAACATTGGCCTTTTTGCTGTCGTGGGAGTTTTTATAATGCCTGTTAATTAGGGAGATCCATTTTCATGTCAGCCTGGTGGTATTGGGTATTTGACCCTGTTGGTATTGGGACAAGCGGGCACGAGCAGGCAATCTAAGAAAAGAACTGTTACTTGCAACATAGCTGCTTTGCTTGAGTGTGTGGTTCTTTGCACTTTATCTTGAAAACTGGCGCTAAAGGTGATAGTGGGAAATGTGTTTGAGAAACCAGTTGACAGTAGTGTCGGTGAGAGGGAAAGGACAGTGCTGTGGGGCAGCTGGGCGTAAGGTCCATCGCTGGCTTTCCTTGGTAATAGTCAAGGTCTGTAGCTTGTAAACTTGTAACTACTAAATAGTTATTCAGGATAGACTTGTAACTATTCTTTTTTGAATTCTTGCAGGAAAATAACTGTTACTGTGAGTTTGAAACTTTGTAGCCAGTAACTAATCTTTGCCCTTTGAAAGAATGGGGATATGTGAGATTCAGGAGCCCCTGGATCGCATTAGAACAGTGAGGTTGCTCCTGTGAGTGAGTGGGGAGGCCTGTCCTTTCTCTTGGGTGAAGATGGGTGGAAATTAGGACAGGCACTTGTTTTCTAAGCTCTGCTGGTGACTCCCGACAGATGAGCGGGACAGAAGCAGGCACAGCGGCAGATCGGAGCGAGATGGAGGGTCAGATCGTAGCAGCAGAAGAAACGAACCCGAGAGCCCCCGACACCGGCCTAAAGGTAGTCCGAGCTTGCTTATGGTGGTTTCTGAGAGCCACGTATATGAGGGGCACGGTGAGTGACTCCCATCCTCAGTGGAACTGGGTTGGAATTCCTGATTCCACCGTGAATGACTTGGAATACTTGGTTGATTCAGTTGGGAAGGCCATGGACTTCTTTGGAAACTGATATGCTTCCTTAATGCGACTTGCCCGTTTGCTGAGTGGCCAGTTTTCCAAATGGTAGGAAAGAATAGGGAGCTGGGGGTGGGGAGTAGGGGGAGTAAGAGTGGGGTAGGGGCAGAAGAAGGGTTGATTATAAAGAAATACGTATATTCAAAAAAAAAAAAAAGAAATACATATATTCAAGAGATATGTTCACAGAGACAAATTGGATATTCCTTAAAATGTTCTTATAAACACAGATGAAAAATGGAACTCTTCAAATTCAGATATCTTTAAAAGCTGTCAAACCCATCATATCCATTGCAAACAGGTGTAAAGTTTATGAGTAGAAGAAAGAAATTTGGCAAACTGATTTTCCCCTAATGGCTCTAGCACCATGTCTGAGTTAAAGTAAATGCTGAGCTTCATGTCTTTTGTGGCCCAGATGCTGCCACCCCTTCACGGTCTACCTGGGAGGAAGAGGACAGTGGCTATGGCTCCTCGAGGCGCTCACAGTGGGAATCGCCCTCCCCCACGCCTTCCTATCGGGATTCCGAGCGGAGTCATCGGCCGTCCGGTCGAGACAGGGACAGGTGATGTTCTGTGCGCGTGACTGGGGCTGGGCGGGCGGATGGTGGCTGGGAACATGTCTCAGCTTAGTGACTGTTTAGTGAAGCTGGTTTTACTGTTTCCCAGGTCTGTGAGGAGCAGGTACTCAGATGACACCCCTCTGCCAACCCCATCCTACAAATACAACGAGTGGGCCGATGACAGAAGACACCTGGGGTCCACCCCACGTCTGTCCAGGGGCCGAGGTAAGACAGGGTGAAAGTGGGAGGGTGGGACACTCCTGGTGTGGCTGGTCTGCGTGAGGCCACTGGGGACAAGCTGGGGCCTTGCACACCGACCCGCCACGTGTTCTCCCGCAGGGAGACGTGAGGATGGCGAAGAAGGAATTTCATTTGACACAGAAGAGGAACGGCAGCAGTGGGAGGATGACCAGAGGGTAAGAAATACATCTCCGAGCGACTGAATGAGGGGTGGTGGCCGTCTTTCAGTAAGCCAGTGACAGGTGTGTCAGAGTACAGGGGCCGCGGGTGACACTCTGGTGAATCCGGACAGTCTCGGGAAGGCTGAGCTGCGTTCAGTCCCGAAGCCCTGGAGTCCTTTTCCAGGCACAGGCTCCCTGGTGAAACTTCTCACCAAGTGCAGGTCAGACTTGACTTCTGCGTGCTGGCGCCACTGTGTGGTAAACCTAAGAAGTGCCATCATGGTGGCCTGGGCTGCAAACCGTGCTTCTGTAGGCAGCTGGCCCTCCAGCAGGGTGGCCTCTCCTGAGTTGTTCACTGCACCAGTGACTTCTTGCCAAGCATCTCCTCCTGTTCTGTCCCTGTCTTGCACATACACTCACTGTATTCCCTGTTCTCACGGCTCTGTCTCTTGCACTACAGCAAGCCGACCGGGATTGGTACATGATGGACGAGGGGTATGATGAGTTCCACAACCCCCTGGCCTACTCCTCCGACGACTACGTGAGAAGGCGGGAGCAGCACCTACACAAACAGAAGCAGAAGCGCATTTCGGCTCAGCGGAGACAGATCAATGAGGTGAGGCTGCCCGCGGGAGGCAGAGCGGACCCCGCTGGAGTAGCAGCAGGTCGCAGCCCAGCCGACAGCACGGCTCTTCTCCCCATGGCTGAAGTCCCAGAAGGAGCGATACCCCTGGAAGCGGAGGGGTGGGTGGGGAACTTTTCAGTAGGTTGGAAAAAAAGAAAAAAAACCCAAATCCCAACTTAGCTCTTTGGCAGTGCTTCCTGGAGGGAGCTGTTGATGGGAGCTGAGAGGTGGGCTTGGCTCTGTGTCCTCTGTGTCTCTGAGTGGGACTGGGGGACGGCCACTCTGTGCGTCCATGGAGGTTCTGGTTTAGACATAAAAGGTGGCTTCTGGGAAAATGCGCTGCAAGTGATTTGGGATCAGGGCCTCTGCCGTCTTAAGGAGCTGCAGGGTCCAGAGACTGATGACATCCCCACCGCCCTTCTCTCGGGATCTGCTGCGTGGCCTCGCTTGGGCCCTTTCAGGACGACCTCGCGTGGCTGCAGTCTGAACGTGGCCTCCTCCCATTGTGTCCTCACAGGACAACGAGCGCTGGGAGACCAACCGCATGCTCACCAGCGGGGTGGTGCACCGGCTGGAGGTGGACGAGGACTTCGAGGAGGACAGCGCGGCCAAGGTGCACCTCATGGTGCACAACCTGGTGCCGCCCTTTCTGGACGGGCGCATCGTCTTCACCAAGCAGGTGGGGTCCTCTGCAGTCGGAGGGGAGGGCCCCAAAGTGGGAGAAGACAGGGAGAGGGAGAGGGAGAGGCGGGGGGGAGCAGCCCTTCGTTTACCAGTGCCATCACGAAGCGGATCTTTCTGTGGAGTTTGAACGATCAGTGTGGAATTTCTGCTTTATCCTCAACCTCCTGCAGCCGGAGCCTGTGATTCCAGTCAAGGACGCCACTTCAGACTTAGCCATCATTGCTCGGAAAGGCAGTCAAACAGTGCGGAAACACAGGGAGCAAAAGGAGCGCAAGAAGGTTGGTTTCTGGTCATCTGGGGCCCGAGGGTCTCTGTTTTCTTTTGTTGGTCTTCTTTTTAAGGATCATGTTGTATCTTGCAGGTAGGGCTCCTTCAGCAGTTAGAGGAAACTCACAGGGCGAGCGTCAGCCCCTGGGGGAGGGTACTGTGTTCCTCCTGCAGGGCTCAGTTAGGACAGTGTGGGGCCGCGGGCTCAGGAACTTAGGAGGGAAGGTGGGAGGCGGGCCTGGCTCGGTGCCGCCGCTGGCCGTGGGAATTTACTGCTGCTGGAGGAAGCCTGTTGTCAGACGGGATTGATTTTCCATCACGGGATGGAGCAGACTTGACTTTCCATGTCTTTTTCAGGCTCAACACAAACATTGGGAATTGGCTGGAACCAAACTGGGAGATATAATGGGCGTCAAAAAAGAAGAAGAGCCGGATAAATCTCTGACCGAGGATGGGAAAGTGGACTACAGGTAGTCTCGCGGCAGCCGGCACCCCTGAAGACAGGCTTTAAGAGGACCGACATGACTTGTCACTCACTAATACGAGTATGACGTCACTTGAGAGTCTGTGGTTCCTTCCTCCTGGTCTGTCTTCACCTTTCTCCAGATAATACCCCAACTGCCTCCGCTGCCACCGTAGGCGCTTCCTCTGTGCTGAGCAGCACCACACGCCTCACGGATACTTGGTCGTTGGATTCTCATGGCAGTCCTGTGGGACAGGTGTAATCTTTCCCATTTTTCATGTGAGGACGATGCAGCCCAGGGAGGTTAAGTAACTTGTTTGAGGTTACCCAGCTGATAAGTGGTGGAGTGAGGATCCCACCCAGTCTAGCTTAGGAGACTGTGCTCTTAGCCGCTCTGCTAGAGAGCCTTTTAGATGTTTGGTGTGGGAACATGTGCTTTGCCCTCTTAGATTTTAGTTCAGGTATTGAGTTTGAAAAGACCCTGATGCTGGGAAGGATTGAGGGCAGGAGGAGAGGGGGACGACAGAGGATGAGATGGTTGGATGGCATCACCGACACAATGGACATGGGTTTGGGTGGACTCCGCGAGTTGGTGATGGACAGGGAGGCCTGCGTGCTGCGGTTCATGGGGATGCAGAGTTGGACGTGACTGAGCGACTGAACTGAACTGAACTGAAGGAAGAAACTTTTTAACAGAGGTTTGAAAATAGAAAGGGTTGTCTTCTCAGCTAGAGCTTCCCCATTCATAGAGGTGTTTAAGCCAATGTTGGATGACCACTTGTTGCGCTTCCCTCATCATGTAGGTGGTTGAACTCAGATGTCCCTTCTGAAACTCATCCTTTGAACACACTAAAGTCCTTCCAAACTGTTGTCTCAGTTAATAATTCTCTGTACCTCTGTGGGAAATGAGAAGCTGGTGCTGTTGATCGCTTTGTTAGTCTCTAGTTACTTTAATCCTGCTGGTATTGAGTTTTAGCTGACCAGGAGTGACTGGGGCATTAGAAACAGGAAGCTGACAGGGCACAGGCTTGATCTGATGGAGGAAAAATCTCCTGGGGAAGGGGCGGGTGGAGACTGTAGATTTACATAGTGGGACTGGGACGTCTTTGCTGTGCGGCCTGGGGGTGTACACATGTAGGACACTTCAGTGCTTTAGTGGAAGATGTCTGTAAACATCAAGTAGGGCTGTTCCCACAGTTCTCTGAAGCTAAAGCCTTACAGACTGCTGTCCTGCTGAGAGGTGGGAGGGAGTCTGACCTTGGTCATGACTGTTCCCACGGCTCCTCCTTCCAGCCCTGTAAGTGTGGTACTGAGATTGCCCAGGGTCGTTCTGTATGAGGTATGGCCTGTGCATCTCAGCTCCTCGTCTGGGTGGACTGTTCCAGGGCAGAGGATGTGCATGCTTGCTAATCTGCAGCTCTTCTGAGCCCTCCGTGGGTTTCCGTCCCAAGGGTGTTGAGCAGGTTTTGGATGATGGATGCTTAGACAGCAGTGTGGTCCCTTAGGCCGGAGGAGATGAGCAGCAGCTGGCAGCCCTCGCATCTCAAAGATTTGCTGCGTGTTAGGAGCAGTTCTCACTTCGGGGCATAGGAAGCAGAGCAGTAGCCCAGTCAGCAGGGAAGATGCGGGAGACCATGCAGGGCACTTAGGCCACGTGCGGTGTGTTCTCAGGACAGAGCAGAAGTTTGCCGACCACATGAAGAAGAAGAGCGAGGCCAGCAGCGAGTTTGCCAAGAAGAAGTCGATTCTGGAGCAGAGGCAGTACCTGCCCATCTTCGCCGTGCAGCAGGAGCTCCTCACGATCATCAGGTGACTCCCCAGCCCGGGGATGGGACCCCAGCTCAGGTGTGCTGTGCGTGCTCTGTGGCGCTTTTTCTTTGGGGTATGACATTTGGTGGAGAAGGGAAAGGTTTTTTTCCCCCTCTCCTGAGTGCCCCCGGCTACTCTGCTTGAAATAAGCAACATGGCCTCATGAAACAGCATGGCACTTGTTTCAACCTTACTGCCTTTTAGACTTTTCAGGGGATTTCAGTATGAGACTGTTTTCCCAGGGAAATCCTCCTTTCCGAGCAAGCATGCTCCTTGAATAGCTGCAGGTGGGGCTAGAGGCGGCCTTCCACTCGTGCCAATTCACCAGTCTCTTCTCCCCTTGCAGAGACAACAGCATCGTGATCGTGGTTGGGGAGACAGGGAGTGGAAAGACCACGCAGCTGACCCAGTACTTGCATGAAGACGGCTACACGGACTATGGGATGATCGGATGCACCCAGCCCCGCCGTGTGGCCGCCATGTCGGTGGCCAAGAGAGTCAGTGAAGAGATGGGGGGAAACCTCGGTGAGGAGGTGAGTGGGCCCGAGGGCCGAGCCGTGAACTTCATACCTGTGGCCTCTGTCACTTGACCTGATCCGCTGAGGCCTAGACCCAGCTCGGGGTGTGCAGCAGTGTGCGGGTGCCCAGAGTCCCTGAGCCATCTCTCTGGCTTCCAGGTGGGTTATGCCATCCGCTTCGAAGACTGCACTTCAGAAAGCACCTTGATCAAGTACATGACTGATGGCATCCTGCTGAGAGAGTCCCTGCGGGAAGCGGACCTGGATCACTACAGCGCCATCATCATGGACGAGGCCCACGAGCGCTCCCTCAACACTGACGTGCTCTTCGGGCTGCTCCGGGAGGTGTGGGTCTGGGCCTCTGTGCCTGTGGGGCTGGGAGGCAGTGACGAGACGTCTGGGGTCTAGCCCGGGGAAGCTTGGGGGGCCTCTGACAGGCCAGAATTGCCCCTGAGGCCTCTGGCTGCCCAGTGGTAGTTCACTCCGTTCTGGCTCAGCCGAGTGATTCGTGGTTCTCCTGGCTGTGGCTCCGTGCTTCAGCCTTTAGGACTGTTACAAATCTAACGAGCCCCCCTCAGCTTGGGCTTCTGTTTCACTTGGTAGTGATGCTGATGAGACTGGAGGGCAGAAGCCAAAGGTTCCGAACCCGTGGGGAAGCCTCTGAATGACTTCTTCTCTTAGGTGGTGGCTCGGCGCTCAGACCTGAAGCTCATTGTCACATCAGCCACCATGGACGCAGAGAAATTTGCCTCCTTTTTTGGGAACGTCCCCATCTTCCACATCCCTGGACGTACCTTCCCTGTGGACATTCTCTTCAGCAAGGTACCAAGGCCCTTTTTTTCTTAACTGACCCTGAGCTCAGATGAAGAGCCGGGTGGGGGGCCTGGGATGGGGTACTGAGTGGGGAAAGGTTTTGTGGGTGCCATGGAAGCCCACGGCTTTTGGGCTTGGCGGCGAAAGACTGTACTCTGGGGACATTTGGTTTGATTGTTTCTTTGGGGTGGATGGAGGCTTGGGACCCAGGGAGGGCCATAACGCCCATCTGCATGTGCACAACCCCGAGAGTCCGCCCAGCTCTGGCCCCAGACCAGGGACTGGGCCGCTGGTTCCCAGAGGGGGCCTGACCCACATGTCCTTTGACGGTGCCCCTGGCTGGCTTGCAGACCCCGCAGGAAGACTACGTGGAGGCCGCGGTGAAGCAGTCCCTCCAGGTGCATCTGTCGGGGGCCCCCGGGGACATCCTCATCTTCATGCCTGGCCAAGAGGACATTGAGGTGCGTGCCTCGGTCGCGACCTTGGTGAGCGGGTGGGTCTTTGGTGAGGATCGGGGGCCCTGGCATCTGACGACTCCTGTCTGCCCTCAGGTGACCTCAGATCAGATCGTGGAGCACCTGGAAGAACTAGAGAACGCGCCCGCCTTGGCCGTGCTGCCCATCTACTCCCAGCTGCCCTCTGACCTCCAGGCCAAGATCTTCCAGAAGGTGAGACGGCAAGAGTGTCTGGTTTGGGTCTCCACCTTGGGAACCTCCCAGACTCCCCCCAGGAGGGCAAGAGGGAGAAGGTGTTACTTTCCTGGCACGGGTGGGGTGTCCTCTTCTGCTTGTGGGGTCTCTCCTACCTGCCAGCCTATAGCCTTCCCTCCCTGCATGTCCTGTCTGACTCCAGGCTCCAGATGGCGTCCGGAAGTGTATTGTTGCCACTAACATTGCTGAGACCTCCCTGACTGTCGACGGCATCATGTTTGTTATCGATTCCGGTTATTGTAAGTTAAAGGTAAGAGGAGACACAGGCACTGGGGCCCTGGGCCTTCACGCAGGCTCACCCAGCCTAGGAGGTGGGAAGGCAAGACCTGGGTCCTCAGACCTTGAACAATGGTTGCTTGTGGAAGTGGAGGTGGTGGTTTGAGTGCTGATTTTGCCATGTTCCTGATTCATCCAATCCTTGTGATAACTCAGGGTGGACAGTTTAACTTGATAAAGGTTGCGGAGCTGGTGATGAGGGGAAATTTCTTGAGGTTCCTGACTCCAGAAGATGGCTGCCTGCATCACTGAGACATTTCACTCTGTAGCGTGTAGCAGCCAAGGGTTTTCTTTGTCTCAAGGCTGCCTCCCATTAATTGCCTCGCTGTGTCCTTAATCATGTCTTTTCTGCCCTCTTCTAGGTCTTCAATCCCCGGATTGGCATGGATGCTCTGCAGATCTACCCCATCAGCCAGGCCAATGCCAATCAGCGGTCGGGACGAGCCGGCAGGACGGGCCCAGGTCAGTGTTTCAGGTAGGAGCGCTGTGCTTGCCTGCTTTCCAGGGTGGGGGCCCAGACAGGGGCAGGCAGGATTGGCCTTCGTTCCTGCAGAGGGGTGATCCCTGAGGCTGGGGACCAGTGGTGGGGCTGCCACTTGTTGGTTCTCTCGTCACATGCCGCTGAGTGGGAGCAGTCACCCTTCCAGCAGTCCTGAGGTCCGAGTGTGTGTTTGAGGAGGACCTACGTTCATGCCGCTGAGTGGAAGCAGTCACCTTCCCGGCAGTCCTGAGGTCCGAGCGGCCTTGTGTTTGAGGAGGACCTATGTTCATGCCGCTGAGTGGGAGCAGTCACCCTCCCGGCAGTCCTGAGGTCCGAGTGTGTGTTTGAGGAGGACCTATGTTCATGCCACTGAGTGGGAGCAGTCACCCTCCCGGCAGTCCTGAGGTCCGAGTGTGTGTTTGAGGAGGACCTCTGTTGAACGTCCCTGCAGTGGATGACCAGTGTTACAGTGCGCCTATCCTAAGAGGATAAATGTCAACAAATTATATCACTGGTTCTTTTTTTTACTTCTCTAATTATTCTTTTTTTCGTTCTGACTTAAAAATAATAGAAATTCAGAAAATACAGAAAAATATAAAGAAATTATAACCCAGCCATAATTCTAGTCCCAGGCTCAATGGTTCCAAAAATGAAACGATGATCTAAGAGACTCCAGCAGAAGGGTGAATTGGCATGACTGAGTTTTAAATAGGTGGAGAGACAAGGGGAGTTGGAAGAAATGAGGCCTTCTCCTCCCTACCTGTGGCTCTCATCAGCACTGGCTGCTCCGGCTGCACGAGCCCACGGTGCTGGTGGGCTCACCTAGGCAGCTGGGCACGTTCTAGGGACTCAGTTGGGCGGTCTGTGGTGGCAGGCGTGGCAGCACTGGGTCTTCTCTCTGGCAGACTCTACACCCAGAGTGCCTACAAGAACGAGCTCCTGACCACCACGGTGCCCGAGATCCAGCGGACAAACCTGGCCAACGTGGTGCTGCTGCTCAAGTCCCTGGGGGTGCAGGACCTGCTGCAGTTCCACTTCATGGACCCGCCCCCGGAGGACAACATGCTCAACTCCATGTACCAGCTCTGGATCCTTGGGGCCCTGGACAACACAGGTGCTGGGCAGGGCTCCGTGGGCTCTGGGGCCTGGGTTCTCCATCTTACAGCTGCGTGTCTGCTGACTGTCTGGGTCCGCTCCTCTCTCTCAGGTGGTCTGACCTCGACGGGGCGGCTGATGGTGGAGTTCCCGCTGGACCCGGCCCTGTCCAAGATGCTCATCGTGTCCTGTGACATGGGCTGCAGCTCCGAGATCCTGCTCATCGTCTCCATGCTCTCGGTCCCAGCCATCTTCTACAGGCCCAAGGTGGGAGGCGCTGCCCGGCTCCTGTCCTCCCAGGGGTCTCGGGAGTATATGGGTTGGAGAGAGGTTGAGAGAGGGGAGAGGGTCCCCCGTTGTAAAGATGGAATGGAGGGGGTGGAACTGGAGTTTCTGAAGAGTGATTTTACTGTGTTACGTTAAGCCGGTTGGGGTGGGGGAAGGGGTTGGCTAGATCCATGGTTCTCAGGGAGTGTTTTGCAATCCTTTTTTTGCATCCTTTTTTTCTAGGATGTTGTGCCTGAGCCTTCACATCTTAGAATAAATATTTTGCTATAAATGAACTTTGTTTTTGCTGTATCATGTGGCACCACACCAACGTGTTTTAAGTTGGGGGACGGGTAGGGGACAGCCTGAGACAGCTCTTCTCAGCGTCCTGGACTCCCCTTTCCCTTCCCAGGGCCGAGAGGAGGAAAGCGATCAAATCCGGGAGAAGTTCGCAGTCCCTGAGAGTGACCACCTGAGCTACCTGAACGTCTACCTGCAGTGGAAGAACAATAATTACTCCACCATCTGGTGTAATGATCATTTCATCCACGCCAAGGCCATGCGGAAGGTGAGTCTGTGGCCCGGATAAGCAGGGTGTTGGGAGGCGGGGTGGGCTGCGGGGCAAAGAGGGGGTGCTCCATCCCTGACCACCTGCGTCCCGCTCCAGGTCCGGGAGGTGCGGGCTCAGCTCAAGGACATCATGGTGCAGCAGCGGATGAGCCTGGCCTCGTGTGGCACTGACTGGGACATCGTCAGGAAGTGCATCTGTGCTGCCTATTTCCACCAGGCAGCCAAGCTCAAGGTGAGCCTGGTGGAGCTGTGGCCCCTTCCTGGCCTGACACTTTGTCCGAGCGCAGAGTTCTCCTTTCTCACTGTACAGTTCTGCAGATCTGGGCTTCCCTGGGAAGCTGGTGTCAAGGCAGCATTGGAGGGGTGGGGGAGGCTGCCCAGATGTGCAGTGTTTTGCTGAGGCAGCCACCTGTTGGGTCGCTTCCCTAGGGAATCGGGGAGTATGTGAACATCCGGACAGGCATGCCCTGCCACCTGCACCCTACCAGCTCCCTCTTTGGAATGGGCTACACCCCCGACTACATTGTGTATCACGAGTTGGTCATGACCACCAAGGTGAGTATTTTCCAAGGTAGCTGGCATGACGTCAGCCCGCTTGGCTGGGCCAGGCCTTTGTAACTGTTTGCTGCCTTCTGGGATGAGCTTTGACCTTGGAGAACTTGGGGCCACAGGTGCTGCTTTGAGGGGAATTGAGGTTGGTTTCCAGTGGGAGGTTTGGGGAAGTTAATTGACCTCTAGGTTCCGGTGGCCTCGGTTATGCCAGCTGGATTGTTTCTTGCTTGCTGCCTGGGACAAGCAGCCCCTTTGGGTGGTGTTAGAAGGGTTTTCTGAGGGGCTGGGCCTGTTCTGTTGGACACTGGAGGGCTTTCTCACAAGTGTGGAGGATTTTGGATGGGAGAAGGGATTAGAATGCCACTGTCTGTGGCTTTTCCTTGCCTTTCTCAGCCTGGCAGGGCTGGGGGTAGGGCCCTGCCTGTGAGGATCCTAGTTATGGAACCGCTCCGGGAGGGACAGCTCAAAGCAGTGGTCTGTCTGTGACCCTTGCTGGTGGCCCTTCTGCTGCAGGAGTACATGCAGTGTGTGACTGCCGTGGACGGAGAGTGGCTGGCAGAGCTGGGCCCCATGTTCTACAGCGTGAAACAGGCTGGGAAGTCTCGGCAGGTAAGGGTCCTGTGCTTTCCTGTGGTGGATCTGTTTGCCTCTGGGATCTGTTTTTCCCCCTCAGCCTGGTATTAAAGACACATCATCATCTGGCTTCCCCTTACTTCTCTGTCAGACATAAGAGCTGTGACCCAGGCAGGCTGGTCTGTCTCACTTCTCCCACCCACTCCATTTGCTTGGTCTGCTGAGCCTTGAAAAACAAAACAAACCAAAAAAAACCCTTATTGTTGAAAAGTCCAAATATCTGTGAAAGTGGACAAAAGCAGGATAAGGAGTCACAGATTCCTCACCTAGCCTCTGTAATTATCAACATTCTTCCCAACCTCGTTTCTCTTATTCCCACCCTGCTCCATACACAGTGATCTTTTTCCTGGAATATTTTAAAGCATATTTCAGACATTGTGGTTTTTCACTCAAATCTTGAATAGGTGTCTCTAAAAAGACTTTCAAAAATTAAAACATAACCTCCACACCAGTATTATTCAACAAAAATAATCCTTAATGTCACCAAAGTCTCCAGTTCTTAGTCATATTTCAAAGATAATTTTTCATCATTGCTTTGCTTGAATTAGGATCCAGACGTTGGAATTTGTCATTATATATATTAAGTCTTTTATTTGAGAACAAGCTCTGCCCCCTCTCATTTTTATGGCATTGACTTACTGGGAAAACAGGTCAGTCATCTTGTAGAATGTTCCACATAGTTTTAGGCTAATTGGTTCCTCAGAATGTTTAACTTGTGCCTCTGTCCCATGTGTTTTCTGTAAACTAGTCGTTAATCTAAAGTCTTGGTTAGATTCGGGTTCAGCTCTTTGGAGTAGGAATGCATAAATGCACGTGTTGCTGTGAACCTCCTTTTAGGTTCTGTCAGGAGGCACATATGGTCTCTGGTCCCCCCTTTTGGTGACATAAGGGTGCTCAGTGGTTCCACTTGATCCCTCCTGACAGTCTAAGTGTCCACTGGTGGCCACCACCTGGATCCATTATTCAGGGTTGCATAAGATCGTAGACCTTTGCTTTCCCGTGTCCGTCCTCTCCACTCAGATGTTGCTCCTTCCCTATTTCCCGTGTGTCCTGGCATGGCTGTGAACTTGCTAGGAACATGTAAGCACTTACCAGGTTGAAAGAGGGCTGAGGCGTGATAGGGTTAGGACTCAGTCCTCCAAGCTGTGTCTTGGTTCGGTGAGAAGAGCAGGCCTCGGCCCTGGTGTTGTGTGGCCCTGTCTCTGGGAGCTGGTGCAGTCTACACTGTGGCTGGCTGGCAGCAGAGGGTGGGTACATGCCAGGCCTCCTCACTGCTGGTCCCCAGCGACCCCAGTACCTCTCCCTTCTCTAGGAGAACCGCCGACGGGCCAAAGAGGAAGCGTCTGCCATGGAGGAGGAGATGGCACTGGCTGAGGAGCAGCTGCGGGCCCGGCGGCAGGAGCAGGAGAAGCGCAGCCCGCTGGGCAGCGTCAGGTGAGTGCGGCCTCAGGACCTGGGCTGGGAGGGAGCCACTGGCTGGACCCGCCAGGCCCCGAGTGAGGCCGTGATTGAAGAGAAGTTAAACATGCAGAGGTGACTTGGTGACAGGTTGACTGTGGTCACATGGAGGAATTCCGGACACATTTTCAAGGGGTGGTGATCCGCCTGAAACTCCTGGCATTGTTAAGGGGCCCGAGGTGGGCTGGAGTGCAGAGTGGCTCTCACAGCCTCACCAGCGAGTGAGGGCTTGGGCATCATGGTGGAGAGGTGAGGCGGGGAGATTCTTGGGCCTGTGTGTCTGCCCTGGTGTCTGGAGTTGGGTCAGACCCCACAGGTGAAGGGCACAATCCCGGCAAGACCACCCTCAGAGCCTCAGTCACCACCTGCAAGGTGGGGGGTACCCAGGGTCACCCTCATTTCTCACCAACTTGTTACAAATTTGGGGGTCCCCACTGTGGTGCCCAAGGCCAAGGGAAATTCCAAGGGTCTAGAGATAAACTCCAGGATGTGGGGACAAAGGCCCGCCTCAGCTAGAGTGGCGGCCTGCTGAGGCGGAAGGGAGACCTCCTCCAAGGCTCACCTGTTGTCGTTGAGTCGCTCAGTCGTGCCTGACTCTTTGTGACTCCATGGACTGTAGCCTGCCAGGCCCTTCTGTCCATGGGATTCTCCAGGCACAAATACTGGACTGGGTTGCCATTTCCTTCTCCAGGGGATCTTCCCCACCCAGGGATCAAACCTGAGTCTCCTGAATTGCAGGCAGATTCTTTACTGCTGAGCCACCAGGGAAGCTCATAGCTCACCTAGAGGGTATGAAAGGATTTGTTAGTAAAGCCATCTCACAGTGCCTCAGTGGATATAAGAAGGCCCATCTCATTCTGCTCCCAATCACAGATAGGGAAGGCAAGGGGAGTGGAAGTATGTTAGGGGAGAAGACCCTGCAGCCCCAGAGCCTGCTCATACACAGTTAGAAACAGCTGGGTTTCAGGCTCCTCGTTCTACTGTGTGTCCTGGTCAAAGTGAGCCGCAGTGTGATTCCTAATCCCTTTTCTGTGTCTCCAGGTCTACGAAGATCTACACTCCTGGTCGGAAGGAGCAGGGGGAACCTATGACCCCCCGCCGCACGCCAGCCCGCTTTGGGCTCTGAGCCGAGGCTGTCCCTGCAGGGGAGGGGAGCCAGGTGTTGAGTCCCGAGCCCCGGCCTATCGACAAACCCTGAGAACCCAGGCCACTTTGACAAAATACTGCACACAGCTTTCATCTGTGTACATCATGGCCCCGGGGCCCCTGCTGAGGCCAGGCTCTGCCACGGAGGAGGCTGGAGTTCCTTGGTGTGTGCGCAGGGCCGCAGAGCGGCTGCCAGGACCACAAGAGGTGGCCGGACCCACCGAATACAAATATGTTGTTCCAGGACACTTGGTGTATCAATGACATGGCTGTGACTATGTTTTTTTAAAAAGTTCTTGTGTAAAACAGCACAGTAAGACCTAGAGGGAACTATAATTTGGTTATAATTCAGGATTTGGAAATAAATTTATTGTTTGTAAAATGTTATTGTATTTCTGATGGTTCTCTCCCCCTCACTGCCCTGAGTCACATACTGGAGAACAGGCAAGCCCTGGCGTGGCTTTCCTGAGACGCCGCCTCCTAGGGCCTGAGCTTGCCCTTGTCTGTTATTCAGGCGGTGCCTGGAGGGGCCAGTGGGGCGGGACTCAGCTGACAGGGAAGGAGGACGGCTTGGGGTGCCAGCACCAGCTGGGTCAGGCTCTCAGGGTGCCTGGCTGCCTCTAAGGTTGCTGAGCAAGGCTGGCCCTGATGGCCCGGCATGGGAGGAAGGCGACCAGCCGCCTACCCTCTGTCCCCCATGGTTGGGTTGGCTGCCGTATTGCTTAAAATGGTAGAAGTTTCTAACTTTCTGATAGTATTATGTATTGATGGAAAATAGCATAAGATGTTGCTTATGGATTTTCACGTAAAAGGTGATCCCTACACTGGAATCACAAGTCTTGTGTTAGGCAGCCTCAGCAGTGTGCGGAGGTGATGGTTTGTGTATCTGACCCTTTGGGTCACCACCAGACGAGCCCATCACTCCTGCCTCACGCTGCATTTCCAGTATTTGCCCTTCCTGGGTCGTAGCAGGGGCATCCTATATGACAGATTGCTGCGATCAGCAGAGCATTTTCTTGGCTTTAGTTTAGCTGGGGAGGAAGGCGAGATACTAAAGAATTGCGGGACTTCCCTGGTGGTTCAGTGGTTAAGAACCTGCCTGCCAGTGCAGGGGACACAATTTCAATCTCTGCTCTGGGAAGATTCCACATGCCACAGGGCAACTGAGCCATCGCTCTAGAGCCTGTGCTCTGGGACGAAGCGTAGCCTCTGCTTGCTGCAACTAGAGAAAGCCTGTGCCCAGCAACGGAGATCCAGCGCAGCCAAATAATAAAATTATAAAAATTTTAAGAATTGCTACCAACTAGTGGGTTTCTTCCTTCATTTTTCCTCTCCCCTCACCCAGAAATGCAAGCTCTTTGATTTCTTTCTCTTACTTTACGTTTGGCTATTATTATTTCTCTCAATTTTCTATTTTTGATTCCTTGGTTGGGAAGATTCCTTGGAGAAAGGATAGGCTACCCACTCCAGTATTCTTGGGCTTCCCTGGTGGCTCAAGACGGTAAAGAATCTGCCTGCAATATGGGAGACCTGGGTTTGAGACATGGGTTGGAAAGAGCCCCTGGAGAAGGGAATGGCAACTCACTCCAATATTCTGGCCTGGAAAATTCCATGGACAGAGAAGCCTGGTGGGCTACATACAGTCCATGGGGTCACAAAGAGTCGGATATGACCGAGTGACTTTCACTTTCATATTAATATTTCTCTCAATTTTCTATAGACTAGAAATACAAATTCTAGACATGTACTCAGTTGAACAAAATCCAACCACAATAAAATAGGTTAGCTGTCCTTGGAGTTTGTTATAACTGGAATTTTACTTGTACTGAGCTGGCTGGGGAAAAAAACAAAACTTAAAGGAATATGGTGGGCAGTGAGAAAGTAGATGGCCATTTCTTCCTCCTCCATTTGAAAAGTGCATAATTTATTTATCTCCCTCTCTTTTGGATCTCAGGATTACTTTTCTTTTTGAGGTTTCTAAGTATTTTTTTTTTTCTTCTTAAATTCCGGAAATGAATAAAAAAGGAGCGAATTATCTCTTGTTGGTTTAAAAACGAATCCAGACAAGCCAGAAGCTTGCTTTGGGAATTACAGTCCCCCTACATACATAACTCAGCTGGTAAAGAATCCACTTGAAATGCAGGAGACCCCGGTTCGATCCTTGGGTTGGGAAGATCCTCTGGAGAAGGGAACGGCTACCCACTCCAGTATTCTGGCCTGGCGAATTCCATGGACAGAAGAACCTGGAGGGCTATAGTCCATGGGGTCACACAAAGTCGGACACAACTGAGTGACTTTCACTACATATGTGAAAGAGAGCTCTTGTTTTTTTAGAATGCAGAGAAAATGGAGGTAAGCACGTTGCTGGGGACTTGAGTAGGCACAAGTGTCTGCGAGACGCCGAGAGCGCACTGAGACGTCTGTGTTCATGTCTTTATTTTAGAGTTTGGGCCCGGAGAGGGTATAGTATAGTTCACAAGGCTCACTCCACGGCAGGAAGTGGACAAAACTCAATAAAACGTTATCATCTTGCAGAATAGCCTGGGACCTTGACATATTCCCATTAGAGCTGGTCCAAGTCAAGAGAGAGGGATGGGAACTCACTGTCCTCTGAAAAACATGCGTGGAAATGATGCTCAGGGCAAGGTGCTGATTCTAGCAAAATGAGGAACCTGAGGGAACAGGGAAGAAATGACAGTCTTAATTTGAGAAGAAATTAGTGAGGTGATTCCTTAAGGACTAGTCCTGTGGTGAGGCAGCTCTGTGGCACGTGACTCCTTCCCTGGGAGGGGGGAACCATGGAGTCTAGAGGTGGCAAAAAAGGTAGCCTGGGACCCAGGCTGTGCAGCGGACACCAGGGCTTCTTGGAGGTTTCCAGAACACATCACAGGAGAAAGATGCCTATTCTGTCTGTCCCCCTCTTGTCTCCACACCTCCCAAAAGAGACTGGGTCTGGGGAAGGGATAGGTCTGAGACAGGAGGCACCTGGGTCATCATCAAAGTATCTTAGATCAGAATGAGCCTTAATTCATTCGCCTCCTCCCTTTACAGAGGAGAAAACAGTGATCTCTGGTTCAGTGTGTGCTAAGTTGCTTCAGTCGTGCCTGACTCTGTGCAACCCTGTGGACTGTACCCCACCAGGCTCCTCTGTCCATGGGATTCTCTGGGCAAGAATATTGGAGTGGGTTGCCATTTCCTTCCCCACTGGTCCAGAGTAACTAAGCAAATGATCATTTCCCACCCACCTCTTTGAATTTCCAATCTAGTGATCTCTTGAAAAATAATATCATGCTTTTTTTGGTGGGTGGTTACTCATTGGACTAAGACAACATCCTAGTAAGTAGCAGAAGCCATGGTGGACATACCTGAGCAGTGAGGTATCCCGACAAACTTGGTGATGTCCATTCTTTGGCTCACATCCTGGGTTATCCCCCTCCAGCCCAAGGTACCGTACACTTTCCCCCTGATTGTGGGTTCTGTTTTGCTTTGGCAGAGGGCTTTGGCATACACCCTCGAGGGCCCAGCTTTCAGCTTTTTCTCCTCTATTTCATGCTTTAGCTTCTTGTTTTCCTTTTGCAGATGGACCATCACATTGTGGAGGTGGCTGGGGAAGGAGAGGGAAGGACAGATGGGTGTCTGGTCCGCTTTGGCCCTGTGGACACCCAGTTCCTTCCAGAGCTAGGGCTCTCATGTCTTCTGTGGAAATGGAGGCCTATGTGCATCCCCTGGAAGAAGCCCAGGTCTGGGGTTGGGGTGGGCCCAGAGTGGGTGGGCACTCCTGACCCACTCTGTCATGTCAGCTCTGGGCTGGCTTTCTTAACTGTTAGATGGGGACAATTCAGCCTGATCTGCCTTCTGGGGCTCATATAAAAATCCAGTTTGATAAATTATAGAAATCTGACTCAAAGAGCCAGAAGATCCAGAAGGACTCGGGCTGCGTGTCCTCAGTTTCTCATGGCCACACCTTGGAAACATCTGCACTCAGTTCTGATGCCAATGCCCAAGTTCTCTCGCCTCTCTCAGCTGAAAGGTTGAGAGAACAGGGGGTCCTGGCTCTGTTGAGAGCTTGGGCAAATTATGTGTCCCCACTTTATGGACGCAATGGCAGCTCCATGTAGGTGAGGGGAAAGGTAACTGAGCATTACCCTGTGGCTCAATAAATGGCAACTGCTAATACTAACAGCCGCATTTCTCCAAAACCAGTGTTGAGGGCAGTGGGTGACAGGGGCTTTGGGTTCAGGTCTCCCATGTTGGGATTCTGACTCTGTTGCTTACTGGTCATGAGATCACGGACTAGGTATGTAGCCTGAATCCCTCCCTTTCTATATCCATAAATGTGGATTATAAGTGCACTGCACGTGTGAGGTCTTATAAAGATTAAATAAATGAATACATGTAAAGCACTTAGAACAGGGCCTCATATGTGGAAGCAACAAATATTAGTTGAGCTCTTGTTATGAAGATTAAAAGATGGTGTTCCTTTTATGAGGGGAGGACTGCTCCCCTCATAGAGAAGTCCCTTCTTTGTTCTATGTCCCTCACTTGGAGAGGGACTCTCTGTTACCACAGCTTAGCCACTACCCTAACTAGTACAGTCGGCTTTTCAGTTCCTGTTTCCTTCTTAGCATTCTGACCCCTGAGAACTGTGGAAGGTGACAGAGATGGACAAAGAGACTATTAAACCTCTTTTTAGTCGTTGGTGGGGGGACTCAGGCCCAAAGAGGTCAAGTGGTGTGTCAAGAGGTCACACAGACACAGATTCAGGACTCGGGGTCCTTCTGTACACATCCAGGAATCCCTGGTTCCCGGCTGACTCTTCTCCTTGGGGGCCAAGCTGCAGCCAGGGTGGCATGGGATGACTTACTCCTTTTCACCAGTCAGCTTGGCGATATATTTGACCTGTTCCCGGAGCTTGTTTCCTAGTTTCTCATTGGCGATCCTATAATAAAATTCACAGAAGAGAAAGAGTTTCCCAGACCCCTGTGAGCAAGAGCGCAAGTTGGCTGAAAAGGACATTGGGTGTTCTTGGCAAGGCCTCTGCTGGGCCTAGACCCCCACTCCCCACTTGTTCCTCAGCCCCCAGAGTTAAAGTCTTCCTTGCAACTGGCAATGAAGAGGACTTGCTATACTTCAGTGGAAAACCACTGTGGTCCCAAGAGCATTCAAGGGATCCAGGCAATGAAAGGCAGTAAAGTCCGTTGCCAGGCTGGGAAGAGGAAGTATCCCTTCTGTCAGGGAGCTGCTCCATTGCTGGGTGGATGGGCTTTCTGAACCTGTGTGAAGGGTTGAGGGCCCTTCATCTTATTCCTAACCTTTGGGCCAGGCTGAGACTGGATCAGCCTCCCAGGGGGGCTCTGTGTGTCTGTGTGACACTATTCTTTAGCACATGTGTGATTCCAGCCCTTAGAACCCTGCCTTACTGCTTTTTCCTCACTTACTTCTGCTCTTTTGCCCATTGCTCCATGTTGGACATAATCTGATCATTCTCTCGGTGCATCTTGCAGTTGTCTTTGGGCGCAGACCGCTGGGGCAGGCAGGGCTTTGGCACAAGAAGTAAACGAGATAGTAAGGGGAGGGAGTGCAGGCCTACCACCTCCCCACTCCCAAATCAGGCCTCCTCTCTTCCTGGGAGAGGAGGCGTTGACTCTGCTGTCCAACCCGGAGGCACCCCGAGGCCGGAATTGGAACTAACGCAGCAGGACTTCTCCTACAGCAGCGCACTGTCACTAAGGTGATTTCTCTGAGCAGATACCACTTATGCTAGAGACAGAGTAGGCTTGTACCTTTATAATAATGATTTTCAGGGTATCAAAGTGACTTATTCTAAAAAAGCAGTGTATTAAACCTTTTAAAAAACAGATGGAAGAAAAAATATCGGGTAGGAAGAGATGTGTTCTTTTTTCCCCTAATTTGAGCAAAGGCCTGTAGTCACTCCGAGACACGTGGCGGCCTCCTGCTACAGACTTCATTGCTCAGAGAGCTGGGCATGCCCACGGAGCTCTCAGCCGATTCTGAGGTGTCAGAAGGGGCGCGGTCTGGAGGGGTACGGACCAGTGATTACCTAAGTCAGGGGGCTGCTGGGGTACCTGACAGGGAGATGGCACTCTCTCCCCTCTGGATTGGGACCTTTGCTCTGCTCAATATCTCTATCAATAAAGTCACAGGAAGATGGTCGGGTTGAGACAGCAGCTGTGGGCCTTGAACACCCAGACCCTGCTTTGGTACTGAATGGGGAAGATGTCCTTTCCTTGCTCCCAGGCATCCCGCCCCCAGCCCCACCCAAGGGAGTCTGTCATCCCATGTGTGGTCCTGGGATGTTCTTGGGGGTGGACTATGGATGTTCTTGGGGGACGAAGTGATCGGAAGACGAGGGGCGCCCACCTCCTTCTCATCCGCCAGGAGGTTCTCTTTCAGGGCGCACATTTCCTCCTGGAATGCCCTGAGCTGCTCCTCTTTAGCAGCCAGCATCTTGAGGTCGCTCTGGTGCTGCTTCTGCCACTGCAGCACCTGGCTGCTCATATCCTCCAGCTTTTTGTCGAAGGCTTGCACCTGCTCGGGAGCACATGGTGAGGAGGGAGACCCTGGCCTGCCACCCAGATCTTGAGTACCCCTGACAAAGCGGGAGGGACCTTCCTCTGGGAGAGTCTCTGGGAGTATTTTATTTTCGGCGGCCAGCAGAGGGCGACCCTGCTCTGATTCATTGCCACCTTCCAGAAACCTGCGGAACCCAGCAAAAGGGAGGGAGCCCAGCAAAAGGGAGGGAGCCCAGCAAAAGGGAGCGAGCCTGTTAATCAAAGGGTAGCTCAGGGCGAAGTGTACAGCTCTGAGTGCAAGAGGTGACCTTGGGCCCCTGGATGGGACAGCAGCCCGAGCCTTCGGCTGCTCCTCACCTCTAGCTCACTCTGCTGCTGGAAGCCCTGCAGTTTTTTTAACTCCCCATTCAGCTTTTTCATCCTCTCTTCATAGGCAATGATTTCTTCTTCCAGCTGAAGTTTCCTGTCTTGGGCCTGTGTCAGGCTCCGGTGCAGATTCTTTGTCTCTGAGGTCGAATGATTGAGCTTTGATAAAGACAAAGATGTGGGGAGGAGGGTAGAGAGTGTCTGTCATCGTGCTTGGGCCCTCTCTGCCGAGACCTGAACGGGGAAGGGTTCTACATCCCCCACCCTCTTCTCCCCAGGGTGGCAGAGACACCCGGTCACCTTGCTTAGTGTCCCAGAGAGGGGTGAAAGGTGACAACGCTCAGTCTTCTGCATCTCCCCTTTCGCGCTCCCATTTCCTCTCTTTCCAATTCTATGAACTGATCAGCCAGGGGTGATCAGCACAGGGGTAGAGCATGAATTTCCCTGAAAACCCAGGTATTGGGAAAACCTTGCTCCAGGTCACCCATTTTCACAAAGACTTGCTCAATTTGGCCCCTATCCCCTTCTTCCCCAAAGCCTCACTAAGAAGCAGCAAGCCTTCTCTGGACAGACATCCCCGCCGATGCAAGGGCTTGCAGATGGCCTTGGTGACAGCCGGTCATGCAGGAAATTGACTCCTGCACCTCTCATGCTTTTGGGGAAACTCTGATATTAAACAGCCCTGGGATGGGTGGCGCTGTTGGTAAAGACTCTGCCTGCCAATGCAGGAGACTTAGGAGACATGGGTTCGATCCGTGGGTTGGGACGATCCCTGGAGAAGGACATGGCAACCTACTCTAGTATTCTCGCCTAGAGAATCCCATGCACTGAGAAACCTGGCAGGCTACAGTCCATAGGGTCGCACAGAGTCAGACATGACTGAAGTGACTTAGCACACATCTCTTAGGAGATGCGAGGGTGTGGCCCACCTTCTCCAGGGCTTGTGTGAGGTCGTCCTGGCAGCAGGCTGACTTCCGGCATAACTCCTCATAGACGTCCTTACTGATCATGGTCTGGAGGTAATGCTTCTCTTTCTCCCCAGCCTTGTCCAGCTGAATCTTCAGACTCGCTATGATCTCCTTCTGAGAGGTTATCTTTAGGGCGGGGGAACATCACTGTCAGGGTTCATGGCCACAGAGGCATTCTCTGTGTTCACGGAAGATAAACAAGCACCGGTCTCTCTCCTCTCTGCACCAGCTTGCCAAGCAGTCTGTGATAATGCTCACTTCCCCTCACCGTTGTAAGAGGAAAAGCTGCTTTCCAAAGTCTTTTGCACTCCTCTCCCCAAACTTCCTTTCTATTAATAGTTAGCACATCCCCCAACTACAAGGAATATTGGAAGCACTGGGCCCTGATGTGGCAAGCACATGAAAAGTCTTTTTCACAGATTTCACAGCTTTGATGCATGCCAACCAAGCATGCGCCCTACACTCGTAACTGGATGGTTTCTGGTAACAGCTAATTGTCTCAGGGTTAGAGTTAGGATTAGGGTTAACCTGGAAGTCAGTTCTGGGTTATAAACATGATGCGACATTTCAGTTGTGTGCATTGTGCCTCAATCCCTGACATAATCCACTAGACCTAACGCACCGTGAATGGAGGTGTGTGCTCTCTTCATCACTGTGTCCCCGTTACCCAGAGCTTAGGGCGTGGCACACTAAACAGGTGCTCACTAAATATTCCAAATGATTTGTTTAGACTGAATGAAATACTGCATTGGGCAATACTAGGGATGAACTGAACATGTAGTCCTGACAGAGTGTGTTTAAAATTGAAATATGGACTACTGATGAAAGGAAATGCAGTTTAGAACACAAAACTAAGCCTCTTTCTAAGGGTTGTTTCCAGTGATTCAAAAGGTCTATTATATGTGGGGCGTGTGTTAAGAAAACAGAACGTGCTTACACACACCCAGACCCCTCTGGATTTCCATCAAAGGAATTCTGAAATTAGTGCTGCAGATTGCATATTTACATAACTAACGTTCTTTTGGCAAATGTGATAACGTGTGTACTGAGTCGCCTCAGTCATGTCTGACTCTTTGCGACCCCATGGACTGTAGCCCACCAGGCTCCTCTGTCCATGGGATTCTCCAGGCAAGAACACTGGAGTGGGTTGCCGTTCCCTCCTCCAGGGGATCTTCCCAACCCAGGGATCGAACCTGCATCTCTTATGTCTCCTGCATTGGCAGGCAGGTTCTTTACCACTCGCGTCACTTGGGAAGCCCAAATGTGATAACAGGCCTATGTTAAATATTTAGGCAGTATGCCTTATATTGAGAACAGTTCCTTGGGGATTTGCGTGATTAAGGCCTCAAGTCTGGATCACACTAGAGGAGAGACGAAACTCCAGAAACATTGGTGCCTCAGACCTCTGCTGTTTAAGATGGCAGCCATTAGCCACATGAGACTACAGACATTTAAAAGAACCTAAAATTGGTGAGTATTAAGCTTATAAATTCAGTTCCTCAGTGCTACTAAGCCATATTTCAAGCACTCAATAGCCCCATATGGCTAGTGCATGTAGTATCAAGTAACTCTAATATAGAACTTTTCCATCATCATGGAAAGTTCTACTGGGTAGTGCTATTCTTACACTTAGAATAGTCATAATATTTTAAGGTGAATTTTTTTTTTATTATGAAGGAATCAGAGCTGCTTGGTCTCTCATTTATAATTCAGGAGACCACCTAATAAAGATGCTGTATTTTTTTCTTGGCCGGAAAGGTGGGAGTACTGCCATTCATGATGAAGAGAAAAAAGAGGTTTGGTGCGACAGCCAGATGGTCCAGGTTCAAACACTGCTCCATCCCATCACATCCTAATTAAGTCAGTTTGAGCCTTAGCCTTTCTCTCCTCTGTAAACCAGCAGAGGGAAGCCATGTCAAGGACTTAACTAGATAGTCAATCAGTGATAACTGAATGTGAGCACAGTGCCTCACATACATTAGAAGCCAGTGACTCCTTTTTGTCTTTAATTCATGTAATGAAATAGAACCAAGTCCCCCTTCCACCTCATTTTTTTGTGTTTTGGGACTATTTCTGGAAGTGTTCCCTAGCAAATTGCCCCCAAACAATGAGTTCCCCCAACTCTGGTCTAAAAGGCAACTCTGGAAGACTTGATGCCAAAGCACAGATGGTTTGGGGCTTCACCGGATATTAAGACTTTCCGCAACTGGAAGAGATCCTTCTCAGCCAGCAGGTGGGTGATGGAGGCATACCCTACTTCAGGAGAGAAGTGGGGCCTCAGGCACCCCAGAATGCTCATGGACTAGGCAGTTAGTGGCATTTCTGTGATGCAGAAGAGCTGGGTGCCAACTTAAGGGTCAAGAGTCACAGAGCTCAAATTTCTCACCCCCTTGGGGTTTCTGTGTACTCACCTTATTAGTCAGCTCCTCGTTGATTTGCTGGGTGCTGTTTTGTTTGCAGAGAGAGGTGTCCAGTTGCATACTAAATTGCTTTACCTGTGATTTGAGGTTATCATTCTCCTCCTCCATCTTTCTCAGATTCTCCATGGACTGCTCCCGGATTAAGGAACAACACCCAGAATGGAGGCATTACTTCATCACCAGAAGAGAAGCCCCTCCTCCTCTGCCCTCAGGCACAGCTCTGCTCTGTGCCTGGTGTATCTCAGGCCTTCTTTCTCCCCTTCACACGTCCTTCTCACCTTCCCTCCCTTCTCTCCTGAGGTCTGAGTACCCTCAGCCTCTATATCCCGCCAGGCCATGCAGGGCTCAGGTCCAGCCCTGGGATTCTTAACCCTGAGTCTTTCCAGATTATCCTCACCATCTTTTCTCTCCTTTTCCCTTCTAGTCGGAATGTCTCGAGCTCTTGCTCCACTAACTTCTGCTGCTCTTTGCTTTTTTTCAGTTGCTCCTTTTTATCCTCCAGCAATCTGCTTATCTCCTGAAGTTGTTCTTCTAGACTGCTTTTGGAGGAGGCGTGCTCCCTGTTCTGAGAAAACAAAGGCTGGGCTGAAAGTCAGTGTTAGACTCCATTTGGCTGGGCAGGGAGGGGTGGAAACCCAATCCAGAGATGACTGAAATAAATATGAGGACAACTCCTTGGTTATTTAGCATGTATAATAAAAAATTCCCTCAGGCTGAGCAACTCTTTTTTGGTTCAATTAGACATATTTTCTATTTATAGATACAGGTCTCACTTATTTACCAAGTCTTTCCACATAAAAACCTCTTTGAATAAATTTTTTAAAAATCGTAGAAAAATACAAAAAGAATAATTCAAAGTTAAAAAAATTTTAAATTGACTGAGAAGGAGAGCTTATGAGTCCTAGAAAAAGAAATAATATTGTCTTTTTGTTTTTAAGCTTAGCCCTTGAAAATGCTTATTATTGGTGGTGGGAACTGGAGCTGACTGGCTGGCTTGGCAATTCTAACACAAATTCTGGATAAGTAGTTTGCAATGGATTGGTGGTAGCATCTTCCCAGATAAAGAAGAATGCAATTTTTTTTTTTTTTTTTTGCCTCGCCACTGAGTTTGTGGGATCATAGCTTCTGACCAGGGATTAAACCCAGTCCCTCAGCAGTGAGAGAGGGGAGTTCTAACCATTGGACTGCTGGGAAATTCCCAAGAGCTGTGCAATTAGTCTTAAACAGAGCCAATGCTTGCGCTGGCCACCTGCTTGCCTTCCGTACCTGGTGTTGAATGTGGTTTATACGATCTAGCTGTTCATTCAGTTTTATATCTTGCTCAGCCAGTGTCTTCTGAAGCTGCCTCTTTTCCTTCTCTGAAAGCTCAAGCTTTCTTGTGACCTCAGAGAATTCTAACGTCAGCTCCTCTATCCGTTTTCTGAAGCAAAATGGCAACAAACAAACAAACAAACACACACAGGTGGCTGGACTTCAGGGTCCGTGTCAGTGGACTGTGGGCTAGCTGCAACAGGGCTTGCTACCCCACTCCTGGGCAGCAACCCATGGTGCCCAACTGGCTCACGGGGGACAGAACCTCTGTCTGGAGGTGGACCTGCGATACCTGCTGGGGGCGAGCTCCTCCTCAGCTGTCAAGGAATCCTTCTGCAACTTCTGAAGCTCCCTCTGGAGCTCCTGGATGGTCTCTGCCTTCTGCTTCTCCAGGCAAATACAGCTTTGCAGCTTCCTCTGGCAGTCCTCCAGGTTGTCATTTGCCATAAAGACCTCTTCTTTGTAGTCGGCTGCTTGCTGAGCTGCAGAAGACAGGAGATGACCCCTGGGGCGTGTCCACATGTGAGAGGAGTATGTGTGAAGATTGGAGTCTCAGATGAGACCAGTTTAAAAAAGTCTGCTCCTTCATGTTGTGACTTACTTCAGTTTCCAATCTGTCCTCCTCTCTATTTCATTATCACTCCTGAGGAGCTTGGTTAAACTATCTGTCTTCAACCTACCCACCAGCCATGGACTTCTTGTTAAGTTAAACAAACTGGTAGAAATTGCTCAGGATCTGTTTTGAGACTCACCCTGTCTCTGGGTACAAATCCTGACCTCATGGAGTTTAGCTGTACCTGGTTCACCTGAGAACCAGTAATGTTAAACTCACACTGACTGTGATCTCAGGAAGCAAGATCAGTGTGGGTAAGTAGAGCCCGGGCCTTAGAAGAAGGACGAGAAAGGTAATTATTGGTGGGGGGTAGAGGTGGATTGTTAGAGGAAATGCACAGTGAAAGGAAGCGGGGGCATGTCTGAAGAGGATGGGAAGATACCAGTTTAACTGGAAAGTGAAAAGGAATGGTGGGAGACAGTTAAGTGCATGGACTCGAGGCGGGTTTTGAAGAATGTCAAAAGGCTGAGAGAAATATTTAGACGTGATTTAGTGGGTTCTTGAGCAGGGACCTGCCATAAAGGAAAGAGTGTTTTAGGAAAAGTGGAATGTCTTAGAATGGAGAAAGATTTCTCCTAATATCCTTTTAGCCCACATCCTTGTCTACACTGGGTATGAAGGAAGTGAAGTGAAGTCGCTCAGTCGTGTCCGACTCTTTGCGACCCCGTGGACTGTAGCCTACTACGCTCCTCTGTCCATGGGATTTTCCAGGCAAGAGTACTGGAGTGGGTTGCCATTTCCTTCTCCAGAGGATCTTCCTGACCCAGGGATTAAACCCAGGTCTCCCTGGGCACTGTAGACAGAAGCTTTACCGTCTGAGCCACCAGGGAAGTCCATACTTCAGGGTATGAAGGAAGAAGCACTCAAATAATTTGTTTACTGGAGTTTCTCAACACAAATACCTCCCCACTTCCTGTTGTTTCTCCTATCATTTCCACGTTAAATATTACTCCTCTCTCCTTTTTTGGGGGGGGGCTGGAATACTGGAAGAAAGATGGTGTCACTATGGAAATGATTATATACCCAGCAGAAGGGAGGAGGATTTTTTTTTTTTTTTAACAAGGAAGAGAGCAGGTTCAGCTTTGGGAATGTTGGTTTAGTCAGGAAGGTGGATGCAGCTAGTTTCTAAAGACAAGACTGACTAGGTGCCTTGTCAGGGCTGGGGCTCCAGGCGTTGGAGTTGCCTGCAGAGGAATTTGGCCACAAGGAGCAGAGGCGCTCACCAGCAGAGGGAGAGGAGAGATGGCGGAGGGTGGGGTCTTAGAGATGGGTGACCAGGGTCAGGGCAGGAGGGAAACGAGGTGAGATCTGCGGAAGAAAGGGTCAGATCTGTGGTAGAACGAGGGACCTGTAGTGTCTCCAAAGCTAAGAGACAATCACTGAGGTGTGGGGGCCAATGGCGTGGACATACACAGAGTTAGAGGAGGGTGAGGAAAGACACAAGCTTTGAACTTTTTTTTTTTCCCCCAAATTGATACATTGCTCACTTAACATTTATCCTTGTAAATTGTACAGTGCAGTGGTTTCTCATAGACTCACAAAGTTGTGTGACCATGAGCATATAATTCCAGGACATTTTTTATCATCCCCAAACAACCCATATCCAAGGCAGGAAGTTACTAGTGACCTCTGAGAAAGCAATTTCAGCAGAGGGGCAAGAACATAACCCACACTCTAAGTGAATGTGTTTGGAGGCAAAAAAAGGAGAGAGAGAGAGTTAAAAAGCAGGGAAGGAAGAAGTGAGTGGTGTGATAAAGGTCCCAGAGAAGGTGGAGAGGAGTGTGGTGCAAAGAAGCAGGGTACAGAGCTCTGTGCTCCTGTGTGGAGGAAAGGAGAGGCTGCCAAGAAAATGTGGGCATGTGAGAGCAGCAGTCTGCTTTCCCAGCCTGAGCACCTGCTGTGTGGCGGGCGCTTCACAGGGAGCATAAGGTTGGGGTGAGGAAGGGGCTTAGAGGGCGGTCCTAACTGCTGTGAGGTGAGATGGGATCCTGAGGCGATTGGAGTGAGACAATGGAGAGGGGAGGGGACTGCTCTGGTCCACTGCGTTGGGGGCAGTGGGGACAGTGCTTGCCCAGGGGCCTCACCAGCCAGCCTCTGCTGCTGTTTGGCGTCTTCGAGACATTCCTTCAGCTTCTTGATCTCAGCTCGCAGGTGCCCGTACTCGGCCTTGCACTTGTCCTGCCTCTCCTCCTGGATGGCGATTTCGAGTTCGTTTGTCATGCACTGCTGCTTTTCCAGCTCCATCTCCTTTTTCACGAGGTTGTTCTGAACCTGCGCCAGTTCCTTCTCTAGCTCGTGCAGCATTTCGTCTTTCTCCTGGAGGAGCTGAAGAAAGTGAAGTGTTAATGCTGATGGAGGCCTGAGCAGCAGCAGGGCCAAGTCAGCTAGAGATCGCCTTGAGCCACCATCTTCTCTTGTCAGGATGTTGTAGTAGCCTCCACCTGGGCTCCCTTCCTCCCCTCAGGCTATTCTCTGACAGAGACTAGCAGCCAGAGGTGGGCTTTACAAATGCGAGCCAGATCTTGTTATGCTTCTGTTCAAAGCCTCCACTGGGTCCACCTCACGTGGAAGAAGGCCAAAGTCCTTACAAAGACCTCCCGGGATGCTCACAATCTGGTACTTGGCTACCTGTCTGACTTTACCTCTTGCCACCCCACACTTGATCTGTTTCTCAGCTCACTCCCGCCTTAGGGTGCCAGCCCTTGCTATTGCCTCTGCCGGGAATATTCTTCAGGATCTCAGCTTGGGTGGCCCTCTTTCTTTATTCAGATTTATGCCCAGATGTCACCTTATCAAAGATGGCCTTCCCTGACTACCCTGAGTAAAACAGCCACCAAGTTGTGTTAGGAATTCATTAGTACCTAACATTTTATTGTAAGTTTTGTTATTTGTTGGTTGTCTGTCTCCATAGACTAGAACGCAAGCTCCATGAAAGAAGGGATGGCACATGTTTTATCATATTCTTCATGCCTTGAAGAGTGCTTGGAGTATCATAGAAATTAAAAATATCTGTTGAATGAACATACGAGTGACTCAAAGATGCTTATCCAGACTCCTCACTTCCTGTTGTCATCTCTCCAAATATCTCCATTTAAAAAAATTAATTTATTTTTAATTGGAGGATAATTGCTTTACAATATTGTGTTGGTTTCTGCTATACACCAATGTGATTCAGCCACTGATATACATACGTCCCCTCCTTCTTGAACCTCCTTCCAACCTCCCACCCCATCCCACCCCTCTAGGTTGTCACAGAGTGCTGGTTTGAGCTCTCTGAGTCACTACAGCAAATTCCCACTGGCTATCTGTTTTATATATGGTAGTATATATGTTTCCATGCTACTCTCCTAATTCGTCCCACCCTCTTCTTCCCCTACTGTGTCCGAGTCTGTTCTCTATGGCTGTGTCTCCACTCAGTTCAGTTCAGCCGTTCAGTTGTGTCCAACTCTTTGTGACCCCATGGATTGCAGCACTCCAGGCTTCCCGGTCCATCACCAACTCCCGGAGCTTGCTCAACTCATGTCCATCGAGTCGGTGATGCCTACCAACCATCTCACCCTCTGTTGTCCCCTTCTCCTCCTGCCTTAAATTTTTCCCAGCATCAGGGGAAAGCATCAATCTTTTCCAAGGAGTCAGTTCTTTGCATCAGGTGGCCAAAGTATTGAAGTTTCAGCTTCGGCATCAATCCTTCCAATGAATATTCAGGACTAATTTCTTTAGGATGGACTGGTTGGATCTCCTTGCTGTCCAAGGGACTCTCAAGAGTCTTCTCCAACACCACAGTTCAAAAGCCTTTGGCACTCAGCTTTCTTTATAGTCCAACTCTCACATCCATACATGACTACTGGAAAAACCATAGCTTTGATTAGATGGGCCTTTGTTGGCAAAGTAATGTCTCTGCTCTTTAATATGCTGTCAAGGTTGGTTATAGCTTTTCTTCCAAGGAGCAAGTGTCTTTTAAGTTCATGGCTGCACTCACCATCTGCAGTGATTTTGGAGCCCCCCAAAATAAAGTCTCTCACTGTTTCCCCATCTATTTGCCATGAAGTGGTAAGACCGGATGCCATGATCTTAGTTTTCGGAATATTGAGTTTTAAGCAACTTTTTCACTTTCCTCTTTCACTTTCATCAAGAGGCTCTTTAAGTTCTTCTTAGCTTTCTGCCATAAGGGTGGTGTCATCTGCATATCTGAGGTTATTGATATTTCTCCCAGCGATCTTGATTCCAGCTTATGCTTCATCTAGCCCGGCATTTTGCATGATGTATTCTGCATATAAGTTAAATCAGCAGGGTGACAATATACAGCCTTGAGTACTCCTTTCCCTATTTGGAACCAGTCTGTTGTTCCATGTCCAGTTCTAACTGTTGCTTCTTGACCTGCATACAGATTTCTCAGGAGGTAGGTCAAGTTGTGTGGTATTCCCACCTCTTGAAGAATTTCCCACAGTTTGTTGTGATCCACACAGTCAAAGAAGCAGTCAATAAAGCATAGTCAATAAAGCAGAAATAGATGTTTTTCTAGAATTCTCTTGCTTTTTCAATGATCCAATGGATGTTGGCAATTTGATCTCTGGTTCCTCTGTCTTTTCTAAATCCAGCTTAAATATCTGGAATTTCATGGTTCACATACTGCTGAAGCCTGGCTTGGAGAATTTTGAGCATTACTTCGCTAGTGTGTGAGATGAGTGCAATTGTGTGGTAGTTTGAACATTCTTTGGCATTGCCTTTTTTTGGGATTGGAATGAAAACTGACCTTTTCCAGTCCTGTGGCCACTGCTGAGTTTTCCAAATTTGCTGGCATATTGAGTGCAGCACTTTCACAGCATCATTTTTTAGGATTTGAAATAGCTCAACTGGAGTTCCATCATCTCTACTAGCTTTGTTTGTAGTGATGCTTCCTAAGGCCCACTTGACTTTGCATTCCAGGATGTCTAGCTCTAGGTGAGTGATCACACCATCATGATTATCTGGGTCATGAAGATCTTTTTTGTACAGTTCTTCTGTGTATTCTTGCCACCTTTTCTTAATATCTTCTGCTTCTGTTAGGTCCATACCATTTCTGTCCTTTATTGTGCCCATCTTTGCATGAAATGTTCCCTTGGTATCTCTAGTATTCTTGAAGAGATCTCTAGTCTTTCCCATTCTATTGTTTTCCTCTATTTCTTTGCATTGACCACCAAGGAAGGCTTTCTTTTCTCTCCTTGCTACTCTTTGGAACTCTGCATTCAGATGGGTATATCTTTCCTTTGCGTCTCCACTGCTACCCTGCAAATAGGTTCATCGGTACCATCTTTCTAGATTCCATATATATGCGTTGCCCAGAGTGTATGTGTACTTAGGCACTCAGTTATGTCGACTCTTTGTGACCCTCTGGACTGTAGCCTGCCAGGCTCCTCAGTCCATGGGATTCTCCAGGCAAGAATACTCGAGTGTGCCACAAGAAATTTCAAGGAAGAGCTCAGAATTCCACCCCGCCCCCCATTCCTGTGGCCCCCCTACCCCCTTGGCCCTCACACCCCCTTGGCCCCCACACGTCCTTCCCCGTGTCTAAAGCGCCGCAATCTCACTGCGCATGCGTAGGTCCTCTCCAAGCAGCACTGAGGATGGCAGAGCCGCAGAGCCCGCTCGCGCCAGGCCTAGTCTCGCACCTGCCCTGTGGCGGTTCCAATCAGGGATCTCCTCGCTTTACCTTGTCTTTCTTCAAACCAAGCTTCTGGGTCTCGGTGAACTGCGTCTGCAGCTCCTGCAGCCGCCGCTGCATGATGATGACCTCCTTATCCTTCCTCTCCACGTGGGCAGATGTCTCCTCCCGCAGCCCGTGCAGGTCCAGCTCTAGCTTCATCATGTCTACAGCGGGAGGAGACAGTGCTTCGTGCTCAGAGGGGCACTCCACCCTCCGGGGCTCCCCTCACCCCACTCCGCCACTGGCCCACGGTTTACCCTTCATGATGTTTTTCTTCTGTTCTGACACGGACTCTAGCTCCATGCGCAGATCCTTCACGAGGTTCTGGTATTCCTCCACGTGCAGGCACTGGCTGTCTTTCTGCTCTTGGAAGTGCTTCAGTATCTGCGCAGATGGAAGAAGAGCAGGGCGGGGTGAGGACCTGCGGGGAGAATGTTCCCTAGAATGGCGAGGGTCCAGACAGGCAAATCCGGAGGGACCCAAAGTAGCAGAGTAGTTGCCGCGGGAGGGTGGGGGGTGGGGGATGGGGTGAGGACGGGGAGGATGGGGAGCGATCCGTGATAGCTCATGGATATGGGTCTCTTTTTGGAGTGATGAAAATGTTCTGAAATTAGTGGTGATGTTGCCCCATTTTGTGAATATACTAAAAACCACTGATTGTACACTTTAAATGGTGAGTTTTCTGGTATGTTTGGAGAAGGAAATGGCAACCCACTGCAGTATTTTTGCCTGGAGAGTTCCATGGACAGAGGAGCCTGGTGGGATACAGCCTGTGGGGTCACAAAGAGTCAGATACGACTGGGTGACTAACACTTTTCTTGTATGTAATTACATCTCAATTAAGAAATAAAGAGTAAAAAAAAAGAAAGATATGGCCGGCTTCACCTGCTCACACAGAATGGAATGTGCACAAAAGCCACCCCCTTCCTTCTTGCCATACTCAGTGTCATTCATGAAGCACTACTGTGTGCCAGGCACTATCGGGGGTGCCGCAAACACCACAGACACCACTTCTTACCCCAGGGAGCTGACCTTCTGGTGGGGTGAGACAAACAAAGAGCATAAAGTAGTGACTAACAGAAAACATGAACAGCTGATACCTGGGTCTCCTGCACTGCAGGCAGACGCTTTATCGTCTGAGCCACCAGGGAAGCCCATGGAAGAAACAGGTCAGCAAAAGGGGAATGGAGATGTATGGGGTGGAGGTGAGGTGTGCTGTAACTTTAAATAGGTTGGATAGGTTAGTCTCAGTGAGATGGTGACCAAGGAGGAACAGTTAGTTGTCTGGGCATGATGGGATGCTGGGGAGATAGTTTATGTGATTTCAGAGTTGACAGCGATGGTGGGTTGCGCTATGAGGACTGAGGGGAGCAGCTGCAGAAGTGCAGGGCAGTCACCGTATGACCTAGGTGTGGCCCTGAAGGGCCAAGGGAGGGAAGAGAGGTGGCTGGCCCTAAGTGAGATGTGAGTAGTCTCAGTCCTAACAGAATATTTACATAATGGCTTTGGGTAGGATATATAAAACATATGGGAAACTGGATTCTGTTTCTTGAAGAAATCTGTACCTTTAAAAAAAAATAGAGTGTTAAAGAATTTGTGTTTAGTAGATACAGAGTTTCAGTTTTGCAAGATGAGAAAGTTCTAGAGATTTATTGCACAATAATGGGAATATACTTAACACAACTAACTGCACATTTAAAAATGGTTAAGGTGGTCAATTTAATGTCATGATTTTTTTTCCATTATGAAACATCAAAAAGTGAGGGAGGAATAAAGACATTTCCCAAACATGGAGTGTATGAGATCTTGCTATATGTCAGGATGTGAATAACATGGGACTGACCTTTAAAATATATGTTGACAGACATACAAGGAGAAATTCCAAAGTTCATCCAGACTCTATGGAAATAGAAAGCCCTGGGAAAAGATGCATCTTCCCCAACCAGGGGATCCCTTGGAGAGCTAATGTGTGTTGACTCTCTCTGCCACTTCCCTTTACCACTACAGTATTCAGCATTGGCATGGCCTCACGTGGCTGGCTTTATTTTACATCTCAAATTCAGGTATGACTGACTTCAGATCTCCTAGAAGGGACCCTCGCCTTGTTTTCACTATTTATTGGTTGGTCAAGTCTTACGATTTGTTTATCTGGCTTAAATGCTTTTTGATTATTTGAGTCAACTTTTGAGATGGCTTTGAATTTTGAAAACATAAGAGTTTTTAAAAAGGGAGTGAATTTGAATTAATAATCTTCCCTAAATTTGTTGCTTTTCAATTTCAGCCAGAAACCAGAAGGCTGGATGATTCTTCTGAGTCTAGCAAGCCAACAGGAGTCTCTGTCTTGTTTAGCTATACCGTTGGACATGAATGAAGAGATAGATGCAATGCAAAAATTCAATTTCAAAATCTAATCATGCCAGACACATTCCTTGGGTACATTATATACAGTATCCTTATGGCAGGGCTGAACAAAGTGAGGCAAATATAGAATAAAATATAAAATGTAGTATAAAAATTTTAACAAGAAGGAGAGCCCAGAATCAAACCCAACTTAGCCCATCCATCAGCACAAATAGGCAAATTTCTCCCACCTTTTTGATGTCTTCACAATCTTCTGAGGAACTAGGGGGGTGTCGGTGGGTGGCTGTATAGGAAGCAAAGTCTGCTTGTAATTTTATCAAAGCCTCTTCGCGCTCCAGAACCTGCAACGTAGCACAGATCAGTTACTCTGGATCATCAGCACAGTGGCTGTTACTGGTGCTATTTTTGCAAGGTGTTCTTTTGTCAGCCCAAGTTTATTACAGCATTGTGTAATTCACATTATATAAACTAGGGAGAAAGAATTATGTTTTCAGTCTTATATCAAGGCTCACTAAGGCACAGACAGTGGTTTTTCTTGAGTCCATCAATGGCCACACTTTGGACCCCCTCTTGATCCTCTCTGTATGGTCCAGTTTATGAGGCAGAAGAAGGTTCTTTGGAGACTGTGATGGAAAGATGTACTGAATCTCTCAGAAGATAGGATTCAAAGTTCAAGAATTAAAGAAGGAAGCTTCTTATGGATTGAGTGAATGTGTGTTTTTTAAAATAATAAAAAAAGAAACTTTAGTTTTTGTTTGTTGAAAATAATTCAAATAGAACCCAAGCATCGAAAATAAGAAGTGAGGGACTTTCCTGGTGGTCCAGTGGCTAAGACTCTGAGCTCCCCATGCAGGGGGCCCGGGTTTGATCCTGGTCAGGGAACTAGATCCCACATGCTGTAACTAAGAGTTTGCATGATGCGACTAAAAATCCGGTGTACCACAGATAAGACCCGGCACAGCCAAATAAATAAATACTTAAAAAAAAAAAAAAAGAAGTGAGACTCTCCTATTTAGTTATTCTCTTCTTTCTCACTTCTGCTAAGGAGGAGGAACACTACTGATAATTTACAGTAGGGGTCCCCGACTTCTAGGATCTAATGCCTGATGATCTGAGGTGGAGCTGATGTGATAGTAATAGAAATAAAGTGCACAATGAATGTAACACACTCGAATCATCCCGAAAGCATCACCACCCCCTCCCCCATCTGTGAAAAAACTGTCTTCCAGGAACAGGTCCCTGGTGCCAAAAAGGTTGGGGATCACTGATATATACTTCTATATTATGATCTAAGACTTAAAAAAATAAAAGCTGGATTGGACTCTACACAGGATTCTGAAACTTTTTCTCAATAATATACCACAAATATCCTTCCATGCAGCCCTTACAGATCTACTTAATCCTTTTCCTTGGCATATTATTATTCCATAATATGGATGTCTCTTTAATAATTTCTTTTAATCTCTTTAACTGTTTCCTTGTTGATGGACTCCTTGGTTGTTGAGTGAGATTTTAAGTCTCTTTAGAATCTCAGACTTAGTGTGAGTTGGGGATGCACAGCAAGTAGAACATGAACAAGAGGCAGGGGCATGTATGCGTAAGACATGTGAGGAGTGCTGGCGAAGAGATTACTTTAGGCGATTCTTTCCCCTCTTTCCTTTACTCAAGACTTTATTTTGGGTCTCTTGGGAAAATGTTCTAGAAGGAGACACTTACCAAAGCATTACTGCAGGCTAGCTTATTTCGAAGTTCCTGTATTAGATCGTCCTGTTCAGAGACCTTTTGCCAGACTTCAGATAATCGTTTCAGGGTCTCCTGATGCTCTTGAATCATGCAGGGAGAAGTGAATATACGCACCTTTGAATGATCACCCTTGTTCTCGGGATCCTGAGATATTTAAAAATGATAGGTTGATTTTGAGCCAATTTTGGAATCAATTTCAGAATGCCATGAACACAAACAATCTCTAGACCAATATTCTAAAAGTTCATGTTCACATATCTGATTCATATATGTGAATCAGATCTTCCAGAACAAAAGAAAACAAATTAAAAAGTGCACATACAGTAAGAAGTTCAAATGGTTCACAAGAGAAAACACTGAAAAGTAAATCTTGACCCTCCGTGACCCAGGTCCCCTTTTCCATGATGGTCTATGGTACCAGTTTTTTGTATATCCTTCTGGGGAGAGTTTATGCATATTTACATATCACTTATATATGTGTGTGTAACCCCTTACTCTTTCCCTACCCAAGTGAAAGTCTTCTGCATACTATTCTAAACATTTATTTAGGATATTTTCCATATTGCTATTTGTAGATCTATCTTATTTTTCTTTTAAAATTAATTTCAAAATGTCAAATTAATTTCAAATTAATTTCAAGTAATACACACACAAATATACATAAAATTTTTATAGAACACTGTAGGGACTTTCCTGGTGGTCCAGTAAGAATCTACTTTTCAATGCAGGGGACTCAAGGGTCAACCTCTGGTTGGAGAACTAAGATCCCACACGCCAAGGGTCAAGTAAGCCTGCATGCCACCACTAGAGAGAAATCCATGTGCTGCAACAAGGCGCCTGCATGCTGCAGCTAAGACCTGACAGCCAAACAAAAACAAAAACAAAAAAAAGCAAACCCTAAACCGCCCCACCCCAAACCTCTAAAACGAAGAACACTGTAATATTACAGGCAAGTCTAAATTTCTCTTTGACCACCACCTCTGCTCACATACTTACTGCATTCTCCAGAGATGATAACTTGTGCATATTTTTCTAGAACTTTATCTATACATTTACATACATACAAATGAATATTGCAGAATACAGATATTATTTTCACTTTTTGAAACATAAATTTTTTCTCAACAAGATGTCTTAGAAATTTATCCATGTTGGTACATGTGCCTCTATTTTGGCTCTTTTAAATATGTTTATCTAGTTTCCTATTGATGGGAATATATGCTGTTTCCAAGTATTTTTCTAAAATGAAGCTGCAATGAATATTTTTGCACGTAAATCTTTGAGTAGCTATTGTAGTTTATGTGTAGATTAAATCTGTAGATGTATTATAGGAATCTATCTAAACAGGGTCTATTTAAAGCTCTGATAGCTGTTGCATGCTTATCCTTCAAGGAAATTACCAATTGACACTCTCATCAACATGAATGTGTCTGTTTTCCTAGAACTGCATTTTTTATTTTTAAATGTCTTTCTCTAGATTATCTGAAATCATGCATGAAGGTTACTACCTGTTCACTGGTCTGCACTAATAATGGGGTGAACTGATGCAGAGAAGCAAAAAAGAACAAAAAGTCCTAGTTTGGATGGTAGATCCTTTCTCCATTAAACTATATCCCTAACTGGGCTTTTTCAGGCAAAGTTAGAAATAGTTCATGTTCACTGAGCGTGAAAGTTGCCCATGAGTATATAAATAATTCAGTGTCTATGTGGAAAAAGGAATGGGGAACAATAAAAAGGTTAAGAAACAGAAAGATGATATCTACAGATTCCAATATCTTAATACTTACAGTATGAAAAATAGAAATTACTTTTAAAGTAATAGAAGAAAAATTCTTGGAATTGAAAAAAATGTAGATCTTCAAAGGATCAGCTAAGTGTTGAGAGACTTAATGAGAAATAAATTTTAAAAAATCCTGAGCCTAAAAACCTCTAGAGTTCAGAGATGAAACAGGTGACTCACACAAAATGAGAAACAGGTTGAAAACTAACAATTCCTCTTTAATACTGCATAGTATAATACAACACAGCTATAGTTTTCTAAGACTTAGTTGTAAATCTGTATACCCAATCAAAATAGTATTCACAAATGATGGCAAAATAAACCTTGTTCAGACATGGAAATTTTGAGAATTTTTTCCATTCACTGTTGTTTCTGAAAGAATTAACAAGGAATTATTGCAGCAAAAGGAAAAGTCCAAGAATGTAGAAGAGGTGGAGTATACCGCTTAGTAAGTAAAAGTTGGCTTTATTTGTAATCTTAAAGAAATGTACATTTTGTCTGTCATATAACTAGCTCAAGAAATTAAAGAAAAGATGAAAAGTTTTCAAATTCATTTACATTAGGGTAGCATAATCCAGACACCAATATGAGATGAGAACACATAAATTTAAGTCATCAAAATAATCTCACTTCTGAAAATAGATAAAAACTAAATGCTAATAAGCTTATAATAGCAGTTTATTATGATTTAATTTAGCAGTTTATTATGATATATATTATTTAATTAAAATTAAATTATTTAATTAAAATAATAACATATATCAAGGAGGATTGGTTCCAGGAATGTAAAGATTGTTCTATAAATTAAAATCTATTAATTTATTACACTTCATTACAGGAAAAAAACTCTATGATTACTTTGATAGGTGCTAACAAAAACATCCAATAAAATCCAATATCTATTCCTGGTAAAAATTCTTGATAAGCTATGTAGAGACAGTTACATCTTTAACTTCAAAAAGGATATTAACAAGAATCCAAGAACAGATATTATATTTAAAAGTGGGATATTAGAAACATTTAAAAATATGAGGAGCAAGGCAAGGATGCTACAATTCTACACTGTTCTGGAGGTCTTAGTCAATGTGGTAAGATGGAAAATAAATTGTATAAATGCCAATAAGGAAAGCAATTTAGGAAAACCTGAGATAGTCAACTAAAAATCTGGGAACAGAGCTCAAAAATACCAGGATAAGAGTTTTTCTCTACATCAACAATAATTAACACAATTAAATGTACAAAAGAGCTCATTCATAAAATAATAACAACTGTAATACATCTAAGAATAAACTTAAGCAAGAAATATGTGAGATCTATAAAGAAAAGTGTAAAATCTTACTAAAGGACACACAAGAAGCCTTGACTAAAAGTAGAAACATATCATGTTCCATGTGTGTGTGCGTGCTAGGTCACTTCAGTTGTGTCTGTTTCTTTGCGACCTCAGGGACTGTAGTCCACCAGGCTCCTCCGTCCATGAGATTCTCCAGGCAAGAATACCAGAGTGGGTTTCCATGCCCTCCTCCCAGGGATCTTTCCAACCCAGGGATCAAATCTGTGTCTCCTGCATTGCAGGCGGATTCTTTACTGCTGAGCTACTGGGGAAGCCTGTCATGTTCTATAGGGTATGATAATTTCTCCCAAATGAATATAAAGTTTGAAAGTAAGACAATATGAATTTCACCAAGACAAGAGATACAAAAAAGACCAAGAAATATTTGAATGTAAAAAACAGTGAAGTTGGACCCGCCCTAAAAGGAGGTATGGAAACATAGTATCAGTTACTATCAAAAACAACTCTGATCGTGGTGCAGGAACTGACAAGTAGATCAAAAGAACAGAGAATCCAGAAAGAGATTAGTATGTATTTTGAGCTGGCACTTCAAGTCAATGGGAAAAGGTGGGGATGTTTCATAAGTGGAGCTGGGACAACTGGAGATCCGTTTTGATAAACATAAAATTACAGCCTTCTCTCATTATTTATATGGGGCTTCTTGGCCCTGGGTCAGGAAGATCTGCTGGAGAAGGGATAGGCTACCCACTCCAGTATTCTTGGGCTTCCCTTATGGCTCAGCGGTAAAGAATCCGCCTACAATGTGGGAGACTTGGGTTCAATACCTGGATCGGGAAGATCCCCTGGAGAAGGAAAAGGCTACCCACTCCAGTATTTTGGCCTGGAGAATCCCACGGACAGAGGAGCCTGGCTGGCTACAGTTCATGGGGTCTCAAAGAGTTGGACATGACTGGACAACAAAACAGCAACAGCAGCTCATTATTTATAAATGAAATATATATATATATAAAATATAACTACAAAATTATAAAACTGTTAAAAGACAGTATAAGATAAACTTTTGCAATCTGGGGGGGGGGGCGGGTAGTGAAGGCCTTCCTAAATAAGACATAAAACCTAGGATCTATTTAAAGAAGGGCCAAGAGATTTAGTTTCATAAAATTAAAAACTTTTGTATGTTGAAAAACACCATTAACAAGAAAAAATAAAAATTACAAACTGGGAGAAAATATTTGTAACTTATATAATGAAACATTATTACCTATAATATAGATATAGAAGAACCTTCTAAATCTATATCATAGAAGGTGTAGAACCGTCTATGCGGTTGCTGTTTAGTTGCTCAGTCGTGTCTGACTCTTTGGACTCCATGGACTGTAGCCTGCCAGACTCCTCTGTCCATGAGATTTCCCAGGCAAGAATACTGGAGTGAGTTGTCATTTCCTTCTCCAAAGAACCTCCTATAAGTCAACACAAAAAAGGCTAACAATCCAATAAAAAAATGGTTATACACTTACGAACAGGGCTCAATACTTTGTTCATGAGGTGGGCACTGTGACCTGCCTCCCCGATCCCCTTCAGCAGTGAAAGACTTACTCCTCTAGCTGCGGGGGTGCTGCCCTTCTTGGGGATTGCCTGGGTTGAAGAAAACATTTGCCCAAGGTCATGTCTTTCCCTAGGAAGACAGCTCACATCCAGTCACTGACCACCATGGAGGTATAAAGGCCAGCTCCCTTCTCCCCAGTTTATAATTGCTCTAGAGGTCTTTCCAGTCTCAAAGCTCGCCATGAGGTTGACTAAGGCATTTGCTGGGGCAGCCCAATATCTCCTTCTGCCCAACCCTGCTTCCTTTCCCTTCATAGGAGCTGATGCCAAGACCTTTCTCTAAAAATGTCTGACATGCCAGTCTGTCTCAGAGTCTGCTTCCTGGGGAGCTCAACCCACAATTATTAGAATGAAAGGAAATAAAAATTGTAATGAGAAAATCTGTTTTATTTTCCCCCATCCATCAGTTTAACACAACTTAAATAGACTGAAAACATGCCCTGTGAGTGTGGGGGAATTATTGTTGGTCAAAGTGTAAACTGGTAGAACCTTTTTTAGTATTCAATGTAGAATTCTCTTTAAACATTAAAAATAAGCATTTCCTTTGACCCAGCAAAATCTCACTTCAGGAATTAACCCCTGTATGTGGTAGAAAAACAGGTCAGTAGACGGCACAGGGTACAGTCATACTACAGAATACAAGGTAGTAACTAAAAGAAATCATCAATTAAGAGAGAAAAGAAAAAACCATTAAGATATACATTTAAAGAGCAAAGTACAGAACCACATTTTTAAAGTGACTCATTTATGAAAAAAGAAAACCTCAACATTTTATATATGTAAGTGTATAGCAATAGGCTGGGGAAGATTGCCAGCACATTTTGAGTGACTGCCTAGGGGGAGGAGAGTGGGATGGAGAGGGGAAAATGTGGACTTTTACATTTAATCTCCATAATTCTGTCTAGAAAGCCTATATTGTTGTATTAGTTGTATAATTTAAAAAACCAATTAAAAGAAAAAAGAGACAAGTTCAGGCACTTTGGCTCTTCTTTGCTGTGTTTCGTGACTTTCTCCTCCTATTTGATTCTGAAGCTATGATTTGCATGAGTCTTGTGACCTAGAAGAGGCAACAAAGGAAGCTTTGGAAGCTCATTTGGTAATTTACTTTCTGTCTTATTTGAAGTGGTGGTTCCTTATACTATCTTTCCTTGTGACTCATACAGTAAATAATCTGTCTGCAATGTGAGAGACCTGGGTTCGATCCCTAGGTGGAGAAGATCCCTTGGAGAAGGGAATGGCTACCCACTCCAGTGTTCCTGCCTGGATAATTCCATGGACAGAGGAGCTTGGTGGGCTACAGTCCATACAGTCCCAAGGAGTTGAATACACTTTCTTTTCTTCTCCTTATGTTAATTAAGGAGCCTTAACATTCCTAAGGAGCAATCTTAAAAAAGATGTGAAGGCTTGAAGTTCAAAGCTGAGGGCCACAAAAGTCAAGGGAAGGAATGACAACTAGTTGAAAGTTTGGGTTTCTGACAGAGAGGGTGGGACCACTGCAGGGACCACTGAGAGCTCCTGGCCCGAGTGGTCTGGCTGAAGTCCTACCTGAGCGACGATCCCGCTGAGCTCCCCCTCCAACATCTTCACTTGGCACTCAAGTAACTCGATGTTGCTCAGGGAAGTCTGGTATTTATCCCTGTAGAGGTTTAAGCTCCTTTCGAGGGAGACGATTTTGTCCCCAGCCAAGGCGAGTTGCTCCTGGGCCAAATGGAGCTTATCCCCTGTGTTCTCATTATGATTTCCCAGTTCCTCCTCATAGAGAATCACCTGTTGGTATAGTAAAGAGACCACACTGAACCCACGGAAGCATCTAATGACGAAAGGATACGGCTGTAAGATAGCGTGCAGAGGAGTCTTTTATCTTAACTAGAAATGCAGATGCAAAGAATAGGCCCAGCACAGATCTAAAAGCTACCATATGTAAAATCAGAATGGTAATGATTAGAAAAAATTTTTTAAAAGATTGTCCTGTTTGGATGGTAAGCTTCTTAAAGGCAGGGACCATTTCTGTTTCCCATTCTTCCTGGTATGTAGTTAATTCAATAAAGATAATGTTAGTTGATTAACAGGAATGAATGTATAGCTCCATTTTTAAAGGGCTTGAGATGGAAGTATTATTTCTTTACTAGGTATTCTCTAGAGGTCTAATTTAGAAAATGTGGAGTCTCTGGTGCACACAGGTCTGCTTCAGCAAAGGTCCCTACAGACAGTGGGGGAATAGGACCTGAAGTTCCTGGAGAATTCGCATCCTCCTTATTTAGGTTCTTTTTCTTCCTAATCAGTTAATTAGTGAACCAATTGAACAGATATTTATTGAATGCTCAAGAACAATGTCTTTGGTGCTTAGGGATATTTATACTTACACAGCACAGGCTCCTCCCTCACAGCATTTACAAACTTCTATTGGGGGAGATACAATTTAAAATTAGCAAACAACTCTTGGGTGTGCTAAATTACATGACTTGCATTATATGTATTGAAGGAGTTAAGAGCAGGAGGGTCATCAAGGAAGGCTTTATTTGGGTTCAAATAGTTCAGAATTCAGATAGAATACATTCTGTTGGTTTAAGCTGATGTATTTGCTGCCTGCCATTTTGAGAGTCATCTTAGGAAAGGATCATTTACTTTGAGGTGTTTATTAGGGAAGAAAAAGTTCTAATGAGGTGGATGAAACTGGAGCCTATTATACAGAGTGAAGTAAGCCAGAAGGAAAAACACCAATACAGTATACTAACGCATATATATGGAATTTAGAAAGATGGTAACAATAACCCTGTGTACGAGACAGCAAAAGAGACACTGATGTATAGAACAGTCTTATGGACTCTGTGGGAGAGGGAGAGGGTGGGAAGATTTGGGAGAATGGCATTGAAACATATGAAATATCATGTATGAAACGAGTTGCCAGTCCACGTTCGATGCACGATACTGGATGCTTGGGGCTAGTGCACTGGGACGACCCAGAGGGATGGTATGGGGAGGGAGGAGGGAGGAGGGTTCAGGATGGGGAACACATGTATACCTGTGATGGATTCATTTTGATATTTGGCAAAACTAATACAATTATGTAAAGTTTAAAAATAAAATAAATTTAAAAAAAAGAAAAAGAGAAAATGAATATTTTATATTCATATGTTTATAACAGAAGCTGTCAGGAGGCCTGCCTATACCCCCTTGACACTCACCATCCCTCCGTATGCTAACTCCCTTGCAACTGCAAGCATCTTTAGTTTTTTTGCCTGAGGGATGCACTGGCCCCAGGAGCCCACTCAAGCCGAGGAGCAAGACAAGACAAGTGACAAGTACGGGGAGTTAACAATATCAGGGGCAACCCTCAACCACTGACTGGAACGATTGGCTGGGATCAATTTTCAGTGTGTCCTATATTTCCTACCGGAGTTCTCCAGAGGGATTGAACCCTGGTTTCCCACAGCAGTGATAATCTTTTTTTTTTTTTTTTTTAATGAATTTTTATTGGGGTATAGTTGCTTTACAATGCTGTTATTTTCTGCAGCACAGCAAAGTGAATCAGCTATATGTATACATATATCCCCCCCTTTTTAAGCTTTCCTTCCCATTTAGGTCACCACAGAGCACTGAGTAGTTCCCTGAGCTATCCAGTAGTTTCAGCAATGATCTTAATTGTAATTTTCTTTATGGGCTTCCTGTCCTTGTTTGACACACTTCCTTACTCTTTCACTGTGCTTCGTGGGATCACCTCCCTCCTGAATTAACTAGTACTTATAGAGTCAGACATGACAGTGACTAACACATACTTGTAGCCATCTCCTTGTTTTAGGATCTGCTGTGGGGAAACCCAAACTTAGAAGTTTGATACTTCTGTGAACAAAGTACTGAGGGAACTTGGCAGAGTGCCGAAAGTAACTTTCCAGGACTTTCCCATATTGGGCTCTGTGTCAGTGACTGTTGCTTGCCAGATTCCACAACAATTCCTCCTCTCCTCCTTGTAACAGAACCTTGACTTTGTTTGGGACAAAAGTGTGCCTCACTAAAACACTGCATTTCTTTGCCTTCCTAAGAAATTGTTACAGCCATGTGACTAATTGTTGCCAGTGGTATATAAGTCAAAGTATTGTGTGGGGCTTCTGCAAAGTGTCCTTTAAAAGGGAGGAGTGTGCCTTTCTCTCTCTACGCCGTTTCCTACCCTCACCCTGATTATTTGGAACAAAGATGTAAAGGTTGGTGCTCCAGCAGCCATCTTAGGTGACCTGGAAAATGGAAGCTCTCAGCTGATGATGGTGGAGCCGAAAGACAGGACACAGGTAGCAGTCTTAGACTACCTCTCTCTTATTTTATGTCATAGAAATTAACTATTTTTAAAAATAAAAAGTATTTTATTTTTTTTGAAAGATCCTTCCACTAGATAGACAAGTCTAGCTTGATACATTTTTTATATTTTCTGATTACTAAAGAAAGATCTGGTGATCCCCAGAGTTCTCTTTCTGTGCAACTCGATCTTCTCTGTTACTCTACCTTACGAACTCTAAGAACTTAGTCTTCTGGGATCCTTAGATGATTCCCTTCAAGTAAGGGAGTCTACCAGGCTCTCCCAGACTCCCATTTTTGTGTCATGGACTAGAAACTCGAAACAATAAGCCAAGGACAATAGTAGTGCTCACCTCATTCGTTTCCCATTTCTCAAGACTACTGTCTTTCATTGTCTGGTGTCCAGTGTCTTTAAAAACAACAGTGTCTAACTATTTTATTTAAGACACTTGCTTTGGCGTTTTCTGTTATATGAAGCCAAATAAAATCCCAACTATTAATAATTCAGGGTCACTTTATTCAGGCTGGGCTCTTGTTTAAGTTAGGGTGAACCAACCAGTTTTAATACAGCTTTGCATTAGCTTTATTAAACCATGGTTTATGCTCACAGGCTTTGTCCCAGATTATATTTTGTAGAATAACCTTTCTTTGTTTCTTTCCCTCCCAATCCTTTACAGCAAATTCTCATTGGTCATAATATTTCCTTAAAAAAAAATTCCATGTTTCTTCAAGGCCCTTCATAAATTCCCTGGAGTTAGTCATTAAGTAATAGCACCATTCAAGACAGTCCTTGGAATTTTATCTCCAAAGGCAGAGGAGGACAATGCCAGAGGAGGCTGCCTGTTCCATTACTTCAAACCCATGGTTTTACTACTGCTAGTGCTACCACTGCCCAACTGATTTTCGTTCTAAGGCTTTTGTCTTTGTAATTTACTTGGGATTCTATAGAGATGATATACTCTGGTTAAAAAAAGAAAAATACCACCCCGGGACATGAATAGAAATGAATATCCAGAATGTACTTAAGTCGAGTCTACTTGATCTAAAACTCCAGTCTGCAAAAATGACTGACGAGGTACTCTCAGTGATTAACTCAGACTCAACATCTGGTTATCTTATCCGCTATGCAAGTGCCAGGAATTTATACATGATTGAAATCTGATTTTTCTAAAAAAAGATTGATTTAGTGGACTTTATACCTCTTTCATAACCCCTAGAGACCTAGAGTCTTTTGCATTTAAATTGCCATGGTAATAGAATGGAGATGATAAGCCTCCGTGCACACCACACACATATGTGTGCATGTGCACACATACACCCCACACACGCACACACATACCACACACCCTGTATGCATTAATACTGGACCTCTCACCCAGTTATGCCATTCTGTTTAGTTCCCTCTGTTCAGTTTCAAAGAAATCAAGAGTTAAAGAGGGCAAGTAGATAAAATCTGCTCAAGATGTGAAGCTCTCCTCTAAGTCCACTGCTTGCTTTCTAGTAGTTTTGACCTGATTTCTGTAGATACATGGTCATATAGGACACTTCCATAGTTACTTTCTCTATACCTCATCTTCTTTCATCTTGCAGTGATGGTGGAGAATAACCAGGTCGGAAGTCTGCTTCTCCAGGACTGACTGATACTGCAAGAGGGAACAGTAAGAAGTCTGCAACTCCTCGGTGCGAAACTCCAGTTCTTGCTGAAGGGCCAGCAGCTTTTTCTTGAGTTGTTGGAGTTGCCTTAGATGACATTGCTTATTAGGCTCAAAATTCACGTGTGACTCCTCAAATGCTAAGGCTGTCTTCTTATTCTGTAATTGAGAAAGGCTTTAGATTGTTACCAAGCAGGCAGTCACTCTTTGATTTTTTTTTTTTTTTGATCAACCATTCACATCCATCTATCCACCCTTTTGTCTTTTCATCTCCAGAGCACTTATTAAATGTTTCACTCTGTTCACAATAAAGCATTACTTTGTACTTTCACTCTGTATGAACAATTTAAAAGAAGGAAAAAACCATAGTTACTTCCTACTATTTAGATCTACCATTCCTATTATGTAGGTCAGAAGAAAACACACACACGAAAGGGACCTAGAGAGCACTATAAAGATACACTCGATAATATGCTTATGTTTTGTCTTCAAGTGAAAAGAAAACACAATTGACCTGGAATGGAATGGATTTCTGGTTATGGTTCTTGGACTAAACTTGATTATTAAAAATGCCCAAATAAAAGGACAAACTCTTGGGGAAATAGCTTTCTGGAATGCTGGGAAACAGGAGGCAGAGATATTGCTAAGGCACATCTGAGCACTGACTCTGTCTCCTCTTGAAGGCAGATATGAGCTTGCAGTTGCTGAGTGTGTGTGTGTCTGTGTGTGTGTGTGTGTGTGAGAGAGAGAGAGAGAGAGAGAGAGAGAGAGAGAGATCTCTCCTTGCCAGTCCACAGTCAACCTGAAATGCTGCTAGACCCCACTTAAATTTTCACTCATTCATTCATTCCATAAGCATATGTTGAGCACCTACATTGTATCAGGTATTCTGCTCATAGGACACATCCCTGAGTTGTTTATTCTGGTACAACTGAGGTCTTCACACAGATGCTTCTATATTTTCTTGCCCAACATTCCCAGTTGAAACAGAAGCAGGACCCTATGGTCCTTCTCCTGCATGTTCTCTACCTGTCTTTTGTCTGTAGAAAAACTTTAGCCAAAGCGTAAGTTTAATCAGAGAAGTGAGAAAATGCAGAAGCAAAGGAAAGTAGTCCAACAAGACCAAACCATAATAGCTTAGTCATTAAACAAAGTCAAGGAACTTTAGCTCCTTCTCAAGGGCTATATAGATAATATTCTGAGCCATACCCTGTGAGCTGTCTTGTAGATACTGAAACCCCCACCAGGTGGAAGAAGTTAACTACCTGATGACCAGACTGTAGCCATGACATGCTGCTGCTGCGCTTCAGTCGTGTCCAACTCTTCGTGACCCCATGGACTGCAGCCTACCAGGCTCCTCCACCCATGGGATTTTCCAGGCAAGAGTACTGGAGTGGGTTGCCATTGCCTTCTCTGGTAGCCATGACATAAGCTGCCACAATTCTGAGAACTGGCCTCAAAGAAATGGGAACAAACCAACCCTGGAACTGAAGATCAACTATACTTAAAACAATCAAGATGACGCTTGATCAGACCACTGCATGACCAACTTCAAGATGACTGTCACAGCTGATGGTGCTGTTTGTGTATGTAGCCCCTTTCCTCCATCTATATGCCCCTGAAACTCCCCTTTAAAAGCTCTTGGCCACTGATTGTCAGTGGTGGGAGTCAGCCTTTGGACATGAGTCTGCCCACCCTCCTCCCCAGTTGCTGGGCTCTCACATACAGCAAACTTTCCTTTCACCAACCTTGCCTCTCAAGTATTGGTTTTAGAGTGGTGAGCAGCCAGGTCCCACTTTCGGTAACATGGTGACTTGTGAAGGAGAGGTGGATGAAGAAGCTGGCTTGTAGGCATCCCTTAGTTCCTTTCTCTGAGTACTGTCTTCCTATTCATTGTTTAAAACCCTGCCCAAATACTGCTTTGTTTCTTGTTTTCCCTCAAAGCTGTATTTGCACCAATACCATAGACTTTCTGGGCATGTCCTTAATGTGGCATTTCACATTCTGCCTTGCATTGTAATGATCTCTGTGCATCTTATCTTTTAATTAGACCATAAATTTCTGAAGGTCAGGGGTCATGTCTACTCGTATAGGGCCTAGATTACAGATTCATAGAGAGCCAGGTATTGAAGGAAAGAAAGACATGAAAACTGGCTCCCAAAAATTTGAGCTTGTGACCTTGGCCCAATTAACAGAGTACTTTCAAACTTTTCTGAAATTAAATTTGTTTTTTTTTTTTACAGTTTTATCAGCATCTTCTCTATATGTCATAAAATTCAACTACTGTTAAGTATACAATTCAATGATTTGTAGCAAATTTATAGAGTTGTACAACCATTATTACAATCCAGTTTTAGAATATTCCTATCACCTCAAAAATTCCCTCATGCCCATTTGTCACTCCCATTCCTACCCCAGCTCCAGGCAACCACTAATCTGCTTTCTGTCTCTATGGATTTGCCCTTTTCAGACATTTCATATAAGTGGAATTGTATAATATGTCATCTTTTGTGTCTGGCTTCTTTCACTTAGCGTAATGTTTTTGAGGTTCATCCAGGCTGTAGCAAGAATCAGTATTCTGTTCATTTTTACTGCTGAACAGTGTGACTATACCATATTTAGTTTATCTGTTCACCAGTTAATGGATATTTGGATTGTTTCAGGTTTTGGCTATTATGAATAATACTGCTATGAACATTAACAGCTGTCATGTGAATGTCATATTTTCATTTAATTAATTTGTTCAGCAAATATTATGGTACACTTCCTATGTGCCAAGCACTCTACTAGTTAATGGGGATACAGAATTTTATAAAACAGAATTTCTGCCTTTGTGAGGTCTGCATCTACTGGTGGGGGAGATGTGTGGAGGGAGTGAGGGTCGGAGAGAGGGAATGAGAGAGAGAGAGGTAGCAAATTAAAGAAGTAAATTGTGCAGTTTATTAAGAGGAAAAAGTGCTATGGAGGAGAATAAAGCAGAGGAGGGAGATGAGGAATGCCAAGATGGACGCAGTTGTAATTTTGAATTAAGTGTTCTCATGGAGGACCACACCGAGAAGGTGACATCTGAGTTAAGATAGTCAAGGAAGAAGCCTGGTGGGAACGTACAACAGGAACACTCCAGACAGAAGTAACAGCAAGTGCTAAGACCTGGAGGTAGGAGGTGCCTGATGGTGTTTGAGGAGCCACTTTGTTCAGGTTGTAGCAGAGAAAGTAAGGGGAGAGTGGTACCAGGTGAGGCGAGAAAGGAAAGGGAGGAGAGGTCTTTTAGGACCATGTAGGCCATCCTTAAATCCTTAACTTTTCCTTTTAGGGAGATGAAAGGCCATTGGAGGGTACTGAGCAGAGGAGTGACATGATCTCCTGTAGATGTCACAAAAGACACACTGGCTGTTATATTGAAAACAAACTGGAGGGAGCCAAGGACAGAAGTGGGGAGACCAGCAAGGAGGCTGCTGCAAGAATCCAGGTGAGAAGGGACAGCAGCATGGACCAAGGTAAAAGCTGGAAGAAGTGGCTGGATTTTAGATGCATATTTGAAAGCAGACTCCACGGGATTTGCTTCTGCATTAGATGTGGAATGAGGGGAGATAATGGTCATCCAGGGCAGAATGATTCCATGGTTTTGGTCTGAGTAACTGGAGAGATGGAGTTTTATTTATTTTTATTTTATTTTTGGCTGTGTCATATGGCATGTGGGATCTTAGTTCCCTGACCAGGGACTGAGCTGGTGCACCCTGCATTGGAAGCATGGATCTTAACCCCTGAACCACCAGGGAAGTCCTGGAGAGATGGAGATTTAAAGAGATTACTTCAGTAAGAGTTGGCACCCAAAAGGAAAAAATCTTCTCTAATGAGAGTGGGTAGGGGCAGCACAGATAAGGTCAGGGAGGCTCAACCCAGTTCAGAACCAGAAAGACAACAGCTGACTGTGTCAATTCAATCTGAAAGAGAAGACATAAAATGGACCATAATGGTCAGTAGGCAGAAGAATTTCCAGACAAAGACAAGCTGAACCCTTGACCTGAACATTTGGTGTATGTGGCCAGAGGGAAGTGGATGAGACTTCTTTCCTAGGCCAAACAAAGTTGAATTTTTTATTTACCCAGCTACAATTGCCAACATTTACAATAAATGTTTTAAATTAAGTGTTTTCATTCTTTTCAAGATAAGAATGGTGCTATTCTTACAACTCATGTGTGAATGAGGTTCAGAGGGAAGGGGCTTGGGAGTGATGTGTGTGTGTGTGTGTGTGTGTGTGTATGTGTGTGTGTGTGCGCTCATGCTTGCATGTGTGCATGAACACAAACATGCATGGGGGAGGTTCTCAAGAGCCCAAGTCCTCAGTCTACATAGGTGAAACTGTGGAGTGGGGAACTACTTGGAGAAAGACATGGTCATGGATAAATATACTTAATGTGGGTAGAACTAAAGCAAAGGGTGAACACCTGGGTATGGTTATTGCAGAAGGGCTTATTTTAGTAAAGCACCTACCTATAACCTATTTTGCTCCAGTTCTATTTCTCTTAGCTTTGTTGAAGGTGGCTTGATCTCTAAAAATTAAGAAACTGGAGTTCTGGTCCTTCTAGAACTTGTGTGCAATTGTTGATTTGGACCTGCCACTCTACTGCCAGATGTGTAAGCCCCAGTTGAAAACTGACCAGTCTCCTTATTATATATTCTTTCTCCACCTCCCCTTATTTCCATGTCCCCATTTTCTTTTCATTACCCAAAAGAATAAAAAAATGCTTTTCTTTTTGAAACAAGCCAAACTCTTTTCTTAGGGCTTCCCCTCCAAGCATATCATCTATACCTCGGTGTGTTCATAATTGTTCTTTGACTTTAAAGCCTCCTGTGGGTAAAAAGTGACTTTTCCTAGTGTAAAGCTTAGCAACCTGGCAATGATACTGGCAAATTGTTAATAATATCCCTTCATCAGAGGTCGTGTTCAATCTTCTGGGTTTAATCTTGGTTTGAGGTAATATGGTAGATGGACCAGATGATGAGAGTTCACTAAAGTTTTTCAGTATAGGGCAAAGGTAGCACCTGACCTATTTTGTCTGGCAATAAAGATCCAAGAACTGCTCATACCTGCAGAGAAACTAGAGTTTTCTTGGATGAGGATTTTAAACATTTGCACACTGTAGATACCTATGGGTTTAAGGGAATCAAATTTCAAAGACTTGGAGAAATGCCTAGACTTATTTGAGACTTATTAAATTTCTACTCATTTATCCTTAAGTGTTCAAAAGATTATTTTTCTTAATTCTAAATGAATAGAAAATGACATGCTATGGATTAAGCCTGAATTTCACTTACATCTGTACCAAGAAGCCGTGTCACAAAGGCATAATGCATTTCCTGCTGCTTCTTTGTCTTCTTTTTTTTAAAAAATTCTTTATAGTGAAGGCAGATATTTTATTAGATTCTGCTTTGACCTTTAAACCGAAATCTGGAGAAAATGAGCAAGTTGGAAATAATCTTATGGAAGTAAGACTAGTTCTTAAGATGACCATTCAGAGTTAGACATGATACTGGAGGCCATCTGGTCTACCAATGTTTCTCAGATTGATTTCTGTCCAGGATTCAGCTGTCTTAAAAAATAGAGGACTTGGCCACCTGTAGGAACCTGTTCTCATATTTAGACTACTTTTCAGCTCTCCTTGTGGTCAAAGAGATTATAGCTATTGCTCCCTCCTTGCTTATGTGGCCATTTGATCACAGAAGGAAATTAATTGGCCTGGCATGATTTCACCTTTTGAAAAGTCATGTTGGTTTCCACCCAATACTTGGTGGTTTTCAAGTTGATGCTAATTGATTGATGTTAAGTTCTATATTTTCCCTGATATTCAAGTTAAGCTGACAGGTCTATAATTACCGAGATTGTCCTTTTTCCCTTTTTTAAAAGATGAGCACTTCATTTACCCTTTTTCAGTCTGCAGGGACTTTCTTTATCCTCTTGAGTTCTCAAAAATAATCGCTAGCAGCTATGTAATAACACCTGCCAATTCCTTAAGTACTCTTCGAAGTATATCATCAGGCCCTGCTGCTTTGCCTAAAGCCAGCTTTTCAAAATACTTTTTAACCATTTTATTCTCTTTTTTAGTTTCTGTCTCAGGTTGGCACTGCTCTGAAAACTGAATCCTTGATGATCCTTCTTCATTTAAGGGAAAAAGCCCATCTTTTCCCAGTCGTTGTCAGAACTTCTTTCCGTATCTTTGAGGTGGGAAGTGAGATATTTCCCCTGTAAGCCTGATTTAGTCTTATATCACTAGAGAGGTTCATCCCGGGGTTGGGACTAGGGTGAGATAAGTGATGGGCACATCTTAAGGAGGCATTCAATCTTAGGACTGAACAAGTACAGGGTTGGCACCTAAAGAATGAGTGCCCTTGGACCTCCCTGGTGATCCAGTGGTTAAGAATCCACCTGTCAGTGCAGGGGACACGGGTTTGATCCCTGGTCTAGGAAGATTCCACATGCCTCAGGGCAACTGAGCCCCATGTGCTACAACTACTGAGCCCATGAGCCCTAGAGCTGAGGCTCTGAAACAAGAGAAGACACCACACTGAGAAGCCTGTGCACCTCGAGAATAGCAGCCCTCACTCGCTGCAACTAGAGGAAGCCCACGGGCAGCAACGAAGACCCAGTGCAGCCAAAAATAAAGAAATACAAGTTAAAAAAAATAACGAGAGCCCTAATATTCTGCACCCCAGGCACCTGACTTGCTTTACCTCAGGCCCAGCTCTCTCTGTTCCTGGGACTTGGGGCACACTGTATTCCTGATTTACAAGGTCACCTTGCCCGTCCCTCTTTTACACACACAACATCTGATGTCATATTTTAATTTTTTGCATAACTGTGTTCTAAACCTCTTGCTTATTTCTCCAGCTCCTTGTCAGATATTAGTCAAAATTTCAGAAAGCCTTGGGTTCCTCCTTTGTTCCCATATTATATTTCCTTGTGGAAGGCAGGTCTTGCAGGGGTTTTCTGAGTGGATGAGTGTAAGTCTACATCTAATTGTGTATTTGTATGTGTAGTCTGCAATTTAAATTCTCTGCTAAGTGCTGGGGGAAAAAAAAGAGCCTGTTTTAAAGCTTGTTTCAAGCTGTTAGACCTTCTTTTGGGCAATTAGAATAATAAAATGGGACTTAATACCTTTCTCCCTCCAAGTTGCCAGGTACATTTGTAAGCCACATGACTTTCCCTGACTGGGGGAATAAACTTGCAACAGTAATGGTGAAAATATCCTAAAATGTTAATATTTAGAAAAAAAAATTACAGTAGTATCCTTCCTGGGATCCATTTAAGGAATCCAATGAATTTTTCTATATTTGTGACTTACTGCAGAAAGGCCAGTACTGTGTGATGAGTTGCTTCAGTCATGTCTAACTCTGTGCGACCCTATTGACTATAGCCCACCAGGCTCCTCTGTCCATGGGATTTTCCAAGCAAGAATACTGGAGTGGGTTGCCATGCCCTTCTCCAAAGGACAGTAGTGCTCAGTAAGAAAAGGTAGAATTGAAAAAAAAGAATTGCTTTGCTTTTAACATTTTTAGGGCATCACAGAGGAATAATTTGTGGTTTCCATAGGGAAGTAGTAAGTCCTGGGAGAACTCTTAACAGAGTTCTAATTAACTCTAATTCTAACTCTCTCAGTTAGGAGAGGCCAGATCCTTGACTGCACCTAGGAGGCTAACTTGGAGGCCTGGCAACAGATCTGTGCAACCAGTACCTGCCTCATGTTCACCAATAACTCAAGTCCCCAAGTAGAAATGACGACTGCAAGTTAGGAAGTCTTGGAAACCCAAAGTATTTAGGAAACTCTGGGAAAACATCTCCCAGCTGGCTCCCCAGCTTGTGTGCATAAATTTAGAGACTGGTTTAAAGAGCTTAGAGCTGGAGTTTCCAAAAAGAAAAAACCTCAGAATGAAGTGAAGTTGCCTCAGCTGATGAGTTGCCTAGGAGGTTAGTTCAAAATCAGAGTCTCAAGAAAGATGATCATGCCAGGAGATCCTCCTGCTCACACAGGTTCAGGACAAGTGTTACCGAGTATCGTGGCTTGGGCACCTCTGGAAGCAAGTCCTATGACAAAGAACCAGGCATCGAGTAAGTAGCTTGTGTGGAAGGTAATTTTAGGAAACTCAGGTACGGGAGTGGGGAAATGAACAAAGCAGGGAAGGATACTGTGAAAGGAGGCCAACCCAGTTGCCACTGTGAGCACCTGGTACTGGGCCCCGTTGAGGAACTCCAGGAGGAGCAAAGAACGTGCCTGGAGTTATCTCCAGTGAAATAGAGTAAGGGAGACGGGTTGCTAATCAGCCCTCTCCCCATCAGTCATTGGTTTAGGGCTGCTTCTAGGGGCATTAATTCTTCTGCGCTTCAGCTTGTCCTGTGACTGGGCTCCTGTACCCAAAAGTAAAGCTTATATGCAGAGAGCTGCAGGTATGGCAATAAAGAGCTCCGGCTGCACTGACAGGAAGTGACACCTCAGAGCAGGTGGAATGGCTACTATTTTCATGGGTGATGTAGAAGTTTGTCCAAAATCCATTAAGAGACTTCCCTAGCAGTCCAATGGTTAAGACTCCGCACTCCCAAGGCAGGGGGTACAGGTTTAATCTCTGGTTGGGAAACGAAGATTCCACATGCCACAAGACTTGGCCAAAAAATAAATAAAGTAAAATCCACTCAGAGATGCTATTCTCTTTACATAACTACATAACTATGATCTGGCTTTTTGTTTTTTTTTTAAGGGCAATGGACCTCAGGTGCTAATTCAGTGTGAAAGACCAGGTAAAGAAAAGAGCTCAGATGTAAATGACCTTGGAGATAAGATAGCTAGACTGAAAAGTCCTCAGGGCAGGGATGGCATCTGTGTGTGTGTGTGTGTGTGTGTTTAGTTCTCTCTCATTGTTTGCTCAGTAAGCGCTCTTGAATGACCAGTGGGAGAACTTTCTATTATTTCTCCTACCCAAGGAGGCAGAAGTGGAAACAGAGGGAGCAGAGGTGGGAAGTGGACAGTGAATGCCTTACGTGGCTGCTGTTCATCATGGCCTCCTCCACACAGAGCTGATTCTCCTGCAAGGTCTTCCCCTGTCTCTTGCAGACATTGTGTAGATTCTTGATGTCAGCTTGCAGGCTCAAGAGCTTGCTGTTCAGACTGCTTACGTCTCTGTCTCTCTCCCCCACCTCGGCAGTCAGAAAAACAAAAGCATCAATTATGAACTATCAAGAAAATGCTTACTTTCGTTCACTGGTTGACAGAGACTTTAAATTTGCTGGAAATTTGTCCATCAACCCTTCACTGTTATTACTTATTCTGTGTAATGTTTACACAGTATCCATTTGCGAGGTGTCTGAGTGCTCTGCATTATTCAGACAATTACTTATTTACATTAATTAATCTTCACCCACTGCTGTGGGGGCATCATAGACGTTTCCCTTGCTTTAAAGAGAAAGTCAGTGCCTAGAACAATTTCAGGCACCTGGTGAGCTATCTATAATATTAATGGCTCTGCCACTGATGAGATGTACTAGTGAGATGTCAAATGGACTTGTCAAGACTCTAGTGAATCAGTGCTGGAGTTGATGTGGCTTCTGAAAAGTCTCTTCACTTTCCCTTCTACCCACTAAACTAAAGTCTTCCCTCACCTACAAACTTGGGTTTCTCTGGTGGCTCAGATAGTACAGAATCTGCCTGCAATACAGGAGACCAGGGTTCGATCCCTGGGTCAGGAGGATCTCCTGGAGAAGGAAATGGCAACCCACTCCAGTATTCTTGCCTGGACAATTCCACGGACAAAGGAGCCTGGCAGTCTACAGTCATGGAGTTGCAATGAGTTGGCCACGACTGAGCGACTCACACTTTACACTTTTTACACCTATAAACCTTGTGCTTTTCTTTGGAGACATGTATCAATGGGAATGAATGTAAAATCCCTGGACTGATTGCATAAGATCCCTGTCCTTGATTATAAGTGAAGAAGATTTGTTAATTACTGCTAGGTCAGATGGAAATTAGTGATCAAGATCAAAATAGAGAATGTGGGGCACAGTAGCTTGGGTGGGGTTGGGGCGTACAGCCGTGGGAAGGAGGTGGGGACTCTGTCATATAGGATGCCACCTTCCACTCCCAGTGTTGTGGGTGACAACGGTGTGAAAAGATATTAGCAAGCAGCCCTCTGTGAACCTGTCCAGTGGTTTAGTCCTATCACTGTGCAAACTTTTCGTGATACTCCTGAGGACAGGCACCTCCATCTCCGAGTCTTAGATGTTGGAACTGAGGCTGGTGCTTTTATAGTAGGTGCCTGCTTGTGTAAATTATCAGAGCAAGCTCTTAGGTGAGGATTCCTGGCATCTGTTAAAGAAAACAATCCCAAGAGAAATCAGCAAGTAGATGGGGGAAGCAGGACAGGGAAGAGAAGGAAACTAAGGAAGGGCACAGTTTCAGACAAAGTTTTGTGGGAATGGCTTCAGCCTAATTCCACAGGGAACTCCAGAGTCTAAGTAACACCTTAGAGCCCGTCCTAATTAGATGCAATGAAAGCCGGGCTGTCAGCCTCAGCATCGGCCAGCCAATGGTTAAGGGCTGCCTCGTGGAGTGTAAGCTCCCAAGGACTTCCAGCTTTCTGCTCTTGGGAGTAAAGTGACCCCAAATGCCCAAGGGCAATTCTTCTAAGAGAGTTGTAGGTGCAAAAGCACACAGAAGCCATGAATGCCCAGAAATGGCAAAGTGGTCCAAGTGATAGTGTCCAAGGTCCCATAGGTGGTTAGCAGAGGAGAGTTCAGCTCTCCTGGCCCTGCAGCCAGTGCTCCACCACCACATCCCACTGATTGCGCTGACTTCTTAAATATATGAGCTTTATAAGGCATACTCCCAGGGGGAGCTGGAGACCTGATATGGACATCATAAATCAAGCCTTGCTGGACAGGTCAGTTTAAGAGACCTCTGCACAAGGCTGGGGGTGGGGTGGGAGGGGGCAGAAATAACCACGAGAATCGGACACCTCAATGTCAGAGTATTCGGAATTCAGAAGGTTTCCCAGAAGTGCTGCTGTCTCAGCTGATTTATTCCATCATTTCCATTTAGTACCTGAACATTTTTTTTTTTTTTTTTACCACTTTACAGTTTAATTAGGTTAACGGCGTGGCTGTGTCATTAAAAGGATTTCATTATCTCAAAACTCTCCTTCTTCCTCTCCAGCTCCTGTCCCTTGTTCCCCACTTTCAGAAAAATAACAGTGGATGTCAACTGCCCCAAGCATGTAATTACCATTAAGACAATTACCAGGGACTCTCTTAAGAGAATATGTGTACAGCAGCTAAAAAAAAAAAAGGTGTACAGACACTGTTCTCTAACTAGAAAACAAAATCCTTGATCTGACAAGGAGCAGCAGTTTGATTCTAATGCTTTTAAAAGCCCTTTTCTCATGGCTTCCTTACTGGGAATACGTATGGAGACTCATTGGGGATTTGGGGGTGGGGAGCCTAGGGATTCCCTATTGCTACAGGACTCTCTCTTTGGCATTTATGAGCAGATTAGGTGAACATACAATGCTTGCTTTATGAAAGTGCCACATGCCCTATACTCTTGCCTGGATGCTGAATATATGCATCCTTAGGTGAGGACCATGTCAACAGATTGTTGTGTATGAAGCTGGGCACACCGAGGACTCACCAACAAAGTACCAGTGATATACAACTTGAGCTTCTCCATGTTAAAGCTCAATACCCTCTCAGGCCAATTAAAAAACCCCCACTCCTTCTAGTTTTAGATGTCCTCTGAGAAGAAGGCCGGCTAGCCCAATTCTGTTGCACCACCAGGGCTTCAGAATGTACACGATCTCATCTGATTTGGACATTAGCACTGACTCAGTGGCACCCCACTCCAGTACTCTTGCCTGGAAAATCCCATGGACGGAGGAGCCTGGTGGGCTGCAGTCTATGGGGTTGCTAAGAGTCGGACATGACTGAATGACTTCACTTTCATTTTTCACTTTCATGCATTGGAGAAGGAAATGGTAACCCACTCTAGTGTTCTTGCCTGGAGAATCCCAGGGATGGTGGAGCCTGGCGGGCTGCCGTCTATGGGGTCGCACAGAGTCGGACACGACTGAAGCGACTTAGCAGCAACAGCAGCAGCAGCAGCACTGACTCAGAGTCTCTGAGGCAATTTCTTTGTTCATAAAACAAGAAGTTTGGAATAAATAATCCCTTCTTTGAGGATGCCCTAAACCAGTTGAATAACAAAGGTATTTTGCTGAATGTCACATGAAATTTGCTTTGGAAATCAGAACCTAACCATTCCCTCCTAAAGGCCAAATTACACAAGGGTTTTGATTCACCAGAATAAGAGTGAAAATGCTGGGAGAGTACTAAGGTGATTTCCATGAACCATGTATTATTTTTTACTCTAAGTGGTTGTAAGAAGGGGCTGTGCTCACCTCAGAACTCTATAAAGGCCAGTGTTTCTGAGGTTTCAGTAAACTTAATTTCTTGCTAATATCATGCACAGAGGTCACTGTACACTATTTCTAATCCTATCTACTTTATGAACGCTAAATTCCAGGCAGATGCCTTTTGAGTATCAATATGCAGTAGAAATTGATTTAATCTGACATTTCATCAATCAGAGCTCTGTAACCAGTACTGGGACACGAGATGAACTGAGAGTCTAATGCTGACCCTCAGGCGCCATCTGATCCTGCTCTAAATATGAAGTCATGAACAATCCGAAATTACAAGCCTCCACTGCTAAATGGGTTTCACGTACATAAACCACATACTTAGATACAGGCAAACCTTGAAGATACTGTGGGCATGGTTCCAGACCACCGAGATAAAGTAAATATCACAGTAAATCAAGTCACACAAATTTTTTGGTTTCTCAGTGCATATAGAAGTTATGTTTACAATATTCTGTAGTCTATTAAGTTTGCAAAAACATTGTATTTAAAAAAGTATATCAGTTCAGTTCAGTTCAGTCGCTCAGTCATGTCCGACTCTTTTCGACCCCATGCATCACAGCATGCTAGGCCTCCCTGTCCATCACCAACTCCCAGAGTTCACTCAGACTCACGTCCATTGAGTTGGTGATGCCATCCAGCCATCTCATCCTCTGTTGTCCCCTTCTCCTCCTGCCCCCAATCCCTCCCAGCATCAGGGTCTTTTCCAATGAGTCAACTCTTCGCATGAAGTGGCCAAGGTATTGGAGCTTCAGCTTCAGCATCAGTCCTTCCAATGAACACCCAGGACTGATCTCCTTTAGGATAGACTGGTTGGATCTCCTTGCAGTCCAGGGGACTCTCAAGAGTCTTCTCCAACACCACAGTTCAAAAGCATCAATTCTTCGGCGCTCAGCTTTCTTCACAGTCCAACTCTCACATCCATACCTGACCACTGGAAAAACCATAGCCTTGACTAGATGGACCATTGTTGGCAAAGTAATATCTCTGCTTTTCAATATACTATCTAGGTTGGTCATAACTTTCCTTCCAAGGAGTAAGTGTCTTAATTTCATGGCTGCAATACCTTAATTTAAAAATAATTTATTGCTAAAAAATGCTAACCATCATCTGAACCTTTAGCGAATTGCAATCTTTTCGCAAAAGTAACAAAGATCACTGATCACAGATCACCATAACAAATATAACAATGAGCAGTTTGAAATATTGCCCAAAAGCCAAAATGGGACACAGGGACACAAAGTGAGCAAATGCTATTGAAAAAAAAATGGCATTGATAGACTTGCTTGATATAGGGTTGCCACAAATCTTCAATTTGTAAAAAATATAATATCTACAGAGTGCAATCAAGTGAAGCTCAATAAAATGAAGTTTGCCTGTACCCAGTTTTGCTTATAAGGAGTTGGAAACTGGTCACTTTGTTTGAAGGCCTGTGATAGCAGCAGCAGCTACCAACCAGGCAAAGTGATGAGTGCTGATGCTGCAGTTGCTACTATATTCATGATAGTTATCAGAAAATAGGTTACTTACTGAAGCAAATTTTCTGTATTGATTAAGTGAGTCTTTTTTCAAAGAACATGCCTTCTTGAACTATATTTCAAAAGACGATACGAAATTTTGCTCTAGGCTTCAAAAGTATTGACAGGACTTGCCTGGTGGTCCAGTGGTTAAGAATCTGCCTGCCAATGCAGGGGACACAGGTTTGACCCCTGGTCCGGGAAGATTCCTATGCCTTGGGGCAACTTAAGTCCATGCACCTCAACTACTGAGCCCACATGCAGCAACTACCGAAGCCTGAGTGCCCTAGCGCTCGTGCTCTGAAATAAGGGAAGCCACCACAGAGAAAAACTTGTGCACCACAGCTAGAGAGTGGCCCCCAACTCCGCTTGCTGCAACTAGAGAAAGGCCTGTGCAGCAACAAAGACTAGGCACAACCAAAACATAGAACTAAACAAAAGATTTTTTAAAAAGTATTGACAGAGAGTCTTACGCTTATTTTCCGGGGGAGCTGATGTTAAACTGAAGCTTGTGATTCAGTAGCACACTCAGGCCCCAGGAGCATTACAAAGATTCAAGATGGCAGCATTTCCCAGGATTTGGAACTTGAACGATAAAGCTTGGATGGCAGTTTCCAGAGTAATTCTGGAGTCCACCAACAATACCATAAAGTTATTATCTGGGAAATTATTTTTGTGAGGATAAAGAAAGGTCTTCAATAAACAATGGAAAACCATCCTTAGGCCTCACTACCATTCAAAACATATCAGTTTGTAGTCAGAGTTATGTTTTTAAAAGCATGAAATCTTAAAAGTTAACATTGCTACAGGAATTTTTATAGTTTACTTCTACAGTAAAAGAGTTTAAAGTTATCTATAGTAATTCCAAACATTGCTATTGATATTACTAACTTGATTCCTGAGTTTACTTTTCCATCTATAAAAACATTACAGTTTTTATTTACTTAAGATGGGAATTAATGGGCACTTACCCAAGGTTTAGCCTGTGAGTAAAAATTTTGGATCCAATTATGTTCATATAGTTAAGACTGAGTATATTTTATTGTGTCTTAAATTCTTTAAAAACTGACACCCTGTATAAGTATATGGCTTAGGATACACATGGCCTATGTCAGAGATCCACCACCTATGGAATATAGGCCAATTCTCATTGGCATATAATTTCCTCCAACATATCCTTGGAGAAATTATTTCCCTAGAGAGTAAGCTCCACAAGAATAGGGATCTTTGTCTATTTTGTTCACTGCTTCATCCCTAGGCCTTAGAGCAATGCCTGGCACAGTGAAGTGCCCCAAAGATAACAAGTGAATGAAGAAATGCCCTTCTAGAAAAGCCATATCAGACCCTTTTTCTTCCTGCAGAACTTTCAGTGAATCCTGAAGGGCTCCCACTAGTAATCTAGCAGGAAAGGAGTTGAAACACCTCTTTTGGAAACTTCTTACCTCTAGGTAGGAGGTCTGTTAGAAAGCATATGTCATGTGGGACAGCCCTACAGTAACAAAAACATCCCCCTTAAGTCCTTTCTGGAACAAGTCAGGGAAAACATAAACACAGTTTGACTGAAATATTAAACTCAGCAGAGCACTCTGTTTCCATATCAGTCCAGATAAAGAGAAAATGTTGGCAATAATATTTAATAAGTGCTTAAGTCCCAAGCACTGGTTTTTTACATGTGGTATCTTACTTAATCCTCACAGTGAGCCTTGGAAATAAGTACTCATTATTCATATTTTCTAGGTAAGGCAAAGGAAGCTCAGAGAGGTTAAGTAAAATGCCCAGTATCACACTGCTATTAGATATAGACCCAGACCCACCTAACTCAAGTCTGGGCTTTTATATGTTATGTACGCTCTGCTGCCCAACTCTGTCTGAGATTTGAGGATGCTTATTATAGGAATTTTGAATCATGAAATTTGAAAAGATGTCCCTTGTAACAAAGGTTCAAGCAACTCTATTCCTTTATACAGAGGAGTAAGAAGACTTACCTCATCTTTCATTTCCTTGGTACCTCTCAATTCTCCTTTAAGTTTTAGCATTTTCTGAGCTTTGTTATAAACCTGAAAAAGTCCAAGAATTTAAGATGGAAAAAGCATAAATTAGTCTGGCCCTTTAAAGATTTTCCCACCTGGATATGTGCTCTCAGCAGGGAGTCTGGAAAAATTTCTGAACTGTTGGCAATACCTACTTGTCTATCCATCTGTTTGTGTTTTTGAAAGTGTGTTAAAGCCTTTGCTAGGAAGACAGGACCGTGGTTTTACATCTTTCCCAAAAAATCACCAGTTGGTAGGCTAGATAGTTTCTGAACTCATCCTTCTTGGAAAGTAAAAGGTCTGAAATGATTTTACTTTCTAGGTTTCTAAATATTCTATGGCACAAATATAGTTAATATTAGGTACTAATTATGAACCAGTTGGGATGTGCACACACATCAACTTCATTCTCATCATAACCCTGGGAAGTACACACTATTTCTGTCTCCACTTTACAGAGGAGGAAATGGAAGCCCAGAGAGGCTAAGTGACTTACCCAAGGTCAGACAGGCTCTCTTACTACTCCATGGGGATCTTCCCTTCCATTAATTTCTACTTATTAATTTGGAAATATCTGATGATGTGATGTTTTTTTGCAGCGTCAATTTACTGTTATATTGGCGGTTGTAAAGCTAGGAAACTTGGAAAGTGCTGAGAATTATCCAAATAAAAAGCCTCAAGGAAAACCACAGATATTTGCACATATGTGTGTGTAAGTATAGGATGATGCATGTGAGGTCATAATGCACTGTACTTATTATTAAAATAATCTAATTCATTATGTTTTAAACTCTAAGACTAGAGGAAGTTTCCATCAGGCACTTACCTGCAGAATAGTTGCAAGAATGAGAAGCTATCAAAATACTCATTCTTTGTAATGAACCACATACCCCACCCCTAATATAAGCCAAGAGGAAGAAAGAATGTTGGTGAGAATTTGGAATGTTTTATGGGGTTGTATTCTGATGTGCTGCATTGTTTACCCTCTTACGGCTTCATGCAGAGAGATGCATCATGGGAATGGTGATGTCCATCTGGCTTACCCAGTAGGGAGGGGCTAGGTGATTCCGCAGTAACAAATAATCCACAAATCTCAGTGATATAAAACCATGAAGGTTTATTTTTCACTTGTGCTACATGTCCTTTATGAGTCAGCTGGGGCTCTGCTCTTTATTGTCCTCAGCTAGTAGAACCTCTATCATCTAGTATGCTGCCTGTTGCCATGGCAGCAGAAAGGGAATTAGGTGAATCACACACAGGTTCTTAAAGTGGAAGTGACACACTTCACTTCTGCTCACATTTCATTGGCCAAAACAAGTCCTATGGCTATGCCCACTTTCTTCCTTTACCCTCAAGAGGAAATATTGGTGAATGTTACAAATCACTTCAATGCAAGATATTTTAGTTGACTGGGCTGCTGTAACAAAATATCACAGACTGCATATCTTATAAAGAACAGAAAAACTTTTTTCTCACAGTTCTGGAGGTTGAGAAGTTCATGATCAAGGTGCTAGGAGATTAGGTGAGGACCCACTTCAGAGATGGCTGTTTCTTTTTTTTTGCTGTAAATTCGCATGGCAGAAGGGACAAAGGAGACTCCTGGGGTCTCTTTTATAAGGGCACTAACCCCATTCATGACAGCTCCATCTTCATGATGTAATCACCTCCCAAAGGCTCCCACCTCCTAATACTATCACCTTGATGGTTAGGATTTCAACACATGAGTTTTGAAGGGACATAAACATTTACTCTACACTGTTATACAGCCAAGAAGATTAAAAATAGCATGGCCTAAAAGAACACTGAACAGGTCTCTATGCCAGGAAGCTGCTAAACCTAGTTCAGCACCTAAGTCAAGGAGCAGCCTATGGAAAAGCACTCATCTCTCCAAGCCTTCATTCTCCCTCTCTGAACTGAGGAGTTGTACTGAACGATGGCTTTCTTTCCTAGCTCTAAAGTTTACTGTTTTGGTTCTACCTTGATGGACATTCTTCTTTAACAGGAATCGTGAACGCAGCCCAAGCATCACACAAAGGTTGTAGTGGAGTAAACATATCCTTGAGAATAATATTCCTCTAGAGGCTGACGACTGAGCGACTAACAACAGAAGCTGACTTCCTGGATCGTCAGGAGATGATTCTTAAATAAAATGAAATCTTGTCCCAGAGACAGAAAAATGATTGTCTAATTCATGATCGTTTCATCTACTATGGAGTTCCACAGCTACCATTGCAAGGGCCAAGAGCATTTGGAAGGAAAAGTGGCAGGCACAGGCTCTCATATTTGCATGGAAATATATTTACTAAGTAAAATAAATTAGAGGAAAAATAGAGAGCTGAACTGTGTTCCATGAAGGAAATATGGGAGTCCTGTGAGTCATTAACAATAGAAGTGGGCAATTTGGAAGTGTTTATGATGAAAAAAAAGGGAAGGGTTATACAATAAGTTTGGAAGCATTTGACAGTAATGTGTGCCAGATGGGTAAGGAAGAGTACTGTGGGGCAGCCTCAGCTGCTTCATAAAATGATCACAGGAACCTTCACAATGCCTTCTGAGGAGTGTGTGTCTAGTGTGGCTGGACAAATATTTTGTAGAGGAGAGAATTCATCCCAGAGGGAGGGGCTCCCCACCTGATCCATGGATACTGATCTCTGGGCACAGGACTTGAATGTCCCCTCTCTTCTCAAACTCTTGATTCTACACCTGTGCTATTGTCTCCGGCCTCACTGTTGAGACCTTCACATCCTTGTGCCTCATCTCCTCCACTGGCATCTCCAATTCTGTTGTGTCTCCCCAGGGAACTATTCTTTGCGTATTCGAAAGTTCTGCCATCTGCTTTTCTAGCAGGCTTTTTCTTGGTGACAGTTGGGACCACAAAAAACAAAAGACAAAAACTTGGGCAGGGGATCTAGTGATGTTTTGTGCCTCTGAAGTTGGCCTCAGCCCCCACACAGAGCACTTTACAGATTCTCAAGAAACACTTATATTACATCTAGTCATCACATCAGTGACTAGGGTAGCAGTATGAACTCAAGTGTGCAAAGAAAAAGTAACTGTTTTTGTATTACTCAATCTCTTTGTTAGATTCCATTTATACCAAATGGCAGAAAATGGAATCTTAGTTATTTCTGAGAAATAGCCATCATTTTTCAGATAAAAAATGAAGCAGTTCATGATTCCTTCCACCTATTTAGGTCTCTCCAGAGTGTGCCTCAGTTCTGGGGTCCTGGTTGCTCTGGTCCCTGGTCAAGGGTGTCTCTCGCAGCTGGAGTGTGCCCAGATGTCTATGTGCTGGTCATCAGGCTGCAGAGACTTCATCTTCTTACTGTAGCTTTCTGGGCCTTTTTCTTCCTCTGAGGAAGCTGCTAATGCAGAAAGACACACACACATGTGAGACTGGTCTCAGGCTCTCTTCTCTTGGACGCTCTACCATCATTATACCATCATCACTTCCACCATTCTCTAGAAAGGTCAGTTGAGAGGAAAGGGATAGCATTTTAAGATCTTGTTCACTCACTTCCCTGTTACCCCACTCCTGGTATGCATCAACATTTCTGCCCCTGGACTGCTAAATTCATCTGGGGTTCTATTGTTTTCTCAATTTTTGACAATTATACTGATCTTACCTGGGTCAAATTCTCTAACTTATGTTCATATTCTCCTCTCTTTCCTCTTTATTAATTCAGAGAGTCCTTGTTACCTTGTGGGGAGAGGAAGGAAAAAGGTCTAAGTGAATAAGTTCAATGAAACATAGGTTGAGTGGGGGCAGGATGGGAAACACACGTTAGTACTTCTTACACCATCTATCAATATCTTCGTGAGGTTACACACATGCCATCAACACAGATTACTGGTGCTGACTCCCCATGAAACTGCTCACAGCTTGGGCGTATGGATGAACTACTGGCCTTAAAGCAACACTGTCTGTTACTTTTCCTTCATGACCTAGATGGAAGAATATCAAGAATCTATTTTTTTAATTTAAAACACATTTCTGGGTTTTCACAGAAAGAGATACTATTTAGTTTAAAGTTAAATCTATCCTTTGGGGTTAATCAAACTTAACATGTTTACCTACACTTAGCCATGAGTCTTTCCACCTGTGAAGAAGGCTGAGCGCCAAAGAATTGATGCTTTTGAACTGTGGTGATGGAGAAGACTCTTGAGAGTCCCTTGGACTGCAAGAAGATCCAACCAGTCCATTCTGAAGGAGACCAGCCCTGGGATTTCTTTGGAGGGAATGATGCTGAAGCTGAAACTCCAGTACTTTGGCCACCTCATGCGAAGAGTTGACTCATTGGAAAAGGCTCTGATGCTGGGAGGGATTGGGGGCAGGAGGATAAGGGGATGAGATGGCTGGATGGCATCACTGACTTGATGGACGTGAGTCTGAGTGAACTCTGGGAGTTGGTGATGGACAGGGAGGCCTGGCATGCTGCAATTCATGGGGTCGAGAAGAGTCAGACACAACTGAGCGACTGAACTGAACTGAACTGAACCAATAAAAACTAGTGGTAAAGAACCCATCTACCAATGCAGGAGACATAAGAGACATGGGTTTGATCCCTGGGTCGGGGAAATCCCTTGGAGAAGGGAATGGCTACACACTTCAGTATTCTTGCCAGGAGAATCCCATGGACAGAGGAACCTGGCGGGCTATGGTCCATAGGGTCATAAAGAGTCAGACATGACTGAAGTGACTAGCACGCACGCACACACCAATATAAAAGGGTGACGACTCCTAGGGGTCTTAATTATTGAAATGATGTTCAATATTTCTTCCAGTTTACAAATACGTGAACACCATGAACTGACAGGATGCCCCTTGTACAATAAATTGCTTCTGCCAAGAGCTCATAGACATAGACATGTGTGGAGGCCTGGCATGAATGATCTACTTCTTTGGATCCAAATCCAGTTCAAAAAGAAAATAATCTCTGGTCGTGTAGTGCATATCTGAGAAGCAGAGGTGGGAGAAGGGGATGGTTTTGCTTAGGTTAGGGATTCTGCGCCATGACTTAGTGACAGGAACCTGACACCAAGGTTACTGACTAGTCCAACCCGATGACTGAGGCTATTCTGGAGAGGAAGAAGGGCCAGTTGGGTCTTCTAAAGGAGACTTTGGAATGGCTAAAGAAACAAGGGTCTTGAAGGAACAAGAGAAGGGGTCCCAGGATTTATCAGACTCATTGCTACAGGTGAAAATCTCTCCCTACAGCTAGCTCTTCTCACAGAGGCTGTCAGTTGTCTGTTCCAATATCCATACTATAAATCTTTCATTGTAACAGAACCTTTCTCAGGGTGTCTATGTACTCATCCAAAAGACTACCTATCCCAGCCTCTCTGGTAGCCAAGCATGGCTATATGTCTAAGTTTTGGCCAATAAGACGTAAGATGAAATATTGTGGGGACTTCCTGGAAATCCTAAAGAGTAGTGTACAGCTTTTTGTTCCTTCTTCCTTTCCGGTTGTTTGGAATGATGATTTAGGGGCTGGTGCTCCAGCAACCATCTGGGATATGATGTGATGCTCATAGACGTAGAACCTAGGTCTTTGATGGTATGGAACCACCATGCCAGCCCTGGAGACAGAGAAAGAGCAACTTTAAATTTATTTATGTATTTATTTATCATCACATCTCGCGGCATGTGAGATCTTAGTGTCTCAACCAGAGATCGAAACTGCTCCTATTGCAGTGGAATCACAGAGCCCTAACCACTGGAGAAATTTCTATCATTTAAGTGACTTCTATCTTTAGTCATGGTTGTTTTGGATTTTTTCTATTTTTAAGCAGTTAAATCTAATGCAAAAGGATAAAGTACCCTTAATTACAGTCCTCTTCAAGAGACCTCTTCACAACTCACTCTCCGTTTATAGCACCTCCACTAGCTGCTTCTACATTTTGGAACCTGTGTTTCATTGTGGACCAACTCTTTGACCCCATGAACATTTTTCTCAAATGTTCCTTTCTCTTCCTTGACTTGGTTTTCTCTTGATACAGTCTCTTTGTTTCACTCTTTCTCTTTTTCCACTTGATGTATGGAGTACAAAGATCCAGGGTGGGGAAGGGAGCAACATACTTAGTCCTCCTACTGCCACCATCATTATTCCCATGCCATTTAGTAAAATATCCTCTTTTGAAGCACATACTCCATCTAATCTTGGTTACCCTTAGGATAAACTGACATACTGAAAACTCTCCCACCTGATTTCTCAGTATTTTTCTTTTTCAAATATGAGGCATCTTCTCTCTGTCTGTCCAAAATACACACACTTTCAAGACCCAACTCAGTAGCCATTTCTGTCATCTTCTTTCCAACCACATGCACTTATCAACACTTGTGTGGCAGCTACTATATGTGAGGCACTGTACCAAACATAAAGAACAACAATTCTCATAGCAGCCTTGCCAGGTAGGTAACCCCTCAGGCTCCTGTGGCACTTAATCTGTTCACTTAAAAAAATATTCACTTATCTGCCTGCATTAGGTCTTAGTTGCGGTGCGCAGATGCTAGAGAGCTCGGGCTTGGCACTTGCCCCCTGGCATGTGGGATCTTAGTTCCCCAACCAGGGATTGAATCTGTGTCCCTTGCACTGGAAAGCAGATTAATAGCCACTGGGCCACCAGGGAAGTCCTTAACTATTCACTTTTTAAAGGCAACAAAATCTGCCTTTATTAGGCTATTTGTGATTTGCTTTATCTCTCCACAAAGGTAGCAGTGGTCAACTTTGGTGAAAAAAACAGGAACACACAGACCTCTTTGAAATAAAGCTAGATTTTCAGAAAAGTTGCAGACATAGTACAGAGAGTTGCTATATACCCTTTCCTCAGCGTCCCCAGTTGTTAGCCTCTTACACACCATCAGTATATCTTATTACCGATGATATTGACCTTGGTCATTTGGTTATGTTGGTGTCTCCTGAGTTACTATTTCCCCGTTATAACTAATAAAAAATTTCATAGAATCTGCTTCTTGAGTTGCCCTTTGCTGCTTTCTTCCTGATATCATACAATAAGATTCTTATCTCGAGAAAGGATTTTCCACAATTCCTTTACCTTCTCTCCTCATGTTAACCCCCTCCACCTTCTTGCAGGTTTCAAATGATTCAGTGGAAAAGCCCAGGCCTCTTGGAGATGCTATGATTCACGAGCATTTGCCTGAGTGCCTGCTCTGCAGCAGGAGAGGGGTTAAATTCTTTGGTATAACTTCAGCACTGAACTGCCAAGTCTCTTAGGTTCAGCTCAGCAATCAAACTGCATAACCTAATAGAGCCCCTGGTCGGGAAACACAAGACACTGATTTATATTTTAATATCAGTAATTTCCACAAGAGCAACATTTCTGAGTGTCATTTTACAATTTCTGTCAAATGCCAGCTCAGTTTTTCTTAATTCTGTTTATTGTGTCTGAATTTGCAACCTCATCGGCAATGCAGATTCTTGGCTCCCAGGGGAGGAGAAAATTTTCGTCTTTCTCTGGAATGGGAGGGATGGAGATAGGGGCAGAAATGGGCCTGTAAAGTAATTAGAAATGTAAATAAAGTACTGTTGATAATAAGAACAGTGATAAAATACTTCTAGATGAAAACAGGCAGGAGGCAGTACTGGACAAACTCTGCAAAAAAGTGACAAATGAAAGAGGTGTTTGGTTGGGATCCAAACTGACTCTCCTCCTAGAATGGAGAATGGTTCTGTACACTGCAAAACGGAGAGAAGTGAACGGGTGTGGGAAGAACTTGGCTCGTTGCTCTGGCCACATTAGCACTACAGCAAGTTGTTAAGGGTTTCGGGATCCTTAACGATCAAAGGTGCATGGCTGCATAAACGCCAGATGTTGCCATTAGAAAGAAGGAGCCTGGTTCTCTCCTGTGTTCTTTGAACATCTCATAAAAGAACAAAGCTGGTGCTGTTGGCACCAACCACCTCTACTCAGTGTGCTCCAGGCTGGGTGTGTGTCCTGAGGCCGCGGGCTGTAGATGCGTGCCCTAGGGAGCCCGGCGTCATCCACGGGTTCCTTGTGGGTCTGCAGCTGTGGTTTTCATATTGTTCTTTCCTGGACAGTTCACAGACAACCTCCTGGAAGAGCTCAACCCAATGCTCTTCTTTGAAGCCCGAGATTTAGCTTCAGCTAGAGAGTGTTTCTTCTCTGCTTGTAACATACAGCCACCCAAGAGTCAGAAGTGAGGACTCTGTAACCTGGTGAAGCTTCTGGTGTGGCTACTCAGGGCCTTTCCCAAATGGCAGTGTCATAAGTGCCCATAATTCTTTTTTTCCAAAGCCTGTTAGGTCACTGCGAGCCCAAAGCTAGTTTTCTGCCTCCAGTTGCTGTTAAGACCTCGTGCTTTTCGCCAACATCCTTTAGCTTCATACACTCTAAATCCAACATCATGTCTCATTGCCAAACCTCTGGCAGAAACCGTGTTGAGTTTCTCAGTGGAGCTATCGACCACATTGACTGAAGCCGCAGCAACGTGTTTCTCCCCGTCCAAAAGGGTAAAAATAACAGGAACAAGTTGTCGGAAATGAAATTTCAATTCATCCACGCCCTTTCTACACTTCTGCTGCGACTCCCAAGCAGGGATCAATAGTGTTTAGACAGCCAAGGAGATTTTTTCCCCTCTTAAAGCACCAGATCAATAAAAAAAAAAAAAAAAAAAATCCTCCAGCCCTCTGTATGTGTTGTAGTAAATGTGAACAAATCAGAGGCCTTCGGCTAAACGGATTGACGGAAGGCAGCAGCAGTCCGGCGCTGTGTAACTAGGAGCACATCAACTGCGCGGGTGGCAATGAGGCAGGAAGGCCACCAGGCCCCGGGTGAACGCTGGTGGAGCTCCCTCAGTTCCATCACAAGGAGGCGTCAAAGGGGATTTTTGTCCCCAAAATGAAGGGGAAAATTAAAAGATTACTGTGCATTACAGCATGTGGGTGTGACTTTTACAAAAGTTAGGAACGGTCAGGACCCTTTATGGAAATGAATTTTATTTGAAGATAGCTTGGGTTGTGGGGTACACTGCACTTCTCCATTTTGCCGCTGCTTTTTACAATTTCTTTTTATTTTTTTTTTAGATTAAAGTTTTTGGCTACCTATTGCTTTTCCTCACCGCTTCACAAATTTCATTTTCCACAATGCTCTCAAATATCTTTTCCGCTGGAAAGATTCTGAATGCTGCTTTACTGGGTTGCCTGCCTTTAGCCCAGCATGGGCATGTCTCTGATGCACCTGGATTCCTCATTGGGCATCACTGATGTTCTCTGGTCTGTTCTCTCTCCTTCCCTTAATCCCATTATTCATATGAGGGAGAAATTGAGTTGAAGTTCAATTTTGATTTTCCTCAAATGATTTACCCAGGAGCAACCTTTCCCTCCCATTATAAAAATTTCTGTATTGCATCTTTTCTTTTCTGCCATAGGTAAATAATACAGTGTGCAGATATTCACATGGATATTCTAGTCATTAGACTGACTTCCAAATTTGGTCTTTCTGTTTCAAGAGAGAGAGAGTACTGATGGCCTGAAGCCTTAATTATGGTGTGAGAAGCTGAAGACTTCTGACAATCCAATTCCTTAACTTCACTTGGAAAAGCCAACCCAAGGGCTCAAAAGACTATCACATAGCTGGTGCCGGTTTGTGGGATGAAAAGTTATTCAGACTGCAAAGATGAACTGCTATGAACATGTGAATGCTGGCTTTTATTATAAAAGACTTGTTATTCTTATCGATGATTATCATGCTAAATTCTGTAATGAATTAAAATTTTATTTGAAATAAAGCGCTGGCTAAATCTAATATAGAAGCATAGAAAAATGATAGCATGTCAACATGTATTAGCTTTAGATAATATAATTTTTGTGGTAAGTTTAGTTATGCAAATGTTTATAGCCATAGATAAAAGAAATGATTCTTACCGATTATCCTATAAACAGAAGCTTTTCCTGGAGTCCCTTCCTGCCTCTTATATGCCCATACTTTAAACCAGACCTGTTCTTCTTACAGTCACTGGCATATCTGAAAGATCTCCTAGGGGAAAAGAGATATACCTCAGTCACTTTAAATAATCAAGAGGTTAGGTGATAGCAGAAAAAGTCCCTCTCAGTGGATGAAAAAAAGAGAAATACAAAAATACAAATATTAATGTATTCAGTAATTAAAAAGTGCCAAGAACCCAGTATGCATCAGGTGAAGCAGAAATGAACAAAGACAAATATAACTACCAGGATAGTGGTTCCAGAGAACAGTCCACTTCTCTCCTGCAAGGGGCCTCACACAGTGTGCAGACTTGTTCTGCAGCTTCTCCTTCTCTATGATTCTTCGTATCAGCAAGTTAAAGGTTTAAACATTTGAATACATAATGCAGCCAACTGATTCCAAAACGTGGAAAGGCATTGGGCCAGGTTTCTCTTTGTCTGCTACTTTCTACCCTTTTCTTTTCTTGTTAGGGATGTTCAAGGGAAGGAGGTGGGGAGAACACAGGCTTGGAAGAAGAGCCAAGACTTAAAGGTAACTGTTTTTAGTTACTATTTGTATGAAGATAGTCCAGAACAAAATCCCCAGCACAGATCCCATTTGCAGCTCCAGATCTATGTATGCAATTGCCTACTAGAGATCTATTCTTGATTGCTCCACAGATTTATGCAGTTCAGAATCTCCAAAATGAAATTCATAATCCGTTATTCCAAACCTGCTACTCCTCCTTTGTCATCTATTTTGGTTATATAACAAACACATATAACATTTATTACCTGCAAGGCATTGTTCTGAACATGTCAGTATTAACCCATGTAATCCAAATAACAACTCTATGATACAGGTACTCTGGTTATCTTCATCATAGATGAGAAAAATAAATAGCCCCACATGAAACAGTGGTAAAGCCAGGATTCAAACCCAGGTAGCCCAGCTCTGAGTTTGTGCTCTTAATCGCTGTCACATGCTGCCTCATTGAAAGGCACAACCACCCACTCTATTTGTTCAAGCTCAGAAATGCGAGCACCGTCTTGATTCTTCCGTCTTCCTCTCTCTCTTGCTCACTTCCACTCCTAGTCCCTTTATCTCTTTACTCACCAAGTCCTGCCTATTGTATCTTCTAAATAAATCTTCTATCGGTCCTCTTTTCTTCATCTCCAATGACACTGCCCGCTCCTCCAGCAACCAGCGATATGATCATGGCATTTACTTGCTTAAAACCTTTCAATAATTCTGCATTGCTCTCATGATAGAGGACAGACTCTTAAAATGGTTTATGGGCCCTCCTTGATCTGTGTGCTGCTCTCCTGGCCCTCCTCCCTGCCCTTATTCACATTCCCCACTCTAGCTCCACTGAACTATGTTCAGTTTCTCAGACATACCCTGAATCTTTTTCATGATGTCTGTGCTTATGTGCATCATTCCATTTCCCTCCTCCTATCATCTTTGGGCTAACTCCAGCTGATGCCTCAGGATTCAGGTAAATATTATTTTCTCTACAAAGGCTTATCTGGCTCCTGGAGCCTGGATTCTTTCTCCAAGTGTGTGCTCCCACCTGGGTTCCTGAACATTTCTAACGAGGCACCGCACCTTGTAGGACTGTGGGCATACTTGTCTGTATCTCCCTCAAGACCAGCAGTCCCCAACCTTTTAGGCACCAGGGAGCGGTTTTGTGGAAGAAAATTTCTCCACGGACCGGAAGTGGGGTGGGGATGACTCTGGTTTCTCCCACTTGCTCATCTCCTGTTGTGTGGCCCGGTTTCTAATAGACCACTGACCGACTGGTACTGGTCTGTGGCCCTGGGGGGACCCCTGCTTTAGAATGTAAATGCATTAGATTGAAGGACTGTATGGCCTTGTTCACCATCTTATCTCAAATGAGTAGATAAATACCTGACACATTGTGCGTGTTATTCGCTCAGTCATGTCTGACTCTGAAACTCCATGGACTGTAGCCTGGCAGGCTCCTCTGTCCATGGAATTCTCCAGGTAAGAATACTGGAGTGGTTTGCCATTTCCTTCTTATAGTAGATATAACATTAATTAAAAGAATGATTAGCCAACTAACTAATATACAGTGAGAAATCACTGTCACAGGAGCTAGAATATTCTCAGTCCATGCGACCAGCGCATGTTCTTTCTATATATAGGAAGACCAACATGAAAAACCCAGAAGGATTTTGGTTGACAGAATCAGGACTAAGGGGTATCTAAAGAGTCCAGGGTTGACTGGCAGCTGGCAAGGATGGCCTCATAAAACCATATCAGATAGCAAAGGTGTTACCAATGGAGCTAGTATTAGCATCTGTTGGCCAAGGCCTTCTGTCTCTTGGACATCACTAGGAGGGTCCAGGCATCATTCCCTCTGTGACAATGCTCCCTCCTCCCTTTATGCATCACAAGATTGATAATCTCTTTCTTTAAATAGTCTATTCTGGTACAGGCTGGTTTTGCAGATATGGAAGCTATTCTGTCTCTCTCAGGGGACTCTAGATTCATAATATATCTTTTTCTCATTTTCAAGTTCTGGGGTAACCCCCCATAATTCACTATGAAGAGGCAAAGTGTCCAAAAGTTTTATAGCAGTTCAGAGGTACAGTGGTTCACTTTTCACTGGAACAATCAAGAAAGACCATGGAGATGACTGCATTTGATCTTGCCTTTGATTCTGATAAGGGAAGATGAGTTGTATTCTAAGGTATTGGGGAATAATGAGAATTTCCAATGAGAGCCAGAAAAGCAAGGAGAGGCAGGTTTGTGACAAGCTTTCGATGCTAGGATGTAGAGTCTGGGATTTATCTAGAGGCAATAGGGAGCCATTGAAGGTTTTTGAGCTGGGAAGTGACACTGCAAGAGTTGCTCCAGGCAGTTTAGCCTGGCTTCTGTGTGTAAGGAGACAGGGTAGCAGAGGTAGGAAGAAGAGGAGAAGGCCCAGAGAGCTAGACAGGAATTAGGAGATGACGATTTTCAAATAAAGTTAACCAGCTGAGTAGAGTAACAGGCAAGAAATCTGTGTCTTTAGTTTTTCACTATACTAGTACAATATTATATCCAAATACACAAACACATCATGCTGAAGTTTCCTGAATAGTAATTAAAAGCAAGCAAACAAAAGAACTTCATTCTGAAGAAATACTTACTAACCGTCTTACACTGTTGGTGGGAATGCAAACTGGTACAGCCACTATGGAGAACACAGTGGAGATTCCTTAAAAAACTGGGAATAGAACTGCCTTATGATCCAGCAATCCCACTGCTGGGCACACACTGAGGAAACCAGAAGGGAAAGAGACACGTGTACCCCAATGTTCATCGCAGCACTGTTTATAATAGCCAGGACATGGAAGCAACCTAGATGTCCACCAGCAGATGAATGGATAAGAAAGCTATGGTACATATACACAATGGAGTATTACTCAGCCATTAAAAAGAATACATTTGAATCAGTTCTAATGAGATGGATGAAACTGGAGCCTATTATACAGAGTGAAGTAAGCCAGAAGGAAAAACACCAATACAGTATACTAACGCATATATATGGAATTTAGAAAGATGGTAACAATAACCCTGTGTACGAGACAGCAAAAGAGACACTGATGTATAGAACAGTCTTATGGACTCTGTGGGAGAGGGAGAGGGTGGGAAGATTTGGGAGAATGGCATTGAAACATGTAAAATATCATGTATGAAACGAGATGCCAGTCCAGGTTCGATGCACGATACTGGATGCTTGGGGCTAGTGCACTGGGACGACCCAGAGGGATGGTATGGGGAGGGAGGAGGGAGGAGGGTTCAGGATGGGGAGCACATGTATACCTGTGGTGGATTCATTTTGATATTTGGCAAAACTAATACAATTATGTAAAGTTTAAAAATAAAATAAAATTAAAAAAAAAAGAAATACTTACTAAAGAAAGATAGGTGGTGGGTGAGATTTAAAATCACCCCAAAGGGATGATACCTATTTCTGAATGGTTCATTTGCTTCAATTACTAGATGAGTCTACAGGTTAGATCTGGTTACAATGGGCTCCAAGATCTGTCTGCATTGAACGGTTTGCTCAAAGAAGTCTTAGGTACTAGTGGGGACTTAGGTACTAGGATTGTGGGGACTTGGAAACCTTTCCAATCTAAACAATTTCTGCTGCAGTTGGATCTGCCCTGTGCCCTATAGAATTATGTGTCCAACATCTCAGTTGTAGCCCTAAAAGGTTGTTGAGATGAGATGAAGGTAGGGCTGGTTTTAGAATTGGGTGGGGACAGTAGACTACATACTTCAAACTCATTTACATTTCAAAGTCCTTTTTCTGTAGCTGTTCTCCAGTGATGGAGTCTTGGAGGGAAGGGAGAGTGAGGTGGTTACATATGGGCGCTGCTATTGTTATATAGGAAAATACTTTTTGATGAACAGTCATTTCCTTCCACTGCCAGAGGGTGTTGATAATGAGCAAATTACCTTTTACTCCCTCTGGTGTGGATGTGAAATTGGCTGTTAATAGAGTTGCTAATGCTACCGGGTTAGCATGTGATTGTTCTATTTTAAGCCAATTTAAGTTATATTTGGGGACTAGCCAATCAGACAGCTCGCTAAGAATATGGGCCCAACTGCAGCATTTAATATTGAGAAACCTGCTTCACCCTTAGATGTGGCTGGGAGCAGAAAGTGCTGAACAGGCTGTTGTTAACATGAAATGTTTTAATACAATGTCTTTTTTTTTTTTTTTCCTTTGTAGGTACAAGAATGGTCTCATTAGACAAATACCAAATGTTTTCATCATAGGATAGGACCCATTTCAAGCCTCGATACTATGGAATGCTATCTGACAATGATGTACTGTGCTTAATCTAACAATGGGTTAATATCGGTCATTTCATTACTGCTTGTTATGCTGTGAAAGCTTACTAGAAAATGAAATGTTCAGAAATTAGTTGAAAGGAGCAAAAAAGGTGAGAGATTTCTACTGAGTTATATGCTCGATTGGGCTAATTAAAGGTACAGATGCATTAGTAAGGTATGGGGATAGCTTTGATTTCTTAAGATGCTTGCCTAGGAGGGGGATGGTTTACGGCTTTGTGAGCCCCTACACCCAAGGGAAGGGAATACAGCTTTCTCTTATATTCTTCCCAGCCCTCCCCTCACAGCACCCATTGCCACCTGGCACCTGGTGGCTGAATTGACTGCATTGCTTGGGAAAGTTTCTTGCTTAAATAGGATATTCTTGAACAAAGCACTGTTGATTTGTGATTTTTATGTTTTATGGGCCTTTCATGTTTTAAATGTAAAGCTCATTAGCTACATACAGAGAAGGAAACAGGTATGAAGAATGGAAAATAAAACTCAACTGATGTGATACAGAAAGGTACAGTGTGTGCCATTCTGGTTTAGATTAATTGGGCTTGGCACCATTATGACTCCTGTCACCTGATCAGTTTACTGGACTGAAGAAATTGCAGGAATGGAAAGTGCTGGTGCCTAATAGTACCCCAACCTCATTTCTTGCCAAAATACCTCCCAAGGAAATTCTAGGCTCATGCTCTCTGATTTGCTGTTAAGATGGAGTAGCCATGGTGAACCTATCTCTTCTGAACTTCCTCTCACTTAACAAATGCTTCCAGAGAATTGCCACATGCCAGGTTGGAATACAGAAGAGACAGGGACAAAGTCCCTGACCAAGGGAGCACAGAGTATACTGGGAAAACACTTATCTAAAAACATAATATATGGTTATAATTCAACTAATAAGAGGTGATTAAAAGCATGGACATTTGCAAAATACTTTGAGAGTTGACTTTTTCCCTTCTTAAGCATCCACAGGACTTACAATGACACCCACTCTAAGAACTTTACAAATATTAACTCATTAATTCTCATAGCAATCTTTGGTGGCAGGTACGATCATTGCCTTCATTCTATAGTTGGGGCACAGAGAGGTTAAGGTTGAGTAACAAGGTCACACATCTTGTCAATGCAGAATTAGGATTTGAACTCTCATCATCTGGTTTCAAAGTCCCTAGCTACCACATGCTGTGGTCCGTGGAAGACAAGTGGGATTGAGCAGAAGGAGAAAAGAGGAATAGGTGATATTTGTTTTCTCTTTTTGACTTACTTCACTCTGTATGACAGATGCTAGGTCCATCCACATCTCTGCAAATGGCACAATTCCATTCCTTTTTATGGCTGAATAATATTCCATTGTATATATGTGCCACATCTTCTTTATCTGTTTCTTTGTTGATATTAATAGACATTGAGGTTGCTTCTATGTCCTGGTACATTGAACTTACCTATTTTTTAAAAAAGAGAGAATGGGTGAGATGAGAATTTCAGGCTTAGCCTTTCAGGCAAAGGGACAAACTTATCCAGGGTTACTGACGGGTGACTACATATGGCATTCAAGGAGAACCCTCGTGGTCACTAACAGGATAAGAGGGGATGTGGTTGGGGTGTGGGTCCCAATCTTAGAGGGATGGGAAGAGAAAGGGGAAGTGGTGGGGAGGGCTGAGAAGGAGCCTACAGAAAGAGAACTCCCAGAAGGACCTTTCCAATGGGAGGGCAGAGAGAGAAGTCCAAGTAGGATGAGGAGAACCTGGTCATTGTTTTAGAGATAAGGAGGCCATCGATGACTTTGCGAGCACTGTTGGTAGAACAGGGGACTGAAATGAATGCTGTAGTTGATGCGGAGTTCCTGGAGGAGAGTGGTGTGAATGTTTTTCTAGAAGTTTTATAGTAAAGGGAAGAGGGGAGAGAGAGAGTAAAGGGAAAGGAAGGGAAGACAGTGATTCTTGGCTAAGGATCAGAGAAGGGGGAAAAGCAGAATGAGGAGGGGGGTGGGGAGTGGGGAGGAAGCATCAGAGACAAGTAAGATTGAGGTGCGGAATCTCTTCTTGCCAAACCTCAACCTGAAGCATTTCCTGAGAACAAGGTCAATATTATTTTTTCCAGGCAGTGGAACATAATGTCAAGAGGTTCAGATGCAGATTTAATACAGGGGTCTTTAGAAGACATCACAGGCTGTGAGGACTTTGAGAGAAGAGGTTGTGTTCCTAGCAGAGCACCAGGTAGAGAGCAGGTTCTTAGAATGTGTTTGTTGAATGAATAAATGGGTCTTATTTACATTTTTATTGTGAATATTATTAAAAAAGAGTAAGACACTGCTTATAAAACACTTGGAGATACAGTCATAAAAAAAAAACTAACGTTTTATGGACTGGGAATCATTTTATGAAATGTTGCAGATACCCTATATCCATCCTGCCTGAGGCCTTGAAGTAATAGGACCATTATAGGATTTCTCATTGGGTCATCAAAAAAGTTTCATCTCTCATATTCCTGCTACTTCACAGACAGATTCTGTGTTTTATTAAAGGTAGGGAAAAAATAAGTTGTTTCTGAAGCACAGGATATAGTTAAAGGTGTTAAGAAAACATGCTACAATCCTCACTAGTGTCTTGACTACTAATTTGAATAAATGTTTATTCTTAACTGTTTCAGCATTATCTTTCTTTTTCCAGAAAGGTCACGCATATGCCACTAAAAATACATTCAGTACATTCAAGAATATTTTTCAAGTGATTTATTGGGGGGTAATGTATGGACTATTTATTTAAATATCTCTCCTATTTCCAGTAATGCCACAACCTCATTAGAAGTGACTTGGCTCATTGCTTAAGCAAAATGATTTTGCTATTTAGTACCTCTCCTTTAAAAATAGGCTATTTCCCTCTAAGCATTTACCAGAATTGGAGATCTATTTTTAGAAAAGTAGAAGAGAATGGGTAAGGTCACAGCCTTGGGCCTTGGGGAATTCCTCCTGAAGTTGTGTCTGTTGTACCTGTGGGCTCATTTTTCTCCCTCTGTATTCTCCAGAGCGAAGGGAATTCTCCACTTGAGGTGTGAGGGCACAGCCGCTTCTCTGGGGAATTGCGGAATCCTGCCAAGAGGCTCTGTTTCGTATTCCCGGTGGCAGGCATCTAGCCGGCAAAGTATGGGGCCTGGTTTTAGCAGTGAAAAACTGCTTTGCTCTTTGGGGACATGAGAGAACTATTTGCCGTATTAGCAAATGAAATTTGCTAACGAGCGACTCTGCAATACATAACCAACCTCTCTGCGGCTGATACATTTAGATGCTTATAACACATATAAAACAGAACAATAAAGTGAACATGTGTGACCCCTCTGGGAGCTGAACCATTCCCGATGGGGCATCTAAGAGTTCCTTCTGTTTCATTCTTCTGACCCTGTCTCCCCCTGAGAGGTAACCACAGTCCTCAATTTTGTGTTCATAACTTTTCTGATGAAAAAAATGCTTTTGTCACATATGTATGTACCCCTAAGCAATAAGCTTTTTAAAGTTGGCTTGCTTTTGAGCTTTATAAAAATTGTATCATACTCTATTTAATGTTCTGCAACTTGTTATTTTCCTTCAGTGTTGTTTCAAAGATTCATCCATGTGATCGCACTTAGGTGTGGTTCATCCATTTCACTGCTGTGTGACAGCCCATTCTGGGAATAGGGCACAATTTGCTCAGCCCTTGTCTTGCAGGTGTACACTTGGGCTGTTGGAGGTTTCTTAGCTAAGCCAGACAGGGCCGCTGTATGCACTCTTGGGCACGGTCATGCTCTTGTACAAGTGATTCTCTAACGTGTATGCCTGGTTCAGAGGCTTGCAAACTTTATAACACAGAGCCAGACTGTTATTCTCAACACTGCCATTTGAATTTTTTACCCCTTAATGAAAAATATGTCAATGCAGCTGTGATTCAAAAAGAAAGGCGCCAGGCAGACAGGTAAGGAAGGAAGGAGGGAAAGAAAAGAAGGTAGGTGAAAAGAGAAAAGGGTTGGAAAAGAGGGAGAAAAGAGAACTCCCTTCAAATAGTTTAAGGCTAGTATAGAAGATACATAAATTTTCTTAGGTGTTTTGTTCTATTTAATGATCCAGCTCCAATGGCTATAGGATGTTTACATGTTATTGAACTGGAAGACTAAAGAAGGTACTAAATCTAGTTGGTGTTAATGTGACAAAACTGACATTTTCATTTATTGTTTGTGGAGTGTTAATTGCCTCCTTTTTGAAAGTAATTTAGCAATATGGAGCAAAAATCCTAAAAAAAATTTCCATTTACTTGGCAACTCCTTTTATAGGATTTTATTCTAAGGGAAGAGAAGAATAAGTATATGAAGATGTTTGTTTAAAGATGATACCTGCAGAGTTACTGCTAGCAAAAAGAAAGGAGGGATCATCTAAATGTCCAAAAGTTATTGATTAAATAACTATTTAGGAATTTTAAACGAGGGAAGGATGTGCATGTTATAGTGCCTAGACGGACTTTAAGTGATGGTGATGATGATGATTGCTTATTTATTTTTTTTCACTTTTTCTATAAAAATAATGCATTACTTATCTTGATTAAAATAAAAATAACTTGTGGCAGTCTATTAAAGAGAAAGCTTGGAGATTTTTGATACTGCCTACATGCCATTATCCAATCTGTGGATTATCCTTAGAAAATTTAACATCATAGATTGTCACCTACAATGAAGACTTTCTCTTGCTTTCTGGGGATGTAAACAAATTTTATATCAGCCAACATACACACACACAAGCCAAAAAATATAATTCTACAACCCCCAAATGCATTTCACTGAACAAAAAGTAAACAAAAAAAAAATCTGCATTAGCTCTGCACATAATCATATGTCCCAGCTCCGGTCTATCAGACTGGATCATTCATACCACCACCAGCTACTTCCCTCCTCACCATGTTTTCCTCTGGGTGGTTTAATATTTCTAATTCCATAATTTCTATTTTTATAACAGTCCTATGAGGTGGGAAGAGTGTTCAGTGGCAGGTATAGTAATTATCAAGGGCGCTTTTTTTTTTTAATTTGGTAGAATACTGGTCAAATATTTTCATTGTATAATCCCTGGTCTCTTGGAGCCTTTGAAAATAATAGCCAGTAGTTGCACAAGTTCATTAACTAATTCCCTTAAGGTTGGGGAACGTGCATTATCTGGACCTGCTGATGTACATATTGTGCTATGTTTTCAAGTATTCCCTTACCTGGTTTATTTCAACATCTATATTTAAAGGTCTTCATTACTTCCTAATTATCTATGCTCCCTTCCCTTATTTTTCTTGTTAAAGACCAATTTAAAAGAGCAGCTTGGTCTCTCTGCCACTCAGAGTCATCATTAATTTCACTCCCCTTCTCATTTATTAGGCCAGCCTCCTTATTGCCCAGGTTTCTTCCTCCCCAGCCTGTTTTCCTTGCCTCCAACCTCTTTGGTGGTACTAATGCATTCTGCCTTCTCCGCTGCTCTTATCTTTCTTTCCTTGAGGAGCCTTAGAGAGAGTTGTGCATTCATTTTTCTTTTTCTGGAGTGGTGATGGTGGTGGTGGTGGGGCGGTGTGCTCTTCTTCATCCTTTATTTCCACAGTGGGCTTTCTTCTACCTTTAGATCTTTTCAAGGTTCTTTGTCAAGCGCTCCTTGTATTTTTTTTTTTTTTAATTCAAGGTATCCTGGGCCTTTGTGGCTTAACTGTTATTTGGAAACTTTCTGCCCTTGCCTGTAGTGCTATCTGGGTTTCTTAATTCATCCAAATTGGATTTCTGAAAATCTTTGAACTTGAGCAAGTTCCTTAATGTTTTTAAATATAGAGATCAGGTCATACTGCCAGGGCAGTGGCGTCTCATGGTCAATAGCAACAAAGACCGTTTACAGGAAGGAGAGAATCAGCACAGATGTGAGGTCATTGTTCCTGCCTTAGGCAGGATATAGACATTTTCAGACCCAAATCCATCCTCAACGAAAAAAAGCTAAAATACTGTTGGTGTTCCAAGTTGTTGACATTGAACTTGGTTTCAATGTCATACACTGGATGGCAAACAGCTTGCTCTTTAGAAATGTGGGATTGAGAAATGCTTCCCAGGAGTTCCACTTTTTAGTTTACATTAACGAAATGAGGACAAGTACTAGATTCTATGCTCATCAATTTAAATGCACCAGACCACAGTGTTCCTTCATTCTCTGTTTTTGATTGGGTCTGTGTATGGACACGTGGATCTGCTGGCAAGTATGTGATCTCAGCAGTTTCCCTTCCAGTCTATGGTAGCCATAGAGTCCTGCTGCTCAGGTCTCCCTTCCAGAGTGGATCAGTCCTCAGGAGTGCAGTTAGCTGGCAGCTTCCTGCTATGGATGTCTCCAAGGCAGCTGCTACTCAATGACCAGGCACAGTGGTGGGAGCAGGGACCCCCCTTTTCTGGATTTTTGTACCAGACTTCCCAGGGGGGCTGGCAACCCCTTCTCTGTGCTACACTACAGCCTGAGGCTCTGTTTATCCCATCTTCTTTCACAGATGTCAGACCAGCATGGTGGTCTGAAGGTTCTCCCTGCTTACCAGTGATCCATCTCCCTTTTTCCTTTGACAGGTGAGAACACTACTAAGTCACTTGTATGTCTAACTCTATCTCAGCATTTGCTTCTTAGAGAATCTGAACTGACAACAAGGACCCAATCCCCCTTTAACCTTACCAACCCCTCTGCCTGCCCCACCCATCTTGCCTTGGCATGAGCTCAGTCATACTCTCCTTTGTTAGTCGATGGAAAATCCAAATGCTACAGAGTCATAGAACATATTTCAAGCTAAACGGAAACAGAATTGGAGGTCATCTCCAGTCTGGGATTATACGTACAACTACTCTCATTCATTAATATGAATAATCGATCTCATTACAGTTTGATCAAATTGGATAGTTCTCAGGAAAAGAGCGTGTACTTAAACCACAGGATCACTAGGTGACGCTGCTGCCCCACATTAAGGCGACAGCCTGAGCTAGGCTTGGACAGAGCCATTCGGGGCTGGGGGTCCGCCGTTTCCTTGGTTAGATAGAGCCCACACGTCTGTAATCCACCCCAGAATCTGAAAAGGTAATTTCTGGGTCCATGAGACCAGGCTCTAGAAGAGCATGCCAAATCTCTCTCTCTCTGTTACAGCTTATGGAAATGTGTGTGAAGGAGTTCTTTGAAACTCTTAAACTGATTAAAAAAACAAACCATATCTGTTCTAACTTCTCCAACTGTCTGCCCATCCACCTCACATGACTACTTATCCTTTCAGATCCACAGAACAATATGGGAGAACTATCAGTTTGAGTGGTATCTGCACCATGGTCTTTATCTAGAGCCCCTTAATAGATTTGCACACCCAGGCCTCACTCACTTGTGTTAGGAGTGTAGGGAGACAAGGAGTATCGGGTGTGGGGGCCACTTTCATGCTTGGCATCTTCTCTGCTGAACGCAGAACATGCATCTCCCAGGTCAGGTTTCTGGCTTGAGCGCTGCCATCGTTCATGCTGCCTCTCCTACCTTCTCACATGTGCAGTCAGCAGTCTGTAAACATAACACCTGTCCTGTAAATCCTCATGGACAAAGCTGCTGAGTGGCACTAAAAACTTAACCCTAGAAATCACCCCTCATCCCCAAGCAGTCTTATCTGCTGTGCCTGCACAGTACTCTATGCTTAGAGCTTCTTGGTAGGCACATTGTCAACCTGAGTTTTAAGAAAAAAGTCATTGTCTTACACGTGGAATGAGTATTTCATTGCATATGAAATACTTTCATTTCATTAGGACTGGATTCATTCATGCTTCCACTGGGGAATCTCCAGGACCACAACCATCCATCTATTCTTCATGTTTCTTCAATATACTGCTCAGTCTTCTCATCACGTTTTACACCCATAATGGTTAGGAATTTCCCAGGAGACTTTTGGCCCACTACCTTACATAGAGACATCAGGAGTGTGTCACTAGAAAGTTTTCAATATAGCCCTCACACTGCCAATACGCTCACAATCCAAGTGCAGCGTGACTCAAGTGTGCTTGATTGTAAGACACAGATTCCCGAACCTCTCCCCTGGGGAATCTGACTCAGTAAATCTGAGGTGCACTTGGGAGTATATATATTAAACAAGCAATCCAGTGACTCTGCTGATCAAGTTAAGAAAACACAGCCCCACTAAATGAAGTGGGTTCTAGCTAGAAACAAGGCAAATAAAATAAAATAAAAGATACTGGAGATGTTAATAGCTAGAGAGAACCATCTGTGAGTTGTGGGACACCCTCACCAGGTAATTGGGCACCTAGGGTGATTGTAGCTACCTGGAAGATTCTGATGGAGGAAGCACTGGGGACTCTTTTATTAACATATTTAATGTGCTTGACTAAGGGGAAGAAGTAGAGGAGGCCTTGTTAGCAACTCCTCCTTGTGCAGCGCAGGGCTAGGAAACAATGCTTTCTTTCCCAGGAAAGGCTTATTTAACCCCTGATTGTCTTTCTCTGGGGAGAAATCACTTGGCATAATCAAGCCTAAACAGAGTCTTCCTGAAAGAGTTGGGTGTGCCTGGGGCCCTGTGGGTAGTGCCTGGGAGGTGTTCACAGAGGGTCACATCAGCCTTTGTCGTGGAACACAGCACAGCTTCTATGACAGAGCAGTATGCCCTGTTACGTTCCTGGCTGCCCTCCTCCTCTCCTGGGTCAGCTTGAGAACTCCTGAGGACTCCAGAATATTGACCACCCAATGAGGGATCCCACCTCCCCTTCATCATAGCTGGGGAATGAGTGCTGCTCTTTCCCAGCTGAGAGTTGACTAAGATAAAGAGATGCAGAACCTTAGTGGGAGGCTGAGGTTGGAACCATGTGTCTCAAAAAGCCAAGCAGAACCTCTGATCTGCAGGTTTTTCAGGCCACTTCTGTCACTCCGCACTCAGACCAACATCACACCTGCACACAAACCACAGTAGGTGAGATTTCAACTTTCCCCCTCCCCAACAAAGTCAGCCACTCTGCGGGGAATTTTCTGTTTGGTGGCAACAAACAGCCAAGTTGAAAATGCAACATTCTCTTCTCGACTGTAGATAAATCACGCAGCATTGTGGCATCTTTTTGTTTTCTATCCCTGAAAGAGTCTGGGGGTGTTTTTTTTTTTTTTTTTTTGCTTTTTTCATAAATAAATATTTTAACTGGAAATTTCCAAGCATATGACAGGCCTAGAATGTGAACTTGAATGTACTGTAATAGAAATCATCAGTTGCCATGGCGACGTGTTCCAGGAGCAGATTGCAGGGAGTCACATGGGCAGAGAGTGCTCAGTAATACTAACACATCAGAGAGCGAGGCCACTTAACCTCAATCGCTTCCAGCTATTGTGCAGAATGCAATTGAATTTATTCCTAATTTCTGCCAGTGCTAAAGAACAAAATTTCCCTGCAGATTTTAATCTTACTCAGGCAGGCCCAGCTAGTGCTCAGACGCTGTTCAGCACCAATATTCAGTCCAGTTACTCACCCACTTTACAGCTCTATTTTCTTATTTTTATTTTTCATAATAGCTTCCCTCCCCCTGCTGGGTCCCGCATGTCCCCCTGCCCTAGGGAGAACTCCCCTCCTCCTTTCCGAATGGCTGCACGGTCTCTCTGACTCCATTCTGCTAATACAAGGAACGCAGCTTTCATAATAATAGGGGTAAAAAAAAAAAAGAAAGAGCTTCCCTGTCAGCAATAGCTTTCTTTTTTCCCCACCCCAAACCTGTTCTGAAATACAATTCCTGCCAGCTTTGGGTTGTACCTTGGAATGCCACAATTAACAGCCCCGGAGTAAGAAGGCAAACTTACGGATCAGTGAATAATGGAATCAAAGTGCATGTTTTCAATCCCTGTGACAGTCACCTCCCCCTCCACATGTACAACCCCAACCAGGAGAGAGACACAGGTTAGCAGGAGGTCCAGCCGCCGATCACAGAGCACTCATTTCGAGAGCTTATCCGCTCTTATGAAGGCTGATAAATCAGAGACTCTCGTATGGACAGTCTCAAGTTAGCAGCGTCATCGATCTCCCCTGGCCCTTTTAAGTTATTTGTCTTATTCACTTCCAAAGATGATATCAGCGATGCCAAATGAGTCTTTGTTTTCTACACTCTTGTTCTTCCCAGGGTGAGTGGCTGTGTTGTTGTGGGGGCTAAGAGGCCTGCTTCTGGGGCCCAGCCCTTTCTTTCCCACAGAAGGTCACCTCTCCCTGCATCGAGGTGTTGTCAGCAGCCTGCCTGTGTTCCCAGGCCGGAGATAGCATTCTCCAGGCTGACGGTCTTTGCGTGGCTCTAGTTCTTGGATGATCTCTCTACTTTATGAGTATCTCTTTTAAAAAGACAGAAAGCCAGCTTTAATAGCCAAATGAAGACAAGGCAGAGCTGGGCCTGAAACAGTCCACATTCTAAAGGTCAAGCAACGGGAAACTTAAAAATATAGGGGGATTATGGAAAGGTCTTTTGAGGGGAGGAAAAAAAGATAGTTTCTGAAGTGGTTTCCTTTAGAGAGTAGGGTCCTCTAATACGGGGGAAAATGTAGTGACAATTCACTTCCTCAGCTAGTACCAAGCCGTTGTTCTAATTCTGCGCTGGGACAGGAAACGTGGAGAGAAACTGAGAAGAGGCAGAATGGCGGCAGCATGGAATTAGGACGAGCTGTTGGTAGTGGTTCCTGACTCTACACAGAGAACCTGCTGACTGCAGATGTATCCACGGAGGCTGTGAGAGAAAAGAAGCCAGAGAGGACATGCAGAGAAGCACTGCAAGGAATTTTCTATCAATAGTGTGACATTTGGATCTGGAGAGAGAAAACCACATGCCAAGCTATTGGCAGCACGCGTGGCTGTGTGCCTGCCCTACTGCACCGAAGTCTCTGGAAGGCCTTTGCCAGACAGCTTTGCCCCACAACTGCCTGTCCACTTGGCTGGGTAGCTCAGGTCAAGCCAGCCCTTCAGCCTCTATCAGGGACTTCATTTATTTTTTTATTACAAAATTTTTATTTTTTGACTGCGTTGGGTCTTCGCTGCTGTGAGCAGGCTTTCTCTAATTGAGGTGAGTGGGGGCTACTCTTTGTTGTGGAGGACAGGTTTCTCATTGCAGTGGCTTCTCTTGTTGCAGAGCACAGGCTCTAGGCATGCGGGCTCTAGAGTGCAGGCTCAGAAGTTGCGGTGCACGGGCTTAGTTACTCCGCAGCACGTGGGATCTATCCAGACTGGGGATCAAACCCATGTCCCCTGTACTGGCAGGTGGATTCTTAACCACTGGACCACCAGGGGAGTTGTATCAGCTCAAGGTACTTCTAACTAGGGAGGAGTAGCACTGTCTTTGTAAATGGCAAAATGCTCAGTTATCTACAACTTTGAACATGTTTTCTAATCAAAGTTGGTTTGATTTGTACTGAAGCATTTCCACACTTACTAGTTAGAAATGTTTGTTGACCCTCTTGTGAGAGTCATTCAGGCAATCAGAGCCTTGGAACATTCCAGGAGGTTGTCTAATCTCTACCTAAGCAATGTCTGTTTAGGCAGAGTAGCCTTCTGGAAACTTTATCCACACAGAGGTACTTGGCTGGGGGACCACTGAACCTCATGGCCTCTGACTGAACAAAGATGGCAAGAGAAGGTTAAGAAAAGAGCCTGAGGCTTTATCTGTGATGAATTTCATTAAAGGGAAGGACAATCTGTGCTATTATGCTAATACCTGCAATAGCAATCTTATTATGTTCATTAATCTATAGCCAAGGAATAACATTATTACAGTTCTTATAGCTTTTCAAAGTACTTTCATGACTATTACCTTATTTGAACTGCACAGCAACCTTATAATGTAGGTGGGGCACATTTTTCAGCTGAGAGATTAAGAGCTACAAAAGTTGGGACTGGAACAAAATCACACAGAGTAAGGACAAGATCTAGATCTTAGGACACTAGATGCTGTGTTCTTTCTACCACCCTGTGTGCTGGCCAGGCTGAGAGCCAGAGTACCTGCCTCTTCTCAGGGAAAATGGCCCAAAGAGGCTCCTCCCTGCACAATTTGCTATAGTCCTATGTACAGAAAGGACTGACCCATGGGTAAACAGAGAGGGGTTGGCACTGTCCATGGGTTGAACATGAGGGTCAGTGCCCCTGTACAAGTTTGGTGTAGATTCTGCTCATTAGGGTTTTCCAGATTGAATAGAGACAACCCAACTCAACCCAGCTTCTTTTTTGGGAAGTGTGAATCCTGGTGGAAAATGAGGAGGTGGGTCTAATTCTTCTTGCAAGAAGCCTGATGCACAAATGTGCCTAATAAGCAGCAGGACTCAGAGTGAAGATGGCATTTGAGGTTTTGATGTAGCACTGTTGACTCTGCCAAAACACAAGCCACCGTATCTCAGTTACTGAGTAACAGAAGAAATAGACATTTTTCTGTGCCTCCCTCCTTCCCCACCCTCTTCCTTACCCAGTCCTTGGTGCTATAGGGACAGGGTCAGCGGTGGGTTGAGAGTTAGGGATGTCTGATAGATACATTACTAGCAGTAAAAAAACCCCAGAGTTTCCACACTGGCTGTTGTGAAGAAGCTTCATGGAAATGGCCCCACGAAAACATCTAGCTTGCTGACTCTCTGGCTGATTGAAAAAAGGTCCCTGTGCTGCTCCAAGTTTCTCAAGATCCTTGCACTGATCATCTATTGCAGAAAGTATCCTGAATGTGGCCAGATATTATTTAGACACAATCTATTTTCTCTTTCTTCTCCTTTTCTTTCTACAAGCAAGTAGTCTGGTCTCTGCCTCCAAGGTGGGTATGTTGTAAGGCAGGGTGAAGGTCCTTCTGACTTCCATAATACTAAAGCTTAACTTCTTAGCATAATGGTTCTGATAAAGGTGTCACTAGACCTAAAAGGGTGTTAGAAATGAATGGCCCTTCTGAATGTTACTGGTAGTTGAAATGGCTGGGAGGTATCATTGGCACTTTGTTCTCTAAGGAGCTGGGGATGGTAAACATCTAACAGTGAACGAATGGGCAGGAGTTTTGAAGAAACATGAAGGCAGAAAGATGACAGCCTAAAAGAGATTCCCCCAAAGTTGGGAAGAGTGAAAGGGGAGGAGCGGGAAGGAGAAGAGGAAGAGTAGAGAGAACTCGGCATCCTGACTGCAGAAAAGATTGGTTCCCTGTTCCCTGGTTCCCTCTACGTGAGGGGCAAGACCTCAGAGTACCGTGCATGTGGGGTGCATCTACACGCAAGGCTGAGGCGTCCTCAACCTTGATGCAGTTGGCACGGATGACATTAGGCCAGATAATTGTTGTGAGACTTTCCTGTGTATTGTAAGACGTTCAGCAGTGTCCTTTATCTCCACCCACTAAAAGCCAATAGCAAGCTCCTCCTCAGTCACAGCTCAAATGTCTCCAGATGTTGCCAAATATCTCCTGGTGGGCAAACCTGTCCCTAGTTGAGAGTCATGGCTCTAGGCCAGGGGTTGCAAACTCAATTGGTATGGGAACCAGGTGACAATGATGACAACAACAGAAATAGTAGTAGTAACAGTGAACTCTTCTATGAGTGCCAGACACCATTGTAAACACTTTATACATTTTAATTCATTTAATCCTATTACCCTATGAAGCAGGCACAACCTCATCTTACAAATGAAGAAACCGAGGCACAGAGAGACTAAGAAACTCACGGAAACTCACATACTAGTAAGTGAAGGGTAAGCATTTGCACTCAGGCTCTGTGATCCCAGAGCCCCAGCTTCTCTCTGCTCTAAGGCCTGACTACTGCACCATTTCCCTTTATTGAAGTCAATTTATTTACCTTGCCTATCAACTCAGGGAGAGAACGTTCACTTTTTAAGGATTAAGGAGTCTTACAGTCTCCTGTGATACAAATGCTTCTATATTCACCAAGCATTGCTGCAATGAGAAGACAATGAATTGACAAAAATAGGTGAGTGTTTTAAAGCACGCAGTGTTAGGTGTGTCTTGGCTTCAGCAGTGTGTGGAACCTTCCTCTGAGCTACATCCTCTTGTATGTGGGCAGCACAAGGTTTTTAGCTTCCGTGGAACATCTGTAGAAGTTGGGTGCACGTCCAGAATTTACCATACCCTGTGCTTTCGTCCTGCCTCTGCTGCATTTGGGAGGCAAGGAACAGTTCACTTAGTGATGGGCTTTGCCTGAAGGAAACAGCTCCTGTCTTAGCTGGGCATTCTTCATCATGGCTTGAGTGATGGCAGGATGCCTGGGGAAGTGGGGAGTAGGCTATGGGCCCCGATTCTGCATGCTGCTGGAGACGTACATGGAGACTGTCCTTGGTGGGGTCTCTGGGAACCCACCTGCCAAGGCAGGAGATATAATGAGACCTGGGTTCAATTTTTGGGTCAGGAAGATCCCCTGGAGGAGGGCACGGCAACCCACTCCAGTATTTTTGCTTGGAGAATCCCATGGATAGAGGAACCTGGCGGGCAACAGTCCATGGGGTCGCAAAGAGTTGGACATGACTGAGGCGACTTAGCATGCACACGCTGGGTGCTTTAGCTGCATTACAATCCCCTGGACGACTGTCCACTCATCGCACTTCCACTTTCTGTTTCATAGTCTGAAGAACTCCTTGTCCCCACCCTACCCATGGGATGGATTCACAGAGCTTCCCAGACTGTCACAGAATTGTGAGGGCATCTTTGCTTTTCCAGTGCTTTTCCAGCTCTTTTCCAGTGATGCTTCAGCAATGACCTGGAAGGGTCTGATGGGAAAGCTAACACTGGGCTTTGAGTCAGTTTTCAGGCTTCCCCTTGTGAGGGTGATGAGATGCTAATTTCAGTTCAAATTTTATGCTAATTTCAGTTCAAATTTTATACCCTTAGAACAGAGCATTTGGATTTAAATTTAAATTGGAGTTTGAGAGGTGTAAAAGTCAAAAGTACCATGTCCACATTTTCATTATAGATACTCCTCATTCCCAACAATTGTTAGAAAGATCTTCAACACTTCCCACATTACATCTGGTTTTTAATTCAGTTAGAATCATGTGTGCCTCTTCTGTTTGTCATAGTTAGAAACAAATAGCAATTTTCAGAGCAATTCTCTCCAACATGACAGTGAGCACTCTTCCAGAGTACAGAAGGGACTGGAGCTAAAACAAATAATAATAAAGAATTCAAGCAAAGCTGCCAATACCAATCCTTAACACTGAAGTTTGTCCAGGGCTTGTCCTGCGTTTCCAGCTGATATTCCATCACAACATTTTTCTTTCCCTCTGGGGTTCATTCCCATCTCAGAAAATAAATAATTTATCAATATATTAATATATAATATTAATAATAATATTAGTATATTATTTAATATATTTATTAATTGTCAACTAGATGGCTAAACTGGAATCAAGATTGCTGGGAGAAATATAAACAACCTCAGATATGCAGATGATACCACTTGAGTGGCAGAAAGTGGAGAGGAACTAAAGAGCCTCTTGATGAGGGTGAAAGAAGAGAGTAAAAAAGCTGAGTTAAAACTCAACATTAAAAAAATGAAGATCATAGCATCCAGTTCCATCACTTCATGGCAAAGAGAAGGGGAAAAAGTGGAAGCAGTCACAGATTTTATTTTCTTGGGCTCCAAAATCACTGTGGACAGTGACTACAGCCATGAAATTAAAAGATGCTTGCTCCTTGGAAGGAAAGCTATGACAGACCTAGAGAGCACTTTAAAAAGCAGAGAAAGGTCCATATAGTAAAAGCTATGGTTTTTCCAGTAGTCATGTATGGATGTGAGAGTTGGACCATAAAGAAGGCTGAGCGCTGAAGAATTGATGCTTTGAAATTGAGGTGCTGGAGAAGACGCTTGAGAGTCCCTTGAACTGCAAGGAGATCAAACTAGTCAATCCTAAAGGAAATCAACCCTGAATATTCATTGGAAAAACTGCTGCTGAAGCCAAAGCTCCAATACTTTGGCCACCTAATATGAAGAGCAGACTCATTGGAAAAGACCCTGAGGCTGGAAAAGATTGAAGACAAAAGGAGAAGGGGACAGCAGAGAATGAGATGGTTAGATAGCATCACTGACGCAATGGACATGAATTTGAGCAAACTCTAGGAGACAGTGAAGGACAAGGAAGACTGTCATGCTGCAGTCCATGAGGTCGCAGAGTCGGACACAACTTATCGACTGAACAGCATATGAATAAACACTCAAAGTGTGTTATTTAGATCACATATAACTAGAAGAATAGATATATTGACAGACCACTAAATTTACACCATAGGTACTAGCTCAGTGACAAGGTGCTCTGGTTGTTTGGAGGGGCTGAACTCCAAATATAGGGCTGCTCCTGAAGGCTTTCATGGAGGTTTCTTCTTCCAGGAAGGTTTCCCAGATCTTTCTCCTCATTTCCCTTCACCAAAGTGAAGTAAACGATCTCATCCTCTAATGTTCACATAACTTTATTTCACCTACTTTCCTGTACTAGAGTTACTTATTCGTGTCTTACCTCTCTATTAGACAGAAGTTGTTTTAGAGAAGATTGTCTCTTTTATTTATCTCCCTGTGGACACCTTGATTAGCACGGTGTGATGTAAGTTGAATAGATAGTCTTGAATGAATGAATAAATGAGTGAATGAATTGATATGCATCTTGAGCTGGATCTTGAAGGACAGACAGGCAGGTTGAGATGCTTTTTAAAAAGTAATAAGTCCATCACTATAAGCTATAGACCCTTTTGACTAGCATCCTTCTGGAGTTCTTACTGTTGTTTACCCATGCACGTTTCCTCCCCTAGGTCCGACCTTGATACTCGTTAGAACTGTTCCCTAGTAACACGGTCTTTAGTGACATCAAGGCTTTATTGGAAGAAGGAGTTGGCACTTTGTTGCAGAGATCCCATTACTTCCCCATAGGAGGCTGTCAATCCCCTAAGTGCACCACCTCTGGTGCCAATCTCTTGCTCCCGCGTCCTCCTCCTGACTGCTGGGAGCACGTAGGCATGCTACATGTCACCTGCTCCTCCAGCTCTTGACAGTCTCCTTCCTTTGTTTCCAAATTCTAAGCAAATTGCTCAGTTGACAATCAAAGCCTGCTAACATCAAACAGCTGCTGTAGACAGGTGTGTTCTACAGTTACCTGCTGTTTGCTTTCCTCAGCAGGGACGGATATGACAAACAAAACCAGGAGCTGGGTGCCAGCTTCCTGCTAGCATTTTTCAGACTTGGAAATTCACCCTAAAAAAAGCCTCCCTCAGTCTTCATCAGTGTGTGGCTGGGTGAGATGTTGTACAACTCCACCAGTTCCCGTGGTTCTTTGCAAAAAACTAGAAATCACAGTGACTACATCCAAGCAAAGAGGTTGCACGGTTCTAGAACTCTTGATTTTTAAAGGACTCCCATGCATGCATGCTCAGTCACTTAGTCGTGTCCGACTCTTTGCAACCCCATGGACCATAGCCCACCAGGTACTTCTGTCCATGGGATTCTCCAGGCAAGAGTACTGGTGTAGGTTGCCATGCTCTCCTCTAGGAGATCTTCCTGACCTAGGGATCGAACCCATGTCTCCTGTGTCTCCTGCATTGGCAGGCGGATTCTTTACCTCTAATGCCGCCTGGAAAGCAGTTGCCTTAAAATTTTTCTAGATTTTTCTTCCCTGTTAATGTGATTATATGAGTGTTCCCTCCTGCTTTCTGCTTTTGGCAGTGTTCCCAAAGGTCTTAAGTTTCTGACCTTTGAAAGTTGTTCTCATCATCAGGTGGTACGACTGGCCATTAAGTCTCCCATCACTGGGGGTACGAGGCTGTGGCAAGTTGGAGGTGGAATGAATTCGCACTTTTTCCAACATTCCTTCCTGTGCTTCAGAGCCTGGAAAACTAGCAACCATTATTTTCCATACTATTTTTTATTTACCAGGTGTTTTTGCACCTGAGGTTTTGAATGTGACTTAAGTCCTGCCGCTTAGATGACCCTGCATGAGACGCAGAAGGTGGCATGGGGCGGGGGAAGCCCATGTTCTCTGGGGCCAGTTTCTCCAGTGGCATCACTGCCACCGTGTTGGGGTTTCCCATGGTGGCAGGTTCCTCACTGTATGGCTTCCTCATTATGGTGGCTTCCTGGTCACAAACCAGACCGCAGTCCCTTCTGTGGTCTGGTGCTCAGAGCCACTCTTGAAAAGTCCACCTAGTGTCTGTGTCTTTGGCTTCGCTGGTAATTTTGTGAATCATTTAATATCCTGCTTTGACTTGCTAGAGTGAATTCTCTTCTCTATGACTGACCCTTAATCAAAACAGAGGGCAACTGGGCCAGACACGCTTCCCCCCACAGCTTGGTCGGGGTGAGAGGAGGTAATCAGCTAGCCGGCAGGGGTCCGCCTCAGGCTGGAGGCTGGGAGAGAGGAGGCTAGCGTTCTGCCAAGGGAAGAAGCTCTCTCCCTCTGTGCCTGTGCCCAGGTGCTTCTTCCAGCTCAGGAGTCCTTCCTTCACCACCACATTACTCCTGCTCTGACAGCCACTTCTTTTCTTGAGCTGGAAGTAGTTTTTGCTTCTCTGAACTCCGTGAACAGTCAGCACACTTCTCCAAAGAAACGATCACTTTCTACTGGTATTATCGTTACTTCTGTACAGTTCTTAGCTCCTGAACCACCCTGTTAGTCCTTTAAGAGAAGAATCTGAATCGTTTTGGCAGATCCTGAGAACCCCCACCCCTGGGAGACACATGATAACATTCAAGACAGGAAGGAAAGACCAGAGGAGAGGGTCTGTGCCTAGCTATACTCCCTGGCAAGCAACCAATTGATGATTTATTTTTTTCATCATTTGTTTTTTCATGGATTTTGGGGCCCTTCAAAGGCCTCATGCTGATTTAAATGATGGTGTGAGAGGAATAGATTTGCCCCATAGCTTTCTGTGATGGTGGAAATGTTGTAGATCTGCACTGTCCAGTGTGATAGTCCCTAGGATAGGTGACTTTGGACCACTTGAAACATGGCTAGTGTGGATGAAGAATGGAATTTTAAAATTTTGTTTAACTTTAATGAATGTAACTTGAAGGAGCCATAGTGGCTACTGGCTGCTGTAGTGGAGGGTGCAACATAAGAGTCCATACTGTTCTAACTGGCACACAGGCCAGTCTGTATTAACTGTTCATTCTGTCACAGGAGGCCAGAACGCTGTGGATGTCATTCTGGTATTTAGTGGGCTGGGAGTTTGTCTTTCTGGCCAAGGACCGGGTTTAAAGCTTAAGAGAAAGACAGAGAAGTGGAAGCTTCATCAAAGATTCTATAAACAGGGGACCAGTTTTCAAACACTCTTTGTCATAATTTAAAAAAGTGACCTGACTCTTTAGAGCAAATGATTCTTCCTACATCTTGCCCCATTGAAGTGCAGGGCTGTGGGAGCAGAGAGGCAAAAAGTTGCTAGAATTGTTTGGCTACGTGTTGAGTGGATCTCCTCCCATGAATTGGTGCTGAATGGATGATTCTTTTTGGAAAGGATAATCACGTTCTCATCAAGACACTTTCCTCCTCTCTGTGGCATCTTCTACAGCAACCACAAGTGTATGTCAAACTAGATCTGGATGTCAAGGATGAAAACCACCTCCTGGGGGCATCCTGGACTGCTGTGGGTATGTTGATCCCAACTTTGATAGCTCTTGCTACACATACAGGAAAGGGTATGATGCCAGGACAGGACTGGGATCAATGTGGCAGACACAGAGCACAGTATTTGCTCCAGACGAACATGTGGTCCTCTCTCTATGGAGTGCTTCCCGTCCATGAAGTTCTAAGAATGTTCGTGTAGGGCCCTTTCACTTACAGTGATCTCTTTCATAGAATTCTTAGAGATCAGGGTTTCAGATCCTGAGAGAAACCAGTTCTTGGATTTAGTCACTTCTTCAGTGAACTTGCCAGAAAGTGTGAAAGTGTCAGTCCTTCAGTTGTGTCCGGCTCTTTGTGACCCCATGGACTGTAGCCTGCCAGGCTCCTCTGTCCATGGGATTCTCCAGGCAAGAATACTGGAGTGGATTGCCATTCCCTTCTCCAGGGGATCTTCCTGACCCAGGGATTGAGCCCAGGTATCATTACAGGCAGATTCTTTACCATCTGAGCCACCAGGGACTTGCCAGAGGAGGATATAATCACTGACCACACTCACACTTGGTTTCACTCTGCTAAGTGCTCATGTTCTTACCTAAACATTAGTTTCCTCTTTCTGAATTCTCTCACATATACTATTTCTTTTTTCCTGCTGGGCACACAGATTTAGGCACACAGTCGTATATCCATGGTCACAGTTTAGTGGCACTAGGGGAATCATCTTAATACTGGCTTGGTTCTGGCTGGCCTGCAAACAATTTTGGGTGGACTTCTGGGAAGACAAGCACACTGGCTTGATTCAGGAAGGGATCTGAATCTGGAATCCTGAGTGGAAAGCGCAGGGCCTTCCCCCTCGGAGTAAATGGCTCCACTGGAGGAGGTGCTACACATTCGGTGAGCTTTTCACTTTCTTCCCGCTCACCCTGCTCCTCTCTCCTTACCCACTGCGTGCACCCTCCCTTGCTGTGCACAGTCTTAGAAGCCCAGGTGCAGCTCCACCCTTGAAAGCAGGAGCTTCTGGGTGATTCGCCTAAAGGGGAGGACGGAGAGGACAGCAACCTCTCTCATTTTTCAACTTCCTCCTCTTCCTTCTCTTTCAACTCTAGTTTCTTACTTGTCCTGAATCTCTATCTTCCTCCAACTCTGCCTGACTTGCTGACCCTGTGAGATGTGGTCTCATCCAGGCCCATCTGAATTTAATCAGGAAGTTAATAATGTGCTGTGATGAGGGCCTTACACTTCTCCTCTTAGAGTCAACCTAAAGAATTAATGTTTTATTATGGAAAATATAAAATATACAGAAGAGTTAGAGAAGAGTATAATGAATCACCCACTTCAACAATGATCAATAAATAGTTTGCCATTCTTGTTTCATCCATTCCTAGTCCATTTGTTTTGTCTGAGTCTTTTTAATCTTTAAAATATTCATTTGTTTATTTATACAATTGAAATATATTTGCTGTAAAATATTATGTTAGATTTAGGCAAACTACATAGTGATTTAACATTTACATAATATTAGGAAATGAGTGATCACCACAATAAGTCTAGTAACCATTTCTTTCCAGACAAACTTGCTATAATATTACTGACAATATTCCTTATGCTACACATTACATCCCAGAGGCTTATTTATTTTATAATCGAAAGTTTATACCTCTTAATCCTTGTCACATATTTGCCCAACCCCCAAACACCCTCCCCTCTGGCAACCACTCATTTGTTCTCTTTAAGGCTGCTTCTGTTTTGATTTTTAGATTCCATATATAAGTGAAATCACACAGTATTTGTCTTTGATTTATTTCATTTAGATGATACCCTCTAGGTCCGTCCATGTTGTCATAAATGGCAAGATTTCATTCTATAAAATGGCTGAGTATCATTCCATTGAATGTATATACCACATCTTTATCCACTCACCAGATGTTTTCATTCTATAAAATGGCTGAGTACCATTCCATTGAATGTATATACCACATCTTTATCCACTCACCAGATGTTTAGGTTGCTCCCATATCTTGGCTCTTGTAAATAATGCTGCAAGGAATATTGTTGTATATCTTTTCACATTAGTGATTTTGTTTTCTTTCAATAAGTACCCAGAAGTGAAGTTGCTGGCTCATATGGTAGTTCTACTTTTAATTTTCTTCACATCCCCGCAACATTTGTTATTCTTTGTCTTTTTGGTAATAGCCATTCTGGAGAGATGTGAGGTGATATCTTATTGTGTGTGTTTTTTTTTTTAAATAATTTAATCAATTTATTTTTGGCTGTGTTGGGTCTTCATCGCTGCACAGGCTTTTCTCTAGTTGCGGTGCTCGGGCTTTTCACTGCTTCTCTTGTTGCAAGGGCTTCCGCAGTTGCAGCTTCCAGTCTCTAGAGCACAGACTCAATAGTTGTGGCTCATGGGCTGAGTGCTCCGCGGCATGTGAAATCTTCCCAGATCAGGGATTGAACCTGTATCTCCTGCATTAGCAGGTGGATTCTCTACTACTGAGCCACCAGAGAAGCCCTTACTGTGGTTTTGATTTTCATTTTCCCAATTATTAGTTATGTTGAACACCTTTTCACAAGTCTGTAGGCCAACTGTATGTCTTCTTTGGAAAAATATACCTTCAGGTTTTCAGTCCATTTTTTAATTCAGTGTTTATTTTTTTGATGTTGAGCTGTATGTGCTATTTGTGACTTTGGATATTAATCCCTTATAAGATATATCATTTGCAAATATCTTTTCCCATTCAGTAGGCTGTCTTTATGTTTTTTCAATGGTGCACTTTACCGTGTAAAAGTTTTTTAGTTTGATGTACTCCATTTGTTTATTTTTACTTTTGTTTCCCTTGCTTGAGGAGATAGATTAAAGAAAAATATTGCTTAAAAAAATATTGTTAAGATCCATGTCAAAGAACATACTGCCTATGTTCTCTTCTAGGAGTTTTATAATTTCAGGTTTATGTTTAAGTCTTTGATCTATTTTATTTTTGTATACGGTTTGAGAAAGTAGACCAGTTTGATTCTGTTGCATGTAGCTGTCCAGTTTTCCCAACACGATTTTATTGAAGAACGCTTTTCCCCCCATTGCATTTTCTTGCTCTCTTTGTCATAGATTAATTGACCATAATCTTGGGGATTTATTTCTGGGCTCTCTATTCTGTTGCATTGATATACATGTCTGTGCTTTAGCTTTTTAAAAAAGCAAATTTGTCAGCAGATCATTTCTTCTACAAATACTTCACTAATTATTGCTGATAAAGAACTTAAAAAGTGTCATTGTCATGTCTAACAAAATCCAGAAAATTTTCTTAATATCATCAATATACAAATAGCAGGTACACGTATGTACAAGTTGGTGCATCTCATCTTTAGAGAGGGCAATTTGGCAGTAGATTTCAAAATTTAAAATGCCTATACCCTCTGACTTTGCATTCTATGTGTAAAAATTTCTCTTAGGATGTACAGTATCAACTAAACTATGCAAAGAAAACATTGTTTATGAGACCAAGAAATGAGAAAAAACCCAAAGGGGCTGTTCAGCCATTTGTACTAAATTCATGTAAGGATTTAAAAGAAGGTGGTAGCTCTATGTGTTTTGATATGAAACTATCTAAGACATACTGTTGCATAAAAACAGAATAGCAGGAAAGATAGGTAAGGAACTTTTCGGAAGGTTGGGAATGAGAGGGCAAAAGTAAGATAGGAGGGGAAATATTCCTTTTCACCTGGTATCTTCTCATGCATTTTGAATTATTTTTTTTATCATGAAAATGTATTACTTTTGTAGTTTAATAAGTAGTTAATTAAAAAAGTGTATTCTCAGCAGGACAAGTTTGGAGAACTCTTGTTTTCACGTTTCTGATAGCTTCTCATGTAAGTATATGGTAGCGGTTACTAGTGTGCTTCATATCCTGTACTCCTCTCCTTCCTAGTCACCCAGGAGATGACACTCCTCCGCCTGTCTGCAATTAGGGAGGGTCGTGTGATGAGTTCCAGCCTCCAAAGTATGTGTGGACATGACACATGTCACCTCTAGGCTAAGGTGTTTGAGAGTCCATGTGCCACCTCCGTGTTCTCTCCCTTCCTGCCATGGTCACTCTGGAAGCCTTCTGTTGAGATGGCAATGTCGCTAAACTGAGGGAGCCAGATCCCCAAGGCACGCCCCAGAGGAGTCCTAATGTTCAGACTTTGCATGAAAAAGAAAGAAGCTTTTGTTGTATTAAGCTGCTAGATTTCAGGGTTTGTTACTTCAGCTTAGTTGATCTTATCCTGACTAAATCGGTAATGACAGTACAGTTTCAGCACAGCAGAAACAGGCTTTCTCAGACCGTACTGCATGCCCTTGTAATGCTGCATGGAATGATTATAAACCTCTTCCCTTTGCTAATGTTGGGATAATCATGCCATTTGAACTGCAAAAACAAGTAAGCACAATTTCTACAGCAGAATTAATATCCATCTTCAGGTCATTGTGATGCCTTCACTGAGGACCTCAGCACAAAACCAGGAAGACTGCTCTCAGATTTGGAGCTTAACACTGAAGTCCAGGGATGTTTTTCTCATTCTCATTGCTTCTCTGAGCCTCCTTGGCATGAGAACAATTAAACTGGAGCCGCGGCAGCTCAGTCTCCATGCCCTGCCTGTCACCCTTGATGCTCCATGGTATAATACAAGCAGGAAAGCTTTAGAAGGAACAGGTGCCTGAAGGCCTCGGTCTCGTCTTTTTCTGCTGCTCTAGGGCCACTGCTTAGGAAGGTGAAAGCTTCAAATACAACAACAGAGAGCCAGAAAAGACATCTCACTGCTTTACCTCTGTTTGAATCAACTAAAAATAAATAGATGTACTGACTAGATGACAATTTGTTATTGGAAGATGAAGTGGAGGGGTCTGGGTAAGGGAGTGAGAGTGACTTGGATGGTATGACAGAGACAGGAAAAAACCCAGAGAGGTACAAGAAAAAAGCACAGCTAGAGCTCAGCTCAAATCCTAGCTGTGTAGCCTTAGGCACATAACCAAGTTTCTGAGAGCCTCAGTTTCATGCTATGGGTGATTGAGAGGCTGGAATGAGAATGCATGTAATAGTCCTTGTAGAGTGTCTGACAGACAGAAGCAGAGGCACCTCCAGGTAGGAGGTCTTTATGACCTGCACATACTTACAACTTTTGAAGGTGAGCCAAGATGGGGGGCAGCAGCATGCCCACTTATTCCTGGCTGTAAAATTGGCATTCCTGGCTGTAAAACTGGCATTCCAGGAGGGCAGCTCCATGGGGTAATTCCAGTCCTGCATTGGCAGCTCACCAACAGCAACAACAATGTGATGAGTGCTAAAGCTCAGCCTCTATTGTGAGCATTTACACTGGCCTAATCATTTTTGCAAAGACTTCACATGACTGAAGTGACTTAGCTGCATGCATGCAATCACTTTCTACAAAGCCTTGAAACAGTCCTATCAATGTGATTATTGCTATTTCCATCTTGCAGATGACGAAACTGAGGTTCTAAAAGGTTAAGGGATTTGCCCAAGTCATGGTGCCAATGGTAAAGAATCCATCTGCCAGTGTAGGAGCCACAGGAGACAGGGGTTCGATCCCTGGGTCAGGAAGATCCCCTGGAGAAGCAAATGGCAACCTGCTCCAGTATTCTTGCCTGGAAAATTCCATGGACAGAGGAGCCTGGTGGGCTATAGTCCATGGGGTTGCAAAGAGTCGGGCACGACTGAGTGACTGAGCACACACAGCCTGAAGGTGGTAGAGCTGGGATTCAAACCCAGGAGTTTGGTTTGAGAGTTCATGCCATTATCACTGCCTCATCTGAGTGCAGCAACCATGATGATTGTAGCTAATGGTAAGAAATGCAAAGCAAGTTGGAAACATTTATCTGCCTAAAGTTTTATAGTGAACTTTTTGTAAATCATATTTTCACAGATTGTAATTTCAAAGTTTAAAAAAAATGCATGGGGACTTTCCTGGTGGTCCAGTGGCTAAGACATCACACTCCTCATGCAAGGAGACCAGGTTCAATCCCTGCTGGGGGAATTAGATCTCACATGCTACAAGAGCTCACATGCTACAGCAAAGATCAGAGATACTGGTGTGCAACTAAGAACTGGCACAGCCAAATAAATATTTTTAAAATGCATGAATGAAGGGGACTTTGAGCTGGAAAATATAGGTCATTTACATTCTATATTTTTCAGTGTTAGAAGGAGTACAGAGTGTATCAGGAGGGCAGTACTATGCAACATGGCTCCAATGCCTGGAGTTCTATTTTATCCTGAGAACCACACTAGAAATGTGGGTTAGATGGTGGAGAGGCTTCGAGGCTTCGAGGCTCAGGAACAAAGTCTGGGCTTTGCCTTGAGTCACTGGAGGTCACTGAGGAGGGGACAGACGTGGTGAAATAATGTTCTGCTATAGTCCGTCTGGCAGTGGTATGCAGGATGAAGAAGCAAAGGAGACTGAGGCAGGGAGGCCACTAGGAAAGCTGTTCCATGTGGGGATGAGGGCTGGGCTAGGGTTGAAGCAGAGGGAAAGAAAAGAAGGTGTGTCTGGAGAGGAAAGGAAAAACTAACAAGACTTGGTGATTATTGGATCCTGGGGTGGGGGAAGCAGACACAGAGGTATTCAGCCACAACAGTTAAGAGGAGAAAAGAATGATTTTAAGGGAAAGACGATTCAGACACTGAGTTTTAGATGAGATGGGAGTACTGAGGAACAATGGCTAATAGGTGGCAGGAGATACTGTGCTGGAGGTAGAGGACAACTGAGGGTTATGATGAAGTAGAGAAATGGGAATCACAGTGGTGAGAACTGGAGAAAGTTATGAGAAAAGGACTGAGAACCAAGAGAAAAGGAGAGGAAGGAGGACCTCGAGAGGTGGGCAGACCAGTGAGTGTCAGCATCAACAGGGGTAAGCATGGAGACCAGCCCATAGAACCAGACAGGGACAGAGCGCTGGTGACATTTGAGAGTACGGCTTCAGTGGTGCTGTGTTAGTCAGGGCTCTCCAGGGGAATAGACCAGTAGTGTACGTGTGTGTGCGTGTGTGTGTGTGTGTGTGTTTATTAAAGAGATTTATTATAAGGAATCAGAGGCCAAGAAGTCCCAAGGCCTGCAGTTGGCAAGCTGGAGACCTAGAGAAGTTGATGTGTAAGTCTAAGCCCAAAGACCTGAGAATTGGGAGAGCTGATGGGAAAAGTTCCAATTTGAAAGCCAATATGCTTTCATAATGACCCAAAAGGAGCAGATGTTTCTGAGTCTGAAGGTTGGAAAAGACCAGTGTCCCAGCTCAGGCAAGGATTCCCTCTTACTCAGACTGTTTATTCAGGGCTTCAGTTGATTGGATGAGGCCTTGGTAGCTCAGTGGCAAAGAATCTGCCTGTACAGCAGGAGACCTGGGTTTGATTCCTGGATTGGGAAGATCCCATAGGGAAGGAATGGTGACCCACTCCTGTATTCTTGCTTGGAAAATCCCATGGACAGAGGTGCCTGGTCCATGGGGTTGCACAGAGTTAGACACGACTGAGTGACTAAAACTACCACCAGCACCCACGTTGGGGAAGATAAGCTGCTTTACTCAGTGTATGGACTCGAATGTTAATCTCGGGACTTCCCTAGTGGTCCAGGTGACTGAGACTCTGCACTCCCAATGCAGGGAGCCCGGGTTTGATTCCTGGTCAGGGAACTAGATCCCATATGTGACAACTAAGAGTTTTCATGCCTCAACTAAAGATCTTGCAGACTGCAACTAAGCCTGGCACAGGCAAATAAATAACATAAATGAATAATTTTTAAAAATGTTAATCTCATCCAGAAACACTTTCACATGGCCAGGATAATGTTTGACCAAATGTCTGGGCACTCGGTGGCCCAGACAAGTTGACAAACAAAATTAACCATCACAAGTGTCATGGAGTTAGCTTTTTGGGAACCAAATAAGGAATGGGTGTTGGGGAAAAGGAAGTAGGAAGACATAACCACCTACTTGGGAATGCTGGCAGACCAAAGAAGGAGAAAAATCACATGCTAACCTGAAGGGGCAGCCAGGTCAACCAAGATTTATTTACATGATGGAGGAGACCTTTTAACATGACTCTTCTTTGCTAACTCACACAGACATTCATTGTCTCCATCTCTCCTTAACCCGTCCGGGCCTCCCGGAAGGTTATTAAGTTGAATACACAATTTTCTATTCTAAGCATATTTGGCCAAAGGTAAGTTTAAGTTTGTTTGCATTTCTGGCAGTCAACTCTTGGCAGAAGCAGGTGGTTCAGAAATGATCTGGGGCAGAGGAAGAATTCAGCCCATGATCTGAAATGTGCTGTGGATAAAGGTGCACACTGCTTACCAAAACAATCGAAGTTGATTTTTCCATGTTATTTGTGGATTTTCGTCATTGATGCACAATGGATCTATTTCTTACCACCATGATGACCGCCTTAGCATTTATTTAAGCACCAGGAAATACACATTTCAAGCATGAATGTTAGATGGGTCAGAAGGAGCAAAGGATGAATTTGCAGTTTTGTCAGATGGACCAGGTGGCAAGAGAGTGAGAGAGAGAGCACAATGCTTTCAAGAAAGGAATTCAGACTCTACAATACCTTAAGGCTAAGTAGTGACAAAACTCTTTTTGAAATTTTGCTGGAGAATTTTCTAGAATCCGAGTTCCATGTTTCCTCAACTCCATCTCTACTCTTAAATATATCCCACATCTAGCTGAGTCTGGCCACTCAGTCCTGATGAGCCTTCTTCCTGGAAACTGCATTTCTCTCCTCTTGCCACTTAACATCTCCAAGAAGACCACACAAATGCCTCTCAAATAGCACTTGCATCCAGAAACTCATATGCATACTGGACCTGGCCAAACACATGCTTTAACTGTCATCTCTCTTTGACTCTACTGTCTTTACTTATTTTATTTTTTTATACAGCATTTCTTTATTAAGAACTTATACCACACAAATCAGGTTACTTTTCCTGATTACAGAGTTAACAGGACTTGGATCCATATTTAGAGCAGCGACACAAAATTGTAGTAGGAAGAAATTCTGTATATGGATCAAAGGACTACAGTGCACCACTGCAAGAAGATTCAGGTTTGTTTTCCATGTTTTTAACTCTCTAAAAGGGATAATACATTAAGGGGATAATATAGCCAAAGAAGGGATGATGTAGGAAATCATGCGAAATTAAATGAGTATAAGGGTCATGAGAACTTGAGAAGGTGTGAAAAACCAAGCAGTGACAAGGCAGCTCCCTGGAGATGCACCAACCCTGATTTTTCCCTATCCTATATGAAACTGGTGGACTCTTCATCTGGGCGCTTCATTTTGAGAAATCAGCTAGATTAAAGATTTTTAAACAAAGGTTTATTTTAAAAGTAGATACAACTTAGGGAGAGAAAGTTAAACATTAAGAAAGTATTAACTCCTTGAGAAATCAAAATTGTACAGCCAAACGAAAGCAAAGTATAACATTTGGATAAAAATGTTTCTCTAAGGGCAAAACTCAGTTTTCTGAGAGTTCTTTTATTTAACAGAGGGTCCTCTCTGGCTGAGACCTACTCATTCATTGGTTTACCTTGATACCTCACACATTACTTTATATTATTATCATATTACAAAAGGTGCTCAATCATTGCTCTTGTTAGATTCACTTAAGTTCAGTCGCTCAGTCATGTCCGACTCTTTGCAACCCCATGAATTGCAGCATGCCAGGCCTCCCTGTCCATCACCAACTCCTGGAGTTCACCCAAACTCAAGTCCATTGAGTCGGTGATGCCATCCAGCCATCTCATCCTCTGTCGTCCCCTTCTCCTCCTGCCCCCAATCCCTGCCAGCATCAGAGTCTTTTCCAATGAGTCAACTCTTTGCATGAGATGGCCAAAATACTGGAGTTTCAGCTTTAGCATCATTCCTTCCAAAGAAATCCCAGGACTGATCTCCTTCAGAATGGACTGGTTGGATCTCCTTGCAGTCCAAGGGACTCTCAAGAGTCTTCTCCAACACCACAGTTCAAAAGCATCAATTCTTCGGTGCTCAGCTTTCTTCACAGTCCAACTCTCACATCCATACATGACCACTGGAAAAACCATAGCCTTGACTAGATGGACCTTTGTTGGCAAAGTAATGTCTCTGCTTTTAAATATGCTATCTAGGTTGGTCATAACTTTCCTTCCAAGGAGTAAGCGTCTTTTAATTTTATGGCTGCAATCACCATCTGCAGTGATTTTGGAGCCCCCCCCCCCAAATAAAGTCTGACACTGTTTCCACTGTTTCCCCATCTATTTCCATGAAGTGATGGGACCAGATGCCATGATCTTGGTTTTATGAATGTTGAACTTTAAGCCAATGTTTTCACTCTCCTCTTTCACTTTCATGAAGAGGCTTTTTAGTTCCTCTTCACTTTCTGCCGTAAGGGTGGTGTCATCTGCATATCTGAGGTTATTGATATTTCTCCTGGCAATCTTGATTCCAGCTTGTGCTTCTTCCAGCCCAGCATTTCTCATGATGTACTCTGCATAGAAGTTAAATAAGCACGATGACAATATACAGCCTTGACATACTCCTTTTCCTATTTGGAACCAGTCTGTTGTTCCATGTCCAGTTCTAACTGTTGCTTCCTGACCTGAATATAGATTTCTTAAGAGGCAGATCAGGTAGTCTGGTATTCCCATCTCTTTCAGAATTTCCCACAGTTTATTGCGATCCACACAGTCAAAGGCTTTGGCATAGTCAATAAAGCAGAAATAGATGTTTTTCTGAAACTCTCTTGCTTTTTCGATGATCCAGCGTATGTTGGCAGTTTGATCTCTGGTTCCTCTGCCTTTTCTAAAACCAGCTTGAACATCTGGAAGTTCACGGTTCACGTATTGCTGAAGACTGGCTTGGAGAATTTTGAGCATTACTTCACTAGCGTGTGAGATGAGTGCAATTGTGCAGTAGTTTGAGCATTCTTTGGCATTGCCTTTCTTTGGGACTGGAATGAAAACTGACCTTTTCCAGTCCTGTGGCCACTGCTGAATTTTCCAAATTTGCTGGCATATTGAGTGCAGCACTTTCACAGCATCATCTTTCAGGATTTGAAATAGCTCAACTTGTTAGATTATTTGAGTATAATTAATTGTTATAGTTCACCAAGAGGAACCAAAGAACCTCTTAACGAGGATGAAGGCAGAGAGTGAAAAAGCCAGCTTAAAACTAAATATTAGAAAAACTAAGATCATGGCATTGGGCCCCATTACTTCATGGCAAACAGAAGGGGAAAAGGTGGGAGTAGTGACAGATATCTTCTTCTTGGGCTCTAAAATCACTGTGGATGGTGACTGCAGCCATGAAATCAGAAGACGCTTGCTTCTTGGCAGGAAAGCTATGACAAACCTAGACAATGTGTCAAAAAGCAGAGACATCACTCTGCCGACAAAGGTCCATATAGTTAAGGCTATGGTCTTCCCAGTGGTCATGTACGGCTGTGAAAGCTGGACAGTAAAGAAGGCAGAGCTCCAAAAAACTGATGCCTTCGAACTGTGATGCTGGAGAAGACTCCTGAGAGTCCCTTGGACAGTAAGGAGATCAAACCAATCAATCTTAAAGGAAATGAACCCTGAGTACTCATTGGAAGGACTGATGCTAAAGCTGAAGTTCCAGTATTTTGATCACCTGATGCAAACAGCTGATTCACTGGAAAAGTCCCTGATGCTGGGAAAGATTGAGGGCCGAGGAGAAGAGGGGATCAGAGGATGAGATGGATGGATGGCATCACTGATAAAATGGACATGAACTTGGGCAAACTTTGGGATGGTGAGGGACAGGGAGGCCTGGCGTGCTGCAGTCCATGGCGTTGCAAAGAGTCGGACACGACTGGGTGACTGAACAACAGTAATTGTCATAGTGTAAAATAAATAGAAGAAAAGGGATTATGCTTAATAATGCTGTATGATATACTTCAAAATTGCTAAGAAACTAGATTTTAAATGCTCTTACTACAAAAAAGAAATGATAACACTATGGGACATGATGGAGGTGTTTGATAATGTTATGTGTACATACTAAGTTGCTTCAGTTGTGTCCGACTCTTTGTGACCCTATGGACTGTAGCCCACCAAGTTTCTCTGTCCATGGGATTCTCCCAGCAAGAATACTGGAGTGGGTTGCCACATCCTCCTCCAGGGAATCTTCTTGACCCAGGGATCGAACCTGTGTCCCTTACGTCTCCTGTATTGGCAGGAGGGTACTTTACCACCAGTGCCACCTGGGAAGCCCAATGCTATAGTGGTAATTATATTGTAATATATAAATGTATCAAATTACTACTCTTACACAATATTATATATCAACTATATCTCAATAATACTATATATATATATATATATATATAATGCAGTCAGCTCTCTGAATCCCCTGGGTTCAGGATCCTCATATTCAATCAAGTGCATATCAAAAATTTCAGAAAGTTCCCAAAAGTAACTATGTATATAGCATTTACATTGTATTCACAACTATTTTCATAGCATTTACATTTTATTAGGTATTACAGGTGATCTGGAGATGATTTAAAGTATAGGGGAGGTGAGATGAGGTGGCCAAGTGAATGAGGTGATGGATTGCTATAAAGAATAGGGGAGGATGTGCATAGGTTATATGCGAATACTACCTTATTTTATCAGGGACTTGAGGTGGATTTGGGTATCTGTGAGGGGTGCTGGAACCAATCCCTCACAGATACAAAGGGATGAGTGAAGAAATATCACTATATATTACACATTATAATAATAACTAGTGATGTCTCTTTTTTAATTATTTTTAACACTATAATAATTATACTCAAGTAATGTAAGAGCATTTATTGAGTAGGTAGAAAGGTAGTAGGTAGACAGGTATTAGGTAGACAGGTAATAGGTAGATAGGTAGTAGATAGGTAGATGGTTGGATGGCATCACCAACTCAATAATATGAGTTTGAGCAAGCTCTAGGAGTTGGTGATGGACAGGGAAGCCTGGTGTGCTGCAGTCCATGGGGTCGCAGAGTCGCACATGACTGAGCAACTGAACTGAACTGAACTAGGGGTAGTAGCAGCTTTCTGCTGTTACTAGCCTCTGGGTGACTCACCTATCCTTGACTCCTCTTTTAATCCTGTCCCCTCCTCTGTCAGTAACCCCTTCCTTAAATTCTCTTCATCTGTACCATTGGCGGGGTGGGCGGGTGGTGAATTCTGTTTCCCATGGGGACCCTTGACAGATGCAATGAAACTTAAGAAGTTGCAGGTAGGGGGTTCTTTTGCTTCTTGGCAGAGATTCTAATGCGTCGACCAGAACAAATACTTGTTTCATGGAGAAGGAGGTTAGTGTTCCCCAGCAGGAGAGGAGGAACTTTGAAAGCAGAGTCTATTTATAGAGAAGGAAAAAGCAAGAGTTTGACGTGAACAAGTTGGTGTTTGGGTATACACAAAAGTCTGATTTGTACAGCTAATTTCTAGACTTTAAAAGTTAAATGAATCCTTCCTGGAAGCCTGTGCTTCCTGAACTATCACTTGTTTGAAAAGAGAGCTACATCAAAGCCCCAGGCATCAGAATTTCCCAGAACCCAAACTTCATAGCCATGCTGGGGGACACTGCAGATCCTCAGTCAAGAGGGGGAGTGGAGGTGAGCAAGGAGCCCTTCCTGCTGTAATTAGTTCTGGCATAATATTCTTTTTCAAGCTTCACTAATTGAAATTAAACAGCTGCCACGTTTGGACAGGGACAAAAACGAATCCATTTTTCAGCCTTGTCTGATTTAACAAAGACTGACAGGTTGTGAGGAAACCAGGGGCAATTTCACTCCCATGGCTGAGTCTCCCAGTGGTCGATCCAAAGCAAAACAAAGTGGTGAGGAGGTGAAGTGTCTTTGGCAGGAGCAATGCTCTCCAGGAGTTCACAGGCCAAAGGACACAGTAAGTTAGTCTCATGGCCAGTCTTACAAAAATGACCCAGCAGCCAACTCTTTCCTGTGGCCCCTCACCCCCCAGATTACCGAGATATCTACTACCATATGCTGGAAGAAGCTAGAAACAATCAAAGAAGAAATAAAAATGCCTGCCAAGCGAATCCTTTGCTATGTAAGTCCTTTTTTAGATAGAGAGTGGTGATAAGGGGTGGTTTTATCACTCTAGGGGCCATTTATTAGTTAAAAGATGTTGAAGAAAAAATAATTTCCGCAATGCACTGAAAAGCATACTAAGTGCCTTCAGAGAAGCTGTCCCTTCAATCCCCACAGCAACATGGTGACTCAGGTCTTATGAAACAAACTGGACTTGGAGCTAGAGGGCTTAAGTTTGCGTGTGGCTTCACCAGAAACTTCTTGTGTGATTTTAGGTCTCTGGGTTTCAGTGTCCTTATAAATAACATGAAAACAACACCTTGTCCTCGTGGGTGAGAGACAGTCAACTCAAGCACATTGTTCTCTTTGGATAAAAAATTCAGTCTATGTTAGGAATTAACAATTATTAACATGAATATAAGCAATGAAATCACTGACTAACACACACACACAAAAGCAGAAGAGAATGCATAGGTGAATACTCAGATAGCGAAACCATCAACCATAGGAACAAGGGGTAACTGAAATCTAAAAGCTTTCTCCAAGTATAGTTCTTCAGTGTGTGTGTGTGGGGGTGGGGGGCGAGGGTGTTTGCTTAGATTACAATTAAATTCTCTTTAAAAATGGTATAGGAAATGGCATTCATTCAGGTGTCTGTTCAGGTGCCACATAACCAGAGAGGATCTCCCTGATCACCCTACAAAATAGCATGCTAGTCACTCATCTTCCTTTACTCTGCTTCATTTTAAACACTTAGTTTATCTTTCTTGACTGTAATATAAGCTCCAGCAGGAAAGAGATTGTGTCTGTTTTGTTCACTGTTGTCTCCTCAATGCTCACTACAGTTCCTGGTACATAGTATTATTTACTGAGTGAATTTAGTATTGATATAATATGAATTTAATAATGATATAATATAAATCTTAGTATTAAATGTTTTTCCAAATTTTTCTTGGTTTGGAAAAACTTGGAAAATTTTCCATCTTAACTATTTTTAAGTGTACAGTTCAGTGGTGTTAAATAAACTTACACTGTTGGGCACCTATCACCACCATCCATCGCCAGAGCTCCTTTCATCTTGTAAAACTGAAACTCCACACTCTTAAACAGTAACTCCTCATTCCCCCTCCCTCCAGCCCCTGGCAACCACCCTTCTACTTTCCATCTCTGTGATTTTGACTATTTTAAGTACCTCATCTAAGTGGAATCATACAGTATTTATCTTTTTGTGACTGGCTTATTTCACTTAGCATAATGTCCTCAAGGTTCATCCATGTTGTAGCATATGTCAGAATTTTCTTCCTTTTAAAGGCTGAAGTGTTAAATATTTTGATTCTCATAAAAGTTTTGGTATAGAGGGTACTGTGAAATACCTACTCTATCCAATCTTCTAAAAAATGTGCTTTATGAAAATGGTAGCCATATTGAAAGTAAATCTCACTGCAAAGCAAACTCAGCAAAAAAGTATTCATTTCCTCTCACATTAAGGGTGGTATTAGAAGTTCACGTAAACATCAATTTAGGTGGCTGGAGTGGTATTAAATAGAATAGTTAGGTCACAGTCAGCAGTTTCCTGCTCATGACTGTCTTGGTGATGGTAGTGGTTTGGTTGCTAAGTCATGTCTGACTCCTGAGATCCCATGGACTGTAGCCTGCTAGGCTCCTCTGTCCATGGGATTTCTGAGGCAAGAATACTGGACTGGGTTGTCATTCTCTTCTCCAGGGGATCTTCCTGATCCAGGGATCGAATTCAGGTCTCCTGCATTGCAAGTGGATTCTTTATCGACTTAGCCACCAGGAAAGCAGGCAAAAACGTTCTACACTGTGTCACTCAATGGTGAAAGATTGTCCTGGGAGCGAGGAACCACTTTTACCTAATGAATATCCTCACTCACATCACTCACTCTAAAGAGTACTTAGCCTTCCAGATCTCAGTAAATGGCATTCCATTTATCCAAGGTGATCTTAAGTCCTAAAATAAGACATATAGGATTCTTGATTAAATATGGTAGATTAACTACATGAGTTTATCTCTGATTACATCTGAGATCTTATTAAAATGATTGTACAGAAGTGTTCTTTTTTTTTTAAAGATACAAATCCACTATAGAAAGACAGTGAAAGAGGTGACTGAACAGATAAGAAGATTCAATGATTTTTGGAAGTTAAAAAGCAGATGACTAAATGAGATGGCTCATTTATGAAATAAAGAAGGCCACAGCCTAAAGTTAATTTAGAGGGTGATATATCTTAGGCTGAAAAGGTGCATGAAGTATCCAGACCAAGATATGAAGCTTAGCCTTTACTATGTCTGAGATAAAAAGAAGATCTTGAAAGTTTCCAGAAGGGATGGAAAAGCAGGTCACTTACAGAGGAATGAGAGGTCAGACTTCACTTTTCTTTTAGGCTGCACTGTGCAGCTTGCAGGATCTTAGTTCCCTGACCAGGGATCAAATCCGGGTCCCCTGCATTGAGAGCAGAGAGTCTTAACTACTGGACCACCAGGGAAGTCCCAAGACCAGACCTCTTAATGCTAGATGTTAGAAGGAAATGGAGCAAGGCAGCTCTAGAGGGAGGGTGTAGAAAACAGACTATTTGTAATGTGCGTTGTTATTCATTGGCTTCTTTATTATAAGAAGATGAGCTCAGGAGAGAATTGGCAGGTCTACAAACAGAAATCAATGAGAATAAAAAGAGTCAAGACATTTGCATAGCCAAAGGTTTAAAGAAGTCACTGCTTTCAGACCCCAAGAGTAAAGGATATGTAACAGAGACCTGGTAAAACCCTCAGGTGAACAGTACAATCCAGCCTGTGGCAAAGACCAGACTGAAGGTATGGCATTCCCATTGATGGTTCTGGATGGTCTCAAGCCAGTGCCTCTGAACTGATGGAGACTGGTGTTGAGGACAACAAAGCAGAGCTATGAGGCCCGGTTGAAAATCGTATCTAGCAAATTATTGGCTCATGGAAATGAAAGGGAAGCAAATAAACTAGAAGACCATGCTGGGAAAAATTGAGGGCAGGAGGAGAAGGGGGCAACAGAGGCTGAGATGGTTGGATGGCATCATCGACTCAATGGACATGAGTTTGAGCAAACTCCGGGAGACCGTGAAGGACAAGGCAGCCTGGTGTGCTGCAGTCCATGGGGTCACGAAGAGTCAGACACAACTGAGCGACTGAACAACAACAACAAATTAAAAATAACTCTAGAATATAGTGGTCGATGTTAGAAGCAATAGTAATATGAAACATAATCAATGCCAGCCATCTTCAACACCAAATCCTAAACTATTGTTATTAGCTTTGCCTGTTCATCATGGCTTTCATCCACTAGTGATCTCTGTTCTTTGCCAGTTACACATTCAGAACTAAAAGTATATAAAAAATGACATCTCTGATGTCAGAGGTTCACTTAGTATTAATTCATTTTTCAAAAACCAGAATCTCAGAGTTGTAGGTAAATTGTTGCTATTGGTTGGAGGCTTAAAAAAAATCCTTCAGCTTTAAGGTAATGTTGAAAGACTCTGTTTTAACTATTTGTGTGTGCTTAGTCGCTAAGTCTTGTTTAACTCTTTGCAACTCCAAGGACTGTAGCCCACCAGGCTCCTCTGTCCATGGGATTTCCCATGCAAGAATAGTGGAGTGGGTTGCTATTTCCTTCTCCAGGGGATCTTCCTGACCCAGGGATCAAACCTGGGTCTCCTGCATTGGAGGTCTCCTTCATTGCAGGCAGATTCTTTACTGACTAAGCCACCAGGGAAGACTTTTTCAGGCTCCTCTGTCCTTGGGATTTTCCAGGCAAGAATACTAGAGTGGGTTTTCTCATTTCCTCCTCCAGGGGCTCTTCCCGACCTAGGGATTGAACCCACGTCTCCTGTGTCTTTTGCATTGGCAGGCGTATTCTTTACCGTAGCCACCTGGAAGCCCCTTTTTAATGATAATAGCACTAGATATTAAAGTTTGAATCTGGGTACTAATCTTATCTCAACCAATTATCCCCTAAAGTTAGAATCTGTGATCTTTTCTCAGGGAATATTCTATCAATACTTACACTAAGCACAAGTAGTCAGTCAGAAAAGCACTCAAAAGGTACTATAACAAAAATTAAGAAATGTCTAGCAATAAACCAATAGAGTCTACCAGAAAACAGAAATGCCCTGAGAACTATTTCTTTCCCCAGGCTGAAGAGTTCTTAAAATTTTAAAATATAAACATCCAACCCTAGGTTAAAGGATTCTTTAAAATTTCAAATATAAACATTTAACCTAGACTGTAAAACAGTCCACAAAGTACAGTGGGTAACAGTTTGGGAGGAAACACATTTCTACAGATGCCTTGTTCACTCACCAGACATTCACTAGGCGTCTACCATGAGTGCCTTCATGGAGGAGGTGACATGGAACTGCTCTGTGGGGAGTGCACAAAGGGCATCCTAGGCATAGCAAATGGCCTGAATAAAGTTATGCATTGAGAAATGCATAGTGTACGAGGGGGCCAAATTGTATGAAAGACCCTGATGACTTAGACATATCAGACTATGTTCTATATACCAGGAGGGAATCTCTGTAGGGTTTTTGTTTGTGTCAGAAAAGTCAGCACTTTAAAGGCTAAAATGCTGAGGGAAACTGGAGGTAGAAGGCAGTTGGGAGGTGAGAGACAGCATTAGTCTAGGTGAGAGACAGGGGTATGAAACAGGATGGTGGGAATGGAGGGGAAGAGGCGTGAACCTGTGGGGAGGTACGTCACATCCACAGGGCTGGCTGACTGAGCATGCGTGTACTGGGGGCTGTGTGAACAGGGCTGCACTGTAGAGGACTCCTGTGTCTGGAGCTATGGGAACGGCTCAGGGGGGCCACCTCAAGGTGGGAAAGCTGTGTGAGGAGACTTACATTTCAGTTTTGAAAAACTGAGCTGGAGAGGCCACTGGGCACACGTGGGTGGAAATAGAGCACTCAGAGACACATCCTCAACTTTCCATTTCATGGATAGGTTGATTTAACAAACATTTCTTAAGTCTTTACTACATGTTATGAGGAGAACCTTAGCCGCATAGGGGTTCACGGTCTAGGAAGTTCCCTAGTAAAAGCAGCCTTTAGTTTAACTGAAACATTACCCAAATTAGCAAACTTGGTGGGGAAACTAAAGAAACACATTTAAATTTGCCAGATAAGTTAAGGTTAGCTGTAATACTCTATCCCGTGGCACGATTGAAGAAATGGACACACTCATGTATTATTTGGAGAAGGCAATGGCAATCCATTCCAGAACTCTTGCCTGGAAAACCCCATGGACGGAGGAGCCTGGTAGGCTGCAGTCCATGGGGTCGCTGAGTCGGATACAACTGAGCGACTTCACTTTCACTTTTCACTTTCATGCCTTGGAGAAGAAAATGGCAACCCACTTCAGTGTTCTTGCCTGGAGAATCCCAGGGACGGGGGAGCCTGGTGGGCTGCAGTCCATGGGGTCACACAGAGTCCGACATGACTGAAGCGATTTAGCAGCAGCAGCAGCATGTATTACTAGTGGAAGTAAACAGCATACCTCTTTGGAAAGTTACTGGAAGTATCTATCAAGAGTCTTAAAAAGGATTATATTCTCTAAATCAGTAATTCCTTAGGCTATTCCAAAGGAAATAATCCCTAATTTTACAAAGCATTTTGTACAAAGATGTTTATCACAATAGTATGTGTGATAACAGTTTGAGAATTAGCTTGGAGGCCCAGTTACAGCAGAATATTTTGGTAAATTGTGACAAATCTGCTAGATGGAATATTAAACAGTCATTGAAAACAATGTTTGAAAGAAGCTTGTTACTTATATTATTATGTTAACTGGGAAAAATGATATTCAGTAATACCACAACTGCATAAAATAAAACCAAAGGCCCATGAGTAGAAAAAAAGAATAACATCTAGAAGCAAACACCACCGTTTTAATAGTGACTGTTTTTCAGCACTAGAATGCGGTTTTCCTTATTTGATCTGTCCTTTTACATCTCCCAAACTTTCTATCATAAGCATTTAATGACTGTTTAATTAGAAAAATAAGTTTTAACTAGAAAATACATAACGAAGACCAATGAGGACTGAGTGGAGACTGCCTTTGAGGTTGAAAGGTAGTCGAGGGGGCTCAGACTGTACGCAGGTACTTTGCTCTGGGTCTCTAAGGATGTAGAGCTGGTCTGATGCCCCAAGCTCTGTGGAGACATTTAGGAGGGACCAGGTTCTCTGAACAAATGGCTAGATGCTAATAAGATACCCCTTGAGTTCCTTCCACTGGTACTTCCCCCTGTCTGTTTTAGGAAAGATTCGGTCACCTCTGGACACCCTCAAAGGCCCACGGATGGTTCTGGTGAACTCGCAGTTGCCTGCACTCATATCATTTCCCCCTTTCCCTGCACTGGCTTCTCAGACTCAGCGAGCCCAGAGCAGGTTGGGGAGGGGAGCAGGAAGCACGAAATTGCTCTGAGACACACCATAAACCCATAAAGTCTGAGAGGTTAAGCCAAGACTGAGGCATGAAGAGTGAAAATTCTCCATTCAACAATAATCTTCCCCCTCCCTCAACTCCTCTTAAAATGGAAAGAAAGGGTGCAGGATGACATTAGGCACTTTAAAATATGCAGAATTAGGAGCTGGTGCAGACCTCATTAACACCCGCCTCCAACATCATTAAGATGTTTCCAAGAAAATTAATTGAGAGACTCATTAAAAATAAATTAAGAAAAATGTGTTGCAGAGCGCCTGCACTCAGCTCATAAATCACAGCTCAGAGCTCCGGCCTGCTGCTCCGGCAATTAACTCCAACCTATTTGTTTTATCCTGACTGTGAAAATTAGAAAGCAGACGTGGAGATTAGATTAGGGATGTCTGTCAAGCGGAACTTGAAGTGAATATTTTAGGATACAAAATGGAAACCAGGAAAACAAAGAAAGCAGGGATTTCATTCTGAGGAGCTTGTCTTTGAAAAGTGACAGGCAGATGAAGGGTGTTGGTGAGGGGGAGCGTGGGGAAGGAATACATATGTTTGCTTGGGAGGCAGGAAGGACAGGGTGGAGGGTGGGAGGAAAAACAATGGACATTTGAACTCTTCTGACCAGGAAGAGCACAGAATATTTGCATTATAAATATAAACAGATCCACATCCCGTAAAGATGGCATTGAGACATAAAGTAGATGTTCCTAATGATACTAGCATATATCATACTTTAATGTTCAGACATATAGCCATTTGGTCTAATCACTCAAAACAGTTATTGGTCTCCTGCAATATGTTATGTATCGGTGATGACTACGTGGTCTGTTATATGAGGTGAAATATGTCAATCCCTTCTGTGTATCTCTATTCAACAATACAACCAAAGATTACTGAGTAGCGGGCACCTTGCTGGTCTCAATTGGTGTATGTGATTTCATTTAACTTTCATATCTCCAAAGAAGAAAACCGTTTTACAAGATGTAGAAACCGAGGCTTAGAGTAAAGCTCGATGCTTGGGAGTTACTTGTCAGGAAAAGGCAGAGTTGGGATTGCAACCCTGGTGTTTTAAATCTAAGACCTGGGCAGCCCTCAGTAACACGGCTTCTTTTCATCCAAAAGTACATATTGGGTCACTGTGTTTTTCACCCTCAAACTAGAAAGACTTTTTGTTCTTCCCTTCCTTCCTCCCTTTATCTTCTCCTTCCACAATTATTTGTTGCACACCCACAATATGCCAGGCATGGTTCCAGGTCTTGCAGGATAATAATGGGGGCATTGTTGAGTTTGGAAAGCCAAGCACTGAATAAGTCATTGCAAATGTGAGGGATGCTACAAAGGACATGCTGAGAACACTGCAAAGGGAAGCAGAGGCTGTCTATCATTTGGGTCATTGATTGAATGCCTACCGTGTATCGGCACTGAGGGCCCAGGTGTTGGACTGCTGGATCTCCCACTTACTGACTACAAGACCTTGGGTAAGTCATTTAACATCTCAGTTTCCACATCTGTACATTGGGGGCAATACTAGTACTTAACCTAGGGATTTATTTTGAGGATGAAATGAGAAAATCCATTAGAAACCCTTAGCAAAGTGCCTGGCTCAGAGTAAGCACTGAGTAAATGTCAGCAGTTATTATTTAGAGGTGACATTTAACTTGGTTCTTAAAGGAGCAGTAGGAATTTAATCAGAATTCCATTTCTGGGGACAGCTGCAGCCTTATGGGTGGTATTTAAAATTATTTGGGTCTTTCAAATAAGAGAGGGAGTGAATAATCTTGAGTGGATAATAAGAGCCTATCATGCCAGACAGCCTCACTGGGCCCAGGGTCTGCTGCTCTGGGATGCAGAATCAAGTATGGAATGCAGGAGGGCAAGGAACAAGAGGCAGCTTTGCTTCTTTTCCTCCAAGGCATCTCACAGGTAGGGGGGCAAAAAAAGCCCCATGCACAGGGGAGAAAGGTTATGGTTGAGAAGGTGCGTCATGTCACAGAATTTTCAAAATTCCTTCCTACTTTGCCTGGGAAATGGGATCATTAGTTAGTGGACTGGCATTAGGCTTTGGAAAGTAGGCTTTGGAAATTCAGTAACACTGCAGTCAATTGTTGTTTATTTTTTATTTGGTTTTAATTTAGTTTTCAAAAGATTCTGTAGAATTCTTGACTTGTTGGCCTGTTGGCCCATCCTTATTTGTAAGGATGTATTAATAACAAGCCCAAAGATGCCAATAGCCAAGCTGACACTCAGCCAAATGTTCTGATATGTTCCTAACAGTTGCCCTTGATTGTGTTCTTCATGGACCATGAACAGTGACTGCTGTAAGGAGTTATTCAGTATTTTTAATATCACCCCTGGCAATAAAGAAGGCTGGACCAAAGCAAAGTTTGAAAAATATGAAACTTGAAAATAAAATACTTTTGTTAGAAATTTCCTTTTTAAAGCTTTCTAAACTGGAATCAAGATTGCCAGGAGTAATATCAATAACCTCAGATATGCAGATGACACCACCCTTATGGCAGAAAGTGAAGAGGAACTAGAGTCTCATGATGAAGGTGAAAGAGGAGAGTGAAAAAGCTGGCTTAAAATACAATATTCAGAAAACTAAGATCATGGCCTCCAGTCCCATCACTTCATGGCAAATAGATGGGGAACCAATGGAAACAATGACAGACTTTATTTTTCTTAGGTTCCAAAATCACTGCAGATGGTGATTGCAGTCATGAAATTAAAAGACGCTTGCTCCTTGGGAGAAAAGCTATGACAAACCTAGACAGCATATTAAAAAGCAGAGACATTACTTTGCCGACAAAAGTCTGTATAGTCAAAGCTATGGTTTTTCCAGTAGTCATGTATAGATGTGAGAGTTGGACCATAAAGAAGACTGAATGCTGAAGAATTGAAGCTTTCGAATTGCATTGTTGGAGAAGACTCTTGAGAGTCCCTTGGACTGCAAGGAGATCAAACCAATCAATCCTAAAGGAAATCAACCCTGAATATTCATTGGAAGGACTGATGTTGAAGCTGAAACTCCAATACTTTGGCCACGTGATGCAAAGAACCAACTCATTGGGAAAGACCCTAATACTGGGAAAGATTGAGGGCAGGAGGAAAAGGGGACCACAGAGGATGAGATAGTTGGATGGCATCACCAACTCAATGGACATGAGTTTGGGTGAACTCTGGGAGTTGGTGATGGACAGGGAGGCCTGGCGTGCTGTGGTTCATGGGGTTGCAAAGAGTCAGACATGACTGATCGACTGAACTGACTGACTGAGGGAGAAGGTGAAGGACAGAGAGGCCTGGTGTGCTGCAGTCCATGGGGTCGCAAAGAGTCAGACACGGCTGAGTGACTGAACAATAACAAATTTCTACCTTAAAACTTAGAAATTGTTGAAGGAGAAATACCTGGGAAGGGTAGTATTGTAAGCTCCTATCAAGCAGGATGAGTTTCACATCCATTCCAGCTTTTTTTTGGTTATGCAGCATGTGGGATCTTAGGTCCCTGACCAGGGTTTGAAACTGCGGCCCCTGCAGTAGAAGCACGGAGTCTTTACCATTGGACTGCCAGGGAAGTCCCTTCACATCTTTTCCAATTGACAGAATTTGACAGTGGAAAGGAAGTAAGCATACATGCCATGGATCTCACTACACTGAGATCTCTGAAACTTACAAAAAAAAGCAAACAGCTACTTGAGAAGTATTGTCTTCAACTCCATCTTCTCTCCCTGGCCCCATGTCCGAATAGGTATCATATTCTATGGATTCTGCATTCTCCATGTCTTCTGCATTCATCTCTCTTTTTGATCCCTCTCTGCCTGAGTTTGGCTCTTTCCTGTCTAAGCTCTTGCAAAAACCTTCTACTGACTTTCCTCAAGTCTCCTGTGCTTTACTCCATTGACAGACTTACTGTCCTATAGCTTAGATACAAGCCTTTGATATTTACAGAATAAAATTCCAGCTTTTCAACTTGCTCACCTTGAATCTGGCCAGTAGTGATCTTTTTAGTCAGCTCTCTCACTGCTTCCTCCTTTTCTAATTGCATGTTTTTGACTTATGCCCAACCAGATCATTCATTATTTCCCAAAACACCCAGTATGTTTCCCATGCCGTTCACTCCCCCATTATCTTTGTCACAATGCCACAATTCACCTCTGGCTAATAAATTTTAATCTTTTATTCAAACTCCAGTCCAAATGCTCATTTCCATAAAGCTATATGACGTTGCCTCTCCCAACTTCAGAAAGAAGTAGTTTATTTTTAGAGTGTGCACAATGCCTTCCAATACTTGTTGAACGACTGAATAAACTTTCTCAGAACAATAATCGCAATGTCTCTTACACCTCAATTAGTTGTAGTATGTGCGTTTGTCTGTCACCTCACTAGATTCCAGGCTTCCTAAAGTTATGAACCATATTTAGTTTGTGTCTCTCACTGAATCTGTACCTTGAACATAGTGAGGACTCTTTAAAATTTTGTTATACTTTACTTACAGTGAAATTTAAGTGCTTTGGTATATTATTTCATTTGTTTCGGTTACTTATGCAAATAAACATACAGTTCTGCTCTTGATAATGGAGGATTAATGGCATGTGTAGGTTAATTTACTTGTGACACATGGTGGTGGAGCTGAGGCCAACTTCCCACTTCTGGTCCAGGGCTCTTTTATCCATCATACTTTATGCACATATTGACATTCTCCAAGAACTAGAGCACTTCACAGTACTCACTTTACCTAGAAGAAGATAACTGAGAAGTGATGATAAACCACACATCCTTCCCATGCATCGAATGATGTACAGATGATAAACCAGGGCTAATCACACACAAAACACCTTGTTTTCACTTACTCTCCCAAGACCAGGCTTACCACCCTGGCTCACTCTCTCATCTCACAACAGGGGGGAATTCAGGAAGTCGACAGCCCTTCACAAAATCCTGGAAACTCTTAGTTGGATGTAATCCTCTTCATATTGCCTATAAATGCTAGGTGAGTGGTCACATTTCAAGAAATAAGGCTGGGCTGCAGATGAACAAATTACCACATTTTGTTCCTTTACCTGAGGCCACATGTGCATGTGTGCACATGCATGTATTCTCACACACACACACACACACACACAGAGTCTTCAGGGGCCAAAGTGTCTCTAAGCTACCAGTAATGACTCTCTGAAATTTCCTACCCAATTTCTTCCTGTCAGTGCTGTGTTTTCACTGAACAGGGTCATCCCCAGCAGGAGACTACACCCTGTGCTACGGAATCCATCCTTTCTGTCAGACTACATGTTTTTATGCTTTATTATCCATCTGGGCTGGTCCAGGCTTTGTGAGCACCGTCTGTGTGTTCCTCTGGGAGTTCTTTGTTTACAAGATTATTCTGGGCTGTGGCTCTCTTTTATACCTCATAGGTATTATCTAGTATTTCCTACAATAATAATTAGAGCGATTAGCATGGCCAGTGACTTTGGACTGATTGAGTCTCTTAAGCTCATACACAGGTAGGAAAGATTTAACTGCCCTGGTTCTGTCAGGGCCAAATGATCCCTTGGTTTCCTCTGCTTAGTCAAGCATTTCTGGGGTTAATTTTCATTAAAATGACCCTGACACTAATGACAAGTGACTGTTTCTGCCCCCATTTGCAATTTAATAATAATGTCCTTTTGTTTGCTTCTCACTACAGGGTATAGAGACATTGCCGAAAGCCTCCATTTGTCCCCATTACATATCATTCTTAATTTTAATATCAGAATTGTTTCTTTAAAAGAACCTTGTCTCTCTTTTAGAATACAAAATATCTGAGGACAGGAACTTTGTTTTCCACAATCAACACAGTAGGCAACTGAAATGATAAACAAGTAAGAAACAAGTAATTCCATGTCTGAATGAACAAAATTCTAGGAATTTACAAAGAAGCATTTATGCTTGATTCTAGCCACAACATATCATGAAAAACCTTTTGTGAGTTCCTTAGCTCCTTGATCTCCATCAGCAAAAATAGGGATAATAATGCTCACCACAAAAGGTGTTAGTGAAGATGAGAAGAGAAAAATGTTTGTGAAAGCATGGAGCAGGGCTTAATATGCATCTGAGCATACTATTATATTACCAGATAGCCAAGACTCAAAGAAGCCACCCTAAATGACCATGAAAATGTAACTAAAGCAAAAAGAATTTAATATATTACTTTTATGCTCCCATTTGACTTCATTTGTACTAAAGAAAAAAGCTATGAAATTTAGTGGCTCAACAGGTAAAGAACCCACCTGCAAATGCAGGAAACACAGGAGATAAGGGTTTGATTCCTGGGTCAGGAAGATCCCCTGGAGGAGGAAATGGTAACCCACTTCAGTATTCTTGCTTGGAAAATCCGATGGACAGAGGAGCCTGGCAAGCCACAGTCCATGGGGTTGCAAAGAGTTGGACATGACCAAACACACATGCACAGGAATTGTAAAGACTATTTAGCTTAACTTTCTCATTTTCCAAGCAAAGAAACTGAGATCCAGAGAATTTAACTTTAAGGTTATATGACTAGTAATTAGCATAGTTCTATTTCCCTTACATTCTGCACACATGATAGTTTGCATTGTTGTTCTGAAGGATGTGTTAAAGAACTAACGGATCCTTCCTCTTGAGTCTGGGGTGAGAATGAGTAATGACAGCAATTCATCTTGAATAAGTTTAAACAAATAAATAAATAAATATATATATATAAAACTTCTTGTTATGCTTCTAATGATCAAAGAAACATACACCCATTCTAGAAAATTTGGAAGAAAAATAGAAGAATAAAAGTTAAAATTGTCTACAGTTCAAACACTTGGTGATAAATGTTTTGAACGCTTTAATATGTTTAATAAAATTGGAGTGATTCTATATATTTTTTGTATTTGAGCTTTTTTTTTTTTTTTCTAATTTTATTTTATTTTTAAACTTTACATAATTGTATTAGTTTTGCCAAATATCAAAATGAATCCGCCACAGGTATACATGTGTTCCCCATCCCGAACCCTCCTCCCTCCTCCCCTCCCCATACCATCCCTCTGGGCCGCCCTAGTGCACCAGCCCCAAGCATCCAGCATCGCATCGAACCTGGACTGGCAACTCGTTTCCTACATGATATTTTACATGTTTCATTGCCATTCTCCCAAATCTTCCCACCTCTCCCTCTCCCACAGAGTCCATAAGACTGTTCTATACATCAGTGTCTCTTTTGCTGTCTCGTACACTGGGTTATTGTTACCATCTTTCTAAATTCCATATATATGCGTTAGTATACTGTATTTATGTTTTTCCTTCTGGCTTACTTCACTCTGTATAATAGGCTCCAGTTTCATCCACCTCATTAGAACTGATTCAAATGTATTCTTTTTAATGGCTGAGTAATACTCCATTGTGTATACGTACCACAGCTTTCTTATCCATTCATCTGCTGATGGACATCTAGGTTGCTTCCATGTCCTGGCTATTATAAACAGTGCTGCAATGATCATTGGGGTACACGTGTCTCTTTCCCTTCTGGTTTCCTCAGTGTGTATGCCCAGCAGTGGGATTGCTGGATCATAAGGTAGTTTTATTTCCAGTTTTTTAAGGAATCTCCACACTGTTCTCCATAGTGGCTGTACTAGTTTGCATTCCCACCAACAGTGTAAGAGGGTTCCCTTTTCTCCACACCCTCTCCAGCATTTATTATTTGTAGACTTTTGGATCGCAGCCATTCTGACTGGTGTGAAATGGTACCTCATAGTGGTTTTGATTTGCATTTCTCTGATAATGAGTGATGTTGAGCATCTTTTCATGTGTTTGTTAGCCATCTGTATGTCTTCTTTGGAGAAATGTCTATTTAGTTCTTTGGCCCATTTTTTGATTGGGTCGTTTATTTTTCTGGAGTTGAGCTGTAGGAGTTGCTTGTATATTTTTGAGATTAGTTGTTTGTCGGTTGCTTCATTTGCTATTATTTTCTCCCATTCTGAAGGCTGTCTTTTCACCTTGCTAATAGTTTCCTTTGATGTGCAGAAGCTTTTAAGTTTAATTAGGTCCCATTTGTTTATTTTTGCTTTTATTTCCAATATTCTGGGAGGTGGGTCATAGAGGATCCTGCTGTGATGTATGTCGGAGAGTGTTTTGCCTATGTTCTCCTCTAGGAGTTTTATAGTTTCTGGTCTTATGTTTAGATCTTTAATCTATTTTGAGTTTAATTTTGTGTATGGTGTTAGAAAGTGGTCTAGTTTCATTCTTTTACAAGTGGTTGACCAGATTTCCCAGCACCACTTGTTAAAGAGATTGTCTTTAATCCATTGTATATTCTTGCCTCCTTTGTCAAAGATAAGGTGTCCATATGTGCGTGGATTTATCTCTGGGCTTTCTATTTTATTCCATTGATCAATATTTCTGTCTTTGTGCCAGTACCATACTGTCTTGATAACTGTGGCTTTGTAGTAGAGCCTGAAGTCAGGTAGGTTGATTCCTCCAGTTCCATTCTTCTTTCTCAAGATCGCTTTGGCTATTCGAGGTTTTTTGTATTTCCATACAAATTGTGAAATTATTTGTTCTAGCTCTGTGAAGAATACTGTTGGTAGCTTGATAGGGATTGCGTTGAATCTATAAATTGCTTTGGGTAGTATACTCATTTTCACTATATTGATTCTTCCAATCCATGAACATGGTATATTTCTCCATCTATTAGTGTCCTCTTTGATTTCTTTCACCAGTGTTTTATAGTTTTCTATATATAGGTCTTTAGTTTCTTTAGGTAGATATATTCCTAAGTATTTTATTCTTTCCATTGCAATGGTGAATGGAATTGTTTCCTTAATTTCTCTTTCTGTTTTCTCATTATTAGTGTATACTTTTTTAATTTGACATTATTCTATAGATGTTTCCTCCATATAATTGAATAGTCTTTGAAAACATGATTTTAAAGGGTTGAATAATATTACCTATGTAGATTTATCATAGCTCAGGAGGTAGAATGGCATGCCCTTATGAGTTAGAATGAAATTCTGACCCCATCCATTAATACCTGGGTGATGCAAAACCAGCTACATATCCTCAGTAAGCCTCAGTTCTTACATCTGCAAAATATTGATAATATTCACTTCATGTGATTTCTATCAAGGTTAAATGGTTTAGAGTATACATGCACTTAGCATTGTGCCTATACACAGTCAGCATTCAGTAAACGGTAGCTATTTATTATTGCTATTATTTTATCACACTCATTATTGGCCATTTAGAGTGTTTCTAGCTATAAATAAATATGAGATAGGTAGTGTCTCCATAGCCATCAATGTAATCTACCTGAAATGTACGTCTGTTCTGGTCACTTTCTTGCTTAAAGATCTCCAATAACTCATCAAATGTTTCCAACTTTCTTTTCAGCAGTGGAAACCTTCTTTTAAATATCTTAAGTAGGACTTCCCTGGTGGTCCAGTGGTTAAGAATCTGCCTGCCAATGGGGCAGGGGACGTGGGTTCAATCCCTGGTCCAGGAAGATTCCACAAGCTGTGGGGTGACTAAGCCCATGCACCACAACTACTGAAGCCCAAGTGCCTAGAGCCCACGTGCTGTGCAACAAAAGAAGCCCCTGCAATGGGGCACCCACGCACCGCAACCAGAGCGTAGCGCCTCCAACCCTTGCATGTGCAGCAACGAAGACCCAAGGCAGCCAAAATAAATAATAAACAAATTTTTAAAAATATCTTAAGTAAAGTTTCCTAGGGACTAAGGGTGGCAATCAGAGCCTGGACCAATTCCTCCGCCCCCCTGCCCCACCTCCCTGTTAAGAAAGGTCCCTGAAGCTCCTGAGAAACACCAGGATTACTCTGGACACACTGGGAGAACCTCTGACCTACAGAATGAAAGTGAGGCCCCAGAACATAGTATATGACATCACCAAACTGTCCATTCCCGAAAGACCCTGATGTAGTTTTTCCCCCTAGCATTTTGCTTATGTTGTTGCTTCTCAATGGCATGTCCTTACCTGCTATCTTCCCAAGGATCAGCTCAACCCAAAACATCACTTCTTCTAGGAAGTCTTCTCTGCCCCAGGCTGGCGAGATCCACCTCTTCCCTGTCCCCATGGTACCCAGCCAAGTTCTCTAACTTTGTGGGTACCCCATCCCCTGATGCTCTGAACTTTGAACTCTTAGAGGACAGAGACTGTGTCTAACTCAGAGATGTATTCCCAGTTCTCAGCATAGTGTCTGGAACTGGTAGATACTCACTAAAATTATTTGTGATGAATAAATTTTGAAGTGCCTCTCTGATTATTTCCTTAGAATAGTTTTGCAGAAGCAGCATTACTGGGTGAAAAGGGATGAACATTTCCATGTCTCTTGAGACACTTTTGGTAAGTTGTATTGAAAAAAAAAAGTGGTAAGACACTCATTTGGAACACAACTCTCTCTCCTGTGTCCATTAGTATCTCCTATTTGTGTTGGGGGTACAGCTAAAGAAGCCAACGTTTGAACCACAAATTGTTTTGACTGTTTCTGATGCCAGACAGAGGTACCAGCATTTGGGGTAACCAGTACAGAACAGGGTTCTGAATATGTTGCTGCCCAATAGTTCACCTCATCAGATGACTAGACACAATGCTGAAGTATGGTGACGTTAGCCACTTTTCACCCATGTAATGTGGGTCTACTGATATCTCTTGTGGGAGGGGGTGTCACGTGATGATTAAATTGAATTAAATAGTCTGACACACACAAAATCCTAATACATTTGTGGGCTTCCCAGGTAGTGCTAGGAAGCTAAAGAACCCACTTGCCAGTGCAGGAGACATAAGAGACATGGTTTGTTCCTTGAGCTGGGAAGATCCCTTGGATGAGGAAATGGCAACCTGCTCCAATATTCTTGCCTGGAGAGTCTCATGGACAGAGGAGCCTGGTGGGCTACGGTCCATAAAGTTGCAAAGAGTTGGATGGGACTGAAGGGACTAAGCACACACGCACACACATACATTTGTGTATTTTTACTACTTGTTAATGAGGGGAGCTGGACGAGGGGGAGTCGGATAATCTGGACTACAGCAAAAGGTAGGTAGCACTCCAAGTTTAGGAAGTAATGAAACTGATCTCTTTGATTAGCTTTGTTTTTCATAGAATTCCATAATGCCCATATGTAAGCTATAACTGGTTTATCCTATTTAATCACATGGAAGATAAACTATTATCACGATCTTAAGTTTTAAGGGAAAATTGAATAAAATTAAATTGTTTTATTTTTTTAAATTTTATTTTAAACTTTACAAATTGTATTAGTTTTGCCAAATATCAAAATGAATCCGCCACAGGTATACGTGTGTTCCCCATCCCGAACCCTCCTCCCTCCTCCCTCCCCATACCATCCCTCTGGGTCGTCCCAGTGCACTAGCCCCAAGCATCCAGTATCGTGCATCGAACCTGGACTGGCAACTCGTTTCATACATGATATTATACATGTTTCAATGCCATTCTCCCAAATCATCCCACCCTCTCCCTCTGCAACAGAGTCCATAAGACTGTTCTATACATCAGTGTCTCTTTTGCTGTCTCGTACACAGGGTTATTGTTAGCATCTTTCTCAGAATGGCTGTGATCCAAAAGTCTACAAGCAATAAATGCTGGAGAGGGTGTGGAGAAAAGGGAACCCTCTTACACTGTTGGTGGGAATGCAAACTAGTACAGCCACTATGGAGAACAGTGTGGAGATTCCTGAAATTGTTTTAAGACACTTTAAAATGTTACTCATCTCTATGTTCTTATTGAATTCTATAGTTTTACTTACTCAGGACTTCAAAAATTAAAATCTGTAGCCCAGGCTTCTCTTGAGTTCAGATTCATACATCCAACTCCCTGGATGTCACGCTGGTAAACTCAGTACACTCAAAGCTGAATCCATCACCTCCTCTCTCCCCATATTTCTACAAACTTGTTATTCCTCCTGTCTTCCTGTCTGTTTAGTAGCCCAAGCAAAAACTGGGGAGTTATCATCACCTTTTTCTTGTTCTCACCCTCTACATCTAATTAGATACCAAATCCTCTTGTCCTGATGCCTAAATATTTCTCATGCTCATTCTTTCTTCTCCATCACTGCTGTCACTGTCCTGGGCCACTCTCTCATTATTTTTCTTGCCTGGACTATTGCAGTAACCTTCCAACTGGTCTCCCTGATTCTGGTCTTGCTCTCTCCACTCCATCACTCACATCTCTGTCATGAGCATATAATCAATCTGGATGAAAAGGAGCTGTAAACGGCAATAGATATCAATGTCTTCAAATCATGTTCTTTAAAAAATATGATGTCATAGGTTAAGACATAATCAGTTAAACATAGTTCTCCTGGAGACAGGTTGACTGCTCAGCACAAGAATCAAATGAGATATAACAATGAACAATATATCAGTTCACTTGAAATAATACTCATGGAGAACCGACATTCATTGGATTGTGCAGAGATGATGTGGAGGTTAGTAACACTGGAAGGGCATGGTGGATTAAGATGAACTTCTCCAGCATTGCAAGGGCCACAGGGTCTTCGTGAACATGGCAGGGAAAGGATCATTTACTAAAGACTATTAGAGCTTGATAATTCCAGGATCCAAAGTCACAACTAACAGGAACAGATTTTCTACCCCCAAATGATAAATACCTTGTTAAAGAGATGGACAGGGGTCTTTTTCAGTGTTATAACCACAATAAGCCCCCAGATACTAAGGGCTTTAAGCGAGGATGTTAGCAGTACCTCGAGCCTGTAACACATCTACTGTCCTCAAGTTAAAAAGAGGAAACCATCTAAATTTAGTATGTTTAGAGAAAATAGCAAAGACTACAAAATGGAATGAAGTCTGGAGATTGGAATAAAGCAAATAAGACTTGCAAACAAGTAGAAAGGAGACATAGTATTTTTATGTTTCCCAAACTATCTGTGGTAAAGAACAGTTTTTTAAAATATCCAAATCATCATAGATTAATACTTTTTAAAAATACAATAAAATTAATACTAGAAAACTGAGATATGAAAGAAATAAAATAACATGCCTATTTTTATGACTATATTACCCAGACATAAAATTACTCTGTCAAGCTGCTAAAAAATTTTCATATTCTTTTCTTAAAACTTTTTTTTGATGTGGACCATTTTAGAAGTCTTTATTGAATTTGCTACAATATTGTTTCCATTTTATGTTTTGGTTTTATGACTGAGAGGCATGTGGGATCCTAGCTTCTCAACTGGGAGCCCAGGAACCTGCATCCTCTGCATTGGAAGGTGAAGTCTTACTCACCAGACCACCAAGGAAGTCCTAAATTTTCTTATTCTTAATTTTTGTATTTATGAGATCATGAATCATTAACACTATTCACTGATTGGCAATGGTCCATGGACCATACTTTGAGTAGCACTGTTTTGAAGGGTTTATTCAAGATAAATGGCAAAGACTTTTATCACAAAGATATATTCTTGGGAAGACATTAATCTGTTAATTAATGTTCATGTATTACAAGGAGATCAAACCAATCAATCTTAAAGGAAATCAACCCTGAATATTCACTGAAAGGACTGATGCTGAAGCTTCAATACTTTGGCCACCTGAGGTGAAGAGTTGACTCTTTGGAAAAGACCCTGATGCTGGTAAAGATTGAAAGCAAAAGGAGAAAGGGACAACTGAGGATGAGATGGTTAGATAGATCACTGACTCAATGGACATGAATTTGAGCAGGGAGATAGTGGGGGAAAGGGAAGCCTGGGCTGCTACAGTCCATGGGGTTGCAAACAGTTTGGCACGACTTAGCGGCAAAACAGCAACCATCTTTCTTTCAAATCTAAAAACACTTGGGCTATTTGGGTCTTGGAAAACATCCATCTCTGGTCAGGTCAAGTTGGCAAATCTTTATGAGAAAATACCTATCAATGCAGTGAGCTTCAAGTCAACCTCCAGGAAAACAATGCCTGTGTGGATTAAACACTCTCATCAGAAATATATAAGCTATGAGTATAATGCTGACTGTATTGTTTACTGATGGATTTTTCAATCAACCATTAAGAATGTCCCTCCATCCCACCCAGATCTCAATCAATTATCACCATGTCTGGTTTGATAGTCACAGTGATAACACTAGTTATAGGGCAGATTTCTTTAGCCTGTATTGAACAATAAATATTCATCAAGCATAAGCTATAAGCAGGCTTCTTGTTGTCCTTATTCTAAATACAAGGGCAGCTGTCTCTCTCTGAAAACACTTGCATAGTCTGTGTTTAAACAGCAGATGGAAGATCTCAGCTTCTCAGATCTACTATTGTTTTATTATTAGTAAAAGGGCTAAGAAATATTGAAGAAGGAGGGATAGTAAAAAGAAAGGATGAGAAGAGATTTTTATTTCTTACCTTTAAAATCTTTTTTTTTTATTATTTTATTTTTTAACTTTACAATATTGTATTGGTTTTGCCATATATCAACATGAATCCACCACAGGTATACATGTGTTCCCCATCCTGAACCCCCTTCCCTCCTCCCTCCCTGTACCATCCCTCTGGGTTGTCCCAGTGCACCAGCCCCAAGCATCCAGTATCATGCATCAAACCTGGACTGGTGATTCATTTCATATATGATATTATACATGTTTCAATGTCATTCTCCCAAATCTCCCCACCCTCTCCCTCTCCCATAGAGTCCATAAGACTGTTCTATACATCAGTGTCTCTTTTGCTGTCTCGTACACCGGGTTATTGTTACCATCTTTCTAAATTCCATATATATGCATTAGTATACTGTATTGGTGTTTTTCTTTCTGGCTTACTTCACTCTGTATAATAGGCTCCAGTTTCATCCACCTCATTAGAACTGATTCAAATGTAAAATCTTGTTCTGACTCAATAGATGTGAATTTGAGCAAACTCCAGGAGACAGTAAAGGACAGGGAAGCCTTGTTCAGAGATAAGCCTTCCTCATACTGTGACTTTGAAACCCCACTGCTATGCTATGCTAAGTCACTTCAGTCGTGTCCAACTCTGTGTGACCCCATAGACGGCAGCCCACCAGGCTCCTCCGTCCCTGGGATTCTCCAGGCGAGAACACTGGAGTCGGTTGCCATTTCCTTCTCCACTGCATGAAAGTGAAAAGTGAAAGCGAAGTCGCTCAGCCATGTCCGACTCTTAGCGACCCCATGGACTGCAGCCTACCAGCCTTCTCCATCCATGGGATTTTCCAGGCAAGCGTATTGGAGTAGGGTGCCATTGCAGAGTCACATTTAATGTGACTCTCATGGGCTGTTTCTCATATGGCCTATGGTGAAATGATACTTAGTGATAACTTTAGAAATAAGGAAATGGATATAATGCAAAAATAGGATATATACATTAATTTATATATCAACCTATAATTTGAGGGGACTGATACACAGAGTTTGGAGGAGAGAAGACTTCAGGGAAGTAACCTTCGAGAAGGTGAAATACTGAAGTCCCATGGAAGTGAGAGTTCACAATGGCAAGCACATATCTTACATGTTCTAAACAGTGCTAATGCAAAATTTATAAAATTCTGTTTTTGTTTTTGTGGTATAGCATCAGAAGCAGACATATATACAAGTAATTATAAAATGGTGGGAGATAGAAATAGAAATCTGTACAAGGTACAGATGTTGTACAGATGACAGAGTGATCAACTCTATCAGGTAGAATTCTGGTAAGAGAATAGAAAAGGTTACAAAGCAGTTTATGTTGGTAAAGTGACTCCCAAAATCTTAAGGTAAATCATTACTAGAAGTTACTAAGGGGAAACATAATGTTGAATTCACCTTCAGTTAAGTATGTGTATATAAATTTCTCACTTGTAAGTTCAGTTCAGTTCAGTCGCTCAGTAGTGTCCAACTCTTTGTGGACATAGGTTAAAACATCTTCCCTCCATTAAAAACTATATGTTTTTATCATGTCAACAGTCCTATCCCTGAGCCTGATCCATCTAATAAAATTCTTCTTTAAGGAGGATCATTTTAAATAAGCACTGGAGGGATCCACAAAAATGCAAATAATAATGGATGAAGAGGATGGGCTCTACTTGGCTTAAACCTCAAAGAGAAGTCACATGGCTTCTCTTGATCCATTCATTTATGAATAGGCATCAATACTTGTCCCTGACATGCTCATCATATGCTGGTGGTAGAGGGACTGGGTAACTATAATAAATGCTCCCATTTAGAAAGGGCAAGTGGAAATAATGCAGCATTCCTGATTCATAGCAATTCTGAAATCTTTGTGGGATGACATGGTAAGGGCTCCCTTAGAGGTAGGGACAGTTCAATGTTCTCCATGACTCTGAGAGGCCCCATTTCCCCCCCTTTATCCTCCTTGGCCACATCTGAAAAGGGTATGGAAAAATGTGCTTTCTAGAGTGGCTTGGCCTGCTTCCTATAGAAGACTGGGAACTTCAATGTCATTTTTGTCTCAAATAGTCATATTTTTAAAAATCTATGTTGGTGGCTCTTTGGGAAGTGTTGCAGTCTTAATATTAAATCTTCCAATCCATGACCATTTATTTAGGTCTCTGATTTCTTTCAGAATGTTTTGTTAACATTATATCTTCAAAAGTGTAGCTAGCTTTGTATTTATTTGACCCTGGTCAACTCCATATGTTAATAATCAATTGCTCAGCTCTTTGGAGACATGCATTGCTCTAGATTTGACTACAGGTATCGAGCTCTGAGGTCTGTGGGAGAACAGGCCGTCAGGCAATCCATGGGCAACAGCAGGGAATCATGAGATGACTACTGTGTTTTGAACACATCATCAGAAACGTGGGTCTTATTGTATAAGTAAGCCTGTCTCCAAAATGCTGGACAACTGAGTCTATTTTCCAAAATGAGAACCATTCCCTCTACTCCAGTGGTTTTTCAATTAGGGGATATTTGGTAATGTCTGGAGACATTTTAGTTGTCAGAACTTGGGAGGGTGTTACTGGCCTCCAGTGGGTAGAGGCCAGGGATGATGCCAAACATGAAGTGCATAAGACAGACCTCTTCTTGCCTCTGCTCCCTATCCGAAGCAAAGAATTATCCAGCCCAAAATGTTAATAGTGCTTAGGTTGGGAAACCCTATTCCTAACAAGACACTGACACACATTTAATACTCTGGATAGCTACCCAAAGCAAACACACACCCATGTTTCTGTGTTTATCCCACCAGCCAGATGTACTATATGTTCTTCAATTTCTTCTTTCCTAGAAGCAAAAAGTAGGACCAGAGAGACTATGAAAGCCTACTTGTTTTGATACTTGAAGGAATCACAATTTTCTTTAACCCTTTCATTGTCTGTTGATCATCACATCTCCACCCTCCGAATTATTTGTTGATATTTTAAAACGGAATACCTGATCTTTTGATCCTCCTTTTAAGCTACCAAAGATTCTTTACCATGCTAAAATACATCCTCAAAATTTGATACAAATTTTCTCTCTCCTTTTAAATTCTTAGTGCAGCCTTTTTTTAGATCCTTTTAAAGGAAAAGCAGAGATATTTGGGAAAACCTGTTCTGGTTTATAATAATGTCTGATTTATCATTACATTATCTAGTGCCTCCAAGAATGCTCCTGTTGTTGTTGTGTTTGCGAAGAAAATCCATCAGCTTTCACATTAAAATAGGGGATATACTTGAGGATGCAAGGGTTTCATGCTAAAGACCTCAGGGTCCTCAAGCACTCAGGAGATATTTTAATAAAAATGTGCAGAACATTGCAGACAGAGATTAACAAAAGCAAGAGACAGAGTATAACAAAAAGGAAACTCTAGATGTAAAAATACCTATCAGTTCATGTCAGGTAAACCTTTCCTCAGAGAGCAAGGCAGGGTTATGTCCTCCAGGGATCTAAATTCTAGAAGAAGAGAAGGAAATAATGTGGGTTTAGTCCTAGTTTCAGCTGTCTCATTCAGAGCCAGGCAGGATTTCAAAGACTACAGTGAGAATCCATGTTCAAATATGACTGAATTATTCTAATATTTCAGATGAAAATAGAAATAAAAGAGCGTGACTTGTGCAAGCAGCATTTGCTTTCTTGGCTAGTTCCAAATGTCTCTACTATTTTCCTCAAAGGATAATTCTGCCTTCTAATAGAATTCCTGACTAGGCAGATAGTTTTGTTAGATAGATGTTCTATTAACATTTTGCTTTTCTTCATCTCATACCATTTTCCATTTTATTCTTTTGTATCAAGGTTGAAAATGTATATGATTCTTATCTCTTTCTCAGGTTTTTCTTTTTTTTTTCATGGTGACATCTGTGCATTAATCATTGTTTAGCCAAGCTGCAGGGACCTGATTCTTTTAACGGGAAGAGAGTACGCCGCTGTGGAAAGCATGTCAGCCAGCTCGTTAGACAGCTGGATGCTAGCCTGGTATCTGCCATTCTCTGGCTGAGTGTCCTAGGACAAGTCATTTCTCTACTGTTTCAGTTGAATTAGGGTTGTACCAAAACATCTCCAAGGGATCATTTGCATCGCAGATATGCTCTCTCTATGTCTAATCTTCTTTTATAGACACAAGAATAGTTGCATGGTAGTAAAATATTTTCATTTCTTCACTTATTTTGCAGTTTGTTGTGTTTGTGTATCGTGTGTGTGTATAATAGCAGTGAAGGTGGGAGCGGATAATGGGGAGAGAATGGACTAGTTAACTTTGGAAGACAATAACAAGGTATAAAAATCTGAAATATAACTTGTGTTGAAGATGATACCCAGGTATTTAGATACCTCTATTAGAGGAAATATGTAAGCATTCATCATGATTAAAAAAAAAAAATAGCATTCCCCAAAATGTCATTCCCTCCCTCCCCCAGGACAGATGAAGCACCTGCAGATTCTGACCGGCCAGTGAAACAGCCATGAAAACCCTTATGCTTTTATAAAGCAGGACCGGGCTTTGAAGCTTCAGCTTAAAACACCCCAACATCTCCGAGCTATAATGAGCACAGCATTTCCCTAGTCAAAACATCCTGGTTCTATTTATAGGCGTTCCTTATCTGAATAACAAACAGGAATAGCAGGCTATTCTTACATCATTTTCCTTCAACTACCCTACTATTAAATACAACGCCAGCAATTAAAAAAAAATCCAGAACCACAAAACGTAACAGTGGGTTTAGTTAATTACCTTTGAGAAGACAATGACCAACGAATATTTGAATAGCCGATGTCCTGCAAGAATACTGTATTTGATTGGCTTTTGTTTACCCGGGTTTCCGATATCTCCCTTGCCATTTCATGGGGGAAAAAGGTTTCAGTTCTTTAAGTGATTCCAGAAATATCCAGTCTCCCCAGTTGAAGGGAGGCTGTATTCATCTGTTAGGTGACCTCCCTCAGCTGATGTTGCTTTAAATAAGGACGGCAGACAATACGGCATCCGGGGAGACAGCCACGATTCACTTGTATTATTTTTCCAATGTAAGTTTGTATTAGGTTATTTAATGGACCACATTATACTCCGTAGGTACAGAATCCATACCCCCAAAAGGCTGGTGCTTAATTCTATTCCTCCAGTCTGTTTTAAATAAGACCGTTTTCTCCTGTGCATATAATCTTCATTATCACAGAAGTTATTTTTAATTTATAATTAACATAGTCTCCTTATTATGGATGCCTTGATCGACTTAGACCCTCCAGACACATCTTGTCTGGCACAGAGCTGGCTGTGTCCTGCAGTTCTCCAAATGTGCAGTAGGTGTCTATCTTAGCCTTTCCTTCACCCTTCCTCCTCTCGTCCCTGACACTGTGATATAGTGCATAATTCCAAAATGGCAGCTTTTTGAAAATTCACCTTGATTATCAGACATTAAAAGTGACTCATCCTGCAGTGACTGTCTGGCAGAAGGGATGGGATCAGACAGCAAGACAATGAGGGGACTGGGCGCATTAGCGCACTAGATTACAGAGCCCATCAAAAATACCTTTGTTCTGTCAAAGATCCAATCATTTACTAGTTGTGTTCTGCAGAGGAGAAAGAATGAGAAGAAAAAATCCACCAAACAAACAAACAAAAAATTTCATCCAAGAATTTAAAACCTCCTCAGATCTCTTTATTCTGAGAAGGGAGGGAAGTATCTGATCAACCATCTCAAGAGGAGGAAAGATGGGGATTGCGCTTCTGAAATGGGAATCCATAGAACCTTTTCTTTCAGCAGCTATCAAATTTTCTACACTAGATTCCGTTTTCTGGGTCTCGGTAAGGGGGAAATTGATAAGCTAACAGCATTTGGTTTTGCCTATGGCTGCACTCAGCCTGATCCGCTGCTGAATATTTACAAGACAAAATATTTCATAATTAGAACATTCATTTTCATTAAAAGGAAAGCTTCTGATTTCTATCACTTCACGTTATAGTGCTAACAGAGAAATGTGTGATGGGTAAAGGGGGAAAATATGTGTAAAAGGGCTATTACTGGTAAATACTTTATAAGCATCTAAACTGGCTCATATAAAAGGGAGTAGGAATCTTTTGAAAACACAGAGCATATGAATTCTTGCATTAAGCATGTGTGTGCGTTTGTGTGCAAGGGGAGGAGGGAGCTGGAGAAGGGGGAGGTGAGAGACGAGGGCATTCATATTGAGCCCTGCGTGGGTGTATCACCGGGTGAGATGTGTGCTGAGTCGTCAGCATGACTGCAAGCCTGGCTAGCTTGTCTGATTCTCCAAGGAGACAAAATGCCCAAACGGGAGGTTGGTGCCTGGCTTTCTTCTTCTTATCACTTTTATCATTTGCCTATGAACTCAGAGGAGCAGTTTATCAGTCATGGAAAATACCCCTTAGGGGCCCAGATCAAAGGCAGGCTTTGAATTGTGTACTTAGGTGGATCTCCCTGCCAAATACATTAATGCGATTAAAACACAAATTCCATAAACAATTATTTTCCATCTGTTTAGCAACAGTAATAGTGATGCTGTGTGCCATCCATGGCATCTTTCCTTCACAGAGATGTACCAAGTGAATTCCAGTGTCTTTTGCACATTGATGCTGCAGCACTTTGGGAGGATATAGAAGGTCTTATTCACCAGCAGGTTAGTGGCTGCTGTCATCATGCAGGGATCTCTTGATAAGAATCTGTATTTTCACTGTCATTTAGCAAATAGATTAATTAAGACAACTCACTGCATTCCACTACTTGTACACTATACATGGGGGTTTGTCATCTCCCCTGCCTCCATGTTTATTGCTACTGTCAGCTACAGAAAACATGTCCCTCCTTTTTGCCCCTCTTAATTACCCCTAAATGGCCTCATTCCTTTACTGATGGAAGAAGGTAGATTCAGCAGGACTGCCTGGTCAGAGTGGTTCAGGAACAGTTTTACACATTCAGAGACCCACTGATATTTGTTTGGATTCACAACACATGCTCTGAGCAAGGAGAAAGAGAAACCTATAAGCTTTAAAAATCTCAACCTAAACCTGACCAAGAGATTAAAGGGGAGGGTGGAAGGGGAGGACCCAAACCAATTTCCACACACCAACCCTCATAACGGGGATAGATTCATGACAGAGAGACATGCGAGAGAGTTTTCATCAGTGGAATTTTAATGAGTCCGAAAGGTTAGCCTTCCACTTCGTTAACAAACAGCTCTAGAGATAATTTCCAATTTTCAGTGTTTATAGAATAGTGGTTCCTTGGTCATAATCAAATTCTGAGACTGTTGAGAGCCTAGTCTGCATATCCAGCTGATGCTGAAATACAAACCCTCCGAAATTATTAAATGTGCACTCAGAATCAAATGTGGAAGAAGTGAAAAGAGGAAGAAATTTTGCAAATTAAAATGATCACATTAACCTCCTCTGATGAAATCAGTTCAGTCAAATGAAAAATACTTATTAAAAAAAATCTGCACAGACATTTTAGCTGTTAAAAGGGTAATGATTATTCTAATATTTAAATGGATAGAGACAAGGAAAAAGAGACATAATAAACAAAAGAGGGAAGCTTCATTCCCAGGAGTGAGAGGCCAGAGTCTCTGCTTCATGTGAGGAGGTTTCAAAAGGGTAGGAAAGAAAACAGAAGCAAAATTTACCAAGACTGGTAAGGATGGATCAGTTTGCAGAAAACAGAAGCAAAATTTACCAAGACTGGAGGATGGATCAGTTTGCTGAAAGTATGTCCCCTTCCACCTCTTCTTCGGCCTCCCCTGCTCCCCTCCCCCTGCTTCCCTCTGTCTTTACTTAGCTGTTGCAGAATGGCCATAACTGTGGCAGAAGGGGACAGAAGGGGAACATGGCTGGGATTCTAGCCAGGTAAAACAGGAGCAAAGGGTAGTTAAAGGACCAAATCTAAAGATTCATCTTTTCTGTGAACTGGATGCAAAATGGACCTCTTGCCCTGCAAGGATGTTCAATCTCCTTACGGCACTGGGACCAACAGCAGGGGCTTGGGGTGTAAATGCTGGGAGGATATTCTAACATTAGTCGGATATCTTCCAAGGTCACAAATTCTCTTCTTCTCCTCTGGCTCACCATTTCCCATTTTGATTTACAGAGGGATGGAAAGGGTTAAAAAAGAAGAACATATGAGTGGGGACTTCCCTGGTGGTCCAGTGGCTAGGATTCTGAGCTCCCAATGGGCTGGAGTTTGATCCCTGGTCAGGGGACTCGATCCCACATGCCTCAACCAAGAGCTTGAATTCTGTGGCTACGGCTCCTTTGTGCTACAACTAAGATCCGCTGCAGCTAAATAAATATTGAAAAAAATGAGTGGTTGAATTTCTGTGATTCCAAGGGAGGGGGAAGTTAAAGATTGAGGGATCCCCCAGGGTGACACCACAGTCAGGTTTTGGCACATCAAGGGGCTGGTAGACCTGGTTTTCTGTGCTGATTTTGCATTTCTTGCTCCCTATATATCCTGAATTGGGACAGTCAAAATCTCTGAGTTACAGTGTTTTCCCTAAGATGAAATGGATTGGCAGATTCAGGTAATGTTAGAACTGGGAGGGATCTCAGGGATCACTTAGTCAATTTTCTGTATTTTACAGACAAAAAACTAATAACAATAACAGCAGTAATAATAGGAGTTAATAGTTTCAAGCATTTTTTAAATATTCTAAGCATTTTACAAATACTGGTGGTCTTGCCTGGTGGCTCAGATGGTAAAGAGTCTGCCTGCAATGCAGGAGACCTGGGTTCAACCCTTGGGTTGGGAAGATTCCCTGTAGAAGTTTTGCAACCCCCTCCGATATTCTTGCCTGGAGAATTCCATGGACAGAGGAGTGTGGTGGGATATAGTCCACGGTGTTGCAAGAAGCTGGACATGACTGAGCGACTTTCACTTCACTTTACAAGTACTATTCTGTTTTCACAGTAACACCATTTGGTAGGCAGTGTTGCTACTCCCATTTTACAGATAGGTAAACTGAGGTCAATGAGGTTAAATATCCAAGGTGATACAGTTGGTCAATGATGGAGCTGAGTTTGAAACCCAGATGGCCTGGCCCCATAGGTACACCTTAATAAACTATGAGTTCCCCATTTACTCATTTTTGCACAAAGATGCACTCATTTCAGAAAAGGGATCCTCCTCCTGAATTAGTGATGCACAAGGTCCTGAAAATGTAGCTCTGCAAAGATGTGTTCCCAATATTATGGCAATGGCTGACAAAGGCCACTCTGTTCCCTTTGAGTTCCCTGAGGTCCCGAGGTCCCTGCAGCCAGGTTTGTGCAGTCTTCCCAAGATGTTCTGCTCTATATGGTGTCCTCCCAAAGTCAGACCGCCACCAGTCTTTTATTGTCTGCTGATTGTTACGCTCTCTCCAACCATTTCCTTGAAATTCACTTGAGCTACTATTACACTTGTATTTGAACAACCAGCATGACAGTCTTTATTTCTTGGCTTCAGCATCAGCACTTGCACACCTTTTGTTGGCCACATGGATCAAAACTGTTACTCTGAGCAAAAATAAATTGCAAAAAGAGAGATCACAGCAGAGTGAACACCAGCATTGCAAAAGGCACTCAACTCCAGCAGTGTGGTAGAATGCTCACTGGGTAAGACTGCTTGCAGAGTGGTACACTGATGCTTATTGGTTGAGAGAGGAGGTTAAAGCTTGTTACATTAGCTTTCATTGGCTAATAGCACCCACTGCCTAGGAAAGGTTTTCCACACCAAACAAGTCCTATAATTAAATTTAATTATGATACTAACTAAAGTTAGCGCAGGCCCCGTAGGTTAAGGGCTTCTTCAAAAAGACTGCTCCCCATTTTAGATGCCAATTGCAAGTCGAGGGTACTCAGGTTACTCAAAACTTCAGCCTGACTTGCTAAAATAGGAGGTTTCCCAACCCCCTTCTTCAGGTCCAATTATTTGTTAGAATAGCTCATAGAACTCATGTTTGCTGGTTTATTATGTAATAAAGGATATGATGGAGTAAAGAGATGAACAGCCAGATGAAGCGATACACAGGGTGAGGTGTGGAAGGGACTCAGAGCACAGGAGCTTCTGCTCCCATGGAGTTGGGATTCCCCACCCCTCACCCCACACCCAACACACACTTGTGTTCACTGACTTGGGAGATCTTTGAACTCCATACTTTTGAGATTTCTATGGAGGCTTCATTACATAATACATAATCAATCATTAACTTAAACTCTAGCCCCTCTCCCCTTCCTGGGTCAAAAGTTCCAAGCTTCTAATCATGGCTTGGTCTTTTTGGTGATCAATGCCCCCATGCTTCGGAGAAGGCAATGGCACCCCACTCCAGTACTCTTGCCTGGAAAATCCCATGGACGGAGGAGCCTGGTGGGCTGCAGTCCATGGGGTCGCTAAGAGTCGGACACAGCTGAGTGACTTCACTTTGACTTTTCACTTTCATGCATTGGAGAAGGAAATGGTAACCCACTCCAGTGTTCTTGCCTGGAGAACCCCAGGGATGGGGTAGCCTGGTGGGCTGCCCTCTATGGGGTCACACAGAGTCGGACATGGCTGAAGTGATTTAGCAGCAGCAGCAGCTCCCATGCTGAAGCTACCTAAGAGGCCACTGAGAGTCATGGTATTAGAACAAAAGACACTCCTATAACCCAGGGAATTTCATGGGATTTAGGAGCTCTGTGCCAGGAACAGGGGGCAGATACACATATGAAATAATAAATTCTACAATAAATAATAGAATCACAAAGGCATATATGAACCTTTCTGATGTGGCCTCACCTGCCACGTATTCCACACTTTGACGTCCTCAGACCTGCTGTCACTTCTGTTTAAGGTAATCACTTCACTAATCCCCTCTCATCACTGCATCCTCTCTAGTTGCAAAACCTGTTCATCCTTTAAGACCTGGCCCCAGAGTTACTTTCTCTGTTAGGCTTCCTGACTTCTTAGCATTTTCTGAAGTACATAAGGTTAGAGCACTCATTGTACAGGCTTGTAATTAACTGGTTATTCTTCTTTCTCACTTTCTTAACCAGGGAGGTCCTTGAGGACAGAGATTATATTTCCTTTATCTTTGTATCTTCAGTGCCCAACGCAGGATCTGGATCCTCTTATTTACTCAATGAATTTAGAAAGAAGGAAGGAAGAGAGGGAGGTGGGAAGACATGTCCTCCAGCAACTATAAAGCATTATAGAAAAACAAATGAGAAATGGAATGTTTCCTGCCATAGCAATAAAGAAGGTGTCACAGTCACCAGTAATTGTAGCCACCGTGGATGGTGAGCTGGTAAGCCCTGAAGGAAGTCAGGAAGGAGAGAATACCTGCCATCCAGCAGCCACCAGGCTGCAACCACTCCCTATGGTGAGCCCTGAGGGAACTCAGGATGTGAAAACAGGATACTGGCCCCAGATAACTGAGCAACATATCAAAAGAATGATTTCAGTGAGCTCAGATTCTTGCATTTTCCCACATAGAAAAGTGCTAAATTCCTTAACTTGACATATCTGGTATTCTTTAATTAGTGGTAATTTTTTTTTTTTTAAATAAACTTTTGATGTTCTGACTACCTGCCCTTTGTTGTGAAACTCTTATATAACCTGGCTCCTCCCCTCGCCTCCTCAGAGCAGTTCTCTCAGGGTCACTTGAAATTCTGTCTCCCAGACTTGAAGTCCGAAATATAACTCTCAACTTTTGGGTTGTGAATATTTTTTAAGTCGACACAAAGAATTACTAACCAGAGAATGATGTCCACTGTTTGGTGCCCGCACCTTGTGCAGGAATAAGCTTACTGTTTTTATGCTCACTGTGCTTATGTACTGGAGAAGGCAATGGCACCCCACTGCAGTACTCTTGCCTGGAAAATCCCATGGACAGAGGAGCCTGGTAGGCTGCAGACCATGGGGTCACTAAGAGTCGGACACAACTGAGCGACTTCACTTTCACTTTTCCCTTTCATGCATTGGAGAAGGAAATGGCAACCCACTCCATTGTTCTTGCCTGGAGAATCCCAGGGACGGGGGAGCCTCGTGGGCCACCGTCTATGGGGTCGCACAGAGTCGGACACGACTGAAACGACTTAGCAGCGGCAGTGCTTATGTACAAAATGGAAGCCAATGGCAATGCTAGTAAGAAGCAGACTTCTTACTCATCATTTACCTCTCTGACGGAGAGGTAGGTACACAATTTCCCTGAGACAGAAAGAGTGCCCTTACTGATGCCATTCACTAGCAGTAATTTGGGTGGCTGAATAAGCACAAAACCCTAAAGAATACAGAGAATTAAGCAACTGTTTAATTCATGCTACTAAGATATTTTATCAGGTGGCATGTTGTTAAGGGCACTTAAACACAATCACATAGCATTTTGTTTGGTCATCCTCCTCTGGGGGTATTAGAGGAACCAGAAGAGAAAAGAAGCCTCCTCAGGGATTTTTCCCTTACAGTACAATTTTTTAAAAAAGCTGAGTGTACAACTTGCAAAATAATAAGCTTCGGTGATAACACAAGCTTCTGCTACAATTATCACAAAGAGCAATTCTGCTGCTCAAGCTTCTAACTTATCCTTGTGACTACAGAACAATCCAAAATGTCACGTTCAAGTTGAAGTGACTGCAGCCAATTAGGTAATTTCCACCAAATTGGGTCCATTAATACGTGGGCATTATCTTGAGGGAGAAATAGGACTCTGTGACAAGGTGCAATGTGGCTTGTGAAATATTAGTTTGGGACAGTCACAAATCAAGATCCAAGGGTATGTTAAATTATTCAGCATTCTTGACCTCATTATTAAGTGACTTCATATGGGTTTTTGCTCATATTCATATAATATTAGGCTTCAAGGAGCTTGATTTTGTTTCTGTCCCCCAGCCATATACCTATTTCATCATTTTTTTTGCCTTCTTCACTCTTTATGAAACAATGGCTAAGTATATATCTCTTTTTTAATCCTCTTTAATTTAATAATTTAAAGGGTGTTGGCCATGATTTTGTTTGAGGAACACAATGAGAACACTTGCTTATACAATGACACATACAAGAAATATGAATGTTAGTTAGAAATTTGGTTTCTGTGCCTTTCTTTGCTGGCACAGAACCTCAGGGAATACAAAAATCTTCCAGTTTAACATCTGCCATGATCCACCTCGTACCAAACAGAAAGCTGTGATTTGTAACGTATGGCTTTATAAATGAATCAGAACTTCAATACCAAGTCTGCTTCTGTAAGTGCTTTGAAATGATAGCAACAACATTATTTTCCAAAATAATGTGAGAAAGCCACAAAAACACTCCAGAAAGATCATGTACCAAGATGTTTGGTGATTCCATTTTGTCCAAAAATGTATGGAACAATGGTTAGTTGATGCTGACAGAATTTCTACAACTAGTTTACACATTGGATATTTAAAAATTCAAATTGGTGCTCCTGCAGGTTGTAAAAAACATTAGCCAGTTACACACTTATCCTAAGACTATCGCAGGCAGATAATTTACAGACTAAACCACAACATGGGGGCAAAGCAATGAAATGACCTTGGAATGTGAATATCACCAGATAAGGTGAATGAATTTGTGACCATGTGCCCCCCAAGAGTTCTTACAATGGTGTTCCTGGTGGGATTAACAAAAGAAATTAGGTAACATTAGGCTACTCATGATACAGTTTCTTCTTTCAGATATACGTTTTGTAATGTTGCTTATGATCAAATCATTACAAATACTTTGAAAGCAGAGACACAGAACTCCATTTCATCATCTCCCAACCAGATGGGACCAGGGCAGGTGTAATCACTTTCAAGTGTTCTTCCCTATAAATCAACATCTGATTCATTTCAGAGTGGAGCTGTCAGCCCTTAGGCACCCACTGAAGTTGAGAATTCTTAGCAAACTAAACACAGGCATTAAAATAATGTTTGAGTTGGTTTTAATCACAGTGGCCTAGATTCTCATGCTTCCCAGGACCCTACTGTATCTCTTCCATGTGTGAGACACAGGGGAGGGCTGCAGATGGCCAAGACTCACTGGGGAGCAGAGCAGGAAGGAGAGTTTAGGTCAGTTACTTTTTGAAGTGTGATCCCTTTAAACAGCTACTCAAGGTAGTATCTTGCTAACTGTGCTGAATATAATAAAAGTGACCTGTGCTGTTTCTTTAAATACTGTTTTTTGGTTATAAGCGATCAAAGTATTAAATTTGTGTAAGAAAAAAAAATAAGATCAAGGGAAATTTCAACCATGTTCTTTCTGGAATCTATTAGGGAGGATTAGGTATGTGGTTTACCTCTCTGAAAGCCTGGGCTTGAAACGAGGTCCCTCCATTTCAATCTCTCCTGGCTGGGTCTTTTTTTTTTTTTTCATCTGTTAAGTTGATGAGACAAGTAGTTTAGATGTGACCCCAGGACCTTTGGTAAATTTATGAAGAAATTAAAGAAAATTTGAAGTAGATGAATGTGTAGGGAGGTGGGAGATGGGGGCACCACTTGCTATGGATCCATTCTCCAAAGTTTGAAAAACAAACCTACTATATCTGGGTGTGTGTTTTCATTAGCTCCAGAAGAAGAAAAGCTCACTGAATTAATGGTTCTTCATGATTTTAAAAATGGTTTTTAGCATGAAAAACTATTAGAAAGTCTTTTAATTAGTAAAACACTTTTGTTGCTTTTACTGTCATGGAAAGGCTTAAGAGAGAGCAAATAGATTCAAAGCAACATGATGAATATAGGGAATATCTTTTGTAGATCTTCAAAGAAAATGATGTATCATTTCCAAACACGAGCAATAAAGTTAGCTGATCTTGTGGTTATAGAAACAATACAAATTTATGGTAAAAAAAAACTTTGAAAAATTTCAAATATAAAGAAAATTTGTTGTTGTTCAGTCACTTAGTCATGTCCGACTTTTTGCAACCCCATGGACTGCAGCACACCAGGCTTCCCTGTTCATCACCAACTCCTGGAGCTTACTTAAACTCATGTCCATTGAGCCGGTGATGCCATCCAACCATCTCATCCTCTGTCATTCCCTTCTCCTCCTGCCTTCAATCTTTCCCAGCATTAGGGTCTTTTCAAATGAGTCAGTTCTTCACATCAGGTTGCCAAAGTATTGGAGCTTCAGCTCAGCATCAGTCCTTCCAATGAATATTCAGGACTGATTTCCTTTAGGATTGACTGGTTGAATCTTCTTGCAGTCCAAGGGACTCACAAGAGTCTTCTCCAACAGTTCAAAAGCATCAATTCTTTGGCACTCAGCTTTCTTGATGGTCCAATTCTCACATCCATACATGACTACTGGAAAAATTATAGCTTTGACTAGATGGACCCTTGTTGGTAAAGTAAAGTCTCTGCTTTTTAATATGCTGTCTAGGTTTGTCATGGCTTTTCTTCCAAGGAGCAAGCATCTTTTAATTTCATGGCTGCAGTCACCATCTGCGGTGGTTTTGAAGTCCAAGAAAAAAAAGCCTGTTGCTGTTTCCATTGTTTCCCCATCTATTTGCCATGAAGTGATGGGACCAGATGCCACGATCTTAGTTTTTTAAACACTGAGTTTTAAGCCAGCGTTTTCACTTTCCTCTTTCACCTTTATCAAAAGGCTTTTTAATTCCTCTTCACTTTCTGCCATAAGGGTGGTATCATCTGTGTATCTGAGGTTATTGATATTTCTCCCAGCAATCTTGATTCCACTTTGTGCTTCATCCAGCCCAGTATTTTGCATGATGTACTCTGCATATAAGTTAAATAAGCAGAGTGACAATATACAGCTTTGATGTACTCCCTTCCCAATTTGAAACCAGTCCATTTTTCCATGTCCGGTTCTAACTGTCACTTCTTGACCTGTGTACAGGTTTCTAAAGAGACAGGTAAGGTAGTTTGGTATTCCCATCTGTTTAAGAATTTTCCAGTTTGTTGTGATCTATACAGTAAAAGGCTTTAAAGAAAATAATGATCACCAATTCAGAAATAATAACTCACTAACTTTCCTTCTAGTATATAATCACACACACATTGAAAAAAGTCTGAAAGGAGACAGTTTGTGGACTTTTAAGAAGGTTTGTTTACTTAACCATTTTCAAAGTTTTTGATACACTATTTTCCCATACCCAAATTACATATCTTTAATAAACTGAAAAAAGCGAGTTCTTTTCAGACCTCCAAAGAACTACATCAGTGAAGTGATAAGAACTTGTTTTCTGTCATTGCCTTTCTTCCAACAGGCTTAGGGGTTATTAGAAAGTTTAAGATGACTTTCAAAGATGCATTAGTTCCATGCTGAATTTCAACAAATATCTAACATTGAGAGCAGAGCACACAATCCATTAAGCCTTGTGACTGTTCATTATGAAATTCTGAATTTTAACCAACTCGAAATGTAATCCAAGCTCAGATTTACTTTTCATCCCTCAAGACTGCGAATGCCAAACAGAACACAGACCTCTTCTTTGGGCCTAGGAGGCTACAAGCAGGCAGAGAACAAAGAGCTACTTTCCTTCTCTCTGGGTCTTCAGCAAACAATAAAGATAACATTAGAAGGTGGAAAACACTACAGAAAAAGAAAACGGAAAGTTAAGAAAGATTGGAACTGGGGAGTGGGCTGTGGTTTTAAATAGGATGATCAGGAGAAACCTCACTCATTAGGTTATATTTGAGTCAAGACATGAGAATGTGAGGGGATGATCCATTTAGATACGGCTAGCTAGAAGAGCCACTGCAAAGACCTTGAGGTGGAGCAGCTCTGCAGGATTGGAGGACAGGGAAGAGAGGAGATAATGATATCTGAGATATAAGGGGTGGGAGGGGTGTGTGTGTGTAAGACCTTTAACGTTTTGAAAGGTTTTGACTTTCCATTTGGGTTTGAATCTTTGTACCACCATTCGTCAAAGGTAACAGGCTGAGTGTCTCTGAACTTCCATTTTCTTGTCTGTAACATGGGAATCTCATTGATCGTAAAGTTATTTTGAGGACTAAAATGAAACATCAAGTACAACGGCTGGCATGAAGTATGTTTACAACAAATGTTGGTTCCTTTATTCCTCTGGGTATCATTTTGTGTATTTTATGTGTGTTTTATAAATGTACTCATAAACATAAAAGGGTGATGTGACTGACCAATAGTTATCCAGAGGTAGGAATCCAGGTAGATTATAACTTTGTATATAAATAACATTTTTTTCCCTTGATAAGTAAAAGTCATATATCATCAATACAAACTAATAGTTTTGGAAGGTGGGTTGGGGATCAAAACTGACCAAGGAACTAAATCTTGGATGTATGAACCTTTAGAGAGAACTGATGTATTAGCAGAAATGTACAGGGAAATCTCATTATTTCCCATTTCCATTGAATGTCTATTTCAAGGTTAGAAAAAAATGCTATCTGTCCTTCTGGGGGACATCTGAACATTCAAACAATACCAGATAAAATAGTCAGCTTGCAAACTTTTGAAAACATCACTGCCTGCAGGGTTGAAAGGGCCTCTCTTAGATATCAATGTGCTCTGCACTAACTTTTTTTGTATGATGGTAGCAGTCTTTCTCTTATGTGGTATCATTAGAGTTTCACTTGAGTTCACAGAAATAATTTTCTGGCTAAATTTCCACTCGAAACCAATTGCTATAGAAGTTGAACATCAGTGGAGGAGGCAATTAGTTAGCTAGTTATTATGACTTTACTTAGTACATTTTTAGCAGAAGGAAAAATGACAGAAACCTAAAATAATTCTATAGAAATACACAAGTGACTTCTTTTACCCAAAGATCATTAGCACAGTGGACAGGATTTCAAAGTTACCACCAATACCTATAATATCTTTCTTTTGTATTAATATGCAGTTTTCATCAGTTAATAAGGCCAACAGGAACCATTTTCATAAAATGTAACATAGTACCTAGTGTTGGAGGACCTAAAATTCATGGAAGAGTTGAAGATGGATTCTTCTTTGTAGGTCAATGGAAACCATACACAAATTATTATCTAGACAATTAATTATGCCACTTTTGGTCAAAGGTACTTTTAGGAACTCTAAAAAATAATTACCAAAAAAAAAAAACATTGACCAAGAACTTCTCAGGGGAATACTATACTAGTCTCTGTTGATTATCTTACACAGTTTGCTCTTTTTTTTAAGATTTTTTTTTTTTGATGTGGAGCATTTTTAAAGTTTTTATTGAATTTGTTACAATATTATTTCCATTTCATGTTTCAGTTTTTTGGCCACAAGGCATCTTGGATCTTAGCTCCCCTACCAGGGATCAAACCTTCACCCCATTCATTGGAGGGCAAAGTCTTAACCACTAGACTGCCAGGGAAGTCCCCAAAGTTTGCTCTTAAACAGTGGTGGATTATTTGGTCTCTTCCTGTTGGTCTAAATTCTGGAATTTACAAAAAATGTGGATTATCCCCATTTAATCAGATAAGGGATTATCTTGAAAAATTTGTCATATGATACTCATACCATATTTTAAGAGTCCAGTAAGTGTCTGTTGAATAAGTAGAAAAAAATTATTTGCATTTCCTTCTACTCGTCCTGTTAAAAATCAGAGTCTGAATATACACATACACACACATATTATATTTTACCTATTTCCAATTTTATATATACACCAATATATACAATGGGAATATCAGACCACCTGACCTGCCTCCTGAGAAATCTGTATGCCTGTAGGAAGCAACAGTTAGAGCCGGACGTGAAACAACAGACTGATTCCACATAGGAAAAGGAGTACATCAAGGCTGTGTATTGTCACCCTGCTTATTTAACTTATATGCAGAGTACATTATGCAAAATACTGGGCTGGATGAAGCGCAAGCTGGAATCAAGATTGCTGGGAGAAATATCAATAACCTCAGATACGCAGATGACACCACCGTTATGGCAGAAAGCGAAGAAGAACTAAAGAGCCTCTTGATGAAAGTGAAAGAGGAGAATGAAAAAGTTGGCTTAAAACTCAATTCTAAGATCATGGCATCTGGTCCCATCATTTCATGGCAAATAGACGGGGAAACAATGGAAACAGTGAGAGACTTTATTTTTTTGGACTCCAAAATCACTGTAGACGGAGACTGCAGCCATGAAATTAAAAGATGCTTGCTCCTTGAAAGCAAAGCTATGACCAACCTAGACAGCATATTAAAAAGCAGAGACATTACTTTGCCAACAAAGCTATGGTTTTTCCAGTAGTCATGTATGGATGTGAGAGTTGGACTACAAAGAAAGCTGAGCACTGAAGAATTGATGTTTTTGAACTGTGGTGTTGGAGAAGACTTTTGAGAGTCCCTTGGACTTCAAGAAGATCAGACCAGACAACCCTAAAGGAAATCAACTCTGAATATTCATTGGAAGAACTGATGAAGCTGAAGCTCCAATACTTTGGCCACCTGATGTGAATGACTGACTCATTTGAAAAGACCCTAATGCTGGGAAAGATCGAAGGCAGGAGGTGAAGGGGACAACACAGGATGAGATGGTTGGATGGCGTCACTGACGTGATGGACATGAGTTTTAGTAGGCTTCGGGAGTTGGTGATGGACAGAGAAGTCTGGCATGCCGCAGTCCATGGGGTTGCAAAGAATCGGACATGACTGAGAGACTAAGCACAGCACAGCACAGAGGGTATAAAGTGGTGTCTCATTGTGGTTTTGATTTCCATTTCTCTAGAGACTAATAATGTTGGATATCTTTACCTCCTGGGGTTACTAAGCTGAAGTGTAGTACTTCTTTGGCCATAAGAGTAAAGACCCAATCAATTATATTACTTTAAGGTGATTTTTTGTCACACATTTAGTCACCCTACATCCATGGGTTTTTACAACAAACTTTTACACATGTATTATACATTCATTGACCATATGCTGCTTTGTACACAGTAGGGACTTACTGAATGACAACTATAGTGGCTACAGAATTTCCTTGAAGGAAAGTTTAGAGGGAGCAATCTTGTTAAAAGGAGGAATTCCCTCAAGCTGTGTTTGCATATCACTTACATATGGTGGAAAAATACGATTTATCTGCAACAAAGAATAAGGGAAGGCAGATGGACACCATGGGGACCTGAAGCTTCTTTTTCCTCCCAGTGGTTTGGTAATTCTACTGTGTCTAGAACCAACTAAGAATCTGAAGAATTATAATTTGAGAAGGAAACATGCTTTCTCAGATTTACCAATAGCTAGTCACACAAATACAGGCACATGACCCTGCTCTCCCTTGGCTCCAAGCTTGGATATATACCGACAGGTGGAGAGATGTTACGTGAAAGGATGTGTAGATTAGTGGTAGAAGGGGTCAGCAAGAAGGTGAATGGATGTGAGACAGCAGCATCTTGATGGGAAAAATGAGCAAAGTGGGTAAAAGTATGGACGGATAGCAGAGAGGACTTCTGCTAAGGGCATCAATCCAGACTGCTAGCAAAAACAGTAATCCAATATAAATCTTATAGTCCAAAGAGATTAGTCAGCTGAGCCATAAAACCAGGTTCTGACAGAGTCCTTTTAAAACATTCAATTTCACCCAGTCTTGCACCTCTGAAAGTTAAAAATTGCCTCACTGGGTCCAAGAGGCTCTGACTAATTTTTCCCATCCAGTTTTCTCCAGATCCTTGATGTGAATCAACAACTCATGAGATGAAATGAGTGAGGGGGTTGCATGCATTATTGACAATCAATATCCAAAGGCTTTAAACTGGGGACACTAAATGGTGGTAGCTTTTCCCAGGGCTGCCCTGGGAAGAAAGGATGAGTTATGAGACCAGGATAAAAACACAGACTGAAAGAAGAGGGAGTTTGTGATGGGTTTAGGGGGTTTCTCACTTACGTTGGGGTCTTCTGTTAGGAAGCAAAACCAAAATTATACAATTCCTTCCATACCTTTCCCTTGCTCGGAATTAAAAACCATCTACTGAAGACTTTCTCACTTCAAAACCCAGTCAGGCACTTTCTAGTATCAAGGCGGGTGCCTGAAGAATAAATTGCTCCTATCAGAAATAAAGCATTTTAGTTCTGCCACAAGCGGTGAGATCTGTGTTTATAAGTCGCTCCAAAGGCAACTCCATCTTTGCTGCTCTCCTCTCATTTTCTTTTGATGCATAAAACCTGTAGACTGGAGCACTATGATTGCATTCGGCTCTGGAGCAGTGTAATTGTAAATATTCATTGGAATTCAAGCTAGCTTTCCCAGGTCTCTCCTAGGGCTGTGCAGCTATGCAAACAGCAGCCCGTGCGGCGTTAGCTCACAGCCCGGAGGCCACCTATTTCCCCATAGCCCCTAGGATCTTCTCTGTAGAGTGAGTGCATGCATAGAAACTGGCCCTTAAACACCATTTCCGTCTACTGTTTCACTGGTTTTTCCTTTTCTCCCCATGACTGCTGATCCTTAGTAATTCTGTCAGTCCCAAATATGTATTAAAGAGAGAACCATGTCCTTGACTAAAAACCCAGGGTCAGAATGCTCTCACTGAGCATGTGCTCAATCTATTTAGGAGATTAATCAGATTTCAGCCATTGCATGAATACATATACATACACACATACACACACACATGAATATATATTTCAACTCTACCTGATAAACTGGCATAGATACCTACTCTAATTAAGATATGAGTACATCAGATCAGATCAGATCAGATCAGTCGCTCAGTCGTGTCCAATTCTTTGCAAACCCATGAATCGCAGCATGCCAGGCCTCCCTGTCCATCACCAACTCCTGGAGTTCACTGAGACTCACATCCATTGAGTCAGTGATGCCATCGAACCATCTCATCATCCCCTTTTCCTCCAGCCCCCAATCCCTCCCAGCATCAGAGTCTTTTCCAATGAGTCAACTCTTCGCATGAGGTGGCCAAAGTACTGGAGTTTCAGCTTTAGCATCATTCCTTCCAAAGAAATCCCAGGGCTGATCTCCTTCAGAATGGACTGGTTGGATCTCCTTGCAGTCCAAGGGACTCTCAAGAGTCTTCTCCAACACCACAGTTCAAAAGCATCAATTCTTCGGCACTCAGCCTTCTTCACAGTCCGGGTCTCACATCCATATATACTCATGAGTTATTCCATCTTTTTCCAAGTTAAAATTTGCAAGAATCAAAAAGAAACCAATATGGGACTGGGAATACCATATCTTTTTAACAACCTAACAGTGAAGAATTATTTACATATTTAAAACATAAAAATTCTGAACTGAACATAAAAAAATTGAACTGAACTGATAAAAGGGGCAAAATACACTATTACTTTAAGGGAGGAAGTGAAAAGGAATTATGAGCAACTTGATGAAGAGGAGAAAATCAACCAGACTCTGAAGCAGTAGAAGGATTTTGACAGATGGGGTTGGATGGAGGGAGGAATCCATCTCTGTGGGAAAGTGTTATGGGCTGAACCACGGTTCAGCCTTCTCCTTGGAAGGCATTTTGAAGTTCTACTCACCAAAAGCTGTGAGCATGGCTTCATTTGGAAATAGAGTTTACAGATGTAACCAAGTTATGATGAGGTTGAACTGGATTAGAGCTGGCCCTAATTCCATTACTAGTGTCCTTATAAGAAGCAGGGTATTTGGACACAGATTGGGTAGTGAAATTTGGACCCTCTCCTGGGTAGAGGAGAAGACCATATGGAGATGGAGGCAGAGATTGGAGTGAAGCATTTACGAGCTAAAAGAGCATGGAGGATTGCCTGCAACCACCAGAAGTCAGAAGAAGCAAGAAAGGATTCTTCCCCAAGAGCCTCTACAGAGAACATGGCTCTGCTGACACCTTGATTTCAGGCTTCTAGCCTCTGGTACTATGAAGGTATATGTTTCTGTTGTCTGAAACCACCCGTTTTGTGGTGTTTTCTTACAGAAGCCTCAGGAAACTAATACAAGAAGATGTGGTTCAGAAGTGGAGAGTGGGGGACTTATTCTGAAACATTTTTTAAAAAAAATTTTATTTATTTTTGTTTTTAGTTTCACTAAGCCTTCGTTGCTGGGCAGAGGCTTTCTCTAGCTGTGGAGAGCAGTGCTACTCTTCGTTGCAGTGTGCAGGCTTCTCTGGTTGTGGAGCACAGGCTCTAGGCGCACAGGCTTCAGTAGCTGCAGCACGCGGGCTCAGAAGTTGTGGCTCTAGAGCCCCGGCTCAGTAGTTGTGGCACATGGGCTCAGTTGCACTGTAGCATGTGGAGTCTTCCCAGACCAGGGATCAAACCTGCATTTGCAGGGGGGGTGCTTATCCACTGAGACCACCAGGAAATCCTGAAGCATGAAGTTCTGATCAGCTGGAGAGCAGTGTGTATAAAGACCAACAGTAGAAATTACATCTGGGAAAATAAGAGTGCCTAGATTGTGGACTTTGTGTTTTTGTGTCTATAAAACATTATTAGGAAAGGGAGTGGTGGAAGATTCAGGATAAATTGGGAAAATAGAGGGGAAGAAATGGGAGCAGTTAGCAGGCTGGTGTGCTTTGTGAGATGAGAGATGGCACCCTGGCTAGCGGCAGTGGTTACGGAAGTGAAGGTATGGATTTGAGAGAGACAGAGGTAGAATTGAGACTAATTAGGAGACTAATGGAATCTGGAGACTAATTAGGTGAATGACACATAAAAGTAATTTGAACTTTGAAGTCTGGGGGATGGGATGGGAAGATGAAGATGCTATTATCAGAGACAGGAAACCCAGAAGGTAGAACTGCTTTGGGAGAATGTGTTGAGAAGAGACTAGTTTGTAGTAAATGAAGAAGTCCAGCAGAATGCTAAAAATGTAGACTAGAAGCATGGGAGATTTGTTGGGCTAGGAATATAGATCTGGGGCCATCTGCATTGAGGAGATTGTCAAGGGCCTAGAAATGTTTGAGATCATCAAAGGACTTGAGTGATCATAAAGGGAAGAGTTGAACTTTGGAGAAGCACCTCTGTCTTGGCAGATAGAAGAGGCAAAGACATATTAAAGAGGCAAAAGGGTATCCAAGATGAACCCAAGTTAAGGACACTAAGGAACATATTTCATGAAAGACACAGTGATCAGCAACATACCATGCTATAGGGAGACTGAGGAGGACAAGGCCTCAGAAGAAGTCACTGGATATAGGGATTAAAGTGTTAGTAGTAGGGACTTCCCTGGTAGTCCCAGTGGCTAAGACTCCATGCTCCCAATGCAGGAGTTCCAGGTTTGATTCTTGGTCAGGAAACTAGATCATACATGCTGCAACTTAAATAATCTGCATGCTGTAACTAAAAAAAAAAGAAAAGATGTTGCATGCTGCAACTAAGGATCCCAGATGCTGCAGTGAAGATCAAAGAGCCTGTGTGCTGCCACTAAGACTCAGCACAGCCAAGTAAAATAAATAAATATTAATCTAGAAAAATGGTACTGATGAAACTATCTGCAGGGCAGGAATAGAGATGCAGATGTAGAGAACAAATTTGTGGATATGGCGGGGGCTGTGGCAGTGGAAGGAGAGGCTGGGGTGAATTAAGAGGGTAGCACTGATACACATATACTACCATGTGTCAAATAGCTAGTTAGTGGGAAACTGTTGGGAAGCAACTCCCTGTTGTTGCACAGGGAGTTCAGCTTAGAGGCCTGTGATGACCTAGAGGGGTCGGAGGGAGGCTCAAGATGGAGGGGATGTAACTTTCTAGAGCAAGGTGTCCAAGCTTGGTAGAGTCAGGAGGATGAAAGAGCAGATTGTGAGAAGTGGCCAGTGTTGGTTACAGGCCAGGTAATAACAGGAAAGCTCAAGACCAAGGGATTCCAGGGTACAGTAAGGGCTAGGTTAGACAGGCATTTGAAAGATTGTTGGAGTGCGTTTCAGTGTTCTTGTGCTACAAAGTAACCTAAAAATAGTGAGGGAATAAAGAATCAAGAAAAAAATGAAAGTCAAGGATAAAAATTGTGTTCCTTTTTCCTTTTATTCATTCCTTCTTTTTCTTATTCACCCAACCATTCAACAGACTCTTGCTGAATGTAAATCCATGTCAGGGCATGGGGCAAGAAGGCAGGTGTCAGGTCTGCAAGATTAGGCTCCTTATCCTAGAGTTTGAAATAACAAGAACAGTAAGAACTCGGCTCACACTATCTACTAGGAATTGTTCTAAGTGCCTGTCCGCACACTAACTCCCTTAGTACTTTTAGCCCTCAGATGTCAGAGCAATCATTATGCCTCATTTCACTGCTGAAGATACTGAGTTGCAGAGAAGTTAAGTGATGTGTGAAGGTCACATAGCTAGTTGCCAGCAGAACTGGGATTTGAACTTAGTGGGTCTGGCTCCAGAGTCTGCACCTTAACCACAGTGCTACATGAACAAAAAAGTTTTTGAAATGGGTTGTAAGTAGGATGATTACATATTCCAATCAGTCTGGGATAGACCCACTTTATGCTTGTTGTCCCAGTGAAAGTATTCGTTGTATCAACAGAAGGTTTGGGACTTCCCTGGTGGCTCAGTGGATAAGAATCCACCTGCCAATGCAGGGGACACAGGTTCAATACCTGGCCTGTGAATATTACACCTGGGGCAGAGCAACTAAGTCTGTGAGCGACACCTATGGAGCCCACGTGCTGCAATCACTGAAGCCGGTGTGCCTCGAGCCTGTGCTTCGCAACAAGAGAAGCCACCACAGTGAGAAGCCTGTGCACTACAATGAAGAGTAGCCTGTGCTTGCTGCACCTAGATAAAGCCCTCACAAAGCAACAAAGACCCAGTGCAATGAAAAAATATACAACTAAATATAAAAACTAGAAGGTTTGAAGGATAAATTATATAGTCACCCTAATTATAAGAGAGGCTAAACCATTGGAGGCCTCTTCTTCCAACAATTAATTGTTGGCTCGTGTGATGTATAGAGACAAAGAACTGTAAGGTGTTTATGGAGAATAAATGAAATGGCTCTCTCTTGTTATGATATGCAGCCTCGAGACCTGCAAAACCTACTTCTTTGATCACCTTGGTAAGATCCTTCCCCATCTATGGTGGCTTCTGTTCCTCTAAGCACTTTAATCCTACTGCTTTCAGTTAAGGTTGAAACAAAGAAAAGTGCATTCGCCAAGCTGCCACTAATTGAAGTTCCACACATCCATTCTTTAAGCAGTAATGGAAACTGAACACACAAAAACCCTACAGAGAGTTTGTCCTCTCTTGTCTCTCTTTCTTATCTATTTTCTTTATCTCCACCTCTAGGCCAGTGCTCTACCATTCACTCCAAACCTCAGGCATAATAACCACCTGTCACAAGACGTGCAGCCTCAGCTGCAGCAGGCATTGGACTGATGCTAGACCATTTGCAGCAACGTCGGCACTTCCTGGCTTCATTTCCTGAGCTCCCTCTCCTTACTGTCTCCAGCCTTCACTGGAAAGGAAGGAAATTGGTATCAGCCAAGGGTGGATCTGGTACCCTATGGGAAAAAATGTGCTCTTGTCATCACCAAATTAGTCCCCTTGGAAGATTTAGAGATTATACTCAATTCCTTACGGACAAATAATGTATCACTTAGTTCTAATGTTCGCTGATGACAGGCACATATACAACATTGTGATTGGCTCTTACTCCAGTAACACCATTTAAAATGCTGCAAAGTGCAAAAATGATGGTAATACGTAGGCCAGAGCAAGCAGAGAACCAAATCAGCAAACTGAAAAGAAGACATTCATCCAGGATTTTCAATATCCTGCTGAGTGACCATTGTTTCATAGGACTATTATTCTCTGAGGTTTTAATATGCTGGTCCGTGGCGTTTTCTCATTATTTTTTTGACTGCTCTTTCTATTGTCTCCTCTGTCCATCCTGGGCTTTCTGTTTTTCTTTCCTCTGAACTCACCCAGGCAGTTTATGCATTCATATGCATTCAGTTTATGATTTCAACTACAATTTAGATTACAAACGGTTCCAAATATTCATTGGAGCTGCCTGAAGGGCATTTTATTCTTTCTCCCTTCCTTCCTTGGTAAGCTCATCCACTAATATGATTTCAATAACAGCTAACATTTATCATGTGTCAAGCACAAAATTGAAGCTTGGAACATTACAGGGTAAGTACTCTTATTGTCTTCCAAAGAAGGAGCTAGAAAGTGGTAGATTTGGGATCTAAAGCCGGGAAATCTTGCTACAGCACCTGTAGTCTTAGTCATCCTACTGTGATTCCCCTTCACATCAACCACTTGCTTTACCTTCTCTACTGTATAGCTAGATTATGCCAACAGCTTCCTACTACTCTTTCTAAGATTAGCTGAACCAACACCATTTTTCACATGGAAAGTTTACTGTGATCTCTGTTGATTAAATTTAAAGTTCTCTCAGTCCTCCAAAGTCTTCTGTTCATTTCTCTGTTACTCAAGCCCACCCAGAATCTATTCCAGCTAAAGATATCTGTGTGCCATTCAAACTGTTCTTCCCACTTCTTTAGGCTACTCACTCTGCCTAAAACACTCTACTTACCTCCTTTCTGGGAAACTTTTTACCCCCTCTTCTAGGATTCACCTTTCAGGAAGTCTTCTCCAATTAATTATAAACGTATGGGTAAACTACATCTAATCAGGGATTCTGTCTTCAATTTCATTACATATCCTACAGAATCTAATAATGTTTATCATCATTGGTATGCAATCTTGTTACTGTACTGACATGACCATCCTAACCAGAACTGGAAAGAACTCAAGTCAGATAGCTGAGAGGTACAACTTAATAATAACTAGAGGCCAAAGTGAAAGTCACTGTCATGTCTGACTCTTTGCAACCCCATGGACTATACAGTCCATGGAATTCTTTAGGCCAGAACACTGGAGTGGGTAGCCTTTTCCTTCTCCAGGGGATCTTCCCAACCCAGGGATCGAACCCAGGTCTCCTGCATTGCAGGCAGATTTTTTTTTAATCAATTGAGCCACAAGAGGCCAAAGTATAGGTCTTTTTCTATGGGGAGGCTTCTGTGCTGTTTCTGGGCTTGTTTTCCATCCCTCATTTTTTCCCTATTTTGTTCTGTGTGGCTGGGAGCGGAAATCCCTGCAGGCTGCATTTCTAGAATCCAAAGTCAACTGGCTATCAGAGAGATTTGGCCAATGGGGGGAGTTAGAAGGAAGAAGGAGAAAGGACAGTGGGAGAGATAAACCAGGCACATTTCCCCCTTCCCTCTGCTGTGAGATGCAACTCCAGTGGTGACTGTATCTCCTCTGCAGCTTGGACTTGAGGGGACCCTGGCCCCTGGATTCTGGTAGCATCGCCCCCTTCTTTTGTCTCTGTGGGAGGGTAGAGGCTTCCCATGGTTGTTAACTTCACCACCCACATGGGCTTCTCAGCTCCCCCATGTAATTCCCTGCATTAAATTCTTTCTGTTGTTAAGTACTCGAAGTACTTTGTTTTCCTGGTAAGATCCTGAAAGACCAAGAAACCTGTTTTGTTTTTTATTTATTACTCTAAGAGAATTATGGGAAAACTCTCCTGGTAAAACTAAATCCCTGTAGAGCTATGATTAATATCTGTCCTCTGGTTGTGTAGGAGGTGAGACCTGGCCACATTTAGAAAGTTTATAGATGAAGAGATGAAAGTGACATGACTATAACAATGACATAAGTCTCTAAGATAGTATTGATGCAATCTTTTTCAAACTTACAACTCTTTCTCTCCTGAGGTTATATATTGCAAAAAAAAATTTGAATATACACAACAAATACATAGAGTAATCTGGGGATTTGTGCAACTACAGAGGTTTGTTCAAAGACATAGCATAGGGAAAGACATGGTTAGGTTTATCTGGGGAGGTTAGGGAAGGCTGGGGGTGGGGTGGGGCATGGTAGTGGGTGGGCAGGGTCTGGGTCTAGGTAAACAAAAGTAAAAAACAAGCCTGGAAATAAAGTAACACTGAATGGTCATTGTCCCCTCTTTCCTCCAGGGGAATTCCCACATTTCAACAAAGGAAAGCAAGCCACTAGACCACCTCTACTGGATTCTCACCCAAAGACCTGCATTCAAGTCCTAATTCTTCAACTTAACAAGTTTTGTGACCTTGGGTAAACGGGTTAACCTTTCAGATCCCCAGTTTTCATTATTGTGAAATGATACAAGTGCACCCAATGGTGGGCTTCAAACATTTTTTATTTTATATCCCATCAGTGTTTGACCTCTGTCCATACAAACCAGTTTCCTTCGTATTCTGATCCCTCCTCTCTCTAAGCAAAGACTGACAGGAGCATGCAAGAAAGTGTCTTTCACAATACTTGAATGCTATGAACATTCTACTACCATTTTTATAATTTACGCTTAAAACTTTTTTCTAGGATGTAAGAAATCTTGGAGAGTAAATCTTATCATGACTCTTATAAAAACCTTCCAGTCCCTGTATCCTATTTTGTTTCTCTGCTGATTGGTAATCCACCTAGGGTCTTGCTCCGTGCCCCACGTCATGGGCCTTAACCTCAGTCATCTCCCCCTCTTCCAGCTCATATAGCTCAGGCAAAGGAAGTGAGAAAGGGAATAACATGCACACTGGAACTAATAAAAGTGATTGTACAACTGATTATAAATACCAAGGGCTGAAGACATATGTGGTAATCAAATAGCCTTCCTTTAGGGAAACCTGGAGAAGGAAGCAGTCAAGAGTCTTTAAGATAAGATGGAGGCTGCAAGCCTAGGTCATATCTGTTTGTAACTATGGGAAAAGAATTCCAGTACCACATCTGTCTACTGATGGTTAGAGAGCACTGAATCCTAACCCCTAGAACCCCCGCTAGATGCCCCAGGCACCGACCACTGATGGTTGCATGGCGTCTACTGACTGGGGAAAAGATGACAGGGTTTGACTCTAAGTTTTCCCTCCCTTAACTTCTCTGCATTCTAGTTTCTTCAAATGTACAAACAGAAATGAATCCTGCCTCACAAGGTTGATGTGAGGATTTTGTATAGATGTTGAATCTGAACCATGGGAAAATCAGTCAAAAATTAGTAGGGAATAGAGAATCCCTGGACTTTCCCAGTGGCTCAGTGGTAAAGGAACCACCTGCAGTGCAGGAGATGCAGGTTCTATCCCTGGGTCGGGAAGATCCCCTGGAGGAGGGCATGGTAACCTACTCCAGTGTTCTTGCTTGGAAAATTCCATGGACAGAGGAGCCTGGCGGGCCACAGACCAGCAGGGTGCAGAGTCAGACATGACTGAGCACACAGCACACACACAGAGAATATCTGTGTGTAGATATTAGATAGTAGACCATATCTACTCTGGTAGTTAACACCAGATTTTCAGTTGCAAGAGATTCTAGGAGTTCCCATATACATATAATATCTATATATCTATTATATAATCATGTTATTATATATTATCATAAAACATATTATTCATTAATTATTATATGCTTAATACATATTAAAATATATAAATATATATATATGGGGTCACAGAGAGTTGGACATGACTGAAAGACTGAAAAGAACAGCAATATACACATATACATAAATGTGTATATATATCCACATACATATACACACATATACTATAATTATATACAGGATAATACAAATATTTGGGCGGCTTCACTGAGGAGGGATCAAAGGCTTGGAAATAAGGATAAGCAAGGATATGTTATCTAACTGAATCAAATTATTCAAAATATTTTTAGAACAGCTAAATCGGGAGGTAAGGAGAAGTAATATTTATTTCTCCTTTTCAGGGAGATAAAAATCCTCAGTTTTCCGAGATTTGGAGGCCCTTTCCACCCGCTTCTCCATAGCCCCAGTTCTCATTCCCTAAAGTATAAGAACAGAGTTCTCTGCCTCCACATTGATGATTTATCCCGGTCACAGAGGGGACACACGGCTAACTGAGGTTAACAGCTTTCTCGGTTTCATTTCAAAAAGACATTAGCATGGAGGCTCTATGAAATGCTGATATGCCAAATACTGATTCATTCACCTGCAGAGTTCGCTAGAAGTCAGGGACCTATTTGACAGGCAGGGCTGAGCTCCCAGCCTTTTCCTAAAGGGCAATCCCATAATTCATCTCCCAGTGCTAAATTACACCTGACACTTCACTGAAGACTTCAGGTGCACTCACCCAACTGTAATAAGCCTAATGCAGAAGAAGAGGGTTGGAAATGACAAAGATATTCTTTTTGAAAATAATATAACTAATTCAATTGTGGGCGGAAATACCTGTGATGTAATATATTCCCAGGCAGGGCTGGGTAAAGGGCAGGAGTGGAGCAGATGCGCATGTTTTGCCTTTGTTTAGTGGGAATGTGAACCGACTGCAGACCCAGCAGAAGAGGTGACCCTGGTCAGGTCCTTATCTTGACCCTGGATTATGCGAGGGGGCCTCCATGTTGTGCATCCCTACCTGGGCTATTCGTCCCTTCTTGTATCCTTGGCTTGGCCTATTTACTAAAGGAGTACTAAGCTTTTCTGTAATGTGGGCTTTCCTTCCAAATTTGCAAGAAAAAAGACTGTCCAGAAGCCACAGAGCAGTGGGCTCCTGCTACTCCTCTGCAGGGCTTTCTGGAGCAGCTGGGCAATGGGCAAAGGAGCAGCAGAATGTCTGTCTCTTACTGTTCAGCAAAGGGTGTCCCAGTAGCCAACTATTTTAGTGTGGTGGTTTACTTGTTATCATTCATGGCAATCGGGGTGATTTGGTGCCAGAGAAGTAAAAGTAATTTGACAAATGCGTTCATTATCTAGCTTCCTCCTACCCCTATCCAGGACCGTCTCCCTCCCTCCCCCTTTCAGTGTGTGCAGGGGGTTGTGGGTTGTTTTATTTGATGCTGTGGGAAGGAAGCAGACACATAAGCCTTGCCAGGGCTCAGGGGAACTTTGGAGGGGTGAGGCTGGATGCTTTCTAACTCAGGAAGTACATTTGTGTATTTGCTAGGTGATGGGGACATTGCAGTGAACAGGTAGACATGGGGTCTTTTCTCATGGAGTTTTGGGTGAACTTGGAAGATGTTAGCTTAAGAGGAAGAACCAAGATGATTAAGAAGAAAAACTAAGATGTGTGCAGCTGGACAGTGCCCAGCACCCATTGAGGTACTTGATAATTGTCTGCTGAATGAAGAATAAACAGTGTAAGAAGCAAAGAAAAGGAGCTGAACATTACTGACTTTCATAGCCCAGATTCCATGTTAGGTGCTTTCCATTACGTTTTCTAACTTAAAGTGGAATAACAGTCCAGGTCAAGGTCAGATCCTGGTACATGGCTTCCGAGATGGTCTCTTTCATGGTGTACTCATGGGAAATAGTGTTCTTTAGTGGAAAGATCCCAAGTGTGGGATAAAGTGTAGGTTTTAGAAGTGATTTTGACATTTATTAAAAATACTGCCATCTTGGACAAGTCAGTTATTCTTTTTGAGGTTCAGCTTCCATATCTGTAATTTGGGGATACCTCCTTCCCAGGGTGGCTAAGAGGATTCGATGAGATGGTGAATGTGAAAGAGCTTTTATTCTAAATAACAGCCTGCTCTATGTTAAAGGAAAATCATTCAGTTTCTAAACAATGACATTTTACATGGTTTCAACAATTCCAACAACATCAGAAATAACAGGAAGGTTGTCCTGGAAGTTGGTGTTTGGAGACATTTATATCAGAAAAATTCTTATAGTAAGGCAAAGTTCACTCAAGGTGATTATTTGCCATGAACTCACTAGGTATGTGTGGAAATCACTGATACCCTAATATATAGCTATGCACTTAAGTGGACATAATTAAATTCTTTTCTCAGAAATCAACCTCTTGCTTTTTCAGCCTGTCTGTGAATTCTTTATGTGAACTCAAATTTGGAGCAACCAGCAGCATAACATTTCATATTCTAACTGAACAAAGAACCACCGTATTTAATGACAGTATGGTTTTAAATGGACTTTCCCTAATCAGCGTTTTAACAATTAAAATGAAAATTATATATAACTATATTCCTAGTAATCCTTTGTCCTTTTAGTCATGAAAAGAGGTTAAGTATCACTCGTGTTTAATTTTACTCTCCACTTTTATTTTTAACTCATTGTTGTGCTCTAATTGTATCTTGGTTTGTAACACCTCCTATATCAAACTCTGTGAATTCTTTAATTTCCTTCCCTTTCCCCAGATCATTAGTGAGGTGGTTATATGATACCAAAGTGGGCATTAGTCCTCAGGGCTGTGGTGGACACTGTCTCCCACCTAAATGTGAGGGACCACCGTTTGTCATTACTCTTTGTTTATGGTCCTTCAGCCAATTTTCAACCTATGTGACCATGCACATATTCTACCCAATTTGAATTAATTTTGCAAGTGGAAATTCATGGAGCAGTGTATCAAATGCTTTAGTAAAATCCATATATATTACCTCTAGTGCATTCCCTTCATCCATTAATCTCGTAATGCGATTTAAAAGAGTGATCACATTTGTCTGGAATGATTTGTCCTTTATCCATCCCCAAAGCTGCCTTCTGCTCTGGGCTCCATTATCCTCCACCTACTCTCAGTTTTCCTCTCTTCACATCTGATTCATTATATTATTAGACACAGAGGCTCCCTTTTATAGTTGATAGTTACTGAGAATGGTTTTGAAAATATTTACAAGTTTCTGCTTAGAAATTATTTCTCTATTTTTAAAATATAATTTTGGAATAGTTTCTAAAATGTGGAAGATTGAAAATAACTTCTGTTGATCATAAAATTTATAAGCAAATTATTGTATGCAATCTCTCTATTTCAAGTGATGATTCTGTTAACAATCTCTTTGTCCAGGTCTCTTTATTTCTTTTAAATACGTTTTTGTTATACAGTGTAGTATTTAAGGTGTCTTTCGCAGTCTGCTTGTTTGAATTGTGTTTCCAGAGCCATATTTTCCCTCCCGCCTGGAAGACTGCATTGCATAAATTAAGGGTGATTATAAACATAAACTCATGTTGTATTCTCACATAATCATATCAACTAGGAATGCCTATATTTGTTTGTAAAACAAGTCTTAGCAAATGTTTTTCTGTGTAGTGAGAGCAATTGGCCTGCCTGCTAAAAATATTTCTCACCTTTTAGATTTGGGTAGCGTTTTATCCTGAAGAGTTCAAGGGTTATATGCCAAATCAGTAAATTTAAAGTAACGGTTAACCCAAAATAGAAAATGCTTCGAAACAGTAAGGAGAGTAGAAATGAGAGGAATAATAACGACAGAGAAGAATAATAACATCAGGGAGAAGCAGGTATGTAAAGGCTGAAAGCATGCAATAAGCAATGTATCCTTAGAAACATAGGGACAAGATTATCAGTTAACCCTACATGTAGACTACCTTTCAAAAGATGAAGAAGCTCAAATCTGGATTGATGCTTTGAGACTAATCCTTTGACCCATAGTTCCAATGTGAGCTACTTCTGCCTATCTATCGTTATAGTTACTGTCCATTCTTTTTCCTTTGCTCCACCAACACTGTTTAGGAATAAAGGACTTTGAATACTGATTTTTCAGCTTTCTGCTTCAGTGGATTAAAGTAGGTGAATGCTATAATAGGAATCAGGTCCACAAGGACATTTAGGCACCTGATCTGTGGACAGTCACCAGCGACCCTGATAGGATATCTTATTAAATGTCTTATTAAATATCTTATTAAGTGTATTATTAAATGATGGAGTGAAATGAGCTTCATGAAGTCAAGGTTCCATTTTGTAATCTAAATTTTTGGTTGACTAGTATATTTCAATAAGATATTCTATAGAGAAAGGTGTATCGAAAGCTACTGAACTGGTAATCAAAGACTCAGGTTCAGTATGCAGTCATGCACAAGAACGTGGTATGGAAAATAGCTACAAGAAGATAAAAATGGCTATAAATTTTTCCCCCAGTTTTATCTCCATTTTGATCTCTATCCTCTTCTTCTTATAATAAACAAGTCCATTGTAGATCGAAATCAACTTATATCCAAGAAATATGCAGCTTCACATTGACATGTAAATGTCCATTTATTTGGGTTGGGATGGCAAGTATTTATTACTGGGAAAAAAGAGGTGCATATGACACTAAGTCAATATGTACGAATAAATGCTGATTTTTTTAATGTGACATTAATATTAAGAAGTTGAGTGCATCTCTAAAAGGCTACCGTCCTGTGTATAAGCATTTATGCTTATCCTACACAAAGAAATTGTGCTGAGAACTTGAGGCTTTTATTAGTAGTATTCTATTTTTCAAGGAAATGTTAACAATTACCTTCAAGTACATATGGTTTTAGGAAGAATTTACACATTTGTATATGTGCCTTAAGATCAAAATCATTTGTCTTGGTTTTTTAAATTTGACTGATAAAGCCCTAAAAGCTCAAGGTGTGAAGAAAGACCTTTCTTTCCATGTCCCTACAGACTCATTCCCTTGGCTGTACTATTAAGCAACTAAAAGAAAAAAGAAAACAGGCCTGAAACTGGCATATTATTATTAGCCCCTTAATATGGGACTATGATTTTTTAGGAGGCTATAAGTTGAGAGTTGCCGTAAAAGGGAAGTAGAAGGTGCTGTTACTGGAAAATTTGACTCAAGTAAGCATTCAAGCTATTGACTTTAATTTTTCGTTAATTTTAACCTTCTGTGACTTATGGCTCCCTTGTCACTGAATTTTCCTTCCTCTTCCTTTTCAACATCTAGTGAACCCCTGCCATGTGACAGACACTGTGCTAAGTGGTGGTAATATAAGCCGTGACCCAAGCCTTCAAGAATGTGCACTCCGGGAAGGACAGACAAGTAAACTGATGCAGACCCTATGTTATGCTCAGTGTTGGGTTAGAGAGGTTGTGAGTGCTCCCGGGGCATAGAAGAGTGGCAGCTAACTCCATCTGGGGAAGGGTTGGTGAAGTTCATTAGAAGAGGATGTTTCAGCTGAGTTTTGAAAAAGGAGTAGGAACTATCTAGAGTAGAGGTTCCTAACCTGGCATCTTTAAAGAGTGCATAGACAGAATTCAGTGTGTCTGTGAACTTGGATGGGGAAAAAAAAATCACAACTTTATTTTCATTCATATTTAACCACAAGTTATCCTTTCCTTCAGTTATAACTGTAGGAAACAAACCACAGCAATGTTAATAGTGCCATGATAACATCACCAATACAAAATGAAAGTTGCTCAGTCATGTCCGACTCTGTGACCCCACAGACTATACAGTCTATGGAATTCTCCAGGCCAGAACTGGATTGGGTAGCCATTCCCTTCTCTAGGGGATCTTCCCAACCCATGGATCGAACCCAGGTCTCCCACATTGCAAGTGGATTCTTTAACAGCTGAGCCACCAGGGAAAAAGGAAAGGTATACCCATCTGAATGCAGAGTTCCAAAGAATAGCAAGGAGAGACAAGAGAACCTTCCTCAGTGATCAGTGCAAAGAAATAGAGGACACCAATAGAATGGGAAAGACTAGAGATCTCTTCAAGAAAATTAGAGATACCAAGGGAACACTTTATGCAAAGATGGGCACAACAAAGGACAGAAATGGTTTGGACCTAACAGAAGCAGAAGATATTAAGAAGAGGTGGCAAGAAAACAGAGAAGAACTATACAAAAAAGATCGTCATGACCCAGATAATCACAATGGTATGATCACTCACCTAGAGCCAGACATTCTGGAATGTGAAGTCAAGTGGGCCTTAGAAAGCATCACTACAAACAAAGCTAGTGGAGGTGATGGAATTCCAGTTGAGCTATTTCAAATCCTGAAAGATGACACTGTCAAAGTGCTGCACTCAATATGTCAGCAAATTTGGAAAACTCAGCAGTGGCCACAGGACTGGAAAAGGTCAGTTTTCATTCCAATCCCAAAGAAAGGCAATGCCAAAGAATGCATAAACTACCACATAATTGCAGTCATCTCACACGCTAGTAAAGTAATGCTCAAAATTCTCCAAGCCAGGCTTCAATAGTACGTGAACAGTGAAGTTCCAGATGTTCAAGCTGGTTTTAGAAGAGGCAGAGGAACTGGAGATCAAATTGCCAACATTCGCTGGATCACTGAAAAAGCAAGAGAGTTCCAGAAAACATCTATTTCTGCTCTATTGACTATGCCAAAGCCTTTGACTGTGTGGATCTCAACAAACTGTGGAAATTCTGAGAGAGATGGGAATACCAGACCACCTGACCTGCCTCTTGAGAAATCTGTATTCAGGTCAGGAAGCAACAGTAAGAACTGGACATGGAACAACAGACTGGTTCCAAATATGTCAAGACTGTATACTGTCACCCTGCTTATTTAACTTCTATGCAGAGTACATCATGAGAAATGCTGGGCTGGAAGAAGCACAAGCTGGAATCAAGATTGCCAGGAGAAATATCAATAACCTCAGATATGCAGATGACACCACCCTTATGGCAGAAAGTGAAGAAGAACTAAAGAGCCTTTTGATGAAAGTGAAAGAGGAGAGTGAAAAAGTTGGCTTAAAGCTCAACATTCAGAAATCTAAGATCATGGCATCTGGTCCCATCACTTCATGGCAAATAGATGGGGAAACAATGGAAACAGTGAGAGACTTTATTTTTTGGGCTCCAAAATCACTGCAGATGGTGACTGCAGCCATGAAATTAAAAGACTGTTGCTCCTTGGAAGAAAAGCTATGACCAACCTAGAAAGCATATTAAAAAGCAGAGACAATACTTTGTCAACAAAGATTTGTCTAGTCAAGGCATGGTTTTTCCAGTAGTCATGTATGGATGTGAGAGTTGGACTATAAAGAAAGCTGAGCACCAAACATCTGATGCTTTTGAATTGTGGTGTTGGAGAAGACACTTGAGAGTCCTTTGGACTGCAAGGAGATCCAACCAGTCCATCCTAAAGGAAATCAGTCCTGAATATTCATTGGAAGGACTGATGCTAAAGCTGAAACTTCAATACTTTGGCCACCTGATACAAAGAACTGACTCATCTGAAAAGACCCTGATGCTGGGAAAGATTGAAGGCAGGAGGAGAAGGGGAAGACAGAGGATGAGATGGTTAGATGGCATCACCGAGTCAATGGAGATGAGTTTGAGTAAACTCTGGGAGCTGGTGTTGGACAGGGAGGCCTGGCATACTGCAGTCCATGGGATCGCAAAGAGTCGGACATGATTGAGTGACTGAACTGAACTGAACCAGGGAAGCCCAAGAATACTGGAGTGGTTAGCCTATCCCTTTTCCAGCAGATCTAGAAACCACAGCTATTTTCAGATCACAGCCATATCATGTAGTGCTGTAGGTAATCTCAAAATATCTCTAATTCTTAGCACCACCTTAAAATTATAGTTGTAGATCCATCACTGAACTATCAACATTTTAATAAAAATCACACATATCACATAGAAATTGGTTTTAATATTTAATTGATTTTAATATTTAGATAACTGAATTTTAATATAAATTAGTTTCCCTTGTAATTCTACATATTTTATTTCATACATTTATGAGAAATATTCTGAGAAATATTCTGAGGAAAGGCCCATAGACTTCAGATCTATGGCAGACTGGCAGTGGGGTTCACAGCACCGAGAAGGTTAAGAATCCCTGAAGTAGTGAGAAGGTTGAGGGAGGAAGCAGTGCTTTTTTCAGGAAGAGGAAAAGTTTATGCTTTATTTTAAGCATTTCATCTTGATGCTTCAACTTATACGTAATGTTTCTTTAAAAGGAAATGTTGGTAACTATGGAGACTAAATATGTACTCAATGGTTTTGTGACGTACAGTGAAATATAGTGAATAATATACAGTCACTATGTTTTGACAGAGATATGTTCATGGGAAGCAAATCTATTGATTAGGCATATTAATAACTCTGTGAATTTCTGAGCCTAACAAAAAGGTATGTCGTGACACCGGATTCTACAGCTCGTTGTGGTATGCTAAAGGCCAAATAAAGATGCCTGAAATATGTATTTGCAACCTCTTCTTGTATAAGTAGAAAGCTAATGATCAATGAAGATTAGCCAACATTTACCTTATATCCATGTTAGTGGTTGTAATAGATGCTGGAAATACACAATATGCTAAAATTTTATCAAGCATTAATGGTAGCTGCAGGCGGCTTTGGAAAGAGCACTTGACCAGGAGTACGTAGCCTCAAGTCATAAGCCCAAGTCTGACACTAGTATCTGTGTTACACTGTGCATGTCTGTTATTGGTAAAATGGAGATAATGACTCTTGCTCTAACTTGTCTCCTAAGTTTGCTCTAAGGATATAAATGACAACATCAAATGTCAAGATGTTTAGGAAGGCTTCAAATATGATACATATATTGTTTCATGGAGATAACTGTGAAATATTGATATTATATTTTATGTTATGATTATAGAAACAACAGTGAAATATTTCTTTCCTTGTACTGTAAAATATATTGAATATAAAACCTATTAGGAAAATGGGACTGAAAAATACATCATTAGGTATTAAAACATAAAGGGCAAATATAGCATATGACTATATCAATAACATAGGGGTTAAATTCCTGCAAGACTGAAGACACTGCACAATTGTTATCCTAAGCCACTGTTTGGTTCTATAATAAAATCATTTCCCTACGGTGGGCAGCAAGCTTTCAGATATGACCTGTAGGAACAGTAGCACAAGACAACAATGGATTTACGTATGTGCTATTTAGATTTAGTGGCCTTAAGATCACAAAAAAACCACATTTAATTAGCAAAATGCATTCAGTTCTAAAATTTAGATCACTTTCTCCAAATAACCTTGTTCTTCAGAGAAATCATACAAGTGCATGTTGACAAATATTGCAAACAATGGGAAAAAGAGACCAATCTCAGGGTTTTTAAAAAAAAAAAAAAAACGATTCTTTTTAATTATGCTTTTCATTATAACCTAGCAGAGAAGGATTTAAGTATTAGCCTGGGTCTTCCATTATCTAGCTCAATGTTGAAAGTTTATTTCTACAGTAAAATACACCTTTCACATTCTGGATGCTGCCGTATAAATCAAACAAAGAGAGCTCCGTTCCAATTCTCTCCATTACCACAGAAGCATACAAGTTACTCACCAGAACATTCTTCCATTTATAGCTTGAAGTGTTTTTCAACCTCAAGTATGCCTAGAAACATTCTTAAGCCAAGGCTACCGTGATTATACCTATTAGAGTTTTATTCTTTATAAATTATCTAAGCCAAATGGAGTCCAAAATGCTGACCCTTGACTGCCAATTGGAATAATTCCTAACCCTCAATCATTTGCTAAAAGAGACAAATGGGCTAGATTTGAGTTCTGAAACTACCACCTCTGAATAAAAAGAAAAAAATAGCAAAGCTTAATATGCATCTGGGAAAGACACAGTTAATGGTAGAGAACTGTGGGCTCTAACGTGCTTATGTTCATTGCTTCCCAAGTATAGACGCTTGCACAGAGATACCAAGACATACGTTTATTAACTCACGCAGATGGACCTGAGTGACTAAACATTCTAAAATGAAGAGAAGCAAAACTCAGTCAATTCTCCCTGCATCCTAGATGGTGCACACACACCCACTAAAACACACCCTTGACAAGCATAAAATCTGCAAGTCCTTAAACAATTTTGTAGCCATCAATTACAAATTAATGAAACCTGCTGAGGCAGAAGCACAAAGACACACAGTTCAAGATGTAAGCACTGAAGCAAGGCAGATGCCTGATAGAAGGAGTCAGAAGTTCCAAAATGGAAAGGATTGTATTCTGGACACCAAAGCAAACCATCGGTTTCTGTAGCACAGCAAATGATTTGAAAGACCGTTCTCTCTGGCCACCCAAATTTCTAAACATTAAAGCTGAATATTTCCAGTTCTCTATAATGTTGTCCTGATAGTGGACAAAGCTTTGGTCAATGGTTTTGTTCTTGCTGGCTGGCTTCAAGGGCTTTGCTCCAAAAGCAGTACTAAGCATCCTTCCTTTTCCCATACTCTTGGGAAAGGGATGCCCTGTTCACTTCATGTGAGCTTAGATTTATGAGGTGCTGAGAAACAGGAATTTGGAGGTCCTTCAAGTTATCTTCCTAGACTTAACACAGCAGGTGAGGCGACACAGGGTCCTGGCACAGGTTAACACATTCGGGCTAACACATTTGAGCTGTTTGTTACTCTAACCAAGCTGATGCCCCCAATGGAAGCAAGAACAAAGCAACAACTCAAGAAGTCTTCCCCTCACTGTCCCCACCCCCCAAACACAGCCCATCCTTTCTTGAGTCCAGGCTCCCGAGTGCAGAAACTGTAGCCTTGACTGGGGAGAGAAGCACCCCTTTCTCAGCTGCAGGCTGTGTTTGGAAAGGATGGATTTTTCTCAATATCTGATAAGCCCGAGACATTGTGACTATCACTCTGAAGGTGAGCCACATGGGGTTCAAAAGAAGGAATGTGATTTATAAACAGATACATGAGAGGGGGAAGAGTACACAAAGTCAGGAGAGGAAGGGCACTAATACCAAAGACCATCCTGGATGGACCACTCTCCCTGTGCCTGTAAGAGGCTCCTACGCTATTTTAATTATAAATATTTATATCCATGGAAGAAAATTCAGAAGGATTTATATCTCTGGGGAGAATAGATCAATAGATCTAAGCAAGCCTCCTGTCCAGGCTGACCACTTAACACTGTTATCACCGATTAGGGCGGCTCGGCCCTCAGGGAGGGTGTTGGTTCTCCTCTTGTCCTCTGGAGGTCCACCCCTCTCTTGGCCCCAAGAGGAAATCAATAACAAGACGCAGGGATCGATACTCAGGACATCTGCTTGGCTGCAGTGGCTCACCGTAAGATCAGAGTTTGGTTAGCCCTTGTCTGTCCCACGAACTCCCATTCTTCCCCCATGGTCCCTCCAGCTTCTCAGATCTGCTCCGGGGGTGAGGGGAGCATCCTGTTTTTGATATTTAACTCATTAACTGAAATTAGCAGAAATGCCTGTGACTCTTCCAAGGAAGGAAAGACAGACTTGGTTATCATTTTCCTCACTTTCCGAAAAGCGAGGAAACTTACCAGACCTTGAGGATTGGGTCATTTCCTGCCCCGTGGCCCGTGGCATGTGTCCTGCTGCAGACCATCCGGCTACCAAGTTCTGTCAGAGCGGCTGGAGCGGGCTGGGTTTCTGTTCCAGGTCTGCCTGCGTCTCCCATGCTTGGTCTGCAGTTGATAGATCTTCTGCTCCTGAAGCATCCAGCTATTGACCCGCCCAGGAAAGAAAGAAAAAAATGGGGGGAAAAATCAATTAATACTAAACGGCTTAACAAAACCCTGCATAGCACAGGCCTGATGCTTACAGGGTAGGAGTTGGTGTGGTCTCAGTGGCAAGTGGTTGTGGGGACAGGCTCAGCCAGCTAGAAAAGCTGATGTTCCAGGGACAGGAAGCCAATATGGTAGGCGTGATCACACATATACGCACACACACACACACACACACAGACACACAGACACATGGCAGCTCGGTCTGACATGCCTTAGTCTGGGAGCAAAGAGGACAGTGCAGGTACATGTTCATTGTGAGCCGGGGGAAGGCAAACCATTCACCGAAACAGAAGGAGGACTGAAATCAAACTGATAGCAATGGTGGGTATTTTTCTATTTTCTGGGTTTTTCTGGGGGGGTGGTTGTGGTGGTGGGTGTAGAAAGAGAGGAGATATTGTTTTGTTCTGAAAAGGTAATACCGTTTACATGTTGCAGGAGTGTCACCCCAGGCATTTCTTTGCGTGTCTCCCTATTACACCGTCACATGCAGAACCACATGAAGCTTTTTTTTAAGGGAGGGGGGCAAGAAAATGGGGGAGCACCATACCTCAGCTGACAGGCCCTTTCTCTTCTGCACGATCTGGCTTTGAAGGCTCAGGATTTTTTTGCATCTCGCTGTTCCAGCTGTAAAGAGTTTACATAGGGAGGGAGCAAGGAAGGATCATGAATGTCAACCAATGAGCAATTAGCATGACAAGACTAAAGTATTGATCCACTAAAGCTCACTGCACGGCTGTAGCCCCAGAGGTAGAGCGGCTCCCCTGTCACTAACTCCAACAGTGCATTTCAGAAGCCTGTAATGTAGGGCTGTAATGTAGAACTACTCTTCTAGCTCCGGCCCCTTCTCGGGTCAGGGGAGGGTGGCACCCTCTTGTTGCTCAGCTGTAGCTTTTGAGGGTCTCCATTCCTGGGCAGAAAGCAGAGGGTAACATAAAAGATGGAAAGATTCTGGTTGTCCTATTTCATTCATTTTTAAAAATACAGCTCCTTCCTGATGGCACCAGGCAGTTCTATGTATTGATTGGAGAAGGGCGAGGGCGAAATCCTGGCCTGACAGCTGGGGCTGGAACTAGTGTGGTTCACCACTCTACATGGCCAGGGGCAAACTGCCTTCTGTAGTATCAGCTTCTAGGCCAATCCAGACACATACTTTCTGAGCACATTGGATTCAGTTTAGACACTAAGCATCAAAATAGGAGGGGAAAAGGTGCTATTTCACTAAAGAAGCACCCTTATTCCTAGGTGTAAGACTATGGAAATGGCAACCCACTCCAGCATTCTTGCCTGGGAAATCCAATGGGCCCAGAAGCCTGGTGGGCTACAGTCCATGGGAAGGCTATAATGCATCAAAAAAGAAAATGGTGGAGCCTAGGACTTGGCAGATCTGGTGATTAGATAACACTAGCCTGGTGAGGCATGACCCTGTAAGGTTCTCCATTCTCCACTGATTCTTTCTCTTTTAGTTGTTTAGTTGCTAATTTGTGTCTGACTCTTTTGCAACCCCCATGGATTGTAGCCTGCCAGGCTCCTCTCCATGGGACTTCCCAGGCAGGAACACTGGATTGTGTTGCCATTTCCTTCTTCAGGAGATCTTTCTGATCCAGGGATCAAACCCGCATCTCCTGCAGTGGCAGGCAAATTCTTTACCACTGAGGAGGGAAGCCTCCTCTTGTTATTCTCAACCATATTCATGTTAACCTTCCTTCTACTTTTCCCCCTATCCATTCCATGCCTTCCCTAAATTCACTTCTTAAATTGCTTTTCCAATTTTTTTCATACTCTTCTTTAAATATCCACTAGGAGCCCATCTCTTCCAGGAAGTCTTCCAAATAGTGGGGATCACTGTGTGAGCTTCTAATATGTGCCCAGAACTTCTCTATCATGACGAACAGTACAGCTATAGTCTCTGTGCTCAAAGAACTTATAGCCTACTGAATCAATGAGCTACGCATTGACAACAAAACTATCTGTCTATCCTCCACCCTCCATCACCTATCCATCCTCTATCCACTTGTCGATTCATTCAATCTGTGTTTATTGAGAATTTCCTATTGTCAGGAATTCTTCTTTACTGAAAACACAATGGTGTGGCAGAGACTTGTGCATATGTGCGTGCTCAGTTGCTTAGTCGTGTCCAACTCTTTTCGATTCCATGGACTGTAGCCCACCAGACTCCTCTGTCCATGTGACTTCCCAGGCAAGAATACTGGAGTAAATTGCCAGTTCCTCCTCCAGGGGATCTTCCTGATCCAGGGATCAAACTCGTATCTCCTGTATTGGCTGGTGGATTCTTTACCCCTGCACCACCTGGGAAGCCCGGAAGAAACTTGAGTGCCTGCTAATAACCATTTTCTCCTCTTCTTTCTGAATACATAGGTAATCTTTTATTTCCTAGCTCTTCTGACTGAGTTCCACCCAGTGGAATGTGGGTGGATATGATGCATGCCTGGCCTGGCTCATAAAAATCTCCCACATGACCCTTTATTCTCTTTTCCTTCCACCGTGACTTTGATGGCAACAGGTTGAGATCTAAAGGGTGAGTGAACTAAGGGAACATGAAGGTGTTAACAGAAATGGGGAAGAGAACGTGCAGAGTTGCTGTTGTAAGATGGAGTGAGGTACATTCTAGGAATGGAAAGAACACTAGTGTAAGTAGAACACAGAGAATGAGAAGGGATATGGTGCAATGTGAGGATGGGGAAGCAGGTAATGTCCATTCAGGGGCTTGTAGGTTATGGATTTTAGTTTCCACCCTAAGATCATTAGGAAGCAGTTCCAGTTTTAAGTAAGACTGATAACAAAATCATATCTGTATGTTGAAAAGTTCTCTCTGGCTGCAGCATGAAGAATGAATTGATAGCTCCATTTCCAGCCATATGGTGGAACAGATACTCAAAAAAGGTTTCCACCAAAAAATGTTAAGATGTTCCAAATAAAATAGAACATACATTCTTTTAAACAAGTGGCTAAGGGGAATTCCTTGGCGGTCCAGTGGTTGGAACTCAGTTTCACTACTGGGGCCCAGGTTGGATCCCTGGTCAAGGAACTAAGGTCCTGCAAGCTGCATAGCATGACCAAAAATAGGGCTAAGCTTGCAAGTACAGAACCCTTCAAGTTCCAGATACAATGCTGCTGCTGCTACTGCTAAGTCGCTTCAGTTGTGTCTGACTCTGTGCGACCCCCACACGGCAGCCCACCAGGCTCCCCCGTCCCTGGGATTCTCCAGGCAAGAACACTGGAGTTGGCTGCCATTTCCTTCTCCAATGCATGAAAGGGAAAAGTGAAAGTGAAGTCGCTCAGTCATGTCCGACTCTTACCGACCCCATGGACTGCAGCCTACAAGGCTCCTCCGTCCATGGGATTTTCCAGGCAAGAGTACTGGAGTGGGTTGCCGTTTCCTTCTCCCCAGATACAATGAGGGAACTGAAATGAGAAGAGTGAGCCATGGAACATGTATCTGCGTTGAAAAGCACTGCCCAGTTTCAGTGATCACAGGGATTAGTTTTAAACCCCTACACAGGGACAGGGCCCATGAAAGTTAAGAATTTGGAACTGATCATCCCGACGTAAAACCGTGACCTTTAAAAGGATGGCCTAGGGAAAATAAACCCATATGTTGTCTTTTCTTGGCCCAAGGGTGGGAATAAAGTCTCCCCTGAGAATCTGTGACTATGCTTTACAGGCTTAGAAATTTAAGAATTAAAATCAAACTTGGTCTCAAGCTACTAATATCCCCATGACATTTGGCAGGAGCAAATCCAAAAAAATGCTCCAGAGAGCCACAGCTTCATATAGGTCACCTAGGTTTCTTGTAGAGAATGCCCTGTCAAAGATGTACCAACGTGTTATAAAACTAAAAGCCATGAGTGAGAGGTAGGCAAAGCAAACAGCAGATTTAGACCACTGAGAACTTCAGAACTCCGGGTGACAGGACAACCTGGACTGCAAAAGAAGTATATTGAAAGTGATTACAGACATAAAAGAAGGTATCAAAATCATACAAAAAAATAGCAAGACATTATGAAAAAAAGAGAGTGAACCGGAGAGGGATAAGAATAATGCATCGGGATCAAGAGTGATTCTCTAACCAAATGTTCAGGACTCTTGGTGCATATCAGGATTTAGGAAGCAGTCATCTTTATCTTTTCTCTCTTTATGTTAAATATGTTATTTATATAGGACAAACCTCTCAGTTGCTTTGTTAGTGACATCTAAAACGTAAGGGCATAATGAATGCCCCAAAGCCAGGAAGCATTTTCCATATTTGAAACTGATGGTCAGCTCATAAGACATTCTCTGTTATGATTGCTGAAATGTCTCATAAAGGAAAATATTAATATCATCTCAGTGTGATTCCTTTGCTTCTTTGCACTCTTCAGTTCAGTGTTCTCTTTCCAGCTGGGCACAAATTGAGGACACTGGCCTTTTCAATGGTGGTCAAAGAGCCATAAGGGGAGGGAGGTGGCAAGCATCAAAGGAAAGCTCAAAATAAGGAAAGCTCATTATTTTACAAGAAACTTTTTTATTGCTACTGTTTCAAAAATTATTTCTATGCCTCACAAAAGAACTAGGAATAAGCAATGTGGTAACATCAAGAGGTTACCAGGTCAATTTGAGCTGCTGCTCTGGAGGGACCAATGTTGCTTCACAGATCCCAAGAAGTTCCTTTACGGACACAGGCTTGATCTACAATAAGGGTTTTTGGTAGTAGAGAGATGTATATGGAACTAGACAATTCCTGATGCAAAGAATTGACTCACTGGAAAAGACCCTGATGCTGGGAAAGATTGAAGGCAGGAGGAGAAGGGGACGACAGAGGATGACATGGTTGGATGGCATCACAGACTTGATGGACACGAGCTTGAGCAAGCTCCAGGAGTTGGTGATGGATAGGGAAGCCTGGCGTGCTGCAGTCCATGGGGTCACAGAGTCGGACACTACTGAGCAACTGAACTGAACTGAGACCATTCCAAGCATGAGGAATCAGGTCAATTTCACTCACCTCTATCTCCTGAGACAATGATCATCATCACTATCATCATTACCTTTTATTGAAGTTTAGCTACCTGCTAGACAACATGTTATTTGATTTACCATCAGAAAGCCTCTGCAGAGTGGGCATTAATATCCCTATTAATATCCCCTGATGACAGATACAAAAAATGAAATCATCCAAATGTTCTCATATTATATTAGAACCAGCATAAGATAAATGCCCTTAGCCTTTCCTTAGCTGGTTTAGATAGGGCAAAGTCATTTATGGGATCCTCAAGAGGCTCAGGGGTAAAGAATCTGCCTGCCAATGCAGGAGATGCAGGAGACATGGGTTTGATCCCTGGGCTGGGAGGATCCCCTGGAGGAGGAAATGGAAACCTACTCCACTATTCTTGCCTAGGAAAACCTATGGACAGAGGAGCCTGGCAGGCTACAGACCAGGGAGGGTCACAAACAGTTGGAGACAACTGAGTGATTGAGCATGCATGTAAAGTCACTCATGGCCCTAAGAAGGAAAGGGGCTGATAGGGAATTTCTTTCTTCATGCACTTTCAGAGAAAATTGTGTTCTGAGCAGCCAAAATAAAGACAATTGAACTCAATAATATTTGTCTTTCACCTTCTCGCAAATGCACATTTACCCCAGTTGGAGAGAGATACTTGGAAAATAATGATTTACAGAATTTGGTGTATTGCTGGAGGTGCTTTCAATCAGCTATGTATCATATAGATGGGCAGTATCAAACTGTAAGTGCCTCTCCTTTCTGTTCACTCTCAGTTTCTGTATGTTCCTTTTTTAAGTTTATTTGTTTGTTTTTGATTGTTCTTGGTCTTTGTTGCTGCTCGCAGGCTTTTCTCTAGTTGTAGCGAGTGGGGGCTACCTTCTCGTTGTGGTGCACGTGCTTCTCGTCGCAGTGGCTTCTGTTATTGCAGAGCATGGGCTTCTCTAGGAGAGCCTGCTCCAAAGATGTGGCGCAAGGGCTTAGTTACCCCATAGCATATGGGATCTTCCTGGACAGGGATTAAACCCATATCCCCTGAATTGGCAGGCAGATTCTTAACGACTGGACCACCAGGGAAGTCCTGTGTGTTCTTTAAAAGAGTGGCTATTTATCCCTGTATTTGCTTCTTGCATTTTGCTCTCTCCTCTGTCTGTGTCTTATCCCCTATGCTCTTATTCCTGCCCCCTCTCCACAGATTTTCTTTAACATTGTATGTGGATAAATCACACATACACATGTGCATACTATGAATCTGTACAATCTAGAGTACAACTTGGTTTTTATTAGAACCTTTTCTAAGAGATGAATCCTAATGATATTCCCACCATCACGTAATTAGTAGATTTGGGCTGGAAGCATGGTGGCTCTTAGGTCAAGGAGTAAATAGCCAGTGATTACAGAATACAGTAAAGAAAGGCTGGAGGAACAGTTTATCAATAGCTATAACAAATCATAGAGTTCCTGTTAATAGTTTATACAACTGGAATTATCTCAATACATGATTTGAGGTTTTCAGTCTTTATGGTGTTCTTTCTGATACTAAAGCAAAGTTTACCTAAGAGACAATGCCTTATTTTACAATCTCTTGGTACTAGTACATTTTGAGCCCACAAGCCCTATTTCAAGTGAATGTTTACATATAATGTCTATCATCACTGTCTTTATATATATAGCAGCATCTCGTGTTCATAGATATTGTGGTTTTAAAGATTTGTCCTCTCATCTGTTTAATTTTCTTGCCCTAGTTAAAGAGGAGGACTCATACTTACAAAGGACTATTTGCGTTTTTTTTTTTTTTTTTTTTGCTTGCAGCTTGAATTAGCCCATTGTCTCACCAAATAGTTATAACCAGTTCCTATTGATAGCAAGAGATGCTTTATAGTTAAAGATTTTTTTACCTATTAAAAGAGGTTTCTGGATATCAGGCCTTAAAATCCTATCTCCATTTCTTCTTGAAGGGAAAATCAGAAAGAAAGCATTTTGAAATTATGCCTTGCACATAATAGGAATTCAATCAATATTGAGTTCTTCAGTTTTCAAAGCAATATTTTGATTCAAGTTGTACTGGAGGGATAAACACAAATGGCATTTGTGTTTATTGTGTGCTCAGTGATGGAAAAATGATGTTTGCACAATACCCAACAAAGCATCACATGCACCAAAATAAATTTCAGATAAAATAAAAATATACAAATAAAACCACAAAATTACTAGAAGAAAGGAGAGAATTAAAAAGGATAATATTGGAGTGAGAGAAGTCCTTGCAAAATATGAGACAAAACCCAGAAGTCATAATGCTGCTGCTGCTGCTGCTAAGTTGCGTCAGTCGTGTCCAACTTTGTGCGACCCCATAGACGGAAGCCCACCAGGCTCCTCTGTCCCTGGGATTCTCCAGGCAAGAACACTGGAGTGGGTTGCCATTTCCTTCTCCAATGCATGAAAGTGAAAAGTGAAAGTGAAGTCACTCAGTCATGTCTGACTCTTAGCAGCCCCATGGACTAAAGCCTAGCAGGCTCCTCTGTCCATGGGATTTTCCAGGCAAGAGTACTGGAGTGGGGTGCCATCGCCTCATTCAAAACTTCATTATAATAAACATAAAACAAATTTCTATGTGGCAAAAATCATCATAATCAAAGTAAAAAGAGAGATGAAACATTGGAAGTTTCTATAATTAATATCATAAACAAGTTGCCAATTTCTATAATATATAAAGACCTGCTACAAATCAATATACAAAAGTTTAATAACCTAATGAAAAACAAGCAAGTAGTTCATCATTTCAGTTCAGTTTAGTTCAGTCACTCAGTCGTGTCCGACTCTTTGTGACCCCATGAATCGCAGCACGCCAGGCCTCCCTGCTAAGTCGCTTCAGTTGTGTCCGACCCTGTGCGGACAGGCTTCGCCGTCCCTGGGATTCTCAAGGCAAGAACACTGGAGTGGGTCCATCACCAACTCCCGGAGTTCACTCAGACTCACGTCCATCGAGTCAGTGATGCCATCCAGCCATCTCATCCTCTGTCGTCCCCTTCTCCTCCTGCCTCCCAATCCCTCCCAGCATCAGAGTCTTTTCCAATGAGTCAATTCTTCGCATGAGGTGGCCAAAGAACTGGAATTTCAGCTTTAGCATCATTCCTTCCAAAGAAATCCCAGGGCTGATCTCCTTCAGAATGGACTGGTTGGATCTCCTTGCAGTCCAAGGGACTCTCAAGAGTCTTCTCCAACACCACGGTTCAAAAGCATCAATTCTTTGGCACTCAGCTTTCTTCACAGTCCAACTCTCACATCCATACATGACCACTGGAAAAACCATAGCCTTGACTAGATGGACCTTTGTTGGCAAAGTAATGTCTCTGCTTTTCAATATGCTATCTAGGTTGGTCATAACTTTTTTTCCAAGAAGTAATTTCATGGCTGCAGTCACCATCTGCAGTGATTTTGGAGCCCCCAAAAATAAAGTTTGACACTGTTTCCACTGTTTGCCCATCTATTTCCCATGAAGTGATGGGACCAGATGCCATGATCTTCATTTTCTGAATGTTGAGCTTTAAGCCAACTTTTTCACTCTCCTCTTTCACCTTCATCAAAAGGCTTTTTAGTTCCTCTTCACTTTCTGCCATAAGGGTGGTGTCATCTGCATATCTGAGGTTATTCATATTTCTCCCAGCAGTCTTGATTCCAGCTTGTGCTTCTTCCAGCCCAGCGTTTCTCATGATGTACTCTGCATATAAGTTACATAAGCAGGGTGACAATATACAGCCTTGACGTACTCCTTTTCCTATTTGGAACCAGTCTGTTGTTCCATGTCCAGTTCTAACTGTTGCTTCCTGACCTGCATATAGGTTTCTCAAGAGGCAGGTCAGGTGGTCTGGTATTCCCATCTCTTTCAGAATTTTCCACAGTTTATTGTGATCCACACAGTCAAAGGCTTTGGCATAGTCAATAAAGCAGAAATAGATATTTTTCTAGAACTCTCTAGCTTTTTCGATGATCTAGCGGATGTTGGCAATTTGATCTCTGGTTCCTCTGCCTCTTCTAAAACCAGCTTGAACATCAGGAAGTTCACGGTTCATGTATTGCTGAAGCCTGGCTTGGAGAATTTTGAGCATTACTTTACTAGCGTGTGAGATGAGTGCAATTGTGCGGTAGTTTGAGCAGTCTTTGGCATTGCCTTTCTTTGGGATTGGAATGAAAACTGACCTTTTCCAGTCCTGTGGCCACTGCTGAGTTTTCCAAATCTGCTGACATATTGAGTACAGCCCTTTCACAGCATCGTCTTTCAGGATTTGAAATAGCTCAACTGGAATTCCATCACCTCCACTAGCTTTGTTTGTAGTGATGCTTTCTAAGGCCCATTTGACTTTGCATTCCAGGATGTCTGGCTCCAGTGATCACACCATTGTGATTATCTGGGTCGTGAAGATCTTTTTTGTACAGTTCTTCTGTGTATTCTTGCCATCTCTTCTTAATATCTTCTGCTTCTGTTAGGTCCATATCATTTCTGTTCTTTATCAAGCCCATCTTTGCATGAAATGTTCCCTTGGTATCTCTAATTTTCTTGAAGAGATCTCTAGTCTTTCCCATTCTGTTGTTTTCCTCTATTTCTTTGCATTGATCGCTGAGGAAGGCTTTCTTATCTCTTCTTGCTATTCTTTGGAACTCTGCATTCAGATGCTTATATCTTTCCTTTTCTCCTTTGCTTTTCACTTCTCTTCTTTTCACAGCTATTTGTAAGCCCTCCTCAGACAGCCATTTTGCTTTTTTGCATTTCTTTTCCATGGAGATGATCTTGATCCCTGTCTCCTGTACAATGTCACAAACCTCCGTCCATAGTTCATCAGGCACTCTAGGAAACACAATTTCACTGAAAGCAAGAGAAATGCAAATTAAATCCTCACTGTGACACCATTTTATATTTAATATATTGGCAAAACTCCCAAATTATTGACAAAATAATTTACTGGTGAAGATGTGGCAAAGCAAACTTTTTCAGATATTGCTGATGGGGGTAGAAACCAGCACCAAATTCCATGGGATGCAATTTTCCAGGATACATTAAAATTACATGTACATACCCTTTGGCCTAGCTAGTTCAGCTCTATAATTTATCCTACCGATATACCTGTAGACACATGGAAGACAGCACATGTAAAACGCTATGCATTGCAGTTTTGTAATAGTAAAGGACTAGAAACTACCTAAATGTCTCTCAGGAGGAGACTAGTTAAATACATAATGGTTTATCTGACAACAGGATGTCATGAAGCTGTAGAAATGACTGATGACTCTCCTACATTGAAATTCCTTCTCTGTATCCATTTCAGGAAAATAAAATAGATAGCAGGAGAAGTCCAGAAAACCCATAAATACCCATAAACACGATGTTAAAAAAAAGTGCAGAGCAGGGTATACAGCATGTTATTTGTGTAAAAATGGGGAGGGCTGTATATGCATACAGGTGTTTGCTTGTATGGGCTTCCCAGGGGGCGCTAGTGGTAAAGAACCCACCTGCCAGTGCAGGAGCCCTGAGAGACAAGGGTATGATCCCTGGGTCCAGAAAATCCCCAGGAGGAGGGCATGGCAACACACTCCAGTATTGTTGCCTGAAGAAGCCCACGGATAGAGGAGCCTGGAGGGCTACAGTCCATAGGGTCGCAAAGAGTTGGAGATGACTAAAGCGACTTAACACACGTGCACATTTGCTTGTATATGCATACAATAACTCTAGAAGGACACACAAAAACTGGAAAGCGTGGATTGCCATTGAATAAAGTTACTGGGTAGGTGGGAGACACAGAACAGAAGAATTTTCACTGTGTACCTTTTGTACTTCTAATAGTAATTCCATATTTTAAAAGTTAACTAATTGTTAAAAAAATCTCATACATAGGCATGTCCATAACTACACATACACACACGCACAGAACAAACTTCATTTGCTATCAGACTTCAGATCTAAAAAGATAAATAAATTCCCAGCATGCTAGCTTCTTGGCAAGGCTACTGGGCCTTGGGAATTTATGACACACATGCTATAATTAGGGTTAGGTGGGATTCATCAGCAAGCAGGATGGCCGAGTGGTTAAGGTGTTGGACTTAAGATCCAATGGGCTAGTGCCTTGTGGGTTCAAATCCCACTCTCAGTAGATTCAGTTTTGGGAACTCCCTGGTGGGTCCAGTGGCTAAGATGCCGCACTCCCAATGCAGGGGTCCTGGGTTCCATCCCTGGTCAAGAAATTAGATTCCACACGCCCCAACTAAGATCCCAAATGCCACAATGAAGATCCAGTGCAATCAAACAAATAAATATTTGGGCTTCCCAGGTGGTGCTAGTGGTAAAGAACCCACCTGCCAATGCAGGAGATGTAAGAGACATGGGTTTGATCCCTGGGTTGAAAAGATCCCCTGGAGAAAGAAATGGCAACTCACTCTAGTATTCTTACCTGGAGAATCCCATGGACAGAGGAGCCTGGTGGGCTACAGTCCATGGGGTTGCAAAGAGTTGGACACGACTGAAGTGACTAGGCATGCGTGCATCAGCCAAACATGGCTATCTTCTGAACTCCTATCACTTTACCACACACACTTGTTGAATGAAAAAGTGAAAACTGAAGGACAAGCAATAGCTCAACAGCAATGAACTTTGTGAATGATCCCAACCACCAATACAGTAAAAATAAACACAGTTGTAATGCTCAGTAAGTCTGGAGACATGGTTTCCACTGCATAGCTGTGGGCTTGGTAAAGTAAGTCATTTGGACAGGGAGAGGTGGCTGTCACATTAGTGAATAGTGAGTGTGGACTGGATCATTTCCAATGCTCCTTCCAGTTGCACTTTTCCTTGAACTATCCCAACTGCAACACTCTTTACCAGAGTGTGTGACTAAGCTCTTCACTGTCACATGGTGTCTGGTCTCCATCTTCCCAAACCTGGGAAGACCTCAGAGTTAACGCTGCTGTCAGTCTTCTCCTCTTTGCCTTAAACACACAAAAGTCTTCCTTCCAAAAACCTTTTGAGTCACTATTTTATTTAAGTCTCTCTTTCTCCCATTTCTCTCTTCCTTTTTTCCCCAAATTTTAAAATATGGGATTTATAACTGCTTCTCCCATGATTTAAATTTTGTTTGTGTGTCTGTTTATTAAGCCGAAATTGACATCACATTAAATTAACCATTTAGAGTATACAATTTAGTGGCCTTTGGTTCATGCACAATGATGTCCAATTATCACCTCTATCTAGTTCTAAAATATTTTAATCACCCTCAAAGAAGACCTTGTACCCACTGAGCAGTCACTCCCTCCTCTCACCAGCCTCTGGCAACCATCTTCCATCTTTCTATGTCTATGGATTTAGCTATTCTGGATACTTCATCATAAATGGCATGTGACCTATGTAACCTTTGATGTCTGGTTTGTTTTACTTAGCATAATTTTTTTGAGGTTCACCCATGTTGTAGCATATATCTGCCTCATTTCTTTTTATGGATGAATAATATTCCATCGTGTGGTTATACCATGTTTTGTTTAGCCATTCGTTAGTTGGTGGACATTTGTGTTGTCACCCCTTTTGGCTTTGTCAATAGTTCTGCTATGGACATTCGTGAACACATATATGCATGAATATCTGTTATTCAATCATACTGGATAAACACCTAGGAGTGGGTTTGCTGGCTCAGACAGTTAATTCTATACCTAGCTGTTTGAGGAACTTTTTGGGTTTGTCTTTTTTTTTTAGTAGTTTAAAAAAATTTATTTGTTTAATTTTGGCTGTGCTGGGTCTTCGTTGCTGGGTGCAGGCTTTCTCCAGTTGTGGTAAGCAGAGGCTATTCTCTAGTCACGGTGCGCAGGCTTCTCACTGTGCTGGCTTCTCTTGTGGAGCACAGGCTCTAGCTGTGTGCGGTTCAGTAACTATGGTGGACAGGATTAATTGCCCTGCGGCACGTGGAATCTTCCTGAACCGGGGATCAAATCCGTGTCCCCTGCATTGGCCGGTCGATTTCTCACCGCTGGACCCCCAAGGAAGTCCCTTGTATCTCTTTCTGAAGCAGCTTGCTTAGGCTCAGGTGCAGACATTCATTACAGGCTCATTCATTCAATAACTATTTATTACGTGCCTGCTAAGAAACAAGCCCTTTGCTCAGACACTGGAAGATTTGAGGGGAAGTAAGACAGTTTATCCCTTGAAGGGTCTCATGGTCTGGCATAAAGAGGTAGATAGGAAAATGAACAAAATGTAAACTGGATAGCATCTTTCCAGTAATGCAAACCCTCCAGGAACTCATCATTGCACCCAGAAGAAACCCCCAATTCCGTACTAGAAACTTTACAACTCTGCCTACACCTGTGACCTCATGTAATCTCCATGTGGGAAAAAAATGAAGTGTTATGGAAGTTCACTGTTACGAGAGAGAACTTCAAGGAAGAGATGAGATTTGGCTAGTCCCTTAGGTTAGCAGGAGGATTGCTATAGAAACCAAATGTGAACTCCTGAACGGAGCCACACGAATGCATTTTCTCATCTACTTTGGATTACATTCCTTCTCTTAGAACTGACCCTCCAGCTGAAAATGGACAACTGATCAACTTAGGCATGAATCTGGGGCAAAGTTTTAATCCTGCTTTCATCGATGAAATTCGATAATTTCCTAGAGGAAATGTTTCACTTTTACCCAAGATGTTAACATTTTGAGGGCAATGTAGTATTATTTGGGCTTCCCAGGTGGCTCAGTGGTAAAGAATCTTCCTGCCAATGCAAGAGACATGGGTTTGAGCCCTGGTTGGGGACGATCCCCTGCAGTAAGAAATGGCAGCCCACTCCAGTATTCTTGCCTGGAGAACCCCATGGACAGAGGATCTGGTGGACTACAATCCATAGGGTTGCAAAGAGTGAGACACGACTGAGGGATTTAGCATGCAGCATGATAGTATTCAATAACCTCAGATATGCAGATGACACCACCCTTATGGCAGAAAGTGAAGAGGAACTAAAAAGCCTCTTGATGAAAGCGAAAGAGGAAAAGTTGGCTTAAAGCTCAATGTTCAGAAAACTAAGATCATGGCATCTGGTCCCATCACTTCATGGGAAATAGATGGGGAAACAGAGGAAATAGTGTCAGATTTTATTTTTTGGGGCTCCAAAATCACTGCAGATGGTGATTGCAGCCATGAAATTAAAAGACTCCTTGGAAGGAAAGTTATGACCAACCTAGATATCATATTCAAAAGCAGAGACATTACTTTGCCAAAAAAGGTCCGTCTAGTCAAGGCTATGGTTTTTCCAGTGGTGATGTATGGATGTGAGAGTTGGACTGTGAAGAAAGCTGAGCGCCGAAGAATTGATGCTTTTGAACTGTGGTGTTGGAGAAGACTCTTGAGAGTCCCTTGGACTGCAAGGAGATCCAGGTAGTCCATTCTAAAGGAGATCAGTCCTGGGTGTTCTTTGGAAGGAATGATGCCAAAGCTGAAACTCCAGTACTTTGGCCACCTCATGCGAAGAGTTGACTCATTGGAAAAGACTCTGATGCTGGGAGGGATTGGGGGCAGGAGGAGAAGGGGACGACAGAGAACGAGATGGCTGGATGGCATCACCGACTTGATGGACATGAGTTTGAGTGAACTCTGGGAGTTGGTGATGGACAGGGAGGCCTGGCATGCTGCAATTCATGGGGTTGCAGAGTCGGACATGACTGAGCAACTGAACTGAACTGAACTGAACTGATGATAGTATTATTTAGGAATATGGCAAAGTAATTAACCTATGGCTTGTGCTAGTACACTTATAAAACATAAAACCCTTGTTTATCATCAGAGTCATTATTAGTATCCTTAATTACTGAAGACATTTATACCTTAGAATTTAATGAATTGTTGGAAAAACTGCTGGAATTATGAAGGCCAATAAATTGTTTGAGCATTTTAAAAGAGTTAATGGAAATTTACGCCAATCTAGATTATATAATCTCTTCTAAATTTTCATTCATCTCTATCATGTATACTAATGTCACTTTGGTCTACCTCTAACATTTGCAGAAACTGGTGTGAGAGAGTCAATGGAAGTGTACATATTATACCATATATCTAAATGTTTAAAAGTTATATATCAAGTTAAAGTTGCTCAGTCCTGTCTGACTCTTTGAGCCCACCAGGCTCCTCTGTCTTTGAGATTAGCTGAGCAATAATAGTGGAGTGGGTTGCCATTTCCTCCTATTCCAAGGCATCTTCCCGACCCAGGAATCGAACCAGCATCTCCTGCTTTGCAGCGGATTCTTTACCATCTGAGCCATCCGATTTTAAAGTTATATATAAAATGGTTGCATAAAATATATTCTATCTTCCTACTTGTATATTTGTGTGTATATATACACACATATATGTACACACATGCATATCTTCATAACACCCTGGAAGGCCAGGTACTATTAAGAATCCTTGGACTTTAGATCACAGTAATGTGGGGAATCAGCTTGCAGTCCCAGATTCCAACCCCTTTCCCTCCTCTTCCTATCCTGGTTTTGCTCCTTGTGATGAATGATTTCATGAACATGTATGTGAACACTGCCTGCACATTCAACATTCACCTCTTGCTCCAGCAAGCAGCCCTGGGGAAGAGTCCCATACAGGGCTCAGAAGCACACTTGAGATTCTAGAGTCCTGGGTAGCGGAGTGTGATCTGGAGGTGGCGGGAGGTGCTGGTAAGGGATGAGTGGGTACCTCCCTTCATCTCATCCTCAAACAATGGGAAGGAATGAGATGCAGCCAGAGAAGGGCCAGAGCAGAGCTCTGTAAAATGGAGCCTAGAAGTGGGCCCCTTTTACCACACCTCAGAAATCTCTTCTGTCCTCCTTGTCAACAGTGAAAAATTGTGTGAGTTCTTTAAATTATGTGGGCCTCGGTTTCCTGATCTGTAAAAGGGGTTATAAAGCTGCTGCTATTGTTACTATTCAAGGTTGTTGAAAGGTCTAAATAAATGTAACAGTGTATGTGAGAGTGCTTTGTAAAAGTGCTATATACTAGAAATATACTGTTATTATGTTGGGGTTTTTTTGTTTTAGATGTTACTAAAATCAAAAGGCAAAGCAGCTGCCGGCTGTGCACATGCTCTCATGTTTTCATTAAAATATAACTAAAAAAAAAAAAAAACAACTATGGAGAGCTGATGGCAAAGGAGGCAAAGGTTATTAAATATCCTTTAGGTTTTATTTTTCTTAAACCTGCTTCCTCATTCCTTCAGGTCCACACTGATTTCTTTCAGACCCCGAATTTGTGGACACGTGCTTGTTTGCATGGCTGACACAGGCCCCAGATTGACACCAGGTAAGAGACATTACTCTTCAGCTGTAAGGCAGGGCAGCTCCCGCATTAAGCAGGAAGCAGACTGATATCTCATCCTTTCAGCCGGCAGAGAATATGCAGTGCACCTCTGTGGCAAAAGCAGGCGACTGAATGAGTGGGGTGTGCAGGGGAATGAATTACACCATGAGCTTCTGCATCCATAAAAATGAGGCCGCTCTGGGGTCAGGAGGGTGGGTGATGTGTCACGGAGGCAGGTTAAACGGATTCGACCCTCCGGCTCACTGATTTGAAGCTGACAAAAGGGGCTGTGCTGTGGCTCTGGGCTCAGAATGAACTTACCATTGTCTCTGGCCATTTTGAACCAAGGAAGTCTCTGGGTTTTTCTTTCGTAGGATTGTACTTTCTTTCTTCTTTTAAAAACATCGTTTCATTCCTGTGGGTGCAGAAATACAAATTGGTTTTATTTTCTGAAGGCGGGATTTTGGTATGTTTGGGGCAAACCCCCTTCCCCTTTTAGCATCTCATTAAATAGAAACAAATTGGGCTATCTTTTTATTTTTATTTTTAGCTTTTCAAAAGCAATTACTTCCCTGTCATTTCTAGACACTCAGGCAGAAGAGTCTGCCTTGATTACCCATCCTTCCTCTCCCCTCCCCCCTTTCAAGTCCTCTGGCTTTTGCACTGCTAGGGAAGGATTCAATTAAATGAAGTGTCAATGGAGCTACAGTGATTTCAGGTCAGAGACGTCAGTAAAAAAGCCGTGGAGCTGTGCTGCCCCTGTGTATGTAAATGTGTATATTTATACCGGGGATGTCAACTTTCAGGACTCTCCTCCTCTGCTCTTCCCTGATCAAAGATGATTGCTGAGACAATTACTGCAAAGGAAAAGAAAATCAGGGCCTCCCCTTCATCCTAGTGCTGTCGGAGTTTAATTGCTTGGAATAATAGAGCAGGAATCCCTTTCTTTTGCACATGATCATACTTAGACACACACGGACTTACACGCGTAGCTGTGCTAGGACACAAACACACCTGATGGCAATGCAGGAAAACATTCACATTCATGCACCCTTTAGCCCTGATGCCGGTATATGTACACAGAGCTGCCTGTGACACACACAAGACACACACAAACACACAAAGTACTGCATTCTTGGGATAATTCGATAAAAGCAATTTGTAGTATCTGGCTCACATTAAACACTATGTTTTTATCCTCCTATAAAAGACTTAACAATTTTATCCCTTTACCCAAAGACGCATCTAAAGTTAAAAAAAAAAAAAAGAGAGAGAGGCTATAGGGAGAAGTCACAGCATCACAGCAACAAAATACACAAATTCTTCAAATTGTTTTTGCTGTTTAATTCTTCTGTACACACAGTCACAGAAGTCCTAAGTCTCTGCACAAACACTTCACATGTTAAAATCCCTCTCAAACCCTTTTTGCTTTGTTGTAGGCAGTTACAAGGACCAGTTGAGTATTCTGTGCTATTCACTGTGTTCTAGGCTATTCTGCTTTTGTTCTCATATGATATGAAGAGGGATTCTAACTTGCATCGATGAATACAAAGAGTGACATTCAAGGCAGAGAATCCTAGCTCTCTCTCTCTAATTAGTTCTGCTGTGCCCAGGCACTGGGAGTGTGTGTGGCTTCAGGCTGGGGTGAGTCCCTGGTCACGCTTAGAACACAGGCTCTAAAGCATCCGCGTGGCACATTTAGGTTTTCATTTCAGGCTCCCAAGGGCTGTCAGATTTTAAATATTATTATTTGGCCTAATTGGTTCTTCCTTTGATGGCAAGAGAGTAAAAGCAGGGAAAAAATACCCTCACAAACCTTGTCATCAACACAAAGGCATAACACAGACCCTTGGCTTTGGGTTACAACCGCTAGAAGTTTTTCTTTTTCTTTTTGTGGACTAAGTAGTTAACTGTGTCTCTGAAGCACGCATCCATCCTTTCCAGGACAGTTAAAAATAAATACAGCCTTTCAGAAAAAGGAATTAAAATTCTTTTCACTGTTGTGACTGTTGAAATTTAAAAAAAAATTTTTTTTCTGAAAATTTCAGAAAATAGTGGTAGTAGATAAACCAAGTGGAAACCAAAAAAGATCCCCAAATACCTTGTTTTAGAGATTTGGAGATAAATGTGGCTATGTGGATGGCTATACCTTTTGGTGATGCCAAAATATGACTACTGCATCCCTGATAATATCTCTGATGTTTTTACTTGTTTGTTTTGCTTGTTCTGTTCCTAACATATTTCTGACTCCTTTCTCTAATGGACCTCAGTGGCTCTTTACAAATGTGTAACTCCAGCCGCAGCCTCCTAGCTGCACTGATGTTGATGAGCTTGGACATGGCTCAGTCCTGGATGTTCGATCTATCAGGGAAGGCGGAAACATAAATAATTACAATATAGGAGAAAAACCATAATAAAGGTGATGACAGAATATCCAGGAGGGGCACAAAACCTATTTGGGATGGGAGGAAATGACATTCTGTTCTGGAGGAAGTGATTCCAGGGCCAAATTTATCCAGCAGGCTATCAGTTACAAGGACCAAAACAGCCAAAGTTATCTTGCATTTGATATTAAAATTTCAATTTAATATTGAAATTCTCATGTGATGGGAAGTCCAACACCTTCTTCCAGATTTTTGTAAACTCCTGGGTTCGAGTGGCTTGAAGTCCAGCTCCTACCGTACATTTGATGTCACTGGTATTGAACTTCTTTTGGCCTGTCCCTTCCCCCTGATCTGTACCAATCCAGGTGTGGTACTTAGTACTACACAAGTACTTGGCGCTTGGTTTATATGAAACACTCATACTGGGTATGTGTGTATGTGAACACCTTGAATTTTGGAGGGACAGGGATTTTATATTGTCGTATTCCTGGCCCTTTCTCAGTCTTCTCAAACCCATTCCCTTTCATTTCTGCAGCCTCTTCCCTCAGATGCCACCTTTATCTCTGCTGAAAGCGAGAGAAAGAGATAGCATTCTCTCCCTCATCCACTGCTCTAGCCTGCTTTCACATACCCTGTACATACCCACCGTCCATTAGAAATGCACTTACATCTGCAAGCACGCAGACACACACTCACACATACTCATAGCATAGCAAAGGCTTTGAGATTTGAGTGTTTTCCTTCTTCTTCCTCTACTTGTCTCTGCGGAGACTGATTTCCTTCTGCTAAGTATTGGGAAATCTCTTCTTCTCTCTCCAATAAGGTAAAATCATTCCACACACAGTCATTCCACACCAAATGTGTCCCTGGCTCTGTTTCGTGTGGGCACTGGGGACAATCAGTGGGAAACAAGCAAAGACAGTCTTTGCCCTGACAGGACACTTTTAGTTTCTAATATCATTTCTTCCTGTTTTGCCAGGAAGAAAAATGTATTTAATAAATGTTTGGAGAATGAGAGTTCTCACTCTACTTTCTTCTGTTGTCTTATCTCTCCTTACTCCTCTCCACTAACCCTATGCTCAGGTGTAGTTTCCGACTTCCCCAATACCACCTGTCTATTCCTGCTCCTAGAACTTTGAGAGGGGTATTTTGACCCAGATAATCATGATGGTGTGATCACTGACCTAGAGCCAGACATTCTGGAATGTGAAGTCAAGTGGGCCTTAGAAAGCATCACTACGAACAAAGCTAGTGGAGGTGATAGAATTCCAGTTGAGCTATTTCAAATCCTGAAAGATGATGCTATGAAAGTGCTGCACTCAATATGCCAGCAAATTTGGAAAACTCAGCAGTGGCCACAGGACTGGAAAAGGTCAGTTTTCATTCCAATCCCAAAGAAAGGCAATGCCAAAGAATGCTCAAACTACCGCACAATTGCACTCATCTCACACGCTAGTAAAGTAATGCTCAAAATTCTCCAAGCCAGGCTTCAGCAATACGTGAACCGTGAACTTCCAGATGTTCAAGCTGGTTTTAGAAGAGGCAGAGGAACCAGAGATCAAATTGCCAACATCCACTGGATCATGGAAAAAGCTAGAGAATTCCAGAAAAACATCTATTTCTGCTTTATTGACTATGCCAAAGGCTTTGACTGTGTGGATCACAAGAAACTGTGGAAAATTCTGGAAGAGATGGGAATACCAGACCACCTGCCTCTTGAGAAATTTGTATGCAGGTCAGGAAGCAACAGTTAGAACTGGACATGGAACAACAGACTGGTTCCAAATAGGAAAAGGAGTACGTCAAGGCTGTATATTGTCACCCTGTTTATTTAACTTATACGCAGAGTATATGATGAGAAATGCTGGACTGGAAGAAACACAAGCTGGAATCAAGATTGCCGGGAGAAATATCAATAACCTCAGATATGCAGATGACACCAGCCTTATGGCAGAAAGTGAAGAGGAACTCAAAAGCCTCTTGATGAAAGTGAAAGAGGAGAGTGAAAAAACAGGCTTAAAGTTCAACATTCAGAAAATGAAGATCATGGCATCTGGTCCCATCACTTCACGGGAAATAGATGGGGAAACAGTGGAAACAGTGTCAGACTTTATTTTTCTGGGCTCCAAAATCACTGCAGATGGTGACTGCAACCATGAAATTAAAAGATGCTTACTCCTTGGAAGGAAAGTTATGACCAACCTAGATAGCATATTCAAAAGCAGAAACATTACTTTGCCAACAAAGGTCCATCTAGTCAAGGCTATGGTTTTTCCTGTGGTCATGTATGGATGTGAGAGTTGGACTGTGAAGAAAGCTGAGCGCCAAAGAATTGATGCTTTTGAACTGTGGTGTTGGAGAAGACTCTTGAGAGTCCCTTGGACTGCAAGGAGATCCAACCAGTCCATTCTGAGGGAGATCAGCCCTGGGATTTCTTTGGAAGGAATGATGCTAAAGCTGAAACTCCAGTTCTTTGGCCACCTCATGCGAAGAGTTGACTCATTGGAAAAGACTCTGATGCTGGGAGGGATTGGGGGCAAGAGGAGAAGGGGATAACAGAGGATGAGATGGCTGGATGGCATCACTGACTCAATGGACGTGAGTCTCAGTGAACTCCGGGAGTTGGTGATGGATAGGGAGGCCTGGCGTGCTGCAATTCATGGGGTCGCAAAGAGTCGGACACGACTGAGCGACTGATCTGATCTGATAGTTGATTTACAATTTTTTGATAGTTTCAGGTGAACAGCGAAGGGACTCAGTCATACATATACATGTATCCATTCTCCCTGCAAACTCCCCTTCCATCCAGGCTGCCACATAACACTGAGGAGAGTTCCCTGGGCTATACAATAGGTCCAAGTTGGTTATCCATTTTAAATATAGCAGTGTGTCCATGTTGGTCCCAAACTCCCTAACTATCTCTTCCCCACACTCTTCTAGAGGGGTATTTTTAAAGCTAACATTTATTGTGCTCTTTTTATGAGCTTTGCAAAGTGCCTTACATTCATTCTTTCATTTAATCCTCAGAAAAATTCAGTGGGGTAAATAATATTACTTTCATTTTAAGCTGAATAAACAGGAGCTTTTTCAGCTGTTTTTTTTTTTCCCCCTAAAGCAATTGCTTTCTTGCCATAGCTGTTCCATACCTATTAAAATCCTACTCATCCTTCTGTGCTGTGCTGTGGTTAGTTGCTCAGTTGTGTCTGATTCTTTGCACCATGGACTGTAGCCTGCCATGAAGAGTCTCCAAGCAAGAATACTGGAGTGGGTTGCCATGCCCTCCTCCAGGGGATCTTTCCAATCTAGGGATCGAACCCAGGTCTCCTGCTTTGCAGATGGATTCTTTACCGTTAGAGCCACCAGGGAAGCCCAAGAATACTGGAGTGGGTAGCCTATCCCTTTTTCAGGGGATCTTCCTGACCCAGGAATCGAATCGGGGTCTCCTGCATTACAGGCAGATTCTTTACCTGCTGAGCTACTGGGAAGCCCACTCATCCTTCTGTCCAATCTCAAATCACATAATCTCTCCCACGTTTGAAATTCCACATCACTGAGTTTTGGCTCTGACTAACCTAATTCATATTTGTATTAAAGATATTTTTCTATCTATTAGACTGTAAGCTCCTTAAGGTTTAGGGTGGATACAGTTCATCTTTGGGTCCATTCAGAGGCTTGCAAACGGAGGCATCAGTAAATATCTTAGAATTAATTGAAATTAAATAAGCATAGCAAATGGCTTATGTCAAAAAGGAGCTGAAGGTCACATGAATTATCTGTACCTATTAGAAAGTTCAGAATACTGTCCTGGGTAGAGCCAGAATTCTGAAAGAATTTTGAATACTATATAATAACTGTAACCTTTACTCTTTGAACTAAGGCCCTGAACTTTTAAGGCTAATCTGCACTATGCTGCTGCTGCTGCTAAGTCGCTTCAGTCGTGTCCGACTCTGTGTGACCCCATAGACAGCAGCCCACCAGGCTCCCCCGTCCCTGGGATTCTCCAGGCAAGAACACTGGAGTGGGTTGCCATTTCCTTCTCCAATGCATGAAAGTGAAAAGTGCAAGTGAAGTTGCTCAGTTTTGTCTGACTCTTCGCGACCCCATGGACTGCAGCCCACCAGGCTCCTCCGTCCATGGGATTTTCCAGGCAAGAGTACTGGAGTGGGGTGCCATTGCCTTCTCTGAATTTGCACTATAGCAGGAACAAAATAATACTGTAGAAGTAAAGAAACTGAAAACGAGAATTAAGCCAATTTAAGAATCACTAAATAGTGAGAGGGCTTACAGCTGCTATTGTAAACAACTTAATTGTGTTTTCAGTACAGATAAATTTTGTACAACTGCCTATGTCGTAATAGAAAAGAGACCCTGCTCCAAGTGCTCTAGGTGCACATCTAGTGGAGCCAAAGACAGTGGTTGTCTGTGCATGTGTCCAATTATTTTTCTTTCTGTCCCCTGATAGTGAAGCTGTGACACAATGTTTTGTCAAGAAAGAATCACCAAGAACTGGCATAGAATCCCACAATAGGTATGAGTGAGAAGGGATTATAGGTGTCTAGTCTATTTTGGTAAAGCTATAAAGTCTATTTTTCCTTCATGCACATAACCAATACTTTTCTGTAACCATAAATATACACACAGAAATAGATAACCCCCAATGGTTCATATAGGTGAAGATTTGAGGCAATGAAAAACGGCAGAGTTGACAACTGGAATGGAAGAGTGTTAGGAGGTAGAATATAAACAATAGGGCTCAATAAAGAGAAAATAGTTTATTTTTACTGAGGCTGTTACTTACTTGTTAAAAAATGGCTTTGGCTCATAGATTTTTACTGGTCACTGAATCACCTATTTAATAGCTGGTGATTTGATTTCGCTTTTTTAAAATTTATGTATTCATATTCTTTGAACCTCTGTAATTTTGTGTTATGTGTTGTACTAACCAAATGCTAGATTAAGCAATGTTTTCATCATGAAGATATGGTCAAAAGTCTTGTAAGAAGGATATAATTTGTATACAGTCGGGAAAAAAGCTGCAACATTTCTCAACCAAAGGGATGATGACCTCTATGAGAGCTTCTCAAGGCTCCCTAGCACAGTTTTTAAGTTACCTTAACTGCTGGAAGCTTTCCATTTGCCCTCCAGATCAATTTTGTATCTTTCTTCACTCTGCTTCCTGCTGCAGAGTCTGACCTCTACAGAACGAATGCATCAACTGGCCCCTTGCTCTAGCTTCCGGTAGGTTTAATGAAAGGATCAGTGGGCGGGAGGAGGTCAGCTCTTTCTCTGTAGATCACCTGAGGGCAGCTGGGTCCTTTGACTGAACATCACAACACATCCCAAGATGTTCTCTGTACATACCTCTCTTCTCCCTCACCTTCAAGGCTAGGGTGATGACAGCTCCTCTGTTTTTTTACTAGTTCCAGCTCTAGACTACTGCATTATTCCTTGCTATTTTCTGCACCAATGCCTAAATCTTAAAAGTAAGTGTTTTAGTATGCCTTCCTTGAACTCCCACTCTGAGTATGACAGCTATTTCTTGCTGGAACCCTGACTGATATACTAAGGTATTCAATTCAGTCAGTTCAGTTGCTCAGTCCTGTCCAACTCTTTGTGACCCCATGGATTGCAGCACATCAGGCTTCCTTGTCCATCACCAACTCCCAGAGTTTACTCAATCTCATGTCCATCAAGTCGGTGATGCCATCCAACCATCTCATCCTCTATCGTCCCCTTCTCCTCCTGCCTTCAAACTTTCCCAGCATCAGGGTCTTTTCAAATGAGTCAGTTCTTCACATCAGGTGGCCAAAGTATTGGAGTTTCAGCTTCAGCATCAGTCCTCCCAGTGAATATTCAGGACTGATTTCCTTTAGGATTGACTGGTTGGATCTCCTTGCAGTCCAAAGGACTCTCAAGAGTCTTCTCCAACATGAGTTCAAAAGCATCAATTATTCAGCGCTCAGCTTTCTTTATAGTCTAAATCTCATATCCATACATGACTACTGGAAAAACCATAGCTTTTACCCGATGGACTTTTGTTGGCAAAGTCATGTCTCTGCTTTGTAATATATTATCTAGGTTTGTCATAGCTTTTCATCCAAGGAGCAAGCATCTTTTAATTTCATGCCTACAGTCACCATCTACAGTGATTTTGGAGCCCCCAAAATAGTGTCTCTCACTGTTTCCATTATTTCCCCATCTATTTGCCATGAACTGATGGGACTGGATGCCATGATCTTAGTTTTCTGAATGTTGAGTTTTAAGCCAAGTTTTTCACTCTCCTCTTTCACTTTCATCAAAAGGCTCGTTAGTTCTTCTTCGCTTTCTGCCATAAGGGTGGTATCATCTGCATATCTGAGGTTATTGATATTTCTCCCGGCAATCTTGATTCCAGCTGTGCTTCATCCAACCTGGCATTTTGCATTATGTACTCTGCATATAAGTTAAATAAGCAGGGTGACAATACACAGCCTTGACATACTCCTTTCCCTATTTGGAATCAGTTTGTTGTTCCATGTCCAGTTCTAACTGTTGTTTCTTGACCTGCATACAGATTTCTCAGGAGACAGGTCAGGTGGTTTGGTATTCCCATCTTTTTAAGAATTTTCCATAGTTCGTTGATGCCAAAGAATGTTCAAACTATCGCACAATTGCACTCATCTCACACACTAGTAAAGTAATTCTCAAAATCCTCCAAGCCGGACTTCAACAGTATGTGAATTGTGAACTTCCAGATGCTCAAGCCGCATTTAGAAAAGACATAGGAACCAGAGATCAAACTGCCAACATCCTTGGATCATGGAAAACAATGAGAATTCCAGAAAAACATCTACTTCTGCTTTATTGACTATGCCAAAGCCTTTGTGTGGATCACTCACGTATTAGCTAAGCTTAATTCTTATTTTATTTGGTTGCATCAGGTCTTAGTTGTGGCACACAGGATCTTTGTTGGGTTTCTCTTGAGTTGTGGCCGGCAGGTTCTAGAGTATGCAGGCTCAGTAGTTCCAGCATGTGGGCTTGGCCCCCGCACCCCCCCCCCCCCCGCCTCCCGCTGCCCTGTGCACACAGCATGTGGGATCTTAGTTACCTGACCAGGGATCAAACCTGCATCCCCTGCATTGGAAGGCAGGTTCTTAACCACTGGACTTCCAAGAAGTCCCAATTCTTACTACTTTCTACCTAGATCCTCTGTCCTAATCAGAACAGCCTAATTGGTTGCATACCTAACCCAACTTATAGTACTCTTTCTTTCTGGAATGCCTTCATATTTGTCTCTTCCAATCCAGGTTTACCAATATATTATGACACAACTCAGGCATCATTTTCCCCTGCCCATTACAAATTGCAAAGGAAAATCACCAATCTCTTCTTATGTTGCTCTAGGTACTCCCTCAGTCATCACCAGACACTATATATCTAGGTGTTTTATTTATGAATTAGTGTTTGCATCTGTTCTCTTCAGTGAGAGTATGAGCTCATAGAATGTCAAAAACTCTTTCACTTTTAAATTCGTTCATTAATTCAAGAAAGAGTTTTTGTAACAACCGTGCACCAGTCACTGTTCTTGCTTTCACAGGTAGAACAGTGAATAAAATAGACAAAAATATTTTGCCCACTCGGAGGTGACAAAAGATATAACACTAAGTAAGTTAAAATTTTAGAATGTTAGATAATGACAAGGGTTAAGGAGAAGAAATAAATCAGGAAGAATAGAAAACTTTGGGGGCAAGTGTTAAAATTTGAGGTAGGGTGGTCAGGGAAGATGTCACTGGAAGATGACTAAATGGAGGACACCCATGTAGATAGTCAGAGGAAGAGCAGGTGCAAGACACAACAAATGCAGATTCTGCGCGAGGACTGTTTTATTCACTGAACAGAAGGAGGTCAGGTGACGAGTGGGAGAACAACAGAGAGAACATTAGATGAGGTCAGACATGGTCCTAGTGGTAGTTACATAATAGTTCAACCTATTCAAAGTCTTTTAGAGTTGGCAGGAAAGATGGCTTGCAAGAATGATCTGGATGAGGAAAATTAGTGATACCAAAAAAAAAAAAAAAAAGTCCCCAAAGATACTCTGATCAGATAGCTCTTCTATCTCTCCCTTAAGGCTCATTTCCTTCAAGCTCATGTCCCTGTCACTGTCTCCTTTCTCTACTGGTGTTAGAAGCCAAAGCACACCAGAGTGTCAATTACCAGCAGACCACTCAGGATGTTTCTTTTGGAATAGCAGTTTCAATTAAAACAGAACACCCAGAAGAAAAGTACCATCAACCTAATAGAAAATTAGGCACAGTGCATGGCCAGACAGTTTACAGAAAAAAACTGTTAGCTAAAAGAACAGCAAAGATAAAGCCCAAAGATGGGAACGTGCTTGGCATATTTGAGAAACAGTAACAGGGTTGGTATGGCTGAAGTGCAGTTAGTAAGGGGAAGAAGCTGTAGAGAAATGAGTTCAGAGAGGTAGCCAGGGGCTATATCATGTTGGGCCATGTAGAGCCATGCAGGCCATGTAAGGACTTATATTTTATTCCAAGAGTGATGAGGAATCATTGGAGGATTTTGAGCAGAGAATGACATTATTTGATCTACATTAAAAAGGCCAATTCTGGTTACTGTGTGGGGGAAAAGAGCACAGGGGAGGCAAAAGTGGAAACAGAGATGCCAGTTAGAAAGGTATTATCGTATCCAGGTGACAAATGATGGTGGCTTGAACTAGGATGGTAGCGGCGGAGATGGTGGGAAGAATCAGAATCAGGATACATTTTGTTGGTGAATCAGGGTTTTCTGACAAATTAGATGTGAATGTGAAAGAAAGAGGAGTCAGGTCAACTCCAAGATTTTTGGTGCCAGCTATTGAATAGAGCCATTTACTAAGGTGTGTGTGTGCTAAGTTGCTTCAGTCGTGTCCGACTCTTTGTGATCCTATGGACCATAGCATGTCAGGCTCCTCTGTCTGTGGGATTCTCCAGGCATGAACACTGGAGTGTGTTGCCATGCCCTCCTCCAGGGGATCTTCCCAGCCAAGGGATTGAACCTGTGTCTCTTAGGTCTTCTGAATTGTCAGGCAGGTTCTTTACCACTAGTGCCACCTGGGAAGTCAGTCAGTTCAGTCACTCAGTTGTATCCAACTCTTTGCCACCCCAAGGACTGCAGCATGCCAGGCTTCCCTGTCCATCCATCACTAACTCCCAGAGCTTTTCAAACTCAGGTCCATCGAGTTGGTGATGCCATCCAACCATCTCATCCTCTGTTGTCCCCTTCTCCTCCTGCCTTCAATCTTTCCCAGCATCAGGGTCTTTTCCAATGAGTCAGTTCTTTGTATTACTAAGATAGGGAGTACTTATTGTAATTTGACCACAATTTGTGTGATACTTTGATTCAGTGGTTCTCAACTGGGGATGATTTTGACTGGTAACAGACATTTGGCTGTGTCTGGAGGAACCAAAACTATATTTCAATAAAAACTGAAAAAAAAAAAAAAAACAACTATCAAAGACCATTAGGGTCATGTCAAAACACTTAGAAACCAGCTTGAAGAGACTTCATCCCATAGGCAGAAATGGTATAGTTTGAGTTTTAAAAGTTGTAAAAATTGTAGTCTATGAAATATGTTTAAATCCATGAATCAAAAATTATATCTCTTAAAGACAATTAACTGGTAATTCTGGGAGGATAATAGAGAGCTAATTCATTAACTTGACAACAAAATAAACAAACAAAGTATCAATCATTTATTTTGCACTTTTCCTATGAATTGTTCTACTAGATAGCCAAATAATAGACAAGAATGTCTTTATAAAATTGTTCTAGGTAATGTATGAAGACAAAACAGATAAGGATTATCAGCACTTTTCAATGCTCAATGGATTAACAGATCTAGGCATTAAGCATTAATGGTTGTTAACATTTAAAATCAAAAGCAAAAGCAAAAGCAAAAAAAGCCAGTAATTATGTGTCTATGGATGGAGGAACACAATTCTTGTCAAAGGGTTTGAATCTCCAGAGGTCAACCTCTGGATCCGACTGCCAACTTGCAGAAAATACAAGGGACAAAGGAACATACTGAACTGTACCATGAGTATGAAACTGGAAAAATCCATACTAAGAAGAAATTTTAAAGTTCAAATAGCCTGAGTTCTTCCACAAATAGAGATTGTAGGGAAAGGAGAGGGATGGAAGGGTAATCTATAGAGACTTCAATGACATATCAAGGTAAAAACAGAAGCAGATTAAACAGTAGTGTCTAGAGATGCATACATGGGTTATAAAAACATAAAGAAATGCAAATGTCTAACATCACAGTCAGGAGGGAGGAAGAAGGCTACAATTGTGATTGAACGTGGAGGGACATCTGGGATGCTGGAAAAGCACTATTTAGTGATCAAGGTGGTCTTTGCCTTATAATAATTCACTAAGATAAATATTTATTCCATATAGTTTTCTGTATTTGAGCTTTGTTTTATAATAAAAAGGTATACAAAGCTAATTGTTAGAGTATATATTTTTAAATGTATATATAAACATATGCATAGATAGGTATGAAGGTAAATAGAAAAAGAAATACATGGGTAGGTAGCTTTTTTTAAAAAGTCCCACAGTTCCAGAGATAAGCAGGGTTCTTTTGAACATTTACAGATTGTAAGAGCTGAATAATTTACTAAAGAACAGCATTCTGAGTCTGGTGCCTTTTCTTTTTTTCTGTCTAAATCAAGTAATTGTTGGCAGAAGTTTTTGCTCTGTGGTCAAAACCTGAGATCTACTCTCTGAAGGAAGTTATTTGTTTTTCAGAGATGGTTCCTTGGAGGGTGCTGGGGATGAAGAGAGCAGAACAGAGACTGAATACTTCTGTATTACTAAGCAAGACCTGGAAACAAAAAAGGAGGATAGTTCCACTCAGAAGTCGTGCATGAAAAAGTGTCTTACCTCCAGAAGAAAGTCTCCTTGCCTTTTATAACCACTGGAATTTCAAACCAGCCTGCCTGTTCCCTACCTGTCAGTCAAAACCTAGTCACCCATTTACCTGATTCACGTTGATGTTTGATAGAAACCAACACAATACTGTAAAGCAATAATCCTCAATTAAAAATAAATAAATTAAAAAAAAAACAAAACACCTAGTCAGGAATTTACATGAACCTGGCAATCAGCACTTTTTTCATTGGTGAGACCTACTGGCCAAACAGATGTATCAGCTACAGAGGAATCTATGATCTTGATTCATAATGATGCATGGACAAGAAAGGAACATAAGCTATTTGAAGAAATGAACAAAATGTTGATTTTGTTGAGAAAGTAGCAAATACCTAAAAAGAAAAACTTATGCTGGAGGGAACACAGCTATTTGAGAAAACAAAAAAGAATTTTATATAAATTCTAATTCATAATGTCAGATAGATTTGATAAGTTATTATATTATCCTCAGATAGATCTCAGAAGTGATTATATTTATTCAGTAAGATAATCTTCCATAAGGAAGAAAAAATAAATAAAAATATTGGAAATTAGAAATAAAACTTCAAAAATGAAGAGCTCAGCAGTTGACTAATGGAATAGACACAGCTGAATACTGCATTGGTGAACTGGAAGATAAAGTCAAAGAAATCTCTTAGAATGTAGAACAAAAAGACAAAAATGAGAGAAAATGTAAAATAAAAGTTAAAATACAAAGAGGATAGATCCAGGAGCTCTGTCATATATTTAACAGAAATTACACAAGAAGAAAATAAATATGATGAAGAGAAGTAAACAATCATAAAAATAATGGACTATAGTGAAAATTTCCCTGATTAAAGAGTCATAAATCTTTGGATTGGAAGGGACCACTGAATACCAAAGGGACCAAGGGAATAATGGCTTACACCTAGACACAGCCTTGTAAAATTTCAGAACTTGAAGAATTAAGAGAAAACTCTAGTAGCTTTTGGTGAAGGAGGAAAGGCTAGGTATAACAAATGAAAAGAATGGGGAACATGTGTATACCTGTGGCGGATGCATGTTGATATATGGCAAAACCAATATAATATTGTAAAGTTAAAAATAAAATTAAATTAAATTTAAAAAAAAAGAAAAGAAAAGAAACTGTGCTAGGAAAAAAAAAAAAAAAAAGAAAAGAAGACTGATTATATCTCAGCAGCAACATTGGATGATAATAGACTTTGAAGCAAAAGCAATGCATTCAAAGCTCTTTGAAAATGAGTTAGTCACACAGTTGTGTCTGACACTTTGCAATCCCATGGACTGTAGCCTGACAGGTTCCTCTGTCCATGGAATTCTCCAGGCAAGAGTACTGGAGTGGGTTGCCGTTTCCTTCTCCAGGGGATCTTCCTGACCCAGGGATTGAACCAGGGTCTTCTGCATTGCAGGCAGGTTCTTTACCAACTGAGCTACTAGGGAAGCCCTAAAGTTCTTTGGCAGAAAATAAACTTTACTTAAGCCAACTAGCAATTAAATATGAAAATGGAATTAAATTCTTGGGACATGTAAGCACTCAGAAAGTTTACCACCCACATATCCTATATTTAAAAATTACTTAAGTAAATTATTCTGAGTAAATGACAAAAGAACCCTAAGAAGAGGATTGGTAACCAAATATGACAGTAAGAAGTAAAGGAAAATGGAAAGATATGTGTAGAGAACTGAGTAAGAATTTTGGTGCTTGAGATACTCTCCTTCAAATAACAAACTTTTCATGATCTCGGATTACATGTCTTTCTCTACTGATCGAATCATTCTGCATGGTTCTATGGAGACTATACAATCATCACTTAGAAACTGCCTTTTATCTTTGGTTTTTAGAGTCACCATAAACGCAACACATGGAAGACTAACATTATAAATGTTAAAAGAACATTGACAAGGGACCTTCCTGGCAGTCCAATGGTTAGGACTCCACTTTCCAATGCATGGGGTGCAGTTTCCATCCCTGGTCAGGGAACTAAGATCCCACAAGCTGTATGGCACGGAACAACAAATGGCATTAGAAAACTTGAATGTCTCTTTGTAAAAAAACAGCAACAACAACTCATCAAACATTGCACCATACACAAAGATTAACTAAAAATGGGTCATAATGTAAATGTAAAACCTAAAAAAGATTAAAAAATTTTTTTAATTGACAAAATAAAAATTATACAACTACCAAAAATTTTATGGGACAATGGAGAGAAGTGATGGAAGGAGGGGTAGATGCACTATTTTTATAACTATTTTTATACCCTCATAGGATAATAAAACAAGGAATTAGTTTTTAAAAATAATCATTTAAAATTGTAAAGGCAAACACAAGAAGAATTTAGGACATTTAGCCAAAGAAAATTGTTGGCAGGGAAAGAGGTGTACATAAGAAGATGGAATGTAGTGGGAATGGATAAAGAACTTCAGTCTGGAATCTACTCAGTATCACCTAGAATTGAAACATTAATATCAAAATATGAGAATGCTGCTCATAGCTGCAATGGCTGATGGGTGAAGTCCAGCTGGAAAGAGATCTGGAAAATGAGTGTGTGGTGTTTTTACAAAATTCATAAGGAATGCTCCAGTTATCAGAAGGGAGTTTAGATGCTGGTCAGCTAAAAAATAAAAGAAATGCAATCTACTAGGCTTTTAAGGTCCTTTTTCAAATATCTACTCCTCACTACCTGGTAGAGGTAGAGAGAGTCTTTTCATGCCTCTGTTAACCATAGGAAGGGTGAGAACCAATACCAACTAAATACTGACCTTGTGTCTTTATTAGGCATGCCATTTGCATTATCTCACTTAATATTTCTAAATCATGTCATCCCCAATCTATAGGTAAGAAAACCATAGCTCCAAGAAATTAAGATGTTTACTCATGGTTATTTAGCTGGAGGCAGTAATGTGTGTGTGTGCAAGCGCTCAAGTGCACCCGTGCTCAGTCGTGTCTGACTCTTTGTGACCCTGTGGATTGTAGCCCGCCCGGCTCCTTTGTCCTTGGAATTTTCCAGGTAATAATATTAGGGTGGGTTGTCATTTCCTACTCCAGGGTATCTTCCTGATCTAAGGATCTAACCTGTGTCTCTTGCATTTCCTGCATTGACAGGCAGACTCTTTACCACTGCACCATCTGGGAAGCCCAGGGGCAGTGGAGTCTGTGTTAATAACCAAGGCTGTATGTCTTTGAGGTTAATGCTTCTCCCACATCTCCATGTTATATCTCTCTGTTAGTCTGTATTTCTGCACATGGTATTGATTATATACACTTTTGTACCACATATGCTGTATCTCCCCAAATAAATTGTCAGTACCTTGATAAAGGGTTACTTGTCTTGAACAATTCTTGTTTCTCTTACAGCACATAATGCAGTACCTTTTGTACATACAAGGCTTAATCAATATCTAGTATATGACTCTGAAGTCTGTATCAATGAAAAAGAAAGTCATATTTTTGAGGTAAATTAGGTATAATAAGGGTTTGCCTGGTGACTCAGATGGTAATGAATCTGCCTGCAATGCAGGAGACCCAGGTTCAATCCTTGGGTCAGGAAGATCCCCTGGAGAAGGAAATGGCAACCCACTCCAGTATTCTTGCCTAGAGAATCCCATGGACACAGGAGCCTGGCAGCTTACAGTCCATGATGTTGTTAAGAGTTGGACACGACTGAGCGACTAAGTGTGCACGTGTACACACACACACACACACACACACACACACACAGGTACAGTAAAGCATCAGTGCATTGAAACTCTACAATCCCTGAAGTACATTAAAATGTCCTTCATAAACTTACAGGTCTTTGTCTTTTTCTTCATTTTACTAATTAAGTAATTTTCTCAAGATTACAAACAAGAAAAATAAATCAATATCCAATTATTTTTCCTGTTTATGTTTCTACTTCTCTTGTAGCACTATTTTTAACTCATTTCTCTTGTATTCGTCTTTTACTTTAGGTATATTATTTGTTAAAAACACATTTGCAGGCTAGCTATGATACTGCCCACCATCTTTAACAATATTTCTAAGGAAAGTTGGCTTAAAAATGGAATGTGGGATATCACATCTTTGTAGACAAGTTTCTCATACACAATCTGTACAGCATAGTGTCTAGTTCAATGCAGATAAGAATGCTGGTTGAGTCGAGTGTAAAATAAGCAGTAAATCTTTATAGACACATTAATTCTTGCTAAAGATGCATGTGAAATATGTCTATTCTTAGATCATTTATGTTAGGCAGGATGCAAATGCATCAGTGCTTTATTCTTCCTCTCATTCACATGGTTGTCTACATATTCCCTTCTGGTTGGAGGAGCAAATACTCAATAACCACACTACTCTGCCAATGTAGATGGATTTCAGTCTGTGTTTTGTTTTACTATTGCAGCATCTTGTTTCAGTACAAGCTGGCTCTCAGGCTTCTTGTGGCTTTTATTGCAAGCTGAGGATGCATGCTTACAAGCTGCCTGTCTCTTTGCGTTTAGCTAGAAGAGTTCACAGCCCCTCCCCCAACCACCCTTCCCACTGTTTCTGTTACTACTTTTATTCAATTCAACACTTGAGGGGACTGCAGATGAAATGCCTCTGAATCTAAATTGCCAGCAATGAAAATAACAACCTATTTTCTGACCCCACCCCACCTTCCTCCATCCACACTTCTCGAATCTAGTCTAGGAGCACACGGCTGCTCTATCTCTGTCTCTTGGGTTTAGTGGTAGAGTGGTTTTTCTAGGCTAGAAAAAAAAAATTACTACCTCAAATGAAAATCCATTAGGGAAAATATTTGGTAGTGAAAGAAAGAAGTAGGTATGCATAAACTTATAGGGTACATACAAATTTGGTGAAATACATGATGTAGAACAAGAAATCAGAATTTACATACCACATGGCAAAGTCATCACCTTGGGAGATTATACACTAACTCTACCAGCACTAATCGCTGCTAAAGCATTTTTGAAATTCCTCTTACAGAATTGCTCTCAGTGTCAGCACACAAGATATATGAGAAAATAAGCCTCTTAACACCCCATTTTTAAAAATCCTAGACAGTATTACTCAGTTTAATCACTCACCATGTTACAAGACTTCTCTATGAGTGGATTTTACCAAATTAAAAAATATCAAATCTTCCCTCAAAGAAAAACTTAACACTGATGAAATTTAAAACTGTGGTGCAGGCTTTAATGAAAAACCTACTATGTTCCAGAAGGTAGTAGCCACAGTAAGCAACATATTTCCATTTTAGAGTTAAGAAAACTGGATTATTAGAGAGATTAAGCAACTTGTCCAAGGCCACACAGCCAATAAATGGATAAACAAATTTATCCATTTTCATCCTCAGCAAAGCAGGAAAAATGCCAGCTCTGTGTACTAGGATTCTTGGGAACACAATTACTCTGCTGGGGAAGACTTCCAGAATATCAGAGAGAATCTGGGTTCTCCAGCTATCAAGCGTCCAGAAATGGCTACCTGGCTTCAGTGGTACAGGACTTCAATACTAGGGTGATGCTGGAAACCCAGAAGTTCCTTTGCCAGGAACAAAGGTAGGAAGGGCAACAGGTGAAGAAACAGCCTTCTACTCCTGAGAGGTTCAACAATTATGACTAGCACAAAAAAATTCAGGACCCCAGTTATACCCCGCCTAAAGGACACTTCCAACAGGTCACTAGATGGAACAGATTTCAGACTCCTGAGAAAAGGAGACTCTTTTATTCCTGATCAAGAGAATAATGGATGTTTTGGGTCATGCATTAAAGGACACTTTCCTATGGGGCTGGGATATAGATAAGCGTGGTATTTTAAAGTCTTTGTCAAACTAGGCTATTAAATCAATATCATTTGTGTTCTGATTAAATTTTTATTTTTCTTATCACAAATGTATGTTTTTGAACTTTAGTTTACCAGGTCTTTCGAATGGGGAAGTTTTTAAATTGTTCTTATTTCCTTCTCTCTTCCCCGACCCTCCTTCCTATATAAATGGTTTGTAATTGACTTCAGGCAACCTCTCAGGGCCCCAAGTTCAAATGTGGGATTGAGGACACCTGTGTCACCATGGTATTGGGCACATCACCGTATAGTCACTGAGCTAGCAAGAAGACTTTTATTTTTGGTACTGAGATTGTCTAGCTTCTCCTGCAGCCCCTGGCAAGACTTGGAAGCAGCCCTTCCTTCAGTCTGGGCTCTGGGGAGTCCCCACCTCAGTCTCTGGTTTCAGAAATTCAGCTTGGCTCCTGTTTCCCACTTCCTTCTGCACAAGGAACAACTATCTTAGGGACTGACCTTACAGTCATCACTGTCTCCACTCCCAGACCCTCCTCATCCATGGATTCAAACCCTTCTTGCCACTTACTAATTTGAGTTTTTGTTTCATTTTTTGACCTCATGAGTATTTATCTCATTTATGAGAACACCATATGTCTTAATTTTATATCTAATAATTATTGTTTTTGTGTGAAATAGGGGTTGGGAGGTAGTGCTAAAAAAAAAAGGAACCTATAGAGCCATCTTGATCATAATTCTCCTCACTGAATTTGTCTTCAGAGAATTCCTTGGGACATCTCAAATTTAACATGTCTATAACAAAATTCATTATATTCTTTTATCAAAACCTGTTCTTCTACATTTGCTTTATGAATGGTGTAACAATTGATCTAGCCTCCAAAATTAGAAACATTAGCTTCATTCTCTATTCTTCCTTCTTCCTCCCTTATCATTTCCAATCTGTCACCAAGTCCTATACATCTATTTCAGGACTTCCTGGTGGTCCAGTGGTTAAGAATCCATCTGCAAATGCAGGGGGCATGGGTTCAATCTCTGGTCAGGGAAGATCACACAAGTTGCAGGACAACTAAGCCCGTGAGCTTCAACTACTGAGTTGGACTGCCACAACTAGACAGTAACCTCTGCTCTCTCCAACCAGTGAAAGCACGGAAAGCACGTGCAGAGCAGTGAAGAGCCTGTGTGCCGAATGAAGACCCAGCCCAGTCTAAATAAACAAATAAAGTTCAAAAAATACACAGGCGAACGTGTATAGATTATATACAAACATCAGGCCATAAAAAACAAAGACTCTATTTCAATAACAACTCCTGAATTCAAACTCACTTGCTTGGGTGTCAGCTATATTCTCCCTTCCACCAATGGCTTTCAACTCAAGTACATCTTTCCAGATTCATTTTCCCAAAGAAACAAACAACCATGAATCTCTTTAAAGACTCTGCCTATTATTTAGACAGTGAAGTTGAAAATTGTTAGCAGGGGTGATGTTGGATGGGTAGGTTGAGACTAAAACGTATGACGTTGGGATGTACTGTGTTGCTTAAGTGTAGCGTTTAGAATGAATGAGAAATGGGATTTATGTTTATGATAGTCTTATATAATATTAGAGATAATTGCTGGATGAATTAAGATCTGAACATATGGATGGATGAGCATAACTGTCTGAGGATGGTGTGCTAGTTATTCTGGTTACTTTCAGATCCATTCTTGGCTCTTCTTTAGCTGAGGAGTTAACCTCGATTGACTGCACTGTCTGGACTTGCCTGTGCAGTGGAGGCATGGAGGCAGAAGGGCAGGAGATAGAAGGTAGGAGGTAGAAGGGCAAGAGGAGATCTGCGCATTTATTCCTCCTATTCTACCTTGGTTTGCCATTGTTCTGGTATTCTGGCAGGGGCTAGGTCATTCATGACTAAAAGCTTCCATCTGACAACACTTCTTCTGTGCTCAACGCTCAAGGGATCTCTGGTAAGCTCCATTCCTCCCCTAGTCCCTTCAGGCTTGGGGGTGGGCGGTAACTGTTTCCATTATAATTAGTTTCTGCATACCTCACCATTACTCCGTGCTTCCTTTAACCTTGCACATACCTCTGCATCTAATCCATTCACCATGTTATTTTAAGATAAACCTCTGTTCCCTTACTGTACTCAATAAAGATGGTAGTGGGCTTCCCTGGTGGCTCAGTGGTAAAGAATCCACCTGCCAATGCAGGAGGCATGGGTTCGATCCCTGGTTTGGTAAGATCCCACATGCCTTGGAGCAGCTAAGCCCAGGGGCCACAGCTACTGAGCCTGTGCTCTACAGCCTGGGAGCTGCAACTAATGAGGCTGTGTGAAGAGTATGTCAATATGTCATATTCAATATGTTAGCAAATTTGGAAAACTGAGCAGTGGGCACAGGACTGGAAAAGGTCAGTTTTCATTCCAATCCCAAAGAAAGGCAGTGCCAAAGAATGCTCAAACTACCAAACAATTGCACTTATCTCACATGCTAGTAAAGTAATGCTCAAAATTCTCCAAGCCAGGCTTCAGCAATACGTAAACCGTGAACTTCCAGATGTTCAAGCTGGTTTTAGAAAAGGCAGAGGAACCAGAGATCAAATTGCCAACATCTGCTGGGTCATTGAAAAAGCAAGAGAGTTCTAGAAAACATCTATTTCTGCTTTATTGACTATGCCAAAGCCTTTGACTGTATTTATCACAATAAACTGTGGAAAATTCTGAAAGATATGGGAATACCAGACCACCTGACCTGCCTCCTGAGAAACCTGTATGCAGGTCAGGAAGCAACAGTTAGAACTGGACATGGAACAATAGACTGCTTCCAAATAGGAAAAGGAGTACATCAAAGCTGTAAATTATCACCCTGCTTATTTAATTATATGCAAAGTACATCATGAGAAACGCAGGGCTGAAGGAAGCACAGCTGGAATCAAGATTGCAAGGAAAAATATCAATAACCTCAGATATGCAGATGACACCACCCTTATGGCAGAAAGTGAAGAAGAATTAAAGAGGCTCTTGATGAAAGTGAAAGAGGAGAGTGAAAAAGTTGGCTTAAAGCTCAACATTCAGAAAACTAAGATCATGGCATTGGGTCCCATCACTTCATGGAAATAGATGGGGAAACAGTGGCTGACTTTATTTTTTTGTGCTCCAAAATCACTGCAGATGGTGACTGCAGCATCTAAAAGATGCTTGCTCCTTGGAAGGAAAGTTATGACAAACCTAGATAGCATATTCAAAAGCAGAGACATTACTTTGCCAACAAAGGTCCATCTAGTCAAGGCTATGGTTTTTCCAGTAGTCATGTATGGATGTGAGAGTTGGACCGTAAAGAAAGCTGAGTGCCAAAGAATTGATGCTTTTGAACTGTGATGTTGGAGAAGACTCTTGAGAGTCCCTTGGACTGCAAGGAGATCCAACCAGCCCATCCTAAAGGAGATCAGTCCTGGGTGTTCATTGGAAGGACTGATGTTGAAGCTGAAACTCCAATACTTTGGCCACCTGATGCAAAGAGCTGACTCATTTGAAAAGACCCTGATGCTGGGAAAGGTTGAGGGCAGGAGGAGAAGGGGATGACAGAGGATGAGATGGTTGGATGGCTTCACCGACTCAATGGACATGGGTTTGGGTAGACTCCGGAAGTTGGTGATGGACAGGGAGGTCTGGCATGCTGCGGTTCATGGTATCGCAGAGTCAGGCACGACTGAGTGACTGAACTGAACTGAACTGAATTGTATGTGCTCTGCAACGACAGTATTCCCCACTCACAGCAACAAAGACCCAGCAGAGGCAAAAGTAAAATAAAGGAAAAAAAAAGAAAAAGAAAAGGAAAGTCAGCAGATCTTAATGGCTCTGCCTTTAAGAAAAAAAGTAAAGATGATAAGTATAAAATATTTGACTGAGAAATAAGCTAATATGAGTTTCAGTTTATATTTTAAAAACCCTAAAAATAAAATATCCTATCTTTTCAGGAGTAAAGATTATTTTCTGTTTTAATGAGCATTTGGACGTTACAGTCCAGGTGGAAGGATATGGATTTGTTCTTCAAAATTCAGCTGCAAAAGAAGAATTAGTGGTTTTACTATTGAAATCTTCTGACATCTCTTACATTCCTGTTGCATTTCCCTTTACTGGCTATAAAATTTGGGAAGCTATTAGAAAGTAGTCTATTCTAGGAGCAATGTAATTGGGCCATGTTAATTGATCATATTTCAGCATTTTTAAAAAAATTTCCTTCCCTGGTTACTTGACAGATTACATCAACAATGAGATGTGCCAGATAAAATCAATTTTGAGCGAGGGAAGATTTTGGGTCCTAGCCTAAACAATATTGTTATCACCAAGCCATGAAAGTGTGACCTTAATCATGTTATTGTTACATGGGTGAACCAGTAAATAGAGAGTTGCAATCGCATCAAAGTGAGCTGAAGTAGTGGATTACACATCAAGTTCCAACCCTTGAGGATCAGTTGTACCAGAGGACCTATAACTTATTGATGAGCTATACAAATGACTTATAAATGCCTTCATCCAAAATGCAAAATTACTAAATCAAGTGCAGCTCTAATACCTTATCCCAGGAAACTCATGATAATACAACTTAATATATTGTTTATATGTATTTTTAAAATTTAAATTCATTTATTTTAATTGGAGGCTAATTACTCTACAATACTGTATTGGTTTTGCCATATATCAACATGAATCTGCCACAGGTGTACACGTGTTCCCCATCCTGAACCCCCCTCCCACCTCCCTCCCTGTACCATCCCTCTGTGTCATCCCAGTGCACCAGCCCCAAGCATCCTGTATCCTGCATCGAACCTGGACTGGCGATTCATTTCTTGTATGATATTATACATGTTTCAATGCCATTCTGCCAAATCATCCCATCCTCTCCCTCTCCAAAAGAGTCCAAAAGACTATTCTATACATCTGTGTCTCTTTTGCTGTCTTGCATACAGGGTTATCATTACCGTCTTTCTAAATTCCATATATATGTGTTAGTATACTGTATTGGTGCTTTTCTTTCTGGCTTACTTCACTCTGTGTAACAGGCTCCAGTTTCATCCACCTCATTAGAACTGATTCAAATGTATTCTTTTTAATGGCTGAGTAATACTCCATTGTATATATGTACCAAAGTTTTCTTATCCATTCATCTGCTGATGGACATCTAGGTTGCTTCCTTGTCCAGGCTATTATAAACAGTGCTGCAATGAACATTGGGGTACACGTGTCTCTTTCAATTCTGGTTTCCTCAGTGTGTATGCCCAGCAGTGGGATTGCTGGGTCATAAGTCAGTTCTATTTCCAGTTTTTTAAGGAGTCTCCACACTGTTCTCCATAGTGGCTGTACTAGTTTGCATTCCCACCAACAGTGTAAGAGGGTTCATTTTCTCCACATCCTCTCCAGCATTTATTGCTTGTAGACTTTTGGATCGCAGCCATTCTGACTGGTGTGAAATGGTACCTCATTGTGGTTTTTATTTGCATTTCTCTGATAATGAGTGATGTTGAGCATCTTTTCATGTGTCTGTTAGCCATCTGTATGTCTTCTTTGGAGAAATGTCTGTTTAGTTCTTTGGCCCATTTTTTGATTGGGTCGTTTATTTTTCTGGAATTGAGCTGCAGGAGTTGCTTGTATATTTTTGAGATTAATTCTTTGTCAGTTACTTCATCTGCTATTATTTTCTCCCATTCTGAATGAAGGCTGTCTTTCCACCTTGCTTATAGTTTCCTTTGTTGTGCAGAAGCTTTTAAGTTTAATTAGGTCCCATTTGTTTATTTTTGCTTTTATTTCCAATATTCTGGGAGGTGGGTCATAGAGGATCCTGCTGTGATTTATGTTGGAGAGTGTTTTGCCTATGTTCTCCTCTAGCAGTTTTATAGTTTCTGGTCTTACATTTAGATCTTTAATCCATTTTGAGTTTATTTTTGTGTATGGTGTTAGAAAGTGTTCTAGTTTCATTCTTTTACAAGTGGTTGACCAGTTTTCCCAGCACCACTTGTTAAAGAGATTGTCTTTAATCCATTGTATATTCTTGCCTCCTTTGTCAAAGATAAGGTGTCCATAGGTGCGTGGATTTATCTCTGGGCTTTCTATTTTGTTCCATTGATGTATATTTCTGTCTTTGTGCCAGTACCATACTGTCTTGATGACTGTGGTTTTGTAGTAGAGCCTGAAGTCAGGCAGGTTGATTCCTCTAGTTCCATTCTTCTTTCTCAAGATTGCTTTGGCTATTCGAGGTTTTTTGTATTTCCATACAAATTGTGAAATTATTTGTTCTAGCTCTGTGAAAAATACCATTGGTAGCTTCATAGGTATTGCATTGAATCTATAGATTGCTTTGGGTAGTATACTCATTTTCACTATATTGATTCTTCTGATCCATGAACATGGTATATTTCTCCATCTATTAGTGTCCTCTTTGATTTCTTTCACCAGTTTTTTATAGTGTTCTATATATAGGTCTTTTATTTCTTTAGGTAGATATATTCCTAAGTATTTTATTCTTTTCGTTGCAATGGTGAATGGAATTGTTTCCTTAATTTCTCTATTTTCTTATTATTAGTGTATAGGAATGCAAGGGATTTCTGTGTGTTGATTTTATATCCTGAAACTTTACTATATTCATTGATTAGCTCTAGTAATTTTTTGGTGGAGTCTTTAGGGTTTTAGAAGTTTTACATCTTCTTTTCCAATCTGGATTCCTTTTATTTCTTTTTCTGCTCTGATTGCTGTGGCCAAAACTTCCAAAACTATGTTGAATAGTAGTGGTGAAAGTGGGCACCCATGTCTTGTTCCTGACTTTCGGAGAAATGCTTTCAATTTTCCACCATTGAGGATAATGTTTGCTGTGGGTTTGTCATATACAGCTTTTATTATGCTGAGGTATGTTCCTTCTATTCCTGCTTTCTGGAGAAACATCATAAATGGATGTTGAATTTTGTCAAAGGCTTTCTCTGCATCTATTGAGATAATCATATGGCTTTTATGTTTCAATTTGATCAGATCAGATCAGTCGCTCAGTCGTGTCTGACTCTTTGTGACCCCATGAATCACAGCACGCCAGGCCTCCCTGTTCATCACCAACTCCTGGAGTTCACTGAGACTCACATCCATCGAGTCAGTGATGCCATCCAGTCATCTCATCCTCTGTCGTCCCCTTCTCCTCGTGCCCCCAATCCCTCCCAGCATCAGAGTCTTTTCCAATGAGTCAACTCTTCACATGAGGTGGCCAAAGTACTGGAGTTTCAGCTTTAGCATCATCCCTTCCAAAGAAATCCCGGAGCTGATCTCCTTCAGAATGGACTGGATGGATCTCCTTGCAGTCCAAGGGACTCTCAAGAGTCTTCTCCAACACCACAGTTCAAAAGCATCAATTCTTTGGCGCTCAGCCTTCTTCACAGTCCAACTCTCACATCCATACATGACCACAGGAAAAACCACAGCCTGGACTAGACAAACCTTTGTTGGCAAAGTAATGTCTCTGCTTTTTAATATGCTGTCTAGGTTGGTCATAACTTTCCTTCCAAGGAGTAAGCGTCTTTTAATTTCCTGGCTGCAGTCACCATCTGCAGTGATTTTGGAGCCCAGAAAAATAAAGTCTGACACTGTTTCCACTGTTTCCCCATCTATTTCCCATGAAGTGGTGGGACCGGATGCCATGATCTTTGTTTTCTGAATGTTGAGCTTTAAGCCTATTTTTTCACTCTCCTCTTTCACTTTCATCAAGAGGCTTTTGAGTTCCTCTTCACTTTCTGCCATAAGGGTGGTGTCATTTGCATATCTGAGGTTATTGATATTTCTCCAGGCAATCTTGATTTCAGTTTGTGTTTCTTCCAGTCCAGCATTTCTCATGATGTACTCTGCATATAATTTAAATAAACAGGGTGACAATATACAGCCTTGACGTACTCCTTTTCCTATTTGGAACCAGTCTGTTGTTCCATGTCCACTTCTAACTGTTGCTTCCTGACCTGCATACAAATTTCTCAAGAGGCAGATCAGGTGGTCTGGTATTCCCATCTCTTTCAGAATTTTCCACAGTTTATTGTGATCCACACAGTCAAAGGCTTTGGCATAGTCAATAAAGCAGAAATAGATGTTTTTCTGGAACTCTCTTGCTTTTTCTATGATCCAGCGGATATTGGCAATTTGATCTCTGGTTCCTCTGCCTTTTCTAAAACCAGCTTGAACATCAGGAAGTTCTCGGTTCACATGTGGTGTATTACATTGAATGATTTGCGGACATTGAAGAATCCTTGCATCCCTGGGATAAAGCCCACTTGGTTATGGTGTATGATCTTTTTAATGTGTCATTGGATTCTGATTGCTAGAATTTTGTTAAGGATTTTTGCATCTATGTTCATCAGTGATATTGGCCTGTAGTTTTCTTTTTTTTGTGGCATCTTTGTCAGGTTTTGGTATTAGGGTGATGGTGGCCTCGTAGAATGAGTTTGGAAGTTTACCTTCCTCTGCAATTTTCTGGAAGAGTTTGAGTAGGATAGGGTGTTAGCTCTTCTCTAAATTTTTGGTAGAATTCAGCTGTGAAGCCGTCTAGTCCTGGGCTTTTGTTTGCTGGAAGATTTCTGATTACAGTTTCAATTTCCGTGCTTGTGATGTGTCTGTTAAGATTTTCTATTTCTTCCTGGTTCAGTTTTGGAAAGTTGTACTTTTCTAAGAATTTGTCCATTTCTTCAATGTTGTCCATGTTATTGGCATATAATTGCTGATAGTAGTCTCTCATGATCCTTTGTATTTCTGTGTTGTCTGTTGTGATCTCTTCATTTTCATTTCTAATTTTATTGATTTGATTTTTCTCCCTTTGTTTCCTGATGAGTCTGGCTAATGGCTTATCAATTTTATTTATCCTTTCAAAGAACTAGCTTTTGGCTTTGTTGACTTTTGCTATGGTCTCTTTTGTTTCTTTTGCATTTATTTCTGCCCTAATTTTTAAGATTTCTTTCCTTCTACTAACCCTGGGGTTCTTCATTTCTTCCTTTTCTAGTTGCTTTAGGTGTAGAGTTAGGTTACTTCTTTGACTTTTTTCTTGTTTCTTGAGGTATGCCTGTATTGCTATGAACCTTCCCCTTAGCACTGCTTTTACAGTGTCCCACAGGTTTTGGGTTGTTGTGTTTTCATTTTCATTCGTTTCTATGCATATTTTGATTTCTTTTTTTATTTCTTCTGTGACTTGTTGGTTATTCAGTAGCGTGTTGTTCAGCCTCCATATGTTGGAATTTTTAATAGTTTTTCTCCTGTAATTGAGATGTAATCTTACTGCATTGTGGTCAGAAAAGATGCTTGGAATGATTTCCATTTTTTTGAATTTACCAAGGCTAGATTTATGGCCCAGGATGTGATCTATCCTGGAGAAGGTTCCGTGTGTGCTTGAGAAAAAGGTGAAATTCATTGTTTTGGGGTGAAATGCAAATAGATATCAATTAGGTCTAACTGGTCTATTATATCATTTAAAGTTTGTGTTTCCTTATTAATTTTCTGTTTAGTTGATCTATCCATAGGTGTCAGTGGGGTATTAAAATCTCCCACTATTATTGCGTTATTGTTAATTTCCCCTTTCATACTTGTTAGCATTTGTCTTACATATTGCGGTGCTCCTATGTTGGGTGCATATATATTTATAATTGTTATATCTTCTTCTTGGGTTGATCCTTTGATCATTATATAGTGTCCTTCTTTGTCTCTTTTCACAGCCTTTGTTTATAAAGTGTATTTTATCTGATATGAGTATTGCTACTCCTGCTTTCTTTTGGTCTCCAGTTGCATGGAATATCTTTTTCCAGCCCTTCACTTTCAGTCTGTATGTATCCCTTGTTTTGAGGTGGGTCTCTTGTAGAAAACATATATAGGGGTCTTGTTTTTGTATCCATTCAGCCAGCCTTTGTCTTTTGGTTGGGGCATTCAACCCATTTATGTTTAAGGTAATTATTGATAAGTATGATCCCGTTGCCATTTACTTTATTGTTTGGGTTCGAGTTTATACATCATCCTTTTTGTGTTTCCTCTCTAGAGAATATCCTTTAGTATTTGTTGGAGAGCAGGTTTGGTGGTGCTGAATTCTCTCAGCTTTTGATTGTCTGTAAAGCTTTTGATTTCTCCTTCATATTTGAATGAGATCCTTGGTGGGTACAGTAATCTGGGCTGTAGCTTATTTTCTTTCATCACTTTAAGTATGTCTTGCCATTCCCTCCTGGCCTGAAGAGTTTCTATTGGAAGATCAGCTGTTATCCTTATGGGAATCCCCTTGTGTGTTATTTGTTGTTTTTCCCTTGCTGCTTTTAATATTTGTTCTTTGTGTTTCATCTTTGTTAATTTGATCAATATGTGTCTTGCGGTGTTTCGCCTTGGGTTTATCCTGTTTGGGACTCCCTGGGTTTCTTGGGTGATTATTTCCTTCCCCATTTTAGGGAAGTTTTCAACTATTATCTCCTCAAGTATTTTCTCATGGTCTTTCTTTTTGTCTTCTTCTTCTGGACTCCTATGATTCAAATGTTGGGGCATTTAATATTGTCCTGGAGGTCTCTGAGATTGTCCTCATTTCTTTTAATTCATTTTTCTCTTTTCCTCTCTGATTCATTTATTTCTACCATTCTATCTTCTACTTAACTAATCCTATCTTCTGCCTCCGTTATTCTATTATTTGTTGCCTCCAGAGTGTTTTTTATCTCACTTATTGCATTATTCATTATATATTGACTCTTTTTTATTTCTTCTAGATCCTTGTTAAACCTTTCTTGCATCTTCTCAATCATTGTTTCCAGGCTATTTATCTGTGATTCCATTTTGATTTCAAGGTTTTGGATCATTTTCACTATCATTATTTGGAATTCTTTATCAGGTAGATTCCCTATCTCTTCCTTTTTTGTTTAGTTTGGTGGGCATTTATCCTGTTCCTTTACCTGCTGGGTATTCCTCTGTCTCTTCATCTTGTTTATATTGCTGAGTTTGAGGTGGCCTTTCTGTATTCTGGCAGTTTGTGGAGCTCTCTTTATTGTGGAGTTTCCTCATTGTGGGTGGGGTTGTACGGGTGGCTTGTCAAAGTTTCTTGGTTAGGGAAGCTTGTGTCGGTGTTCTGGTGGGTGAAGCTGGATTTCTTCTCTCTGGAGTGCAATAAAGTGCCCAGTAATGTGCTATGAGATGCCAATGGGTTTGGAATAACTTTGGGCAGCTTGTATATTGAAGCTCAGGGCTGTGTTCCTGTGTTGCTTGAGAATTTGTGTAGTATGTCTTGCTCTGGAACTTGCTGGCCCTTGGGTGGTGCTTGGTTTCAGTATAGGTATGGAGGCATTTGATGAGCTCCTGTCGATTAACGTTCCCTGGATTCAGTTCTCTGGTGTTCTCAGGATTTGGGCTTAAGCCTCCTGCTTCTGGTTTTCAGTCTTATTTTTACAGTAGTCTCAAGACTTCTCCTTATATATGGCACTGTTGATAAAACATCTATGTTAAAGATGAAAAGTTTCTCCACAGTGAGGGACACCCAGAGAGGTCCACAAAGTTACATGGACAAGAGAAGAGGGAGGAGGGAGTTAGAGGTGACCCGAATAAGATGAGGTGGAATCAAAAGAGGAGAGAGCAAGCTAGCCAGTAATCACTTTCTTATGTGCGCTCCACAGCCTGGACCACTCAGAGATGTTCACAGAGTTATACAGAGAATAGAAGAGGGAGGAAGGAGACAGAGGTGGCCAGGAGAATAAAAGGGGGGAATCAAAAGGAGAGAGACAGATCCAGCCAGTAATCAGTTCCCTAAGTGTTCTCCACCGTCTGGAACACACAGAGATTCACAGAGTTGGGTAGAAAAGAGAAGGGGGAGGGAGGAGACAGAGGTGACCTGGTGGAGAAAAAGGAGTCCAAAGGGGGAGAGAGCAGTCAAACCAGTAATCTCACTCCCAAGTAAAAATGGGTACTGAAGATTGGGTTCTTAAAGGTACAAAATTGATAATAAATACCAAAAAGCAAAGATTAAAAATCTACAGTAGAGGTTGGATTTTCAAAAATACAATATTAAAAAAGAAAAAAAAAAGTCACAAAAATTATAAAAAAAAATATATATGAAGTTTGCTTTAAAAATAGGGTCTTTTTTTTTTTTTTTTTTTTGCAAAGTAATAGTAGGTTATAAAAATGAAAATTAAAGGAGTAATAGAGGACTTAAAAATTAAAAAAAAAGAATGATCATAAAAATAATAAAAATATATCTAGGACTTTCTCTGGTGTTATTGTGGGCAGTGTGGGGTCAGTTCATTTTTGGATATTTCCTTGGTCTGGCTTATATTTCTTAAGATCTATAGGCCCCTTCCTATGTAGTCGGTACTAACTACAGGGTTTTAATCTATTGCATCTGTCACTTCCAAGGCGGCTCCCTCTGTTTTAACTTCTTCTGTTTGCTGGTCTCTTCAGTGTCTGATTTCTGCCCTGACACAAGGGGGCGTTGGTGGACACTTTTAGGCTCACTTGTTCAGTCGCACTGTGGGGAGGGAGGGACGCTGCAAACAAATAACACTGGCGTGTGCTCGCAGTGCCTCAGCCACACTAGGCCTTCCCCCGCTCACGGTGTGTGTGCCCTCCCTGCCCACACTGCTCAGGCTCTAGGTTGCTCCACCGGGAACCGTCCGAGGCCAGCCCTGGGCTGCATGCACCTCCCAGGTCTAAGCCGCTCAGGTTCAGGCACTCGGGTAGTCCTCAGAGGCGCAGACTCAGTTGGGCCTGCGTTTTGTGCCCTTCCCAGGTCTGAGCAGCTCAGGTGATGAGGTGTTTGGCGAGCATGGTCGCTGTGATTTATCACCTCCCCCATCTCTGCTGCTCGGTTTTCTGTGTGTACAACCAGTGCGCCTTCGCAGGCGGATGTCCAGAACCCCAAGAAGTCTTAGTTAGCAAAGTTAGTCTTAGTTAGCTTGCAGTTTGGTAGATAATGTCTCTCTGGAGCTGCGATTGCCCCTTTCTGGCTCTGGCTGCCTGTCACGGGACGGGGATGGTCTGCAGCCGGCCAGTTCTGTTCAGTCCTTTGTTCTGTGAGCGGGCCTGGTGGTGTCTTAGATTAGGGCTTTGCGCGTGGTAGCTATCCCACAGTCTGGTTTGCTAGCCCAAGTTAGTTCACTCAGATTGCCCTTGGGGCATTCAGGCCCGGTCCTTACTCTAAGGAATGAAGCCTCCCTGCCCAGCCCCTGCTTGCAGTGGTGGATGCAGGCGTCTGCACTGCTCCTCTGCTGGAAGTTACTGTTGGGCACGTAATCTGTGGGTTTTAATTATTTGTTTATTTTCCCTCCGTTATGTTGCCCTCTGTGCTTCCAAGGCTCACCACAGACTCGGCACTGAGAGTGTTTCCTGGTGTTTGGAAACTTCTCTCTTTTTAAGACTCCCTTCCTGGGATGGAGCTCCATCCCTCCCTCTTTTGTCTCTTTTCTTGGTCTTTTATCTTTTTTCCTACCTCCTTTCGAAGACAATGGGCTGCTTTTCTGGGTGCCTGATGTCCTCTGCTGGCATTCAGAAGTTGTTTTGTGGAGTTTACTCAGTGTTTAAATGTTCTTTTGATGAATTTGTGGGGGAGAAAGTGGTCTCCCCGTCCAATTCCTCCGCCATCTTAGGACCGCCCCCCCATTTCAGCATTTTTAATCTACAGAACGCCTACCTATGACTCATAATTAATAAACCCACAGTGCTGAGAACATGACACAATATGCCAGCCTGCTGAGAAAGAAACCTGTTTGTGTTCATCTCTTCATCTAGATGTTGAGGTCTGTCTGACATATGCTCTTACTTCTCTGACCTCCTTTCTAAAGTCAGAAGCACATTTTGTTGCTCATGACACATTGGGACATGTCTACAGGCTGAAGTATGAGCCAATTTCTAGGAACTGAAAATCTTTGCCAAGAAAACAACAACAAAGACAAGACAAGAGAGCGGCACTTCTACAAATTCAAACTGTCTCTGTATACTGTCACTGAAAAATAATGACTTACATTCTGTGCAGCAACCAGGAAGCAAGGTTGTGTGACTCTTCCCTGTTCAGCCCCCACCCTTCACTACTCTTTCTACCAACAGCCCAGATTTCATTCACATCTAACACTGAAATAAAATACGTAGGGAAGAGATGAGGGCAGTAAGCATTGGAATCACGTTCTTTGTTGGGGAAATCTGCAAGCTCTAGCTGTTTCCATTTGAATGGCATTTCATTTTGCTGGGTTCAGGGTTTGCTGATTGTTCATGCTGCCTAGAAAAGCTTTGATTAAACCCTCTAATTTCAGCTAAATTCTTTTTCTGCAGGGCAAGCCCTTGTCCTGAAAGTACAGGAATGTGGTCAAAAGGAAAACAACAAAGTAGGAAACTTGAAGGGAAGGAGTTAGGAAACCTGAATGAATTATAAGTTTGATGAATTTAACCAGTATAATGTTATATTAACCAAGAATCTTTTTTGATAACTATTTAACTATTTTACTAATTTCTTACATTCCATGATTCTGATGCATAAAAAACTAAAATTTTCACCTCTAAAACTGATTTACCATTAAAAAATTTTTTTTTACAATAGAAATGATACAAAGATAGTCCTTATTGGCTCAAAACATGGGTGCCTCTGCTTCCAGAGGATTCTTTTTATTTGATCATGTGGGTAGAAAAGCAGAAGTTCCTTATTTCTCCAGTACGGAATTTCTGACTTGCTTTAAATATAGTACTTGTTCAGCCAGGTCTTTCTAATTCATTAACCTGATTTTAAATAACTGTGAGAAATTTATTGTGAAAAGGAGAGCTATTGAGAGTTGTGTGTGTGTATTAGGGACTCTGTGCCTCTCCACACACATATATATATAACTCCACAATTATTTAGAACCTTGACATACATGTTTTTTAAAAACCTGTTCATTATTTAAAAAATATACAGAACAATATAACAAATATCTTTGTAATTACTGTTGAGGATTGAGAGGGCCAGTAAATTTCATCCCTCATCCCTCCTACCCAAGTTCTGAGTCAACTGAGAGAGACAGTCAGGCAAATGGAAATGCTGTATAAGCAATAAAGTCTATGTTGGAGGATATGTTCAGCAACACACAACACATCTTCCCTTCCAACTTCTAAATGTCAAATAAGAGAGACAAAGACAGGCAGATAGGGCTCTTATAGCAGTTTCTTTCCAGGAAGTTTGGAACGCATGGCTTGGGTGTGGAGTAACAATTGGCTTAGGCCCCTGTAGCCACCTGGACACAGTTTTCCCTGGTTTCCAACACTCTGCCTACCTTGTAGCCAACATCAGACGAGAGGACAAGCTCTCTGTTGAGAGGAGGAGAGAGATGCTAAGTTGGGAATGTCAGTTCCTCTCCAAACACACCAATCAGGTAACTTTCTCTCCTTCTGAGAGAGAATAAAGGGGTGTGGCTAAATGGGAAGAGTGTTCACAGAAAAATAACTTCTCAAGGAAATCAGAGGAAAACTGTAGCCCATTGGCACTCAACAATAATAAATCTTAACATTTAATCATATTTCATTCCTTCTTTTCTGTTACAGAAACAATACGTTACAGATACTGTTGGGGCCTTCTGTGTACCCTTCCATGACCTCATTCATCTCCTCTTCCATCTCCACTGGTGACCATTTCCCTGGTGTGTATCATTCAATGCATATTTTTAATACTTTTACACATATATGTAGTTCACATGTGTGTGTATATATATATATATATATAAATGATATACAGGGCTATTACGCATTTATGATTTTCAGGTGAATGGAATAGCAGTAGATATAAAATTATACAACTTTCTTTTTTCATGCAACATGATGTTTTTGAGATTTATCCTCACAGATATTTGTAGTTGAAAAGTTTTTAATTGTATGAATAAACCACATTTTCCTCTTATTCTGTTGTCAACTGGTTGATTTATTCCCCTATTTTTAACATTATACACAATGCTGAGAAAATTAGTCTTGTACAGGTTCCTCTCTGCATGTGAGAAACAGTTTTGATGGAGCAGTGATTCTCAGCTTAGGTGAGATATTGTATTCCTCTCACCCTAAAAAGTGCTTGGAAATGCGTAGGAACATTTTGGATTGTCAAATGACAAGGAAGAAGTATTACCAGCTATAGTCCTGGGGACGAGAGATGCTCAGTGTCCTTCAATATGTTGGGTGGTAACACAGAAAAAATTGTTCCATCCCAAATCAAGTAAGTCCACTGCTACAAACTCCACTCGAAATATAACCTTCTTTGTAACAAAGCTGTATCATAGGGTATGCAAATCCTCATCTTTATTAGATGTTACCAGATGGCTCTTCCACTTGATTTAATCAATTTATAAATTGTTTCTTAACTCCACATCCTTGCCAACACTTGTGATTATCAAATTATATATATATACACACAAAATCTAATAAAAATTGTATATTGTTATTATCTTAATTTGCAATTCTGGGGTTACTTGTTGAAGCTGAACATTTTAAAGTGGCTATTTGAGTTTAGTCTTCAGTTAAATCTAGTGTTCTGTGAAACGTCTATTCCTACCCTTTGTTTACTTTTCTGTTATTAGTCTTTTCTTTATTTATCTTTAAAAATAACACTTCATTACATTGTGGACACAGTAGTTATGAATCCTTTGTGTATTTTGTGACTATATATCAATGGTATACATAAATGCCACCCTCTGTGTCTTATCTTTGAATTTTGTTTGTGGTACCTTTTGTTGAACAGGACATTTAAAAATTTCAATGTGAACAAGTTTATCAACATCTTTTCTAGTTTGTGCCTTTTGCATTTTAGTAATTAAGTTCTCCCTTACCACTCTACTTTCCTATTTTTCTTCCCAAATTTTAATGCTTTTACTTACCCTACTTCCCACATGTAGGTCATCAATCTTTCTGGATTTTTTTTGGTCATATGAGGTAGAGATCAAATTTTATTTCCCATTGTTGTTGTTCAGTTGCTATGTCATGTCTGACTCTTTGAGACCCCATGGACTGCAGCACACCAGGCTTCCCTGTCCTCCTCTATCTCCTAGAGTTTGCTCAAGTTCATGTCCATTGAGTCAGTGATGTTATTTAACCACCTCATCCTCTGCCACCCTCTTCCCCTTTTACCTTCAATATTTTCCAATGAGTCAGCCCTTTGCATCAGGTGACCAAAATATTGAAGCTTCAGCTTTTGCATCAGTCCTTCCAATGAATATTCAGGGCTAATTTCTTTTAGGACTGACTGGCTTGATCTCCTTACTGTCCAAGGGACTCTCAAGAGTCTTCTCCAGCACCACAATTTGAAAGCATCAATTCTTTGGTGCTCAGCCTTTTTTTATGGTTCAACTCTCACATCTGTACATGACTACCAGAAAACCATAGCTTTGACTATACAGACCTTTGTTGGCAAAGTGATGTCTTTTCTCTTTAATATGCTGTCTAGGTTTGTCATAACTTCCCTTCCAAGAAGTAAGCGTCTTCTAATTTCATGGCTAGAGTCCCATCCACAGTGATCTTGGAGCCCAAGAAAATAAAATCTGTCACTGCTTCTACTTTTTCCCCATCTATTTGACATGAAATGAACCAGATGCCGTGATCTCAGTTTTTTTGAATGTTGAGTTTTAAGCCAGCCTTTTCACTATCCTCTTTCACCCTCATTGAGAGGCTCTTTGGTTCCATCACCAGGGATGGAGGAGGTCTGTTTTAAATGGTAACTGGTCACCAGTTTTGATAGATACAAAGATTGAAGTTTGTATTTAGAGTGGATTAGGCTTTTTACTACTGAAAATGAAGCTTTCAAGTTTATTAATACTTGAAAGTGACAAAAAGCTATGGCATCTACCTAGGAGAAAGCAGATCAGACTGATGTCTGAAATGAATTAGTGAGAGGAAAAAAGGCTATTTCTTGATTGCATTTTTCTAAGTCCAGCATGTTCAATAAACTTGTCACATATTTATTGTGATTACTGACATATCAGACTTCATTTCTAAATAGTTATTTTGTGTTTTCTATTTGCATTGCTTTTCTTTCCTTTTTATCTGTATACAATATTGATACATTTCCCCCCATTTTCCTTTTTCCATTTTAGGTTTGAAAACCTTAACATTAATTTATAAATAATTTTTCTTAAGGCCTAAACTATTAAGCTATTAGATATATTTCTCTTCCTCTTGCATGTGACATAGGTCTTTGTGTACTTTAATTACCCATTAAACAATACCACCTACCATCTTGTTATTTTTGTCTATACTTTAGGATTAAGCTTTTTGAAACTAAAAAGTTACTAAGCCCATCTATAATTGGCCATTAATAACATATTTATCAATTTTTCCCCTTACTGTACTTTTGTATATCCCATGTCTCCATCTGGGTTAATTTTGTTTTTATACGCTTATATGTTTATCTGATTGTGCAGTGAATGTCTGTAGTTTTGCTCTCCTTTTTGAATGTTGCTGGGACTTCCCTGGTGGCTCAGATGGTAAAGAATCTGCCTGTAATGTAGGAGACCCAGGTTCAATCCCTGGGTTGGAAAGATTCCCTGGAGAAGGGAATGGTTACCCACTCCGGTATTCTTGCCTAGAGAATTCCATGGACAGAGAAGCCTGGTGGGTTACAGTCCAAAGAGATGAGTGTAAAATTCTAAATTGATCATTATTTCTCCACAATACCATTATATTCTAGAATTTATTGTTTTTGTTGAGAAGATTTCTCGAAGTCTAATTGTCTTTCCTTTTTAAGGTAATTTACCCTTTCTCTGTGGTAGCTTTAAGATTTTTTTTTATCCTTTATGATCTACAGATCCATTATACTGTGACTTCATGTGATTTTACACTCATTTATTCTGCTGTCTATTCAAGGTACATTTAAATGTGAAGGCCACTGATGTTTGAATTCTAGAAATTTACAAGTTATCACCTGTTCAATACAGTCTTTCCTTCCTTCCTTCTATTCATTCCCAGTGGATATATTTTTAGATGTGACTTAGAGTCTGTCAGTAAATCCTCTATATCTTAACTGCTTTTCAGTTCAGTTCAGTGGCTCAGTTGTGTCTGACTCTTTGTGACCCCATGAACCACAACATGCCAGGCCTCCCAGTCCATCACCAACTCCCGGAGTTTATCCAAACTCATGTCCATTGAGTTGGTGATACCATTCAACCATCTCATCCTCTGTCATCACCTTCTCCTCCCGCCCTCAATCTTTCCCAGCATCAGGGTCTTTTCAAATGAGTCAGCTCTTTGCATCAGGTGGCCAAAGTATTGGAGTTTCAGCTTCAACATCAGTCCTTCCAATGAACACCCAGGACTGATCTCCTTTAGGTTAGATCTCCCTGTAGTCCAAGGGACTCTCAAGAGTCTTCTCCAACACCACAGTTCAAAAGCATCAATTCTTTGGCACTCAGCTTTCTTTATAGTCCAACTCTCACATCCATACATGACTACTGGAAAAACCATAGCCTTGACTAGACGGACCTTTGTTGGCAAAGTAATGTCTCTGCTTTTTAATATGCTGTCTAGGTTGGTCATAACTTTCCTTCCAAGGAGTAAGCGTCTTTTAATTTCATGGCTGCAGTCACCATCTGCAGTGATTTTGGAGCACAAAAAAATAAAGTCAGCCACTGTTTCCACTGTTTCCCCATCTATTTGCCATGAAGTGATGGGACCTGATGCCATGATCTTAATTTTCTGAATGTTGAGCTTTAAGCCAACTTTTTCACTCTCCTCTTCCACTTTCATCAAAAGGCTCTTTAGTTCTTCTTCACTTTCTGCCATAAGGGTGGTGTCATCTGCATATCTGAGGTTATTGATATTTCTCCTGGCAATCTTGATTCCAGCTGTGCTTCCTCCAGCCTGGCATTTTGCATTATGTACTCTTTATATAATTAAATAAGCAGGGTGACAATATACAGCCTTGATGTACTCCTTTCCCAATTTGGAAACAGTCTGTTTTTCCACGTCTAGTTCTAACTGTTGCTTCCTGACCCGCATACAGGTTTCTCAAGAGGCAGGTCAGGTGGTCTGGTATTCCCATCTCTTTCAGAATTTTCCACAGTTTATTGTGATCCACACAGTCAAAGCCTTTGGCATAGTCAATAAAACAGAAATAAATGTTTTCTGGAACTCTCTTGCTTTTTCAATGATCCAACAGATGTTGGCAATTTGATCTCTGGTTCCTCTACCTTTTCTAAAACCAGCTTGAACATCTGGAAGTTCACGGTTCACGTATTGCTGAAGCCTGGCTTGGAGAATTTTGAGCATTACTTTACTAGCATGTGAGATGAGTGCAATTGTGCAGTAGTTTGAGCATTCTTTGGCATTGCCTTTCTTTGGGATTGGAATGAAAACTGACCTTTTCCAGTCCTGTGGCCACTGCTGAGTTTTCCAAATTTGCTGGCATATTGAGTGCAGCACTTTCACAGTATCATCTTTTAGGATTTGAAATAGCTCAACTGATTCCATCACTTCCACTAGCTTTGTTCATGGTGATGCTTCCTAAGGCCCACTTAATTTTACATTCCAGGATGTCTGGCTCTAGGTGAGTGATCCCATCATTGTGATTATCTGGGTTGTGAAGATCTTTTTTGTACAGTTCTTCTGTGTGCTTTTACCTACATGTTATTTCCTTGTCTTTCTGTGGATTTCTCACCACTGTTTTCCACATCACTAATTATTTCTTTGCAGTGTGCAAGCTAGATTCTAGTTCACCTATTGAGTTTTTAAAAGTTATATCTATAGCTATTAATGTTATTTTAGTTATAATGTAGAATTTACAGGTATACCCATGACTGATTCATGTCAATGTATGGCAAAAACCACTATAATATTGTAAAATAATTAGCCTCCAATTAAACTAAATAAATTAAAAAGTTTTATTTAATTTTGGCTAGGCTTGGTCTTCATTGCTGTGTGCGGTCTTTCTCTAGTCCAGCAAGTGGAGGCTATTCTCTAGTTGTGGTGCCCAGGCTTCTTATAGCAGTGACTTCTCTTGTTGAGGAGCACAGGGCCTAGGCACACGGGCTTTAGTAGTTGCAGCTCGTGGACTTGAGTAGTTTTGGGCTCACAGGCCTAGAGCATGGGCTCAGTAGTTGTGGTGCACAAGCTTAGTTGTTCCACAACATGTGCGACCTTCCCAAGCCAGGGATCAGACCCATGTCTCTGCATTGGCAGGTGGATTCTCTACCACTGAGCCACTAGGGAAACCCTAGATTTTTAAAAGATAATCATTCTAGGGTTTCTATTCTGAGTCTGAGGAGAAATGTATACTCCAGGAGACATGGATAGAGATAATTTCTTATAATGTATCAATTATGTTATAACTCAGTGGGTATGTCATATCTTACCCAATAAAGTCCTCTGTTTATTTTTAGGATACATTATAAGAATAATACACTTATAATGCTAATAACTTTAGTTATTCTTTTTCATTAATGGTCTGAGTTCATAGCTATCTAAGGAGATGAGGTATTTTGTGGTTGTTTGACAAGAATGGAACAAAACAACCGTATTTTCAAAACAACCTATGTAAGGATATTTGGAGTCAGTTTTCATAATTCAGTACATTAAGGAGGGCTGGATAATATTTCAAATGCAAATACAAAACTGTTTAATAGGCACTTTGCTCAATTTCTCCCAAACAAAGAACTTTAGAACTTATCCAAAATATATAATTTTTTTGTTTAAAAGGGAAAATGTACAGTAAATACTAAGAGATTAGAAACAGAAATCTTTAATGGAGAATGTCTGGCATTGAAATATATTAGCTAGTATGAAAGTTACATACATTTATATGTAAACTTCAAGTAATTTTAAGTTAATGGTGATTCTCTATTGGGTGATTAAATGAGGGTGGTTTGAAATGGGATAGCTTATAATGAACTCATTTACTATATTAATTATTTTTCATCTGACTTATTATCTAGGCAAATGTTTTTCCTACTAAACACTCACATTTGTCTATTCAGTGAAGACTCATGTTTAAAGTTTATTCCAAAGGAATGTTTATGGAAGACTTAACTATGTCTAGAGCACTGTACTGGGCCTATGTAAATCATGAGACATAAGGAGCTCAAAATTAATGGAGGAGAGAGATTCATAAACAAACAGTTATAGATACAATATGTAGAGGGCTGGGCATAGAGAAATGTTCACAGTGTGCTCTGGTTAATCCCCTAAAATCTCCCTCCCTACTTCTACTCACTGGAGCTCAAAAGACTTTAGTTATCTTTGACTCACTTTTCCTATATTACATATTGTCAAATTAGTTACCAAATCCCATTTGTGGTACTTTCTTCCAAAAACCTCATAGAAATCCTATTCTTTTTTTTATCCTCCACCCTCTGCTGTCCCCATTGTCACTACTCTTGTCCAGTCTTTCTACACTTTTCATGGATTGTTTTAATATTCCATTAACTAGATTCCCTGTTTAAATCTCTCCTGATACAATCTTTCTGGTATTGGAATGCATCTTCATCATTTCATTAGTGTGCTTAGAGAACCCAGATCTACTACCTAATAGCTGCAAACCTTGCCCAAGTTGTTTAACTTCTCTGGACCTCTTTTTGTCATCTGTACGATGGATTGTATCTCAAACTTACATATATATATATATGTTTAAAAAAGAGTGCTTAGCATGTAGTAAGTAAATATGACTCAGTAAGTGTAGCTGCTGTAATACTAATTGTTATTATTCACTCTCTCCAACTCCTGTGACATGTTGCCTCTTACTAAATTAATAATATTTTTACTTTGTAGTTTTCTGTATACATTCTCTCTCTCTCTCTCTCTCTCTCTCTCTCTCTCTCTCTCTCTCTATTTAACCATACACTCCTTGAAGGCAGGGATTGAATCTTATTTGTCTTCAGGCATGACTGGTGCACCAATTTTTCCTTGGCTTATGATTTGTCACCCAATAGGATTTGATGGACTCCTGTTTGATTCACAGTTGATGGGGACAAAACCAGAGCTCAATTAAAATACTTGAAAGATACCTGATATCACTAAGATCTATGGAATTATGTATTAAACAGCCCCCAAAGAATCACCTGATTTAAAAATTATTACAAGGAACATAATATATCACATTATATATCATACACCATATAAATGTCAGAAGTAGCTTTATTTTATAGTTCCATATTTCTTGATGATCTAGCTAGAAAAGTGAGGCTTGCTGAACTTGAACGTGGATGATAAAGCTCACATTCTTAGAAAATGTTTAAAATATAAAATAAAAACAAGGATGGTGTTGGAGAACTCCTCGGGAGAAAATGCAGTTAGGAAATCTTTGAGTCCTGACAGTTTGCAAACCCTTTCATAGCACATAAATGATTTAACAGTAACAGAGTGGCCAGAGTAAATTATTTCCATTTCTATCACTGCACAACCTATAATAAGTAACCAGATAAGATGCTGGATGATTATATCATTATGATGTATGCTGTTCTGAGTTTTTTTTTTTTCTTTTTTGCTTTGTTTTGATTTCCAATGCCTTGGATCCTTGCCAAATCATTAAGCCAGTCACATCCATCTGAAGCTGGCTTGAATAGTCTCAACAAAACTTGCAAAGGCCAGTTCATCAAAACCCTTAGGATCATACAAACAAGAGAAAAATACCAAGGGGCCTCTCCTATTTGTCTTTCTGGCTATCTGTGTTCCACAGGAAGGAAAAAAAAAATCACAGGAACAGGATTTAAATGCTGTGTTTTGACAGGTTATTAAGATTCCAATCACAAACTGCCTACTCCCCCGATCAAGCCAAGTTCAGAAACATATCTCTAAAGCAACTGTGCATGCATATAAAACAAAAAAAGTGGTAGAAAAGGATGAAGAGTGGAAAAATCAGGACAACATGAATAATTTGGTAGATTTGTGGGGGGTTTAAAACCAAGACATATGCTAGCATGGCAGGTTATATCAGTGTAGTTGACTAGCACACAATTTCCTACACAGAATTTAGATTCTGGTGGCTCAAGTGTTGTCAATCTCACCTGGTTCTACTATATAATCAATAGTTCCAATGGAGTCATCCGTGGGAGGCCAGATTTTTATCCTCTGAAATTAGAGCCCGCCCTTTATATGAGATTTCCTACCATGGGGTCAGCTCTGATACTGGCAGTGGGGCACCAAATCTGAGTTCTCTGAGACTCTTTGTAAATATTCTTCTACTGACACAAATTTCACTGTGATGGGCACAAGCTTGGGTTCTTGTCTCACACCCTTTTCTCCAAAGATGAACTGTAATAAAACATGAGGGCTTCTATGGTGAGGGACACTGAGTAATCGTGCTGGACACAGAACTAAGGAGATTTTGAGAATTACAAGACACAGAACACTCTGACCCTCTGAAACAATATAGACTGAATGATGCAAAAACTGATTACCTTTGGTATAGAGCAGTTCAGTTCAGTCGCTCAGTCAGGTCTAATTCTTTGCAACTCCACAGGCTGCAGCACGCCAGGCTTTGCTGTTCATCACCAACTCCCAGAGCTTGCTCAAACTCATGTACATCGAGTTGGTGATACCATCCAACCATCTCATCCTCTATTGTCTCCTTTTCCTCCTGACTTCAATCCTTCCCAGTGTCAAGGTCTTTTCTAAAGAGTCAGTTCTTTGCATCAAATGGCCAAAGTATTAGAGTCTCAGCTTCAGCATCAGTCCTTCCAATGAATACTCAGGACTGATTTTCTTTACAATTGACTGGTTTGATCTCCTTGTAGTCCAAGGGACTCTCAAGAGCCTTTTCCAACACCACAGTTCAAAAGCATCAATTCTTTGGTGTTCAGCTTTCTTTATGGTCCAACTCTCACATCCATACATGACTACTGGAAAAACCATAGCTTTGACTAGACGGACCTTTGTCAGCAAAGTTATGTCTCTGATTTTTAATATGCTTTCTAGGTTGGTCATGGCTTTTCTTCCAAGGAGCAAGTGTCTTTTAATTTCGTGGCTGCAGTCACCATCTGCAGTGATTTTGGAGCCCCCCAAAATAAAAGTCTGTCACTGTTTCCATTGTTTCCCCAACTATGAAGTGGGGACAGGATTTGCCATGAAGTGATGGGACCGGATGTCCTGATCTTTGTTTTTTGAATGCTGAGTTTTAAGTCAGCTTTTTCACTCTTCTCTTTCACCTTCATCAAGAGATTCTTTAGTTCCTCTTCACTTTCTGCCATAAGGGTGGTTTCATCTGCATATGTGAGGTTATTGATACTTCTCCTGGCAATCTTGATTCCAGCTGTGCTTCCTCCAGCCTGGCATTTTGCATTATGTACTCTGCATATAAGTTAAATAAGCAGGGTGACAGTATACCATCTTGAGATACTCCTTTACCAATTTGAAACCAGTCCATTGTTCCACGTCCAGTTCTAACTGTTGTTTGTTGACCTGCATAGAGATTTCTCAGAAGTCAGGTCAGGTGGTCTGGTATTCCCATATTTTTAAGAATTTTCCACAGTTGGTTGTGATCCACACAGTCAAAGGCTTTGGCATAGTCAATAAAGCAGAAGAAGATGTTTTTTCTGGAACTCTCTTGCTTTTTCTATGATCCAGCGGATGTTGGCAATGTGATCTCTGGTTCCTCTGCCTTTTCTAAATCCAGCCTGAACATCTAGAAGCTCTTGGTTCATGTACTGTTGAAGGCTTGTTTGGAGAATTTTGACGGACGGGTATAGAGCAAGGATTGACCAAACTACAGCCTGGATGCCAAGTATGGCTTACTGTCAGTTTTTGTAAGTGAAGTTTTATGAATGTCGCTATCCCCACCCAGTCATTTACATATTATATATGGCTGTCAGTGGTTGCAGTAGAGAGTGTTTGGTCCTCAAGTTTAACATATTAACCATCTGTCCCATTTTAGAAAGTTTGCTGACTCCTGATACAGAGTAACAGAGAAAAATTACTTAGGCTCAGATCAGATCAGATCAGTCACTCAGTCGTGTCCGACTCTTTGTGACCCCATGAATCGCAGCACGCCAGGCCTCCCTGTCCATCACCAACTCCCGAAGTTCACTCAGACTCACGTCCATCGAGTCAGTGATGCCATCCAGCCATCTCATCCTCTGTCGTCCCCTTCTCCTCTTGCCCCTAATCCCTCCCAGCATCAGAGTCTTTTCCAATGAGTCAGCTCTTTGCATGAGGTGGCCAAAGTATTGGAGTTTCAGCTTTAGCATCATTCCTTCCAAAGAAATCCCAGGGCTGATCTCCTTCAGAATGGACTGGTTGGGTCTCCTTGCAGTCCAAGGGACTCTCGAGAGTCTTCTCCAACACCACACTTCAAAAGCGTCAATTCTTCAGCGCTCAGCCTTCTTCACAGTCCAACTCTCACATCCATACATGATCACAGGAAAAACCACAGCCTTGACTAGATGAAAATTTGTTGGCAAAGTAATGTCTCTGCTTTTTAATATGCTGTCTAGGTTGGTCATAACTTTCCTTCCAAGGAGTAAGCGTCTTTTAATTTCATGGCTGCAGTCACCATCTGCAGTGATTTTGGAGCCCAGAAAAATAAAGTCTGACACTGTTTCCACTGTTTCCCCATCTATTTGCCATGAAGTGATGGGACCAGATGCCATGATCTTCGTTTTCTGAACGTTGAGCTTTAAGCCAACTTTTTCACTCTCCTCCTTCACTTTCATCAAGAGGCTTTTTAGTTCCTCTTCAGTTTCTGCCATAAGGCTGGTGTCATCTGCATATCTGAGGTTATTGATATTTCTCCCGGCAATCTTGATTCCAGTTTGTGCTTCTTCCAGTCCAGCGTTTCTCATGATGTACTCTGCATATAAGTTAAATAAACAGGGTGACAATATACAGCCTTGACGTACTCCTTTTCCTATTTGGAACCAGTCTGTTTTTCCAACTCAGTTCTCTGTAAATCATGTTTATTTTGGTGAGAAATAAAATGCATATAGTTGAAAATCTGACAGGCCTAATAGAATAGGTCATACAGCAACCACACCTCCAGGATGGCACTTATTGGTATACTTGTTATGAGAGGGAGTATGTATTGCTGAAAGAGTATCAACTTTAAACCTGTATTTGACCCATATTTCTGCCATTTATTAGGCCTAACAAGCCTTGCCTTACAGTGTTATCAGGATTAAATGTTATAGACAGATCTGAATGTATATAACCACCTTTACCTTGCCACATTTCGAGTAAGAAGTGGCACCTGTCTGGAATCGCTTCCTGACTCTCCCTGTGGTTTTCTTTCGGTTGATAAAGAGCCTCCAAATCCTTTAGGAAGATGCCATTGTGAATGTCTACAATATACTTCAAAATCTTTGACTCTCTTATAGATACTAAAAAACACAGAAAAGAATGCAATACACAAAAGGGAAGCAGAAATTATTTGTCCCTAATTAAGTACAGGTTAAAATATCCATCCAGGACTCATATTGACAGGTTATTATCGGTGTTGTTCACATGATTAGATCAATACCAACCTCAAAAACACTTAAAGTTACTGGTTTTGTGTCAACATCACCCATAATGATCAAATTATATTACTCAATATTAATAACTGCCAATGAAGTCAACAAACAACTGAAGACACGCTCCAAAGTAACTTGACATATATTCAATAAATCATTTTTGTTTCTTGGAAATATAAAAATAAACTTTATGTTGAAAACAGTGGAATAATATTAATGCTGAAAAAGTGAAAGTGTGTTAGTTGCTCAGTTGTATACTACTCTTTGCAATATCATGGACTGTAGCTCGCCAGGCTCCTCTGCCCATGGCATTCTCCAGGCAAGAATCTTAGAGTGGGTAGCCATGCCCTCCTCTAGGGGATCTTCCTGACCCAGGGATTGACCCTGGTCTCCTGCATTGCAAGCAGATTCCTTACCATCTAAACCACCAGGGAAGCCCAATTTAATACTCAGTCAGTTAGTTCAGTCGCTCAATCGTGTCCGACTCTTTGTGCCCCCATGAATCGCAGCACGCCAGGCCTCCCTGTCCATCACCAACTCCCGGAGTTTACTCAGACTCACGTCCATCGAGTCAGTGATGCCATCCAGCCATCTCATCCTCTGTCGTCCCCTTTTTCCTCCTGCCCCCAATCCCTCCCAGCATCAGAGTCTTTTCCAATGAGTCAACTCTTCGCATGAGGTGGCCAAAGTACTGGAGTTTCAGCTTTAGTATCATTCCTTCCAAAGAACACCCAGGTCTCCTTTAGGATGGACTGGTTGGGTCTCCTTGCAGTCCAAGGGACTTTCAACACATGTATACCTGTGATGGATTCATTTTGATATTTGGCAAAACTAATACAATTACGTAAAGTTTAAAAAAAAAAAAAAAGAGTCTTCTCCAACACCACAGTTCCAAAGCATCAATTCTTTGGCGCTCAGCTTTCTTCACAGTCCAACTCTCACATCCATACATGACCACAGGAAAAACCATAGCCTTGACCAGACGGACCTTAGTTGGCAAAGTAATGTCTCTGCTTTTTAATATGCTGTCTAGGTTGGTCATAACTTTCCTTCCGAGGAGTAAGCGTCTTTTAATATCATGGCTGCAATCACCATCTGCAGTGATTTTGGAGCCCCCCCAAATAAAGTCTGACACTGTTTCCACTGTTTCCCTATCTATTTGCCATGAAGTGATGGGACCAGATGCCATGATCTTCGTTTTCTGAATGTTGAGCTTTAAGCCAACTTTTTCACTCTCCACTTTCACTTTCATCAAGAGGCTTTTTAGTTCCTCTTCAGTTTCTGCCATAAGGGTGGTGTCATCTGCGTATCTGAGGTTATTGATATTTCTTCCAGCAATCTTGATTCCAGCTTGTGCTTCTTCCAGTCCAGCGTTTCTCATGATGTACTCTGCATATAAGTTACATAAGCAGGGTGACAATAGACAGCCTTGACGTACTCCTTTCCCAATTTGGAACCAGTCTGTTCCATGTCCAGTTCTAACTGTTGCTTCCTGACCTGCATACAGGTTTCTCAAGAGGCAGGTCAGCTGGTCTGGTATTCCCATCTCTTTCAGAATCTTCCACAGTTTATTGTGATCCACACAGTCAAAGGCTTTGGCATAGTCAATAAAGCAGAAATAGATGTTTTCCTGGAACTCTCTTGCTTTTTCCATGATCCAGCAGATGTTGGCAATTTGATCTCTGGTTCCTCTGCCTTTTCTAAAACCAGCTTGAACATCTGGAAGTTCACGGTTCATGTATTGCTGAAGCCTGGCTTGGAGAATTTTGAGCACTACTTTACTAGCATGTGAGATGAGTGCAATTGTAGTTATACTATATTATTATTATTAAATAATAATATGAAAGGTTCATCAAGCCCTTCTGAATGCCAGGCAGAGTAATATGGCATATGCATCATCTTATTTCATCCTTCCAATGATCTTATGAGAAAGGTAAAATCGTTATTTTCATTTTACAAGAAACTGAGACTTAGAGAAATTAAAATGACAACCAAAATATATTAACTGGCATTAGCAGTTCACTGAAAATTTATGTAATATTTAAATTTACACCAAGAAGACATTTAAAAAATACTTGGCATAACAGAAAAGCATCATGGGCATGTCAAGTTGCATAAAGTCTGGTGCTTTATGGGTCTGTATTTCTCACTACAGTTGTGCATGCTGAGTTCTTTGTACAACATTGATCTTCAATTAATTTGATTACACATCATATCCTATGTTTTTTCAAATTATTGATGTATTTGTTTTGTTCTTACCAATATTTTTAAATAGATGTTTTTGAAAATAAAAATCTTCTATAAATTATGATAACAAACAGCAACCTTCCTTCCTTTCCACCTCTATCTCCAAGTTCTACTCTTTCGAGTTAATGACTTTCAAATATTTTAGCTGTTTCTTCTGGTATTTGTTCCCACTCCTTCAAATAACACATGGTGGTATTTGCAACATCTTGATTTTTTTTTTCCTATTATAGGCATCCTGACTTTGTAGAATAGAGAGTCAGGATTTACCTCTTACACTTCCCCAACATGTGCATGTGCACACACACCCTTCTCCACCCATCCTCCCAATATGGTTATAAAACATTCTTACTAAACATTCTTACTAAATCATTCACTTATTGCTTACAGTTTTACAACTATGAGAATATTCCTCACAGCCAAGTTATGTGGTTTATGATGGATATAATTTCTTGCCTCTACAACTTTTTGTTTTTCCTAGAGTCACTAATTATATGATTGTTTCATCTGCTAACTTTTCAATGACTTAGTCTCTCAAACTTTGACAGAGCTGTAATTTTCCTCCCAAATGGGTCAAATATGTCAGTTGACCAATTTGTTCGTTTTTGTGGAGGTATCCCTTCTGGAGCCCTCTGGCCTTTTTGCTCCAATTTGTGTTAGTTGCCACAAAGCCGTCATCTCAAAAATTCTTTTGGGGTCAAGCTGATTCAAACTGCTGTGTTTTCATTTGTTTTTGACTTTGTTAGCTATAGATTTCTGAGAGAAGTGTTAAAAAAAAAACCCTCCCACTCTGATAAAAGATTTGTTAATTTCCTGTGAACAAAATTAATTACACTTATGGTTGGAATTGAATAATTTTTGCTCACAAGTCTCTTGCATTTCATGTCTTTCTCATTCTCATATTCATTTTGTTTTACTATTTTTATGGTCTTGAGTAATTATCTTATAGAAGGTCTTTGGATAATAAAATATCTGTCTTTATCATCTGCAAAAAGGACTTTATTTTTCTTACTTATATTTTTTTCCTGGTTTCATAATTCTTATTTCAAAATTATTTTCCTTCCTGTTGCTTTGTATATTTTAATATTTTAACTCTTCCGGCTGTGGTGGGTCTTCATTGCTGCTCACAGGCTTTCTCTAGCTGCAGTGAGCAGGGGCTACTTTTTGTTGTTGTGCACGGGCTTCTCATTGTGATGGCTTTTCTTGCAGCACCCAGGCTTCAGTAGTTGTGGCTCCTGGGCTTTAGAGCACAGGCTTAGTAGTTGTGGTGCAAGGGCCCAGCTGCTCCATGGCAAGTGGGATCCTCCTGGATGAGGGATTGAACTCGTGTCTCCTGCATTGACAGGCAGACTCTTCACCCTGACTCTTCACAGGGAAGCCCCAAGCTATTTTTTATGTGAAAACTATTTGTCAAGTTTCTGTTGTGTTTTGGTTTGGTCTTCTCTTTTGTGAATTGAAGTTACTTAGACTATCTTGTTGGAGAAGGCAATGGCACCCCACTCCAGTACTCTTGCCTGGAAAATCCTATGGGCGGAGGAGCCTGGTAGGCTGCAGTCCATGGGGTTGCTAAGAGTCGGACACGACTGAGCAACTTCACTTTCACTTTTCACTTTCATGCATTGGAGAAGGAAATGGTAACCCACTCCAGTGTTCCTGCCTGGAGAATCCCAGGGACGGGGGAGCCTGGTGGGCTGCCGTCTATGGGGTCGCACAGAGTCGGACATGGCTGAAGTGATTTAGCAGCAGCAGCAGCAGACTATCTTGTAAACGAGTGTTAAAACACTCCTTCCCAGGGAATGGAGATCAGGCAGTTTTGTTCCTGAAAAGTTCCTTATTATCCTCAAGGAAAGGGAAATCAGTTGTATTGTAGAAATATGATTTTTCAAGCTGTATTTCTGACAGTCTTCCTGTCTATCAAGGACTACTGTGAAAGAAGAGAATACAACTTTTGGAGAGACGATAAATGAGTGATACAGCAAGGAAGTAGTGGAGAATAAAATGTAGGAAGAAAAGAGAGCCATAACGTCTCTGCTATATTTTTTGATATATACATTATAGGAAAGACGTGGAGCAGCTGAGCTTGCCTTTTCACCCTAATGGTGTGTGACTTAATCCAGCATAGGCAGGGTTTTCTTAGAGGGGTGAGCATGAGTGACCCTCAGTTTTTCCTAGCATCATCTTAATCTTATATTTCTCAACATCCAGCCCATGCAGCTGATGCATGTTTAAAAGATTTTTCACTCACACTGTTTTGCCAATGTGAAAGATTTTATTCACCAGCTGGGATTTTCATGTGTTCTGCAGCTTCCCATGGCTTTTCATTGGCTTCGGTCTCTCTGCTTCCCTCATATTAGTAGTGATTTTGGAATAATGGACAAGAGCTCAAATTCAAGCTTCACAGCAATTTAAATATCACTTTTTATAGTTTTCTCCTTTTCATTTCTATAGCATCCTGTCTACTAATATTAACAGCACAGCTTGAGGCAGGTGCAGACCAATTTGCCTTTATGGATTTATTTGACCCCTAAAAGTCCTTGCTCTGTTTCTGAGCCCTTCCAACATGAACCTGGCTTTTGCCCCAGGAGCCTGTATCTACTTGTTCCCTATACAAAGGCAAGAAAGAAGAACTAAGGCAAGCTATCCCTTTCCCTTCATATCAAACAGACTGTACACATTATAAATGTACTAAGATCCCTGCTTTTCTTAAGTAGTTTAAGTAGGAAACCTACATGTTTCGAGGACATGTGAAGTATTTGGGTTTTTTATTGAATGATAACATCAGGCTTAGGGAATGAACTTAACACAAATTTACTGAAATCACTGTGGTAAATATGTATGAAAAAACTTGGATTCATAGTGAGGTCTTTATGGAATCAGAGTTATATTTTTAACAGTGTACACATGTCAATTATATTGAAGGGATGACCAGTAAATAGTGCTTATTTCCTACTGAAATCAAAGAAAATAGTTAGAAAAGCATTTTGTATTGAATGACTTCCTCTATCTTCTCAGCACCAAATGAATGACTAATTAAATGTTATTAATATATGAAAATATCATAACAGGTAGTCCTTTCCATTAATGAGTATGTAATAATATAGTAAACATTCTGAAGAGAAAGACATGAGAGATGGTGTATCAGTTGTGCAGAGTAATTTATCTCAAAACTCTGAGGTCAACCAGAGAGAAAGCTGTCATGAGGGTGAGAACTGAATCTCCTCCTCTTTCCCTATCCTGATTGTTACCTATAAATTCCTCAGGAATAAAAGTATTTTATATCAGAAAATCTATCAACATAATTCATTATGTCACCAAATCAAAAAGGCAAACCAAAATTACTATATCAATATGTAGATGTTCAAAGACTTTTAATACAATTCAAAAATCAGCCCTAGTAAGGAATAAGCAGGAAGAATCTACTTAGGTATGATAAAGTTGATTTTACAAAAACCAAAAGAAAATATTATTCTAAAATAACAAAAACTCTAAGACAATTTAAAGTAAAATTAGGAAGGCCCTTTGATAGAAATTCTTATTTTAACATTGCCTTGGAGATTCTAGTGACTGCACGGAGCCGGAAAAAGTAAGTAATACGTATGCATAGGCTTTGGAACCACCAAGTGGTACGCTGGCTTGTTCTAATATTAATGAGATTACAAAAGGGACTATGTTTTTCAGAAACGTTTCACTTTGTGGTTCTGTGCAAGAGTTGGCCAAAATCAAAAGTCACATGAGACTTGGAATGCGGAAGTGGAGTAGCATCCACTATTTCTGAGGTTCTTCTAAGTCAGATATGATGAAGGACAGATGCAGAGATGCCCAGTGATTTCCGGTTTCCCATTGTTTCCTCTACTCTGTGTTCAACTCTACCTCCAGGTGGCTAGACCCACTGACCAAAAGTAGCCCCAGGCCCTCCAACAGATTCTGAATTGAAGACTTTGGAATTGGGTGCCAGGCAGAGGTGCAGCTCTCCAGAAACTTCTCTGCCACCTTGCTTTCACGTTCCCTCTCTGACACCTGGATGTGTCCAGCTTTCCAGATTTCCATTAACACAGCCTTTAACAAGGCCGTGTAGTGAATTTTCTCTGATTCTCCAACTTCCTTTTTTTGGACCTTTATTTCCTAACATCTCCCACAATTACTTAAGGTCTTGTTCCTATAATTAAACCCCCTTTCATGATACTAGTTTTTCTGCTTCACTGACTAAATTCTGACTGATGAAATTAATAAAAGAATCTGTTAAGGGGGCTGAATAAAAGATAAATGCTAAAAATGTTTTCTGTGTTTTAGCAATATAGACTTAGGAATAAAAACAGAAAAATAATAGCATTTTGTTCATAACACCGAAAAAAAAATAACTAGGAATAAAATTACAAGAAAGGCACAGCATTATATGAAGACTATAATACTTTACTGAAGGATATGAAACAAGATTTTAGCAACTGGAAAAACATTTCACATTCCTGAGTAGGAAAAATAGGTAATAAAGTGGTGATTCTCCTAAATTAATATAAAGTATATTTCCAATTAGGATCCTAGCAGAATCTTAAAAAATAGCTCCTATTATTTTAAAATTCATATGTAAGAATAAATATCCTAGAATAATTGAGAAAGGGGCTTCCCTGGTGCTCAGATGGTGAAGAATCTTCCTGCAATGAGGGAGACCTGGGTTCGATCCCGGGGTTGGGAAGATGCCCTGGAGGAGGGCATGATAACCCACTCCAGTATTTTTGCCTGGAGAATCCCCATGGACAGAGGAGCCTGGAAGGCTATAGTGCTGGGGATCACAAAGATTTGGACATGACTGAGTGACTAAGTACAGACATAGATGCAAAAGAACAGTGTATGTATGTGGGGTTCTTTACTATATATAAGAACATATTGCACAGCTTTTGTAATCAGTCAATATTGTATCAGCATGAGAGCAGATAGATAAGTTGACAGAATAGAAAATCCAGAAATAGATCATAATATATATGAGAATTTAACATATGAAAAATTTATGGCTCAATTTGGTGGGGAGAGTATACTGTACATAAGCAAGAGTGTTTGTATTAGTTCATATATTGGTCTAAGAGCACAAAGAAAAATTCAGAAGGATACATACAGTTGTTACGTAAGTTGTCTAGTGGATGGCTATGGGACTTAAGGCAGGAACGAATGAGAAGAAAGAAACAAAGAGAAAAATAAGAAATCATCAAGCAAACTTAAAATGTTTGATTTCCAGAGTTATATTCTAGAATCTTATTTCTAGAATCAGATTCTCAGAATAAAAAATATAATATTTTAGTGTGATCAGGTGAATATATGGAGAAATATATGGGAGTGGGGGAGAGATGTGACAACTTGTAAGAATCTCTATGGTCTATCAGTGAAGAAAGCAAGTTAAAGACCTACGGGTATAATTTGATTCTTTTTATTAACAGATAAAAACAGACACTGTATTAATCAAGGTTTGATCAGAGAAGGACAACTTCTAGGTGTTATATAGAACAGTGGACCCCACCTTTTCAGCACCAGGGACCAGTTTCACAGAAGACAATTTTTTCACAGAATGGTGGGGGGCGGGGAGGATGGCTTTGGGATGATTCAAGCACATTACATTTATTGAGCACTTCATTTCTATTATTACATCAGCTCCACCTCAGATCATCCTCGGGAATTAGATCTTGAAGGTTGAGGACCCTTGTTGTAGAATAAGGAATTTGTCATAGGGATTTGACCTTATGCAAGGTCAATGTTGGAGAAGGCAATGGCACCCCACTCCAGTACTCTTGCCTGGAAAATCCCATGGATGGAGGAGCCTGGTGGGCTGCAGTCCATGGGGTCGCTAAGAGTCGGACACGACTGAGTGACTTCACTTTCACTTTTCACTTGCATGCATTGGAGAAGGAAATGGCAACCCACTCCAGTGTTCTTGCCTGGAGAATCCCAGGGACGGGGGAGCCTGGTAGGCTGCCGTCTGTGGGGTCGCTCAGAGTCGGACACGACTGAAGCGACTTAGCAGTAGCAGCAAAGTCAATGTTGGGGCTTCCCAGGTGGCTCAGCAGTAAAGAAACCTCCTGCAATGCAGGAGACATGGGTTTGATCCATGGGTCAGGAAGATCCCCTGCAGGAAGGCATGGCAATCCTCTCCAGTATTCTTGCATGGAGAATCCTCATATACAAAGGAGCCTGGTTGGCGACAGTCCATGGCAACCATCCATGGGGTGGGGTGATAGTCCACAGTGGGTGACTCTCAAAGAGTTGGACACAACTGGGGGAGGAGCCAAGATGGCGGAGGAGTAGGACGGGGAGAACACTTTCTCCCCCACAAATTCATCAAAAGAGCATTTAAACGTCGAGTAAATTCCACAAAAACAACTTCTGAATGCCGGCAGAGGACATCAGGCACCCAGAAAAGCAACCCAACTCTTCGAAAGGAGGTAGGAAAAAATATTAAAAACAAAAAAAAGAGACAAAAGAGGGAGGGACGGAGTTCCGTCCCGGGAAGGGAGTCTTAAAAAGAGAGAAGTTTCCAAACATCAGGAAACCTTCTCACTGCCGAATCTGTGCCGAGCTTTGGAAGCACAGAGGGCAACATAACAGGGAGAAAAAATAAATAAACAATTTAAAACTCGCAGATTGCGAGCCCTACAGTAACTCCCCCAGCAGAGAAGCAGCGCAGACGCCTGCATCCGCCATTAGCAAACCGGGGCTGGGCAGGGAGGCGTGGCGCGGGCTGCATCGCTGAGAGTAAGAATCTGGCCTGAATACCCTGAGCGCTATCTGAGCGAAATAATTTGGGCTAGCAAACCAGACTGTGGGATACCTACCACGCGAAAAGCCAGCCCTAACCTAAGACCGCCAGGCCCGCGCACGAAACAAAGGACTGAACAGAGATAGCCGGCTGCAGACCTTCCCCCCTCCGGTGACAGGCAGCCAGAGAGCGGAAGGGGGCAATCGCAGCCCCAGAGAGACATTATCTATAAAACTGTAAGCGGGCTTCTTTGCTAACTAAAACTTCTTGGGGGTCTGGACGATCAACATCTGCCTGAGAAGGTGCGCCGGTTTTACATCCAGATAACCGAGTGGCGGGAGGCGCTAAGTCGCAGCATTGGCGCTCGCCTGGGAAGAGCAAATTGGCGCTCGGACCTGGGAAGAACACAAAACGCAGGCCCAACTGAGTCTGCGCCTCTGAGGACTACCCGAGTGCCTGAACCTGAGCGGCTTGGACCTGGGAGGTGCATGCAGCCCAGGGCCAGCCTCGGATTGTTCCTGGCGGAACAACCTAGAGTCCAAGCAGTGTGGACAGGGAGGCTACACGCGCCGTGAGCGGGGGCAGACCCAGGGTGGCTGAGGCACTGCGAGCCCACGCCAGTGTTATTTGTTTGCAGCATTCCTCCCTCCCTCCACACACAGCGACTGAACAAGTAAGCCTAAAAAAAAAAAAAAAAAAAAAAAAAAAAGTGTCTCCACCGTGCCCTTTGAGTCAGGGCGGAAACCAGATACTGAAGAGACTAGCAAACAGAAGAAGATATAACAGAGGGAAACGCCTTGGAAGCTACAGGCAATAGATCAAAACCCTGTGGTTACTACGGACTACATAGGAAGGGGCCTATAGATCTTGAGAAATAGAAATCTGACCAAGGAACTAGCCAAAAATGAACTGAACCCACAACAACAAAAAAAAAAAAAAAAAAAAAGTCCTAGATATATTTTTATTATTTTTACGATCATTCTTTTTTTTTAATTAAAAAAATTTTTAAGTCCTCTATTGTTCCTTTAATTTTCACTTTTATAACCTATTACTTTGCAAAAAAAAAAAAAAAAAAAAAGACCCTATTTTTTTCTTCTTCAGCAAACTTCATATATATATATTTTATAATTTTTTGACCTTGGTTTTTTTTTGTTTTGTTTTTGTTTTTTTCTTCTTTTCTTTAGCATTGTATTTTTGAAATTCCAAACTCTACTCTAGATTTTTAATTTTCGCTTTTTGGTATATGTTATCAATTTTGTACCTATAGTTTTTTTTATATAATTTCTGTGACTTTTTTTTTTTTTTCTTCTTCTCTGTTTCTTTCTCTTCTTCTTTTATATAACATTGTATATCTGAAATTCCAAACTTTACTCTAGATTTTTAATTTATGCTTTTTGGTATTTGATATCAATTTTGTACCTGTATTTTCTTTATAATTTTGTGACATTGTTCGTATTTGTTTGTTTGTTTTCTCTTTTATTTTTTTCTTCTTTTTTTTTTTTTTTAACATCGTAGTTTTGAAATTCCAAACTCTACTCTAGATTTTTAATTTTTGCTTTCTGGTATTAGTTATCAATTTTGTACCTGTACTTTCTTTATAATTTTCGCGACCTTGTTTGTTTTTGTTTGTTCGTTTTTTCTCTCTTTCTTTTCCTTCTTCTCTTCTTTAACATCGTATTTTTGAAATTCCAAACTCTACTCTAGATTTTTAATTTTCGCTTTCTGGTATTAGTTATCAATTGTGTACCTGTACTTTCTTTATAATTTTCGCGACCTTGTTTGTTTTTGTTTGTTCGTTCTTTCTCTCTTTCTTTTCCTTCTTCTTTTCTTTAACGTCGTATTTTTGAAATTCCAAACTCTACTCTAGATTTTTAATTTTTGCTTTTATGTATTTGTCACCAATTTTGTACCTTTAAGGACCCAATCTTCAGGACCCATTTTTCACTAGGGAGTGAGATTACTGGCTTGACTGCTCTCTCTCCCTTTGGACCCTCCTTTTTCTCCACCAGGTCGCCTGTGTCTCCTCCCTAACCCCTCTCTACTCTACCCAACTCTGTGAATTTCTGTGTGTTCCAGACAGTGGAGAACACTTAGGGAACTGATTACTGGCTGGATCTGTCTCCCTCCTTTTCATTCCCCCCTTTTATCCTTCTGGCCACCTCTGTTACCTTCCTCCTTCTTCTCTTCTCTGTATAACCCCGTGAACATCTCTGAGTGGTCCAGTTGTGGAGTGCACATAAGGAAGTGACTACTGGCTAGCCCACTCTCTCCACTATTGATTCACCTCATCTCATTTGGGTCACCTCTAACTCCCTCCTCCCTCTTCTCTTCTCCATGTAACCCTGTGAACCTCTCTGAGTGACCCTCACTGTAGAGAAACTTATCATCTTTAATGTAGATGTTTTATCAATGGTGTTGTATAGAAGGAGAAGTTTTGAAACTACTGTAAAAATAAGACCGATAATCGGAAGCAGGAGACTTAAGTCCAAACCCTGACTCCAGGGAACTCCTGACTCCAAGGAACATTCATTGACAGGAGCTCATCAAATGCCTCCATACCGACACTGAAACCAAGCACCACACAAGGGCCAATAAGTTCCAGGGCAAGACATACCAAGCAAATTCTCCAGCAACAAAGGAACACAGCCCTGAGCTTCAAGATACAGGCTGCCCAAAGTCACCCCAAAACTATAGACATCTCATAACTCATTACTGGACATTTCATTGCACTCCAGAGAGAAGAAATACAGCTCCACCCACCAGAACACCGACACAAGCTTCCCTAACCAGGAAACCTTGACAAGCCACCTGTACAAACCCACACACAGTGAGGAAACGCCACAATAAAGAGAACTCCACAAACTGCCAGAATACAGAAAGGACACCCCAAACTCAGCAATTTAAACAAGATGAAGAGACAGAGGAATACTCAGCAGATAAAGGAACAGGATAAATGCCCACCAAACCAAACAAAAGAGGAAGAGATAGGAATCTACCTGATAAAGAATTCCAAATAATGATAGTGAAATTGATCCAAAATCTTGAAACTAAAATGGAATCACAGATAAATAGCCTGGAGACAAGGATTGAGAAGATGCAAGAAAGGTTTAACAAGGACCTAGAAGAAATAAAAAGAGTCAATATATAATGAATAATGCAATAAGTGAAATTAAAAACACTCTGGAGGCAAACAAATAGTAGAATAACAGAGGCAGAAGACAGGATTAGTGAATTAGAAGATAGAATGGTAGAAATAAATGAATCAGAGAGGATAAAAGAAAAACGAATTAAAAGAAATGAGGACAATCTCAGAGACCTCCAGGACAATATTAAATGCTACAACATCTGAATCATAGGGGTTCCAGAAGAAGAAGACAAAAAGAAAGACCATGAGAAAATACTTGAGGAGATAATAGTGGAAAACTTCCTAAAATGGGGAAGGAAATAATCACCCAAGTCCAAGAAACCCAGAGAGTACCAAACAGGATAAACCCAAGGAGAAACACCCCAAGACACATATTAATCAAATTAACAAAGATCAAACACAAAGAACAAATATTAAAAGCAGCAAGGGAAAAACAACAAATAACACACAAGGGAATTCCCATAAGGATAACAGCTGATCTTTCAATAGAAACTCTTCAAGCCAGGAGGGAATGGCAAGACATACTTAAAATGATGAAAGAAAATAACCTACAGCCCAGATTATTGTACCCAGCAAGGATCTCATTCAAGTATGAAGGAGAAATCAAAAGCTTTTCAGACAAGCAAAAGCTGAGAGAATTCTGCACCACCAAACCAGCTCTCCAACAAATACTAAAGGATATTCTCTAGACAGGAAACACAAAAACGGTGTATAAACTCGAACCCAAAACAATAAAGTAAATGGCAACGGAAACATACTTATCAGTAATTACCTTAAATGTAAATGGGTTGAATGCCCCAACCAAAAGACAAAGACTGGCTGAATGGATACAAAAACAAGACCCTACACATATGTTGTCTACAAGAGACCCACCTCAAAACAGGGGACACATACAGACTGAAAGTGAAGGGCTGGAAAAAGATTTTCCATGCAAATAGGGACCAAAAGAAAGCAGGAGTAGCAATACTCATATCAGATAAAATAGATTTTAAAACAAAGGCTGTGAAAAAAGACAAAGAAGGTCACTACATAATGATCAAAGGATCAATCTAAGAAGAAGATATAACAATTATAAATATATATGCACCCAACACGGGAGCACCACAGTACGTAAGACAAATGCTAACAAGTATGAAAGGAGAAATTAACAATAACACATTAATAGTGGGAGACTTTAATACCCCACTTACACCTATGGATAGATCAACTAAACAGAAAATTAACAAGGAAACACAAACTTTAAACGATACAATAGACCAGTTAGACCTAATTGATATCTATAGATCATTTCATCCCAAAACAATGAATTTCACTTTTTTCTCAAGCGCACATGGAACCTTCTCCAGGATAGATCACATGCTGGGCCATAAAGCTAGCCTTGGTAAATTCAAAAAATAGAAATCATTCCAAGCATTTTTTCTGACCACAATGCAGTAAGATTAGATCTCAATTACAGGAGAAAAACTATTAAAAATTCCAACATATGGAGGCTGAACAACACGCTGCTGAATAACCAACAAATCACAGAAGAAATCAAAAAGAAATCAAAATTTGCATAGAAACGAATGAAAATGAAAACACAACAACCCAAAACCTGTGGGACACGGTAAAAGCAGTCCTAAGGGAAAGTTCATAGCAATACAGGCACACCTCAAGAAACAAGAAAAAGTCAAATAAATAACCTAACTCTACACCTAAAGCAACTAGAAAAGGAAGAAATGAAGAACCCCAGGGTTAGTAGAAGGAAAGAAATCTTAAAAATTAGAGCAGAAATAAATGCAAAAGAAACAAAAGAGACCATAGCAAAAATCAACAAAACCAAAAGCTGGTTCTTTGAAAGGATAAATAAAATTGACAAACCATTAGCCAGACTCATCAAGAAACAAAGGAGAAAAATCAAATCAACAAAATTAGAAACGAAAATGGAGAGATCACAACAGACAACACAGAAATACAAAGGATCATAAGAGACTACTATCAACAATTATATGCCAATAAAATGGACAACGTGGAAGAAATGGACAAATTCTTAGAAAAGTACAACTTTCCAAAACTGGACCAGGAAGAAATAGAAAATCTTAACAGACCCATCACAAGCATGGAAATTGAAACTGTAATCAAAAATCTTCCAGCAAACAAAAGCCCCGGTCCAGATGGCTTCACAGCTGAATTCTACCAAAAATTTAGAGAAGAGCTGACACCTATCCTGCTCAAACTCTTCCAGAAAATTGCAGAGGAAGGTAAACTTCCAAACTCATTCTATGAGGCCACCATCACCCTAATACCAAAACCTGACAAAGATCCCACAAAAAAAGAAAACTACAGGCCAATATCACTGATGAACATAGATGCAAAAATCCTTAACAAAATTCTAGCAATCAGAATCCAACAACACATTAAAAGATCATACACCATGATCAAGTGGGCTTTATCCCAGGGATGCAAGGATTCTTCAATATCCGCAAATCAATCAATGTAATACACCACATTAACAAATTGAAAAACAAAAACCATATGATTATCTCAATAGATGCAGAGAAAGCCTTTGACAAAATTCAACATCCATTTATGATAAAAACTCTCCAGAAAGCAGGAATAGAAGGAACATACCTCAACATAATAAAAGCTATATATGACAAAACCCACAGCAAACATTATCCTCAATGGTGAAAAATTGAAAGCATTTCCTCTAAAGTCAGGAAACAAGACAAGGGTGCCCACTTTCACCATTACTATTCAACATAGTTTTGGAAGTTTTGGCCACAGCAATCAGAGCAGAAAAAGAAATAAAAGGAATCCAAATTGGAAAAGAAGAAGTAAAACTCTCACTATTTGCAGATGACATGATCCTCTACATAGAAAACCCTAAAGAATCCACCAGAAAATTACTAGAAATAATCAATGACTACAGTAAAGTTGCAGGATATAAAATCAACACACAGAAATCCCTTGCATTCCTATACACTAATAATGAGAAAACAGAAAGAGAAATTAAGGAAACAATTCCATTCACCATTGCAACGGAAAGAATAAAATACTTAGGAATATATCTACCTAAAGAAACTAAAGACCTATATATAGAAAACTATAAAACACTGGTGAAAGAAATCAAAGAGGACACTAATAGATGGAGAAATATACCATGTTCATGGATTGGAAGAATCAATATAGTGAAAATGAGTATACTACCCAAAGCAATTTATAGATTCAACGTAATCCCTATCAAGCTACCAACAGTATTCTTCACAGAGCTAGAACAAATAATTTCACAATTTGTATGGAAATACAAAAACCTCGAATAGCCAAAGCGATCTTGAGAAAGAAGAATGGAACTGGAGGAATCAACCTGCCTGACTTCAGGCTCTACTACAAAGCCACAGTTATCAAGACAGTATGGTACTGGCACAAAGACAGAAATATTGATCAATGGAATAAAATAGAAAGCCCAGAGATAAATCCACGACATATGGACACCTTATCTTCGACAAAGGAGGCAAGAATATACAATGGATTAAAGACAATCTCTTTAACAAGTGGTGCTGGGAAATCTGGTCAACCACTTGTAAAAAGAATGAAACTGGACCACTTTCTAACACCATACACAAAAATAAACTCAAAATGGATTAAAGATCTAAACGTAAGACCAGAAACTATAAAACTCCTAGAGGAGAACATAGGCAAAACACTCTCCGACATACATCACAGCAGGATCCTCTATGACCCACCTCCCAGAATATTGGAAATAAAAGCAAAAATAAACAAATGGGACCTAATTAACCTTAAAAGCTTCTGCACATCAAAGGAAACTATTAGCAAGGTGAAAAGACAGCCTTCAGAATGGGAGAAAATAATAGCAAATGAAGCAACCGACAAACAACTAATCTCAAAAATATACAAGCAACTCCTACAGCTCAACTCCAGAAAAATAAACGACCCAATCAAAAAATGGGCCAAAGAACTAAATAGACATTTCTCAAAAAAGACATACAGATGGCTAACAAACACATGAAAAGATGCTCAACATCACTCATTATCAGAGAAATGCAAATCAAAACCACTATGAGGTACCATTTCACACCAGTCAGAATGGCTGCGATCCAAAAGTCTACAAATAATAAATGCTGGAGAGGGTGTGGAGAAAAGGGAACCCTTTTACACTGTTGGTGGGAATGCAAACTGGTACAGCCACTATGGAGAACAGTGTGGAGATTCCTTAAAAAACTGGAAATAGAACTGCCTTATGATCCAGCAACCCCACTGCTGGGCATACACACTGAGGAAACCAGAAGGGAAAGAGACACGTGTACCCCAATGTTCATCGCAGCACTGTTTATAATAGCCAAGACATGGAAGCAACCTAGATGTCCATCAGCAGATGAATGGATAAGAAAGCTGTGGTACATATACACAATGGAGTATTACTCAGCCATTAAAAAGAATACATTTGAATCAGTTCTAATGAGGTGGATGAAACTGGAGCCTATTATACAGAGTGAAGTAAGCCAGAAGGAAAAACATAAATACAGTATACTAACGCATATATATGGAATTTAGAAAGATGGTAACAATAACCCGGTGTACGAGACAGCAAAAGAGACACTGATGTATAGAACAGTCTTATGGACTCTGTGGGAGAGGGAGAGGGTGGGAAGATTTGGGAGAATGGCAATGAAACATGTTAAATATCATGTAGGAAACGAGTTGCCAGTCCAGGTTCGATGCATGATGCTGGATGCTTGGGGCTGGTGCACTGGGACGGCCCAGAGGGATGGTATGGGGAGGGAGGAGGGAGGAGGGTTCGGGATGGGGAACACATGTATACCTGTGGCGGATTCATTTTGATATTTGGCAAAACTAATACAATTATGTAAAGTTTAAAAATAAAATAAAATTAGAGGAAAAAAAAAAAAAGAGTTGGACACAACTGAACCAACTGAGCATGCAAAGAAGGTCAATGTTGAAGCTAGTTAAACAGTTTATATATGACTTGCTGCTGTGCCCAGCATTGGACCTGAAGTCTTCAGGATAGGGAAGCGAAGGGAAAGATGTGCATGAAGTTGGAAGGGAAAGATGTGCATGAAGTGGTTTGCCATTCCAAGGATAAACTGGAACCCAGGAAGACAAACTGAAAATCAAATGGCTCTTTCACTTACTTCAAACCTCCAACTTTGATGATGTTGGTGACCTGCTGGGTGACCTCAGGCATAGAGTAGAGCATACAGGTGACCTAAGAGCAGGAGAAGCTTAAGGAGGAGATCCTATGAGAGACAGACTCTGTGGGCTCAGTTGCTACCTCAGGTCAACAAGGTGAGAGACCAGATCCAGAAAGAATGTATACAAACTGCTACAGTATCTGATCCTATACCAACCTTCTCAATCTAATCATTCTTGCTGTTTCATTTTTAGCCTTTCACATCTCATTAAAATTTCTATGTGGCCAATCTTAGCTCAAAACCATACAGGGAAGGGAATTCATAAACAAACAAGTAAGAAGCCTATGTAAATATGTGTATACATCTGTGTGCATGCTAAGTCATGTCTGACTCTTCATGACCCTATGGACAGCAGCCTGCCAGGCTCCTTTGTCCGTGAGATTCTCCAGGCAAGAATACTGGAGTGGGTTGCCATGCCTTCCTCCAGGGAATCTTCCTGACCCAAGGATCAAACCCATATCAATTATGTCTCCCTCACTGCAGGCGGATTCTTTACTGCTGAGCTACTGGGGAAGCCCCGGTTATACCTCTATGTTGACACGAATAAGGAAAAAGTCACGGAAAGATACACCCCAGGTTTCATCAGGGAGATAGTAGTGGAGGGATGTGGCCAGAAGCTAAATATAATACAGTATATTTATGCAATGTATTAATAATACAGTGAAGCTGTTATGAAGAACAGGATGTGTTTGTATGTACACATACGGAAAGCTATCCCAATTGGAAAAAAGCAAGTCAAGGAAAAATATCTAAAATATAATATTAAGGAGAAATAATCCACTATGTGTGGAGATACAGATATAGGTCACTTACTAGCTGTGTGACCTTTGAGCAAGTTACTTAATCTCTCTATACCTTATTTTCCTCATTTATAAAATGGCCTTAGTAATAACAATGATAATATCTGGATTGTATGTTATTATGAAGATGAAATGAGACCTGTAAAGTGCTTAAAATAGTGCTTAGCAAATAGCAAGTCCTCCATAATATTAGTCATTATTATCATTATTTTGGTTATTTCTATCATTATTAATATATCTCTATGGAAAACACCTTCCTCCTTCTTATACCCTATCAGCTCAGTTCTAGCCTGTCAAACCAAGGAGAAAAGGAGGAAGAGAAGGGGATCTGATTTAAACAGAGCTGCCCCGCAAGGTTGTCACTGGCCCATGGGTCAGTGAGTTGTAACCCCAGGTAGTCATTAAAGGATGTTGATGGCGAAAAGACACAAGGTCAAGCAATGCTTATCCAGAAAAAAGCCTGGGATTCAGACAGGCAGTTCTGGCTGTGTGAGGGTGTGTGCACGCATGGGTGTGTGTATGTGTTCTCATGTGTTAGCACATACAGGTTTGTGTATAAATTGGAAAGAATAAAACAACTAAGAATGAACGCACATAAAGAAATATTTTAAAATTCCTGCAAAGGTAAGTCAGAGTGCTATATACTGTATTTTTTAATCCGCATATGAGAGTTAAAAGAAGGGACTGCCAGCGTACTCATTTATGCACCCTGAACCCTGCAATTTATTTCACTGTATTTGATGTTAGCAGGGAAGCATTTATTTATTTAAAATTACTCAGAATATAGCACAAAGAACTATTCTGCAGGTATGAAATATGTCCAAACTGCAAAAAAAAACAAAAAACAAAAAAAAAACACCCGTCTCCTGCTCTTTTGACACGTGACCACAGTAAAGGAAAAATGAAGCTTCTTTTGTTTCTAGATGCTGCTGGAGGAAATGAAACAATGGGGCATGAACATAGTTCTCAACCTTTTTTTCTATGAGGGCACTGACTAATGTTCCCTAGCACAATGCGCTTCTAAACGTAATTCCCAGCACACTGGCCATTACTTCATCTCATTCACTGCCACCCAAGAGAGCATTTCAGGATACAAATGAGTGAGACTGACATTGAAAGAGGATAACCTTGAAGACATTCTATTTTTTAATTAAAAATGTGATACATGAATATATTCTCATTGTGAAAGACTAAAACAATATGGAAATACATAGGATATACTCCTGTACAAGCTCTCCTATACCCAACCTCCTTTTCTCCACAGAGAGAAGCTAATAAACTATTAACAATTTGGTGTGCAGCCTTTATATCTTAAATTTGCATTTATATGTTCATATGTATGCATGTGTTTATCTATATCTTTATATAGCCACACATACTGGATTATTTTTTCCATAAATAAGATTATATTTTAGCTATTTTTCTGTGATTTATTTTCCTCAGAACATCAAAACACTGGAATATCTGTACATATGGGTACAATACAGACCCATCTTGTTCTTTATAACAGCTGCATAGTATTGTGTTGCATAAATATCTAACATCTTATTTAACCTGTTTCCAATTGGTGGCTACTTGTGTTATTTCTTTTTTATTATGAAAAACAGTGTTGTGCTGAACATATTTGTTTATCTTTGTTCATGTTTCTTTGTGCACGGATGTATTTACTAAGAACAGATATGTAGAAGTGGAATTGCTAGGTTAAAGAGTACCCACATTTTATTTGTTTTAGTATTTAATTAAATACAAAATATTCCCAAAATTTGTACCAATTTATACTTTCTCCGGAGAAGGCAATGGCACCCCACTCCAGTACTCTTGCCTGGAAAATCCCACGGATGGAGGAACCTGGTGGGCTGCAGTCCATGGGGTCGCTAAGAGTCAGACACGACTGAGCGACTTCACTTTCACTTTTCACTTTCACGCATTGGAGAAGGAAATGGCAACCCACTCCAGTGTTCTTGCCTGGAGAATCCCAGGGATGGGGGAGCCTGGTAGGCTGCCGTCTATGGGGTCGCATAGAGTTGGACACGACTGAAGCGACTTAGCAGCAGCAGCAGCATACTTTCTCCAATGGCAGTATTTTTTCAGTCATTCAAAAAAAATTTACACAGTGGCTACTTACTTACCTACCTACTTACCTGTCTGTCTACCTACTTACTTACCTACCTATCCACCACCTATCTAACATATGGGGGGTGGGGGGGCGGAAAGCAGGTCTAAAGGCATCTGGTCCCATCACTTCATGGCAAATGGATGGGGAAACAGTGGAAACAGTGTCCAACTTTATTTTTTGAGGCTCTAAAATAACTGCAGATGGTGATTGCAGCAATGAGATTAAAAGACGCTTACTCCTTGGAAGGAAAGTTATGACCAACCTAGACAGCATATTAAAAAGCAGAGACATTATTTTATCAACAAAGGTCTGTCTAGTCAAGGCTATGGTTTTTCCAGTAGTCATGTATGGATGTGAGAGTTGGACTATAAAGAAAGCTGAGCACAGAAGAATTGATGCTTTTGAACTGTGGTGTTGGAGAAGACTCTTGAGAGTCCCTTGGACTGCAAGGAGATCCAACCAGTCCATACTAAAGGAAATCAGTCCTGTTCATTGGAAAGACTGATATTGAAGTTGAAACGCCAATATTTTGGCCACCTGATGCAAAGAGCTGACTCATTTGAAAAGACCCTGATGTTGGGAAAGATTGAAGGCAGGAGGAGAAGGGGACGACAGAGGATGAGATGGTTGGATGGCATCACCAACTCAATGGGCATGGGTTTGGGTAAACTCCAGGAGTTGGTGATGGACAGGGAGGCCTGGCTTGCTGCGGATCATGGGATTGCAAAGAGTCGGACACGACTGAGTGAACTGAAAGGTTTTAGGAGTGATAGGAAAGTCATACATTTACCTGGCTAAAAAAAAGTCATCTCTGAGAAAAACTTGAACTAAGAACTGGAGCTTAAGAATTAGAAGGACTGATGCTGAAGCTGAAGCTCCAATACTGTGGCCACCTGATACAAACAGGTGACTCATTGGATAAGACCTTGATACTGGGAAAGACTAAATGCAGGATAATGGGACAACAGAGGATAAGATGGTTGGATGGCATCACTGACTCAATGGACATGAGTTTGAGCAAGCTCCAGGAGTTGGTGATGGACAGGGAAGCCTGGTGTGCTGCAGTCCACGGGGTTGAAAAGAGTTAGACATGACTGAGCGACTGAACTGAAAAACTAGAGCAAGTCACACATACTAATATATCTGAGGGAAAAGGATCAAGGTAGAGGGAACAGCAAGTAAAAGTAACTGAAGAGGATCAAAAGTTAGTATGTACTAAGAAAAAAAGGAGGCAGTACGACAGGACTGGAATTAGCAAGGGGGAAAGTAGAAGAGAGAGGTAATGGATGTACAAGAGTATCCATCTGCTAAGCCTCTTACTAATGCCAAGAACCATTCATCTTTAAAGTGCTGGCCAACCTACTGGCAAATCTCATTCTTTTTTAAAATTGCATTCTGCCTGATTATTAATGAGATAGAGAATCTTTTCATATGTATGTTGGCTGTTTTTGTTCTTATTCTACATTTGTCTTTTTATATCTTTTCCTCACTTTCAATTAGATTTTTCTTATTGATTTTTAGGATCTCTTTATATATTCTTATTATTTATTAACCCTTTTTCAGTTATGCATATTTGCAAATATGTTCTCACAATTTGTCTCAATTTTTATGAAACCCAACTTCTACATTATATTTATGAATTCTTGATGCTGTTTTTAGTTTAAGGACACTCTCTCCATCATAAAATAAATAGTTTCCTATATTTCCTTCCAATGATTTTATAAACTTGGTGTTCATTAAGTTTAGCACTTTAATCCATTTGGGATTCGTATTTGTGAATGTCACAGTTAAGATATATGCATTTTCCTTTTCTGATTTGAAATACAAAATTTATTATATTAAAATCTCATCTATATTAATCTGTTTCTGGACTGTCCATTCAGTTATGTTTTTCTATTTACCTGTCAATACCACACTGTTTCAAGTATTAAAGTTTTATAGTTTATTTAGATATTTTTATGGGTCACTTTTTCTCAGTGTCTTTTGAAAAATATTCTTGGAGATTCTATTTCAGATGAATCTCCGGGTTAGCTTATCAAGGTCCATTTTACTGAGATTTTATTTAAATGTATAGGTTAACTTGAGGAGAATTAACATTGGTAAATTACTGAGTGTTCTTATTTAGGGAATAGATCTTTTCATTTGTTTAGATTTCCTCTCATGATTTTCAGTACATTTTTACAGTTTTGTCCCACACAAGTCTTGCATATTTCTTGTTAAGTTTATTTTTAGGCTTTTTCTGCTTTGTGTTTCTGTTTATGAAGGGATTTTGTATTATATTTTATTTTCTAATATCTTGATTTAACTTTATTAGATAAATTTAGAAGGAAAAAAACCCCAAGTCTTGCAGTAAATTAAGGGTAGTTTTACACTGATTGTAGTCATTTAATAATCTTCTGCTAGCAATAGAGCATCTGAATTGATTCCTTCATCAGAACAATGCCTGGGATATGACAAATCAAAGAGGCTACCTTTAGCCTTTGTTTTGGGACATTTATTTACTCAAGGAGGAGGAGGCAATTAGGCCAAGCTCTGGAGCTCCTGTATGGTCAATCATCCTGGAATCTGAGAAAGAACAAAACAATGGGGCTGGGACTTCCGCTTCCTCTTTCCATATTCACTCCTGCTGTTTTATTTTGACTTCCTTTTGTTTCAAGTCTTTATTTTATACAACTAAAATTTAAAAATTATGCACATAGAAAAGCACATAAAATAATACAACCTTAATTTAATAGCCAAGTCATTTAATATGACCAAATAGCTGTTTGCTTGCCATATTTGGTTCAGGATTTTTTTGCTTCTGTTCTTATTAATCTTAAGGAAATAAAATATTATAAATAAAGATAAAGCACCAACTCTTTCATTCTCATTCACTCTGACATTGGTTTGTTTCACTTTTATGCACATTTTAAATATTTTATGATTTTAATGTGCAGCTATAAGTTATATTTATTATCTGGTGTATTTCTTAACATTTACATTAGTATCAAAACATATGTAGCCTTTTGTAACTTAATACTGCAGGCTTTTGAAATTCATCCTGTTGACAAGGACAGTTGCTCACAGTATTTTTATTTATATCCATTGGTTAAACATAGCCAGTCTAGTCACACGGCTATACCTAGTGGCCAGGGCAACAGAGAAATGTGGTTTTTTATTCGAGGCAACCATAAGCCTGGCTAAAAATTCAGGTTATATTACTAAGGAAGAAGAGTAGAACTGGTAGTAGGGTACAGGAAGCCATCTCTGCCAAACACTTTTAGTTATAATTTTTATTATAGATTTCTGAAATATACCTTTATTGGTAAGGTGTTGTTTTTATCTTCCTCAGCTTGCCAAAGGATTTTTTAAATTGCTTTTAATTAGGGATAGTTGTTAAACTATTCTTTGGCATTTTTTTGATATGATTGTGTGATTTTCTACTTGAATCTGATAATGTAATGTATTAAATTAATAGGTTTATTAATGTTAAACTATCCTTGTATTCCAGACATTAAATTTTAATTAATCAAAACATGAACCTTATACCTGTTAGAAATACATAATTTTTTTTTTAAGCAGTGTAGAGTTTCACTTATTTAGGATTTAAAGATACATTCATAGATTCAATTGGCTTGTTCTCTTATTATTTGATATTATTTGTTTGGATTTATAATCAAGATTATGCTAACCATATACTAACCAGAGTTACTGGGGAAGCTTTCTGTCTTTTTATATTTTGGAAATTTTTTTTTAACCTAAGAATTATCTATTTAGATTTTAATATGTTAACCATAATGTCATTTGATCTGGTTTTTTTTCAGGGATGTATCTTTGACTATAAAAATTTCTTCTACGACCCTATTCTATTTTTCCTTATACATATTTTTGTTATACATATTTTTCTAGAGAAATCAACCTTTTAATTTAGATTTCAAATTTGTTAGCATTAATTGAAACCGACCTTTCTCTCACACTTCAAAAATTTTTTCCATGTCTATATTTATCTTACCTATCTTCTGTGGTTTATTTGTGTCTCCTCTATTTTTTTCTCGATCAGAATTGCCAGAGATTGCACAACTATGCTGGAATTTTAAAGAACTAGGTACTCTTTTCGGGTTTTTTGCTTATTTCATTATTTTCTGTGTTTTTACTTTTTCATTTTCTTCATCCAAACTGTTTTTTCTTCTTCTAATGTATTGCATTATCTGTTTAGGCCATTATTTGAGACATTGTTTATTGGCTACCCATTTCTAATCCCCTCATCCCTTTCCTACTTTCAACTATCAAGACTGAAATAGTTAGATAACCATTTCCAGACAGTCTTGGAGCTAGGTATGGCCATGTCTTCCAGATGTAAGAGGAAGTTTTTTAGGGGCACAATGGGAAAGATTTTCTCCCATTGCTCCCTAAAACAGAGAAACACATCAACCCTCTCTCCTTCTTTCCAACTAGTAGAAGGAAAAAGACGGCACAGAAAAGGCATATCTGCTTTCTTAAAAGCCCCACCCTAAAAGTTGTATACATCATGCCCATTCATATACCATTGGAGAGAACTTACTCATTTAATCATACTAACTGCAAAGGAGGCTGGGAAATGTGACTAGGCATGTCACTTGTTGTAACTCTATTATGATGGAAGAAAACAACAGATCTGGAAAATAGATTAGCCATTACTTGCAACTTTTCACACATACAATGACAGAGCAGTTAAGAATATCAGTTACTCATGAAAGCACAAACTGGTAAGTTGTTCTATAATCCTTATGAGACCTAAATGAAAAAAAGTTGAGCTTTGAAAATATTCATCCAAATATTAGATTATGTCACCAGCATTCTTATCTGAAAAAAGGACAAAAACCCGAGCTACAACAATCAAACTTAAGCAACCACTGATGGACAGTCTAAGCAGCCAACTTGAATCAATAAGGGCATTTATATTTCCATAACAGACGGGTAATCACATATATACACTGGCATACAACTCGGTGGCTTCTCAATTCACTATGAAATCATATAACTCAAACCAAATTAATTTAATAGTGTTATGAAAGCAATTGGCATTGGTTCATATCAACTATATCCACTTGAACTGTGTGTGTTGCTGTTGTTCAGTCTCTAAGTCATGTCTAACTCTTTGTGACCCCATGTACTGTGTGTAGCCTGCCAGGCTTCTCCATCCATGGGATTTTTCAGGCAAGAATACTGGAGTGGGTTGCCATTTCCTCCTCCAAGGGATCTTTCCAAATCAGGACTGAATCTGCATTGGGAGGCAGATTCTTTACCACTGAACCCCTGGGAAGCCCATCTACTAGAAGTAGCACAGAGTTAATAACAAGTGTAGGCACAAGTAGCAATAACCTGATATGCTTTCAAAAATGTTAAAAGAATAGAAAAGGGGATACTACTTTTTTCCTAGTCAATTTGTTTAAATTTTAAAATGTAATTTCTTATAGTTTCTTGTAGTTTCCTCTTATAAGTTTAAAATAAGTCTACAAATCACTTTACTTGATTATCTTTATTCTAGCATAAACAATATTTTCAGTTCAGTTGCTCAGTTGTGTCTAACTCTTTGCAACCCCATGCACTGCAGCACACCAGGCCTCCCTGTCCATCAACAACTCCTGGAGTTCACCCAAACCCATGTCCATTGAGTCGGTGATGCCATCCAACCATCTCATCCTCTGTCAGCCCCTTCTCCTCCCACCTTCAATCTTTCCCAGCATCAGGGTCTTTTCAAGTGAGTCAGCTCTTCACATCAGGTGGCCAAAGTACTGGAGTTTCAGCTTCAACATCAGTCCTTCCAATGAAGACTCAGGACTGATTTCCTTTAGGATGGATTGGTTGGATCTCCTTGCAGTCCAAGGAACTCTCAAGAGTCTTCTCAAACACCACAGTTCCAAAGCATCAATTCTTTAGCACTCAGCTTTCTTTCTAGTCCAACTCTCACATCCATACATGTCTACTGGAAAAGCCATAGCCTTGACTAGATGGACCTTAGTTGACGAAGTAACATCTCTGCTTTTTAATATGCTGTCTAGGTTGGTCATAACTTTCCTTCCAAGGAGTAAGCGTCTTTTAACTTCATGGCTGCAATCACCATCTGCAGTGATTTTAGAGCACAAAAAAATACAGTCAACCACTGTTTCTGCTGTTTCCCCATCTATTTGCCATGAAGCGATGGGACTAGATGCCATGATCTTAATTTTCTGAATGTTGAGCTTTAAGCCAACTTTTTCACTCTCCTCTTTTATTTTATCAAGAGGCTCTTTAGTTCTTCTTCACTTTCTGCTATATGGGTGGTGTCATCTACATATTTGAGGTTATTGATATTTCTCCCGGCAATCTTGATCCCAGCTTGTGCTTCATCCAGCCCAGCATTTCTCATGACGTTAACCATTCAATATCACGGTAATCCAAGTCTATGCCTTGACTGAAGAAGCTGAAGTTGAACAGTTCTATGAAGACCTATAAGACCTTTTAGAACTAACACCCAAAAAAGATGTCCTTTTCATTATAGGGGACTGGATACAAAAGTAGGAAATCAAGAAACACCTGGACTAACAGGCAAATTTGGCCTTGGAGTACAGAATGAAGCAGGTCAAAGGCTAATAGAGTTTTGCCAAGAGAACACACTGGTCATAGCTAACACTCTCTCCCAACAACACGAGAAGATTCTACACATGGACATCGCCAGATGGCTAACACCAAAATCAGATTGATTATATTCTTTGCAGGCAAAAATGGAGAAGCTCTATACAGTCAGCAAAAACAAGAGAGCTGGGAGCTGACTGTGGCTCAGATAATGAACTCCTTATTGCCAAATTCAGACTTAAACTGAAGAAAGTAGGGAAAACCACTAGACCATTCAGGTATGACCTAAATCAAACCCCATACAATTATACAGTGGAAGTGAGAATTAGATTTAAGGGACTAGATCTGATAGACAGAGTGCCTGATGAACTATGGACGGAGGCTCATGACATTGTACAGGAGACAGGGATCAAGACCATCCCCAAGATAAAGAAATGCAAAAAAGCAAAATGGCTGTCTGAGGAGGCCTTACAAATAGCTGTGAAAAGAAAAGAAGCTAAAAGCAAAGAAGAAAAGGAAACATATACCCATTTGAATACAGAGTTCCAAAGAACAGCGAGGAGAGATAAGAAAGCCATCCTCAGTGATTAGTGCAAAGAAATAGAGGAAAACAATAGAATGGGAAAGCCTAGAGATCTCTTCAAGAAAATTAGAGATGCTAAGGGAACATTTCATGCAAAGATGGGCTCAATAAAGGACAGAAATGGTAGGGACCTAACAGAAGCAGAAGATATTAACAAGAAGTGGCAAGAATACAAAGAACTTTACAAAAAAATATTTTCATGACCCAGATAATCACGATGATGTGATCACTCACCTAGATCCAAACATCTTGGAATGTGAAGTCAAATGGGTCTTAGGAAGCATCACTATGAACAAAGCTAGTGGAGGTGATGGAATTCCAGTTGAGCTATTTCAAATCCAAAAGATGTTGCTGTGAAAGTGCTACACTCAATATGTCAGCAAATTTGGAAAACTCAGCAGTGGCCACAGGACTGGAAAAGGTCAGTTTTCATTCCAATCCCTAAGAAAGGCAATGCCAAAGAATGCTCAAACTACCGCACAATTGCACTCATCTCATACACTAGTAATTAATGCTCAAAATTCTCCAAGCCAGGCTTCAGCAATACGTGAACCATGAACTTCCAGATGTTCAAGCTTGTTTTAGAAAAGGCAGAGAAACCAGAGATCAAATTGCCAACATCCGCTGGATCATGGAAAAAGCAAGAGAGTTCCAGAAAAACATCTATTTCTGCTTTATTGACTATGCCAAAGCCTTTGACTGTGTGGATCACAATAAACTGTGGAAAATTCTGAAAGAGATGGGAATACCAGACCACCTGACCTGTCTCTTGAGAAATCTGTATTCAGGTCAGGAAGCAACAGTTAGAAGTGGACATGGAACAACAGACTGGTTCCAAATAGGATAAGGAGTATGCCAAGACTCCTTGGCATATATTGTCACCCTGCTTATTTAACTTACATGCAGAGCACATCATGAGATAATATTTTATGATCTTTTTATTTTGTGTCAGGTTACTAAAGCATAACTTACATCAATAACATCATTCTTTTAAGGTGTAAATGTATATAGTTGTATAGTGGCTGCTAGAATCAAGGTATCAAACATTTCTATCCCCTCTCCACCCCCTAAAAAGTTTCCTCATGCACCTTAGTAATCCCCAAATACAACATTCTGGAAGTGAATCCAAATTCCAACTAATATGTCTCACTCAGTAAGCCAGGTTTTTTCACCTGGGAGAACACCATGAAGACATCAAATGTGAACCAGCCGACTATCTTATATTTTTCCTGCCCTCCTAAATCCCAGTTGTTTTCCCCGAGAGCTTCATTGTTCTAAATGATTTTAGCAAGGCATCATTGTTACTTTTTCTTTGTAAATACACTTTAAAAAAAACTGTGGGGGAATACCACTTTTTTATTCAATGTGTCAACATCATTGCTTCCCTTACGGTTCAGCTAGTAAAGAATCTGCCTGTAATGCAGGAGACCTGGGTTCAGCATCATTGTCATCATTAAATTTTCTACATCTATGAGGTTTTTAAAGATATATTATAGAAATAGACAAAAGAAGGTATATTCTTTGTTCCCAAGGGGTTTTTAGATTAAGAGAGAGAAAAAGTATGAATATATTTATCATAAATAGTATATGGTCTATGATAACCAGGAGGTGTTTCCCTCCTCCCCCTCTATTTTATTATGGCTAGCCTGTGGGAAAGAGGAGGTGAAAAGAAGTGGGTTAAATGGAAGGACTGGCTGGATTACGTAGAATGAAAGAAATATAAGAAGATACAGAGGCAGCGTGAAGAGGACAGAACAAAAATTTCAGTAGACTTATAGGAAAGATGGTTGTTATGGTTTGCTCTAGCTTAAAGAAGCCTTGTACAAAGGAGCTATTCATTTTGTAGATGACAAAACAGGTCCAGAGGGGTGCAGTGACTTACTGAAGGTAACCAGAGAAACTGTAAAAGAGCTAGGACTAGAACTAGTTCTCCTAATTCTGTTCTGATGCTCATTTTACTGTCCTCCATGGCTTACCCAAGTTGCTTTCAGAAAGCAACTTGCAATTTTCCACTTACTCACATTTGCTTTATGACCCCTTATGTCCTACTCTAGCTTTACAAAAGAAATACATTAGCATCACCTGGGGAAATACCCAATACCTCAGAGGTGTGCCCTCACAGTCTTTCTCAGAGAATCCTTCACCTTTATTTTCCAAAACCCTCTTGGCAGAGTTCAGGCTCTCTTCTTCACCAGAGGCTTTAATAATGATTCACTGTAGGGCTAGCTTGAAACCTTGACTCTCTTGATATCATGTATGTGGGGAAAAAAAGTTTCTAGTTCCAAATAATCAAACTCAACTTTCAACAAAAAGCCAAGGGGACTTTCTAGAAATTTATCTGAATATGTAATTTTTTAATGTTCTGAAGAGGAATGATATATGCCTCTTAAATCTGAAACTATGACCTAAATATATATATATATATATATATAAATTCAACTATTCTGTGCACAGCTCTCCGTAGGTTTTGGGGGAAATTAAACTCTTCCACTGCTATAGCAGTTGCACCCACAATTCTACTCCAAATTCAAGGTAATAGTGCAAAGTGCCTCAACATCTGGAAAACAGATAATATGAGAAAATAAAACTTACTGTGGAAAAGATACTGATAAGTGTCTTGATGCTACAGTTCTTTGCTGAAATGTAGTTATTTCAGGTGGCCCCTCTAAAAGAAAATGGGAGTTGGATACCAAGTTCAAGTCCACAAAGCAAATTCAAATTAGGTCTATGCTAAATGCAGCACTTTCAAACATTATCTCTGAGTATTTTCATCAGAATATTCTATGTTCAAAAATATTTTTGAAATATATGTGCCACAACACTGTGCTGTGGGGAAGTAAAAAAGTAGAATAATAATAGAAGATGGCTCATGGTATAGGGACAGTTGGAAGGTACAGGCTATACATATTGTAGGAACTCAGAATCAAGAAATAGAACTGTATGGAATATGAAAGGATTCACGTAAGAAGTGAAATTTAAGGATAGGGAGAAGTCGTACATGTGGAGAGGAATACGGAACAGAACTGATGTTTCTAGTATAGCAGCACCGGCATCTATTCTGTGTGACTGGTAACCCATTCTTAGTGGTCACTGTACTTGGCAAATTGGAGGTTAGACATTCTTAATATCGCCCCAGTAGGCATTCCTGGACATAGCTGTGGAAGTGGCTATTGGTGGTTGGGGATCGGTTCAACTTTCCCAAGCTATCAAAAGATAACGAAATGATCAGAACTGGAGATTTGTTTTAAATTGTTGCTGTGTTCAGTTAAGTCATATATGCTGTGTACACCTTTTCTTCTGAGATTATACAACAGGAAAGTCATAGAGAAAGAATTAGTCGAATTGACATCAGTCTTAAACTTCATTATTATATATACAATCATAGATATCGAACTGACAAACACACTCAATGGGTATAAATGATTATTATTATTCTTTACTAGAATAAGAACTGCACAGTGTCTTGTAACACTTGGATCCAATTTCAATCCCTTGTCAGGATAAACTTTAAAAGAATATCATCAAGAAATCTCAAAAAAAGAGAAAGAAATAGCAAAGCTGGTCATTCTTGTCTAGCAGGTACTTCTGCCGTTCCACCTTTTGAGGTAAGTAGCCTCAGGGACATGGAACCAATTTTCAGTAGCAATTTGCTATGATATTGAATACACATCTCAATACCTTCATAGATAGAAAAGGAGGGTCTGATTCATCAACACTTTCCTTTAGGTCAGCAAACACTCAGGGAACAATTAGACTGTTTATAAAGCCTTGGTACCTGGAATAGTGCGAAGTCAATTTAAAAAATATATTGAATATGTGAGCTTTCCCAAATTGTCATCAACTGTTATGACAAGCTATTAAAGAAGCTATTGTAGAGGACTGAAGGAGCAGCTGATTTCAAAACAGTAAATCAAGTCTTGGTCAAGAGCACTGATGAAAAGAGAACAGGATTCTTGCTGTGTTTATGAGTGGCTCAAGACAGCTTTAATACACATCAATCACAGGTAGGCAGCGTGCTCCGGTCCGTGCCCCCAACTCTCAGTGTGACCTTTTGTGAGTCACCAGACGGCTTTCAGGCTCTGTTACTCAGCCGAAAACAAAGCCGAAGAGCAGAAACTTCAATGAAAAACAGGCACTGCATTGCTAATGAGATTTCCTGGGGAAATAAATTCCTCACCTCTACCACCGCTCTCCGTGACCCTCCCCACTCTAGACCACCACGTCCCACACTGTCAACACAAGGTGGACAAAGTGAAGTGTTTAAGGCATGTGGCTGTGCTATGCTCCCAGATTCAGAAGGATTTATTGGGAAGAGTTCACTGTGCTTACTTAAAACAGGAAAGCCATAGAGAAAGAAATGGTCACATTCTCTTACTTTAGAAATCTGAGCACTACGGATTCAAAGTCTCTCAATCAGCTATGGTTTGCTTAGAGATTTAGGAGGGCTGACCAAGGAATCTCACCCTTTCAGTCAGTTCTAAACAGTTTATGACTGTATAACCAGTGCTGTGAACTATTTCCACTCCCTCTAGGCAAACATAATTCATTATTGTGAACTTTCTGCTAAAATTATAAGATTAGAGTTGCACAAACATGTAACACTATGACTGTGGATGAAACAAAGTGTAGAACAGAATAGCCAGAACAGCAGCTTAAGAGGGTAGTAAAACAGGCTGAGGGTGTTGTGGAGTTTGGAAATGCCACCAATGCTGTCAGCTTCCACAGTTTCATGGTGCAGTCGGCCACCTGCGGGAGAAGGAAGCTCAGAAGGAAGACATGGCAGACAAATCCTGCGGCCCTGGAGAATGAGATTGCACTTTTGTTTTTAAGACTGTTGGTACCTTGGGGTTGTGGTCCTCATACACACACATACACACAAACACACAAGTGCCTGTCCGGCACATATGTCCTCCTTCTGAAGCTAGCCCCCCTTGAAAAGGTTACACATGACTGAACACTACTGAATCAGTCAGTCTATTTAGTGGGCTTGTAAGAATAGCTGATGATATTACGGCTTCAAGGCAGGCTGCCACCCCAGAGCCTCAATCGTAACTAATGGGGGTTTTAAAAGGGAGATCAGAAAATATCATGCAGATAAAATACAGAGATAGGAGAAAAGACCATAACCTCAATCTGCAAAATGTAATAGCTTTGTCAAAATAAAAGCTAAAGCTAAACTCTCCTGCTGCTGCACACCTCCCAGCTCAAGGGAACTGTTCAAGCAGAGAAGCATTTTCTATTAGCACAAACTCCGAATGCAGCAGGGAGAAACTCAGCCATAATATCTGCACAACGGCCCCTCCATGCAAACACCATTCCAGTAATGGGAAATTTTAATGATGTAAAGCAGCAAGGTCACACGATATGTCCAGGCAGCCCTTGGAAAGACACTGCCTCGGCAGATATTACAGAGGAGAGCTCAGAATTGCTCTTGGTTCATTAGGCTTTGCCTGAGGGTTTTTTCTTCCACTATTAACTACAAACAAGGTTGAGGTTCTTGTTACTCAGTTGCTTGTATGCAATACAAAGAGGTGAAGGGCAGGGTTTGTAAATACAGAAAGGCAGACAGCTTAGATGCGTTTTTACAATACTTGAAATATTCTCTCTGAGTCGCCTTAAATATGAAAATTGCAAAAGCCTTATCAATGTTGCAGCGTTTTTTTTTTCTAGCAGAAGAACTTTTTATCTACTCGTGTATAGATAAAGGTACTATATGCACATAAATATACACACATGGGGTGGACTTATTCCCTCCCCTCCATCCAGCACCACCGCATCTTCTTACAGTTTGCCTCCTTCTCCCAGCTTTATGACCCCATTGAGATCGCTCTTACTGTTTTCTTCCTCGTTACATTTTGATATTTCAAAGCATGGCCTGGATCTCACTCCCATCTCCCTGCTCCACATTATTAATGAATTGGAAAGCAGACATCATTAGTTTTCGGAGACCATTTCTTTTAAAATTTACAGACCCCTTCATCTGAATCCCCAGAGACAGTCTGCTGTTCTCATCTTAGAATCTTATTAGCATCATATCTTCTGTATCCTGCCATGCAAACTGCATGGCTATGCACTTTCTAGCACTTGACCCTTTTGCGGACGGAATTAATTTACTCTTTGAAGATGCAGCAGCATGCTGTTGTGCTTGTTAAAGAAAGAAAAGCCAAGCAAGGAGATGGCAAAGCCAGCAAAGAAAATTCCTGATTTAAAAGCAAGCTCTTGTAAGGGAAGTTAGGTGGAGACTGGCCAGCAGAAACTAATAGCTAGTAAGTATTGATAGAAACAGGCAAATTAGCTGATTAGCAGGGATCACTGAGAATTTCTGCATCCAACTACTAACAAGCATTGGAACAAGCTCTCTGGTATGGAACAGATTACAGGATTCATTTATACTAGAACCTTTCATTCTCAGACGTCTCTTTGACTTAGTATGACCAAGGTCAGCATTAGAAGACAAGTGAAGTAGCTAATTCTGATTTGGTAGAACAACTGAATTGTCTCCTGAAATTTTGCAGACTCATTTACTCAGTACTCACTGTGTGCCAGATATTATTCTAAATGCAGGAGATACAATAGTGAGTAGCATGACATCCCTTCATTGGATGAACTTAATTTTTACTAAGGGAGTGAAACAACAGAAAGTAAAGAGACAATTAAAAATATAACTTCAGGACTTCTCTGGTGGCTCAGTTGTAAAGAATCTGCCTGCCAACGCAGGAGACCCAGGTTTGATCCCTGGTCCAGGAAGATCCCACATGCCACAGAGCAACTAAGCCCGTGAGCTACAACTATTGATTGAGCCTGTGCTCTTGAGCCCAGGAACTGCAACGACTGAGCCCATGTGCCTTACAGCCTGTGCTCAGCAACAAGAGAAGCCACTGCAACGAGAAGCCCCCATACTGCAACAAAGAGTAGGCCCCACTTGCGACAACTAGAGAAAAGCCCATAAGGGAAGACCCAACAGGGACAATAAATACATACACACACACACACACACACACACACATACACACAACTTCAGGTAGCTATAAGTGCTATGAAGAAAAATGAAGCCATTTAAAAGATTAGAGAGTGTCAGGGGAATTATTTGAAACAGGGTGATCTGTTACAGAGTTGACATTCAAGCTAGGGCATTAATGACGTAAAAAAGCAAGCCCTCTGAAGATTCTGGGGATGAATGTTCCAGATGAAATATAAAGGTCTAGAGACCAGAACATATTGACATATTAAAATTTAAATACAGCTGATGTGGCTAGACTGGAGTGACAGAGGAGAAAGTACTGGGACAAATAAGCAGTGACCAGTAGTAAACTCTTAAAGGCCATGATAAGGAGCTTGAATTTTATCCTAAACATGATGGAAGCAATCGAAGGTTATGTGTTTATGCTTTAAGGCGACTCCTGCTGCTTTGTAAAGAATAAACTCGAGGGTAAAGATACAGAAGCAGAATGAAAGCAATGAAACCAGATAGAAGGGTATCTGAACCATAGCAGTGGAGATGAGACATGGTGGGATTCAGGATCTATTTTGGAGACAGAGCGGTAGAACTTGTCGAGGAATTGGATGAGGAAGAGAAGGGTGATGAAGACTTTAACTGAGTGGCAGAAGAGTGAAGTGGAACAGATTGAAAATGAAATAAAAACTTCATTCTGGCCAGGTTAAATTTGAGATGACCATTAAATATCCATGAGTAGATAGTGTGGGACTCACAAAGAAATCCGGAGTTAAGAGAGAGAAACATTTTATAACCCCAAACTTATAAATATCATTTCAAGCCATGTAACTGGATGAGATCATTATAGGATTAAATTTGGACAGAGAAAAGGCCCAAAGATGGCTTTGGGACATTCCAAAAGACAGAGGTCACAAAGAAGAGAATGAGGCATCAAAGGAGACTGAAAAGGAGTAACCAGTGCTGTAGGAGAACAACCCAGAAAACATCACCAAACAACAACAAAAAGAAATTTGAAAAAGGAGGGAATAACCAATAATAGAAAATGCCACCAGTTATTTGAGTGAAATAAGAACTGAGAATTGGTTGTTTGATTAATAGAAGGGGAAGGTAGTGGTTATAGGTAGTGGATTTGGTTATAGGAGGAAACTATCTCTTCTGATAGTTTTTAATTTTTCAATGAAATGAATGAAATTGTCAACTAACAGTAATATACAAGATGATTTGACATTTGTAGTGAAACAATTTAAATGTCAGCATGATCATATGTTTTCCCCTAACCACATTTATCTGTTTGAGTTAGGGTTGAAATAGGTGGTATGATGGATTTACCAATATTGGGTTTATCAGCAAGTTAAATAAGGAAAATAAGGACAAGGCACTATATAGTACAATGATTACAGCGAGGGACCATGGGATATTATATTTATGATATGAGGATTGATTGTATGAGAAAAGTATGAGGATGAATCAATTGATGGGCAGGTACAATGGTCTGTAAAATTTTTGGCATATGGGTACTGAAGTTTGAGTGAGCTGGAAACATTAAACATTTTTTTAAATGTGATTATTAAATCTAAATTGTAGAAGTGATATAGTAGGTATCTAGAGCTTCCCAGGTGGCACTAGTGGTAAAGAATCCGCCTGCCAATCCAGGAGATTCAAAAGACTCTGGTTCAATCCCTGGATCTGCAAGATCCCCTGGAGGAGGGCATGGGAACTCTGCTTCAGTTTTCTTGCCTGGAGAATCTGAGGGACAGAGGAGCCTGGCGAGCTATAGCCCAAAGGGTCACAATGAGTTGGATATGACTGAGTAACTGAGCACACACGGAATAACCAGGTTATTGTCATTGCAAGAGACTGAAATGAACGTTTTTGAGATGAGGTTGGTAATAGAGGGTTTTTCTTTTTCTAACCTGATGACAGACCAGGCGTTCCAAAAAATATAGTAGGAGGGTTTGATGGAAATAGAAAGGGAAGGGAAGCTGGGTCAGGCTTGGGGAGGTAAAGAGCCACATGGAGATAACCATGATGACGACCTTATAGTGTCCAGTGCAGTTGCCACTAGCTATGTGTGCCTAGTCAGAATTAAGATGTGCTGAAATATAAAACACACACTGGATTTTGAAGACTTAGTACCAAAAAAAAAAAAAAAAGAATTTAAAATGTATCATTAAAATATATCATTATATTTGTATTGATTAACTGTTAAAATAGTATTCTGGACATATTGTGTTAAAGAGAATACATTATTAAAATTTAATTTCACTTTTTAAAAACTTAAATGTGGCTACTAGAAAACTGTAAATTACATATATGTTGTTGCTGTTCAGTCGCTAAATCATGTCTGACTCTTAGCTACCCCATGGACTGCAGCACACCAGGTTTCCCTGTCCTTCACTATCTCCCGGAGTTTGCTTAAGGTCATGTCCATTGTGGAGAAGGCAATGGCAACCCACTCCAGTACTCTTGCCTGGGAAATCCCATGGATGGAGGAGCCTGGTGGACTGCAGTCCATGGGGTTGCTAAGAGTCAGACATGACTGAGTGACTTCACTTTCAGTTTTCACTTTCATGCATTGGAGAAGGAAATGGCAACCCACTCCAGTGTTCTTGCCTGGAGAATCCCAGGGACAGGGGAGCCTGGTGGGCCACCGTCTATGGGGTCGCACAGAGTCGGACACGACTGACGTGACTTAGCAGCAGCCGCAAAGCAGTACCACCCAGTGAGAATATAGTACATGTTATATATGTAATTTACATTATATTACATTATGAAGAGCTAACTAATTGGAAAAGACCCTGATGCTGGGAAAGACTGCAGGCAAAAAAAGAAGAGGGCAGCAGAGGATAAGATGGTTAGACAGTATTACTGACTCAATGGACATGCTGCTTCTGCTGCTGCTGCTGCTGCTGCTGCTGCTGCTGCTGCTAAGTCACTTCAGTCGTGTCTGACTCTGTGCGACCCCATAGACTGCAGCCCACCAGGCTTCCCCATCCCTGGGATTCTCCAGGCAAGAACACTGGAGTGGGTTGCCATTTCCTTCTCCAATGGATGAAAGTGAAAAGTGAAAGTGAAGTTTCTCAGTCGTGTCTGACTCCTTCCATTTCTGGTGGTGACCTGAACAGGGATGTTAGGCATGCTGGGATTAGATCTGATAGCTTTTTAGGGGAATTTAGGATATCAATTCCAGTTACAGCTATCCTTTTGGGAGTGGTCTTTTCTATCCTTGCTACTTAGAGTACAGTCCTTGGATCTGTGGCAGTGGCACCACCTAGGAGCTTGTTAGAAATGCAAAATCTCAGAGTCTGTCCCATACCTACTGAAACAGAATCTGCAATTTAATAAGATTCCCAGTATGTTTTATGTATATTAAAGTTTGAGAAGCAATGCTTGAGATAGTTTCTAGTTGTGAGGCTGATGAAGTTGAAGCTAGAGAAGGAAGAGGGTTCTGGGAAGACCTTGCTAGGTAAGAAATAGTCTTACCAGCGGGTACTTTCCAAGATGGAAAAGCAGTTAGAGCTTAGATAACTATGAAGTCTCTGGAAATGAAATGTCTAATATGTTAGCTGCAATTGAATTGTGGCTACTCTGAATTGAGATGTACTGTAAGCATAAGATACACAACAGGTTTTGAAGACTTCCTTTGAAAAAAGGAATGTAAAATATACCATTAATAAATTTAACATGTTGATAATATGCTGAAATGATAACATGCTAGATATATTGGGTTAAAAACATATGGTCAAATTAATTTTAAAAATATAATTATTAGAAAATTAGTATTCTTATGTGGCTCATATTACATTTCTATTGGAGAGCGCTCCTCCAGATTATACTAGCAAAGTCTCCAGGATATTCCTATACAGACACATTCTGTGTGGCAGGGGCTGGGAAATTATGGTCCACCAGCCAAACCTGGCCCACCACCTGTTTTTATAAAAAAATATTTATTGGAACACAGTCATGTTTGTTCTTTTTACATTGTCTATGGCTACTTTCATGGTGCAATGACAGAATGGAGTAATTATGGCAGAGACTGTATGACTCATAAAGCCTAAAATTTTATTTATTTATTTAATTTTATTTTTTAAACTTTACAATATTGTATTAGTTTTGCCAAATATTGAAATGAATTTGCCAGAGGTATACCTCTGTTCCCCATCCTGAACCCTCCTCCCTCCCCATACCATCCCTCTGGGTCGTCCCAGTGCACCAGCCCCAAGCATTCCATATCGTGCATCAAACCTGGACTGGCGACTCGTTTCATACATGATATTATACATGTTTCAATGCCATTCTCCCAAATCTCCCCACCCTCTCCCTCTCCCACAGAGTCCATAAGACTGATCTATACATCAGTGTCTCTTTTGCTGTCTTGTACACAGGGTTATTGTTACCATGGGTGGATGAAACTGGAGCCTAAAATTTTATTATCTGGCTCTTTTTGAAAAAGGTTTGCCAAACCCTGCTGTAGAGGGAAGATGCAAAGGTCTGTTTTCTATTTCAGGATACTTTAGAACTCATAATCAGACTGGAGAAAGCCTTTGTTTACAGTTTGACCATATCTAGAAAAATATTCTCTGATGGCTGAAAATCAGGATTAGAATCCTTTACCTTTTATAATTGTATATTTAACCACACTATTCATTTACATTATTGAAACAATAATTCTGTTCCCATGTACAGTATTTTTAATAGAAAACGCTTTTTAGAATTTATGAGGCTTTATTTATTAGCTTGGATTCTAAATGTAGCCAGATGCTATGAAGCTTTTAATCATTTAAATTGGTTAATTTTCCTTTTATTCTCCTATTATCTATTGAGAAATCACTTAGTAAGATGGTACCAAGTGCTGGAAGTACATAGTAAAAACTTTGAAAATGATGAAATGTGATACAGATTCAAATTAACCCTTTGAGAAGTAATGATGCACCCCTTCATAATACGAAAAGGAATAAATTTATTAAGATTATTATTTCTTGCCGTCATTATTCTTTCATTTCCATTCCTGCTATAACACTCTAGTTTGGAACTTTAGTAAGTTCTGTGCATTATGCCAACATTCTTCCCATTTGACTTTCCCTTTCTAAAGTTTATTTCCCTCTCTAATCTGTTCTCATAGAAAAGCTATGACAAACTTACACAGCATATTAAAAAGCAGAGACATTACTTTGCTGACAAGGGTCCATCTAGTCAAAGCTATGGTTTTTCCAGTAGACATATATGGATGTGAGAGTTGGACCGTAAAGAAAGCTGAGTGCCAAAGAATTGATGCTTTGAACTGTGGTGTTGGAGAAGACTCTTGAGAGTTCTTTGGACTAAAAGGAGATCAAACCAGTCAATCCTAAAGGAAATCAACCCTGAATATTCACTGGAAGGACTGATGCTGAAGCTGAAGCTCCAATACTTTCGCCACCTGATGTGAAGAGCAGACTCATTAGAAAAGACCCTGATGCTGGGAAAGATTGAACACAGGAGGAGAAGGGGATGACAGAAGATGAGATGGTTGGATGGCATCACCGACTTGATGGACATGAGTTTGAGCAAGCTCCGGGAGTTAGAGATGGACAAGGAAGCCTGGCGTGCTGCAGTCCATGTGGTCTGCAAAGAGTCAGACACAACTGAATGATTGAACTGAACTGAATCTGTTCTTGTCATTTCTAGACTAATATTTAAGTGAAGTTGCTCAGTCGTGTCCGACTCTTTGTGACCCCATGGACTATATAGTCCATCGAATTCTCTAGGCCAGAATACTGGAGTGGGTAGCTTTTCCCTTTTCCAGGAGATCTTCCCAACCCAGGGATCGAATCCAGGTCTCCCAAATTACAGGAGGATTCTTTTCCAACAGAGCTACAAGGGAAGCCCTTTAAAATCCACTCCTCGAAATTTCTCAGGGTCTGCTGATTTTAAAAAAATTAGAGTCATAAACTGGTCCTAGACAATCTTATAATCTTATTTTCCATTCTACAGCATTTACACATTGCCATAAGTATAAGTCCTGATTTCTCAGATTGGCTTACTCTTCTACATTCTTTATTAAAATATTTGATTAAGGTTATTATCTTTAGACCACACTAAAACAATCACCTTCTAACAAGTTACACTGTCTCTACTCACTTACCACTTTAATGTAGGGGCCAAAAAACTGCTAGAAAATTTTCCTAAATTACAAATCTTGTTACACTTTGTCCCATGGTAACAACAACAACGAGACAGATAAAATTAAAATCATACAAACTGTGGTATAAGCTAGGTAGTCATGATGAATTTGTTTAGAAGATAAGCAGCAAAAGAAGGAAGGAAGGAAGGAACCCTTCAATGGTAAGTAGTAAAAAAAAAAAAAATCTGTGAAAAATGGAGAGATTTTGTAGGGTCAAGAGGAAAACAATGAAGCTATCAGGAATAATGAGGGCTAATGGGGGCAGATTGGAGTCTGTAGGAACCCCATACACACTATTAGTTCACTTGGCATAATAATTCTTTCTCCACCTCAAATTTTGTTGATAGAGCATCAGTGAAGGCAGGGCTTAAAATAATAAAGAATTTGAATAATCTTTTACATTCTTGAGATCCTGGAATTTAGGACTTTGATGTAGCTAAAAACAAAGATGAATGGAAATTAGCTGCAACTGCAGGTCAAACCCCTCTAAACTTAATACTGATAAGATAAAAGGGATTAGCTTCTAGGTGGAGGCAGCCTAGGGGGATTGAACATTGGGCTATACAAAATGAGATTAATCTTTATTAAAGTTGTATCTGTTACAGATTAAGCTTCGACCTCTTTTGAAGTTTGAATGATCACTTCTTCACCTTAGATGCCAGACATAGAGTTTACCCTCTTGGGGAAAACCCCAAATGAGACAGAAGAAGATATACTTCAGTCTCTCTATATACGTTTTCCTACACACAATGTTTGGCATATAATAAAATATTACGAGACATGTAAAGAAGCAAGAAAACAGGATGTACAATCAAGAGGAAAAAAAAACCAATAAGGAATAGATTGACAGATGCTTCAGACAGTAATTAGGAGACCAATAGTCTCCCTGCATGCGTGTGTGCTAAGTTGCTTCAGTCATGTCCAACTCTGTGCAACCCTTTGGACTGTAACCCGCCAGGCTCCTCTGTCCATGGGATTCTCCAGGTAAGAATACAGGAGCAGAGTTGCCATGCCCTCTTCCAGGGGATCTTCCCGACCCAGGTGTGGAACCTGTTTCTCTTATGTCTCCTGCAAAGGCAGGTGGGTTCTGTACCACTAATGCCACCTGGAAAACCCCAATAATCTCCCTGAAGTTCCTCTAATATTTGTTAGACTTATGCCAAGGTGACTATGATTTATGTTATTGTAAATTGATATTTTTTCCTAAAATTACATTTTATGACAGTTTGTTGCTGATATATGGAAATGATTGACATTGTGCTTATCAAACATGTGTCAAATAATCTGATTGTACTCTTTTATTGGGTTTAATACTTTGTTAGATTTGTTTGGCATTTCTATATGAACAGTTATATTGTTTGCTACTTACTTATTTCCAATCCGTACCTTTCACTTGGTTGCTTGTCTTCTCATCTTTTGAACACATACATTTGAATTAAGAGTCTGTAACTAATCACTCTCCACAAATAAAAGGACTCGGTTCCTTTTTTTTTTTTTTTTTTTTTTTTTTTATATTACTATTTTTAGTTCCTCTTTTTTTGTACCCTCCAAAATACATATTATTTTTATTATTTTCTTATATAAGTAGAAATTACTTAGATTTACCTATATGTTGGTCATTTTCTTTTTTCAGCATTGCTTCTTCCTGTCTTCACCTTGTTTCTGGCTTCAACTCCCTTCCTTCTGAAGAACATTCTTTAATTTTTTTTCCAGTGAAGGTACGTAAATGATAAACTCCAAGTTTTCATTTGTCTGAAAATGTCATTTAAAAAATCATCACTCTTGAATAAACATTTATAAGGACATAGAATTTCAAACTGACAGGGTTGTTGTTTTTTTTCCAGTAGCATTAAACCCTCTATTTTCTGCTGCTACTATTGTGAAATCTGCTGTAGATATTAGTGATCTAAATTTCTAATTGCTTAAAAATTTTCCTCTTAGTCTTTGGTATTCTGCAGTTTCACTACAGAGTATCTTGGAAGGAGTAAATAAAACTAAGGTTTTATTATACTACCTGATGATTCATGCCTTACATCTGTACTGGAAAATTCTGAATGATTATCTCTTTGATTATTACCTCTCCCCGTCGGCTCTAATTTTTTCCTAAAGAAGTTGGATTGACTACATGGGGAGTTTAATCCTGCTATGTATCAACACTATGTTTAATGACTGCTACTTGTTGTAGATAGTTTCTTTTGGCATTATATATTATTGAATCAAGAGCTAATGGCTTTTATCTGTAAAATATACTCCCAAAGAGTTTTGTGTTAGTTTTCTCTAGGTGTTTTACTGTTCTAGGGCACATTTTTTGATTAATTTCTGCCTTTGGGAATTACCAGATCATGCAGGTACTATTTATCATGTATTCCTAAAGTCATACATGGCACATCATTGTTATTATTTTAAGTAAAAAAATCTTAAAAAAAAATTCAGTCCAAGACTGACAAGCTTCCTTGTCATTTCCCTGTGCAGTTGGTGTATTTTCCCCTTAATCTATCCTTTCAAAATGATATATCATTTAATGATTTAAAGGTCCTAGCTTTTAAAGGATAAGGTGTGAAGCAAGTGTTTAGTTCCAACTCCTCGGCTTTAAGGTCTCATCTTCAGTCTACTCAAGGCTGTTAACTCAAGCTTCTAGATTTCCAAGGCCAACAACTTCCACATCCCACCATATCCAACTTCTTGGGGCAACCACAACCTCAATTCACATGTTTATCACTCTGGTTATAAGTGTCTAGCTCATCTCTGAATCCTGAATATTTTTGTCATTTTTCTAGAAAGTAAGATATATATGCCAGAAGAAATACATTCTATTCTGTTTAGCATTACTAGATGATTGTAGGAGGATTTCTAGATAATTTAGTCTACCACATTGCCAGATTCATAAGTCCCCTCGGCGTGTACTCTATTTTCTACTACTTCCAAACCCAAATCCTCTGCCCTGGTCAGGCTTTACTTCTTTCTAGTCCTTAATATTTATTTGTGTGTGCTAAGTCGCTTCAGTCATTTCTGACTTTTTGCAACCCTTTGGACTGTAGCCTGCCAGGTTCCTCTGTCCAAGGGATTCTCCAGGCAAGAATACTAGAGTGGGTGTTAACGCTCTCCTCCATGGGATCTTTAAGACCCAGGTATCAAACCCGCATTTCTTATGTCTCCTGCATTGGCAAGTTCTTTACCACTAGTGCCAACTAGGCAGCCCAATATTTATATAATACTAATTTAACATTTCTGTGCTTTTGCTCCTGCTATTTTACTAACCTGAATACTCACTCTCCCCATTGCTTGCCCAAATTCTAGTCCACTTTAGAGTCAGCTCCTCCATGAAGTTTCTTTTTTCTCCAGTCATCATTGACTTCCCTGTCCTCCAAATTCTCCTAGAATTGTACGCTGTTCTTAGTTCTGAGTCACAGTTCAGTTCAGTTCAGTAACTCAGTCGTCTCTGACTCTTTGAGACCCCATGAATTGTAGCATGCCAGGCCTCCCTGTCCATCACCAACTCCTGGAGTTCACCCAAACTCACGTCCATCGAGCTGGTGATGCCATCCAGCCATCTCTGTCGTCCCCTTCTCCTCCTGCTCCCAATCCCTCCCAGCATCAGAGTCTTTTCCAATGAGTCTTTTCCAACTCTTCACATGAGGTGGCCAAAGTACTGGAGTTTCAGCTTTAGCATCATTCCTTCCAAATAACACCCAGGACTGGTCTCCTTTAGAATGGACTGGTTGGATCTCCTTGCAGTCCAAGGGACTCTCAAGAGTCTTCTCCAACACCACAGTTCAAAAGCATCAATTCTTCGGTGCTCAGCTTTCTTCACAGTCCAACTCTCACATCCATACATGACTACTAGAAAAACCATAGCCTTGACTAGACAGACCTTTGTTGGCAAAGTAATGTCTCTGCTTTTTAATATGCTGTTTAGGTTGGTCATAACTTTCCTTCCAAGGAGTAAGCGTTTTCTAATTTCATGGCTGCAATCACCATCTGCAGTGATTTTGGAGCCCCCCAAAATAAAGTCTGACACTGTTTCTACTGTTTCCCCATCTATTTCCCATGAAGTGATGGGACCAGATGCCATGATCTTAGTTTTCTGAATGCTGAGCTTTAAGCCAACTTTTTCACTCTCCTCTTTCACTTTCATCAAGAGGCTTTTGAGTTCCTCTTCACTTTCTGTCATAAGGGTGGTGTCATCTGCATATCTGACGTTATTGATATTTCTTCCAGCAATCTTGATTCCAGCTTGTGCTTCCTCCAGCCCAGCGTTTCTCATGATGCACTCTGCATATAAGTTAAATAAGCAGGGTGACAATATACAGCCTTGACGTACTCCTTTTCCTATTTGGAACCAGTCTGTTGTTCCATGGCCAGTTCTAACTGTTGCTTCCTGACCTGCATATAGGTTTCTCAAGAGGCAGGTCAGGTGGTCTGGTATTCCCATCTCCTGAAGAATTTTCCAGTTTAAGGTGATCCACACAGTCAAACGCTTTGGCATAGTCAATAAAGCAGAACATGTGATCTTCTATTATTTGTTTCTTTTGTCTTTTTTTACACATTCAATTTCCAGACACTGAATTTGAAGAAACATGATGATGTTGTGGTTATTAAAGCACCAATGACCCAAGATATTTATTAAGTTATTGTTCTTTTCACATGCTAATTATAATTCATAACAATGTAGGAAATCTGTAATTTGTGTAGACCTCTACTTTGACAATACAGAAATGATCTTTTTTGTTAAAAAATAATAATTTTCTGTACTAAATCAACAGCAAATGTTGTCACACATTTCCAGTGAATAAAATTCTGCCTACAAATATCATTTGTGATTCTTTAGAGTAATTTTACTATTTATGGTAATATTATATGCCTTTCAGAGGAAAGTCTACATTACTTTATAGGTGGAAATTACAGACCTTTCACCTTTTAAAAATTGTGGAACCAGCAAAACATCTGAGAAAGAGAAAAGCTAAATAAAAATGCAATATAAAGTTATGTTGTGATGTGATATCTTCTCTGATGACTTATATGTTGCTAGTTAACATTCTCGAGATCCCCTTTAAGATATTTTCATCCTTGTAAAACTTAAAACCTGGAAATCATCATTCATTGCGTTCATTTTATTGGAAATTTCTTACTTTTTATAAGATTTGCTATGGATGGTCATATACTTGATTGGTGAACTAATTTTATCTTCTAAAATGAGGATTCTTGAATTCAAAGAACAATTGTGTTGTCCCCATAGCACTAGAACATCCCCACTTTTGTGTAATCCACAGTGAGATTTGCAGTTGGACTCATTCCTAGGGGATTAATCAGCTTTGGAACAGCCAGTGCTCATGCCAGATACAGACTGGCAGGAAGCTGATGAGGCAGCACAATGAATGATCTACCATAAAGCCATGGGCAAGAGGTGGCCATTAGTCTAGAGCCCAGTAATGCACTCTTCAAGTACATTACTCACCAATCCATCAGGCAACCTACTACAGGACCGAGAGATTCCAGCGCTTTTAAATCTGTAATGCAATGGCTGCCAGCCTGCTCTACATGCCCTAGGTTATAAGGGCACAGTAGTGTGGGAGGAAGGCAATTCATTTGGTGTCATAGCCAGTATTTTTTCTATTCTTTCTTCTGTGTGTACTTAAGAAATAGGCTTTCCATTATCCACAGATTAATAGTGGAGAGAATGCTCTGGTGTCTCTATTAGCATTAACTACTGACAGATACTTTCCCAGTGCCTAATCGGCAGAATTTTCATTAGCTAAAATGAGAAAAACCTGTATAGGAAAATATATGTTATTTTTCATGCAAAATTACAGCTACATTAATTTTCTACTAAAATAGACTATCAAAACAAATCCAACTTGGTAAATAAAAGTCATGGACATATAAATATGTAAAAACTTAGCTGTAAATCAAAAGTAGCATTAAAAAAATTCAGGCATCATTTACCATTTTAAAAGTCTCTCTATGCATATGCTATAATTGCAGGGGAAAATTCAGGCAAAAAAAAGTGATGTTTACTAATGATAAAATTTCCCCATTTTTAGCTTACAAAAATATGCAATTAAACAAACTACAGTTAAAGACAAAGAGAGAGGTCATTGGTTTAACTTAATTATAGTAGCATTATTTATCCTGATAGTACAACCTCCTACTTCTTTAGTGTTTCAATTTTTTTTTTCATGATGATAGTAGATGTGACTTAATTTTTGAATGCTCTTACTTAGTAATGTGAAAGGTTGGCAAATCTATGTTCCCACTTTTTAAAAATATTTATTTATTTCGGCTGCATTGAGTCTTACTTGCGGCACACGGGATCTTTGTGGCGGTGCTTGGGCTCTCTAGTTGTGGTGGTGCTGCTGCTGCTACTGCTGCTGAGTCGCTTCAGTTGTGTCCGACTCTATGCGACCCCATAGATGGCAGCCCAGTAGGCTCCTCTGCCCCTGGGATTCTCCAGGCAAGAATACTGGAGTGGGTTGCCATTTCCCTCTCCAGTGCATGAAAGTGAAAAGTGAAAGTGAAGTCGCTCAGTTATGCCCGACTCTTAGCGACCCCATGGACTGCAGCCTACCAGGCTCCTCCGTCCATGGGATTTTCCAGGCAAGAGTACTGGAGTGGTGGTGCACAGGCTTAATTGCACCGTAGCATGTGGGATCTTAGTTTTCTGACCAGGGATCAAACCCACATCTCCTGCTTTGGAAGGTGGATTCTTAACCACTGGACCACTAGGGAAGTTCTGATGTTTCCACTTTTTAAAGTAGCTTGTAAGATCTGAGGGTATGAGAAACACAGATCCAGAGCATTCCGTGAGTGTAGCAGGGGAAAGGGAGAGGTGTTGTCTCAGTAGCAGTTGTGTCCTGCTAATGACCACCTGTGGGGTCAACATGGTGCTAATCTGATAGGAAAGGAGGGAATTAGGAATTAAGAATTCTTGCTTGAGAAAGACACTGTTAAAGAGAAGGTTTAAACACTGAATACGGTTGGTTAGAATCCCATTTCGGGGTTCACTACAACCCAAAAGTCTTATTCTTGTGTATATCCTTGGCATAGGCTTGGCAGATATGCAGATGAGAGAATGGGGGCAGTGTTAGCAGTTGTTTATGGCCAGTATCTGTTCTGACTGGTTGATGTGCATGCACTAGATGTTAATGATTAAGATTTTTTAATATAGCCCCTGGTGTGTTGACATTCATTTAACTCAGCAGTCATTTTTTGAGCATACATCTAGACACTAAATTAAAGAAAGACAAGTACACGTGGTTTCTAGCCCTGAATCTCGTGGAGTATACATATACACAATACATTTAGGTTGAACCATACGATTTTGCTGACATTCAAACTTGACCTATAAAAATGATGACTTGATATGTTTCAGCATAATACAGTTAAGTGTTGCTATAAAGGTATGCAAAAAATGCTATGATAGCACCCATGAGTGACCAAGCCTATGGGGAGGATGAGTTCACTGGAGATTTTTTTTTTAATTGAGATAATATTTGAGTGGTATTAAAAATGTAAGCAAGAAATATTCACTTAACAAAGGAAAGCGTCTATGAGGGAAATAGAACAGAATAAGAAAAGGGATGGAGAAATGTGAAGCATTTATGACTTAGGTTTAAAAAGTTGGTGTTTTCCCACAGTGCTTATCTGTAACAAGATTGGCATTTTTTTTTCATATGCTTTTGAATCCTTTATATCTTGAGTGGATTTTGGATACTTTTTCAAATCACCAAGTACTAGGAAGGCTATAATAGGTATCAATGTAGCAGGACCTTCCCCCATGAGCATTCATTTTATGATGATAAGATAGAAGAAAGCAAATGAATGTACCAAGGAGTATAAGAAGTAGTGGTTGATGTCATTAGTATTACACACAGCCTGGCTGTGGATTCCGGTTCCATTACTTACTCTTAGTGGGCCATGGATAAGTTATTTAACCTCTCTTTGCCTCATTTCCCTCATCTGTAAGATACATACAATAATATTATCTTCTATCTTCCATGATAGAACTTGTCTATTTCCTTTGTTAGAAAACAGAAGTGGGTGGGGGAGGGGGGGGCAGTCCCAAGATGGCGGAGGCATAGGACAGGGAGACCACTTTCTCCCCCACAGATTCATCAAAAGAACATTTGAACGCTGAGTAAATTCCACAAAACAACTTCTGAATGCCGGCAAAGGACATCAGGCACCCAGAAAAGCAGCCCATTGTCTTCGAAAGAAGGTAGGAAAAAAGATAAAAGATAGAAAGAGAGACAAAAAAGGTAGGGACGGAGATCGCTCCCAGGTAGGGAGTCTTAAAAAAGAGAGAAGTTTCCAAACACCAGGAAACACTCTCACTGGTGAGTCTGTGGCAAGCCTTGGAACCTCAGAGGGCAACATAACCGGGAGGAAAAATAAATAATTAATTAAAACCCACAGATTACGTGCCCAACAGTAACTCCCAGTGGAGAAGCAGCCAGAGGCCTGCATCAGCCACTAGCAAGCTGGGGCTGGGCACGGAGGCGCGGGCTGCATCGCTTAGAGTAAGGACCAGGCCTGAATGCCGCCCTGAGGACAATCTGAGGGAACTAACTTGAGATAGCAAACCAGACTGTGGGATAGCTACCCCACGAAAAGCCCTAAACTAAGACACCGCCAGGCCCGCTCACAGAACAAAGGACTGACTAGAGCTAGCCAACTGCGGACCAGCCCATCCCCCGCCAGAGACAGGCAGGTGAGGGCAGCCAGAGCCAGAAGGGGGCAATCGTGGCCCCAGAGAGGCATCATCTGCCAAACTGCAAGCAGGCTTCATTGCTAACCAAGACTTCTTGTGATTCTGGACGGTCGACATCCACCTGAGAAGGTGCGCCGGTTGTACACCCAGAAAACCGAGCGGCGTGGGCGGGGGAGGCGATAAGTCGCAGCGACCATGCTCACCAAACACCTGGTCCACGTGAGCGACTCAGACCTGGGAAGGGCACAAAATGCAGACCCAACTGAGTCTGTGCCTCTGAGGACTACCCGAGTGCCTGAACCCGAGCGGCTTAGACCTGGGAGGTGCATGCAGCCCAGGGCCGGCCTCAGACAGTTCCCCGCAGAGCACCCTAGAGCCTAAGCAAGGTAGACAGCGAAAGTACACACGCTGTGAGCGGGGGCAAACCCAGGGTGGCTGAGACACTGTGAGCACGTGCCAGTGTTATTTGTTCACAGTGGTCCTCCCTCCCCACAGCGCGACTTAACAAGTGAGCCTAAAAAAGTGTCCATCACCACCCCCTTGGGTCAGGGTGGAAATTAGACACTGAAGAGACCAGCAAACAGAAGAAGCTAAAACAGAGGGAACTGCCCTGGAAGTGACAGGTGCAACAGATTAGAACCCTGCAGTTAGCACCAACTACATAGGAAGGGGCCTACAGATCTTGAGAAATATAAGCCGGACCAAGGAACTACCTGAAAATGAACTGACCCCACACTGTCCACAACAACACCAGAGAAAGTCCTAGAATATTTTTACTATTATCATTCTTTAAATTAAAAAAAAATTATTTTAAGTCCTCTATTACTCCTTTAATTTTCATTTTTATAACCAACTATTACTTTGAAAAAAAAAAAGACCCTGTTTTTTAAAGCAAACTTCATATATATATATTTTATAATTTTTGTGACTTTGTTTTTTTCCTTTAATATTGTATTTTGGAGAATCCAACCTCTACTCTAGATTTTTAATCTTTGCTTTTTGGCATTTGTTATCAATTTTGTACCTTTAAGAATCCAATCTTCAGTACCCATTTTTACTTGGGAGTGAGATTACTGGCTTGACTGCTCTCCCCCTGCTTCGACTCTCCTTTTTCTCCACCAGATCACCTCTATCTTCTCCCTCCCCCTTCTCTTCTCTACCCAACTCTGTGAATCTCTTTGTGTGTCTGGACTGTGGAGAACACTTAGGGAACTGATTACTGGCTGGATCTGTCTTTCTCCTTTGGATTCCCCTCTTTATCCTCCTGGCCACCTCTGTCTCCTTCCTCCCTCTTCTCTTCTGTGTAACTCTGTGAACATCTCTGAGTGGTCCAGACTGTGGAGAACACACAGGGAAGTGATTACTGGCTAGCTTGCTATGTCCTCTTTTGATTCCCCCTCTTCTCCTCCTGGTCACCTGTATCACCCTCCTCCCTCTTCTCTTCTCCATGTAACTCTGTGAACCTCTCTGGGTGTCCCTCACTGTGGAGAAACTTTTCTTCTTTAACCTAGATGTTTTATCATTGGTGCTATATAGATGGAGAAATCTTGAGGCTACTGTAAGAATAAGACTGAAAACCAGAGGCAGGAGGCTTAAGTCTAAATCCTGAGAACACTAGAGAACTCCTGACTCCAGGGAACATTGACAGGAGCTCATCAAACGCCTCCATACCTACTCTGAGACCAAGCACCACCCAAGGGCCAAGAAGTTCCAGAGCAAGACATACTACACAAATTCTCTACCAACATAGGAACATAGCCCTGAGCTTCAATTCAGGCTGCCCAAAGTCACTTCAAACCCACTGACATAACTCATTACTGGAGACTTCATTGCACTCCAGAGAGAAGAAATCCAGCTCCACCCACCAGAACACCGACACAAGCTTCCCTAACCAGGAAGCCTTGACAAGCCACCTGTCCAACCCCACCCACAGCGAGAAACTCCACAATAAAGAGAACTTCACAAACTGCCAGAATACGGAAAGGCCACCCCAAACAAAGCAATATAAACAAGATGAAGAGGCAGAGAAATACCCAGCAGGTAAAGCAACAGGATGAATGCCCACCAAACCAAACAAAAGAGGAAGAGATGGGGAATCTACCTGATAAAGAATTCCAAATAATGATAGTGAAAATGATCCAAAATCTTGAAAACAAAATGGAGTTACAGATAAATAGCCTGGAGACAAGGATTGAGAAGATTCAAGAAAAGTTTAACAAGGACCTAGAAGAAATAAAAAAGAGTCAATATATAATGAATAATGCAATAAATGAGATCAAAAACACTCTGGAGGCAACAAATAGTAGAATAACGGAGGCAGAACATAGGATAAGTGATGTAGAAGATAAAATGGTAGAAATAAATGAAACAGAGAGGAAAAAAGAAAAACGAATTAAAAGAAATGAGGACAATCTCAGAGACCTTTGAGACAATGTTAAACGCTCCAACATTCAAATCATAGGAGTCCTAGAAGAAGAAGACAAAAAGAATGACCATGAGAAAATACTTGAGGAGGTAATAGTTGAAAACTTCCCTAATGGGGAAGGAAATAATCACCCAAGTCCAAGAAACACAGAGTCCCAAACAGGATAAACCCAAGGCAAAACACCCCAAGACACATATTAATCAAATTAACAAAGATCAAACACAAAGAACAAATATTAAAAGCAGCAAGGGAAAAACAACAAATAACACACAAGGGGATTCCCACAAGGCTAACAGCTGATCTTTCAATAGAAACTCTTCAGGCCAGGAGGGAATGGCAGGACATACTTAAAGTGATGAAAGAAAATAACCTACAGCCCAGATTACTGTACCCACCAAGGATCTCATTCAAATATGAAGGAGAAATCAAAAGCTTTACAGACAAGCAAAAACTGAGAGAATTTAGCACTGCCAAACCAGCTCTCCAACAAATGCTAAGGATCTACTCTAGACAGGAAACACAAAAAGGGTGTATAAACTCAAACCCAAAACAATAAAGTAAATGGCAATAGGATCATACTTATCAATAATTACCTTAAACGTAAATGGGTTGAATGCCTCAACCAAAAGACAAAGACTGGCTGAATGGATACAAAAACAAGACTCCTAATATGTTGTCTACAAGTGACCCATCTCGAAACAAGGGACACATACAGACTGAAAGTGAAGGGCTGGAAAAAGACATTCCACGCAAATGGAGACCAAAAGAAAGCAGGAGTAGCAATCCTCATATCAGATAAAATAGACTTTAAAACAAAGGCTGGGAAAAGAGACAAAGAAGGACACTACATAATGATCAAAGGATCAATCCAAGAAGAAGATATAACAATTAAAATAAAATATATATGCACCCAACATAGTAGCACCGCAATATGTAAGACAAATGATAACAGAATTAAAGGGGTAATTAACAATAACACAATAATAGTGTGAGAGTTTAATACCCCACTCACACCTATGGATAGATCAACTAAATAGAAAATTAACAAGGAAACACAAACTTTAAATGATACAATAGACCAGTAGACATAATTGATATCTATAGGATATTTCACCCCAAAACAATGATTTCACCTTTTTCTCAAGCACACATGGAACCTTCTCCAGGACAGATCACATCCTGGGCCATAAATCTAGCCTTGGTATATTCAAAAAAATTGAAATCATTCCAAGCATCTTTCTGACCACAATGCAGTAAGATTACATCTCAATTACAGGAGGAAAACTATTTAAAATTCCAACATATGAAGGCTGAACAACATGCTGCTGAATAACCAACAAATCACAGAAGAAATAAAAAAAGAAATCAAAATATGCATAGAAACAAGTGAAAATGAAAACACAACAACCCAAAACCTGTGGGACACTGTAAAAGCAGTGCTAAGGGGAAGGTTCATAGCAATACAGGCATACCTCAAGAAACAAGAAAAAAGTCAAATAAATAACCTAACTCTACACCTAAAGCAACTAGAAAAGGAAGAAATGAAGAACCCTAGGCTAGTAGAAGGAAAGAAATCTTAAAAATTAGGGCAGAAATAAATGCAAAAGAAACAAAAGAGACCATAGCAAAAATCAACAAAGCCAAAAACTGGTTCTTTGAGAGGATAAATAAAATTGACAAACCATTAGCCAGACTCATCAAGAAACAAAGGGAGAAAAATCAAATCAACAAAATTAGAAACGAAAATGGAGAGATCACAACAGACAACACAGAAATACAAAGGATCATGAGAGACTACTATCAGCAATTATATGCCAATAAAATGGACAACGTGGAAGAAATGGACAAATTCTTAGAAAAGTACAACTTTCCAAAACTGAACCAGGAAGAAATAGAAAATCTTAACAGACCCATCATAAACATGGAAATTGAAACTGTAATCAGAAATCTTCCAGCAAACAAAAGCCCAGGACCAGATGGCTTCACAGCTGAATTCTACCAAAAATTTAGAGAAGAGCTGACACCTATCCTACTCAAACTCTTCCAGAAAATTGCAGAGGAAGGTAAACTTCCAAACTCATTCTATTAGGCCACCATCACCCTAATACTAAAACATGACAAAGATGCCACAAAAAAAGAAACTACAGGCCAATATCACTGATGAACATAGATGCAAAAATCCCTAACAAAATTCTAGCAATCAGAATCCAACAACACATTAAAAAGATCATACACCATGACCAAGTGGGCTTTATCCCAGGGATGCAAGGATTCTTCAATATCCAGAAATCAATCAATGTAATACTCCACATTAACAAATTGAAAAATAAAAGCCATATGATTATCTCAATAGATGCAGAGAAAGCCTTTGACAAAATTCAACATCCATTTATGATCAAAACCATCCAGAAAGCAGGGATAGAAGGAACTTACCTCAACATAATAAAAGCTATATATGACAAACCCACAGCAAACATCCTCAATGGTTAAAAACTGAAAGCATTTTCCCTAAAGTCAGGAAGAAGACAAGGGTGCCCACTCTCACCACTACTGTTCAACATAGTTTTGGAAGTTTTGGCCACAGCAAAACACTTTTGCTGCTCTTTTTCAGAGCAGAAAAAGAAATAAAAGGAATCCAAATTGGAAAAGAAGAAGTAAAACTCTCACTGTTTGCAGATGGCATGATCCTCTACATAGAAAACCCTAAAGACTCCACCGGAAAATTACTAGAGCTAATCAATGAATATAGTAAGTTGCAGGATATAAAATCAACACACAAAAATCCCTTGCATATCTATGTACTAACAATGAGAAAACAGGAAGAGAAACTAAGGAAACAATTTCATTCACCATTGCAACAAAAAGAATAAAATACTTAGAAATATATCTACCTAAAGAAACAAAAGACCTATATATAGAAAACTATAAAACACTGGTGAAGGAAATCAAAGAGGACACTAATAGATGGAAAAATATACCGTGTTCATGGATCAGAAGAATCAATATAGTGAAAATGAGTATACTACCCAAAGCAATCTATAGATTCAATGCAATCCTTATCAAGCTACCAATGGTATTTTCACAGAGCTAGAACAAATAATTTCACAATTTGTATGGAAATACAAAAAACTTCGAATAGCCAAAGCAATCTAGAGAAAGAAGAATGGAAATGGAGGAATCAACCTGCCTGACTTCAGGCTCTACTACAAAGCCACAGTCATCAAGACAGTATGGTACTGGCACAAAGACAGACATATAGATCAATGGAACAAAACAGAAAGCCCAGAGATAAATCCATGCACCTATGGACACCTTATCTTTGACAAAGGAGGCAAGAATATACAATGGAGAAAAGACTATCTCTTTAACAAGTGGTGCTGGGAAAACTGGTCAACCACTTGTAAAAGAATGAAACTAGAACACTTTCTAACACCATACACAAAAATAAACTCAAAATGGATTAAAGATCTAAATGTAAGACCAGAAACTATTAAACTCCTAGAGGAGAACATAGGCAAAACACTCTCTGACATAAATCACAGCAGGATCCTCTATGACCCACCTCCCAGAATATTGGAAATAAAAGCAAAAATAAACAAATGGGACCTAATTAAAATTAAAAGCTTCTGCACAACAAAGGAAACTACAAGCAAGGTGAAAAGACAGCCTTCAGAATGGGAGAAAATAATAGCAGATGAAGTAACTGACAAAGAATTAATCTCAAAAATATACAAGCAACTTCTGCAGCTCAATTCCAGAAAAATAAATGACCCAGTCAAAAAATGGGCCAAAGAACTAAATAGACATTTCTCCAAAGAAGACATACAGATGACTTACAAACACATGAAAAGATGCTCAACATCATTCATCAGAGAAATGCAAATCAAAACCACAATGAGGTACCATTTCATGCCAGTCAGAATAGCTGTGATCCAAAAGTCTACAAGCAATGAATGCTGGAGAGGGTGTGGAGAAAAGGGAACCCTCTTACACTGTTGGTGGGGATGCAAACTAGTACAGCCACTATGGAGAACAGTGTAGACTCCTTAAAAAACTGGAAGTAGAACTGACTTATGACCCAGCAATCCCACTGCTGGGCATACACACCGAGGAAACCAGAATTGAAAGAGACACGTGTACCCCAATGTTCATCGCAGCCCTGTTTATAATAGCCAGGACAAGGAAGCAACCTAGATGTCCATCAGCAGATGAATGGATAAGAAAGCTTTGGTACATATATACAATGGAGTATTACTCAGCCATTAAAAAGAATACATTTGAATCAGTTCTAATGAGGTGGATGAAACTGGAGCCTATTATACAGAGTGAAGTAATATAGAAAGAAAAACACCAGTACAGTATACTAACACATATATATGGAATTTAGAAAGATGGTAATGATAACCCTGTATGCGAGACAGCAAAAGAGACACATGTATAGAAGAGTCTTTTGGACTCTGTGGGAGAGGGACAGGGTGTGATGAAATGGGAGAATGGCATTGAAACATGTATATTACCATATGTGAAACGAATCACCAGTCCAGGTTCGATGCATGATACAGGATGCTCGGGGCTGGTGCGCTGGGATGACCCAGAGGGATGGTATAGGGAGGAAGGTGGAGGAGGGTTCAGGATGGGGAACACGTGTACACTCGTGGTGGATTCATGCCAATGTATGGCAAAACCAATACAATATTGTAAAGTTAAAAAAAATAATAAATAAAAATAAATAAATGTTAAAAAAATAAAATTAAAAAAAAAGAAAATAGAAGTGATTTTATGTTTCCAGTTTCTATCTGTAGCATATAAAACATTAAGAGATAAATTTTTTTGGACATCTTTCCCTTCAGGTAAAATGTCCCCCTGTTTTCAATGAAGTGGGACAAGTTAGAGCTCTCAAGTAGGAAAACTGCTCTTTGAAATTTCTGGGCTACCTCAACACTAGAAATATTGGGTCTTCCAATACTACATGCAGTTAAGTCAGTATTTATGATGAGTCCAGGGATTTTGTCCTAGGGGGAAAAAGTGTCCTGCAACCAAACAACTAAATACTCTGGATAAAAGATTTACAACATCCTTTTAAATATATAGCCGAGCTCACAATAAAGTAAGAAACATCCTTAGAGGCAAAGAACTAAGCAGAAGCATGAATCCAGAGAGGTAAACATGCTAAAGCCAGCGGCTGCCCTGAGGGCATCTGCCAATCCCCAGTAACCCAGAGCTTTTGATTTGAGAAGTTGGAATGGAAACCCCAGTGTAAAATCAGGATTCTGGGAGAATCCTTCAGTGAAAGAATGAACCAGAAATTTTTCCCTGCAAAAGAGAAATAATAAAACTTCTGTTTTGCCTTGGCTATGGTTGGAATGGATAAAAAGTCTCTCCTTATAGTCTTTTTAATAGAGTGACATATAATTTATAATTCAAACAGGGAATCTTCTGGGAGTGGAAGAAGGTATTACTGTATTAATAATTACATCAGGACAAAGGACATTTTAATTGGGATTATTGGGGCAAACCAGAATGTATGAGCATCATAATTATAACCACAGGTTAGTTGTCACATGAGTATTGGGACTGAAATCATACTAATTATATGGGTTGAAAAATAAGCAAGCTGAGTAATTCTTGGTTGATAATTCTTTCCAGGCACCCAGCAGGAAGAAATCTATATCCATTCTAGGAAAATGTATCCTCAACCCTGGCCTCATAGGATTTGCTCAAAATCCCAGTTTACATGATCTTGTGATGGAAAATAAAAAGAAAAATCACAAAACTCATGAGGAAACGATACTACAAGCAAGAGGCAGCATAAATAACAAAGAGAGAAAGTTGATGAAAAAATACTGTATTTCAAATAATGGAATTGTATAATTCAGATTATAAAATAAGTACATTTAATATTTGTAAAGAAATAAAGGAGAGAATAGAAATATGAGCCAGATATAAGAGAATACAAAATACGACCAAAGACTAAAGAGAGTTTTTTAAAAGAGACAACTATATTTTTTATGGAAAAAGTAATTAAAATTTAAAATGCAATGAACAAGTAAACCATCAGATTTGACATAGATAAAAGGAGAATTAGTGAACTAGAAGATAAAACTAAAGAAATTAGCTAGAATAAAACATAGCAAGACACAGAGGTGGAAAATATTAAAAAGAAATTATGATATGTGGAGAATTAGGTTTAATAACCTATAATTCACAGTTTTAAGTGTGATAATAAATAAGGTAAGAAAGACATCTCTTTAACTTAAAGTTAAAGTTAAAGAGATAATTACTGAGAATTTTCCAGGAATGTTGAACTACATGAATCTTTAGAATAAGAAAGTATAGTGATCCTGAGAAGAATAAAGAAATCTACATATACATTTTACCTCACCTGAGTGAATCTACAAAGCACCAAATATGAAAAGAGGGTCTTCGGAGCAAACAAAGGGAATGACAATTTACCATGGAAGAAACAATACTGATATCTGACTTCTTAATTGCAACAATGGAAACTAGAAACCAAGGACACAATATATTTAAATTATTGAGAGAAAATAACTTGCAACCCAAAATTATATTCTGAGGAAATTATCTTTAAATGATGAGGCTAAAATAAAGACATTTTAGACAAAAACTCAGAGTTTATGAGTTGACTCTCACTGGAGAATTAATTATTCAATTCTCAAGGGGGACTTCCCAGGTGGCACAGTAGTAAAGAATCTGCCTGCCAATGCAGGAGACATAAGAGACGCAGTTTTGATCCATGGGTCAGGAAGATCCTCTGGAATAGGAAATGGCAGCCTGCTCTAGTATTCATGCCTGGAAAATTCCATGGACAGAGGAGCCTGGCAGGCTACAGTCCACCAGGTCACAAAAAGTCGGATATAAGTGAGTGAGCACACATAGACACATACCTCAAGAAGTTTTTAAAAAATGACCCTAGAAAGAAAGTATATGGTGCAATAAGAAATAGCAAGCAAAAAACTGAACAATCAAAAAAGATAAACATAAGATATGGGTATGTCTAAATCATCACTGCCTTATTAAATGATAAAATTAGGTTTCTACTTCAGGCAGTACTGGAATAAATGATACCAAGCAAATCTTTCAGCTGAAAACAATTATACATTCTGGAAGACAGATAGAAAGGTAGAAAATAGCAGACAGACTCATTTATAGACATAAATCTAAAAGTGAACATTATCAAGTGAAAAACTCATTAAACTGTATACTTAAGACATGCACATTTCACTGTATGTTAATTTTAGCTTAAAAAAAGAGCTATAAAATATTAAACTCCAGTTGGTAGGCTTGCTTTTTGCCATGATACGAGTTAGTAATTTGAAAGGAACTCTTGTGAATTCTAGGCTAGAAAAAATGAGTAAACATAGTAAGGACGATACAAGCTAGATTTCTCACTGTTGAAGAAGGGAGTTTCAGTTATAGAAAGGTGGAAGACTAGAATTTAACATATGGCATTAAATACTATATGTAAAAATAAACTCAAAATGGATTAAAGACTTACATGTAAGACCTGAAACCATACAACTCCTAGAAGACAAAGGCAGTATGTTCTTTGACACTGGTCTCCGCAATATTTTTTGTATGTCTCCTCGGTTAAAGGAAACAAAAATAAACAAAAAAAAAAACCCAGTCAGACTTAAGAAAAATTGCATAGTGAAGGAAACAATCAATAAAATGAAAAGGCAGCTTATCAAATGGAAAAAGACATTTATTTTCAAATGATATATCTGATTAGAGTTTAATGTCCAAAACATATAAAGTAGTCCTACGACTCAGTGTGAAAAAATCCGATTAAATAAGGGGCAGAGGAAACAAATGAACATTTTTCTAAAGAAGACATAGAGATGTCCATGGTCAACAGATATGAGAAGATGCTCGATGTAGCTAATCATCAAGGAAATGTAAATCAAAACCTCACACCCCTGTTAGAACAACTATTATCAAAAAGAACAGAAATGACAAGTGTTGATGAGGATATGAAGAAAAAGGAACCTTTGTGCAATGTTGGTAGGAATGTAAATTGGCACAGCCACTGTGGAAAACAGCATGGAGTTTCCCTAAAAAATTAAAAATATAACTCCTTTGTGATCCAGCAATTCCCCTCCTGGGTATTTTTTTTCAAAAAGATATAAGCAGCTAGTGTTCATTGTAGCATTGTTCACAAGAGCAAAGATATGGAAACAACCTAAAAGTCCAGTGACAGATAAAGAAAATGTGGTATACACATGCAAAGGAATATTAGTCAGCCATAAAAAGAATGAAATCTGGCCATTTGACACAACATGGATGGACCCGGAGGTATTATGCTAAGTGAAAAAAGTCAGACAGAGAAAGACAACTACTGTATGTTTTCATTTATATACGGAATCAACGAAACACAGCAAACAGACAAATAGAACAGACTAACAGATACAGAGAACAAACTAGTAGTTGCCAGAATGGGGGTTGGGTTGGGGGATGGGCAAAATAGGTGAAAGGGATTAAGAGCTACAAACTACCAGTTGTAAAATAAAAAAGTCACAAGGATGTAATGTATGGCATAGGAAACATAGTCAATAATATTAAGTAAGTAAGTAAGTAAGTGAAGTCGCTCAGCCGTGTCCGACTCTTTGCGACCCCATGGACTGTAGCCTACCAGGCTCCTCTGTCCATGGGATTTTCCAGGCAATAGTACTAGAGTGGACTGCCATTTCCTTCTCCAGGGGATCTTCCCGACCCAGGGATCGAACGTGGGTCTCCTGCATTGTAGACAGATGCTTTACCATCTGAGCCACCAGGGAAGTTGAGCCGCTAGGGAAGTTCACTTCACTCACAATAATATTACAACAACTTTTTATGGTATGTAATCTATAAAAATATTGATCACTATGTTGCACATATGAAACTAATAAAGTACTGTAAGTTAATTGAAGTAATATTATATTTCAATTTTTAAAAAAATGATTTCATTTAAGATGAAATATGATGTGCATAATGCATACACAGATAATGACACATAATAAACACTCAACATGCACTAAAACAGAGACAACTTACTAAAAAAATAGATTAGTATGATAACACTTCAGCATTCTTGCCTGGAGAATCCCCATGCACAAAGGAGCCTGGTTGGCTACAGTCCATGGGGTTGCAAAGAGTCAAACATGACTGAGCAACTAAGCACAGCACATGAAAACATGTATATTAAATAACTATGTTGCATTCACCCTGGGGTGCAAAAGCCTCTAAGGTAGCAAAAACAGAAATTAATTAAAATACTGGTATGTTAAGAAAGAGGATGGCTTTAATGTCTGGACCAGCACCGTCCAACACAAGTTTCTGCAATAACGGAAATGTTCTATAGGAGAGTGCTAGTCTAGACATTTGCACTGTCTAATAAGTAGCCACTAGATATACGGCTTTTGAGCACCTGAAATAAAAGACAGTACAACTGAAGGATTGAAATTTAAGTTACATTTACTTTTAGTTAATTGAAATTTAAATAGCCACATGTGTCTAAGGCCTATTCATCAATACAGGTCTAGACAACACATCTTGTTATAAATATTGTAGTTTTTCAATTCTTTCTTATATACTTGGCACATAACTCAAAAGGAGTTTAAAGCATAATGCCATTGCTATAATAAATCTCTTACTATTTCTATTTACTTTCGTAAACAAGTTTTCTCAGGGCTTACAATAGCAAAACACAAATAGAAATACACATTGATTCAGTCAGTCAGTAAAATTCATATATAGACACATGAATTAATTGGGGGGAAAATGTCCCAGGCACCTCGTTAACAGATGGGTTTTGATTAAAATGTACTTTTTGCTTCAGTCAGTTAGTTCAGTTGCTCAGTTGTGTCCAACTCTTTGCGACCCCATGTATCACAGCACAGCAGGCCTCCCTGTCCATTACCGACTCCTGGAGTTCACCCAAACTCATGTCCATCGAGTCGGTGATGGCATCCATCCATCTCATCCTCTGTCATCCCCTTCTCCTCCAGCCCCCAATCCCTTCCATCATTAGGGTCTTTTCAAATGAGTCAACTCTTTGCATGAGGTGGCCCAAGTATTGGAGTTTCAGCTTCAGCATCATTCCTTCCAATAAACACCCAGGACTGATCACCTTTAAAATGCACTGGTTGGATCTCATTGCAGTCCAAGGGACTCTCAAGAGTCTTCTCCAACACCACAGTTCAAAAGCATCAGTTCTTCGGTGCTCAGCTTTCTTCACAGTCCAATTCTTACATCCATACATGACCACTGGAAAAACCATAGCCTTTACAAGATGGACCTTTGTTGACAAAGTAATGTCTCTGCTTTTTAATATGCTATCTAGGTTTGTCATAACTTTCCTTCCAAGGAGTAAGCGTCTTTTAATTTCATGGCTGCAATAATCATTGCAGTGATTTTGGAGCCCCCCCAAAATAAAGTCTGATATTGTTTCCACTGTTTCCCCATCTATTTCCCATGAAGTGATGGGACCAGATGCCATGATCTTAGTTTTCTGAATGTTGAGCTTTAAGCCAACTTTTCCTCTTTCACTTTCATCAAGAGGCTTTTGAGTTTCTCTTCACTTTCTGCCATAAGGGTGGTGTCATCTGCATATCTGAGGTTATTGATATTTCTCCCGGCAATCTTGACTCGAGCTTGTGCTTCCCCCAGCCCAGCGTTTCTCATGATGTACTCTGCATAGAAGTTAAATAAGCAGGGTGACAATATACAGCCCTGACGTACTTCTTTTCCTATTTGGAACCAGTCTGTTGTTCCACGTCCAGTTCTAACTGTTGCTTCCTGACCTGCATATACGTTTCTCAAGAGGCAGGTCAGGGGGTCTGGTATTCCCATCTCTTTCAGAATCTTCCACAGTTTGTTGTGATCCATACAGTCAAAGGTTTTGGTATAGTCAATAAAGCAGAAATAGATCTTTTTCTGGAACTCTCTTGCTTTTTTGATGATCCAGGGGATGTTGGCAATTTGATCTCTGGTTCCTCTGCCTTTTCTAAAACCAGCTTGAACATCTGGAAGTTCATGGTTCACATATTGCTGAAGTCTGGCTTGGAGAATTTTGAGCGTTACTTTATTAGCGTGTGAGACGAGTGCAATTGTGTGATAGTTTGAGCATTCTTTGACATTGCCTTTCTTTGGGATTGGAATGAAAACTGACCTTTTCCAGTCCTGTGGCCAGTGCTGAGTTTTCCAAATATGCTTAGTAACTATTAAAATTTGGGTAATATATTTGTTTTGATTAACTGTGTAGAAAAATAATTGTGATGCTAAAAATATTTAATACAAAACAAATCTTAGCCTAGAGCAGAGATTTCCAAAGTTTCTCAGCTTACAGGGCCCTTAGTGTTGCAGTTGTTTTCTTCCTTATTCGCATAGGCTAGAAGAAAGATCTCTACAACTTAATAGTGGTAATTCAGGTCATGCCCAACAGATGTCGCTGTTTTTCTCTCAAAAATTCGAAATACCCTGCAGCGCACCTGTGAATTGACTGTAGTGCCAGGGGTGCCTCGGTGTACAGTTTGACATCCATTGATCTAGAGTCTTTGGCATTAAAAAAACAAAGCGACTGGCAAATCAGCTTAAAGGAATATTTTATATTCCCAATGTTAGGAGTAGCTTTTAGGAGTGACTAATGGAAAACATAGAGGACACCAAGAAAAAGGTTGGTTTTAAGAATTCACAAAGATTACAAATAATTTGGGGGCAAGCTAGTAGTGAATGGTATGATTAAATAGGCATCCACAAATGTATTTTGAAGTTTAGATTAAGTATACCATAATAGAAATAGCATCATCGACTCAATGGACATGAGTTTGAGTAAGCTCCAGGAGTTGGTGATGGACAGGGAAGCCTGGCAAGCTGCAGTCCATGGGGTTGCAAAGAGTCAGACAAGACTGAGCAACTGAATTGAACTGAGTTGAACTGAATAGAAATAGAATAATTGAACTGAATATACAAATAGAATATCAGATCAGTCGCTCAGTCGTGTCCGACTCTTTGTGATCCCATGAATCGCAGCACGCCAGGCTTCCCTGTCCATCACCAACTCCCGGAGTTCACTGAGTCTCACGTCCATCGAGTCAGTGATGCCATCCAGCCATCTCATCCTCTGTTGTCCCCTTCTCCTCCTGCACCCAATCCCTCCCAGCATCAGAGTCTTTTCCAATGAGTCAACTCTTCACATGAGATGGCCAAAGTACTGGAGTTTCAGCTTTAGCATCATTCCTTCCAAAGAAATCCCAGGGCTGATCTCCTTCAGAATGGACTGGTTGGATCTCCTTGCAGTCCAAAGGACTCTCAAGAGTCTTCTCCAACACCACAGTTCAAAAGCATCAATTCTTCAGCATCTATTTCTATTATAACAGGGGATATACGCAATATAACAGGGGAAACATTTTTAATTGTTAGGTTTGTAAAAAGCTGCATTTAACTTACAAAATAAGCCTCTTTCAGCTCACATCCCATCTTCCAACTCTGAAAGCTGCTTGTGGTCACATACTGAGTGGATTATTTGAGTAGCTATTCCTTGTAGACTGAGTAGACCATAGTAAGAAAATTTCCACTCTGGGAAAGGTTTAAATGAATGAATGAGAGAGAGAGAGAGAAAAAAAAATACTGTGAACTGGGAAAGAGAAGTACAATGGATGGAAAACAATGTTAAGGAGAGTATAGAAGAAAGAGAAGGGGTTAAGGGTTAGTGGGCTTCCCTGGTGGCTCAGATGATAAAGAATCTGTCTGCAATGCAGGAGACCCGGGTTCAGTCCCTGGGTCGGGAAGATCCTCTGGCAAAGGGAATGGCTACCCACTCCAGTATTCTTACCTGAAGAACACCATGGACAGAGGAGCCTGGCTGGCTATAGTCAATGGGTTAACAGAGTTGGACATGACTGAACGACTAAACACATTTTCACTTTCACTAAGGGTTAGCATGTGTTTCTTTGAATCTACAAAATGAGGATAGTTGTATTTTCCCTATTATAAATATTCTCTCTGGCATGTTCTATAAACAGTCCCTATCTACAGTTAGTCAGTAGTTTGTGGAAAAAGGAGTTCCTCCAGAATAACGGACATAGACATATAAAGTCATATCAGAATGAAATATCTCTAGTTAAACACATACATTTAATATTAATAAAATATTAAGACAGTTTATTCACCACTGAAACCATAAATATTTTTTTACAATAAACTTGGAAGAATTTGAGTGGAGTAGATATCTTGATTTGTTTATTACTGCTCTGCATTATGAGAGATTGTTCCATGACAAACTAAGGAGTTTTCCACCAATAAGACTTAAGAGCGCAGAAGTTCCGATCTTCAAATGGCTTATGTGGAAGTAATTTTTCCAGTCATAATGTAAAATTTGAGAAACTCAGGGTTCTCTGAAATGACTTCTTTGTCCGAATTACCTTTTCCCCACTCTGTTTTCATTTTTAAAGAAATGTATACAATTAGCCCATCTTTTGGTTCATCATCAGTACACAGGGGACAGTAACAGTCGTTTCACTGAGTTGTTGCAGAAGTAAAGATACAGTCTGGGCAAGCCTCTGCAATGTCATAAAATGTAAACTGTCAAAGTTATTATTTTTCCACTGTCTCTCTCTTGCTTTGGCTTAAATGAAACACTGTCTCTTCAGGTTCTTAATAGTGGACTGGAGGTCTACCTTTGTAGATTTTTAGAGATGAATTTATGGTATTGTGGATTATATGAGAATTTAGAGATTAAACAATTTAAACTCTCTCTGCTATGTCCATCACTAGTTCATTTTATATGATTCTGGGAATTTCCTAAAGTTAAATTCTAAATTTTTCATTCACACTACCTTTCTGAATGTTCTAGATGAATCTTGTGACTTCACATATTATTAGTTTGGGCTATCATATACCCATCTACAAATACACTTCTTATCTTCTAAATCTCTATACAGCATTGTTCATAAAACACTTTTAATTTAAATGCCACAACTCCTGAAACATATTGAAAATCAAGTCCATCTCTCTCCAAGAGCTATCTTTACAAATTTTCCCATAATTATCAACAACCTCTTCAGTGTTGGGCTTCCCAGGGAGCTCAGTGGTAAAGAATTCACCTGCCAATGCAGCAGACACAGGAGATGTGGGTGTGATCCCTGGGCTGGGGAGATCCCTTGGAGAAGCAAGTGGCAACCCATACCAGTATTCTTGCCTGGAGAATCTCAAGAAAAAGGAGCTTGGAGGGCTACAGTCCATTGGGTTGCAAAAAGTCAGACGCAGCTGAGCAACTGAGCATAGACGCACCTTCACCTTTGGTATTTCTAGGCCCATAACCTTGGTATCATCCTAATTTTTAATTTTTAGTTCTATTTTGACCTATAGTTATAAATTCTACTTCTCCTTTGTAATAACTTTGAGATTCACTTTTCCATCAACATCATAAATTCATCATACCCCTACTCCCCAATTTTGCTACTTCCCAGCTCTCAGACCTAAACTATCTCATGTGTGGATTACTATAATGGCCTAATAGGAATTCTCCTCATCATTCAACTTTTCCCATGCCAACCAAACATTGAGAATATTTGTATGGTATTATTTATGCTTCATCCCACGTATCCATAGTGGCTGGTTGCCTATTTCTTATTTTGTAAAATCATGATTAGTAAGCATATCACTCAAGGTTCTTCATCACTGGAATTATAATTCTGCATCTACTGAGATGATCATATGACTTTCATACTTCATTCTATTGAGTGCTGTATCACATTTACTGACTTGTGTATGTTGAAGCATCTTTGTATCCTGGAAATGAATCCCACTTGAACATGGTATATGATTACTTTATTGTCCTCTTGATTTCAGTTTGCCAGTATCTTGTTGAGGATTTTTGCATCTATGTTTACCAGGGATATTGGTCTGTAATTTTCTTTCTTGTAGTGTCCATTCCTAGCTTAGTAAATGCTGGCTTCATAAAATTAGTTTGGAAATATTCCCTCTTCTCAATGTTTCTAAAGAGTTTGAGAAGCACTGGATAAATTCTTTGAAATGTTTGATAGAATTCACCTGGGAAGCCATCTGGTCCTGGGCTTTTCTTTTGGGGGAAGATTTTTGAAAATCAAGTCCATCTCTCTCCAAGAGCTATCTTTACAAATTTTCCCATAATTATCAACAACCCCCTCAGTGTTGGGTTTCCCAGGGAGCTCAGTGATAAAGAATTCACCTGCCAATGCAGGAGACACAGGAGATGTGGGTGCAATCCCTGGGTTGGGGAGATCCCCTGGAGGAGGAAATGGCAATTATTACTATCAATAATTAATTACTATTTATATTAAGAATTAATTACTAAATAATTATTACTATTAATAATTCAATTGCCTAAACCAGTTTAGATTTTCTATTTCATGTTTCAGACTTGAAAGGTTGCAGGTTTCTAGGAATTTATCCATTTCTTCTAGGTTATCCAGTTTGTTGACATAGCATTGTTCTTAGTAGTTTCTTACGATAGCTTTTATTTTTGTGGCATCAGTTTAATGTTTCCACTTTCATTTCTGACTTCTTTTATTTGAGGCTTCTCTCTTTTTTCTTAGTATAACTAAAAATTTGTCAATTTTGCTTATCTTTTCAAAATATCAGCTCTTATTTTTATTGATCTTTTCTATTGCTTTTCTCTTCTCTATTTCATTTATTTCTGCTCTGATATTTATTTCCTTCCTTTTGTTAACTTTGAGCTTAGTTTGGTTTTCTTAAGGTATAAAATTAAGATGTTTCTTTTTTTTTGAGATACTTCTTTTTGTTTAATGTAGGTATTTATTGCTAAAAACCTGCTTCATAGAAGTGGTTTGCTGCATCCCACTAGTTTTAGTATGTTGTATTTCTATCTTCATTCGTTGTTTTGTTTTTTTATTCCCATGTACAAAACTTATTCAGTTTTTTCTCTCACTCAGCAAATGGAGTTCATTTGTCTTTCCTGGTGATAACTGACAGTCTTTCAACATACTTATTACCTTTAGGTTCCTTTGCTAAGTCTGCTGCTAAGTCACTTCAGTCGTGTCCGACTCTGTGCAACCCCATAGACGGCAGCCCACCAGGCTCCCCCGTCCCTGGGATTCTCCAGGCAAGAACACTGGAGTGAGTTGCCATTTCCTTCTCCAATGCATGAAAGTGAAAAGTGAAAGTGAAGTCGCTCAGTCGTGTCTGACTCTTAGCGACCCCATGGACTGCAGCCCACCAGGCTCCTCCATCCATGGGATTTTCCAGGCAAGAGTACTAGAGTGGGGTGCCATTGCCTATGGCTTAAATAAATCTTTGATATATTTCCTTTTTGTTTACATGCAAGTCATGTTTTTAACCTTATTGATATCACAGATATCTGTTACCTTTGTTTAGTGAGTGAAAGTTGCTCAGTTATGTCTGACTCTTTGTGACCCCATGGACTATTCAGTCATGGAATTCTCTAGGCCAGAATACTGGAATGGGTAGCTTTTCCCTTCTCCAGGGGATCTTCCCAATCTTGTGATTGAACCCAGGTCTCCCACATTGTAGGTGGATTCTTTACCAGCTGAGCTACAAGGGAAGCCCAAGAATACTGGAGTGGGTAGCCTATCTGTTCTCCAGCAGATCTTCCCAACCCAAGAATCAAACCGGGGTCTTCTGCATCACAGGCAGATTCTTTACCAACTGAGCTTTGCTTAGTGTGCAGAACAAGACAGGCCTGGCTGCTATCCTTGTAAGGTTGGCCCATGGCTGACATCTGGGAAGTTGGATTTCATGAGGTTTCCTACCACCCTGACTAGAGTGCCTCACGGTGCCTAAACTGTTTGTACAAACAATATGGTTTGTACAAATACCTCCTTTCCTTTAAGGAGTCTGAAATTTTGGTATGTTTCAGGCACAGGGTGCCTTCATGTTGTGGTTTGGCCACTAAGTCAGGTCTGCCTCTTTTGTGACCCCATGGACTGTATGTAGCCCGTCAGGATGCTCTGTCCAAGGGATTTCCCAGGCAAGAATGGAGTGGGTTGTCATTTTCTTCTCCATATTTTCATTTGTTTTAAGACATTTTCTCTTTGATTTCTTCTTTGACTCACCAGTTGTTTAGAAGAGTATTGTTTATTTCCACATATTTACAGATTTTCCAGCTTTCTTCCTGTTATTCATTCCTAGTTTCAACTATTGTAGGCAGAAAAGATACTTGGTTTGATTTAAATCTTTCTAAATTTATTAAGAATTGTTTTGTAACCTGTTAATCTCCCTAAATTTGTTAAGATTTATTTTGTGGAGGAAACTGATGGCCAAGGGGGTGTCTCTTGGCACTGAGCTGTGCTGACTTGGGGATGAGGTGTCATAGGTAGAGAGAAACTATTCTGCCCTTTTCAGTGCATCTTGGAGCTTCCCTGGTGGCTCAAATGGTTAAGACTCTGTCTGAAATGCAGGAGACCTGGGTTCTATCTCTGTCAGGAAGGTCCCCTGGAGAAGGGAATGGCAACCCACTCTAGTATTCTTGCCTGGAGAAATCTCTGGACAGCAAGAGACTGGTGGGCTACCGTCCACGATGGTAAAGAGCTGGACAGGACTGAGTGACTTTCATTTTCTTTTCAGTGCATCTGTTTGTTTGTTTTTTTTTCTTGAACAGTGCTGGAACTTCCCCACTGGATTCCTGGACTTTATACAAAGATACTCTTATCTGTGAATTATTGTAAAAATTGATGACATGTCAGAGGATGACAGAATAAAATACTTATTCTGCCATACTGCTGACTAATGACAAAGTTAGTGTGACAAAAAATTCTACAATAAACCAAGAGAACTATATATTCCTAATAAGGACAGTGCCCTTTCCAAAATTAAGATTTTTTTGAGTATAGGTCTTTGCCTACTAGAAGTTTAAAAGAACTAGAAGTAGGGGGAAGGTAGATACAAAAATGAATTGGAGAAAGGAGAATAATAGCAAGTAGATTAGATAGTTATCATAATAGTGCCAAGCAATAGATAAGAAGATCGACTTATAGTTAAAAATAGTGGCTTGAACATAAAAACTTACACTTTCCCTTTGAATACTCCACTAAAATGAAGTAGAATGATCAAAAAGGGATAAACCAACAGGCCAAAGAGAATAGAAGAGGAAAAAAAATATTAAAAATTTAGAATCCAGAAAGGAAATGGATTAAGTCAAACAGATTAAATGATGTCTGAAAATGGAAGGTTAAGCCAGGAGGGAGAGACAGTTCAGAAACAAGTCAAATCATACAACAATCTCATAAAGACACAAATTATAGGTCTTAGATATTTCTGAATGTGGTAGCATAGCTAAGACAGGAAGCAAAGAGGACTGGGTAAAAGTCTGTATTAGAAAGACTTAGACCTACACGTAGCCTTTGCCAACTATATAGCTTAGCAAATTGGCTCTCTTTTGTCCATTGGAGAAGACAAGAGATTTACTCTTTGAAGAAGTACAACCAGTGGGACTTTGAAGTGGAGTACCAGATTGGGCAAAAGACTGTATCCTCATCTTCAAAATTGGTGAATTATTGAAACTCTATGTATTAAATAGTGATAATACTAGCTACTTTCCCAAAGTTGGCCCAAAGAATGCTGGAAGCCAAGTCTATACTCTCCAAAGAGGAGCTCAGAAAAATCCTCTGTGAAAAATCCATCATAAGGTAAAATATTTAGAAATACTGACATTTGGCGGTTCATAATAAAATGGTCACCAATAAAATTGGCCATAATAAAATGACCAATTATTTTGCCTAACTTGACACCAATAAATAACAATCCACATTCATGCAGAAAGAGTTTTTAAAGATCTTTTTAGTACCTCACACTCAGATACAAATTGAAAGCCAAGGACCAAATATTTGAATAAAGGTCTTCTCTTGATACACTGAAAAGCCAAATAAGAAAAAAAGAGGATTTGAGGAAAAAAGAAATCAAGAAGGAGAAAATAACCTCATAAGATCTGTAATGAATATTCTCAAAGAATTAAGAAAACATCTTGATTGCATTCATGAGACAAGTACAAGAGACTATTAAAAAAGAAATGTTCTCTATGTAGTTATTCTTCAAGTTAAAAAATATAATACATAAGGTACATTTTTGGTACTGAGTTGTTGTACAGTCGCTAAGTCCTGTTTGACTCTTTGTGACCCCATGTACTACAGCATCCCAGGCTTCCCTGTCCTTCACTATCTCCTGGAGCTTGCTCAAACTCATGTTCATTGATTCAGGGATGCCATACAACCATCTCATCCTCTGTTGTCCCCTTCTCCTCCTGCCTTCAATCTTGCCCAGTATCAGGGTCTTTTCCAGTGAGTCAGCTTCTTGCATGAGGTGGTCAAAGTACTGGAGCTTCAGCATCAGTCCTTCCAATGAATATTCAGGACTGGTTTCCTTTAAGATCGACTGATTTGATCTTCTTGTTGTCCAAAGGACTCTCACAAGTCTCCAGCACCACAGTTTGAAAGCATCAATTCTTCAGTGCTCAGCCTTCTTTATGGTCCAACTCTGACATCCATACACAACTACTAGAAAAACCATAGCTTTGACCATACAAACCCTTGTCAGCAAAATGGTATTTCTGCTTTTTACTCTACTATGTAGGTTTGTCATAGTTTTTCTTCCAAGGAGCAAGTGTCTTTTCATTTCATGGCTGTGGTCACTGTCTGCAGTGATTTTAGAACCCAAGAAAATAAAATCTGATGTTTCTGCATCTATTTGCCATGAAGATGGGACTGGACACCATGATCTTAGTTTTCTGAATGCTGAGTTTTAAGCCAGCTTTTTTACTCTCCTCTTTCACCTTCATCAGGAGGTTCTTTAGTTCTTCCCTTTCTGCCATAAGGGTGGTATCATCTGCATATCCAAGGTTGTTGATATTTCTCCTGGCAATCTTGATTCCAGCTTGAGCTTCATCCAGCCTGGCATTTCACATGATGCACTCTGCATAGAAGTTAAATTAGCAAAGTGACAATATACAGTCTTGTCATACTCCTGTCCAAATTTTGAAGCAGTGTGTTGTTCCATGTCCGATTCTAAGTATTGCTTCTTGACCTGCAGACAGGTCAGGTGATCTGGTATTCCCATTTATTAAAAAATTTTCCACAGTTTGTTGTGATCCACATAGTCAAAGGCTTTACTGTGGTCGATGAAGCAGATGTTTTTCTGGAACTCTCTTGCTTTCTTCATGATCCAGTGAATGTTGGCACTTTGATCTCTGGTTCCTCTGCCTCTTTGAAACCCAGCATGTACATCTAGAAGTTCTCTGTTCACATACTGCTGAAGCCTAGTTTAAAGGTTTTGAGAATAACCTTGCTAGCACAAGAAATGAACAAAATTCTATGGTGGTTTGAACATTTTTGACAGTGCTCTTCTTTGAGACTGGAATGAAAACTGACCTTTTCCAGTCCTGTGGACAACTCCTGAGTTTTCCAAATTCACTGACACATTGAGTACAGCACTTTAATGGTATCATCATCTTTTAGGATTTTAAATAGCTCAGCTGGAATTCTGTCACCTGCATTACCCTCGTTCCTAGTAATGCTTCCAAAGGCCCATTTACACTCCAGGATGTCTGACTCTAGGTGAGTGACCACACTATCGTGGTATTCTGGGTCATTAAGTCCTTTTTTGTATAGTTCTTCTGTGTATTCTTGCCACCTCTTCTTAGTCTCTGCTAGGTCCTTACCATTTCTGTCCTTTCCTTGCCTTGCCTGAAATGCTCCCTTGTTATCATCAGTTTTCTTGAAGATATCTCTAGTCTTTCCCATTCTATTGTTTTCTTTCATGTCTTTGCATTGTTCATTTAAGAAGGCCTTTCTATCTCCCTTTCTGTTCTCTGGAACTCTGCTTTCAGTTCGGTATATCTTTCCCTTTCTCCTTTGCCTTTTGTTTCTCTTCTTTTCTCAGCTATTTGTAAAGCCTCCTCAGACAACCACTTTACCGTCTTGCATTGCTTTTTCTTTGGGATGGCTTTGGTCACTAACTACTGTACAATGTTTCTTCGGGATGATTTTGGTCACTGCCTTGTATATATGTTACAAACCTCTGCTCATACTTCTTCAGGCACTCTGTCTATCAGATCTAATCCCTTGAATCTATTTGTCACTTCCTCTATATAGTCATAAGGAATTTGGTTTAGGTTATACCTGAATTGCCTAGTGGTTTTCCCTACTTTCTTCAATTTAAGCCTAAATGTTTCTATAAGGCGGCACTCATGATTTGAGCCACAGTCAGCTCCAGGTCTTGTTTTTGCTAAGTGTATAGAGCTTCTCCATCTTCAGCTGCAAAGAATACAATCAATCTGATTTTGGTGATATTCATGTGTAGAGCTGACTCTTGGGTTCTTGGAAAAAGGGTGTTTGCCATGACCAGTGTATTCTCTTGACAAAACTCTTGTTAGCCATTGCCCTGCTTCATTTTGTACTCCAAGGCCAAACTTGCCTGTTACTCCAGGTATCTTTTGACTTCCTACTTTTACATTCCAATTCCCTATGATGGAAAGGACATCTATTTTTGGTGTTCATTCTAGAAGGTGTTGTAAGTCTTCTTAAAACCAGTCAACTTCAGCTTCTTTGGCATCAGTGGTTGGGGCACAGATTTGGATTACTGTGATATAGAATGGTTTGACTTGGAAACGAATAGAGATCATTCTGTCATTTTGAGGTTTCACCCCAGTACTGCATTTCAGAGTCCTGTTGACTATGAGGGCTACTCCATTTCTTCTAAGGAATTCTTGCCTGTAGTAGTAGATATAAAGGTCATCTGAATTAACTTTGCCCATTTTAGTTCACTGATTCCTAAGATGTCAATGTTCAGTCTCCATCTCCTGCTTGACCATGCCCAATTTACCTTGATTCATGGACCTAACATTCCAGGTTCCTGTGAATTATTGTTCTTTACAGCACTGGACTTTACTTTCCCCACCAGGCACATCCACTTTGGCCCAGCTGCTTCATTCTTTCTGGAGCTATTAGTAATTGGCATCTGCTCTTCTCCAGTAGCGTACTGGACATCTTCCAACCTGGGAGGCTCATCTTTCAGTGCCATGTGTTTTGCCTTTTCATACTATTCATGAGGTTCTCATGGCAAGAATACTGGAGTGGTTTGCCATTTCCTCCTTCAGTGGACCATGTTTTGTCAGAACTCTTCACTATGACCTATCCGTCTTGGGTGGCCCTGCATGGTATGGCTCATAGCTTCATTGAGTTACACAAGCCCCTTTGCCATGGCAAGGCTATGATCCATGAAGAGGATCACATTGTAGAATTATTTAAAGGTGGTACATATGAAGATACAGTCTGTGCAATACAATGGCTATTTCAAATTCAGTATAGAACCAACTATAGCTATTTCTCAGCTATTAACTCTTGTCCTGCTACTTACTAGCCACATAACTTTGAGTAAGTACTTAAATTCATGGGGTCTGTTTTTTACCCTGTGGTAAAATGTAAAGTCTTTTAAAAATGTTAAAAATGGCTAATATATAAAGTAAATAAAATACCAGCATATAGGGAGATCATCATTATTTTTTACTGTTAGAGATGTCATGGAAGAAAGATTTAATCAAATAAAATTAACCCTTTGATATATTTCTCTTCCTTAGTTTATCTTATTTATAAAAAGGTAAAATGGGAAACAGGTTTGGAATAAATGAAAAGGAAAAAAGGAATAGAATGCAAAACTTCCACTAAAACAACTGCATGAAAATACAAGATTGCTTTCATGGCAATCGCTTGTCAGATGTTGAAAGAGCTTGGTTATAATAGGGCGGCAGATAAGCCAAAAAAAGCAAATCAACATGAAAACAGATAAAATATAAGAAACAGAATAAAGATCATATTGTAACCTCAAAGCACATAAGTAGTTCATATCCCCCAGCATTCATATACACTTAATCAACCCACCTTCTTTCTACATGCAAGTTCTACTTGGCTCATCAGGAACTTTAACCCTCAGGCCAACCCTGAGGGAAGAATTAACCTACTTATTGAACCCTTAGGCAGTGTGCATGGTCAGAAAGCCATAAAGTATTTGAGGAACATACTGAGGTGATCTCAGCATTTTACTGCAGTATCCCATAATTACTGAAGGAAGAGATTAAAAGTGATGTACTATTTTAAGAAAAAGTAGTCTAAACTTATTTCTTGGTTTAAGTTCTGCTGCCAAACGGAATTCTCAAAATACTTTGGAAGTGTAAATGAATTTAAGATCTATTTTAGGTAAACTATTTATTTTATGAAAAGAGGATAAAATATCACTTACTTTTAGGTGAGGAACATATCATTAGTATTCACAGCCCAGCACACAAAAAAGCCATTTTGAATGACTAAGTTCAGTCTTAACCCAAACCATGTTACAACAGTACAAACAAACCGGTAGATTAAAATGGGTTTGCACTCTAACATCTTAAGAACACTAAAAAACAGCTGAATGTGAAATATACCCCTGAGAATAACTTGGGTGTTAACAGCCAAACAAACACAAGCCCACAAATTTTCCCTTGCCCTTATTTGCTTCCTCAATCTGCCAATGTGCTAATTCAACTGCTGATCTGCTTTAATCCCAACATTTAGTAGATATTACAGTAACTAACCTCCACTTAGCTGATTCATTATATTGCCCTGCACTCTTCTTTCTCTCTATTAAAATATGGCTGATATCTACCTTGCTGAAAGTTCATGGTTACTATACTATCCTCTGGTATGGCCAGGCACTTCTTCCTCCAGTTAAGCAGAAGCTTATTAAAACCACTTGTGTTTGTCTCCAATACTGTTTATACACATTGCACTTGTTACTTTTATTATTTAATCTAGTCACTTGTATATAAGCTGATACAATATGAGTGCAAAAAGAAAACTGTAGACTGTACAAACAAGAACAGCAACAAATTTAAGCTGAATGCTCTAAAAGGACTCAATAAAGAGGAAATTTAACTTGGATTTGGTGTGAATGAGACACTGGGAAAGACTGGAAGAAAACTTGTAAATATCTATAAGCATTCTGTATTAAAATTGTTTCAAATATCTTACTATCTCCAAAGAAATCAAAATGTGAAATCATGCCTTGTGCATTTAGTGTGTGATTTTGGTGAATGTGTTGAGAACACCATTCAATAACCTACACTCAAAAAAAAGACCTTGCCAGCTTTATATCTGAGGGTGCTGGATGTGTGCTCACTCATATCTGATTCTTTGTAACCCCATGGACTGTAGCCCGCCAGGCTCCTCTGTCCACAGAATTTTCCAGGCAAGAATACTGGAGGTGGTTGCCATTTCCTACTCCAGGGGATCTTCCTGACCCAGGGATGGAACAAGCATCTCTTGCATTGGCAGACAGATTCTTTACCACTGAGCAGTCTAGGAAGTCTATATGGGTACTGGTGAATAAAAACAGTTTTATGTTTCAAAGAAAGAAAAACAGTTTATGTTTCAAAGAAAGTAAAATGCTTAAGTATTAACATTTTTATTAGTCCCAGCTATAAATCAACTTTTTTGGTTAACTGACAAATTTGTTGCTGTTGTTTAGTCACTGAGTCGTGTCCAACTCTTGCAATCCCATGGACTGTAGCCCACCACACTCCTCTGTCCATGGGATTTCCCAGGCAAGAATACTGGAGTGGGTTGCCATTTCCTTCCTCAGGGGATCTTCCCAACTCAGGGATCTTGCCTGCATCTCCTGCTTGGCAGGTGGATTTTTCACCAGTGAGCCACCTGGGAAGCCCTTTAATTGACCAACTACAGGCCCCCAATTGTATTAGTTAAGAGGGTTCTACTCTGTTAATCTCAAGAACCTAAAGATTTGTAAATGAATTTCAAACTTAATATAAGATTTCAAAGAGGAGGTAACAACAAGAACTAGAACTACTTGGGAAGGATAATAAATAGGAAGAGAAATAAGGTACACTGAAAACAGCTTTGAAAGGCAACAGAGACAATAGAAAGCATATTAAAAACAGAAATAGTAAATCGAAAGTAAAAAAATAATTTAAAGTAACACCAAAGGATGGATGATTGATGTGAATCAAACCTGAAGATAAAATTATTAATTATTGGTTACAGTGAACAAAGTTAACTGAGAAATGGTCATTTAAACTATGATGTACTCAGTGTTTGGATAAAGATGGTAGACTAAGAGGATATGAATGTCACCTTCCCAAAAGAACACATTAAATATATACCAATATGTGCAATTTACTGAGATAGCTGGAGCTGTTGCCTTATATATTTTTTGTCCCCCTTCTATCTGTCCTATAAGGGCTCCAATTGCACATATATTAGGCCACATGAAGTTGTCCAAAACTCGTTGTTTCTCTGTCCATTATTTTTGTGTTACTTTTCTTTCTGTGTGTCATTTTGGATAGTGTCTATTTATGTCTTGGAGTTGACTAATCTTTTCTTCTGAAATATCTAATCTGTCAGTCCCTGACATAGTATTCTTCATCTCAGATAAGGTAGTTTTAGTCTCTACAGATTCAATTAGAGTATTTTTTATTTTGTCTGTCATATCCACACCTAATATGTTCCCGATTTCTTCTAAGTTCTTGAATATATGGAATTCAGTTGTGGTGGCTGTTTTAATGTCTTCATCTACTAATTCTATTTTTTATGTCACTTTTTGATTGATTTAATTTATCTCATTAGGTTGCAAATTTTTTTCTCAGTCTATACCTTATTTTTTCACTATTTAACATTGTCATTACAATATCAAAAGTTTTCAATTTTTCTAAAGTCCAACTTATCTTTTTCATTTATGGTCCAGGTTTCTGTCCCCTCTATCTATAAAATCTTTTGCCTAGTCCAAGGTCATAATGAATTATCTTAAACTTTAAGAACTTTTATAGTATTAGGTTTTTATTTTGTTTTACTATTCATTTAAAATTAACATTTACATTAAGTATGGGTAAAGGCATCTATTTATTTATTTGGTTCTAGCATCAAATATTGGAGAAGGCAATGGCACCCCACTCCAGTACTCTTGCCTGGAAAATCCCATGGATGGAGGAGCCTGGTAGGCTGCAGTTGATGGGGTCACTACGAGTTGGACACAACTGAGTGACTTCCCTTTCACTTTTCACTTTCATGCATTGGAGGAGGAAATGGCAACCCATTCCAGTGTTCTTGCCTGGAGTATTCCAGGGACAGGGGAGCCTGGTGGGCTGCCGTCTATGGGGTTGCACACAGTCGGACACAACTGAAGTGACTTAGCAGCAGCATCAAATATTGAAAAGACTATTCTGTCTCCAGTGGGTTATCTTTGACCCTTTATCAAAAAGTTGTGTCTATTTCTGGGCTTTCTCTCCTGCTCCACTAATCTTTGAGTGTATCCCTACCTCATCATCACATTGTTTTGATTACTGTGGCTCATTTTTCTACATTCATTAAGTTGATGATTTTAAAAAGTGATGATATGGTAAATCAAATTGATTTTAGAATGTTGAACCAACCTTTCATCTATGGAATAAACCTGACCTGGTCATGGATTGTTTTTGCATATTATTCAACTCAACTTGTTAACATTTTGGTAAAGATTTTTGTGCTTATGTTTATGTGATGTGTTGGTCTGTAGTTCTCTGCTCTTATAGTTGCCTGGTTTTGGCATCAGAGTAATGCTGACTTTATAAGATGAATTGGAAAAGGTTCCTTCCTTTTCTATTTCCTAAAAGAGGTTGTTTAGGACTGATATTTCTTCTTTAAATGTTGGAAGAACTTGCCAGTGAAACCATCTGGGCTGTGTTTTTTTAATAGGAAGGTATTTTTAACTACAAATTTAATTTCTTTAATAGACCAAAAACTATTTCAAGTTATTTCTTCTTGAATTCTAATAGTTTGTCTTTCAAGGAATTTTCCCATTTCAATTAGCTTATCAAATTTATTTACAAAGTTTTAATTTACTTATCCCATATTATCCATTTACTATCTGTCAGATCTATAGTGATGTCACCTCTTCTATTCTTGGTCTTGATAGTCTGTGTCTTCTCATTTTTTTTCTTATTCAGTCTGGCTAGATGTTAAAAAATTTTTGTATTCTTCGTGAAGAACCAGCTTTTGGGTATGTTGATTTTTCCCTGCTGCTACTGCTTAGTCACACAGTTGTGTCCGACTCTCTGAACATGTGTTTGAATGCAGGCTCCTGTGTTCAGGGGATTCTCCAGGCAAGAATACTGGAGTGGGTTGCCATTTCCTTCTCCAGGGAATCTTCCCAATCCAGGGATTGAACCTGAGTCTCCTGCATTGTAAGTGGATTCTTTACCCTCTGAGCCACTGATTTTTCCTTACTGTTCTCAATTTCACCAGTTTATGTTCTTATCTTTATTATTTCCTTCTTTCTTCTTGTTTTGGGCCTAATTTATTTCCTTAAGACACTTAGATTATTGGTTCAAAACTTTTTGGTTTCTAAAGTAAAGCATTAAAGCTTATTCCTCTGTACTTCTTTAGTTGCATCTTACAAATTTTGTAATGTGTTTTTATTGTCATTCAATAGAAAATTTCCCTAATTTCCCTGTGACTGCCTCTGTGATCCATGTGTTTAATTGGCAAAAATTTGGGTTTTTCCAGATATCTTTCTGTTATTGATTTTTAGTTTAGTTTAGTCAGAAAATATATTTTGCCTGACTTCAATAATTTTAATTTTTTAAAATGAACCAAAAAATGGTCTATCTTTGTTTACATTCCAAGTATATTTGAAAAAAATTTATTTTGCTTTTCTTAGGTGGAATGTTCTTATTTTTATTTTCTTAAATGGCTATTAAGTTTTTGAAAATAAAACTTCACTAAAATTTCTTCTTCAGAAAGAAGAAGTATGTCACACAAAGTTGGATTCAGAAATCTGATGGTTCAACATATAAGTTGATTTTGAAAAATCAAAAATTATTTTATTAAAAATTTTATAATGATAAGCAGTTCTCAATATGAACTTAATGATATACATATAATTAATAATGACATAAGAGACCAAGTACCAGAAAATAGATGCAAATAATGAATAAGTTACCCCTTCACATGCTTACCTCCTGATCTGTTCCCAGTATGATCCAATGACCCATCATCTGTACTGTAGCCACACTGGTTTTATTATAGTTCTTCCAAGCAACCATGATCTTTTCTTATCTCAGGAGTTACCGAATATATTCTCTGCATGGAGAATACTTTCTTCCTCTTTTGTCTAATTTCTCTTCAGCTTTCAGAACTGATCTTGAATTCACTTTCCTCAGGAAGCCTTTCCTGATATGCTCTTCAAAGTTTAGGTCCTCCTGGTATACACTTTCATGGCACCCAGTACTTCTCTTTCACAGACCTTGTTATGACTGAACTGAAAGATATAAGGCCAGATTAGTCAGATTATCAAAGATGTTATGACTTCTCGAAAGGTAGAGAATTATCTCAGAAAAGTTTCCAAAATGAGACATGGATTGACCAACTGAACTAACTAAAACTGAATGTGATTTCTATCTTGAAGACTTCTCTGAAAGCAGAATTATGCCTTCAGAAGAATAATGAATGTCTCAGTCTTCCATATTACATATCTAAAACGTCCAAGAGGCTATAATTTATAAAATGTTGTTCACAGCAGGGCACACAAAATCAACCAAAATGAGAAATTTCATTTCTCTGTCTTCATAGATCCAGATAAGGTATCTGTTTCTCTAAGACATTGCTTGCCATGGAAAGGAAAATCCATATACAAATGGCAAATTTGGCTTAAGTAACTTTTCTTTTCCAAATCGAGTCTAAAAATTAATGATTTAGAATCCAGTAATTTCTTGTAAACTTTTAGGCAAAGAATTTGGTTGAAAGGAGTGAAAGGAAAAATCTTCATTTTCATAAACATTTGGAACTTTGATTTCTTTTAAATAGCATTCAATATTACTAGGGAACACTTGTAGGAAAATATATAGAGCTTTCCTGGCAATGGAGTTGGAAGAGCTGCCTTCCCCATGTCTCTTGGCTCACTTTGTAAATTGTGTGAAACACTTTTAGACAGACACTGGCACTCATAAATTATACAACTCATCTGCATATTCCAGTCATGAAACATTATGCAAAGTGACATGATTTGCATAATGGATTCCTCTTGTCGCTTCACTTGCTCCATGCTTTTAAAAAACAAAATGAAATAAAATGAAAGCATGAAAAGGTGAAAGCATTAAGTTCCCAGCCTTGCCTATCTCCTTCCCAACTATAGTATCAATTGCTTTTATTTTGTACAGGGGATTGGGGTGAAGGGAAAACAAAAATCTACACATACAAACAAAAAATAAAAGAGCATTCACATGAATCTCATTTTTGATTACAAGGTACCTACTTTCTTAGTAAAATTCTTCACCATAAATAACTCATTTGAGTCAAGAGGAACAGTAACAAAACAAAACACTGATACAGAGAGAGAAAGTTTATGGAACTTTCTCCTTAAAAAAAGCTTTTCCTTTGCCTGTGATATTTAGGGGAGGCTAGCCTTCCTCTTTACGACTTAAAAAAAAAAAGGACCAGGTATTTGCTTATTAATGGAAAAAAGCATACTATGGATGAAATAAATGGTCTGGGGGAGGGTTTCCCCCCTAAAAAGAACTTCTGAAGGGTTTCCCTGTTTTTGAAAAACAAATGGAGAAGATAGAGTTGTGCCTTGATTATTTAACAAAATACAGAATGGCTATATATACTGTAAGGATGAGGCAGTACCAACCACGTCGACTTCTATCGGCTCTACTCCAATAAGCAGGCAACGCTCCTCAGCAGTTGCTAGTTTTGCTGCGGGCTTTCCCTGCCCCCCCTCTGCACCAGTGCGAAAGGCAGAGTGTGCCAAGCGGCTGGCGTCTGTACCCTGTGGGAAAAGTTAACTGTAATTCTTCGGCTTTTAAAATCAATTAACCCGTGTGTTAATTAACGTCAAGTCGACGGGAGGAGGAGGAGAAGAAGAAGGGGAGGGAGGGAGAAAAGAAAAAAAGCTGCAAGGGCGGATGGCAGAAGAGTTGGCACCGTGCCATCCATTCAGGGGCAACGCCACAGTTTCGTGCGATAGCAGCAGCGGGTATATGTTACGGGGGCCCTGTATGCGGGCCAGACAGTGCGGTAAAGCCAAGGGAGATTATCCAGACCCCCAGGAGCGAACAGCGAGCAGCAACCGAAGGCGCAAGTGCCAGGATTACAGCCTGGGCTGCTCCAACCACGAGCCCTTCCTCGGACCCAGGGACTTGGCTACTTGGGGTTTGGGGATCTTCCACACCAAAGAGGCACAAAGCTGACTTTAATCACTTGTTTTCCTTTAAACTTGATTCTGCCGCATTGGAGTCGGCACAGCGGATGCTTTCACACCCAGCAAGACAAAGGCCGTCGTCTCCGCCATGACACTGTTCCGTTCCAAGCAGAGGCCGGGATCCTGGACTCCTTGAAAAATCAAAAGAAACAAGGAAAACAAACAACAAATGCAGCAACAAACAAAAAACAGCCACAAAATTTGTGTGCCCATTTGCCCATGCCAGGGGTGAGCTGGGCATCTATTACAGAAGAAGGGCGCTTTTTTGGGGGGGGGCACGCTGTTGCCTTGCTATTCAACTTCGTTTATAATTAACTTTAAAAAAACACCATTCAACCTAGTCAACAACAAACAAAGAGAAAAAGCAGACATCGGAAGAGAAATGCCATAGGAAGCGGCATGAATGCATGCCACAGCCGGTGCCACTTGCCATTCGGAAACCTCAGGGAGAGGTGCCAATTCTACAGCTCGGAAGAAGGCAGAGAAGGGAGCAGAAAGATCTACAGGCAGAAATCATAAGGAAAGAACACCGCTTCTACGAGCCTGGATTGCGATTGCACGGCAGCTTCCGCTGGGAGGAGAGGGAATATTCAAATGGAGATATAGATGGGTATAAATTAAAAGATGGGCACTTATCGACTGCATATAGACACATGTGTAAGGTTGTATGTGTATATAAATACACTTATTTTCAGGCAGTTTAAATGTTTAGACATGTGTCTGTTTTGGGGTTGGAGGTATGGGTATGTATATAGATAGGTGTATATGTTTATGCATATACACATGTGGGATGTGTGCATGTGAGTAAAAGGAGAGGACGATGGAGAAAGAGAAGGAAACGTGTGTTATGTGCATGTACGTGTGTGCATACATCCCACTTTTTTTGACCCAGGTATACACAGGAGACAAAATAAAAATCATACTCCAGCAGCAAGCAGGCAGAGATTTATCTACGTTCACTGCTATCACCAGGGAGATGAATGGGGCCGATCTGAAGCCCTTTTACAGGATCCACTATGGGAGTGGAGGAGGAGGAGGGATGCCACACAGACATGCACAAACTTGAAGGCAGAGTGCTTTGGAAGGTGCTACTTAGGAAACCCTGGTGGCATAACACAGGGGAGAAGAAGGGTTGAAAGAGGCTTGTTTCTATGTTTTAGGTTGTTTTTTTTTTTTTTTTTAATCTGAAAAAGAGTTTCAGGAAACGACTGGTACTTACGTTGTCTGCGTTGCTGTGGATCCTGAAAGGTGTTCTGTTGGCACCGGGCGCTGAGCCAGGGGCAGCCACTGGAAACAAAAGGGAGAGACAAAAAATAAATAAATAAAGTCATTCAATGGGAATATTAATTGCTGCTCTTGTGGATTTTACAAAACACACAAACTGTTTTTTTTTTTTTTTTTTTTAAATGTGGATTGGCGCGTGTCCCTTTCGCATGGAATATACAAGTAGTATGGGATTTACAGCCCAGTACAGGACTCAGGATTAACCGCGCTGGCATCTTTTGGGCATATTCTTCCTTTTAATGAATGGGCTTTCGCTGTTAATGAGGAATAATCGTTTGGCTAATGAGCTTTGAAACATTAAGAGAAAAGAGGTTTTTTTCTTTTCCGTTAATCGCTCTGGTGCGACTGCATGGATGGATTACAAAAGACAGCAATAGGAATGCAGTACAAAGGGGGGGAACTTCTCCTGGAGAGGGAGAAGCACCGAGATGGGTGATGTGTCTCTGCGTCTTTCCTTCCTTCTCTCTCTTTCACTCTCTGCCAACTGCTATGGGTTTCCATAACTCCGCAATCAAAGTGGATGGTCTGGGAAGGATTATTACAAAGAGTGAAGCCTCCGCTGTTAATGTCTCCAGTGTTTAATCATCATACAGTAGAATGGTTTTATGCATATTTCATTTGCATATCATTAAACCGTGTTAGCAAGGGGCGTTCAGAGCCAGGAGAAGTACAAAGTTGGGGAGAGAGGGAAGAAAAAAAGGTCCCTATGATGCTTATCTTCAAACGGGGACTTGTTCCATGATCTGTCTTCTACTTTTGCTAAAATCATTATGACTTGGAAACCTTTGAAGTTGGATACAACCTTGGATTCTTCTAATTCCTGCAGAGTGGTATATTTTTAAAAACAGCAGAAATGTTCCTGTACTAGACAATTAAAGGAATATAAACTCCAGTGGGTTGAAACTAGTAGCTCTTTGGGGGATGCAGTGGCACAGGCTTCTACAAATACCAACACTTAAAAAAAAAATAAAGAGCATCATATTAAAACAAAGAAAATGAAGACTCTCCAGTATTAACGTGTGGATTATATTTGTTTCTTTTGGGGGGTAATGAACTAAAGAGAATGAAGAAGCCATCGGTAATTTATCCCTTCATTAATGAACAGTCACCTTTTTGTATGTGTTTGTTTTTGTTCTTTCTTTTTGAAGAGGGATGTTGTCACTTTTGAAGCGATTAGTCAATTATTCTGTTGCTTTGATCTTTTTCCCCTGCAACCGACAGGAAAGAAAGGTGGTGGTTAGGGAATAGTGTGTATTGGAAGGATTTGTGGGGAGAGAAGGAATACAGTGAGTTCTTTGTAGATCTAATACATGCACAACATATTAATTGGGAGCTTTTAAAGCTCCCTCAATAGGCTATTTCATTCCTGATAAAACAGCAGCTGGTTAGCCACTGTTGGTGACTCTTCAGATATCACTTTAAGTATTTTTATTCTGTCGCTGTTGTTATTGTCGCCTTGTTTTGTTTTTCTCAGTCAGGATGAGAATATAATGTCATCCATCCCTTCTTTATTGAGTGTCTTCTCTTCTCTATCTTCTTCACTTCCAATTTCCAATCTGTAAAACAGTGTTGCTTAATACTGAATTCTGGTACACAGTCTAACTGGCACAAGTTGATTTGGAAATGAGATGCTGTTTTATATTTAAATTATCCCCGCTCCTCCCTTATCCTTCCAAGCTTTGTCTCTGCTATGAATATTCAGATGAGGCATGATGTGATTACACTGTACAATTACTCCTATCCATGGTGGTGGCAGGGGCTGCTGGGGAGGCAGGGAGCCAGACAACCTCCAGGCCGATTCAGAGTTTGTTTTTGGTATTTTTCCTGTCTCCTTGGCGCTGCAGCACATGCAGATGTCGCTGTTGTTCTTTATAAAGCCCTAATGATATGCAAAAGCATAACTACTTGGTTGGGATGCAGAGCATCAACGAAATATTATGGATGTCTTTAAGAAAGGGGGAGAGAAAAATCCTGACTGAAGGAATGTCCACATAAATTATTTTTATTTAAATGAATTCAAAGGATGGGGTGAGAGCAAGTCAGAAGGAGTCACATGGAAAACATGCATACTATTAATATGCATAAAGAGTTCTCACTGTGGAGAAGAACCTCCTCACTGCAGCTCATGGGACAAACTGGTTCATTAGGAAATAGCTCAGAGCGACTACATTTTGCTATTTCCATTTTTCCCCTTATATTAAATGAAGAGTCAGACTGATGTGTTTTCTTTGCATGGCAGCATCGAGATGGAGCCAGTCTGTGAAATCTGCTGCCCAAATAGCATTTTAATGGAAACTGGAACTAAACAAGGGCATGGATTTGGAAGGGAGGGGAGAAGAAAGAATATATGAAGAGGAGTACATTCAGAGCCACAGCATAATACTTTGTAGTACAGGTTTTCAGAAACCGCCTTTGGTTCTTCATTAGTCTCAGATGGGGCTCCTGTTACAGGGAGCTGTTAGGGTTTATCAAGATGAGCACCGAGACAGGCCCTTCTAGGTCTGTGGCTGAGGAAACAAGCGGCAACTTGGTGCCTGCCCCCCCCGCAGCTGTCTACGGCTCGGAAGCCAAAATCACAGCTACTCCCAATTTGGGGATTCAGTAAAGTGCCTCCTGGTCCAGGTATTTGTGACAGAGGGAATGCTTGGTGCTATCACAGTATATGTTGCTAAAGAGCAGGTGGAATCATCTGGGGCAGGCCTGATACTGTTGGTGCTGGATTCTCAGGGTGAAGATTACTGTGTTTTCTAACATTTTCAGGATGTTAAAATGATCAGTGTGGATTAGTGCATGTTTATGATGAACAGAGAGGAGCAAATAGTGAATGAACCTATTGGGTGGATTCAGAACTGATAAAATATTTGGAATATTACTAATGGCCTCGATGAATTCATAAAGGAAAACTAAGCAAGAAGCAGAATTCAGAAAAAAAAGGAGATTTCATTACTTCCCTTAGGTGGATGTAGTTCAAATTACTTTAATAATTCATATTAAAATAATCTTATATCTCTGTTTAAATTACCGAAAGAAAGACAGTTTTGCTTTGGTTTGTATATCAGCACAGATTTCTATTTGGTGGCATGATGTTGACCTGAAACATCTATTTATCATTATGAGCAGGTAAAGTGAAAGTGAAAGTGAGTAAGTAAGCGTGTTCTAAATTCTGTTGCTTTTTGCCCACTCATTTCCCAAACTTCCACTTATGAGTGTCCTTTATAACACACACACACATACACACACATACACACACTCTCAACTGTTACAGTGTACCAAACTACAGAGTACAATTAATGTGGACAATGGCTATTTAATCTGAATCAGGCTGTTAAACTTCTTATTTTTTCTGTCTCTGTTGACAGTATTATGGGTATTAAATATTGAAACAAATCATGTTAAGAATTTAGCACAGTATTTGCATATAACAACACTAACAATGTTAAATTTTATCTTTGCTATATTATTGTTATTTCAGTGTATTGACTGGTATTAGAGAGAAATAAGGTAAAGGAAATAATATTTACTCTTTACTCCTACTACTAAATAGCAATGCAGGTAAAAGATTTAGTGAGAAAGCATTAAATGGGGCTTCTGTGGTAGCTCAGATGGTAAAGAATCTGCCTGCAATGCAGGAGACCTGGGTTCGATCCCCGAGTTGGGAAGATCCCCTGGAGGAGGAAATGGCAACCCACTCCAGTATTCTTGTCTGGAGAACTCCATGGACAGAACATGGGGTCCCAAAGAGTGAGACATGACTGAGCAACTAACACTTTTTTTTACTTTTCATGGCAGACAGATTGTTATTTATCAATAATCAAAAGTCAAACTACAGCTCATATTAATGCAGTTAATAATATATCTATGAAAATGTTCCTTTAAAAATGTATGTGTAATTCTGAGATGATGATCATGGCACATAGTATCTAAGTCTAACAAGAGAGTCCTATCCTGTTTGCTGTGGAGGGCTATGGGAACTGAGAGGAGAGCTGTGGGAGCTGAGAGGTGCTCATTATTTACTACATTGACAGGCAATTCCAACTTCCAGTCTTTTAAAAAAGAGATAGTTTTGAATACATAATATGATATATTAACTATTTTAAGCATCAATAATTTAAATAACTTAGAAAGCAAAAAGTCTCCCCCCTGCTCCTCTTCTAGCCATGAGTTTCTAACCTCACCCTCAAATTGGTAATCAGTTACTGGTTTCTCATTTATCCTTCCAGATATTAACATATTATGCCCAGATATTAATAACATATTTTCTTTCCCACTTTTTACATGAATGGTGGTTTTTTAAAAGGGATTCCTTATAATTTCCTGCAAATGCAATGAATTCATCTCTAAGTAGATAGCTTAAGTTTTCATTTCCAGTAATCACGTCCACTAATTTTTGTCTTTAACTTGGTAAGAACATGTAGTACGATGTTGAACAGAGTACAAGTGGTGAAAGTGAATATTCTTGCCTTGCTTCCAATCTTAGGAGACATCATTGCCTTGTTTCTGAATTTAGGAGAGAAATAATTCTGCCTTTTATCATTAACAAAAATGCCCTTTATCAAGTGGAAGAGGTATTATTCTATTCCCAGTTGCTAAGAACTTTTTTTAAATGGTTGTTAAATTTTGTCAAATGCCTTTTTTGCACCTATTGAAATCGGTAACAGTTCAAAGTTGTTGTCATGATGAATCACAATGATTTTCATATGTTAAACCAACCTTGCAGTCCTTGAAAAACCCACTTGCTCATGATGTATTTATTTTTCAATATATTGCAATATTTTACCTGCTAATATCTTGCTAAAGGTTTTGAACCCATGTTCATGACAGAAATTGGGCTATAATTTTCTTTTCTTGAAATGACTTTGGTATTGTTATAAGGGTCTTGGTATCTTTATGAAATGAGTTGAAGAGTGTGCCCTCCCTTTATACTCTGAAAAGGTTCGTGTAAACTTGTCATTGTTTTGTACTTAAACATTGGATAGTGACGCTATAGGCCTAAAAATTGTGGACAATTTTTCAATTATAAATTCAATATTTAAGACAATGTTCTAGGACTATTTAATTTTCAATTTTTTTGTATCAATTTTGGTAAGCTGCATTTTTCAAGGAATTTGTCTATTTCATCTTAGTTATCAAATTGATCAGAACAAAGTTGTCCAATATTTCGTTATCTATTTTTTGTCTGTCAAAACTTTAGTAATGTCCTCTCTTTCATTTGTGATATTAGTAAGCTGTATTTTCTTTTTTCTTGTTTTTTCAAAAATCAATTTTATTAATCTTTTCAATGGATCAACTTCTATCTCTAGATCTTTTGATTTCTACTCTAAATTTTACAATTTCCTTTCTTTTACTTATTTTTTAATTGCAATGTTCACTTTAGTTTTCTAGACATTGAATTTTGTATTGGGGTATAGTCAATTAACAGTGCTGTGATAGTTTCAGGTGAACAGCAAAGGGACTCAGCCATGCATATACATGTATCCATTCTCCCTCAAACTCTCCTCCCATCCAGGCTGCCACGTAACATTTAGCAGAGTTCCATGTGCTAGACAGTAGGTCCTTATGGATAACCAGCAAGGACCTTTCTTTAACTTATTTTGGGTTTGATTTGCTTCTCTTTTTCTAGATTCACAAGGTTGAATCTTAGAAAATTCACTTTACACTTTTCTTCTTTTCTAATATAGATGTGAACTGTGTTTAGTTGCTCAGTCGTGTCCGACTCTTTGTGACCCCATGGACTGTAGCCCACCAGGATCCTCTGTCTATGGGATTCTCCAGGCAACAAAACTGGAGTGGGTTGCCATGCCCTTCTCCAAGGGATCTTCCTGACGACCCAGCAATGGAACCAGGGTCTCCTGCAGGTGGATTCTTTACCAGCTGAGCTACCAGGGAAGCCCCAATACAGATGTGTAAATCCATAAATCTCCCTCTAAGGACTGCTTTAGTTGTATCCCATGTACTTTCATAGTGAAAGTGAAAGTGTTAGTCACTCAGTCATGTCCAACTCTTTGCGATCCCATGGACTGTAGCCTGCCAGGCTCCTCCGTCCATGGGATTCTCCAGGCAAGAATACTGGAGTGAACTGCCATTTCCTTCTCCAGGGATCTTCCTGACCCAGGGATCAAACCCAGGTCTTCAACACTGCAGGCACATTCTTTATCATCTGAGCTACACTGTAAACTAAACTAACCTTTCATAAGATGTGTATTTATTATCATTATTTTGTGATTTGTGATTTCTTCTTGAAAGTGAAAGTCACTCAGTTGTGTCCATCTCTTTGCAACCCCATGGACTGTATAGTCCATAGAATTCTCCAGGCCAGAATACTGGAATGGGTAGCTGTTCCCTTCTCCAGTGGATCTTCCCAACCTAGGGTTCGAACACAGGTCTCCTGCATTGCAGGCAGATTCTTCACTAGCTGAGTCACCAGGGACTGTATTATTTATAAGTGTGTTGTTTAATTTCCAAACATTCAGTTACTTTTCTAGGTATCTTACTACTGTGAAATTCTAATTAAATACCACTGTATTCACGGAATATATTCTATGTAATTTCAGCTCAAGATTTGCTTTATGGCCCAACACACAGTCTATTTATTTATTAATTCAAATTATTATTTATTTGAAGTGGTATGTGCACTGCTGCTCTTGTTTTCCTCTATTATACAATTGATTTCCATCTAATTCATTTCTGCCCTTATTGTTTTTTTCTTCTATTTTCTTCAGGTTTCCTTTTCTATTCTTCTTCTAATTTCTTGATAAGATAGTTATATCACTGATTTTTAGCCTTTTTTCTTTTTAAACATTTATTCAAAGGCTGTAAATTTTCCTCTAAGCATTGCTTTAGTTATAACTCTTAGGTTTTCATTTGTCATATATTCATTATTATTTGATTCAAAATAATTCCTCTTTGGTCCATAGCCTTTTAGAAGTATATGGCTTAAGTTCCACACCTTTAGGGATTCACAAAACTTTTAGTTCTTACTTTTATTGATTTTTAGCTTCTTGTTAGTGCTTTCCAGATCTCTGTGGTCATAGTCAACTCCAGATGATTTAAATTTACTTTTGAGAGTTGCATTATAGTCAACTTTGGTAAATATTTACTTGAAAAGAGTGTGCCACTGTGAGGTGCATCGTGTTATATATAACTACTGCTACTGCTGCTGCTAAGTTGCTTTAGTCGTGTCCAACTCTGTGCGACCCCATAGATGGCAGCCCATCAGGCTCTGCCATCCCTGGGATTCTCCAGGCAAGAACACTGGAGTGGGTTGCCATTTCCTTCTCCGACATATAACTAAGTCATGTCGAATAATTACATTGTTTAGTTAATCTATATTCTTACTGATTTGTTTGGACTGCTTGTATAATTGTTTTATTGGTTACAAGAGGTGTGTTAAAAGTGTGTTACAGTCCTACACTGTGATGTGAATTTGTGTACTTTTTTTTTTTTGTTTTGTAAATTTTTGCTTTATGTATTTTATGTCTATGTTATCAAGTGGACACAAATTAAGAAATTATATTGTGTTGAATTGATCCTTTAATAATCATGCCATATACATCTTTATCTCTTGCCTTAAAATCTATTTTGTCTAATCTTAATATAGTTGTTCTGGTCATATTTGTCCAGATCTGGCCATTGTTCTGGTATAGGTGGAGTATTTTTTATCTTTTTATTTTAACTTTATCTGTTTTTTAGTTAGATTTTATCTTTTATCTACTCCTAGAATTTTGAATTTTAACTGGAGAATTGAGTCAATTTATATTTAAAGTAGTTAATTATACATTTAAAATTTACACATATTACCTTATTATTTCCTATATTATCTGGTTTATGTTGTTTCACTCCTTTTTTTGAATTCCTTGAGATTAATCAAGCATTTTTGTTGTTCCACCTTCTTCTCTATTACCTTGTTAATAATACATGTTTTTACTGTTGCGTGTTACCCTAAATTTGATAACTTACATCTCTGACTTAACTATAATCTAGTATTACAAATTAGTGCTTTTACCACTTCCCAGATATACTAGAACCTTAGGTTAGTCTCATTTTGTTTACCACCCTTCATGTTACTGTTAACACATGTATTTTATTGTTCATATATTTTAAACCTAACAAGATACTTCCTTTTTCGTAATGTACAGTTAAGATTCATTCAAACTTATTAACATATGTACCTTGTGCATTGCTCTTTCCTCCATTTCCACATTGTTTCCTCCCCTCCACCCGCTGCCCAGGGTTGCTTTGTTTCTATCTATAGATTTCCTTTCCCTTTGTTGTTGTTGTTTTAGGTGAGGTGTGCTGCTTGCTGAGTTCTTGTTCAGGTTTTGTTTGTCTATAAAGTTTTTTTTATCTTGTTTTGAAAGCTATTTTGACTGAGTATAGAATTTCAGATTTTTAGTTATTTTCTTTCAGCATATTAAAGATGTCATTCCATAGGATTTTTGGCCTCCATTATTTCTGCTGAGAAGTCAGCTGTCAGTCTTGTTGCTTCTATGAAATAATTTCTTTCTTTACCTTCATGTAAGATTTTTCTCCTCAGTTTTCATTTTCAGCAGTTCTACTGATAGGCCAAGCTTTGCTTTTCTTTTTTTTTTTTTCAAAATAAGACAGGATCAAATGATGCCTTTATTTATTTTTTTGTTTCATATATGATATTATACATGTTTCAATGCCATTCTCCCAAATCATCCCACCCTTGCCCTCTCCCACAGAGTCCAGAAGACTGTTCTATACATCTGTGTCTCTTTTGCTGTCTCTCATACAGGGTTATCATTACCACCTTTCTAAATTCCATATATATGTGTTAGTATACTGTACTGGTGTTTTTCTTTCTGGCTTACTTCACTCTGTAGAATAGGCTCCAGTTTCATCCACCTCCTTAGAACTGATTCAACTGTATTCTTTTTAATGGCTGAGTAATACACCATTGTGTATATGTACCACAGCTTTCTTATCCATTCATCTGCTGATGGACATCTAGGTTGCTTCCATGTCTTGGCTATTATAAACAGTGCTGCGATGAACACTGGGGTACACGTGTCTCTTTCAATTCTGGTTTCCTTGGTGTGTATGCCTAGCAGTGGGATTGCTGGGTCATAAGGCAGTTCTATTTCCAGTTTTTTAAGGAATCTCCACACTGTTCTCCATAGTGGCTGTACTAGTTTGCATCCCCACCAACAGTGTAAGAGGGTTCCCTTTTCTCCACACCCTCTCCAGCATTCATTGCTTGTAGACTTTTGGATAGCAGCTATTCTGACTGGCGTGAAATGGTACCTCATTGTGGTTTTGATTTGCATTTCTCTGATAATGAGTGATGTTGAGCATCTTTTCATGTGTTTGTTAGCCATCTGTATGTCTTCTTTGGAGAAATGTCTGTTTAGTTCTTTGGCCCATTTTTTGATTGGGTCGTTTATTTTTCTGGAATTGAGCTGCAGGAGTTGCTTGTATATTTTTGAGATTAACTGTCAGTTACTTCATTTGCTATTATTTTCTCCCATTCTGAAGGCTGTGTTTCACCTAGCTTATAGTTTCCTTTGTTGTGCAGAAGCTTTTAATTTTAATTAGGTCCCATTTGTTTATTTTTGCTTTTATTTCCAATATTCTGGGAGGTGGGTCATAAAGGATCCTGCTGTGATTTATGTCGGAGAGTGTTTTGCCTATGTTCTCCTCTAGGAGTTTAATAGTGTCTGGTCTTATGTTTAGATCTTTAATCCATTTTGAGTTTATTTTTGTGTATGGTGTTAGAAAGTGTTCTAGTTTCATTCTTTTACAAGTGGTTGACCAGTTTTCCCAGCACCACTTGTTAAAGAGATAGTCTTTTCTCCATTGTATATTCTTGCCTCCTTTGTTAAAGATAAGATGTCCATAGGTGCATGGATTTATCTCTGGGATTTCTATTTTGTTCCATTGATCTATATTTCTGTCTTTGTGCCAGTACCATACTGTCTTGATGACTGTGGCTTTGTAGTAGAGCCTGAAGTCAGGCAGGTTGATTCCTCCAGTTCCATTCTTCTTTCTCAAGATTGCTTTGGCTATTTGAGGTTTTTCGTATTTCCATACGAATTGTGAAATTATTTGTTCTATCTGTGAAAAATACCGTTGGTCGCTTGATAGGGATTGCATTGAATCTATAGATTGCTTTGGGTAGCATACTCATTTTCACTATATTGATTCTTCCGATCCATGAACATGGTATATTTCTCCATCTATTAGTGTCCTCTTTGACTTCTTTCACCAGTGTTTTATAGTTTTCTATATATAGGTCTTTAGAAAGCATCACTACGAACAAAGTGAGTGGAGATGATGGAATTCCAGTTGAACTATTTCAAATCCTGAAAGACAATGCTGTGAAAGAGCTGCACTCAATATGCCAGCAAATTTGGAAAACTCAGCAGTGGCAACAGGACTGGAAAAGGTCAGTTTTCATTCCAATCCCAAAGAAAGGCAATGCCAAAGAATGCTCAAACTACTGCACAATTGCACTCATCTCACACGTTAGTAAAGTAATGCTCAAAATCCTCCAAGCCAGGCTTCAGCAATACGTGAACTGTGAACTTCCAGATGTTCAAGCTGGTTTTAGAAAAGGCAGAGGAACCAGAGATCAAATTGCCAACATCCGCTGGATCATGGAAAAAGCAAGAGAGTTCCAGAAAAACATCTATTTCTGCTTTATTAAGAATAGCAAGAAGAGATAAGACAGCCTTCTTCGGCGATCAATGCAAAGAAATAGAGGAAAACAACAGAATGGGAAAGACTAGAGATCTCCTCAAGAAAATTAGAGATACCAAGGGAACATTTCATGCAAAGATGGGCTCGATAAAGGACAGAAATGGTATGGACATAACAGAAGCAGAAGATATTAAGAAGAGGTGGCAAGAATACACAGAAGAAGTGTCAAAAGAGATCTTCACAACCCAGATAATCACAATGTTGTGATCACTGACCTAGAGCCAGACATCCTGGAAGGTGAAGTCAAGTGGGCCTTAGAAAGCATCACTACGAACAAAGCTGGTGGAGGTGATGGAATTCCAGTTGAACTATTTCAAATCCTGAAAGTTGATGATGTGAAAGTGCTGCATTTAATATGCCAGCAAATTTGGAAAACTCAGCAGTGGCCACAGGACAGGAAAAGGTCAGTTTTCATTCCAATCCCAAAGAAAGGCAATGCCAAAGAATGCTCAAACTACTGCACAATTGCACTCATCTCACACGCTAGTAAAGTAATGCTCAAAATTCTCCAAGCCAGGCTTCAGCGACATGTGAACCGTGAACTTCCTGATGTTCAAGCTGGTTTTAGAAAAGGCAGAGGAACCAGAGATCAAATTGCCAACATCCGCTGGATCATGGAAAAAGCAAGAGAGTTCCAGAAAAATATCTATTTCTGCTTTATTGACTATGCCAAAGCCTTTGACTGTGTGGATCACAATAAACTGTGGAAAATTCTGAAGGAGATGGGAATACCAGACTACCTGACCTGCCTCTTGAGAAACCTATATGCAGGTCAGGAAGCAACAGTTAGAACTGGACATGGAACGACAGACTGGTTCCAAATAGGAAAAGGAGTAGGTCAAGGCTGTATATTGTCACCCTGCTTATTTAACTTATATGCAGAGTACATCATGAGAAACGCTGGACTGGAAGAAACACAAGCTGGAATCAAGATTGCCAGAAGAAATATCAATAACCTCAGATATGCAGATGACACCACCCTTATGGCAGAAAGTGAAGAGGAACTCAAAAGCCTGTTGATGAAAGTGAAAGAGGAGAGTGAAAAAGTTGGCTTTAAAGCTCAACATTCAGAAAACGAAGATCATGGCATCCGGTCCCATCACTTCATGGGAAATAGATGGGGAAACAGTGGAAACTTTATCAGACTTTACTTTTTTGGGCTCCAAAATCACTGCAAATGGTGACTGCAGCCATGAAATTAAAAGATGCTTACTCCTTGGAAGGAAAGTTATGAACAACCTAGATAGTATATTCAAAAGCAGAGACATTACTTTGCCAACAAAGGTCTGTCTAGTCAAGGCTATGGTTTTTCCAGTGCTCATGTATGGATGTGAGAGTTGGACTGTGAAGAAGGCTGAGTGCCGAAGAATTGATGCTTTTGAACTGTGGTGTTGGAGAAGACTCTTGAGAGTCCCTTGGAGATCCAACCATTGCATTCTGAAGGAGATCAGCCCTGGGATTTCTTTGGAAGGAATGATGCTAAAGCTGAAACTCCAGTACTTTGGCCACCTCATGCGAAGAGCTGACTCATTGGAAAAGACTCTGATGCTGGGAGGGATTGGGGGCTGGAGAAGGGGATGACAGAGGATGAGATGGCTGGATGGCATCACTTACTTGATGGACGTGAGTTTGAGTGAACTCTGGGAGTTGATGATGGACAGGGAGGCCTGGCGTGCTGCAATTCATGGGGTCACAAAGAGTTGGACACAACTGAGCGACTGAACTGAACTGATAGGTCTTTAGTTTTTTTAGGTAGATATATTCCTAAGTATTTTATTCTTTTCGTTGCAATGGTGAATGGAATTGTTTCCTTAATTTCTCTTTCTATTTTCTCATTATGAATGTATAGGAATGCAAGGCATTTCTGTGTGTTGATTTTATATACTGCAACTTTACTATATTCATTGTTTAGTTCTAGTAATTTTCTGGTGGAGTCTTTAGGGTTTCGAGCTGTGCTCTTCTTTATGTTTATCCCACTTGAGATATCTGTGACTTCATATCATTTCACTCCTTTAGAAATTATTATCAGCTGGAATGCTACTTTTATTAATATCTCTCTTTTCCTTGTAGGATTCTAATTACATGCTAGACATTTTCAACATGTTTCATATGTATTTTATGCTCTTCATTTTTCATCCACTTAGCTCTTCATGCTGTGGCTTGACTATTTTTTACTGATCTATCATATAATAATACTCTCTTCATCTGTTTCCAAATTGCTGTTAAATGTATTTATAGATGCTTCAATTTCAGTTATTATATTCTCAGTTTTAGAATATTCTTTAATTTTTTGTGTGAGTTGTTCTTTTGTTTCTCAAAATATTATCAGTTTGGAGTTAAGGAGTTATTTCTGATAACTCCAATATCTGGTTAACTCTGTCTCTGTGTCTGTTTCTACTGCACACTTTTTTTTTCTCCCTTTGGTCCTGTTTCTTGGTATTCTTGGAAAGTATGGAATGGATGCCAAATATTGTGTGTGGAAATTTTAGAGGTTTTGAATGATTATACCTTCCTCTGAAGAAAATGCACCCTATCATCTGGGAAGCAATAGGGCAGAACAAATGCAGATCACCCAAATGCAATAAGAGAATAAGTTACAGTTAGACTATAGTCTTTGTAAGGCTCTGATTACATCTAGTTCACTTTATCTCCCAGGTCCCATTTCTTTGATAGATCCTGAACTCCAGTTTTTGTCTTTCCAGCACTATAAGAATACTGAAAGCTCCCTTTGGCTTTCAGCAGTTTTCTGCTCTGTTTCTTAGCCTCTTATCCTAGGCAAAGAAAACTGAAAGTCTGAGAAGTTCTCTGAAATTATTCCATCTAAAAGGAAGTGAAGACATTTGTTCTCTGTGAACATGTATTTATTCTTAGTGATCAAAATTCCCTTTTCCAAGTGCTTACAAAAATAACTTTTAAGTAATTGATTTTAAAATCAACACAACATTTCTAGAAAATTACAGAAATGTCCCCTCTTATTCAGGCGTTTGACACCTCTCCCAATCTGTATATTTTCTCAAAAACAGCTGGAGTTCCTTAAGCTTGACTGAAAATTCTCATAGTACCTCTGAAAGTAGTATCTCTGGGATATGAGACTTGAATTCCAACAATTGGCATTCTTTCTTCATCTTTTTGCCTAATCTTGGGCTATAATCCCCAATAACAAATGCCATTATCTTCTTTCTTATCTGAAAGTCTTTTTTATTGACAGGGAAGGTAGATAAAAAGAATTTAGAGAATAACTATCTCTCTGTCTATCCCTCCTACTCTCTTTTTCAGTCATTTCTTAACAGAAGATAAAAATCCTGCAGCAAGTCTCTCTCATTTACTTTTCCCTGGAAGCAACTCTCAAATTATCTCCTTTATATGTCCTTTCTTATATCCTTTATACACAATCAGTGATCTAAATGTGATCAAACAGATTGCTGTGAAATCATTCTGCTCTTTACTTTTACCCCTCCCTTTTTGCCTGACAGTTTCTTTATCTACCAATTAAAGTTCCTATCAATACACTTACTATGTAGTAGATACAGTGAAAGAGCTAGATACATTCCCGCCTTCAAAACTGGTTTGCAATACAAGCAGAAATCCAATTACAAAACAATGTGTTATGCATTGGGTGAAATTTTAGTGTTATTTTTTTGGAGGGCTTCCTTATTTTTCTTGAGCTAACTTTTTAGAGATGGTGCTCATAAAGTTATATTTATCCTTAATCTAAATATTTAAAAATCTGCCTTTCTGAAGTCTAGGATAACACTGTCCAAAAGAACTTTCTGCAATAATGGAAATATTATGTCCAAAAGGGTAGCTACTGGCTAGTACAATTGAGAAACTAAACCTTTAATTTTATTAAATTTTAACTAATTTTAATTTAATGGGCTAACTTATTGGACAGGTAGCTATAGGGCATATATCTGATTATGTCCAATATTCACCATTTCTGGCCATTTTAAGCTCTAATATTAAATGACTACTTTCTTTGAGTGTTCTAATTTTTTTTTTTCTATTAATACTTCTCTGAGAAGTCCTCACTTGTTGAGCAAATTTAGGCTTATATAATTAGTTTTCCTATAATTTCTTCCATCTACTTAGGATGCAAATTACTAGCAAGGTAAATCATGAATTTACCAGAAATTTTACTTTTAGTAGCATGAGACTTTGAACATGCATTTGAATAGTTGACTCCATATGATCATTATGTCATGAGTTTATTTTTTCTTACCATCTGAATTGGAATTGCTATATATATTCTTTATTGGGCCAAGCAAACTATAGAATATTGCCCCTTACGCAGTTACTTCTGATTTCTGATTTTATGCTTTCTACCATGTTTCAACTCAAATTCTGTCCCCATTGACATAATAGTCAGTCATGAGTGCTGCTATATCTAGAGTCAGGAATGCAGGTTATGATCACAGAAGAAATTGCAACAAAATGGCCAACTTAGTGATTAACAACATGACTTTTAACATTATTACAATGTTCATGTGTGCTTTTTTATGTTGGCAGATACATTCTTACCATAACTTTGTATGAAACAGAAGTAATAAGGTTAATAAACATAATGAGTGAGGCATTAGGAATTTAGCTTTATGAAGCAAAACATGTCCTATACTAAGAATTAATTAACAGATAAGATTTAAGTTTATATATTTTTTTTAAAGTAGAAAAATACTATTTTAATAGACAATCTGATGTTATGTTGTTCTGAAAATGAAGAGAGGTAAAACAGAAATATTATATGAGTTTTCATAATATTTTCCAAATCTGAATATTGTATAATGTGTTCACTGCATACATAAAATATATGAACTGATTTATAGGTGGGTACTTAATATTTTTTCTCATGAAATATGTCTAGTTGTCCATATTTTAGTGGACACCAATGTGAAGGGATAATAGTTTAGTTCAGTTCAGTTGCTCGGTCCTGTCCAACGCTTTGTGACCCCATGGACTGCAGCACTCCAGGCCTCCCTGTCCATCACCAACTCCTGGAGTTTACTCAAACTCAGGTCCATTGAGTTGGTGATGCCATCCAACCATTTCATCCTCTGTCGTCCCCTTTTCCTCCGACCTTCAATCTTTCCCAGCATCAGGGTCTTTTCAAATTTGTCAGCACTTCGCATCAGGTGGCCAAAGTATTGGAGTTTCAGCTTCAGCATCAGTCCTTCCAATGAATATTCAGGACTGATTTCCTTTAGGATGAACTGGTTGGATCTCCTTGCAGTCCAAGGGACTCTCAAGAATCTTCTCCAACACCACAGTTCAAAACCATCAATTCTTCAGTGCTCAGCTTTTTTTATAGTCCAACTCTCACATTCACACATGACTAGAGGAAAAACCATAGTCTTGACTAGATGGACCTTTGTTGGCAAAGTAGTCTCTGCTTTTTAATATGCTGTTTAGGTTGGTCATAACTTTCCTTCCAAGGAGTAAGTGTCTTTTAATTTCATGGCTGCAGTCACCATCTGCAGTGGTGACTGCAAAAGCCAACTTTTTCACTCTCCTTTTTTACTTTCATAAAGAGTTCAGGCTTTGGATTAATACAATCCTAAGGATTCCATCGAAAAAGCAAGAGAGTTCCAGAAAAACATCTATTTCTGCTTTATTAACTATGCCAAAGCCTTTGACTGTGTGGATCACAATAAACTGTGGAAAATTCTGAAGGAGATGGGAATACCAGACTACCTGACCTGCCTCTTGAGAAACCTATATGCAGGTCAGGAAGCAACAGTTAGAACTGGACATAGAACGACAGACTGGTAGCAAATAGGAAAAGGAGGATACAGTCAAGGCTGTATACTGGCACCCTGCTTATTTAACTTCTATGCAGAGTATGTCATGAGAAACGCTGGGCTGGAATAGGCACAAGCTGGAATCAAGATTGCCGGAAGAAATGTCAATAACCTCAGATATGCAGATGACACCACCCTTATGGCCCAAAGTGAAGAGGAACTAAAAAGCCTGTTGATGAAAGTGAAAGAGGAGAGTGAAAAAGTTGGCTTAAAGCTCAACATGTATACCTGTGGTGGATTCATTTTGATATTTGGCAAAACTAATACAATTATGTAAAGTTTAAAAATAAAATAAAATTAATTAAAAAAAAATAAACCACTGACAATTTGTTTTGAATAATTTACTCAACAATATACTGTAGATTGAATGACTATAAGAAAAATATTTCACTGAAAATTTCTGGTTCTAACTTTTTGTGTGACCATGAAAATTCTTTTTTCTTCTCTAAGGCTTTGCTTCTTCAAGTGTGGGGGAAAAAAAGGAGTTTGGAGTCAATAACCCTTTCAATGTCATCAGCTCTGAAATCCTCTGAGCATATTCCTCTGCCAACCAGAGGAATATGAATGTAACTGGACATTTTATTGTATGCATTTACTTTGTTCTGGCGGCTGGAGGAAAATCTCAGGATAAATAAATAAGTAGAACAGAAAAAAAAAAAAAAAGCTCAACATTCAGAAAACGAAGATTATGGCATCCGGTCCCATCACTTTATGGGAAATAGATGGGGAAACAATGGAAACAGTGTCAGACTTTATTTTTGGGGGCTCCAAAATCACTGCAGATGGTGCCTGTGGCCATGAAATTAAAAGACGCTTACTCCTTGGAAGGAAAGTTATGAACAACCTAGATAGCATATTGAAAAGCAGAGACATCACTTTGCCAACAAAGGTCCGTCTAGTCAAGGCTAGTCAAGGTTTTTCCAGTGGTCATGTATGGATGTGAGAGTTGGACTGTGAAGAAAGCTGAGTGCCGAAGAATTGATGCTTTTGAACTGTGGTGTTGGAGAAGACTCTTGAGAGTCCTTTGGACTGCAAGGAGATCCAACCAGTCCATTCTGAAGGAGATCAGCCCCGGGATTTCTTTGGAAGGAATGATGCTAAAGCTGAAACTCCAGTACTTTGGCCACCTCATGCGAAGAGTTGACTCATTGGAAAAGACTCTGATGCTGGGAGGGATTGGGAGCAGGAGGAGAAGGGGACGACAGAGGATGAGATGGCTGGATGGCATCACTGACTCGATGGACATGAGTCTCAGTGAACTCCGGGAGTTGGTGATGGACAGGGAGGTCTGGCGTGCTGCGATTTATGGGGTCGCAAAGAATCGGACTCGACTGAGCGACTGAACTGAACTTAACTGAGGGATTCCATAATGTATAGCTCTTACAACGGTTCCTGGTCTCAAAAGTAAGTTAGCAGCCTTCCCATAGTGTCTTTTTGGAGATTATTTCAAGAGATTACGGACGTCAGTCAACACTGACTCAGTGGACATGAATTTGAGCAAACTCCAGGGGATGGTGAAGGACAGGGAAGCCCGGCATGTTGCAGTCCATGGGGTTGCAAAGAGTGAGACACAACTTAGTAACTGAACAACAACTCTGCTTTAAAAACTTTAATGCTAAAAAGTTTAAGTTCAAACTTAATCTGTTCAAAACATAATTAGGGAATTAGTCACATTACAAGCTAATTTTTTATTTTGCTGTAGGCTTTACCCAGAAGTAATAAGCTTTTTCATGTATTTTAAATGGTACTTAAAAAAAAATAACCTACAGTTTTTCAGAAAACCTTTTATTTCACAGAGCATGATATACCTGTATTTGGAATAACAATGCCATAGCTGTTGACAGGGTTATAATAAAAGTGCTTTGAATTCATTACTATTATTACAATTATATCTTATGTTTGTCTAGGACTTTATAATGTACAAAGCACTTTCACAGACACTGCTGCTTTTAAAAGAAAGGCATCATAAGAACACTAGCTGATACTGTTTTTTCTATGAATAATGGCACTTTTAAAACAGAAAAAGAAACTATGCCTATCATTTTTACAGTTTGAAAACAATATATATATATTTGCTTAGCTTCTCAAAAGGCAATATGGCAACACACAGGCTTTACAGTCAATGTTGGAATCATTTATGTGGGAATCCTAGTTTTACTTACTAACTATGGAACCTTAAGTAAGCTATTTAACCTGTGTATGTTTAGTTTTCCTCATCTGTTAATTAGAAATTCTGACCTCATAGAGTAAGATGAAGGGGAAAAATTTACATATCCTAAAGCAATACCTAGTATATAGTAGGAACTCTAGAATAATAATAGTATTATTATTAAAATTATCTATTCTTTTTTTATTGACTTCATAACATTTCAATAAACCTTAATATGCAAAGGAAATAATTAGATAGACAATGACTGGTCAAATATGATAGATCAAGTCAGGAAGGGAGGTAAAAGTTAAAGTCTGTTTCAGAAGCAAATTAGACAGTACAATCAGAGGAAATGGAATTCACTAAGGAATCTGAGATTTCACCTATGCAGATTCAAATTTATGATGCTTAAATAGGGTAGAAAGTTATATGGAGGGAATCACAAGCAATTCTGTTTTAGGAGGAATAAAATGGAAGCATGTTTGTGACGTGAATGTTTAATTAAGTGATATCTATGAAATAAGGGAAAGTATCATATAAAATGGGGTGGGGTGCAGGGAACAGGAAGCTGGAATGATTTTACTTGTATAAGCAAATTAGCTCACTTCGATTGATCATATGTGTTATAAGAACAAGGATAAAAACTTGACCCACACAATTTTGCATTAAAAAACCTCTCTGCTCCAGAGTAAAAAGACCATATAAGTCTCTTCACAAATGTGTGCTGTGAGTTAAACAAGGAACCTCAGTTTAAAGTGTTAATTGCTTAAAGTAACCCATTACTATTATATAAACAATTGAAATTATATTTATTTACATAAAATTAATATCTTTTCATTAACCCATTTTGATTTTGTCTTTATGTTCTTCTTTATAGTGGAACAATGAGAGAATTAACAATTATTTGATGGTCTATTATATGTGTTTAAAAACCTATATAATTTTCATTATTCTCATTATAGATAAGGAAGGCTAGATGGTAAATCTGAAGTAATAGTTAATACATGGTGGAAGAAGCATATAAATCAAGTTTTTTAAACTTGTAAACAAATGTTCTACCCCTATACTCCTCATGCCTTTTCCAAATCAAATATACTGGGTTCTAGTTGAAAATTTAGAATGTATTCTAAGTGAAAGGCAGTCTGTTAAAGAAATGTAGAACTGAGTTAGTGCCATGGGATAATTTGTGTACCTGATTAGTGGTAAGCATTGAAGAAACATTTGTTCTGGCATTCCCCAATTCATCCTCTCTGCCCACCCCCAAGGCAGTTCTTGATTTTTAAGAGTTCATAAATTATATTGAAATATTATAGAAAAATAATAGGAGCTTGCTTGAAAATATGTTAACAGCTGTGCAGGGCACACAATAAACACCTAATAAATGTCTGACTTACCTGATTTTTAAAAATGAGTCATTAAAAATTGAAAATCATTTCATGGCACGGAAAGCAAATCCTCCAACGGACAAAAATAAAGTATACGGTTACAAAGAAGATGAGAACACTGAGGTGTTGGTGTACTATCACTGACTATCTTTTATGATTCCCCTAGACAAAGGATATCAGAGCAGAGAGGGAACAACCATATTCTCTCACTGTAAGTATACATTTAGTCTACAGATTTAAAGGCTGTTTTGCACACTGTAGAGAGACAGGCGATTGCTCTCTGCCACAATTCCAAAGTCCATCTTCTTTACCTCATCAATTTGCAGCTTGGTAGGGGTGAGGGTGAGGGAAGAGTTATATTGTGTTCCCAGGAGCAAGGGGCTGTTTTCCTACCTGTCACTCCACCAACCTCCTAGAATAAATTGCTACTTAGAAAAACGAAAGTCAAACATTTATGAAACATATTGCTATGTAGGAAAAAAATAAGAATTGTTTTGCAAATAGTAGCACTATTAAAAGAGGAAAGAGAGAATAGCATCAGTCATTTTATATTACATATAAGCAGTTTATTAAAGAATTAAATATTTATAGACTATAAAGCAAGGCAGGCGATGAGCTGCAAACAGCTTGCTGAGAAGTACATTATAAAACAATGAGTCTGTCAGTGATTGATAAAGAATGGAGAGTGCAAATGCTTTATAAAATCCCTAAGTTAGCAATGAATTTGAGACTAGCAAAATAGGACACAGTAGCCAGCAATGTCACACCAACTCAAGCTGTTGTGTATGTTAAAGGCCTTTAGTGAACAAAATGTATCCTTCGGCTCTGATCTTTTTACCAATATAGGGAAAAGGGCTGCAAAGCACACAGAACTCCTGGGCAAGGGCTTTATGGATGTTCAGGTCCAAATTAATAGATGTTAGACCTAGATACCCATGGAACTCCATTTTCTTCTGACTTTTTTTCTTATTAGATAAGACTACAGAATTTCAAAGAAAGATATTCTTCCTTTTGTTACAGAATTATATACACGAGAGATTAGGTCACCTAACCTAATCCCTTTAGAGAGGAGGTAACTGAGTTGGAAAGTGGTAAAATGACCCATCGAAGTTCACACAACTAGTGTGATTAAAACTTTGGCTTCCTATCTCCTAAGTCAGTATTTTTTCCATAGCATCAGCTTTCTTCCCCAATCGCTTTTTAAAATTGAAGTAGTTAATTTACAATATCATATGTTTCAGGTATAGAACATATGATACAAAATGTTCAGGTGTACAACATATGAAAAAAAATTTCAGTGATACTAAAATTTTTAAGGTTATATTTATAGTTGTAGTTTATATTGGTTATATCCCATGTATTGTACAGTACATCCTTGTATCTTATTTATTTTACACTAGAAGTTTGTACTTCTTAACCCACTACCCCTATCTTGCCCCTATACTCTTTCCTCTTCCTACTGGTAACCACCAGTGTGTTTTTTTATATCTGTATTCCAATTCCTTTTTAAAATCTGAGCTCTCTGTCCAAAAAATCATTTCTTTAGTTAAAAATTGTGAGTTCTTTCTCTCTTAAAATTATATTTCAATCTAGTTTGAACAGTGGTTTGGGGAAGCAAGAAAAAAGTTTGAAGAGGGCAAAACTATATATTCTTTGAAAGAAATGGAAAATTTAATCTGCCTATCCAAAGTCATTCTAGAGTTTGAGATAATAGGATGCTATTAATGAAATGCTGGCTCTTACTTGGATAAATTGATGAAATGGCATTCTTTCATGTACTAACTAGCTGGGAGGATGAGTTATTTTTCACCCTTTATGAGAATGACTGGTCGAGACCTAAAAGTGTTCATAATTTTAAATGCCATAGGAAGTCATCTCTTCCTGACTTTGTGAAAGTCATAAGAGACTCTATGTTCTGGATACACTAATTTGGAATTCTATTCTCTGCCTTCAAATTTAAACATTCATTTTCTTTCTACATAATTGAGTTTGAAGTTCCAGTTGCTGTCTTCAAATTGGATAGCAGACACATTGTGAGTTACAGAAAACTATGGATCAAATCTTTTGTGCCTATGCAGAAACCAAAGTACTGGGTAGGTTTTAAACAGTGAACCACTGATGCCTCTGACTATAACTCTATCACCATTTAAAAAATAACTGTTGCAATATCTGAATTTCTATGAAATTATATCACACAGAGAAAATCCACTGAGTTACATTAAGTGTTCTCTTTGTAAAGCATGATTCAGAGGTTTCTTCATGTGAAAGAATAACTCAACTATTTTTGGTATACAAGGTTCCTCATTCCCTCTATTCTCATCAATATAGAAAAACAGCTACATTTTTATCTCATAATTTGGCACTGCCAGTATAACAAAGAACAATGATAGGGAGGATAAAAAACAGTTGGTATTGTAATTGAACATAACTAAAAATGTTATGATGATTCAACCATTAGAGACCAAAAAATGATCTATTATGCTAATGAGTATTTTTCTTCTTAAGTGGTTATTATGTATTCCCTGAAGAGTTTGACTCAGTGTGTCCCAACAGCCACAGTTATAATTAAAAATAAAATACTGACATTGAAAAGGCATACTATATGAGAATGAATCCACACGGGGACTTTTTGCATGCAACTATAAAGCATTCATACTTGATATTCAATGCATAGATCTGAAACCTTAAAAATGCAACTTCATAGGTCACTGAAAGTCAATAGAGTTAGGGAATGGGGAGGCAAATTTGAAATGATTTGGATGCTTCTCTCTTGAAAGCCGAGAATAAGAAAAGTTCTAAAAGGATAAAAACTGATTTATCAGCTTATCCTAGAAGTAGGGGCATCTCTTAGAAGTTTGAAAGTGGTAAACCTAGAACACACATGATGAAATTAAACAGAGGACTACTTGACATAACAAAGTAAAGTTTCAGAAATTGTTACTTCAAGAAAAAAAAAAAAACAGGTTTCAAAACAATCTAAACAGATAAATTGATGTAAGATTCATAATATATCATTAAAGGGAAACTGGGATGTTTTCTTGATTGGTAACATACAGTGCCACAGTGCACACTTCAATCTTTCTGTTACTAGGAGTCAGAATCCTATGAATTTTTGGTGTGGTAATTATATGTTTTTATAAATGTTAATTGTCTCCCTTCATTTTCAAGGGGAGGAAACTTAGTATGATTAAGTCTACTTAATCAATGCAAAATTTAACAAGACAATCTAACAGCTTTAAAAAAAAATCAAGGTCAATGATTAGGAGGGTGTTACTTTATGAACTCATACAGTAATAAGTCACGGGTGTTAAGATCTATACCATCTTTTAAGTTAAACCTTTATTGAAAAAATAACAGCTAAAAGCTGTTGCTATTTGCTACCATTCTGAAGGAATTTTTAGGACTTAATTTCTGCATTTCATTCCACACTTCCCAAAGCACAAGGGCAATGAATATTCATTTGCGTGTAGTCTCAAAAAATAAACTTAAGATGAGTAACAGGATTGAAAACTAGCTCTTTTAACATCTTGGACCCAACATACAAAGATCCATTAGGAAAGGAGATGTGTTAATGAACACAGTAAATTAGTAGGTTTGAGAACCAATTTCTTGTGTCTTAAGGGTTTCCAATTCAATGTGACAAAGATAAATTCACTATCATGAAAATAAAAAGCATAAACTAAAACTGTAATTGTAGGGGGTTTTATTATAAGGTCTCAAAGCCAATTGTTAACCACTAGACAAGCCAAATGTTCATAGACAACTGAAGACCATAGATTTTTTTTCCCCCGTTCATTTTATATTTGTTTTTCTCATTTTGGCCGTTAAGGCAGGGCTGTACTTGCTTGTTTGTCCCTAGGGAAAATTAGGTATAAGGATAAAGCTATTGTTTCTGAAGAATGACCACCAGTGTCAGGTTTCTCTCTGTAAACTGAAACAGAGGGAGCTGTCTCATTCCCAACAGTCTCAGAGAAAGTTATAGCTTAAAGGTAGATAATTCCCATGTACGAACGGTAAGAAGGGACAAGCTGTGTTTCATAGTTAATCCTCAGAGGAAGATATGGATCCTCAGGCAATGTTTGCAAACAATGAACAATAGGTTCTGTGGGGTGACTGTGTGGCCAAAATCGCCTATGTGTAATGGTGAGCACTGTCATGTTATTAATTGTTTATGGATGATGGTATAAAGAAACTGTGTGCATGTCCGTTTATTTTTAAATATAACAAATTTGTAAAATACTGAGAGAAATAACATCTGATAAAGATGGACAGGGAAGCCTGGCATGCTGCAGTCCATGGGGTTGCAAAGAGCCGGACACAAATGAGCAACTGAACTGAACTGAACTGAACTGAAAGAGGATTCTAAAAGCTACCTTATTAATAATTGATCTATGATAAAGAAAGTATAATTTAAGGAATCTAATACAAATGCCAACACAAATAATGTAACCCTCATACAGATTATTAGTATTATTATTATCAAGAAAAAACAAATCACTTTTCACTGTGTTCATTGCTATTATCACGGTTTGCCTTGAATATCACAAAAGCCTCCTAACTTGTCTTCTCATTGCCATTGTCCCTTCCTACCCACACTGCCAACAGTGTATTTCTTGGCATAATGGCCACAGAAAGAAATCTGTTCATGATATGCCACAGGTTAAAACCTTACAGTGAGGTCTTCTTTCGAGTTAAAAACAAAGGTTTTAAAGGGCATTGTGCCATTAGGTCCTCCACTACCTCAAAGATTTCACTCACTACACTGCTGTCTCTGCTGTGCATTTTATTTACTTCTGCACGTTAACCTCCTCAGACTTGCCAGGTACATTCCTGCCTCATCGCCTAAGCATATAACATGCCCTCCCCCTGTTATCCTGTTATTCTAGTTATCTATGCTCATAGCTTACTCTTCATCTCCTTCAATGTTGCCTTCTCAATGAAATCTTTCCTTGATGCACTATTTAAAACTGACAATACTCCCCATCTCAGAATCATTCCATATTCTCCTTTATTGCTCTCTTTTTCTCGTGAATACTTGCCTAACAAAAATAGGATCTATCTAATTTATTGGGGCTCCCCTGGTGGCTCAGACGGTAAACAATGAGCCTGCAGGAAACCCAGATTTGATCCCTTGGTCAGGAAGATCCCCAGGAGAAGGGAATGGCTACCCACTCCAGTATTCTTCATTGGAGGATTCCAAATTATTTATTCCTTGTTTCTCCTTACTAGGGTAAGGACAGGAATTTTGTCCATTTTATTTACTGTTGTGTTCCCTAGTGTGTAGCCTGTACCTAGCGTTTAATACACACTCAATACATATCAATTTAACCAATGGAAGGTACTATAGTATAGAGTTTAAGTCTCTGAAGTTATACTGCCAGGACTCAGACTCTGGCTTAACCATAATTTGACTTCATAAAATTTTAGTTTCTTTTCTATTAAAATAGGAAAAATTATAATTCCCAGTTGTACCATTCTTGTGAAAATTAAACTAGGTGGTTCATCCAAAAGCATTTAACAAGTCTCTTGGATGACCAGTGGAGTTACTGGTATCAGACTTGCCTTATATTTGTGTTCTGCTTGGTTGCTCCTCCTAAGGCTGTGGTCTGAAAAGTGCCTCCAGACAGAAAGCTGGGGTGATTATGGGAAAACTGGACAAAATATATGAAACAACTTGTTTTAGACACTGGACAAAAGGCAGGATTATGACCCCAAAGAGAAGGAAACAAACAAGGCAAGCCCCCTAATCACCCCAGCTTTCTGTCTGGAGCTACTTTACAGACCACAGCCTAAGGAGATGGAACCAAGTAGAGCATGGCAGTTTCATGTGGTTGAGAAAATGGAAACAAGTTGAGGAAAATCAAAGTACCTGGAATTTACACCCAAAAGGAGGGAGGTGCAATAAGAAAGAAATCCAAAAAGCTGCCTAGTGGTATCTGAGAGCAATGGTTCTCAAACTTTTTGATCTTAAAACCTCTTTACACTCCGAAAAACTGAAGACATCAAAGAGATTTTATTTATATGGATTATATTTGTCAATACTTAGTGTATTAGATGGAGAAGGTGATGGCACTCCACTCCAGTACTCTTGCCTGGAAAATCCCATGGACGGAGGAGCCTGGTGGGCTGCAAGCCCATGAGGTCACGAAGAGTTGGACACGACTGAACGACTTCAGTTTCACTTTTCACTTTCATGCATTGGAGAAGGAAATGGCAACCCACTCCAGTGTTCTTGCCTGGAGAATCCCAGGGATGGGGGAGCCTGGTGGGCTGCCGTCTATGGGGTTGCACAGAGTCAGACACAACTGAAGCGACTTAGCAGCGGGAGCAGCAGCAGTGTATTAGAAATTAAAATTGGTAACTTTGTAAATTATTTGTGATATCTGTTTATCAATTCATTTAAATATAAGAGCCACATAAATAACATTTAATGAAAATACCTTTTGTGAAAATAAAAATGCAGTAGTGTAGTAGCAATGTTTTACTTTTTTTGATGGTTCTCTTTATTTTCTGGCTTAACAGAGATGTGGATTTTCACACCTGCTTCTGAGTTCATTTTGTTACAGTATCACATGTCATGTAGCTTCTAGAAAACTTTATTGTATGTTGAAAGTGAAAAGTGAAAGTGAAGTCACTCAGTCATGTCCGACTCTTTGTGACCCATGGACTGTAGTCGGCCAGGCGCCTCTGTCCATAGGATTTTCCAGGCAAGAATATTGGAGTGGGTTGCCATTTCCTTCTCCAGGGGATCTTCCTGACCCAGGGATTGAACCTGGGTCTCCCGCATTACAGTCAGACTCTTTACCATCTGAGCCACCAGGGAATCCCAATACAATAACATAGTATTGTATGTTGCTAAGTGAATAAGAGCAGAAAGGCTAATAATATTTAGGATAATTATTTAAAACGTCTTGAACTCATTGGCCCCAATGAACTATAGTTATCCCTCAGTATCCACAAATGCTTGAGTTCTTCATATAAAATCAAATAGTACAGTCAGCCTTCTGTATCCATGAATTCTGCATTGTGTATAAAAGCAGAGTGACTGAAGACACAGCAGTAGAAATCTATCCAAACTGAAGCATGGAGAAAATAAAAATGAGAAAAAATAAACAGAGCTTTAATGACACGAGGGACAATACAAACGGATCTAATGTATGTGCAATTGGAGTTCCTGGAAAAGGGAGATGCTCATAGAAATATGTCTGTAGGAATACTTGCTGAAAATTTTCCATAGCTGGTGAAAAGTACAAAGAAGCTCAATAAACCAAAGCAAGATAATACTCAAAGAAAATCAAACTGAGGCAAAATATAACTGAATTGTCAAAAACACTGTAAGAATAAGAAAATCTTAAAAGTAGCTAGAAAAGGGAGACACATCAACAGGCAAGAGAATAAAGACTAACAATTTCTGAGTTCTTTTCAAAATCAAAGAATAATAAATAATAATAAATAAATAAATAATAAACATGGAATATCTTGGGAATTCCCTGGTGGTCCAGTGGTTAGTAGTCTGTGCTTTTATTGCCAAGGTCCTGGGTTCAATCCCTAAAGTCCTGCAAAAACCTTTGTCACAGCCAAAAAATAAAAGGAAGGGGGAATATCTTCAGTGTGCTGGGGGGTAGCCCTGTAAACTTGGAATTCTATGTCCAGAAAAAATATCCTTTAAGAGAAGAAAAATCACAGAAGACAGAAATGTGAATCTATAGGGGAGGAAATGGAGAGTACAAGAAATAGTATAAATTGTGGGATGAATATAACATTTGTTTTTCTTATTTTTTTACCTCTTTAGAAGACAACTGACGTGTGTGTGTGTGTGTGTGTGTGTGTGTGTCTCTGCTGGGTCTTTGTTGCTGTCCTGGCTTTTTGCTTTTCTTCTAGTTTCCTTACGGTGGCTTCTCTTGCTGCAGAGCACCCACTCCAGGGCACGTGGACTAACAGTTGCAGCTCCCAGGCTCTAGAGCACAGGCTCACTAGTTGTGGCCCATGCGCTTAGCTGCTCTGTGGCATGTGGGATCCTCCCAGACCAGGGATTGAATCCATGTCTCCTGCATGGGCAGGCAGACTACTTAGCACTGAGCCACCAGGGAAGCCCCACAGTTGACTTTTAAGAGAAAGTCAGTAAATTAAGGCTAAGAGCCAAATCTGTTCCTGTTTTGAAAAATAAAGTTTCCCTATAAAGCAGCCAAGTTCATTCTATCACATATTGTGTATAGCTGATGGCTGAGTCGAGCATTTCAAACTACATGGCTCACCAAGGCAAAAATAGTTACTATTTACTATCTGGACTTTTATAGAAAATACTAGCAAAACTAGTATCATTGTGCTGTGCAATTTGTAACTACTGCTGCTGCTGCTGCTAAGTCGCATCAGTCGTGTCTGACTCTGTGTGACCCCATAGACAGCAGCTCACCAGGCTCTGCGGTCCCTGGGATTCTCCAGGCAAGAGTACTGGAGTGGTTGCCATTTCCTTCTCCAACACATGAAAGTGAAAAGTGAAAGTGAAGTTGCTCAGTCGTGTCTGACTCTTTGTGACCCCACGGACTGCAGCCCACCAGGCTCCTCCGTCTATGGGATTTTCCAGGCAAGAGTACTGGAGTGGGGTGCCATTGCCTTCTCCGGCAATTTGTAACTACACAGGAGTTAAATGTTTGGTTGCAGCAGTACAAAGGTTAGGAGGAGGAACAGAAGTACACTGTTGTAAAATAGTTCTATCATACAGGAAGTGGCAAAATTATTTCATGGTAGATTTTAAAAGGTTCAGTTCAGTTCAGTTTAGTCGCTCAGTCGTGTTCGACTCTGCGACCCCATGAATCGCAGCACGCCAGGCCTCCCTGTTCATCACCAACTCCCGGAGTTCACTCAAACTCACATCCATTGAGTCGGTGATGCCATCCAGCCATCTCATCCTCTGTCGTTCCCTTCTCCTCCTGCCCCTAATCCCTCCCAGCATCAGAATCTTTTCCAATGAGTTAACTCTTCGCATAAGGTGGCCAAAGTATTAGAGTTTCAGCTTTAGCATCAGTCTTTCCAATGAACACCCAGGGCTGATCTCCTTCAGAATGGACTGATAGGATCTCCTTGCAGTCCAAGGGACTCTCAAGAGTCTTCTCCAATACCACAGTTCAAAAGCATCAATTCTTCGGTGCTCAGCTTTCTTCACAGTCCAACTCTCATATCCATACATGAGCACTGGAAAAAACCATAGCCTTGACTAGACGGACCTTTTTTGGCAAAGTAATGTCTCTGCTTTTCAATATGCTATCTAGGTTAGTAAGCGTCTTTTAATTTCATGGCTGCAATCACCATCTGCAGTGATTTTGGAGACCCCCAAAATAAAGTCTGCCACTGTTTCCCGATCTATTTCCCATGAAGTGATGGGACCAGATGCCATGATCTTCGTTTTCTGAATGTTGAGCTTTAAGCCAACTTTTCACTCTCCTCTTTTTTTTCATCAAGAGGCTTTTTAGTTCCTCTTCACTTTCTGCCATAAGGGTGGTGTCATCTGTGTATCTGAGGTTATTGATATTTCTCCCAGCAATCTTGATTCCAGCTTGTGCTTCCTCCAGCCCAACATTTCTCATGATGTACTCTGCATGTAAGTTAAATAAGCAGGGTGACAATATACAGCCTTGACGTACTCCTTTTCCTATTTGGAACCAGTCTGTTGTTCCATGTCCAGTTCTAACTGTTGCCTCCTGACCTGCATATAGGTTTCTCAAGAGGCAGGTCAGGTGGTCTGGGATTCCCATCTCTTTCAGAATCTTCCACAGTTTATTGTGATCCACACAGTCAAAGGCTTTGGCATATATAACCCTAGAGCAACTACTAAAAAAATTAAACATATAAATTTGGCTAATCAGATAACAGAAAAGATAAAAAGAGAAATATTGAAATAATCTCAAATAAGAGAGGAAAATAAAAGAGGAAAAAAAAACAGATGAAACAGAGAATTATACTACAAGAAGTTCATTTAAACCACCTATATTGATGACATAAATTAAATATAATATTAAATGTAAATGGTTAAACAAAAGTCAGGGGCTGTCAGAATGAATAAAAAAGTAAAATTTAACTATATGCTATCTATAACAAATTCTAATTTAAATATAAAGATATAGATTAAAAGGATGCAAAAATATATAACATTCATATACTAGTCATGAGAAAATTGGCATGGCTATATTAATCATCAGGCAAAATGACACCAGAATAAAGAATATTATCAGAAACAAACAGGGGCATTTCCCAATGATAAAAGGGTAAATTCATCAAGAAGACATACAAATCCTAAATATATGTGTACTTGATAAGAGAACCTCAAAATAAAGGATGGACAAATGGATTAATCTAAAAGAAGAAACAGTCAAATTTGCAAGTGTAAATTGATGATTTCCACACTCTTTTCTGTATAGATAGAACAAGTAGATTGAAAGTCAAAAAAGCCCTTGAAACACAGAGGTGATTGAAAAATAGTAGCTATTATTATTGTATTGTAAATACAGTTAATTATAGATAAAGAACGGCTTCCCCAGTAACTCAGCAGTAAAGAATCTACCTGCAATGCAGGAGATGCAGGAGACATGGGTTCGATCCCTGCATCAGGAAGATCCCCTGGAGGAGAAATGGCAACCCACTTCAGTATTCTTGCCTTGGAAATCACAGGGACAGAGGAGCCTGGTGGCCTAACGTCCATAGGGTTGCAAAGAGTCAGACCCAACTGAGCGACTGACATACACACACACACACACAGCTGATGAAAACTTTTAATAATAGAAACTCCTGTAACCTAAGTAGATGTAATAGGAGCCACTTGTTACAGTGGTCCAGGGATACAAATTGCTAAAGAAGCAAAGATTCTATCAAAAAAAAAACTATACCATGTTTGGGGCTAGAAACAGCAGTATCACTGACTAATAGCAGTATGTCTGATCATAATACAGACTTTATAAAATTATAAAAGCAAAACCTATGCATGCTACTTTTAAAATATTTGAGGCATCTAACACTGAATCTTAGAAATCAGAGTTGGAAAGCAGTGGTTAACTTTACAGACATAGATGATGCAGTATAGCTTCCTACTCTGATGATGACATTTAAATTTCAATAATCAATTTTTGGTATCAAATTATTAGCCAAATATCACATTCTTGTTTTTTTTTTATTTAAAAAATAAGCTTCAATGAACCATAATTTTCATATGGTAAAATTTATCCTTTTTGATTTTTATTTATTTTGACAAATTACCACAAAGTAACATTATTCATCACCACCCATAGTCACTATTATTTTTTGTAGTGAGAACAAATGATGTCTACTCTTTTAGCAATTTCAAGTATACAGTATATTATTGTTAACTACAGTCACCATGCTGTACATTCAGTCTCCAGAACTAATTCATGTCATAGCTGAATTTTTGCACCTTTGATTAATGTCTCCCCTTTTTTCCCACCCTTAGTCTTTGGTAATCAACTTTCTACTCTGAGTAGGACTCAAAAAAAAAAAAAAAAAAGATTCCATATATAAGTGAGATAATACAATATCTTTTTGTGTCTGGCTTATTTCACTTGGTACAATATCCTCTGAATCATCCATGTTGTCACATGGCAGAATTTCTGTCTTTTTTAAGGTGAACAAAATTCACTCTTCTTAAGTGAGGCAGGAGACCAGGGTTCAATCCCTGGGTTGGAAAGTTCCTCTGGAGAAGGGAATGGCAATCCACTCCAGTATTCTTGCCTGGAGAATTACATGGACAGAGAAGCCTGGCAGGCTATACTCTGTGGGGTCACAAAGAGTTGGACACGACTGAGTGACTAACAGTTCCATAAGTTTTGACCAATGTACTAAGTCATGAAACCAACAACACCATAAGCAAGGTACAGAATATTTCTATCACCTCCGGAAATTCCTCCCAACCCTAATATGATCAATCTCCCCTTCTCACTTCTAGCTTCAGGCAAAGTCTGGATCATGCTTGGCTTGGAATGCCACATTAAGAATGTCAAGTCTTCATCTTAGGAGAAATGGGAAGCCTTAAGTTTCACAAACAGGACAGAAATAATTAGATTTGTGTTTTTTAAAAGCATCATCTTGGTTGTGATATGGAGAAGTGATTGTCAGAAGAAAGAATGTAGGAAAAACAGGAAGTCCTACAGTAGACCAAATGAAAGATGATAGTAATGGGGTGGTAGTAATGGATACAGAGTAATGGATACAGAGGGCTTCCCTGACAGCTCAGTTGGTAAAGAATCCGCCTGCAATGCAGGAGACCCTGGTTCAATTCCTGGCTCGGGAAGATCCGCTGGAGAAGGGAAAAGCTACCCACTCCAGTATTCTTGGGCTTCACCTGTGGCTCAGCTGGTAAAGAATTCGCCTGCATTGCAGAAGACCTGGGTTCAATCCCTGGGTTGAGATGATCCCCTGGAGAAGGGAAAAGCTACCCACTCCAGTATTCTGGCCTGGAGAATTCCATGGACTAGGGAAAAGCTACCTACTCCAGTATTCTGGCCTGGAGAATTCCATGGACTGTATAGTCCATGGGGTAGCAAAGAGTCGCACACGTCTGAGCGACTTTGCTGTCCTCGTTAGAATAGTGGTGACGATCCCCGCCTGTCATGCAGGAGACCAGGGGTTAGATTCCCCGACAGTGAGGCAACGTGCCCTTGTGCTTGCTTTGGCAGCACATACACGACTTCCCAGGTGGCTCAGACGGTAAAACGTCTGTCTACAATGCGGGAGACCCGGGTTCAATCCCTGGGTTGGGAAGAGCTCCTGGAGAAGGAAATGGCAACCCACTCCAGTGTTCTTGCCTGGAAAACCCGATGGACGGAGGAGCCTGGCAGGCTACAGTCCATGGCGTCGCAGAGTCGGATACAACTGAGCAACTTCACTTTCACTTTCATACTAAAATTGGAATGGTACAGAGAAGATTAGCATGGCCCCTGCACAAGTATGACATGCAAATCTGTGAAATAGTCCATATTTTTTGGTGCTTCCCTCATAGCTCAGTTAGTAAAGAATCCACCTGCAAGGCAGGAGCTGCTAAGTTGCTTCAGCCGTGTCTGACTCTGTGCGACCCCATGGACTGCAGCCCACCAGGCTCCTCCGTCCATGGGATTTTCCAGGCAAGAGTACTGGAGTGGGGTGCCATGCCAGGCAGGATACCCCAGTACAATCACTTGGTCCCAACGATCCGCTGGAGAAGGGATAGACTACCCACTTCAGTACTGATAGAAGTGGTTGAATTTAAGATATTTGTAAATTAAAATTAACAGAACTTGATGAACTGAACATGGACTGGAGGTTCAAAAAAGGATTCTTATATTTCTTCAATTGGCTATATAGTGAAGCCATTTTGAAAAGGTAAGGAATGAAAGACAAAAGGAGTGGGAATTTGAAGATGATGAGTACAGTTTTGGACATGCTGCTTTGGGATTATGTTTAGAAATATCAAGCAGAACTGACTACAGATAGAAATTTAAGAATCAAAGGCCAAAAAAAAGGAAAAAAAAAGAATTAAAGGCAGATAACTGAAGCCTGGGGTAGGGATGAGATCTTCTAAGAGAAAGACTATTTTTCAATTAAAGTAAAAATTTTAAAAAGAGCAATTAATTTTAATGCCTTTTAGAGAAAAGGGCACATGTAGTGTATCAAATTCTCATCAGTCTTCTGATGTCAAACACAATAATCATTTTAATGTATTACCTTAACGGACTATCATAATCACCTTATGGGGTAGGTCCTATCATTATTCTCATGTTACATATGAAGAAGCTAAGGAGATTCTTTGTGACCCCATGGACTGTAGCCCACCAGGCTCTTCTGTCCGTGGGATTTTCCAGGCAAGAAGACTGGAGTGTGTTGCCATTTCCTTCTCCAGGGGATCTTCTCGACCCAGGGATCAAACCCATGTCTCCTGCATTGGCAGACGGATTCTTTACCATCTGAGCCACCAAGGAAGCCCTTACAGAGAATAAGCATTGCATATTTATAGTAATAATGTAGGAACAAATGATGAAGCTTTGAAACAAACTATGAGTAGAAAAAAGATTTCAAGAAAATCAAATGAGTTTAGTGCTTTGTCCAATGACACAGAAATTAATCTCCTGACCAGTTATCTTAAATTGTTTCATGTTACACAAGTATAATCTGAAACAAGATGTTATCCAACATTAACTCTGTATAGGAACTGGTTTCAGTTTGGCTCACAAGAAGGAATACTTTCTAGAAAGCCATCAATGTCAACAGATTTAGTTTTCTTGAGTTATATGAAAATCTAACTCAGTTTACTAGACTCAATAAGGATGACAGTCAGAGAAGGAAAGTTTACTGAGTGATAAGAATTTATAAATAAAAAGGATCTAGGAAAGCCTTCTAAGTAGATAGCCTTGGGTATTATCTCTTAATCAAGAAATTTTGTTTTATGTCTATAGTCTTTTTTATGCATGTGCTTTTATGTTTGCAATTGTTGATATGATGAGGTCCCCAGAAAGTTTTAGAGTGGAGTCAAGTTAGGTAAAGACATGAGCTTTAAAGTCAAAGGTTCTTTAAACATCTGTATTCCTAGCCCCTGAAAACAGGCTTAATAAGTTAGATTTTAAAATGAAAATAATGAGCAAAATGGGCTTCCCCATAGCAATGCAGGAGACCTGGGTTCAATTCCTGGGTAGGGAAGATCTCCTGGAGGAGGAAATGGCAACCTACTCCAGTATTCTTGCCTAGAAAATCCCATGGACAGAGAAGCCTGGTGGGCTACAGTCCATGGGGTTCCAAAGAGTTGGACATGACTGAGTGACTAAGCACTGAATAGAAAAAGTATTTCCACTATTAGCAATAAGAATGCTTTGGAACCTAGTGGAATGGGGAGAACACAATGTCTCTGAAGAGCAGGAATGCCAGTTTTCTGATCAGATATGAACTTTTAGTCTGTCATGAGAACACAAAAAAGTGATCTTTCTTCCCTTACAGATGTTCATCTCTCAATGACGACCCAAACAAACAACCTTGTCACTTCACTGAACTGCAGTGCAGCTACCTACAGTCTAAACCTCCATGTAATTTTACCTTCTGGATATAACACGAGATTTTTATTTTACTTTGGTCATTTGCAGTTGAAATGACTTGGGTGCCTTATGGATGACTGGTAACCTTACTAGAATGCCCTAAAACATGCTGTGTCAGGCTAAGTTGGGTTTTTAGGTTATAATATGCCTGACAAAAATAAAAAGTGTTATTATACAATATTTAATATTCAAGATATTTAAGTCATTTCATAAAAAGGTAGACATGACTGAAGCAACTGAGCACAAAAATACCCATCTGAACAACAGAGACACTGAGTCTTCAAGTCAGTCCCCAGATTAGAAGGTCTTGGATAAGGTTCTTTAAACTTCTTTATGCCCAGACCCTGCATACAGGAAGAGCCATGTGCAAGTTATCTTTTTTTTTTTTTTATAATATTTAACTGTGTGGATCACAATAAACTGTGGAAAATTCTGAAAGAGATGGGAATACCAGATCACCTGACCTGCCTCTTGAGAAACCTATATGCAGGTCAGGAAGCAACAGAACTGGCCATGGAACAACAGACTGGTTCCAAATAGGAAAAGGAGTACGTCAAGGCTGTATATTGTCACCCTGCTTATTTAATTTATATGCAGAGTGCATCATGAGAAACGCTGGGCTGGAAGAAGCACAAGCTAGAATCAAGATTGCCAGGAGAAATATCAATAACCTCAGATATGCAGATGACACCACCCTTATGGCAGAAAGTGAAGAGGAACTAAGAAGCCTCTTGATGAAAGTGAAAGAGGAGAGTGAAAAAGCTGGCTTAAAGCTCAACATTCAGAAAACTAAGATTATGGCATCTGGTCCCATCACTTCATGGCAAATAGATGGGGAAACAGTGAAAACAGTGTCAGACTTTATTTTTGGGGGCTCCCAAATCACGGCAGATGGTGACTGCAGCCATGAAATTAAAAGACGCTTACTCCTTGGAAGGAAAGTTATAACCAACCTAGATAGCATATTCAAAAGCAGAGATATTACTTTGCCAACAAGGTCCGTCTTAGTCAAGGCTATGGTTTTTCCAGTGCTCATGTATGGATATGAGAGTTGGACTGTGAAGAAAGCTGAGCACCGAAGAATAGATGCTTTTGAACTGTGGTGTTGGAGAAGACTCTGAGAGTCCCTTGGACTGCAACGAGATCCAATCAGTCCATTCTAAAGGAGATCAATCCTGGGTGTTCACTGGAAGGACTAATACTAAAGCTGAAACTCCAATACTTTGGCCACCTCACGCAAAGAGTTGACTCATTGGAAAAGACCCTGATGCTAGAAAGGATTGGGGGCAGGAGGAGAAGGGGACGACAGAGGATGAGATGGCTGGATGGCATCACTGACTCGATGGATGTGAGTTTGAGTGAACTCTGGGAGTTGGTGATAGACAGGGAGGCCTGCGTGCTGTGATTCATGGGGTCGCAAAGAATCGGACACGACTGAGTGACTGAACTGAACTGAACAAATAGATATTGCATAAAGATTAAACAAGTAGGGCAATAATAGTAATAAGAGAGCACAGCTAAATTCAAATAATGATAACTAATTGTAAATACTTTCTTCTTGCTTGCTTATTGTGTGATTGATGAATATATATATTTCAGTTGTCGACTCTGAATTTAAGTACTATTATTACCATTCCCATGTTTACAGTAGGGAAACTAAGGTTTATGGATGTTTACTCACACTCACAAAGCCAGTAGGAAATCAAGTTGACCTAACTCCAAAGTCCAGTCTCTTAACTGATACATTTTGCTGCTTCCTAACTATAAGCCATTAATACTGACGATTTGTCAACTGTATCTCTACCATAGGTAGACATCTAAACGCCAACTGTTTACACAGATTCAGAATTCTTGTTGGAAAAACTGAGTTAATAATCTTTAGATAGACTATTCTTTTCTTGTAGCCTTATAGCATGGTGTCTTAAGAAAGGGGAAATGAAAATGTGAGATAAAGAAAAGAGAGAAGGAAAATGCCAAGGATTATAAGAGAACATATATGATTTAGAGATCACATCCCTTTTGTGGACTAGGATAAAATAATAAGAACAGTGATTAGAATAGTATGCGAAGAGGTTGCTTCAAAGCAAACTCAAAAGGAAAAGATTTTCATCTATAGGGGAAGAGAAGAAAGGAAAAAGGTTTATCAGAGAAGAGAATGTTACTTCAGGTTTAATTTCAGCTTTTTTCAAATTAAGAGGAGAAATAAATGCATTCCTGTTCCAGAAATGAAATACCAGTAATTTTTTTTTCCTTTCCATATGTGGAAAAGAATATTGACACAACATGAAACATGGTGGAATAACCTTACAACACTATATTAAAAAATAACAATAAATGTCCTCTCTTAAAAATATGAGATGCTTGAATGCAATTGAGATTACTAATTTCTTAGAATTGCATGCTTCACTGAAATTTAAAACAATATTTTTAAGAAACGCATGTATTGTACTATTGGCATTAATTGCAATTTTCTAGTCTTTTCGGAAGAGTAGAGCTTTAAAAAGGTGAAACGCCATCTTTCTCCACTCCCTGAACCAGCTTCTCAAACCCCCATTATTACCAAGTCAGTCTCTGAAACCAGAAGAAAGACCTTTTCTTGCAACCTGCTGAAGAGCGCCCTCTAGTGTTATTTTGCAAATGAAATGTGCTCATACATTTTTCTCATGAATTGTACTGTTTATATTGGACTTTAGGTTTTCTTTGGAATGTGGGCCAGAAAAATAAGTGATGCTTTAGAACAATTTTCTGGCTTGTAATGCCAGCTAACTGATACTATCATAATATATTAAGGAGTGAGAAGGTTTTCTTTGTTTAACTTTTATGAAATGAGACACATCTATTTTTAAAATAACAGACTTTTGGTTGAAGGGTCATCTTTTAAAGAAAATAATTTGCAAAAATTTTTCATAGTACCAATAAAAAGAGGAGCTAATTTTCTCAGACAGAAGTACAGTTACAATAATAGCTTCTCTCAACCTCTCAATCTCTGGAAACTTATCTAGTTAGGCTGGTGGTATCCTAAAACCTGAAAAAACACTTGTGTTTAACTTTTTATTTCTGATGATATATAGTAAAAATGTTCAACCAAAATCCAAAAGGGGAAACACAGAAAAACAAATTACCTGACTATAAGATGAGTATACTTTTAAATTCCAGGAAAAAGAAAGCATGAGATAATCTAAAAGGCAGTATTAAATAATGGCAATATTTTCCTTTAAACAGTTTTGACACTAGCACAGAGAAATTTAAAGGAGTGAAGGAAATACTTTTTTTCATTTTCTAATACACACCAAGTAATCTGAACCATGAGTAATTCCATTAACTATCACTTTATCTTGGGCGTAATGTTTTCCATTTTTAAAAAGAACGTATGCACGATGAATTAAGCCAGAGCATGAAGAACTAAAGGACTAATAAGCAGGTTAAGCATGTACATGTGTGTGGTATGTCTATGTATGTATGCTTGTTTATGTACTGATGTCATCCTGTTTAATAAAGTGAGGGTCAATCAGATACCTGGCCCAGGACATGGGTAAATATAAGATCTCTGAAATTGCATTCTGGTGAATGAGGAATAAAAGAACACTGAGGGAAACATTCGTAGATCTATTAGTTTTGTTTTCTTTTTAAATTTTGTTTTTTTTTTTTTTTTTGGTGGGAGGAGGTATGTTATTCTGCATTGTTCACATTCAATAAGCTTAAATGTGCATGAAAAAGGGATTAAAGAAAATATGCTAAATAAACTTTAAAAACTGTGAATCACTATGTTCTACACTGAAATCTATATACTATTGAGAATCAACTATACCTCAATAAAAATGTTAAATAATACCAATCCAAAAATATAAGCGGGAAAAATAAAAGGTAATGTGTCTTAATATTTCTAGAATAGGACAAGGAGCCTTCAAATACTTGTGTTATCTAAATCTTTGAACAATGTCCAATCAGAAAAGAGTTCTAACAAAGAGATGACAGATTAGACAGAGAAATGGGTATAAACAGACCATGACAGATTAAAAAACCTCTGGGTTCTGTTTCTGTTCCTGACTCACCATTGACCCTGACAAAGTCAGTGATCACCACAGTGATTCAGCTTCTCCATCAAACAGAGGCAATAATTCTTGCCAGAAACCACACAGGAATGTTGATATTGGGAGGATTAGTGTGATAATGTATAGAACTTAAGGAATGTTACTGTGCTATGAGCACTTTTGGAAAATATCTTGCTCTTTTGCTACCCCCAAAGTTTAAGAAGATAAAAGATGTATAAAACATTAAGTTAAATTCTGCATAGCATCTTCATTTCCATTTATCTTGATCATTTTTTCAATGTGCCATTTTTATTACTTGTTAATATTTTTATGCCTAGGAATTTCTAATTCACTTCTATCTTATTTGCCTTATTTTTAGTCTTCTATTTATACAAAACAATGATTTATTCTTGTCTGAGTTTCTCCCTTCCCTCATTGTATTTATATGTTTTGGTACTTGGCTCTTTTCTTTCTACTATCCATTTCTACATTATTCGATTATAAAAAAAGCAACCTTAACGATGACCTAGCACTTAATACATGTGAAAGTGCTTTGTAAACAAACTATTATCTTATTTCATGTATTTACTCAAGCTAATCTCAATCAGAAAAACTGTTGATAGTTTATATTGTTTCTATATAGGAAAATGTTCACCCTGTCAGTTTGAAAGAGGAAATAACCAATGACATAATAAACCAACAATAAACATTATTATAATTTTTCAAAGATTTTTCTGGTAAATAATAGCACAGATACTTCAGAAAAATTTCAAGTTATAAAATACATATTTATCTCAATTTATCAAATGACATAGCTTACATTTACAACCTCAGGATAAAAAAATAAAAAATAAAAGTATTTCACACTTCTGTTTTCAACTCTATTACTTTTGATTGGATAACAGTAGAAATCACTTAACATATATAAAATATGGAAACGAGTATTTCACTGTGCTCTTGGAATGATTAATTATGCTTTTACATAAGAACAAAAGCTATGTGAACATATTGTATTATTACTTTAATACAGGTAATTCACTGTAGCATGCAATAGCCATATTTAGACCAAATAATAATCATCTACTATATACAATAAAATAAAGCCCTCACTGAAACTGGAGAAATGCCTCTTTCTGTTGCTAATTAGTTTTTAATAAATGATACATAATAAATGGCAACAATCTAATTTATCACAGTTTAGGCATAGTCCTTGAATGGGGGATGGGAGTGTATGAACTCTGGCAGCTGTGAAAGCTGTTTTCACCTAGCCTGTGAAAACTTCTCTGTTAGAAGGCACTGTTCTCAAAGTTTGAAAAGGTGCAGGCTCTCATCAGGTCATTTCAGGTAGGTGGTGTGGCTAACAGAAAGTAGTCCCTATATAGCACAAAGTTCTCACTACAGATAAGTTGTCTGTTTTTGGTCTGAATCACTTAGTATTGGTTTTAAATCACAGATACACAGGCACACACAGAGTTTTACTGAAATTAACACATAGAGTAGTATGTAGCCTTTTTCACTTCACAGATGTGAGAAATACATTTATATTACTAGTTTTGATTATTTTCAAAGCTGATTTTTGGTTCCCTGACATTAAATTCTACAAGCTAGGCCAATTTAATTTTTTCATGATATATTTCAATGGACTAGAAAACCTGGTGGTATTTGTTGTTCTAAGGATCCAGATGATATTTATTTTCTATACCTGGCTCCTGCTTAAGTGCAACAGTGTATTAGTAAAGATAAAGGGATACATTATAACCATAAGCATTTAACAAGGATCTAACAGTTGTATTCTACTTACTGTAGGAGGAATATTTGTGTTCCTCTTTTACTAAAAGTCTCATCTAGACCCGCCTAAGAAATAAAGCAGGTAAGAAGATGGGTTTTATCAAGATTTAGCCAACAAAATGGCCCAATAGGTTCAGTAAATGCACCCCTACCTCCATGCTCCCATTTGCCATAATCCATTGCTTTAATAACATATTGCCAGTATTCATGCACTTCTGCATGTGAAGACAGGGACTTGCATCATCTTGGATTAAAACAATACTGAAGGAAAGCAATTGTTTCCTCTGAAAAGTGTAGAACTGAAATATACTCAGGTTAAAATCAACCATTTCCATATCACCATGGTTAGGAAAATTTTATTCTTTTATTTATTCTAAAGAAAATTTAAAGTAGATCTTCTACAGAGAATTTCCCCCCCATTGGATCAATCTGTGAGTGCCTTTGTTCTCAGTGTGCTTCCTTTATGCTGAAATTTTTGAGCAAAGCTCCACTATGAGGAGTTAGATTTAGAAAGTTTAATTTTCTTTATAATCAGTACAAGTGTTACCTCTTTCCATTCATTCTCTATGGAGCTAAACACACACACACACACACACAGAATGTATCCTTTTCATAAAGTGGGCTTCATATGATCCTTTTTAATCATATAAAGCTAGACCACCTTCTACTGTACTTTAGATGCAAGCCATCACATCCCTACAAAAAATAGATTATCTTTATATAGTAAGTGTACTTAATAGTATTATGCCTTGACACTCCTTCATATTGCTCATGTGTTCAGATACACACATGCACACACTCACACACACACAAAAACTCCATTTCTATTAAGTCAAATTCATCTAACATTGCATAGTATGGTTGGTATTTCTATCTTTTCCTCCTTTAAATGTGACTAGCTATTTACACCCTAACAATTCTGGTACAGAGCTGATTTAGCATTTTTATTGGAATGTGAAAGCTCTTAAAAGAAGAAAAAATCTAATCAGGCAGAAGAGATAGAAAACTTGCTGAATTTTCTCTCACCCCCCTAACACCCCCCTGAATCCTATCAAAAGCACATCTTCCATTCATTGCTTCCCGGTGTCATTATGACAAGCGGCTACAAATCAATAGCAGAGGGAAAGGCAGGACCAACCCGCACTCACCAAGTGATAAAGATTCACTCTCAGCCTCGATTTGCTAATAGCCCATAATAGCAGCCATTGGCGCCCTGCATTAAATCATACATTTCACTCTGCGTTTATTATGGGATTTTTAAAACTCCTCACCAAATTGGATTTTCTCGATGGTCTCTAATTTCCACATTTATCATTTAAAATTAAACTCCTCTGTGGAGAGGGGGAATAGAGAAGAAGAAAGTAGAGAAAGGCCAGAGAATACTGTGTTTTTTCTTTTAACCCCCCCCTTTTTTTTAAATGAAAACCCATAAATAATACCAGGTATCACAGTCATAAGCAGCAGGGTTTTTAATCTATAAGAAAATTGTAGAAATTTGGCTGGAATAATTTGTATGTGCTGGTCTAAAAAAAGTGAAGATGATAATATATATATATATATATATATATATATAAAGCAGGTTTTTAAACAAAAGGAATTTTGGTGAAAAAATTCTCAGTAATGCTGTACAGAGGTAATTGCAAAAGCAATGGAAAATAAGTTAGTGTTACATTATGCAAATACTCCCAGGAGCTGTAAAGAGAGTGCTCAGCAAGTATAGTATTCTAGTTTTTTAAAAACTGTATTTATCTTATTTCAAAGCTCAGTGACAGACAAAAAATACAAATTCATTTATGGGTTTCTAATTATGTAACAGTTTGCTTAACTATGTATACATTCTCAGTTTAAAAAAGTATTTTACAATTTCATGGAATCCAGTAGCAAAGCTGCCTCTTGACTGCTGCAGCAAACCCCCAAACAAGTTCTTCAGTCTCCCATAGATACCCTGAAACAATGAAATCAACCCATGGGAACTGAAATCACTACAAATTTAAGCATACATAATGTCTTTGGATAAACTGTTTCTTATTCTCTGAATATAAAAAATGAAAATTAAATTTCATGTCTATAGCATAAATTGAAAGGGCTATATTTTCTCAAGCCTGCATGGTTGAGACATAGTATGACCTAGTTTTAACTATAGTACTGGCAGGACCCAAAGACTTAAGAAGGGAACTAATCAGTCCATATTCAGAGATGCTTGAAAAGGCTACAGGTTTAATGAAAGCTTGAATGATTCTCTGATTTTTTGTTCCTTTTGGAGATTTCCTCAGCAATAAAATCCATCTACATCATTTTCCTTAAGAAACAGACAAATGACCTTTTAAAACAGAGTGTTTGAAGCAGAGTTTAAAACTTCAGCTACTTTATAATAATACTTCATTTCATCTTCACAGGCCCTCTTTCCTTTTAGAATTTTGTCACTGATAAAATTTTTTAAACCTTTTTCAATGATCCTGCTTTTGTATGAGCTGTGGCTAAAGAAGATATTTACATTTTTAAATGATTAAAAATTAAAAAGATAATATTAATAACATAACATACATGAAATTCAAATTTCAATGCCCATAAATATTAATAGTTTAAAAAATACAGTCACACTCTTTTGTCTAACTACTAGCTATGGCTGCTTTCATGCTACAACAATACAGCTGAGAAACTGGGGTAGAAATTCATATGGTATATGGTAGAAATTCATATAGTAAATATTCTAGAATTTTTACTAGAATATTTACTATCTGGCTCTTCACAGAAGAAGTTTGCTAACCTCTGCTGAAAAGTGTTCCATTGTGTGACTATGCCACAATATTATCCATTTTGTTTTTGAAGAACATTTGGACTGTTTCTGGTATTGACTATTATAAATATGTGCTACAAAATTCTAGAACATGTTTTTTATGAGCATACACATACCTAGGAGTAGAACTGCTGGGTGTAAGGTATGTATATATTCAGTTTTATAGTTGTTGCTGAGCAGTTTTCTAGTGCTTTTTATCAGTGAACACTCCTACCAGCAGTGCATGGAAATTCCAATTTCTTTTATTCTCTCCAACTTTTGGTATTTTAGCTATTCTTATCCACCGCCCCCCCCCCCCCGGCCCCTTTTATTGGTCTTCATCGTGGCATGTGGGCTTCTCTAGTTGTGGCATGCAGGATTAGTTGTCCCGTGGCATGTGGGATCTTAGTTCCCCAATCAAGGATAGAACCCATATCCCCTGTATTGGAAGGTGGATTCTTAATGACTGAACAACCAAGGAAGTCTCATTTGTTCTTTTGATATGTATCTACCTTACGTCTGATAAGGCTGAGAGTACTTTCTCATATGTTAATTGCCATTTAAATATTTTCTTTTTTGAAGCAGCTGTTTTAATCTTTGCCTATTTTTCTATAGGGTTGCATGACTTTTTGTTATTGAATTGTAGGAGTTATTTATATATTATAGTCACAAGTGTTTTGTCAGATTATCTTCTGTAAATATCTTCTAGGTTGTGGTATGCCTTCTTATTCTTCTTAAGGGTGTCTTTTGATGAACAGAAGTTTTTAATCTTGATGTAGTCTGGTGAATCCATTTTTATTTGCAGTTAGCACTCTGTGCTTTAAGAAATATACCCTATTACAAGAAGATTGTGAATTTATTTGGATTTTTCATTTGTATTAATAGGTCATTTGTGAATAACGACAATTTTATGTTTTTCTGATGCTTATTTCTTGTCTTATTGTACTAGCTAGGAACTACAGTACAATGATGAATAGAAATGATGAATGGTGAGTATCTCTGATTTTTATAGATTTTCTTAATCAGGTTAAAGAATTTCCTTTCTGTTCCTAGTTTTTATTATGAATGGTTACTAAAATTTATCAAAGACCAAAAAACTTATAGAGATGACCACATGATTCTCTTATTATTTTTCTGTTAATATGGTGAATTACATTAATTTCAAAATGTTAAAAACTCCCCATTCATTCCTGGAATAAACTTGATTCATAATAATTTTTCTATATTACTGGATTCAACTTGCTGGCATTTGTTTAAAATTTTTATATCTATATTCATGGGAAAGATCAATTTGTAATTTTCTTGTGGTAATCTTGTGTGGTTTTAATATCAACTTTCTTGTATATTTAAAAAGTTTCTGGTGAAATTGCAAGAGCTACTTTTGGCAAACTGCAAACTTTAGTGGAAATTCAAGCTGCTGTCCTTTATTATAATGGCACAGGGAACTCTGATACTTATGAGTTTTTCATACTCTGCTGTAAGTTCCTTTAAGTTTCATGACTCTCTATTCCTGAGTACTTGCTTCTATTATATCAGCTTTTGAAGATTCATTTAAAGTTTCTAAATTTTATTTTACTTCTCCCTCTGGTGAATTTAAGGGTTCACAATAAGAATTTTTTTGTCCATAATTACGTATTAGGCTGGTACTATCTGCAAGAAAAGGTATTATGGGAAGTTAAAAGAAGTAGAACTTAAATTTTCTGCCTTCAGTGAGTTTAGAATGCAGTAAATTAAATCAGCCTCTTAAAAAAATTTCAAATTAATTACAGAATAATCTTTAATTAAATTTCATTCAAATTCATGAAGCTTTAAAAAAAATGACTTCTATTACAATGGGGAAAACAAGTTAATGAAAGAAAAATTAGAATTAAAGAAAAGCACAAAGAAAGTGCAAAATCACTTGTCTTCACACCAAGAAATATAACCATTAACTAACATTTAACGGCTTCCCAGGTGGCTCAGCGGTAAGGAATCCGCCTGCCAGTGCAGGAGCTGCAGGAGACTCAGGTTTGATCCCTGGGTGAAGAAGATCCCCTGGAGGAGAGTATGGCAACCCACTCCAGTATTCCTGCCTGGGGAATCCCACGGACAGAGGAGCCTGGCAGGCTACAGTCCATAGGGTTGCAAACAGTCAGACATGACTGAAGCAACTCAGCACGCACACAAGCACGCTAACATTTAAATTTTGTTGAAAATTAGATAATCTTCAATGTGTTCATCCTCATATTTTCTGTATAGTAGACAATTCCATAGTTAGTATATCCTATTAATCTCACCTGTACATAATTTGGACATACACTGGAAGGACTGATGCTGAAGCTGAAACTCCAATACTTTGGCCACCTGATGTGAAGAACTGACTCATTTGAAAATATCTTGATGCTGGGAAAGACTGAAGGCAGGAAGAGAAGGGGATGACAGAGGATGAGATGGTTGGATGGCATCACTGACTCAATGCACATGAGTTTGAGTAAACTCTGGGAGTTGGCGATGGACAGGGAGGCCTGGCGTGCTGCAGTCCATTGGGTCACAAAGAGTTGGACACAACTGAGCGACTGAACTCACTGAACTGAACTGTACATACTTTTTGTTCTATTTAGTAGTATTGAAAAAAAAAAACCTTTTTAAAGATAAATTTAGAAAAATAACTTCTATAGTTTGTATTACTATAAAACAAGTACAAAAATTAGGAAAAAAATTTAAATGTGTGAAATGAAACTCCTCTCTCTTTCTCAACCAATCAGATACGACACTATACCTTTGCTCCCAATTCAGAAAGCGTCTATTACCTGTTTGGTAGGTCCAGAATCTCGCCACATCTCTGCATTTAAAATATCCTCCCCTCTGATATGTGACAAATTAAAAGCTGTTAGGATTTGTTTTTGTGCAAAAAATAATTTTACATTTCTTGTATAATAATGAAGTACAGAATTGCTATCTTAGAGCTGATTTACCATAATGGTAAAGGGCACAGGCTTTGTTGAGTTTGAAACCTGGCACCACCACTCACAAATTAATTACATTCTCTGTACCTCAGTTACTCATCTATAAAACGGAAGAAATAATGGTAATGACCTCATGGAGTTGTTATTAGGATTAAGTAAGTTGAGACAAGTGAAGGACTGTTGGGAACATAAGAGGTGCTCAGTAAATGTCAGCTTTGCATAGGCAAGCTAAAAGCCTGTTCATTTAAAATACATATAAGGAACAGCTACACTTACTGTTATCAAGTTGAAAAACCTCCTTCAGTTTGCCCCCACTGGCATTCCTCTTTTCTTCAGTCCCGAAGAGTGTCTTTTTAAACTAGTTCATTTCTGTTCTTGCTGCTTCCTGTCATTATTTTCTGACTTATTCTTGAAACAATGAAAAAGTCCTCTGCTTTTAGAATTTATTTCTAAAAGCTTACTTCTATTATAAAGTCTCTATCTGAGCTAACACTACTCGATTTAAGTGTCTAAAAGCTGGAACTGAAGAAATGAGGACAAGGGACATGTTAAAACTGGTAGCACTGTCAGGAGTATTCCTAGTTTTCTCTTTTGTTTGGCTAATCTAGAATTCACAGAGGATAGTCTATATCTGTTCAATTAAAGGCTCAATGAAAGAGTTGGCAAATAAAAGTTTATCAGTCTGAATTATACAATTAAATATGGAAGAAATTAAAATGAACTTAAAAAATCAGGCTGGGAGGGAGGAAGAATTTTAATAAAAATTGAAAATCCTAAACAGCTTTTTTTGAGGTTGTGATGCTTTATGTCATCAAACGAGACATTGAGAGATGAGAGTGAACCGGTGTTAAGTCTTAAAATATGAGAAGAGAGGCTTTCTTTAATCTGCATGCAACTGTTTAACACGGTTGCAATTACAACTTAAGTACTACACAGTATGTGTTAATTTCTTTACTAAATTGCACTGTTATTTTGTAAAATGTTAATTCTGTAAAACATTCAAAGGCAGTCAAGGTTATGGGTTCTCTCAGGATGTCTGCATATTAATAAAAGAAGGAGTTATAATGGGATAAGGAAGCTTTAATTATGGGCTGGGTTCTCACACTCTGAGTGCCAGCTTTAGACAATCACTCTTTTTTTGTGGACTCCACATAGTAGCCTCACCTTTTCTTTTTTTCTAAACTGTTTCAGTATCTGAAGTATCCTGTGGTTTATTGATTCTTGTAACCACACACTCTGCCACTAATGTTCATCACTTGTGTTTCTCCTGACTCTTGCCTCTTGAGGAGAATGAAAGGTGGAAAATGTGACACAATAGTCTCAAATTGGATGACTCAGTTTAAATACTGAACAAAAAAAAAGTGTCTTAAACCACCACTAGCAACATTTTCCTTTCAAATGGAACTGATCTTGAAACCTAGTTTAATCCAGCAAATAGGTAAAGAATAACAGAGGTAGGTGCTTTCAGGACATATTGTGGCATGTCAGAGCTCAGTCTTCTATAGAATGACAAAAACACTTTATTTCTTTAGTTTTTTGTTGATCTTATTCAAGTTTCATTTTATCCAGTAGCAATCAATTCTCACCTGGATGAAATATTGCCACTTAGATTTTAATCCTTTCCTATCCTTTAAGTTAGCCTTTTAATTAAATATTTACAGAAATGTTCTTCCTTCAATACAAAATTCTTTCACATACATGTATCTTTTACAAGTCATTTCCCCCCTCAAGACAAGGATCTACCAAAACTACCTTCTACCTAAAACTACTACCTAAAACTACTTAGAGAATGTCATCTTCTACCTAAAACTACTTATAGAATGCATTTCTATTATAATTCTATTCTTTCCATTATTTCATTCATTTTATTTATTTGGTGGATTTTAACATTTTTAGGATATACACACCCACACAGTCCTCTGAAGTATAAACAGTATGGCATTTTTGTTAATAAGAGTGGAAGCAACAAAGTCAGACTGCCTGGGTTGGAATCCAAGCTATGACATTTAGTGGCTGTGTGGCCGTGGATGACTTGGTGAATGAACCTCTTTGTGTTTTACTTTCCTCAGTAGGAAAATGGGAGACAATAATGACCTATTTCACAGTGCTATGGTAAGGATTAAATACATGAATGTTTGAAAAATACAATAGTGTTAAAATTTTTAGCTCAAAATAATAACTATTGCTGTTGCTGTTACATTTATAAATATATGAAGGAAGACTCACTTACAGGCATCCTCCTTTCTCTAACACCAAAAGTCTCTCCTTTGATCAAAATCCTTCAGTGGCCTCCTGTCTCATTTGAAGTCAAAGTCCTTACCTTGACTTACTAGACCCTACTTGATCTAACCACCCTCCACCTGTACTCCTCTGAGCTCATTTCCTTCTAGCCTTCATCTCCTTTACTCTACTCCAGCAACCACTGGCCTTCTTATTGTTCCTGGAAGGGGTCGTGTACACTCTCACTTTCTGAGTCCTATAGCTGCTCCCTCTAGCTGAAATATTCTTTCTTCAGAGTCACGTCTTTCTCTTTCTCTTATTTCTGGTATCATTCCTGATCACCCATTATAAAAGAGCAATCTCTCCCAGCACTTGGTATTCTCTATCTCCTTTACCTTGATTTATTTTTCTCTATAACAATTATCACCATCTAGCATAAATAGATCTATTGCTGATAACAGAATCTATAGGCCTTTACTAAATATGATTGTTGATTGAAAATTTGTCCTATTACCTCTTTGTGCTGGCTTGGAAAACCATGTCATATATTAACAATGTCTTTCAATTTTAAGATGAATCAGGTAGAATCTTCATAGACTCACATTCTATGTAGTATATTACACTAAATGGATCTGATCCTCCCCTATAGAAATTAACAAAGGATTCTTTGTGTGTATATGTTCAAGGCTTATATATTATCAAATTAGTAGCTCTTTCAATAGATCATGAACACTTGACACACATACCTGTCCTGGTAGTGAACTTCAACAAAGAGAGCTTTCTGTGTGAGGAAGGCTAGAGATTAAAAGGAAAAGAGAAATGGTTTCTATTGGAAGATTCTGAAAATGTTACCTCCCACCTTTTTTTCTGGAAAAAAAAAGGCCTCTTTGAGGAGATGTATAGGCATAGAGACTTGGTTTAAGTCTCTTGTATGTGTGCCCTTTGACTTTGAAAAGGCATCAATTGAAATAAAGAAATGTTTCCTGCTTCTCATCAACAGATGAAAGGACAAAACATTAGAATCATGTTTTGTTCACACATTAGATCATAGCATCACATCTAGGAAAGAGGGAGGAGAAAGAGAGATTGGACATTGATAAAGAAAGATGAACAGCAAAAGAGAACAGCTGTTATGTGAGGCTCAGCCTGTGGCTCCACAGGTGCCCAGCCAGCACCTCAGAATTAGAGGTTTAAATGGAACATTTATTAGTCAGTTACACAGGTACAAACTGATTAACTTTACATACACTGACTATATTACTTTCTTTCACAATGGTCTTTGATAATTTTATTCCCTGTCCTCCTTTCAGGATTTCTATTCTGAAAATAAGCTGTATGTGTTCCTGGGTCCATTAGCAAAATAGCATTTGTTTTCATTTTCTTCTAAAACTTTATTAAATATTTCAAGCATACAAAATAGTTAAAAGAATAATGGCATTAAATACCTGTATAGCCACTATCTAGTTTTGTTACATTTAACATGTTTCCATATTGGCTTAATCAAAAAAATCTATTTATTTATTTGACTGTGTCAGGTCTTTTGCATCATGTACGATCTTTTATTGCAGGCTCTTGGGCCTGGCTGCTTCACTCTTTGACCAGGGATCAAACCCATGTCCTCTGCATTGCAAGGACCACCAGGGAAATCCTGCTTAATTTTTTTTTTAAGAAAACATTTTTGTGGCTGATTCATGTCGATGTATGGCAAAAACCACCACAATATTGTAAAGTAATTAGCCTCAAATTAAAATAAATTAATTAATTAAAAAAAGAAATAGAACATTACAGTTACAGTTTAAGCTTTATGGGGAGGCCTTCATAACCTTATTTCCTCTCTTCTTGCCTCCCAGATGTAAACTGCACCCCGAATCCGATGTCCACTGTGCTTTGCATGTTTTAGAAGTTATACTGATGATATACTGTGCATAGTCTGCAATATTTTCAAGCTCAACATTGCATTTTGGAGTTTTATTCCTATTGATACATGGAGCTCTCATTCATATACTTTAAGTGCTATATGTGTGCCACTGAATGAATATTTCCAGATTAATTCACCCATTCTCTTACTGATGAACAATTAGGTATTCCCAATTTTTCATTATTATTGGCAATATAGCAATGAACATTAATTTTAACTTTCCTTGTGGACACATATGAGAGTTTTGCAAAGGTACATATGAGCATCTTCAACTTTTCTAACAAACTGTTCCTCAAAGTGACTGCACCTATTTTTTGCTACCCCTGTAGTTGCTGAGGTTATTTCTCTATATGTGTGCTTGTAAATATTCTAAAACTTATTTTTTGTCAATCTAATGAGTATGAAATACTCAATTCAAATGCACAGTATTTAAATCTGTTGCAATCCAATGATTAGGGCTAGTTTGGGGAAGCTATTATGGTTATGATATTCAGTCTTTCAATTAATGAACATAGTTTCTCTCCATTTATTTAGATTTTTAGTTTTAATAAGGTTTATTATTGATGATAAAGATTTTGTACCTCCTTCTATAGATTTATAATATATGTTATGCTTTTATTCTTGTTGTAAGTGGAATTTTAAAATGATATATAGTTTTTTGGTATAGAAAATAGAATGCAATAAATTTATACTACTAACTATATACACTACAAAATAAGAAAATTCTCAAATCAGTAACCTAAGATCAATCTCAAGAACCTAGAAAGAGAAGATAATAAACCTAAAACAAGCAGAAGAAAGAAAATAATAGATAGGAAATCAGTGAAATTGAAAAGAGATTAACAATTGAGAAAATGAAACAAATTGGTTTTTTGAAAATGCCAATAAAATGGACAAACATAGTAATTACCAATATCTGGAATAAAACAGAGAATACCACTTCAGACCCTTCAAACATCAAAGGGATAATAAGAAAAAGCTAGAGATAACTCTATACATCTAAACTTGACAATTTAGATTAAATGGACTAATTCCAAAACAATTTAAATCTCCACAAATTACTCAGTATGAAATAGATCATCTGAATATCCCTATAAGTATTAAATAAATTGAATTTATAATTTAAAAAACTACAAAAGAAGAAATTCCTAGGCCCAGATGGTTTCCCTGGAGAATGCTACTAAATGTTTAAGGAAGAATTAACACCAATTCTACAAAATCTATAACACAAAATAGAAGGGATATTTTCCATCTCATTTTATGAAGCTAGCATTACCCTGTCACCAAAACCAGACAAAGAGAATACCAAAAAGAAAAAAAAAAGGAGGAAGGAAGGAAAGAAAAAAAGAAAGGAGAGAAAGAAACATAGAGAGGAGGGGGGAACTAGAGACCAATATCCCTTATTAACATAGATGCAAAAATGCTTAACAAAAATTATCAAATATAATTCAGCAATATAGAAAAAGGATTGAAAACCCATGAGCAAGTGGGGTTTATTACAGGGACAGAAGACTGGTTAAATATTCAAAATTCAGAGGCTAAATCACATAATCATATCAACTGATGCAAAAAACCTAGCATTTGACAAAATTTAATGCCCATCCTTAAGAAAATTCAGAATGACAAAAATGGAGGGGAATTTCCTCAACTTGATAAACAGGGTATATAAACTACACTTGATATTATACTTAAGGGTCACAGACTGGATGTTTCCCTTCTAAGATTGGGAACAAGAGAAGGATGTCTGCTCTCACTGCTCTTATTTAACATGACTGGAAGTTCTAGCCAGTGCAATAAGGCAAGAAAAGGAAATAAATAGCATATGCATTGGAAAGGACTATCTGACAAAGGATTAATATGTAGACTATGTGAAAACAAAACAAACAAACAAACAAAATCTTAAAACTCAATAGTGAAAAAAAAGCACACAATCCAATTAGAACACAGGCAACAGATGAGACACTTCCCCAAAGAAGATATATAGACAGCAGCCAAGCACATGGAAAGATGTTGAGCATCATAAGCCATTAAAGAAATGCAAATTAAAACCAGAATAAGGCATCACTATAAACCTATCAGAATATCTTAAAATAAAAAATAGCAACATCATCAGTTGCTGCTCAGAATGCAGAGAAAATGAATTGCTAATACATTGCTAGTGGGAATGTAAATGCTAGAGCAATTCTGGAAAATAGTCTGGCATTTTCTAAAAGGAGAAAAAAAAAAATCAAACATGCAGTTACCATACAACCCAGCAATTGCATTCCAGGGCATTTATAAGTGAAATGAAGACTTACTTTTGAACAAAATCAGGTACAGTGTTTAGAGAAGAGTGTTTAGAGAAGAGTGTTGAGTTGAATGATGGCTTCCCAAAAGATATACTCAAGCCTTAATTCCTGGAACTTGTGAATATTACCTTGTTTGGAATAGGGTTTTTGCAGATTTAATGAAGGATCTTGATATGAAGAGATCGTTCTGGATTATCCATGAGCCCTAAATCCAAACACAAGGTCCTTATAAGAGACACAAAGGGGATATTTGACAGAGAGGAGAGAGAACGGAGATATGAAGACAGAGGCAGGAATTGGAGTGTGTAGCTTCAAGGAAGCTAGACAAACTGTAGAGAGGCAAAGAACAGATTCTCCCCCAGGGCTCTCAAAGAGAGTAGGGTCCTGCCAGATTCTGGACTCTGGACCTCAGAGAAATGTGAGAGAATAAATTTTTATTGTTTTAAGATTGTTTCTGGTGATTTGTTATGGTAGCCACAGGAAACTAATACAAGCAGCTTTATTCAGAAATAGCTCAAAACAAAGCAGTGTTGATGTGCTTTAACGGGTAAATAGCTAAACTGTGAAAGATCCACATCACTAAATACCACTCAGCAATAAAATGAAAAGTACTGACACATGCAAAAAAACTTGGATGAATCACTAAAGAATAATGCTGAATAAAGAAAAAGCCAATCTTAAAAGATGACATACTGCGTATTCCATTTATATAACATTCTTAATAGGACAAAATTATAGAAATAGAGAACAGATTAGTAGTTGCCAAGGGTTAAGGAGGGCTAGAGACAGGAAAGTAGATGTAGCTATAAAAGGCAGCCTGAGAAATCCTTGTGGTAACGTAAATGTTTTGTATCTTGACTGTATCAATGTCAACAACCTGGTTGTGATATAGTACTGTAGTTTTGCAAGATATGATCATTGAGGGGAACTGAATAAAGGTATATAGGCTCTCTTTATATTATTTCTTGCAATCGCATATAAATCTACAATTGTCTCATAGTTAAAAATTTAATTTAAAAAATGATCTGCTTAGCGGGGGCACAGCAGGGAGGTAGAAAAGTAAACAAACAGACAAAACCCAAGCCAGAAGCATCATTGCAAAATGCCAAGGTAGCTCCCAATAAAATTCAGTCTATTTAAAATTGTAGTTTCCTTTTCGACAAAGAAGTGTTTAATCATATTTCTTATAAGTGAGACAGCTTTGGTATTAAAAGGTAATATCACTTTTCCCTTTTTATTCTTCTCTTTCTGCAATACTGAAAGGCTTCCCTGGTGGTTCAAGATGGTAAAAAATTTGTCTGCAGTGCAGGAGACCTGAGTTCAATCTCTGGGTTGGGAAGACCCCTGGAGAAAGGAATGGCTACCTACTCCAGTATTCTTGACTGAAGAAGTCCAAGAGGAGCCTGGCAGGCTACAGTCCATGGGGTCACAAAGAACTGATAAGAATACTGGAGTGGGTAGCCATTCCCTTCTCCAGGGGATCTTCCTGACCCAGGGATCGAACCCAGGTCTCCTGCATTGCAGGCAGATTCTTTACCATCTGAACCACAAGAGAAGCCTTTCACTATTGCAGAAAGAGAGAATAAAAGGAAAAAAGTGATACTGTTTTTCTGCAATACTAACAAAGAAAATTAGCATGCTGGCTGTTATAAAATTTCCTCTCTACATACTGCTTCAGACTCAGCCTGTAACTGACACTTGGGTCATTCTCTCTTTTCTCCCAGAAATTGTGTTTTCACCTTCTATTTCATATCATATTAGAACAGTGCTTCACCATCTTTTAATTCTGTATTTCACTCTAAAGTACAGACTACTTTAAATAGCATAATGCAGTTCCCATCTAGTATACACTTACCACTTTAGTTGCCCTTACTTAAGTAATGACAAAATGTCTATCTGCAGTCTATTTAAACTTGCTGCTGCTGCTGCTAAGTCGCTTCAGTCATGTCCGACTCTGTGCGACCCCATAGATGGCAGGCCACCAGGCTCAGCCATCCCTGGGATTCTCCAGGCAAGAACACTGGAGTGGGTTGCCATTTCCTTCTCCAAGGCATGAAAGTGAAAAGTGAAAGTGAAGTGGCTCAGTCATGTCCGACTCTTCGTGACCCCATGGACTGCAGCCTACCAGGCTCCTCCATCCATAGGATTTTCCAGGCAAGAGTACTGGAGTGGGGTGCCATTGCCTTTTCCAATTTAACCTTGCTAGTTTTCACTATTCCATGATGCTGGTGATCTTGGGTGCCTTGGCCTGCAACATCTTGAAGTGGGGCTTGGGTTTCTACCCAGAGATTAAGGCTGAGTCACGGCACTGACAGCACCAAATCTCAGAACACGACCAGTGGTCACTGACAAACCCTTTGGCTTTGCAGAAAAGAATTTCCACAAAGATGGGGAGTAGTGAAGCAAGTAAAGTATTTATTAAGAGGAAAAAAGAGTACATACAGTACACATGGATAGACACATGGGCAGACTGAGAGAGAGAGAGAGAGAGAGTCACTGGGTTGCACCCTCATGGTAGTTTGATTTACTTTTCTGGGGCATTTCTTCCAGGTTCCCTTTGGCTAATCATTTTGATTTGCCTGGTTCACAGTTCATACTTAGTATATCTCAGGATCCTACTATATGTGCATACACTATCTCTTAGCCAAGATCGATTCTACCAAAAAGGCCTATGGGTAGAGCATCTCTTGACATCACTTCTCTTTGAACTCCAAAGAGCCTTTCTGCACCTGTGTGGTTAGGGAGGTCTCCTGACTTTGAGAATGAGAAATAATGTGGTCTGGGCAGGGCCCGGCCCCCTCCGCTAACTGTCCTGCTCAACTTTGAGTTACAGTCCATAGGGGATGAATCTTCAATTGCTTTACCTGGGGAGTGAATCTACCTCCTGCCTCACCACTAATTCCCAAATTACTCATTTCTGTTAGGGGAAACACACTGACTGCAACAGCCCACCCTGGCCAGGCACCATAGTAAAACCATTTGCATGAGTTATTTTATGACAGGAGGCCCTGGTAAGGAACATGAAACTAATAAACCACCACCAATCAGAAGAGTTCAGGAAAGATCAAAATGAAACGCCATGTGTCCTACCACCTCCCAAAATCCTTCTTGCTGGTATCCATCTTGGCTGAGCAATGTGTGAGCCACCAGGAAGGACCCAGAGTCAGAATGACTGGCCAAATACAACCTGGAAACTAATTCCATCACCATAAAACTCGAGATTGCTAGCCACAAGGCAGAGTAGTTCTCCTGGGTTCCCTTACTCTCCTGCTCTCCACTTGAGCACTCCTTCCCAGTAAAGTCTCTTGCTTTGTCAGTACATGTGTCTCCTTGGACAATTCATTTCTGAGTGAGTGTGAGAACAAGAGCTCCCTTTTAGGCACCGGAAGGGGTCCCCCTTCCTGCAATATTTCCAATATTAACTTCATATTAGGGCTCTAAGTACCTTAGTAAATGCCCTATACATTCAGTATTTTTATTGAATCATTTGCCTGGAGAAGGAAATGGCAACCCACTCCAGTATTCTTGCCTGGAGAACTCCATGGAAGGAGGAGTCTGTTGGGCTACAGTCCATGGGGTGGCAAAGAGTCGGACACAACTGCGTGACTTTCATTAACATAAAGTCAGACCACCAACCTCAAATGTGGGTCACAGTCTGTACATTTACAGTTTCATGAGAATCTGTACACCTCAGGATAAAGACCAGATGCCACATTCTTCCATTTTTGTTAAAGGTTCTGACACTTGGTAGTAAAAGTTCTTTCAGCACTCTCAAAGTTACAAGTTCTGCTAATTTTTCCTTCACAATTCTTTCAATTGTCTTTCAATTAACAAGGCCATTATGTCTAGTCTAATGCAACTGCTTCTTATCTGATCTCCCTATACCCAGAATCTTTTCACTTTAAAATAGACTGCAGACTATAAAGTCAGACACGTGTTTGGTTTATTTTTTTCCATCTCACATTGCTGTTTGAAACCATTCAGTTGCTTTCCATTTGCTAATAGTGTTTTCAAAGGGTGCATAATCTTTTGTGAAACTTTTTTTCCCCCTAGTCATCTGTTTTGAGTCACAATGTAAATGTATCCTATCAATCATAGTTAAAAAAAAAAAAACTGAAAAATAATGTCCCAAAGAATAAGGTCTAAATTTCCACACCGGATATTCAAAATCTATCACAATCTTATCCCTAACTGATCTGTTATACCCTACTGTTCACTATTTGCTTCACGAAACCATTAACCCTCTCAAATTAATCTGATTGCCTTACCTTAAAACACACTCCATGCTTTGCAAACTATCTTTTTGCAGATATGCCATAGAGATTTCACTAAATATACAGTAAAGGGCTTCCCTAGTGGCTCAGATGGTAAAGTGTCTGCCTGCAATGTGGGAGACCTGGGTTCGATCCCTGGGTCGGGAAGATCCCCTGGAGAAGGAAATGGCAACCCACTCCAGTACTCTTGCCTGGAAAATTCCGTGGACAGAGGAGCCTTGTAGGCTATAGTCCATGGGGTCGCAAAGAGTCCGACACAACTGAGCGACTTCACTTCATTTCACTTCACAATAAAGGGAAAAAGAAAAAATAGAGCCCTAAAAATAAGTCTATAAGAATTTTACCTAGATCAAATGCCTCCATGAAATTTTCTTTTATTACCCTAACAGAGAAGTATTGTTCATTTACCTAAAATTGTACACCTGTTCTTTTTACTGTTCTTATGGTGATTATGTAATGTCTTTTAATATAATAGTTTGTTATCATCTTATAGTCATTCTTGTAATATAAGTACATTAAAAATTGGTATTGCACATTATATATTTCTTTAATACAATACTTAATGCTTCTAAGAAAGTCAAGAGAAATTTAACCAGCACCCAGCTGAAGGTATAAAACATTAAAGACAAAATTGAAGTACCCGTGCAGTTCTCTCCATCTCAACCCTTTCCCCTACTAGAGGTAACTGCTATCCTAAATTCCCATGCATGTTTTTCTACTTTTATTACATATGCCACTATCACTGCATTTTAAAACTTTATATTAATGACATCCCAATGCACACATTATATTTTGGTTTACTATGCTCTATATTGCTTACTATATTTGCTCACATCACAGCAAATGGCTCCAGTTGATTTATTAACTGGGTATATCATATTCTTTTACATTAACTGATCACAGGATATTTATTTATTCTCTCTTTGATGGATAGTTTACTTGCAACTATTCACTCTTACAATGATGTAACAAACATTCTTGTACATATCTGTGTATTTAAGAGAGTTTCCTTATGGTAATACCTAGAAGTGGGATCTGCTCTAGCATAGGGTATGATCACTCTTGCCCTTATCTGTGCATGCCAAGTTGCCTCAGTCATGTCCAACTCTTTGCAACCCTATGGACTGCAGCCCACCAGGCTCCTCTGTCCATGGTATTCTCCAGGCAAGAATAGTGGAGTGGGTTGCCATGCCCTTCCTGACTCAGGAATCGAATCTGGATCTCTTAAATCTCCTGAATTGGCAGGCGGGTATTCTTGCCTGGAGAATCCCATGGATGCAGGAGCCTGGTGGGCTACAGTCCACGGGGTCACAAAGAGTTGGACATGACTTCACTTTCACTTTCTTTACCACTAGCACCACCTGAAAGGCCCATTAATACATGTTATCAAAATCGATTCCCAGTCTCTCTGGATTATATTTTCACTATTTATCATATCTTCTAGTGAACAAAAAGTTTAACTTCTTAGAAAGTTACAGATATATTAATTTCTTATAGAATTACAGTTCTATTTGTATTTTCTAATGGCTTTTGAATCAGTTTTTTAAAGTTTTATTTTAGTAAAATGGAAAATTGTCCTTTTCAGCTACACTTTCAAATTTATTGGCATAAAGTAGCTTATGTCAACTAGGGGAAATCTTCTGAGATTAACTTACAATTTTCATACTGTTTATGGGGTTCTCAGTATGAAAATTCAAAAAATGAAGATCATGGCATCCAGTCCCATTACTTCATGGCAAATAGATGGGGAAACAATGGAAACAGTGACAGACTTTATTTTCTTGGGCTCCAAAATCACTGCAGATGGTGAATGCAGTCATGAAATTAAAAAAATGCTTGCTCCTTAGGAGAAAAGCTGTGACAAACCTAGACAGCACATTAAAAAACAGAGATATTACTTTGCCAACAAACGTCCATCTAGTCAAAGCTATGGTTTTTTCAGTAGTCATGTATGGATGTGAGAGCTGGACCATAAAGAAAGTTAAGCATTGAAGAATTGATGTTTTTGAACTGTGGTGTTGGAGAAGACTCTTGAGAGTCCCTTGGACTGCAAGGAGATCCACCAATCCATCCTAAAGGAAGTCAGTCCTGAATATTCATTCGAAGGACTGATGTTGAAGCTGAAGCTCCAATACATTGGCCACCTGATGCAAAGAACTGACTCACTGGAAAAGACCCTGATGCTGGGAAAGATTGAGGGCAGGAGGAGAAGAGGATGACAGAGGATGTGATGGTTGGATGGCTTCACCAACTCAATGGATATGAGTTTGAGCAAGCTCCAGGAGTTGGTGATGGACAAGGAAGGAAGCCTGGCATGCTACAGTCCATGGAGTCACAAAGAGTCGGACATGACTGAGCAACTAAACTGAACTGGACTGAGCCTACAGTTAGATGCACTTAACTATTACAGGTCATTCTTGGCATAAATTCTTTTAGCAGAATACAGGCCAGGATACACAGCACACTGGCAGGGCAATATCAGGCATTTTTCTTGAGTAGGAGTAGTCATCATAACAGGCAACCAAGCCAAAAAAGAGCTAATTTCAGATCTGAAGGAACAAAATCACACTGGGTGGGTAAAGGAGTAACTAATATTTCCCTTAATAATCTTATAGGCATAGTTTAAAATCATTATACTCAGAGAATTTTAAAGCTGTGATTTCCTACCAGGTATTAATAGCGTGTTTACAGCTCTCCCAGGCCAAAGTGATTTACTCATCAAATGTCATTTTTAATATAAGCAATGATGCCTGGTATAAACAGAGCTCACATTCCAAAAGTCAGCTGTGGTGATTATTTGTAACTCCAAGGAAAAGAGCTACGTAATCCTTGATTCTCAAATGTATTCCCTTATGTTTTTAAATGTGGCTGTAGTAAAGAATCTGCCTGCCAATGTAGGAGCTGCAGATGTGGGTTTGATCCTTGGGCCAGGAAGATCTCCTGGAGAGGAAATGGCAACCTATTCCAGTATTCTTGCCTGAAGAATCCTATGGACAGAGGAGTGTGGCGGGCTATAGTCCATGTTATAGCAGAGTCAGACACAACTGAGCACGCTTGTATGCACATACCCTTTTCATGCCTAATTATTTATGGCTTTCTGCTTTTTATGGGATCAGTTTTGCTTCATGTTTCTCTATTATTCTTTTCAAAGAAAAACCTTTTAATTTTGTCTTTGTCTCTTGATTCCTCAGTTTCTATTCTTTATTTCCTTCCTTTTACTTTGTTTACTCTTTCTCAAGCTGAATATTCAGTTATAAGTTTTCCTCTAAGTACCTCCTTAGCTTCATCTCACAAGCTCTGAAATATTATAATATTTCAATACAATAGTAAAATATTTACAATAATATTTTAAATTATCATGCCATTCTAAATAATTTCAATTTTGTATTGCAATTTTTATTTCAGACTCATTAATTTAGAACTGTGTTTTTAAATTTCCAAGGCTAAGAGAGGTTTGTGATTATTATTATTAATTTTTAAATTTTATTTTTAAACTTTACATAATTGTATTAGTTTTGCCAAATATCAAAATGAATCCGCCACAGGTATACATGTGTTCCCCATCCTGAACCCTCCTCCCTCCTCCCTCCCCATACCATCCCATGGTACATATACACAATGGAGTATTACTCAGCCATTAAAAAGAATACATTTGAATCAGTTCTAATGAGGTGGATGAAACTGGTTTGTGATAATTTTGCTGGGTTTGATTTCTAATTTTGTTGGACTGACAATACAGTTTGCGTAATACTGATTTTACTAAACTTCTGTTATGGCTTGCTTTGTGTCCTCATATATGTGGTAAATTCTTACAAACATCATATACTTATTTGAAAAATATATTCAGTAAGTATGGGAATCACTGTGCTAGTCTAATCATTAGCACATTGAATAATTATTAATTGTTAGTTAATTGTTAACATGATTGCATTGTTAATTGTACAAGTCTTTTTTAGCCTTACTAATAATTTGTTTGAGCAATTATCTAGAGAAGGGTATTAAATCTCCCACTGTAAGTACAAATTTGTTATTTTATTCTTACAATTCTGTCAGTTTTGCTGTATATAGTTAATAGATGCATACAAGTTTTCCTTATATATTTCCTTTGGAGTTTTTGATCTTATAGTTTGTAGTAGGCTGTTTCTAGTAAAGCCTTTTCCTTAAAGAACATTGGATCTGCTATCAGTATATTAACTTTCTTTTTATTAGTGTTTGCCTCATGCATTTCTTTTACCTTTTACTTCTAATTTCTGTGTCCTAATGTGTCAAGTATGTCTCTCATAAGTAAAATGGAGATGAATTTTTGTAAAATGGAGATGAATTTTTGTAAAATGGGGATAAATTTTTAAAAACCTGACAACATTGTTTTTAATCTGATAAGAATGTACATTTTACATTTCTGAAAACTAATATTTGAGTATATTTCTATCATCTTATTTTGTACTTAATATTTTCACTTTATTCTTTCTTAGAACTTCGTTGGTTTTTCTGCCTTCTGTTGACAAAGGCTTTTTTAAAAAATTTAATTAATTAATTTTTGGCTGTGCTGGGTCCTCGTTGCTGTGTGGGCTTTTATCCAGTTGTGGTGGTGGGGGGACTGCTCTCTAGTTGCAGTGTCGTCTCTTGTTGCAGAGCGTGGGCTCTAGAGCACAGGCTCAGTAGTTGTGGCTCACAGCCTTAATTGCCCCGTGGATGTGGGATATTTCCAGACCAGGGACTGAAGCTATGTCCCCTGCATTGGCAGAGGAATTCTTTACTACTAAGACACCAGGGAGGCCTGACAAAGTAAATAATGAGGGAAATAAAGAATATCTATAAAACATGGGAAAAGTATCTCTAGTTCTTAATTTGCAACCCACCAGGCTCCTTCCTCCATCCATGGGATTTTCCAGGGAAGAATACTGGAGTGGGTTGCCATTTTCTTCTCCAAGGGATCTTTCTGACCCAGGGATTGAACTCAGGTCTTCCACATTGCAGGCATATTCTTTACCCTCTGAGCCTACTTTATCACAGCCCAAGCTTAATAAAGATCTAAATATCCAACTTTTCCTTCTGAAGATTAGAGGAAACAACTTTTAATTCCAATTACTTAGTTCCCTTCTATGTTCCTTTGGGGTCCCAGCCCTAAGGTATTCATTTAGACAGTTTTTGGATTTTGATCTCTTGGGAACTCATAAAAGGCAAAGGTCTTATGGACTCTGTGGGAGAGGGAGAGGGTGGGAAGATTTGGGAGAATGGCAATGAAACATGTAAAATATCATGTAGGAAACGAGTTGCCAGTCCAGGTTCGATGCATGATGCTGGATGCTTGGGGCTGGTGCACTGGGATGGCCCAGAGGGATGGTATGGGGGGGGAGGGAGGAGGAGGAGGGTTCGGGATGGGGAACACATGTATACCTGTGGCGGATTCATTTTGATATTTGGCAAAACTAATACAATTATGTAAAGTTTAAAAATAAAATAAAATTAGAAAAAAAAAAAAAAAAGAAAAAAAAAAAAAAAAAAAAAAGGCAAAGGTCCAACTCTATTTAGCAAATGTCTTCAAACTGAAAGCTGGCTGCAGTGTTTTTCTTACTTGATTTAGGTTATTTTTCATTCCTTTTTAGGCTTGAATTTCCCTCTTTTTCCCACCAACTCATGGAAAGAATTAAATCTAAAAATTTTTTTATCCAGCGTTTTTAATGGAAAGTTGGTGTCAGTACTTACTTAACTACACTGCCAGAAATAAAATTCATATCCTAAATTTTCTTTGCTCTATTCCCTTTCTTTATACTGGTCTGGAGTTCATCTTTCAGTGTCATATCCTTTTGCATTTTAATATTGTTCTAACAGAACTGGACCTAACAGAAGCAGAAGATATTAAGAAGAGGTGGCAAGAATATACAGAATAACTATACAAAAAAGATCTCCATGACCCAGACAACCACGATGATGTGATCACTCACCTAGAGCCAGACATCCTGGAGTGTGAAGTCAAGTGGGCCTTAGAAGCATCACTAAGAACAAAGTTAGTGGAGGTGATGGAATTCCAGCTGAGCTATTTCAAATCCTAAAAGATGATGCTATAAAAGTGCTGCACTCAATATGCCAACAAATTTGGAAAACTCAGCAGTGGCCACAGGATCAGAAAAGGTCAGTTTTCATTCCAATCCCAAAGAAAGGCAATGCCAAAGAATGTTCAAACTACCACACAATTGCACTCATCTTACACTCTAGCAAAGTAATGCTGAAAATTCTCCAAGAGAGGCTTCAACAGCACTTGAACTGAGAACTTCCAGATGTTCAAGCTGGATTTAGAAAAGACAGAGGAACCAGACATCAAATTGCCAACATCTGCTGGATCATAGAAAAAGCAAGAGAGTTCCAGAAAAACATCTATTTCTGCTTTATTGACTATGCCAAAGCCTTCAACTGTGTAGATCACAGCAAATTGTGGAAAATTCTTAAAGAGATGGGAATACCAGACTTACATGCTTCCTGAGAAACCTGTATGCAGGTCAAGAAGCAACAGTTAGAACTGGACATGGAACAATAGACTGGTTTCACACTGGGAAAGGAGTTCGTCAAGGCTGTATATTGTCACCCTGTTTATTTAATTTATTTGCAGAGTACACCATGTGAATTGCTGGGCTGGATGAAGCACAAGCTGGAATCAAGGTTGCCAGGAGAAATATCAATTACCTCACATATGCAGATGACACCACCCTTATGGCAGAAAGTAAAGAGGAACTAAAGAGCCTTTTTATGAAAGAGAAGAGTGAAAAAGCTGGCTTAAAACTCAGCATTCAGAAAACTAAGCTCTTGGTATCCATTCCCATCACTTCATGGCAAATAGATGGGGAAACAATGGAGACAGTGATAGACTTTATTCTCTTGGTCTCCAAAATCACTGCAGATGGTGACTGCAGTCATGAAATTAAAAGATGCTTGCTCCTTGGAAGAAAAGCTATGACCAACCTAGATAGCATGTTAAAAAGCAGAGACATTACTCTCATGACAAAGGTTCGTCTAGTCAAGGCTATGGTTTTTCCAGTAGTCATGTATGGATATGAGAGTTGGACCATAAAGAAAGCTGAGTGCTTAAGAAATGATGCTTTTGAACTGTGGTCCTGGAGAAGACTCTCGAGAATCCTCTGGACTGAAAGATCAAACCAGTCAATCCTAAAGGAAATCAGTCCTAAATATTCATTGGAAGGACTGATACTGAAGCTGAAGCTCCAACACTTTGGGTACCTGATGTGAAGAGCTGACTCATTGGATAAGACGCAGATGCTGGGAAAGACTGAAGGCAGGAGGAGAAGGGGATAACAGAGGATGAGATAGTTGGATGGCATCACTGACTTGATGGATATGAGTTTCAGCCTGGAGTGCTGTAGTCCATGGGGTCACAGAGTCGGACATGACTGAGTGACTGAGCTAATACTGGTTTGGAAATCACACATTAATTACACTTTTATATTTTTAATGGATATACCTAAGCTTTTACTATAGAAAACTGACAAAAACTAAAATTGGTCAATAGATCTTCCTCTCAAATAACACAAGGAATATAAGACTCTTAAGGGAGTCTTAAATGATTAATTATTCAGTGTTCCAGTCCTACTTTTATTTTTCCTTTTTAGGAAACTTTTTATTTTGAAATAATGATAGATTAAAAAGAAGTTGAAGTGATAATACAGGCAGGTCCCACGTACCCTTGATTCAGTATCCACCAATGTTACATCATAAATAACTCTAGCAAACTGCAAACACAGGAGATTTACATTGGTTTATCTGTGTATACTTCTGTGTCATTTTATTACATATGTAGATTCATGTAACTATGACTGCAATCAAGATATAGAATGTTCCATCATCATAAAGTTCTCTCTCATGCTATTCTTTTGTAGTCACCCCAGTCCTCTCTGCCCACCCTTAAATTTTGGCAATCATGAATATGCTTTCCTTGACTATGGTTTTATCATTTTCAAGATGCATAAATGGAATCACACTTTATATGATCTTTTGAGATTTTTTTTTTTACTCAGAATAATGCCATTCTTTCTTCAAGGATCATTCTACTGTTATATGAAGTACTCTTTACTATTTTTTTTCATAGTCTATAAGTATATAAACACTTTCACCTATTTGTTTTGAAAATTTATTTATTATGCTCTCATTCTTAAATAACAGCTTAGATGAGATTATGCATCAGTGATGGGTCAGTCAGGAAAAGAGAAACTATTCCAGATATTTAAAGTTTAAAAAATTTTCATAGGGCTTCCCAGGTTCAGTGGTAAAGAATCTGCCTGACAATGCAGAAAACATGGGTTTGATCCCTGATCTGGGAAGATTCCATATGCTGAGGTGCAACTAAGCCCATGTGCTGCAACTATTGAGCCTGTGCTCCAGAGCCTGGGAATCACAACTAGTGAGCCCACATGTTGCAGCTACTGAAACCCACACACCCTAGAGCCTATGCTCAGCAACAACAGAAGCTATCACAAGGAGAAGTCCGTCCACTATGAGTAGCCCCCACTTGCCTCAACTAGAGAAAAGCCCGTGCAGCAACACAGACCCAACACAGCCATAAATAATAAATAAATAAAAATCTAAAATCTTTATTACAGAAATTTAGCTATTTGCAAAACTGTTGGGAAAACTCTCAATAACTTCATGATCAAATATTCTTTCTTTTGTTCTTCCATGGTCTCTACCTGGAACTCAAATTGTGTTGGACCTTCTCATTTTATTTGCCATGTTAATGAATCTCCACTTCATTGTTTCTGTCTCTATAATTCTGTACTCCCTTTAGGGTAATTTTCTCAGATCTATCTTCCAGTTGTCAATTCTTTCTTCACTGGCCAATTTTTTTCATCTTTAAATATTATACTTTAATATTTTGGTATTTTGTTGAAAATCTTTTGTTCTTTTTTATTTATATTCCCCATTGAATTACCTGAAGTTAATAGAGATTAATCCTAGTGTATAATTGGGTCTACTGACTCTTACTCATATTGGATATATCTTTGCACATTTTGTAACTTTTGGAAAGTGTTGAGCAGTGCATTCTCTGAGGAAATACAGTGTAGCCCGGGTTGAAGGTATTTCTTTCTAGAATACCTCTTATCTAAGTTTCTTATAAGGCACACGTAGGGAGTATTTATGTTTGCTTACTACTTTTATGTTGATTTTTCAACATATGGATCGTAAGGAGTGTAAATTTAGAACTCAAATCTAAAAAATGGTATGACTATTGGTTAGAAATTCTCAGGGAAGCTTTTAAATTCATTTAGACATGTCCACATTGAGAAAAAAATCTTCTGGCTGCCTACACAGGAGACCAGATTAGGAAAAAAAAAAATTCTACCCTCTGATAAAAGTCCTAGGGTTGAAAAAACAAAAAGGCCTAGGGTTGCCAAACTTGACTGACTATTAAACCCATATCTGTGGGCCAGGACACTCCCCCACTCCTAAACCATTCCCATGGTGGCCCATGTTACTACTCAAACTTGCCACTCTATTTTTTAAACTCCATTTTTAGGTCTTGAGGATTCTTCTTTCTGACAAGCACAGCTATAGACTCAAGATGATATTTGTTGCAGTTTGGCTACTACTTCTTCATGTTGGCTAGTGGGAGAATTTTCAACTTAATACTAGATTGCCAGTCCAGGAATTCTCTTATAAATCTTTTTATTCTTCACATACTCCCGAGCACAGTGGCTGGCAGAGAGCAGTGCAAATAAATGTGTCAGTGAGAGATTAAATGAATGAATGATTATTTTTATCAGTATTCCTTTCTTTCATTAATTGTTTTAATCTAACTTTTATTTCTCAAATCCCTCATTAAAAATTGTTAATTTGTTTTATGGACTTCATTTAGTATAATTTTCTAACTTTGACTAACAGTAGTCATGGTAATCCACTCTTTGACTTCTTTCTCCTTTCTTTTTGCCTCATGTAAAATTGCCATGTCATCTTTTTAATATGAAACACTTGCCATTCCATTTTACTGCCAATGGACTTGAAAATATCTTATTTTTATTATTTTTTAACATCTTAAACTCTCCTTTCAACAGTTGTACTCAACTATCAGTCAGTTAAGTTCAGTCGCTCAGTCATGTCTGACTCTTTGCGACCCCATGAATCACAGCACACCAGGCCTCCCTGTCCATCACCAACTCCCAGAGTTCACTCAGACTCACGTCCATCGAGTCAGTGATGCCATCCAGCCATCTCATCCTCTGTCATCCCCTTCTCCTCCTGCCCCCAATCCCTTCCAGCATCAGAGTCTTTTCCAATGAGTCAGCTCTTTGCATGAGGTGGCCAAAGTACTGGAGTTTCAGCTTTAGCATCATTCCTTCCAAAGAAATCCCAGGGCTGATCTCCTTCAGAATGGACTGGTTGGATCTCCTTGCAGTCCAAGGGATTCTCAAGAGTCTTCTCCAACACCACAGTTCAAAAGCATCAATTCTTCGGCTCTCAGCTTTCTTCACAGTCCAAATCTCACATGCATGCATGACCACTGGAAAAACCACAGCCTTGACTAGATGGACCTTTGTTGGCAAAGTAATGTCTCTGCTTTTGAATATGCTATCTAGGTTGGTCATAACTTTCCTTCCAAGGAGTAAGCGTCTTTTAATTTCATGGCTGCAGTCACCATCTGCAGTGATTTGGGAGCCCCCAAAAATAAAGTTTGACACTGTTTCCACTGTTTCCCCATCTGTTTGCCATGAAGTGATGGGACCAGAGCCGTGATCTTCATTTTCTGAATGTTGAGCTTTAAGCCTATTTTTTCACTCTCCACTTTCACTTTCATCAAGAGGCTTTTTAGTTCCTCTTCACTTTCTGCCATAAGGGTAGTGTCATCTGCATATCTGAGGTTATTGATATTTCTCCCGGCAATCTTGATTCCACGTTGTGTTTATTCCAGCCCAGCATTTCTCATGATGTACTCTGCATAGAAGTTAAATAAGCAGGGTGACAATATACAGCCTTGACCTACTCCTTTTCCTATTTGGAACCAGTCTGTTGTTCCATGGCCAGTTCTGACCTGCATATAGGTTTCTCAAGAGGCAGGTCAAGTGGTCTGGTATCCCCATCTCCTTCAGAATTTTCCACAGTTTATTGTGATTCACACAGTCAAAGGCTTTGGCATAGTCAATAAAGCAGAAATAGATGTTTTTCTGGAATTCTTTTGCTTTTTTGATGATACAGTGGATGTTGGCAATTTGATCTCTGGTTCCTCTGCCTTTTCTGAAACCAGCTTGAACATCTGGAAGTTCACAGTTCACGTATTGCTGAAGCCTGGCTTGGAGAATTTTGAGCATTACTTTACTAGTGTGTGAGATGAGTGCAATTGTGTGGTAGTTTGAGCATTTTTTGGCATTGCCTTTCTTTGGGACTGGAATAAAAACTGACCTTTTCCAGTCCTGTGGCCACTGCTGAGTTTTCCAAATTTGCTGGCATATTGAGTACAGCACTTTCACAGCATCATCTTTCAGGATTTGAAATAGCTCAACTGGAATTCCATCACCCTTTCCACTAAACAAGGCTGTGTCAAATGTGTCATATGGTTGTGTCATTTGGTCCTATTATATTATGCTTTATTCTTGGTATCTTATTAACTTCAGAAAGATTTTACATAAGGCTTTGTTTTAGTTTCCAAAAGTAAATATAGAAATTATTCCATATATCCCTCTTTCATCATATTCCATGTTTGTATGCGTTAGGGATATACCATATACTTTCTAAAATGTACATTCCAATTATGTAATAATTTTCTTCAAACTTATATGTGCTCACATAAATCTTTTCTCCTTTACACCTTGCTCAACCCTGAATGTTATATATCACCGTTTATCTTCAGTAAAATCTCTGCAAAACTTAGTAGAATGTCAAGAATTCAATGGACATTAATAAATATTCATTTGTTGCCAATCATGATGATGTTACACAGGATTTTTGGAAGTGATTTTTAGGAATCACCAGCTATTCTTTAACACAGATTAAGAAATCTTTCCCCAGAAGAGATGATTGCCTATCAATCAGAGAAGAAACAAAATACAGTGAAAAGAAGTGAGATCAAATTGTCATTTAAATTTAATTTTTAAGCTAAAGATCCAGTGTAATATAACATTAGGAACTACGAACATTTAGGATAAATAAAACTGTATGGAAACTCCAGCTAGTGACTAAGAATGATACATGGCTTAAATTTTTTCCATATACTGTGGTTTGCACTATGAATTTCTTTTTTTTTAATTTTATTTTATTTTTAAACTTTACATAATTGTATTAGTTTTGCCAAATATCAAGATGAATTTCTAACTTGTGGTTTGAAATACACTAGCATCCAAGCACTGGGACAGAGCTGCAGTTATATCAATGGACATTCTACGAACATCAGTAGTGAAGATACAATTCCACTGCAGTAAGCTGATTAGCAATGCTAATATGCATATGACACAGTCATATAATTAGAAAGTGTTTTACTCACAGTAATGTTGAGGTTATGGGGTTAGGACAGTTTCCACTTCAAAAGACAGGAGAATCTAGGTTTCCATGCCAGGGAAAAAAGTAAATCATCTAATTTAAGCTGTTGAAAATATGATGATTTAAATAAAGACAACTTTATTTGAAAGTATTTCACTCTCCTTGTGAAAATTAAAGTAGATTATAAGTTAGTTTTTTCCCAGAAAAAGATTTTAAAAAGAGAAAGAGAGAAAAGAAGCAGATACTCACTAGGCATGATAGCTAAAGAATCTCTGGCACATAAGACTACATTAGTATAACTAGGTTGTCAAACATTATTCGCTTAAGAGAAAGTGGAGCTTAATAAGAGAAAAAAATCATAAACATTTTCACTTCTCCTGAAATGGAAAGATGTACAGGGAGATGGGGAGGTGGAGAAGAAGAGGAGAGAAGGTAGTCAATAACAAATAGTTGGTTATAACGATGAAAATCCATTTCCCTTGTGAAATTTCCTTTTCTATACTCTTTATCAGCTACAGTGATCTAGGTTTCAGTTAAGTTCAGACGCTCAGTCGTGTCCGACTCGTTGTGACCCCATGAACTGCAGCACACCAGGCCTCCCTGTCCATCACCAACTCCCAGAGTCTACCCAAACCCATGTCCATTGAGTCAGTCAGTGATGCCATCCAGCCATCTCATCCTCTGTCGTCCCCTTCTCGTCCTGCCCCCAATCCCTCCCAGCATCAGAGTCTTTTCCAATGAGTCAACTCTTCGCATGAGGTGGCTAAAGTATTGGAGTTTCAGCTTCAACATCAGTCCTTCCAGTGAACACCCAGGACTGATCTTTAGGATGGACTGGTTGTATCTCCTTGTAGTCCAAGAGACTCTAAAAAGTTTTCTCCAACAGCACAGTTCAAAAGCATTAATTCTTCAACACTCAACTTTCTTTATAGTCCAACTCTCACATCAATACTGTGAGACTTCACAGCTACTGAGACTTGATTCAATACAATGACTACTGGAAAAACCATAGCCTTGACTAGATGGACCTTTGCTGACAAAGTAATGTCTCTGCTTTTTAATATGCTGTCTAGGTTGGTCATAACTTTCCTTCCAAGGAGTAAGCGTCTTTTAATTTCATGGCTGCAGTTACCATCTGCAGTGATTTTGGAGCCCCCCCAAAATGAAGTCAGCTATTCTTTGCACTATTTCCCCATCTATTTGCCATGAAGTGATGGAACCGGATGCCATGATCTTAGTTCTTTGAATGTTGAGCTTTTAAGCCAACTTTTTCACTCTCCTCTTTAACTTTCATTAAGAGGCTCTTTAGTTCTTCTTCACTTTCTACCATAAGGGTGGTGTCATCTGCATATCTGAGGTTACTGATATCTCTCCCAGCAATCTTGATTCTAGGTTGTGCTTCCTCCAGCCCAGCGTTTCTTATGATGTACTCTGCGTAGAAGTGAAATAAGCAGGTGACAATATACAGCCTTGACCTACTCCTTTTCCTATTTGGAACCAGTCTGTTGTTCCATGTCCAGTTCTAACTGTTGCTTCCTGACCTGCATACAGGTTTCTCAAGAGGCGGGTCAGGTGATCTGGTACTCCCATCTCTTTCAGAATTTTCCACAGTTTATTGTGATCCACAGTCAAAGGCTTTGGTATAGTTAATAAAGCAGAAATAGATGTTTTTCTGAAACTCTCTTGCTTTTTTGATGATCCAGCAGATGTTGGCAATTTGATCTCTGGTTCCTCTGCCTTTTCTAAAACCAGCTTGAACATCTGGAAGTTCACGGTTCACATATTGCTGAAGCCTGGCTTGAAGAATTTTGAGCATTACTTTACTAGCGTGTGAGATGAGCGCAATTGTGCAGTAGTTTGAGCATTCTTTGGCACTGCCTTTCTTTGGGATTGGAATGTCAACTGACCTTTTCCAGTCTCGTGGCCACTGCTGTGTTTTCCAATTTGCTGGCATATTGAGTGGAGCACTTTCACAGCATCATCTTTCAGGATTTAAAAGAGCTCAACTGGAATTCCATCACCTCCACTAGCTTTGTTCGTAGTGATGCTTTCTAAGGCCCACTTGACTTCACATTCCAGGATGTCTGTCTCTAGGTCAGTGATCACACCATCGTGATTATCTGAGTCATGAAGATCTTTTTTTTAAATTTCTTCTGTGTATTCTTGCCACCTCTTCTTAATATCTTCTGCTTCTGTTAGGTCCATACCATTTCTGTCCTTTATTGAGCCCATCTTTGCATGAAATGTTCCCTTTGTATCTCTAATTTTCTTGAAGAGATCTCTAGTCTTTCCCATTATATTGTTTTACTCTGTTTCTTTGCATTGATTCCTGAGGAAGTCTTTCTTATCTCTCCTTGCTATTCTTTGGAACTCTGCATTCAAATAGATATATCTTTCTTTTTCTCCTTTGCTTTTTGCTTTTCTTCTTTTCACAGCTATTTTTAAGGCCTCCTCAGACAGCCATTTTGCTTTTTTTGCATTTCTTTTTCTTGGGAATGGTCTTGATTCCTGTCTCTTGTACAATGTCATGAAGCTCTGTCCATAGTTCATCAGGCACTCTGTCTATCAGATCTAATCCCTTAAATCTATTTCTCACTTCCACTGTATAGTCACAAGGGATTTGATTTATATCATACCTGAATGGTCTAGTGGTTTTCCCTATTTTCTTCAATTTAAGTCTGAATTTGGAAATAAGGAGTTCATGATCTGAGCCACAGTCAGCTCCTGGTCTTTTTTTTTTTTGCTGACTATATACAGCTTCTCCATCTTTGGCTGCAAAGAATATGATCAATCTGATTTCGGTGTTGACCATCTGGTGATGTTCATGTGTAGAGTCTTCTCTTGTGTGTTGGAAGAGGGTGTTTGCTATGACCAGTGCATTCTCTTGGCAGAACTCTATTAGTCTTTGCCCTGCTTCATTCTGTACTCCAAGGCCAAATTTGCCTGTTACTCCAGGTGTTTCTTGATCTAGGTTTGGAGGTCCATAATTAGCCAAAAGAAAAAGTTATCTCTGTTTTCAATGAAGAACTTGTTAGCTGATCATTGACAATATTTGCAGATGATTCCCACTGTCTCAAAATTTAGGTGTAAATATACTTATCAGTCCTGGGTGTTCGTTGGAAGGACTGATGTTGAAGCTGAAACTCCAAAGGGGACGACAGAGGATGAGATGGTTGGATGGCATCACCGACTCAATGGACATGTGTTTGGGTAGACTCCGGCAGTTGGTGATGGACAGGGAGGCTTGGAGTGCTGCGGGTCATGGGGTCACAAAGAGTCAGACGTGACTGAGCGACTGAACTGAACTGACACTTAGAATTTAAAGACAAGCTAGTTTCTTTCTGACATGATTTATCACAATTGGAGTACGTCACCCACATCGTGATACTTTATCACGGGATAAAGATGTGTAGCCACTGTGCTTTAAGAGTAAGACATTGGATCATTTAATATTTGGGATATTTGCATGTTATATTCATGTCCTGAAATGAAAAAGTATTTTTACAAATCCTTGCATTCCAAGGAAAATGTCAAGAACAGCTTTAAATAACATCCCTAGAGACAAAAGCAAGCCCAAAGTATCTGCTTTTCAGGACTAAAGACACACACACACACACACACACACACCCCTTCCTGCTTCCTTAGAGAGCTATTTCTATTTTCATAATATGGTTAAGTTAGGATTACACAAAGAAAAAAATTGAAAGGATTTCTCATTTAACACTTCAATGGAGTTACTAATAATTATATTGAAGTAGGTCATGCCAAGATACACCCTGTAACTACAACAAGAGGTCAGCAACCATTTCAAACACAACAGCCACAAAGAGCCCACAATTAATACCAGTGTATGTGGCCAGTCTACTGAGAATCAAGATTTGAGTTGCAACCCAGACATACAATTACAGTCTTACTAGTATCTCAGTTAACCACCTATAAAATAAGTAGATGGTTCATATCATAATGGTTAAGGTAATCATTTCGACAATAAAATAAAAATTTGCTTTTCCCTTGTCCATAATACAAAATATATCAAAGTTAGAGAAATACAAATTCAGACTGAGGACAGGAAACAAAGGAAATTTCTCTTATCTAAATGTAGCATAGAAGTAATTTCCTAACTTAAAAGTTCCTGGATTACATGGAACATATTTTTCCTATCCTTTGGAAATGTTTTCTACGTCATTCATATAGAAGACGTAATAAAGTGTTAATTAATATGAATGACAAAATAGTTTTTAAAATCTGAAAAAGAATTATCAGGTCTTCTTAATTGACCTGCACATACATGTCTTAAAATAATTTGTGAGGGGAAAATGTCCTATAAGCGTATACTATTCTTTGATGAGAGAAGAAATATTATAAATAGGATTTGCCCTAAAGGAATAAAAGTATGCAATAGTTTTATTTTAAAAATTTTGTTTGAAGATGGTGGAGGAATAGGACGGGGAGACCACTTTCTCCCCCATAAATTCATCAAAAGAACATTTAAACGCTAAGTAAATTCCACAAGACAACTTCTGCATGCCGGCAGAGGACATCAGGCACCCAGAAAAGCAGCCCATTGTCTTTGAAAGAGATGTTTTATCAACGGTGCTGTATAAAAGGAGAAGTCTTGAGACTACTGTAAAAATAAGACTGAAAACCAGAAGCAGGAGGCTTAAGTCCAAATCCTGAGAACACCAGAGAACTCCTAACTCCAGGGAACATTAATCGACAGGAGCTTATCAAACACCTCCATACCTACACTAAAACCAAGCACCAACCAAGGGCCAAAAAGTTCCAGAGAAAGACATACCATGCAAATTCTCCAGCAACACAGGAACACAGCCCTGAGCTTCAATATACAGGCTTCCCAAAGTTACTCCAAACCCATTGGCATCTCATAACACATTACTGGACACTTCATTGCACTCCAGAGAGAAGAAATCCAGCTCCACCCACCGGAACACCGACACAAGCTTCCCTAACCAAGAAACCTTGACAAGCCTCCCGTATAGCCTCACCCAGAGCAAGGAAACTCCTAAATAAAGAAAACTCCACAAACTGCCAGAATACAGAAAGGCCACCCCGAACTCAGCAATATAAACAAGATGAAGAGACAGAGGAATACCCAGCAGGTAAAGGAACAGGATAAATGCCCACCAAGCCAAACCAAAGAGGAAGAGACAGGGAATCTACCTGATAAAGAATTCCTTATAATGATGATGAAAATGATCTAAAACCTTGAAATCAAAATGGAATCACAGATAAATAGCCTGGAGACAAGGATTGAGAAGATGCAAGAAAGGTTTAACAAGGACCTAGGAGAAATAAAAAAAAAGAGTCAATATATAATGCATAATGCAATAAATGAGATAAAAAACACTCTGGAAGCAACAAATAGTAGAATTTCAGAGGCAGAAGATAGGATTAGTGAAGTAGAAGATAGAATGGTAGAAATTAATGAATGAGAGAGGAAAAAAGAAAAACGAATTAAAAGAAATGAGGACAATCTCAGAGACTCCAGGACAATATTAAATGCCCCAAGATTCGAATCATAGGAGTTCCAGAAGAAGAAGACAAAAAAGAACGACCATGAGAAAATACTTGAGGAAATAATAGTTGAAAACTTCCCTAAAATGGGAAAGAAATAATCACCCAAGTCCAAGAAACCCAGAGAGTCCCAAACAGGATAAACCCAAGGCGAAACACCCCAAGACACATATTAATCAAATTAACAAAGATCAAACACAAAGAAAAATATTAAAAACAGCAAGGGAAAAACAACAAATAACACACAAGGGGATTCCCATAAGGATAACACCTGATCTTTCAATAGAAACTCTTCAGGCCAGGAGGGAATGGCAGGACATACTTAAAGTGATGAGAGAAAATAACCTACAGCTCAGATTACTGTAGCCAGCAAGGATCTCATTCAAATATGACAGAGAAATCAAAAGCTTTACAGACAGGCAAAAGCTGAGAGAATTTAGCACCACCAAACCAGCTCTCCAACAAATGCTAAAGGATCCTCTTTAGACAGGAAACACAAAAAAGGTGTATAAACTTGAACCCAAAACAATAAAGTAAATGGCAATGGGATCATACTTATGAATAATTACCTTAAACGTAAATGGGTTGAATACCCCAACCAAAAGACAAAGACTGGCTGAATGGATACAAAAACAAGACCCCTAATATGTTGTCTACAAGAGACCCACCTCAAAACAGGGCACACAACAGACTGAAAGTGAAGGGCTGGAAAAAGATGTTCCACGCAAATAGGGACCAAAAGAAAGCAGAAGTAGCAATACTCATATCAAATAAAATAGACTTTAAAATAAAGGTTGTGAAAAGAGACAAAGAAGGACACTATATAATGATCAAAGGATCAATCCAAGAAGAGATAACAATTATAAATATATATGCACCCAACATAGGAGCACTGCAATATGTAAGACAAATGCTAACAAGTATGAAAGGGGAAATTAACAATAACACAATAATAGTGGGAGACTTTAACACCCCACTCACACCTATGGATAGATCAACTAAACAGAAAATTAACAAGGAAACACAAACTTTAAATGATACAACAGACCAGTTAGACCTAATTGATATCTATAGGACATTTCACCCAAAACAATGAATTTCACCTTTTTCTCAAGTGCACATGGAACCTTCTCCAGGATAGATCACATCCTGGGCCATAAATCTAGCCTTGGTAAATTCAAAAAAATTGAAATCATTCCAAGCATCTTTTCTGACCACAATGCCGTAAGATTAGATCTCAATTACAGGAGGAAAACTATTAAATATTCCAACATATGGAGGCTGAACAACACGGTGCTGAATAACCAACAAATCACAGAAGAAATCAAAATATGCATAGAAACGAATGAAAATGAAAACACAACAACCTAAAACCTGTGGGACACTGTAAAACAGTGCTAAGGGGAAAGTTCATAGCAATACAGGCATACCTCAAGAAACAAGAAAAAAGTCAAATAAATACCTTACTCTACACCTGAAGCAACTAGAAAAGGGAGAAATGAAGGGTTAGTAGAAGGAAATAAATCTTAAAAATTAGGGCAGAAATAAATGCAAAAGAAACAAAAGAGACCATAGCAAAAATCAACAAAGCCAAAAGCTGGTTCTTTGAAAGGATAAACAAAATTGACAAGCCATTAGCCAGACTCATCAAGAAACAAAGGGAGAAAAATCAAATCAATAAAATTAGAAATGAAAATGGAGAGATCATGACAGACAACACAGAAATACAAAGGATCATAAGAGACTACTATCAGCAATTATATGCCAATAACATGGACAACTTGGAAAAAATGGACAAATTCTGAGAAAAGTACAACTTTCCAAAACTGAACCAGGAAGAAATAGAAAATCTTAACAGACCCATCACAAGCACAAAAATTGAAACTGTAACCAGAAATCTTCCAGCAAACAAAAGCCCAGGTCCAGGCGGCTTCACAACTGAATTCTACCAAAAATTTAGAGAAGAGCTAACATCTATCCTACTCAAACTCTTTCAGAAAATTGCAGAGGAAGGTAAACTTCCAAACTCATTCTACGAGGCCACCATCACCCTAATACCAAAACCTGACAAAGATGCCACAAAAAAAGATAACCACAGGCCAATATCACTGATGAACATAGATGCAAAAATCCTTAACAAAATTCTAGCAAACAGAATCCAACAACACATTAAAAAGGTCATACACCATGACCAAGTGGGCTTTATCCCAGGGATGCAAGGATTCTTCAATATCTGCAAATCAATCAATGTAATACACCACATTAACAAATTGAAACATAAAAGCCATATGATTATCTCAATAGATGCAGAAAAAGCCTTTGACAAAATTCAACATCCATTTATGATAAAAACTCTCCATAAAGCAGGAATAGAAGGAACATACCTCAATATAATAAAAGCTATATATTACAAACCCACAGCAAACATTATCCTCAATGGTGAAAAATTGAAAGCATTTCCCCTAAAATCAGTAACAAGACAAGGGTGCCCACTCTCACCACTACTATTCAACATAGTTTTGGATGTTTTGGCCACAGCAATCAGAGCAGAAAAAGAAATAAAAGGAATCCAAATTGGAAAAGAAGAAGTAAAACTCTCACTGTTTGCAGATGACATGATCCTCTCCATAGAAAACCCTAAAGACTCCACCAGAAAATTACTAGAGCTAATCAATGAGTATAGTAAAGTTGCAGAATATAAAATCAACACAAAGAAATCCCTTGCATTCCTATACACTAATAATGGGAAAATAGAAAGAGAAATTAAGGAAATAATTCCATTCACCATTGCAACGAAATAAATAAAATACTTAGGAATATATCTACCTAAAGAAACTAAAGACCTATATATAGAAAACTATAAAACACTGGTGAACGAAATCAAAGAGGACACTAATATTTGGAGAAATATACCATGTTCATGGATTGGAAGAATCAATATAGTGAAAATGAATATACTACCCAAAGCAATCTATAGATTCAGTGCAATCCTTATCAAGTGACCAATGGTATTTTTCACAGAGCTAGAACAAATAATTTCACAATTTGTATGGAAATACAAAAAACTTCGAATAGCCAAAGCAATCTTGAGAAAGAAGAATGGAACTGGAGGAATCAACCTGCCTGACTTCAGGCTCTACTACAAAGACACAGTCATCAAGACAGTATGGTACTGGCACAAAGACAGAAATATACATCAATGGAACAAAATAGAAAGCCCAGAGATAAATCCATGCACCTATGGACACCTTATCTTTGACAAGGAGGCAAGAATATACAATAGAGAAAAGACAATCTCTTTAACAAGTGGTGCTGGGAAAACTGGTCAACCACTTGTAAAAGAATGAAACTAGACCACTTTCTAACACCATACACAAAAATAAACTCAAAATGGATTAAAGATCCAAACGTAAGAGCAGAAACTATAAAGCTGCTAGAGGAGAACATAGGCAAAACACTCTCTGACATAAATCACGGCAGGATCCTCTATGATCCACCTCCCAGAATATTGGAAATAAAAGCAAAAATAAACAAATGGGACCTAATTAAAATTAAAAGCTTCTGCACAACAAAGGAAACTATAAGCAAGGTGAAAAGTCAGCCTTCAGAATGGGAGAAAATAATAGCAAATGAAACAACTGACAAATAACTAATCTCAAAAATATACAAGCAACTCCTGCAGCTCAATTCCAGAAAAATAAACGACACAATCAAAAAATGGGCCAAGAAACTAAATAGACATTTCTCCAAAGAAGACATACAGATGGCTAACAAACACATGAAAAGATGCTCAACATCACTCAGTATCAGAGAAATGCAAAGTGTGTAGAAAAGGGAACCCTCTTACACTGTTGGTGGGAATGCAAACTAGTATAGCCACTATGGAGAACAGTGTAGAGATTCCTTAAAAAACTGGGAATAGAACTGCCTTATGATCCAGCAATCCCACTGCTGGGCATACACACCGAGGAAACCAGAATTGAAAGAGACACGTATACCCCAATGTTCATCGCAGCACTGTTTATAATAGCCAGGACATGGAAGCAACCTAGATGTCCATCATCAGATGAATGGATAAGAAAGCTGTGGTACATATACACAATGGCATATTACTCAGCCATTAAAAGGAATGCATTTGAGTCAGTTCTAATGAGGTGGATGAAACTGGCGCCTATTATACAGAGTGAAGTAAGCCAGAAAGAAAAACACCAATATAGTATACTAACGCATATATATGGAATTTAGAAAGATGGTAACCATAACCCTGTATGTGAGACAGCAAAAGAGACACTGATGTATAGAACAGTCTTTTGGACTCTGTGGGAGAGGGCGAGGGTGGGATGATTTGGCAGAATGGCATTGAAACATGTATAATATCATATATGAAATGAGTCGCCAGTCCAGGTTCGATGCACGATACTGGATGCTTGGGGCTGGTGCACTGGGACGACCCAGAGGGATGGTATGGGGAGGGAGGAGGGAGGAGGGTTCAGGATGGGGAACACAGGTATACCTGTGGCGGATTCATTTTGATATATGGCAAAACCAATACAATATTGTAAAGTTAAAAAATAAAATTAAATTAAATTAAAAAAATAAAAAATAAAAATAAAATAAAAAAACAAAAAAACACAATGAGGTACCATTTCACGTCAGTCAGAATGGCTGCGATCCAAAAGTCTGCAAGCAATAAATTCTGGAGAGGGTGTGGAGAAAAGGGAACCCTCTTACAATGTTGGTGGGAATGCAAACTAGTACAGCCACTATGGAGAACAGTGTGGAGACTCCTTAAAAAACTGGAAATAGAACTGCCATACGACCCAGCAATCCCACTGCTGGGCATACACACTGAGGAAACCAGAATTGAAAGAGACACATGTACCCCAATGTTCATCGCAGCACTGTTTATAATAGCCAGGACATAGAAGCAACCTAGATGTCCATCATCAGATGAATGGATAAGAAAGCTGTGGTACATATACACAATGGCATATTACTCAGCCATTAAAAGGAATGCATTTGAGTCAGTTCTAATGAGGTGGATGAAACTGGATCCTATTATACAGAGTGAAGTAAGCCAGAAAGAAAAACACCAATACAGTATACTAATGCATATATATGGAAATTAGAAAGATGGTAACGATAACCCTGTATGCGAGACAGCAAAAGAGACACAGATGTATAAAACAGTCTTTTGGACTCTGTGGGAGAGGGCGAGGGTGGGATGATTTGGGAGAATGGCATTGAAACATGTATAATATCATATATGAAATGAATCGCCAGTCCAGGTTCGATGCAGGATACAGGATGCTTGGGGCTGGTGCACTGGGATGACCCAGAGGGATGGTACGGGGAGGGATGTGGGAGGGGGGTTCAGGATGGGGAGCACGTGTCAGATTCATGTTGATGTATGGCAAACCAATACAGTATTGTAAAGTAATTAGCCTCCAATTAAAAGAAATAGATTTAAATTTAAAAATAAGTAAATAATTTTACTTATGAACAAAGCATAGATGTTAGAAGGTTCTTGTTTTCCAGCGTCACATCAGAAGTTCTTGATTTATCATTCTTAAAACTGGAAACTGGAAAAGTGCTTATGGTCGTCTCGAGAAGTCACCTATCCCTGGTTTTTGGCCAATGTTTCTGGTGTGTTCCTATTTGGAAACGTTAGCACATTTGGTTATCATACATTATACTGGCCTAAAACTATAGCCAAGATAATAACTTGTCCACCAATTTTCTAACACCAGATTACTCAAATTTGTCTAACCACTTGTGATTAAAAGAGTACAGGTGTGAGGGAAGAAGGGAGGGATCCTCAGGGTCAATGATACTATACTGTTTCTAAAAATTGTTGTTTCAAGTTTAGCAATAGCCCCTAAACATGCTAAGAGGAAAAAAGATACAAAGATAGTGAGATTTGTTATCCAAAAGTCAAAATGCAGGCTTAGATGTTTAAATAGGATGTTCAGGAAAGCTCTTTATAGTTGTTTTCAGCATTCTTATGATAAGACTTGTTCCTTGCTATGTCCCTATTCTAACAGTTTTGACTCCATTTTTCTGAATGAATGAAAAGTACGGAAATTCCTGTTTTCCCTCAAATTTAAAACTTGCCTTTAATTGTGGGACATGATAAATCTTCTGGTTGACTGAAAATATACTTTATCTTCACTCAGTTCTTAGCAGTGGAAAGGAGGAAGCACAATTCGATATTTTTGTGCATTTAATATCATAATAATGAAAAAAATAATGACTAAATCATATAATGAAAAAGAATAAAATATGTAAAAAGATAGTTATTAATATATTATTTAGATACACATTACCCTTTATATATTTCCTAATCTTGATCTTTTCAATAACTCTGTCATTTAAGCAGGGTAAGAAGTACTATTCTCATAATACAGATGAGAGACAGAAAACACCTGACTGCCCCAAAGTCTCAAAACTATTAAGTTGGCTGAGTCAGGACTTGAACTGCTTAGACATCATTTTAGTGTGCTTCATTGTGATAAAATTATAAGCACAATTAGACATGTTTAATAAAGAGTCAATTTTCCTAATTATATGTTTCAATAACAATTTTTAGTAGTATCTGTATTATTTTTATAGTAAGTATGCAGAGTACATCATGAGAAACGCTGGGCTAGAAGAAGCACAACCTGGAATCAAGATTGCCAGGAGAAATATCAATAACCTCAGATATGCAGATGACACCACCTTTATGGCAGAAAGTGAAGGGGAACTAAAAAGCCTCTTGATGAAAGTGAAAGTGGAGAGTGAAAAAGTTGGCTTAAAGCTCAACATTCAGAAAATGAAGATCATGGCATCTGGTCCCATCACTTCATGGCAAATAGATGGGAAAACAGTGGAAACAGTGGCAGACTTTATTTTTTGGGGCTCCCAAATCACTGCAGATGGTGACTGCAGCCATGAAATTAAAAGACACTTACTCCTTGGAAGGAAAGTTATGACCAACCTAGATAGCATATTCAAAAGCAGAGACATTACTTTGCCAACAAAGGTCCGTCTAGTCAAGGCTGTGGTTTTTCCAGTGGTCATGTATGGATGTGAGATTTGGACTGTGAAGAAAGCTGAGCACCAAAGAATTGATGCTTTTGAACTGTGGTGTTGGAGAAGACTCTTGAGAGTCCCTTGGACTGCAAGGAGATCCAACCAGTCCATTCTGAAGGAGATCAGCCCTAGGATTTCTTTGGAAGGAATGATGTGAAAGCTGAAACTCCTGTACTTTAGCTACCTCATGCGAAGAGTCAACTCATTGGAAAACTCTGATGCTGGGAGGGGTTGGGGGCAGAAGGAGAAGGGGACGACAGAGGATGAGGTGGCGGGATGGCATCACTGACTCAATGGACATGAGTCTGAGTGAACTCTTGGAATTAGTGATGGACAGGGAGGCCTGGCATGCTGCGGTTCATGGGGTTGCAAAGAGTCGGACACGACTGAGCGACTAAACTGAACTGAACACATATTTTTATGTATTTGTATACAACAAGTGAACTTTAGAGGAAAAAAACTGATATTAGCATAGTTTGTAACATAAACACTTCGCAAATGAACAAAATTAGAATTATTAGAATAATTAGAATTATTAAATAATTTAAGAGCATTGGAATTAAACATATTTAGAAATTGAGAGGGAGAGACAGACTAGAAAATACGTTGATTTCTTTTTTTTTAATATAAATTTATTTTAATTGTAGGTTAATTACTTTACAATATTGATTTCTTTGTCTGAATTGAGATACACAATTTCTGTTAAGGTCAAGAGAGAAAGTAGCTTTTGTAGACAGCATTATAGGTTCATCCCTAGGGGGCCGGATAAGACCTAATTTATGATATTCACATCATCTCTCCTTTGTCATCTGCACATCATCAACATCAGCTTCCAGTTTTTCAACCAAATGCCCTCAGAAGAGTTCTATGCATTTCCCGCTTTAATGTTACTTTTTCTAACATCTGACTATTAAATAAGAGGCACAAGTACAGCTACAGCCTAATCAGGCCCAGCAAAACTCAGAGGCCAAGGGATCCCCAGGAAATGAAACTGGAAGCAGTGATGAAAATGGCATATATGTATTTGGATAATGTTTTAGAGATTTTTCTTATGTATTTAAAATTTATTAAAGATTATTTAGAGCTTTTAGAAAACATTGCATTCACTTACAACATCTAGTTTTTATTTAATCCATATACTGAATTAAGAACTTGATCGTGTCCTTCTAAAAATACTACCATTAACTTTCTGGTGTTTAATAATACATGATATAGTTTGCTGGTTATTCAAGGCCCCTTGATTTTTAATACCCCTTCCTAAGTTCTAGACAAAGAAAGACGTGGCAAAATTTTAAATTGAGAAAGGCTGTAAGAGGGGTTTTGGAAAAGAGATAAAAATCACATGGATAAAACAATCTATCAAAAACTTCCAGTCTACTATTCTTGTTTTTGCCTGGCTTAACTACCTTCTCATTGGGGTATGGATAGGGCTCAGGAGATTGGGTAGAGATACTGTCTGCCAAGATAGACATAATAAGCTAGAAATTAAAAGAAACGTGTAATGGTATTTCCCAACATCCAACTCTTCTTCTTCTTGTCTAATATTTATTTATTTATTTGGCTGTGCCGGATATTTGTCAAGGCATGCAGGATCTTTTAATTGTGACCTGCGTGGTATCTTTAGTTGCAGCATGTGAACTCTGAGTTGCAGCATGTGGGATCTAGTTTCCTAACCAGGGATCGAACTCAGGCCCCCTGCATTGGGAACGCAGAGTTTTAGCCACTGGACCACCAAGGAAGTCCCAATAATTCAGCTCTTTTATTCTTTTTTGCCACACACACACAATCATAAATTGAACAAGTGTAATAATAAAAAAGTTATTGTTGCCTTTCAGTATGATAATTTATTCTATGGGACTTCCCATGGCCATGCATAAAATTTAGGGCAGATTTCATGTTTCTGTTCATTTACAGGTATTAAAAAATATATAACAATTAATACGTCTATTATAGTCTGGTAATAAAAACTTTAAATTTCAAAGTTGCCAGTTCAGTCCTGCCATAGCTTGTATGCTTGGAGTGGTAAAGAGGATGTATGACTCTCACTTGTAGATCTTTTGACTTGGGTGATGCTCTCTTTCTGCTTACTGTTACTGCCAAAATGGGCAGTTCGCTTCACTTATTGGAATCACTGGGCTCCTCCAGATGTTCTATGGATCTAAGACAACGTTGGATCATCTCTCTAATGCATATGGCCAACCTCTGATCCATGACATATACTACAGCAACATTTGCTCCAAAAAAACCTGAAAATGTACGTTACTTAACATAGCTACCTCTTCATTACTTCACTTTTAAAGCAGCTGACAAATCAATATCAGGATCTAGATTTTTCAGGCATTAATCAGATAGCAGTTCTGAATATGCAGAGGTCAGTTATTTAGCTTTCCAGGTGGTCTCCACAAAGCTTCTCTCTTGGATTCAGATGAAAGGAGATGCATCTTTACTCCTTCCTCTTTGCAGGTGTGATGGGACACTCAACACACCAGCTCTCTCTGAAAATCTTCCATTTCTTAATTTTCAACCTCCCAATTCTTTTATATCCATGACATGGTTAAGTGGCTTAAGAATCACATAATTGGTTTTCTCCTTCCTCTTCACATAAAAACTAGAGGGTGGTGCCGTATCTTACTTTCACATCTTTTAAGACTCAGCTAAAACAAAAAGGGATAGTCCCATTTTAAGATCTTGTTACACAGAATTCCAAACTACATGAAATTTAGGTGGCAAGGAAAAATAATTCTTTTTCATCAAATAAGAAACAGCAAATACTACCAGCTGATTTGAAAATTATGATAGCTGAAGTAAGATACTAAATTAACAGTGTTTACCTACCATCATGCTTTCATTTGCCAACCATATGGTCATCTTCAAAACAATTAAAAATGTAGAGTTACTGGTGATTTTCATGTATCAAGAACAAACAATGGCTCAAATTCTAAGAAAACAGACATGAGATTCTGGGCTCCAAGTTGCTAACCATATTTCCACTGAACACTGAATCTAAGATATAAACAGGAGCCCAAGGATAGAAAAATGTCCTCCCTTTTGGCTACATTTATCTAAGGGAACTTATAAGCTCTTAAGAAATAATTGACATTATAGAGGTCAATAGATATGTTTTATCAAAGAAAATATTGGCTCTAAAAAAACTCCCCCAATAAATTGACTCTATGTAGAATGAATAATCATGAGCTGAGTTTAAACCAACAGATTTTTAATATAGAGTAAAATTTTAAATGGACTCTGTTGAGTTTAAAATTTTTATCAAGAACATTCAATGATGCTTGAAGATAATCAAGTTTTGGCTCCTGTAGCATTTGGGTTTAAAATGATTTCTGGAACATCAGAAATCTTACTATTTCAAATGTAAGCTTCCATTTTTCTGAACATCTGAGATACAATATCCATACCACTATGGAATGTTTTCTTTACAATTTGCCATTTTAATGAGTCTTTGACCTTTTAATATTTTACTTTTTCTTTTACCATTACCTGTTTTAAGATTGGTTTAATTAGCTTGAAGATTTTAAGTATTTGTGCAGGGTTATCTAAGATGAAAGAGTAATGTCTAGGAATAAAAATAATAAGAACTACACTTCAATAAATTTCACCAAAACCCAGAAAGAATATAATGTATAATGATATCCATCCAGAAATGGCTTTTCAGCACCTGTTTTTGATTGCTGATTATCTTATAGACTTAGATAAAGAACTGTATGAGCTATATAACTTGGGTTCACAGTGAGCATGTTAAAACTAAAAGCATTAACTTAAAATTGTTGGCAGAAGTCAAACCTTTAATCATGATTTGAATATAGATTTTCATATCTAATTTCATGAAGGCTCTTTTAAAAATTTTTTTCCAGACCCACAGCCTAATATTACTTTGTTTCTATATGCACTTTCACAGCCTATGGCTTTTGGCAAGGATAATGACAGGCAAACATTTATAAGCCATAGCTTTGTCATAAATCTGATCCAATCAAATGATCAGCAGTCACATTCTTATGGCTAGTTTTCTATTTCTTTTGAAAGGCATTGGCAACTTTCATTTTGTTTGAACCATAAATTCAACCGGCCAATTTCCTAGAACAAACTGAGGTTCCAGTGCCCAGTGAAAAGCTGAAGGAATCAAACATTGCTTCCTTTCCTTCTTCATTCCTCTTTTATGTACGTATGTATGTGTATGTATGTTTGCATGTGCACAAATGTAATGAAAACATTATTTTTCCAGCTTTTGGCCTGAATGCTTGTCACTCTATTTGCTATAATTCGATTTACCCCCGTATGAAAAGATAGATGTTTTAAGTTGCAATTTCTGCCTCTAAAATCTTCATGCAGCCAAGCTTAGCTAATAAAAATTTTTGATTAATGTAGCCAAATATTAATACCAATTCCCACCTCAAGCCCTCCCTACTTGGCACACTATCATCAGATTGGTTTGCAGAAGAGAAGGAAATAACAGTAAGATTGGGAGGGATGGAGATGGAGTAAAACAGTAATAAAAAGTAATTACATAAAAATGCTAAAGATATAACATCTGTTTTTTTGCTTAACCCACTGAGCTTGACAGTTCCAGATTTATGTTATTGCCCATGTTTAAACAGATATAGAGAAGGGAAAGGGAAAAGACTGTTTATGTGAGATTATTAAATATTGCAGGAAAAATAAGAGTCGTTATTACACTGGTAAGGAAAAGAGAAACTCAGTGAAATTTCTTTCCACAGATTTGCCTTTGTGATCTGCAAGGTGCTGTTCCCCTGCTTACATCCCGTTACCCTGGCAACATACTCCTGTAAAATAAAGATTATTAAAGCGCATATGATTATTTTGCTGCTGAGTGAATAAGACATGCCGCTTCTGAAATGCCTTATCAGAGAAATTCAATTTTAGGCCAAATTGTGTTTTTGCTTCCTTCTAGCTTTCTCTTCCCTCCCCCACTCTTCAAATAAAACCATCATCTCCACAGTTACTACATGATTTTTGTTACTTATTCACACACTTAGTATTTTGAATTAGCTTTATTTTAACTTCAGAAAAGAATTTCCCCCAATTTTTCAGCTATCTACCATCTGTTTGCAAATCAAAATTAGAAGGCAGTGTGTACATGCCTTGATTTTATTATGTAGAAGTAATAGGAATACTGGTTTCTATAGCAAATATAGGTGCATATATCATTTATGGAGTATGCAATATTTGACCCAAGAATGATGCAAAGAGCACACAGTGCTGTTTTAAATGCTGTATAACCAGCGGTACCAGTTGTCCTTGTCCTTATGTCTAGTGTCTCGTGCTTTCCCATTTGACACTGCCTTAAGGTACTGTTATAGAGATGGCTAGCTTTATGGCTGCTTTGACAGCTAGTCGCAGCTTTGTTGTCCGATACTTCTGCATTTGCTATTCAGTTATTGAAGAAAACAGGGGAAAGATTCCTGAGATCTCTAAAATTACTTCATAATAAACTTCATAAGGTTTGGTAGTACTACCTAGTGATTTCCTTTAAAACTGTAGCTTCTATCACGCTCAGTGTTCAAACAAAGACCAGATAAAAAATGAATAAATAAATTGGTAACAGTAAACCGTTATTGTATTCACCAGTGTATGAAAAAGCATAATTTAAAATCTTTTAATACAAGGGTTAAACTAACTTTGAAGTAGAGGTGGAAGGAATGAAGTCTGATCAGAAGACAGCAAGGATCCAATAGAACCTACTAAGAATTATTACATGTTTCTTAAAACTAATGAGCAATATGGGAGGACAAGAACATCTCTGGAGAAAACTTCATCCTACGCTGGCCCAACAGTGGATGGTCATGATGGATGACATTGTTTCTACCGAGACTGTTTACAGCACATTCTCCGGCTGCCATGATATTGTTGCATCAGAGCATGGGAAAAAACCAATAGTGCACAGTGCTGATATTCTAATTACAGGTAATTATTAATTTTTCCTCTGTTAACATTATTTTTAGGCTCAACCAAGTAGCATACCCTTACATTTATTAAGCAGGCATACTCACTGCCATTTTATTTAGCTAACTGCAAATCCTTGCTCGTTGTAAGAATGACATCGATATTTAATAGGTTCTAGAAACTGAGCAGAAGCAGAATGCTGTTTCAGTTCTTTTGATGAAGCAAACTAAATTTAGTAGTACACACCAAATCTTTGGTATGTTAACACCAACATGGAACTTATGGCTGCAATTCACTCCCAGCACTGTCCAGAAGGTGTCACCACAGCCTCATTGGCTTGAAGGTCTTGGGGACATGTGGGGGAGTAGAAAGCAAAGGGAGAAAAACAGACACAAAGAAAAAAAATTTTTTTTCATGCAGACAAAGGAAAATAAGAACTACCAGGCAATAATATTCCCAAATGTAGAAACCCAAACATTCACTCCATGCTAAAACTACAAATCACTACAGGAGGAAGTAGACCTCCACTGATCAGTAAGAACAGAAAGTGGGAGATTAGAGGCAGGGGCTATTTGAGGTGGTTATTTTGTGGAAAGTTAAAAATGTTGATGAATAGGAAACATCCATGTACTAAGCCTGGTCAAAGCTTCTCACCTAAACTGGTTTACCTCATTATCATATCTAGTTGTAAGCTGCAGCAGGTCTCATGAAAGGGAAAATAAAAGAACAGCTGAGAAAAGATGCTGGGGAGAATCAAGGAATATAAAACACAGTCTTTTATTAAGAAGCTGCACAAATTAACTTCAAATTACTGCCACAGTCAAACAGGAGGAGGCTTCAAGGCACAAAACTTGTTGCTGCACTCCATCTTGCTTTTATTGTAGTGTCTTCACTCAAGTACTAGTAGCTAAAAGCCATCCCTTTTATAGTACTACATCTTTTAATCTCTGCTCTTCCCCCCTGTAGTTTAATTAAAAGACAATGAACCTTTTAAAGTAGTCAAATGGAAAATATAAAATTGCACCATTCTATCAAAGCTTAAGATATTTCTGTTCTTAAGCATGAGAAGAATTCAAAATAACACACTTGGTATTTTATTACTCCACGTTATTTCCTCAAAAGAAGGCTCTTGATTGGAATAGCCTTTTGGAACCAGAAAGGCAGTTCAACCACAGACTGATAAATAGAGGTAAAAATTTTTTAAGAACAATGGGTCAAATTAGATTAATTTATTCTCTAGATCATTATACTTGATTTTTAGTTTCTAAAATACTATTGTTGTAACTCTGTATTCCTCCTATGTTTAGTTGACACAGGTCTAAAAACTAGTAGCCATATATTATTTAGTATTCCTTACTTAATGTGTTGTTGGTTTTAGGGGATCCTGGCCAAAAAAAAAAAAGATCAAACATAGCAAAATATTACTGGATAATAAGCAGACCTAAATGCTCGGCTTTTCTCAAAGTCTGTAGCCCAAACCTATTAATTTTGGCAAAGGGTATCAAGACAAATCCATGCCATTTGAAGTGTTCCATGGGAGTCTTTAACAATGAAGGTCTTGTCTACTCTTTATGGACATTAAAATGCTTCATCCCAAGGACCCCTTTATAGCAAATTGCAGGCTGTTCTGTTTTATCTGCTTTGACAGGATGAAGGGCTGAGCTGGCCCTAGAGGGACAGGATACAGGACCTGAGTAGTTCAAACTTTAGATTTCCAATAAACCATCTCCTACAATTAGAGGAAAGGCATGGAGGAGATTCATTTCAGCAGATACTTTCAATCCATTAAGATTTATTCTCTTCCTTCCTTATTTCATCACTAAAACCCTAACTGAAATATTGTGCATCCATGCTTCACTCCAAAGTAGCACTAAAACTCTTAAAACTCTAGTAGAACACTGGCATACATAATTCTTTCTTAGTCACTTGATTCTGACACCTGCTATCTCAATTCTCGGTTTCTTACAATTTTAAACCCTTTACAATACTACTTTTGGCCAGTCACTATTATTCTTTATCCTTAAATTCAGTTATCCAGTATAGGGTAAAAACATCTGAAGCTTCTTTTTTAATTACTGTAAATACCTGCATATTTCAGTTAGTTAATAAATGCTGGAGGGATACAAGATTTAACTTTAATTCTTCAGCTACAGATTTCTACTACAGGACTCTTCCTTAAAACTTCCAAAGATATCACTGAATTCATTAATGCCAACTCTCTGCCTTTCTTTTGTCTTTCTGTAATTACATTTGTCTCTTCTTTCTTAGTATTTCCCTTAGAGAGTAAAATTATAAAAATTAACCCAATTCTAAAAATATAAAGTTCCCGAAGCCATACAATCACAAGTAAGTAATCTTACAATATAATACAATGAAAGTGGACACCCAGAAAAAATGTATCTTAACATCATCTTCGAAAATGTTTTATCTTTTTGATTTATATTAATTGTTTTCTTGTTTCATTGAGAAATAATTAACATACATTACTGTATCAGTTTAAGACACACAGCATGATGATTTATGTGTATTGTGAAATTATTATTGCAATAGATTCAGCTAACATCTATCATCTCACATATATAATAAAAAGAAAAGAAAGAAAACAGCCAAGACATGGAAACCACCTAAATGTCCATTGACAGATGAATGGATAAAGATGTGGTACATATATACAATGGAATACTATTCAGCCATAAAAAAGAATGCAATAATGCCATTTGCAGCAACATGGGGGCTTCCCTTGTGGCTCAGATGCTAAAGAATCTGCCTGCAATGCTGGAGACCCAGGTTTGATCCCAGGTCAGAAAGATCCCCTGGAGAAGGAAATGGCAACCCACTGTGGCATTCTTGCCTGGAAAATTCCATGGACAGAGGAACCTGGCAGGCTACAGTCCATGAGGTCACAAAGAACTGGACACGACTGAGTGACTAACACACACACAGGATGCAACTAGAGATGATCATACTAAGTGAAGAAAATCAGAGAAAAACAAACACCATATCACTTATACGTGGACTCTAAAATACGACACAAATGAACTTTTATGAAACAGAAACAGACTCACAGATAAGGAGAATAGACTTGTGGTTGCCAAGGGGGAGAGAGGGTGTGGGAGAGTGATAGAGTGGGAGTTTGGGGGTAGCGGATGCAAACTGTTATATATTAATATAAAATGAATAAACAATAAGGTCCTACTGTACAGCACAGGGAACTGCATCCAATATTCTGTAATAAACAATAATGGGAAAGAATATTAAAAAAAGAATGTATATATGTGTGTGTGTGTGTAACTGAATCACTCTGCTGTACAGCAGAAGTCAACACATTGTACATCAAGTATATTTCAATAGAAAGAAAAAAATTTCTCGTGATGAGAACTTTTATAATTTACTCTCTTAACAACTATACTATATATCATACAGCAGTGTTAACTATAGTCATCATGTTGTACATTACATCCCTAATACTTGTTAAACTTAAAACTGAAAATTTGTACCTTGGGAGCACTTTCCTACAATTCACCATCCTTCTACCCTCCATCTCTGGTAAACACACATATGATCTCTTTTTCTATGAGTTTGGCTTTTTTTTTTTCTTCCAATTTGTCTTTCTCTCAATTTGTTTCATTTAGCATTATGCATTCCAGGTTCATTCATATTGTCACAAATTGCAGAATTTCTTTTTATGGCTGAGTAATATTCCAGTGTGTGTGTGTGTGTGTAAATGCATTTTCTGTATCCATTCAATCATTGATGGACACAAATTGCTTCCATGTTTTGGCTATTGTAGATAATGTTGCAATGAATACAGGGTTCAGTATCTTTTTGAGATAAACACCAAAAGTATCTTCCTTTGGATAAATACCCAGTAGTGGAATTGCTAGGTCATATGATAGTTTTATTTTTAACTTTTTGAAGAACTTCCTTTCCACTGTTTTCCACAGTGGCTGCATCAATTTAAATTTCCACCAACAGTGCACAGGGTTCCCTTTTCTACACATCTTTGCTGCGCATGCTGTATGCTAAGTTGCTTTAGCCATGTTCGACTCTTTGTGACCCGATGGACTGTAGCCTACCAGGCTCCTCTGTCCGTCAGATTCTCCAGGCAAGAATACTGGAGTGGGTTGCCATCTCCTTTTCTAGGGCATCATCCTGACCCAGGGATTGAATTCGAGTCTCTTATGTCTCCTACATTGACAGGCAGGTTCTTTACCACTAGCACCACCTGGGAAGCCCTGTTAACTCTTCTCTCCTTTTTTAAAAACTATTTTTATATTGAAGGATAATTGCTTTACAGACTTCTGTTGTTTTCTGTCAAACCTCAACATGAATCAGCCATAGGTATACATATATCCCCTCCCTTTTGAGCCTCCCTCCTATCTCTCTCCCCACCCCAACCCTCTAGGTTGATACAGAGCCCCTGTTTGAGTTTCCTGAGCCATACAGCAAGTTCCCATTGGCTATCTATTTTACATATGGTAATGTAAGTTTCCATGTTACTCTTACCTTACATCTCACCCTCTCTTCCCTTTTTGATGATAGCCAATTTAACAAATGTGAGGTAACATCTCATTGTGGGTTTGATATGCATTTGTCTGATGATTAGAGATGTTGAGCACATTTTCACATACCTTTTGGCCATCTGTAAGTCCTTGTTGTTGTGGTTCAATTGTTCACTCATGTCCAACTCTCTCTGACCCTTGGACTGCAGTCTGCCAGGCTTCCCTGTCCTTCACCATCTTCCGGAGCTTGCTCAGACTTATGCCCATTAAGTCGGTGATGCCATCCAACCATCTCATCCTCTGTCGTCCCCTTCTCCTCCTGTCTTCAATCTTTCCCAGCATCAGGGTCTTTTCTAATGAGTTGGCTCTTCACATCAGATGGCTAAAGTATTGGAGTATTCAGCTTCAGCATCAGTACTTCCAATGAATATTCAGAACTGATTTCCTTTAGGATTGACTGGTTTGATCTCCTTGCAGGCCAAGGGACTCCCAAGAGTCTTCTCCAATACCACAGCTCAATTGCATCAATTCTTTGGCACTCATCCTTCTTTATGGTCCAACTCTCACATCCATATATGACTACTGGAAAAACCATAGCTTTGACTAGATGGACTTTTGTTGGAAAAGTAATGTCTCTGCTTTTTAATATGCTGTCTAGGTTGGTCACAGCTTTTCTTCCAAGGAGCAAGTGTCTTTTAATTTCATGGCTGCAGTCACCATCTGCAGTGATTTTGGAATCCAAGAAAATAAAACCTGTCACTGTTTCCATTGTTTCCCCATCTATTTGCCATGAAGTGATGGGACCAGATGCCATGACCTTAGTTTTTTGAATGCCTGCTTTTTCACTCTCCTCTTTCACCTTCATCAACAGGCTCTTTAGTTTCTCTTTGCTTGGAAAATATTCCAAGTCCTTTGGAAAATATCTATTCAGTTCCTCTGCCCATTTTTTGATTGGCTTGCTTGTGGGTTTTTTTTCCTCTCCTTTCTTTTTTTTGTATTGAGTTGTATGAGTTCTTTATGCATTTTGGATATCAATCCCCTTTTAAGATATACAATTTGAAATTATTTTCTCCCATTCCATAGGTTACCTTTATTTTGTTGATGGTTTCCTTCCTGCACAGAAACTTTTTAATGTAGTCTTAGTTTTTTATTTTGTTACTAGTGCTTTAGGTGTCATATCTAATATATCATTTCCAAGACCCATGTCAGGCAGCTTTAATTCTATGTTTTCTTCTGAGAGTTTCATAGTGTCAGGTCTTACATTTAATTCTCCTATCCATTTCAAGCTAATTTTTATGAGTGGTGTGAGAAGGGGTCCAGTTACATTTTTTACACATGAATATTCAATTATTCCAGCACCACTTATTGAAAAGACTGTCTTTTCACCATTGAGTATTTTTGGCTCCTTTGTCAAACATTAGTTGACTGGTTGGGTTTATTTCTGGGCTTTCAGTTGTTTGATTGGTCTATTTGTCTGCTTTTATGCCAGTACAATGTTGTTTTGATTACTATAACTTGATACTACAACTTGAAATCAGGGAGTGTTTTGTTCCAGCTTTGTTCTTCATTATCAGGATTTCTTTGGTTATTGCAGTCTTCTGTGGTTCCAATACAGGGCTTTCCCGGTAGCTGAGTGGTAAAAGAATCCGCCTATCAATACAGGAGATGCAGGTTCAGTCCCTGGGTTGGGAAGATCCCTTGGAGAAGCAAACGGCAACCCACTCCAGTATTCTTGCCTGGGAAATCCAATGGACAGAGAACCCTGGTGGGCCATGGGGTCACAAAAGTGTTGGACACAACTTAGTGATGAAACAACAAGTTTCAGATCAGATCAGATCAGTCGCTCAGTCGTCTCCGACTCTTTGCGACCCCATGAATCGCAGCATGCCAGGCCTCCCTGTCCATCACCAACTCCCGGAGTTCACTCAGACTCACGTCCATCGAGTCAGTGATGCCATCCAGCCATCTTAACCTCTGTCGTCCCCTTCTCCTCCTGCCCCCAATCCCTCCCAGCATCAGAGTCTTTTCCAATGAGTCAACTCTTCGCATGAGGTGGCCAAAGTACTAGAGTTTCAGCTTTAGCATCATTCCTTCCAAAGAAATCCCAGGGCTGATCTCCTTCAGAATGGACTGGTTGGATCTCCTTGCAGTCCAAGGGACTCTCAAGAGTCTTCTCCAACACCACAGTTCAAAAGTATCAATTCTTCGGCGCTCAGCCTTCTTCACAGTCCAACTCTCACACCCATACTTGACCACAGGAAAAACCATAGCCTTGACTAGACGAACCTTTGTTGGCAAAGTAATGTCTCTGCTTTTGAATATGCTATCTAGGTTGGTCATAAGTTAAGTTTCCTTCCAAGGAGTAAGCATCTTTTAATTTCATGGCTGCAGTCACCATCTGTAGTGATTTTGGAGCCCAGAAAAATAAAGTCTGACACTGTTTCCACTGTTTCCCCATCTATTTCCCATGAAGTGATAGGACCAGATGCCATGATCTTCGTTTTCTGAATGTTGAGCTTTAAGCCAACTTTTTCACTCTCCTCTTTCACTTTCATCAACAGGCTTTTGAGTTCCTCTTCACTTTCTGCCATAAGGGTGGTGTCATCTGCATATCTGAGGTTATTGATATTTCTCCCAGCAATCTTGATTCCAGCTTGTGTTTCTTCCAGTCCAGCATTTCTCATGATGTACTCTGCATAGAAGTTAAATAAACAGGGTGACAATACAGCCTTGATGAACTCCTTTTCCTATTTGGAACCAGTCTGTTGTTCCATGTCCAGTTCTAACTGTTGCTTCCTGACCTGCATACAGATTTCTCAAGAGGCAGGTCAGGTGGTCTGGTATTCTCATCTCTTTCAGAATTTTCCACAGTTTATTGTGATCCACACAGTCAAAGGCTTTGGCATAGTCAATAAAGCAGAAATAGATGCTTTTCTGGAACTCTCTTGCTTTTTCCATGATCCAGCAGATGTTGGCAATTTGATCTCTGGTTCCTCTGCCTTTTCTAAAACCAGCTTGAACATCAGGAAGTTCACGGTTCACATATTGCTGAAGCCTGGCTTGGAGAATTTTGAGTATTACTTTACTAGAATGTGAGATGAGTGCAATTGTGCGGTAGTTTGAGCATTCTTTGTCATTGCCTCTCTTTGGGATTGGAATGAAAACTGACCTTTTCTAGTCCTGTGGCCACTGCTGAGTTTTCCAAATTTGCTGGCATATTGAGTGCAGCACTTTCACAGCATCATCTTTCAGGATTTGGAATAGCTCAACTGGAATTCCAGCACCTCCACTAGCTTTGTTCATAGTGATGCTTTCTAAGGCCCACTTGACTTCACATTCCAGGATGTCTGGCTCTAGGTCAGTGATCACACCATCGTGATTATCTGTTTAGAAGTATATAAATTTTAGAAGTGTTTTCTTTACTTTTGCAAAAAATGTCATAGGGATCTTGATAGGGATTATATCTCAATAAAGTATTTGTAAAATATCTGAGGATACGGCTGACATGTAAACTGGTACAACCACCATGAAGAACAATTTGACAATATCATATAAAGTTAAATATACACATATGCCCAGTAATTCCACTATCAATTATAGGTATATAATCAGGCAAAAAATCTTACAAGTAAGCACAAGGGGACAGGCCCAAGAATGTCCACTGTAGCATTGTTGACAATAGTTGAAAAGAGAAATTATCCAAGTGTTTATGAGGAGATGAATGGAGAAACAAACTGGGCATATTATTTAAACGGAACACCATAAAAATATGTCAACGAAAATAAATCTCAAAAAAAAGGATGTTAAGGTAAAAAAGCAAACTTCAGAATGACAAACATAGAGTGATACCATTTATAATTCAAAAATATGCTTAATAATATCATCAACAATTTTGGATACCCAACTGTATAATACCAATGTAAAAATTTTTAGGACTAACACTCTTTAAGTTCAAGGTAGGAACTACTTCTGAGAAGGAAGGTTATGAGGTTTGGGAAGACATGAACTATACCTATAATGTATCATTATTATTATTTAAAAATTCTGCAACAATCATGACAAAATGATAATTTATTAACCTGTAAAATAGGCACATTGGTATTGCTTATATCAGTCTCTTTTATATAGTATATTAATATACTTTAATATACACAAAATGGTATAATCCAATAAATTTAAAGTTTCCCCAAACAGTAAAGCTCCTCAAAAAGATTTTTCTATTTTCAATCGATATATCAAGAGCAAATATTACTTACTTGAGCCAGCCTTAAGAGTACTATTAAAAGTCAAGGGACTCATTTAGTCAAAATGCTGAATTTTTTTAAAAGGTGAAATTACTATGCATGAACTCAAACACTTTGAAAATCAGATGCTCTCTGGCCTTACCACTAAGTGTCACCAGACAAGGTCATTGTTTCAAGAATATAATTATTCCAGAATAAGAACATTCAGTGGAGGTATTCTCTCTACTGTTTTCTCAGTAGACATCACAAAAATGACAACTGTAATTAAATCTTTAAAAAAAATTACCTATGAGTTTAAGTCAGGATGAAAATTATTTCTAACCTTATGAACTTTCACACTGCACTGCACTAAAAGAAATTCCTCTAGTTTTCCTTTTTATCTGCAAAGCATATGACAACTAAATAAACAGGAAATCTTCACTTCTGACCTTTCATAGATATTCATATGGAGTAATTCTATTTGCCATTATTTCACTTGCCAAAGATACATATGAAACAAGTATAATATTTAACAGTCATGTCTATCCAAAAGAGATAAAAGAATGCTTTAAGAAACACAATGCTGAACGCCTGGGAAGCTGATTCACTGAATGCATTAAGAAATACAAACTGGAGGAGGAGCCAAGATGGCGGAGGAGTAGGACAGGGAGAACACTTTCTCCCCCACAAATTTATCAAAAGAGCATTTAAACGTCGAGTAAATTCCACAAAACAACTTCTGAATGCCGGCAGAGGACATCAGGCACCCAGAAAAGCAATCCAACTCTTCGAAAGGAGGTAGGAAAAAATATAAAAGACAAAAAAAGAGACAAAAGAGGGAGGGACGGAGTTCCGTCCCGGGAAGGGAGTCTTAAAAAGAGAGAAGTTTCCAAACACCAGGAAACCTTCTCACTGCCGAATCTGTGCCGAGCTTTGGAAGCACAGAGGGCAACATAACAGGAAGAAAAAATAAATAAACAATTTAAAACTCGAAGATTGCGAGTCCTACGGTAAGTCCCCCAGCGGAGAAGCAGCGCAGAAGCCTGCACGCGCCATTAACAAGCGGGGACTGGGCAGGGAGGCGCAGCGTGGGCTGCATCGCTTAGAGAAAGAATCTGGCCTGAATACCCTGAGCACTATCTGAGCGAAATAATTTGGGCTAGCAAACCAGACTGTGGGATATCTACCACGCGAAAAGCCAGCCCCAACCTAAGACACCTCCAGGCCCGCGCACGGAACAAAGAATTGAACAAAGATAGCCGGCTGCAGACCTTCCCCCTCCGGTGACAGGCAGCCAGAGCCGGAAGGGGGCAATCGCAGCCCCAGAGAGACATTATCTATAAAACTGTAAGCAGGCTTTTTGCTAACTAAAACTTCTTGGGGTCTGGACGGTTAACATCTGCCTAAGAAGGTGTGCGGTTTTACGCCCAGATAACCCGAGTGGCGGGAGGCGATAAGTCGCAGCATTGGCGCCGCCAAACACCTCATCACTTGAGCTGCTCGGACCTGGGAAGAGCACAATACTCAGGCCCAACTGAGTCTGCCTCTGAGGACTACCCGAGTGCCTGAACCTGAGTGGCTTGGACCTGGGAGGTACATGCAACCCAGGGCCAGCCTCGGATTGTTCCCAGCGGAACAACCTAGAGCCCGAGCAGTGTGGGCAGGGAGGCTACACGCACCGTGAGCGGGGCAGACCCAGTGTGGCTGAGGCACTGCGGCGCACGCCAGTGTTATTTGTTTGCAGCATCCCTCCCTCCCTCCCTCCCCACAGCGACTGAACAAAGAGAAGAAATACAGTTCCACCCATCAGAACACTGACACAAGCTTCCTAACCAGGAAACCTTGACAAGCCACCTGTACAAACCTACACACAGCGAGGAAAAGCCACAATAAAGAGAACTCCACAAACTGCCAGAATACAGAAAGGACACCCCAAACTCAGCAATTTAAACAAGATGAAGAGACAGAGGAATAGCCAGCAGATAAAGGAACAGGATAAATGCCCACCAAACCAAACAAAAGAGGAAGAGATAGGGAATCTACCTGATAAAGAATTCGAATAATGATAGTGAAATTGATCCAAAATCTTGAAATTAAAATGGAATCACAGATAAATAGCTTGGAGACAAGGATTGAGAAGATGCAAGAAAGGTTTAACAAGGACCTAGAAGAAATAAAAAGAGTCAACATATAATGAATAATGCAATAAATGAAATTAAAAACACTCTGGAGGCAACAAATAGTAGAATAACAGAGGCAGAAGATAGGATTAGTGAATTAGAAGATAGAATGGTAGAAATAAATGAATCAGAGAGAATAAAAGAAAAATGAATTAAAAGAAATGAGGACAATCTCAGAGACCTCCAGGACAATATTAAACGCTACAACATTGAATCATAGGGGTTCCAGAAGAAGAAGACAAAAAAGAAAGACCATGAGAAAATACTTGAGGAGATAATAGTTGAAAACTTCCTAAACTGGGAAGGAAATAATCACCCAAGTCCAAGAAACCCAGAGAATCCCAAACAGGATAAACCCAAGGCGAAACACCCCAAGACACATATTAATCAAATTAACAAAGATCAAACACAAAGAACAAATATTAAAAGCAGCAAGGGAAAAACAACAAATAACACACAAGGGAATTCCCATAAGGATAACAGCTGATCTTTCAATAGAAACTCTTCAAGCCAGGAGGGAATGGCAAGACATACTTAAAATGATGAAAGAAAATAACCTACAGCCCAGATTATTGTACCCAGCAAGGATCTCATTCAAGTATGAAGGAGAAATCAAAAGCTTTTCAGACAAGCAAAAGCTGAGAGAATTCTGCACCACCAAACCAGCTCTCCAACAAATACTAAAGGATATTCTCTAGACAGGAAACACAAAAACGGTGTATAAACTCGAACCCAAAACAATAAAGTAAATGGCAACGGGAACATACTTATCAGTAATTACCTTAAATGTAAATGGGTTGAATGCCCCAACCAAAAAAGACAAAGACTGGCTGAATGGATACAAAAACAAGACCCTACATATGTTGTCTACAAGAGACCCACCTCAAAACAGGGGACACATACAGATTGAAAGTGAAGGGCTGGAAAAAGATTTTCCATGCAAATAGGGACCAAAAGAAAGCAGGAGTAGCAATACTCATATCAGATAAAATAGACTTTAAAACAAAGGCTGTGAAAAGAGACAAAGAAGGTCACTACATAATGATCAAAGGATCAATCCAAGAAGAAGATATAACAATTATAAATATATATGCACCCAACACGGGAGCACCACAGTATGTAAGACAAATGCTAACAAGTATGAAAGGAGAAATTAACAATAACACAATAATAGTGGGAGACTTTAATACCCCACTCACACCTATGGATAGATCAACTAAACAGAAAATTAACAAGGAAACACAAACTTTAAACGATACAATAGACCAGTTAGACCTAATTGATATCTATAGGACATTTCATCCCAAAACAATGAATTTCACCTTTTTCTCAAGCGCACATGGAACCTTCTCCAGGATAGATCACATCCTGGGCCATAAATCTAGCCTTGGTAAATTCAAAAAACAGAAATCATTCCAAGCATCTTTTCTGACCACAATGCAGTAAGATTAGATCTCAATTACAGGAGAAAAACTATTAAAAATTCCAACATATGGAGGCTGAACAACATGCTGCTGAATAACCAACAAATCACAGAAGAAATCAAAAAGAAATCAAAATTTGCATAGAAACGAATGAAAATGAAAACACAACAACCCAAAACCTGTGGGACACAGTAAAAGCAGTCCTAAGGGGAAAGTTCATAGCAATACAGGCACACCTCAAGAAACAAGAAAAAGTCAAATAAATAACCTAACTCTACACCTAAAGCAACTAGAAAAGGAAGAAATGAAGAACCCCAGGGTTAGTAGAAGGAAAGAAATCTTAAAAATTAGAGCAGAAATAAATGCAAAAGAAACAAAAGAGACCATAGCAAAAAATCAACAAAGCCAAAAGCTGGTTCTTTGAAAGGATAAATAAAATTGACAAACCATTAGCCAGACTCATCAAGAAACAAAGGAGAAAAATCAAATCAATAAAATTAGAAATGACAGTGGAGAGATCACAACAGACAACATAGAAATACAAAGGATCATAAGAGACTATTATCAACAATTATATGCCAATAAAATGGACAACGTGGAAGAAATGGACAAATTCTTAGAAAAGTACAACTTTCCAAAACTCGACCAGGAAGAAATAGAAAACCTTAACAGACCCATCACAAGCACGGAAATTGAAACTGTAATCAAAAATCTCCCAGCAAACAAAAGCCCAGGTCCAGACGGCTTCACAGCTGAATTCTACCAAAAATTTAGAGAAGAGCTAACACCTATCCTGCTCAAACTCTTCCAGAAAATTGCAGAGGAAGGTAAACTTCCAAACTCATTCTATGAGGCCACCATCACCCTAATACCAAAACCTGACAATGATCCCACAAAAAAAGAAAACTACAGGCCAATAGCACTGATGAACATAGATGCAAAAATCCTAAACAAAATTCTAGCAATCAGAATCCAACAACACATTAAAAAGATCATACACCATGACCAAGTGGGCTTTATCCCAGGGATGCAAGGATTCTTCAATATCCACAAGTCAATCAATGTAATACACCACGTTAACAAATTGAGGGGCAAAGACCATATGATTATCTCAGTAGATGCAGAGAAAGCCTTTGACAAAATTCAACACCCATTTATGATAAAAACTCTCCAGAAAGCAGGAATAGAAGGAACATACCTCAACATAATAAAAGCTATATATGACAAACCTACAGCAAACATTATCCTCAGTGGTGAAAAATTGAAAGCATTTCCTCTAAAGTCAGGAACAAGACAAGGGTGCCCACTTTCACCATTACTATTCAGCATAGTTTTGGAAGTTTTGGCTACAGCAATCAGAGCAGAGAAAGAAATAAAAGGAATCCAAATTGGAAAAGAAGAAGTAAAACTCTCACTATTTGCAGATGACATGATCCTCTACATAGAAAACCCTAAAGACTCCACCAGAAAATTACTAGAACTAATCAATGATTATAGTAAAGTTAGAGGATATAAAATCAACACACAGAAATCCCTTGCATTCCTATACACTAATAATGAGAAAACAGAGAAATTAAGGAAACAATTCCATTCACCATTGCAACGAAAAGAATAAAATACTTAGGAATATATCTACCTAAAGAAACTAAAGACCTATATATAGAAAACTATAAAACACTGGTGAAAGAAATCAAAGAGGACACTAATAGATGGAGAAATATACCATGTTCATGGATTGGAAGAATCAATATAGTGAAAATGAGTATACTACCCAAAGCAATTTATAGATTCAATGCAATCCCTATCAAGCTACCAACAGTATTCTTCACAGAGCTAGAACAAATAATTTCACAATTTGTATGGAAATACAAAAAACCTCGAATAGCCAAAGCAATCTTGAGAAAGAAAAATGGAACTGGAGGAATCAACCTACCTGACTTCAGGCTCTACTACAAAGCCACAGTTATCAAGACAGTATGGTACTGGCACAAAGACAGAAATATAGATCAATGGAACAAAATAGAAAGCCCAGAGATAAATCCACGCACATATGGACACCTTATCTTCGACAAAGGAGGCAAGAATATACAGTGGATTAAAGACAATCTCTTTAACAAGTGATGCTGGGAAATCTGGTCAACCACTTGTAAAAGAATGAAACTAGAACACTTTCTAACACCATATACAAAAATAAACTCGAAATGGATTAAAGATCTCAACGTAAGACCAGAAACTATAAAACTCCTAGAGGAGAACATAGGCAAAACACTCTCTGACATACATCACAGCAGGATCCTCTATGACCCACCTCCCAGAATATTGGAAATAAAAGCAAAAATAAACAAATGGGACCTAATTAAACTTAAAAGCTTCTGCACATCAAAGGAAACTATTAGCAAGGTGAAAAGACAGCCTTCAGAATGGGAGAAAATAATAGCAAATGAAGCAACCGACAAACAACTAATCTCAAAAATATACAAGCAACTCCTACAGCTCAACTCCAGAAAAATAAATGACCCAATCAAAAAATGGGCCAAAGATCTAAATAGACATTTCTCCAAAGAAGACATACAGATGGCTAACAAACACATGAAAAGATGCTCAACATCACTCATTATCAGAGAAATACAAATCAAAATCACTATGAGGTACCATTTCACACCAGTCAGAATGGCTGCGATCCAAAAGTCTACAAATAATAAATGCTGGAGAGGGTGTGGAGAAAAGGGAACCCTCTTACACTGTTGGTGGGAATGCAAACTAGTACAGCCACTATGGAGAACAGTGTGGAGACTCCTTAAAAAACTGGAAATAGAACTGCCTTATGATCCAGCAATCCCACTGCTGGGCATACACACTGAGGAAACCAAAAGGGAAAGAGACACGTGTACCCCAATGTTCATCGCAGCACTGTTTATAATAGCCAGGACATGGAAGCAACCTAGATGTCCATCAGCAGATGAATGGATAAGAAAGCTGTGGTACATATACACAATGGAGTATTACTCAGCCATTAAAAAGAATACATTTGAATCAGTTCTAATGAGGTGGATGAAACTGGAGCCTATTATACAGAGTGAAGTAAGCCAGAAGGAAAAACATAAATACAGTATACTAACGCATATATATGGAATTTAGAAAGATGGTAACGATAACCCTGTATACGAGACAGCAAAAGAGACACTGATGTATAGAACAGTCTTATGGACTCTGTGGGAGAGGGAGAGGGTGGGAAGATTTGGGAGAATGGCATTGAAACATGTGAAATGTCATGTATGAAACGAGATGCCAGTCCAGGTTCAGTGCACGATGCTGGATGCTTGGGGCTGGTGCGCTGGGACGGCCCAGGGGGATGGTATGGGGAGGGGGGAGGGAGGAGGGTTCAGGATGGGGAGCACGTGTAAAAAAAAAAAAAAAAAAAAAACACAATGCTACTTGTAAATGTGATCAGATAATATATGACCTTTTGTGACTGGTTTCTGTCACTAAGCACAGTGCTTCCAAGATTCATCTATGTTATGTCATGTATCAGTACTTCATTCGATTTTATGGTGAATTAATGTTTTACTATACAGAGTTATCACAGTTTACTTTTCCATTCATCAGTTAAAGACTCTTTGAGTTCTTTTCATTTAAAAATATTTTATTAGATATGTTAAGGAATATAATTTTAAATATTTTATCTTAGAATTTCAAAAAGTGAAACTGAAAAGCGAAAGTGTCTCAGTTGTTCAACTCCTTGCGACCCCAATGGACTATAGCCCGCAGGCCTCCTCTGTCCATGGAATTCTAGCAGCAAGAACTCTAGAGTGGGTAGCCATTCCCTTCTGCAGGGGATCTTCCTGACCCAGGTACCAAACCTGAGTCTTCTGTATTGCAGGTGGATTCTTTACTGTCTGAGCTACCAAGGAAGCCCTAGAATTTCAAAGCACTTGATAAATGTTATCTGTTACATCTATGAAACTGGCATTAATATCATGTTTTTATAGTTCCAAAAATTAAGGCAAAAAATCGATTCTGATTTTCAGGGGTAAAACTTAAAAAGAATCCAGAAATATTGAGACTAAACTTACTGGCTGAAAAACTGAAACAGAGTCACTTTCTAAGTAGTTTATCTTTCATATGTTACTGACAAGATACTTAAGAGGCTCAGAGTCTGTTCCACTACAGAAATACGGCCAAAGAGTTTCTGTAAAAGAATCATTAAAAGCACAGAGAAGAGACCTATTATTCATACTGAAACCCCACCAAACTCATAGCCCAGAAAAACATCAGTCATACAGGACCTTACTAACTGCAGAAGCCAGGTTCCCTCAAGACCCAATGCAATATAACTGCTGTCAGTGTAATGCCTAACTGCCCAGAATCTACCCAGATTCCACCAGTTTCTAGGAAGTCAGTTATTACATATTCCCAGCATCTGTTTAGGCTAACTTTCCAGTGTATTGCCCAGTATATTTTCATTCTTTGATGCAATGGAAAATGCTATTATGAACATGGTATGCAAGTTTTATGTGAATATGTTTTCACTTCTCTTGATTATTCTGTTCCTAGAAGTAGAATTCCTGAATCATAGGATAATTCAGTGTAAGAATTTTTGAAGCCCCTTTTCAAAGTGCCTGTGCCATTTAATTCCCATTAGTAGGACTCCCACTAGTAGCGTTCCAATTACTCCCTATATCCTTGTCAACATTTGTCTTTGTCATTTTCATTTTAGCATTTGTAAGTCACAATGAAGTAGTATCTACTGTGATTTCCATTTGGATTTCCCTAATGACAATGATATTGAGTACCTTTTCCAGGCTCATTGACCATTTGTATGCCTTCTTTTGAAAAACTTCAAATCCTTTGCATTATTTTTAGTTGGGTGATTTCTTTCTTTTTTTTTTGTTTGTTTGCTGGTTCAAATAATTGTGAAAAAATGTTACGAACTATAGAGTTATGCTGAAGGAAAAGGACCTTCTCCAGCCTGTTCTTTGCTATAGTATATGTGACTAGCCAACACCATGGTTGCAGTGGCTTGCCCTTTTATCCCCATCCAAAACATTTAATATACTGCTGATTTGGCAGGGCAGAAGTGAATGCTAGTGACAATAATAGTATTTCTTTTTTTTTTTTAATAATAGTATTTCTAACAGTGGCCACTCTGTATTTTGAATATGAAATGGTTCATAACCATTGGGGAATAAAAAGTATATAATAGTTGAGGCTGCAAAAGCAGTCGACTTGCCATCTTTCGGAACTTGATGAGAATCTAGTTGAACACTCCCACATTGTATGTCAAGTATGAACCAGCTGAAAATGTGATTATAATAAATTTCTCCTTTCTATTCCTTTCTATATTAAACTGCATGATTTCTATTATTATATGAAATTCAAAGCTATTCCCCCTGCTTCTCACTTTCATTCTCTACTCCTAAATTGGTAAAGTATAAAATTCTATAAGAGTAAACCTGAGGAAATTTACTTCTGAGGCACATATAGGCTTAACTTAGCATAAACTGTTTTCCTAAATTATTTCTGACTATATCCAACAAGTCTGATCTAGACACTGTTAACTCAAGTTTCTATCAACTCAAAACATCCTAAAGCTGAAGATCAACTCCAGTTTGTCTTTTGTCTCAATAAAGTCTATAAATTATTTCACTCCATATTTTTTCATGGTTTGAGAGACTGCTCAGGAACATTGCAGTGATTCTAAAATCTGTATCTTATCATTAAGGGAGAAGAGCATTACAATCCAACTCAACAAGTACTTCCTGAATATAATGTTCAATACTGCGCTAAGTATAAAGTTATTCATAAAGCAAAAGCAATGTTTAAATGTATGTTATATGTCATTAGTTTTGTTGTCTTTATTGTTTGGTTGCTAAGATGTGTCCAGCTCTTTGCAATCCCATGGCCTATAGAACGCCAGGCTCCTCTGTCCTCCACTACCTCCCAGGGCTTACTCACATTTATGCCCACTGAGTCAATGATGCTATCTAACCATCTCATTCTTTGCTGTCCCCTTCTCCTTTTGCCTTCAATCTTTCCCAGCATCAGGGTCTTTTCTAATGCGTCCGCTCTTCTCATCAGGTGGCCAAAGTATTGCAGCTTCAGCATGAGTCCTTCCAATAAATATTCAGCATTGATTTCCTTCAGGATTGACTAGTTTGATCTCCTTGCAGTCCAAGGGACTCTCAAGAGTCTTCTCCAGCAACAGAATTTGAAAGCATCATTTCTTCGGTGCTCAGCCATCTTTATGGTCCAACTCTCACATCTGTACAGAAAATCTGTACAGGGAAAAAACATAGCTTTGACTATATGGACCTTTCTCGGCAAAGTGATGTCTCTGTTTTTCAATACGTGGTCTAGGTTTGTCATAGCTTTTCTTCCAAGAAGCAAATGTCTTTTAATTGCATGGCTGCAGTCGCTGTCTGCAGAGATTTTGGAGCCCAGAAAATAAAATTTGTCACTGTTTCCATTTTTTTCCCCTTCTTTTTGCCATGAAGTCATGGGACCAGATGCCATGATCTTAGTTCCTCTGAATGCTGAGTTTTAAGCCAGGCTTTTCAGTCTCTTCTTTCACCTTCAAGAGGCTCTTTAGTTTCTCTCCACTTTCTGCCATTAGGGTGGTATTAGAGTGGTATCATCTGCATACCTGAGTCTGTTGGTATTTTTCTGCTGCTACTGCTAAGTCGCTTCAGTCGTGTCCGACTCTGTGTGATACCATAGACGGCGGCCCACCAGGCTCCCCCGTCCCTGGGATTCTCCAGGCAAGAACACTGGAGTGGGTTGCCATTTCCTTCTCCAATGCATGAAAGGGAAAAGTGAAAGTGACGCCGCTCAGTTGTGTCCGACTCTTCGCGACCCCATGGTCTGCAGCCTACCAGGCTCCTCTGTCCATGGGATTTTCCAGGCAAGAGTACTTGGTATTTCTCTAGGCAATCTTGATTCCAGATTGTGATTCATCCAGCCTGGCAATTGCATAATGTACTTTGCATATAAGTTATATAAGCAGAGTGACAATATACAGCCTCATCATACTCCTTTCCCAATTTGGAAGTCATTTGTTCCATATCCAGTTCTAACTGTGGCTTCTTGACCTATATACAGGTTTCTCAGGAGGCAAGTAAAGTGGTCTGGTAGTCCCATCTCTTTAAGAATTTTCCACAGTTTGTTGTAATCCACAATGAAAGACATTAGCGTAATCAATGGAGCATAAATAGATGCTTTCTCTGGAATTATCTTGCTTTTTCTATGATCCAACATATGTTGGCAATTGGATCTCTGGTTCCTCTGCCTCTTTGAAACCTAGCTTGTACATATGGAAATTCTCCTCTGTCCCTGGGATTCTCCAGGCAAGAATACTGGAGTGGGTTGCCATTTCCTTCTCCAATGCATGAAAGTGAAAAGTGAAAGTGAAGTCGCTCAGACGTGTCCAACTCTTAGCGACCCCATGGACTGGAGCCTACCAGGCTCCTCCGTCCACAGGATTTTCCAGGCAAGAGTACTGGGGTGGGGTGCCATTGCCTTATCATGCCTATCCTTGCATAAAATGCTTCCTTGATATCTTCAATTGTCTTGAAGAGATCTCTAGTCTTTACCATTCTATTGCTTTCTTTCATTTCTTTGCATTTTTCATTTAAGAAGGCCTTCCTATCTCTCCTTGCTATTCTCTTGAACTCTGCATTCAGTTGAGTATATTTTCCCCTTTCTCCCTTGCTTTTTGCTTCTCTTCTTTTTTTAGCTGTTTGTAAAGCCTCCTAAGACAACCACATTGCCTTCTTCATTGCTTTTTTTTTTTTTTTTCCCTTGGGGATGGTTTTGGTCACTGCTTCCTGTACAATGTTGCAAACCTCTGTCCATAGTTCTTCAGTCACTCTGTCTACCAGATTTAATCCCTTGACTCTGTTCATCACCTCCACTGTATAATCATAAGGGATTTGATTTAGGTCATACCTGAATGGTCTAGTGGTTTTCCCTACTTTTTTTCAATTTTAGCCTGAATTTTTCAATAAGGAGCTCATGATCTGAGCCACAGTCAGCTCCAGGTCTTGTTTTTACTGACTGTATACAGCTTCTCCATCTTTGGCTGCAAGGAACATAATCAATCTGATTTTGGTATTAAGCATCTGGTGATGTCCATGTATGTTGCTGTCTCTCAAGTTGTTGGAAGAGAATGTTTGCTATGACCAGCGTATTCTCTTGACAAAACACTGTTAGCCTTTGCCCTGCTTCATTTTGTACTCCAAGGTCAAACTTGCCTGTTCTCTCTTGACTTCCTACTTTTGTATTCCAGTCTCTTATGAGGAAAAGCACATCCTTTTTTGTTGTTAGTTCGAGAAGGTGTTTTAGGTCTTCATAAAACCAGTCAACTTCAGCTTCTTTGGCATTGGTTGTTGCAGCATAGACTTGGATTACTGTAATGTTGAATGGTTTGCCTTGGAAATGAAGTGAGATTATTCTGTTGTTTTTGAGATTAGTTTTGTCATTAGCTTTGTATCTCATTAAATCCTCACAATAAACCAATTATATATATATATACATACACACACACACACACATACACACACATTCCCAATTAACTGGTAACTAAAGTTAAATTACAAACTATTAAAGTGGTGGTGTTAAATTTGAACCCAGAGCTATCCAACTTTGAAGCCTGAATCCTCAAACACTATATTAAAGTTTTTTTCTAATGGTGTATTCACTGGCTTTACAATCTATTTGTGACATAAGGTGCATTCAGGTTTAAATTTTCAAATTATAATTTTTAAGAGGCAATATACTAACCTGATTTAATAGTCTATACTGGGCCTAGAAGAATTGAAAATATGGTAATATTTTCTAGTATGTAGATCTTGATTTTAAGCATTAAAAGAAACTAGGACTCCTTGGAGAAGTGGCTTATTGAAGGAATGAGAGAAGGACTGTGTAAGATACCTGGGACATCTTGTTAGGTCAGAAAGAAAGGAAATGATCAAAAATTGCTGGAGACATTCAAAGGAACACAAAGAGCCAGGTTGAAGAGTTTTCCACTGGCTAAATTTGGGACAGTATAAACATTTAACAAATGTAAAATGCACAAGTCATACTGATGTAAATTTATTTTTTAATAGAGGGAATGAAAAACTCTTCCTTAGGGCAGAATGTAAACTAATAAATGCAGAAGGAATAATAGAGTTAGAATATAACTATTTTTTTCCAGATGGTTTTATGTTTTTTAAAATTGAAGTATAGCTGATTTACAGTGTTTTAGGTGTACAGCAAAGTGACTCAGTTATCCATATTCACACATATATATATATTCTTTTTCATACTCTTTTCCATTATATATTAGAATCAAACATTGAATATAGTTCCCTGTGTTATAGAGTGGGGCCTTATTGTTTATTTTATATATAGTCTTGGGTACTTCTTAATCCAAAACTCTTAATGTGTCCCCACTTTCCCTTCCCCTTTGTTAGTAGTAAGTTTGTATTCTATGTGTCTGACTCTATTGCTGTTTCTTTACAGACATACTAGTGGCCAACAGGCACATGAAAAGATGCTTAACATCTCTAATTATTAGACAAATGCAAATAAAAACTACAATGAGCTATAACTTTGCACTGGTTAGAATAGCTATCATCAAAAATTCTACAAATAATAAATGCTGGTGAGGATGCTGAGAAAAGAGAACCCTCCTACAGTGTTTGTGGGAATGTAATTTGCAACAGCTACTATGGAAAACAATATGGAAGTTCCTTAAAAAACTAAAAATAAAAGTTGCCATTTGAGACAGCAATCCCACTCCTGGACATATATCTGGAAAAAGATAAAACTCAAATTCAAAAAGATAAATGATCTGAATACTTATATTATAGCAGAACCATTTACAACAGCCAAGACATGGAGACAATCTAAATGCTCATCAACAGATGCAAGGATAAAGAAGATGTGGTGTGTGTGTATATATATATATATATATATATGTGTGTGTGTGTGTGTGTGTGTGTGTGTGTATATATATATAAAACTGAGGCATGAAAAGAATGGAATAATGAAATGTTGCAGTGACATGGATGAACCTGGTGCTAGTCGTAAAGAACCTGACTGCCAATGTAGGAGATGAAAGAGATGCGGGCTTGAACCCTGGGTCAGGAAGATCCCCTGGACAAGGGCATGGCAACACATCCAGTATTCTTGCCTGGAGAATCCCATGGACAGAGGAGCCTGGTGGTCTATAGTCTATGGGATTGCACAGAATCGGACACGACTGAAGTGACTTAGCAGGCATGGATGAACCTAGAGATTATCATACTAAATGAAGTAAGTCATTCAGAGAAAGGCAAATACCATATGATATCACTTATACATGGAAACAAAAATAATACAAATGAACTTATTTACAAAACAGAATATCACTATGTGACAAATAACAAAGTAATACTAGATTTATGCAAATATCATCAACATATGTTACAACTAGTAGGTGAAAGTTTTAGGAGGAATAGGGAGAAGGCAATGGCACCCCACTCCAGTACTCTTGCCTGGAAAATCCCATGGATGGAGGAGCCTGGTGGGCTGCAGTCCATGAGGTCGCTAGGAGTCAGACACAACTGAGCGACTTCACTTTCACTTTTCACTTTCATGCATTGGAGGAGGAAATGGCAACCCACTCCAGTGTTCTTGCCTGGAGAATCCCAGGGACGGCGGGGCCTGGTGGGCTGCCGTCTATGGGGTTGCACAGAGTCGGACACGACTGAAGCAACTTAGCAGCAGCAGTAGCAGGATGTCTTCATGGTCTCAATTTATCTCCCCACAAAATTCTTATTAATTACAAGGGAGAAAAGAAATTAACTTTCCAATGGAGAAAACTTGCCAACTATCACTTAAACCAAGTGATCAAAGTTAACATCAACAGAAATGGGACAAAAAGGTATCAAATGTCTCCAAATATGATACACTGAGATAGACACATCACTTATGTGATATCTTTGTCAAAAATTCATAACCTGAATCTAATCATGAGGAAACATCAGACAAACCCAAATTGAAGGATATCCTTCAAAATATCTACCCTGCACTCTTTAAAATTCTCAATTGCATGAAAAACAAAGACTGACAGAGAAATCATTCCAGATTAAAGGAGACTAAGATATATAACATACATGCAATGTATGATCCTGGTCTGAAAAAATTTATTTTATTTTCTATAAATGTTATTGCAAAGAAAAATAGGTGTAATAAGAATTAGGTTTGTAGATTAAATAATAGTATTGTATCATGTTAATTTCTCCTGTGCTTATGTACCAGAATATTCTTAGGAAGTACAAGCTGAGGTATTTTGGAGTAAAGAAACATTATGTCTGCAATTTATTTTCAAATGATTTGGGAAAAATACATAAATACACACACATGATTTTTATTTATAAATACACACACACATACACACAGAGGGTGGAGAGGAAATGATAGAAAGCAAATATGATAATATGTTAACAATTTGAGTACCTGGGTAATTCTTTGCAATATTTTTGCATCTTTGTTGAGATGAATATTATTTACAAATGAAAATTTATCAATAAAGCGTGCTACAAAGCCCCACAATAAACTCACACTTTACAAGTAGAGAGGCAAATGGAGTAGTTAAAATATAAGGTAATGTTCATAAAAATGTACTCTAAGTAATATTCTTTAAATTTCTTTTATATATAAGAAATTATAATATTTGTAGTGTAATTGGTGGCCGAGACGAGCTACCCCATGTCCGAGGTCAGAGGTGGCGGCCGAGAGGAACTACCCCATGTCTGAGGTCAGGGGAAGCGGCCAAGAGGAGCTACCCCATGTCCAAGGTCAGGGGAGGCAGCCGAGAGGAGCAACCCCATGTCCAAGGAGTGGCGGCTGCGTGGGTGCAGGGGGGCTAAGAAGAGCTACTCCACGTTCAAGGTCAGGAGGGGCGACCTCGTCCAAGGTAAGGAGCAGCTGCTACGCTTTGCTGGAGCAGCCGTGAAGAGAGATCCCACGTCCAGGTAACAGAAACCTAAGTAAGACGGTAGGTGTTGCGAGAGGGCATCAGAGGGCAGACACACTGAAACCATAATCACAGAAAACTAGTCAATCTAACCACACAGACCACAGCCTTGTCTAACTCAATGAAACTAAGCCATGCCGTGTGTGGCCACCCAAGACAGATAAGTCATGGTGGAGAGGTCTGACAGAATGTGGTCCACTGGAGAAGGGAATGGCAAACCACTTAAGTATTAAAGTCCAATGCTGTAAAGAGCATTATTGAATAGGAACCTGGAATGTTAGGTCCATGAATCAAGGCAAATTGATAGGATACTGAGAGAGGAACTCCTCAGGTCGGTAAGTGCCCAATATGCCACTGGAGATCAGTGGAGAAATAAATCCAGAAAGAAGGAAGGGATGGAGCCAAAGCAAAAACAATACCCAGCTGTGGATGTGATTGGTGATAGAAGGAAGGTCCGATGCTGTAAAGAGCAATACTGCATAGGAACCTGGAATGTTAGGTCCATGAATCAAGGCAAATTGGAAGTGGTCAAACAGGAGATGGCAAGAGTGAACATCAACATTGTAGGAATCAGCGAACTAAAATGGACTGGAATGGGTGAATAAAGTTCAGATGACCATTATATCTATATTGCGGGCAGGAACACCTTAGAAGAAATGGAGTAGCCATCATAGTCAACAAAAGAGTCCAAAGTGCAGTACTTGGATGCAATCTCAAAAACAACAGAATGATCTCTGTTCGTTTCCAAGGCAAACCATTCAATATCACAGTAATCCAAGTCTATGCCCCAACCAGCAATGCTGAAGAAGCTGAAGTTGAACGGTTCTATGAAGACCTACAAGACCTTTTAGAACTAATACCCAAAAAAGATGTCCTTTTCACTATACGGGACTGGAATGCAAAAGTAGGAAGTCAAGAGATACCTGGAGTAACTGGCAAATTTGGCCTTGGAGTATGGAATGAAGCAGGTCAAACCCTAATAGAGTTTTGCAAAAAGAATGCACTGGTCATAGCAAACACCCTCTTCCAACAACACAAGCGAAGACTACACATGGACATCACCAGATGATCAACACCAAAATCAGACTGATTATATTCTTTGCAGCCAAAGATGGAGAAGCTCTATACAGTCAGCAAAAACAAGACCGGGAGCTGACTGTGGCTCACTCAGACCGTGAACTCCTTATTGCCAAATTCAGACTTAAATTGAAGAAAGTAGGGAAAACCACTAGACTGTTCAGGTATGACCTAAATCAAATCTCTTATGATTATACAGTGGAAGTGAGAAATAGATTTAAGGGACTAGATCTAATAGACAGAGAACCTAATGAACTATGGATGGAGGTTGTACAGGAGACAGGGATCAAGACCATCCCCATGGAAAAGAAATGCAAAAAAGCAAAATGGCTGTCTCAGGAGGCCTTACAAATAGCTGTGAAAAGAAGAGAAGCGAAAAGCAAAGGAGAAAAGGAAAGATATAAGCATCTGAATGCAGAGTTCCAAAGAATAGCAAGGAGAGATGAGAAAGTCTTCCTCAGCGATCAATGCAAAGAAATAGCATTGATAGTTTTTCTGCCTGAAAACAACAGAATGGGAAAGACTAGAGATCTCTTTGAGAAAATTAGAGATACCAAGGGAATATTTCATGCAAAGATGGGCTCGATAAATGACAGAAATCGTATGGACCTAACAGAAGCAGAAGATATTAAGAAGAGGTGGCAAGAATACACAGAAGAACTGTACAAAAAAGATCTTCATGGCCCAGATAATCATGATGGTGGGACCACTCATCTAGAGCCACACAACCTGGAATGTGAAGTCAAGTGGGCCTTAGAAAGCATCACTATGAACAAAGCTAGTGGAGGTGATGGAATTCCAGTTGAGCTATTTCAAATCCTGAAAGATGACGCTGTGAAAGTGCTGCACTCAATATGCCAGCAAATTTGGAGAACTCAGCAGTGGCCACAGGACTAGAAAAGGTCAGTTTTCATTCCAATCCCAAAGAGAGGCAATGCCAAAGAATGCTCAAACTACCACACAATTGCAGTCATCTCACATGCTAGTAAAGTAATGCTCAAAATTCTCCAGCCAAGCTTCAGCAATACGTGAACCATGAACTTCCAGATGTTTAAGCTGGTTTCAGAAAAGGCAGAGGAACCAGAGATCAAATTGCCAACATCCACTGGATCATTGAAAAAGCAAGAGAGTTCAGAAAAACATCTATTTCTACTTATTTACTATTCCAAAGCCTTTGACTGTGTGGATCACAAGAAACTGTGGAAAATTCTGAAGGAGATGGGAATACCAGACCACCTGACCTGCCTCTTGAGAAACCTATATGCAGGTCAGGAAGCAACAGTTAGAACTGGACATGGAACAACAGACTGGTTCCAAATAGGAAAAGGAGTACGTCAAGTCTGTCTATTGTCACCCTGCTTATTTAACTTCTATGCAGAGTACATCATGAGAAACGCTGGGCTGGAAGGAGCACAAACTGGAATCAAGATTGCCAGGAGAAATATCAATAACCTCAGATATGCAGATGACACCACCCTTATGGCAGAAAGTGAAGAGGAACTAAAAAGCCTCTTGATCAAAGTGAAAGAGGAGAGTGAAAAAGTTGGCTTAAAGCTCAACATTCAGAAAACGAAGATCATGGCATCTGGTCCTATCACTTCATGGGAAATAGATGGGGAAACAGTGGAAACAGTGTCAGACTATTTTTGGGGGCTCCAAAATCACTGCAGATGTTGATTGCAGCCATGAAATTAAAAGACGCTTATTCCTTGGAAGGACAGTTATGACCTAGATAGCATATTCAAAAGCAGAGACATTAGTTTGCCAATAAAGGTCTGTCTATTCAAGGCTATCGTTTTTCCAGTGGTCATGTATGGATGTGAGAGTTGGACTGTGAAGAAAGTTGAGCGCCAAATAATTGATGCTTTTCAACTGTGGTGTTGGAGAAGACTCTTGAGAGTCCCTTGGACTGCAAGGAGATCCAACCAGTCCATCCTAAAGGAGATCAGTCCTGGGTGTTCATTAGAAGGACTGATGTTGAAGCTGAAACTCCAATACTTTGGCCACCTGATGTGAAGAGTTGACTCATTGGAAAAGACCCTGATGCTGGGAGGGATTGGGAGCAGGAGGAGAAGGGGATGACAGAGGATGAGATGTCTGGATGGCATCACTGACTTGATGGCATGAGTTTGGGTGAACTCCAGGAGTTGGTGATGGACAGGATGCCTGGTGTGCTGCAATTCATGGAATCGCAAAGAGTCGGATACAACTGAGTGACTGAACTGAACTGAATGAGTATTTAAAAATAGTTCCTTTGTGTTAGAGATACATAATGAAATATTTGTGTATATTTATAGATTCAACAATATGCCTGAGATTGACTTTAAAATGACCTAGTGAAGAGGTATGGGATTATGCAAACTTTGCAGGTTTTCTACAACTGATAAATGAGAAATTGTGTCTCAGTACAGTTTTCACTTGCATTTGTCTTGTTGTGGGCAATGTAACTTTTTTCTGCTACCTTTTATGTCAGAGGATGAGGAATCTCTCTTGATTTATGTTTCCACTTACGCCTTTGAGTCAGTTTCCTCCTACTGCATTTGAACTTCCTCAATTATTCACTATTTCTCCAGTATCTTTAATATTCTGTTTCCTTCTAAGCTCCAATATTTATTATTTCATTATCTTTTGGCCATATATGACATATAAACAATATGTTTTAGAAGGCTGAACATGAAAAGTAAGTCTCTTTCACACACTCAACCTGAAATTGACACCCCCAGGATGAACCATCATTCTCAGTTTCTTGTGTATTTCTTCAATCACATTCTATACAGAAGGAAGCATATACTTAAGTATTCAGTTTTATAGACACATTAGAATGGCAACATACTCTTAGGCTAAAGTAACAGTAGCTGCTACAATAACCAAACCCTGAAATCTCTGTGATTTAACAAAATATTAGTTTATATACACAAGACAAATAGTCCAAATATTCAGTGGGTAGCTTCCATGTGTGCTTTAGGAGCCCAAGTTCTGCCACAGCTCAGGACTTTAGAGTTTTCACTTCAACAGCAAATAGAGGAAAACAAAAGAAGACATAATTCTTCCTAACCATCTTGCCTAGAAGTCACCAGATCATACTGCACAGATTCTACTGGAAATAAATCATATGGTCCTTTTAGATGTATAGAGGCTATTTAATGAGAATAAAATCAAGCTTTTAAGAGATATTTAAGTTTTAGTGTAAAGAGAAGGGAAGTAGAATTGTTATTATGAAGTGAAAGAGAGAATAGGCTAAAGAAGATAGTGGTGGTGGTGGTGGTTTGGTCACTAAGTTGTGTCTGACTCTTTTGTGAACCCAGACCGCAGCCTGCCAGGCTCCTCTGTCCATGGGATTTCTCAGGCAAGAATAGTGGAGTGGGTTGCCATTACCTCCTCCAAGGGATCTTCCTCACTCATGGATCTCACCCATGTTTCCTGCATTGCAGACAGATTCTTTCCTGCTGAGCTACCAGGGAAGCCCTAAAGAAGACAGCAAGAGGCTGAGAAATTTAGTCCCTGGCTTGGCATTTACTAAACTTTACTCTAGCATAAATCTTTGAACAGTAGCTGTTTCTGGGGCTTCTCTGGTGGCTCAGACAATAAAGAACCTGCCTGTGATGCAGGAAACCTGGGTTCGATTCCTGGGTTGGGAAGATTCCCTGGAGAAGGAAACAGCAAACCAGTCCAGTATTAGCTTGGCTAATTCCAAAATTTCCAATAGTTTAGATAGGGCTGTCCTATGAAAAAAATTTTTAAATAGCTACATAGTACAAGTATTTCTGCCTGAACCAGGAAGTCACATCTTCAGTCTTAGCAGCATAACTGCAATACATATAGGTATTTCTGCTATGACAGTCTGAAACACCCGAATTTCTGCAAAATCATGGTGCTCAGAAAAATATTTTCAGGGAGTTACCTGAAGAATGGGAGTTTGCAGGCTTGAGGACTAAGGCAACTTCCTCTCTCCTAGTCTTTTAGGTGTTGGCCATCAGTTTTGCATCTTATAGATGCAGATTTTATCCCATTTTAACAGCCTAAAGAAGTGTATATTATACACAGCTGGTTGGAAGGGCAGAAGAATTAAAACCAAAGAGCAGTTAAAGCTCTCTACCAATGACTGATGGGATTCAATGTGAATCTACACCAATATGTGAGAATAATTCTTGAGCACCTGTATTCCACTATCACCCATAATTTATACACAGGACTCCTAACTTGATATTGCACCCTTTATTAACTACTTATTTTCCCACTTCTCTGTGTTCCTAGGATCACCTCCAAAAAAACTCGTCAAATCCTTTTACTCAAATTCTTGTCTCAGGGTCTTTTCTGAGCAACCCAAACTAAGACTTTTTTTCCCCCAACTTCCAGCGTATAGGCTCCTCAATAGTCAGTGGCAATTTGAGCTGCAGTAATTATTAATGGCGGAGAAGGCAATGGCACCCCACTCCAGTACTCTTGCCTGGAAAATCCCATGGATGGAGGACCCTGGTAGGCTGCAGTCCATGGAGTCGCTAAGAGTCAGACACGACTGAGCGATTTCACTTTAACTTTTCACTTTCATGCATTGGAGAAGGAAATGGCAACCCACTCCAGTGTTCTTGCCTGGAGAATCCCAGGGACAGGGGAGCCTGGTGGGCTGCCGTCTATGGGGTCGCACAGAGTCGGACACGACTGAAGCGACTTAGCAGCAGTAGCAGCAATTATTAATGGGCTAGATAGCATAGATAAAAAAGCATCTGAAACCACTCTTACTTGGTGCAAAGCATTAATATGCTAAACAAAATCATATTAGAATCACCTTGACCTCTGGTGTTATAACAACAGTCCCCTACTTATAAGGAATTGTACCTAGAATTACATCAGAGTTTCTTCAAATTGTCCTCTCCTGGTAGACATGTATCTTATTTGCCCCCTTTTTGTTATTTATAGACAATGTTGCCAGGACTCCTCTTGTACATAGAAACTTTCACATGTAGGTATGAAAATCCTTGGGATAAATTCTTAACAGTAGAATTTCTGGATCAGAAATCACATGTATAGCAATTTCCAAAACATCAACAAATTGCTTCCTTGAGCTTTTATCAACTGACTCCCACTTCAAAATAGGCAGATTCTAAAAGTAGTCGGTTCCTTCTCATTAACCACTTTGAACTTCAATTTTTCTAATCTGTAAAATATATTAATAAATAGTAACTAGTACCTACACCAAACAGATAGTTATAAATATTAAAAAAGAAAAACTATGTTACCACTCCATAAAGTTCCTGGTATATAACAGACAGTCAAATAATATTAGTTCTCTTAAAAGTAGATGGTCATCTTTAGGAATGAGTTAATTTCATCTTTGTGATAGAAGCAAATTATTCATAACTCTAAGGGTTTTTTAATCTAAAAGTAAACACATTTTACTCTAAACTGGCCACCCTAATGCAGTGTTCTTATAGGCTCTACACTTTAGTTCTTTTTCTTTTCTCTCTTTTCCTCATTCTCCAATCCTAGTCAGTCATCAAGTTTCTCCCATTTGAAACAGTCACCCTGGTTCTCCTTTCACATTCTTTCAAACCTTCCTTTCTGTTCTTGTGTCATTATCATAATTCAGGCTACTGATAGTTCAAATTTGATCGTAGTACATCTTCTAAAAAAGTCTCCCAGTCTATGATCCATCCTATGCATTTTACCTATTTTATAATATCACTATGTCCTAACATATCATTTCTCTTCTTAAATGGTGATGACTTTTAATGGTGATAGAAAGAACAAAACACTCTATGCAAGGAAAAATCTCCTGTAGAGTAATCTCTAATTCGTTGATGTTATTTTTAACTACTCTCTTCCCCATAAATCTTTTTCTTTAAATGCCTTGTGCTTTGGGTATATAGCTGAATCTTATGCTACTAAATGATCCCCTTGCTTTGTGTATACCTACACTTCATGGTCTAGCTCAAGTAGCATTTTCTTCCAGGGTTTTGACCATTTCAGAAGGAAGTGCTTCCAGTCCACACTGAGCATATATGATACTGTCTAAATCAGAAAATTAGACTTTTCTTCCTTATTTGGTAGTCATACATTTGTACTACCCACAACACTTCATTTTTAAGGTTTTACAGCCGTGTTTTTAAATAGAACTTTCCACATGATGAAAATGTTCTATATTTGTGTTGTCCAGCACAATAACCACTAGCCACATATGGCTATGAGTATCTAAAATGTGGCTAGTGGCTACATATTAAACGACTTTGTCCTGGAGAAAAATGAATTAGTTTTCTGACCTTAGAATATTTGCTAAGAAATACTTATATTTCAGGTCCTGTTTAAACGCTTTATACATACTATTTCTATTTCTCAGATAAATAAACTAAAAAAGGTTTAACTACTTTCATAAAGTCCTAATTCTTTGTGATTAACAACAATGATGCCTATCCACAGAATACTGTGGTGAAACTATCAGAAAATATGGGAAGCCAGATAATTGTATTTTTTTTTAATATTTATTTTTATTTGACTGTCCTGGTCTTAGTTATGGCACGTAGGATATTTGATCTTCATAGGGGCATGCAGGATCTTTATTTGTGGCATGTGGGATCTACTTCCCCAAACAGGGCTCCCTGCATTGCAAGTCCAGAGTCTTAGCAACCAGACCAGGGACGTCCCCCAAAATTGTGTTCTTAAGATAGCTATCACTGTAACTTTTGCTTGTCTCTCCTACAATGTCTAGCATACCACCTTGTATATCTATGACAATTGTATCTGAGTGAATTGAAAACTTCACATGGTTTAAAAGTCGTCGTCTACCCTTCTACGTAATGTGCTTCTACAAATTTGAAAGTAAGTTGAATGTGTAAAAATTAAACCAAAAAGTTAAAATGTGACAATATCCACACAATGGAATATTTCTATTCAAAAATAAAAGGGATGAAGGATTCATGCTTCAACATGGATAAGTCTCCAAAACATTATGTTAGCTGAAAGAAAATAGTCACAAAAGGCCATATATAATATGATTTTATTTATATGAAATGTCCAGAATAGACAAATCCGTAGAGACATGAAGTAGATTAGAAGTTGCTTTGTACTGGGAGGGTTAGGCAGAGATAGGGAATGCCTGCTAATAAGCATAAGTTTTTATTTTCTTGAGGTGATAAAAATGTCCTAAGATTGATTGTGGTGATGGATGCATAACTGTGAATCAAAAGCATTGAACTGTACACATTAAATGGGTGAAATGTATGGTATATGCATTATATCTCAAAAATTATGTTTAAATAAGTGTAATCATAGTTCTTAACTATATTTATAAAAGGGTTCTAGTCCTAAGAGCAAAACATAGACTATAAAATATCTAAAAAACCCCTTTACTTTTAGGCATAATCTCTGACAAAAATATATTTAAGAGTAAAGTGAAATAAAATTGTGGTTTTCAAAATTACTTCTTTTTTTTTCCCCAAGGAGTGGAGAAGAGAGCATTTTAAGAAACCCGATAAAGCAAAAATAATTTGGCTGAAACAAAGTGGAGATTTAGACTCCTCCCACTCAGACTCCTGCCCTTTCTTCAATATTTCTTAAGAAAGATCTTACAGGTTGGAAGTTCCAGCAAAAAGCAACAAAAGAATAAATAAATACATCTAAGTAAAGACTGTGCAAACGGAACTGTTACTCAGAAAGCTACCATGTAACTCAGAACTGTTTCACATTCATAATACACAAACATAATGAATTCTATTCATGTAAGTTTGAATTCTGCTTCTAGGATTAGATTTAAGGCATGTTGTTTAGAAGTATGAATTGTTCTAGTGAAAAAAGTGAAAAAAAGTCAAGTGAAAAAAAAACTGAGTGTCGTGTCTGACTCTGTCTGACTCTTTGCAAGGGACCCCACGGACTATAGCCCTCCAGGTTCCTTTATCCATGGAATTATCCAAGAATACTGGAGTGGGTAGTTATTCTCTTATCCAGGGGATCTTTCCAACCCTGGGATCCAACCTGGGCTCCTGTATTGCAGGCAGATTCTAAAGTCAAGATTTAGCTCTACTTTACATGAGGCTATTTTTTTTTTTTCACCTAGTAGGATTAGGTACTTTTGAATTTTTGTTATAACAAGAAAAAATATATAAACAGCCCAAAACTAAAAAATAAGTATCCTTAATCTGTGATATTAGAAGAGCTGCTTTCCTGGAGCAATACAACTTACTTAGTCAAGAAGGAAAAAATGGGTTGTTTTCAACTTACTGTACCTAACTTTTGTAACTCACCTCTACATAGATGGCTTTTTTTTTTTTCATATTTATTTACTTGGTTGTGCTGAGTCTTAGTTGTGGTACGTGGGATCGTTAATCTTCACTGTGGCGTGTGTGTGTGTGTGTGCACGCATGTGTGTGTGTTCAGTCGCTTGGTCATGTTCGACCCTTTCGTGACCCCATGGACTGTACCCCACCAGGCTCTTTGCACCATGCAGGGTCTTTTTTAAGTCGCAGCATGTAGAGTCTTTATTTGTGGCATGTGGGATCTAACTCCCTGACAGGGGATCAGACCCAGGCACCCTGCATTGAGAGTTGAGTCTTAGCTACTGGACTACCAGGGAAGCACCTGGATGGCTTGTTAACACCTAAAATTTATGTTATATTATTACATTATATATGACATATTGTACCTTGTTTTAATTATACCAAAATCAGAACTGATCATGTATTTCCCTCAAAAATATTTTTAAATTTAAAAGTCAAAGTGGAACAAAATTGTGATTTTCAAAATTGTTCAGAGGTAGAAAAAAGAAATCATTTACAGAAACTAAATAAAATAATCTCAACTGCTGAATTTTCACTTAACAACTCTTAAACCACCACACTATTTTTAAACTCAAATGAGTAGTCTCTCTTTACACTCATAGCTTATGACCAAACTGTAATATCTGATCTTCCTGTCTATGGCCGTTGAACTAGAACATCAACTCTGCAGATTTTGAACTCGTCAGCCTCCTTAATCACAGTATTTAATAGACAGATAGAAAGAAAGGTGGTCTAAACCTCCTTCTCTTCCTTGCTTTTTCCCTTCCTTTCCTAAATATCTACATTTCTATCTCTCCATCCTATTGGCTCTGTTCCTCTGAGAACCCTATATACTATGTCTATTCCAACTCTGCAGTGCCATTTAACCAGCTCATTTCTTATTAAACCTCAACAGTTTCTCCACTCCACTAAATCAAATCTGTTACCTTTTGCATAATTCACACAATTCCATATAAATGCTTTTATGAAATTACTAATATTTATCATACCACCTATATTTGCTTCTCACATTTTTCTCTCCAGCTATTCTGTTAAGCACTTCAAGGACTCTATTTTCTTTATTTCTTTCTCTAGAGATAATAACAAGAACTATTAATAATAAGGTAAAATATGTAGTATGTGTGTGTGTATATATATACACACAGTGAAAGTGAAGTTGCTCAGTTGTGTCTGACTCTTTGCGACCCCATGGACTGTAGCCTACCAGGTTCCTCTGTCCATGGAATTTTGCCAGGCAAGGATACTGGAGTCGATTGCTATTTTCATCTCCAGGGGATATTCCTGACCTAGGGATCGAACCCGGGGCTCCCGCACTGCAGGCAGACTCTTTACCTAGCACCCACCAAACACAGATATTTATGTGTGTGTATGTGTGTGTGTGTGTGTGTGTGTGTGTGTGTATAATTTACCTCAAAGTCTGGTATATAATTTAATTTTAATTTGTTTTTGTTTTTATTTGGAAGAATCACACTTTGGTTTAAAATTATCTGTTAAAAGAATTTTTCCACGTTTATTTCACTCAGCCAGGGACATACAACAAAATTACAGAGAAACTTTAGGCCAGATAATTTAAAAGTACAACTGACAGAATGTTTTAATGTTGGGATGAAGTGCATACTTTACTCTATATTTTTCAAACTCAGTTATATTGCTTTGCTAAAAGTAAATAGTACCTCCAGGACACCATCTGGTAAAAATCTCTCTGTGGATTAACTCAGAAAAGGAAGTGAATGAATTTTTATATATTGCATAGTTGTGGTTGCAAAACTGCAGTAAAAATATGTTTTCAATGCACTGGTATAAGTGAGACTTCAGAGTTCAGCTACCTCATCTGATTTGATCCAAAAGGCTTGGAATATTTAAGGCCAAAGCTCATCAATAGGGAAAAGGAGGGGTGTTTTCTTTTCTTGCACTCCTATGACTTGGAAGAGAAAAAATAATAATCCAGGAAATTGAAATCCATGAGCTGGAAAGTATGAATTTGGTCTTTTAGAAATCATTCATTAAAAAATAACATGCAGTTTTTAATGGTAGGCCATAACATGTCAGAGAAGTCTGAGACCATCTAAGACAATTGGATGAGACCCAGCAATGTTACTGTGTGCATTCCTGACAATGCAAACTGATCAAATTAGTTTTTACTTGTTTTTTTTTTTTTTTTTTTTTAAATAATGTGTTGTCCAAGCCTTGATCTAGTCCAATCACTAGAGCGATGGAACTTCCCCTTATCTCTCTAGGGAATCCATTCCAGAGACTAATAGATTTCACTGTCAGGAAACATTTCCCCAATTCAGTCTTAAATTTCCGTTACTTAATTTCATCCCATTACTTGACTATAAACCCCCTGTTCTACCTTTCAAAATGACTTGGCTTCTATGATGTTTACATCTTTCAAATATTTGTGAAATGTTATCAAAACGAGACTCAGTCAGAGATGGACAAATGTGTGTTTTGTTATTTTAATCTTCTCTGACAAATTGAAGTGAAGCCCATTACATATTTATTGTCCAGTTTGAACACAACTCTCTATTTATTTGAGGTATTTATACTCTAAACTGGTATTCTTGTTGTGATCTTAGCAGCACCATTTAAATAACTTTTATCTTCCACCCTTTGCATATACAGACTACAATCTCATTGACTGATTTTATTTACTAGATCATATATAATTTGCTACCCACTATCATCTCAAAGTCTCTTGGTACTACTGCTTTCCAAGTACTGTATATCCTGCCAATTGAATGGCTGTGTTTCTGATTATTTTTCCCCAGATGTATTAGCTACATTTTTCTAGGTTGAATCACATTTCATTTCCTGCCCATATTTCTAACCACTTTAGGTCCTTTTATCTGCCCTCACTGGTTTTGTCAACACTATACAATTTAGTATCATCTGTAAATTTAATTAACATGATGTGTATCCTCTCTTATAAATCATTAATAAAGTTTTCCTATGATTTGTTTATTTTTTAAGAGTCTAATGCTCTTCAATGTTTATAGTCTTGCTGCAGTCTTAAGAACATACCACTTTGTCACTTAATATTTGTTTCATTATTTTAGAATTGGCTGATGGTGGACTAAAAACAGATTCATGCTTAGGGTCACTGCCATTTCTTAATATTAGTGCTAAGTCACTATTATGATCGTTTCTTGGGAGAACGACAATGCTTTTACTGACAATTTTCTATCCTCCTGCAATTGCTACTTTCATCATAAATGTAGTCTAACAGCATGGAAGCCTCATTTTGATGTTCTCATGTCCATGATGTAAATTTACAAAGATATCTTATTCCAAATTCTGTTTGCTGTGTAACGAGTTTAAAGTTTAGATACCAATTTACCATGATCATATTCTGTTATATATATGAATAGGATTAATTTAGCATGCTTCTAAGTTATTTTGGAATTGATAAGTTGAACCAAGATCAATATGGTTCATGTGAAGTGAGCAAAACTCTTTTGTTCCTCCTTTACATTTTTAACTGTAATTTCTTTTTTTAAAAATTTATTGGCTGTGTTGGGTCTTTGTTGCTGCTCACGGGCTTTTTCTAGTTGTCATGAACAGGGGATACTCATTGTTGTGGTGCACAGGCTTCTCAGTAAGGTGGCTTCTCTTGTTGCAGAGCATGGGCGCTAGGGCACGCGGGCTTTTGTAGTTGCGGCTCCTGGGCTCTACGGTGCAGGCTCAATAGTTGTGGCCCTGGGGCTTTGTTGTCCCAAGTCATGTGGGATCTTCCTGGACCACGGATTGAATCTGTCTCCTGCACTGGCAGGAGGATCGTAATCACTTGACCACCAGGGAAGTCCTTATAATTTCTTTTTAATTTTTGGTTATTTAAAATTCTTTTCCTGTATTAAAACCTATTTAAAAAATTTTTTATGAGGAAATACGTCAGACTTCTAAGTGTGTTTTGAAGACAGAATATTAAAAACAACATGTGTGTACCCACCACCCAGATTAAAAAATGCCATCGCTAGTAACCTTAGCAGCTACCTACATACATCTTTCCAACTGCATACCTGCTTTTCTTAGGGGGCAACTGCTATTATGAATTTTATGAAAATATTTTTCTTTTTTGTTTATACAGTTCTCTGAGTATCCTTATAGCTGAGATGTATTTTTTTTTTCTCTGCATCTATTGAGATAATCATATGGTTTTTGTTTTTCAATTTGTTAATGTGGTGTATTACATTGATTGATTTGCGGATATTGAAGAATCCTTGCATCCCTGGGATAAAGCCCACTTGGTCATGGTGTATGATCTTTTTAATGTGTTGTTGGATTCTGATTGCTAGAATTTTGTTTAGGATTTTTGCATCTATATTCATCAGTGATATTGGCCTGTAGTTTTCTTTTTTTGTGGGATCTTTGTCAGGTTTTGGTATTAGGGTGATGGTGGCCTCATAGAATGAGTTTGGAAGTTTACCTTCCTCTGCAATTTTCTGGAAGAGTTTGAGCAGGATAGGTGTTAGCTCTTCTCTAAATTTTTGGTAGAATTCAGCTGTGAAGCCGTCTGGACCTGGGCTTTTGTTTGCTGGAAGATTTTTGATTACAGTTTCAATTTTTGTGCTTGTGATGGGTCTGTTAAGGTTTTCTATTTCTTCCTGGTTGAGTTTTGGAAAGTTGTACTTTTCTAAAAATTTGTCCATTTCTTCCTCGTTGTCCATTTTATTGGCATATAATTGTTGATAATAGTCTCTTATGATCCTTTGTATTTCTGTGTTGTCTGTTGTGATCTCTCCATTTTCGTTTCTAATTTTATTGATTTGATTTGTCTCCCTTTGTTTCTTAATGAGTCTGGCTAATGGTTTATCAATTTTATTTATCCTTTCAAAGAACCAGCTTTTGGCTTTGTTGATTTTTGCTATGGTCTCTTTTGTTTCTTTTGCATTTATTTCTGCTCTAATTTTTAAGATTTCTTTCCTTCTACTAACCCTGGGGTTCTTCATTTCTTCCTTTTCTAGAGATGTATTTTTTCAAGAATTAAATATCTCAGGAATTTTAGTTATCCATTTCCATCTTATACTAATTCATTCTCTTTTCTAAATATTTCATTTTTCCTGCATGAATAATGAATATCTTGTGATACGGCCTCAATAAATTTGGAAGAAAGCAATCATTTTTTTCTTCAATCCTTCCTTTACCAAAATCCCTAGTGTTAGTTTTACATGCAACTTTCTCTTCTCCTTCTGCTTCTTCTTCAACGCATTCCCCTTAACTTACATATTTTTGGACCACTTTTTTGTGCTGTCTCTTTCTCATTTATGGGTGTATACATATCTGGAAAAACCCCATGGACAGAGGAGCCTGGTAGGCTACAATCCGTGCAGTCGTGAAGTGTCAGACATGACTTAGTGACCAAATAACAACAAGAGCATATTCTTAAATTACTTATTATGGTTTAATGATGGTATATAGGTCCAATTACACATGCTTAAATCGACAAGAGGATCCCTCAACTTGCTCTTCAGCTGAGTCTTACATGTCAATATATTTCTTAAGGGATTAGAAAATGTGTATGGGTACCTAAATTTAAGAACTACACTTATTCCCTAACAAATGTAAACTTCTACTTTTTTCTAGTTTTGGGTTCCATTTTAATTGCTATTTCTCATCTCTATATCCAGGCAACAACTTTTAACATATTTCCATCTTTTAAACCAAAACCTAACTCAAATTTCTTCCTTAAATTATATAGGTGTGACATAGAGTCTCAGGTTTTTTCATATTTTTCCCATTATCTTGTTATTGCTTTTTTAAAAATTGTATGTGCTCAATTATTTAGCGAATGTTAATCTTCATTTGGTTTACAATAGAAAAAATGAAAACAATCAAAATGTCTAATAATTGGGGCTCCTGCTAAACAAAACATAGATATAATTCCACATTGGAATACTGCTGCTGCTAACTCGCTTCAGTCGTGTCCGGACTCTGTGCAACACCATAGATGGCAGCCCATCAGGCTCCACCATCCCTGGGATTCTCCAGGCAAGAACACTGGAGTGGGTTGCCATTTCCTTCTCCAATGCATGAAAGTGAAAAGTGAAAGTGAAGTCGCTCAGTCCTGTCCGACTCCTAGCAACCCCATGGACTGCAGCCCACCAGGCCCCTCCGTCCATGGGATTTTCCATGCAAGAGTACTGGAGTGGGGTGCCATTGCCTTCTCCGATTGGAATACTAGGACTTAATTAAAATTAGTCCTCGCCAATCTTACCCTCTGTTAATGAGAGTCTCTTTATTGGATATAGGAGTCAAGTACCTACGGTGGCCCACAACAGCTGAGTAACAAATACAGGGTTACAAAAGCCAACTCATCATCTTGGATGCATGGAGGGATTGTCCCATAAGAGAATAATTGTGTGGTACCATTCATTCTCCAGAGCTCCTCATGGGATCAAACTGAAGCTAGACTTCTGAAACCACACCTTTGTCTAGCTTCTTTATCTGCCCTTTCCTATTTTCTTTACTTTCTTTTGAAGAATGGTCTCTTACTAAATCATTGCACAAGAATCTCTTTCTTGAGCTCTGCTTCTAGGGGACCCAACCTAAGAGAACTGGTGATACAAGTGGTCCTACAAAGCATACTTTAAGGATAAGACTCTGGAGCTGATTCACTCACTGACTGGCTAAGGACAAACTAATAATCAGCGATTCCTGGTAAGTTGTGGCAGTGCAACTGTTAAGACTTTCACCTAGGTGCACAGAGATGGAATTATGTAGAAAATAATTTACTGCTTGTGCAGTAGCTCCAGATTTTGTGTAGTATCAAATAATATTTCAGGGATAGAGTCATCAAGACACAAAAGGATGTCAAGAAACCATGTGACTCTGTCATCACACAGAACATTTCACTGAGTCCAGTGATGGCATGTAGAACAGAATACAATGAAATTAGGCAAAAGGACTCCCATTCTGGTATAATTTGTTAATTAAAACAGAAAAGTAACTTGGAGACCGGGAAAAAAAAACAGCGAGAAAGCGAGATAGCCATATTGTTGAAAGATAGGTGCCAGAGATTATTTTTAGTGAGGATAGGGGAATGATGAATCAGAAGCTACAGAAAACAAAACAAAACTGAACAATACTGAGCAACCAATATCCCAGGCATATGAATATATAATGAAGAAGATATAGAGCTTCCACTCTAGAGTATATCGGGGTAGTCAAATTCTTGGTGCAGCTCCAAGTAAAGTCAGTACAGGAATAATTCTGAGAAAAGCCTCAGGACCTAGGGTACTTTTCTTCTCAGAGGACCAGTTCCACCAGTTACAATGGAAGAGCTGAGGAGGAGCAAAAGCACTGAAAGATCATGAGACCAAGCACAGAGCATTACCTGGATGACAGTTTAAGGTACAATTATGTAAAGTTTAAAAAAAAAAAACACATTTTTATGGAAATTTGTAAAAATAAATGCATATGTATAGAAATATATGATTAAAAAAAAAAGAAAAGAAAGGACTGTTACAGTGGCTAGTATTTGGACTTGTGATCAAGTGAGGCAGAAATATGGAACATGGTGAACTAAGGAACGTTGCTGCTGCTGCTCCTAAGTCGCTTCAGTTGTTTTGGACTCTGTGCGACCCCATAGATGGCAGCCCAACAGGCTCCCCCATCCCTGGGATTCTTCAGGCAAGAATACTGGAGTGGGTTGCCATTTCCTTCTCCAATGCATGAAAGTGAAAAGTGAAAGTGAAGGCGCTCAGTCGTGTCCAACTCTTAGCGACCCCATGGACTGCAGCCTACCAGGCTCCTCCGTCCATGGGATTTTCCAGGCAAGAGTACTGCAGTGGGTTGCCAGGAATGTTAGGGAAACTAAAAATGCCTGGTACTACAGAACATACTTCAGATATAATATCTCATAACAACATTTTGTAGTAGATCAGAAAAGTAAGACTGAGAATCTAAATAATTTTCTCAAGGTTAAAGTGTTAGTCACTCAGTCGTGCCTGACTCTTTGGGATCCAATGGACTGTAGCCCACCAGGTTCTTCTGTCCACGGGGTTTTCTCCAGGCAAGAATACTGGAGTGGGTTGCCATTTCCTTCTCCAGGGGAATCTTCCTGATCCAGGGATTGAACCTGGGTGTCCTGCATTACAGGAAGATTCTTTACCATCTGAGCCATGAGGGAAGGCTTCTCAAGGTTAAACCACTCTCAAAGACAGGTGTAATGATTTTTACTTGAGATCTAAGTCTAAACTCTTATGTTAATAAATTGTGCCTGCCAGATGCTCTAGGCTCCAGGTACAAATTAAGTAGGAGTTAAGGACAATGATCTTTGCACAGATTCTGTTGGTGCTACCAAAGAAATTTTAGTTCAGATACACTGGGAAAAGAGTAGTTCATTTCCTAGACTTCTGTCTTGGTAGAAATCATTAAGAGTACGTAAAGGATAGAATTTTCTCAATGGAGTCGGCTGTGACATATATTGGTGGCTTGGAACATTAATCCCAGAGAGAGGTCAAAAGTTATTAATTCTCAAGAAAGACCCTCTTTCACCTTTTGATGGTATCAATCTAATTCTGAACCTTGAAGAAACAGGGGCATTGTCTTTAATTACTTAAAGAACGGAAAAATTTTGCTTGTCAGGTAGTCTAGTTTGCATTCTCTGTTATGCTGTTTCATTTGTACATCCTTTAGAAATTGTCAAGGGCTTAGAAGAGCAGATAAAAATGAATCAGTTATTCTCTATCTAGCATTTTTGTGAGAAAAAATTGAGATTATTGGTTGAAATGAGGCCTGCAGCCATGAAATTAAAAGACGCTTACTCCTTGGAAGAAAAGTTATGACCAACCTAGATAGCATATTGAAAAGCAGAGACATTACTTTGCCAACAAAGGTCCGTCTAGTCAAGGCTATGGTTTTTCCAGTGGTCATGTATGGATGTGAGAGTTGGACTGTGAAGAAAGCTGAGCACCGAAGAATTGATGCTTTTGAACTGTGGCATTGGAGAAGACTCTTGAGAGTCCCTTGGACTGCAAGGAGATCCAACCAGTCCATGCTGAAGGAGGTCAGCCCTGGGATTTCTTTGGAAGGTATGATGCTAAAGCTGAAACTCCAGTACTTTGGCCACCTCATGCGAAGAGTTGACTCATTGGAAAAGACTCTGATGCTGGGAGGGATTGGGGGCAGGAGGAGAAGGGGACGACAGAGGATGAGATGGCTGGATGGCATCACTGACTCGATAGACGTGAGTCTGAGTGAACTCCGGGAGTTGGTGATGGACAGGGAGGCCTGGCGTGCTGCGATTCATGGGGTTGCAAAGAGTCGGACACAACTGAGCGACTGAACTGAACTAAACTGATACCTGTACCTGTTACATTTATTGAAATAATCTCTCTTATATGTAAAGAACCATTATATATTATTGTACATAGATTATATACACAGAAAAAATTCACTAAAAATGCAACTGATCACAGTACCATTTAGAGCAAATAATTTCTTCTTAATACCACTACCTTCATTAAGAACAAAATAGAGCTGAGAAAAAGTACTATGGGTTCTTTCTAATCTGGTCAATGGCAAGAGGGCAAAAACCAGAACATTGTTTCCCTATATTAATTTTTAAAGTCCAATTAAAGGTAACATCTACAACCTTGCTTCTGTTGTGTTTGCCAAATATTTTTAAACATTAAACACAAAGTGCTGATTGCAATATAAGATGAAAAGTTCTTGCTGCTATACTCTGCCAACGATAAAAGCTTTGTCCCTGGGGACTTGGCTAACATTCAGTCACATGATACAAGGTATATTACACAAAACTTAATTCTATTCCAAGGGTTTTTTCATCCAAATGACCAAATGCAGGCTAATGTTACTATTATCTCTGCTTTCATTACTGCCTATAAAAGCATAGGCATGTGATTCTGAAATAAGAATATTATACAAACAAAAAACCTGAAACAGTCTAAGTTTGGAAAAAAGTGTTTTAATGAGAAGTGTTACATATTCTTAACTACTCAACAATTTGCATATCTTCCCAAAGTAGGATAAGAGCTTTCTATATTTGGACACACTCCGAGGTTTAGATAGTTCAGGGTAAGGATATGGCCACACTGCGAGTCTTGTGGTATCCTAGCTCCCTGACCAGGGACTGAACCCAGGCCCACAGCAGTGATAGTGCAGAACCCTAACCACTGGACCACCTGGAAATTCCTAGGATATGGATTCTATACCCACATGTACTTTCTACTACCCACTCACCTTGCCTATGACTAACATCAGTTAGGACTCTTCTGGTCATAAGTGACCAAAACTATTTTGAACTGGTTTAGCAAAATTATACAGGGAAGAATTGTACAAAATGAAGATACACTGGAAACTTATAAAGGTCTTTCTCATTATCTCTTTCCACAGGCCAGCTTAGTTTTCTATCATCACTGCAGCCTGCCTTTTTCCACATAAAGAAAAACATGGCTCCTATAGTTAGAGAGTTGTACATTTCACAGCTTCAATAATGGTACTTTAGTCCTAAATTCAAAATTATTAGGGGAGGTTCTCATTGACCTAATTAATGAGTCTTGTGTCTATCCCTAGACAAATTAACTTTGCCTGGGTAGGTAAGGAACTGTGTCCAAGCTTGGGCAAATAGTCCCTAAACTACACATCTGGGACCAAAAGTCATGTTAGGCATATGAATGGGGAGAAATTTTTCCAGAAGAGATATGCTGGACACATTATCCCACAGATGTTTCCTACCCTAAAAAAAATCAAATTCTCTAGAAAAAATGCATATTAAAGGTTATTAATGTTACTATGCATTTTTTTTCCTACTGAACTAAAAACAGTGACAACAGAGAAAACAGAACTGATCTCATTTTATTTGGCAGTTCTACCAACTTAAATGTCTGCGGGCAATGCTATAACTCCTGGGTTTATTTGTTTATATCCTCTCTTGTTCCAGAAAGAATTTAAGCCAACTCAAAAAAAAAAAAAAGCATTATATAATGGCAGAACATAAATTAAATGTGATACAAAAGAGGGAAAAGCAAGGGTGGAAACAAAATGGAATCATAAATAATGTATTCTGTATTGCAGAGATACACATTCACTACAGGTAGATTATAAAGTTTTATAATAAGTTTCCTAATAACTAGCTGAGTTTTCTAATAACTTCATCAGTTACATAATTCATAATTATACATTAGGCAATGAACCAATTCTTTTGTTGTTGCTCAGTCACTAAGTCGTGTCCAACTCTGGGACTGCAGTCCACCCCATGGAATGCAGCATGCCAGGCTCTTCTGTCTACTACTGTCTCCCAGAGTTTGCTCAAATTCATGTCCACTGAGTCAGTGATGCTATCTAACCATCTCATCCTCTGTTGCCCTCTTTTCCTTTGGCTTTCAATCTTTCCCAGCATTAGGATCTTTTCCAGTCAGTCAGCTCTTCACATCAGGTGGCCAAAGTATTGGAGCTTCGGCTTCAGCAACAGTTCTTCCAATGAGTATTCAGGGTTGATTTCCTTTAGGACTGACTGGCTTGATCTCCTTGCAGTCTAAGGGACTCTCAAGAGTCTTCTCTGGAACCACAATTCAAAGGCATCAATTCTTCGGCATTCAGCCTTCTTTTTGATCCAAGTCTTACATCTGTTGGAGAAGGAAATGGCAACCTACTCCAGTACTCTTGCCAGGAAAATCCCATGGATGGAGAAGCCTGGTAGGCTATAGTCCATGGTGAAGAGTTGGACATGACTGAACGACTTCACTTTCACTTTTCACTTTCATGCATTGGAGAAGGAAATGGCCACCCACTCCAGTATTCTTGCCCGGAGAATCCCAGGGACAGAGGAGCCTGGTGGGCTGCCGTCTATGGAGTCGCACAGAGTCGGACACGACTGAAGTGACTTAGCAGCAGCAGCAGCTTACATCTGTACATGACTACTGGAAAAACCTGTATCTTTGATTATATGGACATTGGTCAGCCAAGTGATGTCTCTGCTTTTTAATACACTGTTTAGGTTTGTCATAGTTTTCCTTCCAAGGAGCAAGTGTCTTTTAGTTTCATGGCTGCAGCCACCATCCACAGTGATTCTGGAGCCCTAGAAAATAAAATCTGCCACTGCTTCCACTTTTTCTTCTTTTATTTGACATGAAGTGATGGGACCAGATACCATGACCTTAGTTTTTTTAATGCTGAGTTTCAAGTCATCTTTTTCACATCTCTTTCACATTTTTTTCTTCTCTTTCATGCTCATCAATTGGTTCTTTAGTTCCTCTTCATTTTCTGCCATCAGTGATATCATCTGCATATCTGAGGTTGCTGAAATTTCTCCCGACAATCTTGATTACAGCTTGTCAGTCATCCAGCCCGGCATTTCACATAATGTATTCTGCATAGAAGTTAAATAAATGGGGTGACAATACACAGCCTTGTTTTACTCCTTTCCCAATTCTGAACCAGTCAGTTGTTTCATATCTGGTCCTAACTGTTGCTTCTTGACTCGCATGCAGGTTTCCCAGGAGACAGGTAAGATGGTCTGGTACTCCCATCTCTTTTCCAGTTTGTTGCAATCTACATAGGCAAAGGCTTTAGCATAGTCAATGAAGTCGAAGTCTTTGCAAAACTCCCTCGCTATCTCCATGATCCATCAATTTCTTAAGAAGCATAAAATCCACACTTATATAATGTACATGTGCACCTCATATGTGATCAGAAAGGGTCTTCTGCTAGAAATCCTCACTTACCCTCACTTATATTTTTGATGTCTCTCCTCATTTATTACGGACAAAGAGCTACCTTTCTATGCTAGCAAGGGGGCAAAGTGGGAGAGTTGCCACTTTAAAAGTGTTTGGTGATATGGCTCTGAGGAGAGATTTAAGTAAATAGATGATGCCAACTTTGAGAATATCTGGGAGAACATTCAGGCAGAGGAACCAATAATAACAAAGCCCAGAAAATGGAGCATGCTCAGCATGTTCAAGGAAAAGACAGTGTGTCTGGAGCAGAATCAGTGAGGGATAAAATGGCAGGATGTTGAGGTAGAACCAGATATGCAGGGCACTCTATACCATGATGAAGACTGGCTGCTACTCTAAGCATGAGGGGAAACCATTAGAGGGTTTTGAGCAGGGAAGTAATATGATCGACTTTGATTTTAAAAGGATGACTCTGGCTGCTGTGTAGAGAAAGACTTAGGAGGTAAGAGTAAAAGAAAAGAAACAGGTTAAGAAGTTACTAGATAGAAGCTAGATAAGAGATCAAAATATTTTTACTAAGGGAGGGTACTAGAAGGGAAGAGAAATGGTCAGACTCGGGATATATTCTGGAGGTAAACCTGACAGCGTTTGCTGATAGATTTAATATAGAGTGAGGGAAGACTGGCAGTTGAAGAACAATGTCCTAAAGTTGATGAAAGTAAGATTGGCTAGTATACAGTTCTAAAGTTATTTCTCGACAGTAAGAGATAAAAAATATTAACTGTAAAATAGGGAAATGAATTTTGTGTAACTTGAAAACTCCTCCCTTAACTTTCCTTTAAGGCCTCAACTGCTCATGTACAAGAATAGAACTGTTGATCACTGTAGACAATATTAGAATAAATTTTAAATACACTTCTACTAGTCTTTCAGAGTGCCTTTTCATGCCCTGCTGCTGCTGCTGCTAAGTCACTTTAGTCGTGTCCGACTCTGTGCGACCCCAGAGACGGCAGCCCACCAGGCTCCCCCATCCCTGGGATTCTCCAGGCAAGAACACTGGAGTGGGTTGCCATTTCCTTCTCCAATGCATGAAAGTGAAAAGTGAAAGTGAAGTCGCTCAGGTTGTCTACTTGAAAGTTATACAGTCATGTCCAACTCCTAGTGACCCCATGGACTGCAGTCTACCAGGCTCCTCTGTCCATGGCATTTTCCGGGCAAGAGTACTGGAGTGGGGTGCCATTGCCTTCTCCGTTCATGCGCTAGTGTTGCCTTTTCTTAAAAAGAGCTACACAGTCATCCCTCAATATCCATGGAGGTGGATATTATTTCAGGTCTCCCATGGATACAAAAGTCCATGGATGCTCAAGTCTGCTATAAAATAGCATAGTATTGCATATAATCTACACAGATCTTGCCATATACTTTATTATTTTTAAAAATATTTACTTATTTGGCTGCATTTGGTCTTAGATTGGGCACATGGAGTCTTTGTTGTGTCAGGTAGGATCTTTTGTTGCAGTGCACAGACTCTTCAAGTGTGGTGTGCAGGCTCAGCGGTTGCAATGCAAGGGCTTAGTTGCTCCACAGCACGTGGGATCCTAGTTTTCCAACCAGGGATGGAACCTGTGTCCCCTGCATTGCAAGGTGGATTCTTAACCAATGGACTACCAGGGAAGTCCCCAACATACCTTAAATCATCTCAAGATTACTTATACTACTTTGCAATGTAAAAGCTATGTAAATATTAATAGTTGCAGTATGTGGCAAATTTAAGTTTTACTTTGTAGAGCTTTCTGAAATTTTTTTCAAATATTTTTGATCTGTGGTTGGTTGAGTCCACTGATGCAGAACTCACAGATACAGAGGGCAGACTGTAGTGCAATGAAATGGCTAGGTCTACCAGACCAAATCTTAAAAGTTGATGGGACTAGAGAATTTCTAAGCAGGTCTTCTACATTAAATTTGACATGTACTGGTATTCCTAATAATAGAATTGATAAAAAGAGGAAAGAGGCAGTGAAGTGACAGTTAAAGAAATTATCATCTTCCAAACTGTTTGACAGACTCATCTTGTAATTTGGAAGTGAAGCACTTGCCTTCAAAGGGAGCTAGGAAAGAGCACGGTAAAGGTAAGCAAATAAAATAGGTATTTTATCTAGAAGCATATCTTTAGCATGTTGTCTAAAACTGTAGTTTGATTAAAATGGCTTTTTAAGAATTCCATATCCCAGACAAACAGAAGCTCAGAGCATTTGTTTTTAGAAGATTTGTACTACAAGAAATGTTAAAGGAAGTTCTTCAGGCTGAGGGAAATACCAGATTTACACAAAGAATGAAAAGCTTTGCAAATGAAAAATTGTATGGGTAAATATAAACTACATTTTTTCATATCTTAATTTCTTTAAACATTGTAAAATTGGTTTATAATATGATATAAAGAAAGTTTAACAAAAACAAATAGAAGGGGTGTCAAATTATATGTGATATAGTATATTATTTGAAGGCAGACTGTGATAACTTGAAGATGAAATTACAAATTCTTGACTAACCACTGAGAATAATAATACAAAAGATATGGATAATTAGCTGGAAGAGGGAAAAATCGTATATTAAAAACTATGAATTTGAAAGGCAGGGAAGGAAGCCAAAAAAAAAAACATAAAAAAGAAGAGGTAAGACAAATAGAAAACAAATAGCAATATGGTAGGCTTAACCCAAGACTTATTCAAAATTAAATTATCAATAAATGTAAGTGGACAAAATATTCTCATTAAAAGTCAGAAACTGTTAGCCAATAAAACACACAAGAACCAATACTTATAAGGAGCACACATTATAAAAATACAGATAGATTACAAGTAAAAGAACAGTAAAAAAAAAAAAAATACCACGCAAGAATTAAGCATAAGTAAGCTAAATTGGTTATATTCAGATCAGACAAAATAGACTTCAGAACAAGGAATATTATCAAAGAAAGACATTTCATAATAATAAAAGATCAATTCATTAAGATGACATAACAATGGTAAACATGTATCCATCTCTTAAGAGAGCTTCAAAATACATTTCTAAAACCTGACATAAATAAAGATATAGACAAATCTACAATCGTAAATAGAGATTTTAATATATCTCTTTATTAATAGTTGATGAGAATATGAGATAAAAAATGAAATAGAAAACTTGGAAAACCAAACTGACCTAATTAACAATAATAGAAGAGTAAACTCAAAAACTACAGAATATATATTCATTTCAACAGAAGGAATGCCCACCAACTCATAGGTTGTGTCTCAATGAATTTTTAGAAATCACATAAATTTCAAAAGATTGAAAATATACAGTTTGTCTTGTGACCAAATCAAATTATAAATCAATTACAAAAAGATAATAGCCAGGACATGGAAGCAACCTAGATGTCCATCAGCAGATGAATGGATAAGAAAGCTGTGGTACATATACACAATGGAGTATTACTCAGCCATTAAAAAGAATACATTTGAATCAGTTCTAATGAGGTGGATGAAACTGGAGCCTACTATACAGAGTGAAGTAAGCCAGAAAGAAAAACACCAATACAGTATACTAACACATATATATGGAATTTAGAAAGACGGTAACGTAACCCTGTAAGCGAGACAGCAAAAGAGACACAGATGTATAGAACAGTCTTTTGGACTCTGTGGGAGAGGGAGAGGGTGGGATGAAATGGGAGAATGGCATTGAAACATGTATAATATCATATATGAAACGAATTGCCAGTTCAGGTTTGATGCATGATACTGGATGCTTGGGGCTGGTGCACTGGGATGACCCAGAGGGATGGTACGGGGAGGGAGGAAGGAGGGGGGTTCAGGATGGGGAACACGTGTATACCTGTGGCAGATTCATGTTGATGTATGGCAAAAACCAATACAATATTGTAAAGTAATTAACCTCCAATTAAAAAAACAGAAAGATATCTCAGAAACCCCCATGTACTGACAATTAAAACAACGTATTTCTAAACAACACTTACGTCAAATAAGAAATTACAGGAAAATCATAAAATATTTTGAAATAATAACAAAAATAACATATCAAATATTTATGGTGCAGCTAAAACAGGGTTTAAAGGGCAATCCATAGCTCTAAGTGCTTTAATTGGAAACAAAAGATTTACAATCAATTAAGCTTCTATCTGAAAAAGTGAAAAAAAAAGCACACTAATTTAAATAAAAGCAAGCAGAGAGAAGGAAATAATAAATACATGAGTGGACATCATCAAAATAAAAAAACAGCAGTAAGACAGAAAACCAGCAAAATACACATACATTTTAATCTTGTAGTTCCTAGATATATACATATAAAATCATCAAGTAGTAATAGCCATCATACAGAATTTATAATTTAAAAAACCTGAAAACAACTTAAATGTTAGAAATGAAGGAACTGCAAAGACATCTATATAACAGGGTTGTTCAGTGGTAAACAATCTGCCTGTCAATGCAGCAGACACAGGAGATGAGGGTTCTGATCACTGGGTCAGGAAGATCCCCTGGAGTAGGAAATGGCAACCCACTCCAGTATTCTTGCCCGGAAAATTCCATGGACAGAGGAGCCTGGTGGGCAGGCTGCAATTCATGGGGTAGCAAAGAGTTAGACACAACTGAGCATGTATGCAACACAATGCAATTCTGCCTAAACAATCTGTATAAAATTTCATTTGTTTTTTAATGTGGCAACTTTTTAGCAACTATTGTAGTATGATCTGAGATGTCTGAATTTAAAGAAGCAAGGTAAAGAACAAAATAAAAGGAATACTATGTGTAGGTGTATGCTTTTTAAAGAATGTGTGTATGTGCATGTATTTTTATATATTTACATACACATAAAAATATCTTGGAAATACACACCAGAAACTGGTGATTGTAGTTGCTTCTGAAGAAGAGACCTGAGTGGTTTGAACATAAGGGTAATGTTATGTTTCACTCAGGACTGTTTTGCCTCTTAGAATTTAATACTGTGGAAGCATTTCCTATTCAAGTATAAATATATATATTTTTGGCCATGCTGCGTGGCTTATGGGATTTTAGTTCTCCAACCAAGGGTTGAACCCAAGCCCTCGGCAGTGAGAGCCCAGAGTCCTAACCACTGGCGTACTGGGAGATTCCCTCCAAAATATTTTCAGTTAAAAAAAAAAAAAAGGTAATAAATATCCTGAAATAATAAACAAGGAAAAGAAAGGCAAGAAGGATTGAAGTCAGAAGTCCTTGATAGGTTACAGATTTGACTTTCTATATATGGAGTCTCCTTTGAGGAAACAGGCCATTGTTTAGATAGGATAGTTAAAAACAAACAAACAAACAGGAGCTTCCATGGCCTTTTCTCTTTACCCTTATAGTTGTGCCTAAAGCAAGCATGGAAAGTCCTTTGCTATATACCTAAAGGGATTAAAAAGATACAAATGAACAAGCTGTTCATAGAAGTCTCTATTTAGTGATAAAGTTGCCCAAATTCAGGCATCTTTCTTTGAGCCTGCGGATTCCATCCAAGGTTCCATGTATCCTTTGCTCTGGGTCTATGATGACTTCCCTGGTGGCTCAGATGGTAAAGCAATGGAGAATAAAAGGAATGGTATACTAATTGTCTCATGACTACATATATGGTGTAGTCACAAAAATTAACAGTCAGAACTACAATTGTGGTGTTTTCACTGTGTCAAGAACCCATATAAAATACTTTTCAGGAAGTAAAATAAAAACATTGACCTTTCCTTGTATAAAATGTGTAAATTCTCCAGATTTTAAAATTAAAGTTACCCTCTGTGTTCAGAAGTATAGGAACAGTGTGACTCTACATATAGTTCTCTAAATAGCCAGGTTCTATTTTATCTTCTAGAATAACTTCACATCTCTGATTACCTTCTTCTGAAATAACTTTTATTTTTAACTGAAGTACAGTTGACATAATCAAAAAGATTTTAGCATTACTGACTCAATGGACATGAAGTTAGGTAAACTCCAGGAGATAGTGAACGGCAGGGGAGTCTGGCATGCTGCAGTCCATGGGGTTGCAAAACAATAACAAAAATGGATGTATCAATACAATTTACAAGTGTACCATATAATGATTTACACTTTTTAAAGGTTATACTCTATTTCTAGTTATAAAATATTGGTTAAAATGCCTTTGTTGTACAATATATCCTTGTACCTTATTTTATACATACCAGTTTGCACCTTCGTCTCCCACCCCCATACTGCCCTCCCCCTTTCCTCGTCCCTCTGGTAACCACTAGTTTTTTATATTATGAGTCTGCTTTTTTTTGGTTATGTTCACTAGTTTGTTGTATTTTTCAGATTACACGTATAAGTGATATCATACAGTATTTGTCTTTCTCTGTATGATTTTCTTCACTTAGCATCATGCCCTCCAACTCCACCCATGTTGTTGCAAATGGCAAAATTTCACTCTTTTTTATGGCTGGATAGTAGTCCACACAAACACATCTTCTCTATCATTTTCATCTACTGACAGACATGTAGGTTGCCTCCTTATCTTGGCAAGTACAAATAATGCTGCCAAGAACACCAGGGTGAATGTATCTTTTCAAAGAGCATTTAAATATTTTTTAAATTAGAGGATAATTTATTTACAACATTTTGTTGGTTTTTGCCATATAATGTGAATCAGTCATAAGTATACATATATCCCCTCCTTCTTGAGCCTTCTTCCTACCACCCAATCCCATGCCTCTAGGTCATCACAGAACACCAGGCTAAGCTCCCTGTGTTAATACTTCCCACTAGCCATCTATTTTACACATGGTAAAGTGTATATTCCAATGCTACTCTTTATTTGTCCCACCTTCTCCTTCCCCTACTGTGTCTACAAGTTTGTTGTGTCTCTATTCCTGCCCTGCGAATCAGCTCATCAGTGCTATTTTTCCAGATTCTATAAATATGTGTTAATATATGATATTTCTTTTTCTCTTTCTCATTTACTTCACTCTCTATAACAGACTCTAGGTTCATCCTTCTCAGTTTGACTCAGATTTGTTCCTTTTTATGGCTGAGTAATATTCCATTGCATATACATACTACAACTTCTTTATCCATTCATCTGTTGATGGACTTCTAGGTTGTTTCCATGTCCTGGTTATTGTAAATAGTGCTGCAATGAACACTGGACTACATGTGTGTTTTTATTTTTTAACTGGAGGAAAATTGCTTTACAATGTTGTATTGGTTTCTGCCATACAACAATGCAAATTAGCCATATTTATACATAAATCACCCCCCTTTTGAGCTCCCCTCTCCTCCACCTTCTCACCCTTCAAGGTCATCACAGGGTGCCAGGCTGGGCTTCCTGTGTTATACAGCAACTTCTCATTAACTATCTATTTTACACATGGTAGTGTATATATGTCGATCCTACTTTCTCCATTCGTCCCACTCTTTTCTTCCCTCACTGTGTCCACAGTCCATTACATATATCTGCATCTCCATTCCTTCCCTGCAAATAGGTTCATAAATGCCATTTTTCCAGATTCTACATACATGTATTAATATACTATATTTGTTTTTCTCTTTCTGACTTATTTCACTTTGTATAACAAGCTCTAGGTTCATCCATCTCACTAGAACTGACTCAAATGTGTTCTTTTTTATGGTTGAGTAATATTCCATTATATATATAATGTATATATTATATATATATATATACACACACACACACACCATATCTTCTTTATCCATTCATCTGTTGATGGACATCTAGATTGTTTCCATGTCCTATTGTAAATAGTCCTGCTATGAACACTGAAGTACATGTGTCTTTTACAGTTATGGTTTTCTCAAGGTATATGCCCAGCAGTGGGATTGCTGCGCATATGGTAGTTTTATTCCTAGTTTCTAAAGGAATCTCCATACTGTTGTCTATAGTGGCTGTATCAATTTACAGTTCTACAACAGTGTAAGAGGGCTCCCTTTTCTCCATATCCTCTCCAGCATGTACTGTTTATAGGTTTTTTGATGATGGCCATTCTGACCTGTGTGTGGTGTACTTCATTGTAGTTTTAATTTGCATTTCTCTAACAATGAGCAATGTTGAGCATCTTTTTATGTGTTTGTTGGTCATCTGTATGTCTTCTCTGGAGAAACATCTCTTCCACCCATCAAATGAACATTTTTGTTTTTTCAGATATATATCCAGCAAAGGACCTGCTGGGTCATATGGCAGTTCTATTTTTGTTTTTTGAGATACCTTTATACTATTTTCCACAGTGGCTCCACCAATTTACATTCCCACCAACAGTGTATGTGGGTTCTCTTTTCTCCACTTCCTTGTCAGCATTTGCTATTTCTGTTCTTTTGGATAGCCATTCTGACAGTCGTGAGGTGATATCTTGTTGTGGTCTTGATTTGCATTTCCCTAATAATAAGTGATGTTAAGCATATATTCATGTGCCGGTTGGCCATCCATATATCCTCTTTGGAAAAATGTCTATTAAGATCTTCTGCCCACTTTCCAATTGAGCTGTTCTGTTTTTTTTTTTTTTTGATGCTGAGTTGCATGAGCTGTTTATATAACTTGGATATTAACCTCTTATCAGTCATATCATTTGCAAATGTTTTCTATCATTCAGTAGGTTGTCTTTTTATTTTGTCAATGATTTCCTTAGCTGTGCAAGAACGTTTAAGTTCAATTAGGTCCCGTTTGTTTATTTTTGCTTTATTTCCTTTGCTTTAGGAGACATATCCAAAAAAATATTGCTATAATTTATCTCAAAGAGTGTTTGGCCCTTGTTTTCCTCTAAGACTTTTATAGCTGCCAGTTTCACATTTAGTTTTTAAATCCACTCTGAAGTTTCTTTTTAAAAAAAATATGGTATTAAAAAATGTTTTAATTTTCTTTTTCTGCATGTTCAGTTCAGTTCGGTCACTCAGTCATGTTCGACTCTTTGCAACCCCATGAATCACAGCACACCAGGCCTCCCTGTCCATCACCAACTCCCAGAGTTCACCCAAACTCATGTCCATCGAGTCAGTGATACCATCCAGCCATCTAATCCTTTGTCATCCCCTTCTCCTCCTGCCCTCAATTTATCCCAGCATCAGGGTCTTTTCGAATACGTCAACTCTTGGTGTGAGGTGGCCAAAGTACTGGAGTTTCAGCTTCAACATCAGTCCTTCCAATGAACACCCAGGACTGATCCCCTTTAGGATGGACTGGTTGGATCTCCTTGCAGTCCTAGGGACTCTCAGGAGTCTTCTCCAACACCACAGTTCAAAAGCATCAATTCTACAGCGCTCAGCTTTCTTCACAGTCCAACTCTTACATCCATACATGACTACTGGAAAAACCATAGCCGTGACTAGATGGACCTTTGTTGGCAAAGTAATGTCTCTGCTTTTGAATATGTTATCTAGGTTGGTCATAACTTTTCTTCCAAGGAGTAAGCGTTTTTAAAATTTCATGGCTGCAATCACCATCTGCAGTGATTTTGGAGTCCCCCAAAATAAAGTCAGCCACTCTTTCCACTGTTTCCCCATCTATTTGCCATGAAGTGATGGGACCAGATGCCATGATCTTTGTTTTTTGAATGCTGAGCTTTAAGCCAACTTTTTCATTCTCCTCTTTCACTTTCATCAAGAGGCTTTTTAGTTCCTCTTCACTTTCTGCCATAAGGGTGGTATCATCTGCATATCTGAGGTTATTGATATTTCTCCCGGTAATCTTGATTCCAGGTTGTGCTTATTCCAGCCCAGCGTTTCTCATGATGTACTCTGCATAGAAGTTAAATAAGCAGGGTGACAATATACAGCCTTGACCTACTCCTTTTCCTACTTGGAACCAGTCTGTTGTTCCATGTCCAGTTCTAACTGTTGCTTCCTGACCTGCATATAGGTTTCTCAAGAGGCAGGTCAGGTGGTCTGGTATTCCCATCTCTTTCAGAATTTTCCACAGTTTAAGGTGATCCACACAGTCAAAAACTGGCATAGTCAATAAAGCAGAAATAGATCTTTTTCTGGAACTCTCTTGCTTTTTCGATGATCCAGTAGATGTTGGCAATTTGATCTCTGGTTCCTCTGCCTTTTCTAAAACCAGCTTTAACATCTGGATGTTCACGGTTCACATATTGCTGAAGCCTGGCTTGGAGAATTTTGAGCATTACTTTACTAGCGTGTGAGATGACTGCAATTGTGTGGTAGTTTGAGCATTCTTTGGCATTGCCTTTCTTTGGGACTGGAATGAAAACTGACCTTTTCCAGTCCTGTGGCCACTGCTGAGTTTTCCAAATTTGCTGGCATATTGAGTGCAGCACTCTCGCAGCATCATCTTTCAGGATTTGAAATAGCTCAACTGGAATCTTCTGCATGTAGCTCTCCAATTTTCCTAGCACCACTTATTGAAGAGATTATCTTTTTTCCATTGTATATTCTTCTCTTTTGTTTTAGATTAATTGACCATAAGGGTGTGGGTTTATTTCTGGGCTCTCTTTTCTGTTCCATTGACCTATGTGTCTGTTTTTGTGCCAGTACCATGCTGTTTTAAATACTTTAGCTTTGTAGCATAGCCTGAAGTCAGAAAACATGATTCCTTCAGTCCTGCTTTTCTTTCTAAATATTGTTTTGGCTATTTGGGATCTTTTGTGTTTCCATACAAATTTTTCAAAAATTATCTTTTCTAGTTCTGTAAAAAATGCCATTAATTTTCATTTCATTTTCTTAATGAAAATTTCTTTCATTAATTTTCTTTTCCTTTCAAAGATGTGTATTTGTGTTTTTTGTAGTTTTTTCTTTTAGTTGATTTCTAGTCTTATAATGTAGTTGGAAAATGTGCTTGATATGATTTCGGTTTTCTTAAATTTACTGACCTATCCTATGAAGCAACTAACTTTTGGGGGCTGTAGTTTAAACATCTTTTCTATTTTAATAAACAGAAATATGAATTCTATCATTCTTGGAGCAGCATATCTTATAAAAGGCTACAAAAACTGAATTACTATCTAGATAAATCTTTGCATAAAGCACTTACACTTGTCTTATCAAAATCACCCATAAAATAAATAATCCTTGTTTGACTCATTTGTTCTAACAGTATCATTAATACAGAAAAAGTGTTGTGATAGATGTCTTAGTATTTAAAATTTATCTTATGTTTAAAGTTCTCCTTGAAGTACTCCTTTTAAATTTCCCATTGATTTCCTTCACCCATGGGTAAATTATTACACTGTTTTCAGGAAGGACAAAATTAGTCCCTACAGTCATACAAATAAGCATGGATTAGTAGGTAACAAAAGCAAATGTGCATCTATATGTCATTTCCTGAACATGGGTTGATATTCAGCTCTAAGGAAGAGGCAAAACATTACTTGAATTTGTTTAAACTTTGAAAAAGCACAAATCCATAATTAGGGAAAGCTGAATGTGACTTATAAATGAATCAAGAAATTCTTTAATTTACTTCCAGTCATTATCAATTATCCAACAAAAAAAGTGACTATTTATACCTTTCTTCTCTATCATCAGTCAAAGCTAAAGTGAAAATTTATATGTAAAATCATGCTGATCTTAATTTGGGGGACTTGGAATATACTATGTAGGTTACATTTTATTTGTTTATCATTTATTTATCCTGTCCAAGTGTTTAAGAAATGGGGCTATGGGTAAATCAGGCAAGAGTCAAAGATGCCTAAAATCAATGGCAGCAAAATTTCACCTCATTGAGTTAGAGTTAAAATAATTAACTCAAATACGTCTCAAAGGAAATGGAAATGTCAGTCCAAAACATACATGATTATGCTCAAATATATTCCTTCATTTGAAAATTTTATACCTTCCTCTCTCTAGAGCTTTCTCAAAGAGAAAAACAGTATGAGTTCCAAAGATGTAATGTTTTAGTGAGAACCCTGGAGAAAAATAAGAATGACTAATACTGTAGGTAGAAAGACCTTCTTTACAGACTACTTTCTACTAATATAATAATATTAGAGTACTGTTTTAATCAAAGACATCAAGGCTTTTACATTACAAAATACAATGATACTTTATATTGCTAACAAATATATAAACATGTGGTGGAAATATAAAAAAAATGTATAAGAATCATAACACTGGATTTGTGAAATGCTAGAGAAGGAGGGAGGGAAGAGAATGAGATAGGAGAGGAACACAGTTGGAACAGTAATTGTATTTATAATGTGTAATTGTAGGAGAAAGAGCAGCAGTGGGAAATCAGCCATAGTGCTAATACTTTGCAAAGCTGGGAATAGGTTCATAGGTGTTCGTTACATTATTCTCTATTCTTATCTGTATATTTAAAATATTTCCCAATAAAACAAACCATTTCCAATGGCAACACAAGAAGTATATGTAATAAATATAACAAAATATATAAAAAATTTATTAAAAATTATTACTTTGTTAACAGACAGTAAGATATAAATGGAGATAATAGCAAATGCTTAAAGACAGAAAGGTTATATATTTTAAAGAATATAGTTCTCTCCAAATTAATCTTTAAATGTAAAACAATTTTTTTAAATGGTGAAATATTTTATATTTTGTCACAAGACACTCAAATCAATAAATAGTCATTGTTTTATTAGCCATTGATGTAAAACAATTTCAATAGCCTTTTCCTTGAATTTAACAAGTGATGATAAAATATATATAGAAAAGGAAAGAGCAAAGAATGGCCAATATATTCATGAAGAAGAACAAGTTAGGGGGATTCTCCTACCAAAAATCCTCTCCCAAATACCAACACTTATTAAAAGCCAAGATAAAGATGCAATAGTATAGGGACCAACAAACAAAAGAGAGAATTCATAAACAGACCCACTGATTATAAAACTTCACTTATAACATAGCTGGCATTCATGATCAATGAGAAAAGGTTAGACTAATCAGTCCTGCAATGGGGCAGTTGGGTTTCAGTATGGGAAAAGGTTAACCTGGTTTTCTGTTTCTCGCCATATACTGAAATCACTGCCAGGTAGATTACAGTCCTAAATGTGAGAGACAAACTACAAAAGTTTTAGACGTCAATTTGTAAAAACATTTTTATATTACACTGGGAAAGATTTCTTAAACAAAAGACCAAAGCACTATTAAAAAAAACAAACATTGATAATTGGATCACATTAAATTAATAACTTTCATAAATCAAGGCACAATTAAAAAAAAAAACAACTTTAAAAGTATGCCATAACCCAAGAAAAGATGTCTGTAATATGTCAAAATTCTCCAAGCCAGGCTTCAGCAATACGTGAACTGTGAACTTCCAGACGTTCAAGCTGGTTTTAGAAAAGGCAGAGGAACCAGAGATCAAATTGCCAACATCCACTAGATCATCGAAAAAGCAAGAGAGTTCCAGAAAAAGATCTATTTCTGCTTTATTGACTATGCCAAAGCCTTTGACTGTGTGGATCACCTTAAACTGTGGAAAATTCTGAAAGAGATGGGAATACCAGACCACCTGACCTGCCTCTTGAGAAACCTATATGCAGGTCAGGAAGCAACAGTTAGAACTGGACATGGAACAACAGACTGATTCCAAATAGGAAAAGCAGTACGTCAAGGCTGTATATTGTCACCCTGCTTATTTAACTTCTATGCAGAGTACATCATGAGAAACATTGGGCTGGAGGAAGCACAAGCTGGAATCAAGATTGCCGGGAGAAATATCAATGACCTCAGATATGGAGATGACACCACCCTTATGGCAGAAAGTGAAGAAGAACTAAAGGGCCTCTTGATGAAAGTTAAGGAGAGTGAAAAAGTTGGCTTAAAGCTCAACACTCAGAAAACAAAGATCATGGCATCTGGTCCCATCACTTCATGGCAAATAGATGGGGAAACAGTGAAAAGAGTGTCTGACTTCATTTTTGGGGGCTCCAAAATCACTGCAGACGGTGATTGCAGCCATGAAATTAAAAAATGCTTACTCCTTGGAAGGAAAGTTATGACCAACCTAGACAACATTTTAAAAAGCAGAGACATCACTTTGTCAACAAAGGTCCGTCTAGTCACGGCTTTGGTTTTTCCAGTAGTCAGGTATGGATGTGAGAGTTGGACTGTGAAGAAAGCTGAGCACTGAAGAATTGATGCTTTTGAACTGTGGTGTTGGAGAAGACTCTTGAGAGTCCCTTGGACTGCAAGGAGATCCAACCAGTCCATCCTAAAGGAGATCAGTCCTGGGTGTTCTTTGGAAAGACTGATGTTGAAGCTGAAACTCCACAACTTTGGCCACCTCACGTGAAGAGCTGACTCATTGGAAAGGACCCTGATGCTGGGAAAGATTGAGTGCAAGAGGAGAAGGGGACGACAGAGGATGAGATGGTTGGATGGCATTACTGACTCAATGGACATGGGTTTGGGTGGACTCCGGGAGTTGGTGATGGACAGGGAGGCCTGGCGTGCTGTGGTTCCTGGGGTCGCAAAGAGTTGGACATGACTGAGCAACTAAACTGACTGAATATGTATACCTATACATCCAGCAAAGGATTCATATTCAGAATATTTAAATAACTTCCAGAAATCAATCCATATTGCCAGTGGGAAGTCAGTGGACATGATTCAAACAGAGACTTTAAATAGTTCGCATTTCTAGGCCTGGGCTCTATACTCCTGCTTTTTGCCATGGAGGATCACATTATTTGGTAATCGACTGGTGCCAGAAAAATGGGAGAGACAAGGGCTATACCTGAAACTGAGCTATAGACAGTTTATTTCAATCTCCAGAAACCCACAGACATGTCTGGTGTTGAAAGGCCACTGCTTTTTAGGTGGTTTGATATAAACACTAGTGTGAAAATAGCGAAGACAAAGTGAAAACTGTCAACATCCAGGTGATCCTCATTCCTTTTCCTTGTTTATTTTCCTCACAGAAGTACTTAAGGTTAAACTACTATATATTTTATGTCTTTGTTGATTGTTTGTACCCCTGCCTATAGAAACGTACATGCACAAATGCACACAGATAAAAGCTCCATGAAGGAGGTAATTTTTGTCCATTTTGTCCATCAGATCACCCCTGATGGCAAAGGATCTGGCACATAACAAGTATTCAACAAACATTTGCTGAATGAAGAAATAAACAATACAAAGTTCCGGCATTCATGAAACTTATATTTTAGTGCGAAAAGCCAGAGAATTAACAAGAATTAACGAGTAGGAAGACATGTACTGTGGCCAGGCCCAGGATAGAGATGATGGAGACTACGAGGTACATGGGGTATCTTCTGAAGGTAGAGTCAGTAGGAATGACTGACTTAATGGATGTGGCGTACAAGAGAAGGGGACGCATCTGGAAGCAGGATAAAAAGGAATCAAGGATGACCACTTAGTTTCTGGTCTGAATAATTTACCAAATGGTAGCTTCATTAACTGAGTTGAAGAGGAACAGTTATGGCGTAAAAGATATCATGAGCTCTATATTATACATTTATTGATCAACTCCTCTATATAGGGTTGTGCTACACGGATGACACAGGTATCTTGTTGTGAAGAACACTTATGCCTTTGTCAGTTGCTAAATAGAATCAACAGTTTCACAGCTATCTGTATAATACTGGACTCAACTCAGACGAAAATAAATGCATAAAATAGTCCATGTAAGATGTTATTAGTCCCTTTCCTTCTTTATTAGAAGAATGCTGGTTTGTTCTTTTGGTTTAGTTTCGTTGAGACAGCTATGTGACCAGTTAAAAATACTTATTTCACATACTATTTATGATTTTTAAAAAGGAGAGGAGAAAAGAACATATATTTGAATCATATACAGTTTTTAAACTTCTAGAAGGATAAAAAGACTATTATCAATGGTTACCTGTTTTGGGGGGGGAGGGGGAGGAGGGATGTATATGAAGTTGGAAAATGAAGGAGATGTGATTTGAAAGAGAGATTCTCACTAATATACCTTCCTATACTTTGATGTTTTAAGTTTGAGACTGTATTGTTTATTAAAAAGTAGAAAAAATAATTTTTTAAAATTACTCACCTTCCACAGTATATACCACATCTTCTTTTGTGGTGTATGTGTGTATACACACACACACATTCACATATATACACTATGGAATACAAGTCAGCCATTAAAAAAAAGAATGAAATTTTGTCATTTTCAATGACATGGATAGACTTGGAGGGTATTATGCTAAATGAAAGAACTCAGACAGAGAAAGACAAAGACTGTATTTTATCACTTATATGTGGATATATAAATATAACAAAAAAGAATAAGAATCACAGATACAGAAAACTAGTGGTTACCAAAGGGGGAAGGAGCAAGATAGGGATAGAGGATTAAAAGGTACAAAACTATTGTATGTAAAATAAATAAGCAACAAGGATATACTGAGCAGTACAAAGAATATGGCCAATATTTTATAATAATTATAAATGGAGTATAATCGTTAAAAGCTGTGAATAAGTATGCTATATACCTGAAACTTATTTAATATTGTGAAGCAATTATACCTCAATAGTACAAAAATACTCACTTCCTCAGGTTCCCTCCCAACTAGGAGTGATCATGTGACAGTACTGGCCAATGAGATATAAATGAAAGTCCCTGAGACAGAGGGTGAGATGGTTGGATGGCATCACTGACTCAATGGACATGGGTTTGGATGGACTCTGGGAGTTGGTGATGGACAGGGAGGCATGGCGTGCTGCGGTTCATGGGGTCGCAAAGAGTCAGACATGACTGAGTGACTGAACTGAACTGAGGACAGTTTCACGTTTTTGATAAACACAAGCCAGATGAATTTTGCTCTTTGCTATTTCTCCTTTCTTTGTACTTAGGATGTAGATATAATGCCTGCAGTCGGAAGAAGTATTTTGACTGGAAAAACAAGAGCTTCACACTAACAATGGAAGAAGTGTGAACTTCTAAGAATAGATAGAATTAACATCATTGCAGGCAGATTCTTTACCATCTGAGCCACCAGGAAAACTGGATTGGATAGCCATTCCCTTCTCCATGGGATCTTCTGATCCAGGGATAGAACCTGAGTCTCCTGCATTTCATGCAAATTCTTTACCATCTGAGCCACCAGGGAAGCTCCATGGTATTAAGTAATCATAATTTCCAAGTCAAATAATTTACCCATTTCAGTATGTGTCTGTTTTGCTGGGTTCTTCACATAAGCAATGTGTAAATGTCTTTACTGGTTTCTTGTCTTATGTAAGTCATGGAAAGACACTGTGAAAAACAAAGGTCTGAGGATCTAAAGAGAGTTCTGATTATTGGTCATATCTAACCATACCCTTTAAATATAGCTCAGGATTTGGTTTAAAATCACTCTGTTATTGCATTTTTAAAATAAGCATTGCAGAATAGATTTTTATTGGAAAGCCTCAAGTCTTACTATTTTAATGTAGAGGAACAGTTTAAGATGATGACAATGAGGATATATTTTAAGATGAAAATGAAGATATTTTAAGAGTTAGGCTTGCAATAAGAATTATTAAGTTCAAGTTTGATTTCCTATTTTAAATTTCCTTTATAGAATGTTATCTTCCTAGAGCACTTATAAGAGGAGAAAATGTTTGTGTTAGAGACATCATTTCAACCCCTCTCTGCTCTGGAATTAGGTATGTTATTCAGTGTAACACAGAGTTTAGTCCTTCTATTTATAACACCACAGATATAAAAAGAAATATTTTTGAGAAATAGAACTAGCATAAAAATCAAATACTGCAGTGATAATAGGCACATTTCCTTCCAACTAAACATAGAAATAAATTTTATAGTAAAGATTTTAAGTCATGTTTCTGATGTAAACTATCACATGCAAAAACTTCAAGAAAACTGAACTGATGTAGAAAATTTTTTAAAATATTTGGATAAGAAAGAAAAGTAGAAGACTCTTACTCTGTTCTGAGTATGATTGCTTACAATAGGTTGATCTTAACTATTAAGACTTGTCTGTGGAATTCATTTTGATGAAATTGACCAGATAATAGCAAAAAGTTTGGAATAAGCAAAAATTCTTACTTATTCAGGAACATATATTATTTCTGTGCTGCAAGTAGTCATATCAAATGAACGCCAATTGACTTAGGCAATTTTGGAGAAGATTTTTATATCAGAACTTAGACTGGTATGTACAGCTTTGAAATCACATGTTCTTGGAAATAAAAATAGATAGTCAAATCCAGACAGGCTTATAATCCAGGGACTTATTTAATCAAGATTTACTGATATGTAAAATACAGTCAATCCAAATTTTATTTCTAACAGGAAAAGAAAGACTAAATTCAATAAAAAAACATTTTAAAAGCGTGATCAAAATGTTAGAAAGTAGTAAAAGTTTATTAACTAGGAAATGAGCGTTCTCTAAATAGTTCTTTGGGGAAGGATTTTGTTTTGCTGATTGTGTTTTTCTTGGGCTTTGTGGCTAGGAAGATTTTCTTGGCTGATTAAGTCACATGTATAGACTGATCATCAGCTTTTGGAAAAAGCAGTACAAAATGCTCTAAGACTATTTGATTTCCTTTTGATAAAGCCACATATATAAGAATCGAAGTATAAGATTTGGTTAACTAAAGTAAATAGACATTGGGGGAAAAAAAAGTACATGCCTATAATTATCACATCTATGATGGATGACAAATCCTGAAAACAATTTCATAGATGATAATACTCACTATATTTCTGAGAAAATATGAATGATATACATTGGTCATACATTCCATTCTTCTAAATGTATTACGGATTCTTAGATTTGGTACTCAAAAGGAATATACAATAATGCTGAAGAAAAAAAAATATCAAAGAATTCTAACAGCCCTTCTAGGCCACCTTTCCACAGAAGTTCCAACCTATAACCTCTGAAGCAAAAATTACTATTAGACTCAACTTCTACACTTTGGTTTCTTAGTTTTCTTTATTTCAACCTAAAACAATTGTCAATATCCTTAAGATCTGTAGGGAAAGAAGCAATCAGAAAAGGTACTTTAAGTTCCAATTTCAGTCACCTCCATGAGAATATTGAGAGAGAGGTCACATATTCCTAGTTAGTACCCTTTCACTCTTCCTAGCTTTTCACTTTCATGCATTGGAGAAGGAAATGGCAACCCACTCCAGTGTTCTTGCCTGGAGAATCCCAGGGACGGGGGAGCCTGGTGGGCTGCCGTCTGTGGGGCTGCACAGAGTCGGACACGACTGAAGCAACTTAGCAGCAGCAGCAGCAGCAGCTTCCTGAGTAGTAAGTGAAAGGACACAGAAAGGTGCATTAACTCTTTCTGGCCGCTTGGGAACTATTTGGTATACAGCTATGGAAAGGCACTAAATGTGCCCTTTAGCGCATGGCTGACTGTCTCAAGTCACTCAAGCAATTGAGAGAAAACTCTCTATTGCTGTTTAACATTATGTACTAGATTTTGCTGCAATTTTAACTGGGTCTATGCAAAAAGTTTTAGGAGGTGATATTCAAATGGAAATATATATACCATAGGCTGAGAAAATAATACCGCTATTAGGCAACCATGAAGCTCAAAATTCTATTACACATTGATAATGCAGTCTTCTTCTCAAATGTTTTCATGCAAAATGAGACCATTTGTTTAAGCCAATTGTGACACTGACTTTAAAAACTGAAGAGGATGCGCATGCACACATACACACATGCATATATGTATAGACACACATTTATATGACATCCAGTTTAATATAGGTGAAATGGAGTAAGTAAATATTTCATAAACCATTGAATGTATATACAAATGTGATTAGAAGACACAGAATATGAGATCAAATATCCATCTTAAAATTTCACTGTTTTGGTAGTTAAAACTGTAAGAGAAAAGCAACATTGTTTTACACTTAGAAACCTGTTTCTAATCAACTGAGCTACTCCTATGGGGTCAAATAAAAATGATTAGCTTATTAAAAGCATAGCTTTTCTATTTAATAAGCAAAAATGATTGAAAATTCTGTTCCAGATCCTGATAATTTTAGTGTTTCTAGTTAAGCCTGCAAAATTGCATTCATTATTAATGTCTAGATTCATTAACAATTCAATTTATAGATATTAATGCTTATAATGCATGCTTCGCTTGCCAAAACTTGAAGAGAAATTGTTTCAATTAGCTTTCATGGATCATGAATCCTACCGGCTGGGTATTTTTAGACAAAAGATACAAACACATCCCCAAGCAATGCTAATGCACAGCTGGGACTCATGTGTAAGGTCACTTGAGCTAACAGTTTAAAAGGAAAAACAGTAAATGAGTTTTACCCAGATGAGCAAGACAGGAATAGTCTTCTATTTCCAACCAAATATTTGAAAGGCATATACACACCTTGAGAAAAATGGCAACAGAATTATTTGCTTTTGTGATTTCTAGAAGATAAAATCACTGGAGAGAAATTGGTAATCTTAACTCAGCAAGCAGTAGCTAGCACATAAGACAATGTAGGAAGCCTCAGTGATCTTAAATCATTCTTTTGTAGGAAAGAAAGGGAATCTCTGGGTTGTCTCAATCTTAACAGAAATACAAATTCTGTCTCTTGCACAAGAGCCATGCTCTAGGTAGAAGAATAAAAAAACAAACAGATTTATGTCCCAAAAGATCTAGGCAACAATTCAAGTTTAGAGAAAATTATTAATTTTCCACTTCATTTTGGGCAGCACACAACTAGCTCAAAGTTGCTAGTTAATGTCAATAGCAAAGGGTACCCTTTAGGTAGAAGAAAATTTTTGGACGATTTCCACCTCCTCCAGGTACGTTTCTCTCACACAAATCTTCACATAAATTGACGACAGCAGCCTATCCTTGCACTTTTCACTTACTGTAAAGTAGTGCAGTGTAGTGTAGTGAAACCTGCCATAGCATAACACCGTATCTCCATCCCTATGTGGGCTCTCATTGTTCGTAGCTTGGTATTTAGCAGAGTATGAAGACAATGGGGTGACTTTCACCTTAAAACGAGATAGTTCACTTGTCTTCAATGAAATGAAATGCTGACTCACATCACATACTTTCCTGAGTGCCTCAAGAACAATTCCAACTCCCTCAAGCATCCCTTGAGAGAAACTTGGAGAAGGTTAAACTAGTAGTATGAAACAAAAATTAGGTTTGAGAAAACCATGAGATTCCAGAAAAATGATGAGACACTAAACTCTATGAACATTAATGTCAGAAAAGCACATCTGGGAGAGAGAGTATAAACTCTTCAGGAACATTTTAGATGAGAAGGTATGAAAAGATGTAAAATGTCTCTTCTAAAACTAACTGAACTTTGGATTAAATATGTGATATTGGTCTGGAGGAACAACAAATACATGTCTAGAACAAATGTTCATTTCATTATTATATTTCTTAGCCTTAATAGTGTTATAATATCTCCAATGACAACTGGGAGTCTGCCACAAAAATCACCACAAAAATCATTACTGCCACAAAAGACACTTAATAATACTCACAAATATAAAGATTAAAATCTAGATTTCAGGAAAAATGTATATATAAACAAAGGGAAATATGATTGTCTCTGGAAAGTTATAAAAACTAATGTATGAGAATGACTTAAAGGATGATGGGAGAAAATGGAAAAAGAATTTAGAGGGAAAAGTAAAAATTTCAGTTTCTGAAAGAATAATTTGGAGAAAGATCTTAAAGCCTGATAGAAAAAGGACTAGGCTAAAAGCAGTGTGTTTAATACATGGGAATAAACACAAGAAATAATGATGTAACCTATTCGTTTATTCAGTCAGTATGATTGCAGAAACATATAAAGTCCATTTCCCACACTGCCAAATTAATAAGTAAATTATTCCTGAAAAACTACAATTTATTTTTTAAGCCAAATAGGTTATTTAATAAGTTAACTGGCCCAAATGCACACACACAAACTCACATATACCCAAAATGGAATGACAAGGGCCATGGCCACTGATGAAATCATTAGCACTACCACATCACTATTCAGGCCTATAATTCATTCTTTAGTATTAGAGTCCATAGGGGCCTGCTTTGCTTTGCCACACTGAAAATAGAGAACAGCAGGGATCCCTGTTACAAGAATATCACTTCCCCATTCTTTCATAAGCTTCCTCCAGCTTTTAAGTGCTCTGATTATTCGTCTCTCTCTGGCTAACCTATTACTTAAGGTACTTCTTCCACCCTGCTCCTTCCATACCTCTGTAATGGATGTAAAGGTCAGTGACCCCCTCAGGAATAGTAGTATTTTCCGTAAGGAGCGTGGTGAGGTAGTCATGGGATTCCCATTACTGTTAACAGGGTTTGAAGGCTATATTCCCTTACTAAAAATCCAACCCAGGCTTCTGATGCTGAGAATTATGTTTAAACATAATCTGTACTACCTACAGAGCCAATGGTTGGCTAAAAATCCAACAAAGGATTTTTAGAGGATGACAGTGTACAGCAGTAAATATAACCAGGTATACAGATGATCAGAAATCCAAATGGGCATATATATTAACATTATGGAGCAGTTTGTGAAAGTGGCTAAGTGTAGAGGTCTGGAGCTAACTATATCCATAATTTTGAGGAAACCAATTGGGTGGTGGGGTGACAGTTTATACTATTTCACTCATGAGATAAACATTTCAGCGCTTTTCCTATAATGACTTCCCAAAGGAACAAAAAGGAAATTAGTTCAATGTAGTGTTATACAGAACAAATAACATAAATATTACAATTCCATGAAGGCAAGCATACCATCTTACTCACCAGTGTACACCCATGGTCAACCCTAAAATAATGCCTGCCACATAGTACACTCAAATATTTGTTGAATTAATAAATTACTCTTCACAATGTGGCCTAAGCTGCTTCTTACAGAAAACAAAATAGTAGCTTCTTTCAAAGGTTGTGTGAGGATTAAAAGAAACCAAGGAGTAATATGATAACCTGAGGGGAAAGTGAAATCTGGTAAGAGGTATACTCAGACTCTGTACTATCTTTGCAACTTTTCTGTAAATCTAAAGTTATTCAAAAATAAAAAGTTCAGTTAAAAAAAAGTATCAAGCAAAACACTTGAGCCAGGCATCAGATATTTGGCTGGTATGATCAACAAGTGTTTCCTGATCTTCCTCACAACATCACCCATTCATGCAGAGAAATCAGGAGCATGCTAGTGATGTTGACCAAAAGGACTAACCAACCAACTGACAAATCACAGTAGAGATTTGCTGGCTTTATTTATTTGTTGGTTAGTGCCTGAAACCTGTGAAGTAATGTGAAACTTGCTCAGTCGTGTCCGACTCTTTGTGACTCCATGGACTGTAACCTGCCAGGCTCCTCAGTCCATAGAATTTTCCAGGCCAGAATACTGGAGTGGGTAGCCTTTCCCTTCTCCAGAGGATCCTTCCAATCCAGGGATTGAACCCAAGTCTCCCACATTACAGGAGGATTCTTTACCACTGGGGAAGAATCCTTGTGCCACCAGGGAAGCACAAGAATACTGGCGTGGGTAGCCTATCCTTTCTCCAGGGGATCTTCCCAACCTAGGAATCGAACCAGGATTTCCTGCATTGCAGGCAGATCCTGAAACCTGTAATGGCCCTAAATTATTTTGATTATTCTCACTAGATACAACTGAAGGACTCTACCATTACCATCTCTCATTTTTTCTTTTTTTCTCTTATACTTTTTTATCCAGGCAGTTTTCTTTGTTGTCCTCCCAACGGTACCCACTGACACTTACTGGCATTTCTTGGTGGTGACTCCCATCCTAAAATATGGTCACTAAAGCTACTGCTTTTGGAAGAGAAGAGTTAGACTTTATTAAAAATCTAACTCTGGTTCCCAGATGTTCCAATGCCTTAAGCCTGATATTCATGAATAGGATAGCAGCTAAGTTAAAATATTAAAAATAATCATTCCCTTGAAATGCAAAAATAATGTTTCCATAGACAATCTTCCAAATAATGGTAAAATAACTGCCAAATCTCTATATCTACATATGAGGGTTCTGGTGGGATATTTATTCCTACAACTGATAATTATATTTTTAAAGTTATTTCAGAAAAAAATTGGTTCTTTCTAGAAGCAATCTTTTTTTATATATCAAAAAGTTGGGAAAAAAAGATTTAACATTGATTATCAGTTTATCTGTCCCATTTTTAATGAATATACAGAATCACTGCTGAAGGTTTAAAGGCGAAACAAATACTTAAATGACATCAATTTCCTCATGCATGTGTGTGCGCTAAGTAGCTTCAGTCGTGTCTGACTCTGTGATCCCATAGACTGTAGTCCACCAGGCTTCTCTGTCCATGTGATTTCCCAGGCAAGAATACTGGAGTGGGTTGCCTCCAGGGAATCTTCCTGACCCAGGGATCAAACCTACATCTATCTCCTGGGTTTCCTGCATTGCAGGTGGATTCTTCACCACCTGCAATACAGGAGACCCTGGTTCGATTCCTAGGTCAGGAAGATCTGCTGAAGAAGGGATAGGCTAACCCACTCCAGTATTCTAGGGCTTCCCCTGTGGTTCAGCTGGTAAAGAATCCGCCTGCAATGTGGGAGACCAGGGTTCAATCCCTGGGTTGGGAAGATCTCCTAGAGAAGGGAAAGGCTACCCACTCCAGTATTCTGGCCTGGAGAACTCCATGGACTGTACAGTCCATGGGGTTGCAAAGAGTCGGACACAACTGAGTGGCTTTCACTTTCACACTCTCTATGGGTGGGTACCAGAAATCCATACTTCTTGAAAACTTTCCTGGTGATTCTAACATAGCCAATCAGACAAGCTTTTTGATCCAAACAGTGCTGCTCCAGAGTTAATAGACAGAAATCAATTATAGCATAGGTTTTCATATCAAAATATATTTTTCTTTAAAAAGAAAAACTATTAAATTAGTTAAACAAACACAACTGACAACTACTATGCTCCTTTTGGTTCCTTGAACAGTAAAGTTCATCCTCATTCATTTTGCTCTTGTCTCTGGCTGCAAAATTCTTTTTCATCACACTCACCATTCATCCAGTTTACTCTTCCTCTCAGCCTACTGGTCTCAGGGTAATCATTTTACTTTCCTAGACTTCTTTAAGGATTCCTTGCCCCCCATCACCAGCATCCCCTTCCTTTATTAATCTCACTTCCCTGTTACTTCCTTCATGCTACTCATCATAACCTAGAATTATATTGTCAATTTGTCTTTTTGCTCAGTGTCTCCCCACTTAACCTTGTCTTTCTTGTAATAATCCTACTGCCTAGAACATTTGGTGGGGTTAGGGGGTGGGGGTAGGTTATATTAGCCGGGTTTCCCAGGTGGCTCAGTGGTAAAGAATCTGCCTACCAATGAAGGAGATGTAGGTTCTATCTCTGGGTCGGGAAGATCCCCCTGGAGAAGGAAATAGCAACCCAATCCTTTATTTTTGCCTGGAGAATCCCATGGACAGAGCAGCATAGCGAGCTATAGTCTTTGGGATCGCAAAGAGTTAGACATGACTTAATGACTGAGCATACACAGTACACAGGTTATATTAGCCAGGGATTTTGGAAGTCAAAAAATTGACACCAATCCCAGTTAATCAAGCACATAGGTTACCCAGTCAGAAACAAAGCCCAAAGAACACGTCCAGTAGGATGAGAAAACTACTGTCTTTGGTTCTGGGTGTTTATACTGCTGACTCCACTAAAGTAGAGCTTGTTGATGAAAACACGGCCATCTCTGGAAAGTGGATAAGGCTTTACTCACTGTTCTGCTGGCACAGCACATCATTGAAAACAAAGTCCTAGTCCTTCACATCACCAGGTCTGATTACAAAATTTGTTTGTTTGGCAGAGCTTAGGTTTGATGCCTGTACCCCTAAGGTTGCATTTTCAGCCTCTACTGTGGTAGATGAGCTTGGCCTCATACAGAAGGGGTTCAAATATAAGAAGGGGTTCATATACACCTAAATATAGGTAGGTGGCCAAAATGAAGAATGCTGCTGCTGCTGCTGCTGCCAAGTCGCGTGAGTCGTGTCCGACTCTGTGCAACCCCATAGACAGCAGCCCACCAGGCTCCGCCATCCCTGGGATTCTCCAGGCAAGAACACTGGAATGGGTTGCCATTTCCTTCTCCAATGCATGAAAGTGAAAAGGGAAAGTGAAGTCGCTCAGTCATGTTCCACTCTTCATGACCCCATGGACTGTAGCCCACCAGGCTCCTCCATCCATGGGATTTTCCAGGCAAGAGTACTGGAGTGGGGTGCCATTGCCTTCTCCAAAATGAAGGATAAATGTGCCCATTTATCTCAGATATTTCTTCAATGAATAAATCCTAAAATATATTAAAAATATTATTAGACTAAGTTTTAAATAAATACATGTAATTATGAATGTTCTCATATTTAACTGCTATCAATTACTCTTTATTCTAATTCTGATTTCCTCCTTCCAGACTTGAATAAAAAACACCTATGTTTCCAAGCAGCTTGAATTTCTTTAACAACAATGTGGGAGAAAATGTGAGAATCTTTTCAGATTCCCCTTCGATAAAGGACTTATTACCCAGCTGCTGGGAGAGTGATCAGCCATCATCTGGCAGGCCCTTCTACAATGGCATCAGCTGGAGGAAGCCATATTCCCTAAGGTTGGATCTCTTCTCAGGGTGGCTTGCATCCAACAGCTGATCAAAATGGGAATATAAAGGCTTGATCCTTTGGCCCCAGCTCCAGATAACTTTAAAAGCCAATCAAAGCTGAGAGTTCCTCACAGGGTCAGTCCAGGCTGGCATTTGACTTTCCAAATGCTTGACTTCTCCTGCAACCCAGCTCTGCTCTCTTCCCCTGCCTTCACAAATATTGACCCCAAGGGCACTCCTTAATAAACACTCTACAAGCTAAAAGGCCTTTCGGAGTCTACATCCTGGGGAACAGCCAGGGATAGTTAGTACCACTAGTGATCCAAGAAAGCAGGCATTCAGGTGGAACTGAAACACTCACCTCCTGGCTGACAGGAGGTGGGAACTTTGTGATGTAATGTAAGTATTCTATATGTAAATTGGGTTAATATTTACATTTGTGTACACAAAATTTGTGTAAGTTTGTTTAATAAACAATTTTAAATAAAAATAAATTAAAACATGTATATGTAATTTGTTTAATAAAATTTATTTTACCTTTTATAAATTATACCTCAATAATATATAAAAAGAGAGAAGGCAGAAAATTAAGAGTGTCTTATTGATTAGATGGCTTCCAGTTCCTTTCACAGTGGGCACTGACATATGATGTAAAAAAGATAGCTGCTGCTGCTGCTAAGTTGCTTCAGTCTTGTCCGACTCTGTGCGACCCCATAGATGGCAGCCCACCAGGCTCCCCCGTCCCTGGGATTCTCCAGGCAAGAACACTGGAGTGGGTTGCCATTTCCTTCTCCAATGCATGAAACTGAAAAGTGAAAGTGAAGTCGCTCAGTCGTGTCCGACTCCTAGCGACCCCATGGACCGCAGCCTACCAGGCTCCTCCATCCATGGGATTTTCCAGGCAAGAGTACTGGAGTGGGTTGCCACTGCCTTCTCCGAAAAAAGATAGCAGATAATTCCTATTAAGAAAAATCAGCTAATAGGTAGTCAGTGATGCCTTCTGGTCTTTAGTTGACAGTGTTAGTAGTTTGGAGAGCAGGCCTTTTGTGAGACATTCTCATTGTGAATATATAATTGACACAAATCTATTAAAGATGATTAGGTTCAACTGACAAACTGCTAAAATGAGATCATATGCTAGCTGCCATATTCTATCTGAATAAGTTAAATCATTATCAAGACAGTACAGATAGAACAAGGTAATTACAGGATATTATAATTTTCTCCCTTAAGCTAAATAGCTTTTCAACATAAATACAAATAGCAGGTATTGCCTGAGAAACTATTTAGTGTTTAGCACCCTTTTGATTTTGCTTCAAAATTCCAGTGAACACAGACCAAACAATTAAATCTGAGGGCAATACATAACTAAGTCTTTATCTAAATAAGTACCTAAACATCTCAGGATCAAAATTTGAACACTTTGGTGATCTTTCATTTACATATGCAGAAAAACTGATAGAACATTGAATACCCTCAACCAAAAGTTAAATGAAAACCAAGAAATACCACTGAGAACACTTTCTCTAGTTTTATTTTTAAATATCACTACTATATAGAAGTCTGGAAAATAAAAATTTTAAATTAAATTTGTACTTTTCTTTCCCTGTAGTTTCCCCTCCTCCTCACTGCAAAAAAAATTCCCTTATTTTAAACAAGTAGAATATTAACACTGAAGTTACCTCATAGCTATGGTATCTTTAATTATTATTTTCAGAATATAGGTAGGAAAATGGAACTGAGAAATAGCTTGCCTCAAGGAACAATTCAGGTTGTAAAGCACTGAATCAACCAAAGCAGGAATTCTCAACCTTACCATCCTACTAACAGATTCTAGGTTGTAGCCTCAAGAAAAATATGTATCCGAACATCCTATGCTGAAAAATCATTTAGCTTAGAAAATAAGTTAAACCTCCTTTATGCAGAAGCAGGTTTTTTGGCATGACTTCAGGTTAGTGAGAGGAATCCACTCCCTTATTAAGACATACCCAACTATGGAAATAATGTGCAACTCCAAAATTAGTAACAGTTTTATTATTACCATGGTGTGGAAATAAAGTACGTTCTTTTGCTCTGTTATTCAGTCTGGTTAATTATCCATGTAAAGTTATTCCTGGCAACTCCAAAGCCAAAATTCTAACTTGAACGTTGTTAGTGTTAAAAGAGAGAGATTTCTGCTAAAGGAAAAGTCTTGCTTAATTCTAATATATATGCTATACTTTTCTGACTCAAAGGAATGTGATCCAACAACCACTAACACTGAACACTCTGGTTTCAAGGCTAAATAGATAACATACTTTTTTTTTTTGCTAATCAGACCACTCACATGATATGAGGCACATTGGTTTTATATATCTATACCCAACAATGGCAGCATTCAAAATGCTAAAATAGGAGCAGGAAGAGGAAGAAAGTCAGAAAGTACTCAATATAAAGCTTCCATGAGCACCACTGTATTTAGGGGGTTTACTTAGGCAATGAAGCATAAAACAACAATTTACAGCACAAATACACTATTATAAATCATGACAATGTAGAGACTGAAAAAACAAATATACTAAGAGTGGAAAAGGGAAGGACATTAGAAAGTTGCTGCTATATCCCAAAGATGCCTGAACTAAGGCAATAGGAGGTGTGATGGGAAACATGAACCAAATTTGGAAGACATTAAGTGAATTAATGGGACTCAGCAGGCAATGGAGGACAAAAGGGGAAAAAAAGGAGGAGTCATAGGAAGCTCCTACTTCTGTGGACTCTACTTGGGCATCACCTTTTCCAAGAAGCTTTTCCTGAGTCCACTATTTGAGTTCTATGTTCTTTTTTGTGATATAAATGTCTATGGCAGACACTTCTACCATTGTGTTTACTAAATCGTGATGTTATTCTCTGTTCATGTGTTTTCTCTCCTATTAGTCTCTGTGATAGAGGGCAAGGAACTTATCTACCTCTCTAACAGCTCTGTACTCCAGAACTTAGTGCCCGGCACAAAACATTTAAAAACAAAAATAAAAAACTTATGAAATAAAGAAGGATGCAGATGATGCCACCAACTAGAATAGAAAATACATAACAGAAGCAGGTTTATTCTGGGGAAGGAATATGCTGAGGTAAAATAATAATGTTAGGTTTTCCTTATGTGACTATGACATGTCCCAATACAAACTATGAGTCTGAAAGTTGAAGATCAAGAGAGAGATTTAAAATAGAATTAGTAAGTATCAGAAAGTAGGAGGTACAGGCAATAACTAAAACCTTGTGCATGTGGACCAGATTGTCCACTAAATGCATAAAATAGAAGTAAGGCCAAATAAAGGCCGAATCTTGGAAAACTCCTACATTTAAGGGACAGGGAAAATAATCGAGTTCCCAAAAGGAGTCTGAGGAGGGATTAGAGAGGAAGAAGGAAAAAAAGATACCAAAGGAGAAAATTTAAAAACTGGTGATTCTGGCAGAAGCAGTTTCAGTGGAGAAAGGCCGGTAAAAAGCCATCCCACTGTTGAGGAAGAGCAAATGAGAGATCAGAAGTGGAAACAGTGAGAAGAGTCAAGAAGCTTGAGTGTGAGGTAAAGAAGAAAGGAGGGTGGTCCAGGGTCAATGGCAAACTTCATATTAACTTGTTTATTTAATTGAGACATCTTACCCATGTATATACACTGAGCAGAAGTCAACAGAGAAGCTAAGGGGGAAAAAGGGAATAAGTTGATAAAGTGAATCACTGAGAAGATCAAAAGGGATGTAATCACAGTTTCAGACAAAAAGAATGGATAAGGGTATATAAATACAGGGGAGCAATGAGAAGGCCACAGAGATAAGGGAGCTCCCTTCTGAAGGCCTCAACTTTCGTGGTAACCTAATAGGTGAAGTCACACGCTAAAAGTTTTTTTCATAAGAAAGAAACTCTGAGGACAGTGACAAAAGTTTGAAATAACTGTTGAAAGAAAAAGAAAACTGAATTGGAAACACAGAGAGCTGCCACATACTAGAGGTTCCAAATGAAGTTAAATCCAAAAATCTACACCAAGTATAGCAGTCTTCAATATTACGTGATTTTTCCCTCCAGCCATAGAAGATAGAAGTATAAAAGTTAAATAAAATGGAAGTGGGAAAGAGAGAAATGAGTTACATATATGCAAAAATTCATTTAAGCTGTAAACTGCTGATCTGTTCACTCAACTTTTAAGTTACACCTTAATATAAATATTAATTTTTTTTAAAAAGAATTCTATTATACATCTCAGTTCAAGTATCCTATTCCTTTCACCTTCAAATCAAGAGCCAAAAAAGTACCTCTAAAACAAACAATATCTATTTAAAACAATAGGTTAAAAAAGAAAGTAACAAAAAGACTAGAAATAAAAACAAACAAAAACCTGGGAAAAGACCCTCCTCCCCTTCAAATGCTTGTTTTTAATCTGGAGTAAATTACAGACCACCAAGTATAGTCTGACTTGGATATCAAGCACCAGTTCCCACGTGAAAATTGTTATTGTTGGCTTTAGCACTTTAATCCAAAGAGGACACAAATTCTGCTCATGTTTGAATAACCCTTGCCAACAAATTGATCCCATAGCAGCAGGGCTGCAAGGAATAGTTTCAAAGATTGAAGGGAAACATAAATGGGGAAAAATTCAGTAAATATATTTCTTCCTACTTAGAACCTAGGCCAGATTCCTTTAAAAAGAAAAAAAAAAAAGAAAGAAAAAAAGCTTTAAATCTTTCCTCTTTTTTTCAAAAGCAACCCAAAAGGGCATTAGAGAACATCTGTAATTTACATAGAAGGGAGCAATGCCAAAGAAATACAGATTCCACAGCTGTTAACCCAGGGGACAACTCAAATCAAGCAAATCTCTAAATAAGGTCTGAAAGGCAGATGATCTGCTAGAGGGCAGCCAACTTCCAAAACCATGAGTATGGAGTGGGCACTTGGAATGCTAATGTCTGCCTTTCTGGAAAGCTACCTTTTGTCTTTATACGGGCAAGCCAGAACAATTCATAATTCCTTTGCCAGTTAAGATATACCCAAAGAAGACTAGAAATTTTGCCTGGCCAGCATCTAGCACATGAACATAAGAAAGGACTTTCCTTGTGATTTTACTATTTATCTTCTTCATCTATTCAATATTACATGTTGGTTTAATAATGTAAAAGCTCCTAAATGTACAATATCGAAGTTGATAAACTTTCAGAAACTCTCAAAAAGAATAGGCTATAGAACCAAACTCCATGGATTCAAAATCCAGCTTCTTCATTTCCTGTGTTGCCTTGGGCAAGTTACCTTACATTTACAGGCCTCAGGTTACCATCCGCAAAGTGAAGATGATATTATATTACCTATTTATAGAGCTATGTAGATTAGACAGTCAATATATCAATACATATAGACACATAAAATGTAATTTCAAATACAGACAAGTGTTCCCTTAGTCTTAGTTCTTTTATTAAGTCCCTATCTTATCGGTTTGCAGCAAGCCTGTCTCTTTACTACGACTTCTAAAATTTGCATGGCACCCAGCATTAATTAATGTGGCTTATATTCTGTGAATCGGAGAAGGCAATGGCAACCCATGCCAGTACTCTTGCCTGGAAAATCCCATGGACGGAGGAGCCTGGTAGGCTGCAGTCCATGGGGTTGCTAAGAGTCAGACACGACTGAGCAACTTCACTCACTTTTCAGTTTCATGCATTGGAGAAGGAAATGGCAACCCACTCCAGTGTTCTTGCCTGGAGAATCCCAGGGACGGGGGAGCCTGGTGGGCTGCCTTCTATGGGGTCGCACAGAGTCGGACATGACCCAAGCGACTTAGCAGCAGCAGCAGCAACAGCATACCCTGTGATTGCCTGATAGGTAGGAAAAAGAGTCTCAAGCTGTGGCATGGTTGGTGAATTTGCTAGCCAATAACTGCTTAATCTCTCAGTCATGTCTGACTCTTTGCAACCCCATGGGCTGCAGCTCGCCAGGCTCCTCTGTCTATAGGGATTCTCCAGGCAAGAATACTGGAGTGGGTGTCATGCTCTCCTCCAGGGGATATTCCCAACCAAGGGATCAAACCCAGGTCTCCCACATTGCAGGCAGATTCTCTACCAGCTCAGCTACCAGGGAAGTCCCCACCACTAATTAGCAAGCAAATATTAATGACTCCATTATAAAAATAAATATATTCAGACCTGTGATTTGAAGGTTAAAGGCTCAATACACTAACTCCATTTCCCTTGACTAGTAGCCCTCTTCCACATATTATATGTGTTTACTGTTATGACCAACTGACTGCCTTTTCTACAAAATATTAATATATTTAATATTAATGCATTAATTAATAAATATTAATATATGCATACACAGCATCTAGAAGGATTAAGCAGAACATTAGGAAATTAAGAGATACAATTGAGTGAAAATTAAGAAGGAAATAGAAAGAAAAATGGATTCTAAATCCATAGAAAAGAGTTTTAGTAAGCTTTTGTACTTTTTCCCCCCTTTTCTGTTAGGCTAATATTAAATACAGTCTGTCCCTTTAACTGTCAAATGGCTTTCCAGCCTACAAGTAATCTTTCTCCACAGAGGACTCTTTTAAAAGTTATAAATAAAATATCCCAAATATTTTCTTTTTCCCACAGATGAGAACATTAGAACACTGACATTTTAATCTGTTCTGTACAAGAATGAGTTGTGTCAACACAGTGCTCCCAGCTACAGCACTGAAAAAAAACAAGTTTAATTAAAGACAGAGAAGAAACTGCATGTGGAGCCTAAGCCACTGAGATACAATGAAGTGTGTCATCTTCAGAGTCAGTTCTCTATGAACAAATCTCTTTGTCAGTGTCGGGAAGAAAACAAAAGACATAGCAAAGTAAAGGTCTGATGCTATAAAGGAAAAACATGGTGGTATCAAACTTTAATATTAAGACTAAGAATTGAAACTTAATATTTGTGCAGTACTTGCTACTTAATTCCAGAGTCTGAACACTACTCCTAACATCATAAAACATTTTTGGATATAAATAGGTATCTATCAACTATATATGTTGTACAACATAGAGCTGAAGCACAAAAAGGGAGAGAAGCTTAGCCAAGATCAAAAGGTAATGGTTTAGCAAAAATGAATAATGCTTTTACTGGGTTTATTCCAGAATATTGGTTATATTCCTTCCTCAAATTCTAACTTGAAGACAAAAAGTACCAAGATCACAGCACTAGTTTCCATTATTAAGCACAGCTCTATTCTAACAGTGGCTTGTCTGCCCGTCTCCTGCACTTCTGCTAGGGCACCCTACATCAGAGAGGCAGGGCAGCACAGTGAAGAGAAAACAGGGTACACAGGCCCAGGTTCCCACCTCAGCTCTATCACTTCCCAGCTCAGTAACTTTTGGGCAGCCTACCTATTTTTGATTCTTTTTCCTCATCTATAAAATAGAGATGAAGCAACTAGTCAATACTGTCATGGTAAGGCTTCAATGTGATAATACATGCAAAGTACCCAGTTCATTTCTTTTCGTATATACTTGATGCTCCATAAATAATATTCCTTTTAACTCTAGATTTTTATAACACTGATCATTTGCTAATTGTATGTTATAGATACCATCCTTTCCAGATCATATATTTCTTATGACTATAATCTCTTTTCTTATCTGTAATAGTCTCTAACACACGACAGTGGGAATATTTAGCATTAGGTATAAGTATCTTCTGGTCTGTTGTTTGGTTGTTGTTTAGTTGCTAACTCATGTCTGAGTCTGCCACCCCCTGGTCTATAGCCCGCCAGGCTCCTCTGTCCATGGGATTTTCCAGGCAAGAATACTGGAATGGGTGGCCATTTCCTTTGCCAGGGGATCTTCCTGATCTAGGGATCAAACTGAAGTCTCCTGCATTGGCAGGCAGATTCCTTACCACTGAGCCACCAAGGCTCACATATATATAACTTGGTTTTCTTGCAGCACAGTATTACAGAATAGTTATCAGTATGGGCTCAGTGTCAACACTGCCCACGGTAATGAATTATACTTCAGTTCTGCTGTTGATATTTAATACTGATCAACTTCTGGTAAATTAATTTACCTGTGTTTCAATTTTCTCATTTGTAAAATGGAGATACAGCATTTTTGATTTATAGGGCTGCTGTGAAGATTAAATACATTCAGTGCAGTTCAGTTCCATTGATCAGTTGTGTCTGACTCATTGCGACCCCATGGACCACAGCATGCCAGGCTTCCCTGTCCATCACCAATTCCTGGAACTTACTCAAATTCATGTCCATCGAGTCTGTGAAGTCATCCAACCATTTAATGTATATCCAATCATCTTATGTATATTAAATACATTAAACAGACATAAAGGTATTAGAATAATGCCTGGTCCAAATATGGACTTGAAAAACATTTCCTATTACTTGATAAAAACATAGGCATAACGAACATCATTTTGTATGTATTGTAATAGTATTAAATACCTATCAGAGTTTTTTTCCAGTAGTCATGTATGGATGTGAGAGTTGGACTGTGAAGAAAGCTGAGCGCCGAAGAATTGATACTTTTGAACTGTGGTGTTGGAGAAGACTCTTGAGAGTCCCTTAGACTGCAAGGAGATACAACCAGTCCATTCTGAAGGAGATCAGCCTTGGGTATTCTTTGGAAGGAATGATGCTAAAGCTGAAACTCCAGTACTTTGGCCACCTCATGCGAAGAGTTGACTCATTGGAAAAGACTCTGATGCTGGGAGGGGTTGGGGGCAGGAGGAGAAGGGGATGACAGAGGATGAGGTGGCGGGATGGCATCACTGACTTGATGGACGTGAGTCTGAGTGAACTCCGGGAGTTGGTGATGGACAGGGAGGCCTGGCGTGCTGCGATTCATGGGGTTGCAAAGAGTTGGACACGACTGAGCGACTGAACTGATCTGATATGATATAAAGTTACTGGGGGAAGGAGTAGGGTAAATATCATCTTAAGAACAATAGGAATATATATAAAGGGAAAATACTGACAAATATAACACAGAAAGTAAGTGAATAAGAATTAACATAAAGAAGGAATCCAGGCTTTACAGAGGACACCAAACTTGAATGAGTTAATGATGTAATCAAATGGAAAAGAATACAACAAACAAAACTGCCATATTTTAACTGTATTAGGGATAGCATCAGAGAAGACAGAAGATTCATATAGATGACAAAGGAAACACAAGTTATTCAAAAACAGTAAAAGACATGAGCAAAGGTATGAGAGGAATATGGAAGTCCCATTGGGAGACCAGTAAACAGATTTGTTTGCCTGGAACTGAGGTCTCATGTAGAATACCTGATACAGTGCTCTCAATTCCATTCCCCAGAGCTTAGCATGGACACAAGCAGTACTCATTAAATATCTATGTAAAAAAATGAATTCCAACTGCAGTCTGTCTATCATGATAGATTAAGGGACTTCTCTGGAGGTGCAGTGGCTAACACTTTGTGCTCCCAGTGTAGGGGGCCTGGGTTTGATCCCAGGTCAGAGAACTAGATCCTACATGCCGCTACTAAAAAAGATCCCGTGTGCCACAACTAAGACCTAACACAACCAAATAAATAAAATAAATATTTTTAAAAGATAAATAAGATTAAGCAGTGCTTTCCAATAAGTATACCAAGGCATACTGGTGTGTCCAAATTAGGTAACTACTGTACTGAGAGGGTGATTCAGCCTTTAGAATAAAACCCTCCAGTCCTAAGATGGCTTGCTTCCTATTCTAGTATACCATATTAATATCATCATTTTCTAAGTGTAGTATGCCATAAAAAAGTTGGGAAACATTGAGTTTAAAACTTGTCTATGAGGACGTATGCAATGGGATGAAGATGAAGATTAAATTCAAGAGGGTATACTGGTGCTAGTGGTAAAGAATCTGCCTGCCAATGGAGGAGACACAAGAGATGCAGGTTTGATCTCTGGGTTGGGAAGATCCCCTGGAGGAGGGTGTGGCAACCCACTCCAGTATTCTGGCCTGGAAAATCCAATGGACAGAGGAGCCTTGTGGGCTACCATCTGTAGTGTCACAGAGAGTCGGACACGACTGAAGTGACTTAGCACACGTGCATACATACTATACAATAGTCATTGTCTGGTTTGATGGTTCTGTGGAAGATCAAGAGAGAAAGACAAGGAGAAGGAGTCATTCAAAACTGCTCTAGTAGCCAAGGCACCAAACATATAGGCCTAAATAAGAGTAGCTACAAAATACATGAATTCAAAACAGATTATGAAAGAATAAGTTGCTTAGAAGTAAGTTTAGTTCAGTTCAGTAAACACTGCTGCCTGTTAAATATCAGCCATTTGTCAGGGACTAGGGATTTAAACTGAAGAAATAACTCCAGTCATTAGGGATTTATTTTTAGTTGTAGAAACAGAATTGCAGGTTTTCCTTAATACATTCTATTTCACATTAGCTCTAAGGAGAAAGGAAATATTACAAGGTATTACATATTGCACTATAAATCAAAGGTTGCTTTTGTTCAGTTGCCAAGTTGTGTCCAACTCTTTGCCATCCATGGACCACAGCACACCAAGTTTCCTTGTTCTTCACTATCTCCCAGAGTTTGCTCAAACTCATGTCCTTTGAGTCAGCGATGCCACTCAACTATTTCATCTTCTGCATCCTTCTTTTCCTCTTGCCTTCAACCTTTCCCTCCTGCCTTCAACCTTTCCCAGCATCAGGGTTTTTCTCAATGAGTCAACTCTTTGCACCGGGTGGCCAAAGTATTGGAGCTTCAGCATCAGTATCAGTCTGCTCAATGAATATTCAGGGTTGATTTCCTTTAGGATGGACTGGTTGGATCTCCTTACTGTTTAAGGGACTCTCGAGATTTTTCTCCAGCACCATAGTTTGAAAGTATCAATTCTTCGGCGCTCAGCCTTCTTTATAGTCCAACAGTCACATCTGTACATGACTACTAGAAAAACCATAGTTTTGACTATATGGACCTTTGTTGGGAAAGTAATGTCTCTGCTTTTTAATATGCTGTCTAGGTTTGTCATAGCTTTTCTTTCAAGGATCAATCATCTTTTAATTTCATGGTTGTGGTTTTAACTTACTTATTAAAGTTTCCAAAGTAAGCCTTTTTCAGTTAAAAGGCTCAGGTACCAGGAGTCAGAGGGCTATAAACAGAATCCTATGGAACGGTCACATAAATCCAATGGCTGTAACAATCATTCTTAATATATTTGTACCCAATCAAGTGTTAGAATGCATGCTATTGACAAATATCTTCTAGCCTTTATGAGACGATAATACCAGCAATCATTTATTAGGGGATCGCTATTTATCAACATTGTGCCATTTTACATATATTATCTCATTTATTCTCCAAATATCCCAAAGGGTAGATATTATTATTCCCACTTTGTTCATAAAAATCAAAGCTTAGAATATTGTCACCTGTCCAAGGTTATCCAGCTAGTAAAATGGCAGAGCCAGAATAACCCAGGCCCATACTTTCAAGTCCATGTTCTTATTAAATGCATTTTGATAAATAAGTCATTCAAGAAAGGGCTTTGAGGAGGACACCTGAGATATAAAGGAAGAGCTACTGAGGCAAACATGGGCAAGGCCCACCCACGCAGTATTCTAGGAGACAGTGTGCTTGCCCAAGGCTTACTGACTAGATTCATATTATAAGAAATCTAGAGGTCTGTGTTTTAGGTTTTCATTGCTGCTATAATCAAATAATTTAGTGGCTTAAAACAACACAAATTCATTACAGTACAGTTTTATAGGTGAGAAAGCTGACATGATTCTCACTGGTCTACGATGAGAGTCAGCAGGGCTCTATTCCCTTCTAAAAATTCTAGAGGAGAATCTACTTCCTTGCCTCTTTGAGCTGCTAGAGGCCACCAGCAATCCATGGCTATGGCCTCTGGTCACCATCTTCAAAGCCAGCAATGGTGGGTTGAGCTCTCCTCTGACTGCCATTTCTATTGTTCTTCCATTATCCCATCACCCTTTCACCACAAAAGAGTTCTCCAATTATAAGAGAACAGGTGATTAGATTGGACACACCTATATAAACCATCATAATCTTCCCATCTTATATACTTTAACTTAATCACATCTACAAAGTCCCCTTTGCTGTGTAAGGTTAACAGGTTCCAGGGATTAGGACAGGTATCTATGGGGATTGGTAGGGAGCATTATTCTCAGTATGATTAAGAGAATAGTGTCACTCAAAGTTTAAACCATGTAACTAGCCTCCTTATTCTAGTTTCCCAAGTGTGAGGCAACTTACTGACAACACTTTAGCTTGCCCTAAAACCTACTTATAGGAGAATGTGCTGTTTGCTGGGGGTGGAGTGGGGGAGGTGGGTACGATGTCCTATGCCCTGAGCATATACATTTTATATTATATTGACTCATTTTTTTCTGAGTCACACATTAGTATCTTTTGAGTGCTGTCAGAATGAGCCAGAACATTTTGGCCAGGAACTGTAGGATTTTGACAAAATCAATATTCTGAATCTTTAAGTTAAGGATCAGAGTTGGGGTATATTTAACAGGTCTATATCTATGATAAAAACAACCATTTGAAAACCATGTTTAAGAAACTATATCTATGAATGCAGTTATATGCCACCTTCTTTGGGCTTCCTGGTGGCTCAAATGGTAAAGCAGCTGCCTGCAATGCAGGCAATGCAACGCAACCGGGTTGATTCCTGGGTCGGGAAGATCCCCTGGAGAAGGGAATGGCAACTTACTCCAGTATTCTTTCCTGGAGAATTCCATGGACAGAGGAGCCTGGCGGGCTCCATGGGGTCACACAGAGTTGGACATGGCTGAATGACTAACATTTTCACTTTTTGATTTACAAAACTTAATTCAAAAAAAGATAATAATTGTGCTTTTCTGATTGTACCAGTGTAATCAATCAATTGGCTTGAAGTAGAATGTCCTTGGAAGGCAGGAGGGAGTTTCAAATCAACAACTTTTAAAACTTGGATCGCAGAGATAAGTGGTTGCCTAGAGCTGGGAGACTAAGGGAGAATAGGGAGACACTGCTAATGAGTATGGGGTTTTGTTTTGGGAAAATAAAATGTTCTAAAATTGGTTGTGGTGATGGCTGCATAACTCTGTGAATAACAAAAAAATCATTGCACTCTATATTTTAAGTGAATGAATTTTATGATATTGAATTATATCTCAAAAAAGTTGTTAAAAATGGGTCACAAGGAGAAGGCAGTGAAAGGAAGATCCGATTAAATACTAGAATGAAATGCGGGGGAGTGTCTTATGCAATTTATGATCTTAATGAAAAATCTTCCTTAGCATCTGCTACTTTCCTCTTTCTGTTCTCTACTCTAGCTTTTTAAAGATTCTGCTCTTGGAAAAGTCACAACTTTCCACCTCTTTCCTTTTTTGTTTTTTAGTTTACTAATCAATTAATATACACCAACATACACAGCAAACTCATTCCAAAAATTATAAACAATATAGAATGTGATTCCAATGTTAATTCCCACTGCTAATGTATGGATGTGACAGTTGGACCATAAAGAAGGCTGAATGTTAAGGAATTGATGCTTTTAAGCTGTGGTGTTGAAGACTCTTGAGAGTCCCTTGGAATGCAAGGAGATCAAACCAATAAATCCTGAAGGAAATCAATCCTGAATATTCATTAGAAGGACTGATGCTGAAGCTAAAGCTCCAATACTTTGGCTACTTGATGTGAAGAACCAATTCACTAGATGCTGGGAAAGATTGAAGGCAGGAGGAGAAGGGGACAACAGAGGATGAGATGGTTGGATGGCACCACTGACTCAATGGACCTGAGTCTAAGCAAGCTCTGGGAGATGATGAAGGACAGGGAAGCCTGGTGTGCTGCAGTCCATGGGGTCATAAAGAGTCAGACACGACTGAGCGACTGAACAAAAACAAAGTATGAATAAAGGAATGTTCCCATCATGATCCTCTTTTAGATGCTCATGTTTTATTATCCTTGTTCTGTGTTGTGTGCTGATTCTCCATATTCCCTAAATCATTCCACATGCCACAATAGGCCTGTGCAAGATTCACGTGTCCTTGTATCACAATTCTCATATTAAATTCAAAGAATTATTGCTCTGTTTTACAGTTGTAACTATTACAGTGCCTAATAGTGACTCCACTGATGTGTACAAAGTTACTGAATGAGCACTCTGCATTTCTTTTTATCTTCATTCTCTTTCTCAAGAGCGATGATACCCCCCTTATCCAAACACCACAGCAGAGGAAAAACTGCTTGTCAGAGGTCACTAGTAAGTTATGCTTAAAAATGGAAGGTCAGGCAAGGTTTTTCATGAAGCTTTCTTATAGTTGATATGAAAATAATCAACTACTTTTCAAATAATCACTTTGAACAAGTGATGAAGCCATTTCAAAGAAAAAAAACCTTCCTGAAACTGACACATTAAATTTACAGTTTATTTAAATTAATAAAATACCATTACCCAAACCATAAAAAGGGGTTCCTTCAACCATGAGATGAAATACTTGCTTCGTATGAGCTTAGATGAAATGATTGTTACTTTTCTATATGAACATTATAAGAGATCAGCCTCCATTTTCTGACTATCAAAAGAACTGAAGATGCAAACCTTGAGTGTAACTGTGCTTATATATACTGGGTTATCCATAAATCACCAGTCTATCACATTCTGTCATATGACTCCATGAAATTCAATTTATTCCCACATCATAGTATACCTAGTTGATATGCAGAAGGAACTTATGCTCTAAGAAGTGAAGATCAATATGTACAATTCACACTATTACTCTTTTAAATATGAACAACTGACCTTGTAGAACTAAAATACCAAAAATTCAGTTCCTGATATAAACCCACTACCTTTGTCAAATAGTTTATATTATTCATTTTTCCAGGTTTCTGCAAAAAATAAATATTATAGTTGAAACTGAATACCACTGAATATTGTTAAAAATACCTTCAGTTCAGTTGCTCCGTCATGTCCAACTCTTTGTGCCCCCATGGACTGCAGCACGTCAGGCCTCCCTGTCCATCACCAACTCCCGGAGTTTACTCAAACTCATGTTCACTGAGTTGGTGATGCCATCCAACCATCTCATCCTCTGTCATCCCCCTCTCCTCTCTCCTTCAATCTTTCCCAGCATCAGGGTCTTTTCCAATGAGTCAGTTCATGACATCAGGTGGTCAAAGTATTGGAGTTTCAGCTTCAGCATCAGTCCTTCTAAATGAATATTCAGGACCGATTTCCTTTAGGATGGACTGGTTGGATCTCCTTGCAGTCCAAGGGACTCTCAAGAGTCTTCTCCAACACCACAGCTCAAAAGCATCAATTCTTCGGCACTCAGCTCTCCTTATAGTCCAACTCTCACATCCATACATGACTACTGGAAAAACCATAGCCTTGACTAGATGGACCTTGTTGACAAAGCAATGTCTCTGCTTTTTAATATGCTGTCTAGGTTGGTCATGACTTTTCTTCCAAGGAGTAAGCGTCTTTTAATTTCATAGCTGCAATCACCATCTTCAGTGATTTTGGAGCCCCAAAAAATAAAGTCAGCCACTGTTTCCACTGTTTCCCCATCTATTTGCCATAAAGTGATGGGACCGGATGCCATGATCTTAGTTTTCTGAATGTTAAGCTTTAAGATAAACAATTTATAACACATTTATAAGTTGGTCAAGATAGTGTTTTAATATACACAGAAATTCATGTTTATGTTCTGAGAATCCTTTTACATGATCAAAGGCTGAATTTTCCAAGCAGGCAGATGTAGCTCATTAGATTTGCCATGGACTGTGAAAACCACTTGCCAATAGCATCAAAAGACTATTATTCATTTTAATCTCTCAAAGAGGACAGATCTTTCTTTGACAAACATTAGTGAAAAAGCTAAGTTTGGGGCTTAGTGACTGGAATAAATCAGCACAAGGAAATAACAGTGCAACTAAAGCCAAATGGAGACAGACTGATGTTCTAGCTTTTCACCTTCAGAGACCAGAGCTTCCACCTAGATTTCAAGGAAAAAAAAAAAGAAAACAAAACCAAAACACCCGTTCCCCACAAACCCACATAGCAATAACAGTGCACTTGCTGCACGCATAATGATCTTACCATCTGACCTGACAGAACTGTCAGTCTGAATGGCAAATTCTCTGCATATGATTGAGTTTTGTAATCTCAACAGCTCAAAATAGAGAACTTAAGGGGCCAATCAAATCAGTTTTGACTGTCAATCACTGTCCAAGCAATGTAGTTAATCAGAAAAGTCAGGATGACATTCAGAAATTGTCTAAATCCTTGTTCAGCAATCATAAAGACAACTAAGAAAACTCTAGACATTTAAAATTCTGTAGATTTAAACTGAATACTGACATAGCTAGTATATCAAAGATGAAAATGTAACTATCTGGATAATTTGTGCAAATTAAGTAGTCTTGCTCTTCAGGCAGTTTTAAATCTTAATAACTAAATATTCAACTAAAAGTTTAGCTGAGTAAATAAAACCTGATGTTAGGTTTAGAAGTTATCGCTAACAGGGGCTCCAGGGTGCAGCTGTTCCATTACTTGATCAAGGTGCTAAGTTACATAGGTATCATCAGATTATAAAAATTTACTGAACTATACACTTACAATATATGAATCTTTGTGATCAAAGAAACACCACATCCTCTAGTCAATTGCCCCATGAATTTAGTCTCTGAGAATTTGGTATCAAATTCCCATCTTATCTAGATGCTCCCTGCTTTATACTTACTTGTTTTTTAGCTTTTCAAGCTAAACAGTTTAAGGATAAACTCAAGTTAGATATATTACAGCAACAGAACATATTTCATTACATTTGGGCCAATTATCTTTTAACTTATAACAATGAAAATGATTTCTATTCTAAAGACTTGGGAAGGTATTTTTTTAAATAGTCTTGATAATCATGATACTTTATTCCTGAGAATATCTACCAAACCACAATTCATGCATATTACTCTTTAACAGTCACAAAGTAGTTTGTGAAAAATATATACAAGATTGAGTACAATACTTCAGTAATAGAGGGCACTCAAAATATTTGATATCAATGACAGAGGTAGATCAAGAGATATACTAAGACACTGTCAAAAGTATTTAAGGAATATCATGATGGGAAAAAGAATGAAACCCAGATGTGAGTTTCAATTATGCAAAATACTAGTCTTAAAGTTAATTCCTTAAAATCCTATATTAGCTTATTATTTTTCTAAGGTAGAATCATTGCTCAAGTTGGTTTAGTCCACTGTATGCACAACTTGGAACCATAAAGGGATCCTTTCCCTTTTATGAGGCAAGTGTTATACAAATGTGGGATGAATGGGGCAAAAGAGAAAAAAGTATGCTTTTAATATAAAAAATTAACATGTACAATTTTATACATACCACAAGAATCTCAAAATTATGATAGTATATGCTGCTGCTGCTAAGTCGCTTCAGTCGTGTCCGACTCTGTGCGACCCCATAGACGGCAGCCCACCAGGCTTCGCCGTCCCTGGGATTCTCCAGGCAAGAACACTGGAGTGGGTTGCCATTTCCTCCTCCAATGCATGAAAGTGAAAAGTGAAAGTGAAGTCGCTCAGTCCTGTCTGACTCTCAGCGACCCCATGGACTGCAGCCTTTCAGGCTCCTAGTATATGAGGCTAAGATAAATAGTAACTGGCTACATTTCTTCAAAAAAAAAAATTAACAGTTACATCCTGTGTTTGTTCTAGAAGCTAAATAATCCAAGAAGGCAAATCCGAAATCAGACTGTCGAAAAGGCACAGAAAGTAATCTTATTGGTTGATATTTGTTTCTGTTAGTAATACAGCAACAATTTTAAATCAAATTCAATGAAAGGAGCACTTTTCTTCCAAAAAGAAAATTTACATTACCCACTATAGCTTAAAATTAATCAATGGGTCAAAATTCTGAGAAAGAAAAGTGGTTAAAGTTGGTCTTAACCTTTGGTTAAAATAAATTTTTAAATACCTGTCTAATATTAATGGCTGTGCAACACTCAGGTTTTCCACATGAGTAATACTTTTTAAAACGTAATTTTAGCAAATTGGCAGCATAGAGTAATAAGTCCAAAGTTCATCTCACTTCCTCCATAATATTAACCAGGGTTTCAATGGAATACTCTGCTTAGATTTAGGTTAGCAGCCCAATGTTTTCACATAACCAAAAGCTGAATTAAATATTAGTTGGGTCATATGACGATGCCATTGCTGTATCTCAAAAATAGCCAAATCTTGGCAATTTCATGTGTTTTAACCTAATATGAGTGTTTTAGACAGTTCAAACTTCAGAAAACAGCAAATACACACAAAAAATTGTTTACATGATGTGAAAATACATGTAAAAAATGTTTCCAAAGGAAACAATTAAATGCAAGGTATAAAGAGAAATAAAGATAGTGGGCTTTATGAGAAGGGAAAAAAATCAGGCAGTTCAACAGGTTACTGAAATCCTGGTAGTGATCGATAAATTGACTTCTGCTTCACCTTTTATGAAGAGGCTGTACTTAGCAAATCACTGTGTAAGCTGCCTCAATAACAGGACTCCTGCTATCAAGTTTATGTGAAATGATTCCAACAAAGAAATTAATTTCTTCATGACAAGAAAAGGTTATCCGAAAAGGGGAAAACACAGGAGACTGAGCTTTCTGCTAATAAAACGGACAAATATCAGTTTAGGCACTGAATTCAAAGCTGTTTTATGCTCTGCAAAATCTGAATTCCTTGTAGCTCATCTACTACATTGCTTTAGAGACATACACACACATATACATACATGCATATATAGATACATACTTGCCTGTTACCTTTTTTTTCAAGTTTCCTAGTTTTAGCACTGAAAGTTTCATGATCTAGAAACTCAAGCCTAGGCAAACTGGGAAGATTAGTTACCCTAATGTACAGCTCCCAATCCATGCACCTTGCATGTATGTGCTTATGTGTATAACCCCCATACACTCACCATCCCAAGCCCCCCAAAATGGTTTCCTATAACTTACAATGAATTTATTATCTCTTTAGAAAATAAATTGGTGTTATAAAAATAATCTAAAAGCTGTTACTTGTTTTGTGACTATATTAATAAAATATGTAACCAGCAGTGATCAAATCTGAGAACTTAGAAACAGCCATTCATCACAAGCCATCAGACCTACTCTTTCCTAAAAAGTTTCATGTTTCATTCATATGTTGATAAGCATAAACTTCTTACAATTATGCTCCGTTTTATAATTATGAGGAAAAACTCAGGCATTCTATAGGTTCAAATCTCAGCTTCACCACTTACCAACAATGTAGCTTTAAGAGAAATTACTTGACCTATCAATTCTCTACTTTCTATTATAGGGTTTTCATGATTATTAAATGATGCTGCTGCTGCTGCTAAGTCACTTTAGTCATGTCCGACTCTGTGCAACCCCATAGAAGGCAGCCCACCAGGCTCCCCCGTCCCTGGGATTCTCCAGGCAAGAACACTGGAGTGGGTTGCCATTTCCTTCTCCAATGCATGAAAGTGAAAGTGAAGTCACTCAGTCGTGTCTGACTCTTCGAGACTCCATGGACTGCAGCCTACCAGGCTCCTCTGTCCATGGGATTTTCCAGGCACGAGTACTGGAGTGGGGTGCCATTGCCTTCTCCTATTAAATGATGCAATATATATAAAATGCTTAGCATAAAATTAATTCCCAATAAAAGTTACTTATTACTATCATTGCTATCAGTATATTGTACGGGTAAGAACTTGCAAGTGCACTGAAGGAGGCAGTCACCCATTCCTGTCTTCTTTGATGGAAACATTTTCTATTAAAAACAATTTATTTCCTTTTATAATATTAAGATTTTCAGAATTATTCTTTCTGAATGTAAAAACTAAGAGAATTCTCAATAGTTTACAAGGTTGTCCTTATAATAAGATTAATTACTTCTTTACATGGAACTTCTTCCAATTACTGAGTTTCAACATTGGATATAATAGTAAAAGAAGAGAATAAAAATCAAAGCTCCTTGCTCTCTAACTTTAATAAAGTATAATATTTAATGGGCTAAAATACAGGTGGTAAAGTTCTACCTGTACTAAAAAGAACAAGTAGAAACATTAAATCAAAATAGAATCAAATTATATTTTAGAGTTTGAGGAAATCTTTAAAATCATCTAATCCAATGCCCTCATTTTATAAGACCCAGAAAAGGTGATTTGTCCCATGTTATATGGCCAGAATTAGAAATAATACAAGAATTCAAATCTCCTGACACCTACTGCAATTATCTGTTAATATGCTTCTCTCCAAATCACAAGTGAAAATCATAAGACAAATTCCTTTTCCAAAATTTCTAATAAAAATTATCTTCGAATACACAAAGATAATTATGGGGGAGTGTGACGAGAAAGAGGAAGGAAAAATAACTAGTATTGGGTTGGCCAAGAAGTGCCTTTGGTTTTTTTAGGTAAAAATAAGAGACACATTTTTTGTTTTCACCAAGAACTTTATTGAACAACGTATTCACCGTTTTGTTCTACTACTTTCTACCATTATCAAGGCAACTTCATAATTCCATCTTCCCAAAACCTTTTTATCTTTTTGAGCAAAGGACTAGTCCAGGTGCCTTTTACAATCTTCCAGGAAACTGAAATTCTTCCACTAAGAGACTTCTGTAAAGATAGAAATAAAAAGAAATCCAAAGGTGTGATTTCTGGTGAATATAGCAGATGAATCAGAAGTTCCTAGCCAAGTAACAGTTTTGCTTGGTCATCAAAGAAACATGCAGTCTTGCATTATCCTGATGGAACATGTGTTTTCTTTTGACTAATTTCAAATGCTTTTTGTCACGTGCCGCTTTCATTTGATCTAACTGGGAGCACTACTTGTTGGAATCAATTGTTTGGTTTTCCAGAAGGAGCTCATAATAGAGGACTCGCTTTCAATTCTACTGTAGATACAACATCACCTTTTTTGGATGAAGATTGGACTTCGATGTGGTTGGTGGTAGTTCATTTTGCTTGTCCCATGATCTCTTCAGTTCCACATTATTGTACAGTATTTACCTTCCATTACCCATCACAGTTTGTTTTAAAAATGGAGCATTTTCATTAAGTTTAAGTGGAGAATTGCATGCAGAAATGAGACCAAGAAAGTAAGAAGGTCTTTTCACTTAACTTATGTGAAAGCCAAACATCAAAGTGAATAACATAACCAAGCTGGTACAAAAGATTTTCAATGTCTGATTTGGATATTCTGAGTATATTTTGAGAGCTATCTCCTCCGTAGTGTAACATTGACTGTTTTCAATTAATATTCGAGTTGACTGCTATCAACTTCAACTGGTCTATCTGACAGTGGAACATTGTCCAGCGAGAAATCTCCAGCATGAAACTTTGCCACTTCTGACATGTTCGACCAGTCACAGCACCTTCTCCATACACTGAACAAATCTTTTTTTGTGCATTTCAGTTGTGTTTTTATCTTTCTTGAAATAATAAAGCAAATATGCCAAAAAAATTTTTTTCTTCTACCTTCAATATTAAAACAGCTATACAAAATTCACCAGTTTTGTGAAGTTTTTTTTTAAATGAACACTGATATGACAGCTGTCACAATACAATCTAACAAAATTGTTTTGCATGAAGTTAAAGACAACTAAGCACTACTAGAGTTATCTTACAGGAAAAGCCAAAGAAACATTTTGGCCAACCCAATACTATGTCATAGAATATACTTTGAAGTCTAACAGAGAGCCACCTCTGTCATTTCTCCCTTCTGCAACAACAGCCAAAGTACTTACTCTATCTGATCTTCAGGTTCCTCATTTGTAAAGTGGGAATAATATCACCTAGAACAAATAACATATAAAAATGGTTAGAACAGTACAAGTTGGGAGTCACACTACCAAACGCAAAATTTTAAAACCACAACCTACTTGTTTGACCAAATTATATAACCTTTTTGAGCCACATAAAGTACTTTAGCACAGAAAATGACACATAAAAATTGCAACAAGTTTTAATTTTATCAATACTGTATATAACTCACCAGGCACTTAGTGGGCAGTGAATAATAAAAATAACTACCACCACCAAAACACCTGCTTTTAAAAGTAAAATAGATGACAAAGGTAACATGCTTTATAATATTCAATATCATCTATCTTAAAATATGCCTACATATATAAAGTTCATTAGACTGGGATTAAATGTCAATTTTTATAAGTACATTAAGCAAGAGAGTTCCAGAAAAACATCTACTTCTGCTTTACTGACTATGCCAAAGCCTTTGACTGTGTGGATCACAACAAACTGTGGAAAATTCTGAAAGAGATGGGAATACCAGAACACCTGAACTGCCTCCTGAGAAATCTGTATGCAGGTCAAGAAGCAACAGTTAGAACTGGACATGGAACAACAGACTGGTTCCAACTCAGGAAAGGAGTATGTCAAGGCTGTATATGGTCACCCTACATTTAACTTATATGCAGGGTACATCATGTGAAATGCCAGGCTGGATGAAGCACAAGCTGGAATCAAGATTGCTGGGAGAAATATCAATAACCTCAGATATGCAGAGGACACCACCCTTATGGCAGAAAGTGAAGAGGAACTAAAAAGCCTCTTGATGAAAGTGAAAGAGGAGAGTGAAAAAGTTGGCTTAACTTCATTCACTTCATGGCAAATAGATGGGGAAACAATGGAAACAGTGACAGACTTTATTTTTTTGGGCTCCCAAATCACTGCAGATGGTGACTGCAGCCATGAAATTAAAAGACACTTGCTCCTTGGAAGAAAAGCTATGACCAACCTAGACAGCATATTAAAAAGCAGAGACATTACTTCGTCAACAAAGGTCTATATAGTCAAAGCTATGGTTTTTTTCAGTAGACATGTATGGATGTGAGAGCTGGGCTATAAAGAAAGCTGAGTGCCGAAGAACTGATGCTTTTGAACTGTGGTGCTGCAGTCCCTTGGACTGCAAGGAGATCCAACCAGTCCATCCTAAAGGAAATCAGTCCTGAATATTCATTGGAAGGACTGATGCTAAAGCTGAAGCTCCAATACTTTGGCTACCTGATCCGAAAAACTGACTCATTAGAAAAGACCCTGATGCTGCACAGACTGAAGGCCGGAGGAGGGAATGGCAGAGGATGAGATGGTTGGATGATATCACCAACTTGATGCACATGAGTTTGAGTAAGCTCCAAGAATTGATGATGGACAGGGAAGCCTGGAGTGCTGCAGTCCATGGAGTCACAAAGAGTTGGACGCGACTGAGTGACTGAACTGACTGACTGATATTATAAGTATCAAGTAAATAATTCTATAGTGACATATTTAAGAAAATCTGTGGCTTTCAGAGTATTAAAATTTAAACTTCTCAGTTCACAAGTCAGAAAACACGACATAAAGTCAGAAGTTAGGTAAGAGCAGAAGTATTACAAACAATGAAATAAAGATAAAATTATAGCATCAGTACATTTGAAAATCTGTAGTAGACTGCATATAGAAGAAACCATATGTTTATTATGACATGGTTTTCATAAATTCCTAATCAAAAATATAATAAAAGGAAAAGAAACAGTAGAAAAATACATTCAACATATCACCATTTAAGAGAACCAATTCCCTGGTGATTAGAAAAGATCTATCTCTGAACTGGGTGGAAAGGCATGATTCCTAAATCCAAAGGGAAATTAAAACCACAAAGTTTAAACAAAACAGCATGAAAAAAAAAATCAATACCTTACAAAATAAAAAGGAATCATTTAGTTTTCAGCTTTCTCTTCACAAAAATTCTATTTTTATATCTGATACATTGGTTTAAGATACTATCATGTGTTCAAGCTCCAGTTGTAGGAAAATACCTGTTTATCTCTGCTACTTTTAAAGGTAAATAGGAGATTTTGTATTTAAGTTACAATGTGGAATACTTCAGAGTAACCTCATGCCAAAATGGCACATTTCTGAGGGATGCAAAGGTATTCAATAAAAAGCTTTTAAAGGCATATTTTTAAACTTGCAGCAGGAAAGCTTTTCTGTGTCAAGACAGTAATTCTTTTAACAGCATTGATCAAAATGTCATTCTTTTATGAGTGTACAATACCTTTTAATGGCATACAACAAGCCATTAGGGTTATACACCTCTGTACAGCAGACAGCTTACTGGAAAAAAGGGAACACTGGCCAAGATACAGTCAGTAGGTTTTATGCTTCTAACAGGCAACCTTTTCCCCCCTAGCTGCTTCATTGTGAAATCCACAACTGAAATTATCCAAAGATTAAGTATAAGCTCTCTTCACTTCCGTAATTTGGAAGCATTTTCACAGAGGCATAAACTGCAAGGTCTAAACTGTATCTCTGTAGATACCATGAGATGGCCTTGAAAACTGCCTCTCACCAAGGGCCAGTGAGAAATTATTCATGAAGATTAGAAAAGAATGATGGTTTTATTTACTTTGCTACTTTCTGGGGAAAGAAGAAAGTGAATTTAAAAATTGTTATGAGATAATTACTTTTCATATTTATTTATAAAGCCAAATAGTAAAGGAACATTAAAGTTACATAATATTTTACCATAAAATATCTATCTTCATCAACTAATGTTGATTAGGTAATTTTTCGTAAAGGAAACCTATTTAAAAATCATCTTAAAACAAGTCCTTGTCTTTGGGACATTCAGGCTTTAAGAGAGAAAATAAATTCTGAAACTACTTATAAAACTTAATCACATGATTATACAAACTCACACAAAAAAAACTTTCTTCAATTTACTAAATTTCTAACCATGCAGGAAATGAAGAGCTAAGGGACAGAACATAAACAGAAAGGGAAATTATTCCTGCTTTTCATGTTAAACCTTTATGGGTTTTTCACTGTTAAAGCTAATATGACTTGAGTGTAAGTAAATTCTTAGCATAACAGAAATATCCCAGATATTAATATATTGACTGTAGCCTAAATCTCCACCTTCTGAAAACTATTCAAGGCCTTTACAGAGCTTAAAAAAATGTTACTGGTAATAATTACAGTCCTGCACCAAAAAGTAAAATTCAACCTTACAGACAATATCAGATGAATCTCATAAAGCTTTTCCCTAAAAGAAAGTTTAAAAAGTAGAAGAATCTATCTCCTTTTAAAGGTGTGAATATGTAGGTGAGGGTGTGGGTATGTGGATGTATAGTGGAAAGACAATGGTAAGAAAATAAGAAAGCTTTCTTTCCAAATTTTATCAAATTTTCAGGCAATGTAGAGAACAAGTGTATCTGCACTGACTCCATCATTGTAAAGTCGCTCAGTTGTGTCCAACTCTTTTTGACCCCATGGACTATACAGTCCATGGAATTCTCTAGGCCAGATTTCTGGAGTGGGTAACTTTCCCCTTCTCCAGGGGATCTTTCCAACCCAGGGATCGAACCCAGATCTCCTCAATTGCAAGCGGATTCTTTACCAGCTGAGCCACCAAGGAAGCCCAACTCTTTGTGACCCCGTGGACTATACTGAAAACAACTGAAATGCAAAGTAATAAACAAAAACATTTTAAAATCATACCAGTTGATAAAAATAGTTAAAAAGAAAAAAGAAGAAGAAGTACCAATACAAAAATCTAAATGAAAGTGGAAATTCAGAGAAGGCGGTGGTGTGCTGAATCTGCTTTTGCCCATTTTAAACAGAGTTAAGATGTACAGATCTGGTTTGGAACGAAGGAGAGAAGACAAATAAAAATACCACCTAAGAGTCTAACAAGAGGTTGTCCATCCAAGAAGCTGAGAACTCGGTTACGGTGATCCAAGAGTCTGGGTTTAAGGGACTATAAGGAAAGCTATCTTGGAAATGAGCAAAACAGGGGAAAAAAGAGCAACAAGTTGCAACCACAATCTAGCACTCAAGTAAATGTACACACCAAATTCACATTACCTGAATGGGTCCAAATAAATAAATAAACATAAAATGGCACGCAACTCTTCATACCCCAAGAAGCCAGAATGCAACAAACACGAATGTTAACTGGTGGAACAAACTTATTAAATACACAAATAAACAAGGCACTGTGAAAGAGAACCAGTAAAAACAAACCTATAAGGATTTCATATCTTGGAATTATCACAAAAAGATTATATAAAATCCAGTTTAATATGTTTATAATAATTTTTAAAGTGAAAAAACATCTTCATAGAACAGGAAAAAAAACAACATATGACATAAAATGTTCACAAGACATTTATACAAATTAAATACACAGTAGTTGAAATTTAAAAACCCAGTCAAGAGGTTTTCACACATTATTTCAGAAGAGACTAACCTGCCCAACTAAAAAATAGCTAGAGAAAGTAGGTAAAATATGGAAAACAACAATGTGAAGGTATTAAAGAGCTACCAAAGGCAGTCAAGAAGTATAAAAGAGAAGTTCAGAAAGCTAAGCTCAACTTTCAGCATGGGCTTTATTAAGTCATTTGTCAATCCTCAGACAGGAGGCAGAGAAGCTAAGCAGAACTGTTAGTAGTAATCACATATAGGGGAAAAATATTTTGAAGTTTCAGCACTCAGGCTTCCCTGGTGGCTCAGTCGGTAAAGAATCCACCTGCAATGTAGGAGACTGCCTGCAGTGCAGGAGATAAGAGTTCAATTCCTGGGTGGGTGGGGAAGATCCCCTGGAGGAGGAAATGGCAATCCACTTCATAATTCTTGCCTGGAGAATCCTATGGACAGAGAAGACTGGGGGGTTACAGACCATGGGGTCGCAAAGAGTTGGACATGACTGAAGTGACTTAGCACACATGCACACATGTCTTAGGGAAGCACTGCTTCTAGGGGAGAGGACAGTGAGTGACTTAAAAGTGACACTATTTGGATGTTTAGTGGTAAGGAGAAAGAAGAAAACAAGAGAGAAATAATAAATGATCCTTCAGAAATAAAAGGAAGCACAAAATTAAAGAAAGGAAAACTTCACTTTCCAAACAAACGCACCATAAATTTAAAACACTGCCCTTCATTATAGTAACAGAATAGGGTCCTTTTGAACTAAGAAACCTTGTAAACTCTCTCACAACTTTCTATATAAACTAGTATCACTGGTCAAGAAAAATAAAACTTTTAAAATGGATCAGAAAACAGTAGGCAACAACTGTAAAAATCATTATGAAATAATATAGAACATAAGAACAAAAACTCTTCAGCTGATGAACACTCCTCTCCAAAAAGAAAAAGGGAAAAAGAAACCATAAAGAAAACTATAACAATGTCTCAAATTGAACCATATATCGTTAAACCAGTATTTACACATATTTTTCAAAAACCTTAAATCAAACATTCAATAATTCAGAACAGAAATAGAACAGAATTGGGCAAAAATCTTCACTTTAGGAAGATGTGAAATAAAAGATAACTGGTCTCATGAAAGAAACTGAGAAGACAAAAAATATTTTAGAAATAAAAAATCAATTATAAAGTACTCAAGAGAGAAAGGGATTGAATGAAAATACAAGGGGCACTGAACAAAAGACTGAATATAACCAAGGGAATAAAACAAAATGAAGGAAGATTGTAATAAGGATCAGGGAAACATTATAACATACCAGAGAAAGAAAGAGGACCCAACATATATAAAATTAAAGAGCTAATATTTAAAACTAATTAAAAAATAACCAAAATAAGAAAACACATGAATATTATAAAGGTCTAAGAAGGGCCTGGGAAAACTGATACAAACAATTCTGAGATCTATTAAAAACACATAATTAGACTTTAAAGATAGAAAAAATTATCTGGGATCACTTGCAAAGAAAGAAAAATCAACTTGGGATCAGACTACTGAGCAGTAACCTACAAATAAAGATAACAGGAAGGTAGGAATCAAATTATTTTATTTAAACTGATGAAATTGAACAGTGAAATCTTAAGTAAGCAAAAGAGGGACAAAAATAAGGGCATTATAAATAACAATATAAAGACAACCACTAGAACAAAAATATAAACCTTCCAAAATGCCAAGGAAAATACAAAAAGGGAGGAACATAATACAAAATGAAAGCGAGGAAATGTAGTAACATATACATGTGTGCGTACGTGCTCAGTCACTTCAGTTGTGTCTGACTCTGCGGCCCTGCAGACTGTAGTGCGCCAGGCTCCTTTGTCCATGGGATTCTCCATGCAAGAATGCTAGAGTGGGTTTCCATGCCCTCCTCCAGAGGATCTTCCCCACCAGGGATTGAACCTACTTTTGTTACATTTCCTGAATTGGCAGGCAGGTTCTTTACCACTAGCACCACCTGGGAAGCCCCCTAATATATGAGAGTCCCTTGGACTGCAAGGAGATCCAACCAGTCCATTCTGAAGGAGATCAGCCCTGGGATTTCTTTGGAAGGAATGATACTGAAGCTGAAACTCCAGTACTTTGGCCACCTCATGCGAAGAGTTGACTCATTGGAAAAGACTCTGATGCTGGGAGGGATTGGGGGCAAGAGGAGAAGGGGACGACAGAGGATGAGATGGCTGGATGGCATCACTGACTCGATGGACGTGAGTCTGAGTGAACTCCGGGAGTTGGTGATGGACAGGGAGGCCTGGCGTGCTGCGATTCGTGGGTCACAAAGAGTTGGACACGACTGAGCGACTGATCTGATCTGATCTGATTAATATAATATTTTGTTAGAATTGTGTCATATCAATAAATATACACAGATTTCCTATTAGAAAAAACCTACAATGTTGAATTAACTCACAAAGCCAAACAACTCTAAAATGTATTAGAGAAGCTCATCTAAAATAAAGTAATTCAATTATTAAAAATACAAGGGCTAGCCAATGTATTCTATGCAAACAGAACAATAAGAAAGTAGGTATTGCAATTCTGATATCAGATACAGTAGAACTAACACCAAAAGCACTGCATACTAAAAGGAACATTTTATGATCTAAAAGCCAATTCAAAATAAATATAGAATAGGAATATATATGTGTCAAATAATACAATGAGTATCATGATAAAATAGAATCAAGGAGAAGTAAAGATGCAAAAAAATAAAGAAAACAAAAAGAAGACATCAACATACCAAACTCAATATAAGTATTCAAAAAATATAAAAGGATGAGGAATATATAAACAAGCTATGTCAATATCTTTATCTTTAAACTCCTATAAGAAGTAATTTCTTTTTTAAGTACATATGAAACTTTCATAAAAATTAACCAAATGCATGTGTCTCAAAGAAAGCTTCAATATGTTCCATAAAGTAGAAACAATATAAAAATACTTTGATCAAATTAAAAACAAAAGATTATCTCACCATATAGTATTAAAATTTTGTAGCAATGTCTTTGGTGAAAGGGGAAATATAAACTGACATACTGAATGGAATGGTTAGATTTTAAACTACTAACAAGACCAAGAGCTGATGTGAATGTAGAATAACTAGAACTGTCATATGCTGCTTATTGGAAAACAAATGAAAACTTTGGGCAAAAGTTTGGTAGTATTTTAGGATGTTAAACATTTATCATATAATTCCTAGGTAGTCATCCAGCAAAAGTAAAAATCTATGACCACAAAAAACCTGTAGGGAAATGTTTATGGCAGCTTTATCACTAACAGCCAAAAACCTGGAAAAATCCAAATGTCCATTAACTGGCTAATAGATAAACAGATTATGGTACATATGTACAATGGAGTACTACTCACACACAAAACATAATAAACTGATACATGCAACAACATGAATAAATCTTAAATTCATTTGCCAACTGAAAGAAGTCAGATATAGGCCGCATACTACAGAATTCTATTAACATGATGTTCTCAAAGTACAAACCTACAGTGGCAGAAAGCAGATCAGCAGTTGCTAAGGGATAGGTATGGGACCTGAGAAATGATGATAAAGGATCATGAGGTAACTTTACAGACTTACAGAAATATTCCATATCTTGATTCCATATCTTGATTATGGCAGTAGTTTACAACTGTTTATATTTGTCAAAACTCATAGAACTATATTCCTAAAAAGTGAATTTTACCATATGTAAATTAAGCCTCAGTAAAACTGACTTCTAAAAGAGAAGCAATCAGGGAGTGGGGAAAAAAAAATTACATCCAAGAGAACAAAGATCAGAATGACTCCAAATAATCTTACAACACAAGGCAGAAGGCAATAGAATATTAAATTAGTACTCAAAACACAATTATATATCCACGTTAAAAATAAATCTTTTGGGCTTGCCTGGTGGTCTAGTGGTTAAGAATCTGCCTGCCAATGCAGGGGACATGGGTTCAATCCCTGATCTGGGAGGATTCCACATGCTGGGGAGAAACTCAGCCTATATGCCACAACTACGAAGCCAGTGTTCTAGAGCCCGTGGGTTGCGGCTGCAGCTACAGAGCCCGCAGGTCCTAGAGTCCATGCTCTGCGCCAACACAAGCTACTGCAATGAGAAGCCAGTACATCTATCTCAATGAAGAGCAGCCTCTGCTCACCTTAACTAGAGAAAGCCTACACACAGCAATGAAGACCCAGTGCAGCCAAAACTAAATAAATCTTTCAAAAATGAAAGTTAACCAAAAGCATTTTCAAGTAAAAACAAAACAAAACAAAACAAAAACAGAATCCATTTCCAACAAGCCATCCCATAAGCAATGTTAAAGGAAAACTTCAGACTGAAGAAAAGAAATGAAAATTTGGATCTACAAGAAGAAATGGGCTTCTTTGGTGCCTCAGATGGTAAAGAATCTGCCCACAATGCAGGAGACTTGGGTTCAATCTCTGGGTGGGGAAGATCCCTTGAAGAAGGGAATGGTTACCCACTCCAGTATTCTTGCCTGGATAATTTCATGGACAGAGGAGCCTGGTGGGGTCGCAAAGAGGTGGACAACAACTGAGACACTGACACTTCATAAGAAGAAACAGAGTGCCAGAAATGGTAAGATGTAGGCAAATATTAATAAAATTTATGCTCATTTTCTTAATCCATTAAAACCTCCTCACAAATAAACTGCTAGACTTGGATGGATGCATGCTGTTTTCTATCAAATCTTTAACAAAAAATAATACCAATCCTGTACAAAATTTTTTAAAAAATAGAGAAGAATATAACACATCTCAGATCATTTAGATCTGAGTCATTTAGTCAGACAACATTGCCATAATGCTAAAATCAGAAAATCACAATAAAGCAAAACAAAGACCGATCTTCCTTATGAACACTCAAAAGAAAAAAAAAATTAAGATCACATTAAAAGACATAAAAACAATCAGGATATACTATATTCATGGATGGAAAGAATGAATATGGTAAACATGACAGTTCTTCCCAAATTAATGTAGAATATACACACTAATTCCTATCAAAGCAATTCCTGTCAAAACCTAAGAAGATTTCTCATTAAAATTAATATAGAAAATCAAAGGGCCAAGAATAAATAAGAGAACAGCTTGGTGTGGGAGTAAGGGGAGCAGTTTAACCTACAGAATATTGTCTTCTTTCAGATATAAGGTAATTAAAACACCAGAGGCAAATGAAATAGACTAAACGAGCTCAAAAACAAAGGCAAACATATATTTATACAAACTGTATGGGAACGTGACATTACCCATTCAGTCAAGAAAGGATGTCTTATTCCAGGGCTTGTAAATTTTTTCTATCAAGGGCCACATGGTTAATATATTAGGCTTTGAAACTCATATAGTTTCTGTCACAACTACTCAATTCTGACCTTGTAGACAACACGAAAACAAGTGGATGTACCTGTGTTCTGATAGAATTTCATTTACATAAACAGATAGTGGACCAGATTTGGCCCGTGGGCATGTTTTCCAAAAAGCAACAAAACAACAAAAAATTTTTTAGTTAAAATCATTTTTCACACATAATACACAAAACTAAGTTTAGTGTGGGGAAAAAAAAAACACTTGATGATGTAAATTATAATCAGGACAAGCTACTGGAATTTCACAATAAAAATCATTTTAATATAAGGCATCCAAAACATTAAGGCACAAACCTTACTTTAACTCTTTAGGTTGATCAAGTATTTTCCTAATTAATGTAAAAAGATACAAAATCTCAAGTGTGAATGACCTTTCTACAATTCTAGAAAGCATTTCAGTGACTTCTCTAAAATTCTTAACCCAGTGCTCATTTGAAAGTGCTAATACAATTGCTTCTAGGTTTCTCACTTTCCCACTTTCTTCAGAACAAGTCTCAATTCAGAAATTAAATGACGGCCATTTAAAAGAAGTAGAACATTTAGCTGCTTTGGCTGTTTCTTTCTACTTTTAAGAAATAGAAACACACTTCTAGAATACTGAACTGGAGTTCTTTGGTACAGATTTAAAACTCCCTGAAATTGATACAAAAAATTTGCGTATTATGTGTCATACTGTACACAAAAGCTTCAAGGTTTTTCTTGCTTCTTAAAGGGGACTATGCCCTCACATATCCCCCAACCCCAAGAAAGTTAAATTATGTTAAACCTCGGTTCCAGAGACTGGACATACAGAAAATCAAGTTGAATTATCAAATTAGAAAGAAAAGAGGATTTTCATAGTTATAGACAGGGATGTCAGACAAAATGTTCATTCATACTATAGAACTCCTTAAAGTGGTTCTGAATCTCAACTTGAAATTCAATAGTGTGGTGTGGTGAGGGGAGTCAGATCATAATAGACACAGAAGGTTAATGAAGAGAAGACTTTTCAATGGGAGTTATTTTGTTTGTTTCGTTTTTTAATGTTTCTGATCAAGCCTCAGAATTTCATTTTATTCCAAAAGGTCTATTGGGTTTCTTCTAAGATCCAGACAGTACTCACAATGCCAAAATGAAATGTGTCAACAGGGTCCGACCAAGGATAAAGTAATCATGTTTTCGACAGGAATCCGCTCATTCAGAATCAGCAACGGGGTCAAGATCTTACATTTCTGTAGCGTTTTATACAGAGCTTGCACTTGCCGCTTTCCACGGGACCTTTATTGAGTCTCAGTTGGGAGCAAGTGGACAGCAGCATCCTATTCCTTTATAAGGAAAGTTCTGGACTCAGTTTGTGAGATGTGGGGCGCTCCCCAGGACGCTCGGGAGTTTCCCACCCTATCACGGACAGGTAGAAAGTTCCTGACAATGTGGGTGATGGAGAGCAGACTATAACTAGGAAAGAGGTGGGAGGGTAGGAATGAGCCGGGAGTCAAGTATGCTTGGGGGAGGTGTAAGCACGTCAGAGTTGGAGGGTTGCTACTGAGGAGGGTTGGAAGGTGAGAGACACCCGTTCGTGAAAAGAAAAGGGAGGGGAGACTCCCTCCTGGAGCGACAGAAGCGGGGCGGGAGCGTCGTCTCTGAGATGAGAGGAAAACGTCGTGAGGGAAGAATCTAGAGGCTGTGAGGAGGGGAACAGTGAGCCTGCCTCAGGAAGGGAAGTTCCAGCCCGACTGAAGTCCCCCATCTCGAGGCGACCTGTTTAACGCAGCGCCCCTGCTCCTCGGCCGCCCTTTTCGTCATTCTCCCCTCAGGGTCTCTCACCACCGAGTTTGTTGGCTCCTGCAAGACGCCCAGCACCATTGTCACCTCATGAACTGTCCGCGCCACAAATTCAAATCAGAGTTCCAGAGCCTAGCGCTCCGAACTTCTCCCAGAGTGAAGGACAAATGGACCAATGGAAGCCCCGCTGGCCACAGACGTACAAGACGGTGGGCGGGACGAAGGGTCGGGGTGGGCAGAAGAGCGTTGTCTTGACGACGGCTTCCGGTGCTGCGGTGACTTACCGCCGGAAGGCGAGAGTCCGCGGGAAAAGCGATCTTGTTAGGTGGTTACTGTGGCTTGGGGCTGAGGCGGTCCCCTCAAGAGTAACCGCGGGCTTGTGCCACGGTCATGCCACTGGCCTTCGTTTCCTTTAGCCTTCTCGCTCACCAAAAGATTTTCCCGTCCAGTTATAAAGTGCAAGTTGTTTGCCAAAGGTAAGCGTGTAGTATAACACCATTCCCTTGTTTTTTGGAAACTTGAGTCCACTTTGTCACCAGGGAGCGGGTACTAAAAAAAAAAAGAAAAAAGTGAAAATTTGGATTTCTAAACATTTAGTAAAGTTTTACCGTGTGCATTTTTACTGTATTGTACGCAGTTTGTAGTCTGAAATATTGGGGGCAATTTTATATACAATTAAATTTTAAATTCTGGTTCTTTAGGACCCGCAAATTTCATCTGAACCGGGTATATTAAAGACCTTTAATTTTAAAATTTTATGTAACCATCTAGAAGCTTCTCTAACTTAAGTTCTTAATCTCCCGTAAATCTCAAGTTAGATGGTATAAGATGGACACGTTCTCTGAGTCCAGACCATTACAAGAGTCAAACTAATTCGGCTGAGGTGCCTCTTTTCATACAGAATCACTTGAATCTAAAATAATTGAAACCAGATGCTAAGCATGGCTCCTTGTGTATCTCTTGGCGATAATGGTCTCACTTCAGTCTCTCCTTTATGGAAGAAAGTAAGCACTGTTGAAATGAAGGAGGAAAAATAAGGCTTCTTACAGACAGGTATTAAAAACAAAACAAAAAAAACTTAGGAGCTTTGAAACACATCTTTTAACAAAAGTCGTTAAATTCTTGTCACCAAAATCTAAAAGAAAAAGTTCATAATTTATCTGCTTATCAAGAAGAATTTCTTCCTTTACACTTAAGACAGGGAAACATTTATGAAAGCTTAGATCTATATGTTTAGGTCCCTGCCAACCCTTTTCTTAAAATTCCAACTTCAAAACTCCCTGCTAATGAGCACTTTTCCAGCAGCTTGGATGAAACGTTCTGAATAACTTCTTCCGCCTGGAGGTTAGAAATTTCATTAAATAAAAAATTAAATATATTAGAATACTTAGGTATGAAACATTAACGAACTGAGTAACATTCTTCAGAAGAAGAAGCACTTAAGAAAACATAGGCCACCTGCATTGTGGAGCCATCTCAAATGATGAGATTTGATAGATAGGCGAGAGATCAAAAAATGGCCAGATTTCAAAAGAGAATGTTCTGTGAGCTGCTTATTGCCCTCATAGACCATTCAAAAATAAAACCAACTCTCAGCAGAAGCCCAAGAGGCATTAGAGATGAACTAGACTATCCTTTGGATGTCAGTATTGTACTGAAAAAGTCAGTTACACTGTTATTTATCTGCAGGAGGAAATGCCTAAATTTTATAAGGATTTAGAACTTTAATTTAAAAGTGTATAGTGACTATAGAGTTTAGAAAGGAGACTTGAATCTAAGTTAGATGAACTTGGGAAAACAGTGTTGTCTGTAGTAGCATCTGACTTTGTACTCTCCATTCCTCTTACTTAAATGTTCTCTTATTCCTGCTTTTTGAATCTTATCTTTGAATACCCAGGCCAAATTCTGAGTTTTTCTGAGCTGTAACTCATAGTTAACTGTCTCAGAACACCTATAGAATTAAAAATACACTGTTTATTTGGCTTTTTTCTTTACATTTAGGCCTGGTAGTGTTTTTCTCATTTATGTTGATGAATGTATCTTACATATAACTTGCCTTATCTGTTGGATTCTAAGCTACTTAGAGTTGTATTCACCACTGTACATGGCAGATGACTTGAACATGGTAAACATCATTCTTTTCAATCTCTTTTTTTTGGCTGTGTTGGGTCTTAATTGCAGCATGTGGGATCTTCATTGCCGAGTGTTGGATCATTATTGCCAGGTGTGGGCTCTTCGTTGCAGCCGGTAGGATATAGTTCACTAACCGGGGATTAAACTTGGGCCCCCTGTGTTGGGGGCACGGAGACTTAATCACTGGACCACTAGGGAAGTCCCAGTAAACATAATTCTGATGTAAAAATGCCACTGTTAAGATTAATATTAAATATAGTGGCAGCTGCATTAGTTTGCTAGGTTTGCTATAGCAATACCACAGACTGAGGGTGTAAACAACAGAAATTTATTTTCTCACAATTCTGGAGGCTGGAAAGTTCAATACTAAGGTATCAGCGGGAATGATTTCATTCTGAGGCTTCTCTCCTTGACATGTAGTTATGCCTTTGTCTTCACATGGTCTTTAATTCATGCCCATCTGTGTCCAGATTTCTTCTTATAAAGACATCAGTCATACTGGATTAGGGCCCATCCAAAAGACCTCATTTTAATTTAATTACCTCTTTAAAATCCTTATCTCCAAGTATAGTTGCATTCTGAGGTACTGGGGATTAGGACTTCAGAATATGAATTTGGGGGTACACAGTTCAATCCATACAATAATCAACATTCAGAAAGCAGAAATGATTGGCAGTAGTTGTCCATTAGCACTCTCATCTTCAGACCTGTAGATAACATAATTGTGTACATCAAGTTTGTTTAAGATAATAGGGAATGGAAGTGAAAGTTGCTCAGTTTGTGACCGACTCTTGGCGAATTCTCCAGGCCAGAATACTGGAATGGGTAGCCCGTCCCTTCCCCAGGAGATCTTCCCAACCCAGGGATCGAACCTAGGTCTCCCGCATTGCAGGTGGATTGTTTCCCAGCTAAGCCACAACGGAAGCCCAGGGAATGGAAGAGCCTGTGGTAAATCAGAGAATATTTGCCAAAGACTTTCAAATTGAAATTTGTCAAAAAACAGAAAACACAACCCACACACATACACCAGCATGCCACACAATCCTGGGTCATCCAAACAAATAAACAGCAACAACAAAACAAGCAGGCTGATTGGTTTTGGCTCACAGGGGGCTGGTTTACAAAAACCACCAGCATATTTCATTTGGAATCTGTAACCTCTTAAGTGGATACTGGACATAGTATGTTTTTCAATATCCAAAAGACGTTTTCCCCAGACCCGATTGGTTCACACATAACTTTAAGTACCTCCTTTGTTGAAGGAATTGTACTAAGTGCCTCACTGAGATTAAATCCATAAATTTGTCCACATATATCTAATTGTTACAAGGACATCCAGTTTTTGATTAAATTTATAAAATGTGTGGGCTTCCCAGGTAGCTCAGTGGTAAAGAATCTGTCTGCGAATGCATGTTCAATCCTTGGATTGGGAAGATCCCCTGGAGAAGAAAACGGCATCCACTCCAGTATTCTTGCCTGGGAAATCCCATGGACAGAGAAGCCTGCTGGGCTACAATCCATGGGGTTGCAAAGAATCGGACACGACTTAGCGACTAGACACCACCACCACCATAAGATGCACAACCATGCATAATTTAGTATTTTGAGTGGTACAGGTTTATCCTATAAGTGAATTAGAACTCTTGAAAAAAAAGTCTTTATGAGATTATGTGCTCTGATAAGGTCAAGGCTCTGATCTTAAGTACAAGTGGAGACGACAGGACACATATAAGAAAATAATTATAGTGCAAGATAAAAGTGAGACCATAGGAGAGTTATAAAGTACTGTGGGAAATTAAAGGAGGAAAAGATTTCTTCAAGGTTGACGTATTACTAAAGGTATTTAATGCAGGTAGGATTATTCTTTTTTATAGCACTTGGTACTTCGAATATAGCATTAATCAATGTGTTGTATCTGAAGAAACAAGACTCCAGGATTCTTGCCTGGAAAATCCCATGGGCAGAGGAGCCTGGCAGGCTACATTGCCATGGGTTTACAAAGCAGTTGAACATGACTTAGTGACTAAACAACAACAAGTGTCTTAGATGTTATTTGCGTATGTTCACATTTCCCCAGTACAATCTGAAATACTCAAGAATATTTTAATCTTTATATGCTCCAGTCTAGTGTTGTTTAGGGAGAAGGCAATGGCACCCCACTCCAGTACTCGTGCCTGGAAAATCCATGGACGGAGGAGCCTGGTAGGCCACAGTCCATGGGGTCGGGAGAGTTGGACACAACTGAGCATCTTGACTTTCACATCACTTTCGTGCCTTGGAGAAGGAAATGGCAACCCACTCCAGTGTTCTTGCCTGGAGAATCCCAGGGACGGGGGAGCCTGGTGGGCTGCCACCTTTGGGGTCGCACAGAGTCAGACACGACCGAAGTGACTTAGCAGCGGCAGCAGTGTTGTTTAAAAGTATCAGGGTCACCTGGGTAACTTTTTTTTTTTTTAATTAGAAGATAATTGCTTTACGATGCTCCGTTAGTTTCTGCTATACAACATGAATCAGGTATCAGGTCAGGTCAGTTGCTCAGTCATGTCCAGCTCTTTGCGACCCCATGAATTGCAGCACACCAGGCCTCCCTGTCCATCACCAACTCGCGGAGTTCACTCAAACTCATGTCCATCAAGTTGGTGATGCCATCCAGCCATCTCATCCTCTGTTGTCCCCTTCTCCTCCTGCCCCCAGTCCCTCCCAGCATCAGAGTCTTTTCCAATGAGTCAACTCTTCTCATGAGGTAGCCAAAGTATTTATAGGTGTACATATATTCACTCCCTTGTGAACCTCCCTCCCCTGCCTCATCCCACCTGTCTGGGTCATCAGAGAGAACCAAACCGAGCACCCTGTATTATATAGGAACTTTTTAACAGTAAACTTTTTTCAACTCTGGCTCTGTAGATTATAATTTAGTAGGCCTAGGGAAGTGGTAGAGAATCTCTGTTTTTAAAACGTTTCTCCCGCTTAATGATTCAGATTATCAGCCCCACTTAGAACCTTCTGCCTTGAAGCACCTGGTATATAGTATGCTCTCAATAAGTTCTTGTTACATTAAATGAGTGGAGCTGTGATTTAGTAAGATTAATAAGGCCCCTGTGTGTAGGAATGAATTAGAGTGGAAAATATCCTAGAGGCAAGGAAATCCTATTACACAAGTCCAGTTAAGAGATGAAGCAGCCTTAAACTAGAGTAGGGGCCATAGAAAGGGAGAGAAATAGATGAGAAACGTTGAAAAGGTAAGAGTCTACAGAACTAGGTAAACTTTATATAAGGCACTAGTTCGCAAAACAGTGTAGCTAAAATTTACATGAGGTGTTTATTTCATAAGCAGGTTGCCAGACTCTGTATAAACTCCTGTTTGGTTGGTCCGGGGTGAAGCACATGAATTTGCATTTTTAAAAAATTTATACTGGAGTATAGTTGATTAAGGGACTTCCCTGGTGGCAACAGTGTTGTGTTACTTCCAGGTATACAACAAAGAGATTCAGCTATGCTAATTTATGTATCCTTTTCCCGTTTAGATTATTAAAGAATATTGAGCAGTACTGTGCTATTGAGTAGGTCCTTGTTGGTTATCTGTTTTAAATATAACTGTCAGTCCCCAATTCCCAATCTGTCCATTCCCCACCTTTCCCCTTTGGTAATCACAAATTCATTTTCTAAGTGCGTCTGTTTCTGTTTTGTAAATAAGTTCATTTGTATTAATTTTTTTTAGATTCTGCATACAAGTGGTATCATACAATATTTGTCTTTCTCTGACTTCACTTATTAAGATAATCTCCAGGTCCCTCCATGTTGCTGCAAATGGCATTATTTCATTCTCTTTTTTTTTTTTTTTTTTATGACTACCATGCTTTTGTATATATGTACCACATCTTCTTTACCCATTCATCTATTGATAAATATTTAAGTTACTTCCATGTCTTGGCTATTGTAAATAGTGCCACTATGTATATTCTGTTGCATGCATCCTTTCAAACCATGTTTTTTGGTTTTTTTTGATATGAGCCCAGGAGTGGGAATGCTGAATCATATGGTAGCTCTATTTTTAGTTTCTTAAGGAACCTCCACACTTTTCTCCATAATGGCTGTTTAGTTCAGTTCAGTCGCTCATGTCCAGCTCTTTGCGACTTCATGGACTGCAGCTCACCAGGCTTCCCTGTCCATCACCAACTCCGGAGCTCGCTGAAACTCATGTCCATCGAGTCAGTGATGCCACCCAACCATCTCATCCTCTGTCGTCCCCTTCTCCTCCTGCCTTCAGTCTTTCCCAGAATCAGGGAAAGATTCTGTGAGTCAGTTTTCCAGTGAGTCAGTTCTTCACAAAGTATTGGAGCTTCAGTATCAGTCCTTCCGATGAATATTCAGGACTGATTTCCTTTAGGATTGACTGGTTGGATCTCCTTGCAGTCCAAGGGACTCTAAAGAGTCATCGCCAACACCACAGTTCAAAAGTATCAATTCTTTGGCACTCAGCCTTCTTTATGGTCCAACTCTCACATCCATACATGACTACTGGAAAAAACCATAGCTTTGACTATATGGACCTTTGTTGGCAAAGTAATTTCTCTGCTTTTTAATATGATATCTAGATTGGTCATAGCTTTTCTTCCAAGGAGCAAGCGTCTTTTAATTTCATGGCTGCAGTCACCATCTGCAGTGATTTTGGAGCTCAAGAAAATAAAGTCTGTCACGGTTTCCATTTTTTTCCCCATCTATTTGCCATGAAGTGATGGGACTGGATGCCATGATCTTAGTTTTCTGAATGTTGAGTTTTAAGCCAACTTAATCACTCTCCTCTTTCACTTTCATCAAAAGGCTCTTCAGTTCCTCTTCGCTTTCTGCCATAAGGGTGGTGTCATATGCATATCTGAGGTTATTGATATTTCTCCCTGCATAATGGCTGTACCAATTTACATTCCCACCAAGAGTGTAGAAGGGTTTCCTTTTCTCCACACCCTCTGCAGCATTTATTGTTCTTAAACTTTTTGATGATGGCTGTTCTTACTCCTGTGAGGTGATATCTTACTGTATTTTGGATTTACATTTTTCCAATAATTAGTGATGTTTAGCATCTTTTCATGTGCCTCTTGGCCATCAGTATGTCTTTCTTGGAGAAATGTCTCTTGAGGTCTTTTTTCTAATTTTTTGATGGACATGAACTGTTTGTAAATTTTGAAGATAAATCATTTGTCGTTGCTTCATTTGCAAGTATTTTCTCCCATTTTGTGGGTTATCTATTCTTTTTTTGCCATCCTGGGATGTAGTCAGGATGTGGGCTCTGCTGCACTCTTTTTTTTTTTTTAATTAAAACTTACTTTTGGCAGTGCTGGGTCTTTGTTGCTTTGTGTAGGCTTTCTGTAACTGCAGCAAGTGGGGGCTACTCTTCGTTGCCTTGCGTGGGCTTCTTCTTGCGGTGGCTTCTCTCGTTGCCGAGCACAGGCTCCAGGCGCTCCAGCTCCAGTAGTTGCAGCACGCAGCTCAGTAATTGCACTCACGGGCCCTTGAATGCACAGGCACGGAGGCTCGGTCACTACGGCAAAAGGACTCAGTTTCTCTATAACATGTGGAATCTTTTCCTACCCGGAATCAAACCCTTGTTCCCTGCATTGGAAGGCGGTTTCTTATCCACTGTGCAACCAGGGAAGTCCTCTCTTTTTGTTTATGGTTTCCAATGCTATGCACAGGTTTTTTAGTTTAATTTGGTCCCATTTGTTTATCTTTTGTTTTTATTTCAATTACTGTAGGAGATAACTGCTGCAACTTAAGTCGAAGAGTGTTCTGCTTATGTTTCCCTGTAAGAGTTTTCTCTCTTTCTTTCTAGCTGTGCTGGATCTTCATTCCTGCATGCAATTCTTTAGTTGTGGCGAGTGGCAGCTTCTTGTTGATGAGCTCGGGTTCTAGGCGTGCAGGCTTCAGTAGTTGCAGCACGCGGGCTCAGTAGTGGTGTTGAATGAAAGTGAGAGTGGACACCCGTGTCTTGTTCCTGATCTTGGAGGAAATGCTTTCAGCTTTTCACCATTGAGAATGATATTTGCTGTGTTTGTCATATGTGGACTTTATTATGTAGAGATAGGGTCCCTCTATGCCCACTTTCTGGTGAGTTGTTCTTTTTTTTTTTTGATCATAAATGGGTGTTGAATTTTGCCAAAAGCATTTTCTGCATCTATTGAAATGATTATTTGGTTTTTATTCTTCAATTTGTGGATGTGGTATATCACACTAATTGATTTGCAGATATTAAAAAATTCTTGATTCACTGGGATAAATTCCACTTGATCATGGTGCATGATCTGTGTAACATATTGTTGGATTCAGCTTGCTAGTATCTTGTTGAAGATTTTTGTGTGTATGTTCATCAGTGATATTTGCCTATAATTTTCTTTTTGTGTGATATCTTTGGTTTTGTTAATGGCTGGTGGTGACCTCATAGAATGAGTTTGGGTGTGTTCCTTCCTCTGTGGGGATTTTTTTTTTTTTTTGCGGGGGAGGGGAAAGGTTCAGGATAGGTGTTAATTCTTCTCTAAATTGTGGTTTTATTCTCATGTGTTCTGCTTGGGGTTTGCTGTGCATCTTGGAGCTGTAGACTTATATTTTAATCAATTTTGGGAGGTTTGTCTAGTATGTTATCAAACATTTTTTCTGTGCTTTTCTCTTTTTCCTTTTCCTCTGGGACTCCAATTTTAAGCATGCTAGATTGCCTAATTTTGAACACATGCATCATTAATGATCTGCTACCTTTTTTCATACTTATTCTTTCTGTGTGCTTTGGTTTAGGTAGTTTCTGTTGAATTGTCTTCAAAGTTATCGATCCTTTCTTCTACACTGTTCAACCTGCTATTCTGTTCAGTGATTTCATTAATCATTTTGGATATTATAGTTTTCAGTTCTAGTGTTTCCATTTGATTTTTAATTTTTGTTTTTATATCCCGACTGGAATTCCTCATGTTTTTACTCTGACTCATCATCACTCAAAAACTGCTGAAATTTCTACTTAGTTCCTTTAGTCTTTTGTCTGTAACTTTCTTCTAGGTTTCATGGATATCATTCTGTACATGCACAGTTGAGGAGTCAGCCAAGGATCTGAGGAGAGAGATTATGCAGATTTTGCTACCTTTCCCTCTTAGCCCCCAGTGGCTTCCCCTTTATGGAAGCTTTCTGTTTCAACTTCTAGCTGCTCCTATAGCCTCAAACTCCAAACTTTTTATCCCTCAGTCCCCCAAACTGTTGCTTTCTGTTTAAGTACTATTCCATGTGCAGTATGCAGACAAGGAGGTAATCTTAGCAGAAAAATTAGAAAAATGTAGATCTTATTTATTGGCTACTCTTCTTTCAAGGGTCATATCCCCTTCAGCTTCTACCTGCTATTGATTGCTCCACTGCTGCTGCTAAGTCACTTCAGTCGTGTCTGACTCTGTGCGACCCCATAGACGGCAGCCCACCAGGCTCCCCCCTCCCTGGGATTCTCCAGGCAAGAACACTGGAGTGGGTTGCCATTCCCTTCTCCAATGCGTGAAAGTGAAAAGTGCAAGTGAAGTCACTCAGTTGTGTCCGACCCTTAGCGACCCCATGGACTGCAGCCTATCAGGCTCCTCCATCCATGGGATTTTCCAGGCAAGAGTACTGGAGTGGGGTGCCACTGCCTTCTCCTGATTGCTCCACAGTGCCTTCCAATAGTTGTTTTCTTTTAGTCAAAATTTATAATTGTCATTGTCAAGAGTTATTGAATTGAATGTACTTCAGTACTTAAGAGTACCAAGTATCATTACATCTGTATTTATAAATGGAAAAAACAAAGGTATGGTTTCTAATACATTGTTGGCTGTTATTCAGTCGCTCAATCATGTCCAGCTCTTTGTGACTCCCATGGACTATACAGTCCATGGAATTCTCCAAGCCAGAATACTGGAGTGGGTAGCCTTTCCCTTCTCCAAAGGATCTTCCCAACCCAGGGATTGAACCCAGGTCTCCCACAGTGCAGGTGGATTCTTTACCAGCTGAGCCACAAGGGAAGCCCAAGAATACTGGAGTGGGTAGCCTATCCCTTCTTCAGCAGATCTTCCTGACCAAGGAATTGAACTGGGGTCTCCTGCATTGCAGGCAGATTCTTTACCAACTGAGCTATGAGGGAAGCCTATTTCTCGGAGTATATATCCAAACTCATATCCATTGAGTCAATGATGCCATCCAACAATCTCATCCTCTGTCACCCCCTTCTGCTGCTTTCAGTCTTCCCCAGCATCAGGGTCTTTTCCAGTGAGTTGGCTTTTTGCATCAGGTGGCCAAAGTATTGGAGCTTCAGCATCAGTCCTTCCAGTGAATGTTCGGGGTTGATTTCCTTTAGGATTGACTAGTTTGATCTTGCTGTGCAAGGGACTCTCAAGAGTCTTCTCCCAGCACCACAGTTGGAAAGCACTGATACTTTGGCATTCAGCTGAAGCATATTGTATATGCAGCTATATTTAGAGAAGTAAAAAGACATCTCCTAGAATGGGGAAAGAATTAGGTAATATTCTTTCAAAACTAATTTCTGGTATTTTAATATTGTGTAAAATTATGGGCTGTGGTGGGCATGAAAATGTCCTTTCTTCAGGGACCATAATTGACTGGTGGATCCAGGTACTTGTATGTTTTGGAACCCATTCCCATATTCATGTCAAGGCCATGATTCCCAAGTGATCCTTCCAGGCCATGAGTCCATATGGTGCCGATTGTAATCCAGGTTCTTTCCTATAACATAAGGGACTGTATTAATGGAATATTTTGTCAAAGGGCTCCCATTTGACTGGTCCAAGACCTTAGATGTTCAGCAGCCTGAGACTGTTCCTACCCAGTTCTCCCTCTTTCCATTTTCTCCTTCATAGGTGTCCTAAGGCTTCTTGCCCTCCTTTGCTCCCTCTTTGTTGCCTTTCTCAGGTAAATCCTTTAGTTCATGCTCAATCCCATCTTTGCATCTGCTTTTTGGAAGACCCAGACTAATACATAGACTCAAACTATCAACAGAAAATTGACCAAAGTTGACTTTTTAAAAAGAATATTTTTTAGAGAAAAATACCAAATAGCATATGTAGCAGACACTCCCTCCTCTATGAGGTAGAACTTTATTTCCATCTGCTTGGATATGGGCTGGACTAAATAATTTGATCCTAATGAATAGAGAGGAATTTGCCAGTCCTTTTTTTTTTTTACTACCTCCTCCCCCACGCACAAACACACACATAAACATTTTTCTTTACACTCTCCCCCACACTCCTGATGAAGTTTTAATATCACAAATATACTTTATGTATTATATGAATATCAATGTTTAATGCATAATAGAGTAAAATTTCCCCCCAAGATCAAATTTTTATTCCTTTAGGGGCATTGTAATAACCCTCACAGAGAATGCACAGGGTAGAGTATAGATAGGGAAAATTTCTAACTTATTCCAGAGGAAGCTGGCAAATGATCAAACAAGTTATCAGAGTTTATATCACCAGTGGTGATATCATCTTAATACCCTATACCTCAAGTATGATGAAATGCAAAGGGTATTTTTAACCTCTGTGATAGTCTACCCAAAAAGCTGTAACCCCAGTCTTATTGTGAGAGAACATTAGACAAACCAAAAATGAGGGACATTCTATAAAATATCTGACCAGTACTCTTCAGGAGTGTCATGGTAATGAAAACACAAGACTGAAAAATTGTCAAATATAATTGAGATTATGGAGACATGACTGCTAAATGCAGTAGTATGTCCTAGATCATATAAGGGAACACAGTTTATGATCTTTGTAACTTTTCTGTAAATTTAAAATTATTCTAAAATTAAAAGTTAAAAGCACATGACAAAAGTAAAAACCACAGTGTCATCAGTATTCATTATATGAAAATAGTGATTCTAATATTAAAAGCAAAGTAAATACGTAGCAATTACTACAACTATAAACATTGAGCTAAACTGAAAATATCAGTTTTCTACATATAATACTAGTAAATGAAAAAATATGGTACATTTATCAAATTTAGTGAAGCCTATGATGCAGTGTCTCATGACGTCTATGCACAATTAATTCAGATTGTCCTGGATATAAGCAGAGTCACACGGATTCAAAACTGGCTGCAGAATCATAAAAAATATTGATAAACCATAAATGGAAATGGATCAAGTTGGGGAATATGTGTAGGTGCTGCCGAGATCTGTATTTTGTCCTATCTTATATAGCAGCTGCATTAATGATGTAGAAGAGGGTGTATAACGAATGTTAATGAAATTCACACATGATATTAAATTGGCAGGTGATGCAAATAACAGTAAGAGCAGCAAAGCAATATAAAGGTACCCAGAGAGCTCAGGAATATGGAGTGGAAACAACAAAATGAGATTCTGCCCCTTCAAAATAGAAACTACAACTGCTTTAGGAGAAAAACAATAAAATAGGTATTCAAAGGGAGAAAAATCTGAAAGTCATTAAATGATCAAAAGGCCTAAGGGTGAAAATGAATTATAAAGTAGATACGAATTTATGACGTAGTGATTTTGAAGATTATGGCTATGTATACTGCTTGCTACAGAGAAAGAAGGATCTGTTCTTCATACTAATGGTAAAATGACATCAAAAGACAGAACTTGTTCTGTGTCAAGTTGGTACCCAACTGCCATCAACTCAATAGGAGTAGTAATAAAAATGATTAAACTGTGAACCCTCCAGAGAAGTATATTCACCATCAGCAAATTATACTGAGCTATTTGACTAGTCTTGCCATTTGTAGTTGCTGATTCTACTTCATATCCCATGTAGGTGACCCTTCCTTCAAGATATATAACTTAGGCTAAACCTCAGAGCAGTTTACCTAACTGTTTAATCCTCTCCCCTCTATCCCAAATTAAATTTACAAACTGCTTCTTTCTAATATGTTCTTATTTTAATTTATATTCAGTTATGTATAGGATTCCTTGATTGCTCATTAAAACTGACTTCTGCCTTTGTCACATCTTCATCTAAATGCTGCACACCTTATTTGCAAATACATGCATGTGCCCCTACCAGCAGCCATAGAACCAAAGAGCATAAGCAAAAGTAACATCTGAGGAGATTATTGGAATTAATACTTAAGTAAATAACAACCAAAATAAATAAACCACAGATCAGAATTCCTATAGCAATGCAATATTCTAATGATCATAGCATGAATCAGATTGCCCCAAGATGTTATCATCCATTGGCAAGAAGTCATATAGAATAATAAGAAATCTCTTCAGGATGGCCATATATGCTTATAAAGTGTTATAAAATAGATGCTTTTTTTTTTTTTCCATTTGGTGTCTTTTTAAAAAAATAATTTTATTGGTGTATACTTGATTTACAGCATTGTGTTAGTTTCAGCTGTACAGCAAAGTGGACCAGTTATACATACATCCACTCTTTTTTAGGTTCTTTTTCCATATAGCCATTACAGAGGTACTGAGTAAAGTTCCCTGTGCTATACAGTGTGTCATCATTAGTTATTTTATACATAGTAGTATGTATATGTCTCCTGGAGGAGGGCATGGTAACCCACTCCAGTATTCTTGCTTGATGAATGCTGTGGATGGAGGAGCCTGGCAAGCTACAGTCCCTCAGATCATACAGAGTTGGACACAACTGAAGCAACTTTGCTTGCATGCATGCATGTATATGTCAGTCACAATTTCCCAGTTTATCTCTCCCTCCCTTAACCCTGGTAACCATAAGTTTGTTTTCTACATCTGTAACACAGCTTCTGTTTTGTAGATAAGCTCAATTGTACCTTTTTTAAAAAAATCCCATAGTAAAAAATATAATAATTTGCCTTTTTTTGTCTGACTTCACTCATTATGATAATCTCTAAGTCTATTCATGTTGCTTCACTGGGCATGTTTTGTTCATTTTTATGATTAATATTTCATTGTATACACGTACCACATCTTTGTCCATTCCTCTGTCAGACAAGTTGCTTCCATGTCTTGGCTATTGTAAATAGTGCTGCAGTGAACATTGGGGCACATGTATCTTTTTGAATTTTATGGTTTTCTCTGGATATATGCCCAGGACTGGGATTTCTGGATCATAAGGCAGTTCTATTTTTAATTTCTTAAGGAACCTCCATACTGTTCTCAGTAATGGCTGTACTAATTTACATTCCTACCAACAGTTATATAAGAGTTTCCTTTTCTCCACACTGTCTCCAGTATTTATTGTTTGTATGTTTTTGATGATGGCCATTCTGACCTGTATGAAGTGATGTCTTATTATAGTTTTGATTTTGTTGCTGTTGTTGAGTCACTCAGTTGTGTCCGACTTTGCAGCCCTATGGACTGCAGCACGCCAAGCTTCACTGTCTTTTACCATCTACCAGAGCTTGCTCAAACTCATGTCCATTGAGTCAGGGGTGCCACCCAGCCATCTTGTCCTCTGTCGTCACCTGCTGCTCCTACCTTCAATCTTTCCCAGCATTAGGGTCTTTTCTAGTGAGTCAGCTCTTTGCATCAGGTGGCCAAAATAACGGAGCGTCAGCATCAGTCATGATTTCCTTTAGGACAGACTGGTTTGATCTCCTTGCAGTCCAAGGGGCTCTCAAGAGTCTTCTCCAACACCATAGCTCAGAAGCATCAATTCTTTGGTGTTCAGCTTTCTTTATGGTTCAGCTCTCACATCCATACATGACTACTGGAAAAACCATAGCTTTGACTAGATGGACCTTTGTCAGCAAAGTAATGTTTCTGCTTTTTAATACGTTGTCTAGGTTTGTCATAGCTTTTCTTTCAAGGAGCAGGTTTTGATTTGCATTTCTCTATTAGCTTTTTAGCCATCTGTATGCCTTCTCTGGAGAAATGTCTACTGACATCTGTCCCTTTTTTCTTTGGGTTGTTTTTTTGTTGTTGAGCTACATGAGCTGTTTGTATGTTTTGGAGATTAATCACTTACCAGTTCAGTTCAGTTCAATCCCTCAGTCGTGTCTGACTCTTTGCGACCCCATGAATGGCAGCACGCCAGGCCTCCCTGTCCAACACCATTTCCTGGAGTTCACTCAAACTTACATCCATCGAGTTGGTGATGCTTCCAGCCATCTAATCCTCTGTCGTCCCCTCTTCCTCCTGCCCCCAATCCCTCCCAGCATCAGAGTCTTTTTCAGTGAGTCAACTCTTCGCATAAGGTGGCCAAAGTACTGGAGTTTCAACTTTAGCATCATTCCTTCCAAAGAACACCCAGGGCTGATCTCCTTTAGAATGGACTGGTTGGGTCTCCTTGCAATCCAAGGGACTCTCAAGAGTCTTCTCCAACACCACAGTTCAAAAGCATCAATTCTTTGGTGCTCAGCTTTCTTCAGAGTCCAACTCTCACATCCATACATGACCACTGTAAAAACCATACCCTTGACTAGACAGACCTTTGTTGGCAAAGTAATGTCTCTGCTTTTCAATATGCTATCTAGGTTGGTCATGACTTTTCTTCTAAGAGTAAGCATCTTTTAATTTCATGGCTGCAGTCACCATCTGCAGTGATTTTGGAGCCCAAAAAAATAAAGTCTGAGCTGTTTCCACTGTTTCCCCATCTATTTCCCATGAAGTGATGAGACCAGATGCCATGCTCTTCGTTTTCTGAATGTTGAGCTTTAAGCCAACTTTTTCACTCTTCACTTTCAGTTTCATCAAAAGGCTTTTTAGTTCCTCTTCACTTTCTGCCATAAAGGTGGTGTCATCTGCATATCTGAGGTTATTGATATTTCTTCCAGCAATCTTGATTCCAGCTTGTGCTTCTTCAAGCCCAGCATTTCTCGTGATGTACTCTGCATATAAGTTAAATAAGCAGGGTGACAGTATACCGCCTTGACGTACTCCTTTTCCTATTTGGAACCAGTCTGTCGTTCCATGTCCAGTTCTAACTGTTGCTTCCTGACCTGCATATAGGTTTCTCAAGAGGCAGGTCAGGTGATCTGGTATTCCCATCTCTTTCAGAATTTTCCTCGGAGAAGGCAATGGCATCCCACTCCAGTACTCTTGCCTGGAAAATCCCATGGACGGAGGAGCCTGGTAGGCTGCAGTCCATGGGGTCGCTAAGAGTCGGACTGAGTGACTTCACTTTCACTTTCTACTTTCATGCATTGGAGAAGGAAATGGCAACCCACTCCAGTGTTCTTGCCTGGAGAATCCCAGGGACGGGGGAGCCTGGTGGGCTGCTGTCTATGGGGTCGCACAGAGTCGGACACGACTGAAGTGACTTAGCAGTTCAGAATTTTCCAGTTTATTGTGATCCACACAGTCAAAGGCTTTGGCATAGTCAATAAAGCAGAAATAGATGTTTTTCTGGAACTCTCTTGCTTTTTCAATGATCCAGCGGGTGTTGGCAATGTGATCTCTGGTTCCTCTGCCTTTTCTAAAACCAACTTGAACATCTGGAAGTTCACGGTTCACCTATTGCTGAAGCCTGGCTTGGAGAATTTTGAGCATTACTTTACTAGCGTGTGAGATGAGTGCAGCTGTGCAGTAGTTTGAGCATTCTTTGGCATTGCCTTTCTTTGGGATTGGAATGAAAACTGACCTTTTCCAGTCTTGTGGCCACTGCTGAGTTTTCCAAATTTGCTGGCATATTAGTGCAGCACTTTCACAGCAGCATCTTTCAGGATTTGAAAGAGCTCAACTGGAATTCCATCACCTCCACTAGCTTTGTTCATAGTGATGCTTTCTAAGGCCCACTTGACTTCACATTCCAGGATGTTTGGCTCTAGGTGAGTGATCATACCATCGTGATTATCTTGGTTGTGAAGATCTTTTCTGTATAGTTCTTCTGTGTATTCTTGTCACCTCTTCTTAATATCTTCTGCTTCTGTTAGGTCCATACCATTTCTGTCCTTTATCGAGCCCATCTTTGCATGAAATGTTCCGTTGGTATCCCTAATTTTCTTGAGATCTCTAGTCTTTCCCATCCTAATCACTTATAGGTTATTTCATTTGCAAACATTTTATCCCATTCTGAAGGTTGTCTTTTAATTTTTTTCGTGGTTTCCTTTGCTGTGGGAAATCTTTTAAGTTTAATTGCTGCTGCTGCTGCTAAGTCGCTTCAGTCGTGTCCAACTCTGTAAGACCCCATGGACGGCAGCTCACGAGGCTCCCCCGTCCCTGGGATTCTCCAGGCAAGAACACTGGAGTGGCTTGCCATTTCCTTCTCCAATGCATGAAAGTGAAAAGTAAAAGGGAAGTCGCTCAGTCGTGTCCGACTATTAGCGACCCCATGGACTGCAGCCCACCAGGCTCCTCCGTCTTTGGGATTTTCCAGGCAAGAGTACTGGAGTGGGGTGCCATTGCCTTCTCCATAAGTTTAATTAGGTCCCAATTATTTATTTTTGTTTTTATTTTCATTAAGAGGTGGGTCGAAAAATTCTATGACTTATGATGAAGAATATTTATGTTTTCCTACAAGAGTTTTATAGATCTGGCCTTTAGGTTTTTAATCCATTTTGAATTTATTTTTGTGTATGGTGTTAGGGAGTGTTCTAATTTCACTCTACACATGCAGCTGTCAGTTTTACCAGCACCACTTATTGAAGAGATTGTCTTTTCTCCACTGTATATTCTTGGCTGCTTTGTTGTAGATTAGGTGACCATAGCTGTGTGGGTTTACCTCTGGATCTTTTTATCCAGTTTCATTGATCTATATTTCTGATTTTGTGTCAGTACCATACTATTTTTTAAATGTTTTAAATTAAGTAATTATTTTTGGCTGCATTGGGTCTTCATTGCTGCACGTGGGCTTTCTCTAGCTGTAGCATGCAGGCTCTGGAACATTCAGGCTTCAGTAGTTGTGGCTTGTGGACTGTAGAGTGTGGGCTCAGTAATTACAGCACACGGGCTCGATTGCTCCACGGCATGTACAACCCTGCCGGACTAGGGATTGAACTCATGTCCCCTGCATTGGCGGGGGGATTCTTAACCACTGGACCACCAGGGAAGCCCTGTTCAAAGATTTTTAATCACAGTTTCAATTGCAATACTTTTAATTAGTCTGTTCATTATTTTATTTCTTTCTCCTCAATCTTGGAAGTTTGTACCTTTATAAGAATTTGTCCACTTCTTCTAGGTTGTCCATTTTATTGGCATATAGTTGCTTGTACTAGTCTCTTATGATCCTTTGTATTTCTGTGGGGTCCCTTGTAACTTCTTCTTTTTCATTTCTAATTTTATTGATTTGAGTTCTCTCTCTTTTATTGGATGAGTCTGGCTAAAGGTTTGTCAATTTTGTTTATCTTGGACAACCACCTTTTAGTTTTACTGATGTTTTCTATTTTCTTCGTCTCTATTTCATTTGTGCTATAATTTTTATGATTTCTTTCTACTATGGGTTTTGTTTGTTCTTTCTATGTGGCTTTAGGTGTAAGGTTCAGTTCAGTTCAGTTGCTTAGTCATGTCTGACTCTTTGTGGCCCAAGGAACTCAGCACGCCAGGCCTCCCTGTCCATCACCAACTCCCAGAGTTTACTCAAACTCATGTGCATTGAGTCAATGATGCCATCCAACCATCTGGTCCTCTGTTGTCCCCTTCTCCTCCCGCCTTCAATCTTTCCCAGTATCAAGGTCTTTTCTGATGAGTCAGTTCTTCGCATCAGGTGGCCAAAGTATTAGAATTTCAGCTTCAGCATCAGTCCTTCCAATGAATATTCAGGACTGATTTCCTTTAGGATGGACTGGTTGGATCTCCTTGCAGTCCAAGGGACTCTCAAGAGCCTCCTCCAACACCACAGTTTAAAAGCATCAATTCGTTGGTGCTCAGCTTTCTTTATAGTCCAACTCTCACATATATACATGACAACTTGAAAAACCATAGCTTTAAAGCTATGGTGTAAAGTTAGGATATTTGAGATTTTTGTTTCTTGAAATAAGATTGTATTGCTATAAATTTCCCTCCCAGAACTGCTTTTGCTGCCTCCCAAGGATTTGGATTGTCATGTGTTTGTTGTCATTTGTCTCTAGATATTTTTTAATGTCCTCTTTGATTTCTTGAGTGTTCCATGGGTTATTTGGTAACATGTTGTTTAGCTTCCTTTTTTTTTTTAACAGTTTTTTTTTCCCTGTAATTGATTTCTTTGTTATTGTTGTTGAATTGTTTTTTTTAATTTATTCATTTTTAATTGAAGGATAATTCTTTACAATATCGTGTTGGTTTCTTCCATACATCAACATGAATCAGCCATAGGTATACACATGTCCCATCCCTCTTGAACCTCCCTCCTATCCCATCCTACCCCTCTGGGTTGTCACAGAGCACTGGTTTAAGTTACCTGTATCATACAGCAAATTCCCACTGGCGATCTATTTACATATGTGTAATTGATTTCTAATTTCATAACATTGTGGTCAGAAAAGATGCTTGGTATGTTTTCCATTTTCTTAGATGTACCAAGGCAAGTTTTTTGACTTAAGATGTGATCTGTCCTAAAGAATGTTCATGTGCACTTGAGAAGACAGTGTTTTCTGTTGCTTTTAGAGGAAGTGTCCTATAAATATCAATTAAGTATCTGGTCTAAAGTGTCATTTAAGGCTTGTGTTTCCTTATTAATTTTCTGTCTTGATGATTTGTCCATTGATAAAAGTGGGGTGTTAAAGTCCACCGGTGTTATTGTGTTACTGTAGATTTCCCCTTTTATGATGATTAGCATTTGCCTTATATATTGCACTCCTATGTTGGGTGCGTATGTATTTGCAGTTGTAATACCTTCTTCTTGGGTTGATTCCATGATTGTTAAGTGGTCCTTCCTTGTCTTTTATAACGGTCTTTATTTTAAAGTCAGTTTTTTCTGAGATGAGTATTGTTACTCCAACTTTCATTTGATTTTCATTTGCACAGAGTGTCTTTTTCCATCCCCTCACTTTCAGTCTGTATGTGTCCCTAGATCTTAAATGGGTCTCTTGTAGACAGAATGTATATGGGTTTTTTGTATCTATTCAGCCATTTTATGTCTTTTGTTGGAGCATTGTTAATTCTGTTTATATAAGGTAATTATCAATACATGTGATCCTGTCGCCATTTACTTAATAGTTTTGGGTTTGTTTTTGCAGGTCTTTTTTACTTCCCTTCTTTTTTTTTTAAAGATTTATTTATTTAATTTATTTTTGGTTGTGCTGGGTCTTTGCTGCGGTGGACTTTCTGGTTGGCGGCAAGTGGGGGCTGCTCTTTGTTACTGTGCACAGGCTTCTCATTGCGTTGGCTTTTCTTGTTGCAGAGCATGGGCTGTAGGCTCGCTTCAGTAGTTTTGGCACACAGGCTTAGTTTCTCTGCCGCACGTCGGATCTTCCCAGACCAGGGATCAAACCCATGATCCTTGCATTGGCAGGTGGATTCTTAACCACTGGGCCACCAGGTCCCTTCTTGTGTTCTTTTCACTTACGGTTTGATGATATTTTTAGTGTTGTGTTTGGGTGCTTTTTCATTCTTGTGTGTTTATCTATTGTAGTTTTTTGGTTTGTATTTCTCATGAGGTTTTAAAAAAGCAAGATTGTAGTTCTTGCTTCTGGTGTTTGCCTTTTGGTGACTGCGGTTGGTCCAGAGGGTTGTGCCATTATCCCTTTGATGGGGGTTTGACTGGTGGTGTGATGACCAGAGCCTGCCCTGAATATTGAATGGGGCCTCCTCTTTGCTCTGTGGTTGTAACTGCCCTGCTAGGGGCAGTATCTGCTCCTTAGATGTTGGAATAGAGGCCCCCATACCTGTTTTTAGCTGTGTTTCTGATCTGCAGTGTGAGCTAGGCAGGATTGGAGCACTCCCTCTAGGAGGGAAGCCACTGAGGATTCCTTCTCTGGAGCTGTTCACTTGTGACTGTGCTCTGTTGTGTCCCCTTTCACCCCTTGTGTGGGCTAACAAAATACATTGTTGTTAGCGGTGTTTGCAGTCCCACCTTAACTGTGCATGTGTCGGCAGTTGGCCCTGGTGACTCTCAGGCCTTGTTTTCACCAGGCCACTGGTGCAGATCCGCTGAGGTCAGGTCCCAGGGGACTGCAGTAACCTGCACCTGGACCTGCAGTGGGAGCTCTTATCCAGGCAGCTCAGACTCTGGCCTTGTTCAGCCTCTGTGTGTTTGTGCCCATAAAGCCGACAGCTGCTCAAGCCAGACCTGTCTCAGCTGCAGGAGTACTTGCTGTCCTTTCAGATACTTCACTGGTGGTGAATTTAGGAAGCCATTAGCAGAGGTGTAACTCTGCGATTCGTGCTACAGCAAGGAGAGATTTCAGCTCTCTATCCATAATCACATGGCTCTTGGGTCTCAGCCATGATTTCAGCCCCACCTCTGCCTGTATTCCTCCCATAGGGGTTTGTTCCAGAGGTTGCTAGAGCAGATAACCCCATCAGGCAGGTAGGATCCTGGGCGAGAAGGTGCTGGTGTAACAATTGGAATCCGTGGGCCCTCACGTGGCAGTCTGGGCAAGTGGACCACCCTAGTGGGATGGTGCTGGGCAGAAGTACTGGGTGGCAGGAGTGTGATGTATGTGTGTGAAGGAGGTGATAGCAGAGGCATACAAGCTGCCTACAGTCAAAGCCCTTCCTAATGCACGTGGAGGCAAGGGCCAGCATGTGAGGAGAGAGGCTGCAATGGCAGCCTGGTGCTTTGTACCAGTCAACGATGGTGCTTCGCTTCTTTCGTGGTCTGGGATTACTCCATGAGCGTTTCTGGTTGAAGAGCTCCTCACCTCCATCCACTCAGGCTGTCTCCTTGCAGCCAATAATAGCAGTCCCTCCCTGGGTCTGCTCTTCAAACTACACATTCCAGCACCCAGCCCCTGTGTGCATTGGTGCACAGGAGTTTTAGGCTGGGGCTCTTGGGGCTGTGGCATAGACCATCTGTGTCACTCTCACTCTGTCCTGCCTGCTACAGGAGGACTGCTGGGCTCCCCTCTGAGCTGAAGCTGCCTTATGTCCCAGCTGATCTCCCTGCTGGTGAGGGGGCTTCCCCAGATGCAGGAACTGCTCCCCACCTTCAGCTCCTTGCCAAGGGTGCAGGTCCCATCCCACTTCCTCTCCCTTTTACCTTATTTTCTTTCATCCTACCTAGTTACATGAGGATCTTTCTTGTTCTTTTAGGTGTCCATGGTCTTCTGCTAGTGTTCAGCAGATGCTCTGTTAGAATTCTTCATTTGTAGCTGTTTTATTGATGCGTTTATGGGGAGAAATGAACTCCATGTTCTACTCTTCTGTCATCTTGGAAAGCCTCTATGCTTTTTAAAAATTTTCTTAACACAAAAAAGTATATGAATCTTCATTTTTTATGGCTTAAAAATAAGAATACTTATTTCTTTAACTTTCACACTTAAATATTCAAAAAATACTGATAATCATGAGAGTACACATAATGTTTAAGCTCAATAAGTTCCAGGCGGCAACAAATATGAGAATCAATGAGTTAAAGAGGATATTTGAGATTTTGTCTCAATAGGCTCACAGACTTGAAGAAAAGACCACCCTCACAGAGTTAGTGAAAGAGTGTTGAATGATAAAATAAGTTGGTTTCTTGTGTGTGTTTTTAAGAAACTGAGGATAATGCTACATTGGATGGAGGATTGGATCAGATCTTTTCTAAGGTCCCTTCTCATTCTTTGAGAATATTTTGTGTTAATCATTTGGCTACTTGAATGCCTGTAAGTACAGACACAATTTTTGTTGTCTTGAAATCTGTACAAAACAAAATAGAATATCACCCATTCACTTCTTTCAGTAAACCTCCCCACTGTTGAACAGCTCTTCAAAATAAAATATAGGAAATTTCACATGTATCATAGTAAGAATATATAAAGTACAATAAGAACACCCTTAATTTGGGTTCTAGTTGCCTAGGTGGTATGTTTGGTTATTACATTATTCATTATTAGACAGCCTAATCTTAAGTCTCATAACATTCAGAACTCCAAATACCAGAAGGATGGAGAGATTAAAAGGTTAGACATAAGCACTTCTAAAATTAATCTTTTTAAAAACTTCATGATGACAAATAAAAAGGGGCATAATACTTCTGTACCTGAACAGTTCATACTGTTCATTATTGTCTTAGATATTTTTATAGCAAACTCCAAGAAGCTGCCTCTTTTACATTCTTGGAGTAGTTGTCATAATTTTATTCTCACCCATCTGTCATAGGCATATCTGATATTTCTACAGTCACTTCAACAATATAATGTAAACTGATCATGTCCACAAATTTAAAGTATAGAAGAATCTGATTTACTAGTTGTGCTTGTCTAGAATGTAATTAGTTTCTTTAGAAAGCTTCATATTCCTCAGTATCCATGTCTCCTAGATGCCATTAGTTTACTATTTTAAAATTCTTATTTAGGTCTTAAGATCTGTATCTCTTCCTTAGAAACTAAGACTGTTCCCTTGACTATGAGTTCTTTGCTGCCCAGCATATCTTTTCATCTTTCACCATGTTATAGTCAAAATATTAGGAACCATTTTGACTGTTTATAGTTTGGAAGGGCTCCTTGTCTTCAGTTCAATTCAGTCGCTCAGTCATGTCCAACTCTTTGCAACCCCATGAACCACAGCACCCCAGGCCTCCCTGTCCGTCACCAACTCCCAGAGTCTACCCAAACCCATGTCCATTGTCTTAGGTAGGGTCAATTATGTTTCATTGTAATCATTTTCCAAATATTCTTCATTAGAATGACAGCCTTGATCTGGCTTTTACCAGCTTCCTGTATTTCCATCAAATAATTTTTATGATAAATTGTAAAACAGAAAAACTGAGCAATAAGATGTTTGTTACAATGAAATGCAAACTTGGTTAACCAGTAGTGAAATTAAATTGTTGGCTGTTTCCTTTTCTTTTTACAGGAGCAGGATTTTATTAGCCCATTCATTTTGCAGATTTCCAGATTTCTCTGGATTTTTCTTTAATCTTTGTATCATGGTGGGTGGTGGATTTCTCTTGCTGGCTTCACCACCTGGAAGCACCTTTGAAAAGATATGGCAAATAGACTCCCCACTCTTCAAATTTTATCCTGAGACCCATTGCCTTAACCTGTGACTTTTGATCCTCTCCATAATAAATGAGTCAAAATCCATATCCACCCTCTAAGAAGTCTTAAGGTATTTGTGTGTTTCATTCACTCTGAAGCTTAGCTATCATGGTCCCTTTTCATCATCCTTCTTGCTTTACTCCATCTGTCATCACCTGTGATACATTGGCCTTTACCTAGCCATGGATTGAAATAATCCCATGTAACTCTGGCATCTTTAAATGAACTCTGTGTTGTTAAAATGTATTTTATATTTGTAAACTTCCAGATAAGTTTTGGTTAAATGTAGAATATGTTTATTTCCAATGTCCTTACTACTGCAAAAGTATAAGACAAACTGGATTCTTTATAATGTTCACAAAGGTGAGAAATGCTTTCTTTTTGCTACTGTAGTAACTCTGAAGTTATAAACCTTCAGTCTTGACAACAGTTAAAATATTCAAACACTTGTATGTACATCTATAATTTAGAAATAAAGAGCTCAGGGTAAAAGGAGTTGATGTGATATAGCTCAAAAAATTTGTTGCTAGACCTGGAGTTTTGGTAGAATATGTTCCAACTTTCCATTCTGAATATAATCAGTATAGTGATAATAGAAGATAAAGAGTCTTTTTATGATCTAAGAAACATAAGACTTGCCATACTTTGTCATGAGTGAGTGAGTGAGAAAGTCGCAAAGTTGTGTCCGACTCTCTGGGACCCCATGGACTATACAGTGTATGGAATTTTCCAGGCCAGAATACTGGAGTGGGTAGCTTTTCCCTTCTCCAGGGGATCGTCCCAACACAGGGATGGAACCCAGGTCTCCCGCATTGCAAGTGTATTCTTTACCAGCTGAGCCACAAGGGAAGCTCATACTTTGTCATACTCATTGCTCACCCAGAATGGTACTGAGCTTCCAGATGTAATGCCAAAGTATGTTTTGTGGAAGTCAGTTAGCTGTTCACCACGCTTCAAATCTCAGAAGGTTAGAGATTTCTAGGAGTCCTTATAATTTACTATGTCTCTGACATTTATGATGTGTAAAATGACATTTACACATTTATGATGTGTAAAAAAAATTTTTTTTTTAATTTATCAGGTTCTACTGCTTTTAGGTAATGGGTCACCGAAGTTTGGGAGCCATGGTTATTACCTACATTTGCGTTATCCTACTATATCGGTTTGTCTTAGATTCTAAAAAGTATTATCAGGGACCACTTGGAAGATTATGGGGGATATTTTCTTGCTGCTTCTATGAAAAGTAAGGTTAGAATTACTGATTGCCTCAGTTTGCCTAGTTATTTCACAAATTCATCATTTTAACAATATGATTACTATTTCACTTTAACAAATAGGTAATTTATTCTGAATCTGACTCTTCAGTTTTTGTCTTGATCTTTTACATTACTCAGTTGTTCTGTCTTTTTAGAGAATTTCCCTATGAATTTTTTCCTAATTTCAGATTATTGCCCCTTATTTTTCATACTTTTATTTAGACTAACCAAATATTAAAACATTTACAGAATTGTCCTAATTATGACACTAGATTTCCGTTCCGTTACTATTGTCATTCACATATTCTAGTCATGAGATAAGATCTCTACACACTTTTTTGTATAATTATAATCCGCTTCCTACACTATATAGAAAAAAAAGCAAGTAATATGCTAAACTTTTTTGAGTTACAAAATGTAACAACATTTAGATCATTTGCAAAACTTCATCTAGTGTTTATCTTCTAATTCTTTCATTATAATTTGAATTCACTTGAGTTATTGTTACTTTCCTTTATAGGGATGTTGACATTTATAGAGGTATTCATAATAGAATCTACAATATCTTTCAAACTGATGTCCCTGTAGGGATTTCTGAAGCATCCCTGACTACTGCACATATCTCTAGATGTCAGTTTAAAATGTTTTCTCTTTCTTCCCAACTCATTTTGTCCCATATTACTCTTTTCCACAAAATTTTGATAGGAGATTTCAAAAGTCACCATTTTTTCCTTGTGCATAAAATCTAGAAGTCAGATATGTATTCCATTAACTTAAAATGAGTCAGTGCTTAGTTTAGACACTGATAAAAAGGGAAAGTAATGGGGAGTTTAACTCCGTTTCTTCTAGTTTTTCTATTATTATTCCTTTTACCATAGATAACTATTCTTTATCCCCGAGTTATTAATCAGACTTGAGCATATACTATGATGAACTTTTAGTTCACCTTCTTTTGTACTCAGTTCATTACAACTGCATGTAATCAGGCAATATTTGACGAAAATGAAATACTGGGACTTCAGTGTCACCTTTACAGACTCTGTCATACAGAAATCAGCCCATGATAATTTTATGTTTTTGGAATCTCTTCCTTATCACAAGAGATTTTTAAAATAATAAGTAGCTATTGCAAAATGCCTGATGATATCCAAATATTCTTGCTCTCTCCATTCTAAATTGCCATTAGGTAAATCCTAAGTTTTATGAAAAGCCTATGTGGTTTATTTGATAAGGATTATTTAGGAAAAATTAGGGTTGCTAGTAATCAGTCATCTTTCTCTTCACTCTTTACATATGAATTAGCAGTGAGTTTATCGTTTCCATGGAGCTTATGCCAGGTTATGTAACACAAGGTTTCTAATTCTGTTACCTTGAGAATGTGGAAGTAGAATCTTTTTGTCTGTTTGTTTTTGTTTGTCCTTTGATAACGGATTTAACCCTGGACTCCAAGCTTTATTATGAGTGTTCTGTAGTTTTTCATTCTTGAGATTACTTCATACAAAACTGTAGATTCAAATAAAATTACAGAAACTGTTCTTTCCAATTTCTTTATTAACCCTTTAGATTTGTTTTTTTTTTTTTTCAACTTTTGTCTTCAATTGCTGGTGTCTTATATAATGTTCTTTATTTTCTTATTATTAACCTTTTTGCAGAAAGTTAAGAAAAGAGCTATTTAACATTCCTGCCAAATCTCCTTTGTTGTTCTTTGTAGTGGTCCTCTCCCAGTCTTTTCTGAGTCTATTTTTAATCCCTTTTGATTTCGTTTAACTGCCATACTGAGCATTAGTTCATTTTGGTTTTTTGTCTATTTTAAGTATGCCTTCCTTGATGATTAGCATATTATACCCTTTTCAATTTCCTATACACTTGTTTTTTAAAATTCATTTCTCATTTATTCATTTCATTTATAATAGTCCTCAATTTAACCACATGCTTTTCAAAAATGTAGTGTCCCTCTGTGTCTAGTTGTAACTGCAACCTTCCTTTACATCATAAATTTGATTAACTTGTGGCTGCAACCCTCAGGTTTTTTCCTACCTTTAAATATGCTTTCATTTATCTTAAGAGGTTAAAAACTCAAGATCAAAGACAAACCATGGGTAACTAATAAAAGGAAATTTATGCCAATTTGGGAGTGGCAGAAATTGGGGTGGCATTATGGTTTCTCCCAGGGCTACTTGGTGGGTTTGGTTAACCCAAACAGTTATTTAGTACATCACTTAGACTGGCACTTATATCTGCCTGTGCCCTTTATCACAACTCTTGCTCTTAAAACTGGGTTTTAGGGTCCATTGTATATTCCTCTATAAGCGTATCTCAACTCCTAAAGGTTGCTTAAAAGGAGGAAGGATTGGACGTACCCTAGTCATGACAAGCAGTTTAGATCTGAAAGATACACAAATTCGAAATGCTTCACTACCTTTCTGAAACACATCTATGATCTCATTAGAGGTGGATTCAATAAAGCAAAAATGCTTAGGTTTGCTTCTCTCCATTGTTTAAGACTAAGTCTATAGACTTGGTATCACGTTGTCAGTGTTCTGTCCTTGAACCACAGCTGATTGTGCTTCAGAGTTACCTAGCAATATGTTCAGCTTCTTAGCTGTTCATGTCTCCTCCTATCCTACATTTTACTTTGAGTGGGCTATATCATTTAAGTCCTATTATTACTTTATAGGTTCACTTTAATTTTCAGTTACAATATAAACATTTTCATTTACCAAAAAAAATTATCTACCCAGATATTTAAAGCCATATTGATAACTGGGGTGTATTTTTCCAAAGGGTAAGAATTCTTGAATAAAATTTTGAGAGAATAAAAACTGAAATTCTGCGATTCTGTTTATATAATACCACTCTCATGGACAAACAGAGAAAAGTGAAGAGAGAGAAAATAGCAGCTTTTAAAGGAATAAATGATAAGAGTAAAATCTGAGGAGAAGACAAAAATCCAGAACAGTGATTTGCAGAGTTAATCTAAAGCCTTTAAGTAGAACTGAGGACACCTGATATATTAAAAGGATAAAAAGCAAAAATAATATTTTACAATAGGATTAGTTCACTTGGCAGGTACCTACTGCTTGTGGAAAGTGTTAAGGAGATGGAGGAGAGAAGACTTAGAGAAAACGCTAAATTATCTTTCAGTCTTTTAAAATTCTTTCTGCAGATCCTATTACAGTTGTTATTGTTTAGTTGCTAAATCATGTTGGACTCTTTTGTGACCTCATGGACTATAACCCTGCTAGGCTTTTCTGTCCATGAGATTTCCCAGGCAAGAATACTGGAGTGGGTTGCCATTTCCTTCTCCAGGGGATCTTCCTGACCTAGTGATTGAACCCGCATCTCCTGCATTAGCAGATGGAGTCTTTACCGCTGAGCCATCTGGGAAGCCACCTGTTACAGTAGAGGGTTTGAAGAAAGGCTGCAAAGCAAATCATAAGAATGCCTGTATCCACCATTCATGAAAGAAAACTGGGAGAGGAAATAAAAGATATATTCATGTCCCATTCATCACTACATCAGCTTCAGTTCAGTTGGTCAGTTGTGTCCGACTCTTTGTGACCCCGTGGTCTGCAGCGTGCCAGGCCTCCCTGTCCATCACCAACTCCTGGAGTTTACTCAAACTCATGTCCATTGAGTTGGTGATGCCATCCAATCATCTCATCCTCTGTCGTCCCCTCCTCCTCCTGCCCTCAATCTTTCCCAGCATCAGGGTCTTTTCAAATGAGTCAGCTCTTCGCATCAGGTGACCAAAGTATTGGAGTTTCAGCTTCAGAATCCGTCTTTCCAATGAACACCCAGGACTGAACTCCTTTAGGATGGATTGGTTGGATTGCCTTGCAGTCCCCTGGACTCTCAAGAGTCTTCTCCAATACCACAGTTCAAAGGCATCAGTTCTTCGGCACTCAGCTTTCTTTACAGTCCAGCTCTCACATCCATACATGACTACTGGAAAAACCATAGCCTTGACTAGACAGACCTTTGTTGGCAAAGTAATGTCTCTGCTTTTTAAGATGCTGTCTAGGTTGGTCATAGCTTTTCTTCCAAGGAGCAAGCGTCTTTTAATTTCAAGGCTGCAGTCACCATCTACAGTGATTTTGGAGCCAGCCCCCCCAAAAATAAAGTCTGTCACAGTTTCCATTGTTTCCCTATTTGCCATGAAGTGATGGGACCGGGTGCTATGATCTTAGTTTTCTAAATGTTGAGTTTTAAGCCAACTTTTTAACTCTCCTCTTTCACTTTCATCAAGAGGCTTTTTAGTTTTTCTTCACTTTCTGTCATAAGGATAGTGTTATCTGCATATCTGAGGTTATTGGTATTTCTCCCAGCAATCTTGATTCCAGCTTGTGCTTCCTCCAGCCCAGTGTTTCTCAGGATGCACTCTGCACATAAGTTAAATAAGCAGGGTGACAATATACAGCCTTGACATACTCCTTTCCCTTTTTTGAATCAGACTGTTGTTCCATGTCCAATTCTAACCGTTGCTTCCTGACCTGCATACAGATTTTTCAGGAGGCGGGTCAGGTAGTCTGGTATACCCAACTCTTTCAGAATTTTCCACAGTTTGTTGTGATCCACACAGTCAAAAACTTTGGCATAGTCAATAAAGCAGAAATAGATGTTTTTCTGGAACTCTCTTGCTTTTTCAATGATCCAACAGATGTTGGCAATTTGATCTCTGGTTCCTCTGCCTTTTCTAAAACCAGCTTAAACATCTGGAAGTTCACGGTTCATGTACTGTTGAAGTCTGGCTTGGAGAATTTTGAGCATTACTTTACTAGCGTGTGAGATGAGTGCAATTGTGCGGTAGTTTGAGCATTCTTTGGCATTGCCTTTCTTTGGTACTGGAATGAAAACTGACCTTTTCCAGTCCTGTGGCCACTGCTGAGTTTTCCAAATTCGTTGGCTTACTGAGTGCAGCACTTTCACAGCATCATCTTTTAGGATTTGAAATAGCTCAACTGGAATTCCATCACCTCCACTAGCTTTGTTTGTGGTGATGCTTCCCAAGGCCCACTTGACTTCACATTCTAGGATGTCTGGCTCTACGTTGTTGATCACACCATCATGATTATCTGATCTTTTTTGTATAGTTCTTCTGTGTATTCTTGCCACCTCTTCTTAATATCTGCCTCAGGGGCAGGGGCTCTGGGTGTAGCAGACCTGGGTATGGCATAAGCCCTCTTGGAGGAGGTTGCCTTTAACCTCACCAAAGAGCTGCCAGAACTTACACAGGACTGGGAAAACAGACTCTTGGAGGGCACAAAGAGAACCTCGTACACACCAGGACCTAGGAGAAAGGAGCAGTGACCCCACAAGAGACTGACCCAGACTTGTCTGTGAGTGCCAGGAGTCTCTGGCAGAGACATGGGTCAGCAGTGGCCTGCTGCAGGGTTGGGGGCACTGAGTGTAGCAGTGATTGCATGGGACCTTTTGAAGGAGGTCACTGTTATCTTCATTACCTCCACCATAGTTTGGCCCCAGGTAAATAACAGGAAGAGAACACAGCCCAACCCATCAAAAGAAAATTTGATTAAAGATTTACTGAGCATGGCCCTGCCCATCAGAACAAGACCCAGTTTCCCCCTCAGTCAGTCTCTCCCCTCAGGAAGCTTCCATAAGCCTCTTAGCCTTCTCCATCAGGGGGCAGACAGACTGAAAACCACAATCACAGAAAACTAACCAATCTGATCACTTGGACCACAGCTTTGTCTAACTCACTGAAACTATGAGCCATGCTATTTAGGGCCACCCAAGACAGATGGGTCAGGGTGTAGAGTTCTGACAAAATGTGGTCCACTGGAAAAGGGAATAGCAAACCACTTCAGTATTCTTGCCTTGAGAACCCCATGAACAGTATGAAAAGGCAAAAAGATAGGACGCTGAAAGATGAACTCCCCAGGTCAGTAGGTCCCCAATACGCTACTGGAGATCAGTGGAGAAATAATTCCAGAAAGAATGAAGAGACAGAGCCAAAGCAAAAACAACACCCAGTTGTGAATGTGACTGGTGATGGAAGTAAAGTCCAATGCTGTGAAGAGTATTATTGAATAGGAACCTGGAATGTTAGGTCCATGAATCAAGGCAAATTGGAAATGGTAAAACAGATGGCAAGAGTGAACATTGACATTCTAGGAATCAGCGAACTAAAATGGACCAGAATGGGTGAATTTAACTCAGAAGACCATTATATCTACTACGGTGGGCAAGAATCACTTAGAAGAAATGGAGTAGCCATCATAGTCAACAAAAGAGTCCAAAATGCAGTACTTGGATGCAATCTCAAAAACGACAGAATGATCTCTGTTCGTTTCCAAGGCAAACCATTCAGTATCACAGTAATCCAAGTCTATGCCCCAACCAGTAACGCTGAAGAAGCTGAAGTTGAACGGTTCTATGAAGACCTGCAATACCTTTTAGAACTAACACCCAGAAAAGATGTCCTTTTCTCTGTAGGGGACTGAAATGCAAAAGGAGGAAGTCAAAAAATACCTGGAATAACAGGTAAATTTAGCCTTGGAGTACAGAATGAAGCAGGGCAAAGGCTAACAGGGTTTTGCCAAGAGAACACACTGGTCATAGCAACACCCTCTTCCAACAACACAAGGGAAGACTCTACACATGGACATTACCAGATGGTCAACACCGAAATCAGATTGATTATATTCTTTGCAGCTAAAGAAGGAGAAGCTCTATACAGACAGCAAAAACAAGACTGGGAGCTGACTGAGGCTCAGATCATGAACTTCTTATTGCTAAATTCAGACTCAAATTGAAGAAAGTGGGGCAAACCACTAGACCATTCAGGTATGACTTAAATCCCTTATGATTATACAGTGGAAGTGAGAAATAGATTTAAGGGATTAGATCTGATAGAGTGCCTGAAGAACTATGGACGGAGGTTCGTGACATTGTACAGGAGGGAGGATCAAGACCATCCCCAGTAAAAAAAAGTGCAAAATGGCAAAATGGTTGTCTGAGGAGCTCTTACAAACAGCTGTGAAAAGGAGAGAAGCTAAAGGCAAAGGAGAAAGGGAAAGATACACCCATTTGAATGCAGAGTTCCAAAGGATAGCAAGGAGAGCTAGGAAAGCCTCCCTCAGTCATTAATGCAAAGAAACAGAGGAAAACAGCATCAGATGCAGATAATGTTTAACAATACTGCAGAGCTAGTGAAAGTGAAAGTCACTCAGTTATGTCCAACTCTTTGTGACCTCATGGATTGTATAGTCCATGGAATTCTCCAGGCCAGAATACTAGAGTGGGTAGCCTTTCCCTTCTCCAGGGGGTCTTCCAGAGCTAGAATTTGGTACAAATTAACATGTATTTTCTGATTTCTAATATTTTCCCTTCCACCAATTCAGAATAACTCAGCACTTTTCCTTTTATTTTCCAAAGCAAAACATCACGTGATTCATTTTCTTTTAGACAAATTTTCACAATGTAAGAGTGAGTTTTTGTTCTTGTACCAGAGTTAATACTGAGTTTGTGGTATAATTTTTGAAAGACCATAGCTGTTCTTCCATTCCATTGCTTCTTTCTTCAGTAACAAAGTGTCACAACTTCTCTGACTTGTTTTTTAAACTGCTCTACTTTCATTCTTAATATTTTGGGCTTCCCTGGTGGCTCAGTGGTAAAGCAGGACTGCAATGCAGGAGATCATCTACAATGCAGAACATGTGGGTTCGATCTCTGGGTCAGGATGATCCCCTGGAGAAGGAAATGGCAATCCACTCCACTGTTCTTGTCTGGAGAATCCTATCAACAGAACAGCCTGGCAGGCTATAGACCATGGGATTGCAAGAGTCAGACATGGCTTAGCGACTAAACCACCACCACATTTGAGGGGTACTGAGCAGAAAACAATAAATTAGTGGTAGAGTTGAGTGTAAGCTCCAGTATAAAGTTTGTAAGGGGTGTGTGTGTGTGTGTGTTCTGAACCAGAGACTATGACACATAAGAAGAAATTATCAGATGAGTATTAATTGTCAACGGTAAGTAAGAATCCCAAACCCAAACGATAAGTTGAGTTAGTAAGCAAGAGCTATTTGGGATAATTTAATGGGCAGGAATAGAAATATCTACCTATTTTCCCATTCAATTTAATAATACTTTAATAGTTACAGAACTAAAATTTGAAATATATTTTTGCTAAGTGAATCCTTTCCCCTTACTATCCAGGGTTTTTGCTCAAAGCAAAATTTTGAGAGAAGAGGTCAGAAAAATGTCATTGATACAGTCTCACTCATCATGTGGTTAAGGCAACAATAACTTCATTTCATGTACTTCAAAAACAGTTTTTTGAGTCCTTGAATTATTTTATCAATATGTGGTTTCTCTTTCATTTTTGTATTAAGTTCTAATTCCAAATGTCCAAAGTAAGAAAAAGTATTTAAATATTTTATACTGAAGAACATGCCATAAAATTAACATTTTATGAAACAAGCCTGTGATCTCCTGGATGAAAACCTAAATGATAAATATATTAATTCATCAGTGTTTTTCCTAATTTTATTTATTGTTGGCTTCTTCCTTTTCTGCCCATTTCTGTTTTTAAAAAATAATTTTAAGTTTGGCTGTGTTGAGTCTTTGTGATCACATGGGCTTTTCTCGAGTTGCAGAGAGGAGGGCCTCTCTCTGGTTGTGTGCGGGCTTCTCGTTGCAGAGCACAGGCTCTAGGGTGCTCTGGCTTTAGTAGTTGCCGCACATGGGCTCAGTAGTCGCAACTCCCAGGCTCTAGAGCACAGACTTGATAGTTGTGGTGCACAGGCTTAGTTGCTTTGCAGCCTATGGGATCTTCCTGGATCAGCTATTGAACCCATGTCTCCTGCATTGACAGGCAGATTCTTTACCAGTGAGCCACCAGGGAAGCCCTGCCCATTTAGCCTTTATTTTGTCTGGCCAGGAGTATAGATATTTATCAAAACTTTAATTTTTATCACTTTTGTTCCATTTTGGTTAGGTAATCTGTAGTTTTAAAGTATATTAGGCAACAAGGCAATCTTGCATCCAGTATTATGGCTGTAAGGAATATGGGAGTCACAGAGATTGAGTTTACTGTATTTATTGAGATTGAGTATTGTATTTATTGGTTGGTCATTGCTTCTGTGAAAAATTAGAAATGTTTAAAGGTTTGCAGGTTTTGAAAATGTATCTGTGAGCTTGTTAAATACAATGATTTCCATATTTGAAATGATTCATGTAAAATTCCTTTAAAATACCATATCAAGCTAAATGTTTATTATAAAATCTGATTTGGTTATTTGCATAAACCAAGTCACTTAAATGGTTCTGTATTTCATGGATAGCATTTTTTTATGTTGTTGTTCAGTTGCTAAATCATGTCTGACCCCATGGACTGTAGCATGCTAGGCTTCCCTGTCCATCAGCATCTCCTGAGGTTTGTTCAAACTCATGTCCATTGAATTGGTGATGCCATCCAACCATCTTATCCTCTGTCGTCCCCTTCTCCTGCTTTCAGTCTTTCCCAGCATCAGGGACTTTTCTAATGAGTCAATTCTTTGATCAGGTGGCCAAAGTATTGGAGCTTCAGCTTCATCATCAGCCCTTCCAAAGAATATTCAGGACTTTTCCTTTAGGATTGACTGGTTTGATCTCCTTACAGTCCAAGGGATTCTCAAGAGTCTTCTCCAGCACCACATTTCAAAATTGTCAATGCTTCGGTGCTCAGCTTTCTTTATGGTCCAACTCTCACATCCATACATGACTAATGGAAAAACCATAGCTTTGACTATATGGACCTTTGTCAGCAAAGTGATATCTGTGTTTTTAATACACGGTCTAGGTTTGTCAAAACTTTTTTCCCAAGGAACAGGGTCTTTTAATTTCAAATATTGTCTTTTAGTTCCAAAATATCGAACACAATACCCAGGTTATTTTAAAAAGACTTAATAGAAGAAATATGCAATTATGAGATATGTAGGCTAATGCAATAAATCAGGTTTTTCACAAATATAAAGTCAGTAAAGTTGGTAGGACAAATTTTCTGAGCCTCAAGTTTCCTACCTGCTTCTACTTTATTAATTTATATGAAAAGATATATTTCTGAAGCAAGATTCTGACAATTTGGTAGATACATTACCTGAAAACTGTTATCGAGTATTTCTAGGTAAACTACTTTAAAAATCCTTTTGAATGCATAAATGGGTTAATAAGAAAATAAGAAAAATCATTTCCCAGGAGCCCAAAACAAAAATAAAGAAATTGAGTCAATGAGAGCTAACATCTAGCTGCCTGGAGGAGTTTGCCAATCTCTATACCCAAGGATCTCAGGTTTCAAGTCCAGGACTTAGAGCTACAATTCAGAAAGCACAGAATTGTAGGTAAGATTACCATATATAAAACCAAAATCCTCCAAAGACTACATCTCAGGTGAAAGGGAGGACATTAAAAAGTCCTCTTTTGGGGACAATAAAAGCTCAAGAAAAGTTGTCTAACTAGCCCTGGGCTCTGGATTAAGAGGATGGGGAGAGAGAGAGAAAGAAACAAAGTGAAAACAAATTATTTAGTTTCTCCTTAGTATTCACTGCCATGGGCCTGCCCTCATTCTGATTTGGGATCAGATTTACCTTACTTGCATTGTTCAGGGGTTCCCAGGCTAAAAGACTGACATAAAAAGTCAACCTAAGCTGGAAAGATCCATGTAAGCACCTATAAAAATCAAAAGTAAAACTTTTGAAGAGATACACCCTCATCCAATGATTCCCACAGAGAGAACCCCACCAAAAATAAGTGCATAACCCAAAATTAGAAAATATAGAAAGTAGTCCATCTGAGGAATCAACAGACATAACATAGCAATAGTAGATTCCCAAGAATTTCCAATAATAGCATTATCAGAGAATATAAATAACTTTTAAATACTTAAAGAATAGAAAACATGAGATAAGAACAGATAGTATCAAATATCCAGGCAGATTAAAAAAAATTTTTTTGAGATTAAAAAAATTGAATTTGTATATTTTAAAAAAATATGTTTATTGAAATCAGAGGATTTATGTTCAGATACAAATATTTTTTCCCAGGGTGGGGAGAAAAAATTACTTCTGAGTTGAACAATGAGATTCTTCATAGACACTTTTTTTTTTTTTTTAACTCATACAGCATGCCATTTTGCCAGTGACTTCTGGATCTTTCCATGTGACTCTTATAACCTCTGAGAGCTAGCTTACTGAGTTCTAGCAAATCCTAAGCCAGCATGCTATGTGTTAGTTACCCTGAATAGCCTCTTCAAAATAAACCGCACAGTAGTGATGTTGATCCTGTTAGATTAAGACAAATTAAAAATCTAATACATAGTTTTGCTGTCAGGTCCTAAAGGTCGAAGGTCAATATAGTATATTGCATTAAGGCTATAGGTTACCCATGACCCAATATTTTACCATAATAAACCAAATAGGGCTGAAACACCCAGCAGTAGCCCATAAATCTATTAGCAGTGAACTGTCAATGTCCTATATACCAGGGTAATTTGTTAATTCAGAGCTGGGTCTCTTTTTTCACTAGACCTTGTAAACTCCTTTCTGAAATATCAATAAACCATCTGCTTTGACTTGTTAATCAAATGACTTTATTCAGTCCAAAGCAATTTTTTCCTAATAAAAACAGAGTATTTATCTCCATGGCTATAAAAGAGGATTGTTTTCAACTGTTCACTTACAGTTAAGAAGCACATTTAGTTTGGATTGATTTCCAATGCTTCGGTCATATCTTGTCACTTTCCATTTCTTACACACAGCATCTCAGTTTAGCCATTTGCAGAAGGAAAAACAGTCAAATTCTAAATTGTGGTACAGGGCTAATGCACAAAAACTGAGGAAGTTTGAGAGAGAAAAGAATTCACCCAAAATAAATGTAGACCAACATTTTAATATCACCATTTCCTTCTGTTTGGAAGTTTCCTTATCATTCTAGATAAAGTATTTATACTAGCCACTGTTTCTGCTTTAACTGAGGTTCCAGATGTTTGCCTTTTAGTTAGTGTTGCTCTGTTCTGAATCGAAGGGCAGATAATGTTTATCCATAACAGAAACTTTTTTATCCTCTTAAGCTTTATTGTGCTAGTGTAAAATAAAGTCGCTTGCAGTGAGATGGGATCATAGCATGTGAAGCTCTGCAAAGCTACTCCAGAAAATTGACTTCCTTTTCTCCCAACCCACCAAACTGAGATAAAATGAGTATTTCTGAGGTATCCGTGGGGATACTCTCTATGCTCTGTGAATGAGCATCTTGAGGAATCGTCACGCTTCTTGCACCCTCTGTCCTTGGAGCTTACTGCCAGCTGGCAAATGGAGCACAGTCTATGACCTCTGACCTTGAATCAGCTCCTCTTGGACTGTTAAAAATGATGTCTGAGGAGAGGTCTGGGCGTTTGAGTTATTACTGGATTCTGCCCTCTTAAAAAACAAAGAAGAAACTCATAGGTGTTCTTAATGAGCAGAGGCCTCAAATGCAGCACAAATCATGGTGCATACTGAGAATTCTTTCTCAGGGGGCACAAGTTCCTTTCCCACTGCAAGTCCCTGAACAAAGGAAAAAATATGCAGCAAACAAAAAGTGTAATTAAAATGCTTCAAGTGTCTTACAGACTTGTTTTGATTTTCTTTACTCAGACATTTCCTTGGTGAGCCACCATCTAGTTTTTTATGTTGAAGGTGGCATCATAGAAGGGAGGACACAGTCTTGTTTCTCTCTACCTCTTTTATCTCCTCATTTTCAGAATGGAGAAGAGAAAACCTTCTAAGCCCTTAAATCAAGTCTTAGGCTCTTTTTTGAGCATAAGAAAGAAAATGTGAGACATATGAAATTTCATGGCCATATCAATGGGTTTCTCACCTAGCAAGTTTTTCTCAACATTTTAATTTCATTGATTGTTAACAGTATCCCCTTGAGATTTTCCTCTTAATACTATTTCTCTAAAAAGTATGAACCAAATACATTAAACTTAACTTCCCCTCAGGCATGAAGTTTTTACCAAATCAGATATCAGCTAATTTTTACTTAATGATTTCATTTATTGACTCTTTGCCTTCACTCCAGCATAAGGTCTTCTCACCCACTTCATATCATAACTAGGAGAGATTACTCTGCTAATGTTCTCTACACTGTAGTGTTTTCCCCAGTGCAGGTTATTTTCATGAGGACAACTAAAGACTGTTACTGGAAACCTTAGTAAATACAGACCTTCAGGTATGGTTGAGTGATCCAGTCTTTGCATGAAAGGACCTGATAGATTCCCTGACTTTAATATTCAGAAGCATAAATTGGGCTGGAATGAGAATGGGAGTCCCAGAAGTACAAGAAAATTGAGTACGTAAACTAAAATATGTGTTAAGCAACATGAAATTTTTTTAAAACCCACACTGTCATCATCAAACTCAGTGTTGTAGATGCCTAGATGCTTCTTAGGATTGATTTATGGATTCAGGAGTAGTATTTGCGGGATAGAGAGCAAAACATGATACAAATTATACGTAGAATTCAGAATCAAATAAACAGCCAATTCATCCTATTCATCCCAAAGCAAAATACGCTTGGCCCGAGTAAGTTGGATTGACCATCAGTATGGTTCCAAATTCCCTCAGTAGTTGAGTTGTTTTCTTTTAACCTTGTTGATTTGCTTTATTGGCTTTCTCTTTTTCCCTAGTAACATATAGTTTGGATTTGGATTTTGTAAAAATTTTCATAGAAAGTTTTATTAAAGAGATCAGTTACAGAGCAGAGAGGGAAAACACATTGGTTTTAAGAGGCAGACTGTCTGTGACTCAAAGTCCCACGAGAATTGGCAGCACAATTGGAGGTCATCTCTCTTTTTTTTTTTTTTTTTTTGTTAGAAATGAAGATTCTAAGAGGATGAATAGAATGCTGGGAATTGTTATAGATGGACTGGGTTAAAAGATCAAAGACTATGCAGAAACTTTATGAAAATGACTAATAGGTAGAAACAGATATTAGGAAAATAGAAGTTGATTAAAATGTTCCTACCTGGCAAAATAGTAAGTATATGAAAAATCATGTGGCATATAACTGGAAGGAATATAGTTATGTGCTTCTATTTCTTTTAGCAGGACTTTACAAGAAAAATTGTGTTGCATTTTGAAGATGTTAAAAAAATTAATGACACCATATTTTCAGACATTGAGGAGTTAAAAGAAACTCATATCTCAGTCAGGTTTAATAGAAGTTAATGTATAAGGCTTGGCTAAGCAAAAGCTAAATGAGAACTGGCTATAAACATTTAAAATTTCAAGGAGAAATATAAGGTGTTTAACGTTCCACTGGGGGTTACATATGTAAGACAATAAAATTGTTTATCATTTTTTCCTAAACATGAAATTTTAAGCTTACCATTAGGAAATTTTAATCAATATTTATTAGGCTAAGTTTTAAATATGTTCTGTAAACGTTTACCCTTACCATTTATCTTCATCTTATAATTCTTTGATCTAACAATTCACTAAATAAGAAGCCTGAATTAGTATAGAAAAGATAAAATGGTTTCAGTTATTGGATAGTTTCTTATTATAACACACCTTGATCTTATTAATGAGAAGAGCTTGTCTTGATTTGTATCTTTTCATTTCATATTTTACACATAGTTACAGATATCCTAATCATGTTTTAAAATAAAAGTTTACATTTAAGTAAAAGGTCAGAAAGATAACATTTTTTTTAAGTGCAAATTTGCCAGTATATATTTGCTTACCCTTTTAAAAAAAATTGTTTTGAAACTATGGACGTTTGCTTAGTATTTGTCCTTCTTTTCTTCTAGTAACATTTTAAAGAAGTAAACTATACTAAGAGCTTTTGTTTAGGGGACAAATACTTCCCTTAGCTCTTCTGTAAAGTAGTTACTTTATGACTGGAGGATCAATTATCATTATATAAATGAAAGTCTCTCCAGTTAGTAATTTTTAATACACATATAGATACTCAGTGAACCGAGATGTGGGCTAAAAATGTATTTCTGACTCAGAGATTTAGGAATTTGCATTTTATTTTTTTAATATATATTTATTTTAATTGGAGGCTAATTACTTTACAATATTGTATTGGTTTTGCCATACATTGACATGAATCTGCCACAGGTGTACATATTCCCCATCCTGAACCCCCCTCTCACCTCCCTCCCCATCCCATCCCTCTGGGTCATCCCAGTGCACCAGCCCCGAGCACCCTGTATCATGCATCGAACCGGGACTGGCGATTCGTTTTACATATGCTAATATACATGTTTCAGTGCCATTCTCCCAAATTATCCCACCCTCACCCTCTCCCACAGAGTCCAAAAGACTGTTCCATACATCTGTGTCTCTTTTGCTGTCTTGCATACAGGGTTATCGTTAACCATCTTTCTAAATTCCATATATATGAGTTATTACACTGTATTGGTATTTTTCTTTCTGGCTTACTCCACTCTGTATAATAGGCTCCAGTTTCATCCACTTCATTAGAACTGATTCAAATGTATTCTTTTTAATGGCTGAGTAATAACTCCATTATATATGTACCACAGCTTTCTTATCCATTCGTCTGCTGATGGACATCTAGGTTGCTTCCATGTCCTGGCTATTATAAACAGTGCTGCGATGGACATTGGGGTACACGTGTCTCTTTCCCTTCTGGTTTCCTCAGTGTGTATGCCCAGCAGTGGGATTGCTGGGTCATATGGAAGTTCTATTTCCAGTTTTTTAAGGAATCTCCACACTGTTCTCCATAGTGGCTTTACTAGTTTGCATTCCCACCAACAGTGTAAGAGGGTTCCCTCTTCTCTACACCCTCTCCAGCATTGCTTGTAGACTTTTGTACAGCATCTATTGCTTCTATAGCAGCCATTCTGACTGGCGTGAAATGGTACCTCATTGTCATTTTGATTTGCATTTCTCTGATAATGAGTGATGTTGAGCATTTTTTCATGTGTTTGTTAGCAATCTGTATGTCTTCTTTGGAGATATGTCTGTTTAGTTCTTTGGCCCATTTTTTGATTGAGTTGCTTATTTTTCTGGAATTGAGCTGCAGGAGTTGCTTGTATATTTTTCAGATTAATTCTTTGTCAGTTGCTTCATTTGCTATTATTTTTTCTCATTCTGAAGGCTGTCTTTTCACCTTGCTTATAGTTTCCTTTGTTGTGCAGAAGCTTTTAAGTTTAATTAGTTCCTGTTTGTTTATTTTTGCTTTTATTTCCAATATTCTAGGAGGTGTGTCATAGAGGATCCTGCTCTATGGAGAGTGTTTTGCCTATGTTCTCCTCTAGGAGTTTTATAGTTTCTGGTCTCATGTTTAGATTTTTAATCCATTTTGAATTTATTTTTGTGTATGGTGTTAGAAAGTGTTCTAGTTTCATTCTTTTACAAGTGGTTGACCAGATTCCCAGCACCACTTGTTAAAGAGATTGTCTTTTCTCCATTGTATATTCTTGCCTCCTTTGTCAAAGATAAGGTGTCCATAGGTGCGTGGATTTATCTCTGGGCTTTCCATTTTGTTCCATTGATCTATATTTCTGTCTTTGTGCCAGTGCCATCCTGTCTTGATGACTGTGGCTTTGTAGTAGAGCCTGAAGTCAGGCAGGTTGATTCCTCCAGTTCTATTCTTTCTCAAGATTGCTTTGGCTATTCGAGGTTTTTTGTATTTCCATACAAATTGTGAAATTATTTGTTCTAGCTCTGTGAAAAGTACCGTTGGTAGCTTGATAGGGATTGCATTGAATCTATAAATTGCTTTGGGTAGTATACTCATTTTCACTATATTGATTCTTCCAATCCATGAACATGGTATATTTCTCCATCTATTAGTGTCCTCTTTGATTTCTTTCACCAGTGTTTTATAGTTTTCTATATGTAGGTCTTTTGTTTCTTTAGGTAGATATATTCCTAAGTATTTTATTCTTTTCTTTGCAATGATGAATGGAATTGTTTCCTTAATTTCTCTTTCTATTTTCTCATTATTAGTGTATAGGAATGCAAGGGATTTCTGTGTGTTAATTTTATATCCTGCAACTTTACTATATTCATTGATTAGCTGTAGTAATTTTCTGGTGGAGTCTTTAGGGTTTTCTATGTAGAGGATCATGTCATCTGCAAACAGTGAGTTTTACTTCTTCTTTTCCAATTTGGATTCCTTTTATTTCTTTTTCTGCTCTGATTGCTGTGGCCAGAACTTCCAAAACTATGTTGAATAGTAGTGGTGAGACTGGGCACCCTTGTCTTGTTCCTGACTTTAGGCAAAATGCTTTCAATTTTCCACCATTGAGGATAATGTTTGCTGTGGGTTTGTCATATATAGCTGTTGAGGTATGTTCCATCATATATATGTCATATATAGCAGTTGAGGTATGTTCGGTCTATTCCTGCTTTCTGGAGAGTTTTTATCATAAATGGATGTTGAATTTTGTCAAAGGCTTTCTCTGCATCTATTGAGATAATCATGTGGCTTTTATGTTTCAATTTGTTAATGTGGTGTATTACATTGATTGATTTGCAGATATTGAAGAATCCTTGCATCCCTGGGATAAAGCCCACTTGGTCATGGTATATGATCTTTTTAATGTGTTGTTGGATTCTGTTTGCTAGAATTTTGTTAAGGATTTTTGCACCTATGTTCATCAGTGATATTGGCCTGTAGTTTTCTTTTTTGGGGGCATCTTTGTCAGGTTTTGGTATTAGGGTGATGGTGGCCTCATAGAATGAGTTTGGAAGTTTACCTTCCTCTGCAATTTTCTGGAAGAGTTTGAGTAGGATAGATGTTAGCTCTTCTCTAAAGTTTTGGTAGAATTCAGCTGTGAAGCTGTCTGGACCTGGGCTTTTGTTTGCTGGAAGATTTCTGGTTACAGTTTCAATTTCTGTGCTTGTGATGGGGGTCTGTTAAGATTTTCTATTTCTTCCTGGTTCAGTTTTGGAAAGTTGTACTTTTCTCAGAATTTGTCCATTTTTTCCAAGTTGTCCATGTTATTGGCATATAATTGCTGATAGTAGTCTCTTATGATCCTTTGTATTTCTGTGTTGTCTGTTGTGATCTCTCCATTTTCATTTCTAATTTTATTGATTTGATTTTTCTCCCTTTGTTTCTTGATGAGTCTGCCTAATGGTTTGTCAGTTTTATTTATCCTCTCAAAAAACCAGCTTTTGGCTTTGTTGATTTTTGCTGTGGTCTCTTTTGTTTCTTTTGCATTTATTTCTGCCCTAATTTTTAAGATTTATTTCCTTCTATTAACCCTGGACTTCTTCATTTCTTCCTTTTCTAGTTGCTTTAGGTGTAGAGTTAGGTTATTTCTTTGACTTTCTTCTTGTTTCTTGAGGTATGCCTGTATTGCTATGAACCTTCCCCTTAGCACTGCTTTTACAGTGTCCCACAGGTTTTGGGTTGTTGTGTTTTCATTTTCATTCGTTTCTATGTATATTTTGATTTCTTTTTTGACTTCTTCTGTGATTTGTTGGTTATTCAGCAGCGTGTTGTTCAGCCTCCATATGTTGGAATTTTTAATAGTTTTTCTCCTGTGATTGAGATCTAATCTTACTGCATTGTGGTCAGAAAAGATGTCTTGGAATGATTTCAATTTTTTTTTTTTAATTTACCAAAGCTAGATTTATGGCCCAGGATGTGATCTATCCTAGAGAAGATTCTTTGTATGCTTGAGATAAAGGTGAAATTCATTGTTTTGGGGGAAATGTCCTATAGATACCAATTAGGTCTAGCTGGTCTATTGTATCATTTAAAGTTTGTGTTTCCTTGTTAATTTTCTGTTTAGTTGATCTGTCTATAGGTGTGAGTGGGGTATTAAAGTCTCCCACTATTATTGTGTTATTCTTAATTTCCCCTTTCATACTTGTTAGCATTTGTCTTACATATTGTGGTGCTCCTATGTTGGGTGCATATATATTTATAATTGTTATATCTTCTTCTTGGATTGATCCTTTGATCATTATGTAGTGTCCTTGTCTCTTTTCACAGCCTTTGTCTTCAAGTCTATTTTGTCTGATATGAGTATTGCTACTCCTGCTTTCTTTTGGTCTCTATTTGCATGGAATATCTTTTTCCAGCCCTTCACTTTCAGTCTGTATGTGTCCCCTGTTTCGAGGTGGGTCTCTTGTAGACAACATATATAAGGGTCTTGTTTTTGTATCCATTCAGCCAGTCTTTGTCTTTTGGTTGGGGCATTCAACCCAGTTACATTGAAGGTAATTATTGATAAGTATGATCCCGTTGCCATTTACTTTATTGTTTTGGGTTCGAGTTTATACACCCTTTCTGTGTTTCCTTTCTAAAGAAGATCCTTAGCATTTGTTGGAGAGCTGGTTTGGTGGTGCTGAATTCTCTCAGCTTTTGCTTGTCTGTAAAGCTTTTGATTTCTCCTTCATATTTGAATGAGATCCTTGGTGGGTACAGTAATCTGGGCTGTAGGTTATTTTCTTTCATCACTTTAAGTATGTCCTGCCATTGACTCCTGGCCTGAAGAGTTTCTATTGAAAGATCAGCTGTTAGCCTTGTGGGAATCCCCTGTGTGTTATTTATTGTTTTTCCCTTGGTGCATGTAATACTTTTCTTTGTGTTTGATCTTTGTTAATTTGATTAATATGTGTCTTGGGGTGTTTCACCTTGGGTTTATCCTGTTTGGGACTCTCTGGGTTTCTTGGACTTGGGTGATTATTTCCTTCCCCATTTTAGGGAAGTTTTCAACTATTATCTCCTCAAGTATTTTCTAATGGTCTTTCTTTTTGTATTCTTCTTCTGGGACTCCGATGATTCGAATGTTGGGGCGTTTAACATTGTCCTGGAGGTCTCTGAGATTGTCCTCATTTCTTTTAATTCGTTTTTCTTTTTTCCTCTGTTTCATTTATTTCTACCATTCTATCTTCTACCTTACTTATCCTATCTTCTGCCTCCATTATTCTACTGTTGGTTCCTTCCAGAGTGTTTTTGATCTCATTTATTGCATTATTCATTATATATTGACTCCTTTTTATTTCTTCTAGGTCCTTGTTAAACTTTTCTTGAATCTTCTCAATCCTTGTCTCCAGGCTATTTATCTGTAACTCCATTTTGTTTTCAAGATTTTGGATCATTTTCACTATCATTATTTGGAATTCTTTATCAGGTAGATTCCCCATCTCTTCCTCTTTTGTTTGGTGGGCATTCATCCTGTTGCTTTACCTGCTGGGTATATCTCTGCCTCTTCATCTTGTTTATATTACTGTGTTTGGGGTGGCCTTTCTGTATTCTGGCAGTTTGTGGAGTTCTTTCTTGTGGAGTTTCCTCGCTGTGGATGGGGTTAGACGGGTGTTTTGTCAAGGTTTCCTGGTTAGGGAAGTTTGTGTTGGTCTTCTGGTGGGTGGAGCTGGATTTCTTCTCTCTGGAGTGCAATGAAGTGTCCAGTAATGAATTATGAGATGTCAGTGGGTTTGGAGTGACTTTGGGCAGCAGGTATATTGAAGGTCAGGGGTATGTTCCTGTGTTGCTGGAGAATTTGTGTTGTATGTCTTGCTCTGGAACTTGTTGGCCCTTGGGTGGTGCTTGGTTTCAATGTAGGTATAGAGCCATTTGATGAGCTCCTGTCGATTAATGTTCCCTGGAGTCAGGAGTTCTCTGGTGTTCTCAGGATTTGGACTTAAGCCTCCTGCCTCTGTTTTTCAGTTTTATTCTTACCATAGCCTCAAGACTTCTCCATCTATACAGCACCAATGATACAACATCTAGGTTAAACATGAAAAGTTTCTCCACAGTGAGGGAACTCCCAGAGAGGTTCACAAAGTTACATGGAGAAGAGAAGAGGGAGGAGGGAGATAGAGGTGACCAGGAGGATAAGAGGGGGAATCCAAAGGGGCGAGAGCAAGCTAGCCAGTAATCATTTCCTATGTGCTCTCCACAGTCTGGACCGCTCAGAGATGTTCATGAAGTTACACAGGGAAGAGAAGAGGGAGGAAGGAGATAGAGGTGGCCAGGAGGATCAAGAGGGGAATCAAAAGGAGAGAGACAGGTCCAGCCAGTAATCAGTTCCCTAAGTGTTCTCCACAGTCTGGAACACACAAAGAGATTCACAGAATTGGGTAGAGGAGATAGAGGGGACCTGGTGGAGAAAAAGGAGAGTCCAAAGTGGGAGAGAGCAGTCATGCCAGTAATCTCACTCCCAAGTAAAAATGGGTACTGAAGATTGGGTTCTTAAAGGTACAAAATTGATAACAAATACCAAAAAGCAAAGATTAAAAATCTAGAGTAGAAGTTGGATTCTCCAAAATATAATTTTAAAGGAAAAAAAAAAAAAAAAAAAAATTATAGAATATATATATAAAATTTGCTTTAATAGGGGTTTTTTTTTTTTCAAAGTAATAATAGGTTATAAAAATGAAAATTAAAGGAGTAATAGAGGACTTAAAAATATTTTTTTAATTTAAAGAATGATAGTAGTAAAAATATATCTAGGACTTTCTCTGGTGTTGTTGTAGACAGTGTGGGGTCAGTTCATTTTCAGATAGTTCCTTGATCCGGCTTACACTTCTCAAGGCCTATAGGCCCCTTCCTATGTAGTCGGTGCTAACTGCAAGGTTTTAATCTATTGCACCTGTCACTTCCCAGGCAGTTCCTTCTGTTTTAACTTCTTCTGTTTGCTGGTCTCTTCAGTGTCTAATTTCCGCCCTGACACAAGGGGGCTTTGGTGAACACTTTTTTAGCTCACTTGTTCAGTTGTGCTGTGGGTAGGGAGGAACGCTGCAAACAAATAACACTGGTGTGTGTGGGGAGTGTTTGCAGTGTCTCAGCCACACTGGGTTTGCCCCCGCTCACGGCGTGTGTGCTTTCCCTGTGTATATTGCTTAGGCTTTAGGCTGCTCTGCTGGGAACTGTCTGAGGCCAGCCCTGGGTTGTAAGCACTTCCCAGGTCTAAGCCGCTCAGGTTCAGGCACTTGGGTAGTCCTCAGAGGTGCAGACTCAGTTGGGCCTGCATTTTGTGCCCTTCCAAGGTTGGAGCAGCTCAGGTGACCAGGTGTTTGGTGAGCGCAGTTGCTGTGACTTATCGCCTCCCCCGTCCCTGCCGCTCGGTTTTCTGGGTATACAACTGGCGCACCTTCTCAGGTGGATGTCAACCGTCCAGAATCCCAGGACATCTTGGTTAGCAACGAAGCCTGCTTGCAGTTTGGTAGATGATACCTCTCTGGGGCCGCGATTGCCCCCTTCTGGCTCTGGCTGCCCTCACCTGCTTGTCTCTGGTGGGGGATGGGCTGGTCCATAGCCAGCTAGCTCTAGTCAGTCCTTTGTTCTGTGAGCGGGCCTGGCGGTGTCTTAGTTTAGGGCTTTTTGTGGGGTAGCTATCCCATAGTCTGGTTTGCTATCTCGAGTTAGTTCCCTCAGGTTGCCCTTGGGGCATTCAGGCCTGGTCCTTACTCTAAGCAATGCAGCCCACGCCTCCATGCCCAGCTCCCGCTTGCTAGTGGTAGATGCAGGCCTCTGCGCTGCTTCTCTGCTGGGAGTTACTGTTGGGCATGTAATCTGTGGTTTTAATTATTTATTTATTTTTCCTCCCTGTTATGTTGCCCTCTGAGGTTCCAGGGCTCGCCACAGACTCGCCAGTGAGAGTGTTTCCTGGTGTTTGGAAACTTCTCTCTTTTTTAAGACTGCCTTCCTTGGACGGATCTCCGTCCCTACCTCTTTTGTCTCTCTTTTTATCTTTTATATTTTTTCCTACCTCCTTTAGAAGACAATGGGCTGCTTTTCTGGGTGCCTGATGTCCTCTGCCGGCATTCAGAAGTTGTTTTGTGGAATTTACTCAGCATTCAAATGTTCTTTTGATGAATTTGTGGGAGAGAAAGTGGTCTCCCCGTCCTGTTCCTCCACCATCTTAGGCCGATTTCTTCAGGAATTTGCATTTTAAACCAGCATCTTAGATGATACTTATATAAATGATCTGCAGACCAGTTTGTGAAAATTTACTTTGACAGTTAAATGTGCTTTTAAAAAACAAGGTATGGAGTTTGGCTTCTTGTAATGATGGCAGACAAAGTAATTTGGACCATCCCCCCGTCTAAGAATAATTGGAAAAGCTGGATTAAATAGAAAAAAAAAATCTGTTGAAGGCCTTCTAATGCTAACGATATAGTAGAAACCTATGAGACCACCTCAGAGTTCATGCAAGAGTGATAAATCTGGCATTTAGAAGTGCTTTTCCCCAGGCATGTCTGCCATTTCCTGCAGATCCAAGTTATCTGTCATTTCTAATAAAGATACTCAGAATCCTGAAACCTGTGGGAAAACCTGGTGTTCAAGCCTACAAAGAGGGGGAGCAGTACTTGATTAAGTCTACGAGGAAAGATGAACCTGAAGTAGGCCAGCCTACCCAGGGATTGAAAACCAGCTTCACATTATTTCAAATTTTGTTCTGATTTAGATGACACAAAATTGCTAGTGTCTTTACCCACTCCAAAAAATAAAGTCAAGTCTTTCATAGTGGAAGATAAAATAATCCTAGTTTGTTAACTGTCTCTCTGCAGTTGTTTATGTACACTGACTGGTGCTCATTCAGAATAAAAAACAGGGACAGGAAAAGATGATAGAAAATCAAGAGAAACAACACCCAATAGAAAGAGACTTACACAGATGAGTCAGATAATAGTTTTTAGACAGAGATTTCATAATGAATATCCTTTTCTGTAGGCTGAATTTTTAGTCTGTTGATAGTATCCATTAATGCACAGAAGTTTTTAATTTTCATAAAGTCCAGTTTGTTTATACTTTTATTTTCTGTACCTTTAGTGTTACATCTGAGAAATCATGGCCAAATCCATAATTGTGACTCTTTTGTCATATATTTTCTTCTGACTTTTATAGTTTTAAATTTTATGTTTCAGTTTTTGATCCACTTTGAACTCAAAATTTTTGGATATAATATTAAATAAGGTCTAACTTCATTCTTTTGCATGTGGATATCCAGTTTTCCCAGCATTGTTTGTTGAAAAGATTGTCCTTTCCCCTACTGAACAATCTTGGCACCCTTGTTGAGATCATTTTACCATTGTATTAGTGAGCTTGGGATGCCAGGACAAAACATGATTTTGTGTTGGGTCTTTTCTATGCCTGCATCTTTTGCTGGGCCTATGCCATAACTTTCTAAATTCTGTATATACAGTCAGTTTTGAATTTCCTAAATATGTGGTTTCCAAAGGGGATAAAATAAGGGGGGAGAAAAGTGTGTGAGTCCTTTAAATCCACTGGCAGTCACTTCATGTGGAGGAAAAGGCTTACGGTAGTGGCTACCTAAATCTTCATCTGTCCTTCCACTATGAGGAGCACCAGACAGCAATTGGAGCACATGTCCCCAATATTTGAAGACAGGTTCCCTATTGCCCACTGTGACTCTCACAGGCTACATAAAAGCTGCTATGTGGAACATAAGCTAGGCTGCTTGCCATGGGGCTAGGGAGTGTGGGATGGCTACTATAACAAAATTAACTGCTGTTTTTTGTCCAAGCCTTCATCTGAAAGTTACTAGCCTTCAAATAGACTCCATAGTTCCAAAATTGTTACATTAGACATATTCTGTCACTGCAATTGTCACCTAGGTGGGGAGAGAGATTCCTGGTATAGTATTTTCAACTCATTATCTTCCTAGAATCCTTTTGGCACAGAAGTCTTTTTTTTTTTTTGAGACCTTTTACTTTTTAGAACAGTTTTAGGTTCATAGTAAAATTGAGAGGAAGGTACAGAGCTTTCTTATTATAACCCTTCCCTACATGCATACTTCTACCTCAATATCACTGTCCTCCACCAGAGTGGTACATTTATTACATCTGATGAACCTACAGTAACATAGCATTATCACAAAGCCCACAGTGTACACTAGGGTTCATCCTTGGTGTTGTCCATTTCATAGGTTTGGTCAAAAGTATAATAATAGGTATCTACCATTATATGTACAGAGTCTTTTCACTGCCCTAAAAAGTCTCTGTGTTCCACCTGTTCATTCCTCCTTCCTCTTCTCCTGGCAACCTCTGATCTTTTTGCTGGTTCCATCATTGCCTGTTCTAGAACAGCATACAGTTGGAATCATATAGTGTGTAGAAAGCCTTTTCAAATTGTCTTCTTTCATTTAATGATTATCCATTTGAGATTCTCCATATCTTTTCATGGCTTAATAACTGATTTCTTTTTAAGCACTGAATAATATTTCATTGTGTGGATATACCACAATTTATTTATCCATTCACCTAATGAATGACTCTTGGTTACTCGAGGTTTTGGTAATTATGTGTAAAGCTGCTATAAACATCTGTATCACACATTTTTCTGTAGACATGGGTTTTCAACTCCTTGGAGTAAATACCAGTGAATACAATTGAGTCATACAGTAAGAGTATGTTTAGTTTTGTAACAATCTGTCAAACTGCCTTCCAAAGTGGCTGTACCATTTTGCATTCCCACCAGCAATCAGTGAGAATTCCTGTTGCTCCACATTCTTGCCAGCATTTGGTATTGTCACTGTTCTGGATTTTTGTCATTCTGACAGGTGTGTAGTGGTGTCCAAAAGTCTTTTTACATCTTGTACATGCAGTTGCTCAGTCCTGTCCAACTCTTTGTGACCCCATGGACTTGAGCCCACCAGTATCCTCTGTCGATGGGATTCTCCAGGCAAGAATACTGGAATGGGTTGCCATTTCCTTCTCCATTTTACACCTCACTATATAATTGTTTTTTTTCAAGATGGCAGTGCTTCTACTGATTTATCTCTCTCAAAAACTGCCTGGAGTTTCGTATTAGATTCTATTCTGATCAACTATATTCCAAAAACAACACTCACAATTTTTTAAAAAACATTTTTACTGGATTATAGTTGATTTACAATTTTGTGTCAGTTTCAAGTATACCCCAAAGTGATTCAGTAGTATTGGGATGGCCAAAAAGTCCATTCGAATTTTTCAATAACATCTTACAAAAAACTCAAATGAACTTTTTGGCCAACCCCATACATAATATTCATTCTTTTCCAGACTCTATTTTCATATAGGTTATAACAGAATATTGAGTAGAGTTCCCTGTGCTATACAGTAGGTCGTTGTTGATTACCTGTATTATATATGGTAGTTGTTGTTGTCTAGTCTCTAAGTCATATCTGACTCTTTTATGATCCCATGGACTGTAGCCCCCAAGACTCCTCTGTTCATGGAGTTTCCCAGGCAAGAATACTGAAGTGGGTTGTCATTTTCTTCTCCAGAGGATATTCCCAACCCAGGGATTGAATCTGCCTCTCCTGCATTGGCAGGCAGATTTTTTTATACCAGTGAGCCACCAGGGAAGCGCCATATATAGTAGCATGTATATATTAATCCCACCTCCTGATTGATGCTTCCTCTCTCCACATTTCCTCTTCAGATCAGATCAGATCAGATCAGTTGCTCAGTCGTGTCTGACTCTTTGCGACCCCATGAATTGCAGCACACCGGGCCTCCCTGTCCATCACCAACTCCCGGAGTTCACTGAGACTCACGTCCATCAAGTCGGTGATGCCATCCAGCCATCTCATCCTCTGTCGTCCCCTTCTCTTCCTGCCCCCAATCCCTCCCAGCATCAGAGTCTTTTCCAATGAGTCAACTCTTCACATGAGGTAGCCAAAGTACTGGAGTTTCAGCTTCAGCATCATTCCTTCCAAAGAAATCCCAGGGCTGATCTCCTTCAGAATGGACTGGTTGGATCTCCTTGCAGTCCAAGGGACTCTCTAGAGTCTTCTCCAACACCACAGTTCAAAAGCATCAATTCTTCGGCGCTCAGCCTTCTTCACAGTCCAACTCTCACATCCATACATGACCACAGGAAAAACCATAGCCTTGACTAGACGAACCTTTGTTGGCAAAGTAATGTCTCTGCTTTTGAATATGCTGTCTAGGTTGGTCATAACTTTCCTTCCAAGGAGTAAGCGTTTTTTAATTTCCTGGCTGCAGTCACCATCTGTAGTGATTTTGGAGCCCAGAAAAATAAAGTCTGACACTGTTTCCACTGTTTCCCCATCTATTTCCCATGAAGTGGTGGGACTGGATGCCATGATCTTCATTTTCTGAATGTTGAGCTTTAAGCCAACTTTTTCACTCTCCACTGTCACTTTCATCAAGAGGCTTTTGAGTTCCTCTTCACTTTCTGCCATAAGGGTGGTGTCATCTGCAAATCTGAGGTTATTGATATTTCTCCCGGCAATCTTGATTCTAGTTTGTGTTTCTTCCAGTCCAGCATTTCTCATGATGTACTCTGCATGTAAGTTAAATACGCAGGGTGACAATATACAGCCTTGACGATTAACCAAAAATTAGTTTTTCATATCCATAAGTCTCTTTCTTTTTTTGTAAATAAGTTCATTTGTATTGTATTTTAACTTAGATTCCACATATGAGTGATATCATATGATATTTGGCTTTCTGTGACTTACTTCTGACTGACTTCATATAGAATGATTATCTCTAGGTTCATCCATGTTGCTGCAAATGACATTGTTTCATCCTTTTTATGGCTGAATAATATTCCATTATATATAAGTACCACATCTTCTTTATCCATTGCTCTGTAGAGGGACATTTAGGTTATTTCCATTTCTTAATAGTGCTACAGTGAACATTAGGATGAATGTATCTTTTTGAATCTGAATATTTTGCACTCATCTCACACGCTAGTAAAGTAATGCTCAAAATTCTCCAAGCCAGGCTTCAGCAATATGTGAACTGTGAACTTCCAGATGTTCAAGCTGGTTTTAGAAAAGGAGAGGAACCAGAGATCAAATTGCCAACATCTGTTGGATCATTGAAAAAGCAGAGAGTTCCAGAAAAACATCTATTTCTGCTTTATTGACTATGCCAAAGCTTTTGGCTGTGTGGACCATAACAAACTGTGGAAACTTCTTAAAGAGCTGGGAATACCAGACCACCTGACCTGCCTCCTGAGAAATCTGTATGCAGGTCAGGAAACAACAGTTAGAACCAGACATGGAACAATAGATTAGTTCCAAATCGGGAAAGGAGTACGTCAAGACTGTGTATTGTCACCCTGCTTATTTAACTTATTTGCAGAGTACATCATGAGAAACGCTGGGCTGGAGGAAGCACAAGCTGGAATCAAGATTGCCGGGAGAAATATCAGTAACCTCAGATATGCAGATGACACCACCCTTATGGCAGAAAGCGAAGAAGAACTAAAGAGCTCTTGATGAAAGTGAAGAAGAGAGTGAAAAAGTTGGCTTAAAACTCAACATTTAGAAAACTAAGATCATGGCATCCAGTCCCATCACTTCATAGCAAATAGATGGGAAAACAATGGAAACAGTGACAGACTTTATTTTTGGGGGCTCCAAAATCACTGCAGCCATGAAATTAAAAGACGCTTGCTTTTTGGAAGGGAAGTTATGACCAACCTAGACAGCATATTAAAAAGCAGAGACATCACTTTGCCAACAAAGGTCCTTCTAGTCCAAGCTATGGTTTTTCCAGTAGTCATGTATGGATGTGAGAGTTGGACTATAAAGAAAGCTGAGCACCGAAGAATTGATGCTTTTGAGCTGTAGTGTTGGAGAAGACTCTTGAGAGCCCCTTGGACTGCAAGGAAATCCAACCAGTCAATCCTAAAGGAAATCAGTCCTGAATATTCATTGGAAGGACTGACGTTGAAGCTGAAACTCTAACACTTTGGCCACCTGATGCAGAGAGCTGACTCATTAGAAAAGACCCTGATGCTGGGAAAAATTGAAGGCATGAGAAGGGGGTGACAGGATGGTTGCATGGTATCACCAACTCAATGGACATGAGTTTGAATAAGCTCCAGGAGTTGGTGATGGACAGGGAGGCCTGGTGTGCTGCAGTCCATGCGATTGCAAAGAGTCGGTCACGACTGAGCGATTGAACTGACTGGGATAAATCCCACTTGACCAGAATATATAATCCTCTTAATGTATTGTTGGATTTGGTTTGCTAATTTTATATATATATATTTATGTTTATATATTTGACTGTTTTTGCATCTTTAGGATTGTCACTCCTATTGCTTCTAGGGTCTGCCCTCTGGTGGATGAGGTTAGTCCTGAGGCTTGTGAAGGCTTACTGGTGGTATGGCCTGTCCACTTGTAGATGGAACTGGTGTTGTCCCTCTGAGGGGCAGGCCTGAGTCAGTGGGTATGTTTAGAGGTGTCTGTGAACTCAGTGTGGCTTTAGCACCCTGCCTTCTGGTGAGCAGGTCTGTGTTCTTGTCCTGCTGTTGCGCCTGAGGTGTTTTAGCACTGGAGCCTTTAGTTTTTTAGGTGGGGCAAGGTCTTGCATCCCTTGATGACAAAATGGTGACCTCTAGGAGAGCTCACACTGAGCAGTATTCTCTGGGGCCTCTGCCCTCAGTGTTCTTGCCTGCACGGTGAGCCACAGCTGACCGTCACCTCCCCAGGAGCCTCTTCGAGATTAGTAAGTAGATGTAGCCTTGGCTTCCATGGAGTTATTGCTCTGTATTGTGCTGGGTCCCAGTACATGTGTAACCTTGTGTGCACCCTCCAAAAGTGGAGTCCCTGTTTTCCCTAGCCCGGTGGAGCTTCTGCACTTAAGCCCCACTAGCTTTCACATCCAATTGCTCGTGGGTTCCTCCTCTCAGTGTCAGATCCTCGTGCTGGGGAGCCTGATGTAGGGCTCAGGACTGTCTCTTAGGTGGGAACACCTCTGTGATAGAATCATTTTCTAGTCTGTGTTGCCTACCAGATGTTTATAGGATTTGATCATGTCGTGAAAGAACCCTCTTGTTTTTGGCTTCTTTTTTTTCTTTGAATGTAAAATATGTTTTTTGGTGGATTCCAGTCTCTTTTGCTGATGGTTTTTCAGTAGTTAGTTGTGATTTTGGTGTTTTTGTGAGAGGAGGTGAGCTGGAGTCCTTCTATTTGGCCAACTTTTCTAGAATCTAGAGGCTGTTTTTAGTTTGGATGTTTGCAGCCTCTTTCCTCAGTATCTGCTGGCCGTGAAGCTCTTGAAAAGGGATGGGCAGGCATGATGGTCCTTGTGTGTTCGGGACCGCAGGGGCAGCGCTTGGTGCCTGCTCACGCGTCTCATGGTGGCTGCCTGTGTCTGCTCCTCGAGCCCACAGTGGTGGCAGTGACTTGCGCCTGCTCCCAGTGCTCCTGTAGGTAGTGTCCTGTTGACTGGGAGTGCTCACAGGGAAAGAACCTCTTATGGTAGTTGCCCCTCTCCTCATGCACCCCACAATAATGATGCCTTGCCTCTCTGGTGGCCCAGGCTCCTTCTGAGCACACCCTCAGTTGCCACATTCCAGTGTCTTCGGGTTTCCTCAGCACAGCCAACTCTGGTTCTCTCCATGCACTGGGAGAGGACCCAGTCTCCAACCCCCATCCCCACTAACAGATGAGTCTGTCAGGCTGGGGAGTCCAGGGCAGTGGTGCTGACCTTCTGTGCAGATTACTCCCCATTTTGCCTTCTGCAGACAGTTGTTGTGCTCTCCTCCTAGGCTCCAGAGTTCCCCCTTCATCCAGGCTGATCTCCCTGCATATGAGGAGACTTCCCTGGGTGCTGGAACTATCCCCCTTCACAGCTTCCTCCCTGGCAGGCAGGCTGTCCCAATTCCTTCTTTTTTTCTTTTTCCTCTTGTTGTACCTGGTTATATGGAGGTTTTCTTGCCCTTTTGGAAGTCTGAGGTCTTCCTTCAGTGTTCAGTAGATGTTCTGTGTCAATAGTTCCACTTATAGATGTATTTTTAATATTTTTGTGGGAAAAGATGAGCACCATGTCCTACTCCTTCCCCATCTTGATCCTCTCCCACCCCCAAAATTCTTTTTGAGACATGTTCTTCTCTCCGTATTTGAATTACAGGTACTCGGTATGCATCACACTTTTGTGGGACTGTGCCTTTTATATTTCTAAAAGTCACCTTTTTCTCCCCCAGTAGAGATGACCTGCAAGATAACCACCTCAGTTCTTCCAGGGGTCTTACCATAAGATCTAATAGCCATACCCTTGATTTATTCTTTACTTGGTACCCTAGATTTGGTCTTTTCCCTGAAGCCGTTTCTTAATGGTTTCAGCTTTTATTTGATAAAGTTTTATTTTCTAACCTTGAAGTGTCTTCTCAATTTGTAGTCTGTTTAATTCTACCTCTAAAGAGACCACTTTTTTTTTCATCAAGTTACCACTTTCTCATCTGACCAGATACAACTAGAAACAAGACATTTTGTGCATTTAATATTTTCCCTCAAATTATACTCCCCCAGTCTTTTATTAGCTACCCTATGTTTATTACATAATTTTCTGTCAGGTAATCTTATGCCGCATCTTTACAAAATATTTTGCCATTGCATGAGTCATAATTTCCCCAGTCTTCACTAAAGATTTCCTTGCTATTTTTACAGCTTCTTCTTAAAGTTTCCTCACTACCTGCTTTCTGGTTCCAAATCTACTATTTTATATTTTATTAGTAGATTTTTACTCCTGGAGCACCCACTTACATCTTACCATCTATATAGGTTCACTTTTGCCACAATAATGCCCCTGATTCAGTGGCTTGAAACAAAAGTATTTCTTCTCATACATCTTTGGATGAGTTGATAGACGTAGCTTGGCTGCAAACTGGAATTTGAGTACAGATTAGGTCCTCTTCCTTGGACCAGCAGTACAATCAGGACATATTTTTGTTTTCTTCTTTTTATTTTTAAAAACATGTATTTATTTGGCTGTGCCAGGTCTTAGTGGCAGTCAGGATCTTCGTTCTTCCCGCAGGATCTTTAGTTGTGACATGAAAGTGAGAATAGCATTGAAACATGTATAATATCATGTATGAAACGAGTCGCCAGTCCAGGTTCGATGCACGGTACTGGATGCTTGGGGCTGGTGCACTGGGACGACCCAGAGGGAGGGTAGGGGAGGGAGGAGGGAGGAGGGTTCAGGATGGGGAACGCGGGTATACCTGTGGTGGATTCATTTCGATATTTGGCAAAACTAATACAATATTGTAAAGTTTAAAAATAAAATTAAAAAAAAAAGAAAGTGTTAGTTGCTCAGCCGTGTATAACTCTTTGTGATTCCATGGACTGTAGCCCGCCAGGCTCCTCTGTCCATGGAATTCTGCAGGTAATAATACTGGAGTAGGTTGCCATTCCTTTCTCCAGGGGATCTTTCTGACCCGGGGATCGAGTCTAGGTCTCCCACACTGCAGATGGATTCTTTACCATCTGAGAGTTGCGGCATAAGAACTTTAGTTGTGGCATGTGGGATCTAGTTTCCTGACCAAGGATTGAAGCCAGGTCCCCTGCACTGGGAACACAGAGTGGTAGCCACTGGACATGACAATGGTAGAAGCATGAGCAAATTCTACTGAACAAGCACATTTCAAATCTCTGTATGCAGTGTAGCTACGAACATCTCAAGGCCAAAATAAATGTTATGACTGAACCCAAAGGTAAAGCTCAGGGAGGTACTCCGCCTCTAGTGGAATGAAGAGCAGTCCCATGGCAAAGGATGTAGACACTAGAAGGGGTGAAGAACTAGGGTCAATAATACAGTGTCCCCAAAAATTTAAACAGTAACCAAAAGAAATATGTGAATGCTGTATTAAGATCATATGAAGTCATTTAAAGTATCATTAGTTGTAAATAGTGACATTTCTTGACGAAATACTTAATTTACCTGGAAGCTAAAATAATTCTAAGTAAGTATGTCCCTAATAACACAGCCTCAAACTGTAGAAAACAAAACTTTATGAGACAAAAAGGAGAAATACGGAAACTCATGATCACAGTGAGTGATTTTATCACACCATTCTCAATGACTTTTAGAATAAACAGACAGAAATTAATAGAAGGAAAATGTGAACAACTCACTTAACAGTTGTGACTTGTAAAACTTCAGAATTCATGTTACAACTACATAATACCCATTTTTTAAAAAACTGAAGTATAGTTGATTTACAATGTATTAGTTTCAGGTGTACAGCAAAGTGACTAGATACATTTAGATACGTATTCTTTTTCAGATTCTTTTCTGTTATAGTTTATTATAAGATACTGAATATTAGCTTCCTATGTTATACACTAGGTCCTTTTTGTTTATTTTATGTATAATAGTATCTGTTAATCCCAAACTTGTAATTTATCCCCTTTGGTAACCATAAGTTTGTTTTCTGTGTCTGTTCCGTTTTGTAAGTAAATTCATTTGTATCTTTTTTTTGTAGACTCATATGTAAGTGATATCATATGATATTTGTCCTTCTCTGTTTGACTTTTAATACCCATTTTTTAAAAATGCACACAGAATAGTTTAAAAACTGGACTGTAGTTCTATCACTAGAAATTACAGAAAAAGTCAAAATATTGAAAAAGAACAGTATATTCTCAGATCACTATGGACTTAGACTAGAAAAGAGTATCATGCTTAGAAGAAAAAGAGAACATTTTTAGAAGGAAAATTTTGGCTATAGAAGTGTATATTAGAAAATAAGAAAAGCTGAAAACTCAATGATCGAAGCATCCATCTGAAGAGGGTGGAGAAAAAAGAACAAAACCAAAAGAAATTAGAAGAAAAAAAATAATAAACAGACATTCAACAAATCAATAAAGCCAGCAATTGTTCCTTTATATAATAAAATTGATGCTTATTACCAGGCAAGTTTCACCATAAACTCATCATTTAAAAAAAAAAAGAAAAGAGATAACTAGCTAAAATCAAGCATTACAAAATGAGGAACCTTACTCTACATCCTAATTCAGTATTTGGCAACCTGTAGTAATATTAACAGTATTCTGCTTGTGACATAACTTTTCATTGTTGCATGAATAATCTATACTACTCATGTATATAATTTAGAAAAATGGATAAAATAAAATATAGTCCCACTACTTAGGAAAAAGTATTTTCAATCCTAGATGCATATTGGAAACACCTAGAATGCATTATTTAAAATATTGACACCTAGGCCCCTTAGAGAATCAGTTAAATCAGAATTTCTAATTGTGACCCTATATCAGTTTATTATTTCAATTCCTCTCTTGGTTTTAATATTTAGTCATATTTGTGAACAACTTGATATAGGAAACGATGACATTTTGATGTTGTCCTTCCTGTCATTTTGCTTATATAGACATACACTATGGAGTTTTTTCGGAGAAGGCAATGGCACCCCACTCCAGTACTCTTGCCTGGAAAATCCCATGTACGGAGGAGCCTTGTAGGCTGCAGTCCATGGGGTCGCGAAGAGTCAGACATGACTGAGCGACTTCACTTTCACTTTTCACTTTCATGTGTTGGAGAAGGAAATGGCAACCCACTCCAGTGTTCTTGCCTGGAGAATCCCAGGGACAGGGGAGCCTGGTGGGCTGCCGTCTATGGGGTCGCACAGAGTCGAACACAACTGAAGCAACTTAGCAGCAGCAGCAGCATGGAGTTTTTTTAATAAGTAGATTCTTATTAAATATGCAACTTTGAAACCTTTTCAAGTTTAAAATCTAAACAGATTTACCAATGTGTCATAAACATCTTTCCAAACTAGTGAATGTACTTCTTCTGCTGCATTTTTAATAGTTATATAGTATTTCATTATAGGGATTTATTATCATTTATGTAACTAATCCACAATTATTGGGCACTTAAATATTCAATAGTATAAACACAGTGCTAAGAAATATCCTTATGAAAGTACATTTCACACATCTATAAAAATCATTTATTCAAATACTTTTGTACCAGTATAATGCAAATAGTTTGTGACAATTGGTAACTAAATTTTCATCTTAGGTGCTCACCTAGACATCATGTTGGTTATTTAGGTTGAAAGAAATACAGTAATATATTTTATCTTACTAACTTTATCATCCCTAACCCAGTGCATGATATACAGGAGACATATAGTACTTGTTGAATAAATGAATAAATTTAATTTTTGGTGCTAACTTGAATTCCTAGAGTATGTGGACCAGTCACATTCAAAAGAAAGGTACCTTGAGAGCATATCCGGTATGAGAAGCCAAACTTGGAATTTGTAACCCAAAATCTTTTACTTTCAAATTAAGAAATGAACTAGTTATTGAGATCTTTGCTCACGTAGCCATGACACTTTAAATATGACCATTTCAGCATATATGTTTTAAGCTACCATTTGTTGAATGTTTTATATCCATTATCTTATTTAATCTTCCCAACCATCCTATATAGTGAATACTATTGTTATCTTCATTGGAAAGGTGCAGTTCAGAGAGGCAAGGTGAGGTGGCATGCTTAAGGTCACAGAACCAGCAAACTTCAGAATGAGGAATTCATCTCTGGTTTGTCAGGCAGGGAAAAAAAGAAGCACTCTTATTTTTAACCACTGTGAAAAGAGAAAAGTCGCTTAGCCATGTCCTGCTCTTTGCATCCCCATGGACTATACAATCCATAGAATTCTCTAGGCCAGGATACTGAAGCCTCCAGGCCAGAATACCAAATACTGAAGCCATTCCCATCTCCAGGGGATCTTCCCAACCCAGGGATTGAACCCAGGTCTCCCACGTTGCAGGCAGATTCTTTACCAGCTGAGCCACAAGGGAAGCACTTTAACCACTGTACCTCCTAAGTAGTTTGGCTTTGTGATGCATTGAAGTATAATTTTTTATGTTGCAATTAAAAAATAACATCCTTACAATACCAATGCATGATGATGGAGAAATACTTGAAAATTCAGATAAATAAAAAGAATACAAATTATGCCTAAACTAATTATAGTATCTTTTGGGAGAGCAGTGAAGTGAAGTGAATTCTCCAGGCCAGAATACTGGAGTGGGTAGCCTTTCCCTTCTTCAGGGGATTCTCCCAATTCAGGGATCAAACCCAGGTCTCCCACATTGCAGGTGGATTCTTTACCAGCTGAGCCTCAACGGAACCTCAGGAATACTGGAGTGGGTATAGCTTGTCCCTTCTCCAGGGGATCTTCCCGACCCAGAAATTGAACCGGGGTGTCCTGCATTGCAGGTAGTTGCTTTACCAACTGAGCTGTCAGGGAAGCCTAATACCTGGGAGAGCATTACTTTTTTTCAATCTAAAGTATTTCACACTCTGACATCACATTTCCCATCATTCATTTTTGCTTACTATCTATAATCTTAAAATTTGGGTACTTAACGTGCACGGAAGCAGCACAAACAGCATGTATATTTTAACTGACCATTGGCTATTTTTCCCCCAAGCATTCATCCATTGATAATTCAATCATAGATTTTTATTAAACTCCTGTTTTGTTCCATGCATTCTGCTACATTTTAAGAATTCATCAGTGATCAAAAACAGACATGGTGCCTGCTCTCATGGAACTCTCAGTGGATATGAAGAGTGTGATATGAATAAAAAATGACATAAATAAATGTAAACCTGTCATTATAATAAACACTATGCAAGAAAAGGATGTGAGTTTGTAAGAGGAGAATGTGACCTAGTCAGAAAAGGCTTTCTTGATGATAAGATAATAAATAAGCTGATATTTGAAGGAAAGGTCTTTAAGGAAGGAGGAGCCTTCCAAGGAAAGGTAATATTTGCAAAGCCCAGAAGGGCCTGGTGGGCTGCAGTCCATGGTGTCGCTGGGAGTTGGACACGACTGAGCAACTTCACTTTATTTTTTCACTTTCATGCATTGGAGAAGGAAATGGCAACCCACTCCAGTGTTCTTGCCTGGAGAATCCCAGGGACGGGGGAGCCTGGTGGGCTGCCGTCTATGGGGTCGCACAGAGTCGGACACGACTAAAGCGACTTAGCAGCAGCAGCAGCAGAGAAAAAGGAAACCTGGAAAATGAGGAATATAGAAAGAAAACTGTTATGGCTAAGAATACAGACAGCAGCTGGAGACTGTTATATGTGACTGGAGAGGAAGGTGTGGAATAAACTATGCAAAGGTCCTGAGGCAGGATCATACCTGGTATACTCGGGGAGCAACAAAGATCCCAGCATGGCTAGGATGGTATAAACAAGGATGGTAGAAAGTGAAATTAGAGCATCAGTAAGGTGCTAGATAATCTTGTAATGCTCCCCAATAGCAGTTTGTGCAGTTATAGAAATGTTCTATATGTGCTGTCCACTGATAGCCACTGTTCACTTGAAATTGAGCACTCAAAACTATAGCCAGTACAATTGAACTCAATGCTTAGTTTAATTTAATTTAAATTTTAATAGCCTCTAGCTGCAATGATGTCCAATATAGTGGCTGTTGAACACTGAAAGTGTTGCTAATGTAGCTGGAGAACTTAATTTTAAATTTGAATTAAAATTAAATAGGCTAGTGGCTACCATGTTGTACAGTACAACTGTAGCCTTCTGGCCTTTGACTTTTACTCTAAAATTAATTTAAGTTGCCAAATTTGTCTTTTGTTTTACTTTTAAGTAAAGTAAGAAAATTTTCTTCTTTGATAGGATAAATGCGATGTGAAGGTATGCATGCATGCATGCTCAGTCACGCCTGACTCTGCAACCCTATGGACTGTAGCCTGCCAGGCTCCTCTGTCCATGGGATTCTCCAGACAAGAATACTGGAGTGGGTTGCAATTTCCTCCTCCAGGGGATCTTCCCGATCCAGGGATTGAACCCTCATCTTAGGTCGCCTGCATTGGCAGCTGAGTTCTTTACCAGTAGTGTATAAGTAAACCTAAATAAATACATCATTTTCCTGACACTCGTATTTAATTGATATCTTGAGATGTACCTCAGAAGATGAAAATGTAATTAGAGCATATCTAACTTTTTCTTTCTGGGCTTAGCTTAACTGTCTTGTCTTCATTAAAGCCATCCCTGACCCCCTGCTGAGGAGGTAGGTCCTACCAGTTAATATTCTCATAGAGCACTGCTCTTTCTCTTCATATCTCTTGCCAGATGTTTATTTATGTAGATATTTGTATAACTATGTAATATCTTTACCACCACCCCTAACCACATATAGAATTATTATCTAAGGCAGAATCTTAGTAAGCCCTTAATGAATATTTGATAATAGAGTAGATGAATAAAGAAATGAATAACTATTTAGCATTCTTTTCTCTAATATTGGAGAAGGAAATGGCAACCCACTCCAGTACTCTTCCCTGCAAAATCCCATGGACAGAGGAGCCTGGTAGGCTACAGTCCATGGGGTTGCAAAGAGGCAGACACAACTGAGCGACTTCACTTTCTTTCTTTCACTTTCTCCAATATACTGATCCATCGGTACTACTAACCCCTACCTCTGAACATGTAGCTTTAGGGGACTCCCTTTAACCATTTATTCATCCCATTTGCTTAAACCTTTGATAAGCATAAGTGTCAATATCATCCTAATCCATTAAGCAGTCTTTATTGAGAGATTTTTTTCCTACCCAGTTAGAAGGAATTTAACCATCTTAAAGTAAGATCCAAAAGAACTTGTAAAAGGTTGCTTGGTGAACTCTGTGGCTCAGAACTGAATTACTCTACAGTAACAACCCACGGTCTGTCCCTCAGCTTTCATGTAACTGGTATGATTCTACTTTATTTCAAATGAATTGCCCACTTTGAGACAGGGAAGTAAGGTGTATGACAAATGGCAGTTACCTCATGGCATTTTGTTTAGCTAGCTTTACACAATTCCATCATCGTTAGGCTGCTTAAGGATGTATATGCCCTATGTTGAGTTTGTCTTTGGAATTCAGTCTCACCAAGAACCCTCAGTTCTGGTTCTGTAGCACCTGACACTGACTTTCAGTTACTTTGGTTCGCAGTGGGACTGCTTTCTCTACTACATTTGAGAGTAGGAGGACTGTCAGAACATCTTAGAATAATTTCTGAATTGTACTAAAAAATAGAAGCATATCATTGAGTCATTTCCTCTCATGAAACATACGTGATAGTTAGGCCTGAAGTGAGCATCCAGTGACCTGGGTTTCACTCTTAGCCTGCCTCCAGCTTACTGTATCACCCTCATATACTTAATCACTCTGTGCTTCCACCTAGAACTTGCCAAGAGAATCTCTTTTAATCCCTACCTCTTACAGTAATATTAGAAATAATAAAATGATTCACCTCTCTGAAGCTTACTAAAATCCTTCAGAACAAAGTCTGTACAAAGATTGTTGAATGTATATGTATAGCATTACTGCTATTTCAAGCCAGGAAAAACAGTAGCATCTATTCAGGTCACCACCTCAGGAGGCCTCTTAAAAACAGGTTGACTCAGCTATGTGATAGCTTATAATTTTTTATTGATATATGGTTCTCCTTTTCTGCCAAAGAAAAACCTTGAGTCTGGAAGGAAGAATTAAAAATAGGAGCTTCCTGGGAAACTAGTGTCACAACGAACTGTATATCAGTTTGTTCTTTAAGCAGGTATGGCAATTACCTTGGAATAGTAGGCCTTTATATTTTTTCTGAAGTGTTTTTCTTTATGCTTCATCATTCCTGATGAAAGAAACAAAGTAGTTAAGAGAAAAGCTATAGGTTGTTCTGAAAAGACACCAACTTCCTCAGGGAAGTAGTTGTGTCCAGCAATGCTCTGACCACAGGGTTGAGAGCTGCACTGGTCCAGTGAGTAAAGCATGGCCTTTTTGAATCATAACATGCTGTATGTTTTCTATTCCCACTGCTGCTGCCAGGATTTATTATCTCCTGCCCTGGGAAATCATAGCGCGCACGCGTGCACACACACACACCCACCCCACCCCACACCCTCATCCCTGTCCAGTGCACCCAGTGGGGGGGAGGGGACAGAAAAAGACAAAGTCATTTATATAATGTGTCTCCCTGCTGAGCCCCTAATGGTCGAAGCTTTTGTTCTGCATTCAGTGGCTGCATGTGATGGGCAGGAAGCCGCAGTCTCCCTTTGTTCCATGGCCTTATTCAGCAATTTAGATCCATCATAAAAATCAAATATGCATGTTGCAATCGCCTTGCCTACAACAGCTTCAATTTTCACCTTTCTTTAATTTGAACTCCACAGGGGAAGAAAGAGAAGGAAGGGAGAAAGGGAGAATGAGGGAAGGAAAAAAATTGCTTTGTGTTTTTGCTCAGTGGACTGTGAAAATAGGCAGTAATGAAAAAATATATTTTAATCTCATGATGCATCCCATTCAAAACAACATATACCAACCAAACCAGGCCAGTAGAATCCCTTCTGAAAATGCCCTCAAACCATACCAGTTGGCTAAAGTTCCAAAACTGGATGTGAAATGATAGGAAAAGAGAAAAGCATGAGAGTATTACAAAAGATTAGAAACAGGAAGACTGAGAAGGCTGGCTTTTGGGCTTGAGAAGTCATCCTGTTCAGGGAGGTGACATCTACACCACTTTTAATTATAGCCAGAAAGACTGTTTTACATTCATATGACTGTCATGAATTTCTTTTGTAAAAGAAATGATTTGGGGAAAGGGTTCATAGAGGGAGTGAGAGTTTACATTTAAAGATATATTTCCTCTCCAAATAAAAATGAACACATTGACAGAGATGTTTTTGTCCACTTATTGATTTGCACACTGTTTTTAAAAATTTCCCAGAATTTCAAAGGATATGTTCCCTGGGGTTCAAATAAATTTGCATCAGCAGCTTTGATATTGATTATTTAGAAAAATACAGAAAATCTTCACCTATTTCATTATTAGACTTAAGTGGTGACTTTACAGAAGACTTTGTGCCCTAATGTAAACAATATGGCCAATATTGATCTTACTTATTAAAAAAATAAAAGATATGAAGAACTATGCCTCTTTATGCCTGGTTTCACTTACTAATACAGATTTTGAAGGCTTAAGCTAAAGTTGAAGCTGACCAGTTTTGAAGAGTCTTTGCCTGTTCTTATAAATGGAGCTCTTTCAGGGTAATTCCAGGGAGATTTGCTGGAGGCAACATTAGACAGACATTGAACATAATATAGGATGGATGCACACTGAAAGAGTGATCTTGGTGATCATTCAAGGTTGAAAAGCCTTTGATTGTCTTGAGTGGAGCTTCTAGAAGATGTACTGAATGAGTCTGGGATCAAAACCAATTTCACAAGTTTGATCCAGTTGTAATATGGAAATCCACCAGATTCTGCCATGACTAATTAGAGATGTGTGAAGAAGGTTTCTCTTTCCCAACATTATTGATTTTCCTTTCAAACCCCCCAGTTTCACAGAGAAAATCTCTGGCATTTAAAAGTGTTCAATTTAGTACAGTTCACTGATGCATGTAATCTTTGCTAACTGCATCCCATTTTCTCTGAACTTGGTTTTTCAGGCCCTCTCATGTTCTGAATGTATTTTAAATTTGCTTTAGGTTTTGAGTGAAATAAAAAATGTGCCCAGGACATGTGAGCACTGAGAATAAATTTAATATTGGTTTTTATTTTAGTTGTAATTTTCCCCTTCCTTCCGTTGGAAATACAGGAAAATTTTCATGCCCATAAAAAAAGTGTAGTTTTAAAACATGGATTCTGCACAATTTAAGCTTACATATGAGTCAAGGGATTTATGTCTTGAATCTTATCTGTTCTGGAAAAAGTGAGAAAATTAAGATGGCCAATAGTACTTGGAAATTTTTAACATTGGAGGAAATCTGTGATTGAATAGTATAACTCGGGCAAAAGCTATGGATATGGCCATAACTATGGCCTTAACTCCTCTCTCCCCACCCCATCTTTTAACACTGCCCCACATCTCTTAGAATATTGTGAACAGATAGACTGGAACGAAAGTTATGACCAACCTAGACAACATATTCAAAAGCAAAGACATCACTTTGACAAAGGTCCTTCTAGTCAAGGCTATGGTTTTTCCAGTGGTCATGTATGGATGTGAGAGTTGGACTATAAAGAAAGCTGAACACCAAAGAATTGATGGTTTTGAACTGTGGTGTTGGAGAAGACTATTGAGAGTCCCTTGGACTGCAAGGAGATCCAACCAGTCCATCCTAAATGAAATCAGTCCTGGGTATTCATTGGAAGGACTGATGTTGAAGCTGAAACTCCAATACTTTGGCTACCTGATGCGAAGAGCTGACTCATTTGAAAAGACCCTGATGCTGGGAAAGATTGAGGGCAGGAGGAGAAGGGGATGACAGAGGATGAGATGGCTGGATGGCATCACTGACTCAATGGACATGGGTTTGGGTGGACTCCGGGAGTTGGTGATGGACAGGCAGGCCTGGCGTGCTACGGTTCATGGGGTCACAAAGAGTCAGACACAACTGAACGACTGAACTGAACTCATACCCTGTAACTTCTCATTAAAGTCCGGTCCATATGCCATTTTGTGTTTTCAACTTCTCTCATATGAGGAAAGATGCTTAGACAGATGTATCAAATGATAAACACTGCATATTGGAGAGTGAAGCCTTTTCTCTTTGAATTTAAGATTATTTAATGTGTAAGGTTTATCTTTAATTGAACATTTTCCTCTCCTCTTTCATATGGGAACTTTTTAACTTTTGGTCCTTCGTTTGTTCTTCTTAAATAAATTGTGGAAGCCATAGAGGTAAAAATTGTTTGACTATTTTCTTGACCAGTCTTCCTTTTCAGGCCACCTGGTTTACATTTCAGGTCATTCCAGCTGCTAACATTATTCTTGCCTATGCTTTAAACATAAATGTTAGATATCTTTTCCCTTTAAGATCTTAAGAGTCCTCACAGTGCCTCTTTCCCCTCCGTGTTAAATACATGTTGAACTAATGACAAGTCTCAACATAAACAGTCTGTATATATAGATTCTGTCTCTATATATACAGTTTTATAGAAATTTAGGGTATAACCTCTAGAATTATACTTCTCTGTTCAAATTCTGTTTCCATCCTTGACCAGCTCTATGACCTTGGGAAAGTTAAACCTTTGTATTTTCGTTTGTAAAATGAGTATATGAGAATAATAGCGTCTGATTCATAGGATGGTGAGAGTTAAATGAGATTCTGTGAAATGTTTCAGGTTGGGTTCCTAGGGAAACAAACTCTCAGGTCAAAGTTAACATTCAGGATGTTTCTTATTTATTAGGGATTACTCTTTGGATTAACACCTGTAGGAAATGAGCTGCACTGCATCCCAGCGAAGACCTCAGCCAACCCCACAGGTAAGTTTTTTCAATGAGACCTGGTAGTTGAGGGCTGTCTTCTTTTGGAACTCCCATCAACTAGTCCAATAAGTCCTTCATTCCTGAGGGGGATCTAGGTCACATGTTACAGTGTCTTCCAGAAGTTATTTAGTGAGTGTTCAACAAGTATTAGTTATATGGCAGTACCAGCATATATTTACAGGTGAGACCATTCTCATTTTTCATGACCCCAGTCAGTTGCTCCCATTATATATTTTGATTACAAGGGGCAATATAGTGTTGTGGTAAGAGCATAGCTCTGAAACAGGACCTCCTGTGTTTGAGTTGCATTTCCCCAACTCTTTTAATAGTGCCTACTAGCATGTGATATACTCTATTGTGCTTATTGTTGTTAGTATTTTCTTTTTTCTCAAGTTAAACATGTAGTCAGAAAGTACTTTGGAATCAGAGAATTCTTAGTTTAAAACCCAGCTCTTTGACTTACCAACTCTTTTGATCATGGGCGAGTTATTTAATGTGATACTCAGTTTTTACGTGTGTAAAATAGGAATAATGATGTCCTTAAAAGAATGCACTAAGAATATAAAGGTGTTACAAGCCTCTGTTTCAGTTCGTTATCTGAAATACGGAAATATCTTATACTTGCGATGTTGTAAAGACTGTACATTACGTGAGTTCATATATGAAAAGCACATAGAATGATGCTTGACATGAGGTACACATTCAGTTAAGTGTTAGCTATACGACAACTGCATAAAGCCCTCTACATAGTGCCTTGCAAATAATGAGCGCTCAGATACTATTTTTGGAGTCCGTCAAGGATGTTTAATTCTTTCCATGTAGCCTTTATTTCCTATTTTATCTGGCCTGCTGTTCCTTTGTTTTTGATTTGTTATATATATATAATATATTATTATATATATTATAATACTATATTATTATATAGTATTATATATTATATATAATATATATTATTATATTATATATTATAATAATATAAATAATATGTATAATATATTATATATATAAACCTTTGTTTTGATTATTCCTTTCCTCTTCCCTCACTTCCTTAGAGTTCTAGGATGTTACATGTAGATCAACATTAAATCATATTTTTGTAACACAAAAAAAGTTACTTTTTTTGTTCTTGAGATAAAAAAACTGATCAGGGATTAAACATTATCTTCAGGTACAGGAAGGCTCTTGTTACGGAGATGATGGTTGCCAGTTCTTGTCCATCTTCAGGACAGAAGAGAAATAGACTTAAATGTAGCATAAGTACTGTATGAATGACAAAAAAGAATGATAGAAAAAAAAGAATGATAGAATCTCCAACCCTAAGAGAGACTAAACATGAAGAATGTTCTTAATTTACCTACAATGGCTGTGTATATGTGTTCCCAGCCAAAGGAAGGAGATTAAGTTTTTCCTATGCATAATGAAAATGTTATTTATTTTTAACATTTAAAATTTTTATTTTATATTGTTGTATAGTTGTTTTACAATGTTGTGTTAGTTTCAGGGGTACAGCCAAGTGATTCAGTTGCACATTCATACATATATATATATATATAGTTTTAGATTTTTTCCAAAATAGGTTTTTATAGACTATTGAGTAGAGTTCCATGTGCAATACAGTAGGTCCATATTGATTATTTTATATATAGTAGTGTGTTAATCCAAAACTCCTAATTTATCTTTCCCCCTTCGACCCTTCCCCTTTGGCAACCTTAAGTTGTTTGTTTTTCAGTCTGTTTTTAAAATAAATTCATTTGTATCATTTTTTAAGATTCCACATAGAAGTGGTATCATGATATTTCTCTTTCTCTGCCTGACTTCACTTAGTATGATAATTTCTAGGTCCATGCATTTTGCTGCAAATGGCAATTTTTCATTCTTTTTTATGTATTTATTTACCATATCTTCTTTATTCATTCCTCTGTGGATGGACATTTAGATTGCTTTATTGTCTTGGCTATTGTAAACAGTGCGTCAAGAACATTGGGGTGCATATATGCTTTCGAACCATGTTTTTTCCCAGATACATGCCCAGGAGTGGGATTGCTGGGTCATATAGTTGCTATTTTTAGTTTTTTTAGGGAACCTCCTTACTGTTGCCCACAGTGGCTGTACCAGTTTACATTCCCACCGACAGTATAGGAAGGTTCCTTTTACTCCATACCCTCTCCAGCATTTATTATTTGTAGACTTCTTGATGATAACCATTCTGACTGGTGTGAGATGACATATCATTGTTTTGATTTGCGTTTTTCTAACAATTAATGATGGTGAGCATCTTTCCATGTGCCTCTTGGCCATCAGTGTGTCTTCTTTAGAGAAATATCTGTTTAGCTCTTCTGCCCATTTTTTGACTGAGTTCTTTGTTTTTTTTTTTAATATTGAGCTATATTAGCTATTTGTAAACTTTGGAGATTATCATTTGCAAATATTTTCTCCCATTTTTTCTGTTGTCTTTTCATTTTCTTTATTGGTTTCCATTGTTGTGCAGAAGCTTTTAAGTTTAATTAGGTCCCATTTGTTTATTTTCATTCTCTAGGAGGTGGATAAAAAAAGATGTCACTGTGATTTATGTCAAAGAATGTTTTGCCTATGTTTTCCTCAAAGAGTTTTATAATATCTCGTCTTATGTTTAGGTCTTTAATCCATTTTTAGTTGATCTTTGTGTATGGTGTTAGAGAATATTCTAATTTCATTCATTAACATGTAGTTGTCCAATTTTCCCAGCACTGCTTGCTGATGAGACTGTCTTTTCTTCCATTGTATACTCTTGCCTCCTTTGTTATAGGTAAATTGACCATAGGTGTGTGGGTTTATTTTTGGGCTTTCTATCCTGTTCTGTTGATCTGTATTTCTGTTATTGTTCCAGTACCATACTTCTTAAAATGACTGTAGCTTTGTAGTATAGTTTCAAATCAGGCATCCTGATTCTTCTAACTTTGTTTTTCTTTCTCAGGATTGCTTTGGCTATTTGGGGTCTTTTGTGTTTGCATACAAATTGTGAATTTTTTTTTGTCTAATTCTGTGAAAAATACCATTGGTAATTTGATAGGGATTCCAGTCAATCTGTAGATTGCTTTTGACAGTATTGATTCTTCCAATTTAATAACATGTTGTATTTTTCTATTTGTCTATATCATCTTTGATTTCTTTCCATCAGTACCTTATGCTTTTCAGTATAGGTCTTTTATCTCTTTAGCTAGATTTGTTCCTAGGTATTTTGTTTTATTTTGATGTAGTGGTAAATGAGAATGTTTCCTTATTTGAGTATTGCTACCCAGCTTTCCTTTGATTTCCATTTTCATAAAATACCTTCCCCCTCACTTTCAGTCTGTATGTGTTCCTAGATTTGAAGTGGGTCTCTTGTTAACAGCATATATACTGGTTTTGTTTTTGTATCCACTTAGCCATTCTGTGTCTTTTGGTTGGAGTATTTAATTCATTTTCATCAAAGCTACTTATTGATATGTGTGTTCTTATTGTTATTTTGGGATTTGTTTTTGCAGGTCTTTTTTCTTGCATTGGTCTTTTGTTCTCTTGTGACTTGAGGACTATCTTGAGTGTTAGATTTAGATTTTGTGTGTGTGTGTGTATATCTGTTGGTTTTTGGTTTGCAGCTACCATGAGGTTTTGATACAGTAGTCTATAATCATACAAAATTGTGTTAGGTTCCTGGTCTCTTACTTTCAAATGTGTTTCCAATAACCTGCATTTATATTCTTGAAATATGTGTGTGGATGATTTCCAACCTTTCCTGTATGTTTACCTTTACCAGTGAGCTTCCCCATTTGTAATTTTCTTGTTTCTAGTTGTGGCCTTATCTTTTCCACCTAGAGAAGTTCCTTTAGCATTTGTTGTAAAGCTGGGTTGGTTTTGCAGAATTCTCTTTTAGCTTTTGTTTGTCTGTAAAGCTTTTGATTTTTCTGTGAATGAGAGCCTTGCTGTGTATTCTTGGTTGCATGCTTTTCTCTTTCATCACTTTAAATGTTTCATGCCATTCCTTTCTGGCTTGCACAGTTTCTACTGAAAAATCAGTTGATAACTTTAGGGGATTCCCCTAGATGTTATTTTTTGCCTCGACTTGTTGATTTTAACATGTTCTCTTTGTCTTCAATTTTTGTTAATTTGATTAATGTCTGTCTTGGCATAATCCTCCTTGTGTTTATCTTGTATGGGACTATCTGTACTTTCTGGACTTGAGTGAGTGTTTCCTTTCCCATGTTAAAGATGTTTTCAGTTATTATCTCTTCATATACTTTCTCAGGCCCTTTCTCTTTCTCGTCTCCTTCTGGGACCTCTATAATGTGAATGTTGATGTGTTTAATGTCCCAGAGATCTCTTAGACTGTTCTCATTTCTTTGCATTCTTTTCTCTTTTTGTTCTGTGGCAGTGATTTCCACCAGTCTGTCTTCCAGTTCACTTATCCCTTCCTCTGCCTCAGTTATTCTGCTGTTGATTCCTTCTGGTATATTTTTTAAGTCATTGTATTGTTTATCTGTTTGTTCTTTAAATTTTCTACCTGTTTGTTAAACATTTCTTAAATCTTCTCATTCTGTGCCTCCATTCTTTTTCTGAGATCTTGTATCATCTTTATTATACTTATTCTGAATTCTTTTTCAGGCATATTGCCCATCTATACTTTACTTAGTTGTTCTGGGGTTTTATCTTTCTTTTTTTCAACCATATTTGTCTCCCATCTCATTTTGTCTAGCTTTCTGTGTCTGTGGGCTCTTTTCCATAGGCTGCAGGATTGTAGTTCTTACTTATGGTGTCTGTCCCCTAGTGAGTGAGGTTGATTCTGAGGCTTGTTCAGGCTTCCTGGTATGAGGGACTGATCTCTGTCCACTGATGGTGGAGCTGGATCTTGTCCCTCTAGTGGCTGGGTCATGTCAAATGGTGCATCTATAGGCGACTGTGGGCTTAGAAGGACTTTAGGCAGCCTGTCTGTTGACAGGTGGGGCTGTGTTCCTGCCCTTCTGGTTGTTTGGCCTGAGGCTTTTCAGCACTAGAGCCTGCAGGCTGTTGGATGGGGCCAGATCTTAGTGCCAAAATGACAGCCTTCAAGAGAGCTCACACCAATGAATATTCCCAAGGGGCCTCCACCACCAGTGTCCTTGACCCTGCACTGGGCCATAGCCAACCTCCACCAACCCCAGGATGCCATCCAAATCCTGTAGATAGGTCTGGCTCAGGCTCCTGTGGAGTCACTGCTTTGCCCTGGGTCAGAGAAGAATCTGTTTTTTCCAGACCTGTAGAGTTCTTGCACTCGAGCCCCACTGGCCTTCAAAGCCAAATGCTCCAGGGGCTCCTCCTCTTGATCACAGACCGCCAGGCTGGGTGGTCTGACATGAGTTTAAGAACTCTCACTCTTATGGGAAAACCTCTGTGGCATAATTATTTTCCAATTTGTGGGTCACCCAACTGACAGGATTTGATTATATTGCAAAAGCACCCCTCCTATCTTGCTGTGGCTCCTTCTTTGTCTTTAGATGTAGAGTATCTTTTTTGGTAGGTTCCAGGTTTTTTTGGTGATGATTGTTCATCAGTTGTGATTTTGGTGTTTTCGTGAGAGAAGGTGAGCTCAAGTCCTTCTATTCTGCCGTCATATCTACAGTCCCTCAAGAAGATTCTAATGAGTCCTCTTCTAACTTCATAATCCTGTGATTCTTTTTTCCCTAAATATTTTAACTATAGGATGGGGTGGGAGGTAGGAGGGGGGTTCAGGATGGGGGACACATGTACACCCATGGCTGATTCATTTGAATGTATAGCAAAAACCACTACAATACTGTAAAATAATTAGCCCCCAATTAAAATAAATAAATAAAATTTTAAAAAAAGATCAAGGTGTGTACCTTGCTTGAGCTATAGTCTTCTGTTTTCATGTTGTCGTTCCTGGTTTTATAATAACTGATGCCTCTTATAAACACATCAGAAAGGATCTTGGTTTGGCACGGCCATCTACTATTTCTAACAACTTATAAACCTTTCCTCTTTACAAAAGTGTATCAGTTCAGTCAGTTGAGTTGCTCAGTTGTGTCCAACTCTTTGCAACCCCATGGATTGCAGCACTCCAGGCTTCCCTGTCCATCACCAACTCCTGGAGCTTGCTATAGTAGTAAATAATAAGGTAGCCATAACTTTCATTTGCATTCCAGCAAAAATAGCCTGAATAAATTCACCTTATTCCCACACAGGTTTTTAAAAATTACTACATTTTAGAGTTAAACAGTGTCAAGTGTTAAGATTTTGCATTAAATTGTTGTTTTGAAAGAATTTGATAGTATAATTATGGCCTTTATAGTCAATCATATAGAAAATCATCTTAATTAAACAAAAACTGAAAGAAAAGAAACATTTTGATTTTTATTTCATAGGAATAAGAGGAAGAGTAGCTCAAAATAGATGCAAGATGCAGGCATCTGTAGAAATAAAAAAAAGAAAAATTCTCAAAAACTTAGACTTGTCTTTTGCCTATGGTGAATGTATTTATTTTCATGATTTCACCCATCAGTGCCGGAGAAGGCAATGGCAACCCACTCCAGTACTCTTGCCTGGAAAATCCCGTGGACGGAGGGGCCTGGTGGGCTGCAGTCCATGGGGTTGCTAGGAGTCGGACAGGACTGAGCGACTTCACTTTCACTTTTCACTTTCATGCATTGGAGAAGGAAATGGCAAGCCACTCCAGTGTTCTTGCCTGGAGAATCCCAGGGACGGGGGAGCCTGGTGGGCTGCCGTCTCTGGGGTCGCACAGAGTCGGACATGACTGAAGCGACTTAGCAGCAGCAGCAGCAGCAGCACCCATCAGTAGTTCATTTATTTCAATTGTAGCAATTGCCTGCCAGTCTTCTCTGTTAGTAACTGACACTGAAGGGGGCCAGTGAAAGTGAGAAATGGTTCTGCTCCTGCAAGTTATAATTTAGCAATGTATGTACAAATAGTACAAAATACAGTGTTGCACTATTTGTAGAAGTATCTCAGTGAGCTTCCTGGAAAAGATGATATTTCAGATGGAACTTGATGGATGTGGATAGCCAGCGCAGAGAGAATTGTAACCAGTACCCCAAAGCAGAAAAGCATTTGGTTTAGTCAGAGAAGGATGAGTCATAGTTAAGCTAGGAAAAGAAACAAGCAGGTAGAATCCTGGAGCCAGAATCCCTGGGTAAAACTCTCAGTACTGAAGCCTATTATCTGTGTTCTTTGACAAGTGACTTGAACTTTGTAAAATGGGGATAATACTTTATCTGTAAAATGGGGATAATATTTTTACCTTCCTTACAATGAAGAATAAGTGTAACTACCTAGAATAGTGCTGGGCACATAGTGTGTACTTTGTAAGTGTTAGAAGGTGAGAGAGTGGAGAATCTTCCCTGGAAGCCACTGAGCATTTGTGACCAAGAGGGTAAAAGACAAAAGAGTTATGCTTTGAGGAGATGATCTTGGTGGTAGTGTGCATAATTGATCATCAGAAAGACATTACTTAAAAGACAGAGGTCTGGGAAGGGGAAATGAGGATTTGGGCTGGGGCATTGACTGCAGGAATGAAAAAGAAAAGATGGATGCAAGAGATGATATAAGGTCCCCATGACACATGTACTAACTTTTACAACTCTTGATAGTATCTTTGTTTTTGAAACAGGAGTCATTTGGAAATAGGTCTAGTAACCAAGGTGGGAGGTTTTTGGTTCTATAAAGAAAAAGATGAATTTTTAAAGTAATTAGATGGATTGTGTCTGTCTTCCTAAAATGATACTAAAGCCCATTTCAAAAGAACTTTGCTAGAAAACAAAAAATGTGCAGTACACTTATCAGTGGAATAGACATATAATTTTCCCCACAGTAAGGGAAAATCCTCACTTAGTTGTATGAATGTTAGTGTCCTTAATCAGTAATATTGCATATACTAACTTTTTAGTGAAAACATTTAATAAAGTTTAAATTCTATGAGGCCACCATCACCGTGATACCAAAACCAAAGACAATGCACAAAAAAGAAAACTACAAGCCACTATCACTGATGAACATAAATGCAAAATTCTTCAATAAAATTTTAGAAAACAGAATTCAGCAACACATCAAAAAGCTCATACACCATGATCAAGTTGGGTTTATTCCAGGGGTGCAAGGATTCTTCAATATATGGAAATCAATTAATGTGATACACCATATTAATAAATTGAAAGATAAAAACCATATGATCATCTCAGTAAATGCAGAAAAAGCCTTTGACAAAATTCAGCACCTATTTATGATTAAAACTCTTCAAAAAATGGGCATAGAAGGAACCTACCTCAACATAGTAAAGGCCATATATGCTAAGCCTAAAGCAAACATTCTCAATGGTGAAAAACTGAAAGCATTCCCTCTAAGATCAGGAACAAGACAAGGCTGTCCACTCTCACCAATATTATTCAACATAGTTCTGGAAGTCCTACAGCAGTCGAGAAGAAAAGAGAAATAAAAGGAATCCAGATCAGAAAAGAAGTAAAGCTGTCACTGTTTCCAGATGACATGATACTGTACGTAGAAAACCCAAAAGATAGTATCAGAAAATTACTAGAGCTAATCAGTGAATTTAGCAGTTGTAGGATACAAAATCAATACACAGAAATCACTTGTATTTCTATATACTAACAATGAAAAATCAGAAAGCAATTAAGGAATCAATCCCATTCACCATTGCAACAAAAAGAATTAGGTATCTAGGAATAAACTTACCTAAGAAGACGAACTGTACACAGAAAAATCTAGGAATAAACTTAACTAAGAAGATAAGATGACATAAACAGATAGAGAGATGTTCCATGTTCCTGGGTAAGAAGAATGAATATTGTGAAAATGACTATACTACCAAATGATCTACAGATTCAATGTGATCCCTATCAATTTACCAATGAAATTTTTCGAAGAACTAGAACAAAAAATTTCACAATTCATATGAAAACACAAAAGACCTCGAATAGTCAAGGCAGTCTTGAGAAAGAAGAATGGGACTGGGGGAATCAAACTTCCTGACTTCAGATTATACTACAAAGCTACAGTTATCAAGAGAGTATGGTACTGGCACAAAAACAGAAATACAGACCAATAGAACAAGATAGAAAGCCCAGAAATAAACCCATGTACCTATGGATACCTTATTTTTGACAAAGGAGGCAAGAATATACAATGGGACAAAGAAATCCTCTTCAATAAATGGTGCTGGGAAAACTGGACCACTACATGTAAAAGAATGAAATTAGAACACTTCCTAATGCCACACACAAAGATCAACTCAAAATGAATTAAAGACCTAAATGTTAAGTCCAGAAACTATAAAACTCTTAGAGGAAAACATAGGCAGAACACTCGATGACATAAATCAAAGCAAGATCCTCTATGACCTACCTCTTGTTGCTCCTGCTGCTAAGTCACTTCAGTCGTGTCCAACTCTGTGTGACCCCAGAGACAGCAGCCCACCAGGCTCTTCCGTCCCTGGAGTAATGGAAATAAAAACAAAAGTAAACAAGTGGGACCTGATTAAACTGACAAGCCTTTGCACAGCAAAGGAAACTATAAACAAGGTGAAAAGACAACCCTCAGAATAGGAGAAAATAATAGCAAGGGAAACAACTGACAAAGGATTAATTTCCAAAATATAAAAGCAGCTCATACAACTCAATACTAGAAAAACAACCCAATAAAAAGTGGGAAAAAGACGTAAACAGACATTTATCCAAAAAAAACAAACAAATGGCTAATGAACACATGAAAAGACACTCAGCATTGCTCATTGTTCAGTTCAGTTCAGTTGCTCAGTCATGTCCGACTCTCTGCGACCCCATGAATCACAACACGCCAGGCCTCCCTGTCCGTCACCAACTCCTGGAGTTCACTCAGACTCACATCCATCAAGTCAGTGGTGCCATCCAGCCATCTCATCCTCTGTCGTCCCCTTCTCCTCCTGCCCCCAATCCATCCCAGCATCAGAGTCTTTTCCAATTGAGTCAACTCTTCACATGAGGTGGCCAAAGTACTGGAGTTTCAGCTTTAGCATCATTCCTTCCAAAGAAATCCCATGGCTGATCTCCTTCAGAATGGACTGGTTGGATCTCCTTGCAGTCCAAGGGACTCTCAAGAGTCTTCTCCAACACCACAGTTCAAAAGCATCAATTCTTCGGTGCTCAGCCTTCTTCACAATCCAACTCTCACATCCATACATGACCACAGGGAAAACCATAGCCTTGACTAGATGGACCTCTGTTGGCAAAGTAATGTCTCTGCTTTTCAATATGCTATCTAGGTAGGTCATAACTTTCCTTCCAAGGAGTAAGTGTCTTTTAATTTCATGGCTGTAGTCACCATCTGCAGTGATTTTGGAGCCCCCCAAAATAAAGTCTGACACTGTTTTCACTGTGTCCCCATCTATTTCCCATGAAGTGATGAGACCAGATGCCATGATCTTCGTTTTCTGAATGTTGAGCTTTAAGCCGACTTTTTCACTCTCCACTGTCACTTTCATCAAGAGGCTTTTTAGTTCCTCTTCACTTTCTGCCGTAAGAGTGGTGTCATCTGTGTATCTGAGGTTGTTGATATTTCTCCTGGCAGTCTTGATTCCAGCTTGTGTTTCTTCCAGTCCAGCGTTTCTCATGATGTACTCTGCATAGAAGTTAAATAAGAAGGGTGACAATATACAGCCTTGACGGACTCCTTTTCCTATTTGGAACCAGTCTGTTGTTCATGTCCAGTTCTAACTTTTGCTTCCTGAACTGCATACAGATTTCTCAAGAGGCAGGTCAGGTGGTCTGGTATTCCCATCTCTTGAAGAATTTTCTACAGATTATTGTGATCCACACAGTCAAAGGCTTTGGCATAGTGAATAAAGCAGAAATAGATCTTCTTCTGGAACTCTCTTGCTTTTTCCATGATCCGGCGGATGTTGGCAATTTGATCTCTGGTTCCTCTGCCTTTTCTAAAACCAGCTTGAACATCAGGAAGTTCACGGTTCACGTATTGCTGAAGCCTGGCTTGGAGAAATTTGAGCATTACTTTACTAGTGTGTGAGATGAGTGCAATTGTGCGATCGTTTGAGCATTCTTTGGCATTTCCTTTCTTTGGGATTGGAATGAAAACTGACCTTTTCCAGTCCCGTGGCCACTGCTGAGTTTTCCAAATTTGCTGGCATATTGAGTGCAGCACTTTCACAGCATCATCTTTCAGGATTTGAAATAGTTCAACTGGAATTCCATCACCTCCACTACCTTTGTTCGTAGTGATGCTTTGTAAGGCCCACTTGACTTCACATTCCAGGATGTCTGGCTCTAGGTGAGTGATCACACCATCGTGATTATCTGGGTCATGAAGATCTTTTTTGTACAGTTCTTCTGTGTATTCTTGCCATCTCTTCTGAATATCTTTTGCTTCTGTTAGGTCCATACCATTTCTGTCCTTTATCGAGCCCATCTTTGCATGAAATGTTCCCTTGGTATCTCTGATTTTCTTGAAGAGATCTCTAGTCTTTCCCATTCTGTTGTTTTCCTCTATTTCTTTGCATTGATTGTTGAGGAAGGCTTTGTTATCTCTCCTTGCTATTCTTTGGAACTCTGCATTCAGATGCTTATATCTTTCCTTTTCTCCTTTGCTTTTTGCTTCTCTTCTTTTCACAGCTATTTGTAAGGCCTCCCCCGGCAGCCATTTTGCTTTTTTGCATTTCTTTTCCATGGGGATGGTCTTGATCCCTGTCTCCTGTACAATGTCACGAACCTCATTCCATAGTTCATCAGGCACTCTCTCAGATCTAGTCCCTTAAATCTATTTCTCACTTCCACTGTATAATCATAAGGGATTTGATTTAGGTCATACCTGAATGGTCTATTGGTTTTCCCTACTTTCTTCAATTTAAATCTGAATTTGGTAATAAGGAGTTCATGATCTGAGCCACAGTCAGCTCCCAGTCTTGTTTTTGTTGACTGTATAGAGCTTCTCCATCTTTAGCTGCAAAGAATATAATCAGTCTGATTTCGGTGCTGACCATCTGGTGATGTCCATGTGTAGAGTCTTCTCTTGTGTTGTTGGAAGAGGGTGTTTGCTGCCACCAGTGCATTCTCTTGGCAAAACTCTATTAGTCTTTGTCCTGCTTCATTCTGTATCCCAAGGCCAAATTTGCCTGTTACTCCAGGTGTTTCTTGACTTCCTACTTTTGCATTCCAGTCCCCTATAATGAAAAGGACATCTTTTTTGGGTGTTAGTTCTAAAAGGTCTTGTAGGTCTTCATAGAACTGTTCAACTTCAGCTTCTTCAGCATTACTGGTTGGGGCATAGACTTGGATTACCGTGATATTGAATGGTTTGCCTTGGAAACGAACAGAGATCATTCTGTTGTTTTTGAGATTGCATCCAAGTACTGCATTTCGAACTCTTTTGTTGACCATGACGGCTACTCCATTTCTTCTGAGGGATTCCTGCCTGCAGTAGTAGATATAATGGTCATCTGAGTTAAATTCACCCATTCCAGTCCATTTGAGTTCACTGATTCCTAGAATGTCGACATTCACTCTTGCCATCTCTTGTTTGACCACTTCCAATTTGCCTTGATTCATAGACCTGATGTTCCAGGTTCCTATGCAATATTGCTCTTTACAGCATCAGACCTTGCTTCTATCACCAGTCACATCCACAGCTGGGTATTGTTTTTGCTTTGGCTCCATCCCTTCATTCTTTCTGAAGTTATTTCTCCACTGATCTCCAGTAGCATATTGGGCACCTACTGACCTGGGGAGTTCCTCTTTCAGTATCCTATCATTTTGCCTTTTCATACTGTTCATTGTTAGAGAAATGCAAATCAAAACTACAGTGAGATATCACCTCACACTGGTCAGAATGGCCATCATTGAAAGGTCTACAAACAGTGAATGCTGGAGAGGGTGTGGAGAAAAGGGAACCCTCTTGCACTGTTGGTGGGAATGTAAATTGATACAGCCACTATGGAAGATGGTATGGACATTTCTTTAAAAACTAGGAATAAAACCACCATGTGACCCAGCAATCACCCAACTAGGCATATAACCTAAGGAAACCAAAATTGAAAGAGACACATGTATCCCATTGTTCATTGCAGCACTATTTACAATAGCTAGAACATGGAAGCAACTTAGATGTCCATCGACAGATGAATGGATGAAGAAGTTGTGGTATATATATACAATGGAATATTACTGAGCCATAAAAAGGATTGCATTGAGTCAGTTCTGATGAGGTGGATGAACCTGGAATCTATTATACAGAGTAAAGTGAGTCAGAAAGAGAAAGATGAATACTATATTCTAATACACATATATGAAATCTAGAAAAATGGTGCTGAAGAATTTACTTACAGGGCAACAGTGGAGAAACAGACGAAGAGAATAGACTTATGGACTTGGGGAGAGGGAAGGAGAGGGTGAGATGTAAGGAAAAAGTAACATGGAAACTTACATTACCATATGTAAAATAGGTGGCCAACAGAATTTGCTGTATGACTCAGAAAACTCAAACAGGGACTCTGTATCAACCTAGAGGGGTGGCATGGGGAGGGAAATGGGAGGGAGCTTCAAAAGCGAGGGGATATATGTATACCTATGGCTGATTCATATTGAGGTTTGACAGAAAACAAAATTCTGTAAAGCAATTATCCTTCAATAAAAAATAAATTTAAGAAAAAGTTTAAAAATAAGTCTTAATTTATAATTTTTTGCAGACATTCTTATGAATTAAGGTAAAAGTACTCACAGGATAAGGACTAAAATTTGGCCTTTTATTTATTTTCTGGTAATATATGTTCCTCTTGGATGTTGCCACAATTTGTTGATTTTCTTTCTGTTAATATTTGTTTTTATATTCTTTTTAAAATATACCAGCTACTTAAAATGGAAAAAGGGAGGGAGAGTGTTCAAGCCAGGATTTGTCAACTTTAGTGACTACTAAAGCTGGGGCTTTTATTACACTTAGGTAATCTGAAAGGTTTTGCACAGCTATTCAAAAGAGCATTCTTACACAGCTATTTTTCTATATTCTATTGCAATCCTGATAACAGTGGATTTATTATGGGTCTCCTTACCATATTGTTTGCCTTTATGCAGTTCACTAAATATTGCCCCATGTGCTGATTCTATCAGCTTTCTCACTTTACACCTGCCCTGGAATGATAATAAAGGGCCAAAAGCTTTTCTAGGAGAATTTCACATGAAGCATTGAACATTATGTTTTACTAAAGACATCCTTTTCAGATATATGAACCACAATGCAAATTTTTAAGGTGAAATTGCTAGAAATGTTTCGAAGATAAGCATACAACTTATAAATCTTTAAAAAATTATCAGTTAACAAATACATAATGGGATATACATTTTCACAGTAACCCACAAAATAGAATGATTAGTAATGTGCATTCTTGTGACTGGAGACTATTCCGGACTACAGTAGGAGTGGGGTTTCTTTCCACCAGGTATGTCCAAGGATCTCAACATCTGTTTTCACTTCCATAGTGAAAAAAGGCTTGAAACAATGTGATATCCTAAAAATGAAACAAAACTCCTTGATGAATAAAGAGCAGAAATCTTGATGGAAGTCTTTGTGAACCGTGGTTTCTTCCTTTGGTTGAAAAGAGAAGACAGTAGAAAAAACTTTCAGTATCAGTTTAACCAAAAGCATCAAGACTTCCATTGGAGATAATGGAAGGAACTGGGTTCTCTTTGTCAATTCTAATATAGAATTTTCTTCTTGATACTTGTTACCTAAGCCTCATTTGCAAATGAAAACATAGAAAAAATCATGTAGCAGCAAAAATGCCAGTGATTGTTTTTGAAACATAATTGCTTCTCAGTTTAAGGTTAACCATTTGCTACCTATGCTGCTGCTGCTGCTAAGTTGCTTCAGTCATGTCCAACTCTGTGCAACCCCAGAGACAGCAGCCCACCAGGCTCCCCCATCCCTGGGATTCTCCATGCAAGAACACTGGAGTGGGATGCCATTTCCTTCTCCAATCCATGAAAGTGAAAAGTGAAAGTGAAGTCTCTCAGTCATGTCCGACTCTCAGCGACCCCATGGACTGCAGTCCACCGGGCTCCTCCGTCCATGGGATTTTCCAGGCAAGAGTACTGGAGTGGGTTGCCATTGCCATCTCTGCTTTGCTACCTGTATCTTCTCCGAAATCCAAATATGGGTTTTTCCAAGCCCAGAAGTGGGAAATTGAGAAGCAAGAGACAGATCCAAGCTGTTAATCTTTCAGTATAACATCAGGCCAGTGAAAATGGAATGGGATGGAACCCATGAGGGCACATTGCAAATTCCTATATAAATCATCAGAGGAAACATATGAACATCCAAAGTGTAAGACTGAATTCTCAGCCCTGGTTACCATTCTCTCCTTGAATATTCACAAAATTCCAAAGTAACTCAGGGTTATAAACAAAAAATTACCTGATCTGACTGGCTAGCTTTCATTTCTTAGCTGTGACATCTTAGTCTGTTTGGGCTGATTAAAAAAATACCATAGACTAGGTGGCTTATAAACAATACAAGTTTATTTCTCACACTTCTCAAGACTGGGAAGTCCAGGATCAGGTTATCAACAGATTTTGTGTCTGATGAGAACCTGCTTCTTGACTCATCACTGGCTGCCTTTTCTGTCTTCACATGGTCAGGAGGAGTAAGGGGTTTTTGGGGGTCTCTTTTATAAGGGTACTAATCACATTGATGAAAGCTCTGCCCTCATGACCTAATCATCTCTCAAAGGCCCCAGCTTCAGATGCTACCACATTGAGGGAATAGGTTTCAATAGTTAAATTTGGGGGGAACACAAATACTCATTCTGTAGTACATGATGTTACCTTGTAGCTACTCTGGGCAGTATAACTTGTACTAGTCCAAAAAGCAGAAATAAAAACCTCACTTTTTTCAGGGACATTTTTGGCAAATGAAAGCAGAAACTTTAATGTCTGTTGGAAATGGCAATAAAAACTTCAAAACTCATTGAAATAACACATTTTGTTACTCTGTACATTCTACTGACTGTCCTTCTTAAGCCATTGCTTTGAAAGGAATTTCAGCAGTAACTGGTCACACAGTTATGCCAAGCATTTAAGTTGGGCTGAGGGCCTTCAAGCAAATAAGACTCCTGATAGAAAACAGAGTTCCCTGCATTATAGGTGTTTTAATATAACTAGTTGGCATGCAGTATAACTTCCTGTAGGGTATTGATTATTGATGAATATGGGTGCACTTTCTAAGTTGTGAAGCATGACCAAACATGTCTCATTTAGGATTATCCCATTCCCACTGACTGATACAGTGGTATTCATTCATTCAGCAAATGTTTACCAACTACATAGTATATGCCAACTAATTTTATAAGTACTTGAAAAGCACTAATGACTAAAACACACAATTTTATACATAACCATGTAAATAAAGCATAACTTAAAAGTGGATTAATTAATAAAGACCTTCTGAAAGTGGTGTTCTGAGGAGAAGAAAGCAGGCTCTTGAAATAGAGTGTGAGGAAGATTGAGTTGTGGATAGGGAAAAAAGAGAAACATCTTAAAATAGGTTAGTCAGTCAGGAAAGGTCAACCTGAGGATCTATAGCTGAACAGAGCCGTGGGTGTTGACAAGTTTGCCGTAAATTCCAAGTGGAGGGAACAAGTATTGTGAAAATTCCAGGTGATCAGAACAAGCCTGACTTAGTCAAGAAATGACAGGCAGGCCAGGTCATAAAGTAAGTAAAGCTCCTTGGAACTTGTAATCTTACAGTCACAGAATAATAAATGACTGAGAGAAGAAAAGAAATGCTAAAATCTTCTATGAATTTTTATTTTTATGTGTCCCTTCATAGCTGAAGAGACAAGATGAACCATTTTGAAGAACAAGAATTATCTTCACTGTTTTACAACTTTCCTTTAGTGTCCTAAGAAATCTTTACCTTTGAATATCATACCTCCATTCCACTTCCTTTGACTATGCAGAAATATTCTGCCCAGCGATTACTTTTTAATAAAATTTACACAGGAACTGAAGATTATTTCTTATATGTCTTTTCATTATAATCTTATCAGAGGAAATGGAGGAGAGGAAAATGCTGACGAAATCCATACTATAGTAATTATGTGTTTGAAGTAAATTCTGCCTTTGTTTTAATAGATTCAGGTCATTTGTGTTCCGTCAGGTCTATGTCACTTACTATGTGGATTTGGACAGGTTATGTAACGAACATAACTTGAACTCTGATTTCCTCATACATAATGTGTGGAGGTAACTACTCTTCATCTTGGGTTGTGAGGATTACATGAGGTCATGCACGTGGTGTGTTTATAATAGTACTGGGCACATAGAATAGCTCATGTTTACTGTTATCATGTATTTGTGAACATCTTCATTGCTTCCAGTCACCTCCCAGTAAACGTTTGCTGCAAATTTTTCAAGGAGCACCAGTAAACTTTTATGTTGGCTTTTCCCCTAACTCATGCCACTGATCACATGTCTTTCTATTTGGTGTCCAGCTGAAAGAAATTGTATATTTATGGGACCATCTATGCTAGGAACCAGTGCTTTGTTAGAAACCTAGTATTAATTCAGGCTCCTGTCAAGCTCCTGACAAAGCTACACATACTGTGTAACTATGCCAAGGATTCCAGAGCATAGGTGAAAACGTGTGAGTACATAGCCCTTGATCTCCTGAGATGCATTTGGCAAATATCCAGTCATTTGTTTCTGTCTAATTAATGACATTCCTGGCATACAGGGATCATATAACACAGAATGTGTTCATACTATGCCTGGGAAAGCCGACTTTGTTCTGTACCTGCAAAAAAAAAAAAAAAATTGGCAATGTCTTTTTGCTTCTTTATTATGGCATTTTGAATACAATTGTTCTCCTTTTCTTTCTCTCCTTTCCCTCCCTCTCTCCCTCTTCCTCTTTTTTTTATTTTTTCCCCTTCCTCCTCTCCCATCCTCCTCTGACACCCTCCTATCTTCCCACATCTTCCTTCCCTCTCTCTTTCTCTCTTTTTTTTCTAGTAAAAGGAGAATAGTAGAACCTTTGTTCAGTTGAAGGCGATGGTATAATAGGAAGAGACTAACATCATCATCTGAATTGATTCAAAGTTTTCTTGAAACTCAGGAATGGTTTGCTTCAGTGAAGTTAACATTATCATGGTCCTTTGGCAAGACTATGACCATTCCCACTGCCCCATTTTAGCATCTGCTATTTTCCTTGCCTAGATGCTTTTTTCTCTTCTCTTCTTCATCCTTCAAGACCAATCTTAAATCTCATGCCTTCCAGTAAATCTTACTATCTTTGGACTTGATTGATCTTTGTTCTCCCCCCACCACTAGGCTGGTAGATACTTTTGGCTATTTAATAAAAATGATTGGACCTTGAGTGTAAGTTTAAAGGCTTGTTTCCCCAGTTAGATTTTAAGATTTTTTTTAGAGCAGTGATCATGTCATAGTCATTTTTTGTTTTTCATTGTCTCCATTTTCTTCCACCCAGCAATGATCATGCTTTTTAAAATACCTGAACATTCCTCCTTCCAAGGAAAAGGCCATGTTAGCAGACTTTTAGACCTTCTGAATGGAATCAGAGACAACTGTTTATAACATTATAGATACTACACAAGGCAAAACCTAGGTGTTCTTGTAAGAAGCCTATCTACAGTAACAGACAGGCCAATTAGAATGCTTCAGGGCATACATGTACATCCTGTTTCACCCCAGATTTCTTTTTTTTATAATTTTTTTAATGAAGGATAATTGCTTTACAAAATATTGTTTTTTTCTGTCAAACATGAACAAGAATCAGCCATAGGTGCACCCATGTCTCCTCTTTCCCAAACCTCCCTCTCATCTCCCTCCCCATCCCACCCCTCTAGGTTGATACAGAGCCCCTGTTTGAGTTCCCTGAGTCATACAACAAATTCCCATTGGCTATCTATTTTACATATTGCATTATAAGTTTCCATGTTACTCTTTCCATACATCTCACCCTCTCCCTCCTTCCCTCCCTGTGTGTCCATAAGCCTGTTTTCTATGTGTGTTTCTCCATTGCTGCTGCTGCTAAGTCGCTTCAGTCATGTCCGACTCTGTGCGACCCCATAGACAGCAGCGCACCAGGCTCCCCCGTCCCTGGGATTCTCCAGGCAAGAACACTGTGCTACCCTGCAAATAAGTTCATCAGTACCATCTTTCTAGATTATATATATTAGTATACAATATTTAACTTTCTCTTTCTGACTTCACTCTGTATGATAGGCTCTAGGTTTGTCCACCTTATTATAAGTGACTCAAATGCATTCCTTTTTATGGCTGAGTGATATTCTATTGTATATATGTTCTGCAGCTTCTTTATCCATTCATCTGTTGGTGAACATCTAGGTTGCTTCCATAGTGCTGCAGTGAACATTGGAGTACTTGTGTCTTTTTCAATTTTGGTTTCCTCAGGGTATATGCCTACTTAGGGCATTGCTGGTCATATGGTGGTTTTATTCCTGGTTTTTTAAGAAATCTTCATACCGTCTTCCATAATGGCTGTATCAATTTACATTCCCACCAGCAATTCAAGAGGGTTTCCTTTTCTCTACACCCTCTCCAGCATTTGTTGTTTGTAGACTTTTTGATGATGGCCATTCTGACTGGTGTGAGGTGGTGTTTCATTGTAGTTTTGATTTGCATTTCTCTAATAATGAGCGATGTTGAGCATCTTTTCATGTGTTTTCTAGCCATCTGTATGTCTTCTTTGGAGAAATGTCTGTTTAGGTCTTTTTTCCACTCTTTGATTGGGTTGTTTGTTTTTCTGGTATTAAGTTGTATGAGCTGCTTGTATATTTTGGCAATTAATCCTTTGTCAGTTGTTTCCCTTGCTATTATATTCTCCCTTTCTGAGGGTTATCTTTTCACCTTGTTTGTAGTTTCCTGCTGTGCAAAAGCTTTTAAGTTTAATTAGGTCCCACTTGTTTATTTTCATTTTTATTTCCATTACTGTAGGTGGTGCGTCATAGAGAATCTTGCTTTGATTTATGTCATTGAGTGTTCTGCCTATGTGTTCCTCTAAGAGTTTTATAGTTTCTGGTCTTAACATTTAGGTCTTTAATTCATTTTGAGTTGATCTTTGTGGCATTAGGAAGTGTTCTAATTTCATTCTTTAAATGTAGCTGTACAGTTTTCCCAACACCACTTACTGAAGAGGCTGTCTTTGCCCCATTGTATATTCTTGCCTCCTTTGTCAAAAATAAGGTATCCATAGGTGCATGGGTTTATTTCTAGGCTTTCTATCTTGTTCCATTGAACTATATTTCTGTTTTTGTGCCACTGCCATACTGTCTTATGACCGTAGCTTTATAGTATAGTCTGAGATCAGGAAGGTTGATTCCTCCAGCTCCATTCTTTCTCAAGACTGCCTTGACTATTCGAGGTCTTTTGTGTTTCCATATGAATTTTGAAAGTTTTTTGTTCTAGTTCTGTGAAAAATGTCATTGGTAAATTGATAGGGATCACATTGAATCTGTAGATTGCATTTGGTAGTATAGTTATTTTCACAATATTGATTCTTCCTTCCCAGGAATATGGAATATGTCTCTATCTGTTTATGTTGTCTTTAATTTCTTTCATCAATGTCTTATAATTTTACATACACAGTTCTTTTGTCTCCTTAAGTAGGTTTATTCCTAGATATCTTATTCTTTTTGTGGCAATGGTGAATGGAATTGATTACTTAATTTCTCTGATTTTTCATTATTAGTATATAGGAATGCAAGTGGTTTCTGTGTATTGACCTTGTATCCTGCAACTTTGCTAAATTCACTGATTAGCTCTAGTAATTTTCTGACAGTTTCTTTTGGGTTTTCTATGTATTGTATCATGTCATCTGAGAATAGAGTTTCACTTCTTTTCCAATTTGGATTCCTTTTATTTCTTTTTCTTCTCTAATTGCTGTAGTTTGTACTTCTAAAACTAGGTTGAATAATATTGGTGAGAATGGACACCCTTGTCTTGTTCCTGATCTTAGAAGGAATGTTTTTCACCATTGAGAATAATGTTTGCTGTGGGCTTATCATATATTGCCTTTAGTGTGTTGAGGTATGTTCCTTCTGGGCCCATTTTTGAAGTTTTTTTTTTTATCATAAATGGGTGCTGAATTTTGTCAAAGGCTTTTTCTGCATCTATTGAGGTGATCATATGCTTTTTATCTTTTAGTTTGTGTATCACATTGATTGATTTGCATATATTGAAGAACCCTTGCAAACATGGAATGAACCCAACTTGATCACGGTGTATAAGCTTTTTAATGTGTTGTTGAATTCTGTTTGCTAGAATTTTGTTGAGAAGTTCAGCTTTCTCTGTTTTCTGCCCTATAAGTCCTAGCTTTGTCCAGCTTTTTGAGATTCTGCAACTCCCCCTTGGGGCCCCCAAAATAAAAAGCTCCCTGTTAGGGAGCTTCTCAGTGCATGGGAACTCTTCCAGCTTCATGACTCCCTCCCTTCCTCCCTCAGGGCACAAGCTCTCATGCAGAAGTTCTCCATCTTTTCCCTTTTTATGTGTCCATCCTCTCTCCTATGTCATTCCAGGGAGCTTAGCCTGCCCCCCGGGGGGCCTGGGGTCTTCTGAAGTCGCCTAGAGGTTGCTTTGTAGGAGTTGCTCCATATCTTGATGAGTTTTTGACGTGTTTGTGGGGCGGCTGGCAGTCTCCCCGTCTCACTCCTCCACCATCTTCTTCTACCTCCTCCCAAATTTCTAAGTGAGTTTAGAACATCTGAGTTGGAGCATCAGAGTCACCTCTGGAGAACTCATACTAACCCCCCCAATAAGTTAAAAATCCTTGAAGGAAAACTAGGTTTTTTGTTTCTCCAGTTACATGTCTTTGATTCTTCTAGCTTCTCATTTATGCCACCACTAGAAGATAAAAAATGAACACCAGTCATTCCCATTTTAAAATATTTTGTTAATAGCCTTAACAATTTGGTTAGAGAAGTTAGGGAAAAGTCTGGAGTAAGAAGAGATTTAGAGGCTATGATTTTCATTTATCCACTCCTTCATCAGTTAATGGCAAACCATAAGAACAGATCAACAGTTAAAATGAAGATCAGTGTATTTCTTCAGAAGGAAATACTTGTTGAAGTTTATAAAAAATGGAGATTTCAAAATAAAGAGAATGGTAGCTAGTCAGCTTTATTAAGTAAACCAAAGAATGTCATTGGAATCCTGAATAAACAGACCATCTAACAGAGGAAGCTACCTCTACTTGGTAACTGGATCCTGCTATGTAGTTTAAAAAGGAAGAAGAAAAGACAGTGCTGAGGTGCCATGTATACCTGGATGTGCTCTATTAAAAGAGGCGCCTGATTGCTCAGTAATTGCAGAGCTAGGCTCTTGGGGAGGCCTTTGTCATCCCTCCTTTGCTGACACCAGACGATGGTGTGACTCTGTGATAAGAAACAGAGGACCAGTGTCTCCATGGTAACTAACCGAGCACTATATATTACACCTCATTACAAATGCGGATAGATAGTAAAAAATATATGTATATAAATAATAAAAATATTAACACAAAGAGGGACTATATATGTACATGCATGTGTATGTGTGTATTGTCTTCTGTCTAGAAAGTGAATAAAATAAAAATGTGATTGCTTGAAAGGACAAGTTTGATAGGCCTTTTCCCCCACTTCTGCAGGTAAATATTTCATTTTTCAGTTCCTCTGATGGTTTTGTTCTGAATCTACCAGCTGTAGCTTGAAAGATTAATGATGAGCAGCAAAAGAACCCGAGAAGAGGCAGTGAGTGAATAGAAACCAGCACTGAGAAGAAAAAGCACCGCCTGGCCTTTTGGGACAAATAAATAAGGATTTACTAAGTCTGCTAGTTTCATCCCCTTAGCAGGAAAACCTGGAACCCATTAGAACGGAAACCTGGAGACTTTTATAATATAATGATTCTTAGAGTTCCAAACTTGTACAGACTATTGAGTGACAGGAAAGAAGAAAAAGGAAAGGAAAACCAGCAGTTTCCTTTCTAATTTTCTTTTCTGTAGGTATTGATTTTACTTTAACACAACTAACTTTACCGTGTCTCGCCTCACATAAGACCATTACACCTATGTGTAGATCTTTACAAGGTTAAACACATCTCCTGAAAACTCCGCCTGTGTCATGCATTTTAAAGAAAAAGATCAAATTAAAGAAGTCATCAGTGAGTAAACTGTTAACACTAGAAATTAAAAGTTTTGATTCAAGACACAGAATGCAAATATTTGGTCAAAGGACAAAGACCCAGGAGCTTTTTGCAGCTGTTATACTAGCTTTGATATATTAGTCCATCTGCTTTTAAATGAATGACTTTAAACTCTGAAAGGATCCTTGGTAGCCCAGCAGGGATTTTTACTGATCCTTAATGTTGGTTCTTCCCTACCTAGTGTCTCCTCAAACACTTTAATTTCTGAACAGTTACTTGGGTCATTGCTAGAAAGGGAATAAATGTATTTTTGAAACATAATAGCTATTTCACTTAATCTAAGTTACAGAGTTTTCTACTTTGAATCCTTCTTACTTATTTCTTGCTCTTCTACAAAGGCTTATGAAAACTCTTCATTAAGGTCTTCTAAGGTAGGGGTGACAAAAAGGGAGGTGGCATTGGTATATACCTGAGAGGCATGTCCACACAAAACTTCAACACAAATGTTTGTAGCAATATTATTTTTAATAGCCAAAAAGTGGAAACAGCCCAAACATCCATCAACTGATGAATAAATAAATATAAAGTGGTATATCCATACCATGGAATATTATTAAACACAGAAAAGGAACCAAGTACTGATACATGCTACAACATGGAACCTTGAAAACATTATACTAAGTTACATAAGCAAGTCATAAAAGACCGTATATTGTATGACACCATTTCTAGGAAATTTCAAGAATAGGCAGTTACAGAGACAGAAAGGAAATGAATAGCTGCTTAGAGCTTGGAAAGGAGCATGAGGGATAAGGGTGACTGCTAAAGGACACAGGGTTTCTTTCAGGGATGATGAAAATGTTCTAAAATTAATTGTGGTGATGATTGGAAAACTTAGATTATATTCAAGTAAAAAAGTATGTTGAACATTTTAAATGGATAAATTGTGTGATACATGAAATATATCTCCATAAAACTGTTACAAAAAAAAAAAAAGGACCTAGGTGGAGATGAACATAGTGATCTATATCCTGAATGACCATATGTTCTGATTGGTCCAGAAATGACCCAGTTTTTGCCAGTTGGGCAAGTGAATTAATAGCCCTGCTTTTCCTTTTGAGAGTGTCCTATTTAGATGGTAAACTATATGGTCACCACATATTTAAGTCAGAATTATTATGACTTTTTTCAGTTTGTCCTAAAGTCACCTAGTGAAAATATCACTTGGGGTTCCTATTAAAAGTAAAGATTTTCAGAGCCCCTCTCATGGATTCTAATAGGTCACAGGTAGAAACTGATGTTTCTAATAATTATCTAGTGATTCTTATAAATTTTTGGTGTTCACTGTTCTACTTTTTTAAAAAATAATTTTGTTGCACTGGGTCTTAGTTGCTGCTCAAAGACTTTCTCTAGTTGCAGCTGATGGGAGCTACTCTGGTGCCATGCATGGGCTTCTCAGGGCAGTTTCTTCTATTGTTGCTATGGAACACAGGCTCTAGGCATGTGGGGTTAGTAGCTGTGGCTCTTGGCCCTAGAGCATGCAGGCTTTAGTAGCTGTGGCGTGCAGCCTCAGTAGCTGCGGCTCTTGGGCTCAGCACATGGGCTTAGTTACTAAGCTCCATGACATGTGGAATCTTGCTAGATCAGAGATTGAGCCCCTGTCCCCTGCATTGGCAGGCAGATTCTTATCCACTGTACCACCAGGGAAGTCCCACTGTCCTACTTTTTATTAAAAAAAAAAAGAGAGAGAGAGATGACTTAATTACCTTTTGGGACAAATGAAATTCCAGGGAGCTATGAGAAGGCTCTGCAGGAAATTTGCCAGTCACAGAAGGCTGGAAATGAATTCTGTGATGAGGATCAGGAGAGCAATGGGAATAACATACAGTACATGTGATGCTTCCAAGAAATACTTGGAATACTTTTCTTTTTAGAAGAAGAGAGATATAGCATCCATTGTTCTGTAAGAATGAGTGAGAGCGAAACTAGTACCAGTTCATCCGAAAGTTTGATCTCTAACAGGCTCAAAGTAGAGGAATGTGGATTCCAGGAAGGCTGTCACTGGGCAGTGCTGTCCTACCTCAGAACCTTATATCCACTGTCATCAGTCAGACCCATCTGGCTGGTTGCATCCTACTCATTAACACCAGTGAAAGTGTCAGTTGCTCAGTTGTGTCCTACTGTTTGAGACCCCATGGACTGTAGCCCACTGGACTCCTCTGTCCATGGAATTCTCCAGGCAAGAATACTGGAGTGGGTTACCATTTCCTTCTCCAGGGGGGTCTTCCTGACCCAGGGATTGAACCTGGGTTTCCTGCATTGCAGGGAAATTCTTTACAGTCTGAGTCATCTGTAATCCTGGTGGCTCAGACTGTAAATCTCCAGGGAGAACCCCCTCCTGCTCCGTCATTCCCACCGCCTGAGATTCTTTACAGTCCAGGCCCTTAGGGTCAGAGACAAAAAGAAGAACCCTCAGATGAGATAGAGTAGTATATTAGAAACTAGGAAAATGTAAGAAACTTGAGCCTCAGGACAATTTTTTAAAATTTTTGTAGACTGAAGTCTTATGTTCCCCCAAAGTTTATGTGCTGGAACTTAATCCTCAGGGTGATGGTACGCTGAGGTACCCTGAGGTACCATCAGTACCCAAGGTGGGAGATGGGAGATGGGAGATGATTAGGTAGTGAAGGCAGAGTCCTCATGAATGGGATTAGTGCTCTTATAAATGAGACCCCAGAGAGGTCCCTCATCCCTTCTGCCATGTGAGGACGCAGTGAATAGACAGCTGTCTGTGAATCAGGAAGTGAATTTTCAACAGACCCTAAATCTGCTGGTGCCTTGATCTTGGACTTTTTAGCTGTCAGAACTGTGAGGAATAAATTTCTGTTGTTTGTAAGCCACCTAGTCTATGGTATTTTGTTATAGCAGACTGAGCAAACTAACACAACAAAGAGGAACAAAGGAAATTGGGCCATAGGTTTTAAAAATAAACATGAGCATTAGGATATATGGCACAGTGTGAACCAAACTTTGAGAAAAAGCAATCTGTCATAATATGCATGTATATAAAATGTATATTATTGAATCTTTGAAATTATTTGTGACTTACTGTAATGCATCATTAACTTCTGTTTTATCACATGTTCTTCATATAGATGAGCTCTTTAATTTCAAAATCTGAAATGAAAGTTGTGCTAAAGAAGCCAGGATATTCCCACATGTGCAAAATGGTCATGAAATGTCTTAAGGAAAAGGAAAAAGTCATTATGAACCTGTTTTATCATTTTTCCAGATTGCTTTAATTCTTAGCCTTATTTGCTTCTTTAATCAATCAAGAAATAGCTCTCTCACAGAGTCAGAACTTAAAGGAAAGTGTCTCCTTGCTCCTATCCGTGTCCAAGCCTCTTGATCTCCAGGGAAAAAGTTGATGTCTGGGAACATTTCTTTGTTTCACTTTGTTCCAGCAAACTGAAATATTCAGTACTTTTATTGAAATTTGAATCTTCTTTCTCTCTTTACCATCAGTGCTCAGTCATGTCTGACACTTTGTGACCCCATGGACTGTAGCCTGCCAGGCTCCTCTCTCCATGGAATTCTCCAGGCAAGAATACTGGAGTGGGTTGCCATTTCCTTCTCCAAGGGATCTTCCCACACCAGGGATCGAACCTGTGTCTCTTGCATCCCCTGCATTGGCAGGCGGATTCTTTACCACTGACAACCTTCTTTTAAAGAGGAGAGTAAAAAAGTTGGCTTAAAGCTCAACATTCAGAAAATGAAGATCATGGTATCCAGTCCCATCACTTCGTGGCAAATAGATGGGGAAGCAGTGAGAGACTTTATTTTTGGGGGCTCCAAGATCACTGCAGGTGGTGACTGCAGTCATGAAATTGAAAGACTCTTACTCCTTGGAAGGAAAGTTATGACCAACCTAGACAGCATCTAAAAAAGCAGAGACATTACTTTGCCAACAACGGTCCGTCTAGTCAAGGCTGTGGTTTTTCCAGTAGTCATGTATGAATGTGAGTGTTGGACTATAAACAAAGCTGAACACCAAAGAATAGATGCTTTTGAACTGTGGTGTTGGAGAAGACTCTTGAGAGTCCCTTGGACTGCAAGGAGATCCAACCAGTCCATCCTAAAGGAGATCAGTCCTGACTGTTCATTAGAAGGACTGATGGTGAAGCTGAAACTCCAGTATTTTGGCCATCTGATGCGAAGAACTGACTCATTTGAAAAGACCTTGATGCTGGGAAAAATTAAAGGCAGGAGGAGAAGGGGACAACAGAGGATGAGATGGTTGGATGGCACCACTGACTCAATGGACATGAGTTTCAGTAAATCCCGGGAGTTGGTGATAGACTGGGAGGCCTGGCATGCTGCAGTCCATAGGGGTCGCAGAGTTGGACACAACTGAGCGACTGAACTGACTGACCGTCTTTCTCTCTTAGGAACTGTATAAAATTTTTCAATGTTTTAAAAAGGATTCCTGAAATGTTTTAAAAAGGATACCTAATTAGTTGATTAGACCACCAGGGTGAATATTACTATTATTATATAACACAAATTAAGCTTTTATTGTTTCTAAACTTGCTTTTTAATGGAACATTCCGTGCATGCCTTTTAGGCTCCAATATGATATTAATAAGATATGTTAACTGAACAAATCAATGTGGTAATATTAATTATCACAAGAATGTTTACTTGCCCAGGTTTGGTGCTTCTGTATGATTGGACTTACATCACTAGAAAGGAAAGCATAAATTTAACATTTTCTAAAAGACAAAGATTTGGAAAGTTTTAAAAGGTTTTTACTACAAAGATTACAAGTTTTAGGATTACAGTGATGCAGATTTATTGGATCCTGATAAGCAACAGAAATGAATTTTTTCATTTTTATTTTATATTGGATTATAGTTGACTTACAATGTAGCATTACTTTCAGGTGTATAGCAAAGTGAATCAGTTATATGAATACATTTTTTTCCAAATTCTTTTCTCACTTAGGTTATTAAAGAATATTGAGTAGAGTTCCCTGTGCTATATGGCAAGTCCTTGTTGATTTTCTGTTCTTTAAAAGATTTTTATTAGAGTATAGTTGATTTACAATGTTGTTTTACTTTCAGGTGTACAGTAAAGTGAACCATTTATACATATATGGATATCCATTCTTTTTTAGATTATTTTTCCATTATAAAGTATTGAGTAGAGTTCTCTGTGCTATATAGTGAATTCTTATTAATTATCAGTAGTAGTGTGTATATGTCAGTCCCAGTCTCCCAATTTATCCTTCTCTGTTTTGAAAATTAGTTCGTTTGTACCTTGTTTTTAGATTCCACATATAAGCAGTACCATATGATATTTGTCAGGTTCTTGTGAGAGCTCTATTCCTGGCTTTCAGATCTCAGCCTTATTGCTGTGTCCGCACGTGGAAGAGAGAGTGCTGTGGTGTCGCTTCCTCTTCTTTTAAGGGTACCAGTTCTGTCTGATCAGGGCTTTACATTTATGACCTCATTTAACCTTAATCGTTCTTTAGAGGCCGTATTTTTAATTCAGTCATATGAAAGGGTAGGGCTTCAACATATGAACTTGGAAAGGGGACACAGTCCAGTCTGTTACAGCCATACATGTGAGGCTTTGTTTCTGGACACTCTATTCTACTCCTTTGGTCTATATTTATGTCTTTATGTCTGCACCACACTATTTTGATTACTGTAGTTTTGTGGTAAAATTTGAGATCATAAGTGTGAGTCTTACAACTTTATTGTACTGTTTCAAGGTTTTTGTTTTTGTTTTTTTTTGTAGCTAATCTGAGTCCCATATGAATTTTAGAGATTCCAATTTTGAGATTTCATATGAATTTTAGAGTCTTTTTTCTCCAAAGTCATTGAGATTTTGATCAAATCTATTGATCACTTTGGATAGTATGGACATCTTGGCAACATTGTCTTCCAGTCCATGAACTTGGGATGTGTTTCTGTTTGTTTATGTCTTCTTCAATTTCTATTTTTTCTAGATATAAATATATCATTGTGTAAATTTAAGATATACATGCAATGATTTGATATATGTATAATTGCAAAATGATTACCACAGTGAGGTAGTTAACACACCCATCACTCCACATAGTTACCATTGTCTGCGTGTACAGTGGGAATTTTTAAGATTTCCTTTCTTAGCAGTTTTCAAGTATAGAGTATTGTGAACTGGAGTCACTATGCTGTACTGGATCCCCAGAACTTATAAATGGAAGTTTGTACCCTTTACACCCTTCAGTCATTTTCCTGCTCCTGGCAACTACCAGTCTATTCTGTTTCTACAAGTTTGGTTCTTGTAAATTCCATATATTAGTGAGATCATAGAGTGTCTTTCTCAGTCTGACTTATTTCACCAAGTATAAGGCCCTTACATGGTAAGATTTCCTTCTTTTTATGATTTGAATAATAATCCACTGTGTGTATCACATTTTCTTTATGTATTCATCTGTTGATGGACACAGGTTATTACCATATCTTGCCTATTGTAAACAATGTGGCAGTTAACATGGATGTACAAAATACGCCTTTGAGAGTGGGTTTGTATTTCCTTCAGCTAAATACCCAGAAGTAGAATTGCTGGGTTCTATGAGAGTGAAAGTGGAGAGTGAAAAAGTTGGCTTAAAGCTCAACATTCAGAAAATGAAGATCATGGCATCTGGTCCCATCACTTCATAGGAAATTGATGGGGAAACAGTGGAAACAGTGTTAGACTTTATTTTTGGGGCCTCCAAAATCACTGCAGATGGTGACTGCAGCCATGAAATTAAAAGACGCTTACTCCTTGGAAGGAAAGTTATGACCAACCTAGATAGCATATTCAAAAGCAGACACATTACTTTGCCAACAGAGGTTCGTTTAGTCAAGGCTATGGACCTTCCTGTGGTCATGTATGGATGTGAAAGTTGGAGTGTGAAGAAGGCTGAGTGCTGAAGAATTGATACTTTTGAACTGTGGTGTTGGAGAAGACTCTTGAGAGTCCCTTGGACTGCAAGGAGATCCAACCAGTCCATTCTGAAGGAGATCAGCCCTGAGATTTCTTTGGAAAGAATGATGCTAAAGCTGAAACTCCAGTACTTTGGCCACCTCATGCGAAGAGTTGACTCATTGGAAAAGACTCTGATGCTGGGAGGGATTGCGGGCAGGAGGAGAAGGGGACGACAGAGGATGAGATGGCTGGATGGCATCACTGATTTGATGGACATGAGTCTGAGTGAATTCCGGGAGTTAGTGATGGACAGGGAGGCCTGGCATGCTGCAATTCATGGGGTCACAAAGAGTCAGACATGACTGAGTGACTGAACTGAACTGAACTGATGGTAGTCCTATTTTCAGTTTTTGAGCAACCTGTATTCTGTTTGGAACCAGTCTGTTGTTCCATGTCCAGTTCTAACTGTTGCTTCCTGACCTGCATATAGGTTTCTCAAGAGGCAGGTCAGGTGCTCTGGTATTCCCAGCTCTTTCAGAATTTTCCACAGTTTATTGTGATCCACACAGTCAGAGGCTTTGGCATAGTGAATAAAACAGAAATAGATGTTTTTCTGGAACTCTCTTGCTTTTTTGATGGTCCAGCGGATGTTGGCAATTTGATCTCTGGTTCCTCTGCCTTGTCTAAAACCAGCTTGAACATCAGGAAGTTCATGGTTCATGTATTGCTGAAACCTGGCTTGGAGAATTTTGAGCATTATTTTACAAGCTTGTGAGATGCGTGCAATTGTGTGATCGTTTGAGCATTCTTTGGCATTGCCTTTCTTTGGGATTGGAATGAAAACTGACCTTTTCCAATCCTGTGGCCACTGCTGTGTTTTCCAAATTTGCTGGCATATTGAGTGCAGCACTTTCACAGCATTGCCTTTCAGGATTTGAAATAGTTCAACTGGAATTCCATCACCTCCACTAGCTTTGTTCGTAGTGATGCTTTTTTTTTTTGCATTTTTTAAATTATTATTATTTTTTTTACTTTACAATATTGTGTTGGATTTGCCATACATCAACATACATCCGCCACGGGTGTACACATGTTCCCCATCCTGAACCCCTCTCCCACCGCCCTCCCTATACCATCCCTCTGGGACAACCCTGTATGTGAGACAGCAAAAGAGACACAGATGTAGTGATGCTTTCTAAGGCCCACTTGACTTCACATTCCAGGATGTCTGACTCTAGGTAAATGATCACACCATCGTGATTATCTGGGTCTTGCAGATCTTTTTTGTACAGTTCTTCTGTGTATTCTTGCCACCTCTTCTTAATATCTTCTGCTTCTGTTAGGTCCATATCATTTCTGTCCTTTATCGAGCCCATCTTTGCATGAAATGTTCCCTTGGTATCTCTAATTTTCTTGAAGAGATCTCTAGTCTTTCCCATTCTGTTGTTTTCCTCTATTTCTTTGCATTGATTGCTGAGAAAGGCTTTCTTATCTCTCCTTGCTCTTTGGAACTCTGCATTCAGATGCTTACATCTTTCCTTTTCTCCTTTGCTTTTTGCTTCTCTTCTTTTCACAGCTATTTGTAAGGCCTCCTCAGATAGCCATTTTGCATTTTTTCCTGGTTCCAAATAGGAAAAGGAGTACATCAAGGCTGTATATTGTCACCCTGCTTATTTGACTTATATGCAGAGTACATCATGAGAAACGCTGGGCTGGAAGAAGCACAAGCTGGAATCAAGGTTGCTGGGAGAAATACCAATAACCTCAGATATGCAGATGACACCACCCTTATGGCAGAAAGTGAAGAGGAACTAAAAAGCCTCTTGATGAAAGTGACAGTGGAGAGTGAAAAAGTTGGCTTAAAGCTCAACATTTAGAAAATGAAGATCATGGCATCTGGTCCCATCACTTCATGGGAAATAGATGGGGAAACAGTGGAAACAGTGTCAGACTTTATTTTTGGGGGCTCCAAAATCACTGCAAATGGTGACTGCAGCCATGAAATTAAAAGACGCTTACTCCTTGGAAGAAAAGTCATGACCAACCTAGATAGCATATTGAAAAGCAGAGACATTACTTTGCCAACAAAGGTCCGTCTAGTCAAGGCTATGGTTTTTACAGTGGTCATGTATGGATGTGAGAGTTGGAGTGTGAAGAAGGCTGAGCACTGAAGAATTGATGCCTTTCAACTGTGATGTTGGAAAACTCTTGAGAGTCCCTTGGACTACAAGGAGATCCAAGCAGTCCATTCTGAAGGAGATCAGCCCTGGGATTTCTTTGGAAGGACTGATGCTGAAGCTGAAACTCCAGTACTTTGGCCACCTCATGCGAAGAGTTGACTCATTGGAAAAGACTCTGATGCTGGGAGGGATTGGGGGCAGAAGGAAAAGGGGACGACAGAGGATGAGATGACTGGATGGCATCACTGACTCGATGGACGTGAGTCTGGGTTTTAACTCTGGGAGTTAGTGATGGACAGGGAGGCCTGGCGTGCTGCGATTCATGGGGTCGCAAAGAGTCGGATACGACTGAGCGACTGAACTGACTGACTGTATTCTGTATTCCCATAGTTTCCAAACCAATTTACATTTCCAAGAACAGTGTACAAGAATTGCCTTTTTTCCATATCCTTGCCAATACTTGTTATTTCTTGTCTTTTTTATAGTGGCCATTCTAAAGGTATGAGGTGATAACTCATTGTGGTTTTGATTTGTATCTCCCTCATGATGAGTGACGCTGAGCATCTTTTGATGTACCTATTGTCCTTCTGTATATCTTCTTTTGAAAAATGTCTATTCAGGTCCTTCACCCATTTTTAAAATCAGATTGTTTCTTTCCTGTTGAGTTGTAGCATTTCTTTATATACTTTGTGTATTATCTTCTTAACAGATATATATTGTTTGTAAATATTTCCTCCTGTTCTATAGGTTTCATTTTCATTTTGTTTCTTTTGCTGTCCAAACCATTTTTAGTTTGATATATTAATAGTGTCACTTGTTTATTTTTGCTTTTGTTTACTATTCTTTTGATGTTATGCCCCCAAAATGATTTCCAAGATCAGTGCTAAGGAACTTTTTCCAAGCAGTTTTCTTCTGGGAGTGTTGTGGTTTCAGGCCTTATTACATCCACTGTGTGGTAGTTTTTGTGAGCTGTATAAGATATGGGTCAAGTTTCTTGTATGTGTGAATATTCAGTTTTCCCAATAAATTTTTGAAGAGATTATCCTTTCCCTACTGAATATTCTTGGTTCCCTTGTCAAATATTAGTTGACCATGTATACCTCCATTTGTTTCTGGACTCTCAGTTCTCTCTCACTGGTCTATGTGTCTGTCTTTATACCAGTACCATACTGTTTTGATTGTTGTAATTTTGTAATCAAGAATGTAATGCCTCCAGCTTTGTTCTTCTTAAGATTATTTCAGCTCTTTAGAATTGCTATATCAAACACTATTAATATATGAAACTAAAAAAGCTTTGCACAGCAAAATAAAAATAAATTCTTTATTTTCAGCAGTGTTTTATAGTTTTCAATGTACACATTTAACCTTCTTAGTTAATTCCATGGTGTTTTATTCTTTTTGATGCTGTTGTAAATGGAATTGTTAATTTCCTTTACAAATTCTACATTGTTAGACTGTGGAAACACAACTGATTTTTTAATTTGATTCTGTATCCTGCTATTTTGCTGAATTTGTTTATTCTGACAATTTTTTGGTGGAATATTTTTGGCTTTTACATATGTGATTACATCTTGTGGGAACAGAGATACTTTGACTTCTGCCCTTTTAATCTGGATTTCTTTTTCTTGTTTAATTGCTCTAGCTGGAACTTTCAGCACTGTGTTTAATAGAAGTGCCCAAATATGGCACTTTTTGCTTTGTTCCTGATTTTATAGGAAAATCTTTCAATCGTTTATAATTGAATATGATGTTACTGTGGGTTTTTCATGTATGATATTTATTGTGATAATTTCTTTCTATTCCAGGTTTGATAAATGTTTCTTAACAATACAGGATGTTGAATTTTGTCAGATATTTTTTCTGTATCAATTGAGATCATCATGTGGGTTTTTCCCTTTATTCTGTTAGTATGGAATATTAATTAATTTTCATATTAAGTTAGATTCCAGGGATAATTTCTACTTCATCTTGGGGTATAAGCCTTTTAATACACTCAGTTAGATTTGCTAGTATTTTGTTGAAGATACTTGCATCAGTGTTCATACAGAGTTTTAATTTTTAGCTTTTTTGTAGTGCCTTTTTGGGCTTTGGTATTAGGGCAATGTTGGCCTCATAGAATGTGTTAGAACATGTTCCTTCCTCTTTAATTTTTGTAAAAGTTTGAGAAGAATTGTATTAAATCTTTTAATAATGTTTGGATGAATTCACTGGTGGTATAATCAGATGCAGGGCTTTTCTTAATCTGGAAGTTTTCATTACTGATTGACTCTCCTTACTAGTTATAGATCTATTCAGATATTCTATTTATTCATGACTTATTCTTGATAGGTTTTGTGTTTTTAGGAATTTGTCCTTTTTATCTAGGATATCCCATGTGTTGACATCCAGTAGTTCATAGTATTCTCATATAACTGTTTTTATTTCTGTAGGATTGGTAGTAATGTCCCCACTTATATGTCTGATTTCAGTCTTCTCTCTTTTTTTCTCTTTAGCTAAAGGTTTGTCTGTTTTGTAACCTCTTCAAAGGACCAGCTTTTCATTCATTTTTCTCTATTTTTCTATTCTAATTTGTTTATCTCTGTACTAGTCTTTATTATGTCCCTCCTTCTGGTAGCTTTGGGTTTTAGTTTGTTTTTGTTTAAACTGTAAAGTCATTGATCTGAGATATTTTTTAATAGACACATTTGTAGCTACCAGTGTCCCTATAGCACTGCTTTCACTTTGTGACATAAATTTTGGTATGATATGTTTGGGTTTTCATTCATCTTTAAGTATTTTCTGATTTTCTTTGTAATTTCTGACCCATTGGTTAAGAGAGTGCTGTTTAATTTCCGCAAATTTGTGAATATTCCAGTTTACCACTGATTTCTAAATCTTCCTGTTGTGTTTGGAGAAGATACTGTATTTGATATCCACCTCCTGTCATTTTGTTGGTTATCATATGCCTTATAGCTATGTCATCCCTCGTTTCTCTGTCGTCTTCTCTGTATTATTTAAAGTAAAATTTCCTTCTCATTTCTTTTTGTGTATGTTTTATAGCTGTTTTCTTTACGGTTACCATGAGAGTTAAATTTAACATTCTTAAATTATAACACTCTAATTTGAATTTACACCAGCCTAACTTAGCAGGAAAGTCAAGAGTAGGAAGGCACAAGTAAGAAGTCAAGAGATACCTCGAGTAACAGGCAAGTTTGGCCTTGGAGTACAAAACAAAGTAGGTCGAAGGCTAACAGAGTTTTGCCAAGAGAACTCACTGGTCACAGCAAACACCCTCTCCCAACAACACAAGAGAAGACTATACACATGGATATCACCAGATGTTCAAACTGAAATCAGATTGATTATATTCTTTGCAGCCAAAATTAGAGAAGCTCTATACAGTCAGCAAGAACAAGACCAGGAGCTGACTGTGGCTCAGATCATGAACTCCTTATTATCAAATTCAGACTTAAACTGAAGAAAGTAGGGAAAACCACTAGACCATTCAGGTATGACCTAAATCAAATCCCTTATGATTATACAGTGGAAGTGACAAATAGATTCAAGGTATTAGATCTGATAGAGTTCCTGAAGAACTATTGATGATGGTTCATGACATTGTACAGCAGGCAGTGATCAAGACCATCTCCAAGAAAAGGCAATGCAAAAAGGCAAAATAGTTGTCTGAAGAGGCCTTAAAATAGCTGAGAAAAGAAGAGAAGCAAAAGGCAAAGGAGAAAAGGAAAGATATACCCATTTGAATGCAGAGTTCCAAAGAATAGCAAGGAGAGATAAAAAAGCCTTCCTCAGCAATCAATGCAAAGAAATAGAGGAAAACAATAGAATGGGAAAGACTAGAGATCTCTTCAAGAAAATCGGAGATACTAAGGGAACATTTCATGCCAAGGTGGGCTCAATAAAGGACAGAAATGGTATGTACCTAACAAAAGCAGAAGATATTAAGAAAAGGTGGCAGGAATACACAGAAGAACTATACAAAAAAAGGTCTTCATGACCCAGATAACCATGATGGTGTAATCACTCACCTAGAGCCAGACATCCTGGAATGTGAAGTCAAATGGACCTTAGGAAGCATCACTATGAACAAAGCTAGTGGAGGTGATGGAATTCCAGTTGAGCTATTTCAAATCCTAAAAGATGACACTGTGAAAGGGCTGCACTCAGTATGCCAGCAAATTTGGAAAACTCAGCAGTGACCACAAGACTGGAAAAGGTCAGTGTTCATCCAATCCCAAAGAAAGACAATGCCAAAGAATGTTCAAGCTACTGCACAACTGCACTCATCTCACAAGCTGGTAAAGTAATGCTCAAAATTCTCCAAGCCAGGCTTCAACAGTACATGAACCGTAAACTTGCAGATGTTCAAGCTGGACTTAGAAAAGGCAGAGGAACCAGAGATCACATTGCCAACATCCATTGGATCATCGAGAAAACACGGAAGTTCTAGAAGAACATCTATTTCTGCTTTATTGGCTACATCAATCAAAGGCGTTTTGATTTTGACTTTGTGGATCAAAATAAACTATGGAAAATTCTGAAAGAGATGGGAATACCAGACCACCTGACCTGCCTCTTGAGAAATCTATATGCAGGTCAGGAAGCAACAGTTAGAACTGGACATGGAACAACAGACTGGTTCCAAATAGGAAAAGGAGTACGTCAAGGCTGTATATTGTCACCCTGCTTATTTAATTTATATGCAGAGTACATCATGTTTGAAATGCCACGTTGTCTGACGCACAAGCTGGAGTCACTTACTCCAATATGGTTAATGAGGTTAATATCAATAACCTCAGATATGCAGATGACACCACCATTATGGAAGAAAGTGAAGAACTAAAGAGTCTTTCTATGAAAGTGAAAGAGGAGAGACAAAAAGTTGGCTTAAAACTCAGCATTCAGAAAACTAAGATCATGGTATCTGCTCACATCACTGCATGGCAAATAGGTGGGGAAACAATGGAAACAGTGAGAGACTTTACTTTTGGGGGCTCCAAAATCACTGCAGATGATGACTGCAGCCATGAAATTAAAAGACACTTACTTCTTGGAAGGAAAGTTATGACCAACCTAGACAGCATATTAAAAAGCAGAGACATTACTTGCCAACAAAGGTCCATCTAGTCAAGGCTATGGTTTTTCCAGTAGTCATGTATGGATGTGAGAGTTGGACTATAAATAACTGAGCACCAAAGAATTGATGCTTTTGAATTGTGATGTTGGAAAAGACTCTTGAGAGTCCCTTGAACTGCAAGGAGATCCAAACCAGTCCATCCTAAAGGAAATCAGTCCTGAATATTCATTGGAAGGACTCATGCTGAAGCTGAAACTGCCATATTTTGGTCACCTGATGCAGAGAACTAACTTATTGGAAAAGACCGTGATGCTGGGAAAGATTGAAGGTGAGGGGAGAAGGGGACGACAGAGGATGAGATGGTTGGATGGCATCACCAACTCAATGGACATGAATTTGAGTAAGCTCCGGGAGTTGGTGATGGACAGGGAAGCCTGGCATGCTGCAAGTCCATGGAGTTTCAGAGCTGGACACAATTCAGTAACTGAACTGAACTGAATTTCAATAACATATAAAAACTGCTTCTGTACAACTTTATTCCCATCCTCTTTTACTTACTGATGTTACAATGTTATATCTTAATACATTCTGTTGGAAACATTGACTAATGATTTTATGCCTTAGTTTATTAATCCAGGAAAGAAAGAAAAGGTGGATTTATAAATCAAAATTATAATAATGCTAACTTTTAGACTAGTAATTGTTTTCTTAAAATAGGTTAATTATTTTTGTCTTTTGTTTTAGTTTAAATTAATAGAATAAAAAATTTTAAGTTAATATAAAAAGTGTTAGTCTCTTAAATTACATCGAAAATAAGTGGAATTTCAAACCATAGTTAAAATAATGCTAGATTTTATAATTGCTTGTGTTTTTAGTATTGTAGAGACATTTATTATTCTTTATAACATTTCATATTTCTGTCTAGTGTCAGTTCATTCCATACTGAAAGAATCCTTTTAATATTTCTTCGGGCAGATATAGTGGTAGCAAACTGCTGTTTGTTTATTTGGGAATGTCTTATTTTTCTCCCAGTTTTGAAGGACAGAGTTACTGGACATAGGATTCTTGATCAACAGTTTTCTTCTTTCAGACCTTTGAATATATCAGTCCTCTGGCCTCCAAAATTTCTGATGCTAAATCTGCTTATAATCTTACTGAGGATCCTTTATGTGTCATGAGTTACTTCACTCTTGCTGCTTTCAAGATTTTGTCTTTTGATTTTAACTATTTGATTAGTGTATGATCCTCTTTGAGTTTATCCAACTTGGAGGTAGCTGAGCCTTATGAATAGTCTAGTTTGGCTTCATAAGCAGGGAAAGAAAAATGAAAGTGGGGAAATGGGCCCACCCTTTAAATCTCTTAGAAGCCACTTCAGCTGGAGAGGATGGGCTTGCAGCAGTGGTTGTGAAGGTTGCAACCATGACTACACATTTCTTTGTCTATACCCTTGCATGTAAAAACAGAAATCAGTGATCAGAGCGTAGATCCCTGATAGTTGGAGGACGGGGTTCTTATTGTGTACATTGACTCTTGGAAGCTTCTGCAAGCTGTTCCTGGAATATGTTCATGGCTGTCTGCCACTAGGTTTGCTTGTGAGCTAAGAACTGAAGTTGGCCTAAATTAATTTACTGGCGAGTCTTCCTGTGGAAGTTGTAAGCCTTTGAATAGACTCCAGAGTTCCAAAACAGTTATACCAAGCAGATTCTTCCAGGACAAATGTTGTCTAGGTATGGAGATGAATTCCTGGTGCTTCCTACTCTATCATCTTACCCGCTTCTCCTCCCACCTTTAGTCTTTCCCAGCATCAGTGTCTTTTCCAATGAGTCAGTTCTCTGCATCAGGTGGCCAAAGTTTTGGAGTTTCAGCTTCAACATCAGTCCTTCCAATGAACACCCAGGACTGATCTCCTTTAGAATGGACTGGTTGGATCTCCTTGCAGTCCAAGCTACTCTCAAGAGTCTTCTCCAACACCACCGTTTAAAAGCATGAATTCTTCGGCTCTCAGTTCTTTAAAGTCCAGCTCTCACATCCAGTTCTGATTTGTCTTTGTTTAACGATTGTACTTTTCACATATCTCTCTGTTCTCTCATTTTGTTATAAATAAGCAAGAAGAAATTAGTAATCTCAGCAGATTGTTTGAAAATCTTAGGTAGATCACCCAGTTCATTCAACACATATCCTGCTTTCCATGTTAATGAAGGCAATAGTGTTGCTAAGCTTTCCACCACTGCATAACAATGATCCGTCTTTTTCTACATAATCACTAACATGTTCTTCACTTCTTTTTGTGTCCTTAATGGCAGTATCCTTAAAGTCCATATTTCTACTAATAGTCTACTCAAGGCAAATTATGTCTTCTCTAACATGCTTCTTAAAATCCTTCAAACTTCTACTCATGCCAACTTCTAAAGATAAAACAGCACCCCACTTCCAGTTATGGAAATGCATGTTAGTCATCTATTGCCATGTAACAGAGTGGCTTAAAGCTCAATGTCTTTTTAACAAACATTCATCATCTTCCAGGTTTTGTATGTTGGGAATCAGGTGTGGCGAAGCTAAGTCCTCAGGCTCAGAATCTGTCATAAGGTTGCAATGAAATTGTTGGCTCCTGCTGCGCTTATCTTAAGGCTCAGTTCTGGAAAGATCTACTTCCAGGCTCACTCACATGATGTTGGCAGGCCTCAGGTCCTTTGGGCTAGAAATTCCAGCTCCTTGCCTTGTGGGCCTCTCCAAAGAGCAGCTTATAGTGAGTTTCTCAGAGTGACTGAGGGAAAAATGAAAAGAGTGAACAAGATGGAATTTACAGTTATTTGTAATCAAATCTGAGAAATAATATCTCATCACTTTTGCGATATTCTTTTGGTTTAAAGAGAGTCATTAGGTCCTGCCCACATTTAAATGGGGAGGACTACAAAAGAGCATCAATACCAGGAAGTAGGGATCATTGGGAGCTATTTTAGAGTTTATTTACCTTTCTTTATTATAAAGTGCTCTTTTTAATTTGATACTTTTTGCTCTGAGTGCCTCTGTCCCACAATCTTCACATAATACACCATATATAAGGTGTATTAGCAAATTTGAACATAGTATGTCAAATTTTTATTTTCTTTTAAGAGAGGTTATGTATATTTCCTATAGCATACTACTGATGAATAAATTCAGTTCAGTTCAGTCTCTCAGTCATGTCACACTCTTTGCCACCCCATGAACTGCAGCGTGCCAGGACTTCCTGTCCATTACCAACACCCGGAGTTTACCCAAACTCATGACCATTGAGTCGGTGATGCCATCTAACCATTTCATCCTCTGTAGTCCCCTTCTCCTCCTGCCCTCAATCTTTCCCAACATCAGGGTCAAATGAGTCAGCTCTTCACATCAGGTGGCCAAAATATTGGAGTTTCAACTTCAACATCACTCCTTCCAATAAACACCTAGGACTGATCTCCTTTAGGATGGACTGGTCCTAAATCCAAGGGACTCTCAAGAGTCTTCTTCAACACCACAGTTAAAAAGCATCCATTCTTCGGTGCTCAGCTTTCTTTATAGTCCAACTCTCACATCGGTACATGACTACTGGAAAAACCATAGCCTTGACTAGATGGACCTTTGTTGGCAAAGTAATGTCTCTGCTTTTTAATATGCTGTCTAGGTTGGTCATAACTTTCCCTCCAAGGAGTAAGCGTCTTTTAATTTCATGGCTGCAATCACCATCTGCATTGATTTTGGAGCCCCCGAAAATAAAGTCAGCCACTCTTTCCACTGTTTCCCTATCTATTGCCATGAAGTGATGGGACCAGATGCCATGATCTTTGTTTTCTGAATGTTGAACTTTAAGCCAACTTTTTCACTCTCCTCTTTCACTTTCATCAAGAGGCTCTTTAGTTCTTCTTCACTTCCTGCCATAAGGGTGGTGTCATCTACATATCTGAGGTTATTGATACTTCTCCTGGCAATCTTGATTCCAGCTTGTGCTTCTTCCAGCCCAGCGTTTCTCATGATGTACTCTGCATAGAAGTTAAATAAGCAGGGTGACAACATACAGCCTTGATGTACTCCTTTTCGTATTTGGAACCAGTCTGTTGTTCCATGTCCAGTTCTAACTGTTGCTTCCTGACCTGCATATAGGTTTCTCAAGAGGCAGGTTGGGTAGTCTGATATTCCTATCTCTTTCAGAATTTTCCACAGTTTATTGTGATCCACACAGTCAAAGGCTTTGGCATAGTCAATAAAGCCAAAATAGATGTTTTTTCTGGAACTCTCTTGCTTTCTTGATGATCCAATGGATGTTGGCAATTTGATCTCTGGTTCCTCTGCCTTTTCTAAAATCAGAAGATCACACAGAACATAGCTTGTCTAACTCAATGAAACTAAGCCATGCCGTGTGGGGCCACCCAAGAAGGACGGGTCATGGTGGAGAGGTCTGACAGAATGTGGTCCTCTGGAGAAGAGAATGGCAAACCACTTCAGTATTCTTGCCTTGAGAACCCCATGAATAGTATGAAAAGGCAAAAAGATAGGACACTGAAAGATGAACTCCACAGGTCAGTAGGTACTCAATATGCTACTGGTGGTCAGTAGAGAAATAACTCCAGAAAGAACAAAAGGATGGAGCCAAAGCAAAAACAAAACCCAGTTGTGGATATAACTGGTGATAGAAGCAAGGTCCGATGCTATAAAGAGCCATATTGCATAGGAACCTGGAATATTAGGTCCATGAATCAAGGCAAATTGGAAGTGGTCACACAGGAGATGGCAAGAGTGAACATCAACATTCTAGTTGTCAGCGAACTAAGATGGGCCAGAATGGGTGAATTTAACTGAGATGACCATTATATCTACTACTGTGGGCAGGAATCCCTTAGAAGAAATGGAGTAGCCATCATAGTCAACAAAAGAGTCCGAAATGCAGTACTTGGATGCAATCTCAAAAACAACAGAATGATCTCTGTTTGTTTCCAAGGCAAACCATTCAGTATCACAATAATCCAAGTCTATACCCTGAGCAATAACGCTGATGAAGCTGAACAGTTCTGTGAAGACCTGCAAGACCTTTTAGAACTAACAACCAAAAAAGATGTCCTTTTTCTTATAGGGGACTGGAATGCAAAAGTAGGAAGTCAAGAGATACCTGGAGTAACAGGCAAATTTAGCCTTGGAGTACAGAACGAAGCAGGGAAAAGGCTAACAGTTTTGCCATGAGAACGCACTGGTCATAGCAAGCACCCTCTTCCAACAACACAAGAGAAGACTCTACACATGGACATTACCAGATGGTCAACACCAAAATCAGATTGATTATATTCTTTGCAGCCAAAGATGGAGAAGCTCTATACAGTCAGCTAAAACAAGCCTGGGAGATGACTGTGGCTCAGATCGTGAACTCCTTATTGGCAAATTCAGACTTAAATTGTAGAAAGTGAGGAAAACCACTAGACCATTCAGGTATGACCTAAATCAAATTCCTTATGACTATATAGTGGAAATGAAAAATAGATTTAAGGGACTAGATCTGAGAGAGTGCCTGATGAACTATGGACGGAGGTTCATGACATTGTACAGGAGACAGGGATCAAGACTATCCCCAAGAAAAAGAAATGCAAAAAAGCAAAATGGCTGGCTGAGGAAGCCTTACAAATAGCTGAGAAAAGAAGGGAAGCGAAAAGCAAAGGAGAAAAGGAAAGATATACCCATTTGAATGCAGAGTTCCAAAGAATAGCAAGGAGAGATAAGAAAGCCTTCCTTAGGGATCAATGCAAAGAAATAGAGGAAAATAATAGAATAGTGAAAGAGTAGAGATCTCTTCAAGAAAATTAGAGATACCAAGGGAACATTTCATGCAATGATGGGTTCGATAAAGGACAGAAATGGTATGGACCTAACAGAAGCAGAAGATACTAAGAAGAGGTGGCAAGAATACACAGAAGAACTGTACCAAAAAGATCTTCATGACCAAGATAATCACAATGGTGTGATCACTGACCTAGAGCCAGACATCCTGGAATGTGAAGTCAAATGGGCCTTAGGAAGCATCACTATGAACAAAGGTAGTGGAGGTGATGTAATCCCAGTTGACCTATTTCAAATCCTAAAAGATGATGCTGTGAAAGGGCTACACTCAGTATGCCAGCAAATTTGGAAGACTCAGCAGTGGCCACAGAACTGGAAAACGTCAGTTTTCATTCCAGTCCCAAAGGAAGGCAACGCTAAAGAATGCTCAAACTACCGCACAATTGCACTGATCTCACATGCTAGTAAAGTAATGCTCAAAATTCTCCAAGCCAGGCTTCAGCAATATGTAAATTCCATTAGTAATTTATTTTTTCTGTACATATCTTTGGATTGTTTTATGTTATTGGCTTTTAGGTTGTTTTTGTTTTTTGTATTATGTGAGGAAATTAACCCCTTGTCTGCCATCAGTTCACTCACTCAGTCATGTCCAATGCTTTGTGACCCCATGGACTGCAGCACATCAGGCTTCCCTGTCCATCACCAGCTCCTGGAGCTTGCTCAAACTCATGTCCATTGAGTCAGTGATGCCATCCAGCCATCTCATCTTTTCCAGCATCAGGGTTTTTCCCAATGAGTCAGTTCTTCACATCAGGTGGGCAAAGTTTTGGAGTTTCAATTCAGCATCAGTCCTTCCAATGAATATTTAGGACTGATATCGTTTAGGATTGACTGGTTTGTTCTGTTGTCTGTAATATATGTGGTTAATATCTTTCTCACATTGTCACTCATCTTTTGATTTTGTTTATGATGGTGCCAGGTAAATTTTTTTATTGAAATATAGTTGATTTACAATGTTGTGTCAGTCTCTGCTGTACAGCAAAAGGACTCATATATACCTTATGCACATACATACCTTCTTTTTCTATATTCTTCTCCTTGTGGTTTATCCCAGGGGATTGGACATAGTTCCCTGTAGTATACAGTAGGAACTTGTTGTTTCTCCATTCTAAATGTCATTGTTTGCATATACTAACCCTAAGCTCCCAGCCTATCCTTATTCTTCCCCTGTACCCCTTGGCAACCACAGCTCTGTTCTCTATGTCTGTGAATGTGTTTCTGTTTTGTAGATAGGTTCATTGGTGCCATATTTTAAGTTCAACAAAGAAGTGATATCATACAGTATTCATCTGTCTCTTTATGTCTTATTTCACTTAATGTGATAATCTCTAGTTGCATCCATATTACTACAAATGGCATTTTGTAATTTTTAATGGCCGAGTAGTATTCCATTATACGTGTACCTCATCTTTTTCCATTCATCTGTCAATTGATATTTAAGTTGCTTGCATGTCTTGGCTGTTGTGAATAATGCTGTTATGAACATAGGGATGCATGTGTCTTTTGGAATGATAGTTTTGTCCATATATATGCCCAGGAGTTGGATTGCTGAATCACATGGCAATTCTATATTTAGTTATCTGAGGACCCTCCATACTGTTCTCCATAGTGGCTGCACAACTTACATCCCCACCAGCAGTGTAGGAGGGTTCCCTTTTTGCCACATGCTCTCCAGTATTTGTTATTTGTCGATTTTTTAACGATGACTATTCTGACCAGTGTGCGGCAGTACCTTTTTGTAGTTTTGATTTGCATTCTCTAATAATTAGTGATGTTGAGCATCTTTTCATTTGCCTACTGGCCATTCATGTGTCTTCTTTGAAGAAATGTCTATTAAGGTCTTCTGCTCATTTTCTGATTGGGTTGTTTGGTTTCTTGTTGAGTGGTATAAACTTTGTATATTTTGGAAATTAGGTCTTTGTCTGTTGCATCATTTGCAAATATTTTCTTCCATCCTGTAGGTTGTCTTTTTTATGATTTCTTTTGCTGTGCCAAAGCTTGTAACTTTGATTAGGTCCCATTTGTTTATTTTTGTTTGTTTTTATTGCTGTTGCCTTGGAACACTGACCAAAGAAAACATTACCTTGATTTCTGTCAGAGAATGTTTTGCATATGGTCTCTTCTAGGATTTTTATGGGTCATGCCTTATACTTAAATCTTTAAGCCATTTTGAGTTTATTTTTGTGCATTGATTTACATGCAGCTGTACAACTTTCCCATCAGCATTTGCTGAAGAGACTTTTTCCCCATTTTATTTCTTACCTCCTTTGTCAAAGATTAATTGACCGCAGGTGTATGGGTTTATTTCTGGACTCTCTATTCTGTTTCATTGATCCATATATCTGTTTTTGTGCCAATACCACACTGTTTTAATTACTGTAGCTTTTGTAGTGCTGTCTGGAGTCTGGGAGAGTTACGCCTCCTGCTTCACTCCCCGTCCCCCAAACCATGCTTGCTTTGGCAGTTCTTGGTCTTTTATCAGTTCAGTTCAGTCGCTCAGTTGTGTCCAACTTTCTGCAACTCCAAGAACTGTAGCACACCAGGTCTCCCTGTCCATCACCAACTCCCGGAGTCTACCCAAACCCATGTCCATTGAGTTGGTGATGCCATCCAACCATCTCATCCTCTGTCGTCCCTTTCTCCTCCTGCCCTCAATCTTTCCCAGCATCAGGGTCTTTTCAAATGAGTCAGCTCTTGGTATGAGGTGCCCAAAGCAGTCTTTCATGGTTCCATATAAATTTTTGGATTATTTTAGTTCTGTGAAAAATGTCATGGGTAATTTGATAGGGGTCACATTAAATCTGTAGATCGTTCTGAGTGGTATTGCTCTTTTTACAATATTAATTCTTCCAATCCAAGAGCATGAACTATCCATTTGTTTGAATCCTCTAATTTCCTTTATTAGTGTTTTATAGCTCTCAGTGAATAAGTCTTTCACTTCCTTAGTCAGGTGTATTCCTTAGTATTTTTGGTGGGGGAGTGTGATTTTAAAAGTTTTTTTTTTTTTCTAATGTTCCTTTATGATGTTTCGTTTTACTATAAAGAAATACAACTGACTTCTGAATGTTAATCTTGTATCCTGCTACTTAACTAAATTCACTTATTAGATCTAGTAGTTTATGTATGGAGTCCTTGTGGTTTTTTATATATAGTATCATGTCATCTACATATATTGACAGTTTTATTGTGATTTTTGACTTCTCTTTTGTTAATGTACTATATTACATTGATTGATTTGCATATGTTGAACCACCTTTGTGAACTTGGGATAAATCCCAACTTGGTTGTGGTGTACAGTCTCTTATATGTGCTGTTGGTTTGGTTTGCTAGTATCTTGAGAATGTTTGTATTTATATTCATCAAAGCTATTGGCCTGTAATTTTCTGTTTTGGTGGTATTTTTGTCTGGTTTTGGTATCAGGGTGATGGTGGCTTTGTAGAATGACTTTGGGAGTGTCCTCTTCAGTATGTTGGGAGAAACTGAGAAGGCTTGGTATAATTTTTTGTATTATTGGTAGAATTTGCCTGTGAAGCCATTTGGTCCTGGATTTTTGTTTATAGGAAGTATTTTTGTTTTTTAGATTACAGATTTTATTTCACTTCTAGTGATTGGTTTGTTCAAATTATCTATTTCTTCTTGACTCAGTTTTGGTGGGCCTCCTTAAGGCCTTTGTTTCAAAGTCTGTTTTGACTCATACAAGTATTGCAGCTCCTACTTTTGTGTCATTTCTGTTTGCATGAAATATCTTTTTCTATCTCCTTCCTTTCAATCTGTGTTGTGTCCTTTGTCCCTCCAAGGTGGGTCTCTTGGAGGCCGCATGCTGTATGTAGGCTTTTGGTTTTTTATCCAGTCTGCCACTCTGTGTTTTGATTGGAGCATTCAGTCCATTGACATTTAAGGTAACTGATACATATGTTTCTCCTGTTTTCACTAATCATGATCACATACTCTGTGGCCCAAACCAGACATATTTGAGTCATCATACCAAGCTTTTTCCTTTTCTCTAACCTCTTAGATAAATTCAGGCCTGAAAATTTCTGTTTTTCAGATTGAGGTTCATGTGTGTATACATACTCAGTCATGTCCAACTATTTGCGACCCAATGGACTGTAGCCCACAGGGTCCTCTGTCCGTGGGATTCTCCAGGCAAGAATACTGGAGTAGGTTGCCATGCCCTCCTCCAGGGGATCTTCCCAACCCAGGGATCAAACCCACGTCTCTTATGTCTCCTCCATTGGCAGGAGGGTTCTTTACCACTAGCACCGCCTGGAAAAGCCCAATATTACTCTTAGTTACCTGTGTGTTATGTGTGTTAGTTACTCAGTCGTGTCTGACTCTTTATGACCCCATGGACTGTAGCCCACCAGGCTTCTCTATCCTTGGAATTCTCCAGGCAAGAATACTGGAGTGGGTTGCCATTTCCTTCTCCAGAGGAACTTCCCAACCCAGGGATTGAACCCTGGTCTCCTGCATCGAAGGGAGATTCTTTACTGTTTGAGCTACAGGGTAGTCCTATTTATTGCCATTTTAAATGTTTTCTAGTTGATTCTGTGGTTTTTCTTTTTACTTTTTTTTGTGTGTGGTTTGATGATTTCCTTTTATGCTTGAGTTGGATTTTTGTTTGTTTTTGTAGATCTATCATATGTTTTAGTTTGTGCTTTTCAAGTATGTTAACTCCTTCGTATTAAATATAAGTGCTTGTTTTATTTAGACTGATAGTCATATAGGCTCAAACGTGTCCTAAAAAAAGAATTTTCTTACATTTTCTTACTGTCCTTCCCCACATTTTATGATGTTGATTTCCTTTTTCACGTCTTCGTGCTTATCCTTTAGCTGTTCTTGTCTTTATCATCACTTTCACAAATATTTTTTTTTCCCTTTTTGATCTGTATACTGGCTAATTTAAGTGATTTAGTTTCCAATTGTGATTTTCCCATTCCTTTATGTTCCTGCTGCTTTTCTATTTAGAGAAAACCTTTCAATATTTCCCTTAGGGTAGTTTTAGTATTGCTGTATTCTTTTAGTTTTGCTTATCTGGGAAATTCTTTATTTCCTCTCCTGTTCTAAATGATAATCTTGCTGGGTGGAGTATTCTAGGTTTCAGACTTTACCTTTTCAAGACTTTGAATATACTTTGCCACTTCATCTGGCCTGCAGCATTTCTGTAGAGAAATCATATGATAACCTTATGGGAATTCCCTTGTAATTAACACTTTGTTTTTCTCAAGCTGCTTCTAGAATTCTCGCTTTAACTTTTGCCATTTTTATTATAATAAGTCTTGGTGTAGGTCTGTTTGGGTTCACTTGTTTGGGACAGTCTGTGTTTCTTGCATCTGGATATCTGTTTCTTTATATAGGTTTGGGAAGTTTTCAGCCAGAATTTCTTCAAATACATTTTCAATTCTCTTTTCTTCTTCTTCTGGAATCTCTATTAAGCATAGATTGGCATGCTTTACATTATCCCATAGGTCTCTTATATTGCTTTCCTTTTTTCTTCATTTGGTTTTCTGTCTACTGTTTTGATTGAGTAATTTCCATTATTCTGTCTTCCAGATCACTTATCCTTTCTTCTGCTTATTCATTCTGAGCCTTTAGCTCAGCTTTCATCCCGGCAAATGAGTTTTCTAATTTTTCTTGGCTCCTCATAGTTTATAGTTCCTTTTTACACTAATCTGCATTTCTGTTGATAGCCCTTCTTAATGCTTTCAGTATTTTCATTGCCTACTTTTTGAACTTGGTGTCTGTTATACTGAAGAGGTCTGTTTCATTGTTTGTTCCTTCAACAGAATTTTCTTGGTCTTTTAACTGGGAGTGCCCCCTCTGCTGCTTCATTTTGGTTTTATTTCTCTTACTCTGTAAGTCTAGGAGAAATAATTATCTACCATAGGCTTAAAGAGAGCTATGTGTGTTAGTATTCCTGCATAGCTTATGTGGGTTTAATAATTTTTTTTTGGTTTGAGGCTGTTTTTGGTTTGGATGCTTGCCATCTATTTCCTTAGCTTGTGCTGGGCTTTATCCCCTTGATAGGTGGTGTGCAGGTGCCCAGCCTTTGCATGCTCCCAGGGAGGCAGGGCCTGTGGTTGCCACCCAGTTGTGGGATCCTCAGTGGTGGCAGTGGTCTGTGCCTGCCTTTGGAGATTGAGATGGCAGTGGCATCTCATGCCTGCCACTGGAGCCTATGTAGGTAGTACCCTGCCTCCTGAGAGCACATGAAGAGAAAGGAACTCCTATAGCAGTCCTGTCTCTCTCCTCCTGTGCCCCACAACAATGGCACCTTGCCTCTCTGGTGGACCCAAGCTTCTTTCCTTATTCCGTTGGTTGTGGTGCACCATACCCTAGCCCCTCAGGCTGTCTCCAGGCAACCAACCCCAGTCCTTACCCTGTGTCTGACCTCCAAAGCTTGAGCCTCAGTACCAGCTCCTGCCCACCCCAGCCAGGGAGTGTCTCAGGCTGGGGAGTGTCTCAGGCTGGGGAGTGTCTCAGGCTGGGGAGTGTCAGGTGGCAGCACGGACAGACCAACTCTGCAGGTCTCTCTTCGCTTTGCCCCCTGCAAACTGGTTGTTGCACTCTTCTCCGAAGTTCCCCCTCTGTTCTGGTTGATCTCCCTGCCAGTGAGGGAACTTCCCAGCATGTGGAAAGCTTTCCTCTTTCACAGTTCCCTCACAGGGGCACAGCTCCCATCCCAATTCCCTTCTTTTTTTTTAAATCACCCATTTTATTTATTTTTATTTACTTATTTAATGTCTGTGTTGGGTCTTTGTTGTTCCATGAGCTTTTTCTCTAATTGCAGCGTGCAAGCTTCTCATTGTGGTGGTTTCTGTTGTTGCTGGATGGAGCACAGGCTCTAGGGCATGAGGGCTTCAGTAGTCGCAGCTTCCAGGCTCTAGAGCACAGGCTTAGCAGTTTTGATGCATGGGCTTAGTTGCTCTGTGGCATGTGGGATCTTCCTGGGTGAGGGATGAAACCCATTTCTCCTGCATTGGTAGGCGGATTCTTTACCACTGAGCCACCAAGGAAGCCCTCCCAATTCCCCTCTTCCTTTTCTTTTTTTTTTTTATTTTGTCCTACCCAGTTATGTAGAGATTTTTCTCACCCCTCTGGAAGTCTGAGGTTTTCTGCTAGCGTTTAGTAGATGTTCTGTGAGAATCAGTCCACATTTCAAGTATTTTTGATGTATTTTGTGGGAGAAGGTAAGCTCCATGTCTTATTCCTCCATCATCTAGATGCAATCTATTCACCAAGTAGATTTTCACAAATATTTTCATATGGTCAAATTGATGAAGCATCTCTTTTAAAGAAGGATCATAGCCTTAAAAATGAAATCTATTTATGTTATTTCTTAATTTATCTTTGGTATTTCACTATTGCCTTTTACTGGTTAAATTTGAATCTTCTTATTCTGACATATAAGATTTTTTTTTATCCCTTTTCTACTTCACTTTTCTCCTTTTGTCTGCCAAACAAACTCCTTTTGAAAGTCTCCCTGAAGTTCCATGTTCATGCATATTGGTGTTTTTGTCTGACTGCTTCACATGGGAAGATACACAAAGACAAGTCCTCTGTTAAAGGTGATTTTGTAAGTCCAGAGTCTTGTACAGTATCTGGCATGCTTACTTTGTTGATTAAATAAATGATTGGAGGGAGGAACTAAGATGGTGGAGGAGTAGGATGGGGAGAACACTTTTTCCCCCACAAATTCATCAAAAGAACATTTAAACGCCGAATAAATTCCACAAAACAACTTCTGAATGCCGGCAGAGGACATCAGGCACCCAGAAAAGCAACCCATGTCTTCAAAAGGAGGTAGGAAAAAATATATAAGACAAAAAAAGAGACAAAAGAGGGAGGGATGGAGCTCCATCCCGGGAAGGGAGTCTTAAAAAGAGAGAAGTTTCCAAACACCAGGAAACCTTCTCACTGCCGAATCTGTGCCTAGCTTTGGAAGCACAGAGGGCAACATAACAGGGAGGAAAAATAAATAAACAATTAAAACCCACAGATTAGGAGCCCTATGGTAACTCCCCCAGCCGAGAAGCAGCGCAGACGCCTGCATCCGCCATTAGCAAGCGGGGGCTGGGCAGGGAGGTGCAGCGCGGGCTGCATCGCTTAGAGTAAGAATCTGGCCTGAATACCCCGAGTGCTATCTGAGCAAAATAATTTGGGCTAGCAAACCAGACTGTGGGGTATCTACCACGCGAAAAGCCAGCCCTAACCTAAGACACTACCAGGCCCGCGCACGGAACAAAGGATTGTACAGAGATAGCCGGCTGCAGACCGTCCCCCTCTGGTGACAGGCAGCCAGAGCCGGAAGGGGGCAATCGCAGCCCCAGAGAGACATTATCTACAAAACTGTAAGCAGGCTTTTTTGCTAACTAAAACTTCTTGGGGGTCTGGACAGTCAACATCCGCTTGAGAAGGTGCGCGAGTTGTACACCTAGATAATGGAGGGGCGGGGAGGCGATAAGTCGCAGCAATCGCGCTCGCCAAACACCTCATCACGTGAGCTGCTCGGACCTGGGAAGGGCACAAAACGCTGGCCCAACCGAGTTTGCGCCTCTGAGGGCTACCCGAGTGCCTGAACCTGAGCGGCTTAGACATGGGAGGTGCAAGCAGCCCAGGGCCGGCCACGGATGGTTCCTGGTGGAGCAACCTAGAGCCTGAGCAGTGTGGGCAGGGAGGCTACACCTGCCGTGAGCGGAGGCAGGCCCAGTGTGGCTGAGGCACTGCGAGCACACGTCAGTGTTATTTGTTTGCAGCGTCCCTCCCTCCCCACAGCGCGACTGAACAAGTGAGACTAAAAAAAAAAAAAAAAGTGTCCACCACCGTCCCCTTTGTGTCAGGGCGGAAAACAGACACTGAAGAGACCAGCAAACGGAAGAAGCTATAACAGAGGGAACCGCCTTGGAAGCTACAGGCAATAGATTAAAACCCTGTGGTTAGAACTGAATACATGGAAAGGGGCCTATAGATCTTGAGAAATATAAGTCGGACCAAGGAACTAGCAGAAAATGAACTGACCCCACAATACCCAAAACAAAATCACAGAAAGTCCGAGATATATTTTTACTATTTTTATGATCATTCTTTCTTTATTTTTTTTTTAATTTTTAAAAAAATTTTAAGTCCTCTATTATTCCTTTAATTTTCACTTTTATAACCTAGTATTATTTTTTGCAAAAAAAAAACCCTATTTTTTTTTTTTTAGAAAGCAAACTTCATATATGTATTTTTCATAATTTTTGTGACCTGGTTTTTTTTTTTTCTTATTTTCTTTAACATTGTATTTTGAAATTCCAAACTCTACTGTAGATTTTTAATTTTAGCTTTTTGGTATTTGTTATCAATTTTATACCTATATGTATATATTTTTTATATAATTTTGTGACTTTTTTTTCTCTTTCTTTCTCTTTTTCTTTTATATAACATTGTATATCTGAAATTCCAAACTCTACTCTAGATTTTTAATTTATGCTTTTTGGTATTTGTTATCAATTTTGTACCTATATTTTCTTTACAATTTTTGTGACTTGGTTTGTATTTGTTTGTATTTCTCTCTTTCTTTTTTCTTCTTCTTTTTTTTAACATTGTATTTTTTTGAAATTCCAGACTCTAGATTTTTAACGTTTGTTTTTTTGGTATTTGTTATCAATTTTGTACCTATATTTTCTTTATAATTTTTGTGACTTGGTTTGTTTTTGTTTGTTTGTTTGTTTTTTCGTTCTCTTTCTTTTTCTTCTTCTTTTTTTTAACATTGTATTTTTGAAATTCCAGACTCTACTCTAGATTTTTAACTTTTGCTTTTTGGTATTTGTTATCAACTTTGTACCTATATTTTCTTTATAATTTTTATGACTTGGTTTGTTTTTTTTCTTTTTCTTTTTTTTCTTCTTTTTCTTTAACACTGTATTTTTGAAATTCCAGACTCTACTCTAGATTTTTAACTTTTGCTTTTTGGTATTTGTTATCAACTTTGTACCTATATTTTCTTTATAATTTTTGCGACTTGGTTTGTTTTTTTTCTCTCTTTCTTTTCCTTCTTCTTTTCTTTAACACTGTATTTTTGAAATTCCAAACTCTATTCTAGATTTTTAATTTTTGCTTTTATGTATTTGTTACCAATTTTGTACCTTTAAGAACCCAATCTTCAGTACTCATTTTTCACTAGGGAGTGAGATTACTGGCTTGACTGTTCTCTCCCTCTTTGGACTCTCCTTTTTCTCCACCAGGTCACCTGTGTCTCCTCCCTAACCCCTCTCTACTCTATGTAACTCTGTGAATTTCTGTGTGTTCCAGATGGTGGAGAACACTTAGGGAACTGATCACTGGCTGGATCTGTCTCCCTCCTTTTCATTCCCCCTTTTATCCTCCTGGCCACCTCTGTCTCCTTCCTCCTTCTTCTCTTCTCTGTATAATTCCATGAACATCCTGAGTGGTCCAGTTGTGGAGTGCACATAAGGAAGTGATTACTGGCTAGCCCGCTCTTTCCTCTACTGATTCCACCTCATCTCATTCGGGTCACCTCTAACTCCCTTCTCCCTCTTCTCTTCTCTGTGTAACGCTGTGAACCTCTCTGGGTGGCCCTCACGGTGGAGAAACTTTTCATTTTTAACGTAGATGTTTTATCATTGGTGCTGTATAGAAGGAGAAGTTTTGAAACTACTGTAAAAATAAGACTGATAACTGGAGGCAGGAGGCTTAAATCCAACCCCTAACTCCAGGGAACTCCTGACTCCAGGGAACATTAATTGACAGAAGCTCATCAAACGCCTCCATACCTACACTGAAACCAAGCACCACACAAAGGCCAACAAGTTCCAGGGCAAGACATACCAAGCAAATTCTCCAGCAACACAGGAACACAGCCCTGAGCTCCAAGACACAGGCTGCCCAAAGTCACCCCAAAACCATAGACATCTCATAACTCATTACTGGACACTTCATTGCACTCCAGAGAGAATAAATACAGCTCCACCCACCAGAACACCGACACAAGCTTCCCTAACCAAGAAACCTTGACAAGCCACCTCTACAAACCCACACACAGCGAGGAAATGCCACAATAAAGAGAACTCCACAAACTGCCAGAATACAGAAAGGACACCCCAAACTCAGCAATTTAAACAAGATGAAGAGACAGAGGAATACCCAGCAGGTAAAGGAACAGGATAAATGCCCACCAAACCAAACAAAAGAGGAAGAGGTAGGGAATCTACCTGATAAAGAATTCCTTATAATGATAGTGAAATTGATCCAAAATCTTGAAATCAAAATGGAATCACAGATTAATAGCCTGGAGACAAGGATTGAGAAGATGCAAGAAAGGTTTAACAAGGACCTAGAAGAAATAAAAGAGAGTCAATATATAATGAATAATGCAATAAATGAAATCAAAAACACTCTGGAGGGAACAAATAGTAGAATAACAGAGGCAGAAGATAGGATTAGTGAATTAGAAGATAGAATGGTAGAAATGAATGAATCAGAGAGGAAAAAAGAAAAACGAATTAAAAGAAATGAGGACAATCTCAGAGACCTCCAGGACAATATTAAATGCTACAACATTGGAATCATAGGGGTCCCAGAAGAAGAAGACAAAAAGAAAGACCATGAGAAAATACTTGAGGAGATAATAGTTGAAAACTTCCCTAAAATGGGAAAGGAAATAATCACCCAAGTCCAAGAAACCCAGAGAGTCCCAAACAGGATAAACCCAAGGCGAAACACCCCAAGACACATATTAATCAAATTAACAAAGATCAAACACAAAGAACAAATATTAAAAGCAACAAGAGAAAAACAAGAAATAACACACAAGGGAATTCCCATAAGGATAACAGCTGATCTTTCAATAGAAACTGTCCAAGCCAGGAGGGAATGGCAAGACATACTTAAAGCGATGAAAGAAAATAACCTACAGCCCAGATTATTGTACCCAGCAAGGATCTCATTTAGATATGAAGGAGAAATCAAAAGCTTTACAGACAAGCAAAAGCTGAGAGAATTCAGCACCACCAAACCAGCTCTCCAACAAATACTAAAGGATATTCTCTAGACAAGAAACACAAAAACAGTGTATAAATTTGAACCCAAAACAATAAAGTAAATGGCCATGGGATGATGCTTATCAATAATTACCTTAAACGTAAATGGGTTGAATGCCCCAACCAAAAGACAAAGACTGGCTGAATGGATACAAAAACAAGACCCCTACATATGCTGTCTACAAGAGACCCACCTCAAAACAGGGGACACATACAGACTGAAAGTGAAGGGCTGGAAAAAGATTTTCCATGCAAATAGGGACCAAAAGAAAGCAGGAGTAGCAATACTCGTATCAGACAAAATAGACTTTAAAACAAAGGCTGTGAAAAGAGACAAAGACGGTCACTACATAATGATCAAAGGATCAATCTAAGAAGAAGATATAACAATTATAAATATATATGCACCCAACATGGGAGCACTGCAATATGTAAGGCAAATGCTAACAAGTATGAAAGGAGAAATTAACAATAACACAATAATAGTGGGAGACTTTAATACCCCGCTCACACCTATGGATAGATCAACTAAACAGAAAATTAACAAGGAAACACAAACTTTAAATAATACAGTAGACCAGTTAGACCTAATTGATATCTATAGGACACTTCATCCCAAAACAATGAGTTTCACCTTTTTCTCAAGTGCACACGGAACCTTCTCCAGGATAGATCACATCCTGGGCCATAAATCTAGCCTTGGTAAATTCAAAAAAATTGAAATCATTCCAAGCATCTTTTCTGACCACAATGCAGTAAGATTAGATCTCAATAACAGGAGAAAAACTATTAAAAATTCGAACATATGGAGGCTGAACAACACGGTGCTGAATTATCAACAAATCACAGAAGAAATAAAAAAAGAAATCAAAATTTGCATAGAAACGAATGAAAATGAAAACACAACAACCCTAAACCTGTGGGACATTTTAAAAGCAGTCCTAAGGGGAAAGTTCATAGCAATACAGGCATACCTCAAGAAACAAGAAGAAAGTCAAATAACCTAACTCTACACCTAAAGCAACTAGAAAAGGAAGAAATGAAGAAGTCCAGGGTTAGTAGAAGGAAAGAAATCTTAAAAATTAGGGCAGAAATAAATGCAAAAGAAACAAAAGAGACCATAGCAAAAATCAACAAAGCCAAAAGCTGGTTATTTGAAAGGATAAATAAAACTGACAAACCATTATGCAGACTCATCAAGAAACAAAGGGAGAAAAATCAAATCCATAAAATTAGAAATGAAAATGAAGAGGTCACAACAGACAACACAGAAATACAAAGGATCATAAGAGACTACGATCAGCAATTGTATGCCAATAAAATGGACAACGTGGAAGAAATGGACAAATTCTTAGAAAAGTACAACTTTCCAAAACTGAACCAGGAAGAAATAGCAAATCTTAACAGACCCATCACAAGCACGAAAATTGAACCTGTAATCAGAAACCTTCCAGCAAACAAAAGCCCAGGTCCAGGCTTCACAGCTGAATTCTACCAAAAATTTAGAGAAGAGCTAACACCTATCCTACTCAAACTCTTCCAGAAAATTGCAGAGGAAGGTAAACTTCCAAACTCATTCTATGAGGCCACCATCACCCTAATACCAAAACCTGACAAAAATGCCACAAAAAAAGAAAACTACAGGCCAATATCACTGATGAACATAGATGCAAAAATCCTTAACAAAATTCTAGCAATCAGAATCCAACAACACATTAAAAAGATCATACACCATGACCAAGTGGGCTTTATCCCAGGGATGCAAGGATTCTTCAATATCTGCAAATCAATCAATGTAATACACCACATTAACAAATTGAAAAATAAAAACCATATGATTATCTCAATAGACGCAGAGAAAGCCTTTGACAAAATTCAACATCCATTTATGATAAAAACTCTCCAGAAAGCAGTAATAGAAGGAACATACCTCAACATAATACAAGCTATATATGACAAACCCACAGCAAACATTATCCTCAATGGTGAAAAATTGAAAGCATTTCCTCTAAAGTCAGGAACAAGACAAGGGTGCCCACTTTCACCATTACTATTCAACATAGTTTTGGAAGTTTTGGACAGAGCAATCAGAGCAGAAAAAGAAATAAAAGGAATCCAAATTGGAAAAGAAGAAGTAAAACTCTCACTATTTGCAGATGACATGATCCTCTACATAGAAAACCCTAAAGACTCCACCAGAAAATTACTAGAACTAATCAATGATTATAGTAAAGTTAGAGGATATAAAATCAACACACAGAAATCCCTTGCATTCCTATACACTAATAATGAGAAAACAGAGAAATTAAGGAAACAATTCCATTCACCATTGCAACGAAAAGAATAAAATACTTAGGAATATATCTACCTAAAGAAACTAAAGACCTATATATAGAAAACTATAAAACACTGGTGAAAGAAATCAAAGAGGACACTAATAGATAGAGAAATATACCATGTTCGTGGATTGGAAGAATCAATATAGTGAAAATGAGTATACTACCCAAAGCAATCTATAGATTCAGTGCAATCTCTGTCAAGCTACCAACAGTATTCTTCACAGAGCTAGAACAAATAATTTCACAATTTGTATGGAAATACAAAAAACCTCGAATAGCCAAAGCTATCTTGAGAAAGAAAAATGGAACTGGAAAAATCAACCTGCCTGACTTCAGGCTCTACTACAAAGCCACAGTCATCAAGACAGTATGGTACTGGCACGAAGACAGAAATATAGATCAATGGAACAAAATAGAATGCCCACAGATAAATGCATGCACATATGGACACCTTATCTTTGACAAAGGAGGCAAGAATATACAATGGATAAAAGACAATCTCTTTAGCAAGTGGTGCTGGGAAAACTGGTCAACCACTTGTAAAAGAATGAAACTAGACCACTTTCTAACACCATACACAAAAATAAACTCAAAATGGATTAAAGATCTAAACGTAAGACCAGAAACTATAAAACTCCTAGAGGAGAACATAGGCAAAACACTCTCCAACATACATGACAGCAGGATCCTCTATGACCCACCTCCCAGAATATTGGAAATAAAAGCAAAAATAAATGGGACCTAATTAAACTTAAAAGCTTCTGCACAACAAAGGAAACTATAAGCAAGGTGAAAAGACAGCCTTCAGAATGGGAGAAAATAATAGCAAATGAAGCAACTGACAAACAACTAACCTCAAAAATATACAAGCAACTCCTACAGCTCAATTCCAGAAAAATAAATGACCCAATCAAAAAATGGGCCAAAGAACTAAATAGACATTTCTGCAAAGAAGACATACAGATGGCTAACAAACACATGAAAAGATTCTGAACATCACTCATTATCAGAGAAATGCAAATCAAAACCACTATGAGGTACCATTTCACGCTGGTCAAAATGGCTGCGATCCAAAAGTCAATAAGTAATAAATGCTGGAGAGGATGTGGAGAAAAAGGAACCCTCTTACAGTGTTGGTGGGAGTGCAAACTAGTACAGCCACTATGGAGAACAGTGTGGAGATTCCTTAAAAAACTGAAAATAGAACTGCCTTATGATCCAGCAATCCCACTGCTGGGCATACACACTGAGGAAACCAGAATTGAAAGAGACACGTGTACCCCAATGTTCATCGCAGCACTGTTTATAATAGCCAGGACATGGAAGCAACCTAGATGTCCATCATCAGATGAATGGATAAGAAAGCTGTGGTACATATACACAATGGAGTGTTATGCAGCCATTAAAAAGAATACATTTGAATCAGTTCTAATGAGGTGGATGAAACTGGAGCCTATTATACAGAGTGAAGTAAGCCAGAAAGAAAAACACCAATACAGTATACTAACGCATACATATGGAATTTAGAAAGATGGTAACAATAACCCTGTGTACGAGACAGCAGAAGAGACACTGATGTATAAAACAGTCTTTTGGACTCTGTGGGAGAGGGAGAGGGTGAGATGATTTGGGAGAATGGCATTGAAATATGTATAGTATCATATATGAAACGAGTCACCAGTCCAGGTTCGATGCACGATACTGGATGCTTGGGGCTGTGCACTGGGACGACCCAGAGGGATGGTATGGGGAGGGAGGAGGGAGGAGGGTTCAGGATGGGGAACACGTGTATGCCTGTGGCAGATTCATTTTGATATATGGCAGAACCAATACAATATTGTAAAGTTTAAAAATAAAATTAAAAAAAAAAAGATTGAGGTGATCAGAGAACAATAGCTCAGAACCAAAATATAGCCATCATTCTATTACCTGTTCTTCTAATTTTCAAGTTTCCAAGAAAACAGCATAGTTGTGCTAGTACAGTTTATAACTCTCACAGTTTCACAATACCCATAGTTATCTGAAACAAAATGCTAAGCAGGTTTCTGTGGCAAAGAAGACCAGCGGCTGAAGAATTTGTGTCCTAGTCTCCATGACAGCTAACTGTGGCCAGGTGATTAGGTTCTGGCCAGTAAAATAGGAGAAGTACTAAGTACAACTTAATACTTTTAAAAAGGGAAGTGCATGCCCTCCCCTCACTTTTTTCCTTTCCTGCTAGCAGGAATGGAAATGTGAGGACAGGAACTGGAGAAGCAATCCTAGACTAAATGATGGAAACTGTGTATTGAGAATAAGAAAGCAGTAGGAGAGAGGGAGTCAGGGTGTCTGAGATGATGGTGCCTCCTTTTCAGCCCCATGCTGCTCATGCTTGGACTGTGACATGACACAAAAAGTAACTACTACCTTGTTTAAATCATTGTTATTTTGGCCTTTGTTACAGAAGTCATATTTGTATCCTAGGGAAATACAGTGCCCTTGGGTATCACGTCCCATCCCTGGGATTACTCCTTGCTAATCCTGTGTGACAAATTGGTATCAGGCAGTTAGGGAATTAGCAATGTGGATGATTTGGATCAAGGAAATGGTAACAGTATTATAAATTGAAAGAGGAAGAGGAGGAGAGGGAACAAGAGATGATTGTCAGCAGAGGTCATTGTTGAAAAGCCGCTTGTGAGGAGATAAGCCTGCTCTCCATGGCTGTGGTGTAGAGTCACTCATGAACCTTTTCAGGACCAAATGGGCATCCCAGAAGAAGATGAAAGGAAGATTGTATGGAATAATACAAGGAAACACTAAAAGAGTAGGCTAGGCTCTAGTCTGTGGCCATAAATTAATGAGGCCTAAAGCCTATGATTGTTAAAATGAAAGTCAAAAGTACCAATGCAATAGGGAAAGGGCAAAAGATATGGTTCTGGCAAAATGGACCCTGGGCTCCCATTTCAGGCACCTGGTTCCCATTAATCTCTCATCCCTATAGACTTACAGAGCCTTCTGCCTGTCCCTAACTTTGCCTGAGCTGGTATGTAAATTAAACCAACAGCTTTAATCTTTATAACATTATAGCAGAAAAAATGAAGATAGTAAAAATCGAGGATGGAGCCAGAATCCATAGGATTCAAATATGTAGTAGCAAAATGCCCCAACAAGGGAACTGGGACAAAAGAACGAACCACCATAAAACCAGATCTTATTTCTTCTTTGAACCCCTATCTTCCCTTTACCCCTTTGCAAAATATGCATACATAGGTCGTGTTAAGAAAACCTTTTCCAGTTGGCCTTTTTCCAAGACAAGGGTACAGCTGGGCTGAAGGGCCACATGTTGAAGTTATTAATATGCCTATGCCCTTCTCCCCCACCGAGTTCACTGATCAAAGGCCCTGCCAGAGTAGCAATGGATAGCCTCGCATAATGGGAACTGAAATTCTACTTAAGAAACCAGCTTTGCCAAAACACACTACCTTTTAAAGTGAAACATTCCATGCACATATTAACCTGATTACAGAAAGGAAGGGGGCTCTTTTTTCCTTCTGTACCCTGCTAATAATTTTCTGTCAAGTCTGATTTGGCTTTAGCTATACTCCAAGTTCTTGTGATGTGCCCTGATCACCAGTAAACTGAAAACAGAAGGTGCTGCACTAACTCTGAAACAGGATGCTCTGGCCATGAATTCAGACGCTGCAGAATTCAGTTCTTTGCCAACAAGGAAGGCCAGTGACTTTTTCAGTCTCTGACAACCAGCAGGCCTGCCTCTGATTCACACAGCGAAGGAATCACATGGAGAAAATGGTGGAAATAATTAAGGGTTCTTAGAGTTAACAGAAGCATCAGCTCATTACATGGGGCCCCTGCCTCCAAAGGGAGTGAACCATTGTTGCTGCTTAGGAAAACAACGACTAACAAAGCATTTTGAAGTCTCAATCAGTTCCAGCCCCATGTTGAAGAATTGGTTAGGTAACAGAAATGGGAAACAAACCATATTTTAAGGAAGCAGTGTCATTTTTTTCTGTCCAATAAGCAAAAAGAAATACTTCATGGTTTATTTCACTGTATTACAGGATAACCTGGTACCTGCACAGCTGAGAAAATTTTGTCCCTAGACGGAGTATCAAAGATTGCAATATTGTGCAGCTGTCCAAATAGAGGGCCAGTCCACAGAGGGTCTGCACACGATGGCCACCTTTCTTTCCAACACATCAGAGGACAGTTCTTGGTGGAAGATAGGCAGATGAACTACATGGCTGCTTTGGGAGCCTCAAGCACTAGAATGTGGCAGATTACAGACTCTGTCAAGTTTTACAGTCTTTCAAATCCCAAGCTCCTTTGCCTACAATTATAAACATAAAGAAGCACAGACTTCTCTGGGAAGAAATATGTTTTATAAGAAAGATTTCTTGTAGGGCTCTGTCCTTATGTTTGCACAAACTCTAAGGTGTGGAGCAGTTGCTATATCCTCAAGAGAGTCCAGCAACACCCTAGACAAACAAGAAGTAAAGAAAGGGCAGAAGTGGTCTAAGCTAGTCATTTTCTGTTTGTGTTCAGCAACTAGAAAATTATTTGCTAATAAGGACCAAGGTCCTTTTCAGTGATGTCCTATAACTTCAGGCAAATGTCCTGTCAAAACATATTAAAAACTTGAGGTTTTATCTGAATGGACCACTGGATAAGCGTAAATAGACATGCTATTCCATTGTCCCTGGTATGTCTGCTGGCTTCCTTTTCTTTTTTTGATATGTTCTCCATTGTGAAAGCTAGAGGACTAATCCAGAGTGGATGTTCTGGATACCTTGCCTGGGTTCAGTGCTCCTCTTGACAGCCCTCCAGCTGTCTTCTAGAGTCCTGAAAGATCTGTTGCTTATAGATCAGAATATCTTATTAGCATGGGATTTATTTTCTCTTTTTCTTGGGCAATCAGAGGAGGCCATCTTCTAGATTGACACTGTTCATAATTTCTTATAGTTATGGTAGAGAAGACAAGAACAAGGTAGTTACTTAAATACACTTGGCCTTTCAATCTCGCTTTTCTCTAAACAAGGAATGACCACTGATGAAATTCTCAACCACATGAGCCAAGAATCTGCAGTGATTCACTTCTTGGCACTCAGTAAAGAAGAACATGGTTTTAAAGTGCTGAGTCCAAACCTAAAACCGAATAAACGGGGATGCTTTGATCTTGAGTGCTTATCTTTATAAATTGTAGCTGCAATGGTTGTAATTAGGTACCAAAATGTAGGAAATCATTTGTAAATTCTTGTTAGAGATTCACATGCAAGAGTATGTTATTATAGGCAGTCTTTATATCTAATGAACCTTTAAATTAAAAAAAACTACAATATAAATTATTCTTTAGAAAGAAAGTGAGGTTTCAGAAAATATTTCATTTCCTTTTGTAGATTTCTTTCATTTATCTTTATCACACTATGATATGGTATGTTTTACCAAGAGAACATTTACTAAAAGGGTTGAGCAGCATGACTACCTTACTTGAATTTTTAAAATATAGAAAAAGAAATGAGTATCCCTCAGTGTATTGTAAGGAAAGCCATTATAACCAGTCACTATAAATGGGATCCCAATGCACATACATGGAAGGAAAGGAAGGAGGGAGGGAAAGAGAAGAGGGTGAGAAGGAGTGGGTAGAGAGGGAGGGGAGAGGAAAAGAAAGAAAAGTAAAAAGAAAGCATGCAAGCTGAGGAGTGTGTACATATCAGTTCAGTTCAGTCGCTCAGTTGTGTCTGACTCTTTGCAACCCCATGAACTGCAGCACGCCAGGCCTCCCTGGCATGCTCCGACTCCTGAAATTTACCCAAACTCGTGTCCATTGAGTCAGTGATGCCATCCGACTATCTCATCCTCTGTTGTCCCCTTCTCCTCCTGCCCTCAATCTTTCCCAGCATCAGGGTCTTTTCATATGAGTCAGCTCTTCACATCAGATGGCCAAAGTATTGGAGTTTCAGCTTCAACATCAGTCCTTCCAATGAGCACCCAGGACTGATCTCCTTTAGGATTGACTGGTTGGATCTCCTTGCAGTCCAAGGGACTCTCAAGAGTCTTCTCCAACACCACAGTTCAAAAGCATCAATTCTTTCGGCACTCAGCTTTCTTCACAGTCCAACTCTCATATCCATACATGACTACTAGAAAAACCATAGCCTTGACTAGATGGACCTTTGTTGGCAAAGTAATGTCTCTGCTTTTTAATATGCTATCTAGGTTGGTCATAACTTTCCTTCCAAGGAGTAAGCGTCTTTTAATTTCCTGGCTGCAGTCACCATCTGCAGTGATTTTGGAGCCCCAAAATAAAGTCAGCCACTCTTTCCACTGTGTTTCCCCATCTGTTTGCCATGAAGTGATGGGACTGGATGGCATGATCTTCATTTTCTGAATGTTGAGCTTTAAGCCAACTTTTTCATTCTCCTCTTTCACTTTCATCAAGAGGCTCTTTAGTTCTTCACTTTCTGCCATAGGGGTGGTGTCATCTGCATATCTCCTGGCAGTCTTGATTCCAGCTTGTGCTTCTTCCAGCCCAGCGTTTCTCATGATGTACTCTGCATATAAGTTAAATAAGCAGGGTGACAATATACAGCCTTGACCTACTCCTTTTCCTATTTGGAATCAGTCTGTTGTTCCATGTCCAGTTCTAACTGTTGCTTCCTGACCTGCATACAGGTTCTCAAGAGGCAGGTTGGGTGGTCTGGTATTCCCATCTCTTTCAGAATTTTCCACAGTGTATTGTGATCCACACAGCCAAAGGCTTTGGCATAGTCAATAAAGCAGAAATAGATGTTTTTCTGGAACTCTCTTGCTTTTTCCATGATCCAGTGGATGTTGGCAATTTGATCTCTGGTTCCTCTGCCTTTTCTAAAATCTGCTTGAACATCTGGAAGTTCAGGGTTCACGTATTGCTGAAGCCTGGCTTGGAGAATTTTGAGCATTACTTTACTAGCGTGTGAGATGAGTGCAATTGTGCGGTAGTTTGAGCATTCTTTAGCATTGCCTCTCTTTGGGATTGGAATGAAAACTGACCTTTTCCAATCCTGTGGCCACTGCTGAGTTTTCCAAATTTGCTGGCATACTGAGTGTAGCCCTTTCACAGCATCATCTTTTAGGATTTGAAATAGTTCAACTGGAATTCCATCACCTCCACTAGCTTTGTTCATAGTAATGCTTTCTAAGGCCCACTTGACTTCACATTCCAGGATGTCTGGCTCTAGGTCAGTGATCACACCATGGTGATTATCTGGGTCGTAAAGATCTTTTTTGTATAGTTCTTCTGTGTATTCCTGCCACCTCTTCTTAATATCTTCTGCTTCTGTCAGGTCCGTACCATTTCTGTCCTTTATTGAGCCCATCTTTGCATGAAATATCCCCTTGGTATCTCTAGTTTTCTTGAAGAGATCTCTAGTCTTTCCCATTCTATTGTTTTCCTCTATTTGTTTGCATTGATCACTGAGGAAGGCTTTCTTATCTCTCTTTGCTATTCTTTGGAACTCTGCATTCAAATGGGTATATCTTTCCTTTTCTCCTTTGCTTTTTGTTTCTCTTCTTTTTCCATAGTCCTTATGAAAAGATTTCAGACAGGAAGTTAAGGAGTAGGCAAGAGAATGGAGCTGGATGGAAACATAAGATATAATGGGCCTTTAGAAAGAGGATTAAGTGAAGTATTCTCAGCTATATCAGCTTTAACTATTGTTTAAAATTTTCTTTCATATTCCTTGCATTAAAACCTTACTGAAATTATTAAATTTTTACTAAATTCCTAAACAAAATAGTCTCACTTTTTTCACTTTTTCCTCCTGTGCCTATTGTCATCCAGAAAAGTTTTTCTGAGGGTTTAAAAAGCACATGATAATTCACTTACAGTAGTCTGAAAGAACAGAACATTCTAAGAAAAATTTAGAACTGTTTTAAGTTCTGTAAGTGTGCCAGGCACCTCATGATTCTGGGTACTTGCTTCAGTGGATTTGCTTTGCTGTAATGTCCAAGTGATAAGGGTGGGAGTAAATCACCAGGCTTATGGGAGAGAGATACCTTCGTCCCCCAGAATATCAAGATCAAACCCAGAATAGGTCAGTGACACAATTTTAAGCCTCAAAGTTCTTAACATTGATACAGGTTCAGGTTCCATTGTTCCCAGAACCACAGTGACTTTTTCATCACTAGCGTGATGTGTGATGGAGCTCATCACGGTGTCACTGTGCCAGAACATGCAAAACCAGGGCTGTGAGCTGGCTCTAGGCTGACAGAGGCACAGTGTGGCTGCATGAGACAGTGTTTGCATCTGAGCCTCTTCTCCATTGGGGTGCACCTGACATGGACCCACTTTTCTTGGCCCACTGTAATACTAAGCTCATTTGGTATAAGGTGTGATTTTTCTTTTGTTGTTTGTTATGTTTTAAATAACATTTAAAACACATTTTGTAAAAGTAGTATATTTGGGATAAAATTCAAACAGTTAAAAGGGAATACAATGAAAATTGTCTGTCTCCCACCCTGACTCCCACTTTCCTCAAAACCAACCACTGTTACTAGTATCTTTTGAATCCATCAGATACTCATTGTGCACATACTCACATTCTTGTACATATAGATTTATATATGTATAAAGTAAAAAGGCAATGGCACCCCACTCCAGTACTCTTGCCTGGAAAATCCCATGGACAGAGGAGCCTGGTAGGCTGCAGTCCATGGGGTCACGAAGAGTCGGACAGGACTGAGCGACTTCCCTTTCACTTTTCACTTTCATGCATTGGAGAAGGAAATGGCAACCCACTCCAGTGTTCTTGCCTGGAGAATCCCAGGGACTGGGGAGCCTGGTGGGCTGCCGTCTCTGGGGTCACACAGAGTTGGATACGACTGAAGTGACTTAGCAGCAGCAGCAGCTTATTATATAACCTCTGTTGCATCTTGAATATTTAAAAACCCATCTTGTTTATTTACTGTGAAAAACACACAAGCAGAAAAGGGCTTAAAGAACTTAAAAGTCGAGTTTAACTGAATCATATAAAGGAAAATCTTATCACCCAGGTTAAGAAATAAAACCCCAGAAATCCAGAAGCACCTTCTTTTTTCCACATGCCCCTTTCTCATCACACCCTTAACATAATCACTGTCCTGGCTTTCATGGAAATTCCATTCTTTGTTTTCTCTAAAGTTTTACTTTGTAAGTATGCTGCTGCTAAGTAGCTTCAGTCGTGTCCAACTCTGTGTGACCCCATAGACGGCAGCCCAGCAGGCTCCCTCGTCCCTGGGATTCTCCAGGCAAGAACACTGGAGTGGGTTGCCATTTCCTTCTCCAATGCATGAGAGTGAAAAGTGAAAATGAAGTCGCTCAGTCATGTCCGACTATTAGCGACCCCATGGACTGCAGCCTACCAGGCTCCTCTGTCCATGGGATTTTCCAGGCAAGAGTACTGGAGTGGGGTGCCATTGCCTTCTCCCCTTTGTAAGTATAGATATATAAATAAAAGAATTTCCAGTTTGGGGTCTTCACAAAAAGGGCTGCTAGAAGAATGCTTTTGTGTTGCAAGTGAGTGCGTATGGATGAGTTTCTTTAGGGTATACAAATATGAGTGGAATTGCTGAGTTATATGTCCTGCATATCTCCATCTTTACTGTATAATGCCAGAGTGTTGTCCAGTTCACATGCCCACATTAGTTTTCAAGAGAATTCAAAATCTATAGCAACACTTGGTATTGTCAGATTTGTAGCTAATCTTGTGGATATGTGACATCAGCATCATTTTTTGCCTTTAATCTCTATCCCCCTGAGATTATGTTTTCACATGTTAATCAGCCTTTTGAATTTCTTCTTTTGTGAAGTGCCTGTTGAGGTTTTTGCCCATTTATCCACTTCCTGTTGTTTTATTAATGACTTTAGTGGGAGTTCTTTGCATATTGGAATACTAGTACTCTGCTTCATTATACATGTTGCTTTCTCTTCCTCCATGGCTTACATTTCATATTCTGCCTAGTGTCTTTTGATATGCCAAGAAGTTCTTAATGTTAATACAGTCAAATTTGTCAGCATCTCCCTTTCTCATAAATTATTTTTTAAAGAAGGAATCTCCAAGTTCATGAAAATATTCTTCTGTATTATCTTCTAAAATTTTAATATTGATTCGCTAAAAGAGATTTTAGGTCAATTATACATCAGAAAATGATGCTACAGAGGGGTCCAGTGTCATATTTTTTACCCTTGGATAGCCAGTTTTTCTGGTACCTTTTATTGAAAGGACCATTATTTTCCTACTCTGAATTTTGTCATAAATTAAGTATCCAAATATGTGTGGGTTTGCTTCTGGGCTCTCTCTTCTTTGTTCTCTTTGTCCATCTATGCACCTGTTCACACAGTTTTCATTGAAAGTGAAGTCGCTCAGTCGTGTTCAACTCTTTGCGACCCCATGGACTGTAGGCTACCAGGCTTCTCCATCCATGGGATTCTCCAGGCAAGAATACTGGAGTGGGTTACCATTTCCTTCTCCAGGGGATCTTCCTGACCCAGGGATCAAACCCAGGTCTCCCACATTGGAGGCAGACGCTTTAACCTTATAGCTCTATAATAAGCCTTTATATTGATAGAATGAGATATTCTATATGTTTATTCTTCAAGAATGTTATGGTTCTTCTTGGCCTTTTGGATTTCCATATGTCTTAGTCTTCTCAGGCTTCTGTAACAAAATATTCTATAACTAGATAGCTTACAAGGAGAAATTTATTTCTCCTAGTTTGGAATGCTAGAAATCTGAGATTAGAAAGCCCTTTTGGTCAAGTGAGAGCCCTCTTCCATGTTGCAGACTTCTTGTATCTGCATGTGGCAAAGAGTGAACTAGCTCCCTGGGGTCTCTTTTATAAAGGACACTAATCCAGTTCATGAGTATTGTGCTTTCTTGACCTAAGCACCTCCCAAAGACCTCCACTTGCTAATACTGCCACCTTGGGCATTAGGTTGTCAACATATGGACTTTGGGAGGAGACAAAGATTTAGACCATAACACCACATAAATTGTAGAATTAGCTTATTGAATTGGCTACACAGTGCAGCCTATTCAGTTTTTGGTGGGTATGATATTGAATCATATACATCAAATTAGAGGGAACTGACAATTTTGAAACAGAAGAAAGCTAGAGGACTTCTGGTACCTGATCTCAGGACTCAGGACTCTGAAGCTGTACTAATCAAGACAATGTAGAGCTGCTGATTTGGATAGAAGTAGAGATAAATGATGCAGAATAGGAAGTTCAGAAATAGTGCCATACATATATGGTCACTTGAGTTTCAACAAAGATGCCGAGGTTATTCAATGGAGTAATGATAGTCTTTCCAACAAATGGTACTGGAACAACTGGACATCTGTATGCAAAAAAAAAAAAAAGAGAGAACCCCACCCATGCTTCACATAGTATACAAAAATAGTAACTCAGAATGAATCATAGATTTCAATGTAAAATCTAACATTATAAGACTTCAAGAAGATGTAGGGGGAAATCTTAAAAAGTCTAAAGTGACCTTAGCACAGATTTCTCAGCTCACAGAAGGTACATATTATGGAGGAAAAGTTGACAAATTTAACTTGAAATTTAAAGCTCTGGTATTCAAAATACAATGTTAATAAAATAAAAAGATGGGTGGCAAATAAGCAAATGAATAGATTGTGCAAGTCATTAGTCGTAAGGAAAATAAAAAATTGAAATGAGATACCAATACACATTTTAGAATGGTTATAATTTAGAAAAATGGATACTACTGAGTACCTGTGGCTATGCAGAGGAATCAGAACTGTTTCTGGTGGGAGTGTAAATTGGTATTATCATTTTAGGAAACAGGCAGTGTGTTAGTCACCAGTTGCTACATAGATTATACATATTTAGCAGTTTAAAACAACACACATGTGTGATCTCACAATTTCTATGAGTCAGGATGCTGGGCTTTACTGAGTCCTGTGTTTAGGTCTCTTAACAAGACTGCATCTGAGGCTCAGTTGAGGAAAGGTCTGATCTCAAGCTCATGTGGTGGTTGGGAGGATTCAGTTCCTTGTGGGCCATCAGATTGAGAGCCTCAATTCATTGTCGGCTGTTGGTTGCTCTCAGTTTCTTGCTAATGGGCTAAATCATATGGTATCTTACTTCATCAGAACCAAGAAGAGAGAGAATAGAGGAAGTCTTCTAATAAGACAAAAGTTAAAATTTTATGTAATGTAATCATGGAAGTGACATTCTGTCACTTTTTATGTGTTTTGTTGGTTAGAAACAGGTTCCACCTACACCTAAGGAAAGCATATTACACAGGGCATGCATACTAAGAGGCTGGCATAACTGGAGGTATCTTAGACTCTGTCTACCGGAAGTGTCTTCTTATAAAATTGTATATTACACTTACCATTTTTGTTGTTTTTGTTTAGTTGGTAAGTCATGTCTGACTCTTTGAAACCCCATGGACTGCAGCACACCAGGCTTCCCTGTCCTTCACTATCTCCCAGAGTTTGCTCAAACTCATATCCATCAAGTTGGTTGATGCCATCCAACAATCTCGTCCTCTGTCATCCCTTTCTCCTTCTGCCCTCAATCTCTCCCAGCATCAAAGTCTTTTCCAATGAGTCAGCACTTCGCATCAGGTGACCACACTATTGGAACTTAAGCATCAATCCTTCCAATGAATATTCAGGGTTGATTTCCTTTGGGATTGATTGGTTTGATCTCCTTGCTGCCCATGGGACTCTCAAGAATCTTCTCCAGCAACACAATTCAAAAGCATTAATTCTTCAGCGCTCAGCCTTCTTTATGGTCCGGCTCTCACATCCATACATGACTACTGGAAAAACCATAGCTTTGACTGTACGGACTTTTGTCTGCAAACTAACATCTCTGTTTTTTAATATGCTGTCTAGGTTTGTCACAGCTTTTCTTCCAAGGAGCAAGCATCTTAATTTCATGGCTGCAGTCACTGTCTGCAGTGATTTTGGAGCCCAAGAAAATAAAGTCTGTCACTGTTTGCATTGTTTCCCCTTCTATTTGCCATGAAGTGATGGGACTGGATGCCATGACCTTAGGTTTTTGAACGTTGAGTTTTAAGTCAGCTTTTTCACTCTCCTCTTTCACTTTCATCAAGAGGCTTTATTTCTCTTTGCTTTCTGCCATTAGGGTGGTATCATCTGCATATCTGAAGTTATTGATATTCCTCCCAGCAATCTTGATTCCAGCTAGTGATTCATCCACCCTGGCATTTTGCATGGTGTACTCTGCATATGTTAAATAAGCAGGGTGACAGTATACAGCCTTGACATATTCCTTTCCCCATTTGGAACCAGTCCATTGTTTCATATCCAGTTCTAACTGTTGCTTCTTATTGTGCATACAGCTTTCTCAGGAGGCAGGAAAGGTGGTCTAGCATTCCCATCTCTTTAAGAATTTTCCAGTTTGTTGTGATCCACAGTCAAAGGCTTTGGTGTGTGTAGTCAATGAAGCAGGTGTTTTTCTGGAATTCCCTTGCTTTTTCTATCATCAAACGTGTGTACATGCTGAGTCACTTCAGTCACATCCAACTCTTTGGGACCCTATGGACAGTAGCCTTTTTTGTACAGTTCTTCTGTTTATTCTTGCCACCTCTTCTTAATATCTTCTGCTTCTGTTAGGTCCATACCATTTCTGTCCTTTATTGTGCCTTTTGTTGCATGAAATATTCCCTTGGTATCTCTAATTTTCTTGAAGAGATCTCTAGTCTTTCCCATTCTGTTGTTTTCCTTTTTCTTTGCATTCCTCACTTAAGAAGGATTTCTTATCTCTCCTCGCTGTCTTTGGAACTCTGCATTTAGATTTAGTATTTCTTATCTCTCCTCGCTGTTCTTTGGAACTCTGCATTTAGATCTTTCCTTTTCTCGTTTTCTTTCTTTTTTTTTTTAATTTTGTTTTATTTTTAAACTTTACATAATTGTTTCCTTTCCCTTCTTTTCTCAGCTATTTTGTAAGGCCTTCTCAGACAACCATTTTGCCTTGTTGCAATTCTTTGTCTTGGGGATGCTTTTGGTCACGGCTTCCTGTACAGTGTTAAAAACCTCTGTCCATAGTTCTTCAGGCACTCTGTCTGCCAGATCCAATCCCTTGATTCTGTTTGTCACTTTCACTGTATAATCATAAGGGATTTGATTCAGGTCATACCTGAATGGCCTAGTGGTTTTCCATACATTATTCAATATAAGTCTGAACTTTGCAACCAGGGGCTCATGATCTGAATTACAGTCAGCTCCTGGTCTTGTTTTTTCTGACTGTATAGAGCTTCTCCATCTTGAGCTGCAAAGAATATAATCAGTCTGATTTCGGTATTGACCATCTGGTGATGTCTGTGTGTAGAGTCGTCTCTTGTGTTGTTAGATGAGGGTTTTTGCTATGACCAGTGTATTCTCTTGGCAAAACTCTGTTAGCCTTTGCCCTGCTTCATTTTGTACTCCAAGGCTAAACTTGCCTGTTACTCCAGTTATCTGTTGACTTCCTACTTTTGCATTCCAGTCCCCTCTGATGAAAAGGACATCTTTTTTTGGTATTAGTTCTAGAAGGTCTTATAGGTAGGTCTTCATAAAACATTTACCATATAACCCAGCAATCCTATGCCTAGGTATTTACTCAAGAGAATGTAAAACATACGTCCACATAAAAATCTACACAAGAATGTTAATAGCAACTTTATCAAAAATTGTCCCAAACTGGAAAAAACTCAAATACCCATCACCTGGTGAATGGGTAACTACATCATGGTATAGCCCCTGCTGCTGCTGCTGCTAAGTCACTTCAGTCATGTCTGACTCTGTGTGACCCCCATAGATGGCAGCCCACCAGGCTCCCCCGTCCCTGGGATTCTCCAGGTAAGAACACTGGAGTGAGTTGCCATTTCCTTCTCCAATGCATGAAAGTGAAAAGTGAAAGGGAAGTCGCTTAGTCGTGTCCGACCCTTAGCGACACCATGGACTGCAGCCTACCAGGCTCCTCCATCCATGGGATTTTCCAGGCAAGAGTACTGGAGTGGGGTGCCATTGCCTTCTCCGATGGTATAGCCACAGTGGAACACTATTCTATGAAAAAAAGAGATGGAACTCTTGACACATTTAGCAACATAGATGAATCTCCAAAGCCTTATGCTTAGTGAAAGACACCAGACGCAAAAGTGTACATACTGTTCAGTTCAGTCACTCAGTTGTGTCCGACTCTTTGTCACCCCATGGATTGCAGCACGCCAGGCCTCCCTGTCCATCACCAGCTCCCAGAGTTTATTCAGACTCATGTCCATTGAGTTGGTGATGCCATCCAACCATCTCATCATCTGTCATCCCCTTCTCTTCCCGCCTTCAATCTTTCCCAGCATCAGGGTCTTTTCAAATGAGTCTGTTCGTCGCATTAGGTGGCCAGAGTATTGGAGTTTCAGCTTCAACGTCAGTCCTTCCAATGAATATTCAAGACTGATTTCCTTTAGGATGGACTGGTTGGATCTCCTTGCAGTCCAAGGGACTCTCAAGAGTCTTCTCCAACACCACAGTTCAAAAGCACCAATTTTTTGGCGCTCAGCTTTCTTTATAGTTCAACTCTCACATCCACACATGACTACTGGAAAAACCATAGCCTTGACTAGACGGACCTACATACTGTATGAAAGTGAAAGTGAAAGTTGCTCAGTTGTGTCCGACTCTTCGTGACTCTTTGTGAATTCTTCAGGGCAGAATACCACAGTGGGTAGCCATTACCTTCTCCAGGCGATCTTCCCAACCCAGGGATTGAACCCAAGTCTAGACCCGGGTTCACTGGTGGTGCCATAGTTAAGACTCCATGCTTCCAATGCCAAGGGCAGGCATTCAATCCCTAGTCAAGGAACTAAGATCCCACATGCCTCATGGAGCAACCAAAAAAGAAATATTAAACCCATCATTCTTAACCTATAAAAAGCTAATAGGAATTAGTACTCTTCACTTGCTCCATGGACAGTGTAAGAAGTATAAAGGATTTTAACTCCATTTACTTTCTCCTAACCTAAATGCTAATGTTGTATATTTAAATTCTATGTATTTTTTAAAAACTACACATCTGTTTTTTATACCATCAGTATTTATTTTATTGAAATGTAATTGATACATAATGTATTAGTTTTAGATGTGCATAATGATTTGATATATGGATAGATTGCAAGTGAATGTCACAGAAAGTTTAGTTAAAATCCGTCACCACATGGTTTTTAACGGAACTCCTGTGGCATTCACTTGCAGTATATCCATACAGCAAATCATTATGTCCATCTAAAACTAATACATTATGTCAATTACATTTCAATAATAAAAATAAATAAATGAATACTGATAGTATAAAAGAAATCCATCACCACACATAGCTAGGACTTCCCTGGTGGCTCAGTCACTGAAGAACTTGCTTGCAATGCAGGAGACACAGATTCAATCCCTGGGTTGGGAACGTTCTGTGGAGAAAGAAATGGCAATCAGCTCCAGTATTCTTGCCTGGGAAATCCCATGGACAGAGGAGTCTGGTGGGCTATATAGTCCATGGGGTCACAAGAGTTGGACATGACTTAATGACTAAACTGCCACCACCTCACATAGTTACAGATTTTGTCTTGTGATAAGAACTTTTAAGATCTACTATCTTAGCAACTTTAACATGTATAACACAGTGTTGTTAATAGAACTGTAGTCACTATGCTATACATTACATCCCCAGGATGTAATTATCTTCTAGCTGGAAGATTGTTCCTTTTTACCACCTTCACTTAGTTCACTTATTTCACCCACTTCCCCAGTCTCTAGCAATCACCAATCTGTTCTCTGTATCTCTAAGTTCGTTTTTTTTTTAATTCCACCCATAAGTTGGAGCTTAATTTTATTTGTCCTTCTGCTTACTTAGTATAATACCCTCAAGGTTACCGAACATGTTGCAAATAGATTTCCTTTCTTAAAACTGAGTAATATTCCATTGTATATATACATCACAGTTTTGTTTTTCATTCACCCACTGAGGAACATTTAGATTGTTTTCATGTCTTTGGCAATGCTGCAGTAAGTATGGGGTGCAGATATCTCTTTGGGGTAGTGATTTCATTTCCTTTGGATAAATACCCAGAAGTGGAACTGCTGACTCATATGGTAGTTCTGTTTTTAATATTTTGAGGAACTTCTATACTGTTTTCCATAGTAGCTGCACCAATTAAAAAAATCATTAGAATATAGTTGATTAACAATGTTGTGTTAGTTTCGGATATAAAGCAAAGTGATTCAGTTATACATATATACATTTTTTTTAGATTCTTTTCTCATATAGATTATCATAGAATATTGAGTAGAGTTCCCTGTGATATACAGTACATCCTTGTTGGTTACTCTCCATGGGCCAAGGAGACACAAGGGACAGGGGTTCAATCCCTGGGTCGGGAAGATCCCCTGGAAAAGGAATTGGCAACTCACTCCAGTATTCTTGCCTGGAACAATTCCATGGACAGAAGAACCTGGTGGGTTACTATCCAGGGGGCCACAGAGTCTCAGACGTGACTACACAGACAAGCACATATACAGTTGTGTGCATATGTCAATCCCAAATTCCTGATTTTACCCTCCCCCGTGCCTCCCCCTCACACTGCATTTCCGTTTTGGTAACCATAAGTTTGTTCTCCATATCTGTAAATCTGTTTCTATTTTGTAAATAAGTACATTTGTAACATTTTTTAAAACCAGATTCTACATATGAATGATGTCATATGATACTTGTCTTTCCCTGCTTGACTTATTAACCTAGCATGATAATCTCTAGGTACATTCATGTTGCTGCAAATGGCATTATTTTGTAATTTTTAATGGCTAATATTCCTTTGTATATTTGTATCACAGTCTTCTTTATCTACTTCTCTGTTGATGGACATTTAGGTTGCTTCCATGTCTTGGCTGTACACAGTGCTACAATGAGCATTGGGGTGCATGTATCATTTCTTTTTTAAAAGATTCTTTTAATGTGGATTATTTTTAAAGTCTTTATTGCATTTTTTATAGTATTGATTCTGTTATGTTTTGGTTCTTGGCCCTGAGACATGTGGGATCTTAGGTCCCAGACCAGGGATTGAGCCTGCACCCCCTGTATTGAATGTGAAGTCTTAACCAGTGTACTGTCAGGGAAGTCCCTCATTTCTAGTGATAATTTTCTCTGGATATATGCCCAGGAGTAAGATTGCTGGATCATATGGTAATTCTATTTTTGGTTTTTTAAGGAACATCCATACTGTTTTCCATAATGGTTGTACTACTTTACGTTTCTACCAACAGTATAAGAGGGTTCCATTTTCTCCACACCCTCTCAAGCTTTTATTGTTTGTAGACTTGTTAATGATGGCCATTCTGACCAACCTGAGGTGATACCTCATTGAAGTTTTGATTTTCATTTCTCTGATAGATAGTGGTGATGAGCATCTTTTTGGGTGTTTTTCAGCCATCTGTGTCCTCTTTGGACAAATGTCTGTTTAAATCTTCTGCCCATTTTCTGATTGGGTTGCTGTTTTGTTTTTTGTTTTTTGTTTTACATAGAGCTGCACGAGCTGTTTGTATATTTTAGAAAGAAATCCCTTGTCAGTCACTTCGTTTGCAAATATTTTCTCCCTTTCTGTGACTTGTCTTTTTGTTTGCTTATGGTTTCCTTCATTGTGCAGCTTTTACTTTTAATTAGGTCCCATTTATTTTTGTTTTTATTTTCATTACTTTAGGAAGTGGATCCAAAAAGATATTGCTGCAGTTTGTGTCAGAGAGTGTTCTGCCTATGTTTTCCTCTAAGAATTGTATGGTATCTCAATTGACCTCTAGGTCTTTAATCCACTTTGAGTTTATTTTTGTGTATGCTGGTAGAGAATATTCTAATGTTGTTCTTTTATATGTGGTTGTTTAGTTTCCCAGAACCACTTATTGAAGAGACTTTTTTTCCCATTGTAGATTTTTGCTTCCTTTGTCAAAAGATTAATTGACTATAGGTGTATGGGTTTATTTCTGGGCTCTCTATTCTGTTCACTTGATAATGTTTTTGTGCCAGTTTCATGTTGGTTTGATTACTGTAGCTTTGTAATATTATCTGAAATCTGGAAAGCTTATGCTTCTAGCTTTGTTCTTTTACCTCAAGATTGCTTTGGCAATTCTCAATTCTTTTTTTCCTCTACGTTTTTTAAAAAATTAAAGTATGGTTGATATACAATGTTGTGTTACTTTTGGGGATAGAGCATAATAATTCAGTTATACGTGCATATATGATATATGTAAAGTATGTATATATTATATAAATTCTTTTTCAGATTATTTTTCCTTATAGGTTATTATAAAATATTGAGTATAGTTCTCTGTACTATATGGTAGTTCCTTGTTGGTTATTTTATATATCAGTTCAGTTCAGTCACTCAGTTGTGTCCAACTCTTTGTGACCCCATGAATCGCAGCACGCCAGGCTTCCCTGTCCATCACCAACTCCCGGCGTTCACCCAAACTCATGTCCATTGAGTCGGTGATGCCATCCAGCCATCTCATCCTCTGTCGTCCCCTTCTCCTCCTGCCCCCGATCCCTCCCAGCATCAGGGTCTTTTCCAATGAGTCAACTCTTCGCATGAGGTGGCCAAAGTATTGGAGTCTCAGCTTTAGCATCAGTCCTTCCAAAGAACACCCAGGGCTGATCTTCTTTAGAATGGACTGGTTGGATCTCCTTGCAGTCCAATATATATAGTAGTCTGTCTATGTTAATCCCAAACTCCTAATCTATTCCTCACCCCCTTTCCCCTTTGGTAATCATAAGTTTGTTTTCTGTGTCTGTGGGTCTATTTCTGTTTTGTATATAAGTTCATTTGTATCATTCTTTTTAAGATTTCACATATAAGTGATAGCATATGATATTTGTCTTTCTCTCACTGCACTTAGTATGATAATCTCCAGGTCCATCCATGTTGCTACAAATGGCATTATTTCATTCTTTTTTATGTCTAACATTCCACTGTGTGTATGTGTACACACACCACGTCTTTCATCCAGTCATCTGTTGATGGACATTTAGATTGCTTCCATGTCTTGGCTATTGTAAATAGTGCTGCAGTGAAATTGGGGTGCATGTATCTTTTCAAATTACGGTTTTTGTTGGATATATGCCCAGGAGTGGGATTGCTGGATTATATGACAACTCTATTTTTGGTTATTTGAGGAGTCTCCATACTGTTTTCCATAGTGGCTGTATCAATTTACACCCCCAGCAACAGTGTAGGAGGGTTCCTCTCCAGCATTTATTATTTGTAGTTTCTGATGATGGCCATTCTGACCAGTGTGAGGTGATTGTAGTTTAGATTTGTGTTTCTCTAATTACTTAGTTAAGGCGTCCCTGGCAGCTCAGATGGTAAAGAGTCTGCCTGCAGTGCGAAAGACCTGGGTTTGATCTCTGGGTCAGGGAGATCCCCTAGAGAAGGAAAAGGCAACCCACTCCAGTATTCAAGCTTGGAAAGTCCCATGGATAGAGGAGCCTGGCAAGCTATATAGTCCATGGGTCTCAAAGGGTTGGACACAACTGAGTGACTTCACTTTGAACTTTAGTGATGTTAAGCACCTTTTCATTTGTTTTATTTGCCATCTGTATATAATTCTGGACCTTTTTTTTGCTTCCATATAAGTTTTAGGATTATTTATTCTAAGATTCTGTGGAATTTTTTCTAAAGTTCTGTGGAAAATGTCATGGGTAATTTGATAGGGATTGCATTAAATTTGTATATTGCTTTGGGTAGTATGGCCAATTTAACAATATTAATTCCTCCACTCCAAGAATATAGGATATCCTTTCATTTCTTTGAATCATATTCAGTTTCCTTTATCATTGTTTTCTATTTCTCAGTATATATGTCTTTCACCTCCTTAGCTAGGTTTATTCCTAGGATCTTTTTTTTTGGGGGGGGTGTGGTTTGATGTGATTTTTAAATGGGATCATTTTTTTACTTGCTCTTTTTGGTATTTCATAATCAATATAAAGTAACCCAACAGATTTTTGTACTTAATCTTATATCCTGCTACCTTGCTAAATTCATTTATCAGTTCTAGTATTTTTTGTGTAGAGTGTTTAGGGTTTTCTATTAGATTATCATGTCATCTACATATAATGACAATTTTACCTCTTCCTTTCCAATTTGGATACATTTTCTTTCCCTTATTTGATTATTATGGCTATATCTTCCAACACTATGCTGATGAGAAGTGGTGAGTGTGGGCATCCTGTGTATCATTCTAATTTTAGTATATATGCTGCTGAATCAAGTACATCACTCCCTCAATATTCAGTGGGTACTCTCAATTGCCCTCATGCTAGCTCTCTCCCATATGCTTTCTCTGTCTCTTTCTTCCTTTCTCCTTACATTCCCTATTCACCATGTCTTGCTGTGTGTGCTTTGTTTAGTTGTTCAGTAGTGTCTGACCATAGCCTGCCAGGCTTCCCTGTCCATGGTGAAAATCTAGGTAAGAATACTAGAGTGGGTTACCTCCTCCAGGGCATCTTCCCAACACAGGGATTGAACCCAGGTTTTGCACATTGTAGGCAGATTCTTCACCATCTGAGCCACCAGGGAAGCCCATCCATGTCTTGCTTACTTTTAATCCTTTTGATTAGTTTCTCCTAAATGTGGCATTTTAATTGCAGCCCTTTCAGGTCTTACCTTGCCTTGCTCCCCAGCTCCCTGACCCCATAAGGAGAACATGTAAAACCTCTCCTTGTTTTAGCCATTCTCATGAGTACTGGTTGGCTATTTTAGTGTTTCCCTTTTCTCAGGCTAATCTGATTCCTCTTCTCAGATACTTGTTGATGCTATGCAGGGCATGTAGCTTTGATGGTTTGTCCCTTTCTACTCATATTTGGGGTTTGTGAAGATACTGTGTTTATGGATTTTGGTTTTGTTATTCTAATCATTCTGTTTTCATGGGGTGATTTTGAGAGATTTTAAGTTATCTTCCATTACAATTTTTCTAGAATTTCTTTATCCTTACTCTTGAATAGTTTAGCAGGATATAGAAACCTACATTGTTAGTTCTTTTCTCTTAGTACCTTGTGGCTATACTCCATTGTCTCCTGTGCCTGTTCTTAATGATTAAAAAAAAAAAAAAAAACTTCTCATAGTCAAATTGTTTTATCTTTGCCAAATGTAAAGAGGAAATCTTAAAAGCCATCAGGGAGAAAAGTAGCTTACAGAGTACGTGTAATTTCACTGGGGTGCATCTTAGTGTGGGGTTAGTTCGTTTATCTTTCTTGGTATGTCATGTGCACTTTCAATCTGACAATATTTTTCCATTCTGGAGAACGACCATATCATTGTGTTACTGATTATCACTTATTACTGAATTAAATTCTGTTACTCTATTTTTCACATACAGGATTTTGTTTTTTCTGGCCATACCATGTAGCATCTTAGTTCCCTGACCAGGGATCAAACCCTCCCCCTCTACATTAAGGGTTCAGAGTCTTAACCACTGGACCACCAGGCAAGTCCCATATATAAGATTTTTAATTAGATTATTTTCTTCAGTCATACTTAATCTGTTTTTGTTTCATAAAGAGTAGTCATTAATATCATAGGCCATTAGATTTTAAGTAAATCCATCTGATTATTAAGTTGTTAATTATCTTTGTAAATTTTATTTTTCATGTGATTGGGAATTTTAATTTTGGAGCTTATGTGAAAGGTTTCCACTCCCCCCCCGCCCCCCGCCCAAATCTTTATAGTCCATTATTCTTCTCTAGTGGCTTTGAAATTGCCTCTGCACTGGCCTTAATGACTTGGTAAAAGTTATCCATGAAACATTCTGGACCTGCTCCTTTTCCTGGGGAAAGGGGGAATATTTATTTGTATAGCTCTTTGATGGAAGACCCCCTGGAGAAGGGAATGGCAACCCACTCCAGTATTCTTGCCTGGAGAATTCCATGGACAGAGGAGCCTGGTGGGCTATAGTCCATGGGGTCACAGAGAGTTGGACATGACTGAGGCAACTGAGCAAGCACTCATGATTAGCTCTTTGATAACAAAATAGTCTTCAAAGTTAGAGGGGTCCCTTATATAGCTCAGCTCATTAAATGGAATTCTGGAAGTCTGCATTTCTTTTTTCTGTACTCAACTTCTTTCTGTTGCACTTATACATGAATGACACATGGAAATATCTGTACTTGTATGAGATTTTTACAGATAGAAAATCATAAAAAATATTCTATGCATCTTTTTTCTAATGAATCAACCAAAGAAACCAGGTAGGAAAAACTGAAAACAAATTTGAAATTTCATAATTATCTAACTGCATTAGGATTATATTCTGATTTTTTTCCCCAGGTTTGGGGTGAGGCCTAGCTTTCAAATATTCTATAAACATTTGCATTTACTTAAAAAAAAAAAACAAAAAACCTTGTAACTCCTTTCAAACAACTGTTTAATACCACTCTTCAGTTTGGAGACAAAGATACAAAGGGTTTCAACTAGTACTTCCAAATTCCTAGACTGTTTTTTTTAACTGCAATTATTTTCTCTCCTAGAAAAACCATTTGTCTAGTATAGTTTTTATCCTGTCCAACCTAATTAAAAAAAAAATTGATTTCTATTTTCCATTTCTCTGTGCTGAAAAATGTCCCTCCCCCTTTACTTTGCAGGAAGTTTGGGGACTGAAAAAATTTTGAATTTTTCCATCGTCATTTTATAAAATTCTATTAATATCTGTACTCACTCATTTGAGACCTTGCCTCCCATGAAAGTGAAGGATGAGGATGAAGATGAGGATGAATACCCTTTGCTTCATTCTTTAATTCATTTAGTTGGTCATTCAAATTGTAAATGTAGGATAGCAGGCCATCTACATTTATACCTACACAAATCAGTGCCACACAAGGCATGTGCTGCTGTGAGGGGTCAGAAAAGGGACTGGACAGATGTGATAGCATAGATGTCATGGAGTGAATGACACTAGCTAAGCCTTTAAATATAGAGGGAAGAGTACAGGGTGTGTTTTGAAGGTGGACTGGTTAGTGGAGCAGATCTGCAGATCAGTACAGTGGGAAAAGTACCCTGAAACAAATCTTGAATTTTTAAAAGTAGGTAATGAGTTAACACTTGAAGCTTTTCATTTATCATAGATGTATTATTGTATTCCCAGTTTAAGTAGGATCAAATTTCTGTCAAAATAGTAAACAAAAACATGATTTGACTTTAGCAAGAATGACTAGTGTCTGCTGAAGCCTGATTTTTATCATTCTTCTGTATTACTTAGTGCAATGAATTCATCTCAGAGTGCGAATCATACTTCCACATTAATGGATTTCCTTGAGCCACATTTGGTTAGCCTGAAAAATTATCTGTGTGAAGGATGTCATTGAAATGAAAGCGATTTTTTTTTCTAAGACTGGAAATAACTTTATGAATAGTGATAACCCTTATATCAAGGGGGAAGAGCAGAAATAGTGTTTCTACTGTCAGTCATACCTCTGCTCTATGGGCTGACTTACAACTTCAAAACCTAGGAAGTGGTTTTTCCACTCTCCATGGCATTATGGCAAGGTAAAAAGTGGCTACAATTATGCATTTACCTACCTTTCTTGTAACTCCCATCACATAATTAAACAAAAGGATAAAGTAGTTGCAACCTTTGATTCTAAGAGTGAGTCAGCATCTATCATGTCCAGGGAAGTCTGTTGGGGAGATCAGACTCCTAAGTTAATTCAGACCTTTTGGGAAACTTCATAAACAAAGGTAGCAACTTAGAAAGTTACACAGAACTCTTACACACTATCTAAAAACTAAACTTGACTTCTGCTTTCAGCTGAGATGGAGCAGTAGCAACCAGATGTACCTTTCCCAGCTGAAAGAACTAAAAAGACAAAATAGATGAAAGAATGGTTCTTGAGACACTGGACACCACACAGTGAAGAACAGCAATCCCTGGGAGAGGAGAAACAAGGTAAGCCCTTTGATTATCTCACCTTACCACCTTAAGAGAGTTTCCAGCCTGCAACACAGGGTGAGGAACATAGGTGGAACCCAGCAGATGCCCTGAGCTGAAGGAAAGGGAAGTCTGGGGAAACCAAGGCAGCTAGAATTTGCAGGACAGAGTACCAGAGAAGCGAGCTCTGGAGATCTTCACTGGGTCATTACGCGTGCATGTTAGCAAACTACTTCAGGTTGGGAAAGAACCAGCTCAAAAGAGGGAAGAGCACCTGGTGCACAGACAGGGTGGGGAAAAGTTCATGGAACATTTGAGCAGAGATCTCAGAAGCATCCTTCTTCAGTAATGGGGAATAATTAGCCCTTGATTAGTGTTCTGGTCCTGCCCAACAAAACTTACATGTAAGATTTGAAGGGATCGGATTGGTTTGTTTTTCTGTAATAATTATTTGGCTCTGCCAGGTCTTAGTTGCAGCATGAGGATCATAGATCTTTGTTGCGGCACGTGGGATCTTTGGTTGTGGCGTATAAACCCTTCGTTGCAGCATGTTGGATCTAGCTCTCTGACGGGGGATCCACCCTGGGCCCCCTGCAATGGGAGTTTAGAGTCTTAGACACTGGACCACCGGGAAGTCCCTCAAACTTGTTTTATATACCATAAGTGCATCCAAGAACAAACTGGAAGTTTATAGGAATATAAAAATATCCAGCACCCAACCAGGTAAAATTTACAATAACTGGTATCCAATCAAAGATTACTAGTCTTGTAAAGAGGCAAGAAAACACAATTCATAATAAGGAAAGTAATCAAACCAACTTAGAACTTACACACATCTTAGGATTAGCTGAGGATGACAGTAAAGCAATTATTGTTACTGATATGTTCAGAAGTTGAAGTTTAGATATGAAAGATCAAAAATGAAGCACATTTGTTCCCTGTAGGAGCCACCATAGAGGGGTGGGAAGCGCACAGAGTAAAGAGTACCCTGCCCCCACACCTTGCCAATGAAAAAGTAACCTCACCAGACCAGAGCCTCAGTAAGCTATGAGTTAATTTCAAATGACCTAATACATATATAATTGGAATCCCTGAAGGTGAAGGAGAGAAGGAGGGAAAGAGATGGAAAAAAGATTTGAAAAATGTTTGAAGAATTTCCAATTTTGACAAAAAGTAGTATTTCACAGATGCATGAAGCTCCCACAAATCCCACATAACTAAAAATACACCAAAGCACATCAGGACATGATGTGATGAAACCAGTGGTACAGAGAAAAATCTTCCCACTAGCTGTCTCTTTTACACACAGTAGTGTGTATATGTCAGTGCTACTCTCTCTCACTTCGTCTCACCCTCTTCTTCCCCTCCTGTGTCCACAAGTCCATTCTCAACGTCTGTGTCTATTCCTGCCCTGTAAAGGGTTCATCTAGAGAAAAAAAAAAAATACATTAAAAATAAGGATGGCAGCAAATTTCCTACTGGCAACAATTCAAATCAGGCAACAGTGAAACACCATCGTTACACTATTTGAAAGAAACAAATAAGTTCAACTGATTACAAATCAGACTTTGAAAACTACTCAAAAATCAAACTTAGAACCATATAACAAAGAAATCAAAGCAGATACTATATAATAATGTCCTATCTACAGGCAGTATACCAAAGCTTCATTTATATGTTGTTATCCTCAAAGAATCCAACCAGTCCATTCTGAAGGAGATCAGCCCTGGGATTTCTTTGGAAGGAATGATGCTAAAGCTGAAACTTCAGTACTTTGGCCACCTCATGCGAAGAGTTGACTCATTGGAAAAGACTCTGATGCTGGGAGGGATTGGGGGCAAGAGGAGAAGGGGACGACAGAGGATGAGATGGCTGGATGGCATCACTGACTCGATGGACGTGAGTCTGAGTGAACTCTGGGAGTTGGTGATGGATAGGGAGGCCTGGTGTGCTGCGATTCATGGGGTCGCAAAGAGTCGGACACGACTGAGCGACTGATCTGATCTGATCTGATCTTCAAAGAAAAGGAAAAATGGCTCACCAGCCATCTACCATAGCCTTTACCAGCCCTCATACCAATATCAGCAATCTTATTTCCAATACCATCACTGTTTCTGACTAAAAATGGAGAAAGTTCACAGAGCCATAGCCTCCTAAAACCTGTGTCCCTGAGGAGTTCATATATGCAGAGGCTATCATAGAAATAGCCTACTCAAGCCTTTTCTCTGTGCTAGTGTAGTTTTTACTCAGTTGTTCCCATGCCTCTTCCTGATGTTTATTTTGCTGGATACTAGAATAATAGTATTTTTTTAAAGCTCTTCCTGTGTTTTGGGCTGGAAAGATCTTGGTGCTTTCCTTTTTCAGTTTTGTTTCATGTACAATTCATTTACTCTTACAGTCTCGTTTTAGATACTACTGCTCCCAACCTGTGTATTCAAACCACCTCAAAAAAGGCAATGGCAGTGGGCAAGTTGTGACAACCTATTCCTTTGCTTCTAGTCTGTCTCTGTAACCCCAGACATTTAAGCTGTTGACCCACCAGCATGGCGAGGCAGGAATGCCTATTCTGGCAAACAGAAGCCAACTACAAGCCATCCTTTTCTGTGACCACATTAATCACTAGAAGCTGGGCATGGAGAGAATGAAGCACAGACTCAGTACAGTCCTCCTGTACAAATCATGGGCAGAAACACCCTGAAGAGTCTCTATGCCCTCTGAGATATGTACAGACAGGGACATATCAGCTGTAAACATTCATCAAGCAAAGGCTTGATGGGATCGCAGTCCCTACACTCTTGAAATAAAGCAAGAGTTAAGAGAGCTGTGATTCCAAGGGATCTACAGCAAACAAGTGGAGAGTTAATACTGACAATGATAGGAGCAACAGATACTCAGCACCGAGTATGCACCAGGCAGGGTTTGAAGCATTTTATGGATATTAACTTATCTAATCTTCACAAGAAGCCTGTGAAGCAGGTACCCTTATCCTCATATTAGGGAGTAAGTGATGCTGTCCAGGTCACGGTGGTGAAGCCCGTCAGACTGAGTCCTGCTCTCTCAACCCCTCTCCCCGAACTGTGGAGGGAGGAGGAACACCAGACAGAGACTGAACACATGGTCAGTGCCTTCTCCCCTCACTCATTACTTCACCATCCTGAACACCTGGCATCGATGTCACCCACTTTGCCTTCCTTATAGATCATTTTGAGGAACAAACAGGAAGTAATTTTGCAAACCTTCACAGTGTATTTTAAGTGCCATGCTAACAGAAGGGGTTACAGAGAGGGTCTAAGAGGCAGTAGTGATGCACCAGGGGGCTGTGCTGGAGGGCAAGGCAGTGTGAGTGTCCTAAGCAGCTTTTAGTGTTAGAGACGGAGAGTGTCTGCCATTCTCATACGCTGGGCTTTGTTGTTTCTTAGCACTCATTTCTCAGGCCAGAGGATCTTGCCCCAAGAGTAAAACAGTTTGTCTGAAAGCTTTCATTCTTATATTAGTAAGAGATCCCTAAATTCGATTAAACAGCCTCTTTGTTCCATATAGATAAGAAATGAAACAGTCATAAAGGATAAAGAACAACTTTTTTGTATCTGGAATTTAAAAACTCCGGAAGATAGCTTGAGAGGAATCTAGAGTAATTGGCTAAGACATTTAAAAAACATATGCCTCTCTCTGGAAAAAAAAAAAAGAAGAAGAAGAGAACAAAGAAGGAAGGAAGATACCCACCATCTTTGCTATGAAATAAAGGTAATGGAAAGCTTTGGCTACTTTAATGGCCCTGAGAGCACTAATTTTGCAATTTTTGCCAGAGTCTTGCTGGTCCGCACCCAGCAGTAATATACAGAGACTGAGCAGGCATGTCTGTCCTGTAATTAAGGCTACAGAGCAGAGCAGCAGGTGCAAACTTCTCATCCTTCAGCTCGACTCTTAAACTGCTTGTGCTCTTGTAACTTAAACTCTAAACTTGTTAAAAGTGAGATTTGTAAGATCATTTGTCTATAACAGGAGCTAGGCACTACAGACATTTCTTTAAAGCAAAATTAGAAACAGCTACCCGACTAACACATATCAGCCATTCTAAGATGTTGCCATTTCCCGTTTTCCCGGGGGAAAAATGTTAATTCCAAGTAGATTAATATCCACATGAGCATGATATTGAAGCCAGATTGGAAGACCTCTTTTCCCTTTTGTGTAAAATTTTTCTAGTAACAGAAGGAGTCCCTCCTTACCCAGCCCTCTCTCAATGTAATTTAGGTGCTTAGAGGTTTTTCTGATACAAAGGCCCTAACCATCACCAAGGTTTTGCTTATTTTCTTATTAAAAATTTAAGAATTTGAATTGTAGTCACCTTCCTGCGAAGAGCTGAAGCAGCAAAAACCTCACTGCAAAACTGGTTCCGTTTAAAACATTTCAGTGTGATCATGCCATATCTTAAAATAATTATAGCCTAGGAAGGCAAAGGTGGCTTTGGGTTTGAACAGTTTTTATCATGCTGTATGTACCTTTCTGTGGGGTCAGAAGAAAGATCAGTGACCTAACTGTGTGCCAAGAACACGTACTAAGATGGAAGCCACGTGCCTCTGCAGGAACACCCAGGAGAAAGTACAGTGCCTGGAGAAAAAGCAGGGTTTCCTTAGGGACAGTGACACTACCTGCTTAGCACAGAGGCTCCAGCTACCAGTGAGGGAACCAGCTTCTAGTGATGCCTGTACCCACTGTAGGATTCTTTGAGATGTTGAGTTAATAGGGTCACTGATGCTTCTTGAATGCCTGTGGTAGGAACTAAGAAAAAAGACTTGGTAGACAATGGCTGTCTGAGCCAATAGAAGCAGGTTTCATAGTTCAACTCCTGGTGTAGCAAAAAAACCCTTGTTGGCTGAGGACAGATGGTGCAAAACTTGCAAGAAGACAGCTCTTTTGCAGTGCCATCCAGGCCCACTGCTGGAGTTCCGTAAATTATTTATGGGCTTTGGCTATAAATTAGAGATGGGTGGAAGAGCCTTTGGGTCTGATCTTGGATGTAGTCCTTATTAATGAATTTCACACCTTTTCTGCTGGAAGGGAAGGTTTTTGATAAGAGGATGAAATTTCCTCTTATATATAGGAATTACTAGTGCTATTGCTGTTTTGAAGACTGTTCTTATTTCAAATTCTACTCTAACAGAGTTTAAAAGCCCTTTACTAGGAAAGGTAAATGTAGTCAGTCATTCATTTAATTCAACTCACTTTTTGTATCCTTGCGTTGTAAACAGTGGATCCAATTCCCATTTCAGAGAAGTTAATCTTACCTCTTTCCTCGCTGTCAGCAAAACTTCCTTGCTTGTTGTTGTCCCAGGTACCTAAAATTTGCATATAAACATGTGAATTAAAAGTATCAATGCTATTAGAACTCTCTGGGGCCAAATATCATCCAAGCTGGCAGGCTTACCCTTCTCAAGGAAATAAGCTAGTCAGTCAGCTCCATCACCAACACTTCCTGCACCTTCATAAGTGCCAGGAGAGACAAGGACACCTAGAAATATCAAAGAGCTGTGTCCCCTGGAGTAAGTGTCCTTGCTCACACAACCTCAGGATCAGCCATCCACCTCTCTCTCACACACACAAAATCTGGTGACAGAGACAAGAACTTTTGCTCATATTTTTTTTAATGTATCACAATGAGCAGGAAACATACTTGATGAAATATTTTCAAAGGAGTATATTCAATTACCATCTACAATCAACTTAACTATGACAACAAAGTTTTTGTGACAAATTTTTTTCAGTTTGAAAGTTCCATGTGGTTCTGTTAGTCTCCATGTATTTTGGTACAGTTCGAGATCAGCATTGTTACAGTAACAAAAAAGCTAACAAGACTACATTATAGAAAAACACCAAGAACATCATTTTTGGTTTCACTTGCTCTATTTTTTTTTTGTTTTTTTTTTGTTTTGTTTTTTGTTTTTTTGTACATTGCAAAGGCTGCTCATATACCTCTTCACCTCAGGGTCACGTTCATGTATGCTTTCTTTCCTACCCAAACTTGCCCCCCTCCCCCCCGAAGGAAGTAAATAAACAAAAAAACTAGTCAAAGCTTTGTTTCACAGTGGGCAGTATCTCAGCGCCAACAACCAACCAACTCAATTTATGCTTCTATTTAAAATGTTTTAATTTAATTTATTATTTAAAAAAAATATATGTCCATGAACATCAAGTGCACTGGCTTGGGTCACTGCCTCTCTCTCCTGCAACTTCCTGCCATGCCTGATAAACTCAGGTTTAAACACATGCCGTCTGTTTTACTTTATTTTCAATTGTGTAAAACTTTGGCCACATTCATATCTTTAAATAGTTTTTAATTAAAAAAAAAAACTTCCTAGATTAAACTTTTCCGTGTGTGTGTGTTTCCTTCTTAAGTTTCTTTTTCGAGGATGGAAGAAATAACTCCCATTCTGTGGGCGCATTTGGTGCTGTGACTGAACAGTGCCCAGCACCAACCCACACTGTGGAAAGTCAGAAAAAAACCAACCAACCAAAATATGAAGTGTTAATGGAGGTGAAGAACTAATTTTAAAAGTGAGTTGAGATCTCCTATTCAGCTACCTACAGGAGTAAATTCTCTGAGTGAGACCAGTCTAAACAGTTGAGCATTGTAGTGAATTCATGCTTTGTAAATGATTCTGGTCACAGCCATGGTGGATGTCAGCCCACAAACATCAACTAGCTCATGTCTGACCTCTAAGCTTTACCATCACTGACTGCTTTGCTACTTCTGGGTTAATGTGGAGAATTATTATTTTTTCTTTCTGAATGAACATACACGTGGGTGGTACAGTTGTAGAGAAAAGCATTAAGCATGCAACCCACTCCAGGCTAAAACACTCACATAACCCCTCTGGGGAACACTGGTGGGTGGAAGCAGGCTTAGCCACTCTACCCAACCACCTTGCTGTTGCCAAACACACCCACAAGTCGAGGCATGGCATACCAAAACACTGACAGTCACTCTGCCTCACAGAGGGAGGATGGCATAGTAGCTCAAAAAAAAAAGCCAAAAAAAAAAAAGCCATTGGGGAGAAGGTGGCAAAATTACAAGGAAATGAACTTAAAGTTGAGGGGGGGAGGAAAAGGGGTAGAAATTGCACTATTACCAAGCAGTTATCATTTTTAAAAACAAAGTTTTCAGAAAAGACCTAGCAGAATTTGATAGGTAAAGCTAGTATTAAATTGTTAATTGGTATCACATAGAGAACCAAAAACAAAAACAATTTTTTTTTCTATATGATACAGACACAGAGTAACATACAACAGTTAAATGGCAAAAAATATATATATATTTCATAGAGTTACAAACAAGATAAAATAATGGAAAACAAAACTGTACAACTTCGAAATTTAAAAATGTTCATCTCAAACACAGGGAGAAATACAAGAATTCTTGTCAAAAGAAACAGCTTGCTAAAACAGCAAATATTTTGCGTACTTGTTTTTGACACCTTATGCTACAACTGGATACTGGTATGAATAGTTAGATGGTATTCTTTAGTATTTCTACTTAAAAAATTAAAAAAGGAATTTGCACTGTGCATCAATCAGCCTAGTTAGAAATATATACAACAGTTCAGAATCTACTCTTTCATTAAACTAAAAACAAATTCATAAAAATAAAATAGTCCCGGCTAAAAAAGAAAAAGAGAAAAAAAGAAATCCATTTTCAGATCTTGGAATGCTCCAGTCTTTTTGCAAAGTCGATGAGTGGCTTCTGCACTGGGGAAAGAAGCCCAAAAGGTGACCAGATGGAACCTGCATTCACAGTCTTCAAAGTTCCCTTTTGAAACATAAGGAAGAGAATGAAAGGGAGAAGGACTTCAACTTTCGGGGTAAGGGGAGATTCTTTCGGTTGATGTTTGGCTATGAAAGTGAAACAGCAAAGCATCTATTTGTCTCCAAAATCTACATTATAGCAGCACAAAGTTTTCCTTTCAAAGTTCAGACCGCTTTTTTTTGTAAGATGAGAAAGGGTGTATGTTGCGTTGTGTTGCGTGTTACAGGAATATGGATATTAACATAAACACAAGTGCCTCACACACGGTTCCTTTTTTGCTCTCTGTACGTACAAGTGCTATCTGCTTCTTTGTTGGCTGCGCTCTGGATCACTCACCGCTCAGACTGCCTAACACAAGGACAAAACTTTGAAGTGAAAAATGTGTCTTTTGGTATATGGAATTTCATTAACAGTTGCCTCTCTGCTTGCAGAAGAAGCACATAACAACCTGGGAATCTTTTGTTTTACTCTTTCTTTTATTAAACTAAGTCTTGTTTGTTTAAATCAGAAACAAATTCTCAAGTAACAAGAACCCTTTCCCTTTTTTCTGCCTCAGCAGTGAAAGGGTGTGTCTTTGGATTTTATTTAAAGCATGAAATTTCTTTTTCTGAGAGAGGAAAGAAAACAAAACAAAAACACAGAAACCAAACCCCTAACCAAAAACTTTTTTAGAAAAGAAAAGCACACAGCCCAATTACACAAACTGAAACGAATGCTTTAGTTTAGGAAAAGAATATTTGAAGCATCTACCAAACAAGGAGGGGGAAAATCGGGTGAAAAGAAAAACCAAAAGAAGGATAAATAAAAACTAAATGTACAAGGCTAACAGACGTAGATAACTAGAATTATATGCCTTTAAAAAGTTTCAACTCCCCAACCAAAAATAATCTGTGAGGATCCTAATGACCCCTAGAACCCTTTGAAATTCTTTCTTTAGTTTTATAAAATAATTCTGCAGCTACCTTCTAAGAAATGAAGGCAGCTACCTTAAATGGGAGATTATAGGGTGGGAGGAGGAAAGAGTAAGTGGAATTAAGGGGCAAAGGGGAGAAAAGCTTAGGCGAATCAACGGATTGCAATCTATCTGCTAGGAATGAACAAGACAACATCAAATGAGGAGCTGTCAGCTGGACCATACAAAAAGCTAAATGTACACAAAAGGGTTTTTTTTTTTTTCCTTTTAAATCTACCATACTGCTTCAGTTCATTTCCAATGCAACAATCTACTCAACACCGAAAATGGTCATATCTATCATAAATACAGAAAGTCAGTTTTTAAAACTTATTTTTTTTTAAGCTACAAGTCCTCAACACTCTGTGTGGGTTTTTTTTTTTTTTCTCTGAAAGTGGGAGTGCTTAACTTTTCCCCTTGAAATTGGCTTCAGCAGAAAAGCTATCCTTAAAATCCCCAGAAAGCTAAAGCAGTTCACATTGTTTTTCTCAAATATTTCTGCCCGTTTTTAAATTAACAAAACAAAAAATCTTTTCTGGAACGAAAATAAAAACAAACCAAAAAAAAAAAAAAACAAAAAATAATATATATAAAACAATGATTCTGAAAACAGAACAAAGTGTGAGCGATTGACCTGAGAATAAAAAGACATTACATTTCTTTTTTCTTTTAGCAAGCCATTGGTATCTGAATGCTAAGATAGCAAGAAATTTTTTAAAACTGTAACCAGGTGGACTGCTTTCCCATACAGTGCATGCCGGGCTCCTCTGTGCTATCGACGTGGGGCGTTTATTGGAAAGGGGCAAATATACAAGGGGTTTAAGCTCCAAAGACATAGGGAGGCCCTGTGGACTTCTGTTTCCCAGACCAATAGTACCTTCAAAAGGACACAATGTAACAGGGTTAAGGGTTTTTTTCTTTTTAATATTAAAAGAGAAAAAGAAAAGACAACAATGTAAAATCACCGGCATAGATAGGTATATGGGAAAACAACCCACGCTTTTTCTTTTTTTTTTTTTCCTTTTTTTTTTTTTTTTTTGGTTAGAAGCTTTGGAATTGCAGTTAGTCTATTTTTGAAATTGGTTTGTTATTAATTTTTTTTATTTAAATTCATTTGTGTGTATTGTTCATCTTCAAAGCTTACAATCTGAAGGTGTCCGTTCCTACACTGGTCAGACCACTGTCCTTGGGGCAGCTGGGGTCTTTGGGACCCTCCACCGGGCTCGCCGGTCCGTCGGACTTTTGGCTGAGATCCGTGTCAGACTCCTCCGAATAGTCGTCTGTTGGCATCGAGGGCTGAACCCCTGAGGTGCTGCATGAACTTGAGGTAACCGTTGAAGATGAGGAGAGAGGAGGAAAAGAAGGGGGCTTCGCGGTCGAAGCCCGGGAGACCACTTGCGGCCAAGACTTCCTGGAGGCGTGGGGGGAAGCGGAGGACGAGGAGGGGGCGGCGGCCGACGGGGGAGGGGGGCTGTCGTTTGAGTGAGCGGCAGACTGCGAGGTAGATGCGGTGCTAGGATCGGGGAAGCAGGCAGAGTGAGGTAATAAACTAGGGTGCTCTTTGGCGTTTCTTGCTGCTCTCGTGATTGTTCTGTGTTTGTGCAAGGCCGACTCGAGATGTTGACTCAGAGCTTCCTCCCCACACAGCGCGCTCTCGCACGCCAGGCAGTGGTACGAGCCGCCACCGCCGCCGCCGCCACTGCCACCGCCGCCGCCGCCCGTGGGGACGTGAAGCACCATCTCTTGCAGGTTCACCACAGACTGGCCGAAGAAGCAGAGGGACTTCAGGTGGCTCCTCGCCGCCTCCTCGTCACCGAAGCCCGCCTGGCACTTGCGGCAGACCAACTTGTACTGCACCTTTGGAACAATGAAGGGGTCGTAGAGGGAGTCCGCACTTTTGCTTTCTGCTTCTGGCTCTTCGGGGGGTTTCGGCAGGAGGGGGGACACCTCACGGGGTGCGTTTTTCTGCTCTTCTGGTTTGGGGGATTCTTTGGCAGGGTCTTTGTCTGGGGAAGCAGCCCCCGGGGGGACTGGGGTTTGGCTTGCTTTGGGCTGCTGCTGCTGCACTTTTTGCTGCTGCTGCTGTAGTTGCCGTTGCTGCTGCTGCTGGAGGGCCTCCTGCAGACTCTGCTGGTATTGCTGGTACTGCTGCAGCAGGGAGCCCGGGGACAGCCCCATCAGGGCCTGCGATAGCGCAGGGCTGTAGGGGAACAGGCCTTCCATGCCATACATCGGCTGCAGGTACCCGCTCTGCAGGGCGCCGGGGATCTGGGGGGCGTAGTAAGGAGAGAAGCCTGGTACAAAGTAAGGGAGGAACTGGCTCGTGAGCAATGCCGTGGGGTCTGAAGTCAAGGCCGCCTGCAGGGCCTGCAGCTGCGCGGGGTCCACCGCATACTCCATGGCGGGCAGTGGCGCTGAGAGTGTGGCTGCGGCCGCCGTGGGGGCCTCTCCTTTCTCCTTCTTGGGGACAGGCAGGGGTTCCCCTTTCCCTTTGTGTGCCTTCTCCTTCTCCTTGACCTTCTCACCGTCTTTGTCCTTGCGCTGCTGTGGCTGCTGCTGCGGCGGGAGCTGTGGTGCAGGTGGTGGCTGGGCTGCTGGCGGCGGCGGCTGCACCTGTGGCTGCTGCTGCTGGGGTTGGGGGGCTGGCTGAGGGGCCATCGCCATGGTGGCTTGTGCTGGGGTCGGGGAGCTCAGCGATGCTGAGGACGGTTTATTTGGTAATCCAGATGTGGGGAGGCCAGGGGAAGGAACTGTTGTGCTGGGCAGGCCCATCAAGTTCGGTTTAGGAGACGTTAAAGCTGAAAGGAATGGAGACAGAAGTCATATGTCAGTCTGGGTGGCGAGGCTGAAGCTCGGGAGGTTTTGCTCAGGAGGTTTCATCTGTGTCACTGGCACAGGGTCTAAGAGCTCAGAGCTTGAACTTAAAGGATCCTCTCTGTTGATTTAACGTTTTCAGCAGAGCTTTCTTACCAGGCCCCGGGTTGGCCAACTTGTATTTTAAACCAGACCCCACCCTGGGTCAGCTCCCATACTGTCCCTATCAGCTAAACAACTCCTAACACCTTCCTGCCCCTTGTGCCATACCCAACCCACTGGGTCATATTTTCTTTGCCACGCTCCCAGCTACCATTCGCTCTGTTGTTTAGTTGCTAAGTTGTGTCCGATTCTTTGCAACCCCATGGACTGTAGCCCACCAAGTTCCTTTGTTCATGGGATTTCCCAGGCCAGAATACTGGAGTGGGTTGCCATTTCCTTATCCAGGGGATCTTCCAGACCCAGAGATCGAACCTGCGTCTCCTACATTGGCAGGCAGATTCTTTATGACTGAGCCACCAGGGAAGCCTTTCCATTCACTCTACCCAAGGCAATTAGTCTGGAGGCCCTCAGACTAGCTGTTGCCAGCTGGGACCCATTTGAACCAATGGCATTCAACAAAATCCCTGTAGAAGTGATACAGTATGTACAGTATGGAGAAGAGAACAAAAGCAAGGAACCCAGTTAGGCACCAAGACCACATGAATAAACACAACAGGCTCTACACGTGTGCCTCTGTGACCTCCACTGCTGCCACTGAATGGACATGTTAGGAGGCAGAGAGAGGAGGAGGGAGGGGAAGAAATGAAAACCATCCATCCATTCAAGGTAAACAGAGCCACTGCTTTGACTCAGCTGGCCTGCTTTAACAAATCTGTTGAAAAATATGACCATCTAGGAGTAGGACTCTGGAGTCCAATGGAAAAATGAGCCTTTTCTTCTCCTGCCCCTACCTGGTTGACAGGAAGGTTTGGAAACCAGACATAGAATGAGGGAAAAGCAATGTCAGAAATGGAACAGCCCAAAGTGCTGGCACCAGCAGTTCCTGACACATCACAACCTAGGCTCCACTGCTTATGGGTGGCAGGCCATGGCACTAGGCCCATGTAGGGTAGAGCTGCATTCTCAGTCACACTCAGGCCTAATCTACCACACCTGCAAAGCCTTCATCGGGCCCAGAGATTGCCATCCTCCCTGACCCTTAGTCATCTCCTGGTTTGACTCTTCTGTTCCAGGGTGATGGAAGGCTGCTGCTGGTTCATGTAGACTAGCGAAGTGCTGGAGGACAGCACTGACCACATCCCAGACACTAGGCAGCAGGCATCCCTTCTCTTCATCTGGACCACCTTCAGCAAGAAAATTGGGGCGGGGGGTTCCAAAGAAGTCACTGTTTTCATGTAAACATTCCCGAAGGCCAGACCCAGGTGAAGACAATGTTGATTTCTGGCTCCAGTGGTATACAGTTCCCTGGGCTATCACACTGCATTAAAAACCCTCAAATTTCAGGTGAGGAGAACAAGGTTGCCTCCAGTTACCACGCAGAAAAAACATGCATTAACTTCAGGATAGCGAGGAGGATGCTTCCCTCAGCATCACATGACATCATTAACTGACACTTCTAAAATTACAGAAAGGGACAGCTGAGATTAAGTCATCCAGTTTCCTGAATGCAGTTAAGGGACCAAAATCAGAGGAGAAGATGTGTCTCACTAGAAAAACCCAGTAAAGGTTAGTTAATTAAGGTAGCACAAATAAGGCAGGGACAGACCAGATAATGAATTCTACACTTGGGACATGGCTCTGTCTACTTCGAGGCAACACGCTTGCTCTAGGTTTTAGGTTGGAGCTGCAGCCAGAGCCAGGTGCTCAGCACGGCAGAGAAGAAATGCCTCCTGATGGCCCCGTCCCTATGGCATCAGGCTCCCAGAGAAGAAGTGATAGGACAAAAGAGAGTCAATTTTAAGGAACATGTACTGAACCTCTGCTATTTACCAGGCTCTGCACTAGGCATGTTCACTCAGTAAAGTAGCTCAGCACATTCTCAAAATAATCCTGTGGCTTTTCTCATCTGTAAGGTCAGAACCAAACAAGCCACTTCACCCCCCTGAGGCTGAGTCACGCACTCCTGGAGTGGCTGAGTCCACTCCTGACTCGGTGTGGACTATGGCTGACACATCTGCCATGTGATGCTTGGAACCTCGGCTTTCCACAGTAGATGGGTGTGGGGAGGAAATGGAAGGTCATGGAAGGAGCTTACCATTGGGCCTGACATACTCCTTTCTTTCCTAATTCCAGATGCAGTACTCCTGGGAGCTGTGGTTCAGTCGGTGGTGGTAACTGGGGCATGCCTGGCTGCCTTGAATGATTAAGAGCATATCTTCCTACCTGGAGTCCACTGTAAGTGATCAGAACCTGAGGAGCACTAAGCATATACCCGTTGACTGACTGGCTCCTACTGGGTGCTGTGGAAGGAGTACAGTACATAGCACTGGGAGCCTGGAGGCCTGGGCGGGAGCTCTGGCTCCTGCCCTAGCTTGCTGAATGGTCTTGACCTCTCTGGGCCTCAGTTTTCTCATCTGTAAAACAAGGGGAACAGATCAGACATTCTAATTCTTTCTCATTACTATGAAATGTTGGGCCTTCCCAAGCCCCTCTGCCAAGGTCCCAGGCTGCGGGAGTAGTTCAGTACTCAGCCACTTCCCATCGCCTGTTTCCTGCCGACTCTATCTAGCTGACTCTTATCATCCTGTGACACTACTTGTCAACACAGGTAAGCAGCAACTTCTACATCTGAATGCTTTCTTCTCTTAGGATAAGAAAGTGGGATCAGGAATGAGGTAGCTTCATGTCCTGTAAAACCACTGCCAAAATTATAAACTTGGATTTAATTCAACCAGAAAGCAGGGCCGCTCTGGGAAGCAGCTGAACCACTAGAGCCCCTGGGAATTGGGACATTCTGAAGGAGGCACACTGAGGGTCTCTGCTTTGGTGAATGTGCACTGGTCAATACAGGCTGTGGGGGACTACTAACTCATGCTAAGCCTCACAGGATCCTAGAGGTGAGGGTCCTGTTTAGGAAAGACAGCTGGATCCAGAGAAGACAGGTGAGGAATGAGGAGGAGGAGGAATAAGAGAGGCACACAGGAAGAACTGTGGAACTCCCTATGAGGTAGAAAAATGAGTACCAAGTATGTGACTCTGCATTAGAAAGGGAAATGGGCAGAAGGAAATGAAGAGGTGATTGAACACCCCTAAAAATAAACATTTTCAGTTTAGACAACTATAAAACACATCATAATTCAGAACCACGTTGCCCGATTCAAGTTCCTGGTCAGTGCATTCCAGTATAGAGGTAGTCTAATTAGAAACTAGAGGGCGGTCCAGTGGTTAAGACTCCATGCTTCCACTGCAGGGCGTGTGGGTTCAGTCCCTAGACAGGGAAGTACGATCCCACATGCCACATGGTGCAGCCAAAACCCCAAAGTAACACACCACTGTGTTTCTGACTGAAAGGGAACCCCAGAAGTAAGCCTCCACCTTGTGAGAGCTACTTCCTGGTAGCATCTCTCCTGCCAGAGCAGGTCTCTGAAACAGGAGGCGGGACCTCAGGGGACAGCAAACAGTTTATTTAAATTCTCTTGAATCTGTTTCCAGAGGGCACAACCCAGAATTAGCTAGGATGTTCAAATGTTTTATATTTTCAATAGATTTCTAGATGCGATCTGCATTTCCACAAAAACTGAATGGAAGGGTCCATAATGGAAACTGCTGTCTCAAAAACACCCCAGGATCTAGTACACCAGAACCCTCCAGTTCATGCCCACAGCATACACCCTGGTCTGTGCTGAACACCAGGCAGGAGTATGGTTTCAGGAGATCATTCCAACTCCAGGGTCCCCATTCTTAGAAGTGGAAGGGTCATGTACATCACAGCTCTAGGGAGACTCAGTGGAAGGGACCTGAAATTCTGTTGCAGTTAGAGAACTAGGAATGTGGAGCCTCCCACCTGCCCAGCACTCAGGTTTTGTGTGGTGGCTCTTTACTACTGGGAGAATCATTGAGAGCAGAACCCACCTGTGTTGGATGGAGTGAAGCCTGGCAGGGAGGGGCTGTTGAGGCCGGGGAGCAACACAGGAGGAATGCCCTGGAGCGCCGGGTATGCTGTAGGAAGGTTGAGAGCCTGCAGAGGGGCGTTGTCGAACATCCCTTGCTGCTGAGCTGCCAGTCCAAGGACCTCATTGGCCTTTTTAATCCGGTCCAGCTCTTGTTGAGCCATCAGCTGACGTACAGTGGCTGGGTCAAAGTATTCTTTCTCCTTGTCTAGCTGGCTTCCAATGGTGTCTTTAACTTTGGAGATATGCTGTTGGGAAAAGATATGGTCACGTACAGACAGCCGAGCACTGTACTTGATGCCACACAAAGTGCACTCTGTTTTGGGTCCCTCGTAACTCGTTTGGTTTATACCAAAATGCTTGGCCATGCTTAACTTGGACTTCTTTTCTTTTGCCCGGGCATTCTGGAACCAGACCTGAACAACTCTCTTTGGCAGTCCAATGTCATTGCCCAGGACTTCACACTCCAGCATGGTGGGTGTCCGGTAGTCATTGAAGCATGACTTGAGGACCTTCAGCTGCAGATTGGTCATTTGAGTGCGAAAACGTTTCTGCCCGGGCCGATCCCCACTGTCTCCAGATTTGCCTGCTGACCCACTCACGCCAGGGCTTGGAGAGCAGGGGTCTGCAAGGCTTGAGGTTTCACTGTAGTCCACGGTACCTTCATTGTCATATTCCTTGCTATAAAAGCTGGGAGCTGGGCTGACCAGGCCAGATGACAACCGATCTTCATACTCAGACATTGCCATCATGGCCGCTTTGGTCAACCCTTCACTGGGGGCAGAAGAGGATTTGGTTTCAGTTGCTATTCCCGTCGCACTATCGTTATCTGCATTGCCCTCGTCTCCAGTAGTGGTATCTGTGATCGCTGTGTTGACTGAGGAACAGTCATCGTTGTCCAGCTTAGTCTGGTCAAAGTTTAGATTAACTGAGGACATGGAGGGGCTTTCAAAATCTTCCATGCCTTCCACCTTGATGGAAGAAGGGCTCAGAAGAGTCCTGGGAGACAACTCCATGGTTTTGCTCACAGGTGAGAGGGGAACACCTTGGCCATCACTACTGCTTGGGGGTAGGTGGGAAAAGCTAGTTCCATCAAAAATATCTCCCTTCATCTGCAGTCCCCCATCACAGTCTAAGAGCATTGCAGACAGAGTTAGGTTGTAGCCAGCTCTCTTGGCTTCATGCCAATGACGGGACCGGATATGAGCTTCCAGGGCCGTCTTGGCTTTGAAGAGTGCTCTGCAGAAAGGGCACCTCCTATGGGCCTGCGCTGGGCCCACCGCCCGGAACTGTCCTTTCCTTTCCCGGGCCCGGGTGTTCTGAAACCAGACTTGGACTACACGTTTCTTCAAGCCCACCTCATGCGCGATGTGATCCAACATCTTTCGAGTTGGATTGGAGTCCAAGAGATACTTTTGGTAGAGAATTTCTAGCTGTTCTGGTGTGATAGTTGTCCTCAGACGCTTGTCTCTCTGAGGTTCTTCTCCCCCCGTCCCACTGTCGTTTTCTCCAGGGCTTGCACTGGCCTTTTCCTCCAGCTTCCTCTTCAGAGTGTTCATCGTGGAGGTGGGAGTTGAAGGGGAAGTGGCTGAGCTTGCGGGAATCTGAGGTATGGCCCCAGAGAGCAGCTGGCTTGCCAGCAGTGGGTTACTAGGGTCAAACAGCATAAAAGGCATATCCAGTGACCTGTCCAAGAACTGGGGGTGGATGAACTGGTTCTGTGCACTCAGGAAGTGAAGCTGCTGATGCTCCTGCCAGTGCTCAAATGATGGGAAGGCCAACTTGCACTGATCACACTGGTAGGGGATTAGCTGAGGAGGTAGGTTGGCCAGCGGCTGAGGAGTTGACGTATGGAGGGGCTTGAGGGGCAGGTGGGAGAGCTGGGAGGGGCTGGGGCTTGACTGGGGCAAGGGGCACTGAGGTGGGGGCGCTTGTGGAGGAGGCTGCGTCGGTACCGGCGCGGGGGACGTCAGCTGTGGGAGCTTCTGCTGGGCAGTGCTCATCTTCTGCTCGGGCTGGTCTTGCTGCTGCAGCTCTGCCTTTGGTTGTCCTTGCTTATCTTGGGTTTGGTTCGGCTGTGCACTGGGAGGTTCAGCCTGCTTTGGTTTTTCATCACTCACCTCTGGTTTTGCACTGAAGGTGGCCAGCTCATCAACCTCTGATGGAAGCTGCAAGAACGCAGAGGATGCTGTACTGGCTGCAGGTGCTGGGGTGCTGTAAGCCTGGGAGGGCATTGGGGTGCTACAGGAGGAACTGGTGGGTGTCAGGATTTCCATGGCATCCATGGAGTCCTCATTCTGGCTGTCATCCTGCCCTTCCTCGTCCTCATCCTTGTAACACAGCTTCTTCTGGTGCTTGATGAGATCGAAGATGCGCTGGAACACCAGGCTGCACTTCTTGCACTGGTAGTTCAAGTTGCTCGTTCGAATATACCTATCGTTTGTAAGCTCACGCCGCTCTCCATCTTTGCCCTCTCCCTGATTCTCATAATTTTTCCTGGCCTTCTGTCGAGCATTTTGAAACCAGACCACTATGACTCGGGTTGGAAGGTTCAGTAAATTAGAGAGTTGCTCAAATTCATCGTCCTTTGGGTAAGCGTTGGCATCAAAGAAGTCCTGCAGGACCCTCAGCTGATAGTCGGTAAACCTTGTTCTCGAAGACCTCTTGCTCCCCCAGTACTCCTGCTTCTGAGGTTCTGGCGAAGGGGGCCGAGAGTCAATCTTGAGCTCCTCCAGGCTGGTGATGGGAGGATTGCTGAAGTTGTAAGGGGAGTCCTTGTTCCGCTGCCGCTCTTTGAAGAGTGTGTTTCTGAACCAGTGCTTGATCACTTTCTGGGGCAACCCAGACTTGTCTGCCATCTCTTTGATCTGCTCTTCACTGGGGGAGTTGTTAATGTCAAAATACTGCCGCAGGACTCGGAGCTGGTCATCCGTGATCCTGGTACGAGGCCGCTTATTCTGCTGCTGGAGCAGACTTGGATTGAGCTGATGCTGGTACAGCTGGGCCAGGTCCGCGGGCAGAGGCTCCACGGGTCCAAGCTGAGGGGGCAGCTGAGCTGGCAATGTCTGCAGCGGCATCGTCTGCATCATGAGTGGCGAGAAGATGGGCAGCTCCATGGGCATGGAGAGCTGGGTGAGTGGCACGGACGGCTGGGCTGGGGCAATCGTAGGTGAAGTGATGGGTGGGGCTGACGTGGGGATGGCCGGGGTGGATGCTGGCTGGGGCGGCGCTGCCGGCAGTGGGGGTGGAGGCGGGGGTGGAGGCGGGGGCGGTGGCTCGGGGGTCTGAGGCCTCAGGGGGTACAGCTTGTCGTAGTGCTCACGGTACTGTTTGGCAAATCTCTCTAGCTGTTTAAATGGAAAGTAATTTTGATGAACGTGCTCTTGATGACTCTTTAAAATCAAGATGTTAGAAAACAGCTTGCCGCAGGAGTCACACTCGAGCTTCTCTGGGTTCTCGCCCTGCTCCATCTTCCCATTCTTCTTCTGCACCTTCTGCTTGTTCTCGTTGTACTGGATGACCAGCTCAAAACCAAAGTTCTCCAGCAAGGCCTTGGTAGCATTCCCTCTGGCATCCGAGGCAATGCGTGGAGGGAGCATGGAGGGCTCAGAACTAACCCCTGGGGCCAGTTCTTTCTTCTCTTTGGCCTTCAAGGCATCGGGCAGTGATTCCTTTGGTCCCGAGTTGATCTCTCCCCCCTCGGCACCATCCCTCTCTCTCTGGCTTTCTTTCTCCTTCTCTTTGATGACCAATTTGTTTTTCTTTTCAGTGTGCTGGCTGGGCTGTAGGAGAGCAGGGTGACTCTGGGGCAGAGGGAGCTGGCTCTGCTGCTGCTGCTGCAGCATCTGCTGGTGGCCCTGCTGCGGGATCTGAACCTGGGCCTTCAGGTCTTCCAGCAGGCCTGGGCCCGTCCCGGTCAGCGTTAGAGCCCCACTGGTCACCGGCAAGCTCACCTCCGGGTTGAGCTGGAATTCGGCACTGGGGATGTAGAAGGGGAAGAGAAGATGCTGCTGTTGCTGCAGCTGGAGCAGGGTCTCGGTGGTCATGGGGAAGTGAGGCAGAAGGGTGGGGTTGAACAGCTGGGACTGGATCAGAGCTGCCTGCTGCTGCAGCTCCTGCTGCAGGTGAGCTTGAACTTGGGCCTGGGCTTGGGCCAGTGTCTGTGCTTGTTGTTGTTGTTGCTGCTGCTGCTGCTGCCTGGATGCAATCATGTCTGCCAGCTTCTTCCGGTTGGCTTCCTTGGGCTCTGCAGGGGACACAATGTTGGCACTGATGGGATTCCCCAGGGGTGGCATTCCTACACTTTCAGCAGGCACTTGACTCAATAAGCTGGAGCTCGCAGCGATGCCAGCACTGCTCGGGTTGGTGGTGGTAAAGGTGTTACTGCCACTGGTGCTCACAGGACTCGGGGTGGAGGAGCTCAAGGGGGCTGTGCTGCTGCCCCCAGTGCCATTGCTGCTGCTGCTTGCCGCCTCCAGCTTGGCTGCCCGGGCCTTGGTCTGATGCAGCACAGAGCGCATATGGATCTCCAGGGTGGAACTCTGGCTGTAGGCCACATTGCAAGTGTTGCACTTAAAAGGTTTGTTGTCAGGGCTGCTGGTGGGTTCTGGCTGACCGGTGGCCGACTCTTGAAGGGCTCTCTTTAACTTGTGTAGGTGGGAGACAGAATTGTAGTGCACGAGCAGGATGTTCTTTTGAGTGAAAGATTCCTTGCAGACGGTGCACTTGTAAGGGCGAGAAGGGTCCAGGAATTTTTCCATGGTGAAGTTGGGGCCTTTGCGGAAAGGTAGGGCTCTCTTTGGCTCTGAGCCCGAGTCCTCTTGTACCGACCCAGAGTCACTGCCCGTCGGGCTCTGTTTATCCTCCAAGTCACTCTCTTCCTCCTTGTCTTCCTCCACGATTATGGTGTGGTCCTCGGCCAGGGTGGGGTCCCCCATTGCCAGGAGGTCCCCGTTGGCCAGAAGGCCACCATAAAGCTGCTGGATGTCAGCCTCACTCAACTCCAGGTGGCTTGTCTCAAGGTGTTTTTTCAGAGCCTGGAAAGTTCGGAAGCTACGCTGGCAAAGACAGCACATGGTGGCAGCTCTGATCACGTGGTACTGAGAGTGGAGCTGCAGCTTCTCCACCGTCTTGAAAGCCAGACTGCACTGGTTGCAGCGGTACTTGTACACATGGCGATCTGACACTGGCAGCTGAGGCCTCTTGGCGTGAACCTCGTTGAAGTGTGTCTGGAGGGTGGCGGAAGTTTTGAAAACCTGGTTGCACCCCTTCTTCCAGCACAGGAAGCCTGAGTCTTCTCTCACAGAGCCCGAGTCCACAGGAGAAGGTTTCAAATCTCCACTGTGTTCTGTGCTCACAGAGGGTAAGATGTTCTTTCCCAGATCCTCTGAGGTTTCTGTAAAGAAAATAGAAATCAAGCCCAATGATAAAGAGGGCTTCGAGCTGCCTACCTAACAGGGCCTCGTGATCACAGAATCTGATGATGAGGGAAATACCCAACCTGCAGACACACACTCTCCATGGAGCCCCACCCACCCAGAGAGCACATGCTATATGAGCAGATACACAGGAAGAAGAGGAAATACAGAGAGTCTCAACTCTTAGTAGGCCTATACCATCACACAAGTCTGTCTTTTAAACAATATTCGTTTCAGTTTCTCAAGAAATTAAAGGATACCCCTTTTACATGGATCTAAACTGTAGAATATGTGATTTAGTGCCCTGCTAAGATGTGGGGCATTTGTAAGGACTGCTGTCCGTTGTAACAAATTTTGGATATATTTCTTCGGCATTAAATTTCCTGTTACAGTGTGACTTCTGACTGTCCTCTCTATTCAATAAGCAATGAATGTTCAAGTGGCCAATTATGAAAATAAAATACATTAAAATTTTTTTCTACAATGAGATCATCACACCCATAAATATTCTGACCCTTTTTCAGGTCAGTGGTATACTGCCTAGTATGGAGACATCACAAGGGAGAAGGTGGGGCAGAGCTCTTCCCAACTTAGGTCTTAGCTGCTGACAAGATGTCAGTGATGGAGGAGAAACTCAAAAACAGAGGTCCCACCCATCGAGGACTCACCCCAGGGCACCACCAGCATCTATATCTACAACATCGTCCCTTCCAAATGCTCCTTTCTGCTGCCTCCTATGAGACAGTCCTGGAAGTCTCAGAGAAGAGTTCTGTGCAGATACAGCGCCTAGAAAGATACCTAATCCAGTGCCCTGAGATCACCTGTGTGCTCCACAAGTCCCTCATGTTTAAGTCCTCAGAGAGGGAATATGTAATGGCTTAAGATGGTAAGTTATGAGTGTACTGACTGAGTCTCTGGTCATTAACTTCCTCACTGTACAGTCTAAGGGGACATGTGTCCACCAGAATCTCACTGGTTCTCACCTGAGCTTTTCTCACTTCAAACCACATGAAGAGCAACAGATACCCACTAAGAGCCCGAGTATCCAGTGCTGACAACAGCGCCCCTCGTCCCTTGAAAAGGTACATCCAGCTTAGGAGTACAGTAAGGAATCTGCAGCACTCTTGCCCTATGAACGTTCTGTTTCTCTTCCCGAGGTCAAGAGTATGACACTAACCAGGTTGCTTTCCTGCCTCCTCCACACTGGAGCTCCCGTCTCGATCTGGAACAGCCGCTGGGAGGAACATGCTGCTGGGCATCACCATCTCAGGGGTGGTCACCTGAAGAGCAAGCGGCAGAGACATGAGGCAAGTCAAAAGGAGAGGAAAGAGATCCAAATAGGAAAATGTGTAGAAATTATTTAATAAGCAAAATTAGCCTTCACCAGTGTTAAGGCTGGAGGTGTCACTTTCCATAGCTCACTGAAGATTCATGTTTATTAGACAAAGCTCACATCAGTCAAAAGTGTTTCTACGGTTACATTCTGGACATAATTAGCAGTGCACACTTGAAGAATAATCTTATTATTAATATTTTTCCTTTATGCAGAATTTTGACTTTGATCACTGACAATGTTTTGTCATGGGCTGTGAAACTTCTTGTGCAACCAATTAGGTAGATAAGTTGAAAGGCCCACCTTAAGCTGCTGAAAACATAATAAGGGCCCTAATTAAATCATACCTAGTAAAGTACACTGTAATCTTGAAGCAGGGAGCATTGTAGTACTATTTTCAAAATGTATTCAGGCAAGAAGAGGAGGGGAATGAGCGAGAGAAAGGGTAAGAAGAAGACAGGAGAACAAAGGGAAAGCTAAGGACATGCAGACACACTGGCAGATTTTCTAGGAAACAACATTGTGTAACCCTTTATAAACTGAGATCAAGTGCAAATGAGCATTTCTTATGACTCACTTCAGTCAGGATTTGTCCCAGGGTCTCTGCCTGAGGTACACAGCATTGGAGGGAACTTCCACCTGTGTGGTAGCCCAGAGGGTGTCCTGCCTCCTACAACAGGGCAGCCCCACCTTGGCCACGGCTATTGCTGCCCAATATTAGCAACCTGGGTCAAAAGAGCTACAATTTAAGGTCAGATTTTAGGGATTTATTTCTCCAGGCTGTCCTGCCATCTGGCCAGAAACTTGTCCAAAAACATTATCATTTGCCTTCCATTAATATGATAAGAAGTCCTCAGTATGCAACATAAGGCTAAAAGCCTCCTCATTTAAAAAGAAGCAGTGCCCCTTTGCCTGCTACAGGACAGCAAGGTAGTTGAGGATATGCCCAGATCAATCAGAAATCGTCCCATTTGAATGCAGCCTGAGACATAAATTGACCCCGAGGTAACAGGAACAGAAACGTAGGCTAGTCACCACTAGCCTTTCTACGAGGCACCCAGCCCACGTGGAGACATTGTTTCCTCATCAAACATACCACTGAGATAGTATCTTCTCTTGCTATTGCAAAGACCGGAACATCTAGATTACTGTTCAAAATTAAATATTTAAAATAAATTTTACTATTTTTAATGGTTTGAGGATTCTGGCCTTGTTCAAAATCACTGCTGATGCATTCACTAGAATCATCAGTGGTAGGTTCCACCTCAAGGGGAAACTCGGACAGCTGTCCCCATAAATACCAAAAAGGTAACTCCCCCTTACGTTTCAGGGTGTTAGGATAATCTCAGCAACCCAGATGCCCAAAGGTGCAGAAATTAAGCAACAGGCACTGTGGAGAAGGACTCTGAGGAGCCCCCTGTTTATTAACAGCAGGTGCATGGTAGGTGCACGTGAGTGACACAGAACCCCTCTTGCACAGACATTGCACCCTCACACAAAGCTTGCCAGCAGCTGGTTAAGGCTAGCTGTTGATGAATCGTTAGGAATGGAGCAGAGATTGCCAAACTCATTCCATCTATTTTCTTTTTAATAGAAAGCATTTCTGACCAGTGTGGTTGGGGAGTCCAGCGGGAATCCAAGAAGTGAAAGGTCACCGATTAATTTATAGTCCTCAACCAAGGGGGAGCACGAGGTTGGGGGCAAGATGGGGAGAAAGGGAAAGGAAAAAAAGACTCCCCACCACCACCTTTCTCAGTTGTAGCTGCATGATCAGTCCTTTCCTGGGATCTTTAGGAATTATGAAAAATGAATCATGAGAAATAAAAAAAAGCCCTACAGAGTAAAAAAGAATAAAATTATCTAACACCTCAGCTGCACATCATTATAGAAAACTGTGGGCTCTTTATACGCATTACAGTAAGGCAGACATCCCCTCTAACAGACTCAGTACGACGGATCAGTAATTGTTTTCATACACTTTAATTAGAAAAACTCAGATGGCTATGAATAATAATGGAAAAGAGAGACTTTTGCACTTGAAAGGTTGAAGTCAATCAAGTGTGAATGACGGCAAAAAAAAAAAAAAAAAAAAAAAGACACCAATTCATCAGCCCTCTGTTGTCTCGCCGAGACTTTAATCATAATTCCTGATTGGGATTCAAGAAGGCAGTAAGCAGCGGTTCTTTGTCTGCCTTCACCTTCCATCAATTAACTCTCCCCGAAATATAATCATCAACCTCACATGCTCCCCTGCATCTTAATCTGGGCCTCCAAACCTGTAAGTCTTGCCCCATATATGTTTAAGTAATTACTTTTATCTACCTGCATCTTCTCATCTATAGTGTACCCAACCTCTCCCTGAAAGCAAACCAACGAAAAAGATTCAGCATATAAAATCTTAATGGACAAGAAGTTCCCAGGAGACTTGAGAGGAAGACTCCTGAAGGGAATCCTAAGGATCTAGAAATTCTGACGGGGTCTATCTGCCCATGTGTCTGAACAGAGAGATTGCAATGGAAGCCGCTTTGCTATGCAGGACACTGACAGACCCCATGTCAGCTCTTGGACGTTAAATGTTCTTGTGTCTGTGTCCACTCCTCTTTATCCTACCAGCTTCTCAACCCTGTCACTCACAGTTTCCACACTTTTTTGGTCAACAGCCAAAAGTACGGTCCTGCCAATGCCTCACTGAGGCGCTGTGCTCACAGAAGATGACGTAAGTTGGCCAAGGGCAGAGTTCCTTCAGCACCCCTTGTTTCCCAATCAGATATGGCGGCCATGCAGCCAGGCTGGAGGTCCCTGGGAAAGGTGGTCACTCACCAGTGCCAAGCACAGTTCTGTAAAGGCCTTCCTTTCACAAGGAGCATCAGAGCACACTGGCACGCAAAGGGACAAAACCTGCCCACAGTACAACCAGGCCCCACCCTCCCCACCAAACGTGTCCAAGCCGCAGACCCCCCCAAGCACTGGATGCCACCATTACACACTCAGCCCCAGCACCCCCAACCATAGACTCAAATGCCGAACAAAGAGATTAAGGTTTGGCCAGACCACACTCAGTCCAAACACCTACTCGTGCCACATCAACATCCATGTAGATTGATTCTTCCAGTAACCTTACACTCATACACAATGAGTATGTTAAATTACATTCTCCCATACTTGACACTAATGTATAAATGGGACTTAAGACTGTGAAAACAGACGTCTGACTGAAAGTCCAAGTTTTTGAGGTAAGAAAGTTCAATCTGTTAGAGCCATGACTTCCTCAAAATTTGAGTCTCTCTTGATTGGTGGCAGTCTGGATAGCACATGCCTTCTTCCTGCCTCTCTGAGCCAAGTCAGGTATGCAGAGTTGATGGGAACACAGGAACAAAGTATCATCTGAGCAGCAATAGAACCTTTCAGAAAGGTAAACAGGTCTCACATAGAGTGAGAAATGGGGAGTTGTGCACTGATACTGGAAATCTTCCAAGTTTCAGCAATTTTCATATATGACAATAGAAGTAGAAGCATTCTACTTCACGTGAAGAAAAATCTTCATGCTTAAGCAATTCCAGAACAACTCAGTTGATGAGAAGGGAGGGCCTCAAGTGATTCTGCTTGTCCATTCATTTGACCATCATTCACTAAACTTTGTACAAGGTCCCTATGCCACTTGCTTGTGAGACAGAGCGAGACCGGGTCCCTGGGCCCAAGAAGCTCACATCCAGAATAATTAACCTTTTAGATATCATAAACTCATTAGGAAATCTGATGAAAGTGGCAGGCTCCTAGAAAAAATACTTTCAAACAGACTATTGCAGATAATTTCAGGAAATCACAGGCTCCCTAGAGAGAAATTCCTGGACTCAAGTTAATTGCCCTTGAACTACTAGGAAAGGTGATACGGCTTTGTAAATACCTCCTGTTTGGTTCACCATTATTTAGGATTATGATTTAATGCCTTTCAAGTTTCTATGACATGAGTGGGCCTGAAAGCCTCAAGGACTCATCTTATAAAAGCCAGAGTCTTAGATATAGGCCTGGTCCCCACTGTGACATTCAGGAGGGGCCGCTGATGTTTACTCTTTCTCAGTGGAAGAAGCTGGATTATAAGGAGCCGCCACACTCTTTGCTTTCTTTGGGTCATGGATGTGAAATGGCCAAATACAACCATACCAAATACCCCTTGAGCAACCAAGGGGTATATAAGTTTTGCTAAATTCTTAACGGGACTGTTCATGCAAATTCATCCCTCAAGGCCACCCTGAGGTTAGATCAATGCAACCAACAAGTTCCACATGCTGGCAAGCAAAGGTATCTTCTCAGACCCAAGTACTGCACCTCACTTCTCTGAGACTTTCATCCCCACAGCCTTGGCAGTGCTCACCTGAGTAGAGTTGCTTTCTGAAAGGCTCCCTATTCCAAGTGAAAGGACAGGTTTGCCAAAATTTAGACTCCCAAAGAGACTGAAATCCTTCACATTTCAGTAAAAAATAAACAGACTGAAGAGCCCCAGATGAAGGGAAAGAAAGAGGAAATGATGACAGAGGGAAAGACAGGACCTCAGACACAGGCCTTCCCAGCAGAGACCTGGCTAGTCTGTACACCTGGTGAATGAGGTATTGGTCCTATTCTTTAAAAGCCAATGCTTCCAGACCTTAGCATTTTAGCTAGTGGGGGATCTAGAGTTGATGGTGCCAGTGAGGGTCTAGCTGCTCACGTTCTCCTCTGACCTCAATGGCTGCCAGGATGCAGGAGCTGTCCACACGCCTGCAGCCAGCAAGCCAGGCACAGCTTGGCAGCAAAGCATCAGAGTTTTTTTTTGTTTGTTTTTTTTTTAACTACCTTCCAGTTGTGCTAGGTTGGGCGCTGGACCCTGGTGTCGAGAAGGCCATGTCTCTGTCTCGTTTCCCTTCTAAAATGTCATCTATGTGGCTCTTTTTTTTTTAACCTAAAAGCCATGAGGAAAAATTATAGAGCAATATTAACATTCATATGGGCCAGAAACAAATGTAGCCCTGAACCAGATTTTAAAAATCTAAGAATCAGAAAGAATGAAAAAAGGAGATAGGTAGAACAGGAAACACATGAACAGTTGTCTCTCTCACACACACAGACACACACACACAGCAGAAGAGAGAGAGAAGAGAGCTGAGAAGGAGACTGAATTGGAGAGAAAAGCTTCATTAGACTCAGAGAGGCAAGCAGTGGCAGTATACCAAGGTCACTTCTAATTTAGACCATCTAATTGGCAAACAGGCTCCAAATGGCTATCATCTCACAGGACTTGGAATTAATGAAGCCCGATTATTTTCATTACCTTCCTCTGAGATGGAGACAAAGTGAGAGCTGGTGCCCAAGTGGGTGCCACAGCCTCAGGGCCAGTGGCCACCCGAGAGCCCTGATACAGGGGGGCCAAGCGGCCAGCCTGGTCTAGAGACTCAGATGTACGGGCACACGGGGAGCACAGAGAGAGATGCTGACCGGAAACATCACAGGAGTCAGACAGCTGTGGGGTGGGGTGAGGCGTAGGGGGTGGGAGCTGTGGAATTGCAGGCAGCGTGGGTCCAGGAGCTGTGAAGGGGAATCAGTGCATGTACAAAACATACAGGATAATTAGGAACTACTAAAGGGAACAAAGACGAAGGGCTAGAGAAAAAGGTGTTCCTGGCTGCTCCAGACTTAGCCCCATTCTCCGCCATGAGGTCACACTTTGCTAAGTGATGGAGGAACAAAGACAGTTTCCCTGTGTTAATGCTTTCAATCCCAGTGGTGTGTCCTGCCACTTAGAAGGACAGTGATTAGTTAGAATAATTCAGGACCACTGAAAATTATTGTAGGTGGTCTTTCCTATTCTCATTTAGGGGCTAGAAACCTGGCCCCCTTGCCCTCAACCCTCCTCCCCTAGAAAAGTGAGCAAAAAGAGGTGGCACAAGCAGTGGCTCCTTTACCCCCATCACTGACTCAGACTCTCGACCTTCCCTGTCACTAGGTGAGAGTGCTGTATGACTGGCGTTGGGGGCCAGCCGCTCAGTGGGGCCTGGAGGGGCACTGGTCTCACTGCCTTAAGCTTTATGCATTTCCTTCTTTCTTACCATGTGTGTAAAGACAAGCTTCGGAGCTCTGTTTCCCACAGGCCCAGCAGAATGAACTGCTGTGGGTGCAGTTTCCATAGCAGAGGGCCAGAGCTGCAATTGTTCCCAGTGGAGAATATTTTTCAAGCCCCTTCATCGGTAAAAAGAAGGGGGCCCATGGAGGACACAGATATGAGATGCAGAGCATAAGCAAGCAGCTGTTACCATAGCAACAGACATATTAGACACTGCAGGTTCCTGAAAGCTGTCTGATAAGGTATTATTAAATGAAGCCTCCTCAAAACACTCTCCATTTACAACTGAACGGAAAGACATTGTATAGAAAGTAATCTATTTCCATTTATCAAGGTGGAATTTACTTTTAGAGAGACTGAAACCCAATTCAAGCCAGATCCTGAGACCTTGGGCCCAGACAGCAAAAAATATTTACCAGAATTCACAGCTTCAGATACCATGGACACACCCCCCATCTGCCAGGAGGTGTCTGTTTGGTAGATTTTGCCAGGTTTTCCTAGTCTGAACCAAAGGCAGTGCATTCAGTCAAACCATCTGGCAAGGAAGAAGATTCACTCCTCTCACTGCCATTCATCCGGGCCACTCAAAGATAAAGCAGACATAACTTTTCTCCTCTGGGAGGATGAATGACTGGACATTGACCATTCCTTAATGATACAGTTTAGAAAATGGAGCTCTGATTTGAGAGGCATATCTCATCATGCTGTTTTCAGAGTTTCCTGCTCTAGATGGCCAGGAACAAACAGATACACCATCAAAAAGTCTAACCAATACTTCCCCTTGGACAGTTTTCTAATAAAATTGCCATAAAAATAGCCTCCAGGGGCATGATTTTAACCACAGGTTCACTATAAACAGTTGTAAAACAATTTCAAAATTTCATTTTAACACCATACTTTTCAGAGGGAGGACAGTGGCAGCTACTTAATTGTTAGGGTCAAGACCAAGATGAGCAGTCCAGCCCTCAAATAGGGTGCCTGGGTTCACCCCAAAGTATGGCCACAAACTCCCCTCCAACCTTGGCTACTTGTCTTTTTCTTGCTGATCCTGATAAAGGATGGAGATGGAACTGCTTTCTTTAGCTTGACACAACACATCCTCATGACTTAAGAAACCAGTTCAATACCGACAGCCATGCAGTGACTCCATCTTCATGCAAAGAGAGGGCATCAAACTGACCTTACAGACACCTTTAGTCAAATGTAAAACCCTTACATGATTACAGTTCCCACAACTTTCAACTTTATTTCTGAATCCATTAACTGTCTCCCGTTGCTAGCAAATGAACTTCCTTATAGTCAGCACGTTTCCCACAATTTGCACACTTTTTCAGAAATGTCTAGAAAACACCTCCATTGTGTGCTGTGGGAAAATGAGGTAGGTTTACAGGGGTTTCTGAACAGGTGCCAAGCACAGCCCCTTTAGGGAGCGCATTTCTCCTACACAATTATGTTCTTGGGGAGTTTTCTCAAACAGGGATTATTAACCTGGCTCCGTGGGTGAACTGTGGGTATCCTTATGCTCCCTGGCATTATACACACAATTTTGTACATGTAGGGATGTACCTGGTGGTCCCGTGGCTAAGTCTTATTGCTCCCGATGCAGGCGGCCTGGGTTTGATCCCTTGTCAGGGAACTAGATCCCACAAGCCACAAATAAGAGTTTGCATGTCGCGACTAAAGATCGCACATGCTACTCTGAAGACTGAAGATCCTCCTGCAGCTAAGACCCAGTGCAGCCAAGTAAATTTTTTTTTTTTTTGTACATGCAGAATACTTGAAAGAGTTCTTAATAACGGATGTCAAACTAGCATGCATAGAATACCCAGTAAGGCTACTGAATCATATTTACCAGTCTCCCCCAAAAAGGATTTGAGAATCACTGCTTGAGTATCACCTCCTAAATTCTTAGGAATTTAGTACCCAAGCAAACACAGCAGTAACATCCTGTTGTTAAATGAAGACTCAAATGACCACCAGACTTGCTACCTTGTACCACACTGTTGCTGTTATAAAAGAATTAATATGACAAACAATGGCTATAGAGATAAAATTTATATACTGGCCCTTAAGAATATATAAATGAAACACTGTCTAATGTAAACCAATCATACAGATTACTACAGGCTCGTATTTCCTAGACCAATGTGATATCAAACAGGAAAAATAATCACCAGAGCCAAAGAACAATGTATTGAAAATGCCTCCCTCCTCACATCTCTTCCTGCTTCTTTAGGCTCCCACAGTTCCAGGTCAGCTGTGGGAAGTCCTGGGTTGGCCAAAAAGTCCATTCAGCTAGTAAATATGTTGTTCATTAGTTTTTGGTGAAAATGGGAAAATGTGTCTTTTATTTTTACTTAGACCCAAATGAACTTTTTGGCCAACCCAGTATGACAGCCTGAGGAAAATCCCAAGGCTGGAGAGAATTCCCAGGAAACTCGTAACATAGAAACCCACCATCCACAAAAGTAAGTTTCCACTTACAGAGAATCTTTCAACATGTTCACCAATCTATTTGAAAATACCCATGGAAAGTTACACTTGCAGTACAGAGGTCACTGCAGTTTCTCATTGGCTGCTAAAGTTCCCCTGACGCAGCACCGAATGTATATTCCTCATGACGAAACATCACTTAGGACATACATTAGTATCACCTGCAGTATTTTGAAAAGTTTTCACATTATATTTAAGTCTTTGTACTAATCTTTGGGGCCATGTTTACAGTGGCCACTTAGAGACATGCCCCGCAAGTACAGCAACTTCATGTTCAAAATGCAAAGCCCTTGTTCATGATTCAACACGTGCTACCCAAATGAGCATCTTCCTGCCTTGAGAACGAAAGCATCCACCCGAGGGACTCCCCTGTCATGGGGCTGCATTCCTAGAGTGGGAGAATCTGGGGTCAAATCTCAACTTTGCCACCTAAAAGTGGCATCACAGCAATGAACTTCTCTGAGCCTCAGTTTCTTCAGCCATAATGTAAACGTGTCAAGCCTTTTTTTTTAAATAGAGTGGCTGTGAGGATGAAATGAAACATAATGAATCTGAGAACAACCTAGAATATGACTTGCTCAGTAAAGGCCTGGAGAACCTGAATGACAACTTGCAGTTAACTCCCTGCAGGCCTCTGCATCTGGAGGGGAGAGGATGATGAGGAATGCTGAGAAACACAGAGCCCTTTGGGTCACCATCATGCCAAGACTAAGGTTGACAGTGGTCATAGGACCATCTTTGACATTTCCAACTCTGTCCTGCCTCTGGCGTCCAGCAGCACAGCCTCCTGCCCATATCACAGTGCCACCCTTGACCCCTGGGGAGAGAAGAGCCCTGAGGAGCTGCTCCCGGCCGCCTTACCGTCATGATGAGCTTCTCCACACAGTCGGGCGCCACGCTGTGCAGGTGGGTGAGGTGCAGCTGGAGGTGGATCTTGTTGTTGAGCATGTCCTGGCAGAGGGGGCAGCGGAGCATGGGCTGCACCGAGTGCTGCGTCATGGCGTGCACGCGCAGCCGGTTGACGTCGGCATTGCTGTACTTGCAGTAGGGACACTGGTACATCTGTGGGGGACACAGCCACCCCGCCAGTTGACTCTTCAGTTCCCATGGCAACAGTGTCTGTCCCATGCCCATCCACTCAAGACTTCACTCCCCATCCCACTCCCCCCAGGTAACTGAAATACTCTCCCACAGCACAGCCCCTCCGGGCCTCACCTGCTCCGGCTTGGTCTCCTCTGATGTTTTTGGTCGCTTTGAAGAAAGAGGGGACTCCGAGCTACCTGGGAAGGAGATGCGTTTGGAGGTTGCGGGAGAATCTGTCAGCTCCTTTTCTGCTTGGCTTGATGATGCTGGAAGGAAAAGCAGAAGATGTAATCCAGCAGCCAGGCCAGGCCAGCTCCCAGAGGGTGCGTGCTGGGTGAGAGTCAACATTCATTCATAGCTCAGGGTGTTTGTGAAACACCCAAGTTAAAGGAGGATGAGCATCTGGATGGGTTTATCAGGCACAGTGGGAAAGAAGCAGGCATTGGTTTCTGTTGCCTATGAATTTCTGTCACTACACAACTTTAACAACTGAACACCAAGGAAAAAAGGTGAAGAAATGGACTAAAAAGCTCTGAGTTGGATAAACCTACATTCAGTCTGTTCTGACCCCCCTCCCCGCCGATCAAGACACAACCTGCTGGCTCATGAGGGTGGCTGGGGAAGTCTCACCAACTGCTCTGCCAAACACGAGTCAATCCAAGAACCAGACAGACTTTCATAGATGTAATCAATGGTATGCTCCCAACTTTATTGTCACAGCTCTTGAAATCAAAGGAGACCTGATCAATGTGAACCAAAGCTTGATTTTTTGCATGTATGTGTTCACATGCAAAAAATCAAGCTTTGGTTCAGCAACTTGCTTTTGGCGGGGAGATGTAACTTAAGAGTGGAACTAGGCAGGGCATAAATCCAACTTATAAACAAGCCAGTGCTCCAGACACAAGAGTTTACTCAGAGTGGGTGGTTCAGAGAGAGTTTCCTATCTGCTTGCCCAGACCATGCCCTCTCACCCCCATGTCACCAAAAAGACAAAACTCTGACGAGGGAGGAGGACCACCTGAGGCTTAAGCAGCAAACAGTGGGCACAGAGCAGTGGCGGAAGGAGTTCTCTGAGTCACGGAAAGAGACCTGCAAGATCTGGATGAGAAAACAGTTGGGCTAACAAGGTTTAACCAGGATAAATAAGCAGAGCTCCTCTGGCATAAACACAAATCCTCAAGTGGTCAGATCTGGTTATTCCGAAACCTGGTCAGTAGCTTAAGGCTGGCCTTCTCACTTGCTTTGGATGGGGAACTCCATTTTTCAGAATCTCATTACAAGAGGCAAGAAGAAAAATCCTAAAAATGGTAGCGAGACAAGACATACCCACTGTGCTCTGCCCTCACTGAAAAATCATTTGACTCCATGTAGAGGTCATTGGTATGGAAAGCCTCATTTCTACTCTTCAGTCAGACTGCTTTCTGTCTCATCCAGTCTAGTTACCCAGCACGTGTTTCCAGCTTTGAGATTTGTTCTGATGTGGATACACAAGATGCTGTCATTACAGATGTGTGCTTTAATAAACAGTTGTAAAAAATCAATTTTGTTCATTAAAATCATAAGGCCACACAATAATTTTGAGGGGAAAAAAAAAGTGAAATGCAGGAAATATTCCAGGAAGTGGATGCTCTTCCCAGAATGCACATCTTGTGACCTTTAACCCCAGTATCTTGGTAACCTGGTCTACATAAGTTTGTAGAACATCTATTATTTAAAAAGTACAAGGACAAGCATATTACATACAGACCCCTCCTCCTCCCAACACACACATTCATAACAGTACTTTAATCTGTCTCGAATCGACTTCAAACCCATTTTGCTCTTAATGGGAGTTATTCATTTTCACTTGAAAGGTAATACATGACGGCTGGATATTTAATGTGATGGACTGGCTGCCGATTAACTAGGTGCTGTAACATTCTAGTCTGGTTCCCCCATGGCCCACTTCCCATTTCCCAGACTCCCTCAGACCTGATCCCTCGAAACCCTGTGTCACGGGTTTTAGACCTCTGAGTATGATGGGCTGCTGCCTGCACACTCCCACAATAAGAGTCTTTAATTAATGTTTCAAGGACTTGAGATCTTCCTTTCCCCAGAAGATTCCTTAATCTCCATCATTTTTCATTTTTGCTTATTGGTTGTCTTCTATGTGTTAGCTCTTCAAATTCCTCCTAAAGATGGGGTGGCGGTGGTGGAGGCATTAGGTGATAGCTACTTCAGATGCCTGTTTGTTAGAGCCATCCTCTACCTTGCTCACTTCCAGCCCCAATCTGTAGGATTCAGGGCTTACAGTTAGGAAGGAGCTGCTGTATGGCTCTCCCTTCCTCTAGGGGCGAGCCAGGATACAGAATTCTCCTCTCAACACCCATCTCCATCTTTTTAGTTAGTCTGCCTGACCTGAAACAACACTTGCTTTTAAAGGACCATGATGCCACCTTGTCAGTGCCCTCCATCTATGCTACCCACCCCCCTGCCCTGCCCAGAATGACTGTCAACCCTGCAGTTGACGGGCAGTGTGGGTGAACAAGTCGGAGGCTGAGGCTCCAGACTCGTCTCACTCACTGAAAAAAGCAAACCCAGCGCAGCCCAGTGCAGCACTAGTTTCCTCATACGACGAGGGGCCCATCCTCTGCCTCCAGTGCCGAACGCGTGATGATTGTGAAGAGGCTGCAGAGATGAGAATTCTGGTTTCAGAAGCCACTCTTCTTTTCCCTGGATGAAGAGGGGCACTTTTATCATCCTCCCCCAAACCGGCCCTGCCACCGCCATACTCTCATATTGCTCTGGAATTCTAAAGGCTTCCTTTGTATGCTCAAGCTAAGGAGTCCTTCTAAAGTGTTTTTAAAAAATAAAATCAGCACTCACGCACTCATTCCTCTTTCTCTGGAGCAGCACAGCAGCCCTGCTCTAATGCGAAACCCTGCATCCACCAGTGTAAAAACTCCAGGGCTCATCGCACTTCTCTCTGGGGCAAGCTGCATTTTTATTAGATCAGATTTGTGTAGAGGTGGACGTTAGCCACCTAGGCTTCTTTAAAGATAAAGCCATGCCTTTATCATATCAGAGTCTGTTAACACCCAGTTACAATTCCATTGTGCCTCCCTGGGTGATGTGGGGACTGCTCCAAAGAGTTAGGTTAACGAGGCTGACAGGCCTCCTCCTAGCCTGACCCCAGACATTAAAATGTCAGTCCCTATCAAACATGGTGCCAAAGCCTTTATAAAATTTCTGTAGATGGGCAAACAGCTATGCAAGTTCTCCATCAGCAGGCTGGAACAGGATTTACTCGTGGCCATGACAGTCTAACCTTTTCTCAAGCTGCTTCTCTCTGATCAACTTCTCAAGGGCCAGAGTCCTAAAGTCAGTTCCTACTTCAGTTCTGTCCCTAGCATACATTGTAGGCCATCAGTAAATGAGGTAGTACAGACACCAAAAGGGAAAGCAATGTGGTTTGAAGACTTTCTACAAGTCTAACTTAAATTCTAAGAGATGTCACAAGTCTAGAAAACATTTTATTTGTTAAAAAATTAATTAGTCGTCACTTGAAGGCCACTCTGACACCACAGCAGTAAAATACAAATATGCATCCAGAGACAAGCCATAATTTTAAACAGTGCCTGGCACCACTGGTTTATACTGGTCACAGCTTGAAGGGTTACAACCTGTAGTGGCTTCTTCAATGAAGACAAACTGAACAGGAGTGGATGTTAGCCACCTGTTCAGTTAGCCAAACTGAACAATCTAGATCTTTTACAAAAAGTCATGGTTAAGTAAACCATGGGACAGCCTCTTCACTATTAGATGAGGTTACGTATGATAGCTGTGCAGCAATGTGGAAAAGTCCTTGAGAATGTTAATCTGAAGGAACAAAAAAGATAAAATGTGCATTATACCATGATACAGCTCTGTAAAAAAATAGGGATTGGGAAAAAAGACTGAATGAAAATGACTGCTGTATTTAGGTGATGGCATCATAGAGCATTTCCCCATTTCCTCAGTTTGTCATGTAGTTATATTATTTTTAATATTATAATTAAAGTGTTTAGAATTTAAATTCAACTGTCCATGAAAATGTGGATATTTGGATCCATACTGTGCAAAACCTCGGGTGGTATTTTTTACTTTGCCGGTTAAAGCAATTTTTCCTCATTTTGGCAGCTGTGTCATATGAAAATATGTGTTAAATCTCAATGAATCTTCCATAGGCAACATGCTGGGCTCCTGGCACTTCAAAGGGTTTAAAAACATGGCCAGGAATCACGCGAGTGCACACGTCGTGCATGACATACTCTGTGAAGCCAGGCAAGAGGGATGCTGGGACAGCGAAATGCTGGGTCAACCCCCAACCACAGCCTGACAGTGTGAGCTGTGGATTCCTTACCATGAAGACTTTCGAAGGAGTGAACAAAATACTTGTTCATCTTGTCAGGGGTTGAGGCTGCCCCACCCAACCGACTGGTGAGGCACAAAAAGGAGCTGCACGTGGTGGTTATGGAGGACAGAAAATTCAAAACCAACCTTCTGGGCCGAAAGCCACCATTCCCCCGTAAACTGGGATGTGCTGGCCACTGTATCTGACAAAGTCAGATGCTGAGGGAGGCAGACCTGATCCATGACTCTCTGTTTTATTCCCTGAGGTTCCTCCACATTCCAGGCAGAAGAATTTCATTTCAAAGGGAAAGACAGTAGTCAGTGCATGGCTTCCTCAGGAAAAACTAAAACCACTTCTGTGACATCAACAAACAAGTATCCTTTGTTTGTAACATACCTGCTTAGGGAGTGTTTAACTTCTAAAAGTAATTACTTAAAAATTTACTTCTCCTGTCATATTAATTAGAGGGAGCAAGGAACAGAAGAGAGGTGATCTGAACTCATGCAAGTTTTATTTGCAGTTTTGAAGATATGGTCTTACTCTGTTCTAAGCACACAGAATAATTAAAACAAGCTTAGTAAGGGGCTTCAGGCAGGAGGTGACCAACTGTGAAGAACAGGCAAGAATAATATCATGTAGGGGGCTTATCAAGTGGTCAGGTATGGTAGAAATACACAGCCCCTTTAACTTGACTTGATAAAACCACTCTTTATAGAGCAAATTCTCACCCAATTCCAATCCTCACTAATAAACTAAAATCCAAGTCACTGAAATTTTGGTGGCAGAAAACTTTAGAGTTGTACTCACGAGACCGTGGACAGCCTGCAGACTTTCTCACCTAGTGAGGTGGCTGTACAACTCAAGCCAAGGAGGGCAGGGATTTGCTGCCTCCTGAAAAAGAAACCTGAAAAAAACTGGCAATGGAACAGAAATGGAACCTTACGGTATGCAGTGCTTGGTTTTCTCTAGTCATTACCCAAGACATCGACTCGCCCTCCAAGATGATCAAAAGTACCAGAAATTATAGTTTCATGAGTAAAATTCACCTGCTCATCACTCACCACATCAGTGGCGCTGTTCGCATGGTGGACATTCTCTGTCACAGGCCTGCACTTGGCCAGAGTCCTCCCTTGAGGAGATCAGGGCCTGTGCTGAGCGTCCACACTGCTGGGCATCTGCTTGCCATCTTGCCACCTGCTTGCAATTCCCTCTCCAGAGCAGAGGCTAGGATTTTGTGTCACATCTTCCATGGAGGTACTACACTTGATAAGTGGCCAGAGATCTGGTTAAACTCTCCCTTTCCTACTGTAGAGAACGATGGTTCCTCTAAAGGGTCTGCTCTGCTGCCAACTTGGTCGTTGAACATGCACAGCTCTCCTTCTGCCTCCAGCTGACCACTTAGTCATTTCAAAGAGGAATCGGAAGTCTATGAGGTGAAGGTGAGCACTGGCACAGCCAGCTGGGGTCTTCAGGCTCATTTCCTCCCTTCTTGGCATGGTGGAAGTGGTGTTCCACCAAAGTGCCAACCCTCTTCCTTCTGGTGAAGGCCTGGGAGGCTGCCCGAAGTGTCATCCTTGTGAAAGACCAAAGGCGGCTACTACCCCCACTTCTCAACCATCAGACTCTGAGCTAAAGCACCACTGACAGCCCCTCCATCTAAACTTCCATCTCCCAAACCAGCAACATAATGGAGGAGCCAATTAAATGATTATTAATTCATGCTACTTTCCGTAAGCCAGAGGTTCTCATCGCCTTGTGTTCCGTAAACCAGCTTGCCACCTGCCCCAGAAATTTACAGCAATCTTTTCTATCTATCTCCATTGACTAAGGAGAAAAAAACACATTCATACAACTCCAGACTTGAAGCTTGAGTTTGAGATAATGACCCCAGCATGCTAGTCACAGAAGCTTCACTAGACCTGAAAATGGTCATTCAGCTCATAACAAAAATGCAATGCAAGGGGCAGTGAGCTCTCTCCACAGCCAACCCCCCACCCCCACCCAGCTTTTCAGAGGCCCCACACTCCCCTCTAGAAAGCAGAAATGCATGGTTTCCAGAGGACGCTCTGTGCTCTATGGTCCTCACTGTCGTTGGCTGTGGGGCTGCTCTTGCCATCTGCTTGCAATTCCCTCCCCAGAGCAGAGGCTAGGGTTTTGTGCTGGATCTCCTGCGGAGCTACTACGCTTGATAAGTGGCCAGAGATCTGGCTAAACTCTCTCGCTTCACTACTATAGCGAACGACGGTTCCTCTAAAGGGTCTGCTCTGCTGCCAACATGGTGGTTGAACATTCATGGTTCTCATTCTGCCTCCAGCCAAGCACTTAAAGTCATTGCAGAGGAATCAGGAGACTGTGTGAGGCGAAGGTGAGCACTGGCACAGCCAGGGGGGTCTCCGTGCCCTGGCCAGTGCCCTTCCCCAAGAACTCTGTCCTAGAGTCCAGCCTGGTGAGGTGAGAAGCCTTCCATTCAGAACAGTCCCAGTCTGCGTAACTGCAGGCTACGCTGCTTCTGCACATCTCTAGATAGAGAAGTTCAGACACCCGCTCAAAAAGGGAGCCGAGCACCCCTAGGTAGGTGGAGTAAGACACAGGCCTCATGGACTCATCACGTACAGCTTCCCGTTTCCATGGAGCATTTCAAAGAAAACTTGAGCTCTACTACAGATGGGTGTGACTGCTGCTGGGGAATGGCTCATTAGTTTTCTCCACCAACTCGAAGGTGAACCAGATAGCTCGGCACTTTGAAAACCCAGAAACTCTTTGCTGTTGTTATCTTGATTTTTATTTGGAAATATAGATTCATAGTTAATTTCGAGAATAGTACAGGGAGGTCTGTTTCCCCTTCACCAAGTGTTACTTTTTAACCAACCAGGGTTGAGATAAAGAGTGCTAGGTCTCTGATCACTCCTCAACATGACCACGTCTCCCCGCTCCCATTACTACGATCTAGATTCCGTTGGCCAGACCAGGACTCGTGTCTCCTCTGCACACTTCTGTCTTATAGGAAAGCTTAGTCCCTCCCTCATATGCCAGGGACTCAGAGGTCTGCCATCCAGCTAAAGGAGAAATAGGTCTCAAACTTCATACCTGTCACAGAGACCAGAGCCCCAACATTCTCAACTTCAAATGAGTCCCAGAAATCCCCCAGAAAACTTGCTAAAAGGCAGCCCCCACCCCCTGGAACAGGTCTGATTCAGAGAACCTGCATTTCCAGTGGGTTCCCAGGTGATGCCGATGGTCCCCCCACATTCTTGAGAACCACCATCAGAGCTGAAGCTCTCTGTAATCGGCAGGGACCATACCACTTCTCGACTGGACTAGAATGAAATACGGGGGCCTGGCAGGGGCGGGCGATCAGGGAGTCCACTTTCAAATAATTCTTGCTGCAAATCATACTCTCATCATCCGCACGTGGGGATGAGAGCCAGGCCTGTCTCAAAGCTCAATGTTTTCCCCCTCAGGCCAAAGGTGAAAGATTAAATATGGCTGTCCCTCAGGGAATGTGCCTGCTCTAAGCCAACACAAATGCACTTTCAAAGCCAGAAAATCAGGAGGAGTAACCTCCACGTGTTCTGTCAGCTGTGTAACCCAGAAGGACGACAGGCTGCCTTGCTACCAAAGACTCGGTCTTTCCACGTGTCCTGGAGAACCTCTGTGAACAGGACAGACACCTCTAGGATCTCTCCACTCTGCAGAAGGAGGCAGCATCTTTTTGGTCTTGGCACGTGCAGGCCACACCAGCCAACACTCCCTTGGCTTGGACCCTGGGAAGGGTACAGAGGCCCACCCTGGCCCCTGTGTCCTCAAGTCAGCACTCTGGGAACGGGTGTCATGCCACGCTTTCCCAGCAAGCAGCCAGGGTACAATGGCGAGTCCGTGCTGAGTGCCGGCTGCTGTGGCTTGTCTCCATCTTCGGGGAAAAAACTGTGCTAAGTCCCACATCAGAGGCATCAATCTGTTGTACTAATTCTATGTTGAAATATGCTTAAGGCTGCTTAACTACACTGATTTGCGCTCCCAAAAGGCCATCCCACAATTCGGTTTCAAGATACCTTGTACCCTCTGTGTCAAGTTTCTGAATGAACCACCAGTCAAAACAGAGCCACCAGCCACCACTTCATTTAGACCAACAGCAGCTGCCGGGGTACTTAATAATAACTTCTGAGCCTGGGGCTGCCACCTGGAGCCTGGCTTGGGCCAGCAGGCAGGGACGAAAGAGGCCAAGACCCAATTCCTCACTTAGAGGTATCAAATCCGTCTGTCTGCCTCTGGGCTCTGGTCAGCTCTGCCCGTCTTCTCACAGCAGAGCCCGCTGGGCTGTGCACAGATGCCCCCTGCAGCTGTGGTCACAGTGCCCAGTTGGGGGTACCCTGGGCTCTGCATCATCACTCTGCCCTCTGGCTTCATTGCAGATTGTGACAACCACGGACTTGGAAAAAAACTAGAACAGGAAGAACCTTAGAGACACTTGAATTGACAGCAAAAAGTCCAGAGGTGTGAGATGTAGGTCAAAACAGGAGGCGAGGTGGGTCATGCTGGGACCAGACCACAGTTAATTAACAGAAGTTCATCCTACCCGTATCAGATCCAACCTTAATGAGGTTAGTTAGGGCCTCTGAGCCCCAACGCAGCACAGGCTCCCAGAGACCAGGCTAGAAGGGATACTCTTCCAGGCTCTTTCTCCATTTCAAACCTATCTATATCTTCATAAGATACTTCACTAAATTTTAAGAGATGGCACTCATGCAACACACACAATCTGCGTCCAGCATAGTGACAGACACCAAGAGTCCCGCACTTCAGTTCTCTGCCACCCCCTCGACAAATCAACCTGCTTGGGACCCACCAGGGATTGCTCTTGGTTCATCCAGGTTTGGCAGGAGTTTGACAGTCTGCACTGGAGGAGAAAGACATTGACTCAGATCCCTGGAAGGCCTGAAAAATGGGAATAGCAGTCCACTTTCCCCTGTGGGTTTCAAATACTGAGCAGACTGGAGATGTCACCCCCCCCTGGAGTTTGTACAGCAAGGGCGGGGGAGCCCATACCGAACAGTTTCTCACTCTCCACGTGGCCCCCAGCTCAGTTTGCGCACAGCCTCCAAGGGCCCAGAAGGGACAGGGTGTGTGAAGGGGTGGGCAGACGGCTCGAGAGCACCTCAGGGGACTCCTTGAGAACTCTTGTCTTCCCTGGCCAAGTTTTCTTTACACAAAGGCACCAGCCCGCTTGCTAAGGAACAGAGCTCACAGTCTGCAGGGCTGCTACGACCTGGCTGGAGTCCTGCTGTGTGAACTTGGGCATTTCAACTGACTACAGTGGACTTCCAGCTTCACGTCTGATGGTGGGAGGACAGTGTCCACTCACAGGGCTTCTGGGAGGCCAGGAGGAGAGAGGAGGCGCATGAAGCCCACCAGAGCCAAGCACATGGTGAGAGTACAAACATTTGTCACTATGGGTTTCATCTTTAGAAGCATCTCTCGGAAATAATACAGGTGCACGTGCAGCCATGGAACCACAGGGTGAGGAGAGAGGCCTGGCTTTAAGGACAAGCACAGGCATCCTACATCCATCTTTTCTGTAAATCAACACAGGAGAATCCTACTCACCCTGTGGGCTTAATATCTAAAAGGCATAAAACCGAATAACTTGCACTTGAAAATGTTTATGGTTATGCTATTTCACCAGCTGATTGTTAATGAAATATTCAGACAGTATTAAGCGCTTGCTAGGAGATTACAAAAATGCATATGTGGGGTTGGGGACAAGTGAACAGGTAGAGCACAGAAGATTTTTAGGGCAATAAAAACACCCTGTATGATATTATAGTGATAGCCATATGTCCAAACCCACAGAATGTATGTCAAGAGTAAATCATAAGGGAAACTGTGAATTTTGGATTATTAGGATAGATCAGTGTAGGTTCTTCATTGGTTAAAAAAAAGTGCCATCCTGGTGAGTGGTGTTGATAATGGGGGAAGCTATGACTGGGGATGGGGCAGAGGGCATATCAGAAATCTCTGTCCCTCTCAATTTTGCCGTAAACCTAAAGCAGCACTAAGAAATGTCTTTAAAAAACAAAACACAAAAATATGAATGAATGCCATGTGCCCCTAACCATAAAGAGCTGACAATTCTGCTTGACAACTAGAGAACCAGGACCTTCAAGTCTCCTCCAATCTTCATACAGTTAAGAGAATGCTCCTATGTCATGTGGGTCTTCAGCTTTATACTCCAGGGAATGTACCCCGACCCAGAAGGCAAATCACCGTTTGATCACAAATCTGACAGCCAGGACTTCCCCACTGATGAGTTTTGGTTCTCTAGCCTGACAGGTAAGATCCTGTTGCACCCGGGGAAGAATGTGAGAACCTAACGGAAGTGCTCTGACATCCCCTGAGAAAGGCACTACAGTGTGCTTTGTTTTGTTTTTTTTTTTAGATCTTGGTCATGATTCTAATAACTGAGGACAAAACCTAACACTGAAACAACAGGAAGATTAACATGGCCAAGTTCCAGAAATAATAGGCAAACTTATAAGTTATTTTCTACAGCCATGGAAACAATCTACTCCTTCATGTCCAAGTTCACTGCCTTCTAACTACACCTTGATAATTCTCATCACACCATTAGCATAGTTATATGCTTGCATATGATGTCCTTTCTAGAAAGTGAGTTCCAACTACCTTTTTTTTTTTGCATATCCCACATCTGCACAAAGAGTACTTGCTCAATCAATGTGGTATCTATCTCTCTTAAGACTTTATATAAATTCTCAAAGCTGAGACCTTTGAATTACTGGAATTCAGGCAAGTCCAGATATACGCCATACCCTGTATCTATTTTTGCTTCTCAACATAAAAATAGTTCAAATGGTTTGTTTTCAACTGTGAGACAGAAATCTGCCTGCAGTGACTTAAGCCTTCAAGTTATACTGAATGTGGCCTGGAAAAAAAAAAAAAGAGGGTGGAGGAAGGGAAAAGCTGACTTAGTCACACAATTCCCATCTGCGTGTGGAAATATAAAACCAAAAACGGATACCATCAGCAAGGATGGGAACCACAACGGGGCCATGCAAGCCAGGCTCCCAGCATTCCCTTTCACATACCCTACTGCAAAGACAAATTTATTTTAGGGTCAGGTGGAAAGATGGAACAAGATTCCGAAAGGACACAGAATTAGACCAAAATGATTTTCGTAGAGGCAGTGAAGGGCCTGGTTTCCAGCCCGCAACAGGTCTGGGACACGGGATCCACTCAGAGGTAACTCGAGAGTCACCGAAGATTCCCCCAGGGATATCGTCATCACCGGCTCTGACAGTTTGTGTGATATGCCCAGTAACAGGGGCCAGGTGAGAGCGACAGTGTTCTGTTTTTGTCATTCAGTCACAGAGTCCTGTCCAACTCTTTGCGACCCCAAGAAAGGCCTACCACAGAAAAAGACTAAGAGGCTGTGTGAACTCTCAATCCACCCCTGATCCATGCTTTCTCCACTAGCTGGAAACCAGAAACATCCTCGCAAGTTACGAGCATTCTGACCTTAGAAGTGAAGATTCTCCAAGATTCTACACCACTGTACAGCTGTCCCTCCTCCACTCACAGTTTTAAGAAGTCCCAGAAACGCAAGAACCCACTGAGTCCAAACCGCTGCTCTACAGACTGTGGAACGGAGGTCCAGAGATGAGAGGCCACACAACTGAACACTGGCAGGACCAGGCAGTGAGCCCAGGCTTCTGCCTCCTTGTAGCACAGAGCCATTCCTCTCAGCACATACCTCCTTTTGTCTTTATGAACTCAGTTTTTTTTTAAGTATTGTTTCAGCCTCTTTCCTTTCTCTGCCACAGATTACATTTCAAGCACTCAGTTCCCCATACAATGGCATTCCTATTTATACAAAGCTGTAAACAACAGCGAGAAGAGGGGGAGGGCTGGTAATAGATTTCCACCAGGATGTGCCTGACCTGCTTTTTTTCAACTTCAATAATTAGAAAGGCAGTGGGTCTGCAGGAATTATTCATACGCAGCAAGAGCCGTACACTATACATTTATGTTAAACATGTCAAATCCGATTGAAATCATGCCTGCCAGCACCGTATTCCATAAACACACTTTTCCCCAACAGTCGTCCAGACCTTGCCAGCCCATTAATACCCCCCTTTAATAGCAATCTTCCATAGATTCAAATCAGGGATGCTCCACTGCACTAATTGCTGTGTGTTAGGTGAGCATCATGGATTGAAAAAAATTAATAAAATAAAATCCCTTCAAGCCATTCCCCTTGAAGAGCAAAGCTCTAACTACAATTCTAACTCCAAATGTTACAAAAATGCAAACATGAACTTCAGTAAGGGATTTCTGAAGTGTTACCATGTTGTCATTTTAAGTTGGATTGTTGCCCTATCTTTTGTTTGTTTGTTTGTTTAAAGCGCTAATACCCCGAGTCATCCTGTCTCAAATTAGCTTAACTAGACCCAGCCTAGTGCTCCAAGCCTGGAAACCATGGCGGCTACAAGGTTTAAATAACCATCCTGCCATGATTCTTTGCCAAGAGTTCAATTTTTTCTCCTAATTATTGGTGATAAAGCATCACATTAATTGTATATCACTTAATTTATAGCAATTAATGATTGATTGGATAATCACTGCATTAATTATTGTTCAGTTGCTGACACTGGGGGCTCTTCAGTCTACAGCACGCACTTTCAAATCCACACTGCTGAAAGAGAACAAGCGATCACTTTCACATTTTAAAAGAGAAAACCACAGAGTTGGATGGTGGAAATGGCTGTGCATTAGGCTCTGCTTCAAAGACCCTTCCTGCATGCTCCAGGGACCCAGAGGAGCGCTTCACACTTGCTTTGAGTAGATGTGACTCTCAAGTATCTACCAAGGGCTTGTCGATGTGCCACCACATCCCATCATGGAACCCAGGTTGCAGCTGGTGGGTGTCACTTGTCTGTGTTTTCAAGGGGAGGCATCCAAGCCTCCCAAAGGCCAAAGTCATTCACTAACTGGTGGGCTTCCTGACTCCAAACGTATAGAGGTCTTTCCATTTCACCAAACTGCTCTCAGACTGAGCATCACGCTGTCTTACTACAAGGCACATTCATGGTTGACAGCCCCACTCAAGCTGAATGTACAGGTGGCGGTCATGTTACTATTTTCCACTGCACCACTTTAGAAGAGTGTTACTCTCTACACTCAGAATGGGGGTGAAAACTGGATCAAATGGTTAGACTGAAAAAGCGTTCTTGGAGAGGAGTATGGCAAACTTAGCACCCTATATTAGAATATATGGAAGAGCCCGTATGCAAACCCAAACCATCTGGCAACTTGCTAGAGCTCCCTGGGACCCCACTTACTTATCTGGAAAATGGTGGAAGGGGGCACAAGGGAGTGGGTCCTTCCAGTATCCATTGTATTTCATAGAGGAGGGGGTGAGAATCAAATGAAATAATGTATAGAAGGCAGTGCTGCCTAACTCTTCCTCACAAGGCAAGAACACACAGAAAACAATGGCAAGTTAGTATCAACAGACGAAGGTGCACCTGCCTCTGGCCTGAGCACGGCCCCCTGCCTCCAGGGGCCAACCCGAGGATGGTGGAGATGGGTACCTGTGAGCCATTCACTGGCTGGGCATGACGCTGGAGACCAGTGCCTGCCTCACAGTTACAGCTTAACATAGCCTGAGGAGTAACTGGAAAGTACAGGGAGAACTGGGACACAGTCTTTCAGGGTTAGTTTTGCTCCTCCTGAGTATCTGTAGGCTGATATGCTAGCTGCTAGCCACAGGCTGTTGAAACTTAAGTTCATTGAAATGAAGTAAAATGTAAAGCTGAGCTAGCTCCTCTGTGGTACTAGCTACGTGTCAAGTACTCAACAGTCATAGGTGGCCAGTGGCTGCGGTATTGTACAGTGCAGAGCAGAGCATCTTTATCGACACAGGAAGTTCCAGGCGGCAGCACTGATCTAGAGTAACACTGTTTGATGACTGGGCATTCCTGTGGAGTGTTACGCTCCCTGAAGGCAAGGCTCATAATCTCAAGGAAACTGGGATCAGTGGGACTCTGCTCAGCGCCCGGCACATGGCAGAGACCAAACCACTGACTGTAGGATTGACACTCCCGTGATTCAAGTCACTCTCCTCCTTGTCTTGCTGCCACTCAAGGTAAAAGACCTGATTCCTCAAGGAAAGAAGCTCAACAGACATCAAACAGGAAATCAGGAGTCCCATTCCAAAGTAAATAACAAATTTTAGTAAAGATTATCCGTTCCTGCGCAAACCCTTGAATTACATAATCAATAGCTGAGAAAATGCCAATTATCCAGGCCCATTTCAAATATGACTAATCTGCATCCTGAGCAGCCACTAATCTACAGGACAAATTGTGAAATCGCTACTTATTTATTTGCTGGGAGGAAGCACTCCCCATCCCATTTAATCAGAGAGGAACAGCTCAATTTAGGGAGTAAATGGAACAAACAGACATTTTTTATAAAATACTAAGGATCCCAAAGAAAGCTCAGGAGAGGCTGCTGGCACCTGTATTGATTCCAAGATCAAATTGGCCCAAAGCACCTTAATAAAGCCTGTCATTACACACGCAAACAACAGAGACAGTATTATGCTTCAGGTCAAGAGAGAATCGTTTGCAGGAGTCACAGAAGAATTTTCCCTTCTTTCTTTACTTCTGTGCAACTGGCAACATGTGTCTCTGACTTATTCATTCTCTCTCTGTCTTAGAGATAAAGATTAAGTATGGCCTGTTGCTTGAATGACTGAATGAGAAAGTAGAGTCTTATTAAAGACAGTGGCACTTTTCAGTGCTCATTTCAAGTCTTCATACAGTCTCGTGACCGCCGGCGTTGTCCACCCGTGCTGTGAAGACATATTCCTACTGAATTACAAACACTATGTTGTTTGTTGCTGTTCAGTTGCTAGGTCGTGTCCGATTCTTTGCAACCCCACGAACTGTAGCATGCCAGGCTTCCCTGTCCTTCACCATCTCCTGGAGTTTGCGCAAACGCAGGTCCATTGAGTCGCTGATGCCATTCAACCTTCTCATCCTCTGTCTCCTCCTGCCACCAATCACTCTGAATGAGATTTAATGGAACTGCCCTCAACAAAGGTTACCCTAACCTGGTCTAAGGATCAGAGAAGCACATACCAAGTGCCTGCCTGGCACACAGTAGGAGCTTTGCAAATGGTTCTGTTGTTCTCTCAGGGTCCTTTGCTCACAGAATGCAGGAAGCACGCACCACCTGCCATTTGCACAAGCCCACTGAATCCTATGTTACTTCCCCCAGCTTCCAAAACAACTGCCTGGCAACAGTTCTACATTCAAATGGGAGGATCCAAGAGAAAATCCCGCTAGGTTTCCTCATCTTATTTAACTAAACTACAAATGAAACCAAAAATAACCCCTCCTGATACTGAGTTACTGTATGCCAGGCACTGTTCCAAGCTTCCCAGATTCAAGTAACCCTCAGAGCAATGCTATGGAAATAGGGGGTTTTCTTAATGCCCATCTCACAGGAGAAAACTGAAGCACAGAACGGTGCCTGGAGCAAGGTCACTGAGCCAGAACACCCCGGGGGCGGGATTAGAAACCAGGCACCCAAATCCTGAAAACAAAGGACGGACCGGCCTGGACGGCAACTTAGACTTCAGACTGTGTCGGCAAAATCCCCCTAACCCAGCTCACTTCCTCCGGGCAGATGTGTGTCGGCCAAGTTTGTGTAGACCTCATCTGAACATTATAGCAGAGTCTGCGATCCTGATCCCTGGGAGGCACACAGGACAACCCTCCCCGCATGCTCAGGGCCTCCGAGTGTGGACGCCCATGCCCTAGTCCCTGGTCCTACCTTCCAGACCATCCTAGGGGGCTCGCCCTGGCCCTCGGCTTTAGCTTGAGCACAGGCCTCTGGACACCACAGAGCCCAGTGCAAAGGGGGATGGTGTGCAGCATGGAAGGGAAAACCATGGAAACAGGAAACAGGACAGTGACACATCCCTCTCGATACCTAGACGCTGTCACACTCAAATTTCTCTTTTCTAGGCTGAACAGCCCCGATTCCTTCAGCCTCTTCTCAGGCAGTATTGCTCAGCTTTCAGTCATTTTCATTGCTCTCCCCTGGCCTCCCTCCAAGATTCTGTATCTTGTTTAAATAGTAAAGGCCAACACTGAACGTGATTTAAGAACAGTCATGCCTGGAAAAGTAACAAAGGCCCAACCGATACGGACTCCAGAAGGCAAATATTTTCGCAAAAGAAAAAAAATCGAAGTATTACAATATTAATAATGGAAGGCAATAAGAACCAGGTTGACCAAATACAATGATTTCTGTGGCTTGTCACATCACATCCTCTAATTACGGTGGTGTTTCTGGGAGACGTCTCTGGCCTGATAAGTCTTCTCAGAAACCATCTGCTCCTCCTCAAAAAAGAACCAAGATTTTCCTCTAAGTCTCATCAAGTCTCTCCCTCGATACAGACACCCTATCATCCTGAGAAGGCCACTCCCCACTTCTCTCAACACCACCTTTTCCAGAAACAGCACTTCCTTTCCTAACTTCTTCCATTTCCTCTGCTTTTGCGTAGACGTCCCCCTGCCTCGCGGCTCCATCTGCCTCCCCTTTGGCCAAGGCAGGACACCAGGGATACAAAGAGGCTGCCTGGGACCCCAAATGCAGGATGAAGCCCACCCTCCACACTGCTGACTCCTTAGAGACTTGGGGGTGACTCTGATCAAGTTCCATGTGGCAAGTCCCTCCACTGGGTTCATGAGCAGTGGGACAGGGCCCCGGACCTCCCATGGAGGAAGAATCACACCAAGGGCAAAAACAATAGGGAGGAGGCGCGAAGGAAACGTGACCCCAAAACACAGCAGCCCCCAGGACAGCGCCAGCCACCTGGATGCCTGCTCGATCAATAAGCTGGCTCTGTGGCCATTTCAAGCAACTTTTAAAATTCTTAATATAAAGTAATAGGAGAAGGAAGGTGACCACTGCAACAGAGCAAGAATACAATCCTTCTCCCACCCGCAGAGAACCGGCCGAGCCGTTCCGAGCTGACCAAGCCTGCGCCTGCTCCCTGGCCTGTTTGCCGCCCTCCTCCAGGAGAGGAACATGGGGGCTAGAGGGCAGCCACACACGCTACCTGTCCACTTGCTCTGGTCCTTCTCGCCTCCACTCTCCTGGTCTTTAGCGAGCTCCTCGGGATCAGCAGCCGCTTCACTGGGCCCTTCAACATCTTCAATGGCTTCTTCTGCAAGAGAAGAAAACGAAAATGTCAAGGACTAAAAGTAGACAGAAGATGGAGGACTCTTGGCTGCTACTCCAAAGAAGTACCCGCCAAAAAATGCAGGCAGCCAACGACTGTCCCCCAGCCACACGGTGAGCCCCGAGAGGCCAGCCGCACAGGGATGCACGGTCTGGGGCGGTGGTGGGAACTTTCCTTCCTGCCCACTGGCAGGAGACTGCAGCCTGGTCTAGACGTGCAGACACTCAGTATTCTGAGATGGATTCCAAATACCTCGTTTGAGCTTTTCTTATTGAAAAGCCAATCCTGTTGAGGAAATAACTCCAACTGAGTTCTGAAATCACATGCAAGTCTTTAACACTTGCAGATGCAAGAAGTGCCACAGGCTTGCTTCTTGCCTAGCTCTGACCACACTGAGAGCTGGCATTGAACTAGACCTCGCATAAGGCTTCACGGTGCCTGAGCACCTGCCAGATCGTGGTTTTTTTTTTGTTTTTTTTTTTTAACAGTCATTCATATTCTGAAGAGTCACAGAATATCAGTGATTTGATTTCATCAGTGTGAAGAGGTCCAGGAAACAAACATCTATGGGTTCGCCAGGCATCAGTGGTGAGAACTAGATCTGTAGAGAAAGGGAAACAATTCCTTATCCAAATCATACACTCCCCGTTTGAAGTCATTCCATTCTCTACCCGCCACTGGCTTAAAACAAACCAAGGAAAGTCTCTCCAGCTCAACACACACTACTTTAGTGAAGGAAAAAGAATGGTCGTTTCCAACATGAGGTTAATCACAAAGTAAGATGCCACTCGCTTGCCGCAGTGGGACGAAGAGGGTAAGACACTCTGGATGCTGAGGGAAAGGAAGTGGGACATCGCTCACTTGTTCTCCTGGACCTATGGACCGTTATTTAAAACATTCAATAAGAACAGGCTAAACGAATGAATAAGGCGAGCAAACCAAAGTAGGTTGATGATGAAATCGTTAGACTTTGAAGAGCACAGCTTCCTGGGTGTGGAGACACTGAAGCCCATGTCTGTCACCCAAGGCCATTGCCAGACGAGATCCATGGGACTAAGGCTGTTGGCCCACGGACCTGGGGTTATTCTGACATCACGCTGGGTCTCTCTAGCCCCAACTCCACTTTTCAACATTTCAAGGAGGGACACTAACGACCCTCCAGAAAATAGTGTCTGAATTTCATCTCATAAAAGGGAGTAAAAAGAGTTCAAAGTAAACTGACCTCAGAAGATTTATGAAACACTTGAGGAAGAAAGTATCTGTTTAGAGCCAGATTTTCCTAACTCTTCCCAAAAAGACAATGAAAGACCAAGAGCTGGAAGATGGAACTAGAGGTCGGGGAACATTTCTTCATTACCGCCAAGAGGGCATGTAAGAGTCAGTCATGGGGAACACGCATGAGAGGAGATACTGCTTGTTTTCCTCTTCAACTAAGAGGCTTCCACAAATAATTTCTATGTCGCCTTTCTGTCTCACTGCACAGTCAAGTTAATATCAAGTCTTCCCACGCCCACCCCTAGTTCAAACAAAGAAAAAGCATGCAACCATGGTTTGAAGTCAGTCAGACATACAGCACCATATTAACACGCTACAGCCTTTAGTGGAGGAAAAAAATACAAAGTGTTAGCTGAGCAATAATAAACAAGGTACACAGCATGCTATAGGTGCCATCTTAATTCAGGCCAAATAGTCAATGCATACTTTTGGCTTTTGATTAAACTGTTTAGCACTATAATTATAAAATCCATCTCTGAAAGGTGATACCAGCATTCAGTGGATCAGAATTAAGTTGGGTCTACCCAAAGTAGCTAGGTCTCTTAAAATATACTCATTTGCCCAAATATATCCTGCGATACAAAATCCCTGCAAGTGCCTATACGTTCATCAAATGCGATTATGCAGAGATGGCCCCTCCTCTCTGGGGCACACACACCACTCCAGGTGGAGCAAGTCTGACACCTACACACGGGGGACACCTCGATGTGATGAGCAGTGTTGGGAGGTGCTGCTCTGCAGAGGTGGGAAGGAATTTAGCCACTGAGAGGCCGGCTCCAAGGCCAGCGCCTCTCTCGGTGTACTATGTGGGCTGAGCCATCCAAGCAGAGAGTTAAGAACTCACGGTCACTCTGGCACTGACCCCAGCTCTTTGAACCTTTTCAGAAAAATCCATCCAGAGACAGACTGAAGAATGAGCACGTCATTCGCTCAACAAGCAAGGAACCCACATGGCGCTTTGTGGCTGTCCCAGGCCCTCGGTCTACGAGCCCGCTTGGTCCTCTGCTTTCTTCCCTCCCTGCCCTGCCAAGGATGGGAAAGTGACGGTGACCAAGCTCCAGTGAGAAGGTGAATGATCCAGGTTGGCTCAGGAATTTCTTTTGCATCTCTTTTTCTTCTTAAAGATTTAAAAATCAAGTCCTCTTCTCTTGAAAGGGATTCCCTAGTGGCTCAGACGGTAAAGAGCCTGCCTGCAATGCATGAGACTCGGGTTCAATCCCTGGGTTGGGAAGATCCCCTGGAGAAGGAAATGGCAACCCACTCCAGTATTCGTGCCTGGAAAATCCCACAGACAGAGGAGCCTGGCAGTCTATGGGGTCGCAAAGAGTCAGACACGACTGAGTGACTTCACTTTCACTTTCCTCTTCTGAGTTTTTAGATTTAATATTATAATTTCTGATATATTAAACACCCCAAATCTGTTGTATACTTTGTGGAATAAGAAATGATTAAGAAACTCTGGGACAAGCCAGCTTCCTTTATGGGCAGATCAGTGTCCTCACCCCCGGCTAGAAAATCAGGTCCCATTCAGCCCGGTAGGCGCTTCCCTGTAGTTCCGCATGTGACCTACAGGTGTCGCCCTCTGCAAGGCGAGCCCTGGAAGGGCAGCTAGCTGCAGGAGGCAGACACTGTCTGGGTCGCCTAACCTGAGCATGTGGAAATAATATATGTCTTCAAGTGAACTGTCTGGTCCTGGGGAAATAAAATAGGACATTCATAAGCAGTTACACCATCTGTCTTTATACCATCATCATCAACAGCAAGAGGAAAAATAGCTCTTTAAAATGGATGAAAGCCCAGGCTGACAGTAACCAGAAAACTGTGAGCTCTGAATACCAATAAAGGTAGAGATATGATTAAAAAACAGAGATGTAAACTATGAATTCATCTGGATAGCTCGGCCCCACAGTGCTGTGCAGACAGGGTCTGTTTTGTTGGTCCCAAAAGTCCCCACCATTGTCACTAAGACCGGGCCTTGGGCACCCACGGGCAGGCCTGGGGCTCTGTGCACTGGGAGCGCATGGGGCCAGGGGCAGGATGGCGTCCAGCTCTGAGTCCCTGGGGCTGGCTGGGTAGCCCACGCTCCCTTCAGGAATGTGTATTTGATACCCACATGCTCACAGAGCACAGAGCAGAGGGGACGTGTTCAGGGAACGCATTTCTCCCCCACAGTTAAGTCAGTGGCAACTGGCCGGGGTCATTACAGAAGTTGTCCCCCATCCCCCCCCATAATGTCAGCTACTGACAGATGGCGGGAAGTGAAGACCTGATGGACGACGATCCAGTTTTATCTGGGAAATCCTGTCTTTCTCTCAGAAGACAAAGTTACTTTTCTTCCCCAAGAAATACAACAGCCACTGTGCCATTTTTAAGGCCAAAAAAAAAAAAAAAAAGACAAATCAAAACCATCTTCTCCCCAAAGAGTTGAACGCTATTTCAGAACCTAACCAGAACACACCAGGAATGCTTTCTCAGGGGCACAGCCAGCGCCTGGGTGAGGAGGTCATCTCTGCACCCCATGCCTGGCCTGTTCCAGCCAGAGCAGCAGGCCCCGCACGTCTCAGACAGATGAGATGGTCTATTGCTCACAAGACTCCAGAGGTCGTGCCTCCAAACCCCTTGCAGACGCCCACTCTCATGGATACAGTCCACAGCAGCCCTCAGACGAGAGCACCCCTCCTGTTTGGGTGTATTTTCATGTTAAAGGGTTCAGGGAAACAGAAGCAAATCTCCAATAATGGCGAGGTCCTCTGGTGTCCCTTCCATCTTCAGTTTCCACATAAAACACTGGCTGAAGGCCTTTCAAAAACCTATTTCCATCACTACCTCTTTGTACAACTGCTTCTCCCAGACAGCACTCACTCATGTCTGCTGGTTAAGGGCTGAGCCCTCAGGTATGAGGGTTTCAGCAAATGTTGTTTGCTCACTCAGTCGTGTCCGACTCTTTGCGACCCCACGGACTGCAGCCTGCCAGGCTCCTCTGTCCATGGGATTTTTCAGGCAAGAACACTGAAGTGAGTTGCCATTTCCTTCTCCAAGGGATCTTTCCAACACAGGGATTGAACCCTGGTCGCCTGCATTACAGGTAGATTCTTTACCACTGAGCCACCAGGGAATCCCCATTTCAGCAGATAATACATTCTAAAAGGGAAGGGTTCCCAGGGCAGCATAGATTTGGGAGGTGGAGGGAGGTGATGATACCACAGCCCCAGAAAATGTCCCTTCAATTAAGGTGGCTTTCTTGCCACAAATGCACACTGTTCTCTCAACACACCTTACACTCATCACGTTGGTAAACATGACTGTACGATTTCCCAATTTATGGTAACATCTGCTTCTGAAGGAGGGGCGTGTGCCAACTAGCAACCCCATATGGATTCGCAACGATTTTATGAACCACTTGGAAACTGGTTTGTGGAAGGAGCATGAGGCTGAAGCAAAAACAGAGGCGGCATCAGCACGAAGTCAGCACCTGCCACCATGCGCTGAGTGTGTCACCAAGACACGCCCTTTGCTGAAAAAGGACACCGTTCACCAAATAACTAGGGCCAAGGGGAGTACTTTACAAACCACAGGCTTGAAGGAAGGGGAGTCCATCAACACCTGAGACTAGTCCTAACTGTTCCTGATTCTTTAACAGGATAACGTGGGCTCAGTCAAAGTGAAAGTCACTCAGTCGTGTCTGACTCTTTGCAACCCTATGGACGATACAGTCCATGGAATTCTTCAGGCCAGAATACTCGAGTGGGTAGTCTTCCCCTTCTCCAGGGGATCTTCCCAACCCAGGGATCTAACCCAGGCGGGTGGATTCTTTACCAGCTGAGCCACAAGGGAAGTCCAAGAATACTGGAGTGGGTAGCCTCTCCCTTCTCCAGTGGATCTTCCCAACCCAGGAATCAAACCGGGGTCTCCTGCATTGCAGATGGATTCTTTACCAACTGAGCTATCAGGGAAGACTAAGTCAAACCTTCCTCCAAACCTGACAAAGCCCTGCCATGGGGCCTTGATGATAGGAATTTGGAAATTCTCCTAAGAACCAGGGCGCTGTTCCCAGAACTCAGGCGATCACATTACTTGAAGAATACACTGATACACTGAAGAATGAAATCATTCTTCCCTTTTTCTTTGGGGGGAGCTACGTTTGAGGGTGGGGGTGAACTAAAGTGCGTTTGCCTGTCGGCAGGCTCAAGAGCTGAGAAACATTAGCTGTCATGAACCACAATCAAATCAGGTTTGAAATATTTAGCAGTGGCTTGGAAAACGCGGCAGTGCAGCTCTGACAGGCGAGATGCGCAGACACCCACTTTCCATTATAATGGAAATATCAGGCCTGTTCTGAATATGTATAACCCAGAAAAATGTATTGATTTTTCATTCGGCATTAAAAAAAATGAAGTAGCCTGCAGCTGTCAAAAGCCTTTTGTTAAAAGCTCGTCTTTCCTGGAATGAGGGTTACCAGAAACAAGTTTTAATTGTATATTGGACCTCTTCTTTGAAAAACAAAATAACCAATCTGCTTACTTTGAAGATAGGGTTCAAGCTTTTCCTTTCCCCATTTTCAACCTAATTAACCAAGGACAAGCGCCGCCGCGGACGGGTAAGGCCCGGCACGCTCTGACCAGCAGGATGGACGCGGAGGGTGGCAGCCACTTGTGCTGGAGCCTCCATGGTGGGTGGCTAGGGGATTCCATCACCGCGTCTTGCCCCCTTGTACCTGTAACGACAGACTCACCCCACAGGACACCTTGGCCGACCCCTGTCCTCTTGTAGGGCCAAATGGAACAACTGGAGAATGAGGGCCAAACAGTCCAGCTTGCCCAACCCTCTCAGCCCCTTGTGCTTCCACAGGAAACCTCTAACGGCTGGACATATTCTACAAAAGTATGCACGCTTTATTTTGCAGACAAGAGGTCAAATCAAATCCTACAATATGAAAGATGATGGCTAAGGTCTAGACCACTTATTTTGAATAATATCCAGTGCATTAAAATTCTGCTGCAAGAATAACCTGTAACAGGATGTGACCTGCAATGCTGACGGATGGATGCTTCTGCTGCCCCCAGCTCATCACCCTCTCTCGGCCGCAGAGGGAGAGGTGGCCGCACTCACTGGGGCAGGTGGCTAACTGAGCCAGTCTCCCTCTTGACACTTTGGCAAGTGCGATCCCACTGAACAGTGACCTCAGGTCCTACAGTAGGTGACACTCCATGTGCCCTGGGCTGCACCTCAAACGCACAGTGACTCCCAGACTCAGGATGCAATATTCTACTCCACAACGTCCCCAAACGCACTTTTTCAAATGTTGATGCTGTGGTTTTACTCCATGGGGTCTTTCTAGCCCTGATGACATGGTTGGAAACTGCCTGAGAGGTAGTTCAAGCAATTAGGTCTTCTGAGTGACAATACCACACCCCAGGAAATTTCCCTTAAATCAGGTTGTTTTCTGCCTACCACAATGCAAACTCTTCTTCTAACACCCCAGTCCTTAGACCTAGCATTGTGGTAGAGGTGACCACACGTTCTCACTCTGCCCACTAAAGACGGAACTTCCACACCTCCCTGGAGGTCCTCTGTGGGTAATCCATCTGAATATTATTGTTAATTGTTGGCAAACTTTGGCCATTCTGTTTCCTACATCTTAACAGGGTAGAGATTACTTGAGGAAGAAGTCCAATTGCAAGACGAAGGGTCCACGGTCTAAATAAAAGCTGGTGAATGAAACATTCTGAGCGACTGTGACAGTCCAGGTGGGAATCCTTACAGGGGTGAAGGATGAGAGTAGGAAGGAAGAGTAGGCGGGGGCCCCAAGGCTGGCATGCTGCTTTATGCATTCAGGACCTGGAATGTTTTCCCACCTCCTCAGGGTATGTTGCCATTTCTTTTCCAGAGACAGGAGAATCCAGGACACTAACAGAGACTAAGGTGTTTGGTGAAAAGTACGTTCTCGGAGCAGATGCCAAGCACTCAGACCTCCTGCACCCCAGCCTGCCCAAGTCTGGAGCACACAGCACGGGACAGATGTGGGGGGTGTTGTCTCCCCCTCGAGGTCACCCTTGTCCTTAGCGTTTCCCATTCTCCCCCCCATCTAAGCTCTCTGCCGGCCAGGCCATCTTGCTGAAGACCCTTTTCCACCCGCTGGAGTGAAGGGTCGCCAGTCAGCCACAGGTATCTTCCCACCCCAAGGAGCTTTAAAAAAAAAAAAAGTGACCAAAGTGCTAACTAGCTGTTTTAAATGCAACTGCCCTCTGGAAGATGATGTTTATAAAAACAAGTTCCGGTCCTCTGAGAGATAAGAGGATGTGAGGAGGAGAGGAACAGAGGACATGGAGAAGATCAGACCCACTCCCGCCCTCCACTGACATATTCTTTTCCTTTCAGTGATCATTTTTCCACAAGAATTTTTTTCATTGCTGGGTTCATTCACCAAGTATACTGGGGGCTGCTGGGCCCAGAGTCTCTGGACCGAGCCTGCGAGGCGGTGGAGGCCCAGCAACCTCAACACGGGCCCAGGAGAGGCTCTGCAGGAAAATCCACTAAACTCAGGCACACTAGTGGCGAGGAAGCAAGCGGCCCCCTCAGTCAGGCCCCTCTCTCCCGCCCCTGCCCCACCACCCTTGGCTTTGGCACCAGGCTGCAAGAGTCAACACTGAAGGCAATGCCGGGTATTATTAAAATGACTAATTGGAGAATAGAGACCATTTATGCTTTTGTATATTTGAAGATCTTGCCACTGTTTATAGAAACAAGAAAAATGGGGCTTGGGCAGCCTGAGGGAGCCTGGGAAGCTGCAGCCTGCGTGCACAGCCCCTGCCGGAGAAGGTGAGGCCCCGAAGACTCGCCTGGGGGAGCCCTGCGCCCACGTGTTTCACCTCCAACGTGAGTGTGGACAAGAAGGGGCCATAGCCCCTGCTGGAGAGGGTGAGGCCCTGAAGGCTCGCCTGGGGGAGCCCCGCGCTAGCGTGCTTCATGTCCATCGTGAGCGTGTATACGAGGCGGCATCTCCTGGGCCATCTGGAGCACACCGCCCGCCCTGGGCTGCGCACATAGCACCGTCACCCGCCAGGGTCCTACCAGCTTCCCACTTCCGGGCCAGGCCATTCGGTCATTTGAACAGTTTGTCAAAACCTCGCTGGAATTAAGGGGGTGGGTGGGGGTCACGAGAGGAGAAAAAGGGAGGAAACGCCTAGAGCCGGGATTGCAACCGGCTCCATTTATCTGTGTTCTCAGCCAAAGCACCTGGGCTGCCCCCTGCGGAAACGCAGAAAGGATGAAAGCCGCGTGCGGTGACAAAGCACGCCGGAACGAACGTGTCACTGACTCGCCTGGTGGCTGTTCCCAGGAAGGTTTTTTTTTTTCTTTTTAAATACTGAAAGATGTGCATTCCGGGTTTTAAAATACCAAACCCGGCCCTGACTTGGTTGGGGAACGCGCGCTAAACCAGAAACCCAGCTCCATGCCGGAACTCTGAGGAACACCGGGTTCAGGGGGATTAATCCCCTTGGGTTTCTACGGAGCCCTGGCTGCTGCTGCGACTTCCACACACGAAATGTAAAAAAGGCAAACTCCCCAAGCATGTTTGTAGCGGAGCGTGATGTGATTGTGTTGTCATTTATGGGAAATAATCGCAAGCCCATCTCTCCCCTTCCCTCCCCCCCCACCATTTTCCAGTCCAAATAACCATGAAAAATTACACTTCAATGTCAGGGCGACGACAAAGGAGGCGCGCTCTCTGGGAGCTCAGCGCATTTGCAGGGGTTTTTCCTTTCGATGGACAAAAACTACCTTCAATTGTACTTCGTTTAAAACGTGATCTAACAAATGCATTTTGACAAGCCTTTTTCTCTTTCTCTCCCTTCTTTCAAACAGTATTTTGCACAGTTTAACCTCGCACCAAACTGGAATGTTCTGGAAAGAAGGGGCAAAGAAAATAGAAAGGTCCTTGAAACCAAGAAGGGTGGTTTTCCCCTCCTTCCATTAAAAACAAAGTCATGGAGAAGAATAATGATTCTAACTCAGTGGACTACTACTGAGAAAGAGGGTGGAGAGTAAACGGCCTGTCTTACGGGCAGAATCTTTGATAGGCAAAGGTGAGAAAAGCCAGGGTGAGCAGGAGGGGAGGGTCGCAGGAGGGGAGGGTCTTGATGGAGGAAAAAAGCACCCCCTCCCCAAGCTCATTCTTCGGAATAAACCATTTTGTGGATTTGAAAGCATCCTCTGAGGGTGTGGATGTAAGTCAGAAGTGGGGGTGGGGTGGGGGGGTCATGACCACGAGGCTGAGGAAGGGAAGCTCTCAGGTGGGGTACTGCTTCCCCCTCCCCCATGGAAAGGGACGTTTTTCAACCCAACTGATCTGCCTGAAAGCTTTTTAGCATTCCAGGTGTGAGGCCTGAGCAGTCCCTTCGAGCATCTGTCTTTCAATAACACCCTGTTTGAAATAAACACTGCCAGGCTCCCATGGTTGGAGGGTGAAGACAAGATAGATAAACACACATGAGTGATAGAAAGCATGTAAATAAAAAAAGAAAAAATTAACAGTTTCCATTAAAGAAGGCTGGTATCACCTGAGTCAAAACTGACTAGGCTTGTCAGAGAGAGATCTTATGTTTAATGTAAAAAAAATATGTATATACATATATATGATGTGCTTCCTAATTTATTTATTTTTACATGAAAAGAATGTTGGAATTACATAGATTAAAAAAAAATCAAGGCAGGCCTATAAATGTACTTAAGTATCCATATACAAATGAAGGTGTATGGGAAATGAACAGGATATACCAGAGTGATATTAGATGATGGTGATTAGAACCTAATGGGTGTAAGTGAACCTTGTGGGAGGGCTCTCATGACGGGAATGCCCTCGCTGACGGACGCAATCTATACGGGAATGAAGGAAGCGGGTGGGGGGTGACCATGCAGACCTGAGGCGTTACAGCTCGGGGAAGACAGAATTGGACAACGCTGAAGGCAAAGAGGGAGTACTGGGGGCCTGGACATGCGAAAAAGCAAACCAAAAGCAACACAGGTGAACATTTTGTTTCTGGCCACCAAAACAAATAGCAGTCGACTGCAAAAGATGAAACCATGACGCCAGGGGCTGGAGTCACATGACACACAAATGAAGGACTTGCGTTTCCAGCCCCTTTGTGGCTTCACTCTGATGTCCATGCCGTCCAAAGGGGCTCCAGCCTGTTAAGGAAAGACCTGTGCCCTGTGAAGCACAGGGTGCACACAGAAACATTAGTCTCTGCTTGTCTGTGGAGGGCGGTGTGAGGGGCTGATTGTCAATGAGCTTCATTTTGCATGATCATAAGCCACTTATATGCACAGCTGGGAAAACCAGCTGATTCATAAAAACAAAGCACAAACAAAGGCTTACACTTTCCAAACCAAATCTGGGAAACAGACATCGGGCCAACTTCAGACAATGCTGTGTCCAGAAAAGCACTGACTCGCCCTGCCCTCTTTTGGCCAGACCCAAGCTGTGCAAAGGTCGCTGCATGTGTAATGGCCTGGCATGTCCCAGAATGCAGCCTTAAACACGCACATGAAGCCGGCGCTGGCTCACGACAGCTTCACCCCTCCTTTCACGCTGGGGATCCCCGGGTGCCTACCGCAGGCTCACAGCCTGGTGCAAGCGGTGAAGAGCCTGCCTCTGCTGTGAGCACTTACAGTCACACTCGAGATACTGAGGGGTGCACCTCCATGTGGAGAGTCCAAAACTGGGCCGGCCCCCCAAAACCATCAAGCCCCCAAACATGCTTCAGTCTGAGACAACTGGGTGACAGAAGCAACGTGTTTGAGTTGACATCTCCTAGGAAACTGCAAACAAAGTGAAGCGGGAAGTCGAGGTGAAGGGAAAACCCAGAGATTTATGTTCAAGAGCTTTCCTGCATTAACGGGAGAAAAAGCAGATGGAACTGCTAAATTGTGGTCATTTTTTTTTTTTTTAAAGCTTGCTATTTTATTATGCCAGCATAACGTTTATGACGAAACTTGACAAAGGCATTACAGGGAAAAATTGCAGACAAATCTAACTCATGAACATATAAGCAAAATTCGTAAACACTGTATTGGCCAGCCACACTAGGAGTAATCATCATCATGCATTTTTGACGTGCACCTTGTACAGTTCTTTTGTGTCCAAAGGGAAAAAGAAAATCCTTGGATCTTCTTCCTCCTTTTGAGAAACTTCCAAAGGTATGCCAATGGCTGAATACAAAGACTCCATATTTTAAAAATCTGGATCCTATACAATGAAATGGTCCTTTTCTAGGGTTTGACAACACCCCCCACCACACACACACACACACACATACCTGCCTTCTCACAGTGATTTTAGCTACAGCAATCCATCCAGGAATCTGCCAGAGGTACTAATTGTATTTTAGTCTCAGCCTTAGGACCCTGTGAGCATCTATTCAGCTTTACTTCCCGCTGGATGTTTCTTAGACCTAAGAACAGGCTGGTATCCTTTAAAAAGCAAGGCACCCACTACACACCCCCAAGTTTATACGGCAATATATCTCAAGGCACAAAGACACACAGTTATGGTCATTAAGGCAAACAAAGAATTCAAATTCTAGACTCACACCATTCTCTTTAATGGTGGGAACATTTGTAAACAACTAAAACACGAATTCAGAGAGAATCAAAATGCTGCCATGACATGAGAATGTCAACAAGGATCTGGGCAGAAAGCACCATTCTGTGACAAATGGTTTCTGGGACAGTTGGGATAAAGTCTGCAGCCCACAATCACATTTTAAAGAAACAATTCTGGAGGTTTAAGTTCTTCTGTGTATACACTGCAACTGGAGAAAGTACCAGAAGGGGAAATGCTTAAGTTAGAATCCTACCCAAACCTTCAGAAGTGGATAATTTTTTTAACTGAATTATGGATCCTATGCAGAGCCAATAAGGAAAGGAACCCTCACCAAGAAAAAAAATTTTTTGCTTCATTCTGTAAGTATAAAGTAGTAAAAACCAGTCAAAAGTGTGAATGAAAAGTAGTCAAAAAGCAGTGCAATATTAAAGATTAGATGGTCCCATGATTAGGAAGAAAAATCAAATGATTCCTCAGTTAGGGAGCAAAATCTTTAAACACAGAAAGGAGCAAGAGTGAAGAGGAGGACTTAGTAACCAATGAGAAACGTAAAAAATAAATAACCTAGGTAACCAATGTTCCCTGCAGCACTACGATAGCTAGGACATAGAAGCAAGCTAGATGTCCATCAGCAGATAAACAGATAAAGAAACTGTGGTACATATATACACAATGGAATATTACTCAGCCATTAAAAGGAACACATTTTGTGTCAGTTCTAATGAGGTGGATGAACCTAGAGCCTATTGTACAGAGTGTAGTAATGACAGAAAAACAAATATCATATTAACACACATATATATGGAATCCATAAGGTTCGTACTGATAAACCTATTTGCAGGGTAGGAATGGAGATGCAGACATAGAGAACAGACTTTTGGACACGGGGTCAGGTGAACGGAGAGAGTACTATGGAAACAAATACATGTATACCGTGTGTAAAACAGCCGGCCAGTGGGAATTTGCTGTGTGATTCAGGGAGCGCAGACTGGTGCTCTGTGACAACCAGAGGGGTGGGATGAGAAGGGAGGCGGGAGGGAGGTTCAAGAAGGAAGGGACATATGTACACCTGTGGTGATTCATGTTGACGTATGGCAGAAATCATCACAACATTATAAAGCAATTATCCTCCAACTAAAAATGAATGAATTTTAAAAATAACCTAGGTGAGAGCATATCTTAAATACATATTACAGCAGGAAAAAAAATAAATTTCTGAAAAGAGTCTATGAACTGACTCAACTACTAAAAACCTTTGGTGACAAGTTGGAAAGCACAGGAGCTGTTCTAGGAGAAGGGAAATGACTGAAAACCGGGCCTTAAAGAGAAATAAGTGGAAGAATGGAGACAAAAGCAAGAAAGACAAATGGGTTAATGGACTAAAAAATCAAGGCGTGTAAAATTTATTTCGATACCATTAAGGTGGTTAAATAAAAAAATCTGTGTTTCAGAAATTCTAAAAGGATATAAATGTACATGTGTAAAATATAAGATAGGTGGGGAGTCCAAACAAGAGAAGGCATAAAAGCACGAACACGGTAAAAGCAGGTTCAGGAAAGAGAAATAATGGCGTTTGCAGCAACGCAGTCACCAGAAGGACCTGCCTTTGCTTGGAGGGATCTGGAGGAGCTGCAGCACCTCAGTTCTACAAACTAGGAGACCAGGACCTGGAGAAGGGAAGGGCTCCAAGACCACTCAGTGAGGCAGACCAAACGAGGGTCTCCAAGTGAGGCGTAGGGGCACCAGCCACAGGCGACAAGCGGTCGTGATGACACTTGCGCAGCCAAACATGAGGAGGAGTGGGCGGCGGGCTCCTTGGGAACCTTCCTCAGTTAAAGCTGGGATGTTGCGGAAGATGGATTCTAATAGTGGTACCACAGTGGTTCAAGCGACTTCCAGTTGTCCTTTAAATGATGAGACAAAAGACACAGCATGGATAAAATGGTCTCACCCTAACCAAAAGGAACCACAAACCAGCCCCTAAGAACACAAGTATCCATGTTTCTAAGCAGATAGTGCCCTGTTAACTTCTTGTCAGTGGCAACATGGTACCTAAAGAAAAACATCACGTTAAAGACCAGACGAGCCTGCCTCTGTCTCCTCCCATTCATTCATCTTCCCTCTCCTTCTCTATCTGTCCCCCCACGATGCTCTTTCTGGAAAAGGGGGATCCCAGAAGCACTGTCCCAAAATGGCTTAGGGTGGGCGCCCAGCTAAGAGTCTCTGGCTCCAGGGGGAGGGCCAAGGGGCCACCGCGGCCCCAGATCCTTGCCAGAGAGAACTAGCAAAAGCCAAGTAATTGCTTTTTCCCCTTCCACTAATAAGCTTTTCAGCAGAGGAAGAATTCAGCTTCCTGTAGTCAACAAACCCTTTTTCCCTGCCTCTCCTCACTCCAAATAATCTAAAGTGACTGCAATTTCAGTCCTGACTCTCCAGCATTCAGCTCCACCGGCTGAGGTCAGAGGGTGTCAAGTGAGGGCCCTCCATTTCTCTCTGCTCTGCCTTCACGCCACCCGAGCTTCTTCGTCACTGAGGCAACCAGCCACCCCAGCGCATCACCAGTCTCTGGCACACACACCGACTTCACTCAGGATTCCAGGAAACGCTTTTGAAGGCCCAGAAAACACTGGGGGAGATGAAGAAAAATATCTTTGCTGTAAACAACTGATTAGTAATGACCAGCTTCAGATGCCCTGGTGACCTGAGCCACTAATTCCCTGGTTTGGAGAAAATGCATTACAGTAGGACTTTTTCTTTTTGTGGTGGTGGTTAAAACCACGTGGCTGGTTATGTGGTTTTTAGTTTAGTTTTATGCAAATGGCTCTAGTTCCTAAATTCTTTTCCGAGATGTGCTGTGTGTTCGTGGGCTGCTTATCTTCAAGCCTGGCCTCCTGTCGAATCGGCTGCCGGTGGAAAAGCGCCCCGCCCCCGCCTCTGCCTCATTTCCCAGATGAATGAAATGCAATTTCAATTAAGAAGGGCAGGCCCATAGCTCCCTGCTCGCTGTCTTCACGGAGATCTAAGCAGAGAGCGCAGACAGCGCTGAAGGTGAACAAACAAACGGATGAAGGGAGATGGATTGAACGAGAGAAAGGACAGGTGTGGAAACAGGCGGCCCCCCAGCCCCCCGGCAGGCTCGCGGGTGTGTGAACAGGCGCCCCCCAGCCCCCAGGGAAGGCTCGCGCCCCTGAGGGTGATGCAGTGACTGCGGCACAGGACGCAAGAGGCTCCAGGCAGGGGACACAGAGGCAGGGCCACTCACTGGGCCCACAGGCAGTGCCAGGAAGGTTCTGGAAAGGAAGGAGGGCAGGGGGGTGCATCCAGGGAAGAAAGTGAACACCTGCCCACTCACCCCCATACACGCACGCACACACACACACAGGTGGACACTCACTTCTGGCTGCAGCCAGGCCTGTGATGGGAATTTATTTCCGTCAATTATGCGCTCTTGTCCCCAGACTCAGTTCATCAGCACAGTGTGGCCGAGTCAATGAAAGACTCCGTAATGAAGGAATCACATGCACGGGGATGGCCCGGCACCTGCCACCAGGCTGTGGGGCTGCAGCCACACCTGGTCCTGAGTCTAGTTGACGTGGGCCCTCCCGTCTCCCCTGACCCTCCACCCACCCCACCCCGTGGGCTCCCGGGCTCCACGTCAGGTCACCCCCATCCTGCCCCAGGAGCCCCTGGCCAGGATGACATCTTCTGTGACATGATCACAAGGGCCCTGACTGGAAGGAGGAGGAGGAGGAAGGGACTAGCCAAATGGGAATGATCAGCACAGCATGCCAGCTGCTTTCCTATTCTGCTGCCTGGACAAAACCCTTCACTGCAAAGAGCCTGAGCGTGGAAACCAACAACAGCCACCTCTGAAAGCTCCCATGTGCTCGTCGTTATTATCTAACAATAATCGTAATGGCAGTGGGACAGTCATCGCTCAACCAAAGCAGATACGGTTACTACCCCCATTTCCCAGATAAGGAAACTGAGGCTCAGCGAGGTGGAAGACCTGGCAAAGGTCACAGAGCTGAGACTAACTGGGCTTCCCTGAAGGAGCTACACTTGTGCCATCTGCCCACCCACCGACCCACCAACATCCACAGAGCACCTGTTCTGGGCACTGGATACAGCTGTGAACAAGACCAGAGGCACTGCGAACACATGAGGTACTCGTGTGAAAATCAGAACAAAGCCGCCCCCCCGGTACCCCTCCCTCTGGGCAGATAAGACCCTGGACTCGCTGTCTTGCTTGTTGGGTCGAATCTAGGGTGGCCTGGGTCCTCGCTCATCCCCTTCAGCAGAGCAGAGGGCTGTGCATGTTGGACCATCTATACAGCTTGACGGCTGCCCTGAGAGGGATTCCCAGCAGAAAAGCTACCGTATTTCTGTATGTGTATGTATAATACATAAATGCAGACAGAGATAAAATCTCCTTGAGCCTTTCCTTTCCTGAGGAGTGGGGAGGAGCTGACCTTGCGGTGGGGCAATGCCACAAAGAGAAAGGGAACACTGACCATCCCTTATGCGGCAGCACGAGGACGGGCCCGAAAGCCGTACACCAGGGGTACCCACCACACCAGCGTGGGCCAAAGCACCTCCCTGTGAAGGTGAAGGAACAGCACTGGGTGAAGGGCTCAAGGCTTAGAAGGGCTGCAGCGCCAACCTGGAAATTTGACACCCACCATTTGGCATGCCCCTTCTCTGAAACTGTGTTGCCCCTTCACATCCATGAATTTCGACGCATTTTGCAAACTTAATAGCCATCTAAAGCTCTGCCACCTTGACAGGACTGCTATTATAATGCTAGCTCTTCTCAGTACCAGATGAATTTGGGGGGCTGGGGTGGGGGGTGGGAGCAGGGCTGTTGTGGAAGAAAGTCTGCTCCCCTCACCACTCTATAGGAGGTGTCTCCCCCTAGTGACCACCACCCGCACCACCACCCTCCACTGTCTTGGGGCTGGAGCCAGGTAGCCAGGTCCAGGCAGACAGCCATCACCTGTCTTTGCAGGTTGCCTTTGGCCCCGATCCTCAGACCAGCCTTCTCAAAGTACCCCAGGAGCGTGAAGAGAGAATCAGTAGTCGGGCTCTCAGGTGTTCTGAGCTTTGCTGTAAATGCTAATGGGGGATCCTCAGCACCCACAGGATACCCGTCCACACTCTGCTTCTATGGCCAGGAGACAAGAGGAGCCGGATACGGGCCAGAGGGAGAAGAGAGGAAAACAAAAGAGGCGAACAGGGGACAGGTGACAGGGGCCCACCTGGAGGAGCACCCTCCAGGCCTGCTGGGGACCCACGGGGCACCCAGGGACGGACCAGAAAGGCAAGACCTGATGCCAGAGCAGGACAAGAAGACTCGAGGCAGGGGACAGAGGTAAGTAGTGGGCGAGGAGCCCAAAGCCAGAAACTGGGAGGTGAACAGAACAGGATGCAAAATGGGGCCGAGCACATCACTGCCTAAAGTGAGCACTAACTCAGGCTTCCGGGAACGGGAAGACGGAGAAGGAGGCTGGGTGGAGAGAGCCCCATCCTCAGGTCATTCTGTTCAAGTCTTGCAGAGAACTGTGTTTTGGGGAAGGGGCCGGAATAATGACTGGAGCCTTCACTTGGCTGCTGCCTTTTACAGTACGCTTCCCAGAATAAACTGCCCCAAGACTTCATCCATCACCAAAAAAGGCAACCATAAAAACACTCGTGGCCAGCCCTTGTCTCGCACCAGCTCAGCCATCTTCCCCTCTGCTAGGGACCGGGTGGCTTGGGGCGAGGGGGGCGGCCCAGGCCCCGACTAATTGCTCTGGCCAACGACGCTGTGTGGTGTGGGGCCGCCCCCCGCGCTGAGCGGTGAGGAACTTCCCGAATCATTAACCTCTCGGAGTGCATTGTACTGGGAGGCGCTCCCTCTGCAGCCTGTTCAGGGGCCCTATTGATCTGCAGCACACTCGCTGCCTTCAAAGTTGTTTATGATCAATATGCAAATTGCCCATGGCATTGATCTAGTATTAATTTTCAATTAGGGAATCCACAAGGGGTCTCGGAGGGTCAATACCTAACAATGCAGAGGAAACTCCGCTGAGGAGTATCGGCCTGATGCCGAGAAGACCTTCCCTAAGCCTCCTCCTCGGCAGTTCCAGGCCCTCGGGGCTGTCACCTCCGCTTTGGCTCATTCGCTTCCCTCTGAAGTCAGACCCCTCTGGCCACCACCCAGGCTGCATGTGTGGCTGTTGCCCTCCCCTCCCCCCTGCCTCCACCCAGGGCCACAGGGACAGTCCCTGCCAGTGCGCTCCCCCAACACCCGCCCTCCTGACCGGATGCCCCCACACGTGCCTCTACATCTCCCCACGCCAACCCGGCCCCGGGACCACTCTCTCCCCCGGCTCCCCAACCACACATACCTTCTTCCTCCCTCTCTCCCTCTCCCTCGTTTCTGCTTAGTCACGGAACGTCACCTTGGCACGCTGCCACGGCTGGAGCTGGCGAGCTGCACGGTCCCCAGAAATCTCAGGCAGTCAGGCAGAGCCGCCAGGCTGCCAGGTTATGCTTGGCAAACAAGCCACTGATGTCATTTCAAAAAACCAAGGTGGGGGGGGGGTGGCAGGAAAAGAGGCACAGCTTCAAATCGTCTGTTTTTCCTTCTTTCTTCTAGCAAAATGTTCCTTCCTAGTGAAACACGGAGGCAGGGGCTGGGGTTGGTTGGGGGGGATGTTAATTACTTCACCACTTGTCCATGGTTTTCCCAGAAGAGGCCACGGCCCGCCCTCCAGGAGCACAGGGCCGTGCGTGTGAGCCACTGACAAGGGGTGTCCCTGGGGAGCGCGTGCCCAGCTGGGACTGGAGTGACCCGGGAGTGCAGTCATTCCATTACGCCCCTAACAGCCCCTGAGAGGCTCGCGTGGGAAAGCTCTAAGACCAAAGGAGTCAGAAGAGACAAGTGTGGCCGACTCTCCGCCCAGCAGGTATGGGGACGAGGCAGGCACAGCTGCGCCCAGCCTGGGGCCCAGCAACGACCCCATCTGCCTTCTCTGCTCAGCCAAGGCTCTCAACGCTCCAGGTCTTCTTTTCTTGCTCCACTGGGAGCAAACCTCCCAGGGCCTCAGGCTCCCTCACACAGCCCATGACCCTGCCTGGAGGCCCATGTGGAACTCCACACGGAACAGGGTGTTTGCCCGGCCACTTTTGGCACTGCCACTCATGGCGCGAACCAGAGCGTTGGCTAGCCAGGCTAACTGGTTTATGGATAACATTAATTACCATGTTGCTCATTAATGGATGAAATCTTTATTGGTGCCATTGATCAGTGGACTTGTTAGCTGGCCTCCTAACCAATGGCGGATGTAACAAGCTCTCTTATTGGCATATCAATTAATGCAATCAATTCCTTGCCAGCGGCTGCCGTCCGCTCCCTGGGCTGTTCAGGGGTAGGAGACAGAGCCATGTCAAGAGCAACCCCTCACTCAAGAGTCTCTGGTTCTCAACTGACCTCCAAGTGGTCTCTCTGCCACTTGGAGCTCAACTATCAAGGCAAAACAAAACAAAACAAAATCACACCTACCCCCGCCTCCACTTCCATCTGAAAATCACCTCTCCATGTTCTAAGGTGACAGAAGTACGGCTCTCTTAGGACACATGAGACAGAACGACCGGTGTGAGGGGCCAGGGACTGTGAGAGCAGACGAGAGGACTGCAGGGGCCACGAGAAGCTTCTAGACGAGGCTCCGGCAGAGGTGATTAGGTCTCCAGACTGGACGCTAGGCAACACGCCAGACAACGATGGGACCAGCCGATGGGTCCCAATGATGGGAACAGCCGAAAGACACAACCACCATCACAGACCCACTGCTCACCTGGGGAAGCCAGCCAAGGCCCCCGATCCACAATCCCACCTGCCGACCACACCTAACGGCATCCCCATCACTCAACACCTACAACAGATGGGCTCGATAGGAAATCATGACCCTGACCTCATAACCCAAGCTCCAGGTATGGAAAGGACTTGTCGCCTAGGAATCATCACCCTACCATCACCCCACTCCACCCCATCACCTAACTGACGTCCACGCCTGGCATTCTGAAGTTTGCTGAAAGGCACACAATGGATTGTTTAGACAGCATTAATATCACTGTCAAGTCACAGCTGGGAAAAAAAATTTCCCTGGCGGTGACATGTCTTTAGGCAGGTTGTGTTAGAAAAGGCTCGGGGAAGGGGAGTGTGCAGTGGAACAGACCATGGATCCAGAGCTGGAACACCTCCGAGGAACAGTGATCACCAGGGCATTTACTGCAGAGGGGATGAGCTGCGATGCCTACGACTGTGAGAGGGTACTCCGGGAATGCCTGACCCCCAAGATGTGCTTAAAGGGATTAACTGGAGTTTGCCTCAAAAGGGAGCAGCTTGAAATATTCTTGCAGATTTGTTACTAAAAGCCAAAAATAAATTAAATTAAAAAGGGGAAGCAAATCACTATTCCACTCAGCGGTGCTGGTGCTATTAATAAACTTTGCAAGCACAAACATTTAACTCGAGGAGAGAGGGTACAGGCAACCAGAAGTGGTGAAAAGCAGAAGGGGGGTGGGGGGTGGGGAAGAAAGCAGAGCGGTGACAGAGCGCAGGAGGCCAGTGAGGCCACGGCTGAGAGACATAATTCTCAGAGTCTGAAAGCGCGGCTCAGGGCTTCTAGCATAAACAGTAGAAATATTTCCTCTCATTTATAAATAGAAAGTGACATTTTTCCACGTGGACCATTAGTACTCCCATAGTCACAGGACGGAGGCAAGCACTGAACACACCGACGCAGAGGCCAGAGAGAGAAGGCCCTGACGGGCGACCCTCTCTGAGGATGGAGACGCACAGACAGCAGAGAGAGGAGGGCAGAGGCTGCACAGCCAAGGCTGAGATCTCTTTCACCCGTAAAGCCACTCCTCACGTGGGACAGAAGGCTGCCTTCTACGTGGCAGCCGTCATCCAATCCAAGGGACGGGGAGACACCCAGTCCGGAGGCCCTCCATCAGTCATTCAACACCCCATGCCTTAGGCTGCTACAACGTGGAGGCCCAGTGTGTGTCTGAGGTAGACTGCTGTAGTGCAGCGGTGCCTCAACTGCCTCCGGGGAACCCCGGGATGCTGCAGGGGTTCGGCAAATGCTGATTCTAGTTTCATTTTAAGTTGGTGATTAAATTACTGGTTATTATTAAATGCTAATGGTTATTATTAAATGCAATAATAAAACATACTCAACTGTGACATATGCCAAAATTTAACACATTGGAGGCCAGGGCATTAACTTGCACAGCTAAGTTAACTCGTTTTTGTGTAGGCCTCCGAGTCAAACAACGTCCGCATTTAGACTACAAGCCTAAAAGGCAGCTGAAAACTGTTACATTTGGAACTACTCCTCCATATGAAGATTTGAAAAACAATGGAACCAAACAAAATACACAAAACAGAAGCTTCGTCCAGACTATCTAACTAGCTTCCGTAACTCTTAATTTTGACCAAAGGGTTGATCAGCTCTGCTTTATTCTTCTTTTGATACAGAAATGCTGCTAAGTCACTGCATTCGTGTCTGACTCTATGCGACCCCATAGACGGCAGCCCACCAGGCTCCCTTGTCCCTGGGATTCTCCAGGCAAGAACACTGGAGTGGGTTGCCATTTCCTTCTCCCATGCATGAAAGTGAAAACTGAAAGTGAAGTTCAGTCGTGTCCGACCCTTTAGCGACCCCATGGACTGCAGCCTACCAGGCTCCTCCATCCATGGGATTTTCCAGGCAAGAGTACTGGAGTGGTGTGCCATTGGCTTTACACATCTAAACTCAAATCCTAAAAGATGAGGCTGTGAAAGTGCTGCACACAATATGCCAGCAAATCTGGAAAACTCAACAGTGGCCACAGGACTGGAAAAGGTCACTTTTCATTCCAATCCTACAGCAAGGCAATGCCAAAGAATGCTCAAACTACCGCACAATTGCACTCATCTCACACACTAGCAAAGTAATGCTCAAAATTCTCCAAGCCAGGCTTTAATAGTGTGTGAATCGAGAACTTCCAGATGTTCAAGCTGGATTTAGAAAAGGCAGAGGAACCAGATATCAAATTGCCAACATCCATTGGATCATAGAAAGAGCAAGAGAATTAAAGAAAAACATCTACTTCTGCTTCATTGACTACAGTAAAGCCTTTCACTGTGTGAATCACAACAAACTGTGGAAAATTCTTGAAGAGACGGGAATACCAGACCACCTTACCTGCCTCCTGAGAAATCTGCATGCAGGTCAAGAACCAACAATCAGAAGCAGACATGGAACAACAGACGGGTTCCAAATTGAGAAAGGAGTACAAGGCTGTATACTGTCACCCTGCTTTAACTTATATGCAGAGTACATTATATGGAAATGCTAGACTGGATGAAGCACAAGCTGAAATCAAGATTGCAGGGAGAAATATCAATAACCTCAGATATGCAGATGACACCACCCTTATGGCAGAAAGTGAAGAGGAACTAAAAAGCCTCTTGATGAAAGTGGAAGAGGAGAATGAAAAAGCTGGCTTAAACTTCAACATTCAAAAAACAAAGATCGTGGCATCTGGTCCCATCACTTCATGGCAAATAGATAGGAAAACAATGGAAACAGTGTCAGACTTTATTTTCTTGGGCTCCAAAATCACTGCAAATGGTGACTGCAGTCATGAAATTAAAAGATGTTTACTCCTTGGAAGAAAAGCTAAGATCAACCTAGACAGCATATTAAAAAGCAGAGACACTACTTTGCCAACAAAGGTCCGTCTAGTCAAGGCTATGGTTTTTCCAGTAGCCACGTATGGATGTGAGAGTTGGACTATAAAGAAAGCTGAGCACCGAAGAATTGATGCTTTTGAACTGTGGTGTTGGAGAAGACTCTTGAGAGTCTCTTGGACTGCAAGGAGGTCAAACCAGTACATCCTAAAAGAAATCAGTCCTGAATATTCATTGGAAGGACTGATGCTGAAGCTTACCAATACTTTGGCCACCTGATGTGAAGAACTGACTCATTTGAAAAGACCCTGATGCTGGGAAGGGTTGAAGGTGGGAGGAGAAGTGGATGACAGAGGATGAGATGGTTGCATAGCTTCACCAACTCAACAGACATGAGTTTGAGCAAGCTCTGGGAGTTGGTGATGAACAGGGAAGCCTGGCATGCTGCAGTCCATGGGGTTGCAAAGAGTTGGACACAACTGAGTGACTGAACTGAACTAAAACTCCTAAAATAACTATAGTTATCTATAGTTATTTTAGGAGTTTTAGTTCAGTTCAGTCATTAAAAATTATCCAGTGGGTTCAAATCAAGTTTTCATTTTTTAAGAAAGGGGGCTCCACTAATAAAAGTGTACAAACCACTGCTTCAGTTCAGTTCAGTTCAGTTGCTCAGTCATGTCCGACTCTTTGCGACCCCATGAATCACAGCACGCCAGGCCTCCCTGTCCATCACCAACTCCCGGAGTTCACTCAGACTCACGTCCATTGAGTCAGTGATGCCATCCAGCCATCTCATCCTCTGTTGTCCCCTTCTCCTCCTGCCCCCAATCCCTTCCAGCATCAGAGTCTTTTCCAATGAGTCAACTCTTTGCATGAGGTGGCCAAAGTACTGGAGTTTCAGCTTTAGCATCATTCCTTCCAAAGAAATCCCAGGGAGGATCTCCCTCAGAATGGACTGGTTGGATCTCCTTGCAGTCCAAGGGACTCTCAAGAGTCTTCTCCAACACCACAGTTCAAAAGCATCAATTCTTCGGTGCTCAGCCTTCTTCACAGTCCAACTCTCACATCCATACATGACCACTGGAAAAACCATAGCCTTGACTAGACGGACTTTTGTTGGCAAAGTAATGTCTCTGCTTTTGAATACGCTATCTAGGTTGGTCATAACTTTCCTTCCAAGGAGTAAGCATCTTTTAATTTCATGGCTGCAGTCACCATCTGCAGTGATTTTGGAGCCCAAAAAAATAAAGTCTGACACTGTTTCCACTGTTTCCCCATCTATTTGCCATGAAGTGATGGGACCAGATGCCATGATCTTCGTTTTCTGAAAGTTGAGCTTTAAGCCAACTTCTTCACTCTCCACTTTCACTTTCATCAAGAGGCTCTTTAGTTCCTCTTCACTTTCTGCCATACGGTGGTGTCATCTGCATATCTGAGGTTATGGATATTTCTCCCGGCAGTCTGGATTCCAGCTTTGTCCCCACTGCTTCATCTGCCGTATAATTCTAGATCAACAACGGAGGGCACCCTTCAGACAATCTCTCTGGGAAACAATGTGGAAAACTTGAAGTTTCTGGGAAGATTTTAAAAACCCATAGCTCTGCATTGACAAAACACTCTGATGTACGTGTTACCTGCCAGTCACACCAGCCTAGCCTGAGAAAGACACTGCAAGAAGATGGAGGGTGCTATGCCTTGGTGTAAGATCACAGTTGACGTAAAAGTACTGTTTCATGTGCATTTTCTTTGTAAGAAAAAAAATAAAAAAATCAAGGAGCAGAATGTCCTTTGGATGACCTTCCATGGAAGCAAAAACCGAGTCCCTTTAAGAAAGGGCTGTCTGCTTCCTCTGTGAGAATGTATGCTCAGAGAGATAGTTGATAATCTAACCAGAGAGAAAGCTTCCCTGGTGGGTTTCTCCCCCTAAAGACAAGAGCTTAGAAGCTGTCTAAGACAGAAAAGAAAATCTGTCTATTCATTTACTGACTCATCAAGTCATGAAACATATCCATTAGTTTGTACCTACTACATTCCAGGCATTGTGGATCCAACTGGACAAGGAGATATTCCTGGCCTCACGGAAATTATGCTCCAGCAGACCCACGCTGGGTGACACAGGATGTCTGTGTCACACCCAACCTGGTCACTGAACCTGCACGTCAGCATGCTACTCACACAGGAAAATCACCTCCTTTACTAAGATTTCTGCTTGCTCGCTGTCGAGGTTGGCCAAGACTGGTCTAAGCGGGCTCCCATGTTAGGGTCCCAGGTTGGCCACATTCAATACTCTCAGGGAACAGTAGGAATCTTGAAAGAATCAAATGCCACTTACTCTAAAAAGGCTCTTCATTCCCAAGGCTCCAATCCACACTTTCCTGAGTCTTCACCTGAGTGATTTTGTATCAAGATTCTTCCACACCAAACACGATAATAAATCAAATTTTATCAGAATTGAGCTATAAATCTGTGAAGACTCCAATAATTTCTAGCCGAGGGAATAACACCACAAAAGTACTTTTTAAACTAATTACTCTGATTGCGAAGTGCTGCCCTAATGAGCCTTCTTTCTGCCCAGAACTTACTAAGAGGAAAACCTACCTTCTGGTGAAGTAATTACTGCTTTCCCCTTCAAACTTCTAACTGGAGATCGATGCTGCATTTTAAGACCCATTGATTTACAATTAGCCTGGCTTTCCTGCTAAAGTGTTTTTTAAGCAGAGTTTACTTTTATTTTCTTTTGAAATCTCTGAGATCTGGTTCTTGGATTTTTACATCCTCATGAGGGGGACTGGAAATCTCAAAGAGGAAGATACACATCAGAAGAGAGAGGAGGAGAGGGATGCAAATAAGATTCAGGAGGGTGGTAAGGGGAAAAGGGAAGTTGGTTGGTTCACAAGATAAATTCAGAAGCAAAAATTAAAAAAAAATTTTTTTTTAATCTTTTTTTTAAAGCTCAGAAGCATACTGCATAGGAGGGAATGAAGAAACCCAGAGAGAGGAAGCAGAAGGCAGGGTGGCAGGAGGAGAGAGCGAGACGCACAGCCTAATAAGTGGAGCTGCTGTCAGGGTGGCTAGAACAGCTCTTTATTGCCTCTGCTGTTTATTAGCATCCTAGGGAAGGGGAAAAAAAAAAAAAGGAAAGAAAAGGCTTTGTGCATCTTTGCAAAACAAAGCACTAGTTAAAAATAGTGTGTGCAGTAGGGACAGTGCGCTAACATGAGGGTCCTGGCAGCTCCGGCATTTGCACAATCTGTCCCATGAGGAGAGCAGAAGTAAGCGAAGCAATTAAGAATTTCACGCTGATTGCTTCAAGCATGTTTCTCGACGCCATAAAGATAATAGCATAAAGGATATGGCCTTGCTTCCCCTGCCCCCTCCCCTGCCTGGCAACTCTGTCTCTTGCACTCTTCCTCTCCTCCGATTCCTGTGGCTGAGAACTCCAGATGCTGGTTAGCTGACCTGGCACCTCTGGGTGGAATCTGTCACTTCCGGCCTAGAGAGACAGCGGCTGTGACGCCCCCTCCCGCCTCCCTGACCCAGAGCAGACCCTGGAGCGGAGACATAAGCTGAGCTGCCTTATCAAAGTCCCAAAGATGGGAGGCTGAAGAAACGGGGAAAACTGCCCGTGAGGCCTGGACGTCAGGCTCTCTGTAGGCCCCCTCCTGACACTCTATTCTGGGCTCTTCACTTACTGCTGGCTCCCAAAGGTGATGGGTGGAAGATGGTCTAGAGAGATAAACAGGAAAAATAAAACTCCCAGCAACAATAAAAGAGGGGAAGAGAAAAGCTACTAACTTTCTGCTTTAAAAAAAAAAAATGTTATTTTATAGCAAGATTGTATAGGCCAATTTCAAAGACTAATACGAAAAAAAGTGCAATTAAATCCTTGAAAAACTGACAGATCAGCAAAACAAAACCACCCGGAGGAGAGCCCGATTGAGCCTCATTAAGAAAGAGTTCAGCCTGTTTTTAAAACCCTTCTTAACACTTAGCTGGGTACCTCCCAGCAGTGAGGGCTCCCAATGAGGCTGGCATAATTAGTGTCAGAATAGAAAGGAAATGGGGGGGAATCAACCTAGGAATTAGATATTAAAACACAAATTTGAGGGGTATGGGGAGGTCCAAATGGAAAAACCATCCCCAGGTTCAACAACAAACTGCCATCTGTTCATCTGAGAGTAACAGGGAGATGGCAAAGCCCTCCACCATCCACAGAGATAAACATGTTCCAATTAAACACAGGACGGGCTGGGGCAGGGTGAGAAGATTTATGCTTCAAACCTCCATCTTCGACCTCTCTCTTCCCCCCAAAATACATTCTACATTGTGGTCACATCAACTCCAGGAGGCTGGGTTAATGACGGACGGACGACAAATCGCACCGACCTCTACAGCAATTACAACCATCACGCCTGACCAGAGAGGAGGAGGGCTGGTGACACGTTTCCACGCCTTCAGCCACCAGGATCCCCCAAAGCTGGCGTGTGTACACACGTGTGACACTGTGCCCGCCTGAGAGTGCAAGGGAACACACGACATGTGAAACCGCTCTCCTGCAATGAGGAGATACGGTGCTGAGATCCGTTATAGAGGAGCAGGCCACTACAGAAGGAATACTCTGGAGATGGGGGAGACGGCAGGGAGATGAAGCCATTTTATTAAATCAGGCAAATTCTAATTTATTCTGCAGAGACAGAGGAAAGAAAATGGATTCATTCTCAGTATATCCTCTGAGCCAGCTCCTATCACCTCGGCAGAGAAAGGAGGGAGCAGAAAAGGTGCCAGGACTCATCTGGAAATCGAGGAGGGGAGGTTTTCTCCTTTAAAGAGCAAACGTGAAAACGTATCTGTTTCAACTCCTAACCCAGGAATACGGAAAATAATGCTTATGCCAGAGAAACCTGGGGGGTTTGCTCTCTTTCTGATTATTCCAGCAGGTATACCTGGAAGGGGCTTACCGATTTGATTCGTTGCAACATGAAATCAGAAAGGCAACCGCGGCCAAGAGAAGATGCTGACCAGGACTGACAAAAGGAATTCTGGCACATCTCCCCCAGTGGTGAGAAACACCACCTGCCAGCTCCCCACGGTGGGAACTTAAATGGCGATTTTCAACTTGGAAAAAATAAAAACAGGGATGAAACGCTGTGCACAAGAGCACCAAGCACAGAGGGCGGCCGTTCACGAACAAAAGGTGTGTGCGTTTAGACTGCAATTAGAAAACCAAGGTTTTAATTAAACAATTACATAAAGTTCGTGTGGCTCCCCATATGGGCCAACACTTCCCCGGTGTCTTGGGGTGAGCTTGGCGACGAGCATTTACAGCTCTGGTTGCTGTGAAGAGGAAGAAACCCAGGACGGCCTCCGTGTAACTGCAGAGCTGCACTGGGCCTGTCTGCCTGTGGCTCCCTGCCTCACTCTGGAACCAAGAAGCGCCAAGACTGACAGAGCGCCTGCCCTGGGCGGACCACCCCGTCAGCAGCCTGATCACTCAAGAGTGTCTGGGGGTGGCATGGGGGGCTTCCAATGCCCCCAAATGGTGAAGGCCCTCTACCAAAGCACAGGCCAGATGCAGCGAGCTCACCAGGAGGCGTCTTTGAACTAGGAGAAATTCTCAGGTGCTTAGAAACCTTCAGATTCCCAAACCCCCTCTGGGAGGGAAATAGAAGCCAACTGCTTGTTCGTTTGCTGCTTTTGCACCGCTGGGTGGTGGCTGCCCACGGCAGAGGGAAGGTGCATCTGGGTCCCAGGGCCCAGATTCCCAGGGGAGACTGAGGTGTTGATGATGCTCCCTAAGCCCAGAGACAACTCCTCTGTGGCTCCCAGTTACCAACGCTCTGAGCCCAAGAGCTGCAAACTGACCTAAAACTGGTTCTTCCAGCATCCGCAGGAGCCTGGAGAGAAAGAAAGTGGCCCGCCTCTGCTGGGCCCCGTGAATGAACAGCTCAGAGTAAAAGCTGTTATCAGGTAACAGCTCTGGTATCTGGTTAACAGCTCCTTAGTAAAGGAGATTTCACCAAGTCTTGGAAGGACAGACAGGCCGACCGACCAGCGTTCATTCCCCACCAGGGCAGCCGATCCAGGAGCTCCACACTGGCACCTGCAGGCCACGCTTCAGACAGCACTTCCCTCAAGCTCAGTGCAGCCTACATTTCAGAATTCCACCTTCCCCTGGCTTCCCAGCCTCCTTCAGACACTGTTTGGAAATGCCTCCAACTCCGCAAATGGTCACGTCAGATGCTGAAGAATCCAAGATGGCCAATCAGCTGACATGAACAGACGTCCTCAGACATGCCCAGCGCAGGGCTATCTTCCAGACAGTTCTCATAAGTCACTGCAAGAAACCTCAGGAGAAGCCCATTAGTTGGCAAAATGCTCTACCCTACAGAATACTCACAGCTCCCCAAATTACACGGTGATCAATATGCTCTAGGTCTCAGAGCCCACCAACACCATTTTGGTTTTTTAAGAACAGGAAACTCTCCAGACTGCCTGGATAATGGAAAAATTAAAACAACAACAAGTATAACTAAATATACTTAATTTGAGGTTAAAACAAAAAGCAGAGGAGTTCTTTTTCCCAACTGCAGCCTACTGCCCTGCTAGGTTTGTGAACGACTGGGAAAGTCAAGGGTGGCTCTCAAGCCTGGTTAGCTAACTCATCCCACTGAACTCGAGAAGCCCAGTCACCTTCCAGAATCCTTCATCTTCCAGACAAAGAAAGGTCTTTCTTGCTATTTCCACCACCTGATTGTATGAACTGCTTTGAGAGTGAGGAAGGGACCACAGCGCCTCAGCCTGAACGTGAGGCAGCCAAAAAGAACTGACCTTTGCTCCAGAAGTACATTCTCTGCCGTGGTTCCCTGATCTGGTTCCCAAGAGGGCTCAGGCAGTGGGGCTGGACGTGTTTCCCTTTACCCCCTCCCAGCCTGTACCCCTCCCCAAAACGAACAGGCGACTTTCTGGGCAATGCCCTTCAACCCAATCAGCCACTGAAGACATTAGTTTAGATCGGGTCCAAAACTAAATCCAAAGCGATGAACTTGACTTTATGACATATATTTACTTCTTCCTTCGTGAACAGAAGGTTAATGTAAGAGCAACTCCTTGGCAAACCTTTAAGGGTAATTCAAGCGACACTGATGTGAATCAATGTTCCCTTTGTGAACACATTACTTGGCAGAAACTGGCTTTCTGTAACCCCCTTAAACCTAGCCGGCAAAACAAAAAGAAGGGGGAAAAATGTCCTTCAAACAAAAGGATGAGGTGAAAATACAGAGAGAGTCGACTGCACTTTATTCTCTTTCATAGAAGCAAATGGGTCTGGTGCTTTTATACATTAATCAATCAATATCACTGACTGTACATCAGCAGGGTAGCCAAGTTATGAATGACCTTTCTGGCAAAGAGGACACTTTTAATGCTCATAAGACCGCTCATAGCTTAGCAACTTTCCGAATTTATGCCTGCATGATTACCCCTTAGAGGCGAGTGGCCGTTAGCGCTGCACTAAATATGGCAAGGTTAGTCGTTTCCAATTTGTGCAGAGGCAAGGAGAGACGCGGACAGGCTGCCCCCTTTATGCACCAGCTGCCCCAACCCGGGCGAGGTGGAGGGCACAGGCGTGCACAGTGCACTTCTTGCCCGGCCGGCAGGGCAGGCTTCCCCTTCCAGAAAGCCGGCTGGCCTCCTGCTCAGCCCCAGGCCAGTCCACACAGGGATATTTGGAGGAGCTAATCTAGAAAGCTACGCCCGGCTCAGCCTCAGCCTGTCTGCTTCTCACAGTAGGTTCCCGAGGCCTCCTCTCTGGCAGATGGGCGGGGCTGCCACGCGGGCCCATTCCCAAGCCACCCCCACGCTGCCTTCTCCCTGTAAGCACCCCCCACCCCATGCTGACTGGAGACTCCAACCAGATAATGTAACTTCATGTTTCCAAAAAGGGAACTTTCACCTTGAAGTTGCTTGTCTTTTTTTTTTAAAGCAGCATTTCTACCAAAAAGATGCTGACTTACTCTCTCCAGAAATATCCAACTCAGATGAATACATGGCTGGACCAATCCTCTTTATTTCTCCCTCTCACCAACTCAGCCATTCTTTCCATTCCAGTCCCTGTGGGTGGAAACGGGGCAAAGGCCTGTCTGTGGGTGTAGGTTTCCATGACAACCATCATCCTCTCGCGAGGCCACATGGGGGCACGAGACGAAAGCCCACCGCCCATCACCACCTCAGCTTTCTTCCTGCAACTTCCCTTCTACGGTTGTGGTGAAAATCTCTGGAAATCTGCTGGTCCACCAACAAGGCCCCTCTTTTTTTTCTGTATCCCTTGGAGGGAAATGTAGACACTATGAGAATTTAAAATATAGCTTTAACTTCACGTGAATTTCAGTGCATGAGACCATAGGCTGAAGCTCACCATCTTCATAAAAACCCAGGCAGAGTCCAGGGCACCATTCTGCAGTCTACAAAGAGCTGGCCAGTCACACGAGAACACACAGGACACTTGGTCAGATGGAACAAGGCACTTTGATTACAGCCACTTCTGCTCAGGGATGTAAGAACACATCTCTCCAGCTGCTGCTTGTTCATATTCCTGAAGTCAGGAGGGTTTATTTAAGGAGGACCCAACCCCAGTGGTGGTACTGACCTGCAGACAAGAGGCTCAAAGCCTAGTGTACAGAAACAGGTGATGAATAACAACACCCATCAGGAAGAGAGAAACTTACTTTAAAGGCCCTAACTGGGGGCCCCCATCGGGGCTGAGAGTTCTTACTTGCCTGCCTCTCCCATGTGACAGACATTTGCAAACCCTCGCAGGGCGGGAAGAACTCGATTCTCCACCAGCAGAAATTTTTCCTCTTCTTTCCAGACCAAGTCCCTCCCTCTCAGCCTTCCCTACTTAGATAAATCATACTAGGCTCTCTGTCCATTATTTTTAACAGATTCAGATTCCCATCTAGAAAATCTACCTTCTGTCAAAAACTGGGGAGACACGGAGCCCATCTGAGCAGGGCACCCTGAGGGAGTGGGTCAGGGTGGTGCTCAGAGAGCTCTTCTTGATTCATCCTGGATTAGTTCCAATGTCTCCGTTTTCCTCTGGGAAGCTGCACATCCACAATTTAACAACTCTAGAAGACTTGCTAAGTTCACTCTGGCTTTCCCTTTTCATCACTTAACCAACAAGAAAAACTTGTCCCTCTCTGCATCCTTCATAATTTGCAAACTTTTTAAGTCACCCTTGGAGCGGCCAGCCTGTGGATCTCCCTCCTGCACAGGACAGGCTTGATTAAACCCTCAGTCGCCCTTCCTTTCCAGGTCTTTACCCAAGCCTGGCTGTTCCTCTGACGTCTCTCAAGTTGCCTTTATGGCCGTGCAGGGTTTCCCAAGTTACAAACACCACCTGCGCTTCTTTTCCTCACCTTCTCTTACCTCGCTGACAGCAACTAGCCAGCTGGCTTTCTCTGCTCCCCACCAATTCTAACCCACGTCGGGCTGGCAGACACATTAAGTCCCCTGTGCTGTGAACATCTACATCGCTCTTCTGGAAGCGCCTTGGTAGCTACAGGTCCCTACAGTCACAGGGCCGTCTTGTCACAGACTGTCTGTCATACATTATGCCCCGCTTCTGCAGATCCAAATCCACCAAGAGTAATATCAGCAAAGATAAAGGGACATTAAGGTCTCTCCTCCAAGAATGTGGTGGAGCCATTCACATTAGTAGCAGAGTGAAGTGAATGTCACCCCCCAGGACGAATTCAGTTCAGTTCAGTCGCTCAGTTGTGTCCAACTCTTTGCAACCCCATGGACTACAACATGCCAGGTTTCCCTATTCATCACCAACTCCTGGAGCTTACTCAGACTCACGTCCATTGAGTTGGTGATGCCATCCATCTCATCCTCTGTCATCCACTTCTCCTCCCGCCTTCAATCTTTCCCAGCATCGGGGTCTTTTCAAATGAGTCAGTTCTTCACATCAGGTGGCCAAAGTATTGGTAAGCTTCAGCATCAGTCCTTCCAATGAATATTCAGGACTGGACCGATTTCCTTTTGGATGGACTGGTTTGATCTCCTTGCAGTCTAAGGGACTCTCAAGAGTCTTCTCCAACACCACAGTTCAAAAGTATCAATTCTTTGGCACTCAGCTGTCTTATAGTCCAACTCTCACATCCATACATGACCACTGGGAAAACCATAGCTTTGACTAGACGGACCTTTGTTGGCAAAGTAATGTCTCTGCTTTTTAACATGCTGTCTAGGTTGGTCATAACTTTTCTTCCAAGGAGCAAGCGTCTTTTAATTTCATGCCCAGGATGAGGGCAAATAGCAACTGAGATGCAGACAGGCTCATGTGTTGTGGCTGGCACGAGAAAGCCACGCAGGCATCCATGCAGCCCCAGACACGAGAACAGGTCCCGAGTGGGATCTCAGAATACTCTTCCAAGTCTGAAAAACGAGACCACTCCCCACTCATACATGTTTCCTTACACCGGTGAGGTATTTCAGTCTCACAAAAGCAGGAGAACAACCTGATACCCACGAGGAAGCCCTATATGCTTCCCTGCAAAGCAGAGACTGGGACCAGAAGATCACATCAAAGAAAAACCCGATCTGAAAAAGTGAAGTCAGCAAGAGGCAAAAGAACACGGAAGTCCATATGTTTTAAAACTTTGGCACAAGAACAGATGTAACTAGTTTCTGTCTCATTTTTGGTCTTCTCTGGAGCAGTAAGCTCTATGAGGACAGGAATGTGTGACAAATTGTACACTAGGTAAACTCTGAGCAAGTCCAATCACATCAGGCCACTTTTCAACATCTCCTTCCATAGCCCTTCAACCCCAAACTCAGGACCTGCTTATAAAAGGCAGGTCCAATGACCTTATGCCCTCTGCCTCTCGCCTCCCCAGGACATAGCAGCTGCCGGGTCCTTAGCCTGCCTTCCCATGCTCACCACCATGTCCCAGGGCTCTGAAGGTGCCTGGCCCAGAGGAAGCTGCATGAAATAAACATTAGAAAACAGACGGGCACGGGTACAAGCATGACCGTAAAAATCACTGGACATCATTTCACAGTACTACATTCCTGTGTATCCGTACACAGTTTTGAGGGGGCATTCACCCCACACCTTGGTAGGACACAAAAGTATTCCCCTGCCATTTTGATTCAGGATGGGGAACACATGTATGCCTGTGGCGGATTCATTTCGATATATGGCAGAACCAATACAATATTGTAAAGTTTAAAAATAAAATTAAATTAAAAAAAAATGATCTTGGCAGTAGATTCCTGTATATCAAAAGACATAAAGTATTGAAACCTTCCTATAATCTTGCAAAGGAAGCACCAAATTGTGCTGGCAGAGAGGCAGCCGACCTTGCAAATGGCTTCAGTGTCACCAAGTCACGTTGGCAGGCGCGCACCAGGACTACCAGCTCCCACCACCGCGGCCTGAGCTGGATTCTGAACCAGAATGAAAGCTGTCAGTCCTCCACACCGGGACGCCCCTGGTGGTCCAGCAGTTAAGACTCTGTGCTCCCAATGCAGGGGCGTCTGCATTCCATCCCTGGTCAGGGAACTAGATCCCATCCGCCACAACTAAGCATGCACGGCACCCCTGGAGAGGCCACGCACTGCCACGAGAGAAGGGCCCAGTGCAGCCCAAATACATTAAATAAAAATGTTAAAAAAAAAATCATCCACAGGGCAAGCTTTTTTGGAAATGTCAGACGCTACAGTTGAGGTCAGGGTCACCTTCAACCCAGAACAAACAAGTGTTCCCGTTGCTGGGACGGGCTCTTCCCAGTTCCACCAGTGAGCCCGCATCTCCACTGCTCGGTGGAGCCCAGTGCTCTGTGGGCCAAGGTCACGGTTACACTATTCATGCCTGTTTGAAGCATGAAATCTGGAGCAGGGCTTCCACTGCCCTCAAGGGTGGAGGCAACGCCACCATGGGGAGTCTGCGTGACTCCAGGACAGTGGGAGTGGAAGAGGCGGACGAGGAGCTTCTCTGAGCTCAGCCCCCTCCTGCAGGAAAGAAACGGGTATGAGAGAACTGCAGACCAAAGAGATAACGCGATGCTTCCGGCCGTTGAGATGCCCTAAGAGGAGGCAGGGAAGAAAGGAACAAAGAACTCATTGTGGACAGACCAAAAAAAAAAAAAATCTGGCAAGGTTCTATCCTAACAAATGATCCAAAAATGAAATGAGACTAACCCTCCCATGGCCAGTGTACTGGAGGCCAAGGCACAGAGAAGGAGAGTGAGAGTGAATGAGGGACAAAGGAACGGACGTGCCCGAGCTGTGTGCTGGACTTCATGTGAAGGATGAACCTTTTATATATCTTCTCTCACTTAACTGTCATGAGAGAATTAGAGACAGACCCCAAACTGTGAATGAGTGCCCCCCGCTTGCAGATAAAAGAACTGATGCTTCAGAGGCGTGCTGTTGGGAGTCCCGGAAGTAAACACACAGAATCTTTCGTATTCGGGCATTTTTCTGAGCCGAGAGACCACTTCGTGTATCAGGTTACCCAGAAGGGTGAAGAATGCCTGGATTATGTAACTTGACCAAAGTCAGCCAGCTCAGAAAAGCTGGGATCTAAACCACCGTGCGACTTCTAAAAGGTCTTGAAACAGGTCTGATCTGAAAGTCCCCCGCGTTTGCTGTTGAGAGGGAGGACGAGAACCTGGGTGTTTCCTTGGAGTTGAGGAGACGCAGAAGGAGAGGAGGTGGGCGCTGGGTCAGAGTAGGAAGGTCAGGGTCACCCCCAACTCAGAACGAATGAGTGTTCCCATTGCTGGGACGGGCTCTTCCCAGTTCCACCAGTGAGCCCGCATCTCCACTGCTCAGTGGAGCCGAATGCTCTGTGGGCCAAGGTCACGGTTACGCTATTCACGGGGCCTTTTCACCCCATCCCATGCTTTGCTTCAAAGCGATCTCATCTCTTTGAAAACATTCAGTGTCCAGGAGAGACTTTTGTTTCATGGAACCCACCTCCATTCCCCCCCTCCCTCATGGACACAGGTACAAACCCACCAACTGTGGCCCAGCTCTACCTGAAGTCAGAAAAATGACCTGGAAATGACAGACTAAGCATTCGGTATCAGATTCCCTAAATTACAGTCTTTCTAGAAGGAAATTCTGAAAAATATGAATAGTTATTGTCTTTTGGGGGAGGGGGTCTCATCCTTAAAGCTGTGGGGTTTCCCAACCCCTTATACAGGCATTGCAATTTTAAAAATAATAAGCGTGTCTTGCTTTCCTTAGTTTGGAGGGGGGCTGCTTGTACACTAAGACTGCATCTCATGACACGAATTCACGTTTCCCAGCTACAGGCTGAGCCAAAGTGGCCTGGTGGGCTCAGCATCAAGTCTCAGGAACACAGTGTAAGACTGTCAGGTCGGGATTCTTTGCCCCAGCCCTAAATGCTCTGGAGCCCTGTCATCCGTGACTCTGCTGAGAGAAGCACACCTTTGGGTGGTTCTACTCCACACAGTGAATGACGGCAGGGTAGCATGTTATGTGATAGAACCCCGAGTAGCTTCACTAAATTTAGAAATAGCAGCCCTCCTCAAGCGGGGTTGGGGGAAGTCGAGAATGGCACTGCCCAGATGAGAGGACAATGGAAACGAGACCTCATCAAAGCAGAGTGGCACATTCCAGGTCACCCTGAGGAGGAGGACAAGCACTGTCTCTCAAGGGTGCCCCCCCTCTATCAGAGGGTGTGGGAAGAGGCAACCTTTGGAAGATAAGACATGCCCAACTCCGAAGACCGTAAGGAGCAATGCCGTGATGCTGCTATGAGCTAGGGCCCCTGGAGCCAACGATCAGCTCTTCTTCGGTTTGCTGCTGACAGCGGTTTAAACTTGTAATCCACGTTTGTTCTGGATGGATCATCTGTTTTGGCTCATGGAGTCACGTCCTGCCCAGTTTCTGGCCAAGGTGAAGAGCAGTGGACCCTGCAAGAGGATGATCGTTCCCAGAAACAAAAAGATGCCGGACGTGATCGAGAGGTACTTCTTTCTCAAGGTGGCAGCCTTCCTCTTCGGAAGATGCCCCCGGTCAGGGCACAGACCTGGTGAGTTCTCACTAATCGTAGAAATGGGGCAGCCGCTTAGAGATGCAGGGAAGAGGCAGGAGCAGTGAGAGCACTGCAGAGCACGTGTAGGGTGGGGCAGGCTTGCAGCCAGCCACAGGACCCGAAGCGCTCGAGCAAGGAGGACACTCACTGGCTGAGCTCTCAGCGGGACAAGCCCCAGCCCAGGTGCCGCACAAGCAGCAAGACGCGGGCCCGTGTTACACAGACGTCTACAATTCTGGGGATGAACAGTAAGCAGATATTAAATAATCAGCCAGACAAGGCTGTCAAATCTTTTCACAACAGTATGAGATAAATAAACAGTACATAATTATAATTATGTGAAAGGTTCTGAAGTAGAGATTAAGAATTATATTCATTATGTTCATTATGAAAACTGGGAGATGAGGCAGATGAAGAGGGTTTAACGATAACTTCTTTTTTCACCCACACCTCCATCTCGACTTGCTCTCTCCTACTTGAAGTACCAGCGCCCGCCAGATACCGTACAACCATCCTGAGCTGCTTTCTCTCCCAGATGGAACCACCTCAACAGCACTAAGCATTCACTCGTGCCACCACCCCCACTCCCTGCTTCCGCTAGCTCAGAGCCTCATCTGTCATGGCACATGAGCTTCGCTTTCAAACCCTTCCATCTTCCACCCAGGAGCCAGTGTTACTTGCCTAAAAGAGGGTGAGGTCACGTGACTCTGCTAAGCATCTCATGGCTCAAGGCTCTCCTAGAGGGAAGTCTGAGCTCCCTTTCTCATGGAGAACATGGCTCATGCAGGTCCCACTGGGGGATTACTTCTGCCTTCTCCGTCTGCTCACACTCAAGATACGGCCACAGACAACAGCCCCACGCCCTTCACATTATCAGCAGGGTTCCGGGCCCGTGGCAGTGGTCTTTGTAAGAATCTTTTTCTGTTAGACAGTGAGCCACCTTGGGCATAGAGCGCGTCCCGTCCAGCTTCTCCATCTCCCTTGTTCCACTAAAGGCTCACTAGACCTCCGTTCACTTAAGGGGTTGGGAGGCAGGGCCCTACTGTTGGTACAGCCTTGAAGATGAGAGAAGGAATAATCACCTATGGAAAGGAAGACAAGTAAGAGTGGGACAGGGATTCTAACAATGGACAGGAGGAAAAGCTAACCGCAGTTTGATACATGAAGAAGAAAAATGAGGAGGCTGTGGTTCCACCAGAGCCCTTCAGAGGAAAGAGCAGAAGGTGAAGAGGAGGCTGTGCTTTCAAGACACCCCAGGGCAAAGAGGGGCCTTTTCCCCTGCACCCCTCAGAGAGAGGAGATGGACAGCAGGGAACCAGGACCGAGAACTTTATTAGGCTTGGCTGAGAGGAAGTGAAAGCTCATCAATGTCCTTCCTGGGCTTACATTAAAGCATTGTGGAGCGGAGGGAAGCAGAAACACTGAGCAGCAGGTGGACACAGAAGCCCCCCTTCCCTTCTGCACTCTGCACGTGCCTACTGACCCTGTCCTGACGGGGACCCCCGGGCCAGGGCCCACTTACTCCTGAGCACACTCATGCGATCAAGAGGTGCTCACTCTCCTTAAACAATGGGATAGGAATTGAATTAAGATTTATCATAGCCCCAACTTCCACATTCCTAAGGCCCTGCTCTTCAGGATCTGGCCAAGCTAATGCTACACTTCCTTCTTTCACCAGGATCACTCCTTTAGTTACTTTCCATGCTTCTCATTCACTTCTACCATCGAGTGACACTTCTGAGAATTCTTTTCACTCCTTCAGTGTTTTGGATTATTGAGTTACTTAATCATCGAGAAATTGATAAATTATAAGCTTTAAAAGTCAACTTTAATGACTATACTATTTTTTGCCAAACATTTCTTCCTATTAATGTTTATTAGCTATATATTTTTCCAAACAATTCCATTTAAAAATTCAATTCCTTATTAAATATACTCAGTGGATCCTTCCACTAGATCCTCATTAGTTACAAAGAGGGAAATAGTAATTTTACAATGGATAAATAATCACTGTTAACTACTAATTCTTCACTAATGTAACTACTCAGTATTTGTCACCACATCTAACTGATCAAAGTTGACATCACCAATGAAGAGACAAATCAATACCACGTCCCTCCCGATACAGTGTACTAGAAGAAAAGCAACACCACTTCTGGGGAACTTCTATCAACATGCAAACCCCAATTCGAATCATGAGGAAATGTTAGACACACTCAAGTTGAAGGGCACTCTACAAATTAACTAACCTGTCCTCACCAGATACGTTGAGTCTGTAAAAGACAAAAAGAATGGGAAACTGTCCTAGATTATAGGACTCTTTTAAAAAGAGTTGGACATCCAAATACAACTTGTGGTCTCTGTTGGTATTTTTTTTTTTCATATAAATAGTATAACTGGGAAAACTGGGGAAATTTGAAGACAACCTGCAGATTACCTAGTGCTTCTGTATTGATGTTAATTTTTTTATTTTGATAACTTTTCTGCAGTTATGTAAGATAATGCCCTTGTTCTTTAGAAATATACACGAATATACATTTCCAAATATACATTTGGAAAATACACTAATATATTTAGCAATCAAGTGGCACCATGTCTGAAACTGACTCTGAAATGGGCAGAAAAGATAACAATGAATATCTGTGTGTGTGTGTCCTAAGTAGGCATGTAGAGAGTGAGAGTGTGTGAGAAGGAGAGAGACTGATAAACCAAATGTGCTAAAATGTTAACATTTGGGGAATCTGGGTAAAGATATACAGGAATTCTTTCTAATCTTAACTTTTCTGTAAGTCTGAAATTATATAAAAAAATTTTTTTTAAGTACAAATTGAGAGGCGGAGACAAGTAGAAGGAGGTAAGCTCACCCCCTTTCATGAAAACACCAAAATCACAACTGCTGGAAAACCATGGACCAAAAAAAAAAAAAGTACAAATTGAAAAGAAAATGCAGTAAGATTCCTAACCTTTCTAGTCCCATCATATATTTTCTGTATTCTTTAGTATTGGCAATTACACACATTATTGCATAAATATTTTAGATTGTATGTAAATTTCATTCACTATTTGTTTTCAAGTTACCAATGAAAACGTTGGATAAAAACAGAAATCTTGCCAGCACCAGCACGTCCAGTTCCCCTCAACACAAATAGCCTAGAAATCAAAATATTATCCCTGCTTATCAGTCTTTCTTGTAGTCGGAATTCAACACATATAAAAATTTCTCTTTAGGCTCAGAATTTGATTAGGAGGTTTTGGGAGAAACAGTAGTTTTGAGGTATGGTTTTGTTTGTTTGTTTTTGTGTTTTTGGTAGCACCAGGTGGCATGCGGGATCTCAGTTCTCGGACCCAGGAAGGAACCTGTGTCTCTTGTATTGGGAACATAGAGTCTTAAACACTGGACTGCCAGGGAAGTCCTTGATGTATTTGTTTGGAATACACCTATGATATTCATACTCTCAATTCTATCTGCCTCTCACAGGGGCATACTGGTGTGGGGCAGGGGAAAGTGGAAGCAGCTAGATACGATCAACGGAAGGAGATGGGTCTGCAGCCCGTGGTCCTTGCCCAGGGCTCCTTCTCCAGCTGAATGGCCTGCTCCCTGGCCCCGACCAAATTCCTGAACTTGCCTAGAACCCCAAGCATCTTACTCTACCTGCAGCTACCAGGATTGGGTTCACCTGCTCCTTGGAGCTGCCCCAGTGATTTCTCCCAAGAATTCCTCACACTTCGGAAGGCCCAGGGTCTTTACTGTCTTGCCCACTATCTGGTGATTACCACGGACCACCCTGAACTGTGTTAATCATGTGCATATGTGTGTGTGTGTGTGTGTGTGTGTGCCTGCACGCATGCATGTGTGTGTGTGGGTGTGCCTGCACGCATGCATGTGTGGGTGTGCATGCATGCGTGTGTGTGTGCCTGCACGCATGCATGCGTGTGTGTGGGTGGCTGATATCCTCCCAGAAAATGATAGGCAGGGGTCATCTCTCTTATTCTGTTATATTTTTCCACAGTAACTAGTGTTTACAATGAACTGGAGCTTGAACAGCTGCAAACCTCAACACCCCCACCCCAAATTTCCAGAGTTAAAATAGGGCAAAGAACAGCCCCTGCCTGAGTCACCTTGAAAGCAGGCTTGGAGATGGCAGAGGCCTCTGAAGTACTTTTACAGCCTCCAGAATATAAGTTTGCATTTGCACAATACAACTTCCCTTTGCAATGAGAATTGATGTACATTATTTCCTTTTATCTTATTAGTATGATGGGATTTGTTCTTCATGAATCCATAGCACTACAGTTACTCATCATCATTCCATTATCACTACAGGTTTATAGATTTTCCCCTTTATTACTCATTTTATTTTTTCCATCAAGTATATTTCATACTCGAGATAGTAATTACCAAGTTCTCTATTCCTTACACTTAAAGTTTGCCTTTTCCCCCCCGATCATAAAAGCAATAAGTGCCTATTGTTGAAAATCTTGAAAATACAAAAAAGTGTGAAGGAAGTAAAAATTGCCCATAATCAGCGATAACATCTCAGTATATTTATATATACTTTAAAGGGAACTAGGGCAATTATATGATTTGGGGTCTTGCTTCCCTGTCTATTGAGCTTTCTTCCATGTCCTTAAATATTAATCAAGAACATTATTCCTAATGGCCACCCAGATTTCCACTACATTTTCATAACACAGTTTACTTAATCCTTCCTCATCTTTGAAAAGATGGGTGGCAGAGGCTCCTAATTGCCTTCCTAACAACTGCTCTTTCTTGTGAACTGAGCACTCACTTTATTCGGGGCGGCAATACCCCCTAGTTAAAATCAGTATCTCCCAGTCTCTTATGAGTCCAGAGAGAGTCATGTGACCAAATTCCAGTCAATGAGATGCAAGTGGAAGTAACGAGGTGCTTGGGGAAAGCTCTTGGAAGGGGCAGGCTTGGAGGGCAAGTGTGCTCCTCCCCTTCCTGATTCCTCTTGCCCAGGGCACAGATGGAGTGCGGTCATCCTTGAGACCATGGGGATGGCCGAGAGGAAAGACGGAAGGAAGCTGGGTCCCCGCTGACCTGTGGGGCCTTCACTCCTGCACTAGACTGCCCTCCTCCCAAGTCTGCTTATGTGAGGGAAAACGGAACCCCTAATTTGCTTAAGACACTTCTGGGGTTGCTCTGCGGCTCACAGGTTAAAGCTATGAGATAAAAGAATATACACATTTTTTGTTTCCCCACCTTCTACTATCTTCATAGCCTATACAAAGCTTTGAATATATGAGATTAAGGCCGCATACACAAACCAGAAATTCTGCAGCCATCCAGCCCAATCTGAGACAGAAGTCCAGCTGAGGGAGTATCTGAGTCTCTCCTCTCCTGGAGGGCAGCTTAGCCGGGGGCGGTAAAAGCCTTCAGGGAATGACATGGGCCTGCATTTGTGTGAGCAGGAAAGCTGCCCCTCACCAGTTCAAGGAATTCCCATAAAAGAATTCCAAAATGCCAGGCTGCTGGGCTGCTGGCATTCTCTCCCACATGGAGCGCACCAGCAAGGGCACGGCAGAGGCCTGAAAACCTGGGACAGCCTTTGAGCTCTGGGTTTCTTTCTCAGAAGGGAGGCTTGTTTTTGGAAGCCTTCCACCCACCACGCTCCTCACAGAAGCCCCTAAGGGAACCTGTATGGAGCACGTGCCTGCCCACACGGCCTGTGTGGGGCCCAGTCGTTCACTCTCACACAGCGGGTGAGGCAAAGCCGCCTCTCTGCAGTTTCTACTTGATTCAGGAAGCGGAGGTGCAGCCACCACTAGAAAAGCTGCTTCTCTACTGATGAACCGACCACCTTCCACAACAATGGCAGAGAAAGTGCTATAAGGACGTAGCCCAGAACTTCAGGACTGGTACGTATCCCAGGTTAAGTGAGCTATCTGCTTAAGTCAGGTTTAACAAGATGACAGTGCTTTCATTTTACTGCTTTAAAAAGTGGTTCGGGTGTGCGGGAACGATTTCCAGCCTCATGAACACAGGCGTGAACACCATTTCCTCGTTCTCAGGCCGTGCACCATCCCGCCTGGTCTAGGTGCTGGGAATCCAAATACCCCTGCCTCCATGGGGTTTTCCAGCCATGGAGGAGAGGGAAGGCAGCGCTGAGGTCACAGACACTCCAGTCCACACCCAGGTGATTTGGGACAACTGACTCTGACATAAGCTTATTTTTACTGCCCTGAATGGAAAACGAGCCAACAGCCCTGTTCATCTAGGATCCTAGCTGCTCCGTTTCACCATCATGTATAGGACGGTTTTCCTACCCCCAAACGAAAGACTATTTTTATCCCAACTTTGCTGTTCCATAAAACACACACAGACAAGATCTGAGGGATTCTGACCTAAAGTAAGTCTTCAGGATATCCAGGTTCACATATTTTCATTGTTATGGTAAGGGGCAGAAGAATCTAATGGAAACGAATTCTATTATTCTCTACAAATTCAGGCTTCTTTATAGCTAGAAATGGCTTGAGGATCCAGTCCACTTGAGGATCATGATAGAATAAGACAAGAGTTAAGCTTCCTCTCTCTGCTTAATGAAAGCCTTGAGCTCCCCGTGGCCAAGTATCTGCTGGAGAGGGGCCGGGACGCTTAGGAGATGCCGACCACGTTTCTAGGGTTGTCACGGCATGCCCGGGTCAGCACTTGTCCCCAGCCAGCCAGCCACTTCCTCCCCACACGGGTCCGCCCCTGAGAGAGTTTATTAACCAAGTGCTTGGGGGTTTGTGTGTATTTATATTACCTCCTCTTCTCTCCCTTCTGTTCTACCAGGGCACATTGGGGGGGAAAGTTATGATAAACTTTAATAAAAACAAAATTAAAATGATTAAACCTTTCATATCCGTTAGAGATAATCTCTCTTCTGCTGGCTAGTCAAATCTGGAAGAAAACAAATGCAAACCATCACTTTGTTGCCTCTCTTCAATCCCCTGCTCACTCCCCCACCCCAGAGAAACAGACAGAAAAGGCTGCCTGTGGCCAAATTTTTAAAATAAATTGCATTTGTCCTCACACACGGCAGCCAGGTGTGGCTGAAACATTCTTTCCAAATATCCCGTGATATATATAACGGACGTCCTTCCCTCCAGGGGCCTTTCCACGGGAGCCTGACAATCCCAGAAAGACTAGGACCCTGAGGGGGAGACATGGCCCCTTTTTATTGAAAAAGAAGCACCATTTCCCAATTAGCCATGTAATTCTGACTCATGGAAGGGAAGGAAGGCTGTGTGCCTGCACACCATCTACTGGAAATGCACACACCCCAGTCTGCATTCCTGATTACAGCAAAGCCCAGAGAAAACAGACCAGTGGGGCACAAATCTCCCTGGTCTTACGTGTTCTAAGGACGTCTTCAGACCTGCCTGGGGTCTGGGCACATGCCTACGGAGGGGAAAATGGGTGCAGAAATAGAACAGGCCTGTCTGTCAGAGGCTGGCCAGACACATAAGTCAGAGCAAGGTCTTCAGCCCTCCCACAGCGGGATAATGACCTCTGACACGCAGCATCTGGGACGCCAAGAGAACACAGGTGCCTGGGAACCGAGCACTTTCTGCATTATGATACTATGTAGTGGAACGGAATTCAGGTCCGGGAAAAACCGCATCGCCCTCTGACACACCAAGGCTCTGCGTGGAATGTGGAATCGCCCATCGACAGGTGGAGGGGAGGAGCAGGAGAAAGGTTCTTACTTCACTACAGTCAGCCTGACACACCCCCAGCAGAGCCAGCTTCCCCTTCTTCATCTCAGTTGTTTACACTGTAGCAGAGACAACGCATCCTCAAGTCTAAAGGACGCAAGTCTGTCCTGCGCTTCGCACTTGCGTCATGAGTCACCAGAAACAGATTTTGTTTTATGAGAAAACCACTGACCCCTGGGCTAAACCAGAGGGCTCCAAAGAATGCCACTGATCCCAGAAAGTGGCTTCTCAGCAGTGCAAGGTCAACACAGCCTGTTCTTCTTGCAGTCATCCCCCCTCGCAAGGACCCTGCCCACACTGCGCCTTGCGGTGGCCCTCCCATCCCTGCCTGAGGGGCTCCTTTTCCTGGGGGCGATGGGGAGGGGGACCAGTCACCCCTGTACGATAGGGGTCGTGCAGGTCAAGTTCCCACGGAAGCCTAAACAGTGGAAGAAATCCCACTGTCACTCCCCTGCTTCAACCTTCCCATCCTGATGGGGGCAAAATCTGATCCCCCTTCCCCTGCAGCCTGCCAGCGTCCACGGCGGCCCCTGCCCACCTTCGCGCCGCCCCTCCAACTGGCTGAGGGGCTGTGCACCCACTGGGCCTCTGCCAGGGCCGCTCCGCTCAGCTCCAATGTCACCTCCCCAGGGAGACTTCTCAGAGCACCTTATGTAAGACGACTGACCCATCTCGCCCTGCCCTGCCTGGCTCTGTATTTATAGCACCTTGCACACCTGACATCCTCTATTTGTTTATCTGGCGTCTGTCTCCCCCTCACTGGAGGGAAAAGTCCAGACTTTTTGCTCACTCCCTGCTGGCAGCTTTCCCAGAGCCCAGAGCGCCATGGGCCACACTCAGGACACTCCATGTCTACAGGGCTAAAGAACTCCACGCCTGGACTTAAACCAGTCATTCTTTCCCCAGCCATGGTTCTCATCTAAAAGAGGCAGGGAAAGTCAAATACATCTTTCCCCAACTAGTGCCCCATCTCTGCCTCTTCATTTGCAAACTCTTCAGCACGTGCCCCTCTCCTGAGCCTTGCTCTCCCTCCTGAACTCCAAAATTAGCCCCAATTTTTATTTTGCTCTGAATTTAAGTGCCTACACAGTTTTGAATTTTTTGACAGTTTTGTTAACAATTCAAGACTCATATCTACTACAAAATTAGCATGAAAACTTTGGGGTGGAAGCACCCTCATCCTGAGTGTCTCACAAGGCCAGGAGTCACTCCAGCACAGACCCCCAAGCCCAGCCCCCAGAGCAGGGCTGCCCTTCCACACTGCGGGGTTTCCAATGCCACTGGGACTGACTTGAACAGGAAAATCATAAAAGGGTTTTTTGAATATTAGGAAAACCACTTAAATCACTGCCAGTTCTCAGAGAAGACTGAGGTTTGCACTCGATGGGCTGGAGAGTCACAAATGACCGCTGCCCCTTCTTGCCCTGCCTTAGAGGTTTCCTGGTTTCTACCCAGAGAGGATCCGGCAGTGGATCATAGTCCTTTCTGGACATGAAGAACCCTGTCCCTGGGGAAAAGTGCTGCTGGTCCTTTGGGTGAGTTTGTCAGCCCCAGCGAGAAGGCAAGACACTGCGGAAGAGTCTTGACGGAAAGCAGCAGAATGCAGGAGGACTTCGTGCAGCGAGAGACATGCCCTCCATCTGCAGCGTCTAGTATGGCAGCCACGTGTTACAACAAGCACACAGTCTGGGAACCTGGAGACTTGAGACCTATGATGGCTGAGAAGCCATGAACATGCCCTTGCTTTACACTCTCGCAGAGGAAGGCCCTTTGGGAGGTCAGCTGTGAAGCCTGTGTCCTGGGCTCCCATTTGAAAAAGATGAGGGTTGGGGGTGAAGATGGACCTGCCCTAGGGATACACATGAGGGGTGGGCCCTAAATGAAGAGGATGAAGGCTTACACACCAGGGCCCTTCTACAGTGTCAGGCCTGGAGGACTCAACACAGACAGAGGAAAACCAGGGAGTCAGAATCCTTCAGTACTTGTGGTAACTGGGATCCTCTAGACGGAAGCCCAACCAATGGACACGGTATAGAATTCTCTACCAAAGCAAGTCACAGAAGGTGACAAGGGGCATGGCATTTACTCTAACCAGAGCAAAAAAATCACCCCCAAACAAACAAAACACAAGACCACTAAACACCATCCACAAATCCACAAGGGGGTTGTGCTTATTCTTAAAAGTGCCAGTGGGTAACAGGGGAGAGGCTCCTTGTGTAAATCCTTGCACTTGAGCCTCATACACGAAAGCGTCCTGGAGAGCTGCCATAACCAAAAGCCATAGGCCGAGTGCCTTAAACAACCCAAGTTCACTTTCCCGCAGTTCTAGAGGCTGGAAGTCCAAGATCAAGGCGTTGGCAGGTTTCGTTTCTCCTGAGGCCACTCTCCTTGGCGTACAGAGGGGCAAGCTGTCCTGAGGTGTAGGTCACCAAGTTTCACAGGCACGAGAATGTCCCTCCACAGGCTGGCTGTGCCCTTGGGACTCATCAGTGGCAGGTCTGGACGGAGGCTGTGTTAGGACAGGCCAGGCAGAGCGCTGCTCCCCATCTGATGAGCTCAGCGGGCACAGTGCTCTGACCTCTTTTCTGACCTAAGCAGGGGGCACTTCCTCCAGAGCCCCCTGCCAGGGAGCTTGCTCTGCTTCTTCACAGACCACGGCCCACACCTAGAACTGCAATGTGGGAGCAGGAAGCTGCGGAGGGACCGGCAGGTACCAACCCCGCGGCAGGAAGGTCTGGGGTTGCCCCGTCGCCCTCCACCTCTGCCTCCTGTCCTCCTTCCACATCCAAAAAGGAACAAGACACTGAACTCAGATGTCAGGAAGTGGGTGGTCACGGCCTAAAATGTGTTCCCCAGATTCATATGTTGAAGCTCTAAGCCCCCAGAACCTCAGATATGGCTGTATCTGGAGAAAGGGCCTTTAAGATGGTGATTAAGTTAAAGATGAGTGTTAGACTGGATTAGGGCACCCTGGCTGGCATCCTTATAAGAAGAGGGGATTACGACACACAGAGAGAGACAGGCAGGCCTGAGAGCAGAGCGAAGGCTGTGAGAAGAGGAGAAGACAGCCCTCTGTACGCCAAGGAGAGCGGCCTCAGGAGAAATGGAACCTCCCAACGCCTTGATCTGGGACTTCCAGCCTCTAGAACTGTGGGAAAGTGAACTTGGGATGTTTAAGGCACTTGGCCTATGGCTTTTCATTAGGGCAGCTCTAAGCAAACTAAGGCAGTCTGAAAGGAAAAAGCCTGTCCCAGGCAGAGGACTTTAAACCAAGCAAAATGGTGAGAGGAAGCACATAGATTCTTTTTCTGTCTTCGTGAGATGACGACAGATCTGGATAAAGCTGAGTGAAGACAACAGACAGGCTTGTTCCAAGAAAAATCACGTACTATCCAACCTCTAATATTCTGATTAGAGCAGAAGTCAAGTATCTTTTAAAAGTGATAAATAGCTCTTTTTTTATTAACAAACACACAAAAGGTCTCAAGATAGTTTGGAAGTGTAAAACTATAAAAAGCCCTTTAACATCCACTCTGAAGGCTACATCTTGAGAAAGTCCTTTCCAACTCCCTCAAAACTGCTAATGGATTAGGCTTAAGTGGCAAAACCAAAAGTAAATGCCTATTTGAAAACGTGCTTCTCTAATATGGAGAAAAATTGAGGTGGGGGGCAGTGGTAAATAGCAGAAACAGATAGGAAGGTGTGAAAGAAAACACCTTACTCAGCCTGACAGAAAGCAGGAGGCACGTGGGCACCACATCCGTTTCTTTAAAATGGAAGTCAAAGAGTTTTATGGAAAGTGCGGCCCAAATCCAGGCCAGGCCAGCGGGATCCCAGTGAGGAACCAGCGCCAGGGCAAGCGTATCGCGTGCCCCGCAGCCGGCCAGCACTGTCCATTAGAAAGTCCCGAACTGCTCGAGGAATCTGGTCCCTCCCCCAAGGCAGCCGTGAACCACACGTGACTAAGAAGCACTTGAAATCTGGCTGGTATGACAGAGAGACTGGATTGTAAATCTTTATTCAACTTTAATTAATTTAAACTTAAACAGCCGCAGGGGGCTCGTGGCTGTCGCGCGGAACAGGCCAAGAACCTGGAGACGCTCCCTTTTCGCTCTCAGAGGGTCGAGAAACCCCAGAAGCAGGAGGCTCTGGACCGTGCCTACTCCAATGTGGGTGGTCAGAAAACTTCCCACTGCTAGTCAGTGTTTGGGGGAAAAAAAAAATCATGCAGGACTATAATTCTCCTAATTGGGTCACAGTTTGAAGGGGGTTCCTTAACATCCGTGACTCTGAGAAGAAGGCTTTGAGCTATTTCTGTGAGCAGAGAGACCAATGCATGCTCCACTTTTCTCCCGGACCCCCTACCATGGTCAGGAGCAAGTTTATTAATATAGAGTGTAAGTGGCCCAAGAAACAGATTCTTTGGGCATGTCTGAAGGCGTAAGAAGTTCAAATCATTGTTTCTCTTGAAAAATTACATTTGAGCAGCACGGGATGGTGTGAAGTGAAGAGGCTGTAATGGAGACGTGCCCACGAGACAAGGGGCAGTGGGTGATGACCACCATCCCCAACCCACCCAGGTACAGAGCGCCGACCCCAACTCGCTGGCTAGCTCCCATGCTCACCTGAGGGACAAGTTTCCCTCGTTCAAGCTCCTTGGATCCCCCCTTTCAAAGGGACCCCCCGTAAGTGTTCCCCTGACATAGCAACTGGTGGGACATGACATTCTCTGTCTGCCGTGGGATCCCTATGTTTCTGAGCTCTCTGGCATGCTTACAGCCCTAAACAGGAGACCCCTAATGCTCACCCTCAATACCCACCCCCCTCCAAAAGGACTCACAGTCTCCCCTCTTTACGTTCATCTACATTTTCCTGGGCCACTCGGTATCACCCCCTCTGGAAGGCAGCAGCCACAGTGTTGGCACCTCTCAGAGTGGGCAGTGTGGGGTGGCCATGAGGGAACCCCCCACTACCTACCGAGGGGACAGAATGCAAGACAGCTCGAGTGCCCAGATGAGGAGGACAGGCAATGTATAGTCATACATACAGCCCAATATATTATATAGGGGAACATACACTCCAGTGTCAAACACTGAAATTAAACCCAAAACCCTGACAGCTTTGAACCTCCCATAAAAATAAAGCAACTACTAAATGGTGGATCCAGAAGACAAATGGGCAAATGAATGATAATCACTGTAACTCAGGCTACTGCAGCCAGATCTCAGATCATTTCTAAAAGGTGGAATGTCTTGGTGCATACACTTATCTCTTCTGGAGAAGACAGAGAGGAAACAAGCTTGGTGGGAATTTTGATTGGAAGGAGTGATGCTAAAGCTGAAGCTCCAATACTTTGGCCACTTGATGCGAAGGGCTGACTCACTGGAAAAGACCCTGATGCTAGGAAAGATTGAGGGCAAGAGCAGAAGGGGGCGACAGAGGATGAGATGGTTGGATGGCATCACCGACGTGATGGACATGAGTTTGAGCAAACTTAGGAAGATAGTGAAGGATGAGGAAGCCTGGCATGCTGCAGTCCATGGGGTTGCAAAGAGTCAGACACAACTTAGGGACTGAACAACAACAATGACTCCAGTCAAAAAAGCTCCTGGATAATGGCTCTCAGAGGTCTTCCTGGTATCCATGTAATTGCCCTGACTCTGGCTTCAGGACATTCCTAACTTAGAAGCAACAGCCTCTCCAAGATGCTTCTTTATAACACACTCTGACATTGCAGGGAAGGCGGTGCTATCACTACAAAGCTGTCTTGTATGAAGAGATGGAGCCTTAGCTTCCACACTGGTCAGGGGGAGGGGTGGGTGTGTGTGCGTGCATACACGTGTTTGTGCATGCATATGCACGCACAGATGTGCACACATACGTGTGAGAGGAGGAGCAGACATACTGGCATATACTTAGAGGAAGGACTTAGAGAAGGCGATGGCACCCCACTCCAGTACTCTTGCCTGGAAAATCCCATGGATGGAGGAGCCTGGTAGGCTGCAGTCCATGGGGTCGCTAAGAGTCAGACACAACTGAGCGACTTCACTTTCACTTTTCACTCTTCACTCTCATGCACTGGAGAAGGAGATGGCAACCCACTCCAGTGTTCTTGCCTGGAGAATCCCAGGGAAGGGGGGCGCCTACTGGGCTGCCGTCTATGGGGTCGCACAGAGTTGGACACGACTGAAGCAACTTAGCAGCAGCAGCAGCAGCAGCTGAGGAAGGACTAAGACAAGAAATATGTAATCAGAAGCCATCACAATTACAAATGTAAATGAACAGGCAATTGGCGCTGACCTTTGTAGATTGTTAGAGGACTAATTAAGGCAAATCAGGAACTCTGTTCCAACAAAAAAACAAGACTGTAGACACCCTAAGAAGTACTCCTGTCCTCTTCATGTGGATGCAAAATGCAAGCGAATCAAACGGTAATCAAACTACATGTGCTTTACACTGACAAAAGGAAAACTGTCTCCATGAACAAAAGACAAGCAAGATTCACCCCTTGGTCTCCTGTGAGTAATTTTGCTAGTATCTCCGTCAACGAGCTCAGCCACTATTTGAGCTCTTGCCATGTGGCTGGCACTCTATTAGATTCCATACAAACAGATCCCACCCATGAAGCAGTCAGAAATGCCAATTACAAACTTTGCTTTGAATGGCTATTTTAAAAGCTGTAGAAAAAAAAAAAGAACAGAATCAAAGTATACATCATTCAGCAAACTCCATTTTTCATTCAACAATATTATATTCTCTCTTCATGTCAATATATAATGAAGTCTCTTTAGCCTTACATTGAAAAGCTTTCTAAAAAAGCACCCTGAAATTCATAATTCTCATCCCAGTAGTCCCTCATCAGGAAATGGTTTTAAAACAGATAAAGTCATGTTTTCTCTATTCCTTCAAGAGTGCTCAAATTTTCAGTCACCCCAATTTGTTCAGATGCCCTTTACACATTTAACTTTTCTGGCAGAATTACTTTATCCCTATGCTTCCCCAAGCCTCACGGACAAGACATACAATCAAAAGGAAAAAGGAGAGAGAAAAAACTCTGGTGGTTTTACGAAAATAATACTTTAGAACTGCAGAACTGGTCACACCATATTTTAGTGTTAAAAGAAAAATTGTACTGAAATTGCGTATAATTTAGCTATTTACAAAAAAACCAAAACAAACAAAAAGAAAACAATGCTCTTAATACTCCGAGGGCAGCTTTATGCCAGTTTTGAAAAATCAAAACAAAAACAAATGACGAACTGGAAAACAGTGCATTTTCTTATTCTCTTAAATTGTACAAGTAGAACTCCCCGGAACTTGCTTCAAAAAAATCATCCATCGAGTGGAGCCGGTGAGTGTCTCAGTAAAGGCTGTCATCTAAACCACATCGTCACTTGGCCAGCTCCCTGACCCCAGGAATTCACTACCTTGAGCGCCGAAGATGTGTCAGTGAAGGAGGCTGCCATCTTCTGCTCCAAGCAAAACACTCCCCTCAATTTTGAATGAGCACGCCATCTGTAAGCTGAGCCATCATCCGGTTGCCCTGAACGCATGAGCCGGCGTCTAGAACAATGTATCCACATCAAGAGCTGAGAGACGGCATCAGCCGTGCCCCCAACTCAAAGTCTTGCCCAGAGTAGGTGCTCGATGAAGAGTCATGTCATTACTTATGTGCAACATTTGGAGGGCTACGTCCCCATGTGAGAAGTAGTTAAGGGCAGGGTAAGAGAAACAGGAGGAGGAAAACAGAGGAAGGCCGAGGGCAGAAGCACAAAGTGGCTCTTGTCTTCTGAACCTCAGGGCACTGATAGAGCGAAATTAACCACAGTTTCACCCGGGAGCCAGAAATGCCTTTTTAATAAGCAAACAGGGAAGCTGATCCTACACATGATCCACCTACGGGTGCATTCCATCTTCCAAGGGCTTCTGGTTAACTAAGGGGAGGCAAAGAGCCGAAGCCAGCCACTGGGAGATATGACCCAGGTGCCGCTGCAGAAACGAGCTTTGTCTGCCTTTATCCGTGTGCATGTGGGAAGGAGTGGGAGTGAAACAGGAAGGCCAAATCCCAAAACCGTCGAGAGAATACTTGGTCCTGCAGAAAATACATTCAAGCCAAAATCAAAAGACCAGGTCACACACAAAAAATGTTGGGAAGGCACGAACCTTGGTAGTGTGGTCACCTTCTCTTCTGTGAGATGTACATTTCCAAGACATTCTTTTTTAAATGGGAAGGCCGTGTGTGTGTATGTGTTTCTAGCACAGAGGTGAGGGCGGCAAGCATAACCACAAAGACCATTGCACTTGGTAAAAAAAAAAAAAAAAAACCAATACACTACGGGACTCACTGATGTAAGTAAGGGTGACGCTTGACCACAAGCAGGACTGTGTCGGGGAGGGTGGACTAGGTATTAGCATGTGGTCAGCAACCAAGACTCAGCCCTTTGGTGGAGCAGGGCAGGACCTCGATGCTTTAAGACTGGTCAGGAGGGCTCTCAAGGGGCTTAGGGAGCCAGTGGTGGGTATGAATCTTGGCCACTGCTACAAAATTCTGAAGGCAGAGGAGCTTCCACCATTTCTCCTTCTCTGCATTTCCATGTGGGACTGAGCTAACAAGTAAGGTTTGAAGAAGTGGCATTTCTGTCACCCTCAGGCGAGAAGCCACAGGAGAGTCCACTCCATCAGCCTCGGCAAGAGAAGCCCCGCCACTGCAGGAGGTGACAGGAGCTCTGAGCCCCTGGGCTCACGGAAGGGAAGGACGTTATTTCCGGTGGCTTTTGTATAAATCTCTCTGGTGTGCGGACAAGACAGGAGGAAAGGAAAGGAGAGAGAACACCGTCTTTTAACCAGGTGATGACAGAATGCCAGGAAGGAAAACCCTAGACAGCACCACTGTTTACACGCGGCTTAGAGTCAGAACGCAGGGCTCCCGACAGGTGCCCAAAGACAGCCCTGAGGCCTCCTCACACCACAAGGACGACCTTGCCAGCTGAGGATCAGTGCCCCAACCTTTATGTCCCAGAGGAGAGAAGTGGGAATTACAGGCACACCTCATGGATGTTGTGATAAATTGAGTATGACAACAAAGTGAGCTAACGTGATTTCTGTGGTTTCCCAGTGCGTATAAAAGTTACATTTACACTACATGGTAGTCTATTAAGGTCGGGGAAAAAAAAATAAAGTATCTTAACTATCTTAATAAAAATAAATAAAAAATAAATATCTTAATTAAAAAACACTTCAGTGCTTAAAAATGTTGATCATCATCTGAGCCTTCAAGGGGTCGAAATATTTTCTGCTGGTGGAGGGCTTGAAATAACGTGAGAATTACCAAAACATGACACAGAGACGCAAAGTGAGCAAATGCTGATTGGAAAATGATACCCACAGACTTGCTCCAAGTGGGGCAGCCACGAACCTTCCATCTGTAAAAGGATGATGCAGTGTCTCTGAGCGTGGCAGAACAAGGGACACCTGTTTTATGAAGTCTGTGTTTACAAAACCAGAAGATGATGACTTTCAGTGTCTTAATTCTACCAGGTCCATGCAGCCCTTCTCTTGAAGACATTCTTCCAAGAAGTTAATAAGTCTATCCCCAGTGCAAAGGAGGAGGATATGTTTTAAGATGAGTTTTCTTGATGGAGTTTCTAAAACAGAACTGAGTTACTGTTCATGTCAGTACGAACATTACCTAGTAATTTATGCCTTTGTCATTAGTAAAGAGTATACATTTAACTAGAGCGCATGGGTGGAAGGGCAGTGCAGGGTGGGGAGGGAGGTGGGTGGAGAGTGAAAACATGACTCCAGGCCGAAGACAACACAAAAGGATTCTGAAATACAGAAAGGAAGTCTATCATCTAGATGAAAGTTGCTCATACACTTCGGAGAGGGAGGAAAAGAAAAAAAACACTAATACGCATTAAATGAGAGAAACCCAGAAGGCAATGGTGTAAGAACGCAATTCCACAGCAACTGCATAAATAGAAGTATTACATTATAAAACAGGGGACTGTTTGTTCCAGCTCATAGACCCCGGGTGAAATGGCAGCTGTACACTATTTAGTTTGGGGCACCTCATTAATAAAAAGGGAATTCTGAGCAGAGTGAAAGAAAGAATTGAGGGGCAAAAGGGACCAGCTTTTAGTGGAAGATTAAAACAATGACGTATGCAAAGCTGGTTAAAAAAAAATTAAACCCTGAAATAAATAGGTCTGAGTATACTGGTAGAGGAAGAAGAACCCCGTGAAATGATTTAACAGAATAAAGAGACTGGCAGGACAAACAGGCCAAAATGCCATCGTGGGGAGCGGGGACCCCCACAGCCGGATGGCACAATGGTCCCAGTCTTGGGGCCCTGGCGTGTATGTGGGTGCTGGGTCCCATCCCAGGGCAGAACCATGGGGTCAGACATGAAACACAAGCCCCAGAGGTGGAGAATGATGAACTTTAAACAAAAGAGGCATCCATGATATATGCAGGAGGGCACAGTCCATCTTGCAGTGACCTGGGGGTGACAAAAATCACCCTGATCCCCACGCAGGACTTTCCCAAAGCGACAATTCAGGCTGACCGCGAGGAGGACTGGCCCCTCCTTTGTGATAACCCTACTCGAGCAGAGAGGAAACAGTCTCGAATTCTGGTGTATCCCATCATTGGGGGATCGAGCTCCACCCATACAGAACAAGGGGGAAGAGAAGCAGCTGGGTGATGGACACAGAAGCTGTGGGCAGAGAGGTCCATGGGGGCTCTGGAGCGATGCCTCCAGTAGGAAACGAAGCTGACAGATAAAGCGATACAGCAGAGCCTTCAGAGCAGAGAAAACGTCTACTCTGGCAGAGGGCTAGCCATGAATTAATCATAGGTACCTAGAAAACCAGAGAAAACAAAAAGTTGTACAAGAAGGTAAATGAAATTATAAAACTCTACATGGCTCAGCTGTGATTAATATTTATAGAGTTAGAATAATGAAAATACTGAATATTAATATGCCCCCAAATTATTATTTAATCATAACGGAAGACAGATCGGAGGGGAAGACAGAATGTGTTGAGGGGCTGGGGTGTGTGGGTACCGAGTCTGTGTGCAAGAGGGTGTGTACGGAGTGGGGGCAGGGTGGGAATGTGAGTTTGTGGATCGGGTGTGTGTGAGTAGGTATGAGTGTGTGGGCCTGCAGGATGGCGTACTAGTAAAATCCTTATTTTCCCATGTAGAAAGCCGACAGGTAATGTCTAACGCTTAGCCAAAAAAAAAAGAAAATTTCAAACAACAATAGTAGAGGCTATTAAGAAATATGGCCATGAATAACAAAAGGAACAATTAAACTTGAAAGCCAGGGCTCTGGGGAATGGCACTGGGGAGGGCCGTGCCATTTTTCACAGTAAGGTTTATATAACTTTTTGCCTTTAAAAACTGTAAAAATGTGCAATCTGATAACATTAGGATTAAAACCCCACACAGCCATGACAGCTCCATGGCTGACAGGGTGCTGCAGGCAACAGAGAGGCCAAAAGGCCCACCCGAGTCTGCAGCCTGGCCAGGTCGTGCGGCAACACGCCACTGGAATGAGCAAAGGGGTTTGTCTGCAGGAGAAGTCGTGAACCCGGGCCTGTGAAGTGGCCCCAGTGAGAAACCCAGGGAGCCGCCTGAAGGGCACGTGCCAAAGGCAGGAGAGCAAAGTTTCAAGAGGCCGGGAGCCGAGGGCCAGGCCTAGTGCCTGGTGATGCTGGCCTGTGGGGCAGACCAAGGACCACGAGCCAGGGAGGGGCGTGGAGGATGGTCCAGAGCAGCGGAAGAACAAGACAGAAACACGGCCAGGCAAGGGCGCTTCCAGAAGGCATCAGGCAGCAACCTCAAAGCCCAAGCAAGAAGCCCAGCACGTGGCCACTGGGCTGGGTACATGCAAGGTCAACGGTTCCTTCTCAAGCACGGTTTGATGACGAGAGGAAACGGGCTCTGATAGTCTGATGGGAACTGGAGATGGACCAACACAGACTGTTCTTTCAAGATCTGAAGATTCTGTTGTAGACAGACAGCGGAAGCCAGGATTAAGGGAGTGCTTTTGCTGTACGGTTTTTAAAGAGACAGGTGACTGTCCTATGCTCCCAAGTGGAGAGAAAGGGATTGGGAGGCTGAAAAAAGTAAGAGAGAGGGGACAGTCTAATGTACGAGGTTCCTGCAGGAGTAAGTCACATGGGAAAGACAGGAGAAAGGACTGCAGGCTAGAGGACAGGCGGGAAGCAGACATGGGGCAAGGGCTGCGACAAGGTTCCCACACTCTCTGTGAAGAAAGGGGCAGCTCTGAGCCGGGAATAGCCGGGGCGCTCGGATACAGTCACGATGTTTTTAATAAGCACTCACTCTTCAATCACCTCTGAAGTTCATTCTTACAGACCAGACTCAAGGCCACAAACTGCCCAATCTCAATTCTGAGCAAGACATACTTTAGCATTTTCTTTATGTCGATCTGAACCCAAAGACTGAATCTAGAATGCACGCTGGACGCACCTGGGGAGAGGGGACAACACACGGTCTGTTGGCTTGCTCACTGGGCAGTGGCTTGTGACGTGCAAAGAAAAGTGGTGCTAAGTTCCTCTAAAAAAATTTAAAAGTAAGAGGAAAGTGACAGTCCCTGCGTGTCCCCCACGCCCAGAGCACAGCGGCCACCTGTGGCCCGCGAGACCACTCACCGGGGTCGGTGGAGGGGCACCTGCGGATGGTGAAGATCTGCCCCAGGTCCTCGTCCTCCTCGGGGAGGCCCTTCTGCAGCCGCTGCAGCTTGCGCAGGCTCTCGCTGCGCTGGTGTTTCATGGAGCGCACGTGCTGGATGAGGTTGAGCTTGGCCTTGGTGGAGTAGCTGCACAGGACGCAGTGGTAGTAGCAGCTCTCGCCCTCCACGCCACTCTCGTGCTGCTGCAGGTGCTGCGAGGGTGAGAGAGAGGGACGTGCCCTGGTCAGCCGCACCAAGCCCAGCTTCACCGTGAGCCCGCCCGCCCTGCCGGCAGCCCCACAACCCCTTTCCGGGGTGACTCGGTTTTCCCAGGGGGCCCTTCCCCCAGCAGCTTGATGAGGACAGGGAGCAAGGTGACTCTTGTTCCTGCCTCCCCCAGGTGTGTCAGAGTGCTGAAAATGCTGATGGATCCGACAATCCCAGTGTAAAATTGGCTTCCTGGCACAATAATCCGAGGTTCCTCTTTCCGCTTATCTCCAAAGTGTTTGCTCTATGTGGACAGGGGTTGGCAAGCTATGGCCACAGGCCAAGTGTACCCTTCTGCCTGGTTCTGCAAACAGGGTCTTGGTGGAACACAGCCACAAACTGTGCATCATCAGTTTGTGCATCATCAATGGATGCTTTCTGAACACCAGATGGAGTTCAACAGTTGCAAAAGAGATTACATGGCCTGCAAAGCCCAAAATCTTATTATCTGGACCTTCATGGAAAAAGTGACGAGCGCCCGCTTTAAGGGATGGCCTACAGGGTGGTCACCTTACCTGCACAGAATCTTAGGTCAGTAAAGAAGCGCCAAAGCTGCTGTGTGGCTATTTCACAAGAAAGATGACTCAAGCTTTTGTATTTAGAACTGGTCTATTAGGAGAACCTGAAATTACGTTTTCCCCTAGATTAGGAAAAAAGGAAAAATAAATTTGTCCAGACCAGTTCTCTCTCAACATCTCAATGTCATTTGGCTTAGAGCTCAGATGGTCAAAATTACACTCTGGGCTGTGTTTGTGTCGATACAGAACTTTGATTCCAGAACATGGAAGCCCAGGCGTCAGTACGAAGCAGACACGACAGGGATAAAAGTATGGTACACAAACCAGAGGAGGCCATGGGGTTAGCAGAACCCAGACCTCTGCATCTTGAAGAAGACTTGTTTCGAAGCACAATATTCACATCCTTTGGGGTCCCTGTGAGAACACATGGAAAGCTACGGACCCTTTTTATTAAGAATTAGAGAACTGACATGCTCCTGGTATAGAAAGGCCACTTTCTTCATTTCAAATGACTCATTTTAGGCGAAGAGGGAATTTTTCTATTGGGTACACATAAAGCAGGAAAAAAAAAAAATCCCAAGAAGTTTTAAGTGGTTGACTCAAGGTAACACAGCTAGTTAGCGGGAGAAAGAGAACTAGAATCTGGCAGCATCTGCCCCCAGTATCCTTCCGGAGGAGTAAACTGACATCATGGATTTTATGGGCTCATGTCACCACATGTCCTTCCCTCTTTCTCCTCACCCCAACTCCCACCTCCAGTCCCCCGAGCCTGGCCCAAGGAACCACAATAAAGCCTTGGGGCTGCTCTGTGCTGCTCATCTCCTTTCTGACCACACTTGTTCTATTTGACGCCCATGCCCGGTAACCATCTCTGGTCCTGCTTGGACCTCTGTCCTGTCCTGATTATACCGTGGGACACTCAGGAAGCGCAGAAGTCAATGTCCTGCACTCTGCTCAATGCTAACAAGAGCGGCCCAGCTGTTCCTACTGGATGACACAGCTTTGAGGCTCATGTGTTCACATGCACACATCCTACGTTCACAGAAAAAGTGTGAACATCCCAGAAGCAGGTCTGGACCTCATTGGAAGAGGAAATATGAATGCACCAACAGAGGGCTGAAGAAGGGGAGGGGGCGCAGGCCCTCGACCATGTAAGCTGGCCACACGACGTTAACTTTTGCTCTGAGGCCAACCTGCAGGCAACACAGTGAAGGGCTTCACAGGTATCAGCAGAGAACAATCCCTTCTTTCCCAGAAATGGGTGATTTAACACACTCAAGTGCAGAGCCTTGGAGCAAAACGATATGTCTTCCCCTGGCCCTGCCTCCAGTAAGAGCTGGCCTACAGAAATCACCACCAGAAAGAGACTGAAAAACAAGCAAGCTCAATGTTAACTGTCAGAGTATAACCACCAAAACACAAAGCTACTTTTCTTGAAATAAATTTGAGCTGTTTCTTTTTTTTTTTTTAATGGTTTCTCTTCAGTTTGCCCCCTCTGACTTAAGTCTCCTTGCCAAGGATGGAAAGCTCCAAAGCTACATTTTTTGGAGGGTGGGACTCTGGAGAGAGAGACTGACGGGCTAGATGGAAAGGAAAACACAATGAGCTTGCCCATGCTGATTCTCCCCAAATTCTCCATGCTGCTGCTAAGTCGCTTCGGTCGTGTCCGACTCTATGCGACCCCATAGATGGCAGCCCACCAGGCTCCGCCGTCCCTGGGATTCTCCAGGCAAGAACACTGGACTGGGTTGCCATTTCCTTCTCCAATGCATGAAAGTGAAAAGTGAAAGTAAAGTCGCTCAGTCGTGTCTGACTCTTCGAGACCCCATGGACTGCAGCCTACCAGGCTCCTCCGTCCATGGGATTTTCCAGGCAAGAGTACTGGAGTGGGCTGCCATTGCCTTCTCCAAATTCTCCATAGGGACCCCCGAAAGCCAAAATTGGAACCCGGGTATTCCCGGGAGCAAGCGTTGGGGTTGGGACTGAGGAACAGGGAACTCATACAGGAGCCAGGAATGGCCACCTTGGATCACTAAGACCCAACAAACTACATTTATTAAAGTTTCAACAAAAACTGACTGAATGAAAGGTAACAGGAAAATAACCATGGAATTCAAAGTGATAAGTCCTATCAAGGGATTCTGGTGGTATTGTAAAATACGAAATCACAGAAAGGATCACTGAAGCCTTAACCCCGAATTCCCATTACCTTCCCATGAAACAGGATTTCCTGGCAGTAAGGCTCTGAATCTTAAACATGAAATTTTAATATGGATGTGAGGGTTCTTTTCCAAATGTCTGGGGTTTTTAGTCTCTGAGCCAGAAGAGAGGATAGCACAGCCAGAAAGAGTTGGATGGGAGCTGAGATATGAGATGTCTTTCATCCTCAGACTCAGGGGCTCTTGGGTGACAGGGCTGTATAAATCCTCAGCTGAAATAAACATCACACTGGGGACTCCTGCTGGAAAAATAACTGATACAACGATGATGCCCCTACACCACCACACTTGACTCCTGGTAGTCACTGGTAATCTCTGCTGCCACCAGGAATCCTTTTGGTCTATGTGAGAACCATTTTGGAAAGAAAATGGGTACCTAATGCAAATGGTAGAGACAAGAATAAAAACAAAAAATGTGGAAAACAGAGCCATGGCCTCTCCCTCTGAGCCCGGTGTAGCGGACAGTTAGGGTCCCCTCTCAGACTTGCACAGAAGCTTAATTCAAAATTCCAAGCTTGCTTGCGCACTCCAACTTCACTCTCCAAGACATACACATGGAAATCCAGAATAAACGATTTTTCCATTCCTAGGAAACACCTGCTCATAAAGGTTATACCCCAACCCAAACTTCTACTCACAACTGGAGTCTCTGGGGGTCCTCCTGCACGTGAGAGCTCCTGTTCTCACCACATCTTACAGGCTCCCGCTTGGGCAGTTTTCAGGCTGTCCAACGTGGAGCAAACGGGGGTCCGAAGCCAGCAACAGGGCCTTGACTTCTCCGCACCATCTGGTCCCTTCCCAGGCCTTCGGTGGGTCCAGGCCCTGACCCTGGAGGCCGAGCACCCTCTCCCTCCCATGATGCGCTGGCCCATCCCCGGAATTCCACCCTGGGAACCTGCCTAGTAAGAAGCAGCAGGAGGGGGCAGGACTGGAGAGACTGACTCCACAGGGCCAGCCCGTCACCCCGGAAATGCTTTCCCTGCAGGAGAGAGTAGATGTTTTCATCTGGAGAAGGAGGGAGAATGATTTGTTCCTGACCCAGCTAATTAGGATACCCTCAGTTGGGATCACAATGTATTTAATTAAATTCACTGTAATATATGAAGGATCCACCGAGGCACAAACCCCAGTGGAACACTCAGTGAAGGGGCTGCCTCCTCTCAGAGTTCCTGCTCTCCTCGGCAGGCAGGAAATTCTTCTCCCACACAGATACTGGACTCCCCCAAGCCTCTCCCCCTCCATCACAGAGCTCGCCCACCCTTAGGTAGGAGAACCCACGTCTTGTTCGGCTGTTCCCATTTATTTCTTTACTTTGTGCTCAAGATTCTGAAGTCTATGCTCAAGATTTCTTTATGCTCACCTCTAGCGGGTCAGTTGTGCAGTCTGAAAAAGAAAACAGGGGACTTTCCTGGTGGTCTGCTGGTTAAGAATCTGCATTCTAAGACAGGGGATATGCGGGTTCCATCCCTGGTTGGGGAACGAAGATCCTACATGCCACAGGACAACTAAGTCCATGCATCACGACTGCTGAGTCTGTGCACCTCACCTAGAGAGTCTGCACGCCCCAAGTAGGGAAGAAACCCACACACTGCAACGAGAGGCCCCACACATCGAAATGAAGATCCCACGTGCTGCAACTAAGGCCTGATGCAGCCATAAATAACTAAAGTTTAAAAAAAAAAAAAAACTAAAGGTTTTTAAAAATACAAAATAAAGAATAAAAAAACAGAACAATAACTTCAACTGTGGCCAGTGTGCTATAAGACACGTGTGCTACATGTGGACCCAAAGAAAAATGGTCACTGAGCCCACTGGGCAGGGTTTGGTTCGATGCTAGATGTCAACAACACATGAAAACACACACTATGTAAACACACACACACACACACACACACAAAGACACACAGACTACGCCCCACCCACGGGCCTGACCCTGCAGTGCTGGTGGTAACCTGGCAGACAGGCCACGAGATATGAGGAGGGCAACCTTCTGGCGTGAATACCATCGTGAGAACACTTCCTCCGGTGGCACAGGAAAACCAGTGGATCACTCAAGAAAAACCAATCAGTGAGTAATGAAGAAGCAGGACCAATAGTCAAGGAAGGGCGACTGACTCAGCTAAAGGAAGAGCAGAAACCAAGGTCCAGTCCAGCACTCCGTCCAGCCAGCCTCTCCTACAACCTTGAATCCTGAACCGCCGAGGGCTTCCCTGATTTCCCTGGTCTTACTCTCTGGTTTTAAAAGTGCCTGCAAGGGCTTCCCTGGCAACCCAGTGGTTGGGACTTCTGCCTTCTAACGCAGGGGGTGCCGGTTCCATCCTTGGACAGGGAGCTAGGATCTCACATGCCTCATGACCAAAAATCCAGAACATAAACAATGGAAGCAATACGGTAACAAATTCAGTGCAGACTTTGAAAAACGGAACACGTCAAAAAAAAAAAAAAAAAAAAACTTTTAAAAAAAAGTGCCTGCAAAACCCTGGCTTATAGGAACTGCAAGTGTGCAGTTGTTCTCACTGAAAGAAAGCTCTACACGTGGCAACAGGATTTACTTCCTGAAAGCACAAAGAAGTACAAGGACCCACAAAAAGGAAATAAGTACCCGGTCTGACTCATAAATGGAAGCAGGGAAAGAACTCTGCGAACTCCAACTTCTCCAAATGACCACGGTGCAGCAGAAAACAGATGGCCCTCAGCACGTAGGCGCTGGACTGGCACACGCTGCGTGAGCAGCACCTGCGCTGGAAATGAGCGAGGGGGCTGCCTCGTGCTGACCAGGGACCCTGTCCTGTCCACCTGTCCAATCCTATTGGAGCACTTATATTTTATCAATAAAATGCTGGGCTGGGTTTAGCTGGCAGGTGACACTCCCGTGCCCCTGACCTGGAGATGTCCAGGGTCCCCTGTCTTTGCTTCTGGGTCTGGTTCTGGGGGAAGAACTTGGAAAAGACAAGACTTCAATACAGTAAAAGGCATCTCGGATAACGAGCCTGGCACGTGAGGGCGGGTATGAAGAGGAAGTGAATAATTTAAAAAGAAAGGAAAGGAGCCGGCTGGCATTATTTGTGGGATTTCACCCCATTAGTATGTTGGGCTCATCCACCCTGGCCAGCGACTGAAAGTCAAAGAGATGAGAAGAGGGCTCTTGTTAGAAAATAATTCATTGCAAAAATCAAAAAAATGTGTTCCTGTTACTTGTTTCCCAGGAAAACTAACCAACTTCTGTCAGAGACCATCGATTTCTATAAATCTGGAGGGGCCCCGGCTCCCTCCTCCTCCCCAACAAGAGGAAACTTCTAACATCTGGTTCTTCATGCATGGAATGCAAAATATTGATCAGGTTTTGTCAAAGCCTCCCCTTTAAAGTAGAAATGGACAAAGTACACTCTGACACACGCACACACACTCTCACACACGGAAACACACAGGATTCACGAAGGAGGCTTCCTCGGGGAATAATACCTGTTATGAGGAACACACAAAGGCCCACCCCTGCTCACCATACTCTCCCACGGATACAGCGCAACCGCACCCGGAGGGCAGATCAAACGCTGAAGCTCCGTGATGGGTAAAGCAGCTCCCAGGGAGCCACCCCTCCTGGGGCACGTGGGCGACCCTGGGGGAGACCCACGCCTAGGGGGGAGGGCCCCACAGCCCACACACGGAAGGCCTTGGTGGAAGAGGCCGCTGTCCCATCAGGCCTCTGGAGGAGAAAACTGTTAACCAGAGCAAGCCAAGGGCTCAGGGAGAGGGCTGCAGAAGTCTCCCCAACAGCTCCGGTGAGACGGGACAGGAAGATGAAGGTCCGGAGTGAGACTGCTAATTACCCACTAAAACGGAATAAGGAAGACGTGAGGGGGGTTAATTCACCATCGTAACCCTGCACGGCAGGTACTGCGAGGACGCGCCTTCACACACTTCATTTTCCCATTACAGCCCGAGGTGTTTGGCTCCTGTCCTTGGAGAAACCCAAAGCTTCGAGAGGTCACGTGACTCCTCCCCCCGACCCATGAGTTCCCACAGAGTGTGGACAAAACAGGACTGGAACCCGGGGCTGCAGGCCGGGTCCATGGTCGTTCAGCGACGCTGTACTGACTGCAGGGGGCTGTCATGGGGCCCGAGATGCCCCAGACCCAGGTATTCACCTTGAACATCTAAAGAGGAAACTGTTTCAGGTGTAACTCAACCTGGAAGAGGGGTGGTTAATTGTTTAATCAGGGGTGGTGTTACCGTTCCAGATTTAATGTCGCATTCTTAGGAAGGCTTCCGGAAGGTCAACCTAAATATATATGTATTTTCTGTTTCATGTTGGCTTTTCACCCACTCAAGCCCTCGACCTTGGCACATGTTAATTTAGTCCTATTTCACTGCAGGAGCCCAGCAGACAACGTTAAAATATAAGCCCCGACCACAATTTACAAGAGAAAGTGAAAGGAAGTAAAAAAACGTTCCCTTAGATCAATCTCTGACCTATTTTCTGGTTTCTAGGCCAGACTCCTCACGCCCTGGAACAAGCCCTGACTGTTCGCTCTCGGCATCCGAGTTCCAAGGCTGGAGTTCTGGCTTTCCAACCCTGGATCTCTTGGCTCGCAAGAATGACATCTCCTCATCCAAAAGTCTCAAGAAGATGAATGGTCCTTAGAGAGAAGCACAATAAATTTTAGAAGTAAAATAAGCACGAATCTGCAACCATTGAGAGGGTGTATCAGACTCGGCTTTGAGTCCTTTCTAGAAAAAATCCAAATGTGGGCTCTTGTGGAATGCTGGTACTAACAGATTTCGTTTCCCTCTGTTGGGAAAACTCCAGAGAGGGGCGTGGCGTAACCACACAGAGACGAACCTTCTCAGGGTATGCAGGCATCTTTCCTAAAGGAGGGGGCCCATCAGAGCACAGGGTCTCAAGCAAGATAAGGGCTAGTTTCCACGCTGGTCAAGTGAGCATGTACATCAGCTGGGAAGCCAAGGGAAATACATGGTGAGGAAAAGAGTCGGTCCCCAGGCTAACACCAACCTGACCATTCTCCAGGGACGAGCCCAGGCTCCTCGAGTCCGAAGGTCACCCCTTCGTTAAGACAGGGCATGGGGAACGGTGACTTTCTTCATTTGTGAAGATACGCTTCCTCCCTGGAGCGACTCTTCAGCTCCCACGGGTTTAAGTCCCCACAAGAAACAAAGGCCGCCGTATTCGTGCTACTCAAGCTGGTCCCCATTCAACTTCAGGTCACACTGCTGCCCTAACGGTGGTTTATGAAGCACTCTGGATTAAGGCAGGCCGGGGAAAACCCTCCCTCTGTGCTACTCTGGGCAAGACATACACATGGGTTGGGGCTTGGTTTCCTCGTCTGCAATACAGGGCCCCTCTCACAGCACCAGTGGGAGGGGTCAGTGGGATAATTCATACAAAGGTGCTTAACATGGCACCTGTTCTATGGTTTGCCTTCATAATTAATAAGGTTATTATTATTACTATCATTACTTTTCAAGCTGGTTAGGCTTTTGGGATTAGGGATAGGAATGAATGTTACTGAATTTACCTATTTGACATTTCCCTCCTCAGGCCCAGTCTGTCCTGCCCCCTCCCTGGGAACCGCCACCCCACACCCCCAGTCCCAGAGCAGGATTGCTTGTTGACAGTAAAGAAATTTTGATGTGCAGAAATTATGAAACAGAGGGAAAACTGCACATGCACGGGACTGACTTCTTCCTTACAAGAGGCCCTTAATTATTCTTTTTAAGTCATTTGCCCATAGTCACACAGCTGGTGTGGCAGAGTCAGGACCCTCGCCCCAGGCCCAGGCCCTTGCTCCAGAACCACATCTGTTTCCCGGATCTCTCTGTCTGTCGGCGCCCAAATAGTGAAAAATCAGAAACCTTGTTCTTTAGCACATCTGCCAACACCCCAGGTGAGGACCAGGGAAGAAGAACTGAGCTGAAACAGACACATCCCTAGTTTCCCAAATCCATGCTGAAGGATTTGCTTATTTGTATCTCCAATCCCATGACAGTCAACAGAGCAGAAAGAAAAAAAAAAAAGAAAAGAAATACTTGTCTGGTGGTCAAAACAGGTGCATTACTTCATCTGTGAAACACAGACGTTTATACTTGCCCTGTCTTCCTCGGAGGCAATTTGGAAACTACGTGAGCAAACAAATGTGAAAAAGATTCAGAAGGCGGGAAGGATTGCCCAAATGTCTGGCACGGGCCTCATCTTTCTACCTCGAGCCTGGACGGTGCTTCCTCACCTGGCTGGCAGGCACACACCACGGGCTCAGCAGTTAAAGACACAGACACGTCCCCGCGCTGCAGTCCTCTGGCTTGAGTGTGCCTCAGAAGCACCTGGGGCAGGAGGTGGGGTGTCCCGCTGCAGAGCGTTGGGGCCCGCCCTGAGGGTTTCTAATTCCCCAGGTCCGGGTTCGGGGTAGGGAGGGAGAATTCCTGACCGTCTCCCTGATGCTGGTGGTCTGGGATCACACTCCTGAGAACAGCTGCTTGGGACAGCGACCGCCACAGAGGAGAGACCCAAGTTGGAACCCCTGAAGGTATTTCCTTCTAAGAAGGAAAACTGCCCAGGCCTAAAATCTCCGCATCACCCACCCTTTCCCAAAGAGCATTTCAGATGCTAGCAAACTGCACTCGATAAATCACACAGTGCCAGCACTCAAGAATTCACCTCTTTAATGAAAAAGGCCCACGGAGGCAGCTGCCTGCTACCGGCCAGCTCCAGATACTTTATAAAAGTCGGAATTGGCTCCATTCATCTTCCTCTCCCCTTTCACACCTGCAGTCTCAAATTTCCTGGGGCTGGGGCTGAAAGCGTGCCTCTTGATGGCGAGGCATGAGGCATCACTTTTTCCTCATGAGCTCGGCACCCCACTGAGCACACCTGTCCAGATGTCTTGCTGGAACCCAGCCCACCAGAGTTTCCACCAAATATGAGAAAAGCAAAACGGTCTTTAAAATTCCTCCCGTGCTCTTGAACTTTCCAGCTGCTGCTGCTGGGAGTCTGAGTGTGGTGCTCCAACCTGGAGGCACCTCTCGAGCTCCCAGCATCTGCTGACCAACACCCTCACCACCCTCGTTATGAGAGGGGTCAGTGAGCACGTGCAGGGCTTTCTTCCTCATAAGTGGGGCTGGGGTTGGGGGGCACTTCATTTTTTATTTCGTTTTTTTCCCCTCGAATCAGAAAATGGGAAAATGACTGCATGGAAGAGAAAAATTCCCTTGACACAAATGCCTTTCATGTCGCTCCTTCTGGGTGCTAAGACGTTTCACCCTTTCTCCTTAAATTCTGTGGATTTTGTTGATGGCCGAGGAGGAGAAGTTACACTTGTGGGAAGGGGACAAGGGACTGAGAGAGTGGAAAGAGAGAATGCTTCTTTGAGGAAGTGGAGTCGAGACAGCAGCAGACAGCTGGCAAGAGGGGACACAGGTCTGTGAAAGATGACACACGCGCTTCTCTGCCCTGCCTTTGGGTCCCCCCATAAACAGCCCCGACAAACACCCTGCACACTAGGTTTTGCTCTCCTTCCCCCGCTTTTTAAGTCTCATTAAAAGCCGATATTGTTCGGCCTCAAGATGGAGAGCTCCGCATGGATTTTACTGAACGTTAAATCAACCAGCAAGCGTAGCCAGCAAACTCTGTGGCACTTTAACTTTAAATAATGCAATAATTATTGAATTTCCTTTTTATAACTGAAGTGCTGGAATGTAAACAATGGAGCTGTAATTGCAGGAAGGGGGGATCAATAGAGGCAATCGTTTTCAGCCATGTTAATTGTAAATACAATTGCTCCAAGATGTCAGACTTGTTCTTCTTGCTCCCAGAATCATCCTAACGGATGACAGAGTCCAACTTTCCCATTACAGCTGTTCGTTTCTTTAAGAGGTTCTCAATCAGGTCTGATCAATCTGTCAAGATAATGCATGGAGTAAGTAAGACTCTTCCAAACACAGGCTCCCAATCAATAGCCTGGACCAGCTTAATGAGGTGGGGCTAAGGCCCAGAGGGAGGCAACGGCCCCCAGCTTGTGCCTAGGTTTGGCAGGCTGGCTTCCTCGCCTGGCCTTGGTAAACAGATCAGCCCTTAATGAGGACATTAGTTATGCATGCTTCAGCAAGCAGCAAGGCACCCGTCCCTGGGGACAGACGGACAGAAAACAAAATAGATTAACAGAAAACAATATGGTGCCAAATTGGGTCCAACTGAAGACCTTTCCCTCCTTCTCCTGCGCTCCTTAATTGTCCAGCAGAGTGGAGGACGCCAATTAATCATTCCAATGGGCATGAGCTCAAGGACGGGGAGCATCCGTTGAGAGCTGGAAGATCTCCGGGTGTCTGCTGGCCTCCCTGGGGCTGTCGCTCTTAGCGTCTGCATCCCCAGCATGACATCTCCGGGGTACAAGAGGGAACTCTCGCAGAAGGAGACAAGGGAGACCACACTGGGAGGCCATGGACCCAAGCCAGATGAGAACAAGTCTGGTACTCTTCACAGCTGCCGTCAGTTTTTGAGATTGAGTCTTGGTCCTGGGAACGGGTAAGCCCTCATAGACGGGGAGGAAGTCAAGAGTCTAGAATCCCACTTCACCCATCCCAGCACCTATGCCATTTGCACAGGCATCACAGGAGTCTGGATTTCCATGAGATAACCTGGAGGGCTCTTGGGGAGTCTGGAGAGCCGTCTTACCTCCCTCAGAGGCCGCCGTGCGTGCGTGTGCACACCTGTTCTTGCTGTGACTGGCCAGGAAGACAGACTGCTGGGAAGTCCTCCAGAAAGGACCATGTTCTCAGGTGGCACTGGTGGTAAAGCCCCCGAACCCCCCTGCCAGTGCAGGTGACATAAGAGACACGGGCTCGATCCCTGGGTCGGGAAGATTCCTGAAGGAGGGCACGGCAACTCATCCCAGTATTCTTGCCTGGAGAATCCCACAGACAGAGGAGCCTAGTGGGCTATGGTCCATGGGGTCACAAAAAGTCAGACACGACTGAGATCCAATAAGGGGATGAAGGTCCAAGCAGGGATGAGCAAGAAAAAAAAGAAAATAAATATACAGCTGGAGAGATCAGAGCCCTCCTCTGCGCAAAGGCCACAACTTATCTGAAGCCCTTCCCAGCTCCCAGCTCCACTCCTCCTTCCTCTGGGCCCGCAAAGCCCGCTGTAGCAGCATCCACTCTGGACTTATCTGTGCTTCAAACCACCTCCAACTCCTCTGCCACACCATGGACCGCACCTCACAGATGGGGAGAACTTTCAATCCTGGTTCAGGGCACAGCTCCTGGCCCACAGTAGGGACTGAAAGATGGCTGGCTGGAAGTCTGAATAAACTGAGACACTCCTCTAATGCTCTCCTGCTGCTCTTGGTCCTCAGCTGTCACTCCAGACCAAGCTGGCTGCATCCGATTCCCTCCTCCATCTCAGATGTCCAGCCTCCACCCCACGCCACACCCCACACACCATGAGACGCCTGGCTGTTCCCACCTTACCCACCAGCCCTGGCCTTTCTGGTCTTGGTCCATCTCCTGCTTGGAGACCCTCCCCAAACCACCCTCCACCTGCTGACAAGCTGCACGGCAGCTAGGGCAGGCGAGGGGCACCCTTCACACCTGGGCCAGAAGCCCATCTCCCAGGAGCCTCTGGGATGTCAGAGCCAGGTGGTCCCACCTGCGCCCACCACGTGTCATTCTTTTCAGCAAATGCTGCACTGGACTCCCACGTGGGAGTCTGCAGTCCAGGTGAGATGCCAGGGCTGAGGAATAAATACGTTCGCTAACATACACCGTTTGTTTAAATAAGATTTGGGGAGCTGGAGATAATTATTTTAAATGGCTGTGTTTAGTGACTTCATTATTTCAGCCTATGGATCGCAGAAGTGCTGTCCTTTTCCCAACAAACCAGCCAAACGCTCCCCAGCCAGAGGCCAGCTCGGTCACTGTCATTCCACCCTCTGCTTCGTATACGCCCTCTGCTGTGTTCACCTGGCTTTAGCATGGCCATCCTCTTTCGCTACTAGACTGACAAGGGGCTGTGAGACTTGGGGATACTAAAAGCAGCCAGAACACCCAGCCGATCACAGAGACGGGGGCGCAGAGCACACAGAACAGACGCCTCTGCAGGCCAAGTAACTCGGCCGAGACGGCTGCAAGGATGAGTACGGGTGTTGACGGCATCTTTGTAGGTGAAAACAGCTTAGTAGAGAGGTTAGTTCTAACAGAAAATGTCCACAAGCCAACGGAGTGACATGACAGTGCTCGGACTTCTGGAAGGAGGTGGCCGCGTGGGAACCCCCACCCCACGCCTGACAGAGCAACTCGACTGTCTCCAGATTCGAAGCACCAGGATGAGGATGTGTTCATTTGATCACAAACGCACACATACATCTTTACTTTCTTCCCGAGTTTCCTGTCCTCCTATATGCTGAGACCCGCTGCTATCCGGACCCCGAGGAACTGGTTATATGTTACACTTTCATCAGTTTTCAAGTTCTGAGACCTTTGAGGGAGGAACCATTCTCCATCTGGGCTCAGACGCTGAATACCTGGATGTGCCCCCCTCCCTTTCCAGTTTATGCCCGAGCTCCAGGCTCCTCAGCCTTCTGACTGGCTGGCCCCGCTTACAGCAGACCCTTCCCAGGGTGACCTGGTCCAGAGATACCATACCTCCTGGCTCCGCTCTCAACCTCCCAACAGAATGTAGCTGTGAGGCCGGTCAGTGAGTTATATTTTTCAAAACATATTTCTAAATGGTGAAATACAGGAGTGTTTTCGCCAACCAGCCCACATTGACCAAAACATCCCTTCCTCATTTTCAGCAAGTTCACTCTGGCCAGCAGGTCCAAGAGCCAGTGTGAGGTGGGTGGGACCCACAGGAGAAGGTCTGCTGGGGGCATGGGTAGTTTCATTCTGGACAGATTACGGTTCACAAAACCTGCCGGAGAACTGCGAGGGAGCTTCTGCAGTAAAATCCAAGTTTCAGAAAACTGCATCTATAAAACTGGCAACTGGGGAAATTTCCTTGAGCAAAATGATGGGGTGTAAGGGGCAGGGGGCAGGGGGTGTTGGGGGAATGTTGAAGAAGGCAGGACTAGGGAGAGGATGGCTGAGATCCTGCCAGCCCTGGGGCACCAGGGCGTTCTGATGCACACTGCACATTAGTAGGGACTGTGCGACCGGGGCACGGTGACGTGCGGACACAGACCAGTGTGCGGTTGCTTCCTGGGGCCCCAGTATAAGGATGTGGCTGGTCACTCCCCACACCTCAACGTGCTGGGTGGCAGCTGTGTGGAATCTCAGATCCAGGAGTCTGCTCTGTATTAATATAGACTATAGATCATTCTTTTAAAGGCTGAAAGTATTAAAATAAATATTTTTCAATGACCTTTCCAGATGACTCTGTAATAACATGAGGCCAGAGGAACCAACAGCCAGTCTGGTTTCTGGTGACACATATGTTTACAGTGGGGGTCTTTCTGCCAGCTTTGGACCCATTCATTCCCCATCTGTCTATCTACATTCCTGCTTCCTGTTTCCTCACACAACAATCAGAGGTACTATTCATCTTCTCTAATCACTGTCTCCATCATTCTCTGTACATGAGAAAGGTCCTCCGTTAGAGCATCTTCTCACCTTCTCTGCTGCACCACCCCCTTCTCCAGCCAGTTCTGCTGTCTCCTGAACTTGATCCCTCAGTGGCCTCATGTGTGTGCAGGCGAGTGTGTGTGTGTATGAGACAGACAGAGAGAGATACTGGCTCACACCACTCCCTTCCGTGCATACTTCCCTCCCAGCTCCAGCTCGTGTGTGTGTGTGTGTGTGTGTGTACACGTGCGCGTGTGTGAGAGAGAGAGATACTGGCTCATGCCACTCCCTCCCATGCATACTTCCCTCCCAGCTTAGCCAAATCCTGCTCCCCTTTCTGAGTATCACACCTCTGCCCCTATTTCGCAGTCCACCATGATTCTTTCTCCTCTGACCTCAAAGCCTCCACCTCACAGCACATCTTTTCCCACTGAGACCCTGAAAGCCAGTTACCAGCTTTACGTCTGTGGCATATTCCCCACAAGACTGGAAGGCTCCTGAAGGCAGGGACCATGTGCCTTCCTGTGGACGCATGTCATTCAGGTCATTCTGCAACAAGAACACAGGCTTGGGAGCTGGGGGCCATGCTGGGGAGTGGGGCTCAGATGCCGAGCTCTCTCCTCAGGTTGTCAAATGGAATAAGGCCATCATTCGACACAGGGCCATGAGGATCCAGAAAGTAAATCAATAGGAATATACTTCATAATCGGTCAGGCAAAGTTAAAAGAAAAAACATTTCTGGTGACGAGAATCAGTTGGAGGGGGGCATGTGAAGACTTGGGAAGCCTTCCCCCTCATCCGATTTCACTGGGTTCCTAAGTCTAGACAGAGACAAATTAATTACTGGATCACCCGCTCACTCACCTCGCTAATGAAATCGTCCGCCTTGCTGGGCAGGAGCCGGTGAGGAGGACCGGCTAGCCCCTGGGCGTGAGTCCCACTGGTGCCAGCTTCATTTCCCAGCGCCAACATGACTCACGAGATGACACAAATTGCCAGTGGGCTTTCTCATTATGTGACCTTCAGCAAGCCACCCTTTCCCGCTCCGGTGATAAAATCTGGATGGCGACGTGAAGAACCTACTTCACGGCATTACGGTGAGGAATGATGGTGGCGCACAGCTTGTAATGACCGGGAAGCACTCTGTCTTTGTGGACAGCTAGATTACTTAACGTTTAGAATAATACTGCCTGTTTCAGGTTGAGAAGGCATTCAGATTTTAGCTGAGCTGAAGGCTGAACATGTTCACTAATGAGCAGTGTCCTTCCCATAGAAACACCGAAAGCTACTCAGTCCACTGAATAAAATGACTAGCAGTACATTAGCGAGAAGCTGATGCAGGCTTAGCTACCACGAAACCAGGGCCACTGCATCCAGCATCTGATACGCAACTTCCTGAGATCACAGAAATAAACCAGAGCAGACCGAGCTGACAACTGCATTTTTAAGGATGGACAGGGATAAAACAATTTCTTAATCCACAAGTTCCCCGGAATTTATAAAAACATACAACTTCTTAAAAGACATATTTTTATCATGTAGATCAGCTGTCGGCCAATTTTTTTCTGTAAATATCTGGACAGTAAACATTTTAGGCTGAGGGCCATCTGGTCTCTGTCGTCACTGCCTAACTTGGCCACCAAAGCACAAAAGCAGTGACGGACTGTGTTCCAATAAAACTTTATTTATAAAAACAAGTAACTGGCTGGATTTGTCCATCTAGTAGCCATGTGCTAACCTCTGATGTAACACTTTGTGAAAGCTTTACCCAATCATTCAGAATATCAATGAAGAGAGGTCATGTGTACAGAGTCATGTGTACACACACACACACTTTTTTAAGCAAAATAAGTTCCTTCCAACTCGTCAAACCCCAGTAAGAGCCAGACATGCAAACTTGTTATAAAAGTAAGCTGTTTCAAAGTGAAGGTCAACAGTAATTCAAGTACCATTTAACTTGGAATTATGAAGTCACTCCAGAACAATTCATCCTTGTTTTCAGACATCTGAACGTAAGAACATGTGTAAACGTGCTCTGCAGTTGGCAGTACCTGTTCTCAAGTTCCACATGTCAGTCTATAGCCACTGTGAACAACACCACACAACAGTTAAGGTTATCTATTTATTCAGAACTAAACAATACCTGTAACTGATTCAAATTTTAACCAACCTAATGATGGAATTACTAATGACAATTAAAAAAAAAAAAGTAGGCATCCTCTGTGCCCTTTAGCAGCTGAAAACAACCTGTGTTTAAAGAGCCCAGGGAGCAAAACGAAAAGGTGAAAGGTCACGATCGTCCCTGTGTATCTTCCTGCACACCACACTTCTGTTTCCTAAGCATCTCTTAAAAGGAGAATGCCAGCAATGATCTTGACATCCAACAATGAGTAATCAGGAAGTCTGGATTTAGAGGAATAAAATATTTAAACATTCTCTCAATAACACCATCCATGTTTATCTAGCCTTGCACAGACTTCAAAGGGCTTGGTCCTTCATTAGCTCAAATGGTTCTCACAACTACCTTGTGAAATAAGGGACATACAGATGCCTTTCTTCACTGTCTCATGGACAGAGGAGAGCATTAGGTCAAAGATGAGAAACTGGCCATAACCGAGGAGACTGTGGGTATGACCTTCAAAACTCCGAGTTTTAAAAAATTCTTAACTTCAGGACTAACACATTATGATCGGCAACTCTGCTGTACAACCAAGACTTACAGACTGTGTTTCACAGTTATCTGGGTAAGATCGGGCAGGCGTTCTCCAGCCAGCACTAGCACCCACAGAAGATGCCTGCACGGCTCCTGCAGGCTCTTGGGTTTGTCTCTGCCACTTAAATGAGAATGGGGCTTGTATGCGGGGGGCCACGCAAGTTGACCCCCAGTCTTCTCATCCTGGATCTGCACTGGTGGTGCCACACTGCGCTACGCTGTGAATAACCCAGTGCAAAGATCCCCCGAAAACCAGTGCCTCTACTGGGAGCACTGGACTGAAAAAGCCAAAGGCGGAAAGCTAAGCTGCACCACGCTCGGGCGAGAAGGGTGTGCAGGATGAAAGTGGCTTCATGAGGGAAGCCAACTTAATTCTGCCACTGGAGTTAATATTTGTTAATTGGTAGGAAAAGGTAAAATTAATGAGGACATTAACATAGCTATTTAAAAACAGCTCCATGTTCCTCCCATTGTAACACATGGAACTATCAGGAAGTAATTGAGGGAAAAGGACACTGTCAATTCTCAATTATCTGCATGAATGAAGTGCTCAGTGACACGGATAATCCAAGTCATTTACATTTGGATTTAGAAAGTAACATCTTTTTCCCTTGGAAAACTTACCTTCCTAATTACAGCTTGCCGAATGTGATGGAGAAATCAGTTCACCTTCTCTGCCAGAGAAGAAAGTTGTTGGGGAGGGTATAGAAACTGCCAGGAATTTCAGAGCTGCCACAGATAACCCAAGGCAGATTAAAACAGAAGTACCCAGTGCTGGTCCAATGTTGCAACCATTAGCCACCTGTGATGATGTATGTCTGAACTAACTTAAATACAATTTGAAGTTCTACTCCTCAGCCACGCAGGCTGCGTGTCAAGTGCTCACAGCCACTTGTGGCCAGTGGCTACCATGTGGTAGCAAATACAGAACATGTCCATCATCGGGGAAAGTTTCAGAGACAGTACTGAACTCTAGGTTGAGGACAACCTCTTTACTTTCTGGATCAAGTATAAAGTTGGGGGCAGGGAGATGCTCTGCTGCCACTTTTATAGAAAACAAAAGGGAACTGTAATTCTTGACTCTCTCAGCCAGTTTAATTTCAGGCCCGGTAATGTAGACTCTGTCCAGGGAATAGCACACACAAAAATAAGCATTCCATTCTAAGTAAAATGAGGCTTTTTAATTAACACAGCAGAAAAACGGGTGGATAAAAGGTGAGGCAGAAGAGCCCGGTTTTGGGCAAATTTTGGACATCTGTACTGCACCCAGTGTGGCCACAGGGCTGAAGGTAAACAAGAGGGAGCTGGCACCCCCGAGGGGCCCACCCGGGGAGGTGGCTGCTCAGGTGCCACTCGGGAGCCGTGTCGGGCCTGGTGTCACTTCACATCCTCATTAATTATCTTGAAAGGAGAGGGTTAGTAAACAGCAAGTTAATTAAATTCTCAGATGATGCTAATTCGGGAGGCTTTCTCAAGACTGGCAAGGGCAGAGGCAATATAAATGGGACCTGGATGGGTTAGAAGTTGGAGTGGAAAATAAAATTAAGCACTGGCTAAACAAACGCCGCTTTAAATAAATCTTTCAGAAGAGCCAAAATGTGCCCGAAAAGGAATCTGGAAAATAGTTGTACTAAAATGAAAAGGTTTCCAACAGTCTAAGGCATATAAGCAGAATGGGAGCTTTTTTTTTTTAAAGGCTTTTTTACGATTTTTAATGCAAACATTTACATGCCCTTGGGATTCCCTCGTGGCTCAGCTGGTAAAGAATCTGCTTGCAATATGGGAGACGTGGGTTTGATCCCTGGGTTGGGAAGATGCCCCGGAGAAGGGAACAGCTATCCACTCCAGTATTCTGGCCTGAAGAATTCCACGGACTGTACAGTACATGGGGTCACAAAGGGTGGGACACGACTGAGTGACTTTGACTTGACTTTACACGCCCTCAGGAGGAGGTCTATAGGAGGAGCACACCTGTTCACCATCACTGCCCTTGAGAGGCGTGGAGACAGAACAAGGGGCAGTGCAGGGCTTTCCGCTCTTACTTCATATTCTTTAAAACTCAAGACATTTTTCAAACAAGCAGGTAGGATGAGTTGAGGTTTTTTTTTTAACTTGTTGTTGTTGTTGTTTTTAAGTTTCTTAGTTTGAAATAACTTTAGATGTACAAAAGAACAGCAGAGATGTGGTACAGCGTTCCCACGTGTTCTCACCCAGCCTCTCCTGCTGTTAATGTCCTGCCTCTTAACATCCGGGACATTTGTCAAAACCAAGAAACAGACGTGAGCTCAAAGCTGTTACTGAAGAACAGACTTTGCACATTTATGGTATTTCCCACTCATGCCCGTTCTCTGTGCCAGGATCCAAAGCAGGATGCCACCCAGCATTTAGATGTTACGTCTCCAATCCCTGCCGCTTCCTCCCTATGTCTCTGGTGATTTCATCACTTTTGGAGAGAACTGGTCAGGTGTCTGTAGAGCTTCCCTCGATTCTGATTGGTCAGATGTTTTCTTACAGTCTGACTGAGGTTACTGCATCACTTCCGGGGAACATGACGTCAACATGACTGACTATTCACCGGTCAGGGTTAACTTTCATCACTCAGAGAGGGTGGTCCTGCTAGGCTGCCTGACTGGCAAGTTATTCTCTTTTCCTTTCCATGCTTGATTCATCAGAAGTGAGTCACTAAATTCAGCCCATGGTCAAGAGGAAGGGAATGAAGCTCCACCTTCTGGTTACTATGCTGTTAAATAAAATTTAAAATTTTTTCTAATTTTTAGAAAATTAAAAATTTCTCTTCATTTAAAAAGAAGTATCTAAGGACGATGTCTATCTAGAAAGTTAGAATTGTTGTCTTCCTGTTGAATACTTAGATTCTCAACAACACAAACGAACATACACCCACAGCTGCAGAGCCCTCATCCCGTGCCAGGCAGTCCCCTGACCACTTAGACATATTAACTCATTTAATCCTTAAAACAGCCTGATGAAAGTGGGACTGTGACATTATATTAATCGACCCCAAGTTACAAGTGGAGAAAGGTGGCACAATCGCTTGCTCGTGTGAACACAGTTATTAAATGGTGGGGCGGGATTTGAACTCAAGCCTCCTGGCTCTAGAGGTCATGCAGTCTAGAGAGCTCTCTGTAATCCTGCTTCTCAACATGCAATTCCACAAGTTCAGAACAGTCAAATGCGTAGCAAAGTGTAATTCACAAAGAAAAGCGACCCGGGGCAGGATGTCTAGACCAAATGAGAGACAGAAGCACAGTCCCAGTGGCTTCCGAGGATCCGCACTGCAGGGCTAAGTGGCCCAACAAAACCGAGATGCTCTGGGTGGGAAGAGGTCAGGGTTTCAACAGAAGACAGTCCTCCTCTACCTTTAGAGTGAGACAGGGAATGCCAGACACCCAAGCAGGTCAGAGGAACTCTCTTCGTCCCCAGGTACAGAAGATGCTCCAAATCCATGGACCACGGTGCTTACTGACACCCCAGCCCATCCGTCACAGAGACCAGCTTGGAATTGCCTCTTCCCAACCACATTCACTTTTCCTCCTCTTCTGAGGGTTCACTGTGACACCCTCAGAAAACACTTCTGGAGTCAGCAACAGAGCACAAAGGTCAGGGCTGGAGCAAGTCTGTCTGTCTGGGGGGAGAGAGGATGCCAGCTCACAAAGAGCCAGCCACCCAGATGTGCGGTGGGTGTGTGGGGAGGGAGACACTTGGGCCCATGACCTGCCTGATCTACAGCATGGGCTTGTTTAATTCCAGCCATTAATGATGTGATATCCTGACACCAGAAAGAAATAGGGAAATGCACTGCTTCTAGAAAAACAAGAAAGGAATCAGAAATGTGTGGACAGCTACCTCTCTCCCCCGATCGCCCACGTTACTCAAGTTCCCACACTGATCTTCATCAGTACCCTTCATCACTGAGAAAAACGATGAAGTGAGCAGGGAGCAATTCCTTTCCCCCCTTGCTGGGTGCCCACACCACACCACTGCCTTCTCTAAATATCCCCTTCATTTCTTCTCCATCTAACTCTTGCTTATACTGTTCTCCAACTGATTCATCTGCAAAAGTTTGCCTTTAAGATTGACACTAACATAGAACCACATCGATTCTAATACCACCCTGATCCCATCTCACACATGGACAGAGAGCAGATCTTTCATCAACACCTAGAATCACACAACAGGGAAGAGAAGGCGCCACCCCTGATGGCTGTCTAAGTGTAGGTTTTCCAGATCAGCATGGTTGGCTTTAGTTTAAACACATCCATCAAGCTAGATCTTAAGGGGAAAACAGAACACCTCCTCTCAAGATGGAGTCTCAGTGTGCATTTTAAAGGCATGTCTACACATTTTATTAAATGCAGAAGAGTGTTAACAGCAGATATCTGGATGCTTACTATGTGCAAGCCATGGTCCTCAGGCCTGTTCTAAAATAAAACAGATATATCACCAACCACCCTAGAGGGAACTGTATAACACTTCAATGTATTCTTTCTCATGCATTTCAATGCTTTATTTTGGTTGGAAAAAATAAAATCCTATTCAAGAGGGGCACATTTCCCGATTTTTAATGGCCCCCAAATCGAAAACTTATGGACTGGAGCATGATGTTGGCAAACATCGAAAGTCACTTAAGCAGATGTTTGTAAGCACTTAGAAAAGTAATGAATCACAAGAAGCAAACACACATTCATCAAGTACAGAACAAGAAGCTAACATCTTTCTTTCCTTGACTTTCTGCTTTATCTTCCCCTCAAGAAATGAAAGTCACTATTGCTCTTATTACTAATACTGCACTGGTGGGTCATCAGAAATTTTAATGACATCTGATTTGTCTCTCAGGATATCCTTGAGAAAAATCTGGAAACAGGATGATCTGATTCTAATATGGTAAGGTGTCTCTGCGCTTAGGAATGTGGCAGAAAGGACACTGATCATAAATGAAAGCCCACCTGGAAAAAAAATGTCCACAGGAAATCACAGCGACCTCAGTGGACCTCTCTCATCTAACATTTCCAATAGGATATGCATAGAGATACAGGTTCTGCCCATCAACAACCCCCCACCGCCCCCCCCTCCCACCACACGGTCTAAAAGCCACAGAGAACAATAAACAGGTGAGATTTTAGACACTTTAAAAAGATGACTGATGAGAATTACAACACTTTAATACCAGGCAGTATTTAGTTATATTTAGTTACACAACCAGAGTAACTAAAATAGTTCGCTATGGGCCCAAGTCAAGGCAAATAAATGAAACAAGAGAAAGTGTAGAAACGGATCCAAATAAGAATTTAGTGTGTGACATGGTGGCGCGTGTAAATGCAGAAGCAAAGGATGGGTGGGCTGCTTCGTACGTGGGGCTGGGAAGATAACTGAGAAATAAACATGGAGGATCCTTGCCCCGTGACATACACCAAAATAAACTCCAGATGGATGACCGTGTTCAGTGTCCAAACACCATGGAAAAACCAACAGCAAACATTCACGTGGACGTGGTGTGGGCAGGGGACAGGGATTTCTAAGCATCACAAAAGCGAAGGAAGCAGAAATGAAGAGACGCCACTATATAAAAATCTGTAACCTGGGAATCTCAAACATATCAACAGTAAAAGATAATGACGAATTAGGGTTGCGGGGGCAGAATGAAACCGTAACAGAGAACACACACATGTTTAGCATTTTTTATACAGAAAGAGCTCTTCTAATCTGTTTATTTACATTATACCCTTGCCAAAATATTATTTACAATAGTGAGATACTAGAAACAATATGAATGTTAAGTGGAGGAGAAGCTGAATGAATCGTGGCATCTTCGTGTGGCAGCGTCTCATCCAGTTGTTAAAAATCATGTGGTATAAGCATATTCAGTGACATCAAAAAAGCAAACACTGGAAAGTTAAAAGCCAGTTACAAGACAGAACATCATTCAAATTCTACAAAATATTAATATCCCACCTGTACAGAAAAAGCTAAAATTATGTATGTCAAAGTGCTTAAAATTAAAACTGTCTTTGGGTGGTGAAATTAGGGGTTTTTCTCTTTTGTACTTCTCTGCATTTCTAGAAGTTTAAAAAAAATAGACAAGAAATACTTTTGAACTCAAAAATAAAACTTAAAAAATACCTATAGAAGAGGATGACTTTACGGTCACATTTCCAGATACTATACATGTGGGATGGTGACCAGCAGGGCTGAGAAACAGAATCAAAAGGATGAAGGAAAACAGCCTAAGTGTCAAGTCTTGTCCTCAGGTTTGGAAGACAGGGAGGCCTGCTAACTGTCAGCTCCATGAAAATAAAAACAGCAGTAAAACCTGCTGCTTTCAGGAGACCCCATGCTCCACAGAAGCGAAGGATTTGATGTGGCTCCTTAAGAAAAGGACAGAAAGTTAATGACTCGGTATCTACATCAAGGAAGGAGAGAGACTCTGCAACCAACCAGTGAGGTTCCACCAAGAAGACGCCCCACAATAAGCCTTGTCACCCTGAAGAAGCGTCCACAAGCAAACACGTCAGAGGCAGGTGACGGGGATGATAAAGAGCTTAGAAACCATGTCATGGGAAAAATTAGAACATCAGAGATGTGTACTCAGTTGAATGGAGAAGGAACACGCGTGGGGCCAAGTGACGAAACGAGGTGGGAGGACAAAGCTCAATTAAAACCGCGGCACCTTCATGCTGGGGTGCCCTGTGCACCTACTGAAAAACAAGTGGCAGAAAAACACTTAGTGGTGTAAGAGAAAGCAGATGTGGCTAAGTCTGACAGCAGCCTGTTAGGAGACGCACACAGTCGTCATTTACATTCTGTTAACATGATTCACATTCTAGGAATCAGCAAACTAAAATGGACTGGAATGGGTGAATTTAACTCAGATGACCATTATATCTACTACTGCGGGCAGGAATCCCTCAGAAGAAATGGAGTAGCCATCATGGTCAACAAGAGAGTCCGAAATGCAGTACTTGGATGCAATCTCAAAAACGACAGAATGATCTCTATTCGTTTCCAAGGCAAACCATTCAATATCACAGTAATCCAAGTCTATGCCCCAACCAGTAATGCTGAAGAAGCTGAAGTTGAATGGTTCTATGAAGACCTACAAGACCTTTTAGAACTAACACCCAAAAAAGATGTCCTTTTCATTATAGGGGACTGGAATGCAAAAGTAGGAAGTCAAGAAACACCTGGAGTAACAGGCAAATTAGGCCTTGGAATACGGAATGAAGCAGGGCAAAGGCTAATAGACTTTTGTGGAGAGAACACACTGGTCATAGTAAACACCCTCTTCCAACAACACAAAAGCAGACTCTACACGTGGACATCACCAGATGGTCAGCACCAAAATCAGAATGATTATATTCTTTTAAGCCAAAGATGGAGGAGAAGCTCTATACAGTCAGCAAAAGCAAGACTGGGAGCTGACGGTGGCTCAGATCATGAACTCCTTATTGCCAAATTCAGACTGAAATTGAAGAAAGTAGGGAAAACCACTAGACCATTCTGCTGCTGCTGCTGCTGCTGCTGCATCGCTTCAGTTGTGTCCTACTCTGCGTGACCCATAGACGGCAACCCACCAGGCTCCCCCGTCCCTGGGATTCTCCAGGCAAGAACACTGGAGTGGGTTGCCATTGCCTTCTCCAATGCATGAAAGTGAAAAGTGAAAGTGACGTTGCTCAGTCGTGTCCAACTCCTAGCAACCCCATGGACTGCAGCCTACCAGGCTACTAGACCATTCAGATATGACCTAAATCAAATCCCTTATGATTATACAGTGGAAGTGAGAAATAGATTTACGGGACTAGATAGATCTGATAGATAGAGTGCCTGATGAACTATGGATGGAGGTACATGACATTGTACAGGAGACAGGGATCAAGACCATCGTCATGGAAAAGAAATGCAAAAAAAGCAAAATGGCTGTCTCAGGAGGCCTTACAAATAGCTGTGAAAAGAAGGGAAGCGAAAAGCAAAGGAGAAAACGGGAGATATAAGCATCTGAATGCAGAGTTCCAAAGAATAGCAAGGAGAGCTAAGAAAGCCTTCCTCAGCAATCAATGCAAAGAAATAGAGGAAAACAACAGAATGGGAAAGACTAGAGATCTCTTCAAGAAAATCAAAGATACCAAGGGAACATTTCATGCAAAGATGGGCTCAATAAAGGACAGAAACGGTATGAACCTAACAGAAGCAGAAGATATAAATAAGAGGTGGAAAGAATACACAGAAGAACTGTACAAAAAAGATCTTCACCACCAAGATAATCACAAGGTATGATCACTCATCTAGAGCCAGACATCCTGGAATGTGAAGTCAAGTGGGCCTTAGAAAGCATCACTATGAACAAAGCTGGTGAAGGTGATGGAATTCCAGTTGAGCTACTGCACATCCTGAAAGATGATGCTGTGAAAGTGCTGCACTCAATAGGCCAGCAAATTTGGAAAACTCAGCAGTGGCCACAGGACTGGAAAAGGTCAGTTTTCACTCCAATCCCAAAGAAAGGCAATGCCAAAGAATGCTCAAACTACCACACAATTGCACTCATCCCACACACTAGTAAAGTAATGCTCAAAATTCTCCAAGCCACGCTTCAGCAATACGTGAACTGTTAACTTCCTGATGTTCAAGCTGGTTTTAGAAAAGGCAGAGGAACCAGAGATCAAATTGCCAACATCCGCTGGATCATGGAAAAAGCAAGAGAGTTCCAGAAAAACATCTACTTCTGCTTTATTGACTATGCCAAAGCCTTTGACTGTGTGGATCACAATAAACTGTGGAAAATTCTGAAAGAGATGGGAATACCAGACCACCTGACCTGCCTCTTGAGAAACCTGTATGCAGGTCAGGAAGCAACAGTTAGAACTGGACATGGAACAACAGACTGGTTCCAAATAGGAAAAGGAGTTCGTCAAGGCTGTATATTGTCACCCTGCTTATTTAACTTATATGCAGAGTACATCATGAGAAACGCTGGGCTGGAAGAAGCACAAACTGGAATCAAGATTGCCAGGAGAAGTATCAATAACCTCAGATATGCAGATGATACCACCCTTATGGCAGAAAGTGAAGAGGAACTAAAGAGCCTCTTGATGAAAGAGGAGAGTGAAAAAGTTGGCTTAAAGCTCAACATTCAGAAAACGAAGATCATGGCGTCTGGTCCCATCACTTCATGGCAAACAGATGTGGAAACAGTGTCAGACTTTATTTTTGGGGGCTCCAAAATCACTGCAGATGGTGATTGCAGCCATGAAATTAAAAGACGCTTACTCCTTGGAAGGAAAGTTATGACCAACCTAGATAGCATATTCAAAAGCAGAGACATTACTTTGCCAACAAAGGTCCATCTAGTCAAGGCTACGGTTTTTCCAGTGGTCATGTATGGATGTGAGAGTTGGACTGTGAAGAAAGCTGAGTGCCAAAGAATTGATGCTTTTGAACTGCGGTATTGGAGAAGACTCTTGAGAGTCCCTTGGACTGCAAGGAGATCCAACCAGTCCATTCTAAAGGAGATCAGTCCGGGGTGTTCATTGGAAGGACTGATGCTAAAGCTGAAACTCCAATACTTTGGCCACCTCATGCGAAGAGTTGACTCATTGGAAAAGACTCTGATGCTGGGAGCGATTGGGGTCAGGAGGAGAAGGGGACGACAGAGGATGAGATGGCTGGACAGCATCACTGACTTGATGGACATGAGTTTCAGTGAACTCCGGGAGTTGGTGATGGACAGAGAGGCCTGGCGTGCTGCGATTCATGGTGTCACAAAGAGTCGGACACGACTGAGCAACTGAACTGAACTGAAATGAATATGATAAACAGCATCAGCAGGAAGATGTTCCTCTTTTGGGAAAGAGGAACAGGAAACAACTGGCTCTCCCCTTGCAGGTAACAGAGTAGACAGTATCTCAACAGAAAGGATTCTAACAATTAGCGATGGCCCCTAGAGTCCTGCACATAAAGAAAGTGGAACTATTCAGAGACTTCCATGATCACTGGTCAGAGGTATTTCTACAGGACATTCCTTCAACAGGGTCAGTACTTCCTAAAGGCCCTTCAAAGACCCAGCAGCTTGTTAGAAACACAGATCCCTTGTATTAATATTTCTCCAACTCAGATGCAAAGAATCAAACTCATGGGCAAAACTCCTGAAACTATACTTGAAAGGATTCACCAGCTGATTCTGATGCACAACAGGTTCAGAAACCCTTGGTGAGGTGAAATCTTTAATATGTTTTAAGAAATATCTGGGGTTTTTTGAAGGCAATATATTGAAAGGAACAAAAAAACCCACCAAATTCTGTCATTAAGATTAATCTTTCCCTGGTGGTTCAAACAGTAAAGAATCCGCCTGCAATGCGGGAGACCTGGGTTTGATCTCTAGATTGGGAAGAGCCCCTGGAGAAGAGAACAGCAACCCACTCCACTATTCTGGCCTGGAGAATCTCATGGATGGAGGAGCCTGGCCGGCTATAGTCCATGGGGTCACAAAGAGTCAGGCACAATTGAGGAACTTTCACTTTTAGCCAATATCCATCTAAACATCTCTAATCCACATGCAGAATATTCACAATTTCACATAAATGAAATAAGCTACATATATAGCATTTTTATATTATGTTGAGATCATCTTTCCAACTGAAGATACATACACACCATCATTTTTAACAGCTGCATAGTAATCCACAGCAAGGACTTACAGTAATGACTTTATACAGTCCCAATGACCAGTTTACCAACTTAAAAAAAAAAAAAAAAAACAGAAAGCCTGAAATAAGCAATGATGTAATGAGGAGCATTTCAATAGCATATCAACAACCAGAAGTCAGAGTGCCTCATCAGAGACCTAAGGCCACTACACATCTGCAGAAAATCACACTCTTCTGCATGCTTACCAACAGGACATGCAGGCCCCTAGGTCCCCTCACAAGTAGGAAGATGATAACCATTTAGAGGGAAAACGGCCAGTCTGTGTGCAGGCTGCAGACCAGCTTCCCCAAGTGGAAGAAGACAACTTTCTAAAATTTTAAAGCAAATCCATCAAAGATCAGAAGAAAACCTCCCTGAAGAATGCACGGACACTCTTTGCCTCTGACTCCAGGGCCAAGGTCTCAGTTGCAGAGCTGGTCCTCTCCTCCTGCCCCTGTGCCCAGCACCAGGCTCAGACACAGGGAGGTAACAGGGCGACAATCAGCAGAGCGTCTGGGAGATGTGGCTGCCAGGGACTTGCACAAGCCCTTCACAGAAATGTGACCAGTGACTTCCCTCCAGGACTCCATGGCCCCAACTCCTGCAGCTTCTCTTTCCTTTGGAAGGAACGAGGAGCCAGAAATACAGGGGGCTCTTGCAAGAGGCAAGAGAGAGACATGAGGCAGTAGAGACAGGGAGACAGGGCTGAGGGGGGCTGGACTGTTCAGGTGTGACCTGAGAAAGACCTTAGAAAATGCTTTAGAGGGAATCTCACTGTCATTTGGATTTAGGGCCACCCTTGCTCCCTGATAAAGCATCTGAATACCAAGGAGTCAGGCATGACAGAGATGGGGGAAATGGCCTGGCCTCTGCCGGATGCTTCTATGCTATAAAGGCCACCACGTGCAGAAAGGAGGTGAGGTGTCTGGAAGGAAAGGACCAGGACAGAGAGGGGCCATGTATCCAGTGCTGTGATGTGTGCTGATTCCAGGCCCTGGGAAGCTGGCTAAGGCCTTGTCCTAAGGAAGAAGATGGGTCTCCGCCGGTCTCCTAGCAACACTTGCCAGCAGCAGGCAGTGTCCAGGAAAAAAGTAAAATGGCCACAGGCACAGATGCGAAACTGAAGTAGGCCTAGCTCCCAGTTAGGCACGGGGAGACCCAGAGCCCCTGGCCCCCAAACCAAGCTCCGCCGAAAGGCATTTTGGGGCCCCAGCAACCGAGGTGGTCTCTTCTCCTCAGCCCTGCAGCGGCATCTGCAGAACTCCACTACACCTGCTGCCTCATGCTCTGCTCCCACGGAATAGAAAGGTCAGATTTCCTCTCCACATGTCAGTGGTGTGATAACTGGAAGTGCACACCCCATTGTCCTTGGGCAGTGATGCCCAAGACACCCACGTCTTGACTTTTCTCTTTGCACCCGGGTTCTTCCCTCTGCAGTTGTTTTGACAAGCCCGCTCCACTTGGCGACCCCTCTGCTAAACAGGCTGAGCTCCCATCATCTCCCAACCATGGCACCAGCTCAGGACCATCAGCGCTAGAGGACCTTCCCTCTGGCCACTGTCAACTGTTCCTTCTATCAGCCTAAGTTCACCACATTCTACTTAACCCAACATGCCGATGAAAGCCAAGCGGGAGGCATGACGACTAAAATGAAACTGTGGAACTGTTTTGTGTGATTAGATACAAATCATAAGAAATTTGCTTTCAATTGCTATGTTCTGTACCATTTTTGGAACTCCTTCACTCAAATTTATCTCCTTTATCAAATTTATCACATTTATCCATTCCTAATAACTGGGAGGTGGACGGTCCATTTTACAGATGCTATTAAGGCACCTGTGCAGGGTCTGAGGCTGGACCATGTCATTTTTGTTATTGTTTAGTTGCTCAGTCGTGTCCGACTCTTTGCAACCCTATGCACTGTGGCCCGCCAGGCTCCTCTGTCCATGGGATGTCCCCAGCAAGAATACTGCAGTGGGCTGCCATTTCCTTCTTCAAGGGATCATCTCAACCCAGGGATCAAACCTGCATCTCTTGCATCTCCTGCAGTAGCAGGTGGATTCTTTACCACTGCGCTACCTGGGAAGCCCAGTACATGTCAGAACTAAGAACAAAATAGAGTCCCACTCCCCAATCTAGTTCCCTGCTCTGTCCATACCAAGTCACTCAGATATGAGTATTAAGCTCATATATGGTGAAGACACTACAAGGACTAATTAATTTAGACGTATCTAAGGTACCACACTGTACATAAAAATTACAGTAAATATATACACATATGTGTGTATTTACATGTGTATCTATTTACACACTAAATACATATACATAAATGGCACCCATCATCTATCCATTCAACCAGGTATCAGGGACATAAGGGATATACTCGTAACCCTGATACAGGCAAACTCCTTGTTCCATTTATGAACGCAGGTATTGCGTTCATGATTTTCCAGGGTCTCCACGTCTAGGGCCCTGATTCAGACCAGGCGGTCAGTCTCCAGGGTCGTTTCAGACACGCAATGAAAAGAAGCACCAACACCCCCAGGAATGAACATTATCCCACTGCCAGCAGTGCTGTGCCCCAGATCTCTGTCTCGACCTCATCAATCTCAAGTCCCTTCCCCCTGGTGGTAGACGAAGTGGGAGCTAATGAAAAAGCACTACTAAGAAAATGCCAATACTCATTCTACATCAACATCAACAGTTGACCGTTTTTATCCTCCTCAGAGCAGCCTCGTCCTTCCTGGACTGCCTCCCAGGCAGCTTCGTGTCAGTACGTTCCCTGTAACGCCTGCCTCACGGCCCTATTACTCAGGAGGCGTCATAATAATAATTACCCCAATGGCAAATTCACAAGTGGGTTAGTCATCAGTGCTGACAGGGCTGGCTCGCACTTGCCCTGGGCTCTCAAGTTCAGCCACCAGAGTGTTCTGAAACAGACTGTTCATTCTTCTGGTGGTGATTCTTTTTTCTCCTTTAGAATTGGTTTCGATAGGTCAAACCTCTTGGAACCACAGACGACGATTTTCAACTTAGTAGCACATGACCAAAACTAGAATGACTTTAGATGTGACTGTACTCTATACAACACTTCAACCCAAGGCGTCTTTTTGTGGAGGCACCTCTAAAGCCAAACGGCAGGAGCTTCCTTGGAGCGTTTCAAGAAAATTATCGCTGCCTTCCTATGGTGGCAGTTAACTGCTGGGAAAACTATGGCGGAGGCAAGCACCAAACGGTTCCTAACCAATCACTTGCTTCCTCCCTGACTCTGTTCCTCCTTGAGAAGCAAACAGTCGCCACTGGCTGCTGGGTTTTGCCGTAAGTTGTTTCAAGTCAGTGGAGGGGATGCTGCTTCAGTGCCACCAGAGCCGTGCTGGGGATCTTCAGGCAGAATGGGGGGTGGTGGTCAGGGCACCGAGGCAGCAGCCTATGGGCTGGGGCTGGAGGGTGTAACGACCACGCCAGCCTTAAAAAGCCAACAGGCTGTTGAATGCCAAGCCTGCAACTATTAATTTGCATATGACATTAATTTTGCTGTCAGTGTGTTAATGTGTGATTAATTCTGTCATGGGTTAGAGCAAGGAGAATTAGTTAATTGTCAGAAACTCTTCTCATTCACTCTCTCATGCATCCCCCGCCTCCCTTGAACGTCCCTTTTTTTTTTTTTTTCCTATCTCTCTTAGTTTAATAACTAACCTCCTGGGTTTTCTTCCTCAGGGCGCTTCTTTCCCCACAGGATTTTCATCCCATCTCCTCCCACCCTTTCTATAAACGCATTTTCAGAAGTGAGAACGCCGATGGGTTGGGCATCCCCCCCCCCCATCCCCCAGCAAGTCTGGACTCTGTCCAGGCAGCCATAGGGGTGGTTTGGGACGGTCTCACAACAGGGACACACAGATCTCATTCATGTCCGTGGTCCATTGCCAAGGCCGGCGATACCTGTAATGCATTGTACAATCCGCTGTTTGTGTGCTATGCAAATAACCCGTGGGGCTGGAACGAGCTGGAATGTGGAGTGAACACAAAGCCATTGCTGTGCTATAGAAATGGGTCAGTCACTGCCCATTTTCCCTGGCTGCCCAGAGACTGGCCAGCTTCTTCCTTCGGAGCAAGCCTCAGCCACTGTGCATGAACCTGAGTTCAGCTCGGTCATCAAGGGCCCACTGCATTTTCATTCGTCATTATTCCATCAGCTAGCTAGCTAGCTAGACTTCAAAAAAAAAAGGAAAAAAAAGTCCAATAAAAAGAATCTCAGGGCTCCTAACTCTATTATGGGCGTGAGAGTTCTACAGTCTACAGAGAGTCAGAAAATTTCATGGGGTATGAACATGTCGCGGGTCAAACTGAATTGCCCCAACCACAGTGGCAATGTCAAAGACACGAGCTGTTGGTGAAGGACTGGCAGTTCTGAAGATGATAGTTTCCGGCTGTGCCAAAATACGGCCCCCGACTCTTAACCCATTCTTGGTCCTTCCATTACACTGGGGGCTGCCTCGATTTTTGAAGAACTAAGACTGAGGAACAAGAAAGAAATGAACAAAAGTAAATTCACTGACGCCCTCAATTGCAACGCTATGATCACCCAAAATTCTCATTTACAGGCTGAGAAACCAACTGTCTTCATGTGGCCTAATCCTTTCCAGATCAAATCCTTTCTAGGGGGCTGGAATGGGCACCTTCCAAGGGCGGGCAGGGATCGTAAGTTTCACATCCACTGGAAGACAAGAAAGACATGACAAGAACCACAAGTTCCAATCTCCCTCTTCAAGACAAGCTATAGAATACATGTCAGGTTGTTGAAAAGGGCCCTAAATTTATGTCTCAAAGCATGTTTCCAACATTTCCCATATAAACAGTTAACTGCAATATAGAGGAAGCACATAACCAAGACAGATGTACCTGTTGTAAACAACATTTTATGATATTTTTACAAAGCACAGGGCTCATTTTAAAGACTGGAAGCCACTGTGTTTTTTATTTTTATTTTTAATTTGGAAAAGAACACCAATTGGGACTTTTTTTTTTAATTAGGAAAGAGTAATGTTCTTACGGGCCATATGATTATAATCTCGTCATTTTTTTCACATATAGTCTTACCGCTAAACTCTAGCTAGATGTTGGAAGGGGACCAAGTATGATTTCTCATGATAACCAACTGAACAGTGCTCCTAAGGAGTGTACGTTTCTCTTCCTTTCTCACTCACACACACTCTCTTCCCTGTCTCCTTCATTCCATCCCACCCTCTTACTCACATCCTTCACCAAGTAATAAAAGCCAGATAAATCCACAGAAGAGGCAAAAGAAGGCATCTCAGCAGCAACTCCACTTTCCAATCACTTGTTTGTGTTACAACTTTCCAAAAATGAATTAAGATCTAGAATCCAAAGGGGGAAAAAAAAAAATCAACTTTCCCCAGCACTCAGGGAAGTTACCAGAGAAATCAATGAGCTGCAAGTGTATGTGATCAACAGGAATCTGGGTCCCTTTCTCCTCTTCAGATTATGTGTAGCTGAAATTGCTTTAATATGGGCATTATTCACACATGAAACTGGAATTACTCAGCACGTGGGAAATAGGTCCCGACCACCCATGGCCATGAAGGATCCCATGACATTTTTGTAAGTCAGCCAAACAGCAACACAGACAGCAGGCCCAGCAGTTGCTGGATTCGGAGGAGGAATGATTGCATTCAAAGCAGAAACCACCATTCCTCCTTCTGGTCCATCCTCAGGGTCTATCAGTGACGTCATCGTGGCCAATCTCGTCCGGGCACAACACGTCCAACCTCAAAATGGCTAATTCTGGCTTTTGTGAGCACTGACATACTACATACAAAGCACTGCCAAGAAGTCAGCTCCTCTGGGGTTATTAGTTTTAAAGGAAAGTCTCAAGTAAGGAGAGCTCAGAAGCTGGTGTCAAGCACAGGGGGCTGGAGCAGAGTTCTAGCACAGGGTTTCTGGACTGTTCTTGCAGCAGAATGGCCTCTTAAAATCCATTTCAGCATTTTGTCCCTTGGTTTTACTTTTGGGATTTTTCTTAACATTTGGTATCTCCCATTCCCTTCCCACACAAATGGCCAGTCTGCCCCTTTCCTCTCTATATGTTAATAATCCTCACTCTACACATTCTCTCCTTCCTCAGCTTCACAATCTCTGTCAATCATTTCTTTAAAAAGCCTTCTGGAACCACTTTCCCCCTGGAGCAGTGGAGTTCTCTCCTGGGGAATGCTTCCCTGCCCTCCTGATCTGCAGTTACCTAGAACAAGCTGGCCCTTCTCCAGGTGCTGGGGGCATGGGGAGCGGGGGAGGAGACACGCCACGCAGGAGGGGCCGAGCTGCACGGGGACTTTGGGGAAGCGCTCGGCCATCCATGAAAGATACCCTGTGACTTGGTCCCAAAGGCAGTGGTGGCCCTCCTGGCAGCCTGGAAGCGGGGTGGGGGGCAGGCAGCGGCAGGGCGCTGGGGCTCCTAGCAGGGCCCGTGCACGCTCGCCCGCCCACCCACCCTCCGAGCCGCCCAGGGTAGCTTGAAAGGCTTTCCACGCCGGGCAGGCTCCCAGCACTGTGCGCTCCGCAGTGCTCTCTCCCCCACCAAAAAGCCTGAGGCCTCCGGAGTGTACACTAACCACAAGCCTTTCAGTGGCTCATGTATTTACAAACTGAGGCATGTCGAAATCAAAGGGGATACCACATGACATAATTCGCATTAAAATGTCAACAGGCTGACAATTTATAGAGTCAATCCACGGAAGGTGGGGAGGACTAAGACTTAGTAATTGTTTAATTCCTGCTGAAACCCAGGGCTGCTGAGCCTTTGGGAAGCTGGGGTGTGCTAGGGGCCTCCAGCCGGTGCAGTGCCCCACGGGGGCTGGCACCAGGCCAAGGCCGGGGGACAGCTTTAACCATTTAGGGCACTTGACTGTGAGAGAGGGGGGTGGTGGGGAAGAATGGGAGCGGGCGTGGGCAGCCGAGCTGTGTCCTTCCTCAAAACAGCTCACTAGGGGTCCCGGAGGGAAAGGTCCTTGCTGCCGCCCCCACTCTCGTACTCCCTGTATTTCCCACGTGCCCAGAGGCTGGAGATTTGAATACATGCAAAAGGGCCCCCAGCCATGGTTTCCTGACTGCTCTGCGGCAGCAGTCTGCTCACCAAGCAGAAGGCGGGTTGGTTGAATCTGCACCTCTTGAATATGCCAGCCCCCAAGCACCAGGGCCCCGCCTCCCAGAGGAATAAATGCAAAGTCATGACCCAAACCAGAACCCTGACTCACAGAAAATCACCCTAGAAGTTTCTTCCACGTCTCCCACCGTCCCTACCAATAGCACTGTTCTGACCTATGGCTCATAATACACAAATTCTTAGTGCCCGTTTTGGACTCAATATTCCCTGCCCATAGACGTGGATGCTCTTGGACTTCTGAAAATAGTTTCACTTGCATTATTTCTAATGAACTGATTGCTACCTGGGGAAGGATCCACCTAGGGTTATGGGGCTGATGGATGAAACTTGGAGTTTAACAAAGTTTTTGGTGGGCATGTATGTGCTAAGTCGCTTCAATCGTGTCCAATTCTGTGTGGCTCCATGGACTGCAGCCCGCCAGGCTCCTTTGTCCATGGGATTCTCCAGGCAAGAATACTGGAGTGAGCTGCTGTGCCCTCCTCCAGGGAATCTTCCCAACTCAGAAAATCAAACCTGTGTCTCTGTGTTGGGGGTGGGGGTGGGGGGTGCAGTATCAATGCCCTTGAATGCACCCCAAGCTCTGAGACAAGTTATACCTTCTCCTCATGACACATGAGAGACACACCAAGAGGCGCCATTATAAAGAGTATCAGGAAATCTTATAGCTAATGATCATTATCAGCATTAGCCACAAAAAAAGACATGTTCCAAAAAGGAGGCTTCGCTCTGTGGGACCTGCCACTGAGGACGCCTGGGGCCATATGGGCTGTGGCGGGGCTCCCCGTACAAACTCACTGTCTGCGTATAAACAGTAACACCTCGTTCTCTCTTCTACCTCATTAACTGAAACACATTAAAACAAGTGTGCACTGGGAGCAGAAAATGAGACTGTTAAACCAAGCTGATATAATCCTCATCACTGTGGGAAATGAGACTGCATCAATTATGCTGAATCAACTACAGTCACAGGAATGTGCTGGGCTCTGAGACCCCCAACACAAAAAGGGGGACAACAGGAAATAAACCTTCACTTCAGTTCAGTTCAGTCGCTCAGTCGTGTCCAACTCTGCGACCCTATGAATCGCAGCACGCCAGGCCTCCCTGTCCATCACCAACTCCCGGAGTTCACTCAAACTCACGTCCATCAAGTCAGTGATGCCATCCAGCCATCTCATCCTCTGTCGTCCCCTTCTCCTCCTGCCCCCAATCCCTCCCAGCATCAGGGTCTTTTCCAATGAGTCAACTCTTCGCATGAGGTAGCCAAAGTACTGGAGTTTCAGCTTTAGCATCATTCCTTCCAAAAAACACCAGGGCTGATCTCCTTTAGAATGGATTGGTTGGATCTCTTTGCAATCAATGCAAAGAAATAGAAGGAAACAACAGAATGGGAAAGACTAGAGATCTCTTCAAGAAAATCAGAGATACCAAGGGAACATTTCATGCAAAGATGGGCTCGATAAAGGACAGAAATGGTATGGACCTAACAGAAGCAGAAGATATTAAGAAGAGGTGGAAAGAATACACAGAAGAACTGTACAAAAAAGATCTTCATGACCCAGATAATCATGATGGTGTGATCACTCACCTAGAGCCAGACATCCTGGAATGTGAAGTCAAGTGGGCCTTAGAAAGCATCACTACGAACAAAGCTAGTGAAGGTGATGGAATTCCAGTTGAGCTCTTTCAAATCCTGAAAGATGATGCTGTGAAAGTGCTGCACTCAATAGGCCAGCAAATTTGGAAAACTCAGCAGTGGCCACAGGACTGGAAAAGGTCAGTTTTCATTCCAATCCCAAAGAGAGGCAATGCCAAAGAATGCTCAAACTACCACACAATTGCACTCATCTCACACACTAGTAAAGTAATGCTCAAAATTCTCCAAGCCACGCTTCAGCAATACGTGAACTGTTAACTTCCTGATGTTCAAGCTGGTTTTAGAAAAGGCAGAGGAACCAGAGATCAAATTGCCAACATCCGCTGGATCATGGAAAAAGCAAGAGAGTTCCAGAAAAACATCTACTTCTGCTTTATTGACTATGCCAAAGCCTTTGACTGTGTGGATCACAATAAACTGTGGAAAATTCTGAAAGAGATGGGAATACCAGACCACCTGACCTGCCTCTTGAGAAACCTGTATGCAGGTCAGGAAGCAACAGTTAGAACTGGACATGGAACAACAGACTGGTTCCAAATAGGAAAAGGAGTACGCCAAGGCTGTATATTATTTAACCTTCACTTAAATATATATATATATAAACATCTATTATATGTATATATATACACACATACGTATGTTGGGGGGGGCGCTTCCCTGGTGGCTCTGGCAGTCAAGAATCTGCCTGCAATGTGGGAGCTGCTGCTGCTAAGTCGCTTCAGTCGTATCCAACTCTGTGAGACCCCATAGACAGTAGCCCACCAGGCTCTCCCGTCCCTGGGATTCTCCAGGCAAGAACACTGGAGTGGGTTACCATTTCCTTCTCCAATGCATGAAAGTAAAAAGTTAAAGTGGAGTCTCTCAGTTGTGTCCAACTCTTAGTGACCCCATGGACTACAGCACACCAGGCTCCTCTGTCCAGGGGATTTTCCAGGCAAGAGTACTGGAGTGGGTTGCAATGTGGGAGACCTAGGTTCAATACCTGGGTTGGGAAGATCCCCTGGAAGAGGGCATGGCAACCCACTCCAGTATACTCTTCTGGAGAATCCCCATGGACAGAAGTGCCTGGTGGGCTACAGTCCATGGGGTGCAAAGAGTAGGACACGACTGAGCGACTAAGCACAGCACAGCACACTTATGTATGTATATATAACACATTTTACACCTACTCCCCTTACGAGCTCTTTCTTGCTATCATCCCATGAGACAGCAGTGCTATCTGATGAAGTACTCCTTTGAGATTGTTTAAAAACTCAAACTATTTAAAATTGGAGGAAAACAAAGAAAAACAAAGGTAAATTTATTTTTTAGATGGTAGGGTGAGGGGCGGTGGATTCCGTGTGATCTACTCTTATAGAGGGGCTTCCGAAGTCCAAAGTATGCGGAAGCCAACAAGTCCTAATACCCAAAGTGACCAGGACAGCAACTGTGTAAGAAACAGCGAGCGTGCTTCACAACGGAAATAGCTAGGAAGACAACGGCAATTCAAGCTCTCCAGCAACAAAACCAAACTGCTGTCTGCCTTCACCTGCCGCTGCCAACTGTGAGAAACAGCTCAGGATCAATAACATTTAGAAATACCCATAAATCCTACTAGAGAAGAAAGTAAAGATAACATCTGTATGTTTCCAAAAATAAGGAAGGTTATGATTACATTGAAGATAAGTGACGGAGACATCCCCTACATCCGAGTGTGTAAGAAATGCAAAAGATCCACATACGAGAGTTATAAAATGTAAAATTTCACCCAAGGAGTAATAATTGTGGCGCATGATAATGCCCCATGTCCCACGTATTAGAATATCGCATTTGGTGGCAATAATCACCACATGTGAAGTGAGTGTTGTTATGCAAAACTTCCTTCTGCATTTCCTCATTTGTGTCCAAATTTGCAAACTTGGCATGTTACTGCCATCGATTTGCATTCCGTTCCATTGGTCTTTCCTAACATCAGTCATGGACACCTTCCTCATGCGCCGGTGGACACCAGCATGAAACTCAACGTTTCACAAGTTCAGTCCTCGGAGTAGTCATTCAACTCACCATTCAAATGACAAAGAGCGGCTCTGTTTCTCAAGTGTACTTGCCAGGTCGGCTCATGCTGACCAACCATCAGGCAGGCAATGAGCTTGGTGAGATCGTTCTGTTGCACATACTTTTTTGCACATTGTTTTCAGCTGTTAAAGACTGTTTCATATTAGGTCTTGCTTCTTTAAAACCAAGGAGGGCGGCCTCTCCTCCCGCTTACTGACTCAGAGCTGTAACCAGAGGTCCAGGTTTACTCATTTCGTTCATTAAACCAAAAAAAAAAAAAAAATCAGCTTTCAAAAGAAGAGAGGAAGGGAGAAAACATCCATAACTTGAGTAGCCAAGGAGATTAACTTCCAATATACAAATAAGGGGAGAGGAGGAATGCACAGTTTAAAGGGAAAAAAAAGTTTCAGCTGAAGAAAAATTTTGGAATATTGTAAATTAATGGATAACAAATGGTTGCCGTGGAAACGGTTTGCGCATTTGACTGCAGGTGTTTGCTGCGGTGAATGGAGACTGGACGGTAGAGCCATAAGCACGGCCACGAATGTAAACACTGAAGGAAGACTCCTAAGGCAACGTTAAGCCATCCGTGCCACCAACACGGTGGTTCTCAATAGAAACGAACCCACGTAGGCAAGGTGGATAAAGTGGCTCTGCAGCTCCGGCTAATACTTCATTTGTGCTCAGAGGCTGCTCCCCCTTCACGACAATCTGTGGTATCGCCAAGGTTACGAAACACAAACAGACACAAATACAAGACATCAGAGAGACGCCAAAACCGAAAACATTCCCGTTTAGCTAGAATGTAACTTTCACTTTTCAATCTTCACGCTCTGTGCAGTGCATTACTGTATTATAATTTCTTTAGTGGGAATTCGCATTAGCCTTTTAATCTGAAAACTATATATATAAAATATATGTACAGATATGCATACATATGGGCTTCCCAGATGGTGGTTATGGTGAAAAACCAGCTTGCCAATGCAGGAGACGTAGGAGACAACGGTTCGATCCCTGGGTTGGGAAGATTCCCTGGAAAGGGGCATGACAATGTACTACAGTATTCTTGCCTGGAGAATCCCCATGGACAGAGGAGCCCGGTGGGCTACAGTCCATGGGGTTGCAAAGAGTTGACCACAACTGAAGCGACTTAAGCACACACATATATATACATACCCAAATGGGAATGGGGAAAACTTCAATTCTTACTTGAACCTAATTCTGATCACATAAGGGAAATGTGGGTCTACTGGGGCTAGTGGGGTAGCCTTGCTTTAAAAAAAATCAAATTCTAAAGTCCCCAGGTTAGGCAGGATATTACTATAAAATTATGTCAGTAAAAGTAACTTTACTGCTTATTCCTCGCACAGCTCAGAGAAGGGGTCAAAGAAGAAGTAGCAAAAATAAAGCTGTACTTGGACCACTTTCCAACTTTGCTAAGTACTTCACTAGATAACTTCTTGCTCCATTACAGAGGAGAAGAGATCGATATATTCTCTTAAAAAAAAAAAAAATTACTGCAAACACACTCTCTCAGTGCTGAAGGGGAACTCAGTGGGCTCTCGCAGCCCCTCACGGTGGATCACCCGAAGTTAATTAACTTGCCCAAAGTCTTCACTACACATTGGTCACATCTCTTAAGATAAATGCTTTTTCCCTTCTAGAAAACTGAAGCAATCCACCAGCCTTTCTATTCCCCAAACCCAAGGTGTACCAAGTTCAAAACTAATGAAAACCAATTATAAAATGACTTCCCTATGTGGCCTGCACATGCCAATGGAAAATCTAAAGCAGGAAAGTGGCATTCCTAGAGGAGAGCACACTGCATTGAGCTGTGCGCGGACTGCACTGCTCGCGGGTACATCCCAGGCAGGATCACACGGAACTTGCTCAACAGTCCTGCCAGGCAGGTCACTTCAGGAGCCTGTTTCACAGCAGAAGAAGACAGAGGGATTAAGTTCCATGTCCAAAGCCGCACATCTGTGAAGGGCAGGGGTTGAGATTCAAATCCTGGCAGCCTACCAGGGAGCCTCTTTCTCTCTTTAAAGCCCCAAGAGCTACGTGGGTTTCCCCTAAGACACGTGGGCATCCTACCTTGAAGTTTTCTAGCACCTGGTATTTAATGAGCATCTGAAACTTCTGGAACAGACACCAGGGAGCCTATCTCTCTCTTTAAAACCCCAAGAGCTACCTGATTTTCCCCTGAGACAAATGGGCATCGTGTCTTGAAGTTTTCTAGCGCCTGGCATCTAGTGAGCATCTGACACTTCTGGAATGACCAAGAGCCTGTTCGACTCCCATCGCCTCTCCTGCACGGTTTGATATCTCTCAGTTGGGTGTGTTTCTGTCTTGTGCTTCTGTTCTTCTGCAAAAAAGCAGAAATCCCTGAGCCCAATCTTCAGAGACACAACAGAACATTCTCGTAGGAAGCTGGAGGGGAAGACAGTGTGGGTGAAGAACAGAACTCACAGCAAACCTGCAGCTTCCATGTATGGACTTCACAGTGGAAATACCACCTGGCCATCAGGTTTTAGTATTCTGCACTCAAAGTTATATCATGAAAATTTCAATAATAGAGAAGAGTTTTATTCAAAAAAAAAAAAAAAACCATAGAGTAGATGCCTCTCACCCTGACACTAAAACTAATATAATACAGGACTTCCCCGGTGGTCCAATGACTAAGATTCCACGCTCCCAATGCAGGAGGCCTGGATTCGATTCCTGGTGAGGGAACTAGATCCACAACCAAGACTTCGAGTGCTGCAACTGAAGACTCCACAAGACACAATTAAGACCTAGCACAGCTAAATAAATAATATTTTTTTAAATAACTTAAAAAATAAAATGTTATATATATTGTGTATCCATCCTTTTATCCATCTATCAATGATGATTCCATTTTGGTGCATTTCAAAGTCAAGTGCAGCCGTGAATAAACTTTACCACCCCTCCCCAATACTTTAGCACACACAGTACTAACTACAGTTCAAGATTCATTTATGGGGTGAAAAGTGAAAGTCACTCAGTCGTATCCAACTCTTTGCAACCCCACGAACTACACAGTCCATGGAATTCTCCAGGCCAGAATACTGGAGTGGGTAGCCTTTCCCTTCTCCAGGGGATATTCCCAACCCACAGATCAAACCCAGGTCTCTCACACTGCAGGCAGATTCTTTACCAGCTGAGCCTCAAGGGAAGCCCAAGACTACTGGAGTGGGTAGCCTATCCCTTCTCCAGCGGATCTTCCTAACCCAGGAATTGAACCGGGGTCTCCTGCATTGTAGGCGGATTCTTTACCAATTGAGCTATCAGGGAAGCCTATTTATGGGGTACTTTTAAAAAAATAATTTTTTATTATCTGAGCAGATTATTTGAGTGGACTTTCTTACTAGTAAAATACTTAAAAGGCCCCAATTCCACTGTGTTATCAGTATGAAATGTTTGGCTCACAACTAATTTTTTTCTTTCTTTCCTTTTTTTTTTTTGAGAAGTTACAGTAACCACAAGTGCATGAAAGGAAGTGCTAGTCACTAAAATCAGTTTAGAATTACAGCCTTGGGTTTAGTATGTAGAAGAAATCAATCTGCCTTTGTCCTCTGTCTGGCTTGCCCATCTAACGTGATCACTCCCTCTCCAAAGCTGGTCCAAGCACACTCCAGCCTTCCTCCTTCCAGGAGGTGTGTTCTGATCTGACCACTGGAGGTGATTCCTTCCTCCCTCTACCTCCTTCCAGACTTGGGTAACTTTCATGTACACATCTGCCAGCACCCATCAACTCTTCTATATATCCTGCATGACAGTGTTTTTCAAACTACAGGTCCTGATCCTTCAGGGTTGTGGTTCTGAATCTGGAACTACACATTAGAAACCCACAGTCAGTGAATCAGAGTCTCTGAGGGTTGCACCAGGCAGTCCCCCTCACTCCTTTTCTAAGATCCCTTGCTCTGCTATGCTTAGTCACTCAGTCATGTCCGACTCTTGACCCCATGGACTGCAGCCCACCAGGCTCCTCTGTCCATTGGGGAGTCTCCAGGCAAGAATACTGGAGTGGGTTGCCAGGCCCTCCACCAGGGGATCTTCCCCACCCAGGGATGGAACCCAGGCTTCCTGCATTACAGGCAGATTCTTTAATGTCTGAGCCACCAGAGAAGCCCTTAGGGGATCATAAAAATCAGTGTCCTAAATCCAATCAGCATTTGTGTAAAAACCAAGGGAATAGGATAAAAAGGAAAGTATCACAATGTAGCTCATATAATAAGCATAAAATTATTTTGTAAAACTTTTGTTTCAATTATATATACAAAATATCACTCCCACACATGCTTAGTCACCTATTAAAATGTATCTCTTTTTGGACACTAGTCAACAAAGTTTACAAAGTTTAGAAACACAGCCATAAAGAAGTTAGTACATTATCCTGCTCCTTAGAGGAACTCCAAGATGTATGGCTTGAACATGGGGCAAGAGGAGAGGGAACTGGAATTTCTCTCTTACTGAGAATACATTTTGACACACGGTTCTCCTGGGGCTAACTAGCATGATTCAGAAGCAAAGAGTTGGAGAGTGAACAGTGCAGATTTGAAGGAAACAGAAGAACCTAGTCTTTAAGTTTCTATATTTAAGATTTTTGTCCTTGGGGACTGGGAAGGATACCAAGTTGGGTAAGAATAAACAGATCCTGCTATAAGTGAGTGAGTGAGTGAAGTCACTCAGTTGTGTCCAACTCTTTGTGACCCCATGGACTGTAGCCTATCAGGCTCCTCCTTCCATGGGATTTTCCAGGCAAGAGTGCTGGAGTGGATTGCCATTGCCTTCTCCAGGGGATCTTCCCAACCCAGGGATCGAACCCGGGTCTCCCACATTGCAGGCAGACGCTTTACCATCTGAGCCACCAGGGAATATACAGATTCTGCTGTAAAGGATCTTGCAATTGAGTAGAGGAGACAGACCACTATAAAAATTGGCTATACTATGAAGCAGGAGCAAAGTACCATCACTTTTTCTACCTCAACATCAATCTCTATGACTGCTGATAGAAAGAATTGTGATTTTGGCTGATAAAACATGGGGGGACACAGAGCCAAGGCCAGCTGCAAGTGAGAATTTTCAAAATACTTGGACACAAGCTAATTGTCCCAGGACTGTTTCTCAGTGGGTCGGTAAGGAAAAAAAGCTGCACAAAACTGACAGCAAATAGCATGGTTATAAACAGCTCTGGAAAGCTCTGGTCCACACAGGACATCCAGTTTATTCTGACGTACACTTTTGGACTGACAACTATGTAAAGTCAGGGGTTCAGACCGGGCTGCTACACTAGGTCTTAGAACTGAAGGAAATCGTAGGCACATTCTGCAAGTACTTTTGTCATTCAGTAAGTATTTATTGAGCTGGTGTCAGACATTGTTCTAAATGCCAAGGATACAGCCATTAATAAGACAACCGAGGTCGCCGATCTTCTGGTAGACAAATAAATAAATGAACGAACAAGAAAAACAGATAATAACTGTCAATGCAGAGAAGCAGGCTCAGATGGAGCTCGTCTCAGCAACTACTTGGGAGTGGGTGGTCAAGGGGCTGCCTCTCTGAGGACCAGAGCTGCGTGTCAAGGTCAAGGATGCTCACTCCAGGCAGTGGGACCTCCAGTGCAAAGGTGCAGCAGGAGGTGCAGGCTTGGCCCGCTGAAGGGACAGAAGACTGGTGCGGCTGAAGTGCCACGGGAGGGGAAGCGGGATTACAATACGAGGCTGGCGTGGTGGGTGGAGTCTAGGTCACGGAGAGGTTTATAAGCCAGCGCTGAAAGGCTGGCTTGTCTTTTGAGGGATGGAAAGCCATTGTTGAGTCTTTGCAAGGGAGTGATATGACCTGATTTTCCTCTTCATGAAATTACTGCGTGGAGAGTGGACAGTCAAGGGCAAGAGGCACAGCAAGGAGGGAGCTGACACAGGGAGAGACAGCAGGGAAGGTGGTGGAGACATGTTTTGAAGGTGGAGCCAACAAGGCTTAGTGATGATTTGGCTAGAGGGGAGTGAAAGAAAAAGGGGGCCACAATAATTCCCAGCTTTCAGGCTTGAGTGAACCGTAGATTAGTGACAGCCCTGACTGAGGTGGGGGAACCCAAGGGAGAGGGGGCTTGGCAGTAATACGGTCAGCAAGACTTCTCTTCAGACCACACTAAGTCTGGGGGTCAGCTATCAAACATTCGACCAGAAACGCCCAGTACAGAAGCAGACGCAAGGAGAGTGCAGGGCTCAAGGGCAGATTCTGGTGTCACCAGAAGTGAGATGTTGTTGGGGGAGAACTATCAAAGGAAAAAAGAAGCAGGCCTGAGCCAAGTTCTGAAGTCTTAAGCGTTTACCGTAAATAACAGAAGTGACACCAGCAAGGAGACCAAGGAGACAGGCCAGTGAGGGACCAGAGAAACCAGAAGACTGGTGTCACAGAAGCCAGGAGGGGACACAGTGATTTCACTCACAGGTGGGCACGACCACGGGAGGGCAAGGGGATGTTAGCAGGGAGAACTGTCATCACGGCCTTGGGCAGGGGGCAATACCCGCCCCCCCACTAGGAACTAGTCAGCTTCAGCAGGCACAGCTGCCAGCCTGAGGTTGAGGACAACCTGTGAGGTGCACAGTACCCCCAGGTCACCTGCAGAAAAGCAAGCCTTGCAGTCTGCTGGATCCATTCCTATCACTGAGTGGCGGAGGAACCACAAACACTGCCTTGCTCCTGCTTCCCAACATCCCTCCCTGACTCCAAGAACCCTTTTTGATCCTATCTGTGCGTTGTTCCATTTCACTCGCCCAATTACGGGTGTTCTATACGTTTTCACCATCCGATATCAAAACGGCACCTTTCAAATACTCTTCAGCTACCTTCGTGGCAAACCAACTTGCTTTTGGGAAAGACAGGAGAGCGGTGGGAAAGAAATCAGTAACCATCTGTGGGTGTCTCCTTGTCTTGTGGGGCATTCTCAACAGATACTTGCAAGTTAAGGCAGCCTGTATTCTGCAGAGGTTTCCTGGAGAAACAAATTGACACGTAACACAGAGACCGAGCCTGGTGCCAAATGGTGTGACACGCACTCGAGGAGGAGAAACCGTCTGTGGCTGCAGTAGCGGGAGAGAGCTCTCTGGAAAACCAGGGATCTGTCACCAGAACATAAAGGCGGGCCAGGAAACCTGCTATCCCTTAAAGTCTGAATTAAAAAAAAAAAAAAGACTTTCATCGGGGCCCAAAGCCTATCTCGGAGATGTGGATCCAAATTATAAAGAAACGAGCATTTACGATGACATCTGCTGGATTAATTAGCTGTGTAATTAGTCTCCCTCGGTGGAGCTGGGCTTTGTCATTGCTGTCTGAGACTTCCCCAGGTGAGACTGGATTCCAGCTGCCACGTACCAAGAGGAAGAAAGAACAGGCCAGGAAAGTGGGAAAAGCACACGACACTGTTTGTGGGCGGTGGTGAGAACGGAGGAGTGTCTCAAGGACTCTGGAGGTCCTCTGGGTCCTGGAACATCGGAGAGGAAAAGTCAAGAAGGAAGAATGACGTGAGGACTCACTACCTTGTAACAAACCCACAGATGCCCGAGGCTGGACTTCGGATAAACTCAAAGGACCAAAGGCCCAGAAATGCAAATATGATCACAGCAAGAGGACAGGGATGAGAAGGGTAGGCGGGTGTGGATTCAAACTTGGACACGATGAGCCTGGACCAAGCTTACAAGCTTACAGAACTCCGGTCCCTGGAGAGACAGTTGCATCTTTCCACACTGGCAGCTGTGGCCATCACTAACAGGAACTCAGACTGGGCAAAAAAAAATAAATAAATACAAATCATTGGATCCTAGTCCAAGAACCAGAAGTGGAAGAACACACGCAAGCAGATGCCTCCAGCCAAATCTTTCCCTGCAGTGCTTCCTAAACCACAGCTGGCTGCGGAGTCACACTGGCTGACTCACGTCTAGGACACTGAGGAAACGGCAGTGCCGGGACCCACGCCTGCTGGCTCGGCTGACTGGAGGAACCAAGGAATGCTCCCCAGGCTCCATCTTTGACGATTTTAGAAAATGAGAGAGCTGGTAGGAGAAGGGAAATACAGAAACGTGAAGGCCCAGCAAGAGTGGGACAATTACCCTGAAAACCATCCTGGTTTCGAGGTGAGCAACTAGGGTGACCTTTTATCTTTCCGAACCCTACAAGCCCAGGGTGCAGGAGAAACATGTGGCAACTTGTGTGCCCTAAGTTTTTGGAACAGTGACCTTCTCCTACTTCAGAAGTACACGTGGTGTCTGTTCGTATTCTCTGGGCACTCCTCCAAAGGGACGAAGACTCAGAAAAAAGAGCAACGTGAAAGGCAGACAGGAACTGGGATCCTCGTCAGAGTACAGACTCTGGAGGTGAAACATACTCCCAGTGCCTGCCGCTCACAACAAGCTCCCCACCCAGAAGAGGTGATAAGCAACATGTCACAAGACTTATCAGCTTGAGCCAAAAATTCTACTTCAGGATTCAGCACAAAATCAGACAATACAAGCTGCTGACCCACAGGAAGGAAAACCCTTCTCATTTATGGGTGTCCTAGAGATGAAGCCAGGGGATGGTGCCCTACGTGCTGGGGTCCAAGCCCGCAGCAGGAGAGGGCAGCAAGGTGACGAATGCAGGGATACTCCCAGCCTAGAACCAGGGGCCCTGGGGCCTCCTCTCCTGCAGACAGACAAGGACAACGTGGTGTGGCAGGGCACCCAGACAAGTCCGGGGGTCGGCTCAAAAGTGACTACAGGGGCCCAAAAGCTTCAGGAAGGAGCCTGTGGTCAGAGAGAGAGAGAGAGACTCAACAGGGACTGCAAGGAGACGAGAAATTCTTCCCACAGTTCCAATGCGAAGGCCAACAGGCAAATGAAAACAGTGGTTCAAAGTGTTGACCTAAGAGACCAGGTATGCTTTAGAGGCCCCGTCCTGGGCCTGGGAACCTGCTCCGCTAATTAACAGGTTACAAATCAAATATTATCAGTAGATAAACATTTCTAACCTTCCAACTAGTTTGGCTTTTACAGAATGAGGACACAGACCCTAGAGAAGGTTTGCTACTCACACCTGATGATTAGTCCCGATTCAAAGCCGCTTTAGCATCTCCTATGAGCATCCCGCATGTGGGAGGCACAAGCAAAACAGCCGGTGCTCAAAGGCTGTGAATTTTTACCACCTACATACAAGTTACAGCTGCAGGAAGAGGCCCGAGGAGTCAAGCAAGAGCAAGGACAGTGGAAGCACTGGACAAAGCCCCAAAGCACCGAACGGGGCGTGCTGTCATCCATCTCGCCGTGTGATGTGAGAGCACTTCAAATAGAAGGGAATAATGAAAAAATTATTGAGAAACAAATTTTAACAAATAGCTCTGGAGAAATTTTCAGATTTCATTATAGGAAAAGCACTTTATTTAATGTAGAAAATGCGAAAATCTGATATGACAGTTTTCTATAAATAACAAAAATTGGAAATCATCATTAGAGGCTTCTGTAATTTTCCTCTTTTGTTGGGACCCATTAAAAAAAAAAAAAAAAAAAGGCTTTACCAACATGGAAACCACTTATCTCTCTTCATGCTCCCGTCGGGCCAGTTGGTAGGACTGTGAGAGAATTTCTTCATCATCTGGAGGAAAGGTTGCCAGCAAAAATACAGGGTGCCCAGGAAAACGTGAATTTCAGATAAGAAATAGGATTATTATTTTATGGAACATACTTACAATAAAAATTATGTGGCTTTGTCTGAAATTTACCTTTAGCTGGGTATTTCATACTTTTATTTGCTAAATTTGGTACCTTGACCTTGTGTTTGCTGTGGTATTTTTAAAGGTAAGTCATATATACATATGTGTATATATATGTATATATATGTGTATATATACACACACACACACATATCAGTTCCATTCAGTCGCTCAGTCGTGTCTGACTCTTTGCAACCCCATGAACTGCAGCACGCCAGGCCTCCCTGTCCATCACAAACTCCCAGAGTTTACTCAAATTCATGTCCATCGAGTCAGTGATACCATCCAGCCATCTCATCCTCTGTCATGCCCTTCTCCTCCTGCCCCCAATCCCTCCCAGCATCAGGGTCTTTTCCAATGAGTCAACTCTTCACATGAGGTGGCCAAAGTATTGGAGTTTCAGCTTCAGCATCAGTCCTTCCAATGAACACGCAGGACTGGTCTCCTTCAGGATGGACTGGTTGGATCTCCTTGTAGTCCAAGTGACTCTCAAGAGTCTTCTCCAACACCACAGTTCAAAAGCATCAATTCTTCAGCACTCAACATATATGGATCTAAGTTCCCCGACCAGGGATGGAACCAATGTCCCCTGCATTGGAAGGCAGATTCGTAGCCACTGGACCTTCAGGAAAGTCCCTGTGCTATTTTCAGTGCTCCACGGGGTCACCAGTCTGATGTTGCTGGTTTCAATAACCTCCAATATCTCTGTGAGCAATAGAATTTTTTTTTTTTTGGCTGTTAATATTTTTAACTTTCACCCTACAACCTGGTTGCTTAAAAAAAAAAAAGCACTGGAAACCTAAGTTTATTAAATATTAAAGTATAAAATGACTCAGTGCTACCAAAATGGTTTTCATAGCAACAGGCTTTCCTACTCTACACTTAAATAGTATTTGTAGTTTCATGTTATGTTGAAAAAAAAAAAAAGACTCAAGGCTTTGGTTCAGGTGTATTATGTAATTATTTAAAAACTCTTGCCTTCCAACAATGTTCCTGACAATGCTTAATTGTTCCCTTATAATTTCCCTTTCAAAATAAAAAACCAGAAACACCTGTTGGGACTAAATGTATTCAAATTTGCCCTTTTAGTCCAAGTCGTGGGCAAGTTGAAAGGACTCAAAGTTGGGTTTACACCTTTGCCTGCTATGAGCTGGCACAGCTTTCCTCCAGACGGGGTTTACCTGGAGCAACTGCAGCACATGGAATTACTCTGGAATGTAGAGGCAATGGAATATTCACAGCAAAATTCTCCTAAGGGTCACAGACCACCCCTAAGATGGCAGATGGCGTCCATGAAAAGAATTCCACTGGGAGTATGGGGCTGGGCTGGGGGTGGGGGATGGAGAGTTTGAAATTCTTCTTTCCCAAGAAGGTCTAGGGCTCACTTAAGGATTTGTGGGGGTGAGGGAGAGGGGAGATGGGAGGGTTAAGTGTTTTGACAAAGTGGTATAGTTCCTAGACTACCCAACTCCTCAAGCTGGGGTGAAGGGTCGTGGCCCATCTTCTCTGGAACCCAGAAGGAGACCTGTCACCAGTAGCTGAAAATAGCCCCTCCTGGAAACCTGTAGACACAGCAATGCCATCTCCAGACTACCCGAATAAGAACTTCGGAAAAGCAAACTTTTTGGACATTCAGTATTTGTTCTTTCTCTATTAAATGGTGAGACCCATAGTCTTCACTGCTGCTGCTGCTGCTAAGTCACTTCAGTCATGTCCGACTCTGTGCTACCCCATAGACGGCAGCCCACCAGGCTCCCCCATCCCTGGGATTCTCCAGGCAAGAACACTGGAGTGGGTTGCCATTTCCTTCTCCAATGCATGAAAGTGAAAAGTGAAAGTGAAGTCGCTCAGTCGTGTCTGACTCCTAGCGACCCATGGACTTGCAGCCTACCAGGCTCCTCAATCCATGGGATTTTCCAGGCAAGAGTACTGGAGTGGGGTGCCATCGCCTTCTCCGATAGTCTTCACTAAGAAACAAACAAACAAAAAAATTGCCCCCTCTCTCAAGCCCCCTTCTCTCCTAGAGACTCCCTCATCCCGGTGAATTTGATGAAGGTAATTAATCCAAGAAATTCCACCCCGGAGGATATACGGGAGAGGACGAGGAAAAGGGGCGAGGAAGAAACGCCATCCGTGGGGCTTCACAGGCCTGGAAAATAGAGCATCTGTCTCCATTACCTCTTCTTGCACCTCAGTGCTTCTGACAGCAATACTTGGTAAACATGCCCAGACTGACCCAATCTGCACAGTACTCAGGGCTGCTCTGTAAGATCTACAAATGGGGGACAATGAACAGGGCTTCTCACATCAGCAAGGGAAGAGGAGCTATTTGAGAAACTGCTGACCAACCAACCATCCAACCTGAAGGAAAACGTAGTTCTAAATCACACAATATAGAGTCCTACAATATACCATATGTACCTCTCACAGAGGAAAGTCTTAAATGTGGGGAGAAAGTACTGAAGAAACTATCCATCAAGTGGTGCCAACCTGCCTGGGTTTGAAGACAGACTCCAACAACGCTCATTTGCTGGTGACTTACATCGCCCTCTGCCTCGGTTACCCCATGTGAAAACAGGTGGGTCAACAGAAGAATAAATCAATGAATACCTGTAAAGCAGGTATGACAGTACCTGCTAGTGGTAAGTGTCATGCAGGAGCTAGCGATTACTTTTATTATAATATTAGCAGCAAGACAGAGCCCCCCTGGGAAAAGAGTCAGAACCATAAAGAAACAGATGTGCAGATTGGACAGCACATAGATGAGAAGTTCCTGTAGGTTGAAGCATATTATAAGCTAAGTGAAAGATGAATAACAGACCCAGAGAAACTACTGCAATATCCACGGCACAGAAGGAACTGGGGCCCCAATAAACCAACGGCTTTTGCAAATCCATCAGAAAAAAAGACCAACCCACCAAAATAGACGAAAGAATGAATGAAAACGGGGCAAAGACTATGAACAGAAAAGCCACTCGAGAAATTCAGATGGACAATAAATGCATGAAAACATCTTCACCCGAACAATTAAAGAGATGCACACTGGGACAAATTCACAAATGGGATGAAAACAGAAAAATAAGACTGTGTTGGTCACCATGTGGGAGTTTGAACATCATCTATTAGAGGGAGGGGATAAAATGTTCTTAATAAAACTTGAAATGTTTAACAGTTAAAATACTTTAAACTTAATATTTGAAATATTCCTAATAATGTTAATAATATTCTGCAAGGGTCTTCTTTCTGAAGGGCCATTAGGGAGGACTCTATCTATGGGCACAGCACCCTAAAACCAGCAGGCCTTCTTCTTGGAACAGCTCGAGTGTGCAGAGACTTCCCTACCGTAAGCTCAGAACTGCAGGTAACATGAGGGCACATCAGCAAGGGCCTGGTCAGTGAGTGGAAAACTACACAGCCACTAGACAGAGTGACCTAGATCGATACATTATGACCTGAAATCATTTTCAGGATGATAGGTTACATGCAAAAAGCAAAACAAAAGCACAGTGTGTGGCTAAGAGATTTCATAAGGGAATAAAATGTATGTATACACTCACGCACACTTTCTATCACTATAAGCATAGGAAAAAAAAAACCAACAACCCCAAAAGAGATAATTAGATAACTTGTGATCCGTATCTTAAGAGAAGAGTTGGAGAGTAGAAAAAGGACTTCCACTTTATAGAGTATTGAAAAGCACTTAAAGGTATGAGAAAGGGCTAAGGTGTAATACTGTATACATGCAACATAATTCCAATTTTGTAAGATGCCTGACCCATCTTGTTAAATCAAAAAGGAAGAAAGAAAAATATGTTATCCTCTTTGAAGGGATTAGGCAAATAATTATATTCTCTTATACTTACCTGGATTTCTCAAAATTTCTACAGTGAACACACATTACTCATACTAATAATTTTTACTATAAAAAATAAGGAATCCACATTTTATTATTCATTTACACTTGAGGTAAACTCGGAATGCTAGTCTTGTAACAAGTAAGAATAATAATATTCTGAAGGAGTCTCCTCAGTTCTTTACCATCCACAAAAAGGATTTCAGGAAGGGTGAGAGAAAAGAAAAATATTAAAAGTACTTGGGGGAAAAAAAGGAGGAACTGTTATGGAAAATGATTATGCAACTGGTCTTTCAATAGGTGGCATATTTAGTTGTTTATTTTGACCATGCCGTGCAGCACGCGAAACCTTAGTTCCCTCACCAAGGATCAAACCCATGCCCCCCGGCATTGGCAGCACTGAGTCTTAACCACCAGACTGCCAGGGACTCCCAAGGTGGCATATTTACTACTGGACATATTAAAAACAGGCATACCTAGTAAGATTCCGATTCCATTATTCGGTATCTAAAGTGTGGAGCCAAACGTTTACCAGGGATCCAACCTTCCTGACGTAAAGTCTGTGTAGCCCAGTGACCAGAGGGCAAAGCCTGGCTTAGAGCCAATCAGCTGAGAGATCGTGTTGAATCACATGGTACACTGGAGGGATTCGCAGATGCAAGATGGTTCTGGAGGGAGGGCAAGGCTGCAGTGAGGTGTCGACCTTCCACACAGCACCCACTGGCCATCTGCTGGGCAAGCACTCCTACATCACGTGTTGGCCGCAGTTCCTACCGCACTGAAGGGGTCAATCTGTCCCAGTATGAGCCCTGCCTCTAAAAAAAAAGATTCAATCTTTCCACCTTCCCAGAGCCCCCCTGAAGTTAGCTGGTGGCCAGAACCACTGCCAGGGCTCGCCCAGCTCTCCAGGAGTGACCAGGGGCCCGTGTGCACAGTCTCCCAGTCTGGCCCCAGGAGTCCCCACCTTGCGAGCCTAGCCATCAAGTGAGGGAAATGAACTTCAGGCCCCCAGCTGTGCTGGGAGATGGAAGGCATGAAGGCGAAACGTGCTAAGATTTACCAAAACATCTGGCCTTTCACACCTTCTAAATCAGCCACAGGAAAACACTCCCCGCCTTTCATTTTTGGTTGAAGGCACCAAAGTATAGAGAGAAGAAGGCAGAGGTATGCACTTAAAAAATAAATAAATAAACAGTCGCCCTAATGAGAAAACAAGGTTTAAGGAAACTGGTTCCAGAGTGACGATGTAAACCAGATGACACCTGTAACAGGGCTTCAGACGCGAAGCCACATCAGGGCGGCGAGGAGGAGGAGGGAGGCGGGAGGGGCAGCTTTTTGTTTTCCAGGCAGGACAAAGGCTGCCAGTCACCATCTGTGGGCACAAAGTGTGCAGCTGTATGCCTAAGACCCCCTGTGCTGAGCACCCATAAAAGGGCATGAAGAATGCAAACTTCAGACCAAATCTCTTTGTCTGACTTATTGTACATCTGATCTGTCCATCCATCCTTTGGTGAACTTACGGCCCTGCTGGGAGAGTGAACCATGAGTTTCTTACACATCAGGAAAACAACTGAGAAGATAGATTCCAAAGTAATGCAGAGTCTGGCGGAGGGTTTCTTCCTTCCTTCTACCTCAAATAATCCCAACACCATCGAAGTCCACTACGTAGAGAATCTGGGTACCTGTTTTTCAGTCAATTGGTACCATACTCTACTTCTTAGTTTAGGCCAAAGAGACTTGGTGTCTCCCCCTCGGTTTGCCTGGGGGGCCCTACACATCCCACATGGGGTCCAGACTCAACTCTGGGGGAAGACAAGCTTCTTTGTGTACAACTTAAGATTAATATGAAAACTTGGGGCTGGGCCCAATCAAAGGAAAGTCAGCTGGGAACTGTTGGAGTAACAGATTCTGGTGGGGGTCTTAATCTATCTGCTCAAGTTGATGGATTTCCATCCCAATGACTCTCAAGTGAAGAAAAACATCAAAGTGAAATCCAGATTCTGATAGTTGGCAGGTGTGCACTGATCTCCAGCTGCCCTTTCGGCACCTTCCTCCCCAAAGCAGAAAACACTTCAATGTTCAGAGAGCTCGCCAGGGACAGCAGGGAAGTCCAGATAAATACAGAAGGGCTCGTGTGAGCCCTGAACCCACTCCCTGGCTCATGACCTGCCTAGCACAGAGGAGAGTGGAGGGCAGACATTATCAGTACCTGCTGCCCTCCCTTCCCCTACTATTTAAGACAAGCAAGGGCACCCTGCATTGCTATAGGGGGAAGGAGTGGGAGACTGGGGCTCAGGAGCAGGTCCTCCAAGATAAAAGTGAAAACATTTATGTGGGAAAGCAGTCAGGGATTCCCCTTCCAGCCCTCAAGCCCTCATGAGAGACAAGCATCTTACCCACAACATGCTTCCATTCTGGCTCTGCTGAATCGCTATAGACAAAAACCAAAAAAACAAGAGTTCGGTTTCTAAGCCTGACTGGGGTCCCTGGCCTTCCCGCTGCGTTGCAGTGTCGCTCAATCACAGTGCCCATGATGGCAACCATGAGGGTATGGACATACGACCACTGGGGGCTGGACCAGGGCCACCACGACAGTAAGTCTGCTATCACGAACCTTCAAGTTGTGAACTTTCAAAGATGTGAACATGTATTCCATCAGTGTCAGGCGTGAGGGAAATTGCAGCCGGCCCTCCATCTCCTATTGCTGATGATACTCCAGCCCTACCATCTCCCGCCTCCTCTCCCTCCTCCATCAGTAACTCTTCTTGCCTGTTCACTCGATGTCCGCCCCTGTGTGCCAGATGGTGTACTGTAAGAGTACACTGTTACAGCTTGTAGTATATAAGACTGTACTGTAGGATTAAAAATGTTTTATTCTTGTGTTTTTTTTTAAATGTATTATTGTTTGCGTGAAAAAGTATTATAAACCTATTACAGTACAGTACTATATCACCAATTGTGTTAGTTGGGTACCTAGGCTAACTTGGTTGGACTTACACACACCCTCTCAGAGTGGAACTAGTTCATATGTAGGAGGACTTAATGCATTTAAAGACTCAAGGAATTCAATCACAAGCATTTCAGAAAATTAACCTGGGAGCCAAGCAAAAAGGAAACAGCTTCCATCTGATGCCAGGGGCTCTCCACCTGAACCCTACTTTCTTTTACTTCCAGGAGGCAGGAAGAAGTCGATGAACATTAATCTTGATTTAAAAACCACTCTCACACAATAATCCCAACTAACCAGACAATCCCAGGCAAGGGAGATAGAATCACCCATTTCTCCATTTTGCTGATCAGCCCAACCCTCTCCTATGTCCGGATAAGAAATTATCTCATGCTTTCAGACGGCTCAGTCCTAATCCAGCAACGTACGCGCCAGGATTTATGACACCAAGAGGGAGAGACTCTGGACCTGAGACCCAGTGACAGACTGGAAAGCCACACTTCTGCCAGTGTCCCCTGAGCCCGCTGGTCTGTCTCCTCAAGCATGGAAAAGGAAGAGGAGAGGGTGGGTAGAGAGGGTGGGAGACCCGCGAGGAAGTCAAAGACATCACAGAAGGCAAGTGTGGGCATCTCCTTGACCAATCCATGAGCAATCTGCCGGGGAACCAAGATGGGGTGAGGTGGGGTGAGGGCAGGGCAGGGGCGAGGGTGGGCCATGGGGAAGGGGGTAGTGAGGAGGGCCGTGTGTGAGAAGCTGGGGGCCCTCCCCGGGTCAGCAGCATCTGGAGCTGTTTCTCTAGCAGACAGTAAAGAACTCGATTATATCCAGTTAACTGTGCTCTAAACTGATTATGCATGTGCTGGGCTAATGGATTACATTAGCAAGAGGAAAAATAACATGCAATCAATCTCCATTTACCACAGGCCACACCAGGGCCTACAGAAAAGCTGACTCTCGAACCACCTCCAATCCCCATCCCAAATCCCAGGACTGACAAGACCCTGTGCTAGGGACCCCCTCGGTGGCGAGAGAAGTTTATCTCAGTCACGTCATGGGGCAGAAAGGCCTTGAGGCAGGCACTCAAATGGTAAGGTTCCGGGTCACATCTGGGAGTGGGTAGGAGAGCTCCCCACCCCCTACAGCAGAGTCACGGGGACATTTGTTACCCAAGCTAATGAAACCAGACTAACGACCTTCAGCTCCTGACCCAGGGAATTCTGTCCTGAATGTGGGTGGAGGTCACCCCTGGCGGGTGCCAGCCATACACACTGCCTGGGCACCTCTCTTCTGAGCACTGGTCCCCGCATCTCACCCTGCATTCCAACATCTTCATTTCTGCAACGCTGCCTTTCCTGAGCAGGAGACTCCTCCATCTTTACTAAGGAAAAAAGAGGAGAGAACTACGGCCGGGGAGGATGAGAGTCCGGGGCTAGCTGAGCAAGGCACAAAGGGTGACGCTCGAGTCGCTTCCCTCACATCCGCCCTGAACACCACCTCTACCCGATTCTCAAGCTGCGCCCAGAGGACAGGGAGTGAGGACCAGCAAGGGATGCAGTCAGCAAATCCCCCAAGTTCCAGGCCCTTTGGAAGGAAGCAAACCCAAGGCTGCTCTTACTGGAGGCCGCAGTGTGGACAGTTAATGACCACCCCACGCGTTCTATAACCTAAAAGGCAATGTTTCTCCTCAGATGGAAGAGGCCAGCTTCATGCCACCTCTAAAGGACCGCATTCAAAGCTGCATACGACCTTCTAGGGCCACACCAAGTCCTTCATGCTAATTTTTGCTCAGTTGGGTCGTTTAGAAACTTTTTTTTTTTTCCCACGGATATCTCCATCAGGTTTTCGCGACCACACCGGCACCACCCTGTGGCCAGTGAGAACCTCTGATTTAAACTGATGGCCAGGAGCCTCTCTTTCCAAGGGTGGCACTCAGGGAAGCCAACCAGTGAGGGTCCAGCTCACAGAGAACAGGGCGGGCTTGGCTGTCTGGTGTCTAGACCCTCCCCTCCACACCGCTTGAGCCCATTCATGCCTGAGTCAGCACTCAATTTCAGAACATTCTATCCCTACCACCTTGTGCCTGCTTTCTCCTCCTTTCCTGAAAATGGTTTCTCATCCATGTAACACAGGCCTCTAGACAAGCTGAGAATGAACGACTATAAAATGAATTGCGCTCATCAGTCTCAGCAGAGGCCAATGTGGGGCCAGGATCAGGGTCTTCCTTATTTGGAGTTTCCATTTAAAATCACTGTAAGCAGAGAGGGGATTCAAGGAGCTCAGGGTGAGGGGCAACCCAGCGCACACTGGCCCACAGATGTGGGAATCGGTGTGAACGGAAAGAGAAGAGGCTGATAACAAGAGGGAGGGAAACGGAGAGACAGGGCGAGGCCGTGGAAGGGACGTGGAGGGAGGCTGGGCAGATTTATGGCGATTTGTACCTGATTGTTCATACTAAAGCCATTATGGGATGATTAGAGAAAAAGGTGAGGCTTTAAGTCCAGTGAAAATCAATAGAAACGTCTGGAGCAATTCTGCCGTGCAAGTGGAAGGACTATTACAGTATCCGAGCACCTCCTCCTCGTTACCGTCTATGGACTGAGGGGAAGAAGGAAGAGGGCAGGGAGGGGTGAGCAAGGAGGGCTGGGGTGAGCAAGGAGGGATTGGAAGGAATGAGAGGTGGAGAGGACTTAGGAGGAGGAGGAAGGCAGAAGGCCAGCAAAAAAAAAAAATACGAGGAAGAGAACAGAGGCAGAGAACACGGCCAACAGGAAAAAAGAAAAAAGGTGCCCCTCATTTGACCATGTGTTTCCCCACAGCACTCACCACCTTCTAGCCTACTGTATAATTTATTTACTTTGTCGATCACCCATCCCCCAAAAGAATGGACGCTATGGGAGGGCAGGGACTTTTTGTCTGCCTTGTGCATGGATGCAGGCTCAGAACAGGCCTGGGTTATGGGAGGGGTTCAATGTGTATCTCCTGAATGAATGAATGAACAAATAAACAAAGCACCCCAGGGGGCATTCAGGGAGCAGAGGCTAAAAACAGGGGGGGAATAACCAGATGGAAAAGGAGAACAGAAAGCCTGCAGAGAAACATGTGAGCACAAAGGTAAAAGGGGGAACTAGGGAAATGGCAATTGTGAGTTAGGAAAGAAGTCAGTTCTAAGGAAGGTAGGTGGAACAATGCATAGTACTGGGCTGCTATAATACAACCTGGCCCCCGAGTGAGGCACCCCACAGAGAGATCCTTCAGTTCCCAGCTGAAGCCCTCCACCGTGTCACCAGCTCCCCTCCCAATGCCAGGGCACCAGCCAGCCACCAGTTCCTCCAGTTAATGGCATCAAGTGTCCGTCTGCCCCCAGCCTGCTGGTCACCCGGGGGATCTGCTCCACTCCTTCCAGAGACAGTCCGGGGCTTACCTTGTACAGCTTCAGGCTGGCCTCGTGCCTGGAGTTGACCGTGTGCAGCCGCAGCTTCTCCAAGCTGTTGGTGTAGTAGTCGCAGGCGTTGCACTTGAGGTGGACAGGGTTGCCGATGGCCACGCACTTGAGCCGCCACTCGTTGGCCTTGCCACCCTCCTTGATGTGGGCCACCAGCTGGTACTTCTGCACGTGCTTGTCCGTCTTGCAGTGCAGCTGGAAGTTGGCCTTGAGCTGGGTGTTGTAGCGGCAGAGCTTGCACTGGTACGAGTCCCCCATCACCGCCTTCCACTCCTCCTCCGGGAGGCTGCGCTCCACATTCATGTGCAGCCCCAGCAGGTCCAGGGTGTCCGTGGTGAACTTGTTGCAGACGGCGCACTGGAAGAGCTTGAGCGACGGGTCGTTGGTCTGGATGAAGCTCTCGCCCAGGTTCATCAGCTCCTCCGACACCAGCTGCCCGCCCCCGAGCCGCATGTCTAGGGGGATTTCACCGCCCACTGCGGGGAAAGAGAAGGGAGAGAATTAGAGGCCGGGCTCGCAGTGTTCCTACCTGAGGCACTGCCCACCCTCCACCATCCCTGAGCCAGGTTCCAGCAGAGAAAAGATCACATCTCAAGCATCACAGCGTGCTATCCACTGGGAAAATTTACAACGAAAATCAGCTTGATGTGGTCAGATCTCTCTCATGGACATTCTGAAATTCGTGGAAGGTTGTGTTGTTACGTTTGTTTTCTTCCCTTTGTAAAAGAATGCCTAGAAGAAGGTAGGAACCATATAATCTCTTGAATGTTTGAATTCAGCTCCTCATTCAGATCCCAGAACAGACAGACATAAAAGCATCACTCACTGGACGTAGGAGAATCTGAGGCTTTAGGCCTCAAACTGAGTCACAGCTGCATTCTAAGACCCCAAGCCTTCACGGCAAATCAGAACTGGGCTGAGCAGCAACGCTGCCCAGCAGAACTTTTTGTGAAGAGGGAAACTCTGGGTATCTGGACTGTCCAATGTGAAAGTCACTAGTCACGCGTGGCTATGGGGCACCTGACACATGGCTAGGATAGAGCTGGGGAGCTGCATTTTTCATTTTTACTTCATCTACAGTTAGGTCAGTGGCTACCGTAGTGGACAGCGCGGCTCTAAATCTGAGATTTCCAGAATGATCTCCTTATTCCTCACCACACCTGCCTGTCAGAGGCGCTGGCTCCTCCCACATCTCCCCATGAGTACAATCATTTCTTGTCCATGAGCCCCCACACGGCGTGGAATGTAAGTCTACTCTGGGACCTGTCATGTTCCCCTCTGGCATTATCTCAGCCATTCAATACAGGTGCAGCCTCTTTAGGACAAGGATCCAATCTTCTCCTTGCTGAACCTCTAGAGGGTATCCAGCTCTCCACACAGGGGCCCAAACATCTGCCATGCCAGTCAGGGTACAGAGCAGCAAAAATGTTACAGGTTTAGCAAGCTGGGTGGAGACAAGCAGTGAAACGCAAAGGTCACCTCACAGCCCTGGAAAATCGGGGTCTGAGACGGCTCTGCTCCTCCCTCTCCAGCCCGGCTTTCTCAGTCCATCATGGCCCTGCATAAACCAAGGGCTGGCTCTCACTCACCAATGGTAAGTTAATACTGTGAGCTCTTATTTCTGTCATGAGAAAGGCTTGGAAAGAGCAGCCTTCCCTCCGTTACCTAGAAGCCTATAGTCAAGCAGAATGCCGAGCGTCGGCTTCTATTTTTTGCTTCTCCCCTAAACACATACACGCTCAAGCTATGTCTCCCCGCGCCACTCCCCAACTGATATTTAAACCTGACCTTTCACATGTGGTTGGGCTGAAGGTTTTTTGTTTTTAATGACTGATTAGAATCCAACTTAATAGCTAATCAAAGAAAAGATGTTACTATTTAAAAAAATTTTTTTCTTATTTCTGCTGTACGAGGTACTCTGAGTGAGGAGCTCAGTCCAGGCTCGACTGAGCAGAGTGGCTGGATTTGAAGCCTGCGGACAGTCTAGCAAGCCACAGAAATCTTTTGCATACACGTGCCAGAAGACTCTGGAAGCTTTCTGCCTGTCTTCTCTCTTGCCATCTCCCCTGGTGAGAGGAGCCATAGCTATGACATTCTTCTTAGGACAAGAGAGAAAAAGAGATGGGGGGAAAAAAGCCTAAAAGCTCCATCCCTTAATAGGGATGCAGGCCAGGCAGCAACCACAAAACACATTCGATGTTCAGTGAAAGCAGAAACTGCCTGGAGGGTAAGACAAGGAGCAAACATATATTTGTTTCTGATGCCAACCACCTGAAGCATCAAATCTTCTTCAGTTTTAAAATTTAACCTCAACACATCAATACCACTCCAAAGAGAAATTCAGCTGTCACTTGCTGGGTGCCTGAGTGAAAGTGAGAAGTCCTCGGCACACGCAAATGAAATAAGTCCCTGTTGCCATCCCAAGCTCTTAAAGTGAAATGCAAATCCAATACAGAAGCAGAGAAGCAGTGAAATGGGGGTGATGGGCAAGCCAAAACTCCCTCTGAGAACTATACCCTGGAGAACCACACACAGGGCTTGTGCTCCCACACATCCACTGGGCTGGAAGGAACAAATTCAGTCCCCAAGAAGTGGAGGAACCTCACACAATTCACAGGCGGGTCAGGTGGTGGGGGAGAGAGCGCGCACTGAGAACTTAGCTGGTGCCTACTCTTGAGTCACGTCAGATGGATGGTCTTGAAGAGGACCCCATCTGCCCCCACATTTAACTTTAAAGCTGGAGACTGACACCCTGGCACAGAGTTCTGCCCTGAGCACATCCTCAGAGAGACACAGGGATTAAAAGACACCACTTACAATCAAAAGCAGAATCAGAGGAGTTCTTAAACCTTGTGCAAATGTCCCATGGCCAGCTGGCTACTTAGGAAACATAGGTGCCTTGGTAAGCCACCCATTTCTCCATGCTGTGCTAAACTATAATCCAGACAGATGTCTGGAAGGATGGTCATCTGGACTCAAGCCTAACATCTCACCTACAGATGGAGGCAAATTCAAGCAGACCAGATCAATGATGCCGAGCTTTTCCTTGACAGTGTCTAGAACGCACAGGTCCCCAGGATCAGTGGAGGTTCCATCAAAGGGAGGAAGAGAACACTGACTTTGTGAGGAGGAGTGCAGTTCACAACTGCTACTTCCCCTGCAGAGCCCAGTAATGCCTAGTAACGCCCACAGCCTTCTCCTAGCGCGCCTAAGGACCAATCAGCTGGGCTGCACACGGAACTGAAAGCTACGCTGTTTCCTACACTGCCTTATGCTGAGGTCCCGCGACTGAAATAACAGGTCCGGGTGGACACATTCTATCACTCCCACAGGCACGCAGGCTTCTGGCATCAAGTATTTTTGTGACTCTCACCCTCATCTCAACAGTGCTCGTGGCTTAAGGCAGGCATGGGAGGTGTTCAGGGACTCACCTCGATTGCCAAGCAGTGATGCTGGAAATTTAAGGCCCCTCCGTGACTACCTGGATAAGGTCTTTAGAAGGAAGAACACTATTCTCTTTAAGAAATAAAGTCTGGATCTTCTATGTATGTGCAGAACTCAAGGATCCGTTTCGTCATCTTTCGCATCTGCCCTCTGCTCATGATGTACAGTGTCCCGCAGATTCACAGACAGTGGGTGCTAAAAGCAAACCATTTATCTACCACTCAATTCAAGCCTCAGTCAGAATTACTGGTTTTCAAGGTAATTAAAAAGTCTTCACTTTGACCCAGTATGAACCCATACATTTTCTGTGTCTTCGTTCCACTTACATTATATTTGATTTACTCCAAGACCTGCGTCCCCAAGATTCTAAATCTCCAGATGAAGAAAACCCCAACCGCCGTAGGCTTTAAAAGCACTACAGTCTTTGTGAGTACCAATGCCACTCATAGGTGTGCAACCCCCATGGTCACTCTTTGGACAAACAGAATGACTGATCCCTGTGCATCCGTGAGTGACCAGTGGGTAAAACATCTTCAAACTGCTTGGTAAGAAAGGATCAACCAGTCAATGTTCCAAAACGGAGAAGAAGATTAAAGTTGCCAGAATTCAAATTTAACTGCATGGCAGGAAAAACAAATTAAATGCCGTGAAATATAACTCATCAGCAGCAATTAGCACTGAAAGACCACACAAATAAAGATGTGCCCGCTGGGGAGGTTCAGCCCTCTGTGTGAACCTGAGCCATTCTAGGATAAAGGTGCTTGTTCATGCTTTGTTGCCGAGAACGACTTACTCCCATGTCATTAAGGGGGTCCTGTGTCATTCAGGACGTTGCTGCTGGTCTCAAGAGGTTAGCTGGGTCAGGGAACAGAGACCACGCTTGTGTAGTTAGGGCAGGCAGGGCCTGACCACCACACTGGTGCTCATGAAACTGGTTTGTACATTTGCTCGCTATAGAAGCTCTTCCCTAGAAGTGGTCACGGTTCTTTTTACATGAAGAGTCGTGGCTTTTGGCATCCAAATCCTGTCCTCTTGGTCCCATTCTGGCTCAACGAAGCCAACGGGTGAGACGGTTTTCCAACAGGAAGCCATGTACTCCATGGCAACAAAGGCTCCCCTGATACTAAAATCAGGCTTTCTTTAATGTGCAATTTTAGAACTTATGTATTACTCGTCTATCACATCACTCCTCACGGCGCCCCCCAGGTCAACCGATTCCCAACTATACTAATCACTGGCAACTCATGCAAGGTAATAAAAAGAACCCACCTCTTTAAAGCATCAAGATCCCAGGAACAACACTGGAGAACTTTGGAAGACATATCTGGGTGGCTCCTGGTCTGCTCACAATCAGACCTGGCTTATTTAAATAAGTTACACCACAGTCCTCAGATCCTCTTTCAGAGGTGACCGTCCCTACTGAAAACTACAGCAATACTTTCCTGCACATCTCAATAATTGTTTAATGAACCCGAAAGTCGAGAGGAAATGTAGCGATTTTTCAAATCAAGAAAGGGACAGATAAAGGGGGGGATGGGAACAGGAAGGAAAGTTGACCCAGAGCCAAATACTAGAGGAAACACTCAAACTTCACTACACTTCCGTGGAGCTGGAGGGCACCTGGGTCTCATATTGAACCCAAACCACTGTCCATGGGCTCAACACAAGAGTTCAGGGGATTTTAGAGAAAAAAAAGAAGGGACGACTGGATGCTCGAGCAGAGTGCAGAACGACTCTCAAGAGAGCAAAGGTTCATGAGATCCACGGGACTCAACAGAGTCAACGGGGACCGTGGCCTGCGCGCGTGTCCTCCCCGGTTTGACTCCCATCGCTCAGGACAGACACACACGGGGCAGCCTCACCTAGAGCAGGCGTCATGGCGGCCACGGGCCCGGTGGGGTCCAGCTGGAATCCGCTCATCACGAACGGGGCGTCCGGGGCCGTGCTGTCCACCTTCAGGTTGGGCAGGTTGACGTTCTGGGCCAGGTAGTACTGGTAGAGCTCAGCCTCGGCCGGGGAGGGCAGGCCGCCCAGGCCCAGGTGGCGGCTGTGCTGCATCTGCGTCATGTTCTGCTGCAGCAGCATCATGTTGTGCATGTGCTTCTCGCTCGTCATGTGGATGCGCAGGTTCCGGGCCACGTTGGTCTCGTAGTCGCACACCTCACACCGCCAGGTGGGCTTGGTTTTTGGTTTGGTGGGTGAGGGGGCCCCACAGGAGCTGCCCATGTTGGCCGCGGCAGCGGCCGCTGCAGCTGCGGCTGCCGCCGCCCCGGCCGTGTGGCTGAACACCTGCTCCCCCCCGCCATTCTGCAGGTTCTGCATGTTGTTGAGATGCTTGTCAGACTGCATATGGATACTGAGGTTGCCTTTGGTCGTTGTGGAGTAGTTACACACCTCGCAGCGGAAAGGCTTGTAACCGCACGTGTAGCTCTCGCCTCGTGCCAGCCGGGGGTGGGGCTGCCCGCTCTTGCAGTAGACGCAGGAGCCCCCCGGCTCCGGGTGCTTCTCCTTCATGTGCGCCTCCAGCGTCTGCTGGTACTTGTAGTGCCAGTTGCACTTGGGGCACTTGAGTGTCTTGCACGAGTTGCGAGAATGCATCATGGTCATGTGGCCGCCCAGCGAGCGGGAGGAGCCCAGGACCGTGTCGCATTTGGGGCACTCCACGCCGCTCCCCGAGGGGCACTCCCCCACCCCGAGCTCGCAGAGGGAGCCAGCGTGCTGGTGATGGGGGACGAAGCCCCCCTCGTCCCCCTCTGTGCTTTCATTTGGTTCTGGTGCTGTGGCATTGTCTTTATTGGCACTTTCATCAGCAAAGTCCAGCCTCCTGCCGCCCTCTGCCACGTTGGCCCTGACGCCCTCACTGTTAAAGCTTAAACGATTCCTCCTGTTCGCACCATCAAAGACAACAAAGGAAGAAGCGGAATTAGAACTAGTAGAAGCTGCGCCCCTCGACAGGGTCTGGAGCACATTAGGCATTAAGGGGGAGTTAGAAATGCTTTGGTTTGAGAGAGCAAGGTCCTTTTTGCTGCTACTACCTGCCGCGGCCCCAGACTCCTCAGGGGGCCTGTCCTCCAGCTCGTCGTCCAGCTCGCTTGGAAAGAGTCCTTTGCAGCCCTCCTCCTCCTCTTCTTCCTCCTCATCTTCCTCCTCCTCTTCCTCTTCCTCCGCCTCCTCTTCCTCCTCCTCCTCCTCCGCCTCCTCCTCGGCGGGCTCTGCCTTCTCCGAGAAGCAGTCCGGATCACCCACTTCTTGCTTCTCTCCTTCTGCTGCCCCAGAGTCCTTGCCCTCTGAGGATTTGGTAGGACTGGAGGCCAGAGGCCCCAGGGGGACTGAGGTAATGGGGGTCTTCAGGACGGAGCTGGTGAGCCCGCCAAGGTTCAGGAGGGTGCTGGGGGTCAGGAGACCCGCCTGGGGCTGCTCGGGGCCCGCGGTGGGGCCGGCGGGGAGGGCCTCCTCCCCTTCCATTCGAATGCCACTGAATTTCCCATAAAAACTGTGTCCGGGGCCTATGAGGTTAGCGGTGGAAACTAAAGGGAGTTGAAAGTTTTTGTTTTTTGGTTCCAGAAAACTTACAAGGGGTTCCTTGTCTTTGCCGATCCCTTGGATGATGGCGGAGATGTTCTTATTGCTAAGAATCTTCCGCTCCTCTTCACTCAGGGTCATTCGATGGTCGTGCACCGCGTGGGTCACAAACGAACGGACGTACCCGAAGGAGAGCTTGCACAGGAAACACATCAGGATGGGCTTCCTCTTGCCGTAGAGCACGAAGCCATCGAATTTGGACAGGTCCACGTTGTTGGGAGCATCTTTGGATACGCAGGAGCTTTTGGCAGAGCCGTCGCTGTTTAGGTAATCCTTGCTGCTTTTGTGTCGCACGTCGAATACGCGGAAGCTGTGCAGGACGGGGCTGAGCCCCGCCAGGGCTGAGGTATTCGGGAAAGCCTGGTCTGGGCCCTCAAACCACTTCCCGAAGGATGAGGCTATGTGGAAAGTGTTGATGATCTGGGGGTAGACGGGTGCCGCACAGGAAGGGTCCCCTTGCTTGCCCCCCGAGGCGGCGGCGGCGGAGGGGAGAGAGTTCAGGAAGAGCGACGGTAGAGGCCCGCCGCCGCCCACGCCCCCGCCCTGGGTCAGCTGGCTCAGACTCTCGACGATGTACGCCGAGCCGTCGGGCTGGAACACAATCTCCCCGGCCAGGTTCTCCACGTCGCTCTCCTCGTCCCCCTCCTCGCTGCTGTCGCTGCCGCTCTCCTCCCGCGGGGGCGGGGGCGGCGGCGGCGGCGGGGGGAGGGCGCCGGGGCAGTGGTGCTCCATGTAGGTCTGCAGGCTGGCGAAGGAGGCCGAGCACTCGTTGCAGCTGACCTCCTTGCCGGCGGTGGCGGCGGCGGGCTCGGCGGCGGGCCCGGCCGGGGCGGTGCTCTCCGCGAGGCGCTCATTGAAGGGGGCCCTCAGGCCGTCCAGGGGCCCGTGGCTCTCGCTTGTGGGCTGCTCCATGCTACTGGGTTTGTCGGGGAGGTGGGTGCTGTTGAGTTCAGTCCATTGCTGGTGCTGAGGGATACCGCACCCATTGTCCTTCCCCGAGACGACAGGCGAGTCACAGCCTTCCATGGTAAGGCCTGCGTGGAGCTTTCATTGCACCCAGTACGGATCGGACCTGAAGGGCAGAGGCAAGGGGGAGAGGAGGGAGAGAAGGGGGAAGAGAGAGAGAAAGGAAAGAGGTTAGGAGGGCCGAGGCTGAGGTCCTGCACAGAGCACTCTGCCCTGGCAGGCTTCTGTCTTCCACACCCACAACAGAGACAGCGGGGCAGCAGTGACCCCGGCCGTCGCCCCACCCCGTCCAGGCTTAGCGGGCGGGCGGTACCCCTGGGTGTCACAGGAGGAGGGGGGTGTCGGGGAAAGGGGCGTCAGGAGAAGCCCTTTCTGTCTTCAGACTGTCAGCTGCTGCACCCCTGGAGACCAGTTTGAGTTTGAGATCTTTGCAAGCACAGCGTTAGAGTCAGGGCCCGGCGATCAGGCAGGGATCAGGAGGAGGCTTGTTTTCAACTTTCCGGGACACAGAACGGTGGTCCCACCACATTCAGAGGGCAACACAAAGCCACCCCTGTTGCCCACACTGTCTGTGGGCCAGGGGAACACCTGGGACAGAGAGACAGGAGAAAGACAACTTTGCAGCCCTAGAGAAAGGATGATGAACCTGGGTGGGGACATGCCATTTGATTTAGAACCGAAGTTGTGCCCTTGCTCTTACTGACCACACTTTTAGTTTGAGAAATTCACAGAGAAGTGTTTGAGGGCACAAGGGTCAAGGGCATGTGTGCAGGCCTGGGCAAGCTCTGTGAAGCCCCTCAAAGGCCCCATGGCTGTAGTCACCCTGTCCCAGTCTTGAAAACACTGTCTCATTTTACAAGTAGTAAAACTTGAGGCCCTAGATCTAAGAAATGACTCCAATGCTACTGGGATGCTGAGAAAGGCGGTGTTCTCAATTCCCATCTCCTCCCCACAACCCACAGAACACACTTGCTTGTGACTCAGCTGACTTCAGACTCAAAATACGGAGGTGCAAAACATGAGCGGGATGTTTCTAGGAAGATCCACCCAGACTCTCAGTGGGCTGAGTCCGCCGCCTGCAGGGAGGATCTCACCCTGCCTGGATGGAGCGCGTTCACCACTGACTAGGGGGGTTCTGCTGTCAAGGATCTCACAGCGAGCCGAGATGGCAGCTGGGCTCCGCCAGCCCGTTCCACACCTGCCTCTTACTTATTAGTCGTTACCCAAGCAGCTGTCCTTCAGCCCTGGGGCTTTTCCGTTTCCGACTCCAAAGTGCCACTGAGCTCAATCTGCCCTCTGAGACCTCATGTCCCTGGGGAGGGAGACATTAGATCACTTGCCTCTGCTCTGCTCCTGTGGCAACAATATCACAGGAGCGTTTCTTCTGTCTGGCCCCGCTCCTACAGGAGACTCAGCGCCTCGCAAGGTTTTCAAGAGTGCTCGCTGTGAATCCCAGGCCACCCTCCCTGCCACGCCTCCTTCCTGGAGAACACTTGGCTGCTTCTCCACCCACCATCTCATTCACACACAGCATGAAGATTTTGGCTGGGTTTGTTCCCCCCAACCCCCGCCTCCATCTTCCCATTCTTTTTTTCATTGCTTGATTCTCGACTGCACAGTGAACCAAGAGCTCCCTCTCGGGAAAAGATGGGGAAAGCAGGTTTACCAGAAGTTTCAGGAGAAACAACTTTTTGGAAGAACGTGTCATATTTTGTTTGTTAACACACAAGCACGCGCATGCACACACACCAGCTCTTAGCTTATAACCTCAAATTCCACTACAACAAAGTTTCATGTGCCTTAGAAAAGATATATTGATTTTAAACAAACACAAGTACATTAAACCAAACCAAACAGCAAATACGATAAGACATCCTCATAAGGCTCAGTTGGGATACAGGTGAGAATCCAGGGTGGCTCTTCCCTAAGGATGTGTGTGATTGGCTGGATGATATCTGATTGACAGCTTGGGCCAAAAAGGTTGGCAGGCCTGAAGAGGCGGGAGGGTTAACAGCCCGATTGTAAAATCAATGTCATAAATGCTTGGTAAGTTACAGGAACATGCGGGAAGGGGAGGCCACGATTGATAAAGGAGAACAGCTTTGATGCTTCACCAGGGACTTGTGTATTGACAGCAAAGCCAATCTCTTCTCCAGCCTGGACTGGGCTGAGAAACCTGCAAAGCGTTTACCAATTAATTGGTGGGCTTTTCTTGCTCTGCTCTCTTCTTCCTCCTCCTCCTCCACAAATCATCTGGTTAAGGGACTGGGACTTTTAAAAAGTCACCCAACTTTGTTTTCTATTCCTCAGCAAAAGATGTCAAGAAAAGATGACCTTGTGGGCAAAGACAGATATCCTGTGGCAGTGACACTTGCCCCATGAGGGGGCACATGTAGGGGACCCCTCATTCGCAAGGGGGCAACAGCCCACTGAGATGCTGATGGGAAAGACGGACCCTGCTTGGGATCCCAAGCACCTGCTCTGGGCTTCCTGTCAGTGCCTGCTGGCCAGGGTAAGCAGGCAGCTCTTGCCACCTTGCTAAGCCAAGTGTGGTTCGGGGCCAAAGAGCCTGTCTTCACCAGGGAGCCTGTGAAAAATGTAGGCTCTCAGCCCTACCCCAGATCAGAATCTGCATTTTTAATACCATCCCCAGGGGCTGTGCATTACTGAAGCTTGAATGAGACACTCTGCTTTATGACAGATCACTGCTCCTCTGCGCTTGGAGCCTATGCTGCCAGGTAACCAGGCAGGGTCAGTCTTGGGCTCACTCACCAGTCCCTGGGAGGTGCAGGGATGGGTGGAGGGCAGAAGGGGACCAGAGCACAGAGATGCAGGAATCTCTTAACGCTGCCCCACCTTTGGGCCCCAGGATCTGAGGCCTTCTCCCACTGGGCCAGCAGTTCCTTTCACTCTGTTTATCAGCCAGTCAATAAGAAAAAGGTAGTTCTTACTTAAGGAGACAGAAGTCAACTCGAGGTCGATCAGCACTCTGTCTGTAAACATGGTTTCCCGTAAAATCAATGATCTTCAGTTATAGAGGGCAGCCTGGGAACCCAGCGGGTCCCTGTGCTCTTATAGGCGGCCCCCCACCCAGCTCTGCACCCCTTCCTCATCCTTCAGTATGGCTGGGGCTGGCTCACACACCATAAACCCTCACCCCTTCTGGCTGCCTGCTCCTCTCCAGCCATCTGCACCCTCGAATCCCCTTTAAACACAAGACCGCCAGTGTTGGACTCAGCATGGGTGGTTCTTTTTTTTTCTTGGTGGTGGTGGTTTTAAGAATTTAGTTAGATTTCAACAGAGCACATCCTCTTCAGTAAGAGAGTTAAAGGGAGGGACCTAGCACTCGCACTCTCTCTGCTGAGCACCTTCCTCTGCCATTTGAGAAGTCCTCTTGTGGAGAAAAGTTTTAACATTTTCATCAGGAACCCCTCCCCCATTCTTGGTCCTCTCACTGTTACAGTTTCCTCAAACCTACCTGTAAAACCTCTGCGTTTTTGCCAGTCTCAGTCTTTTATTTTTCAAAGACGGTTAAAAAATGGTAAGACTCCACCCTGTTATCCCGGGGGCCCCCCATTAACAAAGTCATCCATCTCCCTCTTTCAACTGAGAAGACGTGATGTGACAGCTTTATCACTCTCCCTTAAGGAGACAGGCCAGGGCTCCATGCAACAGTTACAGGGAAGCTGGTGAAGTTACAGGGGGTGCAGCTATGAGGAAGGGGAGGGGGCTCTGCTGTTGCTCCAGCTCCTGGAGAATTAAACACCAACAGTCGCACTGTGTAATTTTAAATTGTTAATTAGCACAGGGTTAATTAGGCGGTCCTTTCACAAGAGGCTGTCTGGCAGAAAACCAAGAAAAGAAACAAAGGGGGAAAGAAAAGAAAAACAGAGAGAGAGAGATGGGAGAAACTGTTGCCTCTGTGAATAACCCATGCAGCATCACCAGAGAGAAGTGAATGGGCGGGCTCCTGGGGGTTCTCTGCTCTGCTGGAGGGGGACTTCAGTGAGCACCACCTTCCTGAAAGCGATTTGGCAGTGGGTGTCAAAAACCTCAAAAATGCACGTGCCCTTTGACTCAGCAATTCCCCTGTTTCAGGAAACAATCCAAGATACGCAGAGATAGAAGATTATTCATCACAATGTTTGTAACAGGAAAAAAAAAGATGGCAATAATCTGGAGAAACAAGGTATTTTCTAAATTACAGTGCATAGCATTCCATAGGATGGTATAAAATATCACTTTTAAAAGAAACTATGTACAGGGGTGGGTGGGAAATGATCACACAGGATGCTGAGTAAACAAAGCCTAATTAGGTTCTGCGTGTGGAAATCCGTGAGATTTATGCAAAAAAATTTTACAGAGGTAATTGCTAGGGGATGAGGTTATAGGCGACCTCATGTCCTACTCTGTGCCTTTTTTCCCAAAGCTTTTTAAAAATGAAAACCATCTGAAGGGAAGCCATCACTTCTTGAGTGTGACATCATGTAAGGCCTGTGGGCCCAACACCACCTGGACGCTTAGAACATTCCAGAAGATGGGTGCTATTTTTAGCCCCATTTTGAGGCTGGGAAAACTCAGGTCGCTTGACCTAAATGACAAATGACATAATGTTTGTCAAATAACAAATGAAAGCCTAAATGACAAAACCATAATCTTGCTGTAGAGCCTGTGTTCTTAGCCATTCTACTATGTTTTCTTGTCTTTTTTTTTAAGTTATTTCTCTTTTTTTTCTGCCCCACCATGTGGCATTCGGAATCTTAGTTCCCCATCCAGGGATCTAACCTGTACCCCTTGCATTGGGAGTGCAAAGTTTAACCACTGGACCACCGGTGAAGTCCCATCTTCTCTGTTTTACTTTAATATCTATTTCTCAAAGAGAACTTCAGCACATCTGACAGTCGCATTCAATCTTTAGGTACCAGGGTCTGTTCCAAGATCATGGGCTATCAGGATGACTGTGGAAAGGAACACTACCAGTTCACAGACACATTTCTCCCTCCTTTTTTTTTTTTTTTTTAACTTGGGAATGATAGAGGAGATGAGAGTTCAAAATGCACTCTCCTACTTGGATATCTTCACACAGGAAAGAAGGGATAAAAGGCCCATTATCTTGACTTCTTTCAAGGAAAAAAAAAAGGCAGTTCCAGAAACTATAGATCAAAAAATGTATTCATCCATTAACTCAGCATTTACTGTCCACCTATTATATGTCAGATACTCAGAGAATCAACAATAGGAATCAGCTTACATTCTTGTGGGGAAAGACCGCAAACAAATAAATATAATGTTAAATGGCGAAAAAGCACTCAGAAGTAATATAAAACAAGAGAAAGGAGAGGAAGATGTGTATCATCATTTTGGATACAGTATATATATTAAGTTTAAAAGGATGTGTTATAGACTATATACTGCAAGTTCCTCACAGTTTTAGAAGAAGAGTCAACAGTTGTTGAATAGCATCTCGGGGACGAAAGGTCCTGAGGACTCAGCAATTAGCTGTAGGTTCAGTAAGAAAATTCACATAAAATAAACTGGAGAATAGCTTCACTTAGACTCAACGATCTGAGAAACGCAGTAGAGGGTCCTTTTTGATTTTAATAATGTATCCCAAAGTTTATCATTTCTGTGTATCTAGTGGATGAAATGTCTTTCAGATAATAAAGTCTGCCCGCTCTTATAGCTGGAAGATGTTATTACCTAAAGTACCCACTCAAAGGTCAATGTGTCTAGGGACATGCCTTAAAGTCCTGCCTTATCCCTGGTTCCCTTCACTTAAATCGACAACTTTAGGGGTGGACGAGACCAAGCACATACATCAATTGAGGGGACTAACATGCTAAATGGTGGAATCAAGACTTTTTTAAAACAAATCTCGGTAAGTTGGAACAATAGGCTGAAACAAACAAGACGAAATTTTGAAAAGAGAAATAGGAAGACTTGTATTTAAGTTCAAGCAAGCAGTAAAACCAACAGGGAATTAAAGGGACTTGGATTAACAGGAGTTCATGCAAAAAACAAAAAACATACCTGGAGGTGTTCCTTCACTACAAATTCAGCAGCAGCCTAAAGCTGACACAGTGGCCAAAGATGTAGATGCGGCCTCTGGGCTACAGGGGTGCCTCTATCTGTTCCAACTGAGCAGAATCACAGCCCTCTCATTTTCTCTAACTGCATGAAGAGTGTTATGAGCCATGTGGGGGAATCTGGTAAGAGGTGTACTGACTAATGAATGGCTGACCATGATCAGCTCAAGAGCAAAAAAAAAAAATCAAGGTTCCCATTGCAGGGCAAGACAACCATCTTCAACCACGCGAAGCCCTGACTGCCACATACAATGAGGATTAGTTCCATGTCTTCTACTGAGCTTTAGGGTTTAACTAGGAGTAAATGAGGGGTGATTTATTTAAAAAATAGAGTTCAATTCAATATAAACAAAAATCTTTCTCTGGATTAATTAGAGTTCCCAAGTGGAATGCTGACCCTGGTTTCATGCGTGGAGAAGGGCATTTTGCTATAGCCAGAAGGTTCCACATCAGGCAGCCTCTTGGGTCATTTGAAAGGTGAAGATTCTATTCATTCCTGGTGACCCACTGGGTTATTCAGTCAGCTTTATCAGCTTTAACCTCCTCCTCTGTGATCCTAGTTTTGCATATGGTGACACACTGCAATTCTAGAGTTATCACAATGCTGTAATGATATGTTGACTTGTCTATTTCTGCCATGAGGCTATGAGCAGTTGGAGAGCAAGATCCGTGTCTCATTTATCTCTGTATCTTTCACATCCACAATGTAACAGGTGTTTAATAAAACCACGGGGGAAATTAACGTATTGGGAGAAATGATAACACTTTGAGAGAGGAAAAAAATAAATGATCCCTGGACACACTCCTTCTTTTCCTCTAAACTGAAGAAATGTCTGGTGCAACCCTCCTCCTCTAAATGGAAGCAGGTCTCCTTGGAGAGCCGGCCAATTTTTGGGCTGGGGCAGGGAGAGCGCAAGATGAGTGTGGAGCACCTCTCTGAGGCAGGACATAAGGAAGTGCTCTAGGATTGAATGAAGAGTGTGCCCAAAGGCTCAGGAGCATCTGCAGGGGCTCTCACTGCCCGAGCTTGGGACAATTTCAGCAAGAAAGTTACATGAGAGTAAAGGATTACAACCCAATATATAAAATTAGAATCCATAATTCCATACTTTGGTAATTTTTTTTTTAATGTGGCAGAAGGCAGAGTTCTTGCTTAGGGTGGAAATCCCACTAACAAATACAGAGGGAATGATAAAGTTAGAACAATACCATCTGGTAACCATCATCATAGTAGTAACCCATTCAGCAAAGAATCAATGAATACGAAAAGCAGTGGGTGAAAGTTTGAGTAGTTACAGGAATATTTACAGTCTCAAAGAATCTCCCCACAAGACACTTATTAATTACAGAAGGAAAAAACAGTGACTTTACACTGGAGAAGCCTGGCAGCACCACCTCCCTTCATCACGTGGTCGAAGTAAGGCTCACCAAGAATGAGACGAGTAGCCATCCTGTGCCTCCTGAGAGGATGCACTAAGAAGAACGTGACATCTCTTCTGTGACATGCCTGCCGAAAATGCAAAACCCAAGTCTAATCATGAGAGAACAGCAGGCAAATCCAAACCAGGGACAGTCTAATGGCCTAGGCTCTTCAGAAATGTCAGTGTCAGGAGGCAGAAAGATACACTGTTTCAGATTAAAGAGTTAGACTAAAGAGACCTGACCAATGAACAAAACACAGAATCTGGACTTTTCCCAAATAAAGGGCACGGTTGGGACAACTTTGCAAAATCTGATTAAGGTCTGTAGATTGGGAAATAGTGGTAGATGAATGTTAGTTACTAATTTTGATAACTGCAGTGTGGTTATATAAAAGAGTATCTTTGTTTTTAAGAAATAGGCACAGGTCCATTTAGAGGTAATGGAAAAGGAAATGGCAACCCACTCCAGTGTTCTTGCCTGGAGAATCCCAGGGACAGGGGAGCCTGGTGGGCTGCCATCTATGGGGTCGCACAGAGTCGGACACGACTGAAGCAACTTAGCAGCAGGGCATGCTGTCTCCATTTTCGAACTGCTTAGCAAATACATGTTTGAGAGCGTGTCTCTCTGCAAACATGCATGACGACAAACACACAGAAGGGAGAAAATGGTATTAATAACATGGGAGAGGACTGGATGAAATATATGTGAGAATTCTCTATTCTATAACTTTCTTGTACATCTGAAATTACGTTAAATGAAAAAGAAAAAAAAAAACTGTCCAGTGTGGGAACTCTATGTGTTTAATCTCCCCAAAATACTTACAAACAGCCAACCCAGCCTGATCATCCACCCTTATCTTCATTTGAAATCCATTCCTGGCACAGCTTCATGACAGGAGGGAGGCTTCGACGGGGAGGTGCAGACAGACAGAGAAAACTGGTCTTCCCTTTCTTCACCCAAAAGGTTCTAGCTAGAACTCCCTGGTTGGAGAAGACAAATGGCCATTCTAATTCAGGCAGGATTTCAAGTAACACATGCTGAAACCTATTTACTGTGGCATCCTGATTCAAGACAGATTTCCCTAACCTGGTGAAGAGCAATTCTAAATATAATGGTAAGGATAGCCACCACGGAAAGCAAGAAATCCAGCAACCTACAGAGAGTGGGCATTGCTTAACATAGACTACAACATGTTAGCAAAATACACAATGATGAGTAAACTATCCCCACGGTCTAAGAAAAAAAAAAGAGAGCGAGCACCAAGGGTAACCTAGGTTTGGAGATAAGTAGAAACCTCATTCAAGGGGCAAAGAAATAATACCCTCAACTGTTTAGCCTGGAATCCACTGAAGAATCATATCCAATTCCATTCTGTGCTTTCCACAACAGTATTTGTATATTGCTGCTGCGTGTAAGTCAGTAAGTGTTAAACCATAAATAGGCGAGATTCCATCCTCTTGGTAGCTATTTCCCTGTAGCCTTGAGAATCATTCTGTAACTATGGCGAGATCAGGGAACACACACGTGCTGGAACAGGTCTCCTGTGTTGCAAGAGGACCACTGCCCGGAAGGCCCAGAGAATCGTCCAGGCCCTGGGCTTCATGTTTGCTAATAACTGCATCTGTGCTCTTTCCAGCGTGAACATAAATCAGCCTAGAAGTGAAAACTGCTAGCTCAGTCCATTCTGCAGGGAATCCACAACTACCGCGATATTCTGGCTCTGACAGAGTCATGCAGGGGAGGAGGAGAGAGTCCCGAGATCCGCAGCAGAGCCAGGTCTAACAGGCCAGGCTGTGGGTGTCTGGAGAGAGGAGCTGGTATTTACTGGAACAGATTTGTTACTATGTATGGAGACACACCCAAAGTTCAAAAACGACCAAACCCATAATACAGTAATGAAAAGTGAAACCACTCAGTTTTTACTGATTCTGTGTTTTTCTTTAAAAAAAAAAGGGGGGGGGGAGAGGCAGAATTTGGGGCATTTTAACCAGCTATATGAATATTTTATCCAACACTTAGGTACTTCCTTCAGTGTCTACCCTGAGACCTCTCTCCCATACCCTGAGAACAACGGGCCAGTATCCTTTGTCCATTACTGGCCTGAATGGTTCTCTCCTGACCTGAATTTATTCACCATAATGCATGGATCCCCCTCCCAGATGTGAAGCAGCCCCTCCTTCTAGCAAATACAGCCCCTTGAACTTCCCACTTGGATCATCTGCCCCTCCATCCTCGCCCAACCTCCAGTGCTTTCTCTGCAAACTGGATACCTTCCCCACTAAGTGTGAACATCTACTTCAATGTCTTCTGTGCCAGCACCCAAAACTTTTCAATTCCAATTTCCTAAAAATCCATCTCGAAAGATCCCGTTTCTGATCTCTCCGTTTCTCCTATTGGGCTGTGGAGCAAAAGTTAGGAAATGATGTAAAATGTACCATCTGGCCCGTTAAGAGTTTCAATCTGGCGTTTCATGATGTTAAGACTTATTTTAAATAATGTCTTCTGACTAAAGCAGCATGAACACACTATTTTTAAAAACTTGGGGTATCTGTAGAAAAACTCAATATCTGAAATAAAAACCACCTACAGTATTACTGGCCAGAGAGCCACTGGGAGGTATGAAGTTTTTAGGTTTTTTCCTTCTTCATTTTTATAGTTACAGATCTTTACCAACCTCAGATCACACTGCTCCTTAAGTAGACTGCCCCTTTAACTTAATTTAGGCATTGAAGTGCTCCCAGGACATGAAATATCCTTCATAGGTTAGAAGTAATGGCTACATAGATATTGCATCTTACGGACACAGCATAATTCATAATTACTGGACATTTAGGCAATCCTTAATATTTTGCTGTTTACGCTGCACAGCAGTAAACTTCACAAATTTTTCTGCACATATAATAACAAAATAATAAAAATAAGCAGTAGTTCAATTACTACCCACTTAGTAGGGCCAGGCACGGTTCTAAGAACTTTTTAAAAAGACATTATATCCTTCGATCCTTTCAACAGCCCATTTTACAGATGAGGAAATTGAGGCCTAGAGGGTTAAATGTTAATACCTTATACAAGTTACATACTACCAAAGTCAACCTTTGAAACCATAAGCCTTCCTTCCTACTTTAAAACCTAGGCTTTCACCCATAACGTTCCATCTCTATTTCCGTGGGACATATTTCTGGAAGTGTAACTGCTGGCTCAAAAGCTAGGAATATTTCAGGCTGCCTGGCATAGGCCAAGCGGCCCTCTAGGAAAGCCTTTCCAACACATGCTCACTGGCACAAGAGCCTCAATTTTCCTGCACCTTCATCAATAGTGGGTATTATTTTGCTTTAAAAAAAAAAAAAAAAGTTGCCAATTTGGCAGGCAAGAAATGGCATTTCATTCTCACTTCCATTTTTTGCCAGTAAGAGAACCCATCTGCAGATACTTACTGGCTATTTCTTTTGTAAATTGCCTGTTATTCCTACAGCAGGGGTGTATTGTCCTTTCCATGATGATTACTAAGAGGGCTTCGTAGGGTTTTGCTGGCCAATCCCCCTCCCACTTGCCAGGCTACCACATTCCACGCCCACGTAAGCTTCTGAACGGGAACCTGACTGTTCACATCGTCAAGGCACATGACACTGCTCTGTCCTTCCCTCAGGGCTCAACTCCTTTCAACAAGTGGACTGCGTCCATGGCCTCACTTTCCCATCACCGATCTTCTAAAGCCAGGTGACTCCACAAGCTCTACGTGCTTACAGAGAGCTAGGCTGCATCGCATTAGCAGTTCTCAAGCTTTGCTGCACAGCAGACCCAAACGTAGACCCGAGTGAAGATACACACAGAAGCCAGCCCACCCCCCAACCCCAGAACACAGGCTCAGGCTCTCTGGAGGGGGTGCTAGACACTGTTTCTGCAGGAAGGGGTGTTAGAAGGCCCCGTGTCTCCAAGATGCAGCTCCCTCTCCAAGGTCACCAATGCCCTTCTCAGGGTAGCCTCTTTTCCTCTCATCTTCTTCCATCTCCCCTGCATTCAGAACTGCTGACTGTCCCCTTGCAGTCTTTTCCCCGCCTTGCTTCTCTGACATGGATTTCCAGCTTTCCTCCTATGTCTCTAACCATATGTGGGTGCACTTGTCCAGTTACTTAATAAAATGCCGTACTATGTTAACCCCCAGAAATCTCTCCTCTCTGTTCTATAGAATTAACCAGCATCATACTTCACCACCTCCCTTGGTTCTCTGCTCTTATCTCTGTATATCAACTACCTTAACTACTTCTGTGGTTTCAATTACTGAAATTATGAGTTGATTCCCAAAGCAAAACTCTCCATTCCTGACTTATCACCTGAATGTGCATCTCAGACTTTCAGTGGACCACAAGATGTCTGTAAGTGGCTGGCCTCCCATCACGCCACACTTGGCGTGGCTCGACATGTCCAAGTGGTACTGCCCCTTGCCGACTGCCCTGGGCTCTCTGGATGGAACTCTTGGTACCATCTTTGATTCCAGAAAACAGAAAGGAAAGATCATCCCAGTCTTCTTGCTGTCATCTTCACCCAGTGCCTTTCCCACGCAAAAGACAGTTGCCAAAATATTCAAACAGATGCTCCCCACACTGGTTTTAACACACTCTAAAATCAACCCCACACTATGAATCAAGCCAGCTCTCACTTCTCCGACAGCAGAGTCTCAACCCCATCAACACATTCTTGCCTCCGTTTCTGCAGCCCCTCACCCTGTGGATGGCCTCTCTCTTCCTCAACATTCATCCAAACCTTGGACGTCCCTTAAAAAGCACAAGCTCCAGTTTCACAGAGGCAATAAAACTCCCCTCCTATCATTCAAACTGCAGTCAAGAAATTAAAAGATGCATGCTCCTTGGAAGAAAAGCTATGACAAACCTAGACAGCGTAATAAAAAGCAGAGACATAACTTTGCCGACAAAAGTTCACATAGTCAAAGCTATGGTTTTTCCTGATAGTCATCAATGGATGTGAGAGTCAGACCATAAAGATGGCTGAGCACCAAAGAATTGATGCTTTCAAATTGTGGTGCTAGAGGAAGACTCTGGAGAGTCCCTTGGACAGTAAGGAGATCAAGCCAATCAATCCTAAAGGAAATCAACCCAGAATATCCACTGGAAGGACTGATGCTGATGCTGAAGCTCCAGTACTATGGCCATTTAATATGAAGAATGGACTCACTGGGAAAGACTCTGATGCTGGGAAAGATTGAGGGCAGAAGGGGAAGGGGGCGACAGAGGACAAGATGGGTGGATGGCATCATCAACTCAATGGATATGAGTTTGAGCAAACTTGGGGAGACAGTGAAGGACAGGGAAGCCTGGCGTGCTGAAGTCCATGGGGGTCGCAGAGTCAGGCACGACTTAGTGAATGAACAACAACGACAAATCACTCAAACCCACCAAAGTATTTCTCCTCGCTGAACTCCAACAGTAATCACCAGGACACTGACACTAAAACAGTTTCTCCTTGTACCACCTGGGTTACTTCTATCTCTACCAATGGACTATAAGCTGCTTGAAGGCGAAAATCAGCTTATAATTCTGTTCACCTCCCAGCACAGTACGAAGCAGGTAGTAAAAACTTGATTAAGAGCACTCTCTCTGAGACATCTTAAATAGTATTAGTGGGAGAGCGCTGATCTCAACATTACAAATAATTGACCACCAAAGACCCATTCCTCCTCATTTGGAGGCTCAGGTACAACACTTGAGTATTTCAGTATTTTGTGGTTTATTATTTCCTATTCCAAATAATCTGGGAGATTTGAAGTCTACAGGGGCAGCCCTCATTCCAGTCATCCTAAATAGACTGGTCAAGGAGACAGAAATCCAGAAAGCCAAGCAAACCCCTAACTATCTGGGTTTGGGGGACAGAATGAGGGGAGTCGGGTATGGACAAAGTGTTTTCCTTGTGGAAAGGGCTATAAAGCCATCTGTGCTCTTGAGTAGAAGAGGACCATGAGTCCACTGGTTCCTGAATTCTTAGGAACTAGTGATTGATCAGCGGAACTTTTAATTTGAATCACAGGAGAAACTGCAGGGGTTCAAGGCTGCACAGACGAAAGAGAGACTGACTTGGGCAGATTCTCTGCACGTGCTGTTTCTGGGACGGGATAGAAGCAGCCATGGGCCTCGAGCTTTCTTCTACACAGATCTGATCTGTGAGAACAAAGGAATAACCTGTGAGCTGCCTTTCTCTGGTCCTGCAGCAGCACCTGGGAAACCCCATCCAGCCTTCCTGGCAGAGGAACTTCTGCTCTCCACAAGCTCCACCACCAGACATGGTCATGCTGGGATGGTCAGGAAGCCAGGCAAGGGCAAGGTGAGAGGTGGCCTTGGGGAAGGAATGTCCCCCTCAACGTGCATCTCCAAAATGACTCTCTGAAAAAGGAGTGTGTTTTCCTCTCAGCAGGAAGAAAGCCACATGGCGGGCTCCCCATCGGCAGCGCGCTCTGGCACAAGGCTCCGGAGTTGGCACCAGGACAAAACAAACAAGGGTTGCCCTTCGAAGACTCATTAATGGGGCAACACACACACAGGGCCTCTCACCAGTGCAGGCACCGCGCGGGCTTCAGATCTTCCCTGGCTCGTTAGCATAAACAGCTTTTCAAGCAGCAGGGAGCAAGAGGCACCACTAAATGGAGCAGGGATGGAGGCTGTCCGGCCTGGCCCCTGGCAGTTCCTTCCCTTACAGCCAAGTGGACCAGCAGCCATGGTGACCTCGGCGGACTTCAAGACGGACTGAAGAGGGTACGGGTTCTGTTCGCCCTCTGAGTGTATGTGAAGAACTTCCAAACTCTGAAGCTTAAAACCCAACTGGGTGTTGGGTGGCGGGGTGTGTGGGTGGCAGGGGTAGGGGCAGTGAAACTGACATGTGTGCCCTACTCTTCAGAGCCCCTTCTCCATCCCAAGTGGTAATCAGAAAGCCAATTATTTGCACCATTACTTTTAATCAAGAAAAACGGATTGAGACGTATTTACCACTAGCCACTTCAAAAAGTGGCCCTGGGAATGAGGCACATCAACAAAGGAAAATTCCTTCTTCAAACGTAAGGATCCAAAGAGTTTGCGCTGCCTTAGCCTTCCAGAAGCCACCTGAAGCGGGTAACAATGACGCCCTCACAAGCTCAGCACAAGTGGCGCAGATGGACTTTCTCTTCTCACTGCTCCAGGCACTGCTCTTGGGTCAGTGGCTGCTGTGAACAATCGTCGAGGCCACGTTAAATAGGACGTGGCTTAATCATGCTGGAAAGTCTCTTATCCAGGCACTGCTACGACCAAACAATTGAGTCTGGGAATGAGTGTGGTTATGTATTTTTCCTTAATGGTTTCCTGAACACCCTGGTTAGGTCTGATCCCTGGCAGGGAATTGCCAGTTCAAGTCATAAAAAGTGATCAATGTAGATCAAGACCTTGTGCTAAGTGTCTGAGATGAGAGGATAGAAATATAACTGTACAACAAAATTCTATAAAGCAATTATCCTTCAATTAAAAAATAATTTAAAAAAAAAAGCAAAGAAACATATACAAACACACAGACACATGAAAAACGCATGTTGACGTCAAGAACTTCAGCATCCTTCTGAAGTGACACCCTCTGTCCTCTCCCCCCTAGAGCTCGGGTTGTCCCCTCAAAACTTCCAGCCAGCAGCCCTAATCCCAGGCAGTGCCAGAATAAGTTGACGAAAACTGTTCCCACAGCTCCAGAAGGCCCCAGCGTTAAGCCATGCTGAGATGGGGGTACCCAACCTGGCTGGTTAACAGGCCCATCTCTTAGGCCATGACAGTGAAGAGGCTGCTGGGGTTCTGGCCCTGGTGCTCTTAGCTTTAAACCCCTGTGAATCATGCTTGGCCAAACACTCGCTGGCTGCTCTAACGATTTTTATCCGTTCACACAACAGATGGTCACCAAGTACCTACAATATGCACAGCGGCCCTCTTATCGATACAGACTCCCAACTAGCTTGCTCTCATTAGAGGCCAGAAATGCAAAATAAGAACCTGGACAGTGGTGACCATCCAGGCGGGGTGCAAGCTGGAGGAGGCGCAGAACTCCACGTGCTGCCGGATTCACAGCATCAACACAGTTATCCGGGTTACCACCGCTCCCCACATTCCTGAGCCTTCCTGCTTCTAAGGCCAGAATCCGTCCTTCTATGAACCAGAGGCGGCCTGTGACGACCTCTGATGTCCACTGCATTTTAAAACATGGTTCAACTGCTGCCACACATGGTTTGGCAAGTTGCGCGACTGCCCTAAGCCCCTTGGGTGCTGGGGATACCATAACCCCTCCCCACACTCCTGCCATGCTCATCTCTCTCAAGGGTCTCATCCTCAACCTACATGGGAGTCAGGAACCTAAAGGGAGTCAGATTCCTAAAGGAAACTTAGGAATGTCTGAGATTTCCTGATGACCCAGGAGGAAAGCATGCTGTGCCCCAAACAACTTAAGAAAAACTGCCAGAACCACTGAACCAGCCTTCACACGAGCACTGCTTCTCCTCAGGTACTTGGGTTCACCATCCCAAAGCCTTACCCAGAGGTGTTAGGACTGGCCTGTCCCACACTCCTGCTTCCATGTGACCAAGCCATGCCCCTCAATAGACCCTCCTTCTTTTGTTCATGACATGGTCCTGGGAGTTTTGGAGAATAACGCAGAGGTGGGGAGCCTGGTTCTTAATGGACTGATAATTGAAGCATAAAGTCTAGGAATTAAAATAAACCAGCTCTGAGAAGCCTATTTACCAACCTTAACTCAGCTTCCAGTTGTCGCCCACCCACCCCCAGCCCCCCTTGCAACCATCTGGTTTCCTGTCACAGGTCGGTGGGAGAAACTGAAATTTCTGAAACTCATTTGGTGTTTGTCTGGGGTGGGAGGTGGGCTGGGGAGAAAGAAAAGTGAAAGCCCCCTCCCTCGTGTGTCCCTCTCACAGCTGTTCTGCTGACCTCACCTGGAGGGCAGGACAAACCTGTGCACGAGTTTGAACCATCCACACATGAAGGGTGGGGGCCAGAGTTCAGGGGAAGAGGGGAGAAGAAAAGGACCAGGAATCTTCCTTCTTTTATTTGAAGGAATCCTTCCTAAGCGTTCACTCCCTGGCCTTCTGCCTCCGGCATGGAAAGTGTTACTCAGCTGCAAGGCCTCTTGCTAATTGTGGGTTTTTATTTTTATTTCCTATTACCCTCTTGCACGCCTGATGAGATTATTTTACCGGAACTGACACAGCTGGAAGCAGCAGGCATACGTGGAGCCTCTGAGGAGGTGATGCAATTTCATTTTCATTGATCAGAAATCAGCAGGGCAGTAAGTGATGGGAAATTCCATTAGAAGAAAACTTGCAAGCCATGAGCCTCAACTTCCTCGCCACACCCAGGACCCCTCACCCAAGGGTCTCGCCTTCCCTCTGGACTAGGTCTGCATGGAGCAGAGGCTTGGAAGCATCTCCTCGGTGTGGGAAGGAGAGAAGCAAGGCCAAGCCGCTGGCCTGGGAGGGTGTCTGGCTGGGAGAAGAACATGGGGAGGACTCCGTCAACCAACAAGGGCACCTCGGTTCTCTGTGGTTGAGACAGAAGTCATCCGGGGACCCAGAACAGGAGCCTTCAAAACCACAGCCCCTCAAAACCAGCGCTTAGAGGACTGCCTTCCCAAGTGGCAGAAACAACAAAAAAGGAGGCCACTAGCAAAGGTTGTAAATATGTCCTCTGATCACTTGAAGAGCTGCTCCTGAAGGCACCCCCCTGTGTTTACTGAGCACCTACTGTGTGCTGGGGGCTCAACAAGCACAGACTCAGACCCTCCCCTAAAGCTGCAGGAGGAACGTCCCCTACTGGGCAATCAAGGAAGCAGAGGTCCTGGGTGGGGGGGTAAGGGAGAGAGTCCATCAGAACCATGGCCTTACTGAGGAGAGCAGGCACAGCCTTCCCAAGGCCAAGGCAGGCTGCTGGAGAGCCAAGAGGAGAACTTGCTCACCGACTGCCTAGCCTGCCTTCTCCCAGGGGTACATCCACCTCCATCACCCTGTGTATCTCCACAAGGGCACTCCCGGTGTCCAAGGCTGGAGCCAGAGGTGGACTCCAGAATACGCAGAATGGCTACTGTTTCAGGATTTAAAACCCCCTGTCCCCAATGTTTGCCCAGCAAATACTGCTTCACTCATCAAAAGCCTAGGGGGAAAAGGTAGCAAGAAGCTATTGACAAAGATAAGTTCTACCGAAAAATAAACATCGTCAGCCAAATCCACTGCATTTAAAAACTGCCAGACTTCCTCTGGCAGTTTTGCCATAAAAAGATGAATCCAAGAAGGACTGGGGCCACACTCAAAAAAATCAATACTGCTCCCAACAACTCTTCACCACTAAAATGGGAAAAAATGTAAACGCACAAGTGATGACAATATGTCCAATTTAAACTCTATTGGTTAAGTTTTTACTGAGCACCTAATGTGTGGCTCAACAAAGCAGAAAACAGTAAGACAGGGACCCTAGGTGAAAGAGCTTGCAGACCAGATCAGAGTCACACGAGAATACCCAGCATGGAGTCATTTATTCACGCTGCTTGCAAGAATACACAACACAACATGATTGCATAAATTGAGGCCAGGGCAGAAGAAGAAAGAATGAACAACAGTGGAGGAAATCTGAGCCAAAAATGAGGCTTAAAATGCATATAACAGGGACCTCCCTGGTGGTCCAATGGTTACGACTTTGACTTTCAATGCAGGGGGACAAGTTCTATCCATTATTGGGGGACTAATGTCCCACATGACTCATGGCCAAAAAAAAAAAGATAAGGTATAAGCAATGGTGTAACAAATTCAATAAAGACTTTAAAAAACGGTCCAGATTAAAGAAGCTTAAATTTTAACATTTCAGAAAAATGCATACAATAATAACCAACACGTTGAGGCATAAACTTGGCTCTAAGCTTTTTGAAAGTTCAGAAGGAGAACATAATAACCTTGTTTAAGGTATACTATTCACAATGTTCAAGAGAAAAAGAACAAGTTAATCACTCAGGATTATTTAGCACCAACAATTTCTCAATCACAAAAACTGGGATAAGGAACAGGTAGCAAGTGTTCCCTTTGAGGAGGTCATAATAAGAAGGCTTGAGTCTAAGGTCATTCAGACTCACTGTCTCCTTTGATGGACAGGAATAATGACCCCAGAGGGTGTCGGTGGCTTGTTCAAGGTCAGTGGCAGAGTTAGAAAGGGGATGTGAGTATCTTCACACCACGACAGTGCCTCTTCTGCGACATGGACCTACTCCCCATCATTGTTCTAAATCCATGGGATGGTCAGCGGGGAGGCACATGTGGAAGCCACAGTGAGGGGTGAGGGGACTGATCTAGATTTGAGAGCTAAGAATCGAATACCTAAATGCACTAGGCAGACCTCGCTTGGAAACCCCTTCAAACAAATCAACCTAAGAAGCCATTCTGGGGACAATCAGGTAAGTGTGAAGAGTAATCTGATATTTGATTGCGTGCAAGAACGTGTTACTTTTGTTATGTCGACATAATGTTACTACCACCTAAGAAAATGATGAAGCCTCATGATATCTTTGATTAGCTCTAAAATCAAAGCCCATGAACAAAAAGAGTAAAGAAATCCAACAAAAAGTGAATTGTTGTCAAGTGTAAGTGATGGAGATCATTATTATTATTTTTTTTTTTTTTACATAATACACTTTTTTTTTTTTTTTTAAAGAAAGCTCTGTCTTTATCCAGTTCAGGAGCACCTTCTGAAAAAAGAATGGCCCTGGCCAGAGCCAAGCTTCTCAGCCTTGAGTTGACATATTCATGGCAAGCTAAGCCTTTTTTCAAGGAAATACGGATTCTTCTTTATTTAGAAGAGCTTAAAGACTTCCAAAGAAGTACTTTAGGCCCCAGCTACCTCTAAATCTTGTTCAAAACTCACCATTTGCTGACCCCACCCTTACTCCTACCCTTGGAAGGTACGAGGCACCATCCTACCACCAATACAGGAAGGGGTAATAGGCATCACGCGTTGGGCACAGTCCCTGACACGTTTATACATGGCCACTATCAATACCACTGCTGAGAAAAAAAAATGAGCCCAATGTAACAGCCTAAGATTACATAAGAGCTTGATTTAGAGTCTGGAGTCAAACTCATGATTAAGAAAAAACACACCCACTGATAAGTGAAAAGCCTCCACTGGTTGATTTAGTGGGTTAAAAAATAACTTTAAACACTTCCAGTGAATTTACGAAATAAGGCAATATTTACCAACCATTGTTTTTGAGCTCATTGTCTTTCATCTCAGTATGAATGTTTTATAAGTCACCTTAATTGCTTTGTAAAGTCTGAACGGAGCTGGTTCCCACTGGGGCTGGCTCTTTGTGCTCATCTTCAAGTAGGCTGAGCCAATGATAAGTGGGCTTCTTGCCGCATGGAGGCCTTTACACGCCCATCGTCATGCTGCAGCTTCCTGGGAAATACTCTTTGCAAAGCACTTTTTCACAGCAGCGTTGGTGTTTGACCAAGAAAACAGTCACACCCGGCACCAACTTCCCTAGGAACAAATAACAATGCTCCTTCAATTTATACGGTGGTTTATACATTTTGAAACACTCATATTCATTTCTCACTTGACCACCAACAATCGTGTTTTGTTAAGTAGACAGAATAGGAACCATAACTCAGATTTTACAGGTTCAAAAAAAAGTCTAAAACAGGAGAGTGACTACTATGAGTCATTCTTTCCCAAGGTCACCAGCTGGTGAGCAGCAAATCAGGAACCAGGATCCATTCTCCGGTTTCTACTCCAGGGTTCTTTTCTCTATGAAGACACCACTTCCTGAAAAAGAATCATCTTTCCAAACCCTTCAAAGATAACATTTCATCTTCTAAATAAGAAAGAAAGAAAAAAAAAAAAAACCTGAGTATACCAAAGACCCAAAAAAAGATATTTCACTTCTCTGTTCACACCTAAAAAGCAGAACTATAAATAATACCAAATACCGGGTTGCTCCACACAGACAAGAACCTTGATGTGAGACATCAAATCTTAAAATTTTACATAGAACATGATTCCCTCTAAAACATCCTCTACCACGTAGACAATACTGCTGACTAGAAGTCTGACCATGTGGCTCAAAAAGCTATTGGTGAAAAGAACTAAGTAAAAAGCTGTCAACATCTAGGAGCTCCTCATGAATGAGGTCAAACTTAGAAGAGCTAGTATCAATGCAGAGCTCAATTTAAGACCAATGAGGCAACACAAAGGGTGATTTGGGCCACAATATTATAACCTAATCAAAATGCACACATCTACATAAAACTAAAAAATGGAGGTATCATCCCCATCATGAATGTTGCATAGTCTACAGTGGCAAAGTAAGGGCCATCTGATCTACCCTCTGCTGTCACAGTGGAGCCCTTTGAGCTACTGTCCCTATCATAATGGAAAGTAGTGGAACTTGGGTCAACTTAACCACTGCCCATCCTCTGAGTCTGACTGACTGATGTAGCTAATATGTAAGGAAGAATGTTGTTCTTGTGTAGTTGCTAAGTAGTGTCCAACTCTTTTGCAACCCCATGGAGTGCAGCCCACCAGGCTCCTCTGTCCATGGGATTTACCAGGCAAGAATACTGGAGTGGGTTGCCATTTTCTTCTCCAGGGGATCTTCCCGACCTACAGATGGAACTCACATGCCCTGCCTTCGCAGGCAGATTCTTTACCACTGAGCCACCAGGGAAGCCCATTTAGGAAGAACATTATGCTTAAAATAAAATTTACCAACTTGTGGAACCAAGGTAGTCTGGGTACAGGGAGATTGAGGACAAAAGTAGGTGGGTACAGAAAACAAGACAGTGATGGGGATCCCTTGACATCCCAGTGGGAGAGACGGTGACCTGGTAGGGTGGGGTCAGGAGGGTAAGCTTGGCCCTGGTTAGGTTCCCAGACCACACCTAGAGAACCACTCCCACCAACTTCCCACCGTTACTCCCTGGGGCCATTCCCTCACCTGCACAGGCCTCTGTCTCCTCAAGACCATCTGTGGGCTCAGCCCTGCTTGTCAAGCCTTTGGCTGGATTCTGCGGTCATGTCTCGCTATTTCTCCCCTAGACACCACCAGATAAGAGTCTACAGCCTTACATCTTGCTGCCCAGACTCTATGACCTGGCATTCTGACCCTCTCTTATATGGACCCTTGTTTGCTGGGACTTGAATTCCGTGATCTGGAATCCCATACACCTGGCACCCCCTCTTGCCTGTTACCTACTTACACTCCTCCAAGCTCAGTCTGAAGCCAAGGCCCTTGCCTTCATCACACACCTACTGGCCTCCTCCCCATCTGATAAACTTTCATTTCTGGATCCTCTTGAGGGATTAGGAAGCCAGAGGCTGCAGCCTGGCAGGGAGGGCAGGATAGTGTCAGCTGCCAAAGCGATTCACCCTCCCCCAGTCCAACTACTGCCACTCCTTCTCCTCCTCCTCCGCTCCCCAGCGACTCCATGAAACTCACCAACTGTAAAAACTGACTCCTAGATGTAGCTGCTGGCTTCTCACTAGAGGTCGTCACTCTGGTTGAACAGCATACCTGTGTTGTTTGGTTTAGAAAGGTAAAGACCCCATGGCAGTTTGCACTAAAATCGGTTTAAAGGGGTTATGTTGCCAGATATGCTGTGCAAGCTCACCCCCAGCATCATTTATACTCATTCTATATGTGAATACACACATACACACACACATATACATACAGACACATATGCATACACACATACACACATTTCTCATTTAAAACAGAGTAGTTATTAAGAGAAAAACAACATAGACAAGTCAACACACACACACCATCGTCCCCACTGCTGCTAGAAAGACCTTGTCCTTAAAGTTTCTGGATGACTATCACTTAGCACTGCCTAATTCTTCACTACTGGCTGCGTCTGGGGACTCACTCCATCCCTTGCTCCCTAGAGCTAAGTATCCATGTTGCTTTTGTTTCATCAGGAGAAAAGGGGGGTGTAAACATGAATCAGACCAGAGACTGGGGACAGCCAGTCAGAGTGATGTAATCTAAAGGGCACCAAAATTTATCTCCAGCATTCTGTCATCTTATGATCGACCATTTCACTTCAGACACTCACTGGTCTGGAGGAACCTGAATCCTAGAATGAGATGTCCCCAGGTAAGTGGTTACTCTCTAAAAGCAAACTGTGGATCTCAAAGCAGAATGCTCCAAATGTCCCAGGAATGCCTGTTACATAAGGGCCTCAGCACTGTAGTGCTCAATTCCATCATGGGGGCAAGAGGGATGGAATGGACATGACCACTGGACACGGCCAAGGCAGAGAAAAATCAGGAGTTTTTATCTTAACATTCAAATTCCTAAGTATCTGTTGAAATCCCACTGTTACAATTATTTTATACACTGTCTACACACAAACACACACACAAACACACAAACAAGATGCCTTTAAAGACCTGCATTAACTTCCCTGTTTAAAAACCTTCCTTCTGTTGGGTGCCTTGAGATAAAAGCTGTGTTTGACTCTGGCCAGCCTTTGAATTCTGGCACTTGCCTGGTCTGGGACCAGAGCAGTTTTCCATCCAACGAGGGAAAGCACAGACCCTGCCGGTAGAGCAGGGGTTAATGGAAGCTGACCGCAGCACAGTTGTTAAGGTAATCAATACCACTGAGATACTAAAGCAGCATAAGCCACAATATTGATTGCCAAGCAGATGATAAAACTGTTTATTATGATAATTGCAGGGTCCCTGCAAGATGCTCCCAGTGCTTCCTAAAGCTGTTTACAAAACTAATAAAGATTTGCCATTTCAAGGTCTTCCATTTAAACCACCCTTCCTCCCCCAAACTCCTGGTCCACCACCAAAAAGCAGGCCACACCCCTGGGCTATGAACATGTTCTTTCCTGGGGCAGCACCAGAGCCTGTCCTGGGTGTGTCATGACCCTCGGGGGCCTCTGAGGAAAGGGCTGACCTTCCACACCCTCACCCTGCCCCCAACTTCAGGAAAGGGAGGCCGGAAGCCCAGCCGACTAGACACTCAGGGCGTGAAGATTTCCTCCTCAGAGCCCGCCATGTGATAATTATGGGGTTTTATTGATGGAGGGGGCTGCTCAGGGCTACTTGAGCTAACATCCATTTGTTATAGCACATTTAAGAAACCACATCACCTTGGTTTGTAATTAAAATTTCTCTGGAGGACTTGGTGGCCATGGAACTAACTGAAGATGTTCAAACGCTGATTCTAGAATGCATTCCTGCAGACACAGCTCAGTGGTGACTTTCGCTGCTACACTGGACTCATGTCTCCAGTTCTATCACACCCAACACAACAGGTTCATGTTTATTGACAGTGGAATTAACTCCTTGGTTATAAATACAGCCATCTGCCTTGAGACCCAAGTCTTTAGATTAACAGCACTGTTAATGATGACTGTAATAATATTTTCACATGCTATGATATTATTTTTCAAGATGAACTAGACGAATGTGGAAATGTTTCTCAATAGAAGCAAGCATCTCACAGGTAGTTGTGAATGCTCTTCAAATCGTTCCAGGGGAAATTTTACTGGGTCCTGAGGATAAGTATGGTAGCTTCAGGACGCCAAGCCTGCCAATAGACTAAAAGTGTGTTTGCAGAATGTGCAGGAAGAAAAAAAGGAACCCGAGTTCTGAGAAGAAGCCAGCAGCCATTCCATTAGAAGGAGAAGGTAGAGGCCCCATCCTTCACTCGACCCTCGACAGCGTTGGCTCGGCCCACAGTAACCAGCAGGATTTTCCCCATGACAGAATATGACAGGCCTTCAAAACCACATTTGCTACTTTCAGGAGCACTACTCTGAGAGGTGATGGGCCAGAGAACTATGAGATGGGGGTAGCTTCTTTATTTTCCATCAAAGCATGGAGAAATGGTTAACCAACGCCCCTGCCTTGACCATGCACCAAGACCTCAGCTCCAGCACTGAAGCCCTGACTCTCTCCCGAGTCAGCTGCGCCGGCAGCCTTTGGAGCTCACTGCCCGCGTAGCCTGCCTGCGTGTGCACACCACAGTTCAGTTCTGTGGACGAGTAGAGACACGCAGCTCCTCTGTAGACACCTGTCTGCTCCGCCTACTCACAATCACACAGAAACCAGGAGACTGGAGCCAGTTTTATGGGGAGTATAATCCCCTTGCCAAAGACCTTGCCATGAACTCACAGATACCACAGCATGGCTGGAAGGGATGCACCGAGATCAGTTTAACCTGGTTACCCGCTCTTACAGGAACTACTTGGCAATCAGGAAAGGCAGGAGGAAATCTGAGGCGTCCCTATTACTGCATTTCACGAACAATACACTCCCAGGGAAAGTGACAGAGGACAATCATCAACTACTACATGCCCAGCTGGACGCCCTGGTCACGCACCATATGCCCATGGGGCCTGTGTTCAAAAACACATCCCTGGACCTGATACCAAGAGAAAGTAGAATATTAAGTGTGACTAATTCTGCTGTTACCTTTTAACCTCACTCACACACATAGAGTTATCAACAGTATCTTCAACAACAACAAAAAATATACCCTCGGAATGATATGGTCCACACTTGGAAACCCGCCCACAATGGCCAGCCAAGCCCGCCTAAGTGCTAAGAACCATTTAGGAGCATTGTAAACCATTAGGGCCATTAGCACTAATTTGACCTCAACAAAATAAATCAAACCCACTAGGAACAAATTTAGAAGCTTTCCAAAGTCAGGTTCTCAATTCTTGAAAGGCTCACAAGCTCAATCCATGGCAGGGACCAAACAGCCAGCCTCTGGACTACTCTCCCCACTTCTACCTTCCCTGTAGCTCACAGAGCACGCTCACCTGGGACCGGGGTTCTGGGGGGTTCTGGATCCTTCTCGACCCACTGGATCAGGAAGCCGTGACTATCAAGATTTAAGGGATTCACTCTTCTCCTCTCTCCGAGTTCCCATCAGATACAATTTTCCATCTGTACTGCGCTAAACGTCCTCTTTCAAAGTATGTGAACATTTAGATATATTTTCAAGATATCCTGATTGGCTTTCAACTATGCTGGTTCTCTACTCTGGGTCAGAGTTCACCCAGCCTTTTTTATCTTTCAATAGGCAGGGTTCATGTATATTAAGAACTGCGATTCCCCCGTCCCATTAATATGTGTCAACATAGTAAGTAATTTCTCCAATAAAACAGAACCACCAGCATACACTCTAAATTTAAATTGCAAAATCGTCCTAAGTTTTCATCTTTGTTCTTCCCTGATAATTACTTAGCACATTTTTTAATACTGATGGTGCTGCCCTGACAAAGAAACAGGAAGTGAAATAAACTATGGTACCCCTGAATTTCACCAGTCGATGGGAGAAGATAGTTAAGAACACGTTGACTAGAGAAGCAGGCAGTCTATAGCCCTTCAGTTGTTAGAATGATTGAAAAAAAAAAAAAAAACATATTGTGTCATTATTTGCACTCATCTTCAAGGAGGGGGAGGGCAGAAGGAAGAATTAAGTAGCAAGAATATTGGCAAACCAAGTTAGTAACAGGAGACCCAGGACACAGCACATGGCGTTCTATAAGCCAAGAGTCTGAATTGCTAAAAGCTGAGTAATCCTTTCCAGCTCCACCCAGCATGAATTTCCAGGTATCAAATTATATGTTAATTACACAAATGTGAAGTTATATGAGGGGAAGTGGTGTTAGTCAGCACCCAGGGGGTGGCAGTTAAGTAAAATGGTTTTCTAAGGCATGTCTCACACGCAGGCCAGAGGCTCCCCGGGCTCGGGACGAAAAGAGGAATCATGAAGCCGAGGTCTGGGTTCTACCTCCAAACCGTCTGTGGACAGACCTTCTAGAGCCCTCTCAGTAGACAACCCCACCTCCCTACCCAGCCAAACCTCCCTAACATACAAAATACCCAGGGGCCTTTTCCTCTCTGCACATTTGTTCTATAAATCAAAACGTGGTGGGACTCCTTTCAGATTCAGCCAATCGAGAGAGAGGACCTGAGCCCTGACCACAGTGGTGAGAGGGGCAGTGGTGGCACTCCAGGTGATGGGAGGGCCCCCAGTGAACCCCCAGCATCCACCGCCCCTTGACTATTGCGGAGGGTCAGGACAGCACAATGTCCTCCTGGGTCCTGGCAGTGCCAGAGTCTCTGGTGCTGGGGAGACGCTTTGTATCTGCAGTGAGACTGAACACGGAGTTCTGGAACGGCTCCGAATCCCAGGGCTCGGGCTGCAAAGCCCTTTATCAACGAAACACATCGTCCCCCTCTGCCTGCCAGGCCCCCGCCGACCACATACTGATCTGGCCCTGATTTGAAGCGAGGTAGTTACAGTGAAGCCCAGGCCTGTCCCAGCCAGTGAAGGGTTGAACAGATGACTGGGACTGAGCACTCAGGACTTGCCACACCTGAGCAGGGAATATATAGAGATCCGCCCATGAGGAGGAGCAGAACGCTCTCTTCTTTCCACTCGTCACTTCAAACGATTTTTCTCTAATACTGCGCCCCACAAGCAGCTATCAGAGAGGCTCTAAACTAACACCTTGAAGTGGGTCAATGACAAAAAATAAAATAAAGAAAACCCATATATATAGCCCAGTACAGTATAGCATAGTATAGAACAGGCTACAAGCATGTGCCCTGGGCTGGCATTTCAGCACGGAGGCCACTGAAAAGCTGCAAACTGTTAACTTTGGGTTTCTCATACCTATAATGGTTGTAGAGATGTCTGCCCCATACGGTTGTAGGGATTAATAACCCAAGTATTTATTTAGCACAGTAAATGCTTAGTAAGTGTCAGTTATTAATCTTTATACACACATACATATACAGAGAGAATCTGTATAAAATCGTTTCACTTGCATAAAATCTAACGGAGGCCAAATCCTCATTTCTAAGGCTCAGAGAAGCAGGGGAGACTCCCCCATAGTCTCACATCTCATGAGAAAGTAAGGCTGGCCTGGAAAACGAGTGCTCACACTTCCGGACTGGTGTCTTTTGCACCATTATTTCCCAGTGTGTGCAACCAGCACCGCTGGCCACAGGCAACTTGATGAGTGGGTGGACATTTTCAATTCAAATCGTTACCTACTTAACATTTATTTGAGCCAATATGATTAGCCCAAACCTGTGATTCCCCTGCTATCACTGCTTGGGATGATGCTAGAGCAGGTATTTATGGTTTTAATACAGGAATTCATGAAAAAAAATTTAAGTAAATAATGCAATTTGGGTGGTAAAAAGACAGAAAAAGAATACCCAGGTGCTCTCTCTGAGGCCCTGCATTCCCTCTCAGAAGCTGGGGCTGAATGGATCTTTCTAACAGAGTCAAGCATGAGAAGCCAGCAGCGGGCACGTCCTGGTTCCCTGTGTGCCTGCCTGGCCCTCTCTAAAGCACAGCCTTTCAATGAAAGGGCTGCACCTTCCTCCAGGCTCTCTGAGAAAGGCTGTGAGAAGGGTTATCAGCCTCCGTGACCCCTTTAGTCAGCCATGGCTCTTTTCCCGCTCCCATCCCCCCCACCCCACCCAGCGAAGACCCTGCAGCCCGGATCTGGTACCCAGTCTTCCCTCTTAATGCCTTTTTCCTTGTACAGCTATCACCAAGAGGGCTGTTTAGTGAGAGGACCTCAGGCTGACCTTTGCTGACAGGCTCCAAGCTCCCTCTGTAAACTGATCTAATGTGAGGCCCGGTAATTAGCGACCAAGTAGTAATTGCAGCTTCTAACTATGCTGGACCAAGATTGCGAAAACTCGCCCCCACCCTGTGGAGGTGGGGGATGGAGTGGGGGGGGGGCGCTGCTGAGGACCCCAACCCACACACAGCATCTGCTCACAGCCGAAAGGAGGGACTCAGCGACATTTCTGAGGGAGGCCAGCACTTTTTCAGGTTTTAATGAAAAGTGGGACAGGTAAGGAGACAGCTACACAAGGAAATCAGAAAGTAAAGAAGAGGGGAGAAAAAAAGAAATCCAGGGCCTGCCTGGAAGAAGAGCCCTTTCAGGAAAGCACCAGCTCTGGAGGCGGATGGCCCCGAGCAAGAAACTTTCATTTCAGCCTCAGGAGGAACACAGCAAGTCGCCTTAAAGAGGCAGCAACAAGAAACACACACGGGCAGGAGGCACAGGGTGGCTCTGCAGCTCCTACGAGCACCCCACCCCACCCCCCTCCACTCAGCTCAGAACCATTCCCCTCCCCAGACAGCTTGGATGCCCCACCTCAAACTCAGAATATTCGAGATGCCAGGCCGCTAGCCTGGTTCTGCATGATCATCTGCTTGTAATTCAACCAGACCCATCCAACAGGCCATCCCCACTAGCAGCCCACACACGTATGTAACGTGTGTCAGAGTAGTGTGCAAAGGCCCTACTGAGAACTTTCAAGAGGCAGTGTGTTCGTGACTGGCAGGGTGCCCTCATTGTGACTCTAAAAATAAATCTAACAGCACAAAAGATAACATGGTCAGAAAGACTGAAAAGGTGTCCCTCCTTTCTAATGCAGCGAGCCAGTGAGACACCGCACAGCACAATAGCCTGCTTCGTCCTTCCTAAGGAAACCCTTTATTTTTCAGCCCCACCCCATCCCCATTTCCTCTGTCTGATCCAAAAAGGCCACTTTGCTGAACTGCCGTTGCCCTTGATGGCTTCTGAACCTCTTTCCTCAGGAGAAGTGGCGAGTTCAGGGGGCACTGCACCCCGTCTGTGTGGACTGGACTTTCTGCCAATCTGAGCTACGCCATTTGTTGTTGTTGCTTAGCTGCTAGGTCACATCCAGCTCCTTATGAACCCGTGGACTGTAGCTTGCCAGGCTCCTCTGTCCATGGGATTTCCCAGGCAGGCATACTGGAGTGGGTTGCCATTTCCTTCTCCAGGGGATCTTCCTGACTCCAGGATTGAACCCGCATCTCCTGCATTGGCAGGCAGAGTCTTTACCACTGAGCCACAAGGGAAGCCATAGACTTAGGCCACAGACTTCCGCAAACTTCATTTCCCTGCACCGCCTCTTCCCCCAATAGGTTCCAGGCAGTATGGACTCTCTGGGTTGAAACCAGTGACAAAAACCAGGTTAGCAGCAGCTGACTGCACTAATTCACCCTCCGTTTCCTTCTCCAAACAATTAATGCACTTAATAACTCCAGCCCCAACAACAGACTCCTCAGGCACCCCTCTATTAACCTCTCCCCACTCCAAGCAGTGGGTCTCCACCGGAATTCTTCTGTTCCCTATCACTTAATCATTTTTTAATCCACAACAAGGACTTCGCGCCACACTGTGGTTTTGTTCTCTCTTAATCTTTTATGAGGGACCTTATCAAAAGCTTTTAGAAAATACCAGTGAATTTTGCCTACCAGGTCATCTTCATTATTTTAGAATTTTTTATGAAGAAATTACAGACCTTAATGTTGTAAATGAATACTGAAGACTCAGCACTCACTTAGGCATGCAAGTCTGACTCAGGTTACACTTAAGTCGCCGTATTACCTCCCTTTTTAGAAACATTCTTGTCCAGCTGATAGTAAGGAATGAGGCCCCTCCCCAATTCCCAGGTGTGGGATTCCCCTGAGACTTTCTGGACCAGCCAAAACAGAGTACCCACTGAGTACCAAAAGAGATACATGGTATGGAACACAACTTCAAACCAGGGAACAACGTGCACGGAGTCAAGGAAGGCTGGGATGTGGCAGTCTATCCCACCTCCACCTTCCCTACCTTCCCCCGGGTGGATGGAGGTAAGCCGTGAGCTCTCGGCATCGCCACTGGTCCACACAGGGCACCAATGACAGTTTCTGGATGCTGACACCATGTACAATCCCTCCTAATCCCTGTTTGGCTCCTACCATTCCTCATTAGTACTCTGCCCACAAACCCAGCCCTGAATGGAAGGGCAGGTGTCCCCATGACAGAACAGTCACAGATGCGCAACAGGAGGGGTGTTTCCTAGTCACCTCAAATTATTTTCTTGGCAAGTTTACAGGTAAATCATTTAGTCAAATACACATCTTTTCAAGAGTTGCCTGGGAGCAGGGTTCCAAAGTCGGAAAGCAGTTCTGAAACCCTTGTCGAAGCCCTCTTCCACGGATAATAGTGGGGGCTAAGGGAATCCACACTTAAGCCTGACTCGTATTCCTGATCACCAGGGAGATCTGCAGCCTTCACTGTACACACGTCAGCTCCTAACGTCACATTTGATCACCAAAGATGTAGGCAAGGCCCCCATCCTCTAGCCAGATGAGACCGGCCTGCCTCTTCTCCATAACATAATGGTGGGATGGACAAGTTCAGAAAGTAGTCTCTAGGGTCCAGAGTACAGGTTAATTCTGTATCCTTGAGGGACACCATCGACACTGAGTCATAACTGGACATCTAGTAAAAGGGGCAGGCTGCCAGGGCTCTCCTCCATCCTCGGTGTGTCACCGTGGGGGCCCTAGCGGACAGAATGGGAATTGCGGGTCCGGTTGCTCCATGACGGGGAAGCTGCAGCTCCGCCTGGACTTAATGAGCTCTTGCAAGGAAACAGGAAGTCTATAAAGTAATTTAAATAACTTCCAGTTCTGAAATAAAGGAAATTAAACTGCTGGCACAAACCTCTCTAATGGACACCTTTTTTGTCCCTCCAGTCGCATTCACAACTACAGCTGTCACAGTCTTCCCCCCGAGGTCAGCACCCCCAATTCCTCTCAAGTGAAACTCACAGAGGCTACCGGTCAGCCTTCAGAGCGCACCAAGCTTCTGCAGAAACCATAGGTGAGGGTCGTAGCTTGGGGCGTAGTGAAAACACACGCATCAGCCCCCCCAGCCCCACATGGAGTCCTGCCACTCCTGCACTGTGGGATCCTGGGTGAAATCACGTTAACTCCACAGGGGCCCCAGCAGCTCACCAGCCAATACCAGGAATGTCTTGGTCTGACCAAACGACCTCCGAGATTATTAAGAGGGTCAATGGGCACAGTGGAGAACAGTGCAAACTGAAAACGCAAATAAACGTTGATATTATTCCGGCCGCCAAAGCCCTTAGGCTCCGGAATTTCTCAATTTTCTGTTCAAGAGGCACTGTGCTAGCCTTGCCTTCCTCTTCACTATGCGTATTTATTCATAGGTTCTTCTGCTCCTCCTGTGCCCCTAAATATGCATAATTATTTGTGTGGATAATTATCAATCCAACTAGACACGGTTTCCTGCCAGGCAGGGATTGCGGCTTTATACCTTCTGCAAACCAGTATGTGCAGACCACCAGTCAGTACCATGGAGGTTCTCCACACGGCTGGAATCGACAGCCCACATAGTTACCCATTCATTCTCAAACACCAATAGCTAACAACTATCCGTCAACCCTCTATGAAAAGAGACCAACCTCGTGCAAGACTTGGTACTGGCAGTGAGTCGACAAGAGGGATGGGGGTTCGGGTCCCCCCCTTCTCTGTGGGGAAACAGTGGACCCAGCTTCTCACATTTAAGAGGCACTGCCCTTCATGAAATGCAAACCTGTCACTACGGCAGTTTCACCAGGTAAATCTAAGCTGCTGGATGCCAGAAACTTTCTAGCCACAGAGTTAAGTTTACTTTATTGATAATAATCAGCCAGATACGGACTGGTTTGACCAGTACTCTGGATGCAGGATCACAAGAGAGACAAACTTAAAAGCAGCTTAAGGTCAACCTCGTTTTGCTAGCCCTCTAGATATTACCACTGACAACTGGTATCGTGAACCCTTGACCCCTTGACTGGTAGAAGCCCATAGCAAGGCTGGACATTCTGTGCCAGTGAGAAAGCCTGTCAGGCTCCCTCCATCCCGGAGGACAAGCCCAGGCACTCCACACAGAGAGCTGGTGTATTCTGCTCCCAAAGGGACCCTCTGCAAACATGCTGAGAAAGGGAATCACCCACGGGAACCCAGTTTTACTTTACATAAAGGCACAACTTCACCAGGAGGCTCCGTCCCAAAAGTGGGGTAAGGTCTACCACCACGGAAGGATTACCCAGTGCTGCCTTGCCTGTGGGCCTGTGCAACTGGAATGATTGGATTCAGAGGTCCAGAGGTCCGTTTGAGCAATAGCTGTCTTCTCTTAAAGGTCTCGCCATTGAGCAAGAGCTCTGTGCCCTGGAGGGCCGCTCCAGCTCTTGAGTAATCATCCCCCTACCCCTCTGAGGGCTTGCCATGGTTAAGACCCACTGCCTCTGCTCGTCTCAGGGCACCCAGGCCTCCCCAGGTACTTGGGGAGACTCATCCTCCCTGCCACAGACTCTGCTGCACTCCTTCACAGTCCAACCACAGCCAGGAGGATAGAATCTAAAAGAATTTCTGACTAGGATGGGTTAACCCCCAAATGCAAACACAGGTCGTCTCCCACAGCATTACTCACGGTGCTCCCAAGTGCAGCCGGCCGTGACTTTCCTCAGAGCCTACTGTCAGAGAACCCAAACCAGCACATCTCTGGGTCTCCCTTGTTTAGCCATCCTTCCTCTAAAACCTGCATTGAAAATGGGAGCCACAAAGGTAATTTTAAATTTCCTAACAGCCATGGTAAAAAAAAGAAAGAAAGAAAAGAGGAGGGGTAAATAGGTACAAATTGAAATATATCTTATTTAATACCAGTATATCCAACATATCACTTCCAGGGAATTCCGTGGCAGTCTAGTAGTTAGGACTCCGTGCTTCCCCTACAGGGGGCATGGGTTCACTCGCTGGTCAATGAACTAAGCTCCTACATGCCGCATGGGTGGGTGGGTGTGATCGCTTAGTCGTGTCCAACTCTGCAACCTCATGGTCCATACAGTCCATGGAATTCTCCAGGCCAGAATACTGGAGTGGGTAGCCTTTCCCTTCTCCAGGAGATCTTCCCAACTCAGGGATCAAACCCAGGTCTCCCACATTTCAGGTGGAGTCTTTACCAGCTGAGTCACAAGGGAAGCCCAAGAATACTGGAGTGGGTAGCCGATCCCTTCTCCGGTGGATCTTCCTGACCCAGGAATCGAACCAGGGTCTCCTGAATTGCAGGGGGATTCTTGACCAATTAAGCTATCAAGGAAGCCCACATGCTGTGTGGCATGGCCAAGAATAAATAAATATCACTTCCAGTGCAATCCATTGAAATGTTACTAACCTATCTCCCCCTTCACCACCCCTCCATTCTCAGACTAAGCCTTGAGAACCTGTACATGTTTACTTACAGCACAGATCAACGCCGAGTGGCCACATCTCAAGGGCTCAGTAGCCACACGTGGCTGGTGGCTACCATATTGCAGGGATCTCAAGAGCACTGCCTTCCTCTGCCGATGAGAACCTAAAGCAGAACTCTAATCTGGCTGTGCTGTAATAATTCATGCTTGTTTTTCCCACTCACAGACTTCACAGAACTTACCCCTACTCAAGATTCTTTCCCACGGCATTTACAATTACATTTGGGTGACATGTCAAGAAGTTAAGCTGCTGGGGTTGGAGTGAACAGATTTTCAAGGAATCGCATACAACTTATCTGGTCAATCAGATCTTCTCTCCAGGGCTTGTCCACCATTCAAGTAAACCCCCAGGGTTTCTTAATTTTAAATCCTTGTAACCCTGTAACTTGAAAATCCACCGTCTTCCGGGTGATGTATATTTAACTCCTTGGTGCCCACGTCCATAGCTCCTTGTTGATGTGTTCTCCACTAGGACAGACCCCATCTCTAATTCAAGATCACACTCAATGGTTTCTGCCCTAGTTGCAGATGATGAATCTACACAAAATTTAACAAAATTATGCAGAATAAAGGACTGAGGTCATGTCTGCAGAATCCTAAGGCACAAGGAGGCGCAGGACAAATCCAGAGGTTTGGGAACTGCCTGTAAACAGAAGGAAAATTTTTCATAGAAGGTAAGATGTTGAGGCTGTGTTCTCTGCAACTAGTAACCAGAAAACTTGCTAAGTTCAGTCCAGATCTATGCAGGAGGGTCACAGAGCTACTTAAAATACAACAAATAGCTCAGAGATCTGAACCCCCAGCCTGTAGAGACACTTAGCACAGTGTAAGTAGGTCTGTGACAGCATGCTTCCTAGTGCCAGGGCGGGCCGGGGCAGGGTCCCACTGAGCCACCAGCCACACTGACCCCGCAGCAACTCCTCAGTCAGTCCCCTTAAGCCATTGCTGGGTCAATGGTAGAATCCTCGCCTCCCCATTCAGCCCTGTCCCCTGCATTTACATCAGCCCTACCCAGAGGAATAGAGGGTTGATCTAGAAAGAACTACTAGAAAGCCAAAGACTTGTTTGTTTTTTAATAGGCGCTTCCATCCAGATTCAGCTCTAAGAGCAGGATAACCAGGGGAAACCTGAAACATACAGAGAACAGTTCACTTCTGGCTCACTGCTCTGGCTTTAGGCAAGAGAAGGTGTACGCGGAGCTTGGAGGAAGGGCTGGAACAGGCTGAGGCCGGGACTCGTTCCAGGAGCCCCCAGGGGACAGGCCTGGCTCCTGAACCTGGAAATGCAGAGGGCTGCTCTCCAACAGGTGGAGGGCCCCCCATCCAAGCACGCCAGGCAGGGGCAGGAGGGGAACCCTCTCAGCCAATGCTACTCCTGGCATCCTCCCATCCCGAGTGGCCCTCAACCTGTCCCCAAGGCGCTGGGGAGAGGAGCAGGGGACGAGCATGAGGGGAAAGGAAGGAAGGAGGCGGCTCTTCTTGGCGAGCTGATGGGTGTGAGTGGTGAGCATTAATTAAAAAGCCATCCAAGGAACAATGGTCTTTTCATATTTGGAGCCTGTTCTGCACAAAGCTCAGCTTGTTCTAGGGGGAGGTCTCTGCTTCGGATTTTTTTCTTACTCATTTCCGAGGGCTGTGGCAATGTCTGGCACCCAGCGCAACCCGCTGGAGCGTCCCTCACCCAGAGGCCGTGCCAGGCAGACCTTCTTGACTCCAGAGGTGGTGGCATTCAGACACAAAGAGGGGCAGCCCTGGAGGGCTTTTATGTTTTGACTCGCAGGCTCCCAAATTGCTCCCGGGCGTTCCCCCGAATGGCTGCCTAACCTGCGGAAACACACACTGGAAGTTTTCATCAGCCAAATACCCATTTCCCTCTCAAATTATGCTAGACGCGCCACACCCAGCAGGCTCGGGGTGAGGAGTCATGGGTCTGACAGACATTTCAAGACTTCAGCGTAAGAAGACAATGAGTGGACGTTAGATCGTGTGATGAGACGCCCTCCTGGTTTTAACCTACTCTGCTCAACCCCACAGACTACCCTTAAGAAAAGCAGTTTTTAAACCAGAGAGACAGATAGGAGCATCTAAGACATTCTTGACACCCTAGAAAACCACCTCCACTCTCAATCTTTACAGCTTCTGGTGGTCAAGCCCCTCTGATCCCAACTCTTGGAATCCACATCCTTGAGGAGTCCCCTCCCCTTTGGCACAGGCTGTGCACAGTGACTCACCTCTACTGTGAGTAGAGGTCACTTCTGAGATGTGGTTACAGAGACACTGTAGCGTCTGTCTCCTGCACACTCCTCACTCTCCCTGATGGAAGCCAACTGCCATGCTGTGTTCTGCTCTAAGGAGGAGCCTATATGGCCAGAAACTGAGGGTAGTCCCCAGCCAGCAAGGAACAGAGGCACCCTGTCCAACAGCCCACACAGAACTGCATCCTGTCAACAAGCGCACGGATCAGACATGGATCCTTCCCCAACACAACATTCAGATGAGAGCGTGGCCCTGTTCAGCATCTTCATGGCAACCTCACAACAGATCTGGAGGCAGAGGGTCTAGTTTTGCCACACCTACGTTTCTGACCCATGGAAACTCTGAGAGATTAATAATAACTGTTGTTTTAAGCCACTGAGTTCAGGGGTAGTTTGTTGCACAGCAGTAGATAACAAATACACTCTCCATGTTAAAATGAAAAGGAAAGAATTTTAGCCAGAATGTGGCAGGGCTGAGATTCTCACTTAGGCCAGACTAATCCTTTACTGCCAGCTTTCCTCTCACCATGCAATTTCAGCTCTCATACTCACATCTGGGCCCACACAGCTAGGAAGTGACAATACTCACTGGGCCTCACCATCACCACAAATGGCACATGCATACCTAAAATACATGCTTTAATATCAAAAGACACAAAAGTCCTGCAGAACGCAGATATGAAAGTAGAGTGAAGAGAGGAGCTAGGCTAATCTCCTTTTACCAATAAAGAAATTCACACTCACAGTCATAAAGCAGCAGAGATGGAACTCAAACGCTGGCCAAGATGACATGTGACTCTTTAAGGATCTGGGAAACTTCAGCCCAAACATTCTGGACACACTTTTGATCTGCTGGCTAGGAAAATTCCATCAGGAACGCTGGTCTTCTCTTTTCAGCACCACTGTTAACACTCTGTGGATCTTGCCCCTACCTTGACGTTTCCCCTCTAACCTGGCAGCTTCCTCTGTACCTGTCCTCCAAAGTCCTTCCACACTGATGGGTCACAGCAGGTAGACTGTTTGCCCCTTGGTTAATGTGGGAGTTGAAAATTCTCAGCCTCAGCTCACGCCCAAGTGCAATCCAAGTGTACTTTGAGATTCCATGACACACCAGGAAGACAACGCACCATTTCCACCAAGAAAGTTAAACAGGCAGAGGGATTCTTGAATCTCCAGCAGGACTCCACAAGCATGCACAACACTGACTAAGACTTCCACTATTTTTACAAACACATACCCTAGACACTTACAGTAAAGATCATAAATAATTAAGACAAAGTAGCCTGAGGTCATTGTGGGAAGCATTCTTGCTGATTTTTTTTTTTAATTAGGATCTTGCTAATTCGAAAAATTTTAAATCCCTAAAATATTTCTAGACATAGCCACAGACCAGCAAAATTCAAGTGATCCTACATTCTCACTAACATTAAGACATTTTTTTTTAATTATGAAACTAACAGATACTCACTATCCTGGGTTCTGAAAACAGTATTAAAAGCAGCCTGTACTTCTACCTACCGCCTGGATGTAACCACTCAAGTTAATATTCTGTTACAGGTATCCTTCAATCTCACCCTTATGCATATTTTTAAAAGTTAAACTGAAGTCCTATAGTACACACAGCCTCCTTTCATTTAACACCACTGTTTTCCCACATTCCTAACCATGAGACAAGACTTTTAAATAACCACATTAAGAATCAACCATATGGATGCACCACAGTTTAAATCAGTCCCCTGTGAGAGAATTAGATGGTTACTATTTTTCACTATTATAGACATCTGTAATGACAATCTTTATTTATAAATATCTTCTGTACAACTGGAGATCTCTATATTATATTATACATGAAGGTACTGGGTTACCAGTCTTATTCTAGACATTAAGGATAAATTTGTGAAAATGCAAATATCCTTCCTCCTTGGGAAGCTTACATTCTTAGCAGGAGAGAAAATCAAGGGTAATAAATTCAAAGAATTCTTTAATATTATTTAATATTTTATTAGGCAAAAATAGGCTATGGTAGAAGAAGTGGGACAGAGTAAGGAGAATCAGGAAATTCACGGTGAGACAAGTTACAAATTTATATAAATCTTATTTTAAAGCTTCCTGACAAGCATTATCAAAGTACTCTCCAGAAAGAGTTTACCAATTTTTTTACCAGTTTTACCAATTCCTTCATCATAACCACTCCCTTTTTGCTCTATAAAAAAAAGAAAAGAAAAGAAAGCACAATCTTCCTAGTAAACAAATAAGTGAAAATAATGAGCTATCATTTGGCTCTTCAAATGGGCAATCTGAATTTATTCTTTATCTAAGTTTGCTTATTTAGTATTCCTTGCTCATTTTCTCTCTTTATCTTTTTCTATTGTTGATTTTAAGAGCTCTTTATATATTAAGGATATTGAAGACAAACTTCTTTGTGTGTTTTCAATATCTTTTCTCAGTTTGTCATATGCCTTTAAATACCAATTATCAGTGCCCAGGAAAAAGAACTTTTTAAAATGTAGTACATCAGTCTTTTTGGTTATCATTTCTTCACCAGAAGAGCCGGGCCTGATGTCCCTCCCTGTTCCATATACAGATTAACATTCACCTATACGTTCTACTATGGGCTGAAAGTAGAATCTGCCTGCAATTGCAGGGGACCCAGGTTCAATCCCTGGGTCGGGACGATCCCCCGGAGAAGGGAATGGCAACCAGGCAATCCAGTATTCTTGCCTGGAAAATTCCACGGAGAGAGAGCCTGGTGGGCTACAGTGCATGGTGTCATAAAGAGTTGGACAGGACTGAGTAACTTTCACTTTCACTTTTCACACTTTCTTCTGGCTTCCCAGGTGGGGTTCAGTGGTAAAAAATGTGCCTGCCAAGCAGGAGACACGGGTTTGATCCCTGGGTCAGGAAGATCCCCTGAAGAAGGAAATGGCAACCCCCTGCAGCATTCTTGCCTGGAAATCCCACAGACAGAGGAGCCTGGTGGCCTACAGAGCATAGGGTCGCAGAGAGTTGGACACAACATAGCGACTAAACCACAGCAGCGGCAGACTTTCTTTGAGCTCTTTTGTGATTTCAGGTTTACTAACAGCTCTCTAACTCATGTAGATATATGATAATATACACTATGAAGAATAGCTCTAACTCAGTTTTCTCTATTTATCTAAGTTAATTTTTTCCTATTTACTCTATAATTATTCACTAGAGACAGTAAAGCACAGGGAGGAAGGTCACTGGTTTTACCGCCAATCAGATCAGTGTTCAATCCTTCAGGAATCTGGGTAAGTTATGCAACTCTCTGAACCTCAGTTTCCTCATCTATAAATTGGAACTATAGGTAGTGCTGACCTCATACAATTCTTGTGAAGATTAAACGAGATGAGCTCATGTAAAAGTGTTTAACATAATGTCTGGCACATACAAGTATGGGAAAATGTGAGCTGCTACTATTTTAATTCCTCTCATTTATTTGAAATGCTACCTTTCCCAGACACATTTCTATTTGATTCCATTCCACTGTGTGACCTCTGGAATATTATCCAACCAAGTTTTCCTGGTATATGAGAAAACTAATGATTTTTGAAATTTTACTTTGTAACTGAACTCCATACTTAATTCCATGTAAATGTGTCCTGGGTATTTTAGGAAGACAGTAACATCTGCAAATAATTTTCATTGTTTAACTATTATTTGACTTTGGTTTGTATACCCTGGCCAATTCAATAAGGCAGGAAAAAGAAATGAGTACAATGGGCAATTTTTGCTTTATTCCAATTTCATTATGCTGCCTCTTTTGATTTGCCATTAAATCTCCAAGTGTTGTAGCTGCTGGTTTCTTGATCAAATTAATGCAATCTCTCTGTAGCAAAGTTGTTTTGCTTTTTAAAATTCTAAGCAAAAGAATAGAGATCTACCAAATGCCATTTTTGGATATATGTTTTTCTTCTTTGTTCTACTTACACAACGTATTTGGAGACTAGACATTCTGATCTTAAGTCCCTCTTACATTTCTGGGATAAACCCTATGTGGTCACAATTCTTTTAAAATACTGCTGAATTCAATCTGTGACTGTTTTATTTGGCATTTTTGCATCCGTCCTCATGCCTGAGCTAAATCTTCAGCCTTCTTTTTGTGTAATCTTTGTAATAATGTTGGTTCCCAGAGTTGTACTAACTTTGTAAAATCAACAATTTTCTACACTCTGAAACAGTCTACTGAGCAACGAATTATTTTGTCCCCCAAAGTTTAAAAGAATTCATCCATGAAACTGCTTGCATCCAGAGCCCACTTTGGAAGTATTAATTTTTTTAGTGCTTAGTTTCTTTCCTAGTTCCTAGTTTAAAGACTCAGACTTCTGAGTCATCCAGAACAGACACGTCAACTGAGATTTTTCAAAAATGCTGTATTTTAAGTTACTAAATTTGATTTGTATAACATAAAATAATTATCTCCAATGTAACTTTTAATTTGTTAACTCTTTCTTCTAACATAACAACTTACTTCTGGTTTTACTTGGTTGTATTTCTTTTTAGATATGGTACATGCTTAGTCTATCCCCTTGACTTTTTCCCCAAACACACAGCTCTTAGGTTGATCGCTTTAACGTTTCTGTTTTCTAATTCATTAGTATCACTTGCATCTTATTAGGCTTGCTTTATTCTTTTCAACTTTAAGTTGAATACTTAATTATCTTCATTTTCTCGTATTTAATAATGAAAGGATTTAAAGCCATGAATGCATCCCTGAATAAAACTTTGTCATTTATTCATTTGAATAAAACAGTCATTTCACTTCCTCTTTGACCCAAGTGATTTAGGAGAGCTACTTTTTTATTTTCAAGTAACTGGATTTCATTAATATTTTTAATATTAAGTATTCTACAGAGGATAAATACATCTCTGAAATAAGATGGAGAAACTCTGATAAGGGGAGGAAATCTTTTAAGCAGAAAACACTACTTAATGCTTAGTTTTTTTTTTTAAAAAAGAAAAACTATTTCTATAATGCTGTGATGGCTGTATCCAAGTATATGCCTTACCCAAGGGATTTCATGGCAGGGGTTTCTGGAGGAACTGAGTGACTGAGGGACAGGCAGCACAGGAGGAGAGGGGAGAGGAACGCTCTCCTGTACCTTCTGAAAATTTTATTATGGGTATATTGCCTCTTTAAAAATTAATTTAAAAAGCAAAGCCATCTCTCAATAAATGGAATGAAACCATCCCAGATATACTCAGTACATAGCCAAGTAAATTTCCATACTTTCTTTGATAAAATTTAGAGATTGGTTTTATTAAGCAAGACTTGGATCCAAGATGATAAAACATCTGGACCTAGAAAAGGGAAGAGGAAAAAAAAAATGATCCCTAATTCTGCAATCTCCAAGTTCAGAAGAATTAAGAGTTTCGAGACAAAGAAAGTATAAAGGGTGAAAAAAAAGTTCAGCCAGGTTTCTGTCAGGCTACAATTTTGAAACCTGAAATTCCTGAATGTATGGCCGAGAGGATAGCAGACTTCCTAATTTCCTCCACCTCCTCACCACGGCATTCCCATTTCAGGAATGCTCCATATTATGCATCTTGGTTGTTGCAGTCTTCTCCATTATTACTTAAAATGAATTCAAATCCCAAATTAATTCAATTAAGTGAAGTTTTTAAGCATTATGCCACTGTTGACTCATCTGCCACAAACTTTGAAATATCAAGTTAAAAAAAAAAAAGAATGAAAGGAAAAAGGAAAGAAAAAACGAAGTCTGTAAATCAGTTTTCCAATTTATGTGTAAGAAATCTGTTTTCCACTTTCTAATTTCTGCAACTGGGAAATTCTGTATATTATGTTACCATATAATGAAGGATGCCAGTAAACAGAAAGCCCACACGCCTGTACACACAACAGATTACACTGTGTGTAATTGCAAACACCACCACGTTATGTACTCCTGGGAGTATTATTACTGAGAGATGTTGTTATTTAATGCCTCATCTATTTAAAAAAAATTCATTCCATATGGATGAAAAATGAGTATACTAGCCTGAGTATGGGGGGAAAAAATGTAATCATAGATCTCTTAAAATTCATACCGTTTTATACAAGCACAAGATGGTACAACCCAAACTTAGGAATTCAGAATATCTCAAATTACAAGATAGAGTTCACTGCTAGTTACTGGGATCTCCAGCCTGGCAGTGGGTCCAGAGGAGGCCCACAGGGGGAGTCACAGCCATCCTCTACTTTCCTGGACCACTGAAGGACCTCTTAAGGTGGGGGCACAGCACCCTGGGACCACCACAGACAGCACCCATGGAGGCGCAGCACTGTGGGAAAGGAGCGCTTAGCAAGATCCTCTGACAGCTACAAGGCTCTCCTTGCTGGGGACACGCCATCCAGACAGACACCCACAGAGCCCAGGGAAGAATGCCCGACTCCGGGGAAGGAAAGCGTCCCACCTCCGTTGACCGAGAACCAGATGGAGTTCAGGGCTCTACACGCGGCCCCAGCCACTCCCCTTTGACTTGGTGAGCACAGGAGGTTCAGCAGCCGTGGCTGCACTAAAACAAAAGACAGATGACAGGAAAACCTCCTGCCCTTTGGCCGTTCAGAGCACAGGGAAGTGTAGAAGTGCAGGGGGAGAGCAGGCCAGCTGCACTAATCCCTTTTTGTCCAGCAGTAATTAATAGTATAATCCACATTTAAGATGCATTAAAGTGAAAATGCTGCATTATCAGAGAGCCAACGCATTGCCCCAAGGCAGAGCCTCCCCTGCTGACCTGTGGAACCAGGTTACCTCATCTCGGCCTCCTCCTCTCCGGGGAGCTGACTCTAGACACCTCTTAAAAGGACAGAGCTGGCAGCCACAAGTCGCCCCTCAGCCCAGCGCTCTGTCTCTGGAAACCACTCTCCACACACAGGCCATCCTGCACCGGGGCTCCACACAGAATGAGGAGTCGTTTAAATCAAGTCATAGAGTCTCTGGCTAACACACAACACTTCAGTATCATGAGGTCCCTGACGGAATTTTAAGATTTCAGCGGACTCCCCAAAACAATGCTGGGATGATACAAGGGGAATTAAGATGCCCTTCAACTCAATTTGGTGGGAAGCCCTTTTTGAGAGTTTCCTACGAACTATGGGGGCACCAGGAGAGATTGTATCAAGCAGCAGAAGCCGGCTGGGCTGTCCAGCCCCAGGGAGGATGCCTCCTCCATTGTGACTAAAATACTATCTTTAGAGAGAGGCATGCTATTAGCTCATCAAGCACATTCAAGCTACAGACGTCACCGCCGCTTAAAGCTAGAGGCGCCTGAAGGAGCGGTCCTCTCAACTACGCTTTGAAGCCACCGCCAACTAAGAACTTGATCTCAGGTCTCCAACACTGCCCATCTGGTGGAACAGATACAGCCAACAGTAGGAGGAGAGCCCTGAACTCCTTTTCAACTGCTCTACGCATTGATATCACCATCTCAGCTCCACCCGTCTCCACGCTTCGCTGTGGCCCCGAGCCGGTGGCAGCCTTTGGATAGTGGCCCTGTGCTATGGCAGCAACTGGCCTCCATCCTGTAAGACCTCCTTGGAACTTGGTACAGCCACTTGTTTCTTAAACTTGGCAGCTGGATATAAAAAATAGGAGTGAGACAGACATCATTTTGACCTCAAGTGTTTGAGATCCTGGCACAGATGGTATGATAATGATCTGGGCACCTAATCACCTATAGTTGCTCCAAAAACTTTACCTTCAAGATCCTTACCTAGAACTTAACACATTCCTCCACGATGATATTTAATTACTCCCCTGTAATCCAAAAAAGGGGCTTCTCAGGTGGCTCATGGGTAAAGTCGACCTAACAGTGCAGGAGACACAAGTTCGATCCCTGGGTCAGGAAGATCCCTTGGAGAAGGAAATGGCAATCCACTCCAGTATTTTGCCTGGAGCATCCCATGGACAGAGGAGCCTGGCGGGCTACAGTCCACTGGATTGCAAAGAGTCAAACATGACTTAGAGACTGAGTGCTAAGTCCACACAATCCAAAAAAGAGCAATTCCAGGTAGTTTAAACTACCACTACCAGGGGCTAGCCAAGGAATGAAGTGCCATTTGCACTATCGCCTCTAGAGGAAAACGCATCCGTGGTGGTTCGAAAAACATGTCCCTGTTCTACGCACACGCTTCCCTCTGAGGCTGCCAAAACAGCCACGGCCCTGTGACTGGGCACCAGGAGCAACCTGCAGCAGACCTGGTTCCCACGTAGGGGGGCACCCAGCCTGGCAGAAGACCTGGTTCCCACGTAGGGGGGCACCCAGCCTGGCAGCAGACCTGGTTCCCACGTAGGGGGGCACCCAGCCTGGGAAGCTGTGCAAGAGGCACAGACAAGAGACCCCACCCCACCACACCTGTGGTCTACTGTACCCCACGACTGACCTCTCAGGGCTGTTGGGTTCCCCGAACCTCTGTTCTTAGTCACACAACGTCAGGATTCTTCTGGAGGAACACTCTCTAAACTCTCTCAAGTTCTACTCTTGGTGCCTCAACACAATATGCCAAAAACAGTATCACAATATTTGGGGAGGAGTGGTTGGTCAGTCACTCAGTCTCCCAAATCTCCATGACCCCATGGACTGGCGTCTGCCAGGTTCCTCTGTCCATGGGATCTTCCAGGCAAAAATACTGGAGTGGGTTGCCATTTCCTTTTCCAGGGAATCTTCCTGACCCAGGGATTGAACCCATGTCTCCTGCATTGACAGGCAGATTCTTCACCACTGAGCCACCAGGGAAGCCCTTGCAGAGAAGGGAAGCTACCAAATTTCACCACAAAGCCTTCCCCTTATACCCCAGGAAACCTCCTTTGCCAGAACAGGCTTCAGTTTTCACAGGGACACTGGTTGAGCTTTGCCATCAAACACCATCTGGGTCCCTGTGAGGCTTCCCCTCTTTGCAGACTGTATTGATTCCAGTGGTGGGCTGACTCAGAGCCCCCCAAATGTCCATGTGCTCACAGCTGGAGCCTTTGAAAGTGTTACCCTTTTGGCAAATGAGACTCTGCAGAAGGGACCAAGATTATCCTGGATGACCTGGGAGGGGACACCTGACGTAATATCAGGGCTCCCTATAACAAGACCGCAGGAGAAGTTCAGAGTCAGACAGGAGATGTGATGATGGAAGCAACAGGCGGTGTGACGTGAAGAAAGGGTCATGAGCCAGGGACAGGGCAGCCTCCAAAATCTAGAAAAGGCAAAGAAACTGCTTCTCCCTCCACTCAGGAGTTCCAGAGGGAGCCAGCCATGCCAACACCTTGACTCTAGCTCACTGAAACTGATTTTGGACTCCTGGACTCCAGAACAGTTAAGACGTCAATTAAAGCTGTTTTAAATCACAAAGTTTGCAGTCATTTATAACGCCATCAATCGGAAGCTAATGTGACCCCTCTGGAGAAAGGGGACTGTGACAACACACACATAGAACCAGGAATGACCTGGAATTTCAAGAATGAGTCATCCTTGTTGGGATCCACACAACCTTCCTCTCTGGACTCAAAGAGCCAGCCGAATCCTCTCTTTCTCCATCACCAAAAAGCAAAAACCAAGGGTACCTGATGCAGCAAGTAAGGGTTATGACTTGTGGGTGGTGCTCAGCGGAACTTCTCAGCATTAGACAGAAGAACTCCCATCCCAGCCTACTGCGTTTGAGATTCACAAATAACCACAATGAACCAGGAGAACAACAGAAGAACAGCAGCTGACTCAAGAATACATGTGTAGGACATTCTGATTTGACACTGGGCTAAAAAAAATCTACAGGGAAGAATTAGGGTCAGATCCAAGGTTCTTTTATTGGACTAAAGGCAGGCCAAGCCGACCTTGCCCTACGGATCCCACAGGTGGGCCAGTCCAAAGCCCTGGAAAGTCAGGGCCATGGTCCATGTGACTCCTGGAGACAAAGAGAGGAGGAAGGCTCTGGAAGGTGGTGGCATCCTGCCCACCTCAGTGGTAGCCTGGGGCCTTTGGATCTCACCATCTCGCCAGCACCTGAGAGGTGTGAGCCAGGCAGCCAACCACATCAGAAGCTGGCTGCCAGCCGGCCCCCATTGCCCAACACCTCTGCAAGAGCCAGCTTTCCAGGATTGGGCTCTAACACTACACAGGTACAGGCCACTGCTGACCGAATGGAGGCATAAGCGCCTTGAAGAACTTCCCACACAGGGACTGGCCACACACGGACTGACTGCCTGCTGCAGAGTCAGGAAACGCATCTGCACTCCACATGGGCCGTCATGCCAAGGACATTCTTCTCACTGCTTAGACCAAGCAGGGTCCCACCTGGGTCTTTTTCCTACTCCGGTCTACCCGGGCTTGCTTCAATCACAAGTCAGATCTTCCATCCCCTGAACCCTCCATCCCATACACTACTTAATTCTCCCTATCCTCCAAACTGCTTATACTCTCCCAGTCTAGCCCACGTTGTTTATGCTTCACAAGGAACGTCTAGGACTATATTACGACGTTGAGGGCCAGGGTACCTAGGCTCCCTCAGTGGGACTTAAACACATGATTTCGGTGTACATGTGTACAAGGCGCTACTCGAAACAAAGCTGTCAACAACTAAAAAAAAAAAGTTTTACCAACCTTCCACACAAGGCTGTCATTCAGCCTTTGCATAATAAAGATGCAACTCTGAATATTCAAAGTCCAGGAGAAGGTGACTTGTGGCAAAACTGACATCTAATGTGCCCAAGATTCAAAATCCTGATGCTACTTGGCCAGATTCTCTTTACCTACTGCTTCTTCTGATGCCCCCACCCCCCTCACAAAATAAAGCAGCCCTAGGAATAGAATCCCATCTTCCTTAGTTCTTATGACTAATTTATGGCCTTCTTTGAAAGCCCTCGCACCAGAGCTCTGACTCCAGTAATTTCCTCCTCTTCTATACGCATGTCCATTTACAGCCATTCTGTAACCTCTGCATGAACCGAGCATGTTCTCCGGGCCTCCCACGGATGTGGGATCCCGCCCGGGTGAGAGCAGGGTGGCTCAGGGGCGGCACCTCTCCTCTACAGTGTGAGCTCACTCGGCACCCTACCCGCGTCCCGCTCCCCAGAGAGTTGGATGAGTATTCTTTTGCTTTAGGGTAGAGCGCCTTTAAAAACGACAGAGCAAGACTAAAAAGGCTGGGTGGGCAACTAGTGTGTAAGCTTGAGACACTGTGGGGTTTTTGTGTTTTGTTCTTTTTTTTTTCACTTGGATTAAAGGGAGTGGGGGGAAGGTCTTGATTTTGTTTTTATTGAGGGAGGGGGATATGGGAAGATGTCCCAGAAAATATCCTCCACAGGCCACAGGAGGAGGAATACTTAGAAGGAATTTCTGACAGTGCTCCAAGGTGTTTCCAGGCCGCACCCCAAAGGCCCCCCCTCGCCAAGCCACACTGTCACCCACCGCACTTCTCTGGGCCCCCCACCCACGGCTTGGCTGTCCTCCCATCTCAAAAATGCCTTCTCTTCTGTTCAGTAAGGCTGCCCTGAGCCTCTCTGATCTGTAGCTGGCTTCTCTGATGCCAGGGTGCTAGAAAACCTGGGCCCACACAAAGTCCTCCCAGCTCAGCACCCAGGTCGGTGCCCGTCTAGAGAACGGTCAGTCCGTGCATGCAAACGTCCTGGTGGCCCCGGCGTGCCAGGGACTGCCCTGCGGGCTAGGGATGGGGTGAGGCCAACAGAAGATGCCTGCTGTCTCCACACAGCTCCCGTCCAGCTCCTCAGACCCTCTTTCTGTCCTTACTTTTACTCCCTTCTGTTCTGAGAAGGATTTCCCCATTGTAGCTGAAATTTTTCTTTTTTTTTTTTTTAACGAGGGTTGGGAGGGAAAGACCTATGTTTTCATATTTAAATATTATTTTAAAAATTAATTTAGACAATAAATGACAAGAATTTTCTTTCATTGACATTTTCAGGGGTTCCTGAACAAATCAACCCACACTTGATTATGCGGTCACATTCTCCTCACCTTGGAAATCTGAAGTCGCTCTTTCCCTAGAAGACAGAAGCCCGTCTCCATACATTCTAAGCGCTGAACTCCCCAGTCCTCATCTGCCATGCTTTTATCCCCAAAGCTACAATTCTCATTCAAAGGCTATCCTCCTCAAGCCAACCCCAGGCTAACTTGGCCTCTGGCCTTGCATGTGCCCTACTGCTCATGCCCGAGTTTCCAGCCCCCAAAAGACTCTTACCGTGATTTCCACCAACAGGCCCCTGGAAGATCTAGAGGTCCACTTGATCACACTCTCATGACTATATTTCTTTAGATGTGTCACCCAAGATTCCCAAGAATTATCACTGTATGTCAGAGCAAAACAGTAACTCATATGGCACTTTCTCACCCTGCCTCCAGTCAGAGCTGGGATTCACTCACTTGGGACCTTACAAAGCTAGCCTTATGAGGCAGGGATCCTGTGGCCAGTTCATCCTGGGAAGTGGTCCAATGAGCCAGAAAACATCTGTCTGGAGTCTTCTCCCATCAGCAACAGTGTATGTGTGTGTGTGTGTGCGTGCGTGCGTGCGCAGTATGTGTGTGTGCAGGGCCTGGAGTCTTCTCCCATCAGCAACAGTGTGGGTGTGTGTGTGGGTGTGTGGGTTTGTTTTGACAGGCCACTGCCATCTTCCTACCTCATCTGAACACACATACCCCTTCCCCACTAATGTGCCCACCGGGGGTCTCTACCTGGACCCCCACCCCCACCCCAGACCCCTCCCAGCCTCACTGCAGCATGGAGCGAGCGGCACTTTCCCGTCCAAACCTGAACTGACCCTGGGCTCCACACCACCCGCATCTTCAGCCTCAGAGTAGCATTTTCGTTGTGCAGACCTTCCTGCTCTAAAGGGCATGGACCTGAAGAGCATGAGTCATCAGTGCTAGCAGGAAGCAGCGCTCGGTCTAAGGCCTGACCCAGTTCCTGGAGAGACTTCTCTGCCTCCAGCCCTCTGCCCCGCGCCCTGGTTCTCATAACACGCTTGGGCTCAGCCACCCTGTCCCCTCTCTCTGCAGCCTTTTCAAGATCTCTCCTTCCATGGAGCCACAACCAGGACTGTTTGTTTGTTCAGTCCACTGGTAAGAAAAATGAGAGAGCTGTCTGCCATTCCTGGCAGGGCATAAACACTTTTTCAAGAAATGTATGTTCCAGCTCTGCTTGGGTCCAAAACTGAGCCCTTTAACCTTTGGAAAGAGCAGAGGACATTCCATGGGAACTGACTATCGCCGCTCCTTTTCATCGCTGAAAGACAAAATCCACTTTGCCCTGCCCCATCTCACATGGACCCCTCACATTCTTGGTCTGGGAGCTGAGCATGTGAGAGAGAGAGAGAGGAAACCCCAGAAACGTGGGAAAGGCCACTGTCGCCAGTACAAGGGCACCAGTGCCCCGATTACTCGTCAGAGATGTCAGGATACTTTATTGTAAAATTTGTTTAAATACATGTAATGACCCACAGACAAAGACTTTACATTGGAAGAATACTTCTTTGATGATTAAGACCAAACTTCAGATCAGATCAAAATGGAGATTGCCCAGGAAATCAAGAGGCCTACCACTGCTATCCCTCTATTGAAAAGATACAGTTCTGATTTCTTACAAGGAGTTTCATAACAAGAGGTCTCTATCTTAACACTCTGAAAGAAAAACATCCATCCCCCCCACCTCCCCAGCATGGAAGAGCTGGGAGTGGCCTCACGGTGTGGTACAGCAACACAGAGCAAGTGGAAGGCGCAAGACACGTGGGAAGAACCACAGCGGAACCAGCTGCCCCAGCTGGACCCCACCGTGCTGACTGGCTGCGCCTGTCGGTTATCGAAACTGCAATCAAGTGGAACTGATCAGTGCAGACCCCCAGTGCTGGTTCCACTCGATGGTTCGTCAATGTCCTGTGTGAGTCAGGCATTTCTCCACTCAAATATTGACCGGTTTAAGGGTAGGCTTAGGGAGTCACAAGCACGGTCATTGGTTCTTTTCTTTCTTACCTATCTCGTTAAAGCAGGGACAACATTAGAACTCATTAGGTACAACTACACCAATTGATGCTTGTTAACGCTGGGTGTCAGGAACTATGGTAAATCTTCTTCCTGCATACTTGGTTTCATTCTCTGGACAACCTGTGAGGCAGGCACTACCACGGCTTCTATTTTGCCCACAAGGAAATCAAGGTCCAGGGAGTCCCAGTTACTTCCCAAGGTCACACAGCTAGGTAACAGCAGAGTGAGAATCCAGTCCCTGGTTCCTCAAAACACCAGAGCTTTTGTGCACACACTGTCCTGCCAGGGTCGCCTGTATACCCGCCGTGAGCGCTGCCTGCAGAATGTCTGGTTCGCACATGGAATAGCCCCCGGCCAGGAGCGCCTCCATCTGTCCCTCTTCTCCACACACTGTGCTCGCTCTGGAAAAGCTGCCCCTCCCTCGTGCTCACGCTCAGTCGTGTAACAGTCTGTGACCCCACAGACTGCAGCCTGCCAGAGTCCTGTATCCACAGAATTCTCCAGGCAAGAGTTCTGGAGGGGGTTGCCATTTCTTCCTCCAGGAGGATCATCCCAACCCAGGTGTCAAACCCGTGTCTCCTGTGCCTTCTGCACTGCAGGCAGATTCTTCACCTGCTGAGCCATGGGGCTGAGTTCCCACAGTGCACTCAGGTGGTTGCTTCTGAGGCCTCCCTCTGTCTGGATTCTGAGCCATCCTGGGGTCGGAGAGCAGAGAACATCTCCTTACGATGCACCCCTACTCCATCCTCCCAACACTCTTCCACTTGGCCCTGCCTGCCCATTGGAGTTCAAAGTCAGATCTCAACCAACTGCTAGGCAATCCTCTTAAGGCACTTAGCCTCTCAGTTTTTCAAAAAAAGATGACGCGTCCCCACCCTACATACCTTACAGAACAACTGCGGGGATTAGTGGAACGGACACAGGCTCCAGGGCTTTGAAAAATGAAGCCACTTACATTCCTTTCCAGTCTTCCTCAGACAGATGTAGCACCTCTCCCTTCTATTCAGAATTTATTTAGAATTAAACCATTAAATATTTGGGTGGCTAACTCAGGGGCCTCAAGTGATACCCAGTACACATGTAGTAGCTCAGGAAAACATCAATGGGGCTTAGAGCTGAGCAAAGACACAGCCCAGTGGGTGGGGCTGGAGGCACTGGGGCAAGGGTGGGGGACGCTGCTGAGGAGGGGACCTGGCCAAGCTCACAGCCATCCTTCCCGCCACCCAAAGCATCACTGTCTCCTCATCCCCTCCAGCCACTTCGATCCCACACCCACCTTCAAACCACACTCAGGGGGTGAGTGCTCACAGCGCCTCTCAGCACTTCCTGTCCACCCGGAACCCCAGGATGTGACCTTATTTGGAAACCGAGTCGCTGCGGGTATGACTAAGAAGAGGTCATAGTGGATGAGGGTGGATCCTAGATCCAGGGACTGGAGTGCTGAGAGCGGGAGAGGACCCACAGGGAAAAAGGCCATGCAGAGACCCAGGAACTGGAGGGATCCATCTACAAGCCAAGGAATGCGGAGGACTGCCAGTGCCTGATGGAAGCTAGGAAGGAGCCTTGGCTAAGACTTCAGTGGGACCGTGAAAAAACACAGTCTGTAAGCCACTCAGCTTGTGATACTTCCCTTCCCTCTGGCGGTCACAGCATACAGAAGTGCCACCTCTCACCCCTGCCCCGTTGAGGGCTCTGGCCAGAGCCACCTCTCATTGGGCCAGCCACAATCATCTCCCTGTGGTCTCCGTGCTCCCACCCTCCACCCAGCTCAGAACAGAAGGGAGAGCCTCGCCATGACCTCCCAGGCCTATAGGACGTGCCCTGTCCCCTCCCATGCCTGCTCTAGCTGCGCGGGCCTCCTGCTGCTCCTTGGACATTCTGACGGAGTCTCCCCTCTGCCCAGAGCTCTCTCCATCGCTTACTCCCTCCAGCCTCTGCGCTCAGGTCACCCTCCTCACCTGCAAACCACTGTCCTCCATGGTACGCCCTCTTCCCCTGCCAGGCTCTTTCTCTGTAGCATTTCACATCTTTTCAAACAGTGCGTTTTTCTTACCAATTACACATACTGAGGGAGTGGAGGGAGTATAAACTCCACGAGGACAAGGATGGCTTCCTTTTCCCCTTCTCCCAATGCAGTAGCACCAGCACCTAGCAGTGCCTGGCACCCGAGATGTCCTCAGACATTTGATGAAAAAGTGGACACAAGGTCAAGGGGCAGGAAGGAGCCTGAGGTCAGGGGCAGCAATGGTGTGGAGGGCAGCCAGGACTCTGGGAGCTCCAGTGGAGTCTGCAGGCTGAGCACCAGAGGCTCCCCAGTCCTTGCAGGCAGATGGAAAGTGCTGGGCATCATGAAGCGCCTGCAGGCCCTGATCAGGAGAACAAGAGGAAGGAAAGAGAGCAGGGTCTCTTGACCTTGGCACTATGATACTCCACATATTCTTTACGGGGGTGGAGGGCTGTCCTGTGCACTGGAGGAGGCTTAGCTGCATCCCTGACCTCCCTCAACCAGCTGCTGGGAGCATCTCCCACCAGGTTGCAACAACCCCAAATGTCTCCAGACATTGTCACATGTCCCTGTGGGATGAGGGGGAGGCAAAGTCAGCCCCTTTGAGAACCAACAGAATGTGGTAGTGGTGTGTACACAGAGCAACCCATGAAAGCATGGACCTAAAAGGACCAGCCGGAAGCACAGGTGGGCGGGTTGGCCAGACACAGGTCTCCCTGCGACAGGGCCCACCCCTGGTGACCGAAACAGCACACACTCCTTCTAAAAGCGGAGGTCACCATGCTAGCTGGCTTTTGTCCTCAAGCCCTAAGAAGTGCCAAATCCCCTCTGTTTCCAAGAGGAGGTTCCAGTCTAGAATCTTATGTTGAAATATATCTGCTTTTAAAATACCATATTGCTGAACCAACTCAACTCTAGCCCAGATTTTGCCTACAGGCCACGACTTTGAAATCTCCGGCACAGAGGCTGCCTAGAGGCAGAAGCGGGGGCAGCCTGGAGATTCCTTAGAACCTGTAGGAATTTAGCCACAAGGAAATAGGGCCCTGGACAGGGCCTGTGAGAATGAGCTGAAGAAAAGGGCCAAGTCCCAGAAACTTAAGTTGAAATAAGATAAGCACACCGGGACAAATGGCCACATGTTCCTGAAACACGGGTCTTCAGTGCAAGTGTCAGCCTAACAGTTGCTGACTTTGGAGAGTTCCTTGAAGAGGAAAGTGAATGCAAGGAGGTCCCACCCTTAATTCGAAAAAGTGTGTGAGCTTGCGCCCACATGATCCTATAAGCCTTAAACCCATCCTGGACAAAGCCAAGGCCTCCCCATCTTCACACTGCTCAGGAACTAGCCTGACCACCTGCATGGACCTTCCCTGATGTTCAGTACATCCAGACCACCAGCCAAAGAGCAGCCGGATTCAGATCAACCTCCCCCAAGAACTGGGGCAATGTCACTGTGCTAATGAGAACTCTTCCGGCCTCCCCAACCAGGTCTAGGCACCTTCTGGACTCCCTCCCATGATAATCTGGCCTCAGAAGGACCCCAAGGCATCCTTCAAGACAATCCCTCTGTGTTAAAGAAAATGGGGCTTAGGCAAGTGAGCGTCGGGAAGCCTGGTGGAATCACAGCTCAGGTCCACAACCTCATACCACCACCAGCGCATTTTGAGTTGTTTGGTCCCCACCCACACCGGTTCCGGAACCTGGATCAACGAGAAGGTCGTTCTGACAACACATACCATGGTGTTGGTTCGAAGGCAGTGTGGTCTCATTTACGTTAGACTGTGACAGAAATCAAAAGAGCTCGGAGTGACTTGTCCATTTCTGGACATGCTCAGGGTGGGGGCGGTGGTGGGTTACGACACCGGCGTTCACTGCCCAATCTGTAAACCGGGTAGAATGACCTCCTTGAATTGCTGTCATCTTCTCAGAGAGAGTTACCCTACCACAAAGCATGATCATAATTAAAGAACACCGTTCCCAGCATGGTGTGCCATCAAGCACAGAGGCAAAGGCTGCCTTGACCGGCATCAGATGTTCGGTCTGATCAAGGTCACTGGAGAGAAGGTAAGACGGTCAGAGGCCCCTAATCTCACCTCCACACTGCTCTGCCTTGCTTGCTGTGAATGGAACACCCAAGGCTTTGGCAGAGGAAGGAGGAGGCTAGGTGAGCAGGGAAAGGGAGGGGAAGGGAGGGACAAGGAAGGAGGGAGGCAGGACTCTCTCCCACGGGCAGCACCGTGCAGGTGACGGCAGCAGACTCTGGGGAACCGCCGGCTGGTCTCCATGAGCCTCGTGACACCCCATAGGTGAGGACTCCCCACGTTGCCTTCCCTCCTGCTGCGCATGGCCACCACACCATCCACAGCGATGCTGATGGGGTTAGAGCATCTCCAACCATCTTATCCTCTTACCCGACCGGCAAGAAGGGGCTGCAGAGAAGCCCATGTAAGACACGCAAGGAAAAAATCTCTGGGCTGGGGCCCGAGGCATGGGGACGTACAGACAAAACTCAGCAGCACCAGCATTCAGCGAGGCCGGAGCGGCCAGTGGGAGCCATGGACCGGCCACCCCCAAATCCTCGTGTGGTGGGTTCTGTCTCCCAGAATCCAGTTAGCCACACCCGTGAGCCGATTTCTGGGAGAAGAGTCCAGGGTAGGAAGGCGTCTAAGTGGCTTGGCCAAGTGAAGACTCTGTAAATCAAGCAGCCGCATACTCCGCAGACAGACTCCAGACTCGCAGACGACCAGTTGCAGAAGGAACGGCGTGTTCCACGGTGCCCCATCCCGGCAGCTCTGGAATCACACGTCCCCCCACCCAGCCTGTGGCATGGGGAGGCCCTGCCCCCCACCCCGGGTACCACGGGGTGTCTCTGCCCCCCAGCGTGGCATCCTCCCAGCCTTCCCCCAGACGGCCACCCATCTTCTGGAGACCCTGCTCGGCCTTCTCCCACATATGATTTCCTCATGTATCCATTTTTAGGAATCAATGTTTTTGTGAAGAAGAGGAGGAGAAAGTTCCCACATGTAGAAAGCTCACACCCTAGGGAGGAGTGAAGGGGGGGGGTCACTGAGCACTTGTTGAAAGCAGACGTGGACAAGAGCGAGGAGGAGCAGAAGAAAACCTCTTGTCAGCTCTGAAAGTTAAATAGGAACATCTCGCCCATCGCTCCCCCACCCTGCTTCCTCCCGGCCTAGCCTGTCTTCTCCCCCCAGCCCAGGAGGCAGCACACTGGCGGACCCCCAAGGCAGGAGGGCCCCAGCAACGGGAGGCAGCTCCGTGGGAGTTTGCGGGAGCTCCACCTCTGGGAATGGATTTGATGTCAAGTGTCAGCAAGTAAATTGCTATTGGCTTCTCGATAAGCAGCAGTAGTGAGCTAAGTGTTTCCCCGTATTGTGCGGGCTCTCGCGGACTCAATACGGCAGTATTGACAGCACAATCACACAGTAATCCAGGCTCCACTAATACCTACACTTCCTCAATGAAAATACACTTTCCACTTGGACACCAGCCCATTAGCTTTGGGCTGGAATCTCCAGCCTCCTCTGCTTCCCCCAACCACCCCTGTGCCCTGGAACTGGCATCTCCCAGTTGGGATCGCCCCCAAACGCCCTGGCCGATGCGACCATCCCAGCCCGTGTATTGTCAGGGCCCAACCTGAAAGATAAACAGCCGGAGACCCACAGGAAAAGGCCTGCTCTCTCCATCTATAAATCACTGGTGGGCAGGAAAGAAAAGTGATCCAACTCTTTAAGGATAAAAATCTCAGCAGTCGCTGAGGAAAATTGATGTTCCCTTGCAAAGCAAGAGATGTTCACTCTGGGAAGATGCATGTCTTCAAGTTTTCGGAGACAAAGAAACTCAAACTTCACCCAGCATGACACAGGGATGGGACGAGCTCTAACAATCATGCCAGACTCTAGGTTTCCACAAGGTAAGTCCCCACGCCCTAGCCAGTCTTAGATAGATTTACATATTGAAGGGCCTGCTAATTCAAAAAATAAACACCACACAAACACAAGCTATTTTTCAAATCCATCTTTCATCAACCTTGACTTTCAGAACACCCTGGAGTAGGTAAGGGACAAGATTATATTACAGAGACAAACGAAACAGAGAAGTTAAGTGACTTACCTAAGGTCACACAGCTAGTCACCAGTGGGTTTGATCTTAGAGGCTCGACTAGAGGTTGGCAAACTTTTTTCCATGGAAAGTCAAGTAAATATTTTCAGCTTTGGGGCCTTTCAGTGTCTATTTGCAACTGCTCAGCTCTTGTCACTGTGGCATGGGAGCTGCCACAGCCATGTAAAAGAACAAGCCCAGCTGTTCTCCAATAAAATCTTACTTACGGACACAAGTAAGATTTTTTGCATATTTCCATATGTCATGAAACAACATTCTTCTTTGGACTCCCCCAACCATTCTGAAAGGTGAAAACCATGCCTACCTCGTGGACCATACGAAAACAGGCCTTGGGCCAGATGTGGCCTGCAGGCGTGTTTGCCGTCTGCTGATCCCAGCCCACTGGGGGATGTGAAGTGTCTAGAACACCACACAGTCAACCAGAATGGGCACCACCATTCCCAGGCTCATTACAATGGTAATAATCCCGTCCAGTGAAACTGCTTGACCCTCCAGCACCAAACACAACGTCCAGCCCCCAGGTGTCCAACAGCAACACAGCTGCGCACCCATAACACACTGGCCAAGTCTTCAGGCTTCTATAGAAGCACTACCTTTTGTTGGGAATTTCTGCACAAATTTCAAAGTTAAGAAACTTTCCACAGACGCACGACCAAGCTACTGCTGGGGTAATACACTAACGGCTGCTGCTGCCGCCGCTGCTGCTAAGTCACTTCAGTCGTGTCCAACTCTGTGCGACCCCAAAGACGGCAGCCCACCAGGCTCCCCGTCCCTGGGATTCTCCAGGCAAGAGTACTGGAGTGCGGTGCCATTTCCTTCTCCAATGCATGAAAGTGAAGAGTGAAAGTGAAGTCACTCAGTCGTGTCTGACTCTTAGCGACCCCATGGACTGCAGCCTACCAGGCTCCTCCGTCCATGGGATTTTCCAGGCAAGAGTACTGGAGTGGGGTGCCATTGCCTTCTCCAACACTAACGGCAGAAGTCATTTATTTTCAAAACCAGCACACATATATTTAACATTGCCCTTAAATACAGTGCTGGGATGAGTGACCCGCCCTGCGCTACCATCCCCCCACCCCCCCACCCAACCCCAATCCCCCGCCCCAAGGAGGAGTTTCAGTCTCTCTGTGTTCAGGAAGAAGAAACCCGGCCAGAGAGGGGTTAAGGCCCTTCCAGGCTGTGATCTGATAAATGGCTGTGCAGAAAGCAGGTTCCCTCACTTTGAGATATGATGTCACTAACCTTTATTGATCCACTATCAGAGAACTTTGCTTATCTCTCTCCTGTGATATACTGCCCCTCCTGTGCTCAACTAGTGTTTAATACACTGCCGGCTGCCCCGCACTCCTCATCGCTCAACACCGCGGCGCGAGGCTGCCACGGGGGCCAATATTTTACAGCCAGGCCTCGCCAGCACAGACACTCCCTGACGCGGTGGGGAGTGCACACCCACTCCCACCAGGTTGCTGGGCCCCCGGTGCACCCTGACTGTGAGCCTGGGTGTTGGTGGGGGCCAGGGCCCCTCTGAGCATCTCCTGCTCACCCTTTTAAAAAGCGCACCTCCAGTCCCTTCAAGCTCGAGCTTCTTCACCTCCATCCTGAAAAGACAACTGCCAGCCCACCAGCTTCATGAGAACAGAAGCACCTCCAAGTGAAACCTCCCATTGGAGAAATGAGCTTCCTGTTTCTCCTTTTGCAGTCAAGACCTCAGCCTAATCAGGAGCTGGAAAACACTACCCCTGGAAGCGTGGGACAGTCATTCAGGAGGAATCACGCCAGGACCAGAGCCAGAAGACATACCCAGGTGTGGCCAGGCAGGCTCTGATTCCGAGAGATAACAGGGTTCCACTGCCCGGGGCAGGCCTAATGCTGGAGCAGCCACACACCGGGTCTGGGGTCCTCCCAACCCACAGGCGAACTGGGCACGGTGCGCAGCCGGTGCCACACCCAAGGGCGGGTGAGCCAGCAAGTGCCAAGATTCAGGAGGAGACTGTTTCACTGAAGAGCTGGCATCAACCTCCTCTGTTCCCCACTGTCAACCTCAGATGCCTCGGAACCACTCAACTCACGGGACCCCACCTGTTGCCCCCGGAGGAGCCGGTGGACAAGACTGTGCCTCCCCCGCCCCATCTGGCCCAGCCGACAAGGGGACAAGGGGCCGTGGGCAGCCGGGGAGAACCAGCAGGCCCTTCCACTGCCCCGGGGCACCCAGAATTTGCCTAATTGAACATTAACAAGTTGCTACAATAAAGTTCCTCTGTTGTGAGCTAGGAACCTTTTCGGCAACAACAACAGAAGTCTTGTTACAAACCGCTCTCTAAAGCCAGGCCTCAGCCTCGACAGGTGTGAACAAGATTTAAACACCTCCTACAATACAATGCAATCCAAACAAAGGGGAAAGTCAATCCCAACCTCCTGGGGTGAACCTTGTCTAACATCTTCTTCGCTCATGCAGCCCAAGGGAGCCAAGTGAACGCGTGGAGAGACTGTCTCCAGGCTGGGCAAGGAGACCTAACCAACCCTGAAGCAAGTCTCTCTGCCACTCCAGACTGGCCACCAGCCTGGTCACCCTCTAGCAGAAGACGAGGCTATGAATGCCTCACATGCAATCCTGGGCCCCCACACGCACGTTCCATCCACCCCTAACTCGGCCAGCTGGTAGACCATTCTGGCGAGCTTCCTACACTCCTGGCCCCTAGCTCAGCACTCAGCTCTTCCATGAGACAGGTAAGCAGAGGAGGAGATCCCCAGGTCCCAGGGTCTGAGCCATTCTTTCTCCTAAAGGGGGCCTGGGCAAGTCCTAACGCATCCTCCTGCTGAATGTTGGGGAAGAGATGAGACTCTGGGACTGGATTTATCATTAAAATTTTTTTGAGGGCCACTCTGGGTAGAAACATAGGAGGGGTGTGTGTTAGACAAGGAGGAATTATCCCTCCCATTGATTTTCCGCTCTGGAGTATTAGAGAGAACACAGCATTTATCTGGAGATTTCTTCCCAAAGCCAACCACATCAACAGGACTTGAAAGGGCTTATCTGCAACCGCCATCACTGCGAAAAGTGGGCACCCCGGTAGGGAATTCGATGAGCCCCACAGTTCCATGGTGACATCTTGAAGCCCTTGTTATTGTTACTCGACTTCAAATGAGTGAGCGAGAAGGCAGAGAGGGGAGTGGCAGAGGGGACACAGTGGGCAAGAGTGACAAAGGACAAAGAAGGGAATTCTGTCTCCCCCAGGCCTCTGCTCCAATGAGAACACAAAACGACTCCGGAACAAAACCCGAAAAAAAGCAGCAAGCACATACGCAGGCCTCCAGCCATTCCTATTTTGGGCACCCGTCCTCTGTTCTCCTTTTCCAAACTCTTGGGCATTTTTTTTTAAAGTGATAAACACTAATAATCCAGCTTTTGATCCTAACTCTCCTCCTCTCCCAGTGCAAGAGAAAAGCTGTCGGTAAGAGAAAGCCGTGAAACATGCCAGGGAGACCTCCGATGGCAGCTACTCTCCACTTTTTCTACCTCCAAACTCCAGGCAAAGTCAAGGGTAAGAGTGACCTGCAGGCTTGTGGATAAAATGTTCGTGACCACCATGATGGAATTTGTTTTCCAGAAATTTTTACTAATGAACCTTGGAGCACAAAAACCAATCCCAGGCAAGGAGTCAAGCTGGCTCATTTTCCTCCGTGCTCCCCGTTCTCCGACCTGGCTAGGCAGGCAAAGGCCCCCAGGCTCATGGAAGGCTAGCAGCCTGCTCACAACAACAACAAATAAAGGTTCAAAGGCTCAAGTCCCCTTTCCAGGTAGCTGGGAAGATGTAATTGGTGAGGCAGGAGATTAGAAATATCGGCAGCCTCTAAGTAAGACTTTAATTTACTGGCAGATCAATAGAGCCGGGGTTATATTGGCAAAGTGTCTACAGCTCTATTGACTCACGCAATGCCTCTTATCAATTTATCAGAAATCTGGAAGTCAGAAGATATTGTTTGAAGGGAAAAGAAGAAAAAAAGAGACAGGCAGCAACAAGACAAGTGCCTGAGCAGTTAGAAAATGGGGTCCCCGATCATGAACTTGGTACCAAGAGTTTTTATATCAACCTGTCTTCTGGAATGGAAGCCGGTATAATGTGACTCAGAGTTCACCTGACCCCCTAACAGCCCCCTCAGCCTTCTCACATGATTCCATTTTCCATGAGCCTTGGGTTCTGAGGGGCTAGAACCCTACCAAAGCAGATGCCATTTGTTTATTAGTCTCAGCAAGGATATACTCCTTCTTTGGGGTCAATGTTTCCCATCCAAGTTGCAGGCAATTCACATGCACCTCTGTTTTCTTCACATTCTGGTCCTTCTCCAGGTCTGCCTTAGCCAGAATTCTTCATTTTAGCTTCTTTCCCACCAATCCATAGAAAAGATTTTAAGTAAAGGGGACGTCTATCCTAGCATCCCAATCCTCTCCAGGGCTCATGAAGTACCAAACTAACCATGGCACTTGGTCTCAGAAGCATAAAGAAGAGAGACTCAAGTTCCAGCAATCACCAACAAGGATATACAAGTTTTCATGAATAATTAATCTTCACTGGAAAGGGTTTTGAAATATCCAGGTAGTGGAAAGACCAAGGAAGAAGAAAGTAAACATTAACACTTTACCAAACCTAACCATCCACGTCAGTGAAGGCAGGATGCAGGAAGACACAAAGGAAGTTTATATTTCTATCAGATAACCCTGGATGAGGGGTGGGGTGGGGGGGGCAGATATTGGAGAGAGAGGGGACTTGCTGCATTCCAGTTAGGGGACTTGCTGCATTCCAGTTATCAGGAAGCGGAAGGGAAGAGCGACTTGACTTGGAGGACCCACGACCTGCTTTTGACAATCCATTTTGGTTCCTGCCTCATACAACAAATTTCTGCTTAATTGCTGTTTTGCATTTCGTTGAGACATCAAGTAAACAGTACTTAAGTGTTTCCAGACAAAAACAATAACTCACTAATGACTAAGGCCCTGCTAATTAAAATACCCCTGTGATGGCGTGACTGGACTCAGAGCCACCACAGGGAAGAGAACTGCCCCGGCCTTGAACGCATGAACCAGAAAGCAAACGCGTGGGGCAGGGGTGGAGGTGACGGGTGACTGCTCCTTCAGGTCACAACGCCCTCTGGTTGCAAAGAAGGAAGCTCCTTACTGGAAGGAGACGGGGTGGAGGGGAGGGGAGGGGAGGGGAGGGGGAGGAGTTGGGAGTGGGGGTGTGAGGGTGCTCCCTAACAGAAGGTGCGTTCTAGAACCTTGTGGGTGAAGTAACCTGGCATGACCCTCAGGAGTTCACATGATCCCTTGAAGGGGCGGGAAAAAAAAAAAAAAAGTGTCTGACCTTATTACAGGAGAAAACAAGATGTGTGAAACTGACCTGAGAGACCCTTCCCCAGAGACCACCCTTCTTACCAGCAGGAATGTTCAACTACACTGTGGGGGGGGGAAAAAAAGATTCAGAAAGAATGAAGCAAAGGTATATGGGGCCACCTGATCTGTGAGAAAGTATTAACTTGACCAAACAGTCAAGATTCACAGTGCATTTGACAAAGCAACAGGGACGCAGAAAACGTCTCTTCCTCCCCAAATGAGAGATCAAAATAACCAGGCTTCCCCTTAACAGAAGCCGTGCTCTCTGCTCTCATCCACGTTCAGTCCTAGGGATGGAGGCCTCCCAACACCGCTCTTTAAGTCTCAGCATTCGAAACCAAAGGAAAAAAAAGAGAAAGGAGGCACAGAAGCCCTGGGGCTTGCAGAGGACCTTATCTTCCCCCGGGCAGGTTAAAGACCTGCTGGTTAGCAAGAGAGGGGGTGGGGACAGCCATTGAAACCGCAGGGGCCTAATACCCATTTGTATTCACACTCAGAGCCTTTAGGGATGTAAAATCGGAGAGGATGAACTGTTTACATTCACCTAATGCTCGAGTAAACAAATCAGGGCCTGAGCGGAGGGGTTTCCGGGCAGGGCTGTGGCCAGACCCCCTTCTGAGCTGGGTAGCAGGGCAGGGGGAGGGGAGGGAACGCGGCTGCCGCTGGCACATCTGCCATCAGGGGCTGGGCTCCCCTTCCCACCCCTGCTTCTCCCCACCGGCAAACCGGCACCTTCCTTGATCCCACGCAGCCCATCAGGATTGCACCCACAGAGGCCACAGAAGCTTCCAGAAAAGCACAGGGTGTCCTTGGTTCAGGACTGCCAGCAGGCACAGAGGAGGAGCGGGCTGCAGACCTGCCCCCGATGGGGCCCAGCAGAGCATTTTAAGCCACAAGACCAAGACGGGGAGCAGAGCCCCTCACTGGAGAAGGAGCCTTGCCCCACCCCCAACCGGGCCGGCCAGGGCCACCACACCACCCACAGTGGCCTTGGAGGAAGGAGGTCGAAAAAGGAAAGACCTGGCCAAGAGTGCCTGGGGAAAGGGCTTAAACACCCAGCACCAGACAGAAAGAAACTTTCCTCTCCTCCAGGGGCCTGGGGTGGGCGGGTGGGGGTCCCTCAACATCACTGGTATCCAAGAATGACACCTCAGGAGAGACCCCCACCCCCAGAGTCCCCACATCATCGGGCGGTGGCCGAAGGGAACCAGGAGCTGTTTAATGTCCCAGGGCAGGGCCTGACCAAATCCTCTAAACTCCAACAGTTTCAACTTGACTGGGGGGAAGGGTGGGGGTGGGGGTCCTGGCACTCCTTTTAAATGCAGATTTGAACTTTTCACCCGGGGTCAGACAGCTGCGCTCCTCCAGCCCCAGCAGAGGCCGGCGCCGCGGCCACTCAACCTCACACTTTCACAGTTTTTTTTTTTTTTTTTCCCCCCTGCCTGCACAGGAGGTCGGCCCATTGAAGGAATTAGATACCCCCCCTTCCCTAAAACTCCAAACCCACACTCGCCTCTCAGCTTACCAGGGGCACAAATCCCACTGGAGGCCCAGGGATGGGCCAGGGCTGACTGGGCGCCCTGGACACAGTGACGGCGAGGGGAGAGGGTCCTTATCACACGCATCGACTAAGGAATGCTGAGATCAATAGTGAGGAAACCCCGGCGCTCAGCCACTGCTCAGCAAGGAGACGCTTCCTCCCCTCTGTGGGACAGGGTTCCCAGCTGCTCTCCTATGGCAGAAGCCGAACAACAGCCATCCTTGCTATTGCTATTCTACTCATCGGGGTTGTACTGTTAGTCAGACTTATCTAACTTCGAGAAGAAGTCCCTTCAGGAGCAAGCAAAAGAAAAATATGACCAACCTTTAAAAAAAAAAAAAAAGAGTCTAGGCTGGGACTCCTTGCCTCTATCATATCCCTTCCCTTATCCTCATGTGCAAGGCTGTTTCTGATTTTTCCTTATCACCCTCTGCCTCTCCCTTTCTCTGCCTCCAACCAGAAAGGCCCACTGGCTCTAGATGGTGAAAGAGGACCCTCCACTGTGTGGCCTTAAGATAACATGAGAGGGACTTCCCTGGCAGTCCAGTGGTTAGGACTCTGTGTTTCCAATAATGCAGGGGGTGTGGGTTTGATCCCTGGTTGGGAAATTAAAACCAACATGCTGCAGTATGGCCAAAAGGAAGAAAAGAAAAAGGTAATGTGAGAAATCCAAAATCTGAATAAAGCCAGGGGAAGAGGAGGGGGTCTCTTGTTGGGATTGGGGACCAGGTCAATAGCAGTACGTGGGCAGCAGAGGAGCCCCCAAAAAACAGGCCCCTCTAAGCCACACGCCACGTGGGCCCAGGCCAACTAACCCAGGAAGCCTGTGTGATTGGTGTCCGAGAGGAGAACGCAATGACTACCCACAAGTCCAAGGTCCCCTGTCCTGCCACTGACTAGTAAGCCGCCATGGACAGAGTGAACTGGATGGCTTCCAGAAGCTCCCTGCAGCCCTGCCATGCTGAGGGCGCAAACAAAGAGGGGGTGACGCAGGAGACAAGGCTGCTGCAGTAAATGCACCAGCGCTCACACAGCTACAAGCTGTCCTGCCCTCTCTCTGGGGCTAGGACCACCTTGCTGCCACTGCTGCCGTTCTTTGTTGGGAATGGCCTTCAGAGCCAGGTGGGTACCTCCACCGGCCACCTGCAAACCGAGAAACGGTTTAAGAAAGGTTTGCATGGCAGCATTGTACATTTTGCCTCCTAACAATCCCATGAGGATGCCAGCAGACTTGGGTGACTTTTACAGAGGAAAGCATGTGCAGATGCAGCCTGCACCCCCTGAACCCCAGGAAACGGAGGCAGCCCCCCAGTAAATGGAGGCAGCAGTCACAAGAGACAGGCGGTGACTCAGTTCCACCAATGTAATGTCTCAGAAGAGCCCAGGGCGCCATCCTGCAATGCCAGCTCTGCCCTGTCTGATAGTCAGCCACTAGGCCCTCAGGGCTACTGAGCCGATGAAAGGGGGCTGGTCCAAAATGAGAGAAGGCTGCAAATATAAAATACATGTGGGATTTTTTTTTTTTTTTTGAGGATGCAAAATGTCTCGCTCATAGTTTTCCTTATATTGATAATATGTTAAAATGATAACATTTCAGATATACTGGGCTACACAAAATATAATTAAAATTCATTTCACCAGTTTTTTTTTAACATGGATACTAGAAACTTTTAAATTATGTACGTAACTCCTGTACTGTATTTCTATTGGACAGCACTGTTCTAAAACTTCAGTCTGGCTTTCAACTTCAGACTCAGCCAGCAGTTCGATGTTTAGGACTAAGAATTTTCTCGTCTATTCTGAACATCCCCCCTAAAGCTACAACGTTCCGACTCCCAAGTGATACTTCTAATTGTGCTGAAAAATCTTAGTATCCAAATCAAATCGTTTATACTGGCAATTTGGCAATGGATTAAGGGGTGGCAGGGTAGGGGAGGAGGAGGAAGAAAGTCAGCTGTGCATTAGAAGCTGAACAAGGCCAGTGGAGTGACATGCCCTCTTTCAAAATGTTATCAATTACGTCTGAGGCCGATCTTTTTGCTTTGAAAAAAAAAAATAATAAAAAGTTGTTTATTGTGGTTTGGTTCAAGGATTGCCCATTACAAGGCTGGCTGGCCTCCTCCTCCGGCTGAATTTCTCACTATGGAGAGCAGACTTCTCCCTTTTAACTGCTCTTCCTATAAAATATGCCCAGCAGGATGCTGGTCCCCACCCCCACACATACACACACACTGTAAAGTATGTGAGGAAGGGAAGGCGGAGCAAGGGGCAGAGAACACACAGACACGGCCCCTTTCCTCTCAGACAGTACCCGTCCTACCAGGAGGGATCCCGGGCCAGTCTCATTTCTCCATGTAAATGAACTTTTTGGCCACCTCCTCAGAGAAGAAAAGCTGCACAGATGCGGAAGGCCCATCCTGGGGCACACAATTACAGCCATTTGCATTCCTCCAGAGGCAGGATTAGCACAGGAATGTGCTTTGCAGCTTTGTGGGGGGAAAAGGAGTTTAGGAAGAAAGAAATGGGGGGGGGGGCCTATTTCTCCCCAGTCTGTCCATCCAAAGCTCGATGATACACTTCCAGTTCTCTGAGAGTCAGAAAGTGGAAATAACTCCTACTCAGGCTTACTAAAGAGGGGGGAGGGTGAAAAGGCCCAAGAGGAGGAGTGAGGGGGGGCACTGCGTGTATGAGAACTGCCCCTCCTGGTGCTTTGATCCCCTCGGTCGCTAGGAGAAACCAACTTTTCTCCTAGGGTTAATCAAAACCAAATTACTCAGGAATGTGGCAGGACAGGTCTGAGCTTCCAGGTCCCTTTGTCTTTGAGGATTTAAAATGAAAAAATAAAAACAATTTTAAAGCAGATGGCAGTGGCTTACAAGATAGGTAACGTGAAAATGTTCTGAAGGAACATTTGACCATATCCCCGCACTCTAAAAAAAAGGAAGCTATCTACAAACCTACTCCAATCTATCAATCAAGAGGTTATTTTTACAGATAGGTTCCAAACTCAGAAGAACTTTCTGTTTTCTTATCACCCCTCAAGAAAGAACCCCTCCACAAACCTGTATCTAGTCAAAGTGCAAATAAGAAATAAGCAAGACTTTACTGCCAGTGGGGCTGCAAACCTGATTATAAAATGTACCATGGGAAGTACACTCCCTCGAACTTAAGAACACACATTTTTCCTGAACAAAGTCTGGGAGTAGTCTGCAAGGCCCTTCCTTGGAATTCTGGGGTAGGAAGGAGACAGCATCCAGTCGTGGGGACCTGGTAAACTTGGGGATCTCCTTAAGGTCTAAGAAAGGGGGTGTTGAGGGAATGGCTCGGTTCAGGGATGAAAGGACCTTGTAGGGTATCAGAAGATACTGCTGGCGCATCTGTGGACCAGAAGTGGCTGGGAGCTCGCTGCCCAAAGCTGCCTTGTTTACTAGCAAAGTGTGCCGCCAGGGGTGCTGGCCTGGCCCGGCCCAGCCCAGCCACACCGGTTCAAGAACTCCAGAGGCAACAGGAAAAGGCTGACTGACCTCAGACATGAAAGAAACCTGGGGCTCAGGGCTATATTAAGGACTCCACACCTTCTGCCCGGTCACATCTTTGGCAGGCTTGTGTCACTGAGCAAGGTGTGGGCCCGCACTCCCGGGCTCCTGGAAACTTCACAGTGCAACGCCCGGCGGCATTACAATTAGGGAGCGCGCCCAGGAGCAGGAAGACCAGTGGCTCTGCATCATAAAATGACACTAGGCTTCACTGCAGAACCTGACCAGCCGCCCCCCATGCCCTCCCCCTCCAAAAACTAACATAAACAAAGAGAGCACCACCAGTTAAGCTACAGAGCCTGGACTCAAAAGATAAAATGAGGCCAACATCCAGGCCTGACTACCAGCTTGCCATAAATTGTAACTGGCCCTCGGCCTATGGTTATCTGGGAGGTTGCACTAAAGTAACTTTTAAAATACTCTTCACCTTATCTTCAGGCCCACTCAAACACACACATACATCACCCGTCTTAGATCTCTGCCATTAGTGCTCCATTTAGACTTTCCAAAACAAGGTCATCCCAGTAGGCCCGTCCCCTGTTTCCGGTCACAGCTGCGGACTTTCACCCCCTTCTCCAACAAAAGGGACCTTGTACACAAAATTAACCCGAACCATTAGTCTGTGCGGTGTGAGAGAGTACACTGAGCCCTTGGAATTATTTACCCTCCTCCCAGGCTGGCCCAGGGTGCTCCCCCACAGAGGCCAGGGGAGCTTCCCTAGAGATTAGAGGCCCCGCTCCCTGGGCCACAGCTCCACACAGCTGCATCTGTGCAGCCAAGGCCCCACTTTGCAGAGAATAAACACAAAGCCCTTTTTTTTTCTCTTTTTCTTTTTTTTTAAGAAAAGAAGAAAAAAAACTTGCTCCCGTGGTGTGATTCCACAGCTGGAAAGGGCCACAGTCATTCTGGATATTGTTGAGCTGTCCAACACAGTGGCCACCACAAAACCATCCCAGATGGGGCTGAGCTGTCCAATATGGTGGCCACCGCTCATCTGCCACTGCCGAGCACTGGCCACAAGGCAAGTCCCAACTGCTGCGGTGAGAAAGTCATGCCGATACTGTGTGGAAAAAGACATTTAAACTTCACTCCACCTGTTTCTTTTTTACTTTTCTATTAACGTGACTCCTAGCAAGTCTACAATTACAGATGGGGCCTGAGTTCTATTTCTACAGGACAGCCCTCCTGGGGACGAAAATGTCACAGTCTCAAACACCAGCCCATGGCCGTGCCCTTAAAGGAAAGAGTCTTAATGTTTCAATGCTAAAGTGACCATGAAATTAAGCAAATGGCAACAACTGATATCAGCTAGGTCAAATCACAAACTTAAGAGAACGCTCAACAAATATGTATAACTCAGAGGCGGCAGGAATCTACCATCTTTTTATCCAAGAGAAAACAAACACAGTCTCTAGCCCAGTGGTTCTCCATGCCTGCCAAGGAGACATTGGGTGATTCCTGGAGACATTTTTGATGGGGAGTCAGGGTTGGGGAGCAGGGACTCCTGGTATCTGACCTGGAGAAATGAGGGACACCCCTGACAACAAAAATTATCCAGCCTCCAATGTCAACCATGCCCCCACACACAATCGGACAAGGTTGATCTGAGGTCCGCACAGTCACACTTTTAATACTCAGATTTCCAGGGGTAGGGGGCTGGAGGCGGCATCTCTCTGCAGAATGGCTTCTCTGCAGGGCTCGGAAGTGGCCCAGGTTTTAGTGGTACCCACAACGTGGGAATATGAAAGTCATAATGATGTTAAAACAATATTCACTTTCTCACCAGACTGAGAACTGAGTTTCAATGGCTGAAAGGTCTGGACAGCTATTTTTCAGGTTATTTGATAGAAAATGGGGTTTAAAAGCTCAGTGCAGTAAAGTAACTATACTCCAATTAAAAAAAAAAAAAAAAAGCTCAGTGCAACATGAGCCAGACCCCCCCACTCTGCACCCGGAGTGACACCTCCCATGGAGGCTCTGAATGAGGCGAGCCCCTGACGTGCTTAGCTCTCCAGCCCTGACCACACAGGTTCCTGGGCCGGGCCACAGAGCCGTGGAGGAGCTGAGACCGACCCTGCAGGGACAGGAAGAGGACAGGGCTGCGCGGAGAAGGCCAAGACAGGAAGAACCCAGGGATGAATGTGAACAGCCCCTTTTCGTGGAGCCAGGCTGGGAGGCTTGGCAGGAAGGGGGGTGTGGGGGGGAGGGCACATGATAATTAACTCAGCAAGTTGATAGTATTTGCATATAAATGCCTCCACAAATCACTACAAACAAGCCAGGACAAGTCAGGCCTATTAGCATATACAAGCCAGCCCGGGAAGGCCTCTCTAGGTGGGTCATTGAGTGGGCTGCTCACTTCGAAGGCCGCCTGTCAGCTTGGGGTGGGGGGCACGTGAGGGGAGGACGGGGACACTGCGTCTATTTCAGACCCTTTCACTCTTGAACGCAGTTGCAGGATGTCAAAAGGAGTTGGCTTTATTCCCAGCCCCTAAGGGCAGAGCAGAAGAAATGCTGGACCTTTGCGTTTCTTTCTTCCAGGGTGTTGGGAAGCAGAAGGGAGCCAGGGCCATCAGTGGGCACAAAAGAAACACAAAGGGAAGGATATGCAGATGGGAATGAACATTCATGGAGAGGCTACTGAAGATGCACCGGGAGGACTTGTTTTCTACTTCGTTTCATTCCCACTTGAGGAGTGAGATGTGCATTATGCCCGTTTTACAAAGGAAGGAAGCAGTAAGGCTCAGAGAGTTTGCATGGTGAGTGCACAGTCAAGCTGCCAGGCTGGAACAGAGCCGTGCCTCCACGCCTGCGACCCCGCGGAGGGGTCCGGGCTAGAGCAGAGTGGAGAACAGAAGCTGGCTTCCCAAAGAGCAGGCTCATTTGATCCATCTCTGCTTCTCCCAGGACAATGGAGTGTGGACACCAGCATGCCCATTTCAAGGGCTGACTCATAAGCGGCACTCTGATCCTGACCTGGCCCCTACCTGTCATACTCGTAATTATCTCACTTCTTCCACCAACAAGCAAGACCGCACCTCCCTCCAGTTAGACACTTAGATTTCCTTTAGCAGCCAGCATCTTCAATGTCTGGACAAATGTTAGATTCGCCAGTGAGAAATAAACCAAACGTCCTTTCCCAAAAAGTGTAAAAGTTCTCTGCTTTCTCCCAAAGACATTTCAACCTTTGGTTTCGTATCTGTTGCAAGAAAAATAGCTTCGACCTCCTCTCTGAAAAGGCAAGGGGGAGGGAAAGCCTTATTAATTTCAAGGCTGCACTCTTCACCTGCGACTACCTTTTAAAAGTAAGGCAGGTGGGTCTGGGTAACATGTACTCGTGGGGTCAGGTACACAGACGACAGCCCTCCCTGGACAAGCATTTCGTATCTGGTGTGAAAGTGATGCCATCCGGGAACCTGGCAGAGCAGGGGCGGCAACTGAAACCAGTTGCTTTCGCAGCGACATCAACCTTCTAACACACAGGATCCACGGGCCTCCTCTTTATGTCCGCAAGTTGACACTTTAGCAACCGGGCAGATGTTTCACAGGGAGACGTGGCGATGTTACAGGGAAAGCAAAAAACATTCCCCCTACCAGCCAAATGCACATTAAGAACCAAGGCCCTGAGCCAAAGAGCCTTTTAGGAAGAGGGCCTGAAATGGTGGCAGAGGCTTGCATTGTTTCTTGAGCAGTTAAGAAAAACTGTTTAAAAAAAGAAAAAATGACAGGAAAAGTTGCTGAGAAGGAGGGAAAAAAAGGGCATACATGTATTCCTTAGCATATTTTCATCAGGAAAAGTTGTCCAAAACAGGCTGCTGAGAAACCGTTTTGTGTGGAAAGCAAGTAAGTTGAGGACTACACATCTGCACTTTTTTATAGGCTTACAGGAGTTTAAACTCTTTTGTAAAGAGCTTTTTATGTACTGAATCAAGGCTCCCATATTTGAACAGGGATCTATATGACTGGGGTTGGGTGGGGGTGGGGGGATAGGCTGAGACCCGAAATCAAGGATCAAATTAAGCAACCCCAGTCTTTTCTTCACTCAGCTCATCTGACTCTGGCCTTTCCACTAAGGAGATTCAAAGAAGACAGAGAGCCTCCTGGAATTGTAACACAGAAATTCAGAGCCTACAGCAGAGGTGTGCATGGGCGACAGTTCTCATTCAAAATCCAGCTCAACCAATAGGCTCAGACGTTTTCTCCAGTCACATTCCTGGATAAAGTCGGCACAACTAAGAACACAGCAAAGCTGCCTTTTTTTTTTTTTTTTTGCCCACTCCCAAAGACCCACAAGTAATTGGTTCAGCCCTTCTCTTTAGCTAACACCCCTCCCAACACACACACACACACACACACAGAGTAGGAGGTCTGAGTAGTCACCAACTCCTGCCTCCAGAAGCACAGAAGTGGGGGGCGGGCGGGGGGTGGGGGTGGGCAAGTTTCACTCCCAGATCAAAGGTTTGTGGCCGAAATCACTTTCAGGACAGCGCGTGAAATCGGCAGCAGATGAAAATTCCACCGTCTTTTCACAGCGTCCAATGGAGCCAGCTTCCCCAGTTCAGAGTCTGCCTACAGATGACAGAAGATACTCCATAAACTCCTAACTGTTGCCCCAAAAGACCCACTTAAAATTAAAGACAAGATAATCATTGAAGAAAGCCTTTAAAGCCATTATGTGATTAGCAGAATGGGAGGAGAGAGGGATCTCGGGGTTTCTCCATCTTCCCAAGGCACAGCCTACAAGGGGAGCTGACGGCTTCTGTTCCAAACCTGCAGCAGCCAGAAGGGGCAACAGGCAGGAGGGGAGTATATGGTTTGCACACCCCATTCCTCCCTTCCTTGGAAGCCTTAGACAAACTTCAGGGAGGGAAGAGGATGGCGAAGTCTTCGAGGCGACACATGTGTTAACACCCAAACTCAAAGAGAGAGGATCTGAACCTTCTAAGACCCCACCCCCAGGACACAGGAGGCTAGCTAAGGCCCCTCTGGAGGGGCACACATCAAAACCTGTGTGCATTAATTCCGGTGTTGACAAGACTGCGTGGCGACCCTCCTGTGCGAAGGGAGAAGGGCTCACCCAAAGGCAGATTAAGCCCCAGTGTTTTGTTAAGAGGCCCCTGTCTGGGGTTAAAACCAACAACACAGCAGTCTTCTGAAATGAAGTCAAATTTGCCATCTAGCAAACTCTGTTTCTTTCCCTTTTTTTATTCAGACCCTTATTCTTGCAAAAGCAAGAAACTCCAGGAATTAAGGGTGAAAGAAGGGCAGCAACATCAAAGGAAACAAAAAATCACCTTTTAAAAGTGATAAATAAGCCAAGCCACCTTCCTTGGGCAAAGACTTCTCTGGAAACACACCCATCACTGCTATGACCACTCACGGCCTTGTCCTCACCATCTTGTCCCCTGGCCCCAAAGAATGAAAACCAGAAAAAAAGCATTCACACTGTCTCACTGCCTCTGAAGCTTTAGCACAATACTGCTGTCAATTCCCCAGTTCCTATCCATATAAGAGTCATTTACTTTATTAGCTAAAGAAAAAAAAAAAAAAAAAAGCCCTCTAACATCTGACTGTCAGTTCACACATGTTCAAAGAGAACAATCTGGCAGCCAACTTTAAATCATATAGAAGAGAAATCTGACAGTTGTTGATTTTGCAGTTTTCCTCCTTAATCTGGACTTTGAGAGTGGCCTGCCAATGAGCCAAGATTTTTGCCTGGGTCTCTCCCTTGGGGCAGTCTGACTCAATCTCAGCTTCTGTGTGTGTGTTCCTCAATGCGAGCAGTCTGAGGACTCGGCACACTGCTTTGGACAGAAAAGGCACCTTTTAATATTTGAATGAGACTAGCTCCTGCAGAGGGATTCTCTTGCCTGGATTCTATTAAAACTAAGTCCCCATTTCCCTGACTACAGTTTCTAACCCAAGCAGAGGATGGTGGTTCTGAGCTGTGCTGTGATTTCTAAAACAACCACCTTTAACAACCAAAATCTCATACCAGAACCCTTCAATACCCCTATGAAGCCCACTGTAATGGAAGCTGCCTTCTTGCTGTGTTTTTAAGGTAACGCCCCATCCTGGTTAATTACACCAGCCTTGGGAACCAGAGAAGACCAGCAGGCTCAAGCACTACAGAAATAGGCCAGGCTAAGAGCAAGCAATGATTTTAATAACAAACGCAAGTATAAACCACAGCACATACTGTACTTCTTGAGGTTACTAATGTTCAGCGTCAGGTACATTATCTCTGGAATACCGGCAAGTGTGAGATGGAGCTTGCAAGTTTCTTCAGGCCAGAGTCACCACTGCCTCCCCTATAAGACCAGGAGGCAAACCCTTCCAGTTAAGAGGCAAGGTGAGCTCCTCTAAAAAGTGGGTGTCAAGACAATTGACTTTTCCCTTAGAACAATTCCCTACCCTTTTATAAAATGTTGCTTAGTCACCTGAATATTTACTTTTTAACATGAGACGGTTGCAACCCTGTAAAAAAAATTATTTCTTGGGTGAAGATCTGCTTTGGGCCCTGGGGTATTTCTAGGCTCTCACACTAACACTTCAGAAGCAAGGGGTAAAAAAAAAGCCCCAAGGTCCAAAAGGAACACTAACCCACCGTGACAGTAAGGACACACGCCCTGGACCCCACTAAGGCTAGAACTGAAGGAGCCAAGCTAAACCATATGCAGTCCCAGATAAGACTTTACTAGCAGTCTGCAGTCACAGATTTATTCTAAGGAACTAACAACCTCTGGGTCACCCAAGGTGAGCCAGGCTTGTCCAGGGAGTGTCTTGAGCCAGGGAGTGTCTTACTAATCATCATTTAAAGTTATAATGATGAAAACTGAAATCTCGCTTAGTTTAGCTCCTGGCCACTGGGCAGCCCAATTGGCACTGAACTGATATGGCAGTTAAATGCAACCCTAGAGCAGCAAGAAGGCAGGCGCAGCAGTGTCCTGTTGGGAAGAGTCAAACAGAGGCCTGCTGAGAATTCTGTTTTATTTGGGTCCCTTCCATCCTCCCTGAGTATTCGTTTGTGCAAATAAAAGACAGAAGGGAAGAAACCAAAATTAAAGTTTCAGGTGGCTGGGGAAGCAGCTCAGATTTTTTTTTTTTTTTTTTTTTCTATTTTGGAAGAGTTAGCAAGTGTTTCTCAATAGTTTCCTGTCAATCAAAACTGTTCTCAGGAGAACTGGAAAATAGCAGCTCTATCCCATAGAAAATGCAGCCATTTCAAAAGAGAGTTGGGAAAAGGAGGTGACCCATGTCATCAAGACAGGAGGTCTCTAAGTCACTTAATTCCTTGTGATTCCAAAAGGACTGTTTTTAAAGTGTAAAAGTGCTTGCTTCTGCCTCTGCCCCATGTTGTTAAATAACACTTGTGTAATTAAATAAAAGAGCAAAATGTGACCCTAGCCCATTCTGAGAGGCACTTACATGCTCTCTGAGAACATGCTGTAAACTAAATGCAGACAACCTCCTTAGTCCTGTAATTTAAGGAAGAGAGAGAGGGAAAGTTTCTCTTGGCCTTCACAGCCACGTGCCTCTGAGAGGGGGCCTTCGGGGTCTCAGCGAAGGAGAGTGCACACAAATACAGGTGTGCAAACATCCAGGTATGGCCCTCTCTCTAATGACTCTGTTTTTGAAACACTTAGATTATTTAGAACCCTGTCTCCTAACTTCCCTTACATTCCACCATCTCTGTTCCCTAATTGCTTTTCAGGTTGGGTAACAAGAAGGATTCAGAACCTCAGGCTGCCAGTGACTGTTCTGAGAGCAAGGAACAGGCTCGTCTCGGCCTTTCTTGATCAGGTTGCCCTGCAAGGTGTATGTTTTCCTCTCAGATGCAGCCTCTGTCCTCTCACTCATGGTTCCCTCTCCAGCCCGGTCTACTGGAGCTCGTGATTTTTAGGGTTTCCCCTTGAAACCTATCCAGAAACCACAGGCATTAAAAGAACATGAGGGTTTGACACCTCCTGAATTTAGGAATGAGGGGACTCCAGGGGCCAACTCTGAGAACTCGCACCTGCTGTTTGATGGCAGAGAAATGAAGTTCCCCGGCTAGCACGAGCTCGAAATTATACTCTTATTTAGTGACCTTTCCCCAAGGATCGCAAAGCATGGGATGAAGTAAGATGACGCGTAACTTTCTCACTATCTACCTTCAAGGCTCAAGGTTGTTTTCCTTGGTTTGCCTTCATGCATTCCACCATGGCAGGCCCTGGCCTGAGGGAGAGGCCTTCTCTCCGTGCCCAAGTGGGGCCATGTGCTCTCTCTGAGATTATCTGTCAGTGGCTTTCAGAGTCCTCAAGGCCAGTTAAATGACACAAACAGAAGGCGGGAGAGAAGACCCTCTTGGATTCTTCTGCTAGCTCTTTTCATTTAAACCAGTTTATATACCATGCACCACTGTGCCAGGCAAAGCACTCTTAAGACTACACCAGGCAAAGAACTGTAATCTTTGCCCTCCAGGCATGTTCTCATCATTATAACACAGGTATGTCCAAAGCAGAAAGCACCATTTTCCAGAAAGTTCTTTCCCTTCCAGCTCACCATAATTACTTTTTTTTTTTCCTTTTACTGACCTAACTTGGGCCTTCCTCCTCTTTTTTAACAGGACAAACATCTAAGTTTTCTCTCTCTCTTTCTCTCTCTCTCTCAACCACCCCCTCCCGACAGAAATGAAGGCTCCTCTGGTTTTTCCAGAGGGCCAACCAACTGAAAGTAGAGGGTGAGCTAGTCAGTCTCCAAAGGTGCCTCCCGCTCCAAAGCTCTGATTCTCCCTTTAATTACTCTCCAATAAGCGCACTGGTCACACTGTTTCCAACTGGCCAGTGACTTCTCCTGCAATGAAGAGCGTGTATTTTTCGGCGGCGGAACTCAAACTTCTAAATGACGCCAGCACCGCAAATATTCAGAAGGCAGGAACTAATCCAAAAGCAAAATTAGGAAGGCAAGAGGGAGGAGAGGAAAAGATGAACGGGAGGAAGGTGGGAGGGCTTTACTCTATGCCCAGCAGAATTCAGAGGCTCTCACCCCAGGTAGGTTCCAAGTAGAGTCTAGCAGTTCAGGTGTATCCAGCCTGCCCCTCCCCCACATGCCCCAAGAGAATGGGAAGTTCAGCCAAGACTCGCAGCACCTGCCCGCAGCTCCAGGCCGGCTGCGCGGACCGGCCGGGAGCGGGAGGCTGCACTCACCTGGCACACAAAGGCTCCGCACACCTCCGGAGGGAGGAGGCACTCGCAGGTCCGGGGGCCTCGGCGGGCGGGACAATGGGAAATTCCAGCGGCACCGAAGCCCCGAACTTACCCACCACTCCAGGCGGCCTTCTCCCCACCTCCCGCTGCCCCCGGGGCTCCAAGGTGGCTCTGGCTAGGTGCGGGGGGGCCTGGGGCAGGGGAGGGGGGCTCATGGTGGCGGCCGGGGCCGGTGGTCGCTCCTCCCCGGGAGGGAGGGTCCCCGGGCGCGCGGCGGGGATTCACCCACGGGGCGCGGCGCTCGCGTCCCCGTCCCCGGCCTGCCCGCTGCCGGCTCGCCCGCCCTCCCGCCCGGAATCGCTTTATGTAAATGAAGCTCAACTCGCAGTTTGCAGCGCGCACCGCCCGGGGAAGGGGGGCGGGCGGGGCGGGGGGCCTTCGGGGATCCACATTACACAGCAACAAAGCGGAAGGTTAATTTGAAACTCACAGCCCCGCCGCCGCTCGGCTCCCCGGGCAAAGCCTGACATCTACAGTCGTGCCGGGCGCAGGCCGGGTGCTCCGCGGCGGCCGCGCCCGCGGGGACACGGGGACACACACGGGCGGGCGAGGCCCCAGCGCTCGGCTGCGCTCCGGGGACGAGCCTCCGGGCAGGCCGGGCCTCGCGCCCGGAGACAGAGCTCCAGGCGGCTCGGCCTGCACCGCGCGAAGAACCAGCCCGGCGGGAACAAAGCCTGGTCCTCCCCAGGCGCTGACCCCTCACTCATCAAAAGTCAGGGGCCGGCCTAGAGTCGGGCGAGAAGAAAGGGACGCGCCCTCGGCCAAAACAAGAAGCCTGGGGCCTCCGAACCGGAGCCCTGGGTCTCCCGGCCCCAGCCACGTCACAGCCAGGCCACTCCAGCGTACGGACATTAGCCAATGTGGACAGGAATTTATTTGAAACACACACCCAACCTATTAACTGCTTTACAGAGCACTTCTGTTTTTCAGCTGCAGAAACTTATTAAAAAAAAAAAAAAACCTGCTCTCCATTGAGAGTTTAAGGATAGAGTTTTTCACGGGAGAGAAAGAAAGAAAAAGGAGACAGAGAGAAAAAGTCCAGTCTGCAATTAACCTTAGTGTCTTTAACAACATGCCTTAAAAAGCCACAGGTCATGTCCCTTCCTAGGGAGATTCTACCACCTGGGGCAGATTTAATGTGGCCACTCCAGTTGGTCAAAGCAGTCGCTGGACACTTTTCTATCTCCCCAGGTTCGTCTTCTCCATTCAGATAGGCAAAAGGCAGCACCACAGAAATCTCACCGGAAGTCCCCTGTCCTCCCTGCTGGAGTCCCAGGCTCAGTCTGAATTCACTCCGGATTCTCAGCACAGAAAGGCACCTGCTTTCGCCTTTTCTGAAAGCCACCCACCCCGGCTGGCCCCACAGCCCTGAGAGTCCTTTCTGACTGCACAATAATGAACCGTGCAAGTGTTAGAAATATAATAAGCTCACAAGGCGGAGGAGCTGTATGTATGGAATCGTATTAGCGTTAAGCACACACTGATGCAGGAGGGAAAGGGGCAATGAAAACTAGAAGTCATTTCTGCACAATATAATTTGGGCTCAAATTAATATAACTACCTTAACCTGTTGGGGAAGGACAGCCCCTCTCTACATTTTAGTTCAAAAAAAGAGCCTCAAAAAAAAAAAATTTTTTTTTTCCCAGCTAAAGTCCAGGGAGAAAAGACTGCCTCTAGGGAATCATGTCCGATTAGGGACAAAGGACAGCACAAGCCAAATTCTGTCACACATGAGAGAGTGAGGGGGGCAGGGGGACTGGAGATGGAAAAGGGACAAGCAGAGGGTGATTTTCTAAACCAAAGTATGGCCACTGCAGAGCTGTTTCCAGACTGCCTGACTTCAGGTCCAAGAACAGGTGGTATTTTCAAAACACTATTATTTATTTTAGCCACATAAGTTGAGAACACCTTAAAGAAAACCAATTAATAATTTAATTGAAAAAGTGACTATGAATAATACATGAAGATGATGATGCTAGCAATAATGCAAGTAACGTGGCACAGACAATTCAGAGATGTCTTTGGAAATGTCTTCAGGCGAGTGGAGACTTCAGGCCTCCATGTCTTACCTGGAAGCAACCCACAGCCCAGCAGATAAACACAATACAAAAATGTTTCTACTCCCAGAAAATCTAATTCTGCTGCTTTGTCTTAACTTTTATTAACAGGCAAAGACCTCCTAATCCGGTGACATCATAAACCAAGTGGGCCAACAGATAGGTATCTTCAACAAAAATAAAAGCTGGAAAGCCCAAAGATCCAGCCATCTAGACACCTGGAAGGATTGTGGAGGTCTGGGCAGTCTGAAACTGCCATTCCAAGCGGCAGACACTTGCATCTGCCTCCCAGACACCTCAGAGGCCTGACAGGTAGAACCAGTAAGGACCCTGAGTTCCTTCCCTTTAATTCGACACCAAGCTGCAGACAAGGTAAAGGCCTGGTCAGGCCTGCCTTTGCTACAGGCACAGATTTAACAGGTAACCCACAGGCAGGTGATCTATGGCCTCTGCATCATCAGAAATATAAAGGATTACACACAAGTTGGCATGTTACCGCAACCAAAACTTATTGTCATCGCTAACCAAAACAATACCTCTTCAGTGAGTTTTGCAAGTTTCGCACTTCCATATGGAATCGACAGTTTTTCTGACATACGTGTTGCAAATTCTGTCCCCCGGCTCTGAAAGGCCCCAGCTCTTCCCAGGGCAGCTGTCTGACGTGACACCCACAGCCTACTCAGCAGTGACAGGCGGGCACTCTCCTCGCTCCATCCTGGACACTGTTGACAAATAAACCCACTCTCAGAAAAGACAATTCTTCCCTTCCAGTTCTCCATAACTAGTCTTGTCTCATCTGGAAAGCGTAACTGGCAACAGCCAAAAGGATAAACATTTAAAAATAAATCAGGGAATGCTAACCCCTTTCCTACTCCTCCCCTTAGCCACTTTCCAAATCAGAGGCCAGTCCCCTGGCGCTTACTGAGCTGGCTGGTAAATTACAAAGACCCCATCCAGCCAAACTGGTTGTTTCTCTCTCTCTCCCCTACACACACACACACACACACACACACACACACACACACACACTCACTCACTCACACTCTCTCTCTCTCTCTCTCCAGTGCTGCTCCTTTTACTTCAGCAAAGGTAAATATGATCTCTGAGCTAAGAGACAGCGAATGTCAGCATTCTAACTTGTAGCTAAACCTGGGCTCTTGTCTTCACAGCACAACTGGGTCGAGGCAGATTTGGGTATTCTTCCAGAGCCTTCTATTTTTATTAAATTATACATACACATTGATTTTTAAAACTAGTGCTTAAATAACCTTGAGGCTTTAACAAAGAAAAAGCCAGAAGAGGGCACAAAACAAAAACAAAAGTCCCTCAAATAAGCAAGGAAACATTTGGAGCTGAACTGCACTGCATGCCCTGAATTCACCCCATTCTTTCTAGGCTGTTATATTTAGGGGCCTGGTACCCGCTGGGTGGCCAGGCCCTCCTGGGTATGGTACAGAATGCACGCTTTCCTCAGAACAGCCCACACTCACCTCCAGAACGAATAGAGGCTGGTGTGCCAAGGCCTAACAGATGTTCTGATTCACATTTCTCTGTCACAAACCTCAAGGCCTCCATCTCTTGCTACAATGCTAATTCCATGGATTAATTTTTACCCCCCAAATCGTAGGTGGGATGCTATCTGATTTACTTCCCCAACCTCCCCAGCTCAGAACCTAAGTCTATCAATGACAATTTTAAAAAGATATAAAAAAATAAATAAATAAACAGATATAAATGAGGAACCATTTAAAGAAAAAAAAAAAAAAAAACTGTAATAGAGAGCTTTCTTCAAATTTCAGTTACAAAGCCCAAGTTTTCAGAAAGCAAAAATAAAGACCTTGCCTTAAAACAGCTTTAAAACATTAGGTGAGGAGCTTCCTCTTAAAAGAAAAAAAAAAAAAAAAATATATATATATATATATATATATATATATATATATAATTTCTGAAAGGGCCAAGAGAATTTGCCATGCAAGACTTTTATACCCAGGGGGATTCTTACATTTGTGTTTCTAAACCTTGAAATCAAGAATTTTAATGAAAAGGCAGACAGATTCTTAAGGACAGCATCAAAATCAGGGTCTATATACATTACAGGAGAGAGGTGCTTTGTCTGCGCCCAGGAAAAAGAGGTGGGCTATTCTGCTCATGGGCCATCCCCACTGTCTGACCCATCCCTCTGCCTGCAGCCTGATGCAAACCGCTGAATTCTTGGAGGGGAAGCAGGTTGAAAGGAGAAGAAAGGAAAAAGGAAACGAGGGAGGAAAGAAAAGGGGGAGGGGGATGTGGCCTTTCTATGTATAAAATCATGGTTTAAAAAAATTCTCAACACAGCCTCAGTTTCACAGTGCATACCAACAGCGCCCGCCATACGTGCATTAAAACAGTCCCTGAAGCACCAGGAGCACAGTAAAACAGAACCAGAATTTTTTTTTTAATGAATCCAAATTGCATTTGGATTTGTGATTCCTTCCTATCAAGCGACCACTTCTTCGGGGCAGGATCCTAAGAGAGAAACAAAAGATGACCCTTTTCACACTTCCCCCGGATGATCCCAGAATCCCATTGTCTTATCTTTTCCTTTTAGTGCATTTTTTGTCCAAAATTTGTGGTAAGCTCACTTAAGAGCCCCAAGCTGAAATTTCACATCTCCTCCAAGTCAGCCGGTGTTTTTGAGAATCTGGATTTCTATTGAGGCCATTCCAATCGTCAGTAAGGCCTACGGTAAAATGCGCTTGCTTCATGCTGTTCCGTTTGTCTCTCTGCAGACAAATAGAAACTGTGAAATTTAAAGAATGGGTGGGAAAAAAAAATCTAAAACAAAGAGGTTAAAAAAATAGGACAAATGTTTTTGCTTTTGTGTCTCCCTGGAGCAATTGTTTGGGGGAGTCTGCATTGACAATAACCATGAGAAGGCCATCTAAAGGCGATGCGCACACAAGGGGACTCCTTGCCTGCTGCCTTTGGTCTGGGAGAAAAAGCACCTTAGCTCCGTTCTCCAGGAACAAAAGGCCAGGGCCACGGAAGGGGGGAGAGGTTACTGGGGCTTTCACATGAAGCCAAGTGTCAATGCAGCTTCATTTTTCACCCGTCTTAGTTGGAAAGCAGCTCAGTGAACTTCCTAATGACTGCTTTTCCCTCTTTCCCTATTATTTCTAAAGCTAAAAGAACAAAACAATAATATTTTTTTTTAACCTAAAACCCATCATCCTATTAGAGGAACGCCTTGGGGGCCTACACACTCAGTTTTTCCTCCTTCCTCTCCTCACTCTATTTTTTTTTTCTTTTGGAGGAGGAGTTCCATTCCAATTGTAGATCACATGGAAATAAGAGACACTGGACACTGCGGTCATTTTCAGTAACACCAGAATGGCCTTTATGTCTACAAAAAGGCCGGGAACAGAAAAATAAACGCAAAAGGAGAAAAAAAAACTGAACAGGGATAGAAGGTGGTGAGGGAGAGACTGTGGGGCAACGCCTGGAAACGTTTTCTTTTTTTCACAGCATGAAGTCCCTAAAGTCAGCTTCAGATTTGCAACTGAATCAAAGTCATCATTATGAGATTAGGGGGTTTTTTTTGGAGGGGGGAGTTGCTGCATGGAGATGTGGACAATAAGGATGTACTAAAGACATAGACAAGGTGTGTGTGTATGGGGGATCCTTCAAAGAAAGAAAGCTGAGGTGAATGACTACATGCCATGAAAATACCAGGGCAAGTGGATGTCGGAGTGTTTAACCAGATTGGAAGCTGGAAACATCTTCCCCAGCGGGCAAACCCTAGGACGAAGCAGTGACACGAAAGCCTCAGCCTTTGAACCCAGACCTGGCAGCTTAGAAATGTGTCCCCTCTTCCCCAGGCAGCCACAGGCTCTGGCTGAAATGCGAGGTGGGGGTAGGGATGTGAGGGCCCTGCGAAGAAGCACAATAAACAACTCAAATATGAACGGAAATGACATCAGCAAAGTGAAGGGCCTGTTTATTGCAGATCAAAACAAAACAAACTTCCAAACCTTTTGTGTACACAAGATAACTCTATAAAAAGCCCTCCTAAAATGTCACCAGGGTCGACATATCAGCATGCCAAGAAAACAGATGACAGTTACCGTGGGGGGGGGTGCCATGGGAGGAGGCAGGGATGATAAAGGGAAGACGATGGGAGGGGATATAAAACCAGAAGGGGCCAAAAACCCAGCTGACTATTTCCCCCCTCTGCGGATCCTTAATATTTATTGGTGTTTATAATCTGAAAGCCATGCTCTGTGTTTCACTTAATACAAGGCCAGACAGTGCTGTCTAATGAGGCAGCATTACAATCAGCTTGTAATACTGAATTTTTAATGCTGCCAAGGATTCTGTTACATAATAATATGAAAAACAGAAGCTGAAAGTGGGTTCATGGTGACAGGACACTGGAGGTCCCAGGCAGGCAAGTGCCATGGGCCTGCCTTCTCTCCCCTCTGCCCATCCCCACCTCCAGATTTGCACGCTGGCCCTCCATCCCTATACTGGAGGTGGGTATGAAAACCAAGAGGATTTCTTAGGAAATCTACTTTTTAAATTATTATTACTCTCCTCCCTGATCCAAAGTCTTATTTTAAGAGTCTGAATTCTACCTTATCTGGGGTTAGAGGTCTCAAATTTAAAAAAAAAAAAGTGTGTGTGTCGGGGGGGGGGGGGCGGAAGGTGTGAAGAGAAAAGGAACACAGGAGTGGGGGGGATAGTTTATTTTAAGCAAACTGAACAATTTGAAAAAAAATCACAGAGAGAAAAAGAAATAAGATGCTGGGGGGCGGGGGAGAGATGAAGTCTGCCGACCATATTCACAGCCGCTGTACTCAGTTTACATGGGTGTAATTTAAAAGCATATATATACAGCCGCCGTTGCTTCTTTCTGTAATACCCCAAGACTGTAAATCTATAACCACTGCAATGATTTAGTGATTAAAAACATGATAACATATTGTGTAACTGCAAACCACAGAACCCCTGCCAACTCTCCTCTAAGATAAAGGAAAAAAATACAGAATATGTGTTGCTTGCAGCGATCTTCCTAAATCCAAAGATTTTAATAAAGGAAACTATACAATAGACAAATCGGGAAAGGGTGAGTGAATTCTGTGAAGCCAGCAAAGGAAGGCAGGGGGAAAAAAAGGCAGCTTTATGTGGGATTCTTTTCCTTGTACCAACAAATTACGACCTAAACATGCCTTTTCTTTTCTCTCTCTCTTTTTTTTTAATAGTTTGTTGTAACTGGAATAACTGGTCCTGTGTGCTGTCTTGCATATTCAAAGCTGCTTTGTAATCGGATCTGGAGATCCAACCTTATTTGCCTGAACTCAATAGGGTTGTTTTTTTTTTTTTCCCTCCCCCTCCTCCCTTGTTTTGTTTTGGATTTGGTATTGTAGGTTTTCTGTTCTTGCTGGGAGCAGACATCTATGCAGGCAGAGGCTCTGGTGCCTTTAAGCTACAGAGCAAACACCTGAGAGGGGGAAGGCCCAATTTGTAACATGGCAGGAGGAGCCTAAAATATACACACACACACAAAATAAAATCAAAGCAGCTGTAGGGGTTTTGGCCTCTGAGCAGCTGACCTGACCCCATTCTGTATATTCTTTTATTTCCCTGTTGCAGGATTCCTGCACCTTGGGTCAGATTCAAACTCAATGTGACCCTGAGGAGAAGGCAGTCACCAAGCCCTGGAAAACTGCTCCATATTTAATGGGGGGCGGGGTGGGGGGGGAGTAGTGTAACTGCAATGCATTTAGACTCCCACAGTGTAGACACCCACACAGTACATAAACGTACACACACATTCGCACACGCGTGCGTGCGTGCGCCCATGTGTCAGAACTGCCAGGTCTTGGGGCCAGTTCCCACACAGAGGCCCTGGACTCTTCTTGCAGCACCCCAGAATCTTCATGTCTACAATTCTACCCATAAACACACGCGTGCACAGACCAACCCTCCTCCAGAGACTCTGTATGTTTAAAAAGTCCGCAGATCTGAATTGCCTCCTCTCTGGACCTGAGTAGGGCAGTTTATTCAGAGAAATCAATAGGAAAGAGCATTTGCAAATATTTATATAAGCCTTGTGCGTTTCAGCATTAAGTAATTAAAAACTAGAACTCAGGCAAGGGGGAAGGGAGGAGACACACAGACAAGAGGAAGGCGGCTGGCCTACAGTGGGTTTTCCTGCCCACACCTCACCTCCCCAAACCGCAATCCTTTCAAAACTGACTCGGTGTACACTTTTTATGAAATCCTGCTCGTGCACCATTTGCTAGACTATTTCAAAATCATCTCCAAATATGGATTCACCTACCACCAAGCTTTCAAGCCTGACTGTAAGATAAGTGTCTGTATTCTCTCTCTCTCTCATATGCACACACACAGCAATCCTTACTTTTGACACTGCTTCAGTCTCTGGTGGAATACTCTCTCTTGGATTCTTCTCTCTAAATTCCTTGCACTAGTTAAAGATCTTTCACATTATAAGATAAGCAGAGGGCGGCCGAAGTGGTAATTCAATAAGTGAATTCCTATCCCCTCATTTCCCCCCCAATACTTTCCACTCCCAACCTATATAGGATACCAACACTTTGGGGGTTCAACACCGGAAACCCCCACATGTAAATAGATTCACCAAAAAAAAAAAAAAAAGTACAGTAAAATGAAGGAGTTCTAAAATGAGCCACAATCCAGTGGACTTCCTCTATATTATTCCGGAGAGCTGGCAGTAAATTCTGCTTGCACTGTTTCTAAATCTCCTCTAAGAAGCCAAGCAAGGCACTAGAGCACCCACGCTGCAGATACTGTAGAAATTTACAGTAAATGTAGGTACAAGATTGCAGCACGCTGCCCTATCGATTATGCAGATTGTGATCAATCTTCTCCCCCTCTCCCATTTCCCAAGCCTCTTTCCACAGACCTCCAATAAGTTGGTCTGGAACTAGCCATTCTCCCAAAGTAGGGAGAAAAAAAGTAATTTTTTAAAAAACATAATAAATCCTCAAGTGTCCCCACTGAAAGGGCTCGAGTCTCTTTTTTTTAATTTCAAAGTGAATTTATGTTCTGTAATTTGCATTACAGCCAAGCGATCACCGTATGTCATATTCTTTAAAGGTACTTAACAACCCCCCTTTTAAAAGTCACCAGAACTGGAGGCCAGAAAAGGCAATCAGCCCCCTTCTTCCATATAGTCCTCAGATCAAGTTTCAATAATTGAGACCAATAAAAATTGTCATATTTACCTTGCTTCAAAGCAACAAGGGGGAAAAGTTGAGTGGGTGATTTTTTGCAAGCACTTGTAATCAAAGAATTTGCCACATTCGAAGGAACTGCACAACATTTTGCCAAAGTCAGAGTCTGAGCAACAGATTAATTTGCAAAGTAAAATGTATTTTTTAATAGCTCCACAAAAAGCCTACTGATTCCATACACAATTTAAATACCCGGCATAAAATACACTTAGCTCTACTCTCCAACAGATACGCAAAAAGATGTACATGAAAATGCGTAATGTAAAAATCAGGAACGTGTTTTTTGCATCTAATGGGGAAAATACATGGAAAAGAGGAATGAAACAGGACGAGGAGTAAAAGTGGGGAACGGAACGTAAACAATCCCAGATTCGCGTGAGCAAAAAGAGAAAAGAAAGAGAAAAGGGGGAGTAAAAAAAAAAAACAAGCAGGGATCCTCTGATGTGTCTCAACTCAGCTCGGCAAGGAGAGGCCGGCCAGGCGACGTCTGGTCCCGGCCGGCGGCGCAGCCTCGAGCCCCCGGGAGCCCCTAGTGTCCAGGGCAGAGCCCCCTCAGGGCGTTCGCGGCGCTGCTAGTGGGGCAGGGCGGAGAGCGCGCAGGTAGAAGGTCGGGCGGCCACGTCGCCCCTTCGCCCTCTCTCGGACCCCAGGGCTCCGGTCTGGCGGCCGTGTCCCCGGCCAGTGGAGCACTGGCGCGGAAGGCGCCCGGCCACCCGGCCGGCCGGCCGGCCGGCCGGCCAGCGGCGGCGGCGACGGCTCCCGGCCGGGTGCGCGCCCCGCGCGGCGGCTCAGCTCGGGGCTCCGGCGCCTCCCGGGGTGGGGCAAAGTTGGGGGCCGGGGGCGGCGGGGGCGGGGGCACTCGGCACCGCGAACCCCCCCCACCCCGCCCCGCGCCGACCGCCGCCTTTGTCTCGGCGCCCGGACCCCGGCCGCCCTCCCGCCCTCAGCCCGCGCCCCGGCCGGCCCTGCCCGGAGGCGCCTCCAAAGTCGCCGCGCGGGCCTCGCCCCGGGCGCCTCCACCCTCTCGGGGGGTCGCCGGCAGCCGGCGGCGGCGGCGTGGGGGCCGGGGAGGAGGGGGCGGCCCGGGGCTCCGCGGCGGCGGCGGCGGGAGGAGGAGGAAGAAGAGAAAGAGAAAGTTTGGCGCAGGGGGAAGGCGAGCGGGACGCAGCGAGCGAGCAGGGCGCGGGCGCGGGGAGCGCGGGCGGCGGCGGCCGGGCGCGGGAGCCGGGAGGGGGCAGGACGAGCCCCATGCAAAGCAGCCCCGGCGCCCCGAGGAGCCCCGCGTCCGGGCGGTGGCGGCGGGAGGAGGAGGAGGAGCAGGCGGCGGCGGCGGCGGCGGGAAAAAAAAAAAAAAAAAGAGGGAAAAGTTGCCACTTACGCGGTTGCTTCTCCGGCGGCGGCGGCTGCAGCGGCGCTGCTGGCGGCGGCGGCGGCGGCGGCGGGAGCTGGCGGCGCTTTTAATCCCGAAAAGAGGCGCTCGGGCCGCGGAGCCCATCAAGGCAGCAGCGGCGGCTGGCGGGGGTCGGCTGCGGCGGAGGACGCGCTGCTGGCGGCGGCGGCGGCGGCGGCGGCGGAGCTGGAGCGCGCTCGGCGGAGCCCGGGGCGGGAGGCGGCCGCAGCCGGGAGCCGGAGCCGCCGCCGCCGCTGCCGCCGAGCAGCATGGTTGGCGGGGAGTTTACAGCCCCCGGAGCGGGCAGGGGCCACGGAGGAGAAGCGGCGGCGGCGGCGGCAGCGGCTCTAGGCTGTAATTGGGATGCAAAGCAGGCGGTGGCGGCGGCGGCTGCGGCCGGGAGGAGGAGGAGGAGGCGGCGGCGGCGGCGGCGGCGGCTGCAGCGGTCGGAGGGGACGCGCTGGAAGTGGGAGCTGATGAGTGAAAAGAAAAAAAAGTCTTTGGATCTTTATTCTGCTAATTAGTTTCCTGCAAAAAATGGCTGTGATTAATTCAGTGCGCATGTGCTTCATTACCCAGGCACGACGGGAAGGGCTAATTAGCCACCTTCTGGATCAATAAGATTCAGCAAAAAAGAAAAGGGGGAGGTGGAGGGAGGCAGAGGGGAGGAAGGGAGGGAAAAAAAAAAAAAAAACAGGGGAAAGTGATGAGCAGGGCGAGGAGAGCAGGAAGAGAGGATGGGAGAAGAGCCCAGGAAGAGGGAGAGAGGCACCAAAAGTTTATGCATGTATTAAAAACACATACACACACACACACACACACGACACACACGCGCGCGCGCGCGCGCACACACACACACACACACACACACACACACACACACCGAGAAGTGAAATGCAGAGAACCAACAATAGGAACCTGGCTAAGATTTTTTTTCTTTCCTTTCTTTTTTTCTCTCTTTTCTTTCGCTCTTGTTTTTTCTTCCCCCCTTTCCTTTTCTTTCTTTCATTTTTTGGCAAACGCAGAAATGTTTAAGTTAAATAGGAAGAGAGCATCCTCAAAGAGGAAGGGGGGGGCATTAATGGAGTGGGACAGCTTAAAGCAAAGATTTAAGTGAAAGAACAGAGAAGGAGCAGAGACTTAGAATAGAAACCACTTTAAATTGCAAATCGGAGATTTTTTTTTAAAGGAGGAAAATTACCTCCCCCCTCCCCACAATCAGAGGACAAATGGAGAAAATATGGAGAAAACTTTAACACGTACCATAGACTAGACAAAAAGATATAATATGTTAATTTTGTCTTCTGAAATAAGACGCAATCAATCTTCTCTGGTTCTTTAGAAGGAGGGGGAAGAGAGGAGTGATGATTAGAAGAAATAAAAGGGGGAAAGTGAATCAGAACTGAAAGGGGGTAACTTAAAGAAAGACTTGGAAACAAGTCCAACTTTCTACCTTTCTGGACTTAAGAGAAAAGTAAAATCAATTTTCTCGTGTAAAACCTGGAAAGCAGATGTTTTCAAAACACAGGAAGCTATTTTGCCATCAAAAGCAGGGATGTAATAAAGGCAGTGAAAAATAATTTCAGACTAAATTCATAAGAAAGAAAGCCAATATATTTAAATAGCGAGGAAAGGTCTAGAGTGTGTGTGTGTGTGGTGGTGTGGTGGTGTGGTGGTGTGGGGGGTGGGGGGTGGGAATTACATACTCTTTCCCTAAATGCCAAAAAAAAAAAAAATCTTACAGCTACCTCCAAGAGTTTGGAGCAGAGTCTCAGAAGCCAAAGGGCTTGAAATGAGAGGATGGATTTCAGATAAAGACTAGGCGCGGTACATCCCACCAGAGCCCGAAGGAGATCCCTAGAATCAAAGACAGCATCCAGGGACCCTGCTACTGTACCGATTCCTAGTACATCAAAGCCATCACTTAGGCGGGTGCATGATACCTCCAAAAAGCAAGCAAACAAACGCAGGAAGAACAGGAGTCTCTCTCTCTCTCTCCCCCCCTCTCTCTTTCTTTCCCTTTTCTCTCTCCCCCCCCCCCACCTTTTAAATCCTAGCCTTAGCGTCACTGCTACTGCAATAGATTTTTTTTTAATGACAAGTATGCATTCATGCAAGTTCTATATATAAACTAGTACCATTGAAATTACAATGTCTGAAATAAAATAAAATGCAATTTGCACTTTAAATGATCTGCAAACAAATGTAAAAACATTTATGTTTTTGAAGGCATTATTCATGAACCCTGTAACATCAGGTAGAGAACGCACACTAAAACTTATTTTTTTGTAGAAAAAAATTTTTTGTCCCAGCCTTGCTGTATTATTTATTTTAGAAGGAATTGGGGAATTAACCGGGAAATCTGTTTGATTAGAAGGGAATTCTTCATTTTGAGAGATTTCCCAATGCTCTTAAGAGCGTACAGCTTCTTAGTCAAGACTAGGAGGAGAAAACCGGTTTAGGATTTTGCAGGGTTACCTCATCTAATCCTTCTGAATTCACTCTGGGAATAATGCTGTTTTATTTAGAAAAAAAAATACATTTAGAGAAATCGGGGGTTTCCTCTCTATGAGCCAAATCTGGATTGCCATTCAAACTTTTCCTGGCTGCTTTCCATGCGGGACAGTAGATCAATAAAGCCAAGTCCAGCCTGGCTTGCTACAGGTTTCACCAGTCAGTGCTTGCAAAACCTTTGTCATTTTCTAAAAATAAAAAAGCTAAAAGTTATTGTAGAAGAAGGGGCTTTTTTTTGTCCTCTGCACAATGTGTCTTTTGTGAGGTTAATGCCATTCTGGGCTCTCGATAGCCCTGGACAATGGGAACTCTCCAGGAGTCTGCAAAGACTCTGGCTTTCTTCTTGCTTGATTTTTTTTCTAAAGGGAAGGATGAAACATTCCTACAGTCCAAACACAACTTCTACTTTGATTAAATAAATATTTATCTTTATTGTAGCCATTGTATATTTTTACCTTCAGTTTGTCCAGTTTCTGATTATTATTTTAAATTTTTCATTGGCAACAGTTAATCTTTTTTTTTTCCCTTTCAGTCCAAAGTGCAGGTCAGTGTAAAATGTAGCTGACTGAAGGAAGACTGGTAAATTCTGAATTTTTCCATTATACATCAGGTAAGGAAAATTGTTCAGACCCTCAGGAGTATATTTGCTTCCTCTTTATCTGTCTTCACAAATCTTCATACATCTGTTTATTTTTTTAGGATGTATCAGAATTCAATTTCTCCTTGTAAATGTTGAAATCTCACTTAAATGCTATGTATTTGTTTGTTTGTTTGTTTTTAAATGTAAGTAGTACTAGAAGCGAACTTGTAGCTTGTTTCTTATACAAAACGGCATGGAAGAAATCAGTCTCTCCAGTGGTACAGACGATTTGAGGGAAATTCTGGATATAAATGTATTTTGTGTTGCAGTATAGGAAAATGTCAGCTTAATCTGGTAAATACTTATGCTAATTTCACTGAGTGAATTCGTTATAAGGAGGAGAGGTACCAAGCTCGTATCACTGAATAATGCTTAGGCGATAATCCAGCATCTATATGGATTACTTTATGTACAGAATGAAAAAAGGAACCAAGAAATTCAGAATCTAAATCCTTCATTTAGCTGGCAAGGGGACAGAAAATTTTAGACCAATCTGTTTTTAAACAATTTACAGTAGGAAGGGAAAGTGGAAAGTGGGCTAAATATTGCATTGATGTGTATATTTCCCTGCCTCTCGCTCAAGTGCATGGTTGTATATATAAACACAAAGATATCTGCATACATGAGTACATAAATATACATTTGGATGACTTCAGATGTCTGTGCATCCCTGTGTGTGCATAAGTACATGTGCACACAGATATACAAGATGTACACAAATGTAGGTAGTGGAGAGGGGTGTGCTTTCGGGCTGGGGGGTTCCATTTCCAGATCTGTCTGAAGCTCCTTTTCTTGCAACTATAATATAGAAATGTCGGTTTAATGCTGAAGATGTGGATGGTAAATTTGATTAAGAATCTGCTCCCCTGCAATTTTCAGAGTCTGGGGTTGCAATGTGAGCAGCTGTTATTTGGTCACATTGGGCTCAAAGATGCGATGGGCCAAAGATGCGATGGGCCAGTCTTTTTTAAGGGGAAAGGGAGGGGAACGGGAATCTTAGAAGATTTCACTCCCAGAGAGCCTAGCTCTGGGCCCTGGGTTCTCTGCTGTTGGGGGACTGGGGACACAAAAACAAAAAAGGGAGGAGGAAGAAAAAAAGAAAACCTCATGTGGAGGCATGGGAGGTTGAAAGGACGCTTCTCCGTACAACTCCAGAGCTAGATCTAAGAGAAGGGTTGCAGGGTGAAGAATGTGCGGTCCCTTTTTGAATGTGTATTGTTATTCTAAGTCTATTGTATGTACGTGTTACTGTCCTTTCATTTGCCACGACAACATATGGATTCCATAAATGCAGACATGCCGAAGTGCATCTGTCTGGGTAGTTAACACGATCCAAACATCCCTCTTCGTTCCGCTAACTCCGGCTCTTCCTCCAGCTCTCAGGCAGCGCTCCGGGCCGACCGGCCTGTGCCCCAGCCTTACAGCGCCCCGCAGTCTTGCCCTTTTGTGGTCTCCTGGTGGGATCCAAGGTGCCGCGCGGAGGAGGCGGGCTGCTCGGCAGTGCCGAGGTCAGATACGCCACTGCTGCCGGCCCCTGAGCGCATGGGGAGGAAAGGGTTAAGCTGCCCGAGCCTCGGGAAGGGGCTGCGCTCATTCCGGAGCGAGGTGCAGCCACCAGCAGCTGTGATTTAGGGGTCAAGTCCGAGATCACCTTTCTCCTGCCTCTGGAAATGGCAGAAGATGAGGTAGGAAGGGAGAGACAGGAGAGAGAGACAGCCTGGAGCGGCACTTGGCGCTCCAGCCATCCGTTCCCTCCCCCCACCCTGCAGCCTACCTCCTGACCCCTAGACAAATCGAACGGTTCCCCCTTTCTCCTAAGGGTGCAGGGCGAGGTGCCTCTGAGCATCTAGAACGGCTCCACCCTCAAGTCTGTCCTGCGGTTAAAACCACCGTACCCTGAACCTCAACCACCGATAGAAAGTTTGCTCTTAATGCACCGGACAGTGAGCAGCTAGATATGGGTAGAAACTGCTCCCGGTTTATAAAAAAATCAGGGGTGCCCTTGGCAGAATGGGGGACTTTGGATGTTGGCACCAACTCCTCAGACTCGGGTTGCGCTCCTCACAGTGGAGGACAGATGTACACAGTGGTGCCCACTACTTGCAGCTTCTTGCTTTGTGCCCACATTCTTGGTCAAAGAAAGCTCCCCCCACCCGGCCCCAACTCAGGCAGCCTGGAGAATACTTTTGTGAAAATATTTGTCATGCCTGAAAGATAACCATAACCCAATTCAGATTTGTTTCTGAGGCATTTCACTGGAAAAGAGCAAAGCGACTGGAGTCCCCTTTTGTTTTGGCGCCCTGCAGGTGTGCCAAGGGGTGGGTCTCAGCACCCAGGTGGTGTCTGGGGACTGTAGGGGGACACATATGGTACCCAGAGAAGGATCTCTGACTGAGAAAGAGTTTCCCAAATCCACCCCGGCCAGGCTGGACTTCAGGACAACGACCACTCTTTTGGAAAGTTACTCCAAGAAAAGGAGTTTCTGGTGGGAAAAGAACTGGCTGGAAATGACAGGAAGGGGAACTAGATCCCTGGGGGACAGAAGGCAGGTGCGTGTCGGGGTGGGGTGGGGGGAGGTGTGGAGAGTAGCAAGGGAGAGAAGGGAGCTAGGAGGTCCACATACAAGCGGCGGCCGGGGAGGCTCCGCGACTCGTTCCCCAGACACTCTTCTCCAGCTGCCAGAGCAGAGCGGGGGCGAATCACCCCGATTTCAGCTTCTGCTTCCAGGGCCAAGAGCGCGGACCAGCTGGTCCAGAAGGCAGCTGAGGGATGTCTTCAGAGCCCCACCGCCCCTTACCCCGCCAGAGCCTCCAAACCGCGGAAATCAAACCAAATTGGCCGCTAGAATCTAGAGAGGTTTCATCCCTGGGGCAAGGGGGAGGGAACAGACTTTTTTTTTTCCTTTTGAACTCCCGATTCAAAAGAGACCACAACCTACTCTGGAGTGCCATCCCTAGTACATGGATTGTGGGTATATTTCATTCTTTCATTCTTTTTTCCCTATTTCTCAGAAGTAAAAACCTTTAAAGAATTAGCCCAAACTTGGAGCGCCCGGGTCCTTGAAAGAGTTCCAAATGATAAAGCCTGCCCTTCATTTCCAATACATGGCACATTGTAAAAATGCAGGGCAACCAGACAGTTCCAGGGTTTGAGTCGGATTCCTAGTTTCCCCAGCACCTCTGCAATGGAAATCTGAAATCCAGCCTTGGGGCAGGAGGCGCCTGGGAGCTGGTGGCTCCCCTAGGTTTTGCACCGCCCACACCACCAGCAAGCGCTGACTCCCCTTTTGGTGACCTGGTGCCAGAAGTTTGCAGTACATCTAAAGCCTGGGGTGGGTGAAGCGGAGAGAGAGAACTAACCTCTTAACGCAACAAAGTGAACAACTCGAGGACAAGAGACCCTCGGTCAGGCTATATTCGCTTTGGGGAATTCCAAGAGCATAACTTGGGCGGGGGGATGATGACCAAGGGTTCTGACTGCCAGCTGGAGGCAGGAAAAAGGAATCATTGAGAGGAACGTGAGGCGGGCTAGGGAGCAAGGCGGCGAGGGGGTAACAGACCTGGCGCCTTTCCCCCCAGAGCCCGCTAGGACCGGTGTGGGGAGTCGGTGCCCATGGTAGCACGTGCATTGTTGACACGCAGACACGCGCTAATGGAGGGATGCGCGGCTGAGCAATCCCCGATGCCTGCATTTCTTGCAGGCATGGCTTGTTTAATAGCCTGGGAATTGAGTGCCTGATATCCAACCCCCCCCCCTTTTTTTTTTTGCTGAGAAATGTAAAAGGGACCTATACTGTGTATGTATTCTGAAGAAACATGTGCTTTTTTTTTTGACAAATACGTAGCGCCATAATATTTCTGATTTAAGGGGCGAGGGAAATCTTTGAAGTGAAGGAAATCAGTGGGGGACGAACCATCTTTTCCTGATTTTTTTTGTGCCTCTCCTCAAAGCCAGTAATGGGATTTAAAATGAGAGATTCCTAGTTCTCATCCTCCCTCCCGTTCCATTTCACTCTCTTTGCCCCAGAAAACATCTGTGGCAACCAACTGCACGTCTAAGGGGACGGTTTAAAGAGAAACAAGGTTTGGGGCGCGCATCAACTTTCCATTTCTTTTTCAAATGAAGCTGGAAAAAAATTCAAAGGACAATTTAAGCACCAAACGACATCGAACAGATATTTTTCCAAAGCAAAAATTTTCCAATTCGTTTGTTTCCTATTCTTAGAAATAGAGGAAAAAGGCAAACCTAATCCTCCTGCCCGAGGAGAATGGCACGAAATTTGGAGCCAGCGCTCGCTCGCTCGGTTAAGGCTGGCGGGCGGAGAACCCGGCGCGGCCCCACGGGTTTGGAAGAGTCCGGCGCACGCCAGACCGGGGGGCGGGGGGCTCTGGCTAGCTAGACTTTGCGCGCACGTTCTGCGCACCCCCCGCCTCTTGCCCGGGCAGCGGGCAGGGCCGTGGTTCCCTGTGGACGCAGCCACCTCCCTGTTTAATTCCAGGGCCCAGCGGGGCAGCCAGGGACATTCGACGCCACCTTCCTCTCGCTCTGGCATGGGGCGCACGCTTTTCCAGGCTGCTCTCCTCTCCTCGGGGCTAAGGATAGACTGAGCGCTGTTCCCTCCTCCCCATGAACCACAAACCTCGCGGACCGACAGTTTCCCGAGACACTGACCATACAGTTGACTGAGCCAGGGCTCGCGTCCCTCATGCTTGGCACACCCGGCCCCATTTCGGGGAAGCTTTATTCTCCTGCCGGCTCTGAGCTCCCGACAGGAAGCGCGGGGGGCTCAGGCCCCTGGAGAGGCCAGCTGGGGAACTTACAGCGGCGCAGAACCGCTGTCCCGGGCTGGGCAACCCTCACAGGTGTGCGCAACGCACTGCGGCTGGCTCTTCGGGGAAATGAATCCCCATGGAACAACTGGAGCACCCCATTGCCACCCTGCGGGATGCCTCCATAAAACCAGCAGGCCGGGTGCTGGCCCCTGAGCCACCTCGGAAGGAAAGAGGTCAGCAGCGGGCACACCTCTTGCGCACGCACGACCTGAGATGCCCAGGCCCAGCGTAGGTTCCCATGACCTCCCATTCCCCATGCCGGCGCTCATGGTGGCACCCCCTCTCCACCGCCCTGGCCAGGCTGCCCAGCTCCTTCAGGACACAGGTGCCCCAAGCCCATCCTGTGGGGTCACCAAGGTGGGGGCAGTTGGGGGGTTCTGCATCCAGGAGGGCAAGGGGTGGAGTTCCCACAAAACACTCCCAGGGAGGCTTGGGGGACCAGAGGGTGGTTCTACACCCCCACAGTCCCAGGAGTCTGGGAGCCAGGGACCCCTTGGGAGACACTCAGGCCTGCAGAAACTCAGCTGGCCGAGGGGGTAGAACTGGATGCTTAGGGTTTGCCAGGGGTCCACTCGAAGAGTGCCCTGTCTGCATTTTGGGTCCTGCAGGTCCCCCTCCCTTTCGTTTTTGTCTGGGAAGAAAAAGCAAAGCTGGTGGATTTGCGCCGACCCCTCTTCCCCTAGTCTGGGAATGCTGCGGCAGGAAGAATTGCTCATAACGACACTTAAGCCTCGACACTTGAATGCTAAAGGTTAAACTTACAGTCTTCAGGGAAGGGCTTCCTGCCAGCTGGAACAGTGGTGTGGCCGCCACAGGCTCTCCTCCACCCACCCTGCCCCCACTCCAGGTACAGCCAGAGTCACTAATGCTTTCGGGGCCTTCCTGCACCTCAGGAGAGGCGGCCCTGGGTGCTAGCTCTTCCCATCCCTCCCCCACCTCTGGGGGGCTTCTTTCCTGGACTCCTGATCCTCTTGTCATAGTTGTTTATACCTCAGTTTGCCCTCAGCAGGCGGGACTTGCTGGTTCCAGCTAGTTCACACAGGTGGGTACTTGTCCCTCTTCCCTTTGCTGGGGTACTTAGTAGCCCCTACAACTCGGTGCAGACAAAGCCAGAGCTAATACACTGAATGCAGTGCCCAGAATGGGAGGGAGCTGCAGGGAGACCTTGGTTATAACCGGCGGTGGTGGGGGAGGGGGTTGATCTTTTGGCTGCAAAGATTTCCCAAAAGGAACATCCACAGGGGCACAGGGGTCTGTATCCCAGGGACCCTATGCTGGTGTGCTGAGAGGTTGGGACCGAAAGCAGAGCATTTCTTAGCTTTTCCCCTGATCCCACCTCTGCTCCACACCACCCCCACCCCCGCAACCCCCGCAGCAGCCTGAAACAGGGCCTTCCAAGGGAGAGGGACAGAGGGATGGCAGAGTGAAGGGGTTGGAGCTCTTAGGAACTCCTTAGGAACCCCGTAAACTGGCCCTCTCCTCTTCCCCTCCCTCCTCCCCTCCCTCCCTGAAGATCTGCACTTATTGAGCACCTACTGTGTGTGAGTCCCCTGGAAGATACTTTGTAGGTTTTTGGATTCCACTTTCCCAGTAGCCTTAGGAAATGGGTGTTATTAGTCCCATTTTATGGATGAGAAATCAGACTCAAAGATTAAGATCACATAGCTGTTCAAGGCTCAGCCTGAATGTGAACCCAGCTCCATCTGGCTTTAAAGCTATTTCTACTATACCGTCAGCCTCTTGTTAAGATAGAACGATCAGGGACCAAAGGGAAAATAAAAATGGGATGCCGTGCTGTGGGCTGAGGGAAGGGAAAGGAAGACACTATGGGATGGCTTCTCTGGTTTTGCTGTGGATTCCCGACTGGATCCAAGGCTGAGATAGGAACTGAAGGCCACGGAAGACACTGTCTCAGGGCCCAAAGGCAGGAGTGATAATGCAAGAGGACGGCATGGACAAGCCCCCTGGCCCCGCCCCCCAGATGGAGGCCACGTACTGGGGCCCCAGGACAGCCGCCCAGTGTGCTGCTGGGTCTGCTGGCCTGCACTGGCCACGCCAGGAGAAGCGCCCACCGGCCCTTTTTTTTCCTTTGTAAATTTTCTTACTGTGTCTGAAGCTCAGACAAATTTGTGACTTCTGTGAGTCAGTAGGTTAACAGGAAGGAGTGATCAGATGACCAGTTACTCATGAGCAAATATGAGGAAATCCCAAGACCGGGAAGAAGACTGCGCAGTGACATCCAAATGGCAGCTTTGGAGACTCTCCTGGTCCCTCCAGGGCTGGCCCTGGAGCTCAGTGCTACAGGTGGGGTGGGGGTCGGGGAGCACAGGGGAGGGTCTGTGCCTCAGCTGGCCTGCAGCCCCCTCAAAAGAGGAGAGCCTGCTTCGTGGACACTGAGGTTTGCCGTGGGAGTGAGTCTTCCCTGACTCTGGCCACCAGGCACTAAAACATTCCTTCTAGGGGCTCTGCAGCAAGGGGATGCAGTGGGCAGGTCAATAGCGACAGCTGACATCTCTCCGCTGTCTTTCTCTGGGTTGACCTGGGCAGTTTCAACTGCACAAGAGTGAGTGTGTGTAACTGGGCAGCAAACTGGCCAGGCCCCCATGGAGGGGTTGCTGAAAGCCTTGTTAAGAAGTCCTCTTGACCAAGCAATCCAATTACATAATGCTGCAAAAATAACTCTGGGCTGGGAGTCTTGTCAGAGTGACATATTTTGCTAATGGACAGGGGTATCAAATATCTATCTTTCAAGCCAAGGGCCAAAAGTAGACTGTGGCACCCACGGACCCCTCCCCTAGACACACAACGAGTGGGGGAGTGGAAGGCAGGGAGGAGGCAGAAGCAGCAAGGAGGCATCGTTTTTTCTTCCTTCCTTTTTCCAGGTGCAACTAAACCCAACTGCTCACCTCGGCTCCATCCTATCCAAGTCAAGGCCTCAGCCACATATCCTCAAATTTGTCTCACAGGGGTCCCTGCTCTCAAAGGATCAAGGAAGACGGAGGGGGAAGGGATGATGAGGGAGAGAGGAAGAAATGAGTAGAAAAAAAGTAAAAGAGTATTGCTTTGTTTGTTGATGGAACAAGGTGAGGATGAATTATGTTACTATTTCTATGTCCACTAGGCTAGCCTCCTACTACTGTGACCAACTGGTAGTCCCACTGCCCAAGACTGTCCTAGATTTAAAACTGCATCCTAGGAACACCCTCAACCCTGGAGAACTCAGATAGTTGGCCACCCTCCCTCTCACAGGCTTTGGCTAAATTTCCACAAGGACATAGAAAATTATGACCAAAATGAGGTAGTTCCTTTCACTTCAAAATTATTCAAAGAATGACCCAAATAAGCTATTCCAACATAGATGCAAAGGCCCTATTTTCAGGAATTTGAAGAAAGCCAAGTAATTCTCCCCACCCCAGCCCCACTATGGATTCTAGAGCTTTCCAGGTGGGAAAATGACCTGTTTCACCCACTTCGCTTTTCAGATAAAGTTTCCAGATATGCCTTTGCCACTCTTAAGATGCTCTGCCCTGCTTTGGTCAGGAAGCAGTATTTTGAGGGGGAAAGAACTCTGTTTGAAAGTCACAGTAACTTGTCTTTTTTTTCACCTAATCTCTTTCATGGGGTCTCTATTACTCTGGTGGCACTACAGTCACATACTGAGCTGTATCAGACTCCTTTAATATATTCACCTTGAATCTGTTAGCATTTTCTTTTTCCTAATCTTGATAATCACAGCATCTGATCCCTTTCATTCTAAACTGCAGCCTTCCAATCCATCCTTAATCTAGACCCATCTGACCCTCTTCCAAAGGAGACAAATGAGGATAAGCAATCCAGCCCCCATCAAGACACAGCATTGGAGCTTAAATTTATATTCATCTCCACCTCCATTCTTTTTTAAAATCAAAATGTCTCTTTAACTCCTAGAGCTAATTATAAAAGCAAATAGCTTTCCCTCCCTGAGTCATATTCCTTAGCTTGTAAAAAGGCAGTTCCACTCAGAGACCACCTTGTCACAAACATGAAAAAACCCAGCTCCTTCAGGACTCCTCAGAGAGGAAAGGGTGAAGTGGCAGCGCCCTCCCCCACCCCCCGCCCCCCAGCAGGCTCGGCCTTTATGGAGTCTATTTCCAGTCTGTTTACCTGGCAAGGATCACATGACCAGTCCAGAAGGAAATGCTGACATCATTGTCTCTCTCACACATGTGCAGCCTCCCTCCCCTCCCTCCCAGCTCGCCCGCATTCCGACATCCATCCTCCGGCCTCTCTCCACCACCCAGCCTCCTCCCCCACCACTCACGCCTGCTCCCACTTATTTCTCTGTCTTCCTCGTGTCACACTTTCCTTTGTTTTCTTTTTCCTTGTAGGCTGTCTCCTAGACTGTGTTGGACACACACACACACACACACTTCTGGGTGCCCTTTTCCTTTCCCTTCTTCAACAAGCCTTTTTCTCCCTTTTATTCTCTCACAGATCTGTGGCTACTGAGTCTTCACTCTGGTTTAAAAATACACTTCCTCTTTCTCTATAGGTTGGACATTTCTTCAAAAAAAAAAAAAAAGTCAGAAAGGCCCAGAAAAGCTTCCAGACCAAAGGTGGGGGAGGGCAGAGCAAGGCAGCTCCATCCAGCCGCTCAATTTCCTGCTCCAGTGGGCTTGGAGATTTAGGTGCAGGGACTTTGGTCAGACAGGCCTTATTTATTTATTTCTTCTCCATCTTTCCCCTCTGGTGTTTTGACCGCTGCTGCAGGCAGGGGCACCCTTCCCACCCCACAGTCAGACCACAGGTCCCAGCAGCCCTTGGCCTTGTGCAGAGGGATCGTGAGTAACTGGCACCTGGGCTTCTCTAGGCTGCTGCTCTTCATTCTGCCCCAGGGCCCAGGAGGCATCTCGCATTTTTTTGGCCAGCTGGGATCTGGGGGAGCTGGGAAGACCCAGGGGGCAGGGAGGAAGGCCAGCGATCAGCACAGGTGCCTCCTACCTCTTCAAAGGGCTGTTTTTACAAGCAACCCTGTCTGTGGCAAGGCTCTGGGGTTCAGCTGCTCCCAGAAACCTTTCTTGGTGCACATGGGCACAGAGCCAAAGCATGCTGCTTAGAGGAAATGTTTAATAAAGACATGAGAGCCTCAAACTGTTTATCCTTACAGACAGGTGGAGATGTGATGTCCCTGGAAACCGCCTCCAAAATAGACCATGAGGTGGGGAGACTGGAGGGTGAAACAGCTGGGGGGGATCACAGGGAAGGGCTGGCCTGGCCAAAGCCGTCTCCCCTTTTACTCCCACCTGCCACCCCGGGCTGTGCCCTCCTGGGTTCCCACACCTTGTAGGTTGGGATGGGGCAGTGAGGTAGAGGAGGAATGGGACAGTCATGCAAAGGTGAGGCCATTCAGTAATCATCACTTAAGGTGAGGGCATACAATCCCCAATAGGCATAAAGGTGGGCTCTACTGGAAGAGCATGCTTTCGTGGGCAAGTTTACCACTAGGTTATATGGAAAATCAGGAATGCAGTGTCCTGTTGGAAGACCCTAGTAAAATCAATACTAAGATCCTAAAACAATATTAAGACAGTACTAAAGCAATTAAGATACTAAAGCAATGTTAAGATAGTACTGGTCTTCAATGTTCAGATGCATTCCTATTTCTTGAGAAATAGGAATTTTCTTTCCAGTACTGTGGAAGTCATATCATGACCTTCTGGAGACCTTGTCACCAATAAAGGTACAATGCTAGCAGAAGGGTCTACTGACAGATTTTGCCTCTTTGAAATCTAAATCCTCTTCAGACATGCTGGAAATCCAGAACTTTTGACAAGCTTTCAATACATTGTAAAAGTTCTAATTTTAAACTTCTAAATGTTATAGGCCAAGGACTTGCTGTTTTGAGTTGTCAATTAGGCAGATGGCTCTGTTGGTCAATTAAATGATTTTTGTGGTTTTAGAACCCGCATAAAGTGGTGTTGAGAGTCTCAATGTCATTCTTATCATCTCCATGAATATTTGTGGAGCCCTTCCTGAATTAAAGTACAAAAGAGTAAGATGGAGCACAGGTTCCCAGCTGTGGATTTGAGATGCCTGTGGCAGGTTTCTATACTACCCCATTGAAGCCCACAGTGGTAGAGAGAAGTGACAAGCGTGATGGGAATTATGCAAAATATATATATATATATATATAGAAAAGGGTTCTCGATCTTTCAACATGGCACCTTTCAACTTTGAAGGGATCTGGGAAAGGATTTCCCATCCTTGAGCCTAGCTCAGGCTCACCTCCTCGTGTGAATCCTGCCCCCTGGCCCAGTGTTAAAGCTGACCTCATCCAGTTTCTCAGATTCCCTCTCTGGGTAGACTTCCTGGATTAGTTTATCCAGGTGCCAAAATAGCATCCTTGAGATCCATTTGTTTCACTGCTCAGGACCTGTGGTGATGTGCAAATGCACATGGGTTTATGAATAGATCTGCACTCTTTGTTACGGGTCGCCCCACCCTGCAAGGGTAGCATATGGAGCTTGCATTGAACACATCTCCATAAATGCCCACAGTGCTAATTGGTGCTCACTGATGTGCCCATGATGAAGAGGAGGATAATGATAATGTTGATGGCAATGATGACGCCAGTGATGACACTGAATTGCTAATGATTCCAGGAGGAAAACAGTTCTGGGCAAAGAGATATGCTTAACAAAGACAGAATGAAGGCTTAATGTTTACGACTTATACTACGACTTTACTGTGTTTTTCTGAGATCTGGTTCTTTATTTTTATTTTTTTAAAAATATTTATCCT